>NC_140707.1:12484166-14913333 GCF_050655825.1 Lonchura striata | reverse complement strand
AACTATACGGTTAATTTTCTTTTAAAAAAATGAAACTACTCAAATTACAACAACTAAAAGAAAACACTAACAAATACCTATTCAGAAGTTAAAAAAATATAGTGTATTATGTCATCAATTTCATCAAAAATTCTGTTCTTCATTACAATCTCTACTCTTTTTATCTTTTATAAGTAACACCAAAAAATAGCAATTACTATTCATATCATGCTATTTAAGAATTTTACTCTATTTCCTTAATATATATTTTTAAAGTTATCCTAACTTCTTCAAACACTTACTACTAATATACTAATTATATAATAATTTTTATAATAAACAATATTTATTAAATATTATTATAATATTTACAACCAACTTTCATATACTTTATTATCTCTTTATATAATGATCTAAAAACACATAAAATTTCTAATTCCTACTTTTTTATTCTCTACTTATACAGCTCTTGAAACAAGTTAACCCTCTAACTAATCTCTACACTAACTCTATAATTTAACCTAATGTTATCTCACAGTTTTAAATATTTTTCAAGACTAAAAAAAATATATTTCATTAAAAACCTCCTCCAAACTGTTAATCTTATCACTTTCCTCAGTTATTATTACAAAATCACTTTAATATAAAACCCAACTACAACATGAATTTCTATTTCTAAGTTTCACACTAAGTAATCGCTCTCTCATACATTTTCTCCACCTTCACACTCTCAATATCCAAATCCAAACTCACAATCCTGTCCATAACCACTTTGAAATCTTTAAAAAAAAGTTTACTATACTCAAATCTATTCTAAAAACACTTCTAAAAAATCCAATTATTAAATAATGTAATTCATCTTTAATCCTAACATTTTTACTCTTAACTACTATTTTTAGAAACATTATATAAAAATACATTAAGTAACATTCACCAATTAAAATTTAAACTAGAACCTAACCCTAACTCTACCTAAATAAAATAATTAACAAGAAACCCAAATATTTTCTACGTCAAAAATAAAATTCAAATAATTTTAACTTAACAATTTAACTTTATCGATATAACAAATAAACTTATTTTTATTTTAAACTTAAAAAATCATTATCCACACATAATTATTTAACTTGCTACTAATTTAACATTTATCAACTGTTAAAAACTCTAAAATAACATACCATCTTTTAATACTTAGTAATGATATAATTTCACCTATGTTACTAATTATAGATGTTATCTAAGTAATTCCTAATTATTGTCAATTTCTTCTTTACTACGTACATTATTTTATTCTTATATTTCTTCATGCTTATAACTGAAAAATTATAACAACCTATACCATTATCTTGCCAGTCTCTATACAATTTTATAAAACAAAACTTAACAAGACTTATTTCTCATGTCAAAACATAAAGTTTACTTATATCTCAACAAGTACAAAAACCCAAGTAAATTTCAATAAGGAACATAAAACCAGATCACACAAAAAACACACTCGCCACTCCACAAATAAAACACCAATGTAAATACAAAGATACACTACACTATGTAAATACAAATGTAGATTACGCAAGAATTGCAACATACACCTGACGTCTTGTACTGCACCCACCAAAATATAGAAACTTTAGGTTTCTTTATAAATATAAAAATCAATATTATAAACATCTTATTTAATAACTTACAAAGTATAAAATTCTATCAAATATTATACTTCTACTCTATTTACTTTATTTACTTTTAATTATATCACTTTACCAATTAACCAACCTAAAACAAACATTTAAGTAACTTTAACTAAAGTTTCAAGTTTAAATACTTTGTATTTATCTAGCGCTTCTCAAAAAAATCCATTCTTTACCTACTTACTTAATATACCAATAAAAAACATTACAAGTAATCCATATAATTAAAAAGCCCTTACATTATTAGCTCTTAATAGAAAAATAGTTACCAATTTAAAACAAAAAAGTCATTTATCCATCAATAGTAATCAAAATATAAAAGTAATTTTAAGCCTTGAAACTTAAAAATGGTAGGATCACATTTTATACCACCTATTACTTCAACAACACTAAAATAATTAAATCAATTGAAATATTATCTAAATAAACGATCTAATTCTACATCCCTTACACTAAATACCTTTCTAACAAATATAAAATATTAAATACGCAGTTTTACAAAAAAAAAAAACAATAAATTTTCTTTTATTAACACACAAACATAAATATAAAATTTTAATAAAATTTATAAATGTATCTAATCACATAAAATCTACTTATAAAAGTGTACAACTTTAAGAAATATCAAAAATAAGAATAACTAATATAACAATAAATAAAATTTAACACCATAATTTTAAAATCTTATAACAAAATTATACATTTAAATTATATTATTATAATAATAATAATAACGATAACACCTTCTTTATGTTAATATATGCAACAAATGCTTAACAAAATCCATTAATAATTTTATTTTTTTTAAATACAGAGGGAGAGGGGAGACGTGGGAACGGGAAAACCAGAAACTCCCACGGACACTGAAAGATTTGATCTGCAGCCTCGGGAGAAGCTGGGATTGATGTGCAAGTACAAGACGCGGGCATTAAGCAGGAAAAGAATGAAATAAAAGACAATCCCTTCTGTTTCTGTGGCTGTCAGAGAGAGCCTGCCCCGGCTGAGCGAGAGAGAAACCGCGTGGGCACGATGGGGAAGGGCTGGCAGGGCAGGGCTGGGGCTGTGTGGGCTGAACGGAGAGTTTGCACCTTCTGACAGGAGGCGTTGAGCAAAAGTCCCCTCGGTGCAGCGGAGCCGAGCGAAGGCGCTGGGCTAGAAAAGCCAAATAAGGCCGGGGTCAGAAATTCCGGCTGCCTCGGAACAAAGAGCCGTGAGCGCTCCTGAGCCCCGGCAGCTGCTCGCTCTGTGAACCCCCACGCGCCGGGGCTGGGTTTGCCTGAGCCCCGAGTGCCCCCGGCCCAAGAGCAGCCCCGGCCCTTCCCTGCTGAGCGCGCAGCGATCGCAAAGGAAAAAAGGAAACTCTGGCCGGCAGGGCTCTCTCTGCGTGGGTTAGGGCAGGGCCCTGCGGGGAGCAGGGCGCTCCAGCACGGACAGCCCGGATCCAGAGCAGCTCCAGGGCTGAGCAGCGGGCTGGGGACAGCTGGGGACAGCCGTGAGCAGAGCCCGTCAGCCTCCCTCCGGGGCTGGGACTGCCTTGAGCACACAGCTCCTGCCAGGTGTGGCACCTACAGACCTCAGACTCCTCGCCACAAACAAGTTCTGATCTCGCTCTCGGGGTGACCTGCACCTCCTCCCCAGAAACCGCAGGAATTAGAATTTCGGGCCGCTTTTACAAACTTTACGTCAGCTTCGCAAATGCAAATCCCAGCGGGTCCCTGCTTCCCAGAGCGCCGGTCCTCAGCCATCTCCACTTCCCTGGAAAACTGCTCCAGCCCCAGGCTGTACCAAGGTGAGCACAAGTCTGGACCGCTGCACTCAGAGCGAGATCCAGCTACAAATGGAATTCCAGAAACGGCCTCCAAAATGTTCCATAATCACACCTTTAAAATGGCTCCACAGGGCAACGGCTCCCGTGCCAGAGCGGCACCTGCACGAGTCCTTGTGCCAGCCCTGGCGCCCTGAAAAACACAAGAAACCAACATCACACAGGCCTTGTTTGCAGAATTCCTGATCCAAGCCCTCACCTGTCCTGCCCAGCACCGAGGGAAATCTGACACGGTATTCATAGGTAACCTTTGCTGAGAGCGGCCATCACCCCGGTCCTCCAGCCTGGGCAAGGTTTTGCAGCGAATGGACCCAACTTCTAACCCTGAACCTAAATTTCTGTCAGCTTTTGTTAGAAAGATACTGGAGAGTAAATCCTACAACAGATTTAAAACGTTGCGCAAGGAATAACCGGCCCAGACAAAACCAAACCACCCCCATCTCTGCTCCACCCCATTTTGTAAAGACTCCCCTTCCCTGCTGCACCGTCCTTCACTGCACGTCCCTGTTGAGAGAGAAATGGAACTGGAAACAAGTTTTAAAGGATGAGTTTGTAAATAAGACTAGATACTTTAGAGAAATAGAACTATGAAAGATGCATTGTAATAAGATTCATGAGGGGTAATTTCAGATGATTGGTTTTTAAGGCATAGTGTAGCAAAAGCTAATAGGCCAAGAAACGCTTATAATGTATTGTAATTAGGAAATAGTTGGCTTCTGATTGCGGTGGCATGAATTATAACATCTGTATTGTCTCACCCTTCACGTGAGACTGAAAATGAAATAAAAGTTTTTAAAAACACTTCTCAGTTGCCTTATTTCTGGGTCAGAAAAGGGCATAATCTGATAAACTGGTGCGTTGTGCGAGGAAGATTTATCTCTCTCAATGTCCTATTCCATGGCATTTCTAAGTCAGCGTTTCTTATCTCAAATTTTCCATTCAGATAAATACTATGTAAACCTCCTGTCAAACTCTGACAATTTTCTGCAAGTCCATTTCCCACAGCAGAACTGCTCCCTGCCCAGCACAGGAGCTGCGAGTGCTGTTGCAGGGCACAATGCCTGAAGGAACACTGGAGCTGTGACATTAAAACCAGCAAAAGCAATTACTAAGTAAAAGAGATCCTCACCTGCTCCAAGAACTGAACCTCTGTGGCTCATCCTCACAGGGTGAACCTGCTCCAGGGAGGAATCTCCACGCAGCCCCCGAGACCTGGGGTCAGACGCTGCCCTACCAGCAGAAGAACAAGGGGTTAGTGAAGCTTTTGGGACACATTCTGGCCTCAGAGTGGTCTGACAAAACATCCGTCAACGTGGATCTTTAATAAAGGCAGCTGGTACCTAAGCTTGCAACAGACTTCCGTGTGTTATTTCCTCGGTCTCTGTTTTAACACATTTTGATATTAAAAGTGTTTAAACAAGATTTAACCTGAGCTCTGCACCCTGCCGTGCTCCAAGCCCTGAGGAAGAGCTGGACATCCTCACACTCGCCCAAGCTGAGGCAGCTCTCACGTAGGGACAGAGCTGCTGCAGCATTTAACAACACTTAGAAATCACCCCTGCCTTGAGGGCGTCCAGAGCTGGGAGAAAGCCCTTCCCACCACCCTCTTGGATTTCCCTCCCTGCCCCTGGCTTTGCTTCCAGCTTGGGAAGGTTTGTCCTGGGGCCATTTCAGCAGCACGAAGGGCTTTTCCAACCTCAGGGGTTCCACGGGAGCCCAGTGACTGACCCAGCTGCGCACGCAGGCACACAGATCGATTATCCTGCCGTGAGCCAGAGCACTCCAGGGCATCCTTGGAACAGCTGCGGAGAGCGGGAAAAAGACACAGCTGCAGCACCGATCCCGCTCCCTGCTTTCCCAGAGGGGCAGGAACACCATTTCCTCCCGAGCCTGAGAGCTCCCAGGGAAATCCCTGTTAGGGTGGCACTGAAGGTGCCACATTTCTGGCACCCTTGCCCTAGAACCACGGCCCAGCAGGTTTCTGTGGGAGCGGGGATTGTTGCTGCAGCTCAGAAGCTGCACATCCCTAAAGCATTTCCTTAGGGACACGAAGCTCCCCGCGCGCATGTTGTAGTCCAGTTTGTAATTTCAGCGTCTTTCAAGAGAGTTTAAATCGCAATGAGGCGACTCGGTGCCAGCACAGCATTAGCTACGGGACATCGGGAGACTCACCAGACGACATTCTCGGCAGAGCCTCCATTCTCAGCGCTCCAGCTGCAGCGTTCGCATCTCTCACGGACTCCGAGCTCCGTTTCCAGGGCTCCCATCGGGAAACCGGCGGCCGCTCCCAGATGCAAACGCCCAGGGCACCGCCGATCCCAGCCCCTGCTCCTCTCCCCCCCGGACCCCCCTTCCTCCAGCCTTTACCCCTTTTAGAGCCACGGCCCCGCCCAGGACACAAACGGAGGCTCCCAGGTGCCTCCTGAGACCCAAATCATTCCAGGGGCATCAGGAAATCAAAATAAATAAACTTTGTAGCCATGATTTCAAGTCTTTTGACTCTTCACATGGATAGTCTTAAGCCGTACTTTGTCATCATTTGGTCAGCTCATGAGGTTTTTTAGTTTTTAAAACTGTGTTTTCTCGAGGCAGAGAAACTGCAACTATCTATCTTTGAGTAGAGGAGCACATACAAAATGTCAGGGTGAAAGATTACTCATACCAGTGTGAAAAAAAACGCTAATTGCTTGGTTTTTAAAATTTTAAAAGTTTAATAATAATAAAATGGCTATAAAAATAATAATATCATTAGAGTACTAAAGCTTAGAGTTAGGACAATTACAAGACAATAAAAAAAGTAAAGAATTACGGACGTCCGGATGTTCTCGGACATTAAGTTACGAAAAGCATGACTTGTGAATAAAGGAATCACCCTTAAACTAATATACTTGTTGCATATTTATATATCCTTTATGGTCATGAATGCATTCTATTTTAAACAAGAAACTCTGTTTGTTGTATGTTAATTGTTCCCTTTAATCCCTTGGTGTCTTCGAGTAAGGCCTGAAGAAATTAGCTTCTTCTGATAAGAAGCCATAAATTCCTCTCCTTTGGAAGATTTAGGTGTTCTTTGAAGTAAGTATCTCATTCCTAAAAAAAAAACTTCCCCACCTACATAGTCTCTATTTTAACATTATGTTAGAACCTAAAACTGTATTTAACACACTACTTAAGCGAATGAACACAGCATAACTTTCTAACATTACACTTATAATATTCATTATAGCCTTTGTGAAAAGCCAATCATAAAATATGCATTCTTCACACCAGCAAGGACAAGGAGGTATTGAAGGAGACTGTTGAAGGAGAGGTAAAGTCTTAAATGCTAAAACTGAAGACAGAGCATCACTAAGTCAAATGAAAGATTTGTCTATTTGCTTTTAAACTGATACAAAGCAAGACAAAGTAAATTATTATAACTACTTCAAATCTAGTTGAAAATGTGCTGAGGTGTGCATTAAGACAAAGGTGGAAGTTTACAAGTTACAAATGCTTAAGACACTTCTTGCTAGGGATAGATAGCATTGCATCCATTCCTGAAAGATTTGCATCTCAAAAAGATATGGCATATGAATTCTTAAATTAGACCAATAATGACATGCACCCAAAAAAGAAAAACATTCTCTCTTCTCCCTTTCTTTTTTGCTTTCTTGTCATAGAGTGTGACTAAGGAGAAACGAAAAGAATCCATGAGTGACAGAGCTGATTCCAATCAATCCTCCCCGATGGAGTGATCAAAGGCCAATTGTAGTGGACCAAACAGGGCTTTCCCCTTGGAAGTGTATTCCATCCCGTCGAGATCAGCACAAACACAAGGGATGAAACCGACTTCCCACGGCTGCCATCCAAGCTATGACACTGTAACTCAGTACCACCTGCACATTTTGTTGCTTGAATCCTTAAAGTAATGATTCTCTCCATCTCCATCCCTTAAAATCCAATTCTGTCAGCTTTTCAGTGTTCAAAAATGAACTAGTTAAGATAGCACTGAGGAAAGAAAGAACACAATAAGCATATTTTATTGTGTAAGTAAGTAGATTTGAGATGGAATTACTAAAAGGTAAGCATACATGGACCCCCCCCCCCACACACACACAGTTGTCTTTTTGCAGTTGCACTTAAGGATTGTACTTCAAATATGGTTACACAGATATCTTCCCCCCCCCCTCCACATTGACTGCCTCTTAATATTAGAACCGAATCTGCCACAAAATTACATGAAATAAAACAGTGAGAAATATACTTGAGAATGACTGTTGTTTACAAAACAGGTAATTTATAGTATACAATTACTGATAAGGTAGAACAAGAGTTCAAAAACTGGACTGCTTTACAAAGCACTTCTTCAAACATCAATTCTGGATTATTGCTGGAAGGTACTAAATGGTCTGTTATAGACTAATTTACAGACATTCATAGAATAGTGAAAAATGCATGCTTTAGAAACCTGGGACATTTCATGCCTTTGTGCTAGCAGAACATGAAAATGGAAGTGATTGGCATTTTTCAATGTAGGTTAGTAGCATTTAGAGTTTTTATTCTGGTGTACTAACTGATTCTTCGTATTTTTTCTCTTTTTTTTCAGGTGATTTTTCATCTTCAGGTTTAGTCCATGGAGGGCTGTGAAACTTCTGTAAAGGTAAAAACATGGTGTATAGAATACATATATACATAAACAGAAATAAAAAAGTCTGTTAAAATTCCATGGCAATGGAATTGTCCCTAGAAAAGGGTCCTGATCTCTAAGAAAGCATCATTAACAACCTTCACAGTGCAAAACCATACAAGTCTGATGCTACATACAGCTTCATATCACTGCATATTTTATGTATATATGTATGAAAACAACCACATAGGTATTTAATATTTAATTATTTTGGATAACTCTCTTTACTCCTGCTTCCAGGGCTATACACATCACATTGTCAAATTAAGTAATTTGACTACTAATTCATTTGACTACCAGCTTTCCAAATATTTCATAGTTTGCAAGTTGTTACCAGCCAGAAATCATTTTGAACAGATCAATTGCAATCAGACACAGTCAAAGTCTGAATTAAGTAGTCTTCTCTTTTGAGACAGAACTTGGTGAAGAATGTGTAAGTATACTTTAAGTAACTGAATCGCATGAGACTTTTTAGTAAAACCCCAAAAATTACTCTGGAAGAGAATACCTGAAAGCTTGTCTCTGTTTCTGCTGCTTCCAAACGAGATGCTGAATCATTACGATTCCCCAGACATGTCTTGGCAACCTGTCAATAGAAATGTCAGAGATAACTACTTCATATTTTTTCCAAAAATATTCAGTTTTCAAAAAAAAACCCAAAAAAAACCAAAAAACCAAAATACCAAAAAAACCCAACAACAACAGCAAAAAACCAACCCAATTTGGGTCTTCTTTTAAGCCTACTTAATGAAATGAAACTAAGTTTTCATAGCTAAACTTATCCCAGACTCCCATCATCCCTGTAACAGTCTTCAACAATACAGTCTTGTGACAGCGAGTTTAACAACTTCATACTTACCCAGCTTTTTTTCTTCGTGTTTAAATCTCATCACCAATAGTGAAGTTTACTTCTACAGGTGGTCCTAGGGAACAGAAAATTAATTACAAGTGCCTTTTATGGGTGAGGAAATAGTAACAAACAGTAGAAAATCAGCATTACAGTTAGAACTTCTCTATTACTATTCTCTTGGCTATACTCTGGATCTCTTAGGTATAATAATCCCTGAATAGGAATATAAAGTCACTGAATGGAGAAGTCAGGTGACTCTCAAGGCAGAAAATCTTGCTGCATTACTTCCTGTCATTTTATTCAAGAAATAATGTCATATTCTTTGCCAATATGCTTTTTAATATCTGGGAAAGCAGAGTTGCACAGCATAAATAAAATTAATTACAAAGTGGATTTTTGAACTAAGGAGATCTTCAGGTATGAAACCAGAGATTTGCTCAACACTGGAAATTCTACTGTATTTAAATCCAAGTCCCTTCAGGAGTAGGATTAAGGATGCAATAAGAAAAGGAGCTGAAAGATTAAATACAGTCAAATATTCATAATACTTGGTCATTGCTCTAAAATGAGTTCACATTGGAATTTCTCTACTTGTTTTGCTATTAAAAGTGACACATTTAAATGGAGTGAAAACTACAAGGTTTTTTTAAAGTTTTGAGTCAGCAAGACTCCAGTGTAACAGTGGGAGGGGTTTAGTCATGTTTAAGCTACAGAAGGCAGCCTCTGAGATGATGCAGATGGATTTGATGTGGGGAGCTCTTTCTCATATTTTCCCACTCTAGACAGTAGAAATAAAAATTGGATTCATGTAGGGAATAATCAAGGCAGTATTGATTAAAATAAAGTCTATTGATAAAGCACCTACTCCTTTTATGACAAAAAATCAAACATCAAACAAACACGTGGTTTATGTCTTAGATAAAGACTAAAAAGTCAGATGACAGGGTAGCAATTTTTCGTAGTCTTGAAATACTTCAAAACCTTATACGTGTGGTCCTGTCAAAACTTCCATTTAAATTATTTACTCTTAATCTAGATTTAAAAAAAAATATTCCAAGCTGAATTATCCTCAGAAAAAATGAAGATTTAGGTGACTTCTAGGTGTGTGGCTTGAGGACAAAAGATACTCTAGGTCCAACAATCAATAGTATTGCAAAATGTGTAATAAAGAGGATAGAAATAATGCTAATTAAATATGATAATTTACATATCCAGAATTTTCTCTGACTGTACCTACTAGAACATGAAATCAGGTGACCTATTTCACCAACATCATTTATAGGAGATAGGAAGCAAAAACTATTAATTGCATTAGTAAAGCTAAAGGTCAACTTCTTAAGACATATGCAAAGGAAAAAGAAAAAAACAACCCCGGTCTGCTTTAGAGAAAATAAAAGTGAACAATAACACAATGCTGTATGAGTGAGTAGTCTTGCAGTGTCTTCATAGGCCAGACAACAAAGGCTATCTTGATAGGAAAAGAGCAATAAAGATTAAGTCTGTACTATTTCACATTTGTTCACTCAGAGATCTTCTCCTTTTAGTAGCACACCATATGGATCACTGTTGGAGAAAGACAGGGACTTTTTCCTAAGGATGTCTTTATGATGTTAAAGCATAACATATTCATTATTGACTCCTTATCACTGTGAAACATTGTATATCATTACCAAATAAATTACAGCTTGAAAACAACAACAGTTCAATAGCCAGGACTGTAACCAGCTCCTGTGGACGAGGTGCAAACACACACACACAGAGGGCTGGGTTTAACAGAATACAAACTGAATCCCACACACATATGACCTCAGGCATATATATATAAATACATACATATACATACACCCCCACCTGTGTGTATTTATGTGTTTTTATATGTCTATATCTACATGCATATATAAACACATAAATATGCAAACACGCATAACACATAGATCTTTGTGTCCCTCAGCTAAAGATCAGTGGCAGAATATAAACTCAATGAACTAGAATACTTTCCACCCCCTTAGGTGACAAAGAAAGCAAAATATTAAACTTCTGTTATTGTTGTTAGTTCCCTCTATGCCAAATAGTGGATTGTTTTGTATGTTTGTCCGTCAGATTTCCTCCCATGAGAGGTACAATCATTACCAATGGACAGAATGAGAGCTCGACATGGCAGAAACTATCAAAAAGCAAAAACTATTTGCTGTGTTGCTTTCCTCAGCTTAGCATGCAGCCCGATTAACAAATTGTCTGTGTGTGAAATTATGGCTATAAAATCTGCATATTGATTGGTCACGTACACAAAATTTGGGAAGTTATGGTATTCAATTGTCCTAGTAAACAGCACTGCAAAGCTGGAGAGCTTCACAGCTGGATGTATAAATGACAAAGGTGGATAAACAAAGGGTGCATCTTTATTACTGTGAGAACCCCGGCCTTGCTCTGGGGTCTCATGTGGTGGTGAAATTCCTCCTCCAACCCGTGCTTCCAAAGAAAAACTCCGCAGGCTTTAGCTGTTCGGTCTCAAGGCAGTTTATCGCTAGTTATCTAACAGATTATGTTCTTGGACTGCGGCTCTTTGATCAGCGGCCTGGGTAGAGGCACACACACCCCCTGACATCCTCTCGATCTGCTGTCTTCTTCGTCTCCCTCTCTGCCCAGGGCTGCTGCTATCTTTTATAAGATATATTACGTATAACATGTTTACAATTATTTCCCAATACCTACTACCTACGTTGCCAAGTGTTTTTCTACTCTAAACCAATCTGTGAGTGCCAACATCACCAAGAACATGGAGGTAAGGAAAAAGAAGGAGGAAGAACAGGATCAGCCCACTTTCCTCCATCTTAGAACTTCTGACCCCCATGTACATGTGTTAAAACCCCCCTGTACAATACTAAAAAAATTTCCCCTCTACTTTGTAACTACTTTTACTATACTATCTAACCTTTTGTGATTGCTTGTTCCACCTCCAAAGTTGGCAATTCATTCCATGGCTCAAACTCAAAATCACAGCTGTTTTTCAGCTGTCTGCCAGGGTCTAGAATGCCTCTGACCAAGGCCTGGAACCTCTAAAAATGTCTGAGAGACATTTTGAGTTCCCACATATTAGAAAAATTTTAACACGCCAGTCAGAACTCAGCATGTCCAGTGGCTATTGAATCATGCAACTTTACCTGCGAACAGCTGAACCATGTAAATATAAGTATTTTCTACTGCATCAACTCAGCAAATCAGAACTGGCTTTATGGTCAAAAAAACCATAACAATTTAAGGTCAAATAATCAATTCACAAGTGAACAGGAAATCAAGTTTAAATAAGTGGTATTATAACAGTTTTTGCAGTTAGAAAATCATTCTGCTGCTCCTAAAGAGCATCATCCAGATTTAGTTGACCAGACATTGGAGTTTCAGTGTTCCTGTGCATCACTGCTCCTCTTGGCTTCATAGGGCACAAAAAGCAGATAGGGAGGTTGTTTGTAAAGCACAATGGGAGAGAAAGTACTGGGTTAATTCTGAAGAAAAGAAACCAGATACAGGAGAAAAGAATGGTGTGGTTAGATCAACTGACAAACTAGTTATCTTAGTTGTCAGGTTAGGTTCACAGTTTACTCAAAGACACGTTTTATCAGATTTGCTCATGAATTTGTTACAGATCTGTACTGGGAGCTGCTTTAATCACTGTTTAGAAGAAAGATACAGAACAAGAAGTATGTGAAATGTGCATATACCTTCTCAGAAGACACCTCTGCAGTTTTTCATACGCTTTTCCTGTTTTAGATCAGTGTGCTAAGGGGATGGTTAAACTCAGATGATGCAACTTCTTATGACCTTCCTCTTCCTAGTCCTCATTTACAGAATCAAATTTACTTTAAGGATTTTATTGGCTTGAAATTTCGTTATAAAAATGGTTATTTTTTTCTCTTATTACACCCTTTGGAAAACAATTGGAGAGTGCAATTTGATCAAAGCTCTGAAACAGATTTAAGAAAATAAAGCAAAATGCTGTAGTTGCTTAGAAACGTATACAATTTTGGCTCCAATACAGAATATCCTTTGTCATTGAATGATTAATGAACATAGAGTGTTTTTTTATTACAGGAAATTAAGGCAGTAAATAAAAAGCACTACCACTTCTATTTATCAGAGAAGATTCTGTAAGGACAAAGCAAAAAATCTAATAAGAGAACAAAGAATAATTTTATAAGTTCTTTGATGTTGTAGCAATACCAAGCAGGTAGTTAAAAATGAGATGTTATATGCATAAGAATTATCTGACACGAAAAGGCAATTAAGTAAATTATGGTGTAAAAGCCAAAATCCCAAAAGCTTTTGGGAAGACAGAAAAGGGAAGGAATACAGGGGGAAAAGCTCTGCAGAACTCTGGTTCTGCACAGAGACTTTCAGGAGTCAGACATAAGAAAGCATCTCCGGATAAGGCTAAGAAAAAGTAGTACTGACAAGATGCCTCTAATAAAGTACAAATAATAAAAAGAATGGAAACTTTTACAATACCGAAGGTAATTTGGAGGGGGGCTTTTGATGAATTTCAGATGCTGTATCACAGGATATTCTACCTACTTCTGGCTATTGCTGGTCCTATGCCAAATTTCATTACAGATAAATATCAGCAGCGTCTAATTTCCAGATTTGCTACTCTGTATCCCATTTGCCAATAACTTTTCATTTTTTGTATTTCAGTATTTGTTCTAATGTAAATGACACTAATTACTCTGAACAGGCATAAGCCCCATAAATACAAAATTGCAGAAAGATCACAAATTTAAGATAGAGATGCTTAGCCATACAGACTTAAAAATACCAGTTGGAACCAGCAACTAACCATTTTGCTTTATTTTTTGCCTCAGTATCTATAAGGTTGCATGTTCTTCTCTAGTTAGTCTTCACTACCTTAATTCTTTCTAAATAGAAATCACATTTTATTTATCAGAGACACAATAAAAGGACCTTTGTGAAGTTCTGAGAAAGGATTACTGAAATAATAGGTTTCTAAGCAATGCAGTTTCTAGTACATCTTCACAAATATTACTTTGAAATGCTGCATTACAACCTTAACCATCCAGCCTTAATCTTCCTTCATTTGAATGCAAGAAGCTGTAAAAACTTCAGAAAAAATGACACAGTCAAGTAATGAAAAAAACAATTAAAACTCTTCCTAAGTGTTGCATTTTCTCCAAGTGATAGTGTTCACAGGTACAAATGGCAGCTTTGACTTACCAAAGAATTAGGATCCTTTGGGTATAAATTCCTTCCAGTACTTTCAGAACTTAAAGTGGTATTTCTAATGCCACTATATGTAGGCTAATTGTGGAAAGAAGATTTTTATTTCAGTTCTCAAAGCTAATAATTTGAATTCCTTGTGCCTTTCGTCTCTCTATGTTAATGTGAGATGATGATGATGAAGAAGAAAAGATTGCTAACCAATGTCATCACCTGCACTATTTTTATGGCCATTTTAGCCTATATTAAGATGGACAGGGTGTCTGTCTGCTGATGGACTAAACAGTTAAAAATACAAGCTGTTAGAAGGACAAAAAACAACCACCTAAATAAGTAAACCACCATCTCAATAACTAAAACCTTGATTTTATGGAAAGGTGAATCTTTTAGGTGTCTTTGATTGCAATACTTGATGCAGAAATTAAATACTGGTTTGACTTTTGAAATATATTACCAGTTATTTTCTTTCCCTTTCTCTTTTAATGTATTCACTTCTGTATAAAAGAGCTGTTTAAAATGTCTGATACAAGTATTTAGCCTAAGAGGAAGAAGAAGAGGGGAGAGGAGGAGAGCGTAAGAGGAAGAAAAAGAGGAGAGAGTGAGGAGGAGAGAGTAAGAGGAAGAAAAAGAGGAGGGAGGGAGAAGAAGAAGAAAGAGAAGAGAGCGAGAAGAAAGAGAAGAGAGCGAGAAGAAAGAGAAGAGAGCGAGAAGAAAGAGAAGAGAGCGAGAAGAAAAACTGAGAAGAAAAGGAAGAGGAGAGAGTGAGAAGAAGAAAGAAAACAAAGCAAGAAAAATAAGAGTCAGAGATAAAAAGAAAAACCAAAACAGTCAGATTAGAAAGAGAAAGGCAGAGAAAGAGGAAAGAAAGGTGGGGAAAAGAGAAAAAGAGTGAAAGACAAACAGAAAAGGAAGCACTTGAAATGAAAGAGAAAAGGAAATAGAGAGACAAGAAAAAGAAGAAATAGAGCTGAAAACCTACAGGAAAACAAATGGAGAGACTGAACACAAGGTAGGGTTCAAGAGAGAAAGAAATAGAGAGTTAGAAACACAAAAAAATTAAAGATGGACAGAAAAGGAAAAAGGGTTAGAGACAAAGAAAATGATAGCAAGTGTTAGAAAGACAAAGGCTGACAAAGAGGAAAAAAAAGAAGAAAACATAGTGAAACCTAGATTGAAAGAGACAGACAAAGAGACATGGGGAAATACATGTAGAGGAATGGAAGAAAATAGACAGGGTGAGAAGGAAATAGGGTTAGAGAAACATAGAGATGTGTTAGAAATGGAAACAAAGGAAAACACAGCCAGAGACAAAGAGTTACACATGGAAGGATAAAGTGAGGAATAGACTAAAGAGGAAAGTAAGAGGCAAAGGGAGAAAAAGGGTGAAAACGATAGGACTCAACCACACCAAAGAAAGACAGGAGATGAATGTTGGGCGGGGCAGAGGGTAAGAGGCATCATTATTAGGGCTGATTAATCTTTATTCCCTTAATTTAAACTTCAGCAATACACAGGGAAACAACATATACAAATGCAAGTACAGAGACAAATAAAACAAAGAATACATCATACCTAGGCACACAAGTACAAGTCCAATTTACATACAGCAAAATACATCAAAAGACAGGAACAACTGCAAAGACAGAACAATATAATGTAATACAAGCCAAATACATATTGACACAATATAACCGTGTCTCCATTTCAGAAAAGTCCACAACGCTTTTATTGTTATGACGCACGCGGAACAAAAGCGGCGCAAAACGCTCCGCCGACGTGCACGCCCCCTTCGCACTACGCACAAACTCACATTCACGGCAACTCGCTCCGGAGACTCCCAAAAAATCCTCCTGCCTGATGAAAACCCCCCCTGAAAGGCAAAGGCCATACACACAAGGTTGGAACTGCTCCACACACACACACAGTTGCAGACACAAGCACACACAAACTCTCACAGACAGACACAGACAGTCACACTCTCACATATTCTTCTGCTGACACGCTGGCTGCCACCCTTACGTGAAACGCTGCACTGAAGAATATGCTTAAACGCTTCTTCTGACCGCAGGACCTCCATGTCAAATGGTAGATTCCAGGAAATTCTGTAGGGACCCGGGGACCTACGAGACAAGGGGAGGCAGTCAGTGACTGACTATCTGAGAGCTAGGAGCTATACCAACTCTGGGCCCATCAGGGTTGTACCCCAAACCCCGTAGAGAACAGATGAACGGCAAAGCTCTATAACTGCTCTACCTGAGCGTGACTACGTGCCCGGGCAAGGCAGCTCCGATCATAATTGCCACAACAGAGGTGCATATAACATAAGGCAACGTAGGTACATACAGTATAAGCACAAACAACATAAGGCAACGTAGGTACATACAGTATAAGCACAAACAACATAAGACAACATAGGTAGGCGCAACATGCACACATACAATAGAAGCCGACACAGGTAGGTGCAACATAAGTGCATACAACGTAAGCCGACAGAGATACAAGATACAAGAAAACCCTCCCCCAGGACTAGTGCTCTCTGCCACAGATTTGAACTGTCAGCATCTGAAATTAAGTTAGGACTAGTGTCAAACGGCTGCAAGACAACTTAGCATCACCAAACATGTTATGTCAATCTCCTAATACAATCTAGAGCCCAACTACACCCTGCAAATGACAAATTTCAAGTCCCCAGGACTTGTGCTATTACAGGCTATGCAGCAGGGCAGAGCAGTTGTGGGACAAATACGTGCAGACACCCGTGACACAGGACAGGGAGAGAGAGCTTTTGAGGAGAAGAAAGGACCGAGAGACCCAAAGAACACAGAGTGCACCAGAGACAAGTGACAGGACACACACCAGAACTGCTCTGCCCTGAGCACCTCAGCACTGTGATCAAAACAGTCACTTTTCCTTTAGCTGGCCTAAGGGGACACTTCTTGCACATCCCTGCCCCCAAAGCTGATCCTAAAGGCCCTCCCAGCACCCCGCTTTCACCCCCTCTGTGGGCCTTAGCCCTCCACTTATCTCTCTGGCATCTGGGGATGAGAATCCACGTCGCCTGGCAATGGAGGCTGCCTCGCCTGCGGGGAATGTCCTATGGTCACCGGGCTGTGGTCCCGTGCTCAGCTACAATCGAGAACCCCAAACATCACTGCATGATCTTAGCTGCACAATGGACAAAACCCAGCAATCCTGCTACTCACCATTCTCCTGAGAATGCTCGGGCCGCACATTTTGGCCAGGCTCAGAGGCTGCCACCGTCATCGCAGGGTCTGCCTGGGTTAAGAAGAGACAAAGAGACTCGGCATTGCTGAAAACTAAGTGGACCTTGGCTCCCCCTCCCTACCTCGGCGTCTCACCACAACTCCTCAGCCATTGCCAAAGGCAACTCTGATGCAATCTTAAAATACAAAATTTCAAGGCTTCATCTCAGAGTCCTGCAATACTTCCCGAGAGCTCACAAGCACAGGAAATCCAGGCCATCAGCTGTTGGTGACAGGGGCTTGGCATATGCTGAGTGGATTCCCTAAAGCACACAAACAACAATGGATGCTTACAATTGCACCAAAACCTGAAACCTGAGCAAGAACAACTGCTTCTGTCCACTGCTCACCTGGCACACAGGGCCTTGACTGCTGCTAACTGCCGGGACCTCCTAAAAATAAAGGCAAAGAACACTGCTGTGACATGGTCACCATTCAGGCTGCCCCTGCAAATGCAAACAATGACTGACCTGCTCAAGGGAAAATCCTCACGCAACAATGGGGCCCTCTGCCACTGACCTGAACTGTCTGCATCTGAAAGGAAGTTAGGACTAGTGTCAAACGGCTGCAGGACAACTTAACAGCACCAAACATATTAAGGCAATCTCCTAATACAATCTAGAGCCCAACTACACCCTGCAAATGACAAATTTCAAGTCCCCAGGACTTGTGCTATTACAGGCTATGCAGCAGGGCAGAGCAGTTGTGGGACAAATACGTGCAGACACCCGTGACACAGGACAGGGAGAGAGAGCTTTTGAGGAGAAGAAAGGACCGAGAGACCCAAAGAACACAGAGTGCACCAGAGACAAGTGACAGGACACACACCAGAACTGCTCTGCCCTGAGCACCTCAGCACTGTGATCAAAACAGACACTTTCCCTTTAGCTGATCTAAGGGGACACTTCTTGGACATCCCCATCTCCAAAACTGACTCAAAAAACCCCTCCTGGGGAGTCCCAACCCGGCACCTCCTCCATCCCCTCTGTGGGTTGTAGCTCTCCACTTACCTTGCACATATCTGGGGATGCAAATCCCCATCAGGTGCAGAACGAGGCCTCCTGCCTGTCTGGGAAGTTCCAGTTGTCATCAGGCTGTTATCTCTTGCTCTGCCAAGAGAAAGAAAACCAAACGTCAGCGCACTACCTTAACAGCACATGGGCCAGAACCTGACAATTCTGCTACTCACCGTCTCCCAAGAAGTCTTGGGCCACACACCTCAGGCGCGCTTGGATTCTGACACCGTCATCTCAAGGCACACCTAGGTTAAGGGCAGACAAGGTGACATGGCATTGCTGCAACTTGAGGGTACCCTCGCTCCTCTTCCCTGCCTCACCACAACTCCTTGCCCATTCCTGTGGGTTACCAGGAAGGGTCCTTGAAATGCAAAATTGGAAAGCTCTGTCACAGGGTCCTGTAATGCTTCTGGCAAGACCACACGTGCATGAAAACTGGTCCATCAGCCAGTTGGAGACAGAGGTATAAGTACTCTGAGTGGATTCCCTAAAGCACACAAACAACAGTGGATGCTTACAGTTCCACCAAAAACTAAAAGCTGAGCAAAAAACTCCTTTGGTCCATTGCTCACCTGGCACACTTGGCCTTGACTGCTGCTATCTGCCTGGACCACCTAAAAATAAAGGCAAAGAACACTGCTGTAACATGGTCACCATTCAGGCTGCCCCTGCAAATGCAAACAATGACTGACCTGATCATGGGAAAATCCTCACGCAACAATGGGGCCCTCTGCCACTGACCTGAACTGTCTGCATCTGAAAGAAGTTAGGACTAGTGTCAAACAGCTGCAGGACAACTTAACAGCACCAAACATATTAAGGCAATCTCCTAATACAATCTAGAGCCCAACTACACCCTGCAAATGACAAATTTCAAGTCCCCAGGACTTGTGCTATTACAGGCTATGCAGCAGGGCAGAGCAGTTGTGGGACAAATACGTGCAGACACCCGTGACACAGGACAGGATGTGACAAACCAGGGGACAGGACAGGGAGAGAGAGCTCTTGATGAGAAGAATATCTGCAAGGACCGAGAGACCCAAACAACACAGAGTGCACCAGAGACATGTGACAGGACACTCATCGGAACTGCTCTGCCCTGCATGCCTCAGCACTAAGGTCAAAACAGACACTTTTCGCCTTTAGATGGTCTAAGGAGACACTTCTTGGACGTCCCCAATTCCAAACTGACTGAAAAACCCCTCCTGGGGAGTCCCAACCTTGCACCTCGCTTATCACGCCCCTCTGTGGGTCATAACCCTCCACTTATCTTGCACATATCTGGGGATGCAAATCCCTGTTGGGTGCAGAAGAACGCCATCTCCCTGTCTGGTAAGTTCCAGCTGTCACCTCTTGGTCTGCCAAGGGAAAGAAAACTAAACATCAGTGCACAATCTGAACAGCACATCAGCCAAAACCTGGTAAATCTGCTACTCACCATCCTCCTCAGAATGCCCGGGTTCTTGGCCCTCACGCTTTGGGCGTGCTTGGATTCTGACACCGTCATCGCAGGGGACACCTGGGTTAAGTGGAGACAAGGCAACATGGCATTGCTGAAACACGAGTGGAATTTGATTCCTCCCCGACTCACCGCAACACCTTGGCCATTCCCTCAGGGCTACCAGGATGGGACCTTGAAATGCAGGATTGGAAGGCTCCATCACAGGGTCCTGTAATGCTTCCAGCGAGCTCACAAGGGCATGAAACCTGGTCCATCAGCCAGTTGGTAACGGAGGTATGCGCACTCGGAGTTGATTCCCTAAAGCACAAAATCTAGAATAAATGCTTAGAATTGCACCAAAAATTGAGACCTGAGCAAAACCAACTGTTTCTGTCCACTGCTCACCTTGGACACTTGGCGTTGACTGCTGCTAACTGTCTGGACCTCCTAAAACTAAAGGCAAAGAACACTGCTGTAACACAGTCACCCTTTAGGCTGCCCCTGCAAATGCAAACAACGACTGACCTGATCATGGCAACACCCTCACCCAGGACTGGGGCTCTCTGCCACTGATTGGAGTCGTCAGCATCTTGAAAGGAAGTTAGGACTAGTATCAAATGGCTGCAGGACAACTTAGCATCACCAAACATATTAAGGCAATCTCCTAATACAATCTAGAGCCCAACTACACCCTGCAAATGACAAATTTCAAGTCCCCAGGACTTGTGCTATTACAGGCTATGCAGCAGGGCAGAGCAGTTGTGGGACAAATACGTGCAGACACCCGTGACACAGGACAGGGAGAGAGAGCTTTTGAGGAGAAGAAAGGACCGAGAGACCCAAAGAACACAGAGTGCACCAGAGACAAGTGACAGGACACACACCAGAACTGCTCTGCCCTGAGCACCTCAGCACTGTGACCAAAACAGACACTTTCCCTTTAGCTGATCTGAGGGGACACTTCTTGGACATCCCCATCTCCAAAACTGACTCAAAAACCCCTCCTGGGGAGTCCCAACCCGGCACCTCTTCCATCCCCTCTGTGGGTTGTAGCTCTCCACTTATCTTGCACATATCTGGGGATGCAAATCCCCATCAGGTGCAGAACGAGGCCTCCTGCCTGTCTGGGAAGTTCCAGTTGTCATCAGGCTGTTATCTCTTTCTCTGCCAAGAGAAAGAAAACCAAACGTCAGCGCACTACCTTAACAGCACATGGGCCAGAACCTGACAATTCTGCTACTCACCGTCTCCCAAGAAGTCTTGGGCCACACACCTCAGGCGCGCTTGGATTCTGACACCGTCATCTCAAGGCACACCTAGGTTAAGGGCAGACAAGGTGACATGGCATTGCTGCAACTTGAGGGTACCCTCGCTCCTCTTCCCTGCCTCACCACAACTCCTTGCCCATTCCTGTGGGTTACCAGGAGGGGACCTTGAAATGCAAAATTGGAAGGCTCTGTCACAGGGTCCTGTAATGCTTCTGGCAAGACCACACGTGCATGAAAACTGGTCCATCAGCCAGTTGGAGACAGAGGTATAAGTACACTGAGTGGATTCCCTAAAGCACACAAACAACAGTGGATGCTTACAGTTCCACCAAAAACTAAAAGCTGAGCAAAAACAACTGCTTTGGTCCACTGCTCACCTGGCACACAGGGCCTTGACTGCTGCTATCTGCCTGGACCTCCTAAAAATAAAGGCAAAGAACACTGCTGTAACACAGTCACCATTTAGGCTGCCCCTGCAAATGCAAACAATGACTGACCTGATCATGGCAACACCCTCACCCAGGACTGGGGCTCTCTGCCACTGATTGGAGTTGTCAGCATCTGAAAGGAAGTTAGGACTAGTATCAAACGGCTGCAGGACAACTTAGCATCACCAAACACGTTATGTCAATCTCCCCATACAATCTAGAGCCCAACTACACCCTGCAAATGACAAATTTCAAGTCCCCAGGACTTGTGCTATTACAGGCTATGCAGCAGGGCAGAGCAGTTGTGGGACAAATACGTGCAGACACCCGTGACACAGGACAGGGAGAGAGAGCTTTTGAGGAGAAGAAAGAGCTGAGAGACCCAAAGAACACAGAGTGCACCAGAGACAAGTGACAGGACACTCATCGGAACTGCTCTGCCCTGAGCACCTCAGCACTGTGATCAAAACAGACACTTTCCCTTTAGCTGATCTAAGGGGACACTTCTTGCACATCCCGACCCCCAAAGCTCATTCAAAATGCCCTCCCAGCACCCCGCTTTCACCCCCTCTGTGGGCCTTAGCACTCCACTTATCTCTCAGGATCTGGGGATGAGAATCCATGTCGCCTGGCAATGGAGGCTGCCTCCCCAGCGGGGAATGTCCTATGGTCACCGGGCTGTGGTCCCGTGCTCAGCTACAATCGAGAACCCCAAACATCACTGCACGGTCTCAGCCGCACAGCAGCCACAACTGAGCAATTCTCTGCTCACCATTATTCTCCTGAGAACGCCGGGCTCCTCGGGCCGCACGCTTCGCCCACGCCCTCCTGGCAGGGTCTGCCTGGCTGAAGAGCAGGCGAGGTGAGGTGGCGTTCCCAAAACTCGAGTGGACCCTGGTCCCCCTCACTAGTAGTTCCCCGACTTACAGCAACTCCTCGGCCGCTCCTGAGGCTCCCTGGTGCCACCTCCAAGTGACAAAGATCAAGGCTTCGTCGCAGAGCTGTGTGCCGCTCCCCGAATTCCCAGGAGAGCGAAGGAGCGGCTCTGCGGCCGCTTGCAGGGGGGACTCGCTGGTACACGAGTGGACTGCCTGACGCACACAAACATGAATGGATACTGAGACTTGCAGCAGAGACACTACAGCTGCAGGCACACAAATTCATAAATAATTAAACTAACAAAACCCCAAAATCCTACCAAAATATTAATTTTATTTACGCAGTATCCAAATTGCCAAATAGATTAACAGAGACACCCTGTCCTATCCCCTCAATTACGCCTCTAAAATCTATGCCAAACAAATCCCGAAAACTAAGAAAACCCTGCCTGTATTGAAATAAAAACAAAAAAAAGTCTTGTAAACGTTATAAATTCATTAACCTAACACATCAGAACCATAAAAATATTAAACCTTTATGAACAGCAGTACGCACGACCCTCGTTTCAACATATAAAAGTAAAGCTATCCCTACTACTAACCTAACACAAATATCACAAAATATAGCAGTAAGAAAAGAAAAAAAAAATAATCCTCACTATAACTAGAATATAAATTTTTTATTTTAAGCCAAGAAAAATTCATACATTCTAAACAGGAACTTCCTCAAAATCAAGTATTTCAATAAACGCAAAAAACTCTAACATATTTCAAATAACTACAAAAAGGCTAAAAAACATAAAACAATCAAGCAACCCACCACAACTATCTAAAACTATCTACAATAAACCTTCTTTAAAAAAACCCAACAAATACTTCTTACCACCTCAACAATACATCACCAGTGACACCAAACAACTCAAAATACTGTAACTCCCATCCAAAAAATGCTCTATAAACTGAAACACTAAAACTCATCTAAAACACCCACTTACCCTTCAATAACCTCCTCTAACCTACACACAAATCTAAAACCAATAAGAATTAACTATAAACTATCATACCTTAAAGAACTCCACCATTAAACACTACTGTACCAGACTTACTATAAATCAAAAACCCCAAAAAAACACACCACTGTTAAGATCACCAAAACATTTTTCTCCATTCCTCTAACAACCAAATACAAACCTCGATTTACCTTCACTTGAAAAACATACAATACACCTACAACCAACTGCCCCAAAAATAAAAACACAGTCCTACCATCCAGCATAAATTCATCCAAATGAAACTTCAAAAAAATAAAGCTCCAAAACATCTGTAATAATCCAACAACATTAGATGAAAAGTATAACAAAAATATTTTTTAAATCATCCAAATTCTTCTAAAAGACTATTATACCACAAAAAAGAAAAAAAAAAAAAAAGAAAGCAAAATCAAAAAGCATAAAAGTCCCACCAATTTAATCAAAAACAGCCAGAATGGCTCCATGAGCCAACAAAAAAAACCCCCAACTTATAAGAAAATGCCAAACCACCTCAGAAACAAACAATAAAACACAGCCCCTCTTACCATGGTATTATTTTAGTACTATGATTAAAATACACATTCTATACAAAAATGTCCTCTACCCTTCCATCAATGCCACATAAAGCAAATAAATTAACTGTTATCATACAGGACATCCATATAAAAAAAATCTCAATCGCCCTAAAACCTTAAAAATAATTACAAATTAACCCCAAAATGAAAACTTTAACAAAAGAAACCCAAAAACAAACAACAGAAACTAAAAATACACCACCATAGAACTACCTACCAGCAAAAACAACCCCACACCACACTCTTTTCACTAACAGTTGTCAGTGAGACACATCACAAAAATGAAACAAAAATAAAAAACAGCCCTAGAGAAACCCACAAAACAAATCACAAAACCCACTAGAAAAAGAAGCCCAACCAACTTACTAAACTTCAAACCATACAACAGACCCTGAAAGCTGCTAAAAATTAAAACCATACCTCTACACTAACTCAAAGAGTAACCAGCATTCTGCTAAGTTAGCTTTAAAAACCAAACTAATAAAGGAGATTAACAAAAACCTAAACCACTAGACAATAAAAAGAGAAGCACCCAAATAAATAACTACCTAAAAAAATCCACTGTATAAATACACAAGTTCCTAAAAAAAACACTGATAAAAAGCAACCAACAAATACATCAAACTGAAACAAAAACCCAAATAAATACAGTAACAACAAAAAAATTATTCCTAACTCAATAAACCCATAATGCCTCAAACCATCAAAATACAAATACCACCTAGAAATAAACACATCACCAAAAGAGAAATGTAACCACAAACAATAAGTCCCAAATTACCGGTAACAATAAAACGTCCACAACAATTAAACAAACCAAATAAATAAAATCACTATAGGAAAATTTAAAAAATGCAATTACCAAGATTAAAAAAAAAACCTCACTAATTCACTACAGCACACTACCTCAAGCCCACCAAAACTAACACTACATACTCATGCTAATAAAAGCCACCACATCCTAATTAAAAACCAACCCTGTACTTCATGCTACGACCCATAAAAATCAGTGTAAACCTTAAAAAAACATATCCTTTAAGAAGATAACTACAATTATATTTTCACAACATGAGAATAATCCAAACAAAACATCCAACATATCGCACAAAAAAAAAAAAAAAAATCCAACAACCAACTCAATCCAAAAAAACCCTTGTCACAGCACCTGAACCAAGAACCGTAACAACCAACAAGTACACCGTGACCCTTCTCCTACACCAACTACGAACAAAAGAAAACGACCCAAAACATTCCTCAGGAGCGCCTCAAAACCAGCGCAGCGAGGGAGGCTGGAAGATGCGAAGCCGCGCTCCCGGCCCCGGGCGCAGCGCGGCTCCGGCAGGAAAGCGGCTCCTCCGGCAGGCAGAGGCGGCGCCGCGCCGGGAGACCCCCGCCCGCTGCCCCCGGCCCGGCGGGGCCGGCACCGCGCCTGGGGGGCCCCGGCGGCGCCCGAGCCCCGCGCCCGGAGCGGCGGCACCGGCCGGCACCGGCCCCGCCCGCGCCGCCTCCCCCGCCCGCCGGCCCGGCCAAAGCTCCGCTCGGCTCCGCACGGCTCGCACCGGCGCGGCTCCGGCGGGCCCGCGGCAGCCCAGCCGCGCCCAGCTCCCCTTCCGCCCCGGCCAGCCCCGG
Organism: Lonchura striata; assembly: GCF_050655825.1. NCBI lineage: Eukaryota > Metazoa > Chordata > Aves > Passeriformes > Estrildidae > Lonchura > Lonchura striata. The sequence continues at coordinate 14,887,573 of NC_140707.1, read as the reverse complement.
CACTGCCGGCAGGGCTCCGCGCCGGACCCTTCGCTGCCGGGCCGGGGGCAGAAGAAGCGCCCCGAATGCAGCGGCACAGCCCGATCCCCGCCCTGCCAGCGCTGCCACGGCTGCAGCTCCCTTCCTCTGAAGCCCCGACACTGACGCCACGCTCCGGCGCTCACCTCACCCCAACGAGGGCACGGAAATGTAGGCTTCCCTTCAACTGCGTCCCCTAGAAGAGAAGAAAAGAAGCGGCTTGCCTCAAACGATGGCAAAAGGGGGCTTCTTACCTCAGTCCAAACCCCTTAAAAGGCGGGACAACAGGACTGCCCCCTCCAATTCAACCTCAGGATGACGAAGTTTCAAAGGGAAAGGAGAAAAGCCCCGGCTGCAAAGGCGCACCGGCTCACCTGCTCGGCTGCTGCTTCTCGGCATAAAGGTTTGTCCCTCGGCTCCTCCTCTGAGCAAGGCTCCACTTATCCAGGTGGGTTTCCAGGTGATCCCCCGGACCCTGTGCGAAGCACCCACCGTCCTTCCAGGAGACAGCCCCGGGAGCCCCCCATAAACTCCTCTCCTCCAGCAGCTCCGTGCAAAAGCGATGCAAGGAAAACCCCCTAAATCAGCTGCCGGAGGAGCCGCCCCCTCCTCATCATGCTAACAGCTCACACTTGGGGCTGCTCTGAGCCCTCCTCATCCTCACAGCTCACACCTGCCGCTGTTGCCACTCTCCAACAGCGTCTCTCTGTCTCCAGCACACAGCCCACTTCTCACAGACACAGATCCAACAGAAATCTGCTACGGGTGTCGGCTTTTCCTAATCCATCTGGGTACACGATTAAAACACGTACGTGCATTGATGGTCATTGAGAGAAAGCTTTCCCCTGGACAAAACAGTCCTTTTGCCGGCACACTTTGATACACCTTCGCAAAAAGCAGAAGCAGTAGCGAGTCCTAAGACCCCTGCCGAAGAACCCAGCCCTGCTTGGGACACCCAAAGCAGCAGACCTCGAAAAAGGAGGGGAAAAGTCAAGCTTGGAGGGGAAAAAGAGGACAGAAGTACAGCAGCCTTTAAAAATGCCTGCACGGAGCAATAGTGGGAACCAGTCACATTTCTTCTTTCCTTGCTTTCTGTGATGACATAAGTAGGAAGTAAGAACACGTTAAACAAAAGGCAAGAGCTAGGATTTGACAGGTCTTCATTTTGGCAGGCGCCCCGAGCTCCACGGCTGCGGGGGAAAGATGCGAAGGGGCGACGGGAAGAGAGGAGGGAGAGCGGGACATGCGGAAGGGCGGGGAGGGAGGTCGGGCTGCGGAGGAAAGCGGGCGGGGAAGGGAAAGGCCGGCAGGGCAGCAAGAGGGACGGGGCACAGAGGAGGGAGAGAGGGGGAATGGAACGGAGCAGCGGGGCAGGGACAGGACAGGAAGGAGCCGGGTTTGGGGGGGACACGGAAACGAGGGAAAGAGAGGTAACTGAACACGGGCAGGAGCATGGAGCGGGAGAGAGAGGGACAGGAGGGGATCCTCCCGGCGCCCCGGCTCCGCCCCGGCTCCGCCCCGGCCGGGCTGCTGCGCTCGGCAGAGCTCGGCTCCGTTCGGCTGGACTCGGCTCCTCGGCCAGCTTCGGCTACTTTCGGCCACGCTCGGCTATTTCCTGCCGCATTCGCCTCCATTCGCCTCTTCGGCAAAGCTCGGCTCGCCGACACAGAAGGAGGAAGGAAAATGGAAAAGGAATGGGGGAGAGAACAAGAGGGAGAAGGGAGACACAGAGGGAAAGTGTCCTTACACCTGGTGGCACCCTGACTCTGTCTGATTTCCTATCGGCCTTCAGGTCTGGAGAGTTTCTTTGGTTTTGAATTATATGTTCTAATGAACTCCCCCAAAGCCAGAGCTATATTCTGCATGGACAGCTGCTCTTGCACGAATACAGGGAGATTTCCAGCAGCTCTGCTGGGCTGGGATAGGCTCCCATGGTAAGCTGAGAGGATGGAGACTCGGCCCCCAAGCTACAGCCACTGGGACAACTCTCCATCACGGGGCCAGGGAGCTGTGCAGGGCACAGACTCCCCTCATCCCCAGCACTGCTGTCCCCGGAGAGCCCGCTGGCTCTCTGCTCCTGAGAAACACTCTCTTCTCGCAAAAACCCAACTCCCTCACCACCTGCATCTGCTTCTTCTTCAGTATTGCCCGCAACCTTCATTTCTGCTCTCTCAAAGCACTGTTCATCTCCACCTCTTTTTCATTGCAACATCTTTCAGTTGACACCTTTGAAGTGAAGAGGCCACTGAATTCTACCATTACAGTGTAAACCACTCAGTACTGACAGAGCCTGCTATTAGTTTTAGTCCTCAGTTCTGCATTCCAAGGGATACTTTTGAAAACACACTGAAAACTCATAAAATACGTGGCATTCACTGGAGCCAGGGCTCACTTCTGCATTGTGCCTTGGCACAAACATGCTCCATCACCTGTGACATCTCTCCTGCATTGACCATTGTTCAAAGCTTTCCTGCAGGGGCCTGACGGAGCAACAGGAGCTTGCTGAGCTTCTGTCAGGGCAGGAGCATAACAGGGTGCAGATCCTGTCCTGACCCCACCCTGCATTCCTTCCTGCTCTGATACTCAATGACAAACATCCTCTGGGCCTCTACGTTACCAAATACAAGGACATGCCAACGTTTAGCGAGGACAATTTCAGCTTTCCCAATCTAAACTTTCCATATGATGTAATGACACTGTCACTTATTTACTGAGAACCCCAGCCCACGTAGCCTAGAGAAGTGTCTGTTGGCTCAGAGCAAGCTTTAGGAGCCTGGAAGAAGCTTGTTTTGATTTAGATGCCAGGCCCAAGACTGCATTTGAACTCCTGTCTCCCCACCAGAGGTTTCTAACCCATCCCCTGTGTCACATGTGCAACACCAAATACAGCAGAAAAGCACTTCTGGGAGAAGCTTAGGAATGGAGGAAAGTATAGTTATTATAAATGTTTCATATATCTGTATGTAAAGATAGATAAATAGATAGCTAAATATGTACAGACACCTGTACACCCACCTACACCGGTATCTATATGAAGTCCTTTTTAGACCCTTCCCTAAATTTGTAAGTGATTGGTGCTTATAGAGGCAAACAAAATGAACTTTTAAGTTAAGCCAACTTGGGTGGCTATTTGTGTCACAACAGTCTCTGAAAAAATGATGACAGCACTTAAAAGTCACCAATAGTAATAATAATAACAACAGTAATAAAGTATTTTGCTGCTATTTTGGCAGCTTATGCTGCTTCTTGTACTTACTGCTCAATGTCTTGCTATTTCAGTAGTTCACTATGAAGCAATGAAGCAATAAAGCAAAAGCCTTAAGGCTGGCTGCTTAGCTTACAAGAAGCTCTGTTACAATTTGGAGAAGAAATAAAACTTGGAGCATTATCAGTAAAACAGAGATTCTACCCATACCCATTAAAAATGCAGTATTTGCTCTGCAGACCTGCAAAAACTTACTTTAAAAGGTTAACTGTGACCTTTCATAAACCCAGTCTCATTTTAGCAGAAGAGTTTCCTGCTTCTCTGTGACTGTGAGATGTATCTATTAAGTTCCTTTCAAAGGCCTTGCCTGACCTATTCATTTTGCAATTGAGAGCCAAAATAGCTCAATATCAAATATCTGCAAGCACCTTAGTACTTTTGGAAGAGTGGAACTGCTCGATCAAATCCTCACGCTGACCACACTGTTTCAAAATGCAACAATGAATTATGTCATTATGTCTCCATTTGGAAAGGATTATAATGTAAAATTAAGACAAGAGCCTGCCCTACTCTGAAGGCATGGGGACAATGGGGATTTGAGTCCCCAGTATGTAACTACTGTTGCAAATGGAAGACATCTATCAAGAACAGAGACGTGCGTTACTGCACGAGATACAGTGCCCAAGTCCCAGACTTCATTAACCTTAATTAAATGGTCTTGAAACCAAAATTTTTCCATAGCAGTTCAACGGCATTAAAAGGGCCCTCCCTCTCTGTAAATGGTTTTGATACATAAACATGCAAGCACTCCCAGAAGGGCCACATCCTTAAGGACTGCTACTATATATTTACTTTATGAAGACGCTGCCCCATCTGCTGGATCAGCCACGCACACGGCCCCACTGCTACGCTTGAGTGTGGCACTGGAATAAAACTTTTCTTGTGTTTAGGAACAAAACCCCGTCAGTCAAATCCACAATCATTCCAGCAGCAAGTAGGGATGCACCAAACTGCTCGGGTTTCCATCCCTGTTTATTCTGGAAACTGACCACAAACTCCTACGGAGATTTTGAAGGGCACAAGGGCTTCTTGTGAAAGCACAAAGGAAAGAATAAATGACTAAACAGGTATGTTCAGAAGAATAGGTGGGAGGTTTGTACCTAAGCACATAAGGCCACAGCCTCCTTTTTCAACATGTACAATCGTAGAATCAGAGAATGGTTTGGGTTGGAAGGGACCCCAAAGCTTTTCTCATCCCATCCCCTGCAGGGACACCTTCCACTAGAGCAGGTTGTTCCAAACCCCATCCAACCTGGCCTTGGACAATTCCAGGGGTGGGGCTGCCTCAGCTTCTCTGGGCAACCTCTGCTAGGGCCTTGCCACCATAACAGGGAAGAATTTCTTCTGTATATAGGATTTCTTTAAGCTTTAAAGTCCTAAAGCAGAGGCCACCTCAGGCAGGCATTTACGGATGTAAAGGGTCCTTCTCAAAGGTAACTGTAAAACATGTTCAATGTTCATTAACCTTTCATATGCTGCTCACCAATTACGGAGTGCTTTGAAGAATTTTTAATGAACGTAAATTTTAACCAAAAATACTGCAAAGCCATTATTGATACTGTATGTAGGCACAGGGTACCTGACTTGTAAAGCTGCTAGAAACCTGAACTCTTCTGATAAGATTTGCCACATTTTTTCTTTAAATAAATACATTTTAAAAAATCATCAAATGTCCCTGCTTTATTTCACCACGGCAACAAAATAAGCACAGTCTCAAGTCTGTGCTTCTGTTTCCTATTACATTAATTTCTCCTACCCTGTTCCTCCCTCAAAGCAGTGAACGTGCAGGCAAAGTAATCCTGCCATTGCTCCAGCTCCATGGAGGATACAAACCTGCCTGCAGCCTCTGTCCCTCTGCTACTAGGCAGTCACTGCTGTGCCCAGGCTCTTTATTCACGGTTGTAACAGAAATACTTTCATTTTTTTCTCTTAAAAAGACACCTAACATTTCACCAGATGGTATCAGCACTTCCAAGTGCCTGTAAACCAGACTCCCCAAGCCCAGCCCATTAGCAGCTGCTCTGTGAGTGGCAAAAGAATCCAGAAATTAATCACCTACCTTACACCGCTTCTCACCTGGTCTTGGCTACTTCCTTTCCTCAGGCTCCGGCAAGAAACCCAGACATGAAGCAATTCCCCAACCACAATGACAGCCATGAAAAGCTATTTAGGCTGCTGACAGTTCGGCCGTATCACTGGGCAGTCTGACTGAATTAGCACAGAGAATTTTAGGCTCCCCACACTCTTCTGAGCAGAGGTAGGGTGCGTTATGTTCCTGTCTTGTGGAAACCTGGCACGTGGCAGAATGGGAGTTGGGTTTGTGCATCCTTTGCTGCTTACTCCTCTCCTTACCCCCAAAAACTGGACGTGGAGCTGCAGACGTCCTTTTTACCTTTGTACTGGGGAACAAAGAGGTGGCAGATCCCCACCATTAATAGCCTGTGCAGACAGACCAACAATGAAATACAACTGTACTGGGTTTGCAAGGCAAAGCTTTGGTAGCAGGGTGGGGGGCAGAGCGGCGGCTTCTGCAAGAAGCTGCTGGCAGCTTCCTCCATGTCTGGCAGAGCCAGTCCCCGGCAGCTCCAAAGATGGATGTGCTTCAGGACAAGGCTGAGCCCATGAGAAATGGTGGTGGTGCCTCTGTGACCATGTGTTTCAGAAAAAAGAAAAAAATAAGTTTTTGCACAGTTGTAATTGCAGCCAGAGGAGAGTGGAGTGAGAGTACTTGAAAGGAACAACTCTGCAGACACCGAGGTCAGTGAAGAAGGAGGGGGAGAAGGTGTTCCAGGCACAGGAGCTGGGATTGCTCTGCGACCATGGTGAGGCAGCTGTGCCCCTGCAGCCCATGGAGATCCATGGGGATGCAAAGATCGACCTGCAGCCTGTGCAGGAGACCCATGCCAGAGCAGGGGGATGCCTGTGAGGAGGCTGTGACCCCGTGGGAGGCCTGTGGAAGGAGGAGCCCCTGCTGGAGCAGCTTGTCCCTGAAAGGCTGTACCCGTGGTAGGGTGGCCCACGCTGCAGCAGCCTGAAGGGACTTTCACCCACTGGAGGGATTCAGACTGCAGCAGTGTGATGGGGAGTGTTGCCTGTGGGATGGACTCGCACTGCAGTAATTCACAGGGATCTGCTGCCTGTGAGACGGACTCATGCTGCAAAAGTTCATGGAGAACTGTCTCCCATGGGAGAGACCCCATGGAGCAGCAGGGGAGCGACTGCTTTCCCTGATGAACTGATTGTCACCCCCATTGCCTGTGTCCCTGCACAGATGGGGTAGGAGGTAGAGCTGGGAAGGAGGGTGTGGGAAGATGATGTTTTTAAGGTTTTATGTTGTTTCTCATTATCCTGCTCTGACTATTTAGCCATAAATTCAATTAGTATCTCTAATAAGACTCTCTTTTGCCTGTGACAGTATTTGACGAGCGATCTCTCCTGGTCCTTATCTCAACCCTTTTTTGTATTTTCTCTCCTCTGTCCAGCTGTGGAGGCGAGTGATAAGAGAGGCTTTGGTGGGTGCCTTGCATCCAACCCACTACATGGGAGCCTGCTCCTGGATCATGGAGCAGCTCCTGCCCCACTGCTCTGGGAATTACAGCCTGTTGGAAAGCACTTGCTAGCACAGCACTATGTAGAACAAAGATGAAATTTTCCTCTTAAGCGTTTCTGATAGCCACCAGCAGAAGAATGGCATATTCACCACCCCATCCTGCCGCCTCGAGATGTTGGCAATTGGTGGGTTACACTGATGGAAAAAATATTTACCCTAAAAATCCTGCAATGCACCAGAGCAGAGAACTAAGCACAGAACTCATTCACAATGGCTGGAGACAAAAGAGCTACAGCTAAAGCTATCACAGCCTCTAGTCATCATGCACACCCTAAAACATGTCTCATCTATGGCAAGAGACCAGAAACAAGCCTGGCTGCTGGCTGTTCTTGCTCCCCAGCTGATTCTCATTGATGTTTGCCTTACATAATTCCACTTCAGGGCCTTAGCTGGATTTCCATCTGGCCATCACTCTCTCATGGCTGATTCCTTCCATTTTAAACCTTTGCTCCATCCCTGTGACATCTGCTGTTTTGTAATACCCCACACCCATCCCGGGCTCCTCTTTCAGTCTATGGACAAGCCCCCTGTCATCTGCTGAGCTCCTCTGCCACATAAGCCTCTCTGCATTCACCTTCACCAGAGGCTGCTTCAGTTCTGGCTGGACAGCTGCACACACATTGCCTCAAGTAGCTCCTCACTCATCTGTGTATGAGTATCATCAGAAACAACTATTAAGCACCCAAACTGCTTTTAATTGACCAGCAGTAACTCAGTGTTTCGCTCAGTACTTATAAAAGGTTACAGTTCTGTGTTTTCCAGTTCTGACTGATAGTACCCACCACCTGTAACCCCCAGAAGTGGCAATATTGCTCAGCTGCTTTTCACATCTCTCTTTAGCACATGCTATTAAGAGACCATTTACCTCATCAATTACACATTGAGAAGTATCTCTAGTGTCTAAAGGTACTCTAAAAGCTGGATGCAATGGAGGAACTACTTCCTGAAACTTGTGGATGTGCTAAATCAATGACTGGTCACTGATTAAAGGCTGGAGCACTCACCTTGAGCTTTAACACTTCAGCTGATCAGCATGTGCACATGAGTACGTATCGGTGCAAAGGATTGTCTTCTGCTTCAACTGACAAACTGCTGGATAGCTTTTAAATTAAAAAAATCAAAAATAATAAAATAAATAAAATCTCTATTCCTCCAGACCCAGGGGAACAAACAAGCCAGACCTTCCGGACCCAAGCCCCAGGCCCTGCCAGTAACACACACAGCACTAAGGGATGCACAGCACGGCTGGGTGCTTAGGTTACCAACTTCTGAACTCAGGAAAGAAAGGAAGAAAAGGCAAACTTCTGGATTATTTAACAGAGTAATTTTAGCAACGATCACTCTTGGTAACTTAATGGAACAGAGGAGCAAAGTCCTCTGCCCAGAGACAAGAAGTGACTGTGTATGGCTCAGCTCACGGCCACATAACACACTCTGACCTCAGTCTGCTGGAGCATCCTCCATATGGGGACAGCAGGGGCAACCTGGATGGCTGGACTCACCCTTGACTACCAGCGAAATGCTGAAACAGTCCTGACCTGGTGCTGTGCGAAAGGAAACACTGCCAGGAAGCATTGACAGGATCAGTTCTGAAAGCAAAGCGAGGTCCTGGCCTCATGCATTGCCCTGTTTTAACCACACAGGCAAACAGCTAAGAAATGTAACTATTTTCTGCTTAAAAGCCGCAAATTCCTTGGAGAAAAGGAAAACTCGATCTGACAAAAAGAAACACTCGGGCAATGGTGATAATCTGGCACATACCGGATAACAATCATTGCCCAAACGCTCCCAGAGAAAATTGAAATTAAAAGTCACAAGGCAGATGCAGAATAATATCTGTTGTGAAAATACATTATTCAGCCAGCACTGGTGGTGGAGACTTTTGGTGCACTGCAATCTGCACACCCTGGTGACCACATATGCAGCAAGATGTGCTGCTTGGCATAGCCAAAGAGAGAGCAGCAGCCTTGCTTGGGAGGCATTTGGGAACCAGTGCCCTTACAGGTCAGAACTACTTGTTATGCCACTCTCACTGCATCGCAGCCTTCTGGAACTTGAGTAACACAGACCAACCCTGCCTCGGGGCATGCAAGAAATCATATGGGGACAAGCTGCAGACAAATGGGCCACTAGTCCATGCCACATGCATCACCAATGGCACAGCATATGCTCCCGGTTACACTGTGGGTCACATTCTGGATGGAGATCTGCAGTCCTCCATCTGCCTTAGAAGAGACAGATGCACACACTCTACAGCCAATCATCCAATTTGCACCGATCTTCAAGACAAAATCACAGACCACTCACAGACAAACCTATGGCAGTGAAGTTACATTATGGCTTACTTAGTGGAGAAGAGGCCTCAGGAGTTGTCACCAGCTCTCTACAGCACTGTTTGCTTGTCTGAGCCCACCCAGCACATGCTCTGGACGAGACCACAGTGGTCCTTGGAGCAGCAAGTGCTGCCAGGAGCTGGAGCCTTCCTGTAGCGCAGAGCTGCTCAGGAGCTGCTGCTCTCCCTGCACCACAGAGCCCTGTCCTGAAGCCTCCTGCTCCCGTGCCTCCATCTGCCGTGGCCGTGCCCAGCCCTCGAAGGAAAAGCTCACAGCTCTGGCTCTTACGGCACTGCAGGAACTCGCACACGAGGAGGAGGAAGCACGGGGCTCTCTCACCCCCAGTGCCCGCCTTGTTCCAGCATGTCAGTCCTGCAGGGCAAATGCCCCAGTATTACACACATTTATACAGCAGTATTAGACTCCATTTGGTAGCAACATCTGGCCTCCATTTACACATGCACACAGTACAAACTGATGAGTAAACTCACCCAAGTATTAATGTGACAATGGATTCTTCTCAGCTTTTGCTAACTTGACACCAAGGACAACGCAATGCAGAGAATCAGCCATGCAGCTTCAGACCTAAAAGTTAACTAAATCCAACATTTTCTTGCTAACAGCGATAGCAGGAGAAATGCACAGGCAAAGAAAGGAAATAGGCCATGCTGAGTGCAGGCTTTCTTGGAGGATATGCTGGTGCTTCTAGCAAACAGGGATGTAAAAACTTGCTGCATGGGACTTTGCAGTAGCCCTAAAGCATAAACAAGCTGTGCTAGAAATGGTTTAACAATCGAGGTGAAGGTTGCCAATAACTGATAAAATAACTAACTTCCAGAAATAAAGAACCAACTCAGCTATTGATTCCTCTGAACAGAGGAGAGGATGGATCTCTGTGGTACTTTTGCAAAGTGCTCTTCTTGTGTGGTTGCAGCTTCCCTATTTAGCAGTTGGGTGAATGCAGTTCTCAATCCTTCTGCTCAGTCACCCTCAAAGACAATGCTTCCTGATGTTCAGAGGACCTCCATTTGCTTCAGTTTGTGCCCACTGACACTCAGCACCACTGAGAAGAGTTTGGCTCCATCTTTTTTACATTCTCTCTTCAAGTATTTGTAACTAGATGCCCCTGAGACATCTCTTATCCATGCTGAACAGCCTCAGCTCTCTCAGTCTTTCCTCCTGTCCCTTTACCAACTTCACAGTGCTCTGTCAGACTCTCTCAAGGAGGTCCGTGTCTCTCCTGTCCCGAGGAGCCCAGAGCTGCACACAGCACTCCAGATGTGGCCTCAGCAGCGCAGAGCAGAGGGGCAGGACCACCTCCCTGCCCTGCTGACAATGCTTTGTCTAACGCCGCCCAGGAGACCACTGGCCATCCCTGCAGCCAGGGCACACTGTTTGCACAAGTTCTAGTAGTTCCAACGGGGCTCAGCATTTCTGGAGGACTTCACTTGAGAGATTCAAGTCCCATAAAAGTGCTGAATAAACTCACTGCGAGGGATTACGAGATCAACCGATGCATTGTGGAGAGACAACTGGCTAATGAAATGCCCTGCATCCAAGTAAATGGGAACAAGGGAAAGACAGAATTTAATGTACCTGCTCCTGCTTCTAGCCCACTTGTCCATGTTTGCCAGGCTTTGTTTGCCTAGAAAACTTTGGGTACTTCCTCCTGGTTTTCCCTGATGACTCATGCTACTTTCATCCCAAGCAAACAACTCTGCCATTTTTTACCCTTTAGGAAATAGATTCAAAACAGAACCAAAACTGCTTCAATAAGGGACTACATTTTGCTTTGATGAAGCCTGTGTTTACTAAGCTAACCTGATCTGCTGCAAGTCTGCATGCCCCCTTCCCCATGGGGGTTCCTCTACCACAGTCCAAAGGCAAAATGAGAAAATGTGCCTGGGCTGGGAAGAAACAGAAGCCACACCTTTGCAGCCTGGAACAAGCTTGAAGAATGCAGTTTGCCCTCTGAGAGAGCTCTTTGAGCCCAGTGGAGGGGGCTGAGAATTCACACTGGACTGGACTCACTTGCAGTAACCCTCTCAGACTGTATTAGGTGTGTTTGCAAACAGGCATTACCTCATGGCAGAACGAGGTGGGAAAAGCAGGACTGGTACATCACACACTCTTATATACACCAAGTTAGAAAAACCCCTGTTAGGTTAATGTTTTTATACCGGTTTACAACCATGGGAAGCCGTGCCTGATGCATTACATGTTCATCCCTAGGTATTGGTATCCTTTCTGCACATGCTGGACAGATGCACCCGCATCGTTCATGGCTATACTGTTATGAGCCCTCGAGAGCCTTGCCTCACATTATTTTTTCCTCGCCTCATTTTATCCTAAAGCATTGGCATATTGGTAAAGCCTGTACCTCTTGCTTTTCTTATAGCAACAGCAGTCACTGGAGGGAGAGGCAGAGGAGCTTGCCATTGCCATATTGACAGAAGTCAGCACTTCAGATCCCTGTTACTGCCTCAGAAAGAAAGATCCTGCTCTACTCACTTTCATCTCCAGCAAGTGCCAAATTATGTCAGTGTGAGAAGCTGCTCTGTCTCCTCCTTCCGTTCACTGGTGGCAATGAGGCACAGACAAAAGATAAGGAAGACAAAACACCCAGCCATAGTTTGTGTTCAGCTGGTGAGTTTTTCAAACGCCTTGGCTGCACAAGGATAGGCAGCAATGGGAATTTTCTTTCCAGACAGAACCAAACACTAAAACACTAAAAGCAGGCTAGTCTTTGCCTGACCTACAGATATCCAATGACTGATGTTTCTTTAAACTGTCATAAAACATTTTATATGGGACTGCAAAAGAAAAAGCAGAAGGACCAGTGAAAGATATTAAATTATTCAAAGTAAGGAACTTACTCGGAGGCTTTAAATACAGTGCTTAGGATTCTGCAGAAGATGAGCAGCCAGTTCATTCAATAAGACCCAACAAAAATAACGGTATGCATTTCTTCCTTTTATAGGTTTACGGCTAGAGGTGTCCAATTCCCACCTAAGTGACTCCCCTGGGCATAGGCCAGAGCAGTCTAATAAGCTCCTGTGGCTTTCCAAGAACTGAACAAATGAAACAACACAAAGATGAGTGTACCTCAAGAGCTGTTTATGGAATACATTTGAGCTGGACTTAGTTTATCTGCATCCACAAATCCTTTAGGACTGTCACATTACACTTGCAGGCAAATACACACACGCAGAGAAAGGCATGTGCAGCCCCATGCAGAGATCACCTATGAGCTGCCAAAGAATAAGATGCCATGTTTAATATCCAAGAGAATAAATCTTCTTGTGTTTTTTAGGCTGCCTGCTGAAGTTGTTGCTGACCTATACACTTTAGGCTCATCTAACATTGCTGGGGAATTGATGACTTTTAAGTCTGAGCATTCAAGACTTTCACCCAGCCTTGGGTGTTTTCTCATTTATGTTTTAAGAAAGTCCATCTTATATTTATCTTCAGGCAGCTACTCAAAAAGAAAAAAGGAAGGCACAGCCCTCCTTCAGTGCATCCAGACTGTTTTGAAGAGACATCCAAGTAAAGCTTTTGAAGAGCCACAAACATTAACCTGACTGCTGTTACCCACTTGTGAGGATTTCTGACATTGGCTTCCAGGGACACTTCCCTTTGAAATCACTAATGAGCATCCTCCAAGGTGCCACAGCCTTCCAAGGTGACTGAATCTACTCCAAGAATTTTCTCTCCTTTTCTGAAATACACACAAATAGACTGAGCAGACATTAAAGTTTTACTATTTCTGGTAGCAACACCATTTTCATCACCAGTATCCATCCCTGTGAGCCAGAGAGCAGCAGATCACCTGTCTGTCTTGACACTTTGCAGCTACTCTTGAGGAGGCTGAGCTGCCATGAGTCCCAGAACACGTGAGTTTAGGAATCCAGGACCCTGGAAGCCTGGGCTGGAGGCAGCCCACTTGGCTTGTTGCAAAAGCCTAGAAAACTTTGGGTACTTCCCAAAATTAATTACAAATTACACAGCTGAAAGCAACGCATTCCTACATAACATTTTCATTTCAAGAAAAAAGTCTTTGCTAGTTCAAAATACTCCGAAAGTAACTGCTTTGATCTAGAGCCAATACCCTTTTTATCAGCAACCCAATGTGTAGAGAAAGCAAAGAAATACTAGCATACAAAATGTGAGTTTATAGCCAGTGCACTCCCCAAACAGAAACAATCTGTGGATTAGCATTAGCCATCAGCAGTGGCTCTGAAGGGCTGACTTTGCCTCATCCATCACCTGACAAGGACATGGCAACTCCACACTCCGGCAAAATTCACAGTGTTCAGAATTCTTACAACAACCATAGACAGCTGCATGCAATGGAACTACTGAAACAAATTTCTTTTTTTCCCCTCAGTGCCGGCTAGTGCTTTAATTTAACCCACATACTATCACATAGCCATGTCCAGGGAGCAAGTCTTCTCCGTGCTTCTCTTTTAAACATTATCAACATGGCTCTATGTACAACCACGTTCTACAGCTTTTAAGGCAACTATTACCCAATTCCACCTTTATACACAAGGGCTTTAGCAGACCTGCATCAACTTCATACTGCCTGGACATCTGTTCTCATGTGTTCAGAGGAGAAACGAGAGAAATATCTCACTGCTTGTTCCAAGGCTTTCTTCTCTTCAACTGAACAAGGCTCATGAGTGGTACAGAAGGAACGAGGGAAGTATTTTTTTCTTGGAGCCCAACAATCAACCAACAAGACAACAAGGAAGCCCCTCTAGGGGACTTCTGACCACTCAGGTCATCGATATATTGTTATTTTAACAGTCATAAAATCACTTTTGTGATATTTCTCTCCTTGTTTCTTGCCAGTCCCCATTTGTCCATCCAGATACATCTACTCTCATGTATCAGGCTGCACAATCCGTAGTGCAGAGACCATGCCTTCACTGTGTTTATGCAGTGCTCAAGCAGCAAGAAGACTCTTGTCTAGCAATGAGGGAGGCTTAGGGATATCTGGTGTCCAGTAGCACAAGCAGCTGACAGTTCTTAGCTCTTCCTCAAACAAAATTTCATCTGTTTTATGCAACAGCCACTCCAAGTACAACTGCATTTCGCAAAGCGCTTTTCTGACAGATTTCAGCCAGGCTAAATGATGGCTCTTCCTCTTGTCAGAGGAAGTACCCTTGCTTTTTGCTTTGCCTGTGGATCAGAAAAGCATCAAAGCACAAGGCTCTGCCTAATGACTTCAAACCAGAGGCCTCTGGATCCACTCTCAAGAGCACGTTCCCTCTCTGGGTACCTGCCTTGTCCCACCACAGCTTCCACCCTCTTCTTGGTGGATGGCCATTCTCAGCCAAAGCACAGCCATGGCCAGCCACTTGGGGATCATGCCAAAGCCGTAACTGGGGGCACTGGGCAGAGCTGCCCACACAGCTGGCACAATCTGGCACATCACCGCACCCATGTGCTACACAAGTTTTGCTGCCACTGCCGTGTAGCTCACTGGTAACAGAAGATTCACAACAGATAATGGTTTAAATCAAATAATGTGATCTGAGCCCTGCTCTACTAACACGATTATCTCTTTACCTTTTCATTGCTTGCAATAATCAGGTAGTGGCAAGTTAATGAATTTCACAGCACGCGTCACATAACACCTTGTTACATAGCTGTTTCTTCTGCATCTGCAACAAAATGAAGGGTAAGACTGTGAAATTACTGACAGAAGGCAAGTAACAGTGTCTACTCACCATGGGAGAAAAGATGCCTCCAAGAGACTCATTCCATCATTCCCCTCTCTTTGGCAAATTACAAGAAATTAGCCCTTTTTATTTCTGGAAGAAATACACCACAGAGCAGTTGTGCCACCAGTGCACTGTCACCACGCTGCACCCATGGGCAGCTGATTCTGCTCTGGAAACCAGAGAGCAGGAGAGTAGAAGCCTGGGGATGGGGGCTTGGTGGTATGCCAGAGAAGGCAGCTCCATACCTTTCACAATTCTTTCCCTTCTCAGTGCACCTGCTACAGAGAAGGCCAAAGCTAAGACATTTTATATACATTTTTTTGATCACCCTGTTAGCTTAAGCGGAAACTTAAGTCTTCCCAGAACAATAAAATTCTATAGCATGCAGAGAGAAACGGGCAAGCACCAGAACCCCAGGGATCACTCCCAAGGGAAAATTAAATTCAGTTAGGGATGAAAAGAGCCAGAAGGTAACATGAGGGAAGGTAACAGGACCTCGCAGCCAGCAAGAGGATGGGAGAAGAAGCTGCGCTATCAGCAAGTACCAGTGCTGCAAATGCAGGGAGCGCCATGCAGCCCCGTCTCTGCCAGGAAAGGCTCATGGAGCAGAAGAATGAGCACACGGGCTGCCTCTCAATCTCCTGGCAGGAAGCTTCTCTACTCCCCTTGTGCCCGGACACAAAGCTTTGGGCAGTAAAGAAGGGAGAGGCACGGTGGCACCTGTTCAGGGACGAGCCAAGCTACGGCACACCCTGCCCTGGTTCAGTGCTGGGAACCGACGGTGATCTGGCTACAAAAACCACAGGAAAGATCGTGTTTGACCCCTTGCAGCTTTTCTCTTAGAAATCACTTTAGACACTCTTCTCGTGACTAGCACTCAGCGAATCTTACCAGGACAGAATGGGACGTGCTGCAGCAGCAACCCTGACCATGGCGTGGCTGTCCCTGCTACCTGCACGGACACAGCTCGGCCACAGAGAGACAATCTTTTGTGCCAGGAACGTTTACCAGTGCCAGGTGCTGGTAAGCACTGCTCAGGGTGCTGCTGGCACCTGGGATGGCTCAAAGCTCCATGGTTTGTGGCAACAGCCAAAAAGCACGTGCCACCTCCTGAGGACCTCCACCTGTAGTATCCTGGGCAATCCAAAACCCACTATTCCCTTGTGCCTTTGTCTACCTGGAGTCATTCAGGGAAATGAAAATACACTAACTGAATTAAGAAGAGAAATCTGTTAAGATACATTCGTCTTAGGCCTCTGATGGAGAATTGAAGCACCATCAATTGCCTTCCTTCCTGCTCCTTTAATATGCAGAATGAGTGTCCATACAGACTTCTAATGAGGTTTAGTTCATCTTCCTGAAATGGTAGCTTAGTATAACTTTCTTCTACTCCTCCTCTAGACAACTTATGAATTACAGTATTTAAGCACCCGGACTCAAAGGATTCTTGCACTGTGGGAACACTTCCTGCTCAGAGTTTTTCAACAGTTAAAATCTCTGTGCTATCTTTTATGCCAGATTTAGTCAGCTGGCTCAAATGGGTCCACAAAAGACATCTGTATGGATGAATGCAATTCGTTAAAATCTTCTCCTACTTTCACTCCACTGCTGGAAATGACACAAAACATAAGAAAAAACCCAGTACCTGTTCCATTTTCAGACTGAAGCAACAGCATATTCCTGGCTGCTAATGCAGCAGGGACAACAGCACTGCAGGGAACGGTTTGGATAATCACATCTTCATTTAAAGAGAATCCAATTTCTTGATCTAAGCCATCACTGCCCTCCATCAGAACAGCCAGCATATCCACGACATCTAATAAGTGAAGGAAAAAATGTAAGCAGAGGATCCAGACTAACTGGGAAAACAACAGAGAGAGAATGCAACATTCCAGGAACACAAGGTATCTTTCTAGTTCCCCCCCAAAAAAACCCAAAACAAAACAAAACCGAAGACAAAACCAACCAAACAAACAAAAAAAACCCCTTTAATTAGTAACAACGAGATAATTATTCCTACCTCACTAGACCCATAACGCCTCGAACCATTCCAGGGAGGGCGGCAGGAGGGGCGGGCAGAGCCAGGGCCCCGCTCCGCCGCCCCGGCGGCATTTTCCGGCACGCGGCCGCTCCTGGCGTCTGGAGAGGGGCGCGGGGCCGGGAAAGGCGGCGCAGCCCTGCTCCGATGCCGCTCGGCCGCGGCCCGGGAGCGCTGCGACCGTGCCTCCGCCGCCCGCCGGCACCGGCCCCGGCCGCCCTCGGCCCGCGGAGCCGCCTCCAGCCCTCCCCTCACTCACAGACACCGCCCCACTCGCCGCTCGCTTCCGCCCCTCGCCCCTCCCGCCGCTATGGCCGGGCTCCGGCTGGGGGGCTGCAGTACCGCCCTGTGCCCACAAGGCGGCAGCACTTGTCCAGAGGGTCCGCGACACGATGGCGGCCCGTGGGGACCTTGACGGAGAGAGGCGTTTTTGCCGATGTACCCCACAGCAAAGTTGGCCCCGCCACAAACTTGTGCTTCCCTGACAGCCCCAAGGGAGCCCTACAAACTGACGCCAGGAACCCGGGCTGCAGAATTTGCTTTCACCATGTAGATATCCCTCATTTATTCCCAGGGCCCTGCAATCTCCCTGGGTTGCCTGGTCCCAGGTTTCCTTTTGCCCAGTCCAAATCGCCCACCCGCGAGTACTCAGGCCTTTTTTTTTTTTTTTCATTCCAAATACATGTTGCAAACTGACAGTAATAAGGTTGGGGCTTGATTTTTTCTGTGCTGGAATTCGCCTCGAGAAATCTGCCACCATATAACCCTAACCACAACCACCTTGCTTTGCTCAGAAATCACAACCTTCAGACCAGCATCATGGCACCTCACCCACTGGCCCTCCACTGGCACCTTCCCAAAGCACACCAGTAATACTCCACATTTTCAGTGGGCATCCTGTCAGACCCTCACCCTTACCCTAAAAATGCACCAAGGAATTCAAAAATAGCCATTAGGAAGGCATAACAATTCTCTAAAAGTCACCAAAGAAAGCCTTCAAAATTCCCCTAAATATTCCTAATAGCCCTGCAAAAAAAAAACACTCAAGGAAGCCTGCTCAGCCTACAAACCCCTTCCTGTTGCTCTCTAGCCCACAGATGTCATCCCTACCTTTTTGCAGCAGATCCTGTTGTCCTCTGAGGGTTCTGGCATTGTCCTGGTGCGAGGGTCATTGCCCTGTCCCACTGGGAGGCTTCCGGTGTGGTCTCGCTGTCAGGCTTGCTGTGCTGTGCTGCTGTTGTTGGGGGTGAAAAGGGAAAAGGCTGCTTAGGGTGAGGTACGGGTGGTGTGAGGGGTGCCACACCTGTACCCTAACTTGCCTCCTAAGCTGTACCCTGTAGCCCTGATCCCCACTGGACTGTCCAGCCCTCAGACCCTCTCCCTTCACCCCTGACCCCTCCCTCTGCCCCCCAGCCCTCAGGCTCTGTCTGTCACCCTCGAGCCCCCCCTTGCCCCTCAAGCCCCCTCTCAGCTGCCCCTCAGCTCCTGTGTGCCACCCTTAATCCCTCTCCTCTGCCCCTCAGCCCCCAGCTGCCCCTGCCCCCCTCAGCATCTCTCTGTGACACCCACTGTCCCCTCCCCTGTTCCCCCCTCAGCTCCCAGCCTCTGTCACCCTGAAGCCCCCACAGTGCCCCTCAAGCTGCCCCTCAGCCTCTATGCCATGAAAAGACCATAAAAACACATAAAAATGCCCTAAAAAAACCCTCAACTTCAAAGTGCCTTAAAACCCCCACAAAAACATAAAAATAGCCTCGGAACGCCCTTAAAATACAATAAAATAACCTACTTTAAAACACCCCTAAAAGCCCCCAAAGAACCTTTAAAAAAAAAATCCCTACATATTCCTAAGAACTCTTAGAATAGCCCCAAAATCCATAAACCACATTGATGAGATCCTAAAATAATACCGCAGCGAGGAAGGCTGGAAAATGCGAAGCCGCGCTCCCGGCCCCGGGCGCAGCGCGGCTCCGGCAGGAAAGCGGCTCCTCCGGCAGGCAGAGGCGGCGCCGCGCCGGGAGACCCCCGCCCGCTGCCCCCGGCCCGGCGGGGCCGGCACCGTGCCCGGGGGGCCCCGGCGGCGCCCGAGCCCCGCGCCCGGAGCGGCGGCACCGGCCGGCACCGGCCCCGCCCGCGCCGCCTCCCCCGCCCGCCGGCCCGGCCAAAGCTCCGCTCGGCTCCGCACGGCTCGCACCGGCGCGGCTCCGGCGGGCCCGCGGCAGCCCAGCCGCGCCCAGCTCCCCTTCCACCCCGGCCAGCCCCGGCACTGCCGGCAGGGCTCCGCGCCGGACCCTTCGCTGCCGGGCCGGGGGCAGAAGAAGCGCCCCGAATGCAGCGGCACAGCCCGATCCCCGCCCTGCCAGCGCTGCCACGGCTGCAGCTCCCTTCCTCTGAAGCCCCGACACTGACGCCACGCTCCGGCGCTCACCTCACCCCAACGAGGGCACGGAAATGTAGGCTTCCCTTCAACTGCGTTCCCTAGAAGAGAAGAAAAGAAGCGGCTTGCCTCAAACGATGGCAAAAGGGGGCTTCTTACCTCAGTCCAAACCCCTTAAAAGGCGGGACCACAGGACTGCCCCCTCCAATTCAACCTCAGGATGACGAAGTTTCAAAGGGAAAGGAGAAAAGCCCCGGCTGAAAAGGCGCACCGGCTCACCTGCTCGGCTGCTGCTTCTCGGCATAAAGGTTTGTCCCTCGGCTCCTCCTCTGAGCAAGGCTCCACTTATCCAGGTGGGTTTCCAGGTGATCCCCCGGACCCTGTGCGAAGCGCCCACCGTCCTTCCAGGAGACAGCCCCGGGAGCCCCCCATAAACTCCTCTCCTCCAGCAGCTCCGTGCAAAAGCGATGCGAGGAAAACCCCCTAAATCAGCTGCCGGAGGAGCCACCCCCTCCTCATCATCCTCACAGCTCACACCTGGGGCTGCTCTGAGCCCTCCTCATCCTCACAGCTCACACCTGCCGCTCTTGCCGCCCTCCAAAAGCATCTCTCCGTTCCCAGCACACAGCCCACTTCTCACAGACACAGATCCAACAGAAATCTGCTGTGGGTGTCGGCTTTTCTTAATCCGTCTGGGTGCACGGTTAAAACACGTACGTGCATTGATGGTCATTGAGAGAAAGCTTTCCCCTGGAGAAAACAGTCCGCCTCTGCCTGCCGGAGGAGCCGCTTTCCTGCCGGAGCCGCGCTGCGCCCGGGGCCGGGAGCGCGGCTTCGCATCTTCCATCCTCCCTCGCTGCGGTATTATTTTAGGATCTCATCAATGTGGTTTATGGATTTTGGGGCTATTCTAAGAGTTTTTAGGAATATGTAGGGATTTTTTTTTTTTAAAAGGTTCTTTGGGGGCTTTTAGGGGTGTTTTAAAGTAGGGTATGTTTATTGTATTTTAAGGGCGTTCCGAGGATATTTTTTTGTTTTTGTGGGGGTTTTAAGGCACTTTGAAGTTGAGGGGTTTTTTAGGGCATTTTTATGTGTTTTTATGGTCTTTTCATGGCATAGAGGCTAAGGGACAGCTTGAGGGGCACTGTGGGGGCTTCAGGGTGACAGAGGCTGGGCCTGAGGGGGGAACAGGGGAGGGGACAGTGGGTGGCACAGAGAGATGCTGAGGGGGGCAGGGGCAGCTGGAGGGTGACACAGAGAAGCTGGGGGCTGAGGGGCAGAGGAGAGGGATTAAGGGTGGCACACAGGAGCTGAGGGGCAGCTGAGAGGGGGCTTGAGGGGCAAAGGGGGGCTCGAGGGTGACAGCCAGAGCCTGAGGGCTGGGGGGCAGAGGGAGGGGTCAGGGGTGAAGGGAGAGGGTCTGAGGGCTGGACAGTCCAGTGGGGATCAGGGCTACAGGGTACAGCTTCGGAGGCAAGTTAGGGTACAGGTGCAGCACCCCTCACCCCCATGCTAACCTCACCCTAAGCAGCCTTTTCCCTTTTCACCCCCGACAACAGCAGCACAGCACAGCAAGCCTGACAGCGAGACCACACCGGAAGCCTCCCACTGGGGCAGGGCAATGACCCTCGCACCAGGACAATGCCAGAACCCTCAGAGGACAACAGGACCCGCTGCAAAAAGGTAGGGATGACATCTGTGGGCTAGAGAGCAAGAGGAAGGGGCTTGGAGGCTGAGCAGGCTTCCTTGAGTGTTTTTTTTTTTTTTTTTTTGCAGGGCTATTAGGAATATTTAGGGGCTTTTTGAAGGCAGTCTCTGGTGTCTTTTAGGGAATTGTTATACGTTCCTAATGGCTATTTTAGAATTACTTGGTGCATTTTTAGGGTCAGGATGAGGGTGAGACAGGATGCCCACTGAAAATGTGGAGTATTAGTGGAATGCTTTGGGAAGGTGCCAGTGGAGGGCCAGTGGGTGAGGTGCCATGATGCTGTTCTGAAGGTTGTGATTTCTGAGCAAAGCAAAGTGGTTGTGGTTAGGGTTATATGGTTGCAGATTTCTCGAGGACAAATCCAGCACAGAAAAAAAACAAGCCCCAAGTTTTGTACTCTCAGATTGCAACACGTATTCAGCATGAAAAAAAATCCCTGAGTACTTGGGGGTGGGACATGCAAGATGAGACAAATCTGCGCTGTTTTGATATTGAGAAGGCAAAAGGAAACATGGGACCTGACAAACCAGGGGAATTGCAGGGCCCTGGGAAAGAATGAGGGATATCTAAATGGTGAAAGCAAATTCAGAAGCCCAGGATCCTGATGTCAGTTTGTAGGGCTCCCTAGGGGCTATCAGGGCAGCAAAAGTTTGAGGTGGGGACAACCTCGGTCTGGGGTCCATCCTTCGATATAAGGATTTTTTGCAGTCAGGTCCCGGGCCAGGGGCCCCATGGCACATCCTTTGTCCCTTTTCCCTGGGAAAGAAAACTCACAGGTCCAGGTTCCTGATGTCAGTTTGTAGGGCTCCCTTGGGTCTACCAGGGCAGCACAAGTTTGAGGTGGGGACAACTTTGGTCTGGGGTCCATCCTTCGATATAAGGATTTTTTGAAGTGAAGTCCCAGCCCAGGGGCCCCTGGACACATCCTTTGGCCATTTTCCCTGGGAAAGAAAACTCACAGGTCCAGGTTCCTGATGTCAGTTTGTAGGGCTCCCTTGGGTCTATCAGGGTAGCATAGTTTTGAGGAGGGGACAGCTTTGGTCTGGGGTCCATCCTTCGATATAAGGATTTTTTGCAGTCAGGTCCCAGCCCAGGGGCCTCTGGGCACATCCTTTGTCCCTTTTCCCTGGGAAAGAAAACTCACAGGTCCAGGTTTCTGATGTCAGTTTTTAGGGCTCCCTTGGGTCTATCAGGGCAGCACAAGTTTGAGGTGGGGACAACTTTGTTCTGGGGTCCATCCTTCGATATAAGGATTTTTTGCCGTCAGGTCCTGGGCCAGGGGCCGCTGGGCACATCATTTGTCCCTTTTCCCTGGGAAAGAAAACTCACCAGTCCAGATTCCTTATGTCAGTTTGTAGGGCTCTCTTGGGTCTATCAGGGCAGCACAAGTTTGAGGTGGGGACAACTTCGGTCTGTAAACCATCCTTTGATATAAGGATTTTTTGCAGTTAGGGCCTGGGCAAGGGCCAGGGGCCCCTGGGCACATCCTTTGTCCCTTTTCCCTGGGAAAGAAAACTCACAGCTCCAGATTACTGATGTCAGTTTGTAGGGCTCCCTTGGGTCTATCAGGGCAGCACAAGTTTGAGGTGGGGACAACGTCGGTTTGGGGTCCATCCTTCGATATAAGGATTTTTTGCAGTCAGGTCCCGGGCCAGGGGCCCCTGGGCACATCCTTTGGCCATTTTTCCTGGGAAAGAAAACTCACAGGTCCAGGTTCCTGATGTCAGTTTGTAGGGCTCTCTCGGGTCTATCAGGGCAGCACAAGTTTGAGGTGGGGACAACTTCGGTCTGTGATCCATCGTTTGATATAAGAATTTTTTGCAGTCAGGGCCCAGCCCAGGGGCCCCTGGGCACATCCTTTGTCCCTTTTCCCTGGGAAAGAAAACTCACAGGTCCAGGTTCCTGATGTCAGTTTGTAGGGCTCCCTTGGGTCTATCAGGGCAGCACAAGTTTGAGGTGGGGACAACTTTGGTCTGGGGTCCATCCTTCGATATAAGGATTTTTTCCAGTGAGGTCCCAGCCCACGGGCCCCTGGGCACATCCTTTGTCCCTTTTCCCTGGGAAAGAAAACTCACAAATATAGGTTCCTGATGTCAGTTTGTAGGGCTCTCTTGGATCTATCAGGGCAGCACAAGTTTGAGGTGGGGACAACTTCGGTCTGTGATCCATCCTTCGATATAAGGATTTTTTGCATTCAGGTCCTGGGCCAGGGGCCCCTGGGCACATCCTTTGTCCTTTTTCCCTGGGAAAGAAAACTCACCAGTCCAGATTCCTGATGTCAGTTTGTAGGGCTCCCTTGGGTCAATCAGGGCAGCACAAATTTGAGGTGGGGACAACTTTGGTCTGGGGTCCATCCTTCGATATAAAGATTTTTTGCCGTCAGGTTCCAGCCCAGCCCCGGGCCCCTGGGCACATCCTTTGTCCCTTTTTCCTGGGAAAGAAAACTCACCAGTCCAGGTTCCTGCTGTCAGTTTGTAGAGCTCCCTTGGGTGTATTAGGGCATCACAAGTTTTAGGAGGGGACAACTTCGGTCTGTGGTCCATCCTTCGATATAAGGATTTTTTGCAGTCAGGTCCCGGGCCAGGGGCCCCATGGCACATCCTTTGTCCCTTTTCCCTGGGAAAGAAAACTCACAGGTCCAGGTTCCTGATGTCAGTTTGTAGGGCTCTCTTGGATCTATCAGGGCAGGACAAGTTTGAGGTGGGGACAACTTTGGTCTGGGGTCCATCCTTTGATATAAGGATTTTTTGCATTCAGGTCCCAGCCCAGCCCAGGGGCCCCTGGGCACATCCTTTGTCCCTGTTTCCTGGGAAAGAATACTCACCAGTCCAGGTTCCTGCTGTCAGTTTGTAGGGCTCCCTTGGGTGTATTAGGGCATCACAAGTTTGAGGTGGGGACAACTTTGGTCTGGGGTCCATCCTTCGATATAAGGATTTTTTGCAGTCAGTTTCCAGCCGAGGGCCAGGGGCCCCTGGGCACATCCTTTGGCCATTTTCCCTGGGAAAGAAAACTCACCAGTCCAGGTTCCTGATGTCTGTTTGTAGGGCTCACTTGGGTCTATCAGGGCAGCACAAGTTTGTGGTTCACGCAAGGTGTCTCCTTGAGGACAGCGTTAAAACCACCGGGGCGTCAGCAGGGCTTGGGGCAGGACTGGCCAACCCCAGAGCACCTCACGAAGCCCTCTGTGTGTCTGTTGCTGTCGAGTAGCACTTGGCGGGTTCTGAAAGTCCCAGTTCTGAGAGAAAATTCTGTTTAACTCGTACACGTTGGCTGGGTGTGTCCCCCCAGTACAGCTCGGTTCTTCTCTGAAGCGGTGCCTGGCAGGGTCTCTCCCTGTTAAGGGCCGGGTGTGTTTTTGGCAGAACACGGTGAAGGTGGATTATTTGCTTCAGCAAGAGCTGATGATGTCTGATGGGTTTTTTAGGTACCTCAGCGGCCAGGAGCACGTGTCTAGGTCACTTGGAACACTTTTTGATCTCGTTCAGTTCTTTTCTGTGTGAGGCTCTGCAGGCTGCTGGCCAGGCCCAAAGTAAGGAAGGTTGCCCCAGTGTCCGTGCTCATGTCAATAGTTTAATTTATTTGGCTTTTCTAGGAGCAGATGTCGTGGAGGACCTTGGTGCTGTTTTCACTGGCCTCCTGCACTCTCTGAGAGAACCCCTTGCTCCCTGCTTGATGTTCCAGCTCTGTGACAAAGCTGCTAAGTATCCTCAGCTCTACCAGTTTAACCGATACTATAGGCTCTGGATGCCCAAGCAGTCCCAGGAACCTGTGGTATGGAATCCCTGAAGTCACTGAATTCTTGAGCCAGTATTCCTATAAAATCCTCGCAGTCGACAGAGGTAACATTTCCATCAGAAACAGCGTTTTTATTGAGGAGGTAATTCTGCATCTCTTGTTGATCATGCTGGGGACACACGTTTGCTCCAGGGCTTTTCTCTGATGACACAAGAGGTCTCTGTGGTGTTTGGGAGGCGATGCCAGGGCTCAGGGCTCATACAGAGACTCCTCAGCAGGCACAGCAGAGCCTGGTGTGTGCTGTGGCCTCTGTTTACAGCGCCCAGAGTTCCCCCGGGTGGGTGGGGGATCACAGGCCCCTGGGCTGGGTTTGGTGAGTTTTTCTCAGCTCAGCAGTGTGAACACTCCAGATGCCCCTGGGGACACTGCTGGACAGCATCCATCCACTCTCTCCATCCACTCATTTGTACCCAGGAATGCAGGAAACTCTGACTGGGGACGGGCAGTAGTTTTGAAAATCATGCCCTAGCCTTTTTCTCTAGGGACGAACCAAGCAAGTGCCCTGAAACCAGCGGAGCAGCTGCAGGGGCTGAAGGGAACAGAAAGGGCTCCCCGGCACCTTTTGCCTCTGTTCTCTGCCATTCCCCAAAAGGCTTGCAGTCCCGGAAGAGGCATTTGTCATGCAGCCTGCCAAAATAAAGACCTGTAAAATCCTAGCTCTGCCTTTTGTTTAACGTGTTCTTACTTCCTTTTTATGTCATCACAGAAAGCAAGGAAAGAAGAAATGTGACTGGTTCCCACTATTGCTCCGTGCAGGCATTTTTAAAGGCTGCTGTACTTCTGTCCTCTTTTTCCACTCCAAGCTTGACTTTTCCCCTCCTTTTTCGAGGTCTGCTGCTTTGGGTGTCCCAAGCAGGGCTGGGTTCCTCGGCAGGGGTCTTAGGAGTTGGTGCAGATTCTGCTTTTTCCGAAGGTATATCAAAGCGTGCGAGCAAAAGGACTGTTTTGTCCAGGGGAAAGCTTTCTCTCAATGACCATCAGTGCATGTATGTGTTTTAATCGTGTAACCAGGTGGATTAAGAAAAGCCAACACCTGTAGCAGATTTCTGTTGGATCTGTGTCTGTGAGAAGTGGGCTGTGTGCTGGAGAGGGAGATACACTGTTGGAGAGTGGCAACAGCAGCAGGTGTGAGCTGTGAGGATGAGGAGGGCTCAGAGCAGCCCCAGGTGTGAGCTGTTAGCATGATGAGGGCTCAGAGCAGCCCCAGGTGTGAGCTATTAGGATGATGAGGGCTCAGACAGCCCCAGGTGTGAGTTGTTAAGATGATGAGGGCTCAGAGCAGCCACAGGTGTGAGCTGTTAGGATGATGAGGAGGGGCGGGGTCCTGCCGGGGGAGGTTATTTAAGGGCGAGGGTTTACCTTTGCTGGCTTTTGCACGGAGCTGCTGGAGAAGAGGAGTTTATGGGGGGCTCCCGGGGCTGTCTCCTGGAAGGATGGTGAGCGCCTCGGACAGGGTCCGGGGAATCACCTGGATACACACTTGGATACGTGGAGCATTGCTCAAAGCGTAGCGGGGACTTTTCCCCTTTCCCTTTGAAATTTTGTCATCCTGAGGTTGAATTGGAGGGGGCAGTCCTGTGGTCCCGCCTTTTAAGAGGTTTGGACTGAGGTAAAAAGCTCCTTTTTGCCATCATTTGAGGCAAGCCGCTTCTTTTCTGCTCTTCTAGGGGACGCAGTTGAAGGGGAGCCCACGTTTCTGTGCCCTCGTTGGGGTGAGGTGAGCGCCGGAGCGTGGCGTCAGTGTCGGGGCTTCAGAGGAAGGGAGCTGCAGCCGTGGCAGCGCTGGCAGGGCGGGGATCGGGCTGTGCCGCTGCATTCGGGGCGCTTCTTCTGCCCCCGGCCCGGCAGCGAAGGGTCCGGCGCGGAGCCCTGCCGGCAGTGCCGGGGCTGGCCGGGGCAGAAGGGGAGCTGGGCGCGGCTGGGCTGCCGCGGCCCCGCCGGAGCCGCGCCGGTGCGAGCCGTGCGGAGCCGAGCGGAGCTTTGGCCGGGCCGGCGGGCGGGGGAGGTGGCGCGGGCGGGGCCGGTGCCGGCCGGTGCCGCCGCTCCGGGCGCGGGGCTCGGGCGCCGCCGGGGCCCCCCGGGCGCGGTGCCGGCCCCGCCGGGCCGGGGACAGCGGGCGGGGGTCTCCCGGCGCGGCGCCGCCTCTGCCTGCCGGAGGAGCCGCTTTCCTGCCGGAGCCGCGCTGCGCCCGGGGCCGGGAGCGCGGCTTCGCATTTTCCAGCCTTCCTCGCTGCGGTATTATTTTAGGGTCTTATCAATGTGTTTTAAGGATTTTGGGGCTATTTTTAGAGATCTTTTAGGAATATTTAGGGATTTTTTTAAAAGTTCTTCGGCGGTTTTTAGGGGTGTTTTAGGGGTGCTTTAAAGTAGGGTATTTTTATTGTATTTTAAGGGCATTCTGAGGCTATTTGTATGTTTTTTGTGGGGGTTTTAGGTCATTTTGAAGACGAGGGGTTTTTTAGGGCATTTTAATGTTTTTTTCGGGTCTTTTCATGGCATAGAGGCTGAGGGGCAGCTTGAGGGGCACTGTGGGGGCTTCAGGGTGACAGAGGCTGGGAGGTGAGGGGGGAACAGGGGAGGGGACAGTGGGTGGCACAGAGAGATGCTGAGGGGGGCAGGGGCAGCTGGAGGGTGACACAGAGAAGCTGGGGGCTGAGGGGCAGAGGAGAGGGATTAAGGGTGGCACACAGGAGCTGAGGGGCAGCTGAGAGGGGGCTTGAGGGGCAAAGGGGGGCTCGAGGGTGACAGCCAGAGCCTGAGGGCTGGGGGGCAGAGGGAGGGGTCAGGGGTGAAGGGAGAGGGTCTGAGGGCTGGACAGTCCAGTGGGGATCAGGGCTACAGGGTACAGCTTCGGAGGCAAGTTAGGGTACAGGTGCAGCACCCCTCACCCCAATGCTAACCTCACCCTAAGCAGCCTTTTCCCTTTTCACCCCCGACAACAGCAGCACAGCACAGCAAGCCTGACAGCGAGACCACTCCGGAAGCCTCCCGCTGGGGCAGGGCAATGACCCTCGCACCAGGACAATGCCAGAACCCTCAGAGGACAACAGGACCCACTGCAAAAAGGTAGGGATGACATCTGTGGGCTAGAGAGCAAGAGGAAGGGGCTTGGAGGCTGAGCAGGCTTCCTTGAGTGTTTTTTTTTTTTTTTTTGCAGGGCTATTAGGAATATTTAGGGGCTTTTTGAAGGCAGTCTCTGGTGACTTTTAGAGAATTGTTATACATTCCTAATGGCTATTTTAGAATTACTTGGTACATTTTTAGGGTCAGGATGAGGGTGAGACAGGATGCCCACTGAAAATGTGGAGTATTAGTGGAATGCTTTGGGAAGGTGCCAGTGGGTGAGGTGCCATGATGCTGTTCTGAAGGTTGTGATTTCTGAGCAAAGCAAAGTGGTTGTGGTTAGGGTTATAGGGTTGCAGATTTCTCGAGGACAAATCCAGCACAGAAAAAAAACAAGCCCCAAGTTTTGTACTCTCAGATTGCAACACATATTCAGCATGAAAAAAAATCCCTGAGTACTTGGGGGTGGGAGATGCAAGATGAGACAAATCCTGCGCAGTTTTGACATTGAGAAGGCAAAAGGAAACATGGGACCTGACAAACCAGGGGAATTGCAGGGCCCTGGGAAAGAATGAGGGATATCTAAATGGTGAAAGCAAATTCAGAAGCCCAGGATCCTGATGTCAGTTTGTAGGGCTCCCTAGGGGCTATCAGGGCAGCAAAAGTTTGAGGTGGGGACAACCTCGGTCTGGGGTCCATCCTTCGATATAAGGATTTTTTGCATTCAGGTCCTGGGCCAGGGGCCCCTGGGCACATCCTTTGTCCTTTTTCCCTGGGAAAGAAAACTCACCAGTCCAGATTCCTGATGTCAGTTTGTAGGGCTCCCTTGGGTCTATCAGGGCAGCACAAGTTTGAGGTGGGGACAACTTTGGTCTGGGGTCCATCCTTCGATATAAGGATTTTTTGCCGTCAGGTTCTGGGCCAGGGGCCCCTGGGCACAACCTTTGTCCCTTTTCCCTGGGAAAGAAAACTCACCAGTCCAGGTTCCTGATGTCAGTTTGTAGGGCTCCCTTGTGTCTATCAGGGCAGCACAAGTTTGAGGTGGGGACAACTTTGGTCTGGGGTCCATCCTTCGATATAAGGATGTTTTGCAGTCAGGTCCCAGCCCTGGAGCCCCTGGGCACATCCTTTGTCCCTTTTCCCTGGGAAAGAAAAGTCACAGGTCCAGGTTCCTGATGTCAGTTTGTAGGGCTCCCTTGGGTCTATCAGGGCAGCACAAGTTTGAGGTGGGGACAACTTTGGTTTGGGGTCCATCCTTCGATATAAGGATTTTTTGCAGTCAGGTTCCGCGCCAGGGGCCCCTGGGCACATCCTTTGGTTTTTATCCCTGGGAAAGAAAACTCACAGGTCCAGGTTCCTGATGTCAGTTTGTAGGGCTCCCTTGGGTCTATCAGGGCAGCACAAGTTTGAGGTGGGGACAACTTTGGTTTGGGGTCCATCCTTTGATATAAGGATTTTTTGCAGTCAGGTCCCAGCCCAGGGGCCCCTGGGCACATCCTTTGTCCCTTTTCCCTGGGAAAGAAAACTCACAGGTCCAGGTTCCTGATGTCAGTTTGTAGGGCTCCCTTGGGTCTATCAGGGCAGCACAAGTTTGAGGTGGGGACAACTTTGGTCTGGGGTCCATCCTTCGATATAAGGATTTTTTGCAGTCAGGTCCTGGGTCTGGGGCCCCTGTGCACATCCTTTGTCCCTTTTCCCTGGGAAAGAAAACTCACAGGTCCAGGTTCCTGATGTCAGTTTGTAGGGCTCCCTTGGATCTATCAGGGCAGGACAAGTTTGAGGTGGGGACAACTTTTGTCTGGGGTCCATCCTTTGATATAAGGATTTTTTGCAGTCAGGCCACAGCCCAGGGCCAGGGGCCCCTGGGCACATGCTTTGTCCCTTTTCCCTGGGAAAGAAAACTCACAGGTCCAAGTTCCTGATGTCAGTTTGTAGGGCTCCCTTGGGTCTATCAGGGCAGCACAAGTTTGAGGTGGGGACAACTTTGCTCTGGGGTCCATCCTTCGATATAAGGATTTTTTGCAGTCAGGCCACAGCCCAGGGCCAGGGGCCCCTGGGCACATGCTTTGTCCCTTTTCCCTGGGAAAGAAAACTCACAGGTCCAGGTTCCTGATGTCAGTTTGTAGGGCTCCCTTGGGTCAATCAGGGCAGCACAAGTTTGAGGTGGGGACAACTTTGGTCTGGGGTCCATCCTTCGATATAAGGATTTTTTCCAGTGAGGTCCCAGCCGTGGAGCCCCTGGGCACATCCTTTGTCCCTTTTCGCTGGGAAAGAAAACTCACCAGTCCAGGTTCCTGATGTCAGTTTGTAGGGCTCCCTTGGGTCTATCAGGGCAGCACAAGTTTGAGGTGGGGACAACTTTGGTCTGGGGTCCATCCTTCGATATAAGGATTTTTTGCCGTCAGGTTCTGGGCCAGGGGCCCCTGGGCACAACCTTTGTCCCTTTTCCCTGGGAAAGAAAACTCACCAGTCCAGGTTCCTGATGTCAGTTTGTAGGGCTCCCTTGTGTCTATCAGGGCAGCACAAGTTTGAGGTGGGGACAACTTTGGTCTGGGGTCCATCCTTCGATATAAGGATGTTTTGCAGTCAGGTCCCAGCCCTGGAGCCCCTGGGCACATCCTTTGGTTTTTTTCCCTGGGAAAGAAAACTCACAGGTCCAGGTTCCTGATGTCAGTTTGTAGGGCTCCCTTGGGTCTATCAGGGCAGCACAAGTTTGAGGTGGGGACAACTTTGGTTTGGGGTCCATCCTTTGATATAAGGATTTTTTGCAGTCAGGTCCCAGCCCAGGGGCCCCTGGGCACATCCTTTGTCCCTTTTCCCTGGGAAAGAAAACTCACAGGTCCAGGTTCCTGATGTCAGTTTGTAGGGCTCCCTTGGGTCTATCAGGGCAGCACAAGTTTGAGGTGGGGACAACTTTGGTCTGGGGTCCATCCTTCGATATAAGGATTTTTTGCAGTCAGGTCCTGGGCCTGGGGCCCCTGTGCACATCCTTTGTCCCTTTTCCCTGGGAAAGAAAACTCACAGGTCCAGGTTCCTGATGTCAGTTTGTAGGGCTCCCTTGGATCTATCAGGGCAGGACAAGTTTGAGGTGGGGACAACATTTGTCTGGGGTCCATCCTTTGATATAAGGATTTTTTGCAGTCAGGTCACAGCCCAGGGCCAGGGGCCCCTGGGCACATGCTTTGTCCCTTTTCCCTGGGAAAGAAAACTCACAGGTCCAAGTTCCTGATGTCAGTTTGTAGGGCTCCCTTGGGTCTATCAGGGCAGCACAAGTCTGAGGTGGGGACAACTTTGCTCTGGGGTCCATCCTTCGATATAAGGATTTTTTGCAGTCAGGCCACAGCCCAGGGCCAGGGGCCCCTGGGCACATGCTTTGTCCCTTTTCCCTGGGAAAGAAAACTCACCAGTCCAGGTTCCTGATGTCAGTTTGTAGGGCTCCCTTGGGTCAATCAGGGCAGCACAAGTTTGAGGTGGGGACAACTTTGGTCTGGGGTCCATCCTTCGATATAAGGATTTTTTGCAGTCAGGCCACAGCCCAGGGCCAGGGGCCCCTGGGCACACGCTTTGTCCCTTTTCCCTGGGAAAGAAAACTCACAGGTCCAGGTTCCTGATGTCAGTTTCTAGGGCTGTCTTGGGTCTACCAGGGCAGCACAAGTTTGAGGTGGGGACAACTTTGGTCTGGGGTCCATCCTTCGATATAAGGATTTTTTGCAGTCAGGTCCTGGGCCAGGGGCCCGTGGGCACATGCTTTGTCCGTTTTTTCTGGGAAAGAAAACTCACAGGTCCAGGTTCCTGATGTCAGTTTTTAGGGCTGTCTTGGATCTGTCAGGGCAGCACAAGTTTGAGGTGGGGAGAACTTTGGTCTGGGGTCCATCCTTCGATATAAGGATTTTTTCCTTTCAGGTCCTGGGCCAGGGACCCATGGGCACATCCTTTGTCCCTTTTCCCTGGGAAAGAAAACTCACAGGTCCAGGTTCCTGATGTCAGTTTGTAGGGCTCCCTTGGGTCTATCAGGGCAGCACAAGTTTGAGGTGGGGACAACTTTTGTCTGGGGTCCATCCTTCGATATAAGGATTTTTTCCTTTTAGGTCCCAGCCCAGGGGCCCCTGGGCACATCCTTTATCCCTTTCCGCTGGGAAAGAAAACTCACAGGTCCAGGTTCCTGATGTCAGTTTGTAGGGCTCCCTTGGGTCTATCAGGGCAGCACAAGATTGAGGTGGGGACAACTTTGGTCTGGGGTCCATCCTTCGATATAAGGATTTTTTGCAGTCAGGTCTCGGGCCAGGGGCCCCTGGGCATATCCTTTGGCCATTTTCCCTGGGAAATAAAATTCACAGGTCCAGGTTCCTGATGTCAGTTTGTAGGGCTCCCTTGGGTCTATCAGGGCAGCACAAGTTTGAGGTGGGGACAACTTCGGTCTAAGATCAATCTTTCGATATAAGGATTGTATGCAGTCAGTTTCCAGCCCAGGGCCAGGGGCCCCTGGGCACATGCTTTGTCCCTTTTCCCTGGGAAAGAAAACTCACAGGTCCAGGTTCCTGATGTCAGTTTGTAGGGCTCCCTTGGGTCTATCAGGGCAGCACAAGTTTGATGTGGGGACAACTTTGGTCTGGGGTCCATCCTTCGATATAAGGATTTTTTGCAGTCAGGTCCTGCGCCAGGGGACCCTGGGCACATCTTTTGTCCCTTTTCCCTGGGAAAAAAAACTCACCAGTCCAGGTTCCTGATGTCAGTTTGTAGGGCTCCCTTGGGTCTATCAGGGCAGCACAAGATTGAGGTGGGGACAACCTCGGTCTGGGGTCCATCCTTCGATATAAGGATTTTTTCCATTCAGGTGCATACCCAGGGGCCCCTGGGCACATCCTTTGTCCCTTTTCCCTGGGAAAGAAAACTCACAGGTCCAGGTTCCTGATGTCAGTTTGTAGGGCTGTCTTGGGTCTATCAGGGCAGCACAAGTTTGAGGTGGGGACAACTTTGGTCTAGGGTCCATCCTTCGATATAAGGATTTTTTGCAGTCAGGCCACAGCCCAGGGGTCCCTGGGCACATGCTTTGGCCATTTTCCCTGGGAAAGAAAACTCACAGGTCCAGGTTCCTGATGTCAGTTTGTAGGGCTCCCTTGGGTCTATCAGGGCAGCACAAGTTTGAGGTGGGGACAACTTTGCTCTGGGGTCCATCCTTCGATATAAGGATTTTTTGCAGTCAGGTCCTGGGCCTGGGGCCCCTGGGCACATGCTTTGTCCCTTTTCCCTGGGAAAGAAAACTCACAGGTCCAGGTTCCTGATGTCAGTTTGTAGGGCTCCCTTGGATCTATCAGGGCAGGACAAGTTTGAGGTGGGGACAACTTTGGTCTGGGGTCCATCCTTCGATATAAGGATTTTTTGCAGTCAGGCCACAGCCCAGGGCCAGGGGCCCTGGGCACATGCTTTGTCCCTTTTCCCTGGGAAAGAAAACTCACAGGTCCAGGTTCCTGATGTCAGTTTGTAGGGCTCCCTTGGGTCTATCAGGGCAGCACAAGTTTGAGGTGGGGACAACTTTGGTCTGGGGTCCATCCTTCGATATAAGGATTTTTTGCAGTCAGGCCACAGCCCAGGGCCAGGGGCCCCTGGGCACATGCTTTGTCCCTTTTCCCTGGGAAAGAAAACTCACAGGTCCAGGTTCCTGATGTCAGTTTCTAGGGCTCCCTTGGGTCTACCAGGGCAGCACAAGTTTGAGGTGGGGACAACTTTGGTCTGGGGTCCATCCTTCGATATAAGGATTTTTTGCAGTCAGGTCCTGGGCCAGGGGCCCGTGGGCACATGCTTTGTCCCTTTTTTCTGGGAAAGAAAACTCACAGGTCCAGGTTCCTGATGTCAGTTTTTAGGGCTGTCTTGGATCTATCAGGGCAGCACAAGTTTAAGGTGGGGAGAACTTTGGTCTGGGGTCCATCCTTCGATATAAGGATTTTTTGCAGTCAGGTCCTGGGCCAGGGACCCATGGGCACATCCTTTGTCCCTTTTCCCTGGGAAAGAAAACTCACAGGTCCAGGTTCCTGATGTCAGTTTGTAGGGCTCCCTTGGGTCTATCAGGGCAGCACAAGTTTGAGGTGGGGACAACTTTGGTCTGGGGTCCATCCTTCGATATAAGGATTTTTTCCTTTCACGTCCCAGCCCAGGG
Organism: Lonchura striata; assembly: GCF_050655825.1. Classification (NCBI taxonomy): domain Eukaryota; kingdom Metazoa; phylum Chordata; class Aves; order Passeriformes; family Estrildidae; genus Lonchura; species Lonchura striata. Next base: position 14,853,486 of record NC_140707.1, on the reverse strand, counting down.
GCCCCTGGGCACATCCTTTGTCCCTTTTCGCTGGGAAAGAAAACTCACAGGTCCAGGTTCCTGATGTCAGTTTGTAGGGCTCCCTTGGGTCTATCAGGGCAGCACAAGTTTGAGGTGGGGACAACTTTGGTCTGGGGTCCATCCTTCGATATAAGGATTTTTTGCAGTCAGGTCCTGGGCCTGGGGCCCCTGGGCACATGCTTTGTCCCTTTTCCCTGGGAAAGAAAACTCACAGGTCCAGGTTCCTGATGTCAGTTTGTAGGGCTCCCTTGGATCTATCAGGGCAGGACAAGTTTGAGGTGGGGACAACTTTGGTCTGGGGTCCATCCTTCGATATAAGGATTTTTTGCAGTCAGGCCACAGCCCAGGGCCAGGGGCCCTGGGCACATGCTTTGTCCCTTTTCCCTGGGAAAGAAAACTCACAGGTCCAGGTTCCTGATGTCAGTTTCTAGGGCTCCCTTGGGTCTATCAGGGCAGCACAAGTTTGAGGTGGGGACAACTTTGGTCTGGGGTCCATCCTTCGATATAAGGATTTTTTGCAGTCAGGCCACAGCCCAGGGCCAGGGGCCCCTGGGCACATGCTTTGTCCCTTTTCCCTGGGAAAGAAAACTCACAGGTCCAGGTTCCTGATGTCAGTTTCTAGGGCTCCCTTGGGTCTACCAGGGCAGCACAAGTTTGAGGTGGGGACAACTTTGGTCTGGGGTCCATCCTTCGATATAAGGATTTTTTGCAGTCAGGCCACAGCCCAGGGCCAGGGGCCCCTGGGCACATGCTTTGTCCCTTTTCCCTGGGAAAGAAAACTCACAGGTCCAGGTTCCTGATGTCAGTTTCTAGGGCTGTCTTGGGTCTACCAGGGCAGCACAAGTTTGAGGTGGGGACAACTTTGGTCTGGGGTCCATCCTTCGATATAAGGATTTTTTGCAGTCAGGTCCTGGGCCAGGGGCCCGTGGGCACATGCTTTGTCCCTTTTTTCTGGGAAAGAAAACTCACAGGTCCAGGTTCCTGATGTCAGTTTTTAGGGCTGTCTTGGATCTATCAGGGCAGCACAAGTTTGAGGTGGGGAGAACTTTGGTCTGGGGTCCATCCTTCGATATAAGGATTTTTTCCTTTCAGGTCCTGGGCCAGGGACCCATGGGCACATCCTTTGTCCCTTTTCCCTGGGAAAGAAAACTCACAGGTCCAGGTTCCTGATGTCAGTTTGTAGGGCTCCCCTGGGTCTATCAGGGCAGCACAAGTTTGAGGTGGGGACAACTTTTGTCTGGGGTCCATCCTTCGATATAAGGATTTTTTCCTTTCAGGTCCCAGCCCAGGGGCCCCTGGGCACATCCTTTATCCCTTTTCGCTGGGAAAGAAAACTCACAGGTCCAGGTTCCTGATGTCAGTTTGTAGGGCTCCCTTGGGTCTATCAGGGCAGCACAAGATTGAGGTGGGGACAACTTTGGTCTGGGGTCCATCCTTCGATATAAGGATTTTTTGCAGTCAGGTCTCGGGCCAGGGGCCCCTGGGCACATCCTTTGGCCATTTTCCCTGGGAAATAAAATTCACAGGTCCAGGTTCCTGATGTCAGTTTGTAGGGCTCCCTTGGGTCTATCAGGGCAGCACAAATTTGAGGTGGGGACAACTTCGGTCTAAGATCAATCTTTCGATATAAGGATTGTATGCAGTCAGTTTCCAGCCCAGGGCCAGGGGCCCCTGGGCACATGCTTTGTCCCTTTTCCCTGGGAAAGAAAACTCACAGGTCCAGGTTCCTGATGTCAGTTTGTAGGGCTCCCTTGGGTCTATCAGGGCAGCACAAGTTTGATGTGGGGACAACTTTGGTCTGGGGTCCATCCTTCGATATAAGGATTTTTTGCAGTCAGGTGCCGCGCCAGGGGACCCTGGGCACATCTTTTGTCCCTTTTCCCTGGGAAAAAAAACTCACCAGTCCAGGTTCCTGATGTCAGTTTGTAGGGCTCCCTTGGGTCTATCAGGGCAGCACAAGATTGAGGTGGGGACAACTTTGGTCTGGGGTCCATCCTTCGATATAAGGATTTTTTCCATTCAGGTGCATACCCAGGGGCCCCTGGGCACATCCTTTGTCCCTTTTCCCTGGGAAAGAAAACTCACAGGTCCAGGTTCCTGATGTCAGTTTGTAGGGCTCCCTTGGGTCTATCAGGGCAGCACAAGTTTGAGGTGGGGACAACTTTGGTCTAGGGTCCATCCTTCGATATAAGGATTTTTTGCAGTCAGGCCACAGCCCAGGGGCCCCTGGGCACATGCTTTGGCCATTTTCCCTGGGAAAGAAAACTCACAGGTCCAGGTTCCTGATGTCAGTTTGTAGGGCTCCCTTGGGTCTATCAGGGCAGCACAAGTTTGAGGTGGGGACAACTTTGCTCTGGGGTCCATCCTTCGATATAAGGATTTTTTGCAGTCAGGTCCTGGGCCTGGGGCCCCTGGGCACATCCTTTGTCCCTTTTCCCTGGGAAAGAAAACTCACAGGTCCAGGTTCCTGATGTCAGTTTGTAGGGCTCCCTTGGATCTATCAGGGCAGGACAAGTTTGAGGTGGGGACAACTTTGGTCTGGGGTCCATCCTTCGATATAAGGATTTTTTGCAGTCAGGCCACAGCCCAGGGCCAGGGGCCCCTGGGCACATGCTTTGTCCCTTTTCCCTGGGAAAGAAAACTCACAGGTCCAGGTTCCTGATGTCAGTTTGTAGGACTCCCTTGGGTCTATCGGGGCAGCACAAGTTTGAGGTGGGGACAACTTTGGTCTGGGGTCCATCCTTCGATATAAGGATTTTTTGCAGTCAGGCCACAGCCCAGGGCCAGGGGCCCCTGGGCACATGCTTTGTCCCTTTTCCCTGGGAAAGAAAACTCACAGGTCCAGGTTCCTGATGTCAGTTTCTAGGGCTCCCTTGGTTCTACCAGGGCAGCACAAGTTTGAGGTGGGGACAACTTTGGTCTGGGGTCCATCCTTCGATATAAGGATTTTTTGCAGTCAGGTCCTGGGCCAGGGGCCCGTGGGCACATGCTTTGTCCCTTTTTTCTGGGAAAGAAAACTCACAGGTCCAGGTTCCTGATGTCAGTTTGTAGGGCTGTCTTGGATCTATCAGGGCAGCACAAGTTTGAGGTGGGGAGAACTTTGGTCTGGGGTCCATCCTTCGATATAAGGATTTTTTGCAGTCAGGTCCTGGGCCAGGGACCCATGGGCACATCCTTTGTCCCTTTTCCCTGGGAAAGAAAACTCACAGGTCCAGGTTCCTGATGTCAGTTTGTAGGGCTCCCTTGGGTCTATCAGGGCAGCACAAGTTTGAGGTGGGGACAACTTTTGTCTGGGGTCCATCCTTCGATATAAGGATTTTTTCCTTTCAGGTCCCAGCCCAGGGGCCCCTGGGCACATCCTTTGTCCCTTTTCGCTGGGAAAGAAAACTCACAGGTCCAGGTTCCTGATGTCAGTTTGTAGGGCTCCCTTGGGTCTATCAGGGCAGCACAAGTTTGAGGTGGGGACAACTTTGGTCTGGGGTCCATCCTTCGATATAAGGATTTTTTGCAGTCAGGTCCTGGGCCTGGGGCCCCTGGGCACATGCTTTGTCCCTTTTCCCTGGGAAAGAAAACTCACAGGTCCAGGTTCCTGATGTCAGTTTGTAGGGCTCCCTTGGATCTATCAGGGCAGGACAAGTTTGAGGTGGGGAGAACTTTGGTCTGGGGTCCATCCTTCGATATAAGGATTTTTTGCAGTCAGGCCACAGCCCAGGGCCAGGGGCCCTGGGCACATCCTTTGTCCCTTTTCCCTGGGAAAGAAAACTCACAGGTCCAGGTTCCTGATGTCAGTTTGTAGGGCTCCCTTGGGTCTATCAGGGCAGCACAAGTTTGAGGTGGGGACAACTTTGGTCTGGGGTCCATCCTTCGATATAAGGATTTTTTGCAGTCAGGCCACAGCCCAGGGCCAGGGACCCATGGGCACATCCTTTAGCCATTTTCCCTGGGAAAGAAAACTCACAGGTCCAGGTTCCTGATGTCAGTTTGTAGGGCTCCCTTGGGTCTATCAGGGCAGCACAAGTTTGAGGTGGGGACAATTTTGGTCTGGGGTCCATTCTTCGATATAAGGATTTTTTGCAGTCAGGTCCCAGCCCTGGAGCCCCTGGGCACACGCTTTGTCCCTTTTCCCTGGGAAAGAAAACTCACAGGTCCAGGTTCCTGATGTCAGTTTGTAGGGCTCCCTTGGGTCTATCAGGGCAGCACAAGATTGAGGTGGGGACAACTTTGGTCTGGGGTCCATCCTTCGATATAAGGATTTTTTGCAGTCAGGTCCTGGGCCAGGGCCAGGGACCCATGGGCACATCCTTTAGCCATTTTCCCTGGGAAAGAAAACTCACAGGTCCAGGTTCCTGATGTCAGTTTGTAGGGCTCCCTTGGGTCTATCAGGGCAGCACAAGTTTGAGGTGGGGACAATTTTGGTCTGGGGTCCATTCTTCGATATAAGGATTTTTTGCAGTCAGGTCCCAGCCCTGGAGCCCCTGGGCACACGCTTTGTCCCTTTTCCCTGGGAAAGAAAACTCACAGGTCCAGGTTCCTGATGTCAGTTTGTAGGGCTCCCTTGGGTCTATCTGGGCAGCACAAGTTTGATGTGGGGACAACTTTGGTCTGGGGTCCATCCTTCGATATAAGGATTTTTTGCAGTCAGGTCCCGCGCCAGGGGACCCTGGGCACATCTTTTGTCCCTTTTCCCTGGGAAAAAAAACTCACCAGTCCAGGTTCCTGATGTCAGTTTGTAGGGCTCCCTTGGGTCTATCAGGGCAGCACAAGATTGAGGTGGGGACAACTTTGGTCTGGGGTCCATCCTTCGATATAAGGATTTTTTCCATTCAGGTGCATACCCAGGGGCCCCTGGGCACATCCTTTGTCCCTTTTCCCTGGGACAGAAAACTCACAGGTCCAGGTTCCTGATGTCAGTTTGTAGGGCTCCCTTGGGTCTATCAGGGCAGCACAAGTTTGAGGTGGGGACAACTTTGGTCTAGGGTCCATCCTTCGATATAAGGATTTTTTGCAGTCAGGCCACAGCCCAGGGGCCCCTGGGCACATGCTTTGGCCATTTTCCCTGGGAAAGAAAACTCACAGGTCCAGGTTCCTGATGTCAGTTTGTAGGGCTCCCTTGGGTCTATCAGGGCAGCACAAGTTTGAGGTGGGGACAACTTTGGTCTGGGGTCCATCCTTCGATATAAGGATTTTTTGCAGTCAGGTCCTGGGCCTGGGGCCCCTGGGCACATGCTTTGTCCCTTTTCCCTGGGAAAGAAAACTCACAGGTCCAGGTTCCTGATGTCAGTTTTTAGGGCTCTCTTGGATCTATCAGGGCAGCACAAGTTTGAGGTGGGGACAACTTTTGTCTGGGGTCCATCCTTCGATATAAGGATTTTTTGCAGTCAGGTCCTGGGCCAGGACCAGGGACCTATGGGCACATCCTTTGGCCATTTTCCCTGGGAAAGAAAACTCACAGGTCCAGGTTCCTGATGTCAGTTTGTAGGGCTCCCTTGGGTCTATCAGGGCAGCACAAGTTTGAGATGGGGACAATTTTGGTCTGGGGTCCATTCTACGATATAAGGATTTTTTGAAGTCAGGCCACAGCCCAGGAGCCCCTGGGCACACGCTTTGTCCCTTTTCCCTGGGAAAGAAAACTCACAGGTCCAGGTTCCTGATGTCAGTTTGTAGGGCTCCCTTGGGTCTATCAGGGCAGCACAAGTTTGAGGTGGGGACAACTTTGGTCTGGGGTCCATCCTTCGATATAAGGATTTTTTGCAGTCAGGCCACAGCCCAGGGCCAGGGGCCCTGGGCACATGCTTTGTCCCTTTTCCCTGGGAAAGAAAACTCACAGGTCCAGGTTCCTGATGTCAGTTTGTAGGGCTCCCTTCGGTCTATCAGGGCAGCACAAGTTTGAGGTGGGGACAACTTTGGTCTGGGGTCCATCCTTCGATATAAGGATTTTTTGATGTCAGGTCCTGGGCCAGGGGCCCCTGGGCACATCCTTTGTCCCTTTTCCCTGGGAAAGAAAACTCACAGGTCCAGGTTCCTGATGTCAGTTTGTAGGGCTCCCTTGGGTCTATCAGGGCAGCACAAGTTTGAGGTGGGGACAACTTCGGTCTGGGCTCCATCCTTCGATATAAGAATTTTCCTCAGTCAGGTCCCGGGCCAGGCGCCCCTGGGCACATCCTTTGTCCCTTTTCCCTGGGAAAGAAAACTCACAGGTCCAGGTTCCTGATGTGTGTTTGTAGGGCTCCCTTGTGTCTACCAGGGCAGCACAAGTTTGAGGTGAGGACAATTTTGGTCAGGGGTCCATCCTTCAATATAAGGATTTTTGCAGTCAGGTCCCAGCCCAGGGGCCCCTGGGCACATCCTTTGTCCCTTTTCCCTGGGAAAGAAAACTCACAGGTCCAGGTTCCTGATGTCAGTTTGTAGGGCTCCCTTGGGTCTATCTGGGCAGCACAAGTTTGAGGTGAGGACAATTTTGGTCTGGGCTCCATCCTTCAATATAAGGATTTTTTGCAGTCAGGGCCCAGCCCAGGGCCAGGCTCCCCTGGGCACATCCTTTGTCCCTTTTCCCTGGGAAAGAAAATTCACAGGTCCAGTTTCCTGATGTGAGTTTGTAGGGCTCCCTTGGGTCTATCAGGGCAGCACAAGTTTGAGGTGGGGACAATTTTGGTCTGGGGTCCATCCTTCGATATAAGGATTTTTTGCAGTCAGGTCCCGGGCCACGGACCCCTGGGCACATGCTTTGTCCCTTTTCCCTGGGAAAGAAAACTCACCAGTCCAGGTTCCTGATGTCAGTTTGTAGGGCTCCCTTGGGTCTACCAGGGCAGCACAAGTTTGAGGTGGGGACAACTTTGGTCAGGGGTCCATCCTTCGATATAAGAATTTTTGGCAGTCATGTCCCAGCCCAGGGGACCCTGGGCACATCCTTTGGCCATTTTCCCTTGGAAAGAAAACTCACCAGTCCAGGTTCCTGATGTCAGTTTGTAGGGCTCCCTTGGGTCTATCAGGGCAGCACAAGTTTGAGGTGGGGACAACTTCGATCTGGGCTCCATCCTTCGATATAAGGATTTTTTGCAGTCAGTGCCAAGCCCAGGGGCCCTTGGGCACATCGTTTGGCCATTTTCCCTGGGAAAGAAAACTCCCAGGTCCAGGTTCCTGATGTCAGTTTTTAGGGCTCCCTTGGGTCTATCAGGGCAGCACGAGTTTGAGGTGGGGACAACTTCGGTCTGGGCTCCATACTTCGATATAAGAATTTTCCTCAGTCAGGTCCTGGGCCAGGCGCCACTGGGCACATCCTTTGTCCCTTTTCCCTGGGAAAAAAAACTCACAGGTCCAGGTTCCTGATGTCAGTTTGTAGGGCTCCCTTGGGTCTATCAGGGCAGCACAAGTTTGAGGTGGGGACAACTTCGGTCTGGGGTCCATCCTTCGATATAAGGATTTTTTGCAGTCAGGGCCCAGCCCAGGGGCCCCTGGGCACATCCTTTATCATTTTCCCTGGAAAGAAAACTCACAGGTCCAGGTTCCTGATGTCTGTTTGTAGGGCTCCCTTGGGTCTATCAGGGCAGCACAAGTTTGAGGTGGGGACAACTTTGGTCTGGGCTCCATCCTTCGATATAAGAATTTTCCTCAGTCAGGTCCCGGGCCAGGCGCCCCTGGGCACATCCTTTGTCCCTTTTCCCTGGGAAAGAAAACTCACAGGTCCAGGTTCCTGATGTCAGTTTGTAGGGCTCCCTTGGGTCTATCTGGGCAGCACAAGTTTGAGGTGAGGACAATTTTGGTCTGGGCTCCATCCTTCAATATAAGGATTTTTTGCAGTCAGGGCCCAGCCCAGGGCCAGGCTCCCCTGGGCACATCCTTTGTCCCTTTTCCCTTGGAAAGAAAATTCACATGTCCAGTTTCCTGATGTGAGTTTGTAGGGCTCCCTTGGGTCTATCAGGGCAGCACAAGTTTGAGGTGGGGACAATTTTGGTCTGGGGTCCATCCTTCGATATATGGATTTTTTGCAGTCAGGTCCCAGGCAAGGGGCCCCTGGGCACATCCTTTGTCCATTTTCCCTGGGAAAAAAAACTCACAGGTCCAGGTTCCTGATGTCAGTTTGTAGGGCTCCCTTGGGTCTATCAGGGCAGCACAAGTTTGAGGTGGGGACAACTTCGGTCTGGGCTCCATCCTTCGATATAAGGATTTTATACAGTCAGGTCCCAGCCCAGGGGCCCCTGGGCACATCCTTTGGCCATTTTCCCTTGGAAAGAAAACTCACCAGTCCAGGTTCCTGATGTCAGTTTGTAGGGCTCCCTTGGGTCTATCAGGGCAGCACAAGTTTGAGGTGGGGACAACTTTGGTCTGGGCTCCATCCTTCGATATAAGGAGTTTTTGCAGTCAGGTCCCAGCCCAGGGGCCCCTGGGCACATCCTTTGTCCCTTTTCCCTGGGAAAGAAAACTCACCAGTCCAGGTTCCTGATGTCAGTTTGTAGGGCTCCCTTGGGTCTATCAGGGCAGCACAAGTTTGAGGTGGGGACAACTTCGATCTGGGCTCCATCCTTCGATATAAGGATTTTTTGCAGTCAGTGCCAAGCCCAGGGGCCCTTGGGCACATCGTTTGGCCATTTTCCCTGGGAAAGAAAACTCACAGGTCCAGGTTCCTGATGTCAGTTTTTAGGGCTCCCTTGGGTCTATCAGGGCAGCACAAGTTTGAGGTGGGGACAACTTCGGTCTGGGCTCCATCCTTCGATATAAGAATTTTCCTCAGTCAGGTCCCGGGCCAGGCGCCACTGGGCACATCCTTTGTCCCTTTTCCCTGGGAAAGAATACTCACAGGTCCAGGTTCCTGATGTGTGTGTGTAGGGCTCCCTTGTGTCTACCAGGGCAGCACAAGTTTGAGGTGAGGACAATTTTGGTCAGGGGTCCATCCTTCAATATAAGTATTTTTGCAGTCAGGTCCCAGCCCAGGGGCCCCTGGGCACATCCTTTGTCCCTTTTCCCTGGGAAAGAAAACTCACAGGTCCAGGTTCCTGATGTCAGTTTGTAGGGCTCCCTTGGGTCTATCTGGGCAGCACAAGTTTGAGGTGAGGACAATTTTGGTCTGGGCTCCATCCTTCAATATAAGGATTTTTTGCAGTCAGGGCCCAGCCCAGGGCCAGGGTCCCCTGGGCACATCCTTTGTCCCTTTTCCCTGGGAAAGAAAATTCACAGGTCCAGTTTCCTGATGTCAGTTTGTAGGGCTCCCTTAGGTCTACCAGGGCAGCACAAGTTTGAGGTGGGGACAACTTTGGTCAGGGGTCCATCCTTCGATATAAGGATTTTTGGCAGTCATGTCCCAGCCCAGGGGCCCCTGGGCACATCCTTTGGCCATTTTCCCTGGGAAAGAAAACTCACCAGTCCAGGTTCCTGATGTCAGTTTGTAGGGCTCCCTTGGGTCTATCAGGGCAGCACAAGTTTGAGGTGGGGACAATTTTGGTCTGGGCTCCATCCTTCGATATTAGGAGTTTTTGCAGTCAGGGCCCAGCCCAGGGGCCCCTGGGCACATCCTTTGGCCATTTTCCCTTGGAAAGAAAACTCACCAGTCCAGGTTCCTGATGTCAGTTTGTAGGGCTCCCTTGGGTCTATCAGGGCAGCACAAGTTTGAGGTGGGGACAACTTTGGTCTGGGCTCCATTCTTCGATATAAGGAGTTTTTGCAGTCAGGTCCCAGCCCAGGGGCCCCTGGGCACATCCTTTGTCCCTTTTCCCTGGGAAAAAAAACTCACAGGTCCAGGTTCCTGATGTCAGTTTGTAGGGCTCCCTTGGGTCTATCAGGGCAGCACAAGTTTGAGGTGGGGACAACTTCGGTCTGGGCTCCATCCTTCGATATCAGGATTTTATGCAGTCAGGTCCCAGCCCAGGGGCCCCTGGGCACATCCTTTGGCCATTTTCCCTTGGAAAGAAAACTCACCAGTCCAGGTTCCTGATGTCAGTTTGTAGGGCTCCCTTGGGTCTATCAGGGCAGCACAAGTTTGAGGTGGGGACAACTTTGGTCTGGGCTCCATCCTTCGATATAAGGAGTTTTTGCAGTCAGGTCCCAGCCCAGGGGCCCCTGGGCACATCCTTTGTCCCTTTTCCCTGGGAAAGAAAACTCACCAGTCCAGGTTCCTGATGTCAGTTTGTAGGGCTCCCTTGGGTCTATCAGGGCAGCACAAGTTTGAGGTGGGGACAACTTCGATCTGGGCTCCATCCTTCGATATAAGGATTTTTTGCAGTCAGTGCCAAGCCCAGGGGCCCTTGGGCACATCGTTTGGCCATTTTCCCTGGGAAAGAAAACTCAGAGGTCCAGGTTCCTGATGTCAGTTTGTAGGGCTCCCTTGGGTCTATCAGGGCAGCACAAGTTTGAGGTGGGGACAACTTCGGTCTGGGCTCCATCCTTCGATATAAGGAGTTTTTGCAGTCAGTGCCCAGCCCAGGGGTTCTTGGGCACATCGTTTGGCCATTTTCCCTGGGAAAGAAAACTCACAGGTCCAGGTTCCTGATGTCACTTTGTAGGGCTCCCTTGGGTCTATCAGGGCAGCACAAGTTTGAGGTGGGGACAACTTTGGTCTGGGGTTCATCCTTCGATATAAGGATTTTTTGCAGTCAGGGCCCAGCCCAGGGGCCCCTGGGCACATCCTTTATCATTTTCCCTTGGAAAGAAAACTCACAGGTCCAGGTTCCTGATGTCAGTTTGTAGGGCTCCCTTGGGTCTATCAGGGCAGCACAAGTTTGAGGTGGGGACAACTTTGGTCTGGGCTCCATCCTTCGATATAAGAATTTTCCTCAGTCAGGTCCCGGGCCAGGCGCCCCTGGGCACATCCTTTGTCCCTTTTCCCTGGGAAAGAAAACTCACAGGTCCAGGTTCCTGATGTCAGTTTGTAGGGCTCCCTTGGGTCTATCTGGGCAGCACAAGTTTGAGGTGAGGACAATTTTGGTCTGGGCTCCATCCTTCAATATAAGGATTTTTTGCAGTCAGGGCCCAGCCCAGGGCCAGGCTCCCCTGGGCACATCCTTTGTCCCTTTTCCCTGGGAAAGAAAATTCACATGTCCAGTTTCCTGATGTGAGTTTGTAGGGCTCCCTTGGGTCTATCAGGGCAGCACAAGTTTGAGGTGGGAACAATTTTGGTCTGGGGTCCATCCTTCGATATAAGGATTTTTTGCAGTCAGGTCCCAGCCAAGGGGCCCCTGGGCACATCCTTTGTCCCTTTTCCCTGGGAAAAAAAACTCACAGGTCCAGGTTCCTGATGTCAGTTTGTAGGGCTCCCTTGGGTCTATCAGGGCAGCACAAGTTTGAGGTGGGGACAACTTCGGTCTGGGCTCCATCCTTCGATATAAGGATTTTATGCAGTCAGGTCCCAGCCCAGGGGCCCCTGGGCACACCCTTTGGCCATTTTCCCTTGGAAAGAAAACTCACCAGTCCAGGTTCCTGATGTCAGTTTGTAGGGCTCCCTTGGGTCTATCAGGGCAGCACAAGTTTGAGGTGGGGACAACTTTGGTCTGGGCTCCATCCTTCGATATAAGGAGTTTTTGCAGTCAGGTCCCAGCCCAGGGGCCCCTGGGCACATCCTTTGTCCCTTTTCCCTGGGAAAGAAAACTCACCAGTCCAGGTTCCTGATGTCAGTTTGTAGGGCTCCCTTGGGTCTATCAGGGCAGCACAAGTTTGAGGTGGGGACAACTTCGGTCTGGGCTCCATCCTTCGATATAAGGATTTTTTGCAGTCAGTGCCAAGCCCAGGGGCCCTTGGGCACATCGTTTGGCCATTTTCCCTGGGAAAGAAAACTCACAGGTCCAGGTTCCTGATGTCAGTTTGTAGGGCTCCCTTGTGTCTACCAGGGCAGCACAAGTTTGAGGTGAGGACAATTTTGGTCAGGGGTCCATCCCTCAATATAAGGATTTTTGCAGTCAGGTCCCAGCCCAGGGGCCCCTGGGCACATCCTTTGTCCCTTTTCCCTGGGAAAGAAAACTCACAGGTCCAGGTTCCTGATGTCAGTTTGTAGGGCTCCCTTGGGTCTATCTGGGCAGCACAAGTTTGAGGTGAGGACAATTTTGGTCTGGGCTCCATCCTTCAATATAAGGATTTTTTGCAGTCAGGGCCCAGGCCAGGGCCAGGCTCCCCTAGGCACATCCTTTGTCCCTTTTTCTTGGGAAAGAAAATTCACAGGTCCAGGTTCCTGATGTCAGTTTGTAGGGCTCCCTTGGGTCTATCAGGGCAGCACAAGTTTGAGGTGGGGACAATTATGGTCTGGGGTCCATCCTTCGATATAAGGATTTTTTGCAGTCAGGTCCTGGGCCAGGGACCCCTGGGCACATCCTTTGTCCCTTTTCCCTGGGAAAGAAAACTCACAGGTCAAGGTTCCTGATGTCAGTTTGTAGGGCTCCCTTGGGTCTATCTGGGCAGCACAAGTTTGAGGTGAGGACAATTTTGGTCTGGGCTCCATCCTTCAATATAAGGATTTTTTGCAGTCAGGGCCCAGCCCAGGGCCAGGCTCCCCTGGGCACATCCTTTGTCCCTTTTCCCTGGGAAAGAAAATTCACAGGTCCAGTTTCCTGATGTGAGTTTGTAGGGCTCCCTTGGGTCTATCAGGGCAGCACAAGTTTGAGGTGGGGACAATTTTGGTCTGGGCTCCATCCTTCGATATAAGGAGTTTTTGCAGTCAGGTCCCGGGCCAGAGACCCCTGGGCACATCCTTTGTCCCTTTTCCCTGGGAAAGAAAACTCACCAGTCCAGGTTCCTGATGTCAGTTTGTAGGGCTCCCTTGGGTCTACCAGGGCAGCACAAGTTTGAGGTGGGGACAACTTTGGTCTGGGGTCCATCCTTCGATATAAGGATTTTATGCAGTCGGGGCCCAGCCCAGGGGCCCCTGGGCACATCCTTTGTCCCTTTTCCCTGGGAAAGAAAATTACCAGGTCCAGGTTCCTGATGTCAGTTTGTAGGGCTCCCTTGGGTCTATCTGGGCAGCACAAGTTTGAGGTGAGGACAACTTTGGTCTGGGCTCCATCCTTCGATATAAGAATTTTCCTCAGTCAGGTCCCGGGCCAGGCGCCCCTGGGCACATCCTTTGTCCCTTTTCCCTGGGAAAGAAAACTCACAGGTCCAGGTTCCTGATGTCAGTTTGTAGGGCTCCCTTGGGTCTATCAGGGCAGCACAAGTTTGAGGTGGGGACAATTTTGTTCTGGGGTCCATCCTTCGATATAAGGATTTTATGCAGTCAGGTCCCAGCCCAGGGGCCCCTGGGCACATCCTTTGTCCCTTTTCCCTGGGAAAGAAAATTCACAGGTCCAGGTTCCTGATGTCAGTTTGTAGGGCTCCCTTGGGTCTATCTGGGCAGCACAAGTTTGAGGTGAGGACAATTTTGGTCTGGGCTCCATCCTTCAATAGAAGGATTTTTTGCAGTCAGTTCCCAGCCCAGGGCCAGGCTCCCCTGGGCACATCCTTTGTCCCTTTTCCCTGGGAAAGAAAACTCACAGGTCCAGGTTCCTGATGTCACTTTGTAGGTCTCCCTTGGGTCTACCGGAGCAACACAAGTTTGAGGTGGGGACAACTTTGGTCTGGGGTCCATCCTTCGATATAAGGATTTTTTGCAGTCAGGTCCCAGCCAAGGAGCCCCTGGGCACATCCTTTGGCCATTTTCCCTTGGAAAGAAAACTCACCAGTCCAGGTTCCTGATGTCAGTTTGTAGGGCTCCCTTGGGTCTATCAGGGCAGCACAAGTTTGAGGTGGGGACAACTTCGGTCTGGGCTCCATCCTTCGATATAAGGAGTTTTTGCAGTCAGGTCCCAGCCCAGGGGCCCCTGGGCACATCCTTTGTCCCTTTTCCCTGGGAAAAAAAACTCACAGGTCCAGGTTCCTGATGTCAGTTTGTAGGGCTCCCTTGGGTCTATCAGGGCAGCACAAGTTTGAGGTGGGGACAACTTTGGTCTGGGCTCCATCCTTCGATATCAGGATTTTATGCAGTCAGGTCCCAGCCCAGGGGCCCCTGGGCACATCCTTTGGCCATTTTCCCTTGGAAAGAAAACTCACCAGTCCAGGTTCCTGATGTCAGTTTGTAGGGCTCCCTTGGGTCTATCAGGGCAGCACAAGTTTGTGGTGGGGACAACTTTGATCTGGAATCCATCCTTCGATATAAGGAGTTTTTGCAGTCAGGTCCCAGCCCAGGGGCCCCTGGGCACATCCTTTGTCCCTTTTCCCTGGGGAAAAAAAACTCACAGGTCCAGGTTCCTGATGTCAGTTTGTAGGGCTCCCTTAGGTCTACCAGGGCAGCACAAGTTTGAGGTGGGGACAACTTTGGTCAGGGGTCCATCCTTCGATATAAGGATTTTTGGCAGTCATGTCCCAGCCCAGGGGCCCCTGGGCACATCCTTTGGCCATTTTCCCTGGGAAAGAAAACTCACCAGTCCAGGTTCCTGATGTCAGTTTGTAGGGCTCCCTTGGGTCTATCAGGGCAGCACAAGTTTGAGGTGGGGACAATTTTGGTCTGGGCTCCATCCTTCGATATTAGGAGTTTTTGCAGTCAGGGCCCAGCCCAGGGGCCCCTGGGCACATCCTTTGGCCATTTTCCCTTGGAAAGAAAACTCACCAGTCCAGGTTCCTGATGTCAGTTTGTAGGGCTCCCTTGGGTCTATCAGGGCAGCACAAGTTTGAGGTGGGGACAACTTCGGTCTGGGCTCCATTCTTCGATATAAGGAGTTTTTGCAGTCAGGTCCCAGCCCAGGGGCCCCTGGGCACATCCTTTGTCCCTTTTCCCTGGGAAAAAAAACTCACAGGTCCAGGTTCCTGATGTCAGTTTGTAGGGCTCCCTTGGGTCTATCAGGGCAGCACAAGTTTGAGGTGGGGACAACTTCGGTCTGGGCTCCATCCTTCGATATCAGGATTTTATGCAGTCAGGTCCCAGCCCAGGGGCCCCTGGGCACATCCTTTGGCCATTTTCCCTTGGAAAGAAAACTCACCAGTCCAGGTTCCTGATGTCAGTTTGTAGGGCTCCCTTGGGTCTATCAGGGCAGCACAAGTTTGAGGTGGGGACAACTTTGGTCTGGGCTCCATCCTTCGATATAAGGAGTTTTTGCAGTCAGGTCCCAGCCCAGGGGCCCCTGGGCACATCCTTTGTCCCTTTTCCCTGGGAAAGAAAACTCACCAGTCCAGGTTCCTGATGTCAGTTTGTAGGGCTCCCTTGGGTCTATCAGGGCAGCACAAGTTTGAGGTGGGGACAACTTCGATCTGGGCTCCATCCTTCGATATAAGGATTTTTTGCAGTCAGTGCCAAGCCCAGGGGCCCTTGGGCACATCGTTTGGCCATTTTCCCTGGGAAAGAAAACTCAGAGGTCCAGGTTCCTGATGTCAGTTTGTAGGGCTCCCTTGGGTCTATCAGGGCAGCACAAGTTTGAGGTGGGGACAACTTCGGTCTGGGCTCCATCCTTCGATATAAGGAGTTTTTGCAGTCAGTGCCCAGCCCAGGGGTTCTTGGGCACATCGTTTGGCCATTTTCCCTGGGAAAGAAAACTCACAGGTCCAGGTTCCTGATGTCACTTTGTAGGGCTCCCTTGGGTCTATCAGGGCAGCACAAGTTTGAGGTGGGGACAACTTTGGTCTGGGGTTCATCCTTCGATATAAGGATTTTTTGCAGTCAGGGCCCAGCCCAGGGGCCCCTGGGCACATCCTTTATCATTTTCCCTTGGAAAGAAAACTCACAGGTCCAGGTTCCTGATGTCAGTTTGTAGGGCTCCCTTGGGTCTATCAGGGCAGCACAAGTTTGAGGTGGGGACAACTTTGGTCTGGGCTCCATCCTTCGATATAAGAATTTTCCTCAGTCAGGTCCCGGGCCAGGCGCCCCTGGGCACATCCTTTGTCCCTTTTCCCTGGGAAAGAAAACTCACAGGTCCAGGTTCCTGATGTCAGTTTGTAGGGCTCCCTTGGGTCTATCTGGGCAGCACAAGTTTGAGGTGAGGACAATTTTGGTCTGGGCTCCATCCTTCAATATAAGGATTTTTTGCAGTCAGGGCCCAGCCCAGGGCCAGGCTCCCCTGGGCACATCCTTTGTCCCTTTTCCCTGGGAAAGAAAATTCACATGTCCAGTTTCCTGATGTGAGTTTGTAGGGCTCCCTTGGGTCTATCAGGGCAGCACAAGTTTGAGGTGGGAACAATTTTGGTCTGGGGTCCATCCTTCGATATAAGGATTTTTTGCAGTCAGGTCCCAGCCAAGGGGCCCCTGGGCACATCCTTTGTCCCTTTTCCCTGGGAAAAAAAACTCACAGGTCCAGGTTCCTGATGTCAGTTTGTAGGGCTCCCTTGGGTCTATCAGGGCAGCACAAGTTTGAGGTGGGGACAACTTCGGTCTGGGCTCCATCCTTCGATATAAGGATTTTATGCAGTCAGGTCCCAGCCCAGGGGCCCCTGGGCACACCCTTTGGCCATTTTCCCTTGGAAAGAAAACTCACCAGTCCAGGTTCCTGATGTCAGTTTGTAGGGCTCCCTTGGGTCTATCAGGGCAGCACAAGTTTGAGGTGGGGACAACTTTGGTCTGGGCTCCATCCTTCGATATAAGGAGTTTTTGCAGTCAGGTCCCAGCCCAGGGGCCCCTGGGCACATCCTTTGTCCCTTTTCCCTGGGAAAGAAAACTCACCAGTCCAGGTTCCTGATGTGAGTTTGTAGGGCTCCCTTGGGTCTATCAGGGCAGCACAAGTTTGAGGTGGGGACAACTTCGGTCTGGGCTCCATCCTTCGATATAAGGATTTTTTGCAGTCAGTGCCAAGCCCAGGGGCCCTTGGGCACATCGTTTGGCCATTTTCCCTGGGAAAGAAAACTCACAGGTCCAGGTTCCTGATGTCAGTTTGTAGGGCTCCCTTGTGTCTACCAGGGCAGCACAAGTTTGAGGTGAGGACAATTTTGGTCAGGGGTCCATCCCTCAATATAAGGATTTTTGCAGTCAGGTCCCAGCCCAGGGGCCCCTGGGCACATCCTTTGTCCCTTTTCCCTGGGAAAGAAAACTCACAGGTCCAGGTTCCTGATGTCAGTTTGTAGGGCTCCCTTGGGTCTATCTGGGCAGCACAAGTTTGAGGTGAGGACAATTTTGGTCTGGGCTCCATCCTTCAATATAAGGATTTTTTGCAGTCAGGGCCCAGGCCAGGGCCAGGCTCCCCTAGGCACATCCTTTGTCCCTTTTTCTTGGGAAAGAAAATTCACAGGTCCAGGTTCCTGATGTCAGTTTGTAGGGCTCCCTTGGGTCTATCAGGGCAGCACAAGTTTGAGGTGGGGACAATTATGGTCTGGGGTCCATCCTTCGATATAAGGATTTTTTGCAGTCAGGTCCTGGGCCAGGGACCCCTGGGCACATCCTTTGTCCCTTTTCCCTGGGAAAGAAAACTCACAGGTCCAGGTTCCTGATGTCAGTTTGTAGGGCTCCCTTGGGTCTATCTGGGCAGCACAAGTTTGAGGTGAGGACAATTTTGGTCTGGGCTCCATCCTTCAATATAAGGATTTTTTGCAGTCAGGGCCCAGCCCAGGGCCAGGCTCCCCTGGGCACATCCTTTGTCCCTTTTCCCTGGGAAAGAAAATTACCAGGTCCAGTTTCCTGATGTGAGTTTGTAGGGCTCCCTTGGGTCTATCAGGGCAGCACAAGTTTGAGGTGGGGACAATTTTGGTCTGGGCTCCATCCTTCGATATAAGGAGTTTTTGCAGTCAGGTCCCGGGCCAGAGACCCCTGGGCACATCCTTTGTCCCTTTTCCCTGGGAAAGAAAACTCACCAGTCCAGGTTCCTGATGTCAGTTTGTAGGGCTCCCTTGGGTCTACCAGGGCAGCACAAGTTTGAGGTGGGGACAACTTTGGTCTGGGGTCCATCCTTCGATATAAGGATTTTATGCAGTCGGGGCCCAGCCCAGGGGCCCCTGGGCACATCCTTTGTCCCTTTTCCCTGGGAAAGAAAATTACCAGGTCCAGGTTCCTGATGTCAGTTTGTAGGGCTCCCTTGGGTCTATCTGGGCAGCACAAGTTTGAGGTGAGGACAACTTTGGTCTGGGCTCCATCCTTCGATATAAGAATTTTCCTCAGTCAGGTCCCGGGCCAGGCGCCCCTGGGCACATCCTTTGTCCCTTTTCCCTGGGAAAGAAAACTCACAGGTCCAGGTTCCTGATGTCAGTTTGTAGGGCTCCCTTGGGTCTATCAGGGCAGCACAAGTTTGAGGTGGGGACAATTTTGTTCTGGGGTCCATCCTTCGATATAAGGATTTTATGCAGTCAGGTCCCAGCCCAGGGGCCCCTGGGCACATCCTTTGTCCCTTTTCCCTGGGAAAGAAAATTCACAGGTCCAGGTTCCTGATGTCAGTTTGTAGGGCTCCCTTGGGTCTATCTGGGCAGCACAAGTTTGAGGTGAGGACAATTTTGGTCTGGGCTCCATCCTTCAATAGAAGGATTTTTTGCAGTCAGTTCCCAGCCCAGGGCCAGGCTCCCCTGGGCACATCCTTTGTCCCTTTTCCCTGGGAAAGAAAACTCACAGGTCCAGGTTCCTGATGTCACTTTGTAGGTCTCCCTTGGGTCTACCGGAGCAACACAAGTTTGAGGTGGGGACAACTTTGGTCTGGGGTCCATCCTTCGATATAAGGATTTTTTGCAGTCAGGTCCCAGCCAAGGAGCCCCTGGGCACATCCTTTGGCCATTTTCCCTTGGAAAGAAAACTCACCAGTCCAGGTTCCTGATGTCAGTTTGTAGGGCTCCCTTGGGTCTATCAGGGCAGCACAAGTTTGAGGTGGGGACAACTTCGGTCTGGGCTCCATCCTTCGATATAAGGAGTTTTTGCAGTCAGGTCCCAGCCCAGGGGCCCCTGGGCACATCCTTTGTCCCTTTTCCCTGGGAAAAAAAACTCACAGGTCCAGGTTCCTGATGTCAGTTTGTAGGGCTCCCTTGGGTCTACGAGGGCAGCACAAGTTTGAGGTGGGGACAACTTTGGTCTGGGGTCCATCCTTCGATATAAGGAGTTTTTGCAGTCAGGTCCCAGGCCAGGGGCCCCTGGGCACATCCTTTGGCCATTTTCCCTGGGAAAGAAAACTCACCAGTCCAGGTTCCTGATGTCAGTTTGTAGGGCTCCCTTGGGTCAATCAGGGCAGCACAAGTTTGAGGTGGGGACAATTTTGGTCTGGGGTCCATCCTTCGATATAAGGATTTTATGCAGTCGGGGCCCAGCCCAGGGGCCCCTGGGCACATCCTTTGTCCCTTTTCCCTGGGAAAGAAAATTCACAGGTCCAGGTTCCTGATATCAGTTTGTAGGGCTCCCTTGGGTCTATCTGGGCAGCACAAGTTTGAGGTGAGGACAATTTTGGTCTGGGCTCCATCCTTCAATATATGGATTTTTTGCAGTCAGGGCCCAGCCCAGGGCCAGGCTCCCCTGGGCACATCCTTTGTCCCTTTTCCCTGGGAAAAAAACCTCAGAGGTCCAGGTTCCTGATGTCAGTTTGTAGGGCTCCCTTGGGTCTATCAGGGCAGCACAAGTTTGAGGTGGGGACAACTTCGGTCTGGGCTCCATCCTTCGATATAAGGATTTTATGCAGTCAGGTCCCAGCCCAGGGGCCCCTGGGCACATCCTTTGTCCCTTTTCCCTGGGAAAAAAAACTCACCAGTCCAGGTTCCTGATGTCAGTTTGTAGGGCTCCCTTGGGTCTATCAGGGCAGCACAAGTTTGAGGTGGGGACAACTTCGGTCTGGAATCCATCCTTCGATATAAGGAGTTTTTGCAGTCAGTGCCCAGCCCAGGGGTTCTTGGGCACATCGTTTGGCCATTTTCCCTGGGAAAGAAAACTCACAGGTCCAGGTTCCTGATGTCACTTTGTAGGGCTCCCTTGGGTCTATCAGGGCAGCACAAGTTTGAGGTGGGGACAATTTTGTTCTGGGGTCCATCCTTCGATATAAGGATTTTATGCAGTCAGGTCCCAGCCCAGGGGCCCCTGGGCACATCCTTTGTCCCTTTTCCCTGGGAAAGAAAATTCACAGGTCCAGGTTCCTGATGTCAGTTTGTAGGGCTCCCTTGGGTCTATCTGGGCAGCACAAGTTTGAGGTGAGGACAATTTTGGTCTGGGCTCCATCCTTCAATAGAAGGATTTTTTGCAGTCAGTTCCCAGCCCAGGGCCAGGCTCCCCTGGGCACATCCTTTGTCCCTTTTCCCTGGGAAAGAAAACTCACAGGTCCAGGTTCCTGATGTCACTTTGTAGGTCTCCCTTGGGTCTACCGGAGCAACACAAGTTTGAGGTGGGGACAACTTTGGTCTGGGGTCCATCCTTCGATATAAGGATTTTTTGCAGTCAGGTCCCAGCCAAGGGGCCCCTGGGCACATCCTTTGGCCATTTTCCCTTGGAAAGAAAACTCACCAGTCCAGGTTCCTGATGTCAGTTTGTAGGGCTCCCTTGGGTCTATCAGGGCAGCACAAGTTTGAGGTGGGGACAACTTCGGTCTGGGCTCCATCCTTCGATATAAGGAGTTTTTGCAGTCAGGTCCCAGCCCAGGGGCCCCTGGGCACATCCTTTGTCCCTTTTCCCTGGGAAAAAAAACTCACAGGTCCAGGTTCCTGATGTCAGTTTGTAGGGCTCCCTTGGGTCTATCAGGGCAGCACAAGTTTGAGGTGGGGACAACTTTGGTCTGGGCTCCATCCTTCGATATCAGGATTTTATGCAGTCAGGTCCCAGCCCAGGGGCCCCTGGGCACATCCTTTGGCCATTTTCCCTTGGAAAGAAAACTCACCAGTCCAGGTTCCTGATGTCAGTTTGTAGGGCTCCCTTGGGTCTATCAGGGCAGCACAAGTTTGTGGTGGGGACAACTTTGATCTGGAATCCATCCTTCGATATAAGGAGTTTTTGCAGTCAGGTCCCAGCCCAGGGGCCCCTGGGCACATCCTTTGTCCCTTTTCCCTGGGGAAAAAAAACTCACAGGTCCAGGTTCCTGATGTCAGTTTGTAGGGCTCCCTTGGGTCTACGAGGGCAGCACAAGTTTGAGGTGGGGACAACTTTGGTCTGGGCTCCATCCTTCGATATAAGGAGTTTTTGCAGTCAGGTCCCAGGCCAGGGGCCCCTGGGCACATCCTTTGGCCATTTTCCCTGGGAAAGAAAACTCACCAGTCCAGGTTCCTGATGTCAGTTTGTAGGGCTCCCTTGGGTCAATCAGGGCAGCACAAGTTTGAGGTGGGGACAATTTTGGTCTGGGGTCCATCCTTCGATATAAGGATTTTATGCAGTCGGGGCCCAGCCCAGGGGCCCCTGGGCACATCCTTTGTCCCTTTTCCCTGGGAAAGAAAATTCACAGGTCCAGGTTCCTGATGTCAGTTTGTAGGGCTCCCTTGGGTCTATCTGGGCAGCACAAGTTTGAGGTGAGGACAATTTTGGTCTGGGCTCCATCCTTCAATATATGGATTTTTTGCAGTCAGGGCCCAGCCCAGGGCCAGGCTCCCCTGGGCACATCCTTTGTCCCTTTTCCCTGGGAAAAAAACCTCACAGGTCCAGGTTCCTGATGTCAGTTTGTAGGGCTCCCTTGGGTCTATCAGGGCAGCACAAGTTTGAGGTGGGGACAACTTTGGTCTGGGGTCCATCCTTCGATATAAGGATTTTTTGCAGTCATGGCCCAGCCCAGGGGCCCCTGGGCACATCCTTTGTCCCTTTTCCCTGGGAAAGAAAACTCACAGGTCCAGGTTCCTGATGTCAGTTTGTAGGGCTCCCTTGGGTCTATCTGGGCAGCACAAGTTTGAGGTGAGGACAATTTTGGTCTGGGCTCCATCCTTCAATATAAGGATTTTTTGCAGTCAGGGCCCAGCCCAGGGCCAGGCTCCCCTGGGCACATCCTTTGTCCCTTTTCCCTGGGAAAGAAAATTCACAGGTCCAGTTTCCTGATGTGAGTTTGTAGGGCTCCCTTGGGTCTATCAGGGCAGCACAAGTTTGAGGTGGGGACAACTTTGGTCTGGGCTCCATCCTTCGATATATGGATTTTATGCAGTCAGGTCCCAGCCCAGGAGCCCCTGGGCACACCCTTTGGCCATTTTCCCTTGGAAAGAAAACTCACAGGTCCAGGTTCCTGATGTCAGTTTGTAGGGCTCCCTTGGGTCGATCAGGGCAGCACAAGTTTGAGGTGAGGACAATTTTGGTCAGGGGTCCATCCTTCAATATAAGGATTTTTGCAATCAGGTCCCAGCCCAGGGGCCCCTGGGCACATCCTTTGTCCCTTTTCCCTGGGAAAGAAAACTCACAGGTCCAGGTTCCTGATGTCAGTTTGTAGGGCTCCCTTGGGTCTATCTGGGCAGCACAAGTTTGAGGTGAGGACAATTTTGGTCTGGGCTCCATCCTTCAATATAAGGATTTTTTGCAGTCAGGGCCCAGCCCAGGGCCAGGCTCCCCTGGGCACATCCTTTGTCCCTTTTCCCTGGGAAAGAAAATTCACAGGTCCAGTTTCCTGATGTGAGTTTGTAGGGCTCCCTTGGGTCTATCAGGGCAGCACAAGTTTGAGGTGGGGACAATTTTGGTCTGGGGTCCATCCTTCGATATAAGGATTTTTTGCAGTCAGGTCCCGGGCCAGGGACCCCTGGGCACATCCTTTGTCCCTTTTCCCTGGGAAAGAAAACTCACCAGTCCAGGTTCCTGATGTCAGTTTGTAGGGCTCCCTTGGGTCTACCAGGGCAGCACAAGTTTGAGGTGGGGACAACTTTGGTCAGGGGTCCATCCTTCGATATAAGGATTTTTGGCAGTCATGTCCCAGCCCAGGGGCCCCTGGGCACATCCTTTGGCCATTTTCCCTGGAAAAGAAAACTCACCAGTCCAGGTTCCTGATGTCAGTTTGTAGGGCTCCCTTGGGTCTATCAGGGCAGCACAAGTTTGAGGTGAGGACAATTTTGGTCAGGGGTCCATCCTTCAATATAAGGATTTTTGCAGTCAGGTCCCAGCCCAGGGGCCCCTGGGCACATCCTTTGTCCCTTTTCCCTGGGAAAGAAAACTCACAGGTCCAGGTTCCTGATGTCCATTTGTAGGGCTCCCTTGGGTCTATCTGGGCAGCACAAGTTTGAGGTGAGGACAATTTTGGTCTGGGCTCCATCCTTCAATATAAGGATTTTTTGCAGTCAGGGCCCAGCCCAGGGCCAGGCTCCCCTGGGCACATCCTTTGTCCCTTTTCCCTGGGAAAGAAAATTCACAGGTCCAGGTTCCTGATGTCAGTTTGTAGGGCTCCCTTGGGTCTACCAGGGCAGCACAAGTTTGAGGTGGGGACAATTTTGGTCTGGGGTCCATCCTTCGATATAAGGATTTTTGGCAGTCAGGTCCTGGGCCAGGGGCCCCTGGGCACATCCTTTGGCCATTTTCCCTGGGAAAGAAAATTCACAGGTCCAAGTTCCTGATGTCAGTTTGTAGGGCTCCCTTGGGTCTATCTGGGCAGCACAAGTTTGAGGTGAGGACAATTTTGGTCTGGGCTCCATCCTTCAATATAAGGATTTTTTGCAGTCAGGGCCCAGCCCAGGGCCAGGGGCCCCTTGGCACATCCTTTGTCCCTTTTCCCTGGAAAGAAAACTCACCAGTCCAGGATCCTGATGTCAGTTTGTAGGACTCCCTTGGGTCAATCAGGGCAGCACAAGTTTGAGGTGGGGACAACTTTGGTCTGGGCTCCATCCTTCGATATAAGGATTTTTTGCAGTCAGGTCCCAGCCAAGTGGCCCCTGGGCACATCCTTTGTCCCTTTTCCCTGGGAAAAAAAACTCACAGGTCCAGGTTCCTGATGTCAGTTTGTAGGGCTCCCTTGGGTCTATCAGGGCAGCACAAGTTTGAGGTGGGGACAACTTTGGTCTGGGCTCCATCCTTCGATATAAGGATTTTATGCAGTCAGGTCCCAGCCCAGGGGTCCCTGGGCACACCCTTTGGCCATTTTCCCTTGGAAAGAAAACTCACAGGTCCAGGTTCCTGATGTCAGTTTGTAGGGCTCCCTTGGGTCTATCAGGGCAGCACAAGTTTGAGGTGGGGACGACTTTGGTCTGGGGTCCATCCATCGATATAAGGATTTATTGCAGTCAGGTCCGAGCCCAGGGGCCCCTGGGCACATCCTTTGTCCCTTTTCCCTGGGAAAGAAAACTCACCAGTCCAGGTTCCTGATGTCAGTTTGTAGGGCTCCCTTGGGTCTATCTGGGCAGCACAAGTTTGAGGTGAGGACAATTTTGGTCTGGGCTCCATCCTTCAATATAAGGATTTTTTGCAGTCAGGGCCCAGCCCAGGGCCAGGCTCCCCTGGGCACATCCTTTGTCCCTTTTCCCTGGGAAAGAAAATTCACAGGTCCAGTTTCCTGATGTGAGTTTGTAGGGCTCCCTTGGGTCTATCAGGGCAGCACAAGTTTGAGGTGGGGACAATTTTGGTCTGGGGTCCATCCTTCGATATAAGGATTTTTTGCAGTCAGGTCCCAGCCAAGGGGACCCTGGGCACATCCTTTGTCCCTTTTCCCTGGGAAAAAAAACTCACAGGTCCAGGTTCCTGATGTCAGTTTGTAGGGCTCCCTTGGGTCTATCAGGGCAGCACAAGTTTGAGGTGGGGACAACTTTGGTCTGGGCTCCATCCTTCGATATATGGATTTTATGCAGTCAGGTCCCAGCCCAGGAGCCCCTGGGCACACCCTTTGGCCATTTTCCCTTGGAAAGAAAACTCACAGGTCCAGGTTCCTGATGTCAGTTTGTAGGGCTCCCTTGGGTCGATCAGGGCAGCACAAGTTTGAGGTGAGGACAATTTTGGTCAGGGGTCCATCCTTCAATATAAGGATTTTTGCAATCAGGTCCCAGCCCAGGGGCCCCTGGGCACATCCTTTGTCCCTTTTCCCTGGGAAAGAAAACTCACAGGTCCAGGTTCCTGATGTCAGTTTGTAGGGCTCCCTTGGGTCTATCTGGGCAGCACAAGTTTGAGGTGAGGACAATTTTGGTCTGGGCTCCATCCTTCAATATAAGGATTTTTTGCAGTCAGGGCCCAGCCCAGGGCCAGGCTCCCCTGGGCACATCCTTTGTCCCTTTTCCCTGGGAAAGAAAATTCACAGGTCCAGTTTCCTGATGTGAGTTTGTAGGGCTCCCTTGGGTCTATCAGGGCAGCACAAGTTTGAGGTGGGGACAATTTTGGTCTGGGGTCCATCCTTCGATATAAGGATTTTTTGCAGTCAGGTCCCGGGCCAGGGACCCCTGGGCACATCCTTTGTCCCTTTTCCCTGGGAAAGAAAACTCACCAGTCCAGGTTCCTGATGTCAGTTTGTAGGGCTCCCTTGGGTCTACCAGGGCAGCACAAGTTTGAGGTGGGGACAACTTTGGTCAGGGGTCCATCCTTCGATATAAGGATTTTTGGCAGTCATGTCCCAGCCCAGGGGCCCCTGGGCACATCCTTTGGCCATTTTCCCTGGAAAAGAAAACTCACCAGTCCAGGTTCCTGATGTCAGTTTGTAGGGCTCCCTTGGGTCTATCAGGGCAGCACAAGTTTGAGGTGGGGACAATTTTGGTCTGGGCTCCATCCTTCGATATAAGAAGTTTTTGCAGTCAGGTCCCAGCCCAGGGGCCCCTGGGCACATCCTTGGTCCTTTTTCCCTTGGAAAAAAAACTCACAGGTCCAGGTTCCTGATGTCAGTTTGTAGGGCTCCCTTGGGTCTATCAGGGCAGCACAAGTTTGAGGTGGGGACAACTTCGGTCTGGGCTCCATCCTTCGATATCAGGATTTTATGCAGTCAGGTCCCAGCCCAGGGGCCCCTGGGCACATCCTTTGTCCCTTTTCCCTGGGAAAGAAAACTCACAGGTCCAGGTTCCTGATGTCAGTTTGTAGGGCTCCCTTGGGTCTATCTGGGCAGCACAAGTTTGAGGTGAGGACAATTTTGGTCTGGGCTCCATCCTTCGATATAAGGAGTTTTTGCAGTCAGGTCCCGGGCCAGAGACCCCTGGGCACATCCTTTGTCCCTTTTCCCTGGGAAAGAAAACTCACCAGTCCAGGTTCCTGATGTCAGTTTGTAGGGCTCCCTTGGGTCTACCAGGGCAGCACAAGTTTGAGGTGGGGACAACTTTGGTCTGGGGTCCATCCTTCAATATATGGATTTTTTGCAGTCAGGGCCCAGCCCAGGGCCAGGCTCCCCTGGGCACATCCTTTGTCCCTTTTCCCTGGGAAAAAAACCTCACAGGTCCAGGTTCCTGATGTCAGTTTGTAGGGCTCCCTTGGTTCTATCAGGGCAGCACAGGTTTGAGGTGGGGACAACTTCGGTCTGGGCTCCATCCTTCGATATAAGGAGTTTTTGCAGTCAGGTCCCAGCCCAGGGGCCCCTGGGCACATCCTTTGTCCCTTTTCCCTGGGAAAAAAAACTCACAGGTCCAGGTTCCTGATGTCAGTTTGTAGGGCTCCCTTGGGTCTATCAGGGCAGCACAAGTTTGAGGTGGGGACAACTTCGGTCTGGAATCTATCCTTCGATATAAGGAGTTTTTGCAGTCAGTGCCCAGCCCAGGGGTTCTTGGGCACAACGTTTGGCCATTTTCCCTGGGAAAGAAAACTCACAGGTCCAGGTTCCTGATGTCACTTTGTAGGGCTCCCTTGGGTCTATCAGGGCAGCACAAGTTTGAGGTGGGGACAACTTTGGTCTGGGGTCCATCCTTCGATATAAGGATTTTTTGCAGTCAGGGCCCAGCCCAGGGGCCCCTGGTCACATCCTTTATCATTTTCCCTTGGAAAGAAAACTCACAGGTCCAGGTTCCTGATGTCAGTTTGTAGGGCTCCCTTGGGTCTATCAGGGCAGCACAAGTTTGAGGTGGGGACAACTTTGGTCTGGGCTCCATCCTTCGATATAAGAATTTTCCTCAGTCAGGTCCCGGGCCAGGCGCCCCTGGGCACATCCTTTGTCCCTTTTCCCTGGGAAAGAAAACTCACAGGTCCAGGTTCCTGATGTCAGTTTGTAGGGCTCCCTTGGGTCGATCAGGGCAGCACAAGTTTGAGGTGAGGACAATTTTGGTCAGGGGTCCATCCTTCAATATAAGGATTTTTGCAGTCAGGTCCCAGCCCAGGGGCCCCTGGGCACATCCTTTGTCCCTTTTCCCTGGGAAAGAAAACTCACAGGTCCAGGTTCCTGATGTCCATTTGTAGGGCTCCCTTGGGTCTATCTGGGCAGCACAAGTTTGAGGTGAGGACAATTTTGGTCTGGGCTCCATCCTTCAATATAAGGATTTTTTGCAGTCAGGGCCCAGCCCAGGGCCAGGCTCCCCTGGGCACATCCTTTGTCCCTTTTCCCTGGGAAAGAAAATTCACAGGTCCAGGTTCCTGATGTCAGTTTGTAGGGCTCCCTTGGGTCTACCAGGGCAGCACAAGTTTGAGGTGGGGACAATTTTGGTCTGGGGTCCATCCTTCGATATAAGGATTTTTGGCAGTCAGGTCCTGGGCCAGGGGCCCCTGGGCACATCCTTTGGCCATTTTCCCTGGGAAAGAAAATTCACAGGTCCAAGTTCCTGATGTCAGTTTGTAGGGCTCCCTTGGGTCTATCTGGGCAGCACAAGTTTGAGGTGAGGACAATTTTGGTCTGGGCTCCATCCTTCAATATAAGGATTTTTTGCAGTCAGGGCCCAGCCCAGGGCCAGGGGCCCCTTGGCACATCCTTTGTCCCTTTTCCCTGGAAAGAAAACTCACCAGTCCAGGTTCCTGATGTCAGTTTGTAGGACTCCCTTGGGTCAATCAGGGCAGCACAAGTTTGAGGTGGGGACAACTTTGGTCTGGGCTCCATCCTTCGATATAAGGATTTTTTGCAGTCAGGTCCCAGCCAAGTGGCCCCTGGGCACATCCTTTGTCCCTTTTCCCTGGGAAAAAAAACTCACAGGTCCAGGTTCCTGATGTCAGTTTGTAGGGCTCCCTTGGGTCTATCAGGGCAGCACAAGTTTGAGGTGGGGACAACTTTGGTCTGGGCTCCATCCTTCGATATAAGGATTTTATGCAGTCAGGTCCCAGCCCAGGGGTCCCTGGGCACACCCTTTGGCCATTTTCCCTTGGAAAGAAAACTCACAGGTCCAGGTTCCTGATGTGAGTTTGTAGGGCTCCCTTGGGTCTATCAGGGCAGCACAAGTTTGAGGTGGGGACGACTTTGGTCTGGGGTCCATCCATCGATATAAGGATTTATTACAGTCAGGTCCGAGCCCAGGGGCCCCTGGGCACATCCTTTGTCCCTTTTCCCTGGGAAAGAAAACTCACCAGTCCAGGTTCCTGATGTCAGTTTGTAGGGCTCCCTTGGGTCGATCAGGGCAGCACAAGTTTGAGGTGAGGACAATTTTGGTCAGGCGTCCATCCTTCAATATAAGGATTTTTGCAGTCAGGTCCCAGCCCAGGGGCCCCTGGGCACATCCTTTGTCCCTTTTCCCTGGGAAAGAAAACTCACCAGTCCAGGTTCCTGATGTCAGTTTGTAGGGCTCCCTTGGGTCAATCAGGGCAGCACAAGTTTGAGGTGGGGACAACTTTGGTCTGGGCTCCATCCTTCGATATAAGGATTTTTTGCAGTCAGGTCCCAGCCAATGGGCCCCTGGGCACATCATTTGTCCCTTTTCCCTGGGAAAAAAACCTCACAGGTCCAGGTTCCTGATGTCAGTTTGTAGGGCTCCCTTGGGTCTATCAGGGCAGCACAAGTTTGAGGTGGGGACAACTTTGGTCTGGGCTCCATCCTTCGATATAAGGAGTTTTTGCAGTCAGGCCCCAGCCCAGGGGCCCCTGGGCACATCCTTTGTCCCTTTTCCCTGGGAAAGAAAACTCACAGGTCCAGGTTCCTGATGTCAGTTTGTAGGGCTCCCTTGGGTCTATCAGGGCAGCACAAGTTTGAGGTGGGGACAACTTCGGTCTGGGCTCCATCCTTCGATATAAGAATTTTCCTCAGTCAGGTCCCGGGCCAGGCGCCCCTGGGCACATCCTTTGTCCCTTTTCCCTGGGAAAGAAAACTCACAGGTCCAGGTTCCTGATGTGTGTTTGTAGGGCTCCCTTGTGTCTACCAGGGCAGCACAAGTTTGAGGTGAGGACAATTTTGGTCAGGGGTCCATCCTTCAATATATGGATTTTTGCAGTCAGGTCCCAGCCCAGGGGCCCCTGGGCACATCCTTTGTCCCTTTTCCCTGGGAAAGAAAACTCACAGGTCAAGGTTCCTGATGTCAGTTTGTAGGGCTCCCTTGGGTCTATCTGGGCAGCACAAGTTTGAGGTGAGGACAATTTTGGTCTGGGCTCCATCCTTCAATATAAGGATTTTTTGCAGTCAGGGCCCAGCCCAGGGCCAGGCTCCCCTGGGCACATCCTTTGTCCCTTTTCCCTGGGAAAAAAAACTCACAGGTCCAGGTTCCTGATGTCAGTTTGTAGGGCTCCCTTGGGTCTATCAGGGCAGCACAAGTTTGAGGTGGGGACAACTTCGATCTGGGCTCCATCCTTCGATATAAGGAGTTTTTGTAGTCAGTGCCCAGCCCAGGGGTTCTTGGGCACATCGTTTGTCCATTTTCCCTGGGAAAGAAAACTCACAGGTCCAGGTTCCTGATGTCACTTTGTAGGGCTCCCTTGGGTCTATCAGGGCAGCACAAGTTTGAGGTGGGTACAACTTTGGTCTGGGGTCCATCCTTCGATATAAGGATTTTTTGCAGTCAGGGCCCAGCCCAGGGGCCCCTGGGCACATCCTTTATCATTTTCCCTGGGAAAGAACACTCACAGGTCCAGGTTCCTGATGTCAGTTTGTAGGGCTCCCTTGGGTCTATCAGGGCAGCACAAGTTTGAGGTGGGGACAACTTTGGTCTGGGCTCCATCCTTCGATATAAGAACTTTCCTCAGTCAGGTCCCGGGCCAGGCGCCCCTGGGCACATCCTTTGTTCCTTTTTCCCTGGGAAAGAAAACTCACCAGTCCAGGTTCCTGATGTCAGTTTGTAGGGCTCCCTTGGGTCGATCAGGGCAGCACAAGTTTGAGGTGAAGACAATTTTGGTCTGGGCTCCATCCTTCAATATAAGGATTTTTTGCAGTCAGGGCCCAGCCCAGGGCCAGGCTCCCCTGGGCACATCCTTTGTCCCTTTTCCCTGGGAAAGAAAATTCACAGGTCCAGTTTCCTGATGTGAGTTTGTAGGGCTCCCTTGGATCTATCAGGGCAGCACAAGTTTGAGGTGGGGACAATTTTGGTCTGGGGTCCATCCTTCGATATAAGGATTTTTTGCAGTCAGGTCCCGGGCCAGGGACCGCTGGGCACATCCTTTGTCCCTTTTCCCTGGGAAAGAAAACTCACCAGTCCAGGTTCCTGATGTCAGTTTGTAGGGCTCCCTTGGGTCTATCTGGGCAGCACAAGTTTGAGGTGAGGACAATTTTGGTCTGGGCTCCATCCTTCAATAGAAGGATTTTTTGCAGTCAGTTCCCAGCCCAGGGCCAGGCTCCCCTGGGCACATCCTTTGTCCCTTTTCCCTGGGAAAGAAAACTCACAGGTCCAGGTTCCTGATGTCACTTTGTAGGTCTCCCTGGGGTCTACCGGAGCAACACAAGTTTGAGGTGGGGACAACTTTGGTCTGGGGTCCATCCTTCGATATAAGGATTTTTTGCAGTCAGGTCCCAGCCAAGGGGCCCCTGGGCACATCCTTTGACCATTTTCCCTTGGAAAGAAAACTCACCAGTCCAGGTTCCTGATGTCAGTTTGTAGGGCTCCCTTGGGTCTATCTGGGCAGCACAAGTTTGAGGTGGGGACAACTTCGGTCTGGGCTCCATCCTTCGATATAAGGAGTTTTTGCAGTCAGTGCCCAGCCCAGGGGTTCTTGGGCACATCGTTTGGCCATTTTCCCTGGGAAAGAAAACTCACAGGTCCAGGTTCCTGATGTCACTTTGTAGGGCTCCCTTGGGTCTATCAGGGCAGCACAAGTTTGAGGTGGGGACAACTTTGGTCTGGGCTCCATCCTTCGATATAAGGATTTTTTGCAGTCAGGGCCCAGCCCAGGGGCCCCTGGGCACATCCTTTATCATTTTCCCTGGGAAAGAACACTCACAGGTCCAGGTTCCTGATGTCAGTTTGTAGGGCTCCCTTGGGTCTATCAGGGCAGCACAAGTTTGAGGTGGGGACAACTTTGGTCTGGGCTCCATCCTTCGATATAAGAACTTTCCTCAGTCAGGTCCCGGGCCAGGCGCCCCTGGGCACATCCTTTGTCCCTTTTCCCTGGGAAAGAAAACTCACCAGTCCAGGTTCCTGATGTCAGTTTGTAGGGCTCCCTTGGGTCGATCAGGGCAGCACAAGTTTGAGGTGAAGACAATTTTGGTCTGGGCTCCATCCTTCAATATAAGGATTTTTTGCAGTCAGGGCCCAGCCCAGGGCCAGGCTCCCCTGGGCACATCCTTTGTCCCTTTTCCCTGGGAAAGAAAATTCACAGGTCCAGTTTCCTGATGTGAGTTTGTAGGGCTCCCTTGGGTCTATCAGGGCAGCACAAGTTTGAGGTGGGGACAATTTTGGTCTGGGGTCCATCCTTCGATATAAGGATTTTTTGCAGTCAGGTCCCGGGCCAGGGACCGCTGGGCACATCCTTTGTCCCTTTCCCTGGGAAAGAAAACTCACCAGTCCAGGTTCCTGATGTCAGTTTGTAGGGCTCCCTTGGGTCTACCAGGGCAGCACAAGTTTGAGGTGGGGACAACTTTGGTCTGGGGTCCATCCTTCGATATAAGGATTTTTGGCAGTCAGGTCCCAGCCCAGGGGCCCCTGGGCACATCGTTTGGCCATTTTCCCTGGGAAAGAAAACTCACAGGTCCAGGTTCCTGATGTCAGTTTGTAGGGCTCCCTTGGGTCTATCAGGGCAGCACAAGTTTGAGGTGGGGACAACTTTGGTCTGGGGTCCATCCTTCGATATAAGGATTTTATGCAGTCAGGTCCCAGCCCAGGGGCCCCTGGGCACATCCTTTGTCCCTTTTCCCTGGGAAAGAAAATTCACAGGTCCAGGTTCCTGATGTCAGTTTGTAGGGCTCCCTTGGGTCTATCTGGGCAGCACAAGTTTGAGGTGAGGACAATTTTGGTCTGGGCTCCATCCTTCAATAGAAGGATTTTTTGCAGTCAGTTCCCAGCCCAGGGCCAGGCTCCCCTGGGCACATCCTTTGTCCCTTTTCCCTGGGAAAGAAAACTCACAGGTCCAGGTTCCTGATGTCACTTTGTAGGTCTCCCTGGGGTCTACCGGAGCAACACAAGTTTGAGGTGGGGACAACTTTGGTCTGGGGTCCATCCTTCGATATAAGGATTTTTTGCAGTCAGGTCCCAGCCAAGGGGCCCCTGGGCACATCCTTTGACCATTTTCCCTTGGAAAGAAAACTCACCAGTCCAGGTTCCTGATGTCAGTTTGTAGGGCTCCCTTGGGTCTATCAGGGCAGCACAAGTTTGAGGTGGGGACAACTTCGGTCTGGGCTCCATCCTTCGATATAAGGAGTTTTTGCAGTCAGGTCCCAGCCCAGGGGCCCCTGGGCACATCCTTTGTCCCTTTTCCCTGGGAAAAAAAACTCACAGGTCCAGGTTCCTGATGTCAGTTTGTAGGGCTCCCTTGGGTCTATCTGGGCAGCACAAGTTTGAGGTGAGGACAATTTTGGTCTGGGCTCCATCCTTCAATATATGGATTTTTTGCAGTCAGGGCCCAGCCCAGGGCCAGGGGCCCCTGGGCACATCCTTTGTCCCTTTTCCCTGGAAAAAAAACCTCACAGGTCCAGGTTCCTGATGTCAGTTTGTAGGGCTCCCTTGGGTCTATCAGGGCAGCACAAATTTGAGGTGGGGACAACTTCGGTCTGGGCTCCATCCTTCGATATAAGGATTTTATGCAGTCAGGTCCCAGCCCAGGGGCCCCTGGGCACATCCTTTGTCCCTTTTCCCTGGGAAAAAAGACTCACAAGTCCAGGTTCCTGATGTCAGTTTGTAGGGCTCCCTTGGGTCTATCAGGGCAGCACAAGTTTGAGGTGGGGACAACTTCGGTCTGGAATCCATCCTTCGATATAAGGAGTTTTTGCAGTCAGTGCCCAGCCCAGGGGTTCTTGGGCACATCCTTTGGCCATTTTCCCTGGGAAAGAAAACTCACAGGTCCAGGTTCCTGATGTCACTTTGTAGGGCTCCCTTGGGTCTATCAGGGCAGCACAAGTTTGAGGTGGGGACAATTTTGGTCTGGGGTCCATCCTTCGATATAAGGATTTTTTGCAGTCAGGGCCCAGCCCAGGGGCCCCTGGGCACATCCTTTATCATTTTCCCTGGGAAAGAACACTCACAGGTCCAGGTTCCTGATGTCAGTTTGTAGGGCTCCCTTGGGTCTATCAGGGCAGCACAAGTTTGAGGTGGGGACAACTTTGGTCTGGGCTCCATCCTTCGATATAAGAACTTTCCTCAGTCGGGTCCCGGGCCAGGCGCCCCTGGGCACATCCTTTGTCCCTTTTCCCTGGGAAAGAAAACTCACAGGTCCAGGT
The DNA here is from genome assembly GCF_050655825.1 of Lonchura striata. NCBI lineage: Eukaryota > Metazoa > Chordata > Aves > Passeriformes > Estrildidae > Lonchura > Lonchura striata. The sequence continues at coordinate 14,820,094 of NC_140707.1, read as the reverse complement.
TCCTGATGTCAGTTTGTAGGGCTCCCTTGGGTCGATCAGGGCAGCACAAGTTTGAGGTGAGGACAATTTTGGTCAGGGGTCCATCCTTCAATATAAGGATTTTTGCAATCAGGTCCCAGCCCAGGCTCCCCTGGGCACATCCTTTGTCCCTTTTCCCTGGGAAAGAAAATTCACAGGTCCAGTTTCCTGATGTGAGTTTGTAGGGCTCCCTTGGGTCAATCAGGGCAGCACAAGTTTGAGGTGGGGACAATTTTGGTCTGGGGTCCATCCTTCGATATAAGGATTTTTTGCAGTCAGGTCCCGGGCCAGGGACCGCTGGGCACATCCTTTGTCCCTTTTCCCTGGGAAAGAAAACTCACCAGTCCAGGTTCCTGAAGTCAGTTTGTAGGGCTCCCTTGGGTCTACCAGGGCAGCACAAGTTTGAGGTGGGGACAACTTTGGTCTGGGGTCCATCCTTCGATATAAGGATTTTTGGCAGTCAGGTCCCAGCCCAGGGGCCCCTGGGCACATCCTTTGTCCCTTTTCCCTGGGAAAAAAACCTCACAGGTCCAGGTTCCTGATGTCAGTTTGTAGGGCTCCCTTGGGTCTATCAGGGCAGCACAAGTTTGAGGTGGGGACAACTTTGGTCTGGGCTCCATCCTTCGATATAAGGAGTTTTTGCAGTCAGGCCCCAGCCCAGGGGCCCCTGGGCACATCCTTTGTCCCTTTTCCCTGGGAAAGAAAACTCACAGGTCAAGGTTCCTGATGTCAGTTTGTAGGGCTCCCTTGGGTCTATCTGGGCAGCACAAGTTTGAGTGAGGACAATTTTGGGCTGGGCTCCATCCTTCAATATAAGGATTTTTTGCAGTCAGGGCCCAGCCCAGGGCCAGGCTCCCCTGGGCACATCCTTTGTCCCTTTTCCCTGGGAAAAACAACTCACAGGTCCAGGTTCCTGATGTCAGTTTGTAGGGCTCCCTTGGGTCTATCAGGGCAGCACAAGTTTGAGGTGGGTACAACTTTGGTCTGGGGTCCATCCTTCGATATAAGGATTTTTTGCAGTCAGGGCCCAGCCCAGGGGCCCCTGGGCACATCCTTTATCATTTTCCCTGGGAAAGAACACTCACAGGTCCAGGTTCCTGATGTCAGTTTGTAGGGCTCCCTTGGGTCTATCAGGGCAGCACAAGTTTGAGGTGGGGACAACTTTGGTCTGGGCTCCATCCTTCGATATAAGAACTTTCCTCAGTCAGGTCCCGGGCCAGGCGCCCCTGGGCACATCCTTTGTCCCTTTTCCCTGGGAAAGAAAACTCACCAGTCCAGGTTCCTGATGTCAGTTTGTAGGGCTCCCTTGGGTCGATCAGGGCAGCACAAGTTTGAGGTGAAGACAATTTTGGTCTGGGCTCCATCCTTCAATATAAGGATTTTTTGCAGTCAGGGCCCAGCCCAGGGCCAGGCTCCCCTGGGCACATCCTTTGTCCCTTTTCCCTGGGAAAGAAAATTCACAGGTCCAGTTTCCTGATGTGAGTTTGTAGGGCTCCCTTGGGTCTATCAGGGCAGCACAAGTTTGAGGTGGGGACAATTTTGGTCTGGGGTCCATCCTTCGATATAAGGATTTTTTGCAGTCAGGTCCCGGGCCAGGGACCGCTGGGCACATCCTTTGTCCCTTTTCCCTGGGAAAGAAAACTCACCAGTCCAGGTTCCTGATGTCAGTTTGTAGGGCTCCCTTGGGTCTACCAGGGCAGCACAAGTTTGAGGTGGGGACAACTTTGGTCTGGGCTCCATCCTTCGATATAAGGATTTTTGGCAGTCAGGTCCCAGCCCAGGGGCCCCTGGGCACATCGTTTGGCCATTTTCCCTGGGAAAGAAAACTCACAGGTCCAGGTTCCTGATGTCAGTTTGTAGGGCTCCCTTGGGTCTATCAGGGCAGCACAAGTTTGAGGTGGGGACAATTTTGTTCTGGGGTCCATCCTTCGATATAAGGATTTTATGCAGTCAGGTCCCAGCCCAGGGGCCCCTGGGCACATCCTTTGTCCCTTTTCCCTGGGAAAGAAAACTCACCAGTCCAGGTTCCTGATGTCAGTTTGTAGGGCTCCCTTGGGTCTATCTGGGCAGCACAAGTTTGAGGTGAGGACAATTTTGGTCTGGGCTCCATCCTTCAATAGAAGGATTTTTTGCAGTCAGTTCCCAGCCCAGGGCCAGGCTCCCCTGGGCACATCCTTTGTCCCTTTTCCCTGGGAAAGAAAACTCACAGGTCCAGGTTCCTGATGTCACTTTGTAGGTCTCCCTTGGGTCTACCGGAGCAACACAAGTTTGAGGTGGGGACAACTTTGGTCTGGGGTCCATCCTTCGATATAAGGATTTTTTGCAGTCAGGTCCCAGCCAAGGGGCCCCTGGGCACATCCTTTGGCCATTTTCCCTTGGAAAGAAAACTCACCAGTCCAGGTTCCTGATGTCAGTTTGTAGGGCTCCCTTGGGTCTATCAGGGCAGCACAAGTTTGAGGTGGGGACAATTTTGGTCTGGGGTCCATCCTTCGATATAAGGATTTTTGGCAGTCAGGTCCCAGCCCAGGGGCCCCTGGGCACATCCTTTGGCCATTTTCCCTGGGAAAGAAAATTCACAGGTCCAAGTTCCTGATGTCAGTTTGTAGGGCTCCCTTGGGTCGATCTGGGCAGCACAAGTTTGAGGTGAGGATAATTTTGGTCTGGGCTCCATCCTTCAATATAAGGATTTTTTGCAGTCAGGGCCCAGCCCAGGGCCAGGGACCCCTGGGCAAATCCTTTGTCCCCTTTCCCTGGGAAAGAAAACTCACAGGTCCAGGTTCCTGATGTCAGTTTGTAGGGCTCCCTTGGGTCTATCAGGGCAGCACAAGTTTGAGGTGGGTACAACTTTGGTCTGGGGTCCATCCTTCGATATAAGGATTTTTTGCAGTCAGGGCCCAGCCCAGGGGCCCCTGGGCACATCCTTTGTCCCTTTTCCCTGGGAAAAAAAACTCACAGGTCCAGGTTCCTGATGTCACTTTGTAGGGCTCCCTTGGGTCTACGAGGGCAGCACAAGTTTGAGGTGGGGACAACTTTGGTCTGGGGTCCATCCTTCGATATAAGGAGTTTTTGCAGTCAGGTCCCAGGCCAGGGGCCCCTGGGCACATCCTTTGGCCATTTTCCCTGGGAAAGAAAACTCACCAGTCCAGGTTCCTGATGTCAGTTTGTAGGGCTCCCTTGGGTCAATCAGGGCAGCACAAGTTTGAGGTGGGGACAATTTTGGTCTGGGGTCCATCCTTCGATATAAGGATTTTATGCAGTCGGGGCCCAGCCCAGGGGCCCCTGGGCACATCCTTTGTCCCTTTTCCCTGGGAAAGAAAATTCACAGGTCCAGGTTCCTGATGTCAGTTTGTAGGGCTCCCTTGGGTCTATCTGGGCAGCACAAGTTTGAGGTGAGGACAATTTTGGTCTGGGCTCCATCCTTCAATATATGGATTTTTTGCAGTCAGGGCCCAGCCCAGGGCCAGGCTCCCCTGGGCACATCCTTTGTCCCTTTTCCCTGGGAAAAAAAACCTCACAGGTCCAGGTTCCTGATGTCAGTTTGTAGGGCTCCCTTGGGTCTATCAGGGCAGCACAAATTTGAGGTGGGGACAACTTCGGTCTGGGCTCCATCCTTCGATATAAGGATTTTATGCAGTCAGGTCCCAGCCCAGGGGCCCCTGGGCACATCCTTTGTCCCTTTTCCCTGGGAAAAAAGACTCACAAGTCCAGGTTCCTGATGTCAGTTTGTAGGGCTCCCTTGGGTCTATCAGGGCAGCACAAGTTTGAGGTGGGGACAACTTCGGTCTGGAATCCATCCTTCGATATAAGGAGTTTTTGCAGTCAGTGCCCAGCCCAGGGGTTCTTGGGCACATCGTTTGGCCATTTTCCCTGGGAAAGAAAACTCACAGGTCCAGGTTCCTGATGTCACTTTGTAGGGCTCCCTTGGGTCTATCAGGGCAGCACAAGTTTGAGGTGGGGACAATTTTGGTCTGGGGTCCATCCTTCGATATAAGGATTTTTTGCAGTCAGGGCCCAGCCCAGGGGCCCCTGGGCACATCCTTTATCATTTTCCCTGGGAAAGAAAACTCACAGGTCCAGGTTCCTGATGTCAGTTTGTAGGGCTCCCTTGGGTCTATCAGGGCAGCACAAGTTTGAGGTGGGGACAACTTTGGTCTGGGCTCCATCCTTCGATATAAGAACTTTCCTCAGTCAGGTCCCGGGCCAGGCGCCCCTGGGCACATCCTTTGTCCCTTTTCCCTGGGAAAGAAAACTCACAGGTCCAGGTTCCTGATGTCAGTTTGTAGGGCTCCCTTGGGTCGATCAGGGCAGCACAAGTTTGAGGTGAGGACAATTTTGGTCAGGGGTCCATCCTTCAATATAAGGATTTTTGCAATCAGGTCCCAGCCCAGGCTCCCCTGGGCACATCCTTTGTCCCTTTTCCCTGGGAAAGAAAATTCACAGGTCCAGTTTCCTGATGTGAGTTTGTAGGGCTCCCTTGGGTCTATCAGGGCAGCACAAGTTTGAGGTGGGGACAATTTTGGTCTGGGGTCCATCCTTCGATATAAGGATTTTTTGCAGTCAGGTCCCGGGCCAGGGACCGCTGGGCACATCCTTTGTCCCTTTTCCCTGGGAAAGAAAACTCACCAGTCCAGGTTCCTGATGTCAGTTTGTAGGGCTCCCTTGGGTCTACCAGGGCAGCACAAGTTTGAGGTGGGGACAACTTTGGTCTGGGGTCCATCCTTCGATATAAGGATTTTTGGCAGTCAGGTCCCAGCCCAGGGGCCCCTGGGCACATCCTTTGTCCATTTTCCCTGGGAAAAAAAACTCACAGGTCCAGGTTCCTGATGTCACTTTGTAGGGCTCCCTTGGGTCTACGAGGGCAGCACAAGTTTGAGGTGGGGACAACTTTGGTCTGGGGTCCATCCTTCGATATAAGGAGTTTTTGCAGTCAGGTCCCAGGCCAGGGGCCCCTGGGCACATCCTTTGGCCATTTTCCCTGGGAAAGAAAACTCACCAGTCCAGGTTCCTGATGTCAGTTTGTAGGGCTCCCTTGGGTCAATCAGGGCAGCACAAGTTTGAGGTGGGGACAATTTTGGTCTGGGGTCCATCCTTCGATATAAGGATTTTATGCAGTCGGGGCCCAGCCCAGGGGCCCCTGGGCACATCCTTTGTCCCTTTTCCCTGGGAAAGAAAATTCACAGGTCCAGGTTCCTGATGTCAGTTTGTAGGGCTCCCTTGGGTCTATCTGGGCAGCACAAGTTTGAGGTGAGGACAATTTTGGTCTGGGCTCCATCCTTCAATATATGGATTTTTTGCAGTCAGGGCCCAGCCCAGGGCCAGGCTCCCCTGGGCACATCCTTTGTCCCTTTTCCCTGGGAAAAAAAACCTCACAGGTCCAGGTTCCTGATGTCAGTTTGTAGGGCTCCCTTGGGTCTATCAGGGCAGCACAAGTTTTAGGTGGGGACAACTTCGGTCTGGAATCCATCCTTCGATATAAGGAGTTTTTGCAGTCAGTGCCCAGCCCAGGGGTTCTTGGGCACATCGTTTGGCCATTTTCCCTGGGAAAGAAAACTCACAGGTCCAGGTTCCTGATGTCACTTTGTAGGGCTCCCTTGGGTCTATCAGGGCAGCACAAGTTTGAGGTGGGGACAATTTTGGTCTGGGGTCCATCCTTCGATATAAGGATTTTTTGCAGTCAGGGCCCAGCCCAGGGGCCCCTGGGCACATCCTTTATCATTTTCCCTGGGAAAGAACACTCACAGGTCCAGGTTCCTGATGTCAGTTTGTAGGGCTCCCTTGGGTCTATCAGGGCAGCACAAGTTTGAGGTGGGGACAACTTTGGTCTGGGCTCCATCCTTCGATATAAGAACTTTCCTCAGTCAGGTCCCGGGCCAGGCGCCCCTGGGCACATCCTTTGTCCCTTTTCCCTGGGAAAGAAAACTCACAGGTCCAGGTTCCTGATGTCAGTTTGTAGGGCTCCCTTGGGTCGATCAGGGCAGCACAAGTTTGAGGTGAGGACAATTTTGGTCAGGGGTCCATCCTTCAATATAAGGATTTTTGCAATCAGGTCCCAGCCCAGGCTCCCCTGGGCACATCCTTTGTCCCTTTTCCCTGGGAAAGAAAATTCACAGGTCCAGTTTCCTGATGTGAGTTTGTAGGGCTCCCTTGGGTCTATCAGGGCAGCACAAGTTTGAGGTGGGGACAATTTTGGTCTGGGGTCCATCCTTCGATATAAGGATTTTTTGCAGTCAGGTCCCGGGCCAGGGACCGCTGGGCACATCCTTTGTCCCTTTTCCCTGGGAAAGAAAACTCACCAGTCCAGGTTCCTGATGTCAGTTTGTAGGGCTCCCTTGGGTCTACCAGGGCAGCACAAGTTTGAGGTGGGGACAACTTTGGTCTGGGGTCCATCCTTCGATATAAGGATTTTTGGCAGTCAGGTCCCAGCCCAGGGGCCCCTGGGCACATCGTTTGGCCATTTTCCCTGGGAAAGAAAACTCACAGGTCCAGGTTCCTGATGTCAGTTTGTAGGGCTCCCTTGGGTCTATCAGGGCAGCACAAGTTTGAGGTGGGGACAATTTTGTTCTGGGGTCCATCCTTCGATATAAGGATTTTATGCAGTCAGGTCCCAGCCCAGGGGCCCCTGGGCACATCCTTTGTCCCTTTTCCCTGGGAAAGAAAACTCACCAGTCCAGGTTCCTGATGTCAGTTTGTAGGGCTCCCTTGGGTCTATCTGGGCAGCACAAGTTTGAGGTGAGGACAATTTTGGTCTGGGCTCCATCCTTCAATAGAAGGATTTTTTGCAGTCAGTTCCCAGCCCAGGGCCAGGCTCCCCTGGGCACATCCTTTGTCCCTTTTCCCTGGGAAAGAAAACTCACAGGTCCAGGTTCCTGATGTCACTTTGTAGGTCTCCCTTGGGTCTACCGGAGCAACACAAGTTTGAGGTGGGGACAACTTTGGTCTGGGGTCCATCCTTCGATATAAGGATTTTTTGCAGTCAGGTCCCAGCCAAGGGGCCCCTGGGCACATCCTTTGGCCATTTTCCCTTGGAAAGAAAACTCACCAGTCCAGGTTCCTGATGTCAGTTTGTAGGGCTCCCTTGGGTCTATCAGGGCAGCACAAGTTTGAGGTGGGGACAACTTCGGTCTGGGCTCCATCCTTCGATATAAGGAGTTTTTGCAGTCAGGTCCCAGCCCAGGGGCCCCTGGGCACATCCTTTGTCCCTTTTCCCTGGGAAAAAAAACTCACAGGTCCAGGTTCCTGATGTCAGTTTGTAGGGCTCCCTTGGGTCTATCAGGGCAGCACAAGTTTGAGGTGGGGACAACTTTGGTCTGGGCTCCATCCTTCGATATCAGGATTTTATGCAGTCAGGTCCCAGCCCAGGGGCCCCTGGGCACATCCTTTGGCCATTTTCCCTGGGAAAGAAAACTCACCAGTCCAGGTTCCTGATGTCAGTTTGTAGGGCTCCCTTGGGTCTATCAGGGCAGCACAAGTTTGTGGTGGGGACAACTTTGATCTGGAATCCATCCTTCGATATAAGGAGTTTTTGCAGTCAGGTCCCAGCCCAGGGGCCCCTGGGCACATCCTTTCTCCCTTTTCCCTGGGAAAAAAAACTCACAGTTCCAGGTTCCTGATGTCAGTTTGTAGGGCTCCCTTGGGTCTACCAGGGCAGCACAAGTTTGAGGTGGGGACAATTTTGGTCTGGGGTCCATCCTTCGATATAAGGATTTTTTGCAGTCAGGTCCCGGGCCAGGGACCCCTGGGCACATCCTTTGTCCCCTTTCCCTGGGAAAGAAAACTCACCAGTCCAGGTTCCTGATGTCACTTTGTAGGGCTCCCTTGGGTCTACCAGGGCAGCACAAGTTTGAGGTGGGGACAATTTTGGTCTGGGGTCCATCCTTCGATATAAGGATTTTTGGCAGTCAGGTCCCAGCCCAGGGGCCCCTGGGCACATCCTTTGGCCATTTTCCCTGGGAAATAAAATTCACAGGTCCAAGTTCCTGATGTCAGTTTGTAGGGCTCCCTTGGGTCTATCTGGGCAGCACAAGTTTGAGGTGAGGACAATTTTGGTCTGGGCTCCATCCTTCAATATAAGGATTTTTTGCAGTCAGGGCCCAGCCCAGGGCCAGGGACCTCTGGGCAAATCCTTTGTCCCCTTTCCCTGGGAAAGAAAACTCACAGGTCCAGGTTCCTGATGTCAGTTTGTAGGGCTCCCTTGGGTCTATCAGGGCAGCACAAGTTTGAGGTGGGTACAACTTTGGTCTGGGGTCCATCCTTCGATATAAGGATTTTTTGCAGTCAGGGCCCAGCCCAGGGGCCCCTGGGCACATCCTTTATCATTTTCCCTGGGAAAGAACACTCACAGGTCCAGGTTCCTGATGTCAGTTTGTAGGGCTCCCTTGGGTCTATCAGGGCAGCACAAGTTTGAGGTGGGGACAACTTTGGTCTGGGCTCCATCCTTCGATATAAGAACTTTCCTCAGTCAGGTCCCGGGCCAGGCGCCCCTGGGCACATCCTTTGTCCCTTTTCCCTGGGAAAGAAAACTCACCAGTCCAGGTTCCTGATGTCAGTTTGTAGGGCTCCCTTGGGTCGATCAGGGCAGCACAAGTTTGAGGTGAAGACAATTTTGGTCTGGGCTCCATCCTTCAATATAAGGATTTTTTGCAGTCAGGGCCCAGCCCAGGGCCAGGCTCCCCTGGGCACATCCTTTGTCCCTTTTCCCTGGGAAAGAAAATTCACAGGTCCAGTTTCCTGATGTGAGTTTGTAGGGCTCCCTTGGGTCTATCAGGGCAGCACAAGTTTGAGGTGGGGACAACTTTGGTCTGGGGTCCATCCTTCGATATAAGGATTTTTTGCAGTCAGGTCCCGGGCCAGGGACCGCTGGGCACATCCTTTGTCCCTTTTCCCTGGGAAAGAAAACTCACCAGTCCAGGTTCCTGATGTCAGTTTGTAGGGCTCCCTTGGGTCTACCAGGGCAGCACAAGTTTGAGGTGGGGACAACTTTGGTCTGGGCTCCATCCTTCGATATAAGGATTTATTGCAGTCAGGTCCGAGCCCAGGGGCCCCTGGGCACATCCTTTATCATTTTCCCTGGGAAAGAACACTCACAGGTCCAGGTTCCTGATGTCAGTTTGTAGGGCTCCCTTGGGTCTATCAGGGCAGCACAAGTTTGAGGTGGGGACAACTTTGGTCTGGGCTCCATCCTTCGATATAAGAACTTTCCTCAGTCAGGTCCCGGGCCAGGCGCCCCTGGGCACATCCTTTGTCCCTTTTCCCTGGGAAAGAAAACTCACCAGTCCAGGTTCCTGATGTCAGTTTGTAGGGCTCCCTTGGGTCGATCAGGGCAGCACAAGTTTGAGGTGAAGACAATTTTGGTCTGGGCTCCATCCTTCAATATAAGGATTTTTTGCAGTCAGGGCCCAGCCCAGGGCCAGGCTCCCCTGGGCACATCCTTTGTCCCTTTTCCCTGGGAAAGAAAATTCACAGGTCCAGTTTCCTGATGTGAGTTTGTAGGGCTCCCTTGGGTCTATCAGGGCAGCACAAGTTTGAGGTGGGGACAATTTTGGTCTGGGGTCCATCCTTCGATATAAGGATTTTTTGCAGTCAGGTCCCGGGCCAGGGACCGCTGGGCACATCCTTTGTCCCTTTTCCCTGGGAAAGAAAACTCACCAGTCCAGGTTCCTGATGTCAGTTTGTAGGGCTCCCTTGGGTCTACCAGGGCAGCACAAGTTTGAGGTGGGGACAACTTTGGTCTGGGCTCCATCCTTCGATATAAGGATTTTTGGCAGTCAGGTCCCAGCCCAGGGGCCCCTGGGCACATCGTTTGGCCATTTTCCCTGGGAAAGAAAACTCACAGGTCCAGGTTCCTGATGTCAGTTTGTAGGGCTCCCTTGGGTCTATCAGGGCAGCACAAGTTTGAGGTGGGGACAATTTTGTTCTGGGGTCCATCCTTCGATATAAGGATTTTATGCAGTCAGGTCCCAGCCCAGGGGCCCCTGGGCACATCCTTTGTCCCTTTTCCCTGGGAAAGAAAACTCACCAGTCCAGGTTCCTGATGTCAGTTTGTAGGGCTCCCTTGGGTCTATCTGGGCAGCACAAGTTTGAGGTGAGGACAATTTTGGTCTGGGCTCCATCCTTCAATAGAAGGATTTTTTGCAGTCAGTTCCCAGCCCAGGGCCAGGCTCCCCTGGGCACATCCTTTGTCCCTTTTCCCTGGGAAAGAAAACTCACAGGTCCAGGTTCCTGATGTCACTTTGTAGGTCTCCCTTGGGTCTACCGGAGCAACACAAGTTTGAGGTGGGGACAACTTTGGTCTGGGGTCCATCCTTCGATATAAGGATTTTTTGCAGTCAGGTCCCAGCCAAGGGGCCCCTGGGCACATCCTTTGGCCATTTTCCCTGGGAAAGAAAACTCACCAGTCCAGGTTCCTGATGTCAGTTTGTAGGGCTCCCTTGGGTCTATCAGGGCAGCACAAGTTTGAGGTGGGGACAACTTCGGTCTGGGCTCCATCCTTCGATATAAGGAGTTTTTGCAGTCAGGTCCCAGCCCAGGGGCCCCTGGGCACATCCTTTGTCCCTTTTCCCTGGGAAAAAAAACTCACAGGTCCAGGTTCCTGATGTCAGTTTGTAGGGCTCCCTTGGGTCTATCAGGGCAGCACAAGTTTGAGGTGGGGACAACTTTGGTCTGGGCTCCATCCTTCGATATCAGGATTTTATGCAGTCAGGTCCCAGCCCAGGGGCCCCTGGGCACATCCTTTGGCCATTTTCCCTGGGAAAGAAAACTCACCAGTCCAGGTTCCTGATGTCAGTTTGTAGGGCTCCCTTGGGTCTATCAGGGCAGCACAAGTTTGTGGTGGGGACAACTTTGATCTGGAATCCATCCTTCAATATAAGGAGTTTTTGCAGTCAGGTCCCAGCCCAGGGGCCCCTGGGCACATCCTTTCTCCCTTTTCCCTGGGAAAAAAAACTCACAGTTCCAGGTTCCTGATGTCAGTTTGTAGGGCTCCCTTGGGTCTACCAGGGCAGCACAAGTTTGAGGTGGGGACAATTTTGGTCTGGGGTCCATCCTTCGATATAAGGATTTTTGGCAGTCAGGTCCCAGCCCAGGGGCCCCTGGGCACATCCTTTGGCCATTTTCCCTGGGAAAGAAAATTCACAGGTCCAAGTTCCTGATGTCAGTTTGTAGGGCTCCCTTGGGTCTATATGGGCAGCACAAGTTTGAGGTGAGGACAATTTTGGTCTGGGCTCCATCCTTCAATATAAGGATTTTTTGCAGTCAGGGCCCAGCCCAGGGCCAGGGACCCCTGGGCAAATCCTTTGTCCCCTTTCCCTGGGAAAGAAAACTCACAGGTCCAGGTTCCTGATGTCAGTTTGTAGGGCTCCCTTGGGTCTATCAGGGCAGCACAAGTTTGAGGTGGGTACAACTTTGGTCTGGGGTCCATCCTTCGATATAAGGATTTTTTGCAGTCAGGGCCCAGCCCAGGGGCCCCTGGGCACATCCTTTATCATTTTCTCTGGGAAAGAACACTCACAGGTCCAGGTTCCTGATGTCAGTTTGTAGGGCTCCCTTGGGTCTATCAGGGCAGCACAAGTTTGAGGTGGGGACAACTTTGGTCTGGGCTCCATCCTTCGATATAAGAACTTTCCTCAGTCAGGTCCCGGGCCAGGCTCCCCTGGGCACATCCTTTGTCCCTTTTCCCTGGGAAAGAAAACTCACCAGTCCAGGTTCCTGATGTCAGTTTGTAGGGCTCCCTTGGGTCGATCAGGGCAGCACAAGTTTGAGGTGAAGACAATTTTGGTCTGGGCTCCATCCTTCAATATAAGGATTTTTTGCAGTCAGGGCCCAGCCCAGGGCCAGGCTCCCCTGGGCACATCCTTTGTCCCTTTTCCCTGGGAAAGAAAATTCACAGGTCCAGTTTCCTGATGTGAGTTTGTAGGGCTCCCTTGGGTCTATCAGGGCAGCACAAGTTTGAGGTGGGGACAATTTTGGTCTGGGGTCCATCCTTCGATATAAGGATTTTTTGCAGTCAGGTCCCGGGCCAGGGACCGCTGGGCACATCCTTTGTCCCTTTTCCCTGGGAAAGAAAACTCACCAGTCCAGGTTCCTGATGTCAGTTTGTAGGGCTCCCTTGGGTCTACCAGGGCAGCACAAGTTTGAGGTGGGGACAACTTTGGTCTGGGCTCCATCCTTCGATATAAGGATTTTTGGCAGTCAGGTCCCAGCCCAGGGGCCCCTGGGCACATCGTTTGGCCATTTTCCCTGGGAAAGAAAACTCACAGGTCCAGGTTCCTGATGTCAGTTTGTAGGGCTCCCTTGTGTCTACCAGGGCAGCACAAGTTTGAGGTGGGGACAATTTTGTTCTGGGGTCCATCCTTCGATATAAGGATTTTATGCAGTCAGGTCCCAGCCCAGGGGCCCCTGGGCACATCCTTTGTCCCTTTTCCCTGGGAAAGAAAACTCACCAGTCCAGGTTCCTGATGTCAGTTTGTAGGGCTCCCTTGGGTCTATCTGGGCAGCACAAGTTTGAGGTGAGGACAATTTTGGTCTGGGCTCCATCCTTCAATAGAAGGATTTTTTGCAGTCAGTTCCCAGCCCAGGGCCAGGCTCCCCTGGGCACATCCTTTGTCCCTTTTCCCTGGGAAAGAAAACTCACAGGTCCAGGTTCCTGATGTCACTTTGTAGGTCTCCCTTGGGTCTACCGGAGCAACACAAGTTTGAGGTGGGGACAACTTTGGTCTGGGGTCCATCCTTCGATATAAGGATTTTTTGCAGTCAGGTCCCAGCCAAGGGGCCCCTGGGCACATCCTTTGGCCATTTTCCCTTGGAAAGAAAACTCACCAGTCCAGGTTCCTGATGTCAGTTTGTAGGGCTCCCTTGGGTCTATCAGGGCAGCACAAGTTTGAGGTGGGGACAACTTCGGTCTGGGCTCCATCCTTCGATATAAGGAGTTTTTGCAGTCAGGTCCCAGCCCAGGGGCCCCTGGGCACATCCTTTGTCCCTTTTCCCTGGGAAAAAAAACTCACAGGTCCAGGTTCCTGATGTCAGTTTGTAGGGCTCCCTTGGGTCTATCAGGGCAGCACAAGTTTGAGGTGGGGACAACTTTGGTCTGGGCTCCATCCTTCGATATCAGGATTTTATGCAGTCAGGTCCCAGCCCAGGGGCCCCTGGGCACATCCTTTGGCCATTTTCCCTGGGAAAGAAAACTCACCAGTCCAGGTTCCTGATGTCAGTTTGTAGGGCTCCCTTGGTGTTGCAGTCATGCTGGCATGGTAGCGTGGAGGAAGGTTTTAGAAAGGCCTTGGGAATGGTAAACTGAGGAAAAGGATACATTCATGTATGCCCCATTGTTTTAGAAAGGCTTTGGGAATGAGAAACTGAGGGAAAAGATACATTTATGTATGCTCCACTGTTTCGGGAAAGTCCCGCTTCAGCATTCCTCTGTAGACCCCCTTCTCCCCACCCCTGAGCAGTTCCCATTGGACCTGGCCCCTGGGGTGGTTCTGATGTGCCTTAGTTGAACACTGTCTCTATTGTTTAAGACCTTATCTCTTAATTTTGCTGTATAAAACTGTATCTGGGCAATAGCCCAGGGCCTTTGGTCACTGCAATGCTTCAGGCAATACAATCTCTCTGGACAAGCATACCATTGGTCTCTCTTGGTCTCTTTATCTCGAACCCTTGCGGCGACTGAGGCAGCGCCGCAGCTCGGACCGTGCTAACCCAGCCGCTGCCTGGTAAGCCCAGGGCAGCGGGACCGCGGAAAACCCCGGCCCCTGGAGGGGACAGCTAGCCGGAGGGTCCCGGGGGGCCGGGGAGGGACGGGGGACAGCGGCGAGTAACCCCCGAGAGCAAAGTGGCGGTCGAAAGAGAAGCAACAAGTGGCGCCCAACGTGGGGCTTTGCACTGGTCTGAGCAAGCCTGCCGCAGCCGTCGTGGACAGTGCACTGGCTAGGAGCTTTTCCAGACACTTTGCAGTGTCACCGCGAGCTGCAGAGCGGAGAGCGGTGTGAATAAATCGCTACGCAGGCTGTCGGCTCCGCGGGGAGAAGCTCTGGGATCACGCTGGTGGAGTGAGGCATTTGCCTCTCCACACAGCCCAGCGGGACTGTTGCCGTGGAGACAGACGCCGATTTCTGTCCGGCGAGGTCGTCACGGGTCGGACGGCACCTCTCCACACCCGGGAGACCGCCCGGGGTTCGGGAACCGTTGCTGCAGTGGTGTCTAAAGGACGGCGGTGGGTGAGTCTCAGTACTGGGGGGCAGGGGCCCGGCCAGGAGACATCGGCTCCTGTGTGCCCATGGGGGGACACGCCAGCGCGCAGGCGTGACGGGAGTCTCCGTCGTAGCTTTAGAACTTTGGGTTTGCTGCAGTAATTGGTTGAGATTTGCTGTGAAGCCAGCCATGGGTGTTAGGCTGACTACACAGCAGAAAGAGATTTATAAACAAGTTCAGGAGCCCCTGCTGAGTGCAGGTGTCAAATTTCCTAAGAGCCTTGTAAAAGAGTTTGTCAGATGGTTATCAGTAAGTGTTCCAGAGATAACAGAGCAAGTAGTGAGAGAAAGACGATTTTGGAAGCGTGTTGGTGCAGTGCTGAGTGAAAGGACAAAGGCAGGAGATCCCTCAGTGAAAGAAGGCTTTATGAGAATGTTTTTGGTAGTTTACGATGTTGTGAAAGAGAGTGCGGACACTCAGGGCGCCCAGGGAGCAGAAAAGCGCCCTGTCGCGTCCCCGGTGCCCCCCCGCACCCCCTGCGGTGAGAAAACTAACTGTGCAGATGTAGATTTAGTTTCTAACCCTTCTCCGCCTCCTGCTTTCGCTCCCACAGCTGAAAATCCATGCTTTGCACCCCCCATCTCTCCCGTGCAGCCCCCACAAGATGGAGGTGGCCACGCGGTTTCCCCTTCTCCATCCCCGCATTCCCTGCTCCCTGTGCCAGCCCAGAACATGCCCCCAGCCCTCGCATTCCCCCCTCCGCCTGTCCCTGACCCCAACCCCTCCTCCCTTGCGGCGGTTCAGCCCATGATCCAGCCCACATTCCAGCCCCCGGTCCAGCCCTCAGCTCCTCCTCTCGCAGTTGCATCGCCACCCCCTGTCCCTGTCCCAGCCCCGCTCCACGCAGCCCCGCCGGCTGCGGCCACTCCCTCACAAGCCGGCCCTCCTCCTCCTCCCCCTCCCTCTCCCGATCTCCCTGGCAACGGCAGCGCCCAGGCTGTCAGCCGGGAAGTGCTCAGAGAGACCGAGCCTGCGTTCTTAGCCCCTGTGATTTATAATGCCAGGGGACAGAACGCCAAATGGGAGCCCCTTTCGTATGATAGTATTAGGGAACTTTGCAAAACGAAGCGTGAGTTTGGGGAAAGAAGTGAATTTTTTAAGAGCATTTTGAAAGCTACTATATGCTCCAAGACATTTGTCCCCGCTGATTTGAAACGTCTTTTCAGTTGCTTGCTCCCTCAGTCTGAGTTTAGATTGTGGGAAAGAACGTGGAAAAGACTTGCAGCAGATCTCCTCCCAGAGATTCTGCAAAGTCCAAGCCTTTCCACAGATATAGAGGATGAGGAAATCACTTTAGAACATCTAGTGGGTGAGGGTGATTGGAGCCAAGCTGAAAAGCAAGCAGCAGGCATTCCCAAAGCAGTGTTAGACCTGTCCAGGGATGCAGCAGAACGTGCATTTTTTAATATGCCTTCTAAAGACCCTATTGTCTCATATACCACTTTAAAGCAGTCTGTTTCAGAACCATTCATGGATTTTGTGGATCGTGTGCGAGCCTCTGTGGAAAAGAGGGCGCAAAATCCAGAGCTCCAAGACCAACTTATATTAGAACTTGTCACCGCAAATGCAAATGAAGCCTGTCAGCGAATCATCCTGGCCCTTCCATCATCGCCTCCCCCCACACTCGATCAGCTCATCAAGGAGTGCACCAGGAAAGCTATGCTGATGACAGAGGACTCAGTGATAAAACCACGGGAAAGGGTGGTTGCTTCAGGAGCAGCAACCCCCAGGACTCCAGGATCTGAAGGGCCTCCTCGACAAGGGGGGAAGGCGGGAGGGGGGAGAATCATTTTCCTTTATACTGGCAGAGCAAAATGTATCTTTTTCAGAGTTAGTTCACTTTGTTGTATGATTTTATCTTTCTTTCAGACTAGCAGAATGTCAATTTCCACATTCCTGCTCATCGTTTGGTTCCAGGGAATGGTCATCTACCCTTCCACGGTGGATGCATGGATTGTTCCACAGCCCAAGAAAAATGTGTGGGTCACGCTAGCCCAAGCCTTGCAACAGGATCATATGTGTTTGTCCACTGCCTCAGCAGAAAATCCGATGTCCACATGTTTAATAGGGGTTCCAAGTAAGGGGGATGAGTTTCCAATTGGTCTGGTCCGTTTGCAAAAGCAGGTGAACGAAAATAAAATACCTAAAGGTGCAGGACAAGTTGAAGCACAAGTGCGAAATCCCCTCATTTTGTGGCAAGGGTGGGTTTCACATTTGCCCACTGCTGAGGGGGAGCCCCAGGAATTAGAACTCCTAGGCTCTGCAAAAGCTGAGTTTTGCATTCAATTTGATTTTTCCCCAACCAAAGAAGTAAAATTATATGAGCATGTCAAACAGTACAAGGTAGAATTCAGAGCAGGTCAATGGTGCACAGCTGTCTACAAGCTGAAATTTGCATCCACCACTGATTTCCGTCCACGCAAGCTGGACAAGGGAATGTTTCTTATCTGTGGGGACAGAGCGTACCCAGGAATCCCATCTCGTCTTATTGGAGGTCCATGTACTTTTGGGCATCTGACCCTTGCTTCCCCCAACATGACCCAAATTCCAATTGGGCAAGCAAAAAGTGGGAAAAAAATTACTAAGCGGAGTGCAAGCCAATTTGATGAACATTGTGATGCAGAAATTTATCATTGGGCAAAATCCAAAAGAGTTGCTGTCTCTGTGTTTTTACCATGGGTTGCAGCAGCCAAAGCATTGAGTGAATTAGGCAATCTAGAATGCTGGGTGACCAAGCAGGCAAATTTAACATCAGCAGCCCTGAGTGACCTCCTAGAAGATGAGGAAATAACCAGGAAGGCTACCCTCCAAAATAGGGCAGCTATTGATTTCCTGCTGTTGGCACATGGTCATGGATGTAAAGAATTTGATGGGTTGTGTTGTTTTGATCTGTCATCTAAAGGACAGAGTGTCCACTCGTCCATTCAGGAAATGAGAAGCCTCATTGGGAATGTGAAGCAAGAAAATGAGGATTGGTTTAAAAATCTGTTCAAAGACTGGGACCTTTCTGGGTGGGCAGTGTCTCTTTTAAAAGACATCTTTTACTTTCTAGTTGCATTGTTTTTAGTTCTGTTAGCATTTGGAATTCTGAAGCGGATCGTCTCCAAGGTCATCACCTCGAAGCCGAAGGCTTCTGCGCCGGTTTTCATCGCTGCTGCCTCCACGGAAAGCGATTGGTGGGAAGACGACAAGCAGAAAGACACTGCAGTTTAAGAGCCACAGTTTACCTTCTCCCAAGACATCGTTCATCTTAGTAATTGAAAAGCGGGGAATTGTTGCAGTCATGCTGGCATGGTAGCGTGGAGGAAGGTTTTAGAAAGGCCTTGGGAATGGTAAACTGAGGAAAAGGATACATTCATGTATGCCCCATTGTTTTAGAAAGGCTTTGGGAATGAGAAACTGAGGGAAAAGATACATTTATGTATGCTCCACTGTTTCGGGAAAGTCCCGCTTCAGCATTCCTCTGTAGACCCCCTTCTCCCCACCCCTGAGCAGTTCCCATTGGACCTGGCCCCTGGGGTGGTTCTGATGTGCCTTAGTTGAACACTGTCTCTATTGTTTAAGACCTTATCTCTTAATTTTGCTGTATAAAACTGTATCTGGGCAATAGCCCAGGGCCTTTGGTCACTGCAATGCTTCAGGCAATACAATCTCTCTGGACAAGCATACCATTGGTCTCTCTTGGTCTCTTTATCTCGAACCCTTGCGGCGACTGAGGCAGCGCCGCAGCTCGGACCGTGCTAACCCAGCCGCTGCCTGGTAAGCCCAGGGCAGCGGGACCGCGGAAAACCCCGGCCCCTGGAGGGGACAGCTAGCCGGAGGGTCCCGGGGGGCCGGGGAGGGACGGGGGACAGCGGCGAGTAACCCCCGAGAGCAAAGTGGCGGTCGAAAGAGAAGCAACACCTTGGGTCTATCAGGGCAGCACAAGTTTGTGGTGGGGACAACTTTGATCTGGAATCCATCCTTCGATATAAGGAGTTTTTGCAGTCAGGTCCCAGCCCAGGGGCCCCTGGGCACATCCTTTCTCCCTTTTCCCTGGGAAAAAAAACTCACAGGTCCAGGTTCCTGATGTCAGTTTGTAGGGCTCCCTTGGGTCTACCAGGGCAGCACAAGTTTGAGGTGGGGACAATTTTGGTCTGGGGTCCATCCTTCGATATAAGGATTTTTTGCAGTCAGGTCCCGGGCCAGGGACCCCTGGGCACATCCTTTGTCCCCTTTCCCTGGGAAAGAAAACTCACCAGTCCAGGTTCCTGATGTCACTTTGTAGGGCTCCCTTGGGTCTACCAGGGCAGCACAAGTTTGAGGTGGGGACAATTTTGGTCTGGGGTCCATCCTTCGATATAAGGATTTTTGGCAGTCAGGTCCCAGCCCAGGGGCCCCTGGGCACATCCTTTGGCCATTTTCCCTGGGAAAGAAAATTCACAGGTCCAAGTTCCTGATGTCAGTTTGTAGGGCTCCCTTGGGTCTATCTGGGCAGCACAAGTTTGAGGTGAGGACAATTTTGGTCTGGGCTCCATCCTTCAATATAAGGATTTTTTGCAGTCAGGGCCCAGCCCAGGGCCAGGGGCCCCTTGGCACATCCTTTGTCCCTTTTCCCTGGAAAGAAAACTCACCAGTCCAGGTTCCTGATGTCAGTTTGTAGGGCTCCCTTGGGTCAATCAGGGCAGCACAAGTTTGAGGTGGGGACAACTTTGGTCTGGGCTCCATCCTTCGATATAAGGATTTTTTGCAGTCAGGTCCCAGCCAAGTGGCCCCTGGGCACATCCTTTGTCCCTTTTCCCTGGGAAAAAAAACTCACAGGTCCAGGTTCCTGATGTCAGTTTGTAGGGCTCCCTTGGGTCTATCAGGGCAGCACAAGTTTGAGGTGGGGACAACTTTGGTCTGGGCTCCATCCTTCGATATAAGGATTTTATGCAGTCAGGTCCCAGCCCAGGGGTCCCTGGGCACACCCTTTGGCCATTTTCCCTTGGAAAGAAAACTCACAGGTCCAGGTTCCTGATGTCAGTTTGTAGGGCTCCCTTGGGTCTATCAGGGCAGCACAAGTTTGAGGTGGGGACAACTTCGGTCTGGGGTCCATCCTTCGATATAAGGATTTTATGCAGTCAGTGCCCAGCCCAGGGGCCCCTGGGCACATCCTTTCTCCCGTTTTCACTGGGAAAGAAATCTCACAGGTCCAGGTTCCTGATGTCAGTTTGTAGGGCTCCCTTGGGTCTATCAGGGCAGCACAAATTTGAGGTGGGGACGACTTTGGTCTGGGGTCCATCCATCGATATACGGATTTTTTGCAGTCAGGTCCCAGCCCAGGGGCCCCTGGGCACATCCTTTGTCCCTTTTCCCTGGGAAAGAAAACTCACCAGTCCAGGGTCCTGATGTCAGTTTGTAGGGCTCCCTTGGGTCGATCAGGGCAGCACAAGTTTGAGGTGAGGACAATTTTGGTCAGGGGTCCATCCTTCAATATAAGGATTTTTGCAGTCAGGTCCCAGCCCAGGGGCCCCTGGGCACATCCTTTGTCCCTTTTTCCTGGGAAAGAAAACTCACCAGTCCAGGTTCCTGATGTCAGTTTGTAGGGCTCCCTTGGGTCAATCAGGGCAGCACAAGTTTGAGGTGGGGACAACTTTGGTCTGGGCTCCATCCTTCGATATAAGGAGTTTTTGCAGTCAGGCCCCAGCCCAGGGGCCCCTGGGCACATCCTTTGTCCCTTTTCCCTGGGAAAGAAAACTCACAGGTCCAGGTTCCTGATGTCAGTTTGTAGGGCTCCCTTGGGTCTATCAGGGCAGCACAAGTTTGAGGTGGGGACAACTTCGGTCTGGGCTCCATCCTTCGATATAAGAATTTTCCTCAGTCAGGTCCCGGGCCAGGCTCCCCTGGGCACATCCTTTGTCCCTTTTCCCTGGGAAAGAAAACTCACAGGTCCAGGTTCCTGATGTGTGTTTGTAGGGCTCCCTTGTGTCTACCAGGGCAGCACAAGTTTGAGGTGAGGACAATTTTGGTCAGGGGTCCATCCTTCAATATATGGATTTTTGCAGTCAGGTCCCAGCCCAGGGGCCCCTGGGCACATCCTTTGTCCCTTTTCCCTGGGAAAGAAAACTCACAGGTCAAGGTTCCTGATGTCAGTTTGTAGGGCTCCCTTGGGTCTATCTGGGCAGCACAAGTTTGAGGTGAGGACAATTTTGGTCTGGGCTCCATCCTTCAATATAAGGATTTTTTGCAGTCAGGGCCCAGCCCAGGGCCAGGCTCCCCTGGGCACATCCTTTGTCCCTTTTCCCTGGGAAAAAAACCTCACAGGTCCAGGTTCCTGATGTCAGTTTGTAGGGCTCCCTTGGTTCTATCAGGGCAGCACAGGTTTGAGGTGGGGACAACTTCGTTCTGGGCTCCATCCTTCGATATAAGGAGTTTTTGCAGTCAGGTCCCAGCCCAGGGGCCCCTGGGCACATCCTTTGTCCCTTTTCCCTGGGAAAAAAAACTCACAGGTCCAGGTTCCTGATGTCAGTTTGTAGGGCTCCCTTGGGTCTATCAGGGCAGCACAAGTTTGAGGTGGGGACAACTTCGGTCTGGAATCTATCCTTCGATATAAGGAGTTTTTGCAGTCAGTGCCCAGCCCAGGGGTTCTTGGGCACAACGTTTGGCCATTTTCCCTGGGAAAGAAAACTCACAGGTCCAGGTTCCTGATGTCACTTTGTAGGGCTCCCTTGGGTCTATCAGGGCAGCACAAGTTTGAGGTGGGGACAACTTTGGTCTGGGGTCCATCCTTCGATATAAGGATTTTTTGCAGTCAGGGCCCAGCCCAGGGGCCCCTGGTCACATCCTTTATCATTTTCCCTTGGAAAGAAAACTCACAGGTCCAGGTTCCTGATGTCAGTTTGTAGGGCTCCCTTGGGTCTATCAGGGCAGCACAAGTTTGAGGTGGGGACAACTTTGGTCTGGGCTCCATCCTTCGATATAAGAATTTTCCTCAGTCAGGTCCCGGGCCAGGGGCCCCTGGGCACATCCTTTGTCCCTTTTCCCTGGGAAAGAAAACTCACAGGTCCAGGTTCCTGATGTCAGTTTGTAGGGCTCCCTTGGGTCGATCAGGGCAGCACAAGTTTGAGGTGAGGACAATTTTGGTCAGGGGTCCATCCTTCAATATAAGGATTTTTGCAGTCAGGTCCCAGCCCAGGGGCCCCTGGGCACATCCTTTGTCCCTTTTCCCTGGGAAAGAAAACTCACAGGTCCAGGTTCCTGATGTCCATTTGTAGGGCTCCCTTGGGTCTATCTGGGCAGCACAAGTTTGAGGTGAGGACAATTTTGGTCTGGGCTCCATCCTTCAATATAAGGATTTTTTGCAGTCAGGGCCCAGCCCAGGGCCAGGCTCCCCTGGGCACATCCTTTGTCCCTTTTCCCTGGGAAAGAAAATTCACAGGTCCAGGTTCCTGATGTCAGTTTGTAGGGCTCCCTTGGGTCTACCAGGGCAGCACAAGTTTGAGGTGGGGACAATTTTGGTCTGGGGTCCATCCTTCGATATAAGGATTTTTGGCAGTCAGGTCCCAGCCCAGGGGCCCCTGGGCACATCCTTTGGCCATTTTCCCTGGAAAAGAAAATTCACAGGTCCAAGTTCCTGATGTCAGTTTGTAGGGCTCCCTTGGGTCTATCTGGGCAGCACAAGTTTGAGGTGAGGACAATTTTGGTCTGGGCTCCATCCTTCAATATAAGGATTTTTTGCAGTCAGGGCCCAGCCCAGGGCCAGGGGCCCCTTGGCACATCCTTTGTCCCTTTTCCCTGGAAAGAAAACTCACCAGTCCAGGTTCCTGATGTCAGTTTGTAGGGCTCCCTTGGGTCAATCAGGGCAGCACAAGTTTGAGGTGGGGACAACTTTGGTCTGGGCTCCATCCTTCGATATAAGGATTTTTTGCAGTCAGGTCCCAGCCAAGTGGCCCCTGGGCACATCCTTTGTCCCTTTTCCCTGGGAAAAAAAACTCACAGGTCCAGGTTCCTGATGTCAGTTTGTAAGGCTCCCTTGGGTCTATCAGGGCAGCACAAGTTTGAGGTGGGGACAACTTTGGTCTGGGCTCCATCCTTCGATATAAGGATTTTATGCAGTCAGGTCCCAGCCCAGGGGTCCCTGGGCACACCCTTTGGCCATTTTCCCTTGGAAAGAAAACTCACAGGTCCAGGTTCCTGATGTCAGTTTGTAGGGCTCCCTTGGGTCTATCAGGGCAGCACAAGTTTGAGGTGGGGACAACTTCGGTCTGGGGTCCATCCTTCGATATAAGGATTTTATGCAATCAGGGCCCAGCCCAGGGGCCCCTGGGCACATCCTTTCTCCCGTTTTCACTGGGAAAGAAATCTCACAGGTCCAGGTTCCTGATGTCAGTTTGTAGGGCTCCCTTGGGTCTATCAGGGCAGCACAAGTTTGAGGTGGGGACGACTTTGGTCTGGGGTCCATCCATCGATATAAGGATTTTTTGCAGTCAGGTCCGAGCCCAGGGGCCCCTGGGCACATCCTTTGTCCCTTTTCCCTGGGAAAGAAAACTCACCAGTCCAGGTTCCTGATGTCAGTTTGTAGGGCTCCCTTGGGTCTATCTGGGCAGCACAAGTTTGAGGTGAGGACAATTTTGGTCAGGGGTCCATCCTTCAATATAAGGATTTTTGCAGTCAGGTCCCAGCCCAGGGGCCCCTGGGCACATCCTTTGTCCCTTTTCCCTGGGAAAGAAAACTCACCAGTCCAGGTTCCTGATGTCAGTTTGTAGGGCTCCCTTGGGTCAATCAGGGCAGCACAAGTTTGAGGTGGGGACAACTTTGGTCTGGGCTCCATCCTTCGATATAAGGATTTTTTGCAGTCAGGTCCCAGCCAACGGGCCCCTGGGCACATCCTTTGTCCCTTTTCCCTGGGAAAAAAACCTCACAGGTCCAGGTTCCTGATGTCAGTTTGTAGGGCTCCCTTGGGTCTATCAGGGCAGCACAAGTTTGAGGTGGGGACAACTTCGGTCTGGGCTCCATCCTTCGATATAAGAATTTTCCTCAGTCAGGTCCCGGGCCAGGCGCCCCTGGGCACATCCTTTGTCCCTTTTCCCTGGGAAAGAAAACTCACAGGTCAAGGTTCCTGATGTGTGTTTGTAGGGCTCCCTTGTGTCTACCAGGGCAGCACAAGTTTGAGGTGAGGACAATTTTGGTCAGGGGTCCATCCTTCAATATATGGATTTTTGCAGTCAGGTCCCAGCCCAGGGGCCCCTGGGCACATCCTTTGTCCCTTTTCCCTGGGAAAGAAAACTCACAGGTCAAGGTTCCTGATGTCAGTTTGTAGGGCTCCCTTGGGTCTATCAGGGCAGCACAAGTTTGAGGTGGGTACAACTTTGGTCTGGGGTCCATCCTTCGATATAAGGATTTTTTGCAGTCAGGGCCCAGCCCAGGGGCCCCTGGGCACATCCTTTATCATTTTCCCTGGGAAAGAACACTCACAGGTCCAGGTTCCTGATGTCAGTTTGTAGGGCTCCCTTGGGTCTATCAGGGCAGCACAAGTTTGAGGTGGGGACAACTTTGGTCTGGGCTCCATCCTTCGATATAAGAACTTTCCTCAGTCAGGTCCCGGGCCAGGCGCCCCTGGGCACATCCTTTGTCCCTTTTCCCTGGGAAAGAAAACTCACCAGTCCAGGTTCCTGATGTCAGTTTGTAGGGCTCCCTTGGGTCGATCAGGGCAGCACAAGTTTGAGGTGAAGACAATTTTGGTCTGGGCTCCATCCTTCAATATAAGGATTTTTTGCAGTCAGGGCCCAGCCCAGGGCCGGGCTCCCCTGGGCACATCCTTTGTCCCTTTTCCCTGGGAAAGAAAATTCACAGGTCCAGTTTCCTGATGTGAGTTTGTAGGGCTCCCTTGGGTCTATCAGGGCAGCACAAGTTTGAGGTGGGGACAATTTTGGTCTGGGGTCCATCCTTCGATATAAGGATTTTTTGCAGTCAGGTCCCGGGCCAGGGACCGCTGGGCACATCCTTTGTCCCTTTTCCCTGGGAAAGAAAACTCACCAGTCCAGGTTCCTGATGTCAGTTTGTAGGGCTCCCTTGGGTCTACCAGGGCAGCACAAGTTTGAGGTGGGGACAACTTTGGTCTGGGGTCCATCCTTCGATATAAGGATTTTTGGCAGTCAGGTCCCAGCCCAGGGGCCCCTGGGCACATCGTTTGGCCATTTTCCCTGGGAAAGAAAACTCACAGGTCCAGGTTCCTGATGTCAGTTTGTAGGGCTCCCTTGGGTCTATCAGGGCAGCACAAGTTTGAGGTGGGGACAACTTTGGTCTGGGGTCCATCCTTCGATATAAGGATTTTATGCAGTCAGGTCCCAGCCCAGGGGCCCCTGGGCACATCCTTTGTCCCTTTTCCCTGGGAAAGAAAATTCACAGGTCCAGGTTCCTGATGTCAGTTTGTAGGGCTCCCTTGGGTCTATCTGGGCAGCACAAGTTTGAGGTGAGGACAATTTTGGTCTGGGCTCCATCCTTCAATAGAAGGATTTTTTGCAGTCAGTTCCCAGCCCAGGGCCAGGCTCCCCTGGGCACATCCTTTGTCCCTTTTCCCTGGGAAAGAAAACTCACAGGTCCAGGTTCCTGATGTCACTTTGTAGGTCTCCCTGGGGTCTACCGGAGCAACACAAGTTTGAGGTGGGGACAACTTTGGTCTGGGGTCCATCCTTCGATATAAGGATTTTTTGCAGTCAGGTCCCAGCCAAGGGGCCCCTGGGCACATCCTTTGACCATTTTCCCTTGGAAAGAAAACTCACCAGTCCAGGTTCCTGATGTCAGTTTGTAGGGCTCCCTTGGGTCTATCAGGGCAGCACAAGTTTGAGGTGGGGACAACTTTGGTCTGGGCTCCATCCTTCGATATAAGGAGTTTTTGCAGTCAGGTCCCAGCCCAGGGGCCCCTGGGCACATCCTTTGTCCCTTTTCCCTGGGAAAAAAAACTCACAGGTCCAGGTTCCTGATGTCAGTTTGTAGGGCTCCCTTGGGTCTATCAGGGCAGCACAAGTTTGAGGTGGGGACAACTTTGGTCTGGGCTCCATCCTTCGATATCAGGATTTTATGCAGTCAGGTCCCAGCCCAGGGGCCCCTGGGCACATCCTTTGGCCATTTTCCCTCGGAAAGAAAACTCACCAGTCCAGGTTCCTGATGTCAGTTTGTAGGGCTCCCTTGGGTCAATCAGGGCAGCACAAGTTTGAGGTGGGGACAATTTTGGTCTGGGGTCCATCCTTCGATATAAGGATTTTATGCAGTCGGGGCCCAGCCCAGGGGCCCCTGGGCACATCCTTTGTCCCTTTTCCCTGGGAAAGAAAATTCACAGGTCCAGGTTCCTGATGTCAGTTTGTAGGGCTCCCTTGGGTCTATCTGGGCAGCACAAGTTTGAGGTGAGGACAATTTTGGTCTGGGCTCCATCCTTCTATATATGGATTTTTTGCAGTCAGGGCCCAGCCCAGGGCCAGGCTCCCCTGGGCACATCCTTTGTCCCTTTTCCCTGGAAAAAAAACCTCACAGGTCCAGGTTCCTGATGTCAGTTTGTAGGGCTCCCTTGGGTCTATCAGGGCAGCACAAGTTTGAGGTGGGGACAACTTCGGTCTGGGCTCCATCCTTCGATATAAGGATTTTATGCAGTCAGGTCCCAGCCCAGGGGCCCCTGGGCACATCCTTTGTCCCTTTTCCCTGGGAAAAAAGACTCACAAGTCCAGGTTCCTGATGTCAGTTTGTAGGGCTCCCTTGGGTCTATCAGGGCAGCACAAGTTTGAGGTGGGGACAACTTCGGTCTGGAATCCATCCTTCGATATAAGGAGTTTTTGCAGTCAGTGCCCAGCCCAGGGGTTCTTGGGCACATCGTTTGGCCATTTTCCCTGGGAAAGAAAACTCACAGGTCCAGGTTCCTGATGTCACTTTGTAGGTCTCCCTTGGGTCTATCAGGGCAGCACAAGTTTGAGGTGGGGACAACTTTGGTCTGGGGTCCATCCTTCGATATAAGGATTTTTTGCAGTCAGGGCCCAGCCCAGGGGCCCCTGGGCACATCCTTTATCATTTTCCCTGGGAAAGAACACTCACAGGTCCAGGTTCCTGATGTCAGTTTGTAGGGCTCCCTTGGGTCTATCAGGGCAGCACAAGTTTGAGGTGGGGACAACTTTGGTCTGGGCTCCATCCTTCGATATAAGAA
Organism: Lonchura striata; assembly: GCF_050655825.1. Lineage (NCBI taxonomy): Eukaryota > Metazoa > Chordata > Aves > Passeriformes > Estrildidae > Lonchura > Lonchura striata. The sequence goes on along the minus strand of NC_140707.1, from coordinate 14,793,678 downwards.
CTTTCCTCAGTCAGGTCCCGGGCCAGGCGCCCCTGGGCACATCCTTTGTCCCTTTTCCCTGGGAAAGAAAACTCACAGGTCCAGGTTCCTGATGTCAGTTTGTAGGGCTCCCTTGGGTCTATCAGGGCAGCACAAGTTTGAGGTGGGGACAATTTTGGTCTGGGGTCCATCCTTCGATATAAGGATTTTTTGCAGTCAGGTCCCGGGCCAGGGACCGCTGGGCACATCCTTTGTCCCTTTTCCCTGGGAAAGAAAACTCACCAGTCCAGGTTCCTGATGTCAGTTTGTAGGGCTCCCTTGGGTCTACCAGGGCAGCACAAGTTTGAGGTGGGGACAACTTTGGTCTGGGGTCCATCCTTCGATATAAGGATTTTTGGCAGTCAGGTCCCAGCCCAGGGGCCCCTGGGCACATCCTTTGTCCCTTTTCCCTGGGAAAAAAACCTCACAGGTCCAGGTTCCTGATGTCAGTTTGTAGGGCTCCCTTGGGTCTATCAGGGCAGCACAAGTTTGAGGTGGGGACAACTTTGGTCTGGGCTCCATCCTTCGATATAAGGAGTTTTTGCAGTCAGGCCCCAGCCCAGGGGCCCCTGGGCACATCCTTTGTCCTTTTTCACTGGGAAAGAAAACTCACAGGTCAAGGTTCCTGATGTCAGTTTGTAGGGCTCCCTTGGGTCTATCTGGGCAGCACAAGTTTGAGGTGAGGACAATTTTGGTCTGGGCTCCATCCTTCAATATAAGGATTTTTTGCAGTCAGGGCCCAGCCCAGGGCCAGGCTCCCCTGGGCACATCCTTTATCATTTTCCCTGGGAAAAACAACTCACCAGTCCAGGTTCCTGATGTCAGTTTGTAGGGCTCCCTTGGGTCGATCAGGGCAGCACAAGTTTGAGGTGAAGACAATTTTGGTCTGGGCTCCATCCTTCAATAAAAGGATTTTTGGCAGTCAGGTCCCAGCCCAGGGGCCCCTGGGCACATCGTTTGGCCATTTTCCCTGGGAAAGAAAACTCACAGGTCCAGGTTCCTGATGTCAGTTTGTAGGGCTCCCTTGGGTCTATCAGGGCAGCACAAGTTTGAGGTGGGGACAACTTTGGTCTGGGGTCCATCCTTCGATATAAGGATTTTATGCAGTCAGGTCCCAGCCCAGGGGCCCCTGGGCACATCCTTTGTCCCTTTTCCCTGGGAAAGAAAATTCACAGGTCCAGGTTCCTGATGTCAGTTTGTAGGGCTCCCTTGGGTCTATCTGGGCAGCACAAGTTTGAGGTGAGGACAATTTTGGTCTGGGCTCCATCCTTCAATAGAAGGATTTTTTGCAGTCAGTTCCCAGCCCAGGGCCAGGCTCCCCTGGGCACATCCTTTGTCCCTTTTCCCTGGGAAAGAAAACTCACAGGTCCAGGTTCCTGATGTCACTTTGTAGGTCTCCCTTGGGTCTACCGGAGCAACACAAGTTTGAGGTGGGGACAACTTTGGTCTGGGGTCCATCCTTCGATATAAGGATTTTTGGCAGTCAGGTCCCAGCCAAGGGGCCCCTGGGCACATCCTTTGGCCATTTTCCCTTGGAAAGAAAACTCACCAGTCCAGGTTCCTGATGTCAGTTTGTAGGGCTCCCTTGGGTCTATCAGGGCAGCACAAGTTTGAGGTGGGGACAACTTCGGTCTGGGCTCCATCCTTCGATATAAGGAGTTTTTGCAGTCAGGTCCCAGCCCAGGGGCCCCTGGGCACATCCTTTGTCCCTTTTCCCTGGGAAAAAAAACTCACAGGTCCAGGTTCCTGATGTCAGTTTGTAGGGCTCCCTTGGGTCTATCAGGGCAGCACAAGTTTGAGGTGGGGACAACTTTGGTCTGGGCTCCATCCTTCGATATCAGGATTTTATGCAGTCAGGTCCCAGGCCAGGGGCCCCTGGGCACATCCTTTGGCCATTTTCCCTGGGAAAGAAAACTCACCAGTCCAGGTTCCTGATGTCAGTTTGTAGGGCTCCCTTGGGTCTATCAGGGCAGCACAAGTTTGTGGTGGGGACAACTTTGATCTGGAATCCATCCTTCGATATAAGGAGTTTTTGCAGTCAGGTCCCAGCCCAGGGGCCCCTGGGCACATCCTTTGTCCCTTTTCCCTGGGAAAAAAAACTCACAGGTCCAGGTTCCTGATGTCAGTTTGTAGGGCTCCCTTGGGTCTACCAGGGCAGCACAAGTTTGAGGTGGGGACAATTTTGGTCTGGGGTCCATCCTTCGATATAAGGATTTTTTGCAGTCAGGTCCCGGGCCAGGGACCCCTGGGCACATCCTTTGTCCCCTTTCCCTGGGAAAGAAAACTCACCAGTCCAGGTTCCTGATGTCACTTTGTAGGGCTCCCTTGGGTCTACCAGGGCAGCACAAGTTTGAGGTGGGGACAATTTTGGTCTGGGGTCCATCCTTCGATATAAGGATTTTTGGCAGTCAGGTTCCAACCCAGGGGCCCCTGGGCACATCCTTTGGCCATTTTCCCTGGGAAAGAAAATTCACAGGTCCAAGTTCCTGATGTCAGTTTGTAGGGCTCTCTTGGGTCTATCTGGGCAGCACAAGTTTGAGGTGAGGACAATTTTGGTCTGGGCTCCATCCTTCAATATAAGGATTTTTTGCAGTCAGGGCCCAGCCCAGGGCCAGGGGCCCCTTGGCACATCCTTTGTCCCTTTTCCCTGGAAAGAAAACTCACCAGTCCAGGTTCCTGATGTCAGTTTGTAGGGCTCCCTTGGGTCAATCAGGGCAGCACAAGTTTGAGGTGGGGACAACTTTGGTCTGGGCTCCATCCTTCGATATAAGGATTTTTTGCAGTCAGGTCCCAGCCAAGTGGCCCCTGGGCACATCCTTTGTCCCTTTTCCCTGGGAAAGAAAACTCACAGGTCCAGGTTCCTGATGTCAGTTTGTAGGGCTCCCTTGGGTCTATCAGGGCAGCACAAGTTTGAGGTGGGGACAACTTTGGTCTTGGCTCCATCCTTCGATATAAGGATTTTATGCAGTCAGGTCCCAGCCCAGGGGTCCCTGGGCACACCCTTTGGCCATTTTCCCTTGGAAAGAAAACTCACAGGTCCAGGTTCCTGATGTCAGTTTGTAGGGCTCCCTTGGGTCTATCAGGGCAGCACAAGTTTGAGGTGGGGACAACTTCGGTCTGGGGTCCATCCTTCGATATAAGGATTTTATGCAGTCAGTGCCCAGCCCAGGGGCCCCTGGGCACATCCTTTCTCCCGTTTTCACTGGGAAAGAAATCTCACAGGTCCAGGTTCCTGATGTCAGTTTGTAGGGCTCCCTTGGGTCTATCAGGGCAGCACAAGTTTGAGGTGGGGACGACTTTGGTCTGGGGTCCATCCAGCGATATAAGGATTTTTTGCAGTCAGGTCCGAGCCCAGGGGCCCCTGGGCACATCCTTTGTCCCTTTTCCCTGGGAAAGAAAACTCACCAGTCCAGGTTCCTGATGTCAGTTTGTAGGGCTCCCTTGGGTCGATCAGGGCAGCACAAGTTTGAGGTGAGGACAATTTTGGTCAGGGGTCCATCCTTCAATATAAGGATTGTATGCAGTCAGGTCCCGGGCCAGGGACCCCTGGGCACATCCTTTGTCCCTTTTCCCTGGGAAAGAAAACTCACCAGTCCAGGTTCCTGATGTCAGTTTGTAGGGCTCCCTTGGGTCAATCAGGGCAGCACAAGTTTGAGGTGGGGACAACTTTGGTCTGGGCTCCATCCTTCGATATAAGGAGTTTTTGCAGTCAGGCCCCAGCCCAGGGGCCCCTGGGCACATCCTTTGTCCCTTTTCCCTGGGAAAGAAAACTCACCGGTCCAGGTTCCTGATGTCAGTTTGTAGGGCTCCCTTGGGTCTATCAGGGCAGCACAAGTTTGAGGTGGGGACAACTTCGGTCTGGGCTCCATCCTTCGATATAAGAATTTTCCTCAGTCAGGTCCCGGGCCAGGCGCCCCTGGGCACATCCTTTGTCCCTTTTCCCTGGGAAAGAAAACTCACAGGTCCAGGTTCCTGATGTCAGTTTGTAGGGCTCCCTTGTGTCTACCAGGGCAGCACAAGTTTGAGGTGAGGACAATTTTGGTCAGGGGTCCATCCTTCAATATATGGATTTTTGCAGTCAGGTCCCAGCCCAGGGGCCCCTGGGCACATCCTTTGTCCCTTTTCCCTGGGAAAGAAAACTCACAGGTCAAGGTTCCTGATGTCAGTTTGTAGGGCTCCCTTGGGTCTATCTGGGCAGCACAAGTTTGAGGTGAGGACAATTTTGGTCTGGGCTCCATCCTTCAATATAAGGATTTTTTGCAGTCAGGGCCCAGCCCAGGGCCAGGGGCCCCTTGGCACATCCTTTGTCCCTTTTCCCTGGAAAGAAAACTCACCAGTCCAGGTTCCTGATGTCAGTTTGTAGGGCTCCCTTGGGTCAATCAGGGTAGCACAAGTTTGAGGTGGGGACAACTTTGGTCTGGGCTCCATCCTTCGATATAAGGATTTTTTGCAGTCAGGTCCCAGCCAAGTGGCCCCTGGGCACATCCTTTGTCCCTTTTCCCTGGGAAAGAAAACTCACAGGTCCAGGTTCCTGATGTCAGTTTGTAGGGCTCCCTTGGGTCTATCAGGGCAGCACAAGTTTGAGGTGGGGACAACTTTGGTCTGGGCTCCATCCTTCGATATAAGGATTTTATGCAGTCAGGTCCCAGCCCAGGGGTCCCTGGGCACACCCTTTGGCCATTTTCCCTTGGAAAGAAAACTCACAGGTCCAGGTTCCTGATGTCAGTTTGTAGGGCTCCCTTGGGTCTATCAGGGCAGCACAAGTTTGAGGTGGGGACAACTTCGGTCTGGGGTCCATCCTTCGATATAAGGATTTTATGCAGTCAGTGCCCAGCCCAGGGGCCCCTGGGCACATCCTTTCTCCCGTTTTCACTGGGAAAGAAATCTCACAGGTCCAGGTTCCTGATGTCAGTTTGTAGGGCTCCCTTGGGTCTATCAGGGCAGCACAAGTTTGAGGTGGGGACGACTTTGGTCTGGGGTCCATCCATCGATATAAGGATTTTTTGCAGTCAGGTCCGAGCCCAGGGGCCCCTGGGCACATCCTTTGTCCCTTTTCCCTGGGAAAGAAAACTCACCAGTCCAGGTTCCTGATGTCAGTTTGTAGGGCTCCCTTGGGTCGATCAGGGCAGCACAAGTTTGAGGTGAGGACAATTTTGGTCAGGGGTCCATCCTTCAATATAAGGATTTTTGCAGTCAGGTCCCAGCCCAGGGGCCCCTGGGCACATCCTTTGTCCCTTTTCCCTGGGAAAGAAAACTCACCAGTCCAGGTTCCTGATGTCAGTTTGTAGGGCTCCCTTGGGTCAATCAGGGCAGCACAAGTTTGAGGTGGGGACAACTTTGGTCTGGGCTCCATCCTTCGATATAAGGAGTTTTTGCAGTCAGGCCCCAGCCCAGGGGCCCCTGGGCACATCCTTTGTCCCTTTTCCCTGGGAAAGAAAACTCACCGGTCCAGGTTCCTGATGTCAGTTTGTAGGGCTCCCTTGGGTCTATCAGGGCAGCACAAGTTTGAGGTGGGGACAACTTCGGTCTGGGCTCCATCCTTCGATATAAGAATTTTCCTCAGTCAGGTCCCGGGCCAGGCGCCCCTGGGCACATCCTTTGTCCCTTTTCCCTGGGAAAGAAAACTCACAGGTCCAGGTTCCTGATGTCAGTTTGTAGGGCTCCCTTGTGTCTACCAGGGCAGCACAAGTTTGAGGTGAGGACAATTTTGGTCAGGGGTCCATCCTTCTATATATGGATTTTTGCAGTCAGGTCCCAGCCCAGGGGCCCCTGGGCACATCCTTTGTCCCTTTTCCCTGGGAAAGAAAACTCACAGGTCAAGGTTCCTGATGTCAGTTTGTAGGGCTCCCTTGGGTCTATCTGGGCAGCACAAGTTTGAGGTGAGGACAATTTTGGTCTGGGCTCCATCCTTCAATATAAGGATTTTTTGCAGTCAGGGCCCAGCCCAGGGCCAGGGGCCCCTTGGCACATCCTTTGTCCCTTTTCCCTGGAAAGAAAACTCACCAGTCCAGGTTCCTGATGTCAGTTTGTAGGGCTCCCTTGGGTCAATCAGGGTAGCACAAGTTTGAGGTGGGGACAACTTTGGTCTGGGCTCCATCCTTCGATATAAGGATTTTTTGCAGTCAGGTCCCAGCCAAGTGGCCCCTGGGCACATCCTTTGTCCCTTTTCCCTGGGAAAGAAAACTCACAGGTCCAGGTTCCTGATGTCAGTTTGTAGGGCTCCCTTGGGTCTATCAGGGCAGCACAAGTTTGAGGTGGGGACAACTTTGGTCTGGGCTCCATCCTTCGATATAAGGATTTTATGCAGTCAGGTCCCAGCCCAGGGGTCCCTGGGCACACCCTTTGGCCATTTTCCCTTGGAAAGAAAACTCACAGGTCCAGGTTCCTGATGTCAGTTTGTAGGGCTCCCTTGGGTCTATCAGGGCAGCACAAGTTTGAGGTGGGGACAACTTCGGTCTGGGGTCCATCCTTCGATATAAGGATTTTATGCAGTCAGTGCCCAGCCCAGGGGCCCCTGGGCACATCCTTTCTCCCGTTTTCACTGGGAAAGAAATCTCACAGGTCCAGGTTCCTGATGTCAGTTTGTAGGGCTCCCTTGGGTCTATCAGGGCAGCACAAGTTTGAGGTGGGGACGACTTTGGTCTGGGGTCCATCCATCGATATAAGGATTTTTTGCAGTCAGGTCCGAGCCCAGGGGCCCCTGGGCACATCCTTTGTCCCTTTTCCCTGGGAAAGAAAACTCACCAGTCCAGGTTCCTGATGTCAGTTTGTAGGGCTCCCTTGGGTCGATCAGGGCAGCACAAGTTTGAGGTGAGGACAATTTTGGTCAGGGGTCCATCCTTCAATATAAGGATTTTTGCAGTCAGGTCCCAGCCCAGGGGCCCCTGGGCACATCCTTTGTCCCTTTTCCCTGGGAAAGAAAACTCACCAGTCCAGGTTCCTGATGTCAGTTTGTAGGGCTCCCTTGGGTCAATCAGGGCAGCACAAGTTTGAGGTGGGGACAACTTTGGTCTGGGCTCCATCCTTCGATATAAGGAGTTTTTGCAGTCAGGCCCCAGCCCAGGGGCCCCTGGGCACATCCTTTGTCCCTTTTCCCTGGGAAAGAAAACTCACCGGTCCAGGTTCCTGATGTCAGTTTGTAGGGCTCCCTTGGGTCTATCAGGGCAGCACAAGTTTGAGGTGGGGACAACTTCGGTCTGGGCTCCATCCTTCGATATAAGAATTTTCCTCAGTCAGGTCCCGGGCCAGGCGCCCCTGGGCACATCCTTTGTCCCTTTTCCCTGGGAAAGAAAACTCACAGGTCCAGGTTCCTGATGTCAGTTTGTAGGGCTCCCTTGTGTCTACCAGGGCAGCACAAGTTTGAGGTGAGGACAATTTTGGTCAGGGGTCCATCCTTCAATATATGGATTTTTGCAGTCAGGTCCCAGCCCAGGGGCCCCTGGGCACATCCTTTGTCCCTTTTCCCTGGGAAAGAAAACTCACAGGTCAAGGTTCCTGATGTCAGTTTGTAGGGCTCCCTTGGGTCTATCTGGGCAGCACAAGTTTGAGGTGAGGACAATTTTGGTCTGGGCTCCATCCTTCAATATAAGGATTTTTTGCAGTCAGGGCCCAGCCCAGGGCCAGGCTCCCCTGGGCACATCCTTTGTCCCTTTTCCCTGGGAAAAAATACTCACAGGTCCAGGTTCCTGATGTCAGTTTGTAGGGCTCCCTTGGGTCTATCAGGGCAGCACAAGTTTGAGGTGGGGACAACTTCGGTCTGGAATCCATCCTTCGATATAAGGAGTTTTTGCAGTCAGTGCCCAGCCCAGGGGTTCTTGGGCACATCGTTTGGCCATTTTCCCTGGGAAAGAAAACTCACAGGTCCAGGTTCCTGATGTCACTTTGTAGGGCTCCCTTGGGTCTATCAGGGCAGCACAAGTTTGAGGTGGGTACAACTTTGGTCTGGGGTCCATCCTTCGATATAAGGATTTTTGGCAGTCATGTCCTAGCCCAGGGGCCCCTGAGCAAATCCTTTGGCCATTTTCCCTGGGAAAGAAAACTCACCAGTCCAGGTTCCTGATGTCAGTTTGTAGGGCTCCCTTGGGTCGATCAGGGCAGCACAAGTTTGAGGTGAAGACAATTTTGGTCTGGGCTCCATCCTTCAATATAAGGATTTTTTGCAGTCAGGGCCCAGCCCAGGGCCAGGCTCCCCTGGGCACATCCTTTGTCCCTTTTCCCTGGGAAAGAAAATTCACAGGTCCAGTTTCCTGATGTGAGTTTGTAGGGCTCCCTTGGGTCTATCAGGGCAGCACAAGTTTGAGGTGGGGACAATTTTGGTCTGGGGTCCATCCTTCGATATAAGGATTTTTTGCAGTCAGGTCCCGGGCCAGGGACCGCTGGGCACACCCTTTGTCCCTTTTCCCTGGGAAAGAAAACTCACCAGTCCAGGTTCCTGATGTCAGTTTGTAGGGCTCCCTTGGGTCTACCAGGGCAGCACAAGTTTGAGGTGGGGACAACTTTGGTCTGGGGTCCATCCTTCGATATAAGGATTTTTGGCAGTCAGGTCCCAGCCCAGGGGCCCCTGGGCACATCGTTTGGCCATTTTCCCTGGGAAAGAAAACTCACAGGTCCAGGTTCCTGATGTCAGTTTGTAGGGCTCCCTTGGGTCTATCAGGGCAGCACAAGTTTGAGGTGGGGACAACTTTGGTCTGGGGTCCATCCTTCGATATAAGGATTTTATGCAGTCAGGTCCCAGCCCAGGGGCCCCTGGGCACATCCTTTGTCCCTTTTCCCTGGGAAAGAAAATTCACAGGTCCAGGTTCCTGATGTCAGTTTGTAGGGCTCCCTTGGGTCTATCTGGGCAGCACAAGTTTGAGGTGAGGACAATTTTGGTCTGGGCTCCATCCTTCAATAGAAGGATTTTTTGCAGTCAGTTCCCAGCCCAGGGCCAGGCTCCCCTGGGCACATCCTTTGTCCCTTTTCCCTGGGAAAGAAAACTCACAGGTCCAGGTTCCTGATGTCACTTTGTAGGTCTCCCTTGGGTCTACCGGAGCAACACAAGTTTGAGGTGGGGACAACTTTGGTCTGGGCTCCATCCTTCGATAAAAGGAGTTTTTGCAGTCAGGTCCCAGCCCAGGGGCCCCTGGGCACATCCTTTGTCCCTTTTCCCTGGGAAAAAAAACTCACAGGTCCAGGTTCCTGATGTCAGTTTGTAGGGCTCCCTTGGGTCTATCAGGGCAGCACAAGTTTGAGGTGGGGACAACTTTGGTCTGGGCTCCATCCTTCGATATCAGGATTTTATGCAGTCAGGTCCCAGCCCAGGGGCCCCTGGGCACATCCTTTGGCCATTTTCCCTTGGAAAGAAAACTCACCAGTCCAGGTTCCTGATGTCAGTTTGTTGGGCTCCCTTGGGTCTATCAGGGCAGCACAAGTTTGAGGTGGGGACAACTTTGATCTGGAATCCATCCTTCGATATAAGGAGTTTTTGCAGTCAGGTCCCAGCCCAGGGGCCCCTGGGCACATCCTTTGTCCCTTTTCCCTGGGAAAAAAAACTCACAGGTCCAGGTTCCTGATGTCAGTTTGTAGGGCTCCCTTGGGTCTACGAGGGCAGCACAAGTTTGAGGTGGGGACAACTTTGGTCTGGGGTCCATCCTTCGATATAAGGAGTTTTTGCAGTCAGGTCCCAGGCCAGGGGCCCCTGGGCACATCCTTTGGCCATTTTCCCTGGGAAAGAAAACTCACCAGTCCAGGTTCCTGATGTCAGTTTGTAGGGCTCCCTTGGGTCAATCAGGGCAGCACAAGTTTGAGGTGGGGATAATTTTGGTCTGGGGTCCATCCTTCGATATAAGGATTTTATGCAGTCGGGGCCCAGCCCAGGGGCCCCTGGGCACATCCTTTGTCCCTTTTCCCTGGGAAAGAAAATTCACAGGTCCAGGTTCCTGATGTCAGTTTGTAGGGCTCCCTTGGGTCTATCTGGGCAGCACAAGTTTGAGGTGAGGACAATTTTGGTCTGGGCTCCATCCTTCAATATATGGATTTTTTGCAGTCAGGGCCCAGCCCAGGGCCAGGCTCCCCTGGGCACATCCTTTGTCCCTTTTCCCTGGAAAAAAAACCTCACAGGTCCAGGTTCCTGATGTCAGTTTGTAGGGCTCCCTTGGGTCTATCAGGGCAGCACAAGTTTGAGGTGGGGACAACTTCGGTCTGGGCTCCATCCTTCGATATAAGGATTTTATGCAGTCAGGTCCCAGCCCAGGGGCCCCTGGGCACATCCTTTTCCCTTTTCCCTGGGAAAAAAATCTCACAAGTCCAGGTTCCTGATGTCAGTTTGTAGGGCTCCCTTGGGTCTATCAGGGCAGCACAAGTTTGAGGTGGGGACAACTTCGGTCTGGAATCCATCCTTCGATATAAGGAGTTTTTGCAGTCAGTGCCCAGCCCAGGGGTTCTTGGGCACATCGTTTGGCCATTTTCCCTGGGAAAGAAAACTCACAGGTCCAGGTTCCTGATGTCACTTTGTAGGGCTCCCTTGGGTCTATCAGGGCAGCACAAGTTTGAGGTGGGGACAACTTTGGTCTGGGGTCCATCCTTCGATATAAGGATTTTTTGCAGTCAGGGCCCAGCCCAGGGGCCCCTGGGCACATCCTTTATCATTTTCCCTGGGAAAGAACACTCACAGGTCCAGGTTCCTGATGTCAGTTTGTAGGGCTCCCTTGGGTCTATCAGGGCAGCACAAGTTTGAGGTGGGGACAACTTTGGTCTGGGCTCCATCCTTCGATATAAGAACTTTCCTCAGTCAGGTCCCGGGCCAGGCGCCCCTGGGCACATCCTTTGTCCCTTTTCCCTGGGAAAGAAAACTCACAGGTCCAGGTTCCTGATGTCAGTTTGTAGGGCTCCCTTGGGTCTATCAGGGCAGCACAAGTTTGAGGTGGGGACAACTTTGGTCTGGGCTCCATCCTTCGATATAAGAACTTTCCTCAGTCAGGTCCCGGGCCAGGCGCCCCTGGGCACATCCTTTGTCCCTTTTCCCTGGGAAAGAAAACTCACAGGTCCAGGTTCCTGATGTCAGTTTGTAGGGCTCCCTTGGGTCTATCAGGGCAGCACAAGTTTGAGGTGGGGACAACTTTGGTCTGGGCTCCATCCTTCGATATAAGAACTTTCCTCAGTCAGGTCCCGGGCCAGGCGCCCCTGGGCACATCCTTTGTCCCTTTTCCCTGGGAAAGAAAACTCACCAGTCCAGGTTCCTGATGTCAGTTTGTAGGGCTCCCTTGGGTCGATCAGGGCAGCACAAGTTTGAGGTGAAGACAATTTTGGTCTGGGCTCCATCCTTCAATAAAAGGATTTTTTGCAGTCAGGGCCCAGCCCAGGGCCAGGCTCCCCTGGGCACATCCTTTGTCCCTTTTCCCTGGGAAAGAAAATTCACAGGTCCAGTTTCCTGATGTGAGTTTGTAGGGCTCCCTTGGGTCTATCAGGGCAGCACAAGTTTGAGGTGGGGACAATTTTGGTCTGGGGTCCATCCTTCGATATAAGGATTTTTTGCAGTCAGGTCCCGGGCCAGGGATCGCTGGGCACATCCTTTGTCCCTTTTCCCTGGGAAAGAAAACTCACCAGTCCAGGTTCCTGATGTCAGTTTGTAGGGCTCCCTTGGGTCTACCAGGGCAGCACAAGTTTGAGGTGGGGACAACTTTGGTCTGGGCTCCATCCTTCGATATAAGGATTTTTGGCAGTCAGGTCCCAGCCCAGGGGCCCCTGGGCACATCGTTTGGCCATTTTCCCTGGGAAAGAAAACTCACAGGTCCAGGTTCCTGATGTCAGTTTGTAGGGCTCCCTTGGGTCTATCAGGGCAGCACAAGTTTGAGGTGGGGACAATTTTGTTCTGGGGTCCATCCTTCGATATATGGATTTTATGCAGTCAGGTCCCAGCCCAGGGGCCCCTGGGCACATCCTTTGTCCCTTTTCCCTGGGAAAGAAAATTCACAGGTCCAGGTTCCTGATGTCAGTTTGTAGGGCTCCCTTGGGTCTATCTGGGCAGCACAAGTTTGAGGTGAGGACAATTTTGGTCTGGGCTCCATCCTTCAGTAGAAGGATTTTTTGCAGTCAGTTCCCAGCCCAGGGCCAGGCTCCCCTGGGCACATCCTTTGTCCCTTTTCCCTGGGAAAGAAAACTCACAGGTCCAGGTTCCTGATGTCACTTTGTAGGTCTCCCTTGGGTCTACCGGAGCAACACAAGTTTGAGGTGGGGACAACTTTGGTCTGGGGTCCATCCTTCGATATAAGGATTTTTGGCAGTCAGGTCCCAGCCAAGGGGCCCCTGGGCACATCCTTTGGCCATTTTCCCTTGGAAAGAAAACTCACCAGTCCAGGTTCCTGATGTCAGTTTGTAGGGCTCCCTTGGGTCTATCAGGGCAGCACAAGTTTGAGGTGGGGACAACTTCGGTCTGGGCTCCATCCTTCGATATAAGGAGTTTTTGCAGTCAGGTCCCAGCCCAGGGGCCCCTGGGCACATCCTTTGTCCCTTTTCCCTGGGAAAAAAAACTCACAGGTCCAGGTTCCTGATGTCAGTTTGTAGGGCTCCCTTGGGTCTATCAGGGCAGCACAAGTTTGAGGTGGGGACAACTTTGGTCTGGGCTCCATCCTTCGATATCAGGATTTTATGCAGTCAGGTCCCAGGCCAGGGGCCCCTGGGCACATCCTTTGGCCATTTTCCCTGGGAAAGAAAACTCACCAGTCCAGGTTCCTGATGTCAGTTTGTAGGGCTCCCTTGGGTCTATCAGGGCAGCACAAGTTTGTGGTGGGGACAACTTTGATCTGGAATCCATCCTTCGATATAAGGAGTTTTTGCAGTCAGGTCCCAGCCCAGGGGCCCCTGGGCACATCCTTTGTCCCTTTTCCCTGGGAAAAAAAACTCACAGGTCCAGGTTCCTGATGTCAGTTTGTAGGGCTCCCTTGGGTCTACCAGGGCAGCACAAGTTTGAGGTGGGGACAATTTTGGTCTGGGGTCCATCCTTCGATATAAGGATTTTTTGCAGTCAGGTCCCGGGCCAGGGACCCCTGGGCACATCCTTTGGCCATTTTCCCTGGGAAAGAAAATTCACAGGTCCAAGTTCCTGATGTCAGTTTGTAGGGCTCTCTTGGGTCTATCTGGGCAGCACAAGTTTGAGGTGAGGACAATTTTGGTCTGGGCTCCATCCTTCAATATAAGGATTTTTTGCAGTCAGGGCCCAGCCCAGGGCCAGGGGCCCCTTGGCACATCCTTTGTCCCTTTTCCCTGGAAAGAAAACTCACCAGTCCAGGTTCCTGATGTCAGTTTGTAGGGCTCCCTTGGGTCAATCAGGGCAGCACAAGTTTGAGGTGGGGACAACTTTGGTCTGGGCTCCATCCTTCGATATAAGGATTTTTTGCAGTCAGGTCCCAGCCAAGTGGCCCCTGGGCACATCCTTTGTCCCTTTTCCCTGGGAAAGAAAACTCACAGGTCCAGGTTCCTGATGTCAGTTTGTAGGGCTCCCTTGGGTCTATCAGGGCAGCACAAGTTTGAGGTGGGGACAACTTTGGTCTGGGCTCCATCCTTCGATATAAGGATTTTATGCAGTCAGGTCCCAGCCCAGGGGTCCCTGGGCACACCCTTTGGCCATTTTCCCTTGGAAAGAAAACTCACAGGTCCAGGTTCCTGATGTCAGTTTGTAGGGCTCCCTTGGGTCTATCAGGGCAGCACAAGTTTGAGGTGGGGACAACTTCGGTCTGGGGTCCATCCTTCGATATAAGGATTTTATGCAGTCAGTGCCCAGCCCAGGGGCCCCTGGGCACATCCTTTCTCCCGTTTTCACTGGGAAAGAAATCTCACAGGTCCAGGTTCCTGATGTCAGTTTGTAGGGCTCCCTTGGGTCTATCAGGGCAGCACAAGTTTGAGGTGGGGACGACTTTGGTCTGGGGTCCATCCATCGATATAAGGATTTTTTGCAGTCAGGTTCGAGCCCAGGGGCCCCTGGGCACATCCTTTGTCCCTTTTCCCTGGGAAAGAAAACTCACCAGTCCAGGTTCCTGATGTCAGTTTGTAGGGCTCCCTTGGGTCGATCAGGGCAGCACAAGTTTGAGGTGAGGACAATTTTGGTCAGGGGTCCATCCTTCAATATAAGGATTTTTGCAGTCAGGTCCCAGCCCAGGGGCCCCTGGGCACATCCTTTGTCCCTTTTCCCTGGGAAAGAAAACTCACCAGTCCAGGTTCCTGATGTCAGTTTGTAGGGCTCCCTTGGGTCAATCAGGGCAGCACAAGTTTGAGGTGGGGACAACTTTGGTCTGGGCTCCATCCTTCGATATAAGGAGTTTTTGCAGTCAGGTCCCAGGCCAGGGGCCCCTGGGCACATCCTTTGTCCCTTTTCCCTGGGAAAGAAAACTCACAGGTCCAGGTTCCTGATGTCAGTTTGTAGGGCTCCCTTGGGTCTATCAGGGCAGCACAAGTTTGAGGTGGGGACAACTTCGGTCTGGGCTCCATCCTTCGATATAAGAATTTTCCTCAGTCAGGTCCCGGGCCAGGCGCCCCTGGGCACATCCTTTGTCCCTTTTCCCTGGGAAAGAAAACTCACAGGTCCAGGTTCCTGATGTCAGTTTGTAGGGCTCCCTTGTGTCTACCAGGGCAGCACAAGTTTGAGGTGAGGACAATTTTGGTCAGGGGTCCATCCTTCAATATATGGATTTTTGCAGTCAGGTCCCAGCCCAGGGGCCCCTGGGCACATCCTTTGTCCCTTTTCCCTGGGAAAGAAAACTCACAGGTCAAGGTTCCTGATGTCAGTTTGTAGGGCTCCCTTGGGTCTATCTGGGCAGCACAAGTTTGAGGTGAGGACAATTTTGGTCTGGGCTCCATCCTTCAATATAAGGATTTTTTGCAGTCAGGGCCCAGCCCAGGGCCAGGCTCCCCTGGGCACATCCTTTGTCCCTTTTCCCTGGGAAAAAATACTCACAGGTCCAGGTTCCTGATGTCAGTTTGTAGGGCTCCCTTGGGTCTATCAGGGCAGCACAAGTTTGAGGTGGGGACAACTTCGGTCTGGAATCCATCCTTCGATATAAGGAGTTTTTGCAGTCAGTGCCCAGCCCAGGGGTTCTTGGGCACATCGTTTGGCCATTTTCCCTGGGAAAGAAAACTCACAGGTCCAGGTTCCTGATGTCACTTTGTAGGGCTCCCTTGGGTCTATCAGGGCAGCACAAGTTTGAGGTGGGTACAACTTTGGTCTGGGGTCCATCCTTCGATATAAGGATTTTTGGCAGTCATGTCCTAGCCCAGGGGCCCCTGAGCAAATCCTTTGGCCATTTTCCCTGGGAAAGAAAACTCACCAGTCCAGGTTCCTGATGTCAGTTTGTAGGGCTCCCTTGGGTCGATCAGGGCAGCACAAGTTTGAGGTGAAGACAATTTTGGTCTGGGCTCCATCCTTCAATATATGGATTTTTTGCAGTCAGGGCCCAGCCCAGGGCCAGGCTCCCCTGGGCACATCCTTTGTCCCTTTTCCCTGGAAAAAAAACCTCACAGGTCCAGGTTCCTGATGTCAGTTTGTAGGGCTCCCTTGGGTCTATCAGGGCAGCACAAGTTTGAGGTGGGGACAACTTCGGTCTGGGCTCCATCCTTCGATATAAGGATTTTATGCAGTCAGGTCCCAGCCCAGGGGCCCCTGGGCACATCCTTTGTCCCTTTTCCCTGGGAAAAAAAACTCACAAGTCCAGGTTCCTGATGTCAGTTTGTAGGGCTCCCTTGGGTCTATCAGGGCAGCACAAGTTTGAGGTGGGGACAACTTCGGTCTGGAATCCATCCTTCGATATAAGGAGTTTTTGCAGTCAGTGCCCAGCCCAGGGGTTCTTGGGCACATCGTTTGGCCATTTTCCCTGGGAAAGAAAACTCACAGGTCCAGGTTCCTGATGTCACTTTGTAGGGCTCCCTTGGGTCTATCAGGGCAGCACAAGTTTGAGGTGGGGACAACTTTGGTCTGGGGTCCATCCTTCGATATAAGGATTTTTTGCAGTCAGGGCCCAGCCCAGGGGCCCCTGGGCACATCCTTTATCATTTTCCCTGGGAAAGAACACTCACAGGTCCAGGTTCCTGATGTCAGTTTGTAGGGCTCCCTTGGGTCTATCAGGGCAGCACAAGTTTGAGGTGGGGACAACTTTGGTCTGGGCTCCATCCTTCGATATAAGAACTTTCCTCAGTCAGGTCCCGGGCCAGGCGCCCCTGGGCACATCCTTTGTCCCTTTACCCTGGGAAAGAAAACTCACAGGTCCAGGTTCCTGATGTCAGTTTGTAGGGCTCCCTTGGGTCGATCAGGGCAGCACAAGTTTGAGGTGAGGACAATTTTGGTCAGGGGTCCATCCTTCAATATAAGGATTTTTGCAATCAGGTCCCAGCCCAGGCTCCCCTGGGCACATCCTTTGTCCCTTTTCCCTGGGAAAGAAAATTCACAGGTCCAGTTTCCTGATGTGAGTTTGTAGGGCTCCCTTGGGTCTATCAGGGCAGCACAAGTTTGAGGTGGGGACAATTTTGGTCTGGGGTCCATCCTTCGATATAAGGATTTTTTGCAGTCAGGTCCCGGGCCAGGGACCGCTGGGCACATCTTTTGTCCCTTTTCCCTGGGAAAGAAAACTCACCAGTCCAGGTTCCTGATGTCAGTTTGTAGGGCTCCCTTGGGTCTACCAGGGCAGCACAAGTTTGAGGTGGGGACAACTTTGGTCTGGGGTCCATCCTTCGATATAAGGATTTTTGGCAGTCAGGTCCCAGCCCAGGGGCCCCTGGGCACATCCTTTGTCCCTTTTCCCTGGGAAAAAAACCTCACAGGTCCAGGTTCCTGATGTCAGTTTGTAGGGCTCCCTTGGGTCTATCAGGGCAGCACAAGTTTGAGGTGGGGACAACTTTGGTCTGGGCTCCATCCTTCGATATAAGGAGTTTTTGCAGTCACGCCCCAGCCCAGGGGCCCCTGGGCACATCCTTTGTCCCTTTTCCCTGGGAAAGAAAACTCACCAGTCCAGGTTCCTGATGTCAGTTTGTAGGGCTCCCTTGGGTCTATCTGGGCAGCACAAGTTTGAGGTGGGGACAACTTCGGTCTGGGCTCCATCCTTCGATATAAGGATTTTTTGCAGTCAGTGCCAAGCCCAGGGGCCCTTGGGCACATCGTTTGGCCATTTTCCCTGGGAAAGAAAACTCACAGGTCCAGGTTCCTGATGTCACTTTGTAGGGCTCCCTTGGGTCTATCAGGGCAGCACAAGTTTGAGGTGGGGACAACTTCGGTCTGGGCTCCATCCTTCGATATAAGAATTTTCCTCAGTCAGGTCCCGGGCCAGGCGCCCCTGGGCACATCCTTTGTCCCTTTTCCCTGGGAAAGAAAACTCACCAGTCCAGGTTCCTGATGTCAGTTTGTAGGGCTCCCTTGGGTCTATCAGGGCAGCACAAGTTTGAGGTGAGGACAATTTTGGTCTGGGCTCCATCCTTCAATATAAGGATTTTTTGCAGTCAGGGCCCAGCCCAGGGCCAGGCTCCCCTGGGCACATCCTTTGTCCCTTTTCCCTGGGAAAAACAACTCACAGGTCCAGGTTCCTGATGTCAGTTTGTAGGGCTCCCTTGGGTCTATCAGGGCAGCACAAGTTTGAGGTGGGTACAACTTTGGTCTGGGGTCCATCCTTCGATATAAGGATTTTTTGCAGTCAGGGCCCAGCCCAGGGGCCCCTGGGCACATCCTTTATCATTTTCCCTGGGAAAGAACACTCACAGGTCCAGGTTCCTGATGTCAGTTTGTAGGGCTCCCTTGGGTCTATCAGGGCAGCACAAGTTTGAGGTGGGGACAACTTTGGTCTGGGCTCCATCCTTCGATATAAGAACTTTCCTCAGTCAGGTCCCGGGCCAGGCGCCCCTGGGCACATCCTTTGTCCCTTTTCCCTGGGAAAGAAAACTCACCAGTCCAGGTTCCTGATGTCAGTTTGTAGGGCTCCCTTGGGTCGATCAGGGCAGCACAAGTTTGAGGTGAAGACAATTTTGGTCTGGGCTCCATCCTTCAATATAAGGATTTTTTGCAGTCAGGGCCCAGCCCAGGGCCAGGCTCCCCTGGGCACATCCTTTGTCCCTTTTCCCTGGGAAAGAAAACTCACCAGTCCAGGTTCCTGATGTCAGTTTGTAGGGCTCCCTTGGGTCGATCAGGGCAGCACAAGTTTGAGGTGGGGACAATTTTGGTCTGGGGTCCATCCTTCGATATAAGGATTTTTTGCAGTCAGGTCCCGGGCCAGGGACCGCTGGGCACATCCTTTGTCCCTTTTCCCTGGGAAAGAAAACTCACCAGTCCAGGTTCCTGATGTCAGTTTGTAGGGCTCCCTTGGGTCTACCAGGGCAGCACAAGTTTGAGGTGGGGACAACTTTGGTCTGGGCTCCATACTTCGATATAAGGATTTTTGGCAGTCAGGTCCCAGCCCAGGGGCCCCTGGGCACATCGTTTGGCCATTTTCCCTGGGAAAGAAAACTCACAGGTCCAGGTTCCTGATGTCAGTTTGTAGGGCTCCCTTGGGTCTATCAGGGCAGCACAAGTTTGAGGTGGGGACAATTTTGTTCTGGGGTCCATCCTTCGATATAAGGATTTTATGCAGTCAGGTCCCAGCCCAGGGGCCCCTGGGCACATCCTTTGTCCCTTTTCCCTGGGAAAGAAAATTCACAGGTCCAGGTTCCTGATGTCAGTTTGTAGGGCTCCCTTGGGTCTATCTGGGCAGCACAAGTTTGAGGTGAGGACAATTTTGGTCTGGGCTCCATCCTTCAATATATGGATTTTTTGCAGTCAGGGCCCAGCCCAGGGCCAGGCTCCCCTGGGCACATCCTTTGTCCCTTTTCCCTGGGAAAGAAAACTCACAGGTCCAGGTTCCTGATGTCACTTTGTAGGTCTCCCTTGGGTCTACCGGAGCAACACAAGTTTGAGGTGGGGACAACTTTGGTCTGGGGTCCATCCTTCGATATAAGGATTTTTTGCAGTCAGGTCCCAGCCAAGGGGCCCCTGGGCACATCCTTTGGCCATTTTCCCTTGGAAAGAAAACTCACCAGTCCAGGTTCCTGATGTCAGTTTGTAGGGCTCCCTTGGGTCTATCAGGGCAGCACAAGTTTGAGGTGGGGACAACTTCGGTCTGGGCTCCATCCTTCGATATAAGGAGTTTTTACAGTCAGGTCCCAGCCCAGGGGCCCCTGGGCACATCCTTTGTCCCTTTTCCCTGGGAAAAAAAACTCACAGGTCCAGGTTCCTGATGTCAGTTTGTAGGGCTCCCTTGGGTCTATCAGGGCAGCACAAGTTTGAGGTGGGGACAACTTTGGTCTGGGCTCCATCCTTCGATATCAGGATTTTATGCAGTCAGGTCCCAGGCCAGGGGCCCCTGGGCACATCCTTTGGCCATTTTCCCTGGGAAAGAAAACTCACCAGTCCAGGTTCCTGATGTCAGTTTGTAGGGCTCCCTTGGGTCTATCAGGGCAGCACAAGTTTGTGGTGGGGACAACTTTGATCTGGAATCCATCCTTCGATATAAGGAGTTTTTGCAGTCAGGTCCCAGCCCAGGGGCCCCTGGGCACATCCTTTGTCCCTTTTCCCTGGGAAAAAAAACTCACAGGTCCAGGTTCCTGATGTCAGTTTGTAGGGCTCCCTTGGGTCTACGAGGGCAGCACAAGTTTGAGGTGGGGACAACTTTGGTCTGGGGTCCATCCTTCGATATAAGGAGTTTTTGCAGTCAGGTCCCAGGCCAGGGGCCCCTGGGCACATCCTTTGGCCATTTTCCCTGGGAAAGAAAACTCACCAGTCCAGGTTCCTGATGTCAGTTTGTAGGGCTCCCTTGGGTCTATCTGGGCAGCACAAGTTTGAGGTGAGGACAATTTTGGTCTGGGCTCCATCCTTCAATATATGGATTTTTTGCAGTCAGGGCCCAGCCCAGGGCCAGGCTCCCCTGGGCACATCCTTTGTCCCTTTTCCCTGGGAAAAAAACCTCACAGGTCCAGGTTCCTGATGTCAGTTTGTAGGGCTCCCTTGGGTCTATCAGGGCAGCACAAGTTTGAGGTGGGGACAACTTCGGTCTGGGCTCCATCCTTCGATATAAGGATTTTATGCAGTCAGGTCCCAGCCCAGGGGCCCCTGGGCACATCCTTTGTCCCTTTTCCCTGGGAAAAAAAACTCACAAGTCCAGGTTCCTGATGTCAGTTTGTAGGGCTCCCTTGGGTCTATCAGGGCAGCACAAGTTTGAGGTGGGGACAACTTCGGTCTGGAATCCATCCTTCGATATAAGGAGTTTTTGCAGTCAGTGCCCAGCCGAGGGAATCTTGGGCACATCGTTTGGCCATTTTCCCTGGGAAAGAAAACTCACAGGTCCAGGTTCCTGATGTCACTTTGTAGGGCTCCCTTGGGTCTATCAGGGCAGCACAAGTTTGAGGTGGGGACAACTTTGGTCTGGGCTCTATCCTTCGATATAAGAACTTTCCTCAGTCAGGTCCCGGGCCAGGCGCCCCTGGGCACATCCTTTGTCCCTTTTCCCTGGGAAAGAAAACTCACCAGTCCAGGTTCCTGATGTCAGTTTGTAGGGCTCCCTTGGGTCGATCAGGGCAGCACAAGTTTGAGGTGAGGACAATTTTGGTCAGGGGTCCATCCTTCAATATAAGGATTTTTGCAATCAGGTCCCAGCCCAGGGGCCCCTGGGCACATCCTTTATCCTATTTCCCTGGGAAAAAAAACTCACAGGTCCAGGTTCCTGATGTCACTTTGTAGGGCTCCCTTGGGTCTATCAGGGCAGCACAAGTTTGAGGTGGGGACAACTTTGGTCTGGGGTCCATCCTTCGATATAAGGATTTTTTGCAGTCAGGGCCCAGCCCAGGGGCCCCTGGGCACATCCTTTGTCCCTTTTCCCTGGGAAAGAAAACTCACAGGTCCAGGTTCCTGATGTCAGTTTGTACGGCTCCCTTGGGTCTATCAGGGCAGCACAAGTTTGAGGTGGGGACAACTTTGGTCTGGGCTCCATCCTTCGATATAAGAACTTTCCTCAGTCAGGTCCCGGGCCAGGCGCCCCTGGGCACATCCTTTGTCCCTTTTCCCTGGGAAAGAAAACTCACCAGTCCAGGTTCCTGATGTCAGTTTGTAGGGCTCCCTTGGGTCGATCAGGGCAGCACAAGTTTGAGGTGAAGACAATTTTGGTCTGGGCTCCATCCTTCAATATAAGGATTTTTTGCAGTCAGGGCCCAGCCCAGGGCCAGGCTCCCCTGGGCACATCCTTTGTCCCTTTTCCCTGGGAAAGAAAATTCACAGGTCCAGTTTCCTGATGT
This sequence comes from Lonchura striata, assembly GCF_050655825.1. Classification (NCBI taxonomy): domain Eukaryota; kingdom Metazoa; phylum Chordata; class Aves; order Passeriformes; family Estrildidae; genus Lonchura; species Lonchura striata. Next base: position 14,772,393 of record NC_140707.1, on the reverse strand, counting down.
GAGTTTGTAGGGCTCCCTTGGGTCTATCAGGGCAGCACAAGTTTGAGGTGGGGACAATTTTGGTCTGGGGTCCATCCTTCGATATAAGGATTTTTTGCAGTCAGGTCCCGGGCCAGGGACCGCTGGGCACATCCTTTGTCCCTTTTCCCTGGGAAAGAAAACTCACCAGTCCAGGTTCCTGATGTCAGTTTGTAGGGCTCCCTTGGGTCTATCAGGGCAGCACAAGTTTGAGGTGGGGACAATTTTGTTCTGGGGTCCATCCTTCGATATAAGGATTTTATGCAGTCAGGTCCCAGCCCAGGGGCCCCTGGGCACATCCTTTGTCCCTTTTCCCTGGGAAAGAAAATTCACAGGTCCAGGTTCCTGATGTCAGTTTGTAGGGCTCCCTTGGGTCTATCTGGGCAGCACAAGTTTGAGGTGAGGACAATTTTGGTCTGGGCTCCATCCTTCAATAGAAGGATTTTTTGCAGTCAGTTCCCAGCCCAGGGCCAGGCTCCCCTGGGCACATCCTTTGTCCCTTTTCCCTGGGAAAGAAAACTCACAGGTCCAGGTTCCTGATGTCAGTTTGTAGGGCTCCCTTGGGTCGATCAGGGCAGCACAAGTTTGAGGTGAGGACAATTTTGGTCAGGGGTCCATCCTTCAATATAAGGATTTTTGCAATCAGGTCCAAGCCCAGGCTCCCCTGGGCACATCCTTTGTCCCTTTTCCCTGGGAAAGAAAATTCACAGGTCCAGTTTCCTGATGTGAGTTTGTAGGGCTCCCTTGGGTCTATCAGGGCAGCACAAGTTTGAGGTGGGGACAATTTTGGTCTGGGGTCCATCCTTCGATATAAGGATTTTTTGCAGTCAGGTCCCGGGCCAGGGACCGCTGGGCACATCTTTTGTCCCTTTTCCCTGGGAAAGAAAACTCACCAGTCCAGGTTCCTGATGTCAGTTTGTAGGGCTCCCTTGGGTCTACCAGGGCAGCACAAGTTTGAGGTGGGGACAACTTTGGTCTGGGGTCCATCCTTCGATATAAGGATTTTTGGCAGTCAGGTCCCAGCCCAGGGGCCCCTGGGCACATCCTTTGTCCCTTTTCCCTGGGAAAGAAAACTCACCAGTCCAGGTTCCTGATGTCAGTTTGTAGGGCTCCCTTGGGTCTATCTGGGCAGCACAAGTTTGAGGTGGGGACAACTTCGGTCTGGGCTCCATCCTTCGATATAAGGATTTTTTGCAGTCAGTGCCAAGCCCAGGGGCCCTTGGGCACATCGTTTGGCCATTTTCCCTGGGAAAGAAAACTCACAGGTCCAGGTTCCTGATGTCACTTTGTAGGGCTCCCTTGGGTCTATCAGGGCAGCACAAGTTTGAGGTGGGGACAACTTCGGTCTGGGCTCCATCCTTCGATATAAGAATTTTCCTCAGTCAGGTCCCGGGCCAGGCGCCCCTGGGCACATCCTTTGTCCCTTTTCCCTGGGAAAGAAAACTCACCAGTCCAGGTTCCTGATGTCAGTTTGTAGGGCTCCCTTGGGTCTATCAGGGCAGCACAAGTTTGAGGTGGGGAGAATTTTGTTCTGGGGTCCATCCTTCGATATAAGGATTTTATGCAGTCAGGTCCCAGCCCAGGGGCCCCTGGGCACATCCTTTGTCCCTTTTCCCTGGGAAAGAAAACTCACCAGTCCAGGTTCCTGATGTCAGTTTGTAGGGCTCCCTTGGGTCTATCTGGGCAGCACAAGTTTGAGGTGAGGACAACTTTGGTCTGGGCTCCATCCTTCAATATAAGGATTTTTTGCAGTCAGGGCCCAGCCCAGGGCCAGGCTCCCCTGGGCACATCCTTTGTCCCTTTTCCCTGGGAAAAACAACTCACAGGTCCAGGTTCCTGATGTCAGTTTGTAGGGCATCCTTGGGTCTATCAGGGCAGCACAAGTTTGAGGTGGGTACAACTTTGGTCTGGGGTCCATCCTTTGATATAAGGATTTTTTGCAGTCAGGGCCCAGCCCAGGGGCCCCTGGGCACATCCTTTATCATTTTCCCTGGGAAAGAACACTCACAGGTCCAGGTTCCTGATGTCAGTTTGTAGGGCTCCCTTGGGTCTATCAGGGCAGCACAAGTTTGAGGTGGGGACAACTTTGGTCTGGGCTCCATCCTTCGATATAAGAACTTTCCTCAGTCAGGTCCCGGGCCAGGCGCCCCTGGGCACATCCTTTGTCCCTTTTCCCTGGGAAAGAAAACTCACCAGTCCAGGTTCCTGATGTCAGTTTGTAGGGCTCCCTTGGGTCGATCAGGGCAGCACAAGTTTGAGGTGAAGACAATTTTGGTCTGGGCTCCATCCTTCAATATAAGGATTTTTTGCAGTCAGGGCCCAGCCCAGGGCCAGGCTCCCCTGGGCACATCCTTTGTCCCTTTTCCCTGGGAAAGAAAACTCACCAGTCCAGGTTCCTGATGTCAGTTTGTAGGGCTCCCTTGGGTCGATCAGGGCAGCACAAGTTTGAGGTGGGGACAATTTTGGTCTGGGGTCCATCCTTCGATATAAGGATTTTTTGCAGTCAGGTCCCGGGCCAGGGACCGCTGGGCACATCCTTTGTCCCTTTTCCCTGGGAAAGAAAACTCACCAGTCCAGGTTCCTGATGTCAGTTTGTAGGGCTCCCTTGGGTCTACCAGGGCAGCACAAGTTTGAGGTGTGGACAACTTTGGTCTGGGCTCCATACTTCGATATAAGGATTTTTGGCAGTCAGGTCCCAGCCCAGGGGCCCCTGGGCACATCGTTTGGCCATTTTCCCTGGGAAAGAAAACTCACAGGTCCAGGTTCCTGATGTCAGTTTGTAGGGCTCCCTTGGGTCTATCAGGGCAGCACAAGTTTGAGGTGGGGACAATTTTGTTCTGGGGTCCATCCTTCGATATAAGGATTTTATGCAGTCAGGTCCCAGCCCAGGGGCCCCTGGGCACATCCTTTGTCCCTTTTCCCTGGGAAAGAAAATTCACAGGTCCAGGTTCCTGATGTCATTTTGTAGGGCTCCCTTGGGTCTATCTGGGCAGCACAAGTTTGAGGTGAGGACAATTTTGGTCTGGGCTCCATCCTTCAATAGAAGGATTTTTTGCAGTCAGTTCCCAGCCCAGGGCCAGGCTCCCCTGGGCACATCCTTTGTCCCTTTTCCCTGGGAAAAAAACCTCACAGGTCCAGGTTCCTGATGTCAGTTTGTAGGGCTCCCTTGGGTCTATCAGGGCAGCACAAGTTTGAGGTGGGGACAACTTCGGTCTGGGCTCCATCCTTCGATATAAGGATTTTATGCAGTCAGGTCCCAGCCCAGGGGCCCCTGGGCACATCCTTTGTCCCTTTTCCCTGGGAAAAAAAACTCACAAGTCCAGGTTCCTGATGTCAGTTTGTAGGGCTCCCTTGGGTCTATCAGGGCAGCACAAGTTTGAGGTGGGGACAACTTCGGTCTGGGGTCCATCCTTCGATATAAGGATTTTTTGCAGTCAGGGCCCAGCCCAGGGGCCCCTGGGCACATCCTTTATCATTTTCCCTGGGAAAGAACACTCACAGGTCCAGGTTCCTGATGTCAGTTTGTAGGGCTCCCTTGGGTCTATCAGGGCAGCACAAGTTTGAGGTGGGGACAACTTTGGTCTGGGCTCCATCCTTCGATATAAGAACTTTCCTCAGTCAGGTCCCGGGCCAGGCGCCCCTGGGCACATCCTTTGTCCCTTTTCCCTGGGAAAGAAAACTCACCAGTCCAGGTTCCTGATGTCAGTTTGTAGGGCTCCCTTGGGTCGATCAGGGCAGCACAAGTTTGAGGTGAGGACAAGTTTGGTCAGGGGTCCATCCTTCAATATAAGGATTTTTGCAATCAGGTCCCAGCCCAGGGGCCCCTGGGCACATCCTTTATCCCTTTTCCCTGGGAAAGAAAACTCACAGGTCCAGGTTCCTGATGTCAGTTTGTAGGGCTCCCTTGGGTCTATCTGGGCAGCACAAGTTTGAGGTGAGGACAATTTTGGTCTGGGCTCCATCCTTCAATATAAGGATTTTTTGCAGTCAGGGCCCACCCCAGGGCCAGGCTCCCCTGGGCACATCCTTTGTCCCTTTTCCCTGGGAAAGAAAATTCACAGGTCCAGGTTCCTGATGTCAGTTTGTAGGGCTCCCTTGGGTCTACCAGGGCAGCACAAGTTTGAGGTGGGGACAACTTTGGTCTGGGGTCCATCCTTCGATATAAGGAGTTTTTGCAGTCAGGCCCCAGCCCAGGGGCCACTGGGCACATCCTTTGTCCCTTTTCCCTGGGAAAGAAAACTCACAGGTCCAGGTTCCTGATGTCAGTTTGTAGGGCTCCCTTGGGTCTATCAGGGCAGCACAAGTTTGAGGTGGGGACAACTTCGGTCTGGGCTCCATCCTTCGATATAAGGATTTTTTGCAGTCAGTGCCAAGCCCAGGGGCCCTTGGGCACATCGTTTGGCCATTTTCCCTGGGAAAGAAAACTCACAGGTCCAGGTTCCTGATGTCAGTTTGTAGGGCTCCCTTGGGTCTATCAGGGCAGCACAAGTTTGAGGTGGGGACAACTTCGGTCTGGGCTCCATCCTTCGATATAAGAATTTTCCTCAGTCAGGTCCCGGGCCAGGCGCCCCTGGGTACATCCTTTGTCCCTTTTCCCTGGGAAAGAAAATTCACAGGTCCAGGTTCCTGATGTCAGTTTGTAGGGCTCCCTTGGGTCTATCTGGGCAGCACAAGTTTGAGGTGAGGACAATTTTGGTCTGGGCTCCATCCTTCAATATAAGGATTTTTTGCAGTCAGGGCCCAGCCCAGGGCCAGGCTCCCCTGGGCACATCCTTTGTCCCTTTTCCCTGGGAAAAAAAACTCACAGGTCCAGGTTCCTGATGTCACTTTGTAGGGCTCCCTTGGGTCTATCAGGGCAGCACAAGTTTGAGGTGGGGACAACTTTGGTCTGGGGTCCATCCTTCGATATAAGGATTTTTTGCAGTCAGGGCCCAGCCCAGGGGCCCCTGGGCACATCCTTTGTCCCTTTTCCCTGGGAAAGAACACTCACAGGTCCAGGTTCCTGATGTCAGTTTGTACGGCTCCCTTGGGTCTATCAGGGCAGCACAAGTTTGAGGTGGGGACAACTTTGGTCTGGGCTCCATCCTTCGATATAAGAACTTTCCTCAGTCAGGTACCGGGCCAGGCGCCCCTGGGCACATCCTTTGTCCCTTTTCCCTGGGAAAGAAAACTCACCAGTCCAGGTTCCTGATGTCAGTTTGTAGGGCTCCCTTGGGTCGATCAGGGCAGCACAAGTTTGAGGTGAAGACAATTTTGGTCTGGGCTCCATCCTTCAATATAAGGATTTTTTGCAGTCAGGGCCCAGCCCAGGGCCAGGCTCCCCTGGGCACATCCTTTGTCCCTTTTCCCTGGGAAAGAAAATTCACAGGTCCAGTTTCCTGATGTGAGTTTGTAGGGCTCCCTTGGGTCTATCAGGGCAGCACAAGTTTGAGGTGGGGACAATTTTGGTCTGGGGTCCATCCTTCGATATAAGGATTTTTTGCAGTCAGGTCCCGGGCCAGGGACCGCTGGGCACATCCTTTGTCCCTTTTCCCTGGGAAAGAAAACTCACCAGTCCAGGTTCCTGATGTCAGTTTGTAGGGCTCCCTTGGGTCTATCAGGGCAGCACAAGTTTGAGGTGGGGACAATTTTGTTCTGGGGTCCATCCTTCGATATAAGGATTTTATGCAGTCAGGTCCCAGCCCAGGGGCCCCTGGGCACATCCTTTGTCCCTTTTCCCTGGGAAAGAAAATTCACAGGTCCAGGTTCCTGATGTCAGTTTGTAGGGCTCCCTTGGGTCTATCTGGGCAGCACAAGTTTGAGGTGAGGACAATTTTGGTCTGGGCTCCATCCTTCAATAGAAGGATTTTTTGCAGTCAGTTCCCAGCCCAAGGCCAGGCTCTCCTGGGCACATCCTTTGTCCCTTTTCCCTGGGAAAGAAAACTCACAGGTCCAGGTTCCTGATGTCACTTTGTAGGGCTCCCTTGGGTCTACCGGAGCAACACAAGTTTGAGGTGGGGACAACTTTGGTCTGGGGTCCATCCTTCGATATAAGGATTTTTTGCAGTCAGGTCCCAGCCAAGGGGCCCCTGGGCACATCCTTTGGCCATTTTCCCTTGGAAAGAAAACTCACCAGTCCAGGTTCCTGATGTCAGTTTGTAGGGCTCCCTTGGGTCTATCAGGGCAGCACAAGTTTGAGGTGGGGACAACTTCGGTCTGGGCTCCATCCTTCGATATAAGGAGTTTTTGCAGTCAGGTCCCAGCCCAGGGGCCCCTGGGCACATCCTTTGTCCCTTTTCCCTGGGAAAAAAAACTCACAGGTCCAGGTTCCTGATGTCAGTTTGTAGGGCTCCCTTGGGTCTATCAGGGCAGCACAAGTTTGAGGTGGGGACAACTTTGGTCTGGGCTCCATCCTTCGATATCAGGATTTTATGCAGTCAGGTCCCAGCCCAGGGGCCCCTGGGCACATCCTTTGGCCATTTTCCCTTGGAAAGAAAACTCACCAGTCCAGGTTCCTGATGTCAGTTTGTAGGGCTCCCTTGGGTCAATCAGGGCAGCACAAGTTTGAGGTGGGGACAATTTTGGTCTGGGGTCCATCCTTCGATATAAGGATTTTATGCAGTCGGGGCCCAGCCCAGGGGCCCCTGGGCACATCCTTTGTCCCTTTTCCCTGGGAAAGAAAATTCACAGGTCCAGGTTCCTGATGTGAGTTTGTAGGGCTCCCTTGGGTCTATCTGGGCAGCACAAGTTTGAGGTGAGGACAATTTTGGTCTGGGCTCCATCCTTCAATATATGGATTTTTTGCAGTCAGGGCCCAGCCCAGGGCCAGGCTCCCCTGGGCACATCCTTTGTCCCTTTTCCCTGGGAAAAAAACCTCACAGGTCCAGGTTCCTGATGTCAGTTTGTAGGGCTCCCTTGGGTCTATCAGGGCAGCACAAGTTTGAGGTGGGGACAACTTCGGTCTGGAATCCATCCTTCGATATAAGGAGTTTTTGCAGTCAGTGCCCAGCCCAGGGGTTCTTGGGCACATCTTTTGGCCATCTTCCCTGGGAAAGAAAACTCACAGGTCCAGGTTCCTGATGTCACTTTGTAGGGCTCCCTTGGGTCTATCAGGGCAGCACAAGTTTGAGGTGGGGACAACTTCGGTCTGGGGTCCATCCTTCGATATAAGGATTTTTTGCAGTCAGGGCCCAGCCCAGGGCCAGGCTCCCCTGGGCACATCCTTTGTCCCTTTTCCCTGGGAAAAAAAACTCACAGGTCCAGGTTCCTGATGTCACTTTGTAGGGCTCCCTTGGGTCTATCAGGGCAGCACAAGTTTGAGGTGGGGACAACTTTGGTCTGGGGTCCATCCTTCGATATAAGGATTTTTTGCAGTCAGGGCCCAGCCCAGGGGCCCCTGGGCACATCCTTTGTCCCTTTTCCCTGGGAAAGAACACTCACAGGTCCAGGTTCCTGATGTCAGTTTGTAGGGCTCCCTTGGGTCTATCAGGGCAGCACAAGTTTGAGGTGGGGACAACTTTGGTCTGGGCTCCATCCTTCGATATAAGAACTTTCCTCAGTCAGGTCCCGGGCCAGGCGCCCCTGGGCACATCCTTTGTCCCTTTTCCCTGGGAAAGAAAACTCACCAGTCCAGGTTCCTGATGTCAGTTTGTAGGGCTCCCTTGGGTCGATCAGGGCAGCACAAGTTTGAGGTGAAGACAATTTTGGTCTGGGCTCCATCCTTCAATATAAGGATTTTTTGCAGTCAGGGCCCAGCCCAGGGCCAGGCTCCCCTGGGCACATCCTTTGTCCCTTTTCCCTGGGAAAGAAAATTCACAGGTCCAGTTTCCTGATGTGAGTTTGTAGGGCTCCCTTGGGTCTATCAGGGCAGCACAAGTTTGAGGTGGGGACAATTTTGGTCTGGGGTCCATCCTTCGATATAAGGATTTTTTGCAGTCAGGTCCCGGGCCAGGGACCGCTGGGCACATCCTTTGTCCCTTTTCCCTGGGAAAGAAAACTCACCAGTCCAGGTTCCTGATGTCAGTTTGTAGGGCTCCCTTGGGTCTATCAGGGCAGCACAAGTTTGAGGTGGGGACAATTTTGTTCTGGGGTCCATCCTTCGATATAAGGATTTTATGCAGTCAGGTCCCAGCCCAGGGGCCCCTGGGCACATCCTTTGTCCCTTTTCCCTGGGAAAGAAAATTCACAGGTCCAGGTTCCTGATGTCAGTTTGTAGGGCTCCCTTGGGTCTATCTGGGCAGCACAAGTTTGAGGTGAGGACAATTTTGGTCTGGGCTCCATCCTTCAATAGAAGGATTTTTTGCAGTCAGTTCCCAGCCCAGGGCCAGGCTCCCCTGGGCACATCCTTTGTCCCTTTTCCCTGGGAAAGAAAACTCACAGGTCCAGGTTCCTGATGTCACTTTGTAGGTCTCCCTTGGGTCTACCGGAGCAACACAAGTTTGAGGTGGGGACAACTTTGGTCTGGGGTCCATCCTTCGATATAAGGATTTTTTGCAGTCAGGTCCAGGCCAAGGGGCCCCTGGGCACATCCTTTGGCCATTTTCCCTTGGAAAGAAAACTCACCAGTCCAGGTTCCTGATGTCAGTTTGTAGGGCTCCCTTGGGTCTATCAGGGCAGCACAAGTTTGAGGTGGGGACAACTTCGGTCTGGGCTCCATCCTTCGATATAAGGAGTTTTTGCAGTCAGGTCCCAGCCCAGGGGCCCCTGGGCACATCCTTTGTCCCTTTTCCCTGGGAAAAAAAACTCACAGGTCCAGGTTCCTGATGTCAGTTTGTAGGGCTCCCTTGGGTCTATCAGGGCAGCACAAGTTTGAGGTGGGGACAACTTTGGTCTGGGCTCCATCCTTCGATATCAGGATTTTATGCAGTCAGGTCCCAGCCCAGGGGCCCCTGGGCACATCCTTTGGCCATTTTCCCTTGGAAAGAAAACTCACCAGTCCAGGTTCCTGATGTCAGTTTGTAGGGCTCCCTTGGGTCAATCAGGGCAGCACAAGTTTGAGGTGGGGACAATTTTGGTCTGGGGTCCATCCTTCGATATAAGGATTTTATGCAGTCGGGGCCCAGCCCAGGGGCCCCTGGGCACATCCTTTGTCCCTTTTCCCTGGGAAAGAAAATTCACAGGTCCAGGTTCCTGATGTGAGTTTGTAGGGCTCCCTTGGGTCTATCTGGGCAGCACAAGTTTGAGGTGAGGACAATTTTGGTCTGGGCTCCATCCTTCAATATATGGATTTTTTGCAGTCAGGGCCCAGCCCAGGGCCAGGCTCCCCTGGGCACATCCTTTGTCCCTTTTCCCTGGGAAAAAAACCTCACAGGTCCAGGTTCCTGATGTCAGTTTGTAGGGCTCCCTTGGGTCTATCAGGGCAGCACAAGTTTGAGGTGGGGACAACTTCGGTCTGGGCTCCATCCTTCGATATAAGGATTTTATGCAGTCAGGTCCCAGCCCAGGGGCCCCTGGGCACATCCTTTGTCCCTTTTCCCTGGGAAAAAAAACTCACAAGTCCAGGTTCCTGATGTCAGTTTGTAGGGCTCCCTTGGGTCTATCAGGGCAGCACAAGTTTGAGGTGGGGACAATTTTGGTCTGGGATCCATCCTTCGATATAAGGAGTTTTTGCAGTCAGTGCCCAGCCCAGGGGTTCTTGGGCACATCTTTTGGCCATTTTCCCTGGGAAAGAAAACTCACAGGTCCAGGTTCCTGATGTCACTTTGTAGGGCTCCCTTGGGTCTATCAGGGCAGCACAAGTTTGAGGTGGGGACAACTTCGGTCTGGGGTCCATCCTTCGATATAAGGATTTTTTGCAGTCAGGGCCCAGCCCAGGGCCAGGCTCCCCTGGGCACATCCTTTGTCCCTTTTCCCTGGGAAAAAAAACTCACAGGTCCAGGTTCCTGATGTCACTTTGTAGGGCTCCCTTGGGTCTATCAGGGCAGCACAAGTTTGAGGTGGGGACAACTTTGGTCTGGGGTCCATCCTTCGATATAAGGATTTTTTTCCGTCAAGTCCTGGGCCAGGACCAGGGACCCATGGGGACATCCTTTGGCCATTTTCCCTGGGAAAGAAAATTCACAGGTCCAGGTTCCTGATGTGAGTTTGTAGGGCTCCCTTGGGTCTATCTGGGCAGCACAAGTTTGAGGTGAGGACAATTTTGGTCTGGGCTCCATCCTTCAATATATGGATTTTTTGCAGTCAGGGCCCAGCCCAGGGCCAGGCTCCCCTGGGCACATCCTTTGTCCCTTTTCCCTGGGAAAAAAACCTCACAGGTCCAGGTTCCTGATGTCAGTTTGTAGGGCTCCCTTGGGTCTATCAGGGCAGCACAAGTTTGAGGTGGGGACAACTTCGGTCTGGAATCCATCCTTCGATATAAGGAGTTTTTGCAGTCAGTGCCCAGCCCAGGGGTTCTTGGGCACATCTTTTGGCCATCTTCCCTGGGAAAGAAAACTCACAGGTCCAGGTTCCTGATGTCACTTTGTAGGGCTCCCTTGGGTCTATCAGGGCAGCACAAGTTTGAGGTGGGGACAACTTCGGTCTGGGGTCCATCCTTCGATATAAGGATTTTTTGCAGTCAGGGCCCAGCCCAGGGCCAGGCTCCCCTGGGCACATCCTTTGTCCCTTTTCCCTGGGAAAAAAAACTCACAGGTCCAGGTTCCTGATGTCACTTTGTAGGGCTCCCTTGGGTCTATCAGGGCAGCACAAGTTTGAGGTGGGGACAACTTTGGTCTGGGGTCCATCCTTCGATATAAGGATTTTTTGCAGTCAGGGCCCAGCCCAGGGGCCCCTGGGCACATCCTTTGTCCCTTTTCCCTGGGAAAGAACACTCACAGGTCCAGGTTCCTGATGTCAGTTTGTAGGGCTCCCTTGGGTCTATCAGGGCAGCACAAGTTTGAGGTGGGGACAACTTTGGTCTGGGCTCCATCCTTCGATATAAGAACTTTCCTCAGTCAGGTCCCGGGCCAGGCGCCCCTGGGCACATCCTTTGTCCCTTTTCCCTGGGAAAGAAAACTCACCAGTCCAGGTTCCTGATGTCAGTTTGTAGGGCTCCCTTGGGTCGATCAGGGCAGCACAAGTTTGAGGTGAAGACAATTTTGGTCTGGGCTCCATCCTTCAATATAAGGATTTTTTGCAGTCAGGGCCCAGCCCAGGGCCAGGCTCCCCTGGGCACATCCTTTGTCCCTTTTCCCTGGGAAAGAAAATTCACAGGTCCAGTTTCCTGATGTGAGTTTGTAGGGCTCCCTTGGGTCTATCAGGGCAGCACAAGTTTGAGGTGGGGACAATTTTGGTCTGGGGTCCATCCTTCGATATAAGGATTTTTTGCAGTCAGGTCCCGGGCCAGGGACCGCTGGGCACATCCTTTGTCCCTTTTCCCTGGGAAAGAAAACTCACCAGTCCAGGTTCCTGATGTCAGTTTGTAGGGCTCCCTTGGGTCTATCAGGGCAGCACAAGTTTGAGGTGGGGACAATTTTGTTCTGGGGTCCATCCTTCGATATAAGGATTTTATGCAGTCAGGTCCCAGCCCAGGGGCCCCTGGGCACATCCTTTGTCCCTTTTCCCTGGGAAAGAAAATTCACAGGTCCAGGTTCCTGATGTCAGTTTGTAGGGCTCCCTTGGGTCTATCTGGGCAGCACAAGTTTGAGGTGAGGACAATTTTGGTCTGGGCTCCATCCTTCAATAGAAGGATTTTTTGCAGTCAGTTCCCAGCCCAGGGCCAGGCTCCCCTGGGCACATCCTTTGTCCCTTTTCCCTGGGAAAGAAAACTCACAGGTCCAGGTTCCTGATGTCACTTTGTAGGTCTCCCTTGGGTCTACCGGAGCAACACAAGTTTGAGGTGGGGACAACTTTGGTCTGGGGTCCATCCTTCGATATAAGGATTTTTTGCAGTCAGGTCCCAGCCAAGGGGCCCCTGGGCACATCCTTTGGCCATTTTCCCTTGGAAAGAAAACTCACCAGTCCAGGTTCCTGATGTCAGTTTGTAGGGCTCCCTTGGGTCTATCAGGGCAGCACAAGTTTGAGGTGGGGACAACTTCGGTCTGGGCTCCATCCTTCGATATAAGGAGTTTTTGCAGTCAGGTCCCAGCCCAGGGGCCCCTGGGCACATCCTTTGTCCCTTTTCCCTGGGAAAAAAAACTCACAGGTCCAGGTTCCTGATGTCAGTTTGTAGGGCTCCCTTGGGTCTATCAGGGCAGCACAAGTTTGAGGTGGGGACAACTTTGGTCTGGGCTCCATCCTTCGATATCAGGATTTTATGCAGTCAGGTCCCAGCCCAGGGGCCCCTGGGCACATCCTTTGGCCATTTTCCCTTGGAAAGAAAACTCACCAGTCCAGGTTCCTGATGTCAGTTTGTAGGGCTCCCTTGGGTCAATCAGGGCAGCACAAGTTTGAGGTGGGGACAATTTTGGTCTGGGGTCCATCCTTCGATATAAGGATTTTATGCAGTCGGGGCCCAGCCCAGGGGCCCCTGGGCACATCCTTTGTCCCTTTTCCCTGGGAAAGAAAATTCACAGGTCCAGGTTCCTGATGTGAGTTTGTAGGGCTCCCTTGGGTCTATCTGGGCAGCACAAGTTTGAGGTGAGGACAATTTTGGTCTGGGCTCCATCCTTCAATATATGGATTTTTTGCAGTCAGGGCCCAGCCCAGGGCCAGGCTCCCCTGGGCACATCCTTTGTCCCTTTTCCCTGGGAAAAAAACCTCACAGGTCCAGGTTCCTGATGTCAGTTTGTAGGGCTCCCTTGGGTCTATCAGGGCAGCACAAGTTTGAGGTGGGGACAACTTCGGTCTGGGCTCCATCCTTCGATATAAGGATTTTATGCAGTCAGGTCCCAGCCCAGGGGCCCCTGGGCACATCCTTTGTCCCTTTTCCCTGGGAAAAAAAACTCACAAGTCCAGGTTCCTGATGTCAGTTTGTAGGGCTCCCTTGGGTCTATCAGGGCAGCACAAGTTTGAGGTGGGGACAATTTTGGTCTGGGATCCATCCTTCGATATAAGGAGTTTTTGCAGTCAGTGCCCAGCCCAGGGGTTCTTGGGCACATCTTTTGGCCATTTTCCCTGGGAAAGAAAACTCACAGGTCCAGGTTCCTGATGTCACTTTGTAGGGCTCCCTTGGGTCTATCAGGGCAGCACAAGTTTGAGGTGGGGACAACTTCGGTCTGGGGTCCATCCTTCGATATAAGGATTTTTTGCAGTCAGGGCCCAGCCCAGGGCCAGGCTCCCCTGGGCACATCCTTTGTCCCTTTTCCCTGGGAAAAAAAACTCACAGGTCCAGGTTCCTGATGTCACTTTGTAGGGCTCCCTTGGGTCTATCAGGGCAGCACAAGTTTGAGGTGGGGACAACTTTGGTCTGGGGTCCATCCTTCGATATAAGGATTTTTTTCCGTCAAGTCCTGGGCCAGGACCAGGGACCCATGGGGACATCCTTTGGCCATTTTCCCTGGGAAAGAAAACTCACAGGTCCAGGTTCCTGATGTCACTTTGTAGGGCTCCCTTGGGTCTATCAGGGCAGCACAAGTTTGAGGTGGGGACAACTTTGGTCTGGGGTCCATCCTTCGATATAAGGATTTTTTGCAGTCAGGGCCCAGCCCAGGGGCCCCTGGGCACATCCTTTGTCCCTTTTCCCTGGGAAAGAACACTCACAGGTCCAGGTTCCTGATGTCAGTTTGTAGGGCTCCCTTGGGTCTATCAGGGCAGCACAAGTTTGAGGTGGGGACAACTTTGGTCTGGGCTCCATCCTTCGATATAAGAACTTTCCTCAGTCAGGTCCCGGGCCAGGCGCCCCTGGGCACATCCTTTGTCCCTTTTCCCTGGGAAAGAAAACTCACCAGTCCAGGTTCCTGATGTCAGTTTGTAGGGCTCCCTTGGGTCTATCAGGGCAGCACAAGTTTGAGGTGAAGACAATTTTGGTCTGGGCTCCATCCTTCGATATAAGGATTTTATGCAGTCAGGTCCCAGCCCAGGGGCCCCTGGGCACATCCTTTGTCCCTTTTCCCTGGGAAAGAAAATTCACAGGTCCAGTTTCCTGATGTGAGTTTGTAGGGCTCCCTTGGGTCTATCAGGGCAGCACAAGTTTGAGGTGGGGACAATTTTGTTCTGGGGTCCATCCTTCGATATAAGGATTTTATGCAGTCAGGTCCCAGCCCAGGGGCCCCTGGGCACATCCTTTGTCCCTTTTCCCTGGGAAAGAAAATTCACAGGTCCAGGTTCCTGATGTCAGTTTGTAGGGTTCCCTTGGGTCTATCTGGGCAGCACAAGTTTGAGGTGAGGACAATTTTGGTCAGGGGTCCATCCTTCAATAGAAGGATTTTTTGCAGTCAGTTCCCAGCCCAGGGCCAGGCTCCCCTGGGCACATCCTTTGTCCCTTTTCCCTGGGAAAGAAAACTCACAGGTCCAGGTTCCTGATGTAGCTTTGTAGGTCTCCCTTGGGTCTACCGGAGCAACACAAGTTTGAGGTGGGGACAACTTTGGTCTGGGGTCCATCCTTCGATATAAGGATTTTTTGCAGTCAGGTCCCAGCCAAGGGGCCCCTGGGCACATCCTTTGGCCATTTTCCCTTGGAAAGAAAACTCACCAGTCCAGGTTCCTGATGTCAGTTTGTAGGGCTCCCTTGCGTCTATCAGGGCAGCACAAGTTTGAGGTGGGGACAACTTCGGTCTGGAATCCATCCTTCGATATAAGGAGTTTTTGCAGTCAGTGCCCAGCCCAGGGGTTCTTGGGCACATCGTTTGGCCATTTTCCCTGGGAAAGAAAACTCACAGGTCCAGGTTCCTGATGTCACTTTGTAGGGCTCCCTTGGGTCTATCAGGGCAGCACAAGTTTGAGGTGGGGACAACTTTGGTCTGGGGTCCATCCTTCGATATAAGGATTTTTTGCAGTCAGGGCCCAGCCCAGGGGCCCCTGGGCACATCCTTTGTCCCTTTTCCCTGGGAAAGAACACTCACAGGTCCAGGTTCCTGATGTCAGTTTGTAGGGCTCCCTTGGGTCTATCAGGGCAGCACAAGTTTGAGGTGGGGACAATTTTGGTCTGGGCTCCATCCTTCAATATAAGGATTTTTTGCAGTCAGGTCCCGGGCCAGGCGCCCCTGGGCACATCCTTTGTCCCTTTTCCCTGGGAAAGAAAACTCACCAGTCCAGGTTCCTGATGTCAGTTTGTAGGGCTCCCTTGGGTCGATCAGGGCAGCACAAGTTTGAGGTGAGGACAATTTTGGTCAGGGGTCCATCCTTCAATATAAGGATTTTTGCAATCAGGTCCCAGCCCAGGGGCCCCTGGGCACATCCTTTGTCCCTTTTCCCTGGGAAAGAAAACTCACAGGTCCAGGTTCCTGATGTCAGTTTGTAGGGCTCCCTTGGGTCTATCTGGGCAGCACAAGTTTGAGGTGAGGACAATTTTGGTCTGGGCTCCATCCTTCAATATAAGGATTTTTTGCAGTCAGGGCCCAGCCCAGGGCCAGGCTCCCGTGGGCACATCCTTTGTCCCTTTTCCCTGGGAAAGAAAATTCACAGGTCCAGTTTCCTGATGTGAGTTTGTAGGGCTCCCTTGGGTCTATCAGGGCAGCACAAGTTTGAGGTGGGGACAATTTTGGTCTGGGGTCCATCCTTCGATATAAGGATTTTTTGCAGTCAGGTCCCGGGCCAGGGACCGCTGGGCATATCCTTTGTCCCTTTTCCCTGGGAAAGAAAACTCACCAGTCCAGGTTCCTGATGTCAGTTTGTAGGGCTCCCTTGGGTCTACCAGGGCAGCACAAGTTTGAGGTGGGGACAACTTTGGTCTGGGGTCCATCCTTCGATATAAGGATTTTTGGCAGTCAGGTCCCAGCCCAGGGGCCCCTGGGCACATCCTTTGGCCATTTTCCCTGGGAAAGAAAACTCACCAGTCCAGGTTCCTGATGTCAGTTTGTAGGGCTCCCTTGGGTCTATCAGGGCAGCACAAGTTTGAGGTGGGGACAATTTTGTTCTGGGGTCCATCCTTCGATATAAGGATTTTATGCAGTCAGGTCCCAGCCCAGGGGCCCCTGGGCACATCCTTTGTCCCTTTTCCCTGGGAAAGAAAATTCACAGGTCCAGGTTCCTGATGTCAGTTTGTAGGGCTCCCTTGGGTCTATCTGGGCAGCACAAGTTTGAGGTGAGGACAATTTTGGTCTGGGCTCCATCCTTCAATATAAGGATTTTTTGCAGTCAGTTCCCAGCCCAGGGCCAGGCTCCCCTGGGCACATCCTTTGTCCCTTTTCCCTGGGAAAGAAAACTCACAGGTCCAGGTTCCTGATGTCACTTTGTAGGTCTCCCTTGGGTCTACCGGAGCAACACAAGTTTGAGGTGGGGACAACTTTGGTCTGGGCTCCATCCTTCGATATCAGGATTTTATTCAGTCAGGTCCCAGCCCAGGGGCCCCTGGGCACATCCTTTGGCCATTTTCCCTTGGAAAGAAAACTCACAGGTCCAGGTTCCTGATGTCAGTTTGTAGGGCTCCCTTGGGTCTATCAGGGCAGCACAAGTTTGTGGTGGGGACAACTTTGATCTGGGCTCCATCCTTCGATATAAGGAGTTTTTGCAGTCAGGTCCCAGCCCAGGGGCCCCTGGGCACATCCTTTGTCCCTTTTCCCTGGGAAAAAAAACTCACAGGTCCAGGTTCCTGATGTCAGTTTGTAGGGCTCCCTTGGGTCTATCAGGGCAGCACAAGTTTGAGGTGGGGACAACTTTGGTCTGGGCTCCATCCTTCGATATCAGGATTTTATGCAGTCAGGTGCCAGCCCAGGGGCCCCTGGGCACATCCTTTGGCCATTTTCCCTTGGAAAGAAAACTCACCAGTCCAGGTTCCTGATGTCAGTTTGTAGGGCTCCCTTGGGTCAATCAGGGCAGCACAAGTTTGAGGTGGGGACAATTTTGGTCTGGGGTCCATCCTTCGATATAAGGATTTTATGCAGTCGGGGCCCAGCCCAGGGGCCCCTGGGCACATCCTTTGTCCCTTTTCCCTGGGAAAGAAAATTCACAGGTCCAGGTTCCTGATGTCAGTTTGTAGGGCTCCCTTGGGTCTATCTGGGCAGCACAAGTTTGAGGTGAGGACAATTTTGGTCTGGGCTCCATCCTTCAATATATGGATTTTTTGCAGTCAGGGCCCAGCCCAGGGCCAGGCTCTCCTGGGCACATCCTTTGTCCCTTTTCCCTGGGAAAAAAACCTCACAGGTCCAGGTTCCTGATGTCAGTTTGTAGGGCTCCCTTGGGTCTATCAGGGCAGCACAAGTTTGAGGTGGGGACAACTTCGGTCTGGGCTCCATCCTTCGATATAAGGATTTTATGCAGTCAGGTCCCAGCCCAGGGGCCCCTGGGCACATCCTTTGTCCCTTTTCCCTGGGAAAAAAAACTCACAGGTCCAGGTTCCTGATGTCAGTTTGTAGGGCTCCCTTGGGTCTATCAGGGCAGCACAAGTTTGAGGTGGGGACAACTTTGGTCTGGGGTCCATCCTTCGATATAAGGATTTTTTGCAGTCAGGGCCCAGCCCAGGGGCCCCTGGGCACATCCTTTGTCCCTTTTCCCTGGGAAAGAACACTCACAGGTCCAGGTTCCTGATGTCAGTTTGTAGGGCTCCCTTGGGTCTATCAGGGCAGCACAAGTTTGAGGTGGGGACAATTTTGGTCTGGGCTCCATCCTTCAATATAAGGATTTTTTGCAGTCAGGTCCCGGGCCAGGCGCCCCTGGGCACATCCTTTGTCCCTTTTCCCTGGGAAAGAAAACTCGCCAGTCCAGGTTCCTGATGTCAGTTTGTAGGGCTCCCTTGGGTCGATCAGGGCAGCACAAGTTTGAGGTGAGGACAATTTTGGTCAGGGGTCCATCCTTCAATATAAGGATTTTTGCAATCAGGTCCCAGCCCAGGGGCCCCTGGGCACATCCTTTGTCCCTTTTCCCTGGGAAAGAAAACTCACCAGTCCAGGCTCCTGATGTCAGTTTGTAGGGCTCCCTTGGGTCTATCAGGGCAGCACAAGTTTGAGGTGAGGACAATTTTGGTCAGGGGTCCATCCTTCAATATAAAGATATTTTGCAGTCAGGTTCCAGCCCAGGGCCAGGCTCCCCTGGGCACATCCTTTGTCCCTTTTCCCTGGGAAAGAAAACTCACAGGTCCAGGTTCCTGATGTCAGTTTGTAGGGCTCCCTTGGGTCTATCAGGGCAGCACAAGTTTGAGGTGGGGACACCTTTGGTCTGGGGTCCATCCTTCGATATAAGGATTTTTTGCAGTCAGGTCCCGGGCCAGGGACCCCTGGGCACATCCTTTGTCCCTTTTCCCTGGGAAAGAAAACTCACAGGTCCAGGTTCCTGATGTCAGTTTGTAGGGCTCCCTTGTGTCTACCAGGGCAGCACAAGTTTGAGGTGGGGACAACTTCGGTCTGGGCTCCATCCTTCGATATAAGGATTTTTTGCAGTCAGGTCCCAGCCAAGGGGCCCCTGGGCACATCCTTTGTCCCTTTTCCCTGGGAAAAAAAACTCACAGGTCTAGGTTCCTGATGTCAGTTTGTAGGGCTCCCTTGGGTCTATCAGGGCAGCACAAGTTTGAGGTGGGGACAACTTCGGTCTGGGCTCCATCCTTCGATATAAGGATTTTATGCAGTCAGATCCCAGCCCAGGGGCCCCTGGGCACACCCTTTGGCCATTTTCCCTTGGAAAGAAAACTCACCAGTCCAGGTTCCTGATGTCAGTTTGTAGGGCTCCCTTGGGTCTATCAGGGCAGCACAAGTTTGAGGTGGGGACAACTTTGGTCTGGGCTCCATCCTTCGATATAAGGAGTTTTTGCAGTCAGGTCCCAGCCCAGGGGCCCCTGGGCACATCCTTTGTCCCTTTTCCCTGGGAAAGAAAACTCACCAGTCCAGGTTCCTGATGTCAGTTTGTAGGGCTCCCTTGGGTCTATCAGGGCAGCACAAGTTTGAGGTGGGGACAACTTTGGTCTGGGCTCCATCCTTCGATATAAGAACTTTCCTCAGTCAGGTCCCGGGCCAGGCGCCCCTGGGCACATCCTTTGTCCCTTTTCCCTGGGAAAGAAAACTCACCAGTCCAGGTTCCTGATGTCAGTTTGTAGGGCTCCCTTGGGTCGATCAGGGCAGCACAAGTTTGAGGTGAGGACAATTTTGGTCAGGGGTCCATCCTTCAATATAAGGATTTTTACAATCAGGTCCCAGCCCAGGGGCCCCTGGGCACATCCTTTGTCCCTTTTCCCTGGGAAAGAAAACTCACAGGTCCAGGTTCCTGATGTCAGTTTGTAGGGCTCCCTTGGGTCTATCTGGGCAGCACAAGTTTGAGGTGAGGACAATTTTGGTCTGGGCTCCATCCTTCAATATAAGGATTTTTTGCAGTCAGGGCCCAGCCCAGGGCCAGGCTCCCCTGGGCACATCCTTTGTCCCTTTTCCCTGGGAAAGAAAATTCACAGGTCCAGTTTCCTGATGTGAGTTTGTAGGGCTCCCTTGGGTCTATCAGGGCAGCACAAGTTTGAGGTGGGGACAATTTTGGTCTGGGGTCCATCCTTCGATATAAGGATTTTTTGCAGTCAGGTCCCCGGCCATGGACCGCTGGGCACATCCTTTGTCCCTTTTCCCTGGGAAAGAAAACTCACCAGTCCAGGTTCCTGATGTCAGTTTGTAGGGCTCCCTTGGGTCTACCAGGGCAGCACAAGTTTGAGGTGGGGACAACTTTGGTCTGGGGTCCATCCTTCGATATAAGGATTTTTGGCAGTCAGGCCCCAGCCCAGGGGCCACTGGGCACATCCTTTGTCCCTTTTCCCTGGGAAAGAAAACTCACCAGTCCAGGTTCCTGATGTCAGTTTGTAGGGCTCCCTTGGGTCTATCAGGGCAGCACAAGTTTGAGGTGGGGACAACTTCGGTCTGGGCTCCATCCTTCGATATAAGAATTTTCCTCAGTCAGGTCCCGGGCCAGGCGCCCCTGGGCACATCCTTTGTCCCTTTTCCCTGGGAAAGAAAATTCACAGGTCCAGGTTCCTGATGTCAGTTTGTAGGGCTCCCTTGGGTCTATCTGGGCAGCACAAGTTTGAGGTGAGGACAATTTTGGTCTGGGCTCCATCCTTCAATATAAGGATTTTTTGCAGTCAGGGCCCAGCCCAGGGCCAGGCTCCCCTGGGCACATCCTTTGTCCCTTTTCCCTGGGAAAAAAAACTCACAGGTCCAGGTTCCTGATGTCACTTTGTAGGGCTCCCTTGGGTCTATCAGGGCAGCACAAGTTTGAGGTGAGGACAACTTTGGTCTGGGGTCCATCCTTCGATATAAGGATTTTTTGCAGTCAGGGCCCAGCCCAGGGGCCCCTGGGCACATCCTTTGTCCCTTTTCCCTGGGAAAGAACACTCACAGGTCCAGGTTCCTGATGTCAGTTTGTAGGGCTCCCTTGGGTCTATCAGGGCAGCACAAGTTTGAGGTGGGGACAACTTTGGTCTGGGCTCCATCCTTCGATATAAGAACTTTCCTCAGTCAGGTCCCGGGCCAGGCGCCCCTGGGCACATCCTTTGTCCCTTTTCCCTGGGAAAGAAAACTCACCAGTCCAGGTTCCTGATGTCAGTTTGTAGGGCTCCCTTGGGTCGATCAGGGCAGCACAAGTTTGAGGTGAAGACAATTTTGGTCTGGGCTCCATCCTTCAATATAAGGATTTTTTGCAGTCAGGGCCCAGCCCAGGGCCAGGCTCCCCTGGGCACATCCTTTGTCCCTTTTCCCTGGGAAAGAAAATTCACAGGTCCAGTTTCCTGATGTGAGTTTGTAGGGCTCCCTTGGGTCTATCAGGGCAGCACAAGTTTGAGGTGGGGACAATTTTGGTCTGGGGTCCATCCTTCGATATAAGGATTTTTTGCAGTCAGGTCCCGGGCCAGGGACCGCTGGGCACATCCTTTGTCCCTTTTCCCTGGGAAAGAAAACTCACCAGTCCAGGTTCCTGATGTCAGTTTGTAGGGCTCCCTTGGGTCTATCAGGGCAGCACAAGTTTGAGGTGGGGACAATTTTGTTCTGGGGTCCATCCTTCGATATAAGGATTTTATGCAGTCAGGTCCCAGCCCAGGGGCCCCTGGGCACATCCTTTGTCCCTTTTCCCTGGGAAAGAAAATTCACAGGTCCAGGTTCCTGATGTCAGTTTGTAGGGCTCCCTTGGGTCTATCTGGGCAGCACAAGTTTGAGGTGAGGACAATTTTGGTCTGGGCTCCATCCTTCAATATAAGGATTTTTTGCAGTCAGGGCCCAGCCCAGGGCCAGGCTCCCCTGGGCACATCCTTTGTCCCTTTTCCCTGGGAAAAAAACCTCACAGGTCCAGGTTCCTGATGTCAGTTTGTAGGGCTCCCTTGGGTCTATCAGGGCAGCACAAGTTTGAGGTGAGGACAATTTTGGTCAGGGGTCCATCCTTCAATATAAGGATTTTTGCAATCAGGTCCCAGCCCAGGGGCCCCTGGGCACATCCTTTGTCCCTTTTCCCTGGGAAAGAAAACTCACAGGTCCAGGTTCCTGATGTCAGTTTGTAGGGCTCCCTTGGGTCTATCTGGGCAGCACAAGTTTGAGGTGAGGACAATTTTGGTCTGGGCTCCATCCTTCAATATAAGGATTTTTTGCAGTCAGGGCCCAGCCCAGGGCCAGGCTCCCCTGGGCACATCCTTTGTCCCTTTTCCCTGGGAAAGAAAATTCACAGGTCCAGTTTCCTGATGTGAGTTTGTAGGGCTCCCTTGGGTCTATCAGGGCAGCACAAGTTTGAGGTGGGGACAATTTTGGTCTGGGGTCCATCCTTCGATATAAGGATTTTTTGCAGTCAGGTCCCCGGCCAGGGACCGCTGGGCACATCCTTTGTCCCTTTTCCCTGGGAAAGAAAACTCACCAGTCCAGGTTCCTGATGTCAGTTTGTAGGGCTCCCTTGGGTCTACCAGGGCAGCACAAGTTTGAGGTGGGGACAACTTTGGTCTGGGGTCCATCCTTCGATATAAGGATTTTTGGCAGTCAGGTCCCAGCCCAGGGGCCCCTGGGCACATGCTTTGTCCCTTTTCCCTGGGAAAAAAACCTCACAGGTCCAGGTTCCTGATGTCAGTTTGTAGGGCTCCCTTGGGTCTATCAGGGCAGCACAAGTTTGAGGTGGGGACAACTTTGGTGTGGGCTCCATCCTTCGATATAAGGAGTTTTTGCAGTCAGGCCCCAGCCCAGGGGCCACTGGGCACATCCTTTGTCCCTTTTCCCTGGGAAAGAAAACTCACAGGTCCAGGTTCCTGATGTCAGTTTGTAGGGCTCCCTTGGGTCTATCAGGGCAGCACAAGTTTGAGGTGGGGACAACTTTGGTCTGGGCTCCATCCTTCGATATCAGGATTTTTTGCAGTCAGTGCCAAGCCCAGGGGCCCTTGGGCACATCGTTTGGCCATTTTAGCTGGGAAAGAAAACTCACAGGTCCAGGTTCCTGATGTCAGTTTGTAGGGCTCCCTTGGGTCTATCAGGGCAGCACAAGTTTGAGGTGGGGACAACTTCGGTCTGGGCTCCATCCTTCGATATAAGAATTTTCCTCAGTCAGGTCCCGGGCCAGGCGCCCCTGGGCACATCCTTTGTCCCTTTTCCCTGGGAAAGAAAATTCACAGGTCCAGGTTCCTGATGTCAGTTTGTAGGGCTCCCTTGGGTCTATCTGGGCAGCACAAGTTTGAGGTGAGGACAATTTTGGTCTGGGCTCCATCCTTCAATATAAGGATTTTTTGCAGTCAGGGCCCAGCCCAGGGCCAGGCTCCCCTGGGCACATCCTTTGTCCCTTTTCCCTGGGAAAAAAAACTCACAGGTCCAGGTTCCTGATGTCACTTTGTAGGGCTCCCTTGGGTCTATCAGGGCAGCACAAGTTTGAGGTGGGGACAACTTTGGTCAGGGGTCCATCCTTCGATATAAGGATTTTTGGCAGTCAGGGCCCAGCCCAGGGGCCCCTGGGCACATCCTTTGTCCCTTTTCCCTGGGAAAGAAAATTCACAGGTCCAGGTTCCTGATGTCAGTTTGTAGGGCTCCCTTGGGTCTATCTGGGCAGCACAAGTTTGAGGTGAGGACAATTTTGGTCTGGGCTCCATCCTTCAATATATGGATTTTTTGCAGTCAGGGCCCAGCCCAGGGCCAGGCTCCCCTGGGCACATCCTTTGTCCCTTTTCCCTGGGAAAAAAACCTCACAGGTCCAGGTTCCTGATGTCAGTTTGTAGGGCTCCCTTGGGTCTATCAGGGCAGCACAAGTTTGAGGTGAGGACAATTTTGGTCAGGGGTCCATCCTTCAATATAAGGATTTTTGCAATCAGGTCCCAGCCCAGGGGCCCCTGGGCACATCCTTTGTCCCTTTTCCCTGGGAAAGAAAACTCACAGGTCCAGGTTCCTGATGTCAGTTTGTAGGGCTCCCTTGGGTCTATCTGGGCAGCACAAGTTTGAGGTGAGGACAATTTTGGTCTGGGCTCCATCCTTCAATATAAGGATTTTTTGCAGTCAGGGCCCAGCCCAGGGCCAGGCTCCCCTGGGCACATCCTTTGTCCCTTTTCCCTGGGAAAGAAAATTCACAGGTCCAGTTTCCTGATGTGAGTTTGTAGGGCTCCCTTGGGTCTATCAGGGCAGCACAAGTTTGAGGTGGGGACAATTTTGGTCTGGGGTCCATCCTTCGATATAAGGATTTTTTGCAGTCAGGTCCCCGGCCAGGGACCGCTGGGCACATCCTTTGTCCCTTTTCCCTGGGAAAGAAAACTCACCAGTCCAGGTTCCTGATGTCAGTTTGTAGGGCTCCCTTGGGTCTACCAGGGCAGCACAAGTTTGAGGTGGGGACAACTTTGGTCTGGGGTCCATCCTTCGATATAAGGATTTTTGGCAGTCAGGTCCCAGCCCAGGGGCCCCTGGGCACATGCTTTGTCCCTTTTCCCTGGGAAAAAAACCTCACAGGTCCAGGTTCCTGATGTCAGTTTGTAGGGCTCCCTTGGGTCTATCAGGGCAGCACAAGTTTGAGGTGGGGACAACTTTGGTCTGGGCTCCATCCTTCGATATAAGGAGTTTTTGCAGTCAGGCCCCAGCCCAGGGGCCACTGGGCACATCCTTTGTCCCTTTTCCCTGGGAAAGAAAACTCACAGGTCCAGGTTCCTGATGTCAGTTTGTAGGGCTCCCTTGGGTCTATCAGGGCAGCACAAGTTTGAGGTGGGGACAACTTCGGTCTGGGCTCCATCCTTCGATATAAGGATTTTTTGCAGTCAGTGCCAAGCCCAGGGGCCCTTGGGCACATCGTTTGGCCATTTTCCCTGGGAAAGAAAACTCACAGATCCAGGTTCCTGATGTCAGTTTGTAGGGCTCCCTTGGGTCTATCAGGGCAGCACAAGTTTGAGGTGGGGACAACTTCGGTCTGGGCTCCATCCTTCGATATAAGAATTTTCCTCAGTCAGGTCCCGGGCCAGGCGCCCCTGGGCACATCCTTTGTCCCTTTTCCCTGGGAAAGAAAATTCACAGGTCCAGGTTCCTGATGTCAGTTTGTAGGGCTCCCTTGGGTCTATCTGGGCAGCACAAGTTTGAGGTGAGGACAATTTTGGTCTGGGCTCCATCCTTCAATATAAGGATTTTTTGCAGTCAGGGCCCAGCCCAGGGCCAGGCTCCCCTGGGCACATCCTTTGTCCCTTTTCCCTGGGAAAAAAAACTCACAGGTCCAGGTTCCTGATGTCACTTTGTAGGGCTCCCTTGGGTCTATCAGGGCAGCACAAGTTTGAGGTGGGGACAACTTTGGTCTGGGGTCCATCCTTCGATATAAGGAGTTTTTGCAGTCAGGGCCCAGCCCAGGGGCCCCTGGGCACATCCTTTGTCCCTTTTCCCTGGGAAAGAACACTCACAGGTCCAGGTTCCTGATGTCAGTTTGTAGGGCTCCCTTGGGTCTATCAGGGCAGCACAAGTTTGAGGTGGGGACAACTTTGGTCTGGGCTCCATCCTTCGATATAAGAACTTTCCTCAGTCAGGTCCCGGGCCAGGCGCCCCTGGGCACATCCTTTGTCCCTTTTCCCTGGGAAAGAAAACTCACCAGTCCAGGTTCCTGATGTCAGTTTGTAGGGCTCCCTTGGGTCTATCTGGGCAGCACAAGTTTGAGGTGAGGACAATTTTGGTCTGGGCTCCATCCTTCAATATATGGATTTTTTGCAGTCAGGGCCCAGCCCAGGGCCAGGCTCCCCTTGGCACATCCTTTGTCCCTTTTCCCTGGGAAAAAAACCTCACAGGTCCAGGTTCCTGATGTCAGTTTGTAGGGCTCCCTTGGGTCTATCAGGGCAGCACAAGTTTGAGGTGAGGACAATTTTGGTCAGGGGTCCATCCTTCAATATAAGGATTTTTGCAATCAGGTCCCAGCCCAGGGGCCCCTGGGCACATCCTTTGTCCCTTTTCCCTGGGAAAGAAAACTCACAGGTCCAGGTTCCTGATGTCAGTTTGTAGGGCTCCCTTGGGTCTATCTGGGCAGCACAAGTTTGAGGTGAGGACAATTTTGGTCTGGGCTCCATCCTTCAATATAAGGATTTTTTGCAGTCAGGGCCCAGCCCAGGGCCAGGCTCCCCTGGGCACATCCTTTGTCCCTTTTCCCTGGGAAAGAAAATTCACAGGTCCAGTTTCCTGATGTGAGTTTGTAGGGCTCCCTTGGGTCTATCAGGGCAGCACAAGTTTGAGGTGGGGACAATTTTGGTCTGGGGTCCATCCTTCGATATAAGGATTTTTTGCAGTCAGGTCCCCGGCCAGGGACCGCTGGGCACATCCTTTGTCCCTTTTCCCTGGGAAAGAAAACTCACCAGTCCAGGTTCCTGATGTCAGTTTGTAGGGCTCCCTTGGGTCTACCAGGGCAGCACAAGTTTGAGGTGGGGACAACTTTGGTCTGGGGTCCATCCTTCGATATAAGGATTTTTGGCAGTCAGGTCCCAGCCCAGGGGCCCCTGGGCACATCCTTTGTCCCTTTTCCCTGGGAAAAAAACCTCACAGGTCCAGGTTCCTGATGTCAGTTTGTAGGGCTCCCTTGGGTCTATCAGGGCAGCACAAGTTTGAGGTGGGGACAACTTTGGTCTGGGCTCCATCCTTCGATATAAGGAGTTTTTGCAGTCAGGCCCCAGCCCAGGGGCCACTGGGCACATCCTTTGTCCCTTTTCCCTGGGAAAGAAAACTCACAGGTCCAGGTTCCTGATGTCAGTTTGTAGGGCTCCCTTGGGTCTATCAGGGCAGCACAAGTTTGAGGTGGGGACAACTTCGGTCTGGGCTCCATCCTTCGATATAAGGATTTTTTGCAGTCAGTGCCAAGCCCAGGGGCCCTTGGGCACATCGTTTGGCCATTTTCCCTGGGAAAGAAAACTCACAGGTCCAGGTTCCTGATGTCAGTTTGTAGGGCTCCCTTGGGTCTATCAGGGCAGCACAAGTTTGAGGTGGGGACAACTTCGGTCTGGGCTCCATCCTTCGATATAAGAATTTTCCTCAGTCAGGTCCCGGGCCAGGCGCCCCTGGGCACATCCTTTGTCCCTTTTCCCTGGGAAAGAAAATTCACAGGTCCAGGTTCCTGATGTCAGTTTGTAGGGCTCCCTTGGGTCTATCTGGGCAGCACAAGTTTGAGGTGAGGACAATTTTGGTCTGGGCTCCATCCTTCAATATAAGGATTTTTTGCAGTCAGGGCCCAGCCCAGGGCCAGGCTCCCCTGGGCACATCCTTTGTCCCTTTTCCCTGGGAAAAAAAACTCACAGGTCCAGGTTCCTGATGTCAGTTTGTAGGGCTCCCTTGGGTCTATCAGGGCAGCACAAGTTTGAGGTGGGGACAACTTTGGTCTGGGCTCCATCCTTCGATATAAGAACTTTCCTCAGTCAGGTCCCGGGCCAGGCGCCCCTGGGCACATCCTTTGTCCCTTTTCCCTGGGAAAGAAAACTCACCAGTCCAGGTTCCTGATGTCAGTTTGTAGGGCTCCCTTGGGTCTATCTGGGCAGCACAAGTTTGAGGTGAGGACAATTTTGGTCTGGGCTCCATCCTTCAATATATGGATTTTTTGCAGTCAGGGCCCAGCCCAGGGCCAGGCTCCCCTTGGCACATCCTTTGTCCCTTTTCCCTGGGAAAAAAACCTCACAGGTCCAGGTTCCTGATGTCAGTTTGTAGGGCTCCCTTGGGTCTATCAGGGCAGCACAAGTTTGAGGTGAGGACAATTTTGGTCAGGGGTCCATCCTTCAATATAAGGATTTTTGCAATCAGGTCCCAGCCCAGGGGCCCCTGGGCACATCCTTTGTCCCTTTTCCCTGGGAAAGAAAACTCACAGGTCCAGGTTCCTGATGTCAGTTTGTAGGGCTCCCTTGGGTCTATCTGGGCAGCACAAGTTTGAGGTGAGGACAATTTTGGTCTGGGCTCCATCCTTCAATATAAGGATTTTTTGCAGTCAGGGCCCAGCCCAGGGCCAGGCTCCCCTGGGCACATCCTTTGTCCCTTTTCCCTGGGAAAGAAAATTCACAGGTCCAGTTTCCTGATGTGAGTTTGTAGGGCTCCCTTGGGTCTATCAGGGCAGCACAAGTTTGAGGTGGGGACAATTTTGGTCTGGGGTCCATCCTTCGATATAAGGATTTTTTGCAGTCAGGTCCCCGGCCAGGGACCGCTGGGCACATCCTTTGTCCCTTTTCCCTGGGAAAGAAAACTCACCAGTCCAGGTTCCTGATGTCAGTTTGTAGGGCTCCCTTGGGTCTACCAGGGCAGCACAAGTTTGAGGTGGGGACAACTTTGGTCTGGGGTCCATCCTTCGATATAAGGATTTTTGGCAGTCAGGTCCCAGCCCAGGGGCCCCTGGGCACATCCTTTGTCCCTTTTCCCTGGGAAAAAAACCTCACAGGTCCAGGTTCCTGATGTCAGTTTGTAGGGCTCCCTTGGGTCTATCAGGGCAGCACAAGTTTGAGGTGGGGACAACTTTGGTCTGGGCTCCATCCTTCGATATAAGGAGTTTTTGCAGTCAGGCCCCAGCCCAGGGGCCACTGGGCACATCCTTTGTCCCTTTTCCCTGGGAAAGAAAACTCACAGGTCCAGGTTCCTGATGTCAGTTTGTAGGGCTCCCTTGGGTCTATCAGGGCAGCACAAGTTTGAGGTGGGGACAACTTCGGTCTGGGCTCCATCCTTCGATATAAGGATTTTTTGCAGTCAGTGCCAAGCCCAGGGGCCCTTGGGCACATCGTTTGGCCATTTTCCCTGGGAAAGAAAACTCACAGGTCCAGGTTCCTGATGTCAGTTTGTAGGGCTCCCTTGGGTCTATCAGGGCAGCACAAGTTTGAGGTGGGGACAACTTCGGTCTGGGCTCCATCCTTCGATATAAGAATTTTCCTCAGTCAGGTCCCGGGCCAGGCGCCCCTGGGCACATCCTTTGTCCCTTTTCCCTGGGAAAGAAAATTCACAGGTCCAGGTTCCTGATGTCAGTTTGTAGGGCTCCCTTGGGTCTATCTGGGCAGCACAAGTTTGAGGTGAGGACAATTTTGGTCTGGGCTCCATCCTTCAATATAAGGATTTTTTGCAGTCAGGGCCCAGCCCAGGGCCAGGCTCCCCTGGGCACATCCTTTGTCCCTTTTCCCTGGGAAAAAAAACTCACAGGTCCAGGTTCCTGATGTCACTTTGTAGGGCTCCCTTGGGTCTATCAGGGCAGCACAAGTTTGAGGTGGGGACAACTTTGGTCTGGGGTCCATCCTTCGATATAAGGATTTTTTGCAGTCAGGGCCCAGCCCAGGGGCCCCTGGGCACATCCTTTGTCCCTTTTCCCTGGGAAAGAACACTCACAGGTCCAGGTTCCTGATGTCAGTTTGTAGGGCTCCCTTGGGTCTATCAGGGCAGCACAAGTTTGAGGTGGGGACAACTTTGGTCTGGGCTCCATCCTTCGATATAAGAACTTTCCTCAGTCAGGTCCCGGGCCAGGCGCCCCTGGGCACATCCTTTGTCCCTTTTCCCTGGGAAAGAAAACTCACCAGTCCAGGTTCCTGATGTCAGTTTGTAGGGCTCCCTTGGGTCG
Organism: Lonchura striata; assembly: GCF_050655825.1. Classification (NCBI taxonomy): domain Eukaryota; kingdom Metazoa; phylum Chordata; class Aves; order Passeriformes; family Estrildidae; genus Lonchura; species Lonchura striata. The sequence continues at coordinate 14,743,452 of NC_140707.1, read as the reverse complement.
ATCAGGGCAGCACAATTTCGAGGTGAAGACAATATTGGTCAGGGGTCCATCCTTCAATATAAGGATTTTTGCAATCAGGTCCCAGCCCAGGGGCCCCTGGGCACATCCTTTGTCCCTTTTCCCTGGGAAAGAAAACTCACAGGTCCAGGTTCCTGATGTCAGTTTGTAGGGCTCCCTTGGGTCTATCTGGGCAGCACAAGTTTGAGGTGAGGACAATTTTGGTCTGGGCTCCATCCTTCAATATAAGGATTTTTTGCAGTCAGGGCCCAGCCCAGGGCCAGGCTCCCCTGGGCACATCCTTTGTCCCTTTTCCCTGGGAAAGAAAATTCACAGGTCCAGTTTCCTGATGTGAGTTTGTAGGGCTCCCTTGGGTCTATCAGGGCAGCACAAGTTTGAGGTGGGGACAATTTTGGTCTGGGGTCCATCCTTCGATATAAGGATTTTTTGCAGTCAGGTCCCCGGCCAGGGACCGCTGGGCACATCCTTTGTCCCTTTTCCCTGGGAAAGAAAACTCACCAGTCCAGGTTCCTGATGTCAGTTTGTAGGGCTCCCTTGGGTCTACCAGGGCAGCACAAGTTTGAGGTGGGGACAACTTTGGTCTGGGGTCCATCCTTCGATATAAGGATTTTTGGCAGTCAGGTCCCAGCCCAGGGGCCCCTGGGCACATGCTTTGTCCCTTTTCCCTGGGAAAAAAACCTCACAGGTCCAGGTTCCTGATGTCAGTTTGTAGGGCTCCCTTGGGTCTATCAGGGCAGCACAAGTTTGAGGTGGGGACAACTTTGGTCTGGGCTCCATCCTTCGATATAAGGAGTTTTTGCAGTCAGGCCCCAGCCCAGAGGCCACTGGGCACATCCTTTGTCCCTTTTCCCTGGGAAAGAAAACTCACAGGTCCAGGTTCCTGATGTCAGTTTGTAGGGCTCCCTTGGGTCTATCAGGGCAGCACAAGTTTGAGGTGGGGACAACTTCGGTCTGGGCTCCATCCTTCGATATAAGGATTTTTTGCAGTCAGTGCCAAGCCCAGGGGCCCTTGGGCACATCGTTTGGCCATTTTCCCTGGGAAAGAAAACTCACAGGTCCAGGTTCCTGATGTCAGTTTGTAGGGCTCCCTTGGGTCTATCAGGGCAGCACAAGTTTGAGGTGGGGACAACTTCGGTCTGGGCTCCATCCTTCGATATAAGAATTTTCCTCAGTCAGGTCCCGAGCCAGGCGCCCCTGGGCACATCCTTTGTCCCTTTTCCCTGGGAAAGAAAATTCACAGGTCCAGGTTCCTGATGTCAGTTTGTAGGGCTCCCTTGGGTCTATCTGGGCAGCACAAGTTTGAGGTGAGGACAATTTTGGTCTGGGCTCCATCCTTCAATATAAGGATTTTTTGCAGTCAGGGCCCAGCCCAGGGCCAGGCTCCCCTGGGCACATCCTTTGTCCCTTTTCCCTGGGAAAAAAAGCTCACAGGTCCAGGTTCCTGATGTCACTTTGTAGGGCTCCCTTGGGTCTATCTGGGCAGCACAAGTTTGAGGTGAGGACAACTTTGGTCTGGGGTCCATCCTTCGATATAAGGATTTTTTGCAGTCAGGGCCCAGCCCAGGGGCCCCTGGGCACATCCTTTGTCCCTTTTCCCTGGGAAAGAACACTCACAGGTCCAGGTTCCTGATGTGAGTTTGTAGGGCTCCCTTGGGTCTATCAGGGCAGCACAAGTTTGAGGTGGGGACAACTTTGGTCTGGGCTCCATCCTTCGATATAAGAACTTTCCTCAGTCAGGTCCCGGGCCAGGCGCCCCTGGGCACATCCTTTGTCCCTTTTCCCTGGGAAAGAAAACTCACCAGTCCAGGTTCCTGATGTCAGTTTGTAGGGCTCCCTTGGGTCGATCAGGGCAGCACAAGTTTGAGGTGAAGACAATTTTGGTCTGGGCTCCATCCTTCAATATAAGCATTTTTTGCAGTCAGGGCCCAGCCCAGGGCCAGGCTCCCCTGGGCACATCCTTTGTCCCTTTTCCCTGGGAAAGAAAATTCACAGGTCCAGTTTCCTGATGTGAGTTTGTAGGGCTCCCTTGGGTCTATCAGGGCAGCACAAGTTTGAGGTGGGGACAATTTTGGTCTGGGGTCCATCCTTCGATATAAGGATTTTTTGCAGTCAGGTCCCGGGCCAGGGACCGCTGGGCACATCCTTTGTCCCTTTTCCCTGGGAAAGAAAACTCACCAGTCCAGGTTCCTGATGTCAGTTTGTAGGGCTCCCTTGGGTCTATCAGGGCAGCACAAGTTTGAGGTGGGGACAACTTCGGTCTGGGCTCCATCCTTCGATATAAGGATTTTTTGCAGTCAGTGCCAAGCCCAGGGGCCCTTGGGCACATCGTTTGGCCATTTTCCCTGGGAAAGAAAACTCACAGGTCCAGGTTCCTGATGTCAGTTTGTAGGGCTCCCTTGGGTCTATCAGGGCAGCACAAGTTTGAGGTGGGGACAACTTCGGTCTGGGCTCCATCCTTCGATATAAGAATTTTCCTCAGTCAGGTCCCGGGCCAGGCGCCCCTGGGCACATCCTTTGTCCCTTTTCCCTGGGAAAGAAAATTCACAGGTCCAGGTTCCTGATGTCAGTTTGTAGGGCTCCCTTGGGTCTATCTGGGCAGCACAAGTTTGAGGTGAGGACAATTTTGGTCTGGGCTCCATCCTTCAATATAAGGATTTTTTGCAGTCAGGGCCCAGCCCAGGGCTAGGCTCCCCTGGGCACATCCTTTGTCCCTTTTCCCTGGGAAAAAAAACTCACAGGTCCAGGTTCCTGATGTCAGTTTGTAGGGCTCCCTTGGGTCTATCAGGGCAGCACAAGTTTGAGGTGGGGACAACTTTGGTCTGGGGTCCATCCTTCGATATAAGGATTTTTTGCAGTCAGGGCCCAGCCCAGGGGCCCCTGGGCACATCCTTTGTCCCTTTTCCCTGGGAAAGAACACTCACAGGTCCAGGTTCCTGATGTCAGTTTGTAGGGCTCCCTTGGGTCTATCAGGGCAGCACAAGTTTGAGGTGGGGACAACTTTGGTCTGGGCTCCATCCTTCGATATAAGAACTTTCCTCAGTCAGGTCCCGGGCCAGGCGCCCCTGGGCACATCCTTTGTCCCTTTTCCCTGGGAAAGAAAACTCACCAGTCCAGGTTCCTGATGTCAGTTTGTAGGGCTCCCTTGGGTCGATCAGGGCAGCACAAGTTTGAGGTGAAGACAATTTTGGTCTGGGCTCCATCCTTCAATATAAGGATTTTTTGCAGTCAGGGCCCAGCCCAGGGCCAGGCTCCCCTGGGCACATCCTTTGTCCCTTTTCCCTGGGAAAGAAAATTCACAGGTCCAGTTTCCTGATGTGAGTTTGTAGGGCTCCCTTGGGTCTATCAGGGCAGCACAAGTTTGAGGTGGGGACAATTTTGGTCTGGGGTCCATCCTTCGATATAAGGATTTTTTGCAGTCAGGTCCCGGGCCAGGGACCGCTGGGCACATCCTTTGTCACTTTTCCCTGGGAAAGAAAACTCACCAGTCCAGGTTCCTGATGTCAGTTTGTAGGGCTCCCTTGGGTCTATCAGGGCAGCACAAGTTTGAGGTGGGGACAATTTTGTTCTGGGGTCCATCCTTCGATATAAGGATTTTATGCAGTCAGGTCCCAGCCCAGGGGCCCCTGGGCACATCCTTTGTCCCTTTTCCCTGGGAAAGAAAATTCACAGGTCCAGGTTCCTGATGTCAGTTTGTAGGGCTCCCTTGGGTCTATCTGGGCAGCACAAGTTTGAGGTGAGGACAATTTTGGTCTGGGCTCCATCCTTCAATATATGGATTTTTTGCAGTCAGGGCCCAGCCCAGGGCCAGGCTCCCCTGGGCACATCCTTTGTCCCTTTTCCCTGGGAAAAAAACCTCACAGGTCCAGGTTCCTGATGTCAGTTTGTAGGGCTCCCTTGGGTCTATCAGGGCAGCACAAGTTTGAGGTGAGGACAATTTTGGTCAGGGGTCCATCCTTCAATATAAGGATTTTTGCAATCAGGTCCCAGCCCAGGGGCCCCTGGGCACATCCTTTGTCCCTTTTCCCTGGGAAAGAAAACTCACAGGTCCAGGTTCCTGATGTCAGTTTGTAGGGCTCCCTTGGGTCTATCTGGGCAGCACAAGTTTGAGGTGAGGACAATTTTGGTCTGGGCTCCATCCTTCAATATAAGGATTTTTTGCAGTCAGGGCCCAGCCCAGGGCCAGGCTCCCCTGGGCACATCCTTTGTCCCTTTTCCCTGGGAAAGAAAATTCACAGGTCCAGTTTCCTGATGTGAGTTTGTAGGGCTCCCTTGGGTCTATCAGGGCAGCACAAGTTTGAGGTGGGGACAATTTTGGTCTGGGGTCCATCCTTCGATATAAGGATTTTTTGCAGTCAGGTCCCCGGCCAGGGACCGCTGGGCACATCCTTTGTCCCTTTTCCCTGGGAAAGAAAACTCACCAGTCCAGGTTCCTGATGTCACTTTGTAGGGCTCCCTTGGGTCTATCAGGGCAGCACAAGTTTGAGGTGGGGACAACTTTGGTCTGGGCTCCATCCTTCGATATAAGGAGTTTTTGCAGTCAGGCCCCAGCCCAGGGGCCACTGGGCACATCCTTTGTCCCTTTTCCCTGGGAAAGAAAACTCACAGGTCCAGGTTCCTGATGTCAGTTTGTAGGGCTCCCTTGGGTCTATCAGGGCAGCACAAGTTTGAGGTGGGGACAACTTCGGTCTGGGCTCCATCCTTCGATATAAGGATTTTTTGCAGTCAGTGCCAAGCCCAGGGGCCCTTGGGCACATCGTTTGGCCATTTTCCCTGGGAAAGAAAACTCACAGGTCCAGGTTCCTGATGTCAGTTTGTAGGGCTCCCTTGGGTCTATCAGGGCAGCACAAGTTTGAGGTGGGGACAACTTCGGTCTGGGCTCCATCCTTCGATATAAGAATTTTCCTCAGTCAGGTCCCGGGCCAGGCGCCCCTGGGCACATCCTTTGTCCCTTTTCCCTGGGAAAGAAAATTCACAGGTCCAGGTTCCTGATGTCAGTTTGTAGGGCTCCCTTGGGTCTATCTGGGCAGCACAAGTTTGAGGTGAGGACAATTTTGGTCTGGGCTCCATCCTTCAATATAAGGATTTTTTGCAGTCAGGGCCCAGCCCAGGGCCAGGCTCCCCTGGGCACATCCTTTGTCCCTTTTCCCTGGGAAAAAAAACTCACAGGTCCAGGTTCCTGATGTCACTTTGTAGGGCTCCCTTGGGTCTATCAGGGCAGCACAAGTTTGAGGTGGGGACAACTTTGGTCTGGGGTCCATCCTTCGATATAAGGATTTTTTGCAGTCAGGGCCCAGCCCAGGGGCCCCTGGGCACATCCTTTGTCCCTTTTCCCTGGGAAAGAACACTCACAGGTCCAGGTTCCTGATGTCAGTTTGTAGGGCTCCCTTGGGTCTATCAGGGCAGCACAAGTTTGAGGTGGGGACAACTTTGGTCTGGGCTCCATCCTTCGATATAAGAACTTTCCTCAGTCAGGTCCCGGGCCAGGCGCCCCTGGGCACATCCTTTGTCCCTTTTCCCTGGGAAAGAAAACTCACCAGTCCAGGTTCCTGATGTCAGTTTGTAGGGCTCCCTTGGGTCGATCAGGGCAGCACAAGTTTGAGGTGAAGACAATTTTGGTCAGGGGTCCATCCTTCAATATAAGGATTTTTGCAATCAGGTCCCAGCCCAGGGGCCCCTGGGCACATCCTTTGTCCCTTTTCCCTGGGAAAGAAAACTCACAGGTCCAGGTTCCTGATGTCAGTTTGTAGGGCTCCCTTGGGTCTATCTGGGCAGCACAAGTTTGAGGTGAGGACAATTTTGGTCTGGGCTCCATCCTTCAATATAAGGATTTTTTGCAGTCAGGGCCCAGCCCAGGGCCAGGCTCCCCTGGGCACATCCTTTGTCCCTTTTCCCTGGGAAAGAAAATTCACAGGTCCAGTTTCCTGATGTGAGTTTGTAGGGCTCCCTTGGGTCTATCAGGGCAGCACAAGTTTGAGGTGGGGACAATTTTGGTCTGGGGTCCATCCTTCGATATAAGGATTTTTTGCAGTCAGGTCCCCGGCCAGGGACCGCTGGGCACATCCTTTGTCCCTTTTCCCTGGGAAAGAAAACTCACCAGTCCAGGTTCCTGATGTCAGTTTGTAGGGCTCCCTTGGGTCTACCAGGGCAGCACAAGTTTGAGGTGGGGACAACTTTGGTCTGGGGTCCATCCTTCGATATAAGGATTTTTGGCAGTCAGGTCCCAGCCCAGGGGCCCCTGGGCACATGCTTTGTCCCTTTTCCCTGGGAAAAAAACCTCACAGGTCCAGGTTCCTGATGTCAGTTTGTAGGGCTCCCTTGGGTCTATCAGGGCAGCACAAGTTTGAGGTGGGGACAACTTTGGTCTGGGCTCCATCCTTCGATATAAGGAGTTTTTGCAGTCAGGCCCCAGCCCAGAGGCCACTGGGCACATCCTTTGTCCCTTTTCCCTGGGAAAGAAAACTCACCAGTCCAGGTTCCTGATGTCAGTTTGTAGGGCTCCCTTGGGTCTATCAGGGCAGCACAAGTTTGAGGTGGGGACAACTTCGGTCTGGGCTCCATCCTTCGATATAAGGATTTTTTGCAGTCAGTGCCAAGCCCAGGGGCCCTTGGGCACATCGTTTGGCCATTTTCCCTGGGAAAGAAAACTCACAGGTCCAGGTTCCTGATGTCAGTTTGTAGGGCTCCCTTGGGTCTATCAGGGCAGCACAAGTTTGAGGTGGGGACAACTTTGGTCTGGGCTCCATCCTTCGATATAAGAACTTTCCTCAGTCAGGTCCCGGGCCAGGCGCCCCTGGGCACATCCTTTGTCCCTTTTCCCTGGGAAAGAAAACTCACCAGTCCAGGTTCCTGATGTCAGTTTGTAGGGCTCCCTTGGGTCGATCAGGGCAGCACAAGTTTGAGGTGAGGACAATTTTGGTCAGGGGTCCATCCTTCAATATAAGGATTTTTACAATCAGGTCCCAGCCCAGGGGCCCCTGGGCACATCCTTTGTCCCTTTTCCCTGGGAAAGAAAACTCACAGGTCCAGGTTCCTGATGTCAGTTTGTAGGGCTCCCTTGGGTCTATCTGGGCAGCACAAGTTTGAGGTGAGGACAATTTTGGTCTGGGCTCCATCCTTCAATATAAGGATTTTTTGCAGTCAGGGCCCAGCCCAGGGCCAGGCTCCCCTGGGCACATCCTTTGTCCCTTTTCCCTGGGAAAGAAAATTCACAGGTCCAGTTTCCTGATGTGAGTTTGTAGGGCTCCCTTGGGTCTATCAGGGCAGCACAAGTTTGAGGTGGGGACAATTTTGGTCTGGGGTCCATCCTTCGATATAAGGATTTTTTGCAGTCAGGTCCCCGGCCAGGGACCGCTGGGCACATCCTTTGTCCCTTTTCCCTGGGAAAGAAAACTCACCAGTCCAGGTTCCTGATGTCAGTTTGTAGGGCTCCCTTGGGTCTACCAGGGCAGCACAAGTTTGAGGTGGGGACAACTTTGGTCTGGGGTCCATCCTTCGATATAAGGATTTTTGGCAGTCAGGTCCCAGCCCAGGGGCCCCTGGGCACATCCTTTGTCCCTTTTCCCTGGGAAAAAAACCTCACAGGTCCAGGTTCCTGATGTCAGTTTGTAGGGCTCCCTTGGGTCTATCAGGGCAGCACAAGTTTGAGGTGGGGACAACTTTGGTCTGGGCTCCATCCTTCGATATAAGGAGTTTTTGCAGTCAGGCCCCAGCCCAGGGGCCACTGGGCACATCCTTTGTCCCTTTTCCCTGGGAAAGAAAACTCACAGGTCCAGGTTCCTGATGTCAGTTTGTAGGGCTCCCTTGGGTCTATCAGGGCAGCACAAGTTTGAGGTGGGGACAACTTCGGTCTGGGCTCCATCCTTCGATATAAGGATTTTTTGCAGTCAGTGCCAAGCCCAGGGGCCCTTGGGCACATCGTTTGGCCATTTTCCCTGGGAAAGAAAACTCACAGGTCCAGGTTCCTGATGTCAGTTTGTAGGGCTCCCTTGGGTCTATCAGGGCAGCACAAGTTTGAGGTGGGGACAACTTCGGTCTGGGCTCCATCCTTCGATATAAGAATTTTCCTCAGTCAGGTCCCGAGCCAGGCGCCCCTGGGCACATCCTTTGTCCCTTTTCCCTGGGAAAGAAAATTCACAGGTCCAGGTTCCTGATGTCAGTTTGTAGGGCTCCCTTGGGTCTATCTGGGCAGCACAAGTTTGAGGTGAGGACAATTTTGGTCTGGGCTCCATCCTTCAATATAAGGATTTTTTGCAGTCAGGGCCCAGCCCAGGGCCAGGCTCCCCTGGGCACATCCTTTGTCCCTTTTCCCTGGGAAAAAAAGCTCACAGGTCCAGGTTCCTGATGTCACTTTGTAGGGCTCCCTTGGGTCTATCTGGGCAGCACAAGTTTGAGGTGAGGACAACTTTGGTCTGGGGTCCATCCTTCGATATAAGGATTTTTTGCAGTCAGGGCCCAGCCCAGGGGCCCCTGGGCACATCCTTTGTCCCTTTTCCCTGGGAAAGAACACTCACAGGTCCAGGTTCCTGATGTGAGTTTGTAGGGCTCCCTTGGGTCTATCAGGGCAGCACAAGTTTGAGGTGGGGACAACTTTGGTCTGGGCTCCATCCTTCGATATAAGAACTTTCCTCAGTCAGGTCCCGGGCCAGGCGCCCCTGGGCACATCCTTTGTCCCTTTTCCCTGGGAAAGAAAACTCACCAGTCCAGGTTCCTGATGTCAGTTTGTAGGGCTCCCTTGGGTCGATCAGGGCAGCACAAGTTTGAGGTGAAGACAATTTTGGTCTGGGCTCCATCCTTCAATATAAGCATTTTTTGCAGTCAGGGCCCAGCCCAGGGCCAGGCTCCCCTGGGCACATCCTTTGTCCCTTTTCCCTGGGAAAGAAAATTCACAGGTCCAGTTTCCTGATGTGAGTTTGTAGGGCTCCCTTGGGTCTATCAGGGCAGCACAAGTTTGAGGTGGGGACAATTTTGGTCTGGGGTCCATCCTTCGATATAAGGATTTTTTGCAGTCAGGTCCCGGGCCAGGGACCGCTGGGCACATCCTTTGTCCCTTTTCCCTGGGAAAGAAAACTCACCAGTCCAGGTTCCTGATGTCAGTTTGTAGGGCTCCCTTGGGTCTATCAGGGCAGCACAAGTTTGAGGTGGGGACAACTTCGGTCTGGGCTCCATCCTTCGATATAAGGATTTTTTGCAGTCAGTGCCAAGCCCAGGGGCCCTTGGGCACATCGTTTGGCCATTTTCCCTGGGAAAGAAAACTCACAGGTCCAGGTTCCTGATGTCAGTTTGTAGGGCTCCCTTGGGTCTATCAGGGCAGCACAAGTTTGAGGTGGGGACAACTTCGGTCTGGGCTCCATCCTTCGATATAAGAATTTTCCTCAGTCAGGTCCCGGGCCAGGCGCCCCTGGGCACATCCTTTGTCCCTTTTCCCTGGGAAAGAAAATTCACAGGTCCAGGTTCCTGATGTCAGTTTGTAGGGCTCCCTTGGGTCTATCTGGGCAGCACAAGTTTGAGGTGAGGACAATTTTGGTCTGGGCTCCATCCTTCAATATAAGGATTTTTTGCAGTCAGGGCCCAGCCCAGGGCTAGGCTCCCCTGGGCACATCCTTTGTCCCTTTTCCCTGGGAAAAAAAACTCACAGGTCCAGGTTCCTGATGTCAGTTTGTAGGGCTCCCTTGGGTCTATCAGGGCAGCACAAGTTTGAGGTGGGGACAACTTTGGTCTGGGGTCCATCCTTCGATATAAGGATTTTTTGCAGTCAGGGCCCAGCCCAGGGGCCCCTGGGCACATCCTTTGTCCCTTTTCCCTGGGAAAGAACACTCACAGGTCCAGGTTCCTGATGTCAGTTTGTAGGGCTCCCTTGGGTCTATCAGGGCAGCACAAGTTTGAGGTGGGGACAACTTTGGTCTGGGCTCCATCCTTCGATATAAGAACTTTCCTCAGTCAGGTCCCGGGCCAGGCGCCCCTGGGCACATCCTTTGTCCCTTTTCCCTGGGAAAGAAAACTCACCAGTCCAGGTTCCTGATGTCAGTTTGTAGGGCTCCCTTGGGTCGATCAGGGCAGCACAAGTTTGAGGTGAAGACAATTTTGGTCTGGGCTCCATCCTTCAATATAAGGATTTTTTGCAGTCAGGGCCCAGCCCAGGGCCAGGCTCCCCTGGGCACATCCTTTGTCCCTTTTCCCTGGGAAAGAAAATTCACAGGTCCAGTTTCCTGATGTGAGTTTGTAGGGCTCCCTTGGGTCTATCAGGGCAGCACAAGTTTGAGGTGGGGACAATTTTGGTCTGGGGTCCATCCTTCGATATAAGGATTTTTTGCAGTCAGGTCCCGGGCCAGGGACCGCTGGGCACATCCTTTGTCACTTTTCCCTGGGAAAGAAAACTCACCAGTCCAGGTTCCTGATGTCAGTTTGTAGGGCTCCCTTGGGTCTATCAGGGCAGCACAAGTTTGAGGTGGGGACAATTTTGTTCTGGGGTCCATCCTTCGATATAAGGATTTTATGCAGTCAGGTCCCAGCCCAGGGGCCCCTGGGCACATCCTTTGTCCCTTTTCCCTGGGAAAGAAAATTCACAGGTCCAGGTTCCTGATGTCAGTTTGTAGGGCTCCCTTGGGTCTATCTGGGCAGCACAAGTTTGAGGTGAGGACAATTTTGGTCTGGGCTCCATCCTTCAATATATGGATTTTTTGCAGTCAGGGCCCAGCCCAGGGCCAGGCTCCCCTGGGCACATCCTTTGTCCCTTTTCCCTGGGAAAAAAACCTCACAGGTCCAGGTTCCTGATGTCAGTTTGTAGGGCTCCCTTGGGTCTATCAGGGCAGCACAAGTTTGAGGTGAGGACAATTTTGGTCAGGGGTCCATCCTTCAATATAAGGATTTTTGCAATCAGGTCCCAGCCCAGGGGCCCCTGGGCACATCCTTTGTCCCTTTTCCCTGGGAAAGAAAACTCACAGGTCCAGGTTCCTGATGTCAGTTTGTAGGGCTCCCTTGGGTCTATCTGGGCAGCACAAGTTTGAGGTGAGGACAATTTTGGTCTGGGCTCCATCCTTCAATATAAGGATTTTTTGCAGTCAGGGCCCAGCCCAGGGCCAGGCTCCCCTGGGCACATCCTTTGTCCCTTTTCCCTGGGAAAGAAAATTCACAGGTCCAGTTTCCTGATGTGAGTTTGTAGGGCTCCCTTGGGTCTATCAGGGCAGCACAAGTTTGAGGTGGGGACAATTTTGGTCTGGGGTCCATCCTTCGATATAAGGATTTTTTGCAGTCAGGTCCCCGGCCAGGGACCGCTGGGCACATCCTTTGTCCCTTTTCCCTGGGAAAGAAAACTCACCAGTCCAGGTTCCTGATGTCACTTTGTAGGGCTCCCTTGGGTCTATCAGGGCAGCACAAGTTTGAGGTGGGGACAACTTTGGTCTGGGCTCCATCCTTCGATATAAGGAGTTTTTGCAGTCAGGCCCCAGCCCAGGGGCCACTGGGCACATCCTTTGTCCCTTTTCCCTGGGAAAGAAAACTCACAGGTCCAGGTTCCTGATGTCAGTTTGTAGGGCTCCCTTGGGTCTATCAGGGCAGCACAAGTTTGAGGTGGGGACAACTTCGGTCTGGGCTCCATCCTTCGATATAAGGATTTTTTGCAGTCAGTGCCAAGCCCAGGGGCCCTTGGGCACATCGTTTGGCCATTTTCCCTGGGAAAGAAAACTCACAGGTCCAGGTTCCTGATGTCAGTTTGTAGGGCTCCCTTGGGTCTATCAGGGCAGCACAAGTTTGAGGTGGGGACAACTTCGGTCTGGGCTCCATCCTTCGATATAAGAATTTTCCTCAGTCAGGTCCCGGGCCAGGCGCCCCTGGGCACATCCTTTGTCCCTTTTCCCTGGGAAAGAAAATTCACAGGTCCAGGTTCCTGATGTCAGTTTGTAGGGCTCCCTTGGGTCTATCTGGGCAGCACAAGTTTGAGGTGAGGACAATTTTGGTCTGGGCTCCATCCTTCAATATAAGGATTTTTTGCAGTCAGGGCCCAGCCCAGGGCCAGGCTCCCCTGGGCACATCCTTTGTCCCTTTTCCCTGGGAAAAAAAACTCACAGGTCCAGGTTCCTGATGTCACTTTGTAGGGCTCCCTTGGGTCTATCAGGGCAGCACAAGTTTGAGGTGGGGACAACTTTGGTCTGGGGTCCATCCTTCGATATAAGGATTTTTTGCAGTCAGGGCCCAGCCCAGGGGCCCCTGGGCACATCCTTTGTCCCTTTTCCCTGGGAAAGAACACTCACAGGTCCAGGTTCCTGATGTCAGTTTGTAGGGCTCCCTTGGGTCTATCAGGGCAGCACAAGTTTGAGGTGGGGACAACTTTGGTCTGGGCTCCATCCTTCGATATAAGAACTTTCCTCAGTCAGGTCCCGGGCCAGGCGCCCCTGGGCACATCCTTTGTCCCTTTTCCCTGGGAAAGAAAACTCACCAGTCCAGGTTCCTGATGTCAGTTTGTAGGGCTCCCTTGGGTCGATCAGGGCAGCACAAGTTTGAGGTGAAGACAATTTTGGTCAGGGGTCCATCCTTCAATATAAGGATTTTTGCAGTCAGGTCCCAGCCCAGGGGCCCCTGGGCACATCCTTTGTCCCTTTTCCCTGGGAAAGAAAACTCACAGGTCCAGGTTCCTGATGTCAGTTTGTAGGGCTCCCTTGGGTCTATCTGGGCAGCACAAGTTTGAGGTGAGGACAATTTTGGTCTGGGCTCCATCCTTCAATATAAGGATTTTTTGCAGTCAGGGCCCAGCCCAGGGCCAGGCTCCCCTGGGCACATCCTTTGTCCCTTTTCCCTGGGAAAGAAAATTCACAGGTCCAGTTTCCTGATGTGAGTTTGTAGGGCTCCCTTGGGTCTATCAGGGCAGCACAAGTTTGAGGTGGGGACAATTTTGGTCTGGGGTCCATCCTTCGATATAAGGATTTTTTGCAGTCAGGTCCCCGGCCAGGGACCGCTGGGCACATCCTTTGTCCCTTTTCCCTGGGAAAGAAAACTCACCAGTCCAGGTTCCTGATGTCAGTTTGTAGGGCTCCCTTGGGTCTACCAGGGCAGCACAAGTTTGAGGTGGGGACAACTTTGGTCTGGGGTCCATCCTTCGATATAAGGATTTTTGGCAGTCAGGTCCCAGCCCAGGGGCCCCTGGGCACATGCTTTGTCCCTTTTCCCTGGGAAAAAAACCTCACAGGTCCAGGTTCCTGATGTCAGTTTGTAGGGCTCCCTTGGGTCTATCAGGGCAGCACAAGTTTGAGGTGGGGACAACTTTGGTCTGGGCTCCATCCTTCGATATAAGGAGTTTTTGCAGTCAGGCCCCAGCCCAGAGGCCACTGGGCACATCCTTTGTCCCTTTTCCCTGGGAAAGAAAACTCACCAGTCCAGGTTCCTGATGTCAGTTTGTAGGGCTCCCTTGGGTCTATCAGGGCAGCACAAGTTTGAGGTGGGGACAACTTCGGTCTGGGCTCCATCCTTCGATATAAGGATTTTTTGCAGTCAGTGCCAAGCCCAGGGGCCCTTGGGCACATCGTTTGGCCATTTTCCCTGGGAAAGAAAACTCACAGGTCCAGGTTCCTGATGTCAGTTTGTAGGGCTCCCTTGGGTCTATCAGGGCAGCACAAGTTTGAGGTGGGGACAACTTTGGTCTGGGCTCCATCCTTCGATATAAGAACTTTCCTCAGTCAGGTCCCGGGCCAGGCGCCCCTGGGCACATCCTTTGTCCCTTTTCCCTGGGAAAGAAAACTCACCAGTCCAGGTTCCTGATGTCAGTTTGTAGGGCTCCCTTGGGTCGATCAGGGCAGCACAAGTTTGAGGTGAGGACAATTTTGGTCAGGGGTCCATCCTTCAATATAAGGATTTTTACAATCAGGTCCCAGCCCAGGGGCCCCTGGGCACATCCTTTGTCCCTTTTCCCTGGGAAAGAAAACTCACAGGTCCAGGTTCCTGATGTCAGTTTGTAGGGCTCCCTTGGGTCTATCTGGGCAGCACAAGTTTGAGGTGAGGACAATTTTGGTCTGGGCTCCATCCTTCAATATAAGGATTTTTTGCAGTCAGGGCCCAGCCCAGGGCCAGGCTCCCCTGGGCACATCCTTTGTCCCTTTTCCCTGGGAAAGAAAATTCACAGGTCCAGTTTCCTGATGTGAGTTTGTAGGGCTCCCTTGGGTCTATCAGGGCAGCACAAGTTTGAGGTGGGGACAATTTTGGTCTGGGGTCCATCCTTCGATATAAGGATTTTTTGCAGTCAGGTCCCCGGCCAGGGACCGCTGGGCACATCCTTTGTCCCTTTTCCCTGGGAAAGAAAACTCACCAGTCCAGGTTCCTGATGTCAGTTTGTAGGGCTCCCTTGGGTCTACCAGGGCAGCACAAGTTTGAGGTGGGGACAACTTTGGTCTGGGGTCCATCCTTCGATATAAGGATTTTTGGCAGTCAGGTCCCAGCCCAGGGGCCCCTGGGCACATCCTTTGTCCCTTTTCCCTGGGAAAAAAACCTCACAGGTCCAGGTTCCTGATGTCAGTTTGTAGGGCTCCCTTGGGTCTATCAGGGCAGCACAAGTTTGAGGTGGGGACAACTTTGGTCTGGGCTCCATCCTTCGATATAAGGAGTTTTTGCAGTCAGGCCCCAGCCCAGGGGCCACTGGGCACATCCTTTGTCCCTTTTCCCTGGGAAAGAAAACTCACAGGTCCAGGTTCCTGATGTCAGTTTGTAGGGCTCCCTTGGGTCTATCAGGGCAGCACAAGTTTGAGGTGGGGACAACTTCGGTCTGGGCTCCATCCTTCGATATAAGGATTTTTTGCAGTCAGTGCCAAGCCCAGGGGCCCTTGGGCACATCGTTTGGCCATTTTCCCTGGGAAAGAAAACTCACAGGTCCAGGTTCCTGATGTCAGTTTGTAGGGCTCCCTTGGGTCTATCAGGGCAGCACAAGTTTGAGGTGGGGACAACTTCGGTCTGGGCTCCATCCTTCGATATAAGAATTTTCCTCAGTCAGGTCCCGAGCCAGGCGCCCCTGGGCACATCCTTTGTCCCTTTTCCCTGGGAAAGAAAATTCACAGGTCCAGGTTCCTGATGTCAGTTTGTAGGGCTCCCTTGGGTCTATCTGGGCAGCACAAGTTTGAGGTGAGGACAATTTTGGTCTGGGCTCCATCCTTCAATATAAGGATTTTTTGCAGTCAGGGCCCAGCCCAGGGCCAGGCTCCCCTGGGCACATCCTTTGTCCCTTTTCCCTGGGAAAAAAAACTCACAGGTCCAGGTTCCTGATGTCACTTTGTAGGGCTCCCTTGGGTCTATCAGGGCAGCACAAGTTTGAGGTGAGGACAACTTTGGTCTGGGGTCCATCCTTCGATATAAGGATTTTTTGCAGTCAGGGCCCAGCCCAGGGGCCCCTGGGCACATCCTTTGTCCCTTTTCCCTGGGAAAGAACACTCACAGGTCCAGGTTCCTGATGTCAGTTTGTAGGGCTCCCTTGGGTCTATCAGGGCAGCACAAGTTTGAGGTGGGGACAACTTTGGTCTGGGCTCCATCCTTCGATATAAGAACTTTCCTCAGTCAGGTCCCGGGCCAGGCGCCCCTGGGCACATCCTTTGTCCCTTTTCCCTGTGAAAGAAAACTCACCAGTCCAGGTTCCTGATGTCAGTTTGTAGGGCTCCCTTGGGTCGATCAGGGCAGCACAAGTTTGAGGTGAAGACAATTTTGGTCTGGGCTCCATCCTTCAATATAAGGATTTTTTGCAGTCAGGGCCCAGCCCAGGGCCAGGCTCCCCTGGGCACATCCTTTGTCCCTTTTCCCTGGGAAAGAAAATTCACAGGTCCAGTTTCCTGATGTGAGTTTGTAGGGCTCCCTTGGGTCTATCAGGGCAGCACAAGTTTGAGGTGGGGACAATTTTGGTCTGGGGTCCATCCTTCGATATAAGGATTTTTTGCAGTCAGGTCCCGGGCCAGGGACGGCTGGGCACATCCTTTGTCCCTTTTCCCTGGGAAAGAAAACTCACCAGTCCAGGTTCCTGATGTCAGTTTGTAGGGCTCCCTTGGGTCTATCAGGGCAGCACAAGTTTGAGGTGGGGACAACTTCGGTCTGGGCTCCATCCTTCGATATAAGGATTTTTTGCAGTCAGTGCCAAGCCCAGGGGCCCTTGGGCACATCGTTTGGCCATTTTCTCTGGGAAAGAAAACTCACAGGTCCAGGTTCCTGATGTCAGTTTGTAGGGCTCCCTTGGGTCTATCAGGGCAGCACAAGTTTGAGGTGGGGACAACTTTGGTCTGGGCTCCATCCTTCGATATAAGAATTTTCCTCAGTCAGGTCCCGGGCCAGGCGCCCCTGGGCACATCCTTTGTCCCTTTTCCCTGGGAAAGAAAATTCACAGGTCCAGGTTCCTGATGTCAGTTTGTAGGGCTCCCTTGGGTCTATCTGGGCAGCACAAGTTTGAGGTGAGGACAATTTTGGTCTGGGCTCCATCCTTCAATATAAGGATTTTTTGCAGTCAGGGCCCAGCCCAGGGCTAGGCTCCCCTGGGCACATCCTTTGTCCCTTTTCCCTGGGAAAAAAAACTCACAGGTCCAGGTTCCTGATGTCACTTTGTAGGGCTCCCTTGGGTCTATCAGGGCAGCACAAGTTTGAGGTGAGGACAACTTTGGTCTGGGGTCCATCCTTCGATATAAGGATTTTTTGCAGTCAGGGCCCAGCCCAGGGGCCCCTGGGCACATCCTTTGTCCCTTTTCCCTGGGAAAGAACACTCACAGGTCCAGGTTCCTGATGTCAGTTTGTAGGGCTCCCTTGGGTCTATCAGGGCAGCACAAGTTTGAGGTGGGGACAACTTTGGTCTGGGCTCCATCCTTCGATATAAGAACTTTCCTCAGTCAGGTCCCGGGCCAGGCGCCCCTGGGCACATCCTTTGTCCCTTTTCCCTGGGAAAGAAAACTCACCAGTCCAGGTTCCTGATGTCAGTTTGTAGGGCTCCCTTGGGTCGATCAGGGCAGCACAAGTTTGAGGTGAAGACAATTTTGGTCTGGGCTCCATCCTTCAATATAAGGATTTTTTGCAGTCAGGGCCCAGCCCAGGGCCAGGCTCCCCTGGGCACATCCTTTGTCCCTTTTCCCTGGGAAAGAAAATTCACAGGTCCAGTTTCCTGATGTGAGTTTGTAGGGCTCCCTTGGGTCTATCAGGGCAGCACAAGTTTGAGGTGGGGACAATTTTGGTCTGGGGTCCATCCTTCGATATAAGGATTTTTTGCAGTCAGGTCCCGGGCCAGAGACCGCTGGGCACATCCTTTGTCCCTTTTCCCTGGGAAAGAAAACTCACCAGTCCAGGTTCCTGATGTCAGTTTGTAGGGCTCCCTTGGGTCTATCAGGGCAGCACAAGTTTGAGGTGGGGACAATTTTGTTCTGGGGTCCATCGTTCGATATAAGGATTTTATGCAGTCAGGTCCCAGCCCAGGGGCCCCTGGGCACATCCTTTGTCCCTTTTCCCTGGGAAAGAAAATTCACAGGTCCAGGTTCCTGATGTCAGTTTGTAGGGCTCCCTTGGGTCTATCTGGGCAGCACAAGTTTGAGGTGAGGACAATTTTGGTCTGGGCTCCATCCTTCAATATATGGATTTTTTGCAGTCAGGGCCCAGCCCAGGGC
The DNA here is from genome assembly GCF_050655825.1 of Lonchura striata. Lineage (NCBI taxonomy): Eukaryota > Metazoa > Chordata > Aves > Passeriformes > Estrildidae > Lonchura > Lonchura striata. The sequence continues at coordinate 14,725,837 of NC_140707.1, read as the reverse complement.
CAGGCTCCCCTGGGCACATCCTTTGTCCCTTTTCCCTGGGAAAAAAACCTCACAGGTCCAGGTTCCTGATGTCAGTTTGTAGGGCTCCCTTGGGTCTATCAGGGCAGCACAAGTTTGAGGTGAGGACAATTTTGGTCAGGGGTCCATCCTTCAATATAAGGATTTTTGCAATCAGGTCCCAGCCCAGGGGCCCCTGGGCACATCCTTTGTCCCTTTTCCCTGGGAAAGAAAACTCACAGGTCCAGGTTCCTGATGTCAGTTTGTAGGGCTCCCTTGGGTCTATCTGGGCAGCACAAGTTTGAGGTGAGGACAATTTTGGTCTGGGCTCCATCCTTCAATATAAGGATTTTTTGCAGTCAGGGCCCAGCCCAGGGCCAGGCTCCCCTGGGCACATCCTTTGTCCCTTTTCCCTGGGAAAGAAAATTCACAGGTCCAGTTTCCTGATGTGAGTTTGTAGGGCTCCCTTGGGTCTATCAGGGCAGCACAAGTTTGAGGTGGGGACAATTTTGGTCTGGGGTCCATCCTTCGATATAAGGATTTTTTGCAGTCAGGTCCCCGGCCAGGGACCGCTGGGCACATCCTTTGTCCCTTTTCCCTGGGAAAGAAAACTCACCAGTCCAGGTTCCTGATGTCACTTTGTAGGGCTCCCTTGGGTCTATCAGGGCAGCACAAGTTTGAGGTGGGGACAACTTTGGTCTGGGCTCCATCCTTCGATATAAGGAGTTTTTGCAGTCAGGCCCCAGCCCAGGGGCCACTGGGCACATCCTTTGTCCCTTTTCCCTGGGAAAGAAAACTCACAGGTCCAGGTTCCTGATGTCAGTTTGTAGGGCTCCCTTGGGTCTATCAGGGCAGCACAAGTTTGAGGTGGGGACAACTTCGGTCTGGGCTCCATCCTTCGATATAAGGATTTTTTGCAGTCAGTGCCAAGCCCAGGGGCCCTTGGGCACATCGTTTGGCCATTTTCCCTGGGAAAGAAAACTCACAGGTCCAGGTTCCTGATGTCAGTTTGTAGGGCTCCCTTGGGTCTATCAGGGCAGCACAAGTTTGAGGTGGGGACAACTTCGGTCTGGGCTCCATCCTTCGATATAAGAATTTTCCTCAGTCAGGTCCCGGGCCAGGCGCCCCTGGGCACATCCTTTGTCCCTTTTCCCTGGGAAAGAAAATTCACAGGTCCAGGTTCCTGATGTCAGTTTGTAGGGCTCCCTTGGGTCTATCTGGGCAGCACAAGTTTGAGGTGAGGACAATTTTGGTCTGGGCTCCATCCTTCAATATAAGGATTTTTTGCAGTCACGGCCCAGCCCAGGGCCAGGCTCCCCTGGGCACATCCTTTGTCCCTTTTCCCTGGGAAAAAAAACTCACAGGTCCAGGTTCCTGATGTCACTTTGTAGGGCTCCCTTGGGTCTATCAGGGCAGCACAAGTTTGAGGTGAGGACAACTTTGGTCTGGGGTCCATCCTTCGATATAAGGATTTTTTGCAGTCAGGGCCCAGCCCAGGGGCCCCTGGGCACATCCTTTGTCCCTTTTCCCTGGGAAAGAACACTCACAGGTCCAGGTTCCTGATGTCAGTTTGTAGGGCTCCCTTGGGTCTATCAGGGCAGCACAAGTTTGAGGTGGGGACAACTTTGGTCTGGGCTCCATCCTTCGATATAAGAACTTTCCTCAGTCAGGTCCCGGGCCAGGCGCCCCTGGGCACATCCTTTGTCCCTTTTCCCTGGGAAAGAAAACTCACCAGTCCAGGTTCCTGATGTCAGTTTGTAGGGCTCCCTTGGGTCGATCAGGGCAGCACAAGTTTGAGGTGAAGACAATTTTGGTCTGGGCTCCATCCTTCAATATAAGGATTTTTTGCAGTCAGGGCCCAGCCCAGGGCCAGGCTCCCCTGGGCACATCCTTTGTCCCTTTTCCCTGGGAAAGAAAATTCACAGGTCCAGTTTCCTGATGTGAGTTTGTAGGGCTCCCTTGGGTCTATCAGGGCAGCACAAGTTTGAGGTGGGGACAATTTTGGTCTGGGGTCCATCCTTCGATATAAGGATTTTTTGCAGTCAGGTCCCGGGCCAGGGACCGCTGGGCACATCCTTTGTCCCTTTTCCCTGGGAAAGAAAACTCACCAGTCCAGGTTCCTGATGTCAGTTTGTAGGGCTCCCTTGGGTCTATCAGGGCAACACAAGTTTGAGGTGGGGACAACTTCGGTCTGGGCTCCATCCTTCGATATAAGGATTTTTTGCAGTCAGTGCCAAGCCCAGGGGCCCTTGGGCACATCGTTTGGCCATTTTCCCTGGGAAAGAAAACTCACAGGTCCAGGTTCCTGATGTCAGTTTGTAGGGCTCCCTTGGGTCTATCAGGGCAGCACAAGTTTGAGGTGGGGACAACTTCGGTCTGGGCTCCATCCTTCGATATAAGAATTTTCCTCAGTCAGGTCCCGGGCCAGGCGCCCCTGGGCACATCCTTTGTCCCTTTTCCCTGGGAAAGAAAATTCACAGGTCCAGGTTCCTGATGTCAGTTTGTAGGGCTCCCTTGGGTCTATCTGGGCAGCACAAGTTTGAGGTGAGGACAATTTTGGTCTGGGCTCCATCCTTCAATATAAGGATTTTTTGCAGTCAGGGCCCAGCCCAGGGCTAGGCTCCCCTGGGCACATCCTTTGTCCCTTTTCCCTGGGAAAAAAAACTCACAGGTCCAGGTTCCTGATGTCACTTTTTAGGGCTCCCTTGGGTCTATCAGGGCAGCACAAGTTTGAGGTGAGGACAACTTTGGTCTGGGGTCCATCCTTCGATATAAGGATTTTTTGCAGTCAGGGCCCAGCCCAGGGGCCCCTGGGCACATCCTTTGTCCCTTTTCCCTGGGAAAGAACACTCACAGGTCCAGGTTCCTGATGTCAGTTTGTAGGGCTCCCTTGGGTCTATCAGGGCAGCACAAGTTTGAGGTGGGGACAACTTTGGTCTGGGCTCCATCCTTCAATATAAGGATTTTTTGCAGTCAGGGCCCAGCCCAGGGCCAGGCTCCCCTGGGCACATCCTTTGTCCCTTTTCCCTGGGAAAGAAAATTCACAGGTCCAGTTTCCTGATGTGAGTTTGTAGGGCTCCCTTGGGTCTATCAGGGCAGCACAAGTTTGAGGTGGGGACAATTTTGGTCTGGGGTCCATCCTTCGATATAAGGATTTTTTGCAGTCAGGTCCCGGGCCAGGGACCGCTGGGCACATCCTTTGTCCCTTTTCCCTGGGAAAGAAAACTCACCAGTCCAGGTTCCTGATGTCAGTTTGTAGGGCTCCCTTGGGTCTATCAGGGCAGCACAAGTTTGAGGTGGGGACAATTTTGTTCTGGGGTCCATCCTTCGATATAAGGATTTTATGCAGTCAGGTCCCAGCCCAGGGGCCCCTGGGCACATCCTTTGTCCCTTTTCCCTGGGAAAGAAAATTCACAGGTCCAGGTTCCTGATGTCAGTTTGTAGGGCTCCCTTGGGTCTATCTGGGCAGCACAAGTTTGAGGTGAGGACAATTTTGGTCTGGGCTCCATCCTTCAATATAAGGATTTTTTGCAGTCAGGGCCCAGCCCAGGGCCAGGCTCCCCTGGGCACATCCTTTGTCCCTTTTCCCTGGGAAAGAAAATTCACAGGTCCAGTTTCCTGATGTGAGTTTGTAGGGCTCCCTTGGGTCTATCAGGGCAGCACAAGTTTGAGGTGGGGACAATTTTGGTCTGGGGTCCATCCTTCGATATAAGGATTTTTTGCAGTCAGGTCCCCGGCCAGGGACCGCTGGGCACATCCTTTGTCCCTTTTCCCTGGGAAAGAAAACTCACCAGTCCAGGTTCCTGATGTCACTTTGTAGGGCTCCCTTGGGTCTATCAGGGCAGCACAAGTTTGAGGTGGGGACAACTTTGGTCTGGGCTCCATCCTTCGATATAAGGAGTTTTTGCAGTCAGGCCCCAGCCCAGGGGCCACTGGGCACATCCTTTGTCCCTTTTCCCTGGGAAAGAAAACTCACAGGTCCAGGTTCCTGATGTCAGTTTGTAGGGCTCCCTTGGGTCTATCAGGGCAGCACAAGTTTGAGGTGGGGACAACTTCGGTCTGGGCTCCATCCTTCGATATAAGGATTTTTTGCAGTCAGTGCCAAGCCCAGGGGCCCTTGGGCACATCGTTTGGCCATTTTCCCTGGGAAAGAAAACTCACAGGTCCAGGTTCCTGATGTCAGTTTGTAGGGCTCCCTTGGGTCTATCAGGGCAGCACAAGTTTGAGGTGGGGACAACTTCGGTCTGGGCTCCATCCTTCGATATAAGAATTTTCCTCAGTCAGGTCCCGGGCCAGGCGCCCCTGGGCACATCCTTTGTCCCTTTTCCCTGGGAAAGAAAATTCACAGGTCCAGGTTCCTGATGTCAGTTTGTAGGGCTCCCTTGGGTCTATCTGGGCAGCACAAGTTTGAGGTGAGGACAATTTTGGTCTGGGCTCCATCCTTCAATATATGGATTTTTTGCAGTCAGGGCCCAGCCCAGGGCCAGGCTCCCCTGGGCACATCCTTTGTCCCTTTTCCCTGGGAAAAAAACCTCACAGGTCCAGGTTCCTGATGTCAGTTTGTAGGGCTCCCTTGGGTCTATCAGGGCAGCACAAGTTTGAGGTGAGGACAATTTTGGTCAGGGGTCCATCCTTCAATATAAAGATTTTTGCAATCAGGTCCCAGCCCAGGGGCCCCTGGGCACATCCTTTGTCCCTTTTCCCTGGGAAAGAAAACTCACAGGTCCAGGTTCCTGATGTCAGTTTGTAGGGCTCCCTTGGGTCTATCTGGGCAGCACAAGTTTGAGGTGAGGACAATTTTGGTCTGGGCTCCATCCTTCAATATAAGGATTTTTTGCAGTCAGGGCCCACCCCAGGGCCAGGCTCCCCTGGGCACATCCTTTGTCCCTTTTCCCTGGGAAAGAAAATTCACAGGTCCAGTTTCCTGATGTGAGTTTGTAGGGCTCCCTTGGGTCTATCAGGGCAGCACAAGTTTGAGGTGGGGACAATTTTGGTCTGGGGTCCATCCTTCGATATAAGGATTTTTTGCAGTCAGGTCCCCGGCCAGGGACCGCTGGGCACATCCTTTGTCCCTTTTCCCTGGGAAAGAAAACTCACCAGTCCAGGTTCCTGATGTCAGTTTGTAGGGCTCCCTTGGGTCTACCAGGGCAGCACAAGTTTGAGGTGGGGACAACTTTGGTCTGGGGTCCATCCTTCGATATAAGGATTTTTGGCAGTCAGGTCCCAGCCCAGGGGCCCCTGGGCACATGCTTTGTCCCTTTTCCCTGGGAAAAAAACCTCACAGGTCCAGGTTCCTGATGTCAGTTTGTAGGGCTCCCTTGGGTCTATCAGGGCAGCACAAGTTTGAGGTGGGGACAACTTCGGTCTGGGCTCCATCCTTCGATATAAGGATTTTTTGCAGTCAGTGCCAAGCCCAGGGGCCCTTGGGCACATCGTTTGGCCATTTTCCCTGGGAAAGAAAACTCACAGGTCCAGGTTCCTGATGTCAGTTTGTAGGGCTCCCTTGGGTCTATCAGGGCAGCACAAGTTTGAGGTGGGGACAACTTCGGTCTGGGCTCCATCCTTCGATATAAGAATTTTCCTCAGTCAGGTCCCGGGCCAGGCGCCCCTGGGCACATCCTTTGTCCCTTTTCCCTGGGAAAGAAAATTCACAGGTCCAGGTTCCTGATGTCAGTTTGTAGGGCTCCCTTGGGTCTATCTGGGCAGCACAAGTTTGAGGTGAGGACAATTTTGGTCTGGGCTCCATCCTTCAATATAAGGATTTTTTGCAGTCAGGGCCCAGCCCAGGGCCAGGCTCCCCTGGGCACATCCTTTGTCCCTTTTCCCTGGGAAAAAAAACTCACAGGTCCAGGTTCCTGATGTCACTTTGTAGGGCTCCCTTGGGTCTATCAGGGCAGCACAAGTTTGAGGTGGGGACAATTTTGGTCTGGGGTCCATCCTTCGATATAAGGATTTTTTGCAGTCAGGTCCCGGGCCAGGGACCGCTGGGCACATCCTTTGTCCCTTTTCCCTGGGAAAGAAAACTCACCAGTCCAGGTTCCTGATGTCAGTTTGTAGGGCTCCCTTGGGTCTATCAGGGCAGCACAAGTTTGAGGTGGGGACAATTTTGTTCTGGGGTCCATCCTTCGATATAAGGATTTTATGCAGTCAGGGCCCAGCCCAGGGGCCCCTGGGCACATCCTTTGTCCCTTTTCCCTGGGAAAGAAAATTCACAGGTCCAGGTTCCTGATGTCAGTTTGTAGGGCTCCCTTGGGTCTATCTGGGCAGCACAAGTTTGAGGTGAGGACAATTTTGGTCTGGGCTCCATCCTTCAATATAAGGATTTTTTGCAGTCAGGGCCCAGCCCAGGGCCAGGCTCCCCTGGGCACATCCTTTGTCCCTTTTCCCTGGGAAAAAAACCTCACAGGTCCAGGTTCCTGATGTCAGTTTGTAGGGCTCCCTTGGGTCTATCAGGGCAGCACAAGTTTGAGGTGAGGACAATTTTGGTCAGGGGTCCATCCTTCAATATAAGGATTTTTGCAATCAGGTCCCAGCCCAGGGGCCCCTGGGCACATCCTTTGTCCCTTTTCCCTGGGAAAGAAAACTCACAGGTCCAGGTTCCTGATGTCAGTTTGTAGGGCTCCCTTGGGTCTATCTGGGCAGCACAAGTTTGAGGTGAGGACAATTTTGGTCTGGGCTCCATCCTTCAATATAAGGATTTTTTGCAGTCAGGGCCCAGCCCAGGGCCAGGCTCCCCTGGGCACATCCTTTGTCCCTTTTCCCTGGGAAAGAAAATTCACAGGTCCAGTTTCCTGATGTGAGTTTGTAGGGCTCCCTTGGGTCTATCAGGGCAGCACAAGTTTGAGGTGGGGACAATTTTGGTCTGGGGTCCATCCTTCGATATAAGGATTTTTTGCAGTCAGGTCCCCGGCCAGGGACCGCTGGGCACATCCTTTGTCCCTTTTCCCTGGGAAAGAAAACTCACCAGTCCAGGTTCCTGATGTCAGTTTGTAGGGCTCCCTTGGGTCTACCAGGGCAGCACAAGTTTGAGGTGGGGACAACTTTGGTCTGGGGTCCATCCTTCGATATAAGGATTTTTGGCAGTCAGGTCCCAGCCCAGGGGCCCCTGGGCACATGCTTTGTCCCTTTTCCCTGGGAAAAAAACCTCACAGGTCCAGGTTCCTGATGTCAGTTTGTAGGGCTCCCTTGGGTCTATCAGGGCAGCACAAGTTTGAGGTGGGGACAACTTCGGTCTGGGCTCCATCCTTCGATATAAGGATTTTTTGCAGTCAGTGCCAAGCCCAGGGGCCCTTGGGCACATCGTTTGGCCATTTTCCCTGGGAAAGAAAACTCACAGGTCCAGGTTCCTGATGTCAGTTTGTAGGGCTCCCTTGGGTCTATCAGGGCAGCACAAGTTTGAGGTGGGGACAACTTCGGTCTGGGCTCCATCCTTCGATATAAGAATTTTCCTCAGTCAGGTCCCGGGCCAGGCGCCCCTGGGCACATCCTTTGTCCCTTTTCCCTGGGAAAGAAAATTCACAGGTCCAGGTTCCTGATGTCAGTTTGTAGGGCTCCCTTGGGTCTATCTGGGCAGCACAAGTTTGAGGTGAGGACAATTTTGGTCTGGGCTCCATCCTTCAATATAAGGATTTTTTGCAGTCAGGGCCCAGCCCAGGGCCAGGCTCCCCTGGGCACATCCTTTGTCCCTTTTCCCTGGGAAAAAAAACTCACAGGTCCAGGTTCCTGATGTCACTTTGTAGGGCTCCCTTGGGTCTATCAGGGCAGCACAAGTTTGAGGTGGGGACAATTTTGGTCTGGGGTCCATCCTTCGATATAAGGATTTTTTGCAGTCAGGTCCCGGGCCAGGGACCGCTGGGCACATCCTTTGTCCCTTTTCCCTGGGAAAGAAAACTCACCAGTCCAGGTTCCTGATGTCAGTTTGTAGGGCTCCCTTGGGTCTATCAGGGCAGCACAAGTTTGAGGTGGGGACAATTTTGTTCTGGGGTCCATCCTTCGATATAAGGATTTTATGCAGTCAGGTCCCAGCCCAGGGGCCCCTGGGCACATCCTTTGTCCCTTTTCCCTGGGAAAGAAAATTCACAGGTCCAGGTTCCTGATGTCAGTTTGTAGGGCTCCCTTGGGTCTATCAGGGCAGCACAAGTTTGAGGTGAGGACAATTTTGGTCAGGGGTCCATCCTTCAATATAAGGATTTTTGCAATCAGGTCCCAGCCCAGGGCCAGGCTCCCCTGGGCACATCCTTTGTCCCTTTTCCCTGGGAAAGAAAACTCACAGGTCCAGGTTCCTGATGTCAGTTTGTAGGGCTCCCTTGGGTCTATCTGGGCAGCACAAGTTTGAGGTGAGGACAATTTTGGTCTGGGCTCCATCCTTCAATATAAGGATTTTTTGCAGTCAGGGCCCAGCCCAGGGCCAGGCTCCCCTGGGCACATCCTTTGTCCCTTTTCCCTGGGAAAGAAAATTCACAGGTCCAGTTTCCTGATGTGAGTTTGTAGGGCTCCCTTGGGTCTATCAGGGCAGCACAAGTTTGAGGTGGGGACAACTTTGGTCTGGGCTCCATCCTTCGATATAAGGAGTTTTTGCAGTCAGGCCCCAGCCCAGGGGCCACTGGGCACATCCTTTGTCCCTTTTCCCTGGGAAAGAAAACTCACAGGTCCAGGTTCCTGATGTCAGTTTGTAGGGCTCCCTTGGGTCTATCAGGGCAGCACAAGTTTGAGGTGGGGACAACTTTGGTCTGGGCTCCATCCTTCGATATAAGGATTTTTTGTAGTCAGTGCCAAGCCCAGGGGCCCTTGGGCACATCGTTTGGCCATTTTCCCTGGGAAAGAAAACTCACAGGTCCAGGTTCCTGATGTCAGTTTGTAGGGCTCCCTTGGGTCTATCAGGGCAGCACAAGTTTGAGGTGGGGACAACTTCGGTCTGGGCTCCATCCTTCGATATAAGAATTTTCCTCAGTCAGGTCCCGGGCCAGGCTCCCCTGGGCACATCCTTTGTCCCTTTTCCCTGGGAAAGAAAATTCACAGGTCCAGGTTCCTGATGTCAGTTTGTAGGGCTCCCTTGGGTCTATCTGGGCAGCACAAGTTTGAGGTGAGGACAATTTTGGTCTGGGCTCCATCCTTCAATATAAGGATTTTTTGCAGTCAGGGCCCAGCCCAGGGCCAGGCTCCCCTGGGCACATCCTTTGTCCCTTTTCCCTGGGAAAAAAAACTCACAGGTCCAGGTTCCTGATGTCAGTTTGTAGGGCTCCCTTGGGTCTATCAGGGCAGCACAAGTTTGAGGTGGGGACAACTTTGGTCTGGGCTCCATCCTTCGATATAAGAACTTTCCTCAGTCAGGTCCCGGGCCAGGCGCCCCTGGGCACATCCTTTGTCCCTTTTCCCTGGGAAAGAAAACTCACCAGTCCAGGTTCCTGATGTCAGTTTGTAGGGCTCCCTTGGGTCGATCAGGGCAGCACAAGTTTGAGGTGAAGACAATTTTGGTCAGGGGTCCATCCTTCAATATAAGGATTTTTGCAATCAGGTCCCAGCCCAGGGGCCCCTGGGCACATCCTTTGTCCCTTTTCCCTGGGAAAGAAAACTCACAGGTCCAGGTTCCTGATGTCAGTTTGTAGGGCTCCCTTGGGTCTATCTGGGCAGCACAAGTTTGAGGTGAGGACAATTTTGGTCTGGGCTCCATCCTTCAATATAAGGATTTTTTGCAGTCAGGGCCCAGCCCAGGGCCAGGCTCCCCTGGGCACATCCTTTGTCCCTTTTCCCTGGGAAAGAAAATTCACAGGTCCAGTTTCCTGATGTGAGTTTGTAGGGCTCCCTTGGGTCTATCAGGGCAGCACAAGTTTGAGGTGGGGACAATTTTGGTCTGGGGTCCATCCTTCGATATAAGGATTTTTTGCAGTCAGGTCCCCGGCCAGGGACCGCTGGGCACATCCTTTGTCCCTTTTCCCTGGGAAAGAAAACTCACCAGTCCAGGTTCCTGATGTCAGTTTGTAGGGCTCCCATGGGTCTACCAGGGCAGCACAAGTTTGAGGTGGGGACAACTTTGGTCTGGGGTCCATACTTCGATATAAGGATTTTTGGCAGTCAGGTCCCAGCCCAGGGGCCCCTGGGCACATGCTTTGTCCCTTTTCCCTGGGAAAAAAACCTCACAGGTCCAGGTTCCTGATGTCAGTTTGTAGGGCTCCCTTGGGTCTATCAGGGCAGCACAAGTTTGAGGTGGGGACAACTTTGGTCTGGGCTCCATCCTTCGATATAAGGAGTTTTTGCAGTCAGGCCCCAGCCCAGGGGCCACTGGGCACATCCTTTGTCCCTTTTCCCTGGGAAAGAAAACTCACAGGTCCAGGTTCCTGATGTCAGTTTGTAGGGCTCCCTTGGGTCTATCAGGGCAGCACAAGTTTGAGGTGGGGACAACTTCGGTCTGGGCTCCATCCTTCGATATAAGGATTTTTTGCAGTCAGTGCCAAGCCCAGGGGCCCTTGGGCACATCGTTTGGCCATTTTCCCTGGGAAAGAAAACTCACAGGTCCAGGTTCCTGATGTCAGTTTGTAGGGCTCCCTTGGGTCTATCAGGGCAGCACAAGTTTGAGGTGGGGACAACTTCGGTCTGGGCTCCATCCTTCGATATAAGAATTTTCCTCAGTCAGGTCCCGGGCCAGGCGCCCCTGGGCACATCCTTTGTCCCTTTTCCCTGGGAAAGAAAATTCACAGGTCCAGGTTCCTGATGTCAGTTTGTAGGGCTCCCTTGGGTCTATCTGGGCAGCACAAGTTTGAGGTGAGGACAATTTTGGTCTGGGCTCCATCCTTCAATATAAGGATTTTTTGCAGTCAGGGCCCAGCCCAGGGCCAGGCTCCCCTGGGCACATCCTTTGTCCCTTTTCCCTGGGAAAAAAAACTCACAGGTCCAGGTTCCTGATGTCACTTTGTAGGGCTCCCTTGGGTCTATCAGGGCAGCACAAGTTTGAGGTGGGGACAACTTTGGTCTGGGGTCCATCCTTCGATATAAGGATTTTTTGCAGTCAGTGCCAAGCCCAGGGGCCCCTGGGCACATCCTTTGTCCCTTTTCCCTGGGAAAGAACACTCACAGGTCCAGGTTCCTGATGTCAGTTTGTAGGGCTCCCTTGGGTCTATCAGGGCAGCACAAGTTTGAGGTGGGGACAACTTTGGTCTGGGCTCCATCCTTCGATATAAGAACTTTCCTCAGTCAGGTCCCGGGCCAGGCGCCCCTGGGCACATCCTTTGTCCCTTTTCCCTGGGAAAGAAAACTCACCAGTCCAGGTTCCTGATGTCAGTTTGTAGGGCTCCCTTGGGTCGATCAGGGCAGCACAAGTTTGAGGTGAAGACAATTTTGGTCAGGGGTCCATCCTTCAATATAAGGATTTTTTGCAGTCAGGGCCCAGCCCAGGGCCAGGCTCCCCTGGGCACATCCTTTGTCCCTTTTCCCTGGGAAAGAAAATTCACAGGTCCAGTTTCCTGATGTGAGTTTGTAGGGCTCCCTTGGGTCTATCAGGGCAGCACAAGTTTGAGGTGGGGACAATTTTGGTCTGGGGTCCATCCTTCGATATAAGGATTTTTTGCAGTCAGGTCCCGGGCCAGGGACCGCTGGGCACATCCTTTGTCCCTTTTCCCTGGGAAAGAAAACACACCAGTCCAGGTTCCTGATGTCAGTTTGTAGGGCTCCCTTGGGTCTATCAGGGCAGCACAAGTTTGAGGTGGGGACAATTTTGTTCTGGGCTCCATCCTTCGATATAAGGATTTTATGCAGTCAGGTCCCAGCCCAGGGGCCCCTGGGCACATCCTTTGTCCCTTTTCCCTGGGAAAGAAAATTCACAGGTCCAGGTTCCTGATGTCAGTTTGTAGGGCTCCCTTGGGTCTATCTGGGCAGCACAAGTTTGAGGTGAGGACAATTTTGGTCTGGGCTCCATCCTTCAATATATGGATTTTTTGCAGTCAGGGCCCAGCCCAGGGCCAGGCTCCCCTGGGCACATCCTTTGTCCCTTTTCCCTGGGAAAAAAACCTCACAGGTCCAGGTTCCTGATGTCAGTTTGTAGGGCTCCCTTGGGTCTATCAGGGCAGCACAAGTTTGAGGTGAGGACAATTTTGGTCAGGGGTCCATCCTTCAATATAAGGATTTTTGCAATCAGGTCCCAGCCCAGGGGCCCCTGGGCACATCCTTTGTCCCTTTTCCCTGGGAAAGAAAACTCACAGGTCCAGGTTCCTGATGTCAGTTTGTAGGGCTCCCTTGGGTCTATCTGGGCAGTACAAGTTTGAGGTGAGGACAATTTTGGTCTGGGCTCCATCCTTCAATATAAGGATTTTTTGCAGTCAGGGCCCAGCCCAGGGCCAGGCTCCCCTGGGCACATCCTTTGTCCCTTTTCCCTGGGAAAAAAAACTCACAGGTCCAGGTTCCTGATGTCACTTTGTAGGGCTCCCTTGGGTCTATCAGGGCAGCACAAGTTTGAGGTGGGGACAACTTTGGTCTGGGGTCCATCCTTCGATATAAGGATTTTTTGCAGTCAGGGCCCAGCCCAGGGGCCCCTGGGCACATCCTTTGTCCCTTTTCCCTGGGAAAGAACACTCACAGGTCCAGGTTCCTGATGTCAGTTTGTAGGGCTCCCTTGGGTCTATCAGGGCAGCACAAGTTTGAGGTGGGGACAACTTTGGTCTGGGCTCCATCCTTCGATATAAGAACTTTCCTCAGTCAGGTCCCGGGCCAGGCGCCCCTGGGCACATCCTTTGTCCCTTTTCCCTGGGAAAGAAAACTCACCAGTCCAGGTTCCTGATGTCAGTTTGTAGGGCTCCCTTGGGTCGATCAGGGCAGCACAAGTTTGAGGTGAAGACAATTTTGGTCAGGGGTCCATCCTTCAATATAAGGATTTTTTGCAGTCAGGGCCCAGCCCAGGGCCAGGCTCCCCTGGGCACATCCTTTGTCCCTTTTCCCTGGGAAAGAAAATTCACAGGTCCAGTTTCCTGATGTGAGTTTGTAGGGCTCCCTTGGGTCTATCAGGGCAGCACAAGTTTGAGGTGGGGACAATTTTGGTCTGGGGTCCATCCTTCGATATAAGGATTTTTTGCAGTCAGGTCCCGGGCCAGGGACCGCTGGGCACATCCTTTGTCCCTTTTCCCTGGGAAAGAAAACTCACCAGTCCAGGTTCCTGATGTCAGTTTGTAGGGCTCCCTTGGGTCTATCAGGGCAGCACAAGTTTGAGGTGGGGACAATTTTGGTCTGGGGTCCATCCTTCGATATAAGGATTTTATGCAGTCAGGTCCCAGCCCAGGGGCCCCTGGGCACATCCTTTGTCCCTTTTCCCTGGGAAAGAAAATTCACAGGTCCAGGTTCCTGATGTCAGTTTGTAGGGCTCCCTTGGGTCTATCTGGGCAGCACAAGTTTGAGGTGAGGACAATTTTGGTCTGGGCTCCATCCTTCAATATATGGATTTTTTGCAGTCAGGGCCCAGCCCAGGGCCAGGCTCCCCTGGGCACATCCTTTGTCCCTTTTCCCTGGGAAAAAAACGTCACAGGTCCAGGTTCCTGATGTCAGTTTGTAGGGCTCCCTTGGGTCTATCAGGGCAGCACAAGTTTGAGGTGGGGACAACTTCGGTCTGGGCTCCATCCTTCGATATAAGGATTTTTTGCAGTCAGGGCCCAGCCCAGGGGCCCCTGGGCACATCCTTTGTCCCTTTTCCCTGGGAAAGAACACTCACAGGTCCAGGTTCCTGATGTGAGTTTGTAGGGCTCCCTTGGGTCTATCAGGGCAGCACAAGTTTGAGGTGGGGACAATTTTGGTCTGGGCTCCATCCTTCAATATAAGGATTTTTTGCAGTCAGTGCCAAGCCCAGGGGCCCTTGGGCACATCGTTTGGCCATTTTCCCTGGGAAAGAAAACTCACAGGTCCAGGTTCCTGATGTCAGTTTGTAGGGCTCCCTTGGGTCGATCAGGGCAGCACAAGTTTGAGGTGAGGACAATTTTGGTCAGGGGTCCATCCTTCAATATAAGGATTTTTGCAATCAGGTCCCAGCCCAGGGGCCCCTGGGCACATCCTTTGTCCCTTTTCCCTGGGAAAGAAAACTCACAGGTCCAGGTTCCTGATGTCAGTTTGTAGGGCTCCCTTGGGTCTATCTGGGCAGCACAAGTTTGAGGTGAGGACAATTTTGGTCTGGGCTCCATCCTTCAATATAAGGATTTTTTGCAGTCAGGTCCCGGGCCAGGGACCGCTGGGCACATCCTTTGTCCCTTTTCCCTGGGAAAGAAAATTCACAGGTCCAGTTTCCTGATGTGAGTTTGTAGGGCTCCCTTGGGTCTATCAGGGCAGCACAAGTTTGAGGTGGGGACAATTTTGGTCTGGGGTCCATCCTTCGATATAAGGATTTTTTGCAGTCAGGTCCCCGGCCAGGGACCGCTGGGCACATCCTTTGTCCCTTTTCCCTGGGAAAGAAAATTCACCAGTCCAGGTTCCTGATGTCACTTTGTAGGGCTCCCTTGGGTCTATCAGGGCAGCACAAGTTTGAGGTGGGGACAACTTTGGTCTGGGCTCCATCCTTCGATATAAGGAGTTTTTGCAGTCAGGCCCCAGCCCAGGGGCCACTGGGCACATCCTTTGTCCCTTTTCCCTGGGAAAGAAAACTCACAGGTCCAGGTTCCTGATGTCAGTTTGTAGGGCTCCCTTGGGTCTATCAGGGCAGCACAAGTTTGAGGTGGGGACAACTTCGGTCTGGGCTCCATCCTTCGATATAAGGATTTTTTGCAGTCAGTGCCAAGCCCAGGGGCCCTTGGGCACATCGTTTGGCCATTTTCCCTGGGAAAGAAAACTCACAGGTCCAGGTTCCTGATGTCAGTTTGTAGGGCTCCCTTGGGTCTATCAGGGCAGCACAAGTTTGAGGTGGGGACAACTTCGGTCTGGGCTCCATCCTTCGATATAAGAATTTTCCTCAGTCAGGTCCCGGGCCAGGCGCCCCTGGGCACATCCTTTGTCCCTTTTCCCTGGGAAAGAAAATTCACAGGTCCAGGTTCCTGATGTCAGTTTGTAGGGCTCCCTTGGGTCTATCTGGGCAGCACAAGTTTGAGGTGAGGACAATTTTGGTCTGGGCTCCATCCTTCAATATATGGATTTTTTGCAGTCAGGGCCCAGCCCAGGGCCAGGCTCCCCTGGGCACATCCTTTGTCCCTTTTCCCTGGGAAAAAAACCTCACAGGTCCAGGTTCCTGATGTCAGTTTGTAGGGCTCCCTTGGGTCTATCAGGGCAGCACAAGTTTGAGGTGAGGACAATTTTGGTCAGGGGTCCATCCTTCAATATAAAGATTTTTGCAATCAGGTCCCAGCCCAGGGGCCCCTGGGCACATCCTTTGTCCCTTTTCCCTGGGAAAGAAAACTCACAGGTCCAGGTTCCTGATGTCAGTTTGTAGGGCTCCCTTGGGTCTATCTGGGCAGCACAAGTTTGAGGTGAGGACAATTTTGGTCTGGGCTCCATCCTTCAATATAAGGATTTTTTGCAGTCAGGGCCCACCCCAGGGCCAGGCTCCCCTGGGCACATCCTTTGTCCCTTTTCCCTGGGAAAGAAAATTCACAGGTCCAGTTTCCTGATGTGAGTTTGTAGGGCTCCCTTGGGTCTATCAGGGCAGCACAAGTTTGAGGTGGGGACAAATTTGGTCTGGGGTCCATCCTTCGATATAAGGATTTTTTGCAGTCAGGTCCCCGGCCAGGGACCGCTGGGCACATCCTTTGTCCCTTTTCCCTGGGAAAGAAAACTCACCAGTCCAGGTTCCTGATGTCAGTTTGTAGGGCTCCCTTGGGTCTACCAGGGCAGCACAAGTTTGAGGTGGGGACAACTTTGGTCTGGGGTCCATCCTTCGATATAAGGATTTTTGGCAGTCAGGTCCCAGCCCAGGGGCCCCTGGGCACATGCTTTGTCCCTTTTCCCTGGGAAAAAAACCTCACAGGTCCAGGTTCCTGATGTCAGTTTGTAGGGCTCCCTTGGGTCTATCAGGGCAGCACAAGTTTGAGGTGGGGACAACTTCGGTCTGGGCTCCATCCTTCGATATAAAAATTTTCCTCAGTCAGGTCCCGGGCCAGGCGCCCCTGGGCACATCCTTTGTCCCTTTTCCCTGGGAAAGAAAATTCACAGGTCCAGGTTCCTGATGTCAGTTTGTAGGGCTCCCTTGGGTCTATCTGGGCAGCACAAGTTTGAGGTGAGGACAATTTTGGTCTGGGCTCCATCCTTCAATATAAGGATTTTTTGCAGTCAGGGCCCAGCCCAGGGCCAGGCTCCCCTGGGCACATCCTTTGTCCCTTTTCCCTGGGAAAAAAAACTCACAGGTCCAGGTTCCTGATGTCACTTTGTAGGGCTCCCTTGGGTCTATCAGGGCAGCACAAGTTTGAGGTGGGGACAATTTTGGTCTGGGGTCCATCCTTCGATATAAGGATTTTTTGCAGTCAGGTCCCGGGCCAGGGACCGCTGGGCACATCCTTTGTCCCTTTTCCCTGGGAAAGAAAACTCACCAGTCCAGGTTCCTGATGTCAGTTTGTAGGGCTCCCTTGGGTCTATCAGGGCAGCACAAGTTTGAGGTGGGGACAATTTTGTTCTGGGGTCCATCCTTCGATATAAGGATTTTATGCAGTCAGGTCCCAGCCCAGGGGCCCCTGGGCACATCCTTTGTCCCTTTTCCCTGGGAAAGAAAATTCACAGGTCCAGGTTCCTGATGTCAGTTTGTAGGGCTCCCTTGGGTCTATCTGGGCAGCACAAGTTTGAGGTGAGGACAATTTTGGTCTGGGCTCCATCCTTCAATATATGGATTTTTTGCAGTCAGGGCCCAGCCCAGGGCCAGGCTCCCCTGGGCACATCCTTTGTCCCTTTTCCCTGGGAAAAAAAACCTCACAGGTCCAGGTTCCTGATGTCAGTTTGTAGGGCTCCCTTGGGTCTATCAGGGCAGCACAAGTTTGAGGTGAGGACAATTTTGGTCAGGGGTCCATCCTTCAATATAAGGATTTTTGCAATCAGGTCCCAGCCCAGGGGCCCCTGGGCACATCCTTTGTCCCTTTTCCCTGGGAAAGAAAACTCACAGGTCCAGGTTCCTGATGTCAGTTTGTAGGGCTCCCTTGGGTCTATCTGGGCAGCACAAGTTTGAGGTGAGGACAATTTTGGTCTGGTCTCCATCCTTCAATATAAGGATTTTTTGCAGTCAGGGCCCAGCCCAGGGCCAGGCTCCCCTGGGCACATCCTTTGTCCCTTTTCCCTGGGAAAGAAAATTCACAGGTCCAGTTTCCTGATGTGAGTTTGTAGGGCTCCCTTGGGTCTATCAGGGCAGCACAAGTTTGAGGTGGGGACAATTTTGGTCTGGGGTCCATCCTTCGATATAAGGATTTTTTGCAGTCAGGTCCCCGGCCAGGGACCGCTGGGCACATCCTTTGTCCCTTTTCCCTGGGAAAGAAAACTCACCAGTCCAGGTTCCTGATGTCAGTTTGTAGGGCTCCCTTGGGTCTACCAGGGCAGCACAAGTTTGAGGTGGGGACAACTTTGGTCTGGGGTCCATCCTTCGATATAAGGATTTTTGGCAGTCAGGTCCCAGCCCAGGGGCCCCTGGGCACATGCTTTGTCCCTTTTCCCTGGGAAAAAAACCTCACAGGTCCAGGTTCCTGATGTCAGTTTGTAGGGCTCCCTTGGGTCTATCAGGGCAGCACAAGTTTGAGGTGGGGACAACTTTGGTCTGGGCTCCATCCTTCGATATAAGGAGTTTTTGCAGTCAGGCCCCAGCCCAGGGGCCACTGGGCACATCCTTTGTCCCTTTTCCCTGGGAAAGAAAACTCACAGGTCCAGGTTCCTGATGTCAGTTTGTAGGGCTCCCTTGGGTCTATCAGGGCAGCACAAGTTTGAGGTGGGGACAACTTTGGTCTGGGCTCCATCCTTCGATATAAGGATTTTTTGCAGTCAGTGCCAAGCCCAGGGGCCCTTGGGCACATCGTTTGGCCATTTTCCCTGGGAAAGAAAACTCACAGGTCCAGGTTCCTGATGTCAGTTTGTAGGGCTCCCTTGGGTCTATCAGGGCAGCACAAGTTTGAGGTGGGGACAACTTCGGTCTGGGCTCCATCCTTCGATATAAGAATTTTCCTCAGTCAGGTCCCGGGCCAGGCGCCCCTGGGCACATCCTTTGTCCCTTTTCCCTGGGAAAGAAAACTCACCAGTCCAGGTTCCTGATGTCAGTTTGTAGGGCTCCCTTGGGTCGATCAGGGCAGCACAAGTTTGAGGTGAAGACAATTTTGGTCAGGGGTCCATCCTTCAATATAAGGATTTTTGCAATCAGGTCCCAGCCCAGGGGCCCCTGGGCACATCCTTTGTCCCTTTTCCCTGGGAAAGAAAACTCACAGGTCCAGGTTCCTGATGTCAGTTTGTAGGGCTCCCTTGGGTCTATCTGGGCAGCACAAGTTTGAGGTGAGGACAATTTTGGTCTGGGCTCCATCCTTCAATAGAAGGATTTTTTGCAGTCAGGGCCCAGCCCAGGGCCAGGCTCCCCTGGGCACATCCTTTGTCCCTTTTCCCTGGGAAAGAAAATTCACAGGTCCAGTTTCCTGATGTGAGTTTGTAGGGCTCCCTTGGGTCTATCAGGGCAGCACAAGTTTGAGGTGGGGACAATTTTGGTCTGGGGTCCATCCTTCGATATAAGGATTTTTTGCAGTCAGGTCCCCGGCCAGGGACCGCTGGGCACATCCTTTGTCCCTTTTCCCTGGGAAAGAAAACTCACCAGTCCAGGTTCCTGATGTCAGTTTGTAGGGCTCCCATGGGTCTACCAGGGCAGCACAAGTTTGAGGTGGGGACAACTTTGGTCTGGGGTCCATCCTTAGATATAAGGATTTTTGGCAGTCAGGTCCCAGCCCAGGGGCCCCTGGGCACATGCTTTGTCCCTTTTCCCTGGGAAAAAAACCTCACAGGTCCAGGTTCCTGATGTCAGTTTGTAGGGCTCCCTTGGGTCTATCAGGGCAGCACAAGTTTGAGGTGGGGACAACTTTGGTCTGGGCTCCATCCTTCGATATAAGGAGTTTTTGCAGTCAGGCCCCAGCCCAGGGGCCACTGGGCACATCCTTTGTCCCTTTTCCCTGGGAAAGAAAACTCACAGGTCCAGGTTCCTGATGTCAGTTTGTAGGGCTCCCTTGGGTCTATCAGGGCAGCACAAGTTTGAGGTGGGGACAACTTCGGTCTGGGCTCCATCCTTCGATATAAGGATTTTTTGCAGTCAGTGCCAAGCCCAGGGGCCCTTGGGCACATCGTTTGGCCATTTTCCCTGGGAAAGAAAACTCACAGGTCCAGGTTCCTGATGTCAGTTTGTAGGGCTCCCTTGGGTCTATCAGGGCAGCACAAGTTTAAAGTGGGGACAACTTCGGTCTGGGCTCCATCCTTCGATATAAGAATTTTCCTCAGTCAGGTCCCGGGCCAGGCGCCCCTGGGCACATCCTTTGTCCCTTTTCCCTGGGAAAGAAAATTCACAGGTCCAGGTTCCTGATGTCAGTTTGTAGGGCTCCCTTGGGTCTATCTGGGCAGCACAAGTTTGAGGTGAGGACAATTTTGGTCTGGGCTCCATCCTTCAATATAAGGATTTTTTGCAGTCAGGGCCCAGCCCAGGGCCAGGCTCCCCTGGGCACATCCTTTGTCCCTTTTCCCTGGGAAAAAAAACTCACAGGTCCAGGTTCCTGATGTCACTTTGTAGGGCTCCCTTGGGTCTATCAGGGCAGCACAAGTTTGAGGTGGGGACAACTTTGGTCTGGGGTCCATCCTTCGATATAAGGATTTTTTGCAGTCAGTGCCAAGCCCAGGGGCCCCTGGGCACATCCTTTGTCCCTTTTCCCTGGGAAAGAACACTCACAGGTCCAGGTTCCTGATGTCAGTTTGTAGGGCTCCCTTGGGTCTATCAGGGCAGCACAAGTTTGAGGTGGGGACAACTTTGGTCTGGGCTCCATCCTTCGATATAAGGATTTTTTGCAGTCAGGGCCCAGCCCAGGGCCAGGCTCCCCTGGGCACATCCTTTGTCCCTTTTCCCTGGGAAAGAAAACTCACCAGTCCAGGTTCCTGATGTCAGTTTGTAGGGCTCCCTTGGGTCGATCAGGGCAGCACAAGTTTGAGGTGAAGACAATTTTGGTCTGGGCTCCATCCTTCAATATAAGGATTTTTTGCAGTCAGGGCCCAGCCCAGGGCCAGGCTCCCCTGGGCACATCCTTTGTCCCTTTTCCCTGGGAAAGAAAATTCACAGGTCCAGTTTCCTGATGTGAGTTTGTAGGGCTCCCTTGGGTCTATCAGGGCAGCACAAGTTTGAGGTGGGGACAATTTTGGTCTGGGGTCCATCCTTCGATATAAGGATTTTTTGCAGTCAGGTCCCGGGCCAGGGACCGCTGGGCACATCCTTTGGCCATTTTCCCTGGGAAAGAAAACACACCAGTCCAGGTTCCTGATGTCAGTTTGTAGGGCTCCCTTGGGTCTATCAGGGCAGCACAAGTTTGAGGTGGGGACAATTTTGTTCTGGGCTCCATCCTTCGATATAAGGATTTTATGCAGTCAGGTCCCAGCCCAGGGGCCCCTGGGCACATCCTTTGTCCCTTTTCCCTGGGAAAGAAAATTCACAGGTCCAGGTTCCTGATGTCAGTTTGTAGGGCTCCCTTGGGTCTATCTGGGCAGCACAAGTTTGAGGTGAGGACAATTTTGGTCTGGGCTCCATCCTTCAATATATGGATTTTTTGCAGTCAGGGCCCAGCCCAGGGCCAGGCTCCCCTGGGCACATCCTTTGTCCCTTTTCCCTGGGAAAAAAACCTCACAGGTCCAGGTTCCTGATGTCAGTTTGTAGGGCTCCCTTGGGTCTATCAGGGCAGCACAAGTTTGAGGTGAGGACAATTTTGGTCAGGGGTCCATCCTTCAATATAAGGATTTTTGCAATCAGGTCCCAGCCCAGGGGCCCCTGGGCACATCCTTTGTCCCTTTTCCCTGGGAAAGAAAACTCACAGGTCCAGGTTCCTGATGTCAGTTTGTAGGGCTCCCTTGGGTCTATCTGGGCAGTACAAGTTTGAGGTGAGGACAATTTTGGTCTGGGCTCCATCCTTCAATATAAGGATTTTTTGCAGTCAGGGCCCAGCCCAGGGCCAGGCTCCCCTGGGCACATCCTTTGTCCCTTTTCCCTGGGAAAAAAAACTCACAGGTCCAGGTTCCTGATGTCACTTTGTAGGGCTCCCTTGGGTCTATCAGGGCAGCACAAGTTTGAGGTGGGGACAACTTTGGTCTGGGGTCCATCCTTCGATATAAGGATTTTTTGCAGTCAGGGCCCAGCCCAGGGGCCCCTGGGCACATCCTTTGTCCCTTTTCCCTGGGAAAGAACACTCACAGGTCCAGGTTCCTGATGTCAGTTTGTAGGGCTCCCTTGGGTCGATCAGGGCAGCACAAGTTTGAGGTGGGGACAACTTTGGTCTGGGCTCCATCCTTCGATATAAGAACTTTCCTCAGTCAGGTCCCGGGCCAGGCGCCCCTGGGCACATCCTTTGTCCCTTTTCCCTGGGAAAGAAAACTCACCAGTCCAGGTTCCTGATGTCAGTTTGTAGGGCTCCCTTGGGTCGATCAGGGCAGCACAAGTTTGAGGTGAAGACAATTTTGGTCAGGGGTCCATCCTTCAATATAAGGGTTTTTTGCAGTCAGGGCCCAGCCCAGGGCCAGGCTCCCCTGGGCACATCCTTTGTCCCTTTTCCCTGGGAAAGAAAATTCACAGGTCCAGTTTCCTGATGTGAGTTTGTAGGGCTCCCTTGGGTCTATCAGGGCAGCACAAGTTTGAGGTGGGGACAATTTTGGTCTGGGGTCCATCCTTCGATATAAGGATTTTTTGCAGTCAGGTCCCGGGCCAGGGACCGCTGGGCACATCCTTTGTCCCTTTTCCCTGGGAAAGAAAACTCACCAGTCCAGGTTCCTGATGTCAGTTTGTAGGGCTCCCTTGGGTCTATCAGGGCAGCACAAGTTTGAGGTGGGGACAATTTTGGTCTGGGGTCCATCCTTCGATATAAGGATTTTATGCAGTCAGGTCCCAGCCCAGGGGCCCCTGGGCACATCCTTTGTCCCTTTTCCCTGGGAAAGAAAATTCACAGGTCCAGGTTCCTGATGTCAGTTTGTAGGGCTCCCTTGGGTCTATCTGGGCAGCACAAGTTTGAGGTGAGGACAATTTTGGTCTGGGCTCCATCCTTCAATATATGGATTTTTTGCAGTCAGGGCCCAGCCCAGGGCCAGGCTCCCCTGGGCACATCCTTTGTCCCTTTTCCCTGGGAAAAAAACGTCACAGGTCCAGGTTCCTGATGTCAGTTTGTAGGGCTCCCTTGGGTCTATCAGGGCAGCACAAGTTTGAGGTGGGGACAACTTCGGTCTGGGCTCCATCCTTCGATATAAGGATTTTATGCAGTCAGGTCCCAGCCCAGGGGCCCCTGGGCACATCCTTTGTCCCTTTTCCCTGGGAAAGAAAATTCACAGGTCCAGGTTCCTGATGTCAGTTTGTAGGGCTCCCTTGGGTCTATCAGGGCAGCACAAGTTTGAGGTGGGGACAACTTTGGTCTGGGGTCCATCCTTCGATATAAGGATTTTTTGCAGTCAGGGCCCAGCCCAGGGGCCCCTGGGCACATCCTTTGTCCCTTTTCCCTGGGAAAGAACACTCACAGGTCCAGGTTCCTGATGTCAGTTTGTAGGGCTCCCTTGGGTCTATCAGGGCAGCACAAGTTTGAGGTGGGGACAATTTTGGTCTGGGCTCCATCCTTCAATATAAGGATTTTTTGCAGTCAGGTCCCGGGCCAGGCGCCCCTGGGCACATCCTTTGTCCCTTTTCCCTGGGAAAGAAAACTCACCAGTCCAGGTTCCTGATGTCAGTTTGTAGGGCTCCCTTGGGTCGATCAGGGCAGCACAAGTTTGAGGTGAGGACAATTTTGGTCAGGGGTCCATCCTTCAATATAAGGATTTTTGCAATCAGGTCCCAGCCCAGGGGCCCCTGGGCACATCCTTTGTCCCTTTTCCCTGGGAAAGAAAACTCACAGGTCCAGGTTCCTGATGTCAGTTTGTAGGGCTCCCTTGGGTCTATCTGGGCAGCACAAGTTTGAGGTGAGGACAATTTTGGTCTGGGCTCCATCCTTCAATATAAGGATTTTTTGCAGTCAGGGCCCAGCCCAGGGCCAGGCTCCCCTGGGCACATCCTTTGTCCCTTTTCCCTGGGAAAGAAAATTCACAGGTCCAGTTTCCTGATGTGAGTTTGTAGGGCTCCCTTGGGTCTATCAGGGCAGCACAAGTTTGAGGTGGGGACAATTTTGGTCTGGGGTCCATCCTTCGATATAAGGATTTTTTGCAGTCAGGTCCCGGGCCAGGGACCGCTGGGCACATCCTTTGTCCCTTTTCCCTGGGAAAGAAAACTCACCAGTCCAGGTTCCTGATGTCAGTTTGTAGGGCTCCCTTGGGTCTACCAAGGCAGCACAAGTTTGAGGTGGGGACAACTTTGGTCTGGGGTCCATCCTTCGATATAAGGATTTTTGGCAGTCAGGTCCCAGCCCAGGGGCCCCTGGGCACATCCTTTGGCCATTTTCCCTGGGAAAGAAAACTCACAGGTCCAGGTTCCTGATGTCAGTTTGTAGGGCTCCCTTGGGTCTATCTGGGCAGCACAAGTTTGAGGTGAGGACAATTTTGGTCTGGGCTCCATCCTTCAATATAAGGATTTTTTGCAGTCAGTTCCCAGCCCAGGGCCAGGCTCCCCTGGGCACATCCTTTGTCCCTTTTCCCTGGGAAAGAAAACTCACAGGTCCAGGTTCCTGATGTCACTTTGTAGGTCTCCCTTGGGTCTACCGGAGCAACACAAGTTTGAGGTGGGGACAACTTTGGTCTGGGCTCCATCCTTCGATATCAGGATTTTATTCAGTCAGGTCCCAGCCCAGGGGCCCCTGGGCACATCCTTTGGCCATTTTCCCTTGGAAAGAAAACTCACAGGTCCAGGTTCCTGATGTCAGTTTGTAGGGCTCCCTTGGGTCTATCAGGGCAGCACAAGTTTGTGGTGGGGACAACTTTGATCTGGGCTCCATCCTTCGATATAAGGAGTTTTTGCAGTCAGGTCCCAGCCCAGGGGCCCCTGGGCACATCCTTTGTCCCTTTTCCCTGGGAAAAAAAACTCACAGGTCCAGGTTCCTGATGTCAGTTTGTAGGGCTCCCTTGGGTCTATCAGGGCAGCACAAGTTTGAGGTGGGGACAACTTTGGTCTGGGCTCCATCCTTCGATATCAGGATTTTATGCAGTCAGGTCCCAGCCCAGGGGCCCCTGGGCACATCCTTTGGCCATTTTCCCTTGGAAAGAAAACTCACCAGTCCAGGTTCCTGATGTCAGTTTGTAGGGCTCCCTTGGGTCAATCAGGGCAGCACAAGTTTGAGGTGGGGACAATTTTGGTCTGGGGTCCATCCTTCGATATAAGGATTTTATGCAGTCGGGGCCCAGCCCAGGGGCCCCTGGGCACATCCTTTGTCCCTTTTCCCTGGGAAAGAAAATTCACAGGTCCAGGTTCCTGATGTCAGTTTGTAGGGCTCCCTTGGGTCTATCAGGGCAGCACAAGTTTGAGGTGAGGACAATTTTGGTCTGGGCTCCATCCTTCAATATATGGATTTTTTGCAGTCAGGGCCCAGCCCAGGGCCAGGCTCCCCTGGGCACATCCTTTGTCCCTTTTCCCTGGGAAAAAAAACTCACAGGTCCAGGTTCCTGATGTCAGTTTGTAGGGCTCCCTTGGGTCTATCAGGGCAGCACAAGTTTGAGGTGGGGACAACTTCGGTCTGGGCTCCATCCTTCGATATAAGGATTTTATGCAGTCAGGTCCCAGCCCAGGGGCCCCTGGGCACATCCTTTGTCCCTTTTCCCTGGGAAAAAAAACTCACCAGTCCAGGTTCCTGATGTCAGTTTGTAGGGCTCCCTTGGGTCTATCAGGGCAGCACAAGTTTGAGGTGGGGACAACTTCGGTCTGGAATCCATCCTTCGATATAAGGAGTTTTTGCAGTCAGTGCCCAGCCCAGGGGTTCTTGGGCACATCCTTTGGCCATTTTCCCTGGGAAAGAAAACTCACAGGTCCAGGTTCCTGATGTCACTTTGTAGGGCTCCCTTGGGTCTATCAGGGCAGCACAAGTTTGAGGTGGGGACAACTTTGGTCTGGGGTCCATTCTTCGATATAAGGATTTTTTGCAGTCAGGGCCCAGCCCAGGGGCCCCTGGGCACATCCTTTGTCCCTTTTCCCTGGGAAAGAACACTCACAGGTCCAGGTTCCTGATGTCAGTTTGTAGGGCTCCCTTGGGTCTATCAGGGCAGCACAAGTTTGAGGTGGGGACAATTTTGGTCTGGGCTCCATCCTTCAATATAAGGATTTTTTGCAGTCAGGTCCCGGGCCAGGCGCCCCTGGGCACATCCTTTGTCCCTTTTCCCTGGGAAAGAAAACTCACAGGTCCAGGTTCCTGATGTCAGTTTGTAGGGCTCCCTTGGGTCGATCAGGGCAGCACAAGTTTGAGGTGAGGACAATTTTGGTCGGGGGTCCATCCTTCAATATAAGGATTTTTGCAATCAGGTCCCAGCCCAGTGGCCCCTGGGCACATCCTTTGTCCCTTTTCCCTGGGAAAGAAAACTCACAGGTCCAGGTTCCTGATGTCAGTTTGTAGGGCTCCCTTGGGTCTATCTGGGCAGCACAAGTTTGAGGTGAGGACAATTTTGGTCTGGGCTCCATCCTTCAATATAAGGATTTTTTGCAGTCAGGGCCCAGCCCAGGGCCAGGCTCCCCTGGGCACATCCTTTGTCCCTTTTCCCTGGGAAAGAAAATTCACAGGTCCAGTTTCCTGATGTGAGTTTGTAGGGCTCCCTTGGGTCTATCAGGGCAGCACAAGTTTGAGGTGGGGACAATTTTGGTCTGGGGTCCATCCTTCGATATAAGGATTTTTGCAGTCAGGTCCCGGGCCAGGGACCGCTGGGCACATCCTTTGTCCCTTTTCCCTGGGAAAGAAAACTCACCAGTCCAGGTTCCTGATGTCAGTTTGTAGGGCTCCCTTGGGTCTACCAGGGCAGCACAAGTTTGAGGTGGGGACAACTTTGGTCTGGGGTCCATCCTTCGATATAAGGATTTTTGGCAGTCAGGTCCCAGCCCAGGGGCCCCTGGGCACATCCTTTGGCCATTTTCCCTGGGAAAGAAAACTCACCAGTCCAGGTTCCTGATGTCAGTTTGTAGGGCTCCCTTGGGTCTATCAGGGCAGCACAAGTTTGAGGTGGGGACAATTTTGTTCTGGGGTCCATCCTTCGATATAAGGATTTTATGCAGTCAGGTCCCAGCCCAGGGGCCCCTGGGCACATCCTTTGTCCCTTTTCCCTGGGAAAGAAAATTCACAGGTCCAGGTTCCTGATGTCAGTTTGTAGGGCTCCCTTGGGTCTATCTGGGCAGCACAAGTTTGAGGTGAGGACAATTTTGGTCTGGGCTCCATCCTTCAATATAAGGATTTTTTGCAGTCAGGGCCCAGCCCAGGGCCAGGCTCCCCTGGGCACATCCTTTGTCCCTTTTCCCTGGGAAAAAAAACTCACAGGTCCAGGTTCCTGATGTCACTTTGTAGGGCTCCCTTGGGTCTATCAGGGCAGCACAAGTTTGAGGTGGGGACAACTTTGGTCTGGGGTCCATCCTTCGATATAAGGATTTTTTGCAGTCAGGGCCCAGCCCAGGGGCCCCTGGGCACATCCTTTGTCCCTTTTCCCTGGGAAAGAACACTCACAGGTCCAGGTTCCTGATGTCAGTTTGTAGGGCTCCCTTGGGTCTATCAGGGCAGCACAAGTTTGAGGTGGGGACAACTTTGGTCTGGGCTCCATCCTTCGATATAAGAACTTTCCTCAGTCAGGTCCCGGGCCAGGCGCCCCTGGGCACATCCTTTGTCCCTTTTCCCTGGGAAAGAAAACTCACCAGTCCAGGTTCCTGATGTCAGTTTGTAGGGCTCCCTTGGGTCGATCAGGGCAGCACAAGTTTGAGGTGAAGACAATTTTGGTCTGGGCTCCATCCTTCAATATAAGGATTTTTTGCAGTCAGGGCCCAGCCCAGGGCCAGGCTCCCCTGGGCACATCCTTTGTCCCTTTTCCCTGGGAAAGAAAATTCACAGGTCCAGTTTCCTGATGTGAGTTTGTAGGGCTCCCTTGGGTCTATCAGGGCAGCACAAGTTTGAGGTGGGGACAACTTCGGTCTGGGCTCCATCCTTCGATATAAGGATTTTATGCAGTCAGGTCCCAGCCCAGGGGCCCCTGGGCACATCCTTTGTCCCTTTTCCCTGGGAAAAAAAACTCACAAGTCCAGGTTCCTGATGTCAGTTTGTAGGGCTCCCTTGGGTCTATCAGGGCAGCACAAGTTTGAGGTGGGGACAACTTTGGTCTGGGCTCCATCCTTCGATATAAGGATTTTTTGCAGTCAGGGCCCAGCCCAGGGGCCCCTGGGCACATCCTTTGTCCCTTTTCCCTGGGAAAGAACACTCACAGGTCCAGGTTCCTGATGTCAGTTTGTAGGGCTCCCTTGGGTCTATCAGGGCAGCACAAGTTTGAGGTGGGGACAACTTTGGTCTGGGCTCCATCCTTCGATATAAGAACTTTCCTCAGTCAGGTCCCGGGCCAGGCGCCCCTGGGCACATCCTTTGTCCCTTTTCCCTGGGAAAGAAAACTCACCAGTCCAGGTTCCTGATGTCAGTTTGTAGGGCTCCCTTGGGTCGATCAGGGCAGCACAAGTTTGAGGTGAGGACAATTTTGGTCAGGGGTCCATCCTTCAATATAAGGATTTTTTGCAGTCAGTTCCCAGCCCAGGGCCAGGCTCCCCTGGGCACATCCTTTGTCCCTTTTCCCTGGGAAAGAAAACTCACAGGTCCAGGTTCCTGATGTCACTTTGTAGGTCTCCCTTGGGTCTACCGGAGCAACACAAGTTTGAGGTGGGGACAACTTTGGTCTGGGCTCCATCCTTCGATATCAGGATTTTATTCAGTCAGGTCCCAGCCCAGGGGCCCCTGGGCACATCCTTTGGCCATTTTCCCTTGGAAAGAAAACTCACAGGTCCAGGTTCCTGATGTCAGTTTGTAGGGCTCCCTTGGGTCTATCAGGGCAGCACAAGTTTGTGGTGGGGACAACTTTGATCTGGGCTCCATCCTTCGATATAAGGAGTTTTTGCAGTCAGGTCCCAGCCCAGGGGCCCCTGGGCACATCCTTTGTCCCTTTTCCCTGGGAAAAAAAACTCACAGGTCCAGGTTCCTGATGTCAGTTTGTAGGGCTCCCTTGGGTCTATCAGGGCAGCACAAGTTTGAGGTGGGGACAACTTTGGTCTGGGCTCCATCCTTCGATATCAGGATTTTATGCAGTCAGGTCCCAGCCCAGGGGCCCCTGGGCACATCCTTTGGCCATTTTCCCTTGGAAAGAAAACTCACCAGTCCAGGTTCCTGATGTCAGTTTGTAGGGCTCCCTTGGGTCAATCAGGGCAGCACAAGTTTGAGGTGGGGACAATTTTGGTCTGGGGTCCATCCTTCGATATAAGGATTTTATGCAGTCGGGGCCCAGCCCAGGGGCCCCTGGGCACATCCTTTGTCCCTTTTCCCTGGGAAAGAAAATTCACAGGTCCAGGTTCCTGATGTCAGTTTGTAGGGCTCCCTTGGGTCTATCTGGGCAGCACAAGTTTGAGGTGAGGACAATTTTGGTCTGGGCTCCATCCTTCAATATATGGATTTTTTGCAGTCAGGGCCCAGCCCAGGGCCAGGCTCCCCTGGGCACATCCTTTGTCCCTTTTCCCTGGGAAAAAAAACTCACA
This sequence comes from Lonchura striata, assembly GCF_050655825.1. Classification (NCBI taxonomy): domain Eukaryota; kingdom Metazoa; phylum Chordata; class Aves; order Passeriformes; family Estrildidae; genus Lonchura; species Lonchura striata. The sequence continues at coordinate 14,697,048 of NC_140707.1, read as the reverse complement.
GGTCCAGGTTCCTGATGTCAGTTTGTAGGGCTCCCTTGGGTCTATCAGGGCAGCACAATTTTGAGGTGGGGACAACTTCGGTCTGGGCTCCATCCTTCGATATAAGGATTTTATGCAGACAGGTCCCAGCCCAGGGGCCCCTGGGCACATCCTTTGTCCCTTTTCCCTGGGAAAAAAAACTCACAAGTCCAGGTTCCTGATGTCAGTTTGTAGGGCTCCCTTGGGTCTATCAGGGCAGCACAAGTTTGAGGTGGGGACAACTTCGGTCTGGGCTCCATCCTTCGATATAAGGAGTTTTTGCAGTCAGTGCCCAGCCCAGGGGTTCTTGGGCACATCGTTTGTCCCTTTTCCCTGGGAAAGAAAACTCACAGGTCCAGGTTCCTGATGTCAGTTTGTAGGGCTCCCTTGGGTCGATCAGGGCAGCACAAGTTTGAGGTGAGGACAATTTTGGTCGGGGGTCCATCCTTCAATATAAGGATTTTTGCAATCAGGTCCCAGCCCAGGGGCCCCTGGGCACATCCTTTGTCCCTTTTCCCTGGGAAAGAAAACTCACAGGTCCAGGTTCCTGATGTCAGTTTGTAGGGCTCCCTTGGGTCTATCTGGGCAGCACAAGTTTGAGGTGAGGACAATTTTGGTCTGGGCTCCATCCTTCAATATAAGGATTTTTTGCAGTCAGGGCCCAGCCCAGGGCCAGGCTCCCCTGGGCACATCCTTTGTCCCTTTTCCCTGGGAAAGAAAATTCACAGGTCCAGTTTCCTGATGTGAGTTTGTAGGGCTCCCTTGGGTCTATCAGGGCAGCACAAGTTTGAGGTGGGGACAATTTTGGTCTGGGGTCCATCCTTCGATATAAGGATTTTTGCAGTCAGGTCCCGGGCCAGGGACCGCTGGGCACATCCTTTGTCCCTTTTCCCTGGGAAAGAAAACTCACCAGTCCAGGTTCCTGATGTCAGTTTGTAGGGCTCCCTTGGGTCTACCAGGGCAGCACAAGTTTGAGGTGGGGACAACTTTGGTCTGGGGTCCATCCTTCGATATAAGGATTTTTGGCAGTCAGGTCCCAGCCCAGGGGCCCCTGGGCACATCCTTTGGCCATTTTCCCTGGGAAAGAAAACTCACCAGTCCAGGTTCCTGATGTCAGTTTGTAGGGCTCCCTTGGGTCTATCAGGGCAGCACAAGTTTGAGGTGGGGACAATTTTGTTCTGGGGTCCATCCTTCGATATAAGGATTTTATGCAGTCAGGTCCCAGCCCAGGGGCCCCTGGGCACATCCTTTGTCCCTTTTCCCTGGGAAAGAAAATTCACAGGTCCAGGTTCCTGATGTCAGTTTGTAGGGCTCCCTTGGGTCTATCTGGGCAGCACAAGTTTGAGGTGAGGACAATTTTGGTCTGGGCTCCATCCTTCAATATAAGGATTTTATGCAGTCAGTTCGCAGCCCAGGGCCAGGCTCCCCTGGGCACACCCTTTGTCCCTTTTCCCTGGGAAAGAAAACTCACAGGTCCAGGTTCCTGATGTCACTTTGTAGGTCTCCCTTGGGTCTACCGGAGCAACACAAGTTTGAGGTGGGGACAACTTTGGTCTGGGCTCCATCCTTCGATATCAGGATTTTATTCAGTCAGGTCCCAGCCCAGGGGCCCCTGGGCACATCCTTTGGCCATTTTCCCTTGGAAAGAAAACTCACAGGTCCAGGTTCCTGATGTCAGTTTGTAGGGCTCCCTTGGGTCTATCAGGGCAGCACAAGTTTGTGGTGGGGACAACTTTGATCTGGAATCCATCCTTCGATATAAGGAGTTTTTGCAGTCAGGTCCCAGCCCAGGGGCCCCTGGGCACATCCTTTGTCCCTTTTCCCTGGGAAAGAAAACTCACCAGTCCAGGCTCCTGATGTCAGTTTGTAGGGCTCCCTTGGGTCTATCAGGGCAGCACAAGTTTGAGGTGAGGACAATTTTGGTCAGGGGTCCATCCTTCAATATAAAGATTTTTTGCAGTCAGGTCCCAGCCCAGGGGCAGGCTCCCCTGGGCACATCCTTTGTCCCTTTTCCCTGGGAAAGAAAACTCACCAGTCCAGGTTCCTGATGTCAGTTTGTAGGGCTCCCTTGTGTCTACCAGGGCAGCACAAGTTTGAGGTGGGGACAACTTCGGTCTGGGCTCCATCCTTCGATATAAGGATTTTTTGCAGTCAGGGCCCAGCCCAGGGGCCCCTGGGCACACCCTTTCTCCCGTTTTCCCTGGGAAAGAAATCTCACAGGTCCAGGTTCCTGATGTCAGTTTGTAGGGCTCCCTTGGGTCTATCAGGGCAGCACAAGTTTGAGGTGGGGACAACTTTGGTCTGGGGTCCATTAATCGATATAAGGATTTTTTGCAGTCAGGTCCGAGCCCAGGGGCCCCGGACACATCCTTTGTCCCTTTTCCCTGGGAAAGAAAACTCACCAGTCCAGGTTCCTGATGTGAGTTTGTAGGGCTCCCTTGGGTCTATCAGGGCAGCACAAGTTTGAGGTGGGGACAACTTTGGTCTGGGCTCCATCCTTCGATATAAGAATTTTCCTCAGTCAGGTCCCGGGCCAGGCGCCCCTGGGCACATCCTTTGTCCCTTTTCCCTGGGAAAGAAAACTCACCAGTCCAGGTTCCTGATGTCAGTTTGTAGGGCTCCCTTGGGTCTATCAGGGCAGCACAAGTTTGAGGTGGGGACAACTTCGGTCTGGGCTCCATCCTTCGATATAAGGAGTTTTTGCAGTCAGTGCCCAGCCCAGGGTTTCTTGGGCACATCGTTTGGCCATTTTCCCTGGGAAAGAAAACTCACAGGTCCAGGTTCCTGATGTCAGTTTGTAGGGCTCCCTTGGGTCTATCAGGGCAGCACAAGTTTGAGGTGGGGACAACTTTGGTCTGGGGTCCATCCTTCGATATAAGGATTTTTTGCAGTCAGGGCCCAGCCCAGGGGCCCCTGGGCACATCCTTTGTCCCTTTTCCCTGGGAAAGAACACTCACAGGTCCAGGTTCCTGATGTCAGTTTGTAGGGCTCCCTTGGGTCTATCAGGGCAGCACAAGTTTGAGGTGGGGACAATTTTGGTCTGGGCTCCATCCTTCAATATAAGGATTTTTTGCAGTCAGGTCCCGGGCCAGGCGCCCCTGGGCACATCCTTTGTCCCTTTTCCCTGGGAAAGAAAACTCACAGGTCCAGGTTCCTGATGTCAGTTTGTAGGGCTCCCTTGGGTCGATCAGGGCAGCACAAGTTTGAGGTGAGGACAATTTTGGTCGGGGGTCCATCCTTCAATATAAGGATTTTTGCAATCAGGTCCCAGCCCAGGGGCCCCTGGGCACATCCTTTGTCCCTTTTCCCTGGGAAAGAAAACTCACAGGTCCAGGTTCCTGATGTCAGTTTGTAGGGCTCCCTTGGGTCTATCTGGGCAGCACAAGTTTGAGGTGAGGACAATTTTGGTCTGGGCTCCATCCTTCAATATAAGGATTTTTTGCAGTCAGGGCCCAGCCCAGGGCCAGGCTCCCCTGGGCACATCCTTTGTCCCTTTTCCCTGGGAAAGAAAATTCACAGGTCCAGTTTCCTGATTTGAGTTTGTAGGGCTCCCTTGGGTCTATCAGGGCAGCACAAGTTTGAGGTGGGGACAATTTTGGTCTGGGGTCCATCCTTCGATATAAGGATTTTTGCAGTCAGGTCCCGGGCCAGGGACCGCTGGGCACATCCTTTGTCCCTTTTCCCTGGGAAAGAAAACTCACCAGTCCAGGTTCCTGATGTCAGTTTGTAGGGCTCCCTTGGGTCTACCAGGGCAGCACAAGTTTGAGGTGGGGACAACTTTGGTCTGGGGTCCATCCTTCGATATAAGGATTTTTGGCAGTCAGGTCCCAGCCCAGGGGCCCCTGGGCACATCCTTTGGCCATTTTCCCTGGGAAAGAAAACTCACCAGTCCAGGTTCCTGATGTCAGTTTGTAGGGCTCCCTTGGGTCTATCAGGGCAGCACAAGTTTGAGGTGGGGACAATTTTGTTCTGGGGTCCATCCTTCGATATAAGGATTTTATGCAGTCAGGTCCCAGCCCAGGGGCCCCTGGGCACATCCTTTGTCCCTTTTCCCTGGGAAAGAAAATTCACAGGTCCAGGTTCCTGATGTCAGTTTGTAGGGCTCCCTTGGGTCTATCTGGGCAGCACAAGTTTGAGGTGAGGACAATTTTGGTCTGGGCTCCATCCTTCAATATAAGGATTTTTTGCAGTCAGTTCGCAGCCCAGGGCCAGGCTCCCCTGGGCACATCCTTTGTCCCTTTTCCCTGGGAAAGAAAACTCACAGGTCAGGTTCCTGATGTCACTTTGTAGGTCTCCCTTGGGTCTACCGGAGCAACACAAGTTTGAGGTGGGGACAACTTTGGTCTGGGCTCCATCCTTCGATATCAGGATTTTATTCAGTCAGGTCCCAGCCCAGGGGCCCCTGGGCACATCCTTTGGCCATTTTCCCTTGGAAAGAAAACTCACAGGTCCAGGTTCCTGATGTCAGTTTGTAGGGCTCCCTTGGGTCTATCAGGGCAGCACAAGTTTGTGGTGGGGACAACTGTGATCTGGAATCCATCCTTCGATATATGGAGTTTTTACAATCAGGTCCCAGCCCAGGGGCCCCTGGGCACATCCTTTGTCCCTTTTCCCTGGGAAAGAAAACTCACCAGTCCAGGCTCCTGATGTCAGTTTGTAGGGCTCCCTTGGGTCTATCAGGGCAGCACAAGTTTGAGGTGAGGACAATTTTGGTCAGGGGTCCATCCTTCAATATAAAGATTTTTTGCAGTCAGGTTCCAGCCCAGGGCCAGGCTCCCCTGGGCACATCCTTTGTCCCTTTTCCCTGGGAAAGAAAACTCACAGGTCCAGGTTCCTCATGTCAGTTTGTAGGGCTCCCTTGGGTCTATCAGGGCAGCACAAGTTTGAGGTGGGGACACCTTTGGTCTGGGGTCCATCCTTCGATATAAGGATTTTTTGCAGTCAGGTCCCGGGCCAGGGACCCCTGGGCACATCCTTTGTCCCTTTTCCCTGGGAAAGAAAACTCACAGGTCCAGGTTCCTGATGTCAGTTTGTAGGGCTCCCTTGTGTCTACCAGGGCAGCACAAGTTTGAGGTGGGGACAACTTCGGTCTGGGCTCCATCCTTCGATATAAGGATTTTTTGCAGTCAGGTCCCAGCTCAAGGGGCCCCTGGGCACATCCTTTGTCCCTTTTCCCTGGGAAAAAAAACTCACAGGTCTAGGATCCTGATGTCAGTTTGTAGGGCTCCCTTGGGTCTACCAGGGCAGCACAAGTTTGAGGTGGGGACAACTTCGGTCTGGGCTCCATCCTTCGATATAAGGATTTTATGCAGTCAGATCCTAGCCCAGGGGCCCCTGGGCACACCCTTTGGCCATTTTCCCTTGGAAAGAAAACTCACCAGTCCAGGTTCCTGATGTCAGTTTGTAGGGCTCCCTTGGGTCTATCAGGGCAGCACAAGTTTGAGGTGGGGACAACTTTGGTCTGGGCTCCATCCTTCGATATAAGGAGTTTTTGCAGTCAGGTCCCAGCCCAGGGGCCCCTGGGCACATCCTTTGTCCCTTTTCCCTGGGAAAGAAAACTCACCAGTCCAGGTTCCTGATGTCAGTTTGTAGGGCTCCCTTGGGTCTATCAGGGCAGCACAAGTTTGAGGTGGGGACAACTTCGGTCTGGGCTCCATCCTTCGATATAAGGATTTTTTGCAGTCAGTGCCAAGCCCAGGGGCCCTTGGGCACATCGTTTGGCCATTTTCCCTGGGAAAGAAAACTCACAGGTCCAGGTTCCTGATGTCAGTTTGTAGGGCTCCCTTGGGTCTATCAGGGCAGCACAAGTTTGAGGTGGGGACAACTTCGGTCTGGGCTCCATCCTTCGATATAAGAATTTTCCTCAGTCAGGTCCCGGGCCAGGCGCCCCTGGGCACATCCTTTCTCCCGTTTTCCCTGGGAAAGAAATCTCACAGGTCCAGGTTCCTGATGTCAGTTTGTAGGGCTCCCTTGGGTCTATCAGGGCAGCACAAGTTTGAGGTGGGGACAACTTCGGTCTGGGCTCCATCCTTCGATATAAGGATTTTTTGCAGTCAGGTCCGAGCCCAGGGGCCCCGGACACATCCTTTGTCCCTTTTCCCTGGGAAAGAAAACTCACCAGTCCAGGTTCCTGATGTGAGTTTGTAGGGCTCCCTTGGGTCTATCAGGGCAGCACAAGTTTGAGGTGGGGACAACTTTGGTCTGGGCTCCATCCTTCGATATATGAATTTTCCTCAGTCAGGTCCCGGGCCAGGCGCCCCTGGGCACATCCTTTGTCCCTTTTCCCTGGGAAAGAAAACTCACCAGTCCAGGTTCCTGATGTCAGTTTGTAGGGCTCCCTTGGGTCGATCAGGGCAGCACAAGTTTGAGGTGAGGACAATTTTGGTCAGGGGTCCATCCTTCAATATAAGGATTTTTGCAGTCAGGTCCCAGCCCAGGGGCCCCTGGGCACATCCTTTGTCCCTTTTCCCTGGGAAGGAAAACTCACCAGTCCAGGTTCCTGATGTCAGTTTGTAGGGCTCTCTTTGGTCTATCAGGGCAGCACAAGTTTGAGGTGGGGACAACTTTGGTCTGGGCTCCATCCTTCGATATAAGAATTTTCCTCAGTCATGTCCCGGGCCAGGCGCCCCTGGGCACATCCTTTGTCCCTTTTCCCTGGGAAAGAAAACTCACCAGTCCAGGTTCCTGATGTCAGTTTGTAGGGCTCCCTTGGGTCTATCAGGGCAGCACAAGTTTGAGGTGGGGACAACTTTGGTCTGGGCTCCATCCTTCGATATAAGGAGTTTTTGCAGTCAGGTCCCATCCCAGGGGCCCCTGGGCACATCCTTTGTCCCTTTTCCCTGGGAAAGAAAACTCACCAGTCCAGGTTCCTGATGTCAGTTTGTAGGGCTCCCTTGGGTCTATCAGGGCAGCACAAGTTTGATGTGGGGACAACTTCGGTCTGGGCTCCATCCTTCGATATAAGGATTTTTTGCAGTCAGTGCCAAGCCCAGGGGCCCTTGGGCACATCGTTTGGCCATTTTGCCTGGGAAAGAAAACTCACAGGTCCAGGTTCCTGATGTCAGTTTGTAGGGCTCCCTTGGGTCTATCAGGGCAGCACAAGTTTGAGGTGGGGACAACTTCGGTCTGGACTCCATCCTTCGATATAAGAATTTTCCTCAGTCAGGTCCCGGGCCAGGCTCCCCTGGGCACATCCTTTGTCCCTTTTCCCTGGGAAAGAAAATTCACAGGTCCAGGTTCCTGATGTCAGTTTGTAGGGCTCCCTTGGGTCTATCTGGGCAGCACAAGTTTGAGGTGAGGACAATTTTGGTCTGGGCTCCATCCTTCAATAGAAGGATTTTTTGCAGTCAGTTCCCAGCCCAGGGCCAGGCTCCCCTGGGCACATCCTTTGTCCCTTTTCCCTGGGAAAGAAAACTCACAGGTCCAGGTTCCTGATGTCACTTTGTAGGTCTCCCTTGGGTCTACCGGAGCAACACAAGTTTGAGGTGGGGACAACTTTGGTCTGGGCTCCATCCTTCGATATCAGGATTTTATGCAGTCAGGTCCCAGCCCAGGGGCCCCTGGGCACATCCTTTGTCCCTTTTCCCTGGGAAAGAAAACTCACCAGTCCAGGTTCCTGATGTCAGTTTGTAGGGCTCCCTTGGGTCTATCAGGGCAGCACAAGTTTGAGGTGAGGACAATTTTGGTCAGGGGTCCATCCTTCAATATAAGGATTTTTTGCAATCAGGTCCAAGCCCAGGGGCCCCTGGGCACATCCTTTGTCCCTTTTCCCTGGGAAAGAAAACTCACAGGTCCAGGTTCCTGATGTCAGTTTGTAGGGCTCCTTTGGGTCTATCTGGGCAGCACAAGTTTGAGGTGAGGACAATTTTGGTCTGGGCTCCATCCTTCAATATAAGGATTTTTTGCAGTCAGGGCCCAGCCCAGGGCCAGGCTCCCTTGGGCACATCCTTTGTCCCTTTTCCCTGGGAAAGAAAATTCACAGGTCCAGTTTCCGGATTTGAGTTTGTAGGGTTCCCTTGGGTCTTTCAGGGCAGCACAAGCTTGAGGTGAGGACAATTTTGGTCAGGGGTCCATCCTTCGATATAAGGATTTTTTGCAGTCAGGTCCCGGGCCAGGGACCCCTGGGCACATCCTTTGTCCCTTTTCCCTGGGAAAGAAAACTCACCAGTCCAGGTTCCTGATGTCAGTTTGTAGGGCTCCCTTGGGTCTACCAGGGCAGCACAAGTTTGAGGTGGGGACAACTTTGGTCAGGGGTCCATCCTTCGATATAAGGATTTTTGGCAGTCATGTCCCAGCCCAGGGGCCCCTGAGCACATCCTTTGGCCATTTTCCCTGGGAAAGAAAACTCACCAGTCCAGGTTCCTGATGTCAGTTTGTAGGGCTCCCTTGGGTCTATCAGGGCAGCACAAGTTTGAGGTGGGGACAATTTTGGTCTGGGGTCCATCCTTCAATATAAGGATTTTATGCAGTCAGGTCCCAGCCCAGGGGCCCCATGGCACATCCTTTGTCCCTTTTCCCTGGGAAAGAAAATTCACAGGTCCAGGTTCCTGATGTCAGTTTGTAGGGCTCCCTTGGGTCTATCTGGGCAGCACAAGTTTGAGGTGAGGACAATTTTGGTCTGGGCTCCATCCTTCAATAGAAGGATTTTTTGCAGTCAGTTCCCAGCCCAGGGCCAGGCTCCCCTGGGCACACCCTTTGTCCCTTTTCCCTGGGAAAGAAAACTCACAGGTCCAGGTTCCTGATGTCACTTTGTAGGTCTCCCTTGGGTCTACCGGAGCAACACAAGTTTGAGGTGGGGACAACTTTGGTCTGGGCTCCATCCTTCGATATCAGGATTTTATGCAGTCAGGTCCCAGCCCAGGGGCCCCTGGGCACATCCTTTGTCCCTTTTCCCTGGGAAAGAAAACTCACCAGTCCAGGTTCCTGATGTCAGTTTGTAGGGCTCCCTTGGGTCTATCAGGGCAGCACAAGTTTGAGGTGAGGACAATTTTGGTCAGGGGTCCATCCTTCAATATAAGGATTTTTTGCAGTCAGGTCCAAGCCCAGGGGCCCCTGGGCACATCCTTTGTCCCTTTTCCCTGGGAAAGAAAACTCACAGGTCCAGGTTCCTGATGTCAGTTTGTAGGGCTCCCTTGGGTCTATCAGGGCAGCACAAGTTTGAGGTGGGGACACCTTTGGTCTGGGGTCCATCCTTCGATATAAGGATTTTTTGCAGTCAGGTCCCGGGCCAGGGACCCCTGGGCACATCCTTTGTCCCTTTTCCCTGGGAAAGAAAACTCACAGGTCCAGGTTCCTGATGTCAGTTTGTAGGGCTCCCTTGGGTCTATCAGGGCAGCACAAGTTTGAGGTGGGGACAACTTCGGTCTGGACTCCATACTTCGATATAAGAATTTTCCTCAGTCAGGTCCCGGGCCAGGCGCCCCTGGGCACATCCTTTGTCCCTTTTCCCTGGGAAAGAAAACTCACAGGTCCAGGTTCCTGATGTGTGTTTGTAGGGCTCCCTTGTGTCTACCAGGGCAGCACAAGTTTGAGGTGAGGACAATTTTGGTCAGGGGTCCATCCTTCAATATAAGGATTTTATGCAGTCAGGTCCCAGCCCAGGGGCCCCTGGGCACATCCTTTGTCCCTTTTCCCTGGGAAAGAAAACTCACCAGTCCAGGTTCCTGATGTCAGTTTGTAGGGCTCCTTTGGGTCTATCTGGGCAGCACAAGTTTGAGGTGAGGACAATTTTGGTCTGGGCTCCATACTTCAATATAAGGATTTTTTGCAGTCAGGGCCCAGCCCAGGGCCAGGCTCCCCTGGGCACATCCTTTGTCCCTTTTCCCTGGGAAAGAACACTCACAGGTCCAGGTTCCTGATGTCAGTTTGTAGGGCTCCCTTGGGTCTATCAGGGCAGCACAAGTTTGAGGTGGGGACAATTTTGGTCTGGGCTCCATCCTTCAATATAAGGATTTTTTGCAGTCAGGTCCCGGGCCAGGCGCCCCTGGGCACATCCTTTGTCCCTTTTCCCTGGGAAAGAAAACTCACCAGTCCAGGTTCCTGATGTCAGTTTGTAGGGCTCCCTTGGGTCGATCAGGGCAGCACAAGTTTGAGGTGAGGACAATTTTGGTCAGGGGTCCATCCTTCAATATAAGGATTTTTTGCAGTCAGTTCCCAGCCCAGGGCCGGGCTCCCCTGGGCACATCCTTTGTCCCTTTTCCCTGGGAAAGAAAACTCACAGGTCCAGGTTCCTGATGTCACTTTGTAGGTCTCCCTTGGGTCTACCGGAGCAACACAAGTTTGAGGTGGGGACAACTTTGGTCTGGGCTCCATCCTTCGATATCAGGATTTTATTCAGTCAGGTCCCAGCCCAGGGGCCCCTGGGCACATCCTTTGGCCATTTTCCCTTGGAAAGAAAACTCACAGGTCCAGGTTCCTGATGTCAGTTTGTAGGGCTCCCTTGGGTCTATCAGGGCAGCACAAGTTTGTGGTGGGGACAACTTTGATCTGGGCTCCATCCTTCGATATAAGGAGTTTTTGCAGTCAGGTCCCAGCCCAGGGGCCCCTGGGCACATCCTTTGTCCCTTTTCCCTGGGAAAAAAAACTCACAGGTCCAGGTTCCTGATGTCAGTTTGTAGGGCTCCCTTGGGTCTATCAGGGCAGCACAAGTTTGAGGTGGGGACAACTTTGGTCTGGGCTCCATCCTTCGATATCAGGATTTTATGCAGTCAGGTCCCAGCCCAGGGGCCCCTGGGCACATCCTTTGGCCATTTTCCCTTGGAAAGAAAACTCACCAGTCCAGGTTCCTGATGTCAGTTTGTAGGGCTCCCTTGGGTCAATCAGGGCAGCACAAGTTTGAGGTGGGGACAATTTTGGTCTGGGGTCCATCCTTCGATATAAGGATTTTATGCAGTCGGGGCCCAGCCCAGGGGCCCCTGGGCACATCCTTTGTCCCTTTTCCCTGGGAAAGAAAATTCACAGGTCCAGGTTCCTGATGTCAGTTTGTAGGGCTCCCTTGGGTCTATCTGGGCAGCACAAGTTTGAGGTGAGGACAATTTTGGTCTGGGCTCCATCCTTCAATATATGGATTTTTTGCAGTCAGGGCCCAGCCCAGGGCCAGGCTCCCCTGGGCACATCCTTTGTCCCTTTTCCCTGGGAAAAAAAACTCACAGGTCCAGGTTCCTGATGTCAGTTTGTAGGGCTCCCTTGGGTCTATCAGGGCAGCACAAGTTTGAGGTGGGGACAACTTCGGTCTGGGCTCCATCCTTCGATATAAGGATTTTATGCAGACAGGTCCCAGCCCAGGGGCCCCTGGGCACATCCTTTGTCCCTTTTCCCTGGGAAAAAAAACTCACAAGTCCAGGTTCCTGATGTCAGTTTGTAGGGCTCCCTTGGGTCTATCAGGGCAGCACAAGTTTGAGGTGGGGACAACTTCGGTCTGGGCTCCATCCTTCGATATAAGGAGTTTTTGCAGTCAGTGCCCAGCCCAGGGGTTCTTGGGCACATCGTTTGGCCATTTTCCCTGGGAAAGAAAACTCACCAGTCCAGGTTCCTGATGTCACTTTGTAGGGCTCCCTTGGGTCTATCAGGGCAGCACAAGTTTGAGGTGGGGACAACTTTGGTCTGGGGTCCATCCTTCGATATAAGGATTTTTTGCAGTCAGGGCCCAGCCCAGGGGCCCCTGGGCACATCCTTTGTCCCTTTTCCCTGGGAAAGAATACTCACAGGTCCAGGTTCCTGATGTCAGTTTGTAGGGCTCCCTTGGGTCTATCAGGGCAGCACAAGTTTGAGGTGGGGACAATTTTGGTCTGGGCTCCATCCTTCAATATAAGGATTTTTTGCAGTCAGGTCCCGGGCCAGGCGCCCCTGGGCACATCCTTTGTCCCTTTTCCCTGGGAAAGAAAACTCACAGGTCCAGGTTCCTGATGTCAGTTTGTAGGGCTCCCTTGGGTCGATCAGGGCAGCACAAGTTTGAGGTGAGGACAATTTTGGTCGGGGGTCCATCCTTCAATATAAGGATTTTTGCAATCAGGTCCCAGCCCAGGGGCCCCTGGGCACATCCTTTGTCCCTTTTCCCTGGGAAAGAAAACTCACAGGTCCAGGTTCCTGATGTCAGTTTGTAGGGCTCCCTTGGGTCTATCTGGGCAGCACAAGTTTGAGGTGAGGACAATTTTGGTCTGGGCTCCATCCTTCAATATAAGGATTTTTTGCAGTCAGGGCCCAGCCCAGGGCCAGGCTCCCCTGGGCACATCCTTTGTCCCTTTTCCCTGGGAAAGAAAATTCACAGGTCCAGTTTCCTGATGTGAGTTTGTAGGGCTCCCTTGGGTCTATCAGGGCAGCACAAGTTTGAGGTGGGGACAATTTTGGTCTGGGGTCCATCCTTCGATATAAGGATTTTTGCAGTCAGGTCCCGGGCCAGGGACCGCTGGGCACATCCTTTGTCCCTTTTCCCTGGGAAAGAAAACTCACCAGTCCAGGTTCCTGATGTCAGTTTGTAGGGCTCCCTTGGGTCTACCAGGGCAGCACAAGTTTGAGGTGGGGACAACTTTGGTCTGGGGTCCATCCTTCGATATAAGGATTTTTGGCAGTCAGGTCCCAGCCCAGGGGCCCCTGGGCACATCCTTTGGCCATTTTCCCTGGGAAAGAAAACTCACCAGTCCAGGTTCCTGATGTCAGTTTGTAGGGCTCCCTTGGGTCTATCAGGGCAGCACAAGTTTGAGGTGGGGACAATTTTGTTCTGGGGTCCATCCTTCGATATAAGGATTTTATGCAGTCAGGTCCCAGCCCAGGGGCCCCTGGGCACATCCTTTGTCCCTTTTCCCTGGGAAAGAAAATTCACAGGTCCAGGTTCCTGATGTCAGTTTGTAGGGCTCCCTTGGGTCTATCTGGGCAGCACAAGTTTGAGGTGAGGACAATTTTGGTCTGGGCTCCATCCTTCAATATAAGGATTTTATGCAGTCAGTTCGCAGCCCAGGGCCAGGCTCCCCTGGGCACATCCTTTGTCCCTTTTCCCTGGGAAAGAAAACTCACAGGTCCAGGTTCCTGATGTCACTTTGTAGGTCTCCCTTGGGTCTACCGGAGCAACACAAGTTTGAGGTGGGGACAACTTTGGTCTGGGCTCCATCCTTCGATATCAGGATTTTATTCAGTCAGGTCCCAGCCCAGGGGCCCCTGGGCACATCCTTTGGCCATTTTCCCTTGGAAAGAAAACTCACAGGTCCAGGTTCCTGATGTCAGTTTGTAGGGCTCCCTTGGGTCTATCAGGGCAGCACAAGTTTGAGGTGAGGACAATTTTGGTCAGGGGTCCATCCTTCAATATAAAGATTTTTTGCAGTCAGGTTCCAGCCCAGGGCCAGGCTCCCCTGGGCACATCCTTTGTCCCTTTTCCCTGGGAAAGAAAACTCACAGGTCCAGGTTCCTGATGTCAGTTTGTAGGGCTCCCTTGGGTCTATCAGGGCAGCACAAGTTTGAGGTGGGGACACCTTTGGTCTGGGGTCCATCCTTCGATATAAGGATTTTTTGCAGTCAGGTCCCGGGCCAGGGACCCCTGGGCACATCCTTTGTCCCTTTTCCCTGGGAAAGAAAACTCACAGGTCCAGGTTCCTGATGTCACTTTGTAGGGCTCCCTTGTGTCTACCAGGGCAGCACAAGTTTGAGGTGGGGACAACTTCGGTCTGGGCTCCATCCTTCGATATAAGGATTTTTTGCAGTCAGGTCCCAGCCAAGGGGCCCCTGGGCACATCCTTTGTCCCTTTTCCCTGGGAAAAAAAACTCACAGGTCTAGGTTCCTGATGTCAGTTTGTAGGGCTCCCTTGGGTCTACCAGGGCAGCACAAGTTTGAGGTGGGGACAACTTCGGTCTGGGCTCCATCCTTCGATATAAGGATTTTATGCAGTCAGATCCTAGCCCAGGGGCCCCTGGGCACATCCTTTGGCCATTTTCCCTTGGAAAGAAAACTCACCAGTCCAGGTTCCTGATGTCAGTTTGTAGGGCTCCCTTGGGTCTATCAGGGCAGCACAAGTTTGAGGTGGGGACAACTTTGGTCTGGGCTCCATCCTTCGATATAAGGAGTTTTTGCAGTCAGGTCCCAGCCCAGGGGCCCCTGGGCACATCCTTTGTCCCTTTTCCCTGGGAAAGAAAACTCACCAGTCCAGGTTCCTGATGTCAGTTTGTAGGGCTCCCTTGGGTCTATCAGGGCAGCACAAGTTTGAGGTGGGGACAACTTCGGTCTGGGCTCCATCCTTCGATATAAGGATTTTTTGCAGTCAGTGCCAAGCCCAGGGGCCCTTGGGCACATCGTTTGGCCATTTTCCCTGGGAAAGAAAACTCACAGGTCCAGGTTCCTGATGTCAGTTTGTAGGGCTCCCTTGGGTCTATCAGGGCAGCACAAGTTTGAGGTGGGGACAACTTCGGTCTGGGCTCCATCCTTCGATATAAGAATTTTCCTCAGTCAGGTCCCGGGCCAGGCGCCCCTGGGCACATCCTTTGTCCCTTTTCCCTGGGAAATGAAACTCACAGGTCCAGGTTCCTGATGTCAGTTTGTAGGGCTCCCTTGTGTCTACCAGGGCAGCACAAGTTTGAGGTGGGGACAACTTCGGTCTGGGCTCCATCCTTCGATATAAGGATTTTTTGCAGTCAGGGCCCAGCCCAGGGGCCCCTGGGCACACCCTTTCTCCCGTTTTCCCTGGGAAAGAAATCTCACAGGTCCAGGTTCCTGATGTCAGTTTGTAGGGCTCCCTTGGGTCTATCAGGGCAGCACAAGTTTGAGGTGGGGACAACTTTGGTCTGGGGTCCATTAATCGATATAAGGATTTTTTGCAGTCAGGTCCGAGCCCAGGGGCCCCGGACACATCCTTTGTCCCTTTTCCCTGGGAAAGAAAACTCACCAGTCCAGGTTCCTGATGTGAGTTTGTAGGGCTCCCTTGGGTCTATCAGGGCAGCACAAGTTTGAGGTGGGGACAACTTTGGTCTGGGCTCCATCCTTCGATATAAGAATTTTCCTCAGTCAGGTCCCGGGCCAGGCGCCCCTGGGCACATCCTTTGTCCCTTTTCCCTGGGAAAGAAAACTCACCAGTCCAGGTTCCTGATGTCAGTTTGTAGGGCTCCCTTGGGTCTATCAGGGCAGCACAAGTTTGAGGTGGGGACAACTTCGGTCTGGGCTCCATCCTTCGATATAAGGAGTTTTTGCAGTCAGTGCCCAGCCCAGGGGTTCTTGGGCACATCGTTTGGCCATTTTCCCTGGGAAAGAAAACTCACAGGTCCAGGTTCCTGATGTCACTTTGTAGGGCTCCCTTGGGTCTATCAGGGCAGCACAAGTTTGAGGTGGGGACAACTTTGGTCTGGGGTCCATCCTTCGATATAAGGATTTTTTGCAGTCAGGGCCCAGCCCAGGGGCCCCTGGGCACATCCTTTGTCCCTTTTCCCTGGGAAAGAACACTCACAGGTCCAGGTTCCTGATGTGAGTTTGTAGGGCTCCCTTGGGTCTATCAGGGCAGCACAAGTTTGAGGTGGGGACAATTTTGGTCTGGGCTCCATCCTTCAATATAAGGATTTTTTGCAGTCAGGTCCCGGGCCAGGCGCCCCTGGGCACATCCTTTGTCCCTTTTCCCTGGGAAAGAAAACTCACAGGTCCAGGTTCCTGATGTCAGTTTGTAGGGCTCCCTTGGGTCGATCAGGGCAGCACAAGTTTGAGGTGAGGACAATTTTGGTCGGGGGTCCATCCTTCAATATAAGGATTTTTGCAATCAGGTCCCAGCCCAGGGGCCCCTGGGCACATCCTTTGTCCCTTTTCCCTGGGAAAGAAAACTCACAGGTCCAGGTTCCTGATGTCAGTTTGTAGGGCTCCCTTGGGTCTATCTGGGCAGCACAAGTTTGAGGTGAGGACAATTTTGGTCTGGGCTCCATCCTTCAATATAAGGATTTTTTGCAGTCAGGGCCCAGCCCAGGGCCAGGCTCCCCTGGGCACATCCTTTGTCCCTTTTCCCTGGGAAAGAAAATTCACAGGTCCAGTTTCCTGATGTGAGTTTGTAGGGCTCCCTTGGGTCTATCAGGGCAGCACAAGTTTGAGGTGGGGACAATTTTGGTCTGGGGTCCATCCTTCGATATAAGGATTTTTGCAGTCAGGTCCCGGGCCAGGGACCGCTGGGCACATCCTTTGTCCCTTTTCCCTGGGAAAGAAAACTCACCAGTCCAGGTTCCTGATGTCAGTTTGTAGGGCTCCCTTGGGTCTACCAGGGCAGCACAAGTTTGAGGTGGGGACAACTTTGGTCTGGGGTCCATCCTTCGATATAAGGATTTTTGGCAGTCAGGTCCCAGCCCAGGGGCCCCTGGGCACATCCTTTGGCCATTTTCCCTGGGAAAGAAAACTCACCAGTCCAGGTTCCTGATGTCAGTTTGTAGGGCTCCCTTGGGTCTATCAGGGCAGCACAAGTTTGAGGTGGGGACAATTTTGTTCTGGGGTCCATCCTTCGATATAAGGATTTTATGCAGTCAGGTCCCAGCCCAGGGGCCCCTGGGCACATCCTTTGTCCCTTTTCCCTGGGAAAGAAAATTCACAGGTCCAGGTTCCTGATGTCAGTTTGTAGGGCTCCCTTGGGTCTATCTGGGCAGCACAAGTTTGAGGTGAGGACAATTTTGGTCTGGGCTCCATCCTTCAATATAAGGATTTTTTGCAGTCAGTTCGCAGCCCAGGGCCAGGCTCCCCTGGGCACATCCTTTGTCCCTTTTCCCTGGGAAAGAAAACTCACAGGTCAGGTTCCTGATGTCACTTTGTAGGTCTCCCTTGGGTCTACCGGAGCAACACAAGTTTGAGGTGGGGACAACTTTGGTCTGGGCTCCATCCTTCGATATCAGGATTTTATTCAGTCAGGTCCCAGCCCAGGGGCCCCTGGGCACATCCTTTGGCCATTTTCCCTTGGAAAGAAAACTCACAGGTCCAGGTTCCTGATGTCAGTTTGTAGGGCTCCCTTGGGTCTATCAGGGCAGCACAAGTTTGTGGTGGGGACAACTTTGATCTGGAATCCATCCTTCGATATAAGGAGTTTTTACAATCAGGTCCCAGCCCAGGGGCCCCTGGGCACATCCTTTGTCCCTTTTCCCTGGGAAAGAAAACTCACCAGTCCAGGCTCCTGAAGTCAGTTTGTAGGGCTCCCTTGGGTCTATCAGGGCAGCACAAGTTTGAGGTGAGGACAATTTTGGTCAGGGGTCCATCCTTCAATATAAAGATTTTTTGCAGTCAGGTTCCAGCCCAGGGCCAGGCTCCCCTGGGCACATCCTTTGTCCCTTTTCCCTGGGAAAGAAAACTCACAGGTCCAGGTTCCTGATGTCAGTTTGTAGGGCTCCCTTGGGTCTATCAGGGCAGCACAAGTTTGAGGTGGGGACACCTTTGGTCTGGGGTCCATCCTTCGATATAAGGATTTTTTGCAGTCAGGTCCCGGGCCAGGGACCCCTGGGCACATCCTTTGTCCCTTTTCCCTGGGAAAGAAAACTCACAGGTCCAGGTTCCTGATGTCAGTTTGTAGGGCTCCCTTGTGTCTACCAGGGCAGCACAAGTTTGAGGTGGGGACAACTTCGGTCTGGGCTCCATCCTTCGATATAAGGATTTTTTGCAGTCAGGTCCCAGCTCAAGGGGCCCCTGGGCACATCCTTTGTCCCTTTTCCCTGGGAAAAAAAACTCACAGGTCTAGGTTCCTGATGTCAGTTTGTAGGGCTCCCTTGGGTCTACCAGGGCAGCACAAGTTTGAGGTGGGGACAACTTCGGTCTGGGCTCCATCCTTCGATATAAGGATTTTATGCAGTCAGATCCTAGCCCAGGGGCCCCTGGGCACACCCTTTGGCCATTTTCCCTTGGAAAGAAAACTCACCAGTCCAGGTTCCTGATGTCAGTTTGTAGGGCTCCCTTGGGTCTATCAGGGCAGCACAAGTTTGAGGTGGGGACAACTTTGGTCTGGGCTCCATCCTTCGATATAAGGAGTTTTTGCAGTCAGGTCCCAGCCCAGGGGCCCCTGGGCACATCCTTTGTCCCTTTTCCCTGGGAAAGAAAACTCACCAGTCCAGGTTCCTGATGTCAGTTTGTAGGGCTCCCTTGGGTCTATCAGGGCAGCACAAGTTTGATGTGGGGACAACTTCGGTCTGGGCTCCATCCTTCGATATAAGGATTTTTTGCAGTCAGTGCCAAGCCCAGGGGCCCTTGGGCACATCGTTTGGCCATTTTGCCTGGGAAAGAAAACTCACAGGTCCAGGTTCCTGATGTCAGTTTGTAGGGCTCCCTTGGGTCTATCAGGGCAGCACAAGTTTGAGGTGGGGACAACTTCGGTCTGGACTCCATCCTTCGATATAAGAATTTTCCTCAGTCAGGTCCCGGGCCAGGCTCCCCTGGGCACATCCTTTGTCCCTTTTCCCTGGGAAAGAAAATTCACAGGTCCAGGTTCCTGATGTCAGTTTGTAGGGCTCCCTTGGGTCTATCTGGGCAGCACAAGTTTGAGGTGAGGACAATTTTGGTCTGGGCTCCATCCTTCAATAGAAGGATTTTTTGCAGTCAGTTCCCAGCCCAGGGCCAGGCTCCGCTGGGCACATCCTTTGTCCCTTTTCCCTGGGAAAGAAAACTCACAGGTCCAGGTTCCTGATGTCACTTTGTAGGTCTCCCTTGGGTCTACCGGAGCAACACAAGTTTGAGGTGGGGACAACTTTGGTCTGGGCTCCATCCTTCGATATCAGGATTTTATGCAGTCAGGTCCCAGCCCAGGGGCCCCTGGGCACATCCTTTGTCCCTTTTCCCTGGGAAAGAAAACTCACCAGTCCAGGTTCCTGATGTCAGTTTGTAGGGCTCCCTTGGGTCTATCAGGGCAGCACAAGTTTGAGGTGAGGACAATTTTGGTCAGGGGTCCATCCTTCAATATAAGGATTTTTTGCAATCAGGTCCAAGCCCAGGGGCCCCTGGGCACATCCTTTGTCCCTTTTCCCTGGGAAAGAAAACTCACAGGTCCAGGTTCCTGATGTCAGTTTGTAGGGCTCCTTTGGGTCTATCTGGGCAGCACAAGTTTGAGGTGAGGACAATTTTGGTCTGGGCTCCATCCTTCAATATAAGGATTTTTTGCAGTCAGGGCCCAGCCCAGGGCCAGGCTCCCTTGGGCACATCCTTTGTCCCTTTTCCCTGGGAAAGAAAATTCACAGGTCCAGTTTCCGGATTTGAGTTTGTAGGGTTCCCTTGGGTCTTTCAGGGCAGCACAAGCTTGAGGTGAGGACAATTTTGGTCAGGGGTCCATCCTTCGATATAAGGATTTTTTGCAGTCAGGTCCCGGGCCAGGGACCCCTGGGCACATCCTTTGTCCCTTTTCCCTGGGAAAGAAAACTCACCAGTCCAGGTTCCTGATGTCAGTTTGTAGGGCTCCCTTGGGTCTACCAGGGCAGCACAAGTTTGAGGTGGGGACAACTTTGGTCAGGGGTCCATCCTTCGATATAAGGATTTTTGGCAGTCATGTCCCAGCCCAGGGGCCCCTGAGCACATCCTTTGGCCATTTTCCCTGGGAAAGAAAACTCACCAGTCCAGGTTCCTGATGTCAGTTTGTAGGGCTCCCTTGGGTCTATCAGGGCAGCACAAGTTTGAGGTGGGGACAATTTTGGTCTGGGGTCCATCCTTCAATATAAGGATTTTATGCAGTCAGGTCCCAGCCCAGGGGCCCCATGGCACATCCTTTGTCCCTTTTCCCTGGGAAAGAAAATTCACAGGTCCAGGTTCCTGATGTCAGTTTGTAGGGCTCCCTTGGGTCTATCTGGGCAGCACAAGTTTGAGGTGAGGACAATTTTGGTCTGGGCTCCATCCTTCAATAGAAGGATTTTTTGCAGTCAGTTCCCAGCCCAGGGCCAGGCTCCCCTGGGCACACCCTTTGTCCCTTTTCCCTGGGAAAGAAAACTCACAGGTCCAGGTTCCTGATGTCACTTTGTAGGTCTCCCTTGGGTCTACCGGAGCAACACAAGTTTGAGGTGGGGACAACTTTGGTCTGGGCTCCATCCTTCGATATCAGGATTTTATGCAGTCAGGTCCCAGCCCAGGGGCCCCTGGGCACATCCTTTGTCCCTTTTCCCTGGGAAAGAAAACTCACCAGTCCAGGTTCCTGATGTCAGTTTGTAGGGCTCCCTTGGGTCTATCAGGGCAGCACAAGTTTGAGGTGAGGACAATTTTGGTCAGGGGTATAATCCTTCAATATAAGGATTTTTTGCAGTCAGGTCCAAGCCCAGGGGCCCCTGGGCACATCCTTTGTCCCTTTTCCCTGGGAAAGAAAACTCACAGGTCCAGGTTCCTGATGTCAGTTTGTAGGGCTCCCTTGGGTCTATCAGGGCAGCACAAGTTTGAGGTGGGGACACCTTTGGTCTGGGGTCCATCCTTCGATATAAGGATTTTTTGCAGTCAGGTCCCGGGCCAGGGACCCCTGGGCACATCCTTTGTCCCTTTTCCCTGGGAAAGAAAACTCACAGGTCCAGGTTCCTGATGTCAGTTTGTAGGGCTCCCTTGGGTCTATCAGGGCAGCACAAGTTTGAGGTGGGGACAACTTCGGTCTGGACTCCATACTTCGATATAAGAATTTTCCTCAGTCAGGTCCCGGGCCAGGCGCCCCTGGGCACATCCTTTGTCCCTTTTCCCTGGGAAAGAAAACTCACAGGTCCAGGTTCCTGATGTGTGTTTGTAGGGCTCCCTTGTGTCTACCAGGGCAGCACAAGTTTGAGGTGAGGACAATTTTGGTCAGGGGTCCATCCTTCAATATAAGGATTTTATGCAGTCAGGTCCCAGCCCAGGGGCCCCTGGGCACATCCTTTGTCCCTTTTCCCTGGGAAAGAAAATTCACAGGTCCAGGTTCCTGATGTCAGTTTGTAGGGCTCCTTTGGGTCTATCTGGGCAGCACAAGTTTGAGGTGAGGACAATTTTGGTCTGGTCTCCATACTTCAATATAAGGATTTTTTGCAGTCAGGGCCCAGCCCAGGGCCAGGCTCCCCTGGGCACATCCTTTGTCACTTTTCCCTGGGAAAGAAAATTCACAGGTCCAGTTTCCGGATTTGAGTTTGTACTGCTCCCTTGGGTCTATCAGGGCAGCACAAGTTTGAGGTGAGGACAATTTTGGTCAGGGGTCCATCCTTCGATATAAGGATTTTTTGCAGTCAGGTCCCGGGCCAGGGACCCCTGGGCACATCCTTTGTCCCTTTTCCCTGGGAAAGAAAACTCACCAGTCCAGGTTCCTGATGTCAGTTTGTAGGGCTCCCTTGGGTCTACCAGGGCAGCACAAGTTTGAGGTGGGGACAACTTTGGTCAGGGGTCCATCCTTCGATATAAGGATTTTTGGCAGTCATGTCCCAGCCTAGGGGCCACTGAGCACATCCTTTGGCCATTTTCCCTGGGAAAGAAAACTCACCAGTCCAGGTTCCTGATGTCAGTTTGTAGGGCTCCCTTGGGTCTATCAGGGCAGCACAAGTTTGAGGTGGGGACAATTTTGGTCTGGGGTCCATCCTTCGATATAAGGATTTTATGCAGTCAGGTCCCAGCCCAGGGGCCCCTGGGCACATCCTTTGTCCCTTTTCCCTGGGAAAGAAAATTCACAGGTCCAGGTTCCTGATGTCAGTTTGTAGGGCTCCCTTGGGTCTACCAGGGCAGCACAAGTTTGAGGTGAGGACAATTTTGGTCTGGGCTCCATCCTTCAATAGAAGGATTTTTTGCAGTCAGTTCCCAGCCCAGGGCCAGGCTCCCCTGGGCACACCCTTTGTCCCTTTTCCCTGGGAAAGAAAACTCACAGGTCCAGGTTCCTGATGTCACTTTGTAGGTCTCCCTTGGGTCTACCGGAGCAACACAACTTTGAGGTGGGGACAACTTTGGTCTGGGCTCCATCCTTCGATATCAGGATTTTATGCAGTCAGGTCCCAGCCCAGGGGCCCCTGGGCACATCCTTTGTCCCTTTTCCCTGGGAAAGAAAACTCACCAGTCCAGGTTCCTGATGTCAGTTTGTAGGGCTCCCTTGGGTCTATCAGGGCAGCACAAGTTTGAGGTGAGGACAATTTTGGTCAGGGGTCCATCCTTCAATATAAGGATTTTTTGCAATCAGGTCCAAGCCCAGGGGCCCCTGGGCACATCCTTTGTCCCTTTTCCCTGGGAAAGAAAACTCACAGGTCCAGGTTCCTGATGTCAGTTTGTAGGGCTCCTTTGGGTCTATCTGGGCAGCACAAGTTTGAGGTGAGGACAATTTTGGTCTGGGCTCCATCCTTCAATATAAGGATTTTTTGCAGTCAGGGCCCAGCCCAGGGCCAGGCTCCCTTGGGCACATCCTTTGTCCCTTTTCCCTGGGAAAGAAAATTCACAGGTCCAGTTTCCGGATTTGAGTTTGTAGGGCTCCCTTGGGTCTTTCAGGGCAGCACAAGCTTGAGGTGAGGACAATTTTGGTCAGGGGTCCATCCTTCGATATAAGGATTTTTTGCAGTCAGGTCCCGGGCCAGGGACCCCTGGGCACATCCTTTGTCCCTTTTCCCTGGGAAAGAAAACTCACCAGTCCAGGTTCCTGATGTCAGTTTGTAGGGCTCCCTTGGGTCTACCAGGGCAGCACAAGTTTGAGGTGGGGACAACTTTGGTCAGGGGTCCATCCTTCGATATAAGGATTTTTGGCAGTCATGTCCCAGCCCAGGGGCCCCTGAGCACATCCTTTGGCCATTTTCCCTGGGAAAGAAAACTCACCAGTCCAGGTTCCTGATGTCAGTTTGTAGGGCTCCCTTGGGTCTATCAGGGCAGCACAAGTTTGAGGTGGGGACAATTTTGGTCTGGGGTCCATCCTTCGATATAAGGATTTTATGCAGTCAGGTCCCAGCCCAGGGGCCCCATGGCACATCCTTTGTCCCTTTTCCCTGGGAAAGAAAATTCACAGGTCCAGGTTCCTGATGTCAGTTTGTAGGGCTCCCTTGGGTCTATCTGGGCAGCACAAGTTTGAGGTGAGGACAATTTTGGTCAGGGGTCCATCCTTCAATATAAGGATTTTTGCAGTCAGGTCCCAGCCCAGGGGCCCCTGGGCACATCCTTTGTCCCTTTTCCCTGGGAAAGAAAACTCACAGGTCCAGGTTCCTGATGTCAGTTTGTAGGGCTCCCTTGGGTCAATCAGGGCAGCACAAGTTTGAGGTGGGGACAACTTTGGTCTGGGCTCCATCCTTCGATATAAGGATTTTTTGCAGTCAGGTCCCAGCCAAGGGGCCCCTGGGCACATCCTTTGTCCCTTTTCCCTGGGAAAAAAAACTCACAGGTCCAGGTTCCTGATGTCAGTTTGTAGGGCTCCCTTGGGTCTATCAGGGCAGCACAAGTTTGAGGTGGGGACAACTTCGGTCTGGGATCCATCCTTCGATATAAGGATTTTATGCAGTCAGGTCCCAGCCCAGGGGCCCCTGGGCACACCCTTTGGCCATTTTCCCTTGGAAAGAAAACTCACCAGTCCAGGTTCCTGATGTCAGTTTGTAGGGCTCCCTTGGGTCTATCAGGGCAGCACAAGTTTGAGGTGGGGACAACTTCGGTCTGGGCTCCATCCTTCGATATAAGGATTTTTTGAAGTCAGTGCCAAGCCCAGGGGCCCTTGGGCACATCGTTTGGCCATTTTCCCTGGGAAAGAAAACTCACAGGTCCAGGTTCCTGATGTCAGTTTGTAGGGCTCCCTTGGGTCTATCAGGGCAGCACAAGTTTGAGGTGGGGACACCTTTGGTCTGGGGTCCATCCTTCGATATAAGGATTTTTTGCAGTCAGGTCCCGGGCCAGGGACCCCTGGGCACATCCTTTGTCCCTTTTCCCTTGGAAAGAAAACTCACCAGTCCAGGTTCCTGATGTCAGTTTGTAGGGCTCCCTTGGGTCTATCAGGGCAGCACAAGTTTGAGGTGGGGACAACTTCGGTCTGGGCTCCATCCTTCGATATAAGAATTTTCCTCAGTCAGGTCCCGGGCCAGGCGCCCCTGGGCACATCCTTTGTCCCTTTTCCCTGGGAAAGAAAACTCCCAGGTCCAGGTTCCTGATGTGTGTTTGTAGGGCTCCCTTGTGTCTACCAGGGCAGCACAAGTTTGAGGTGGGGACAACTTTGGTCTGGGGTCCATCCTTCGATATAAGGATTTTTTGCAGTCAGGGCCCAGCCCAGGGGCCCCTGGGCACATCCTTTCTCCCGTTTTCACTGGGAAAGAAATCTCACAGGTCCAGGTTCCTGATGTCAGTTTGTAGGGCTCCCTTGGGTCTATCAGGGCAGCACAAGTTTGTGGTGGGGACAACTTTGGTCTGGAATCCATCCTTCGATATAAGGATTTTTTGCAGTCAGGTCCCAGCCCAGGGGCCCCTGGGCACATCCTTTGTCCCTTTTCCCTGGGAAAGAAAACTCACCAGTCCAGGTTCCTGATGTCAGTTTGTAGGGCTCCCTTGGGTCTATCAGGGCAGCACAAGTTTGAGGTGGGGACAACTTCGGTCTGGGCTCCATCCTTCGATATAAGGATTTTTTGCAGTCAGTGCCAAGCCCAGGGGCCCTTGGGCACATCGTTTGGCCATTTTCCCTGGGAAAGAAAACTCACAGGTCCAGGTTCCTGATGTCAGTTTGTAGGGCTCCCTTGGGTCGATCAGGGCAGCACAAGTTTGAGGTGAGGACAATTTTGGTCAGGGGTCCATCCTTCAATATAAGGATTTTTGCAGTCAGGTCCAAGCCCAGGGGCCCCTGGGCACATCCTTTGTCCCTTTTCCCTGGGAAAGAAAACTCACAGGTCCAGGTTCCTGATGTCAGTTTGTAGGGCTCCCTTGGGTCTATCTGGGCAGCACAAGTTTGAGGTGAGGACAATTTTGGTCTGGGCTCCATCCTTCAATAGAAGGATTTTTTGCAGTCAGTTCCCAGCCCAGGGCCAGGCTCCCCTGGGCACACCCTTTGTCCCTTTTCCCTGGGAAAGAAAACTCACAGGTCCAGTTTCCGGATTTGAGTTTGTAGGGCTCCCTTGGGTCTTTCAGGGCAGCACAAGCTTGAGGTGAGGACAATTTTGGTCAGGGGTCCATCCTTCGATATAAGGATTTTTTGCAGTCAGGTCCCGGGCCAGGGACCCCTGGGCACATCCTTTGTCCCTTTTCCCTGGGAAAGAAAACTCACCAGTCCAGGTTCCTGATGTCAGTTTGTAGGGCTCCCTTGGGTCTACCAGGGCAGCACAAGTTTGAGGTGGGGACAACTTTGGTCAGGGGTCCATCCTTCGATATAAGGATTTTTGGCAGTCATGTCCCAGCCCAGGGGCCCCTGAGCACATCCTTTGGCCATTTTCCCTGGGAAAGAAAACTCACCAGTCCAGGTTCCTGATGTCAGTTTGTAGGGCTCCCTTGGGTCTATCAGGGCAGCACAAGTTTGAGGTGGGGACAATTTTGGTCTGGGGTCCATCCTTCAATATAAGGATTTTATGCAGTCAGGTCCCAGCCCAGGGGCCCCATGGCACATCCTTTGTCCCTTTTCCCTGGGAAAGAAAATTCACAGGTCCAGGTTCCTGATGTCAGTTTGTAGGGCTCCCTTGGGTCTATCTGGGCAGCACAAGTTTGAGGTGAGGACAATTTTGGTCTGGGCTCCATCCTTCAATAGAAGGATTTTTTGCAGTCAGTTCCCAGCCCAGGGCCAGGCTCCCCTGGGCACACCCTTTGTCCCTTTTCCCTGGGAAAGAAAACTCACAGGTCCAGGTTCCTGATGTCACTTTGTAGGTCTCCCTTGGGTCTACCGGAGCAACACAAGTTTGAGGTGGGGACAACTTTGGTCTGGGCTCCATCCTTCGATATCAGGATTTTATGCAGTCAGGTCCCAGCCCAGGGGCCCCTGGGCACATCCTTTGTCCCTTTTCCCTGGGAAAGAAAACTCACCAGTCCAGGTTCCTGATGTCAGTTTGTAGGGCTCCCTTGGGTCTATCAGGGCAGCACAAGTTTGAGGTGAGGACAATTTTGGTCAGGGGTCCATCCTTCAATATAAGGATTTTTTGCAGTCAGGTCCAAGCCCAGGGGCCCCTGGGCACATCCTTTGTCCCTTTTCCCTGGGAAAGAAAACTCACAGGTCCAGGTTCCTGATGTCAGTTTGTAGGGCTCCCTTGGGTCTATCAGGGCAGCACAAGTTTGAGGTGGGGACACCTTTGGTCTGGGGTCCATCCTTCGATATAAGGATTTTTTGCAGTCAGGTCCCGGCCCAGGGACCCCTGGGCACATCCTTTGTCCCTTTTCCCTGGGAAAGAAAACTCACAGGTCCAGGTTCCTGATGTCAGTTTGTAGGGCTCCCTTGGGTCTATCAGGGCAGCACAAGTTTGAGGTGGGGACAACTTCGGTCTGGACTCCATCCTTCGATATAAGAATTTTCCTCAGTCAGGTCCCGGGCCAGGCGCCCCTGGGCACATCCTTTGTCCCTTTTCCCTGGGAAAGAAAACTCACAGGTCCAGGTTCCTGATGTGTGTTTGTAGGGCTCCCTTGTGTCTACCAGGGCAGCACAAGTTTGAGGTGAGGACAATTTTGGTCAGGGGTCCATCCTTCAATATAAGGATTTTATGCAGTCAGGTCCCAGCCCAGGGGCCCCTGGGCACATCCTTTGTCCCTTTTCCCTGGGAAAGAAAACTCACAGGTCCAGGTTCCTGATGTCAGTTTGTAGGGCTCCTTTGGGTCTATCTGGGCAGCACAAGTTTGAGGTGAGGACAATTTTGGTCTGGGCTCCATACTTCAATATAAGGATTTTTTGCAGTCAGGGCCCAGCCCAGGGCCAGGCTCCCCTGGGCACATCCTTTGTCCCTTTTCCCTGGGAAAGAAAATTCACAGGTCCAGTTTCCGGATTTGAGTTTGTAGGGCTCCCTTGGGTCTATCAGGGCAGCACAAGTTTGAGGTGAGGACAATTTTGGTCAGGGGTCCATCCTTCGATATAAGGATTTTTTGCAGTCAGGTCCCGGGCCAGGGACCCCTGGGCACATCCTTTGTCCCTTTTCCCTGGGAAAGAAAACTCACCAGTCCAGGTTCCTGATGTCAGTTTGTAGGGCTCCCTTGGGTCTACCAGGGCCGCACAAGTTTGAGGTGGGGACAACTTTGGTCAGGGGTCCATCCTTCGATATAAGGATTTTTGGCAGTCATGTCCCAGCCTAGGGGCCCCTGAGCACATCCTTTGGCCATTTTCCCTGGGAAAGAAAACTCACCAGTCCAGGTTCCTGATGTCAGTTTGTAGGGCTCCCTTGGGTCTATCAGGGCAGCACAAGTTTGAGGTGGGGACAATTTTGGTCTGGGGTCCATCCTTCGATATAAGGATTTTATGCAGTCAGGTCCCAGCCCAGGGGCCCCTGGGCACATCCTTTGTCCCTTTTCCCTGGGAAAGAAAATTCACAGGTCCAGGTTCCTGATGTCAGTTTGTAGGGCTCCCTTGGGTCTACCAGGGCAGCACAAGTTTGAGGTGAGGACAATTTTGGTCTGGGCTCCATCCTTCAATAGAAGGATTTTTTGCAGTCAGTTCCCAGCCCAGGGCCAGGCTCCCCTGGGCACACCCTTTGTCCCTTTTCCCTGGGAAAGAAAACTCACAGGTCCAGGTTCCTGATGTCACTTTGTAGGTCTCCCTTGGGTCTACCGGAGCAACACAAGTTTGAGGTGGGGACAACTTTGGTCTGGGCTCCATCCTTCGATATCAGGATTTTATGCAGTCAGGTCCCAGCCCAGGGGCCCCTGGGCACATCCTTTGTCCCTTTTCCCTGGGAAAGAAAACTCACCAGTCCAGGTTCCTGATGTCAGTTTGTAGGGCTCCCTTGGGTCTATCAGGGCAGCACAAGTTTGAGGTGAGGACAATTTTGGTCAGGGGTCCATCCTTCAATATAAGGATTTTTTGCAATCAGGTCCAAGCCCAGGGGCCCCTGGGCACATCCTTTGTCCCTTTTCCCTGGGAAAGAAAACTCACAGGTCCAGGTTCCTGATGTCAGTTTGTAGGGCTCCTTTGGGTCTATCTGGGCAGCACAAGTTTGAGGTGAGGACAATTTTGGTCTGGGCTCCATCCTTCAATATAAGGATTTTTTGCAGTCAGGGCCCAGCCCAGGGCCAGGCTCCCTTGGGCACATCCTTTGTCCCTTTTCCCTGGGAAAGAAAATTCACAGGTCCAGTTTCCGGATTTGAGTTTGTAGGGCTCCCTTGGGTCTTTCAGGGCAGCACAAGCTTGAGGTGAGGACAATTTTGGTCAGGGGTCCATCCTTCGATATAAGGATTTTTTGCAGTCAGGTCCCGGGCCAGGGACCCCTGGGCACATCCTTTGTCCCTTTTCCCTGGGAAAGAAAACTCACCAGTCCAGGTTCCTGATGTCAGTTTGTAGGGCTCCCTTGGGTCTACCAGGGCAGCACAAGTTTGAGGTGGGGACAACTTTGGTCAGGGGTCCATCCTTCGATATAAGGATTTTTGGCAGTCATGTCCCAGCCCAGGGGCCCCTGAGCACATCCTTTGGCCATTTTCCCTGGGAAAGAAAACTCACCAGTCCAGGTTCCTGATGTCAGTTTGTAGGGCTCCCTTGGGTCTATCAGGGCAGCACAAGTTTGAGGTGGGGACAACTTTGGTCTGGGGTCCATCCTTCGATATAAGGATTTTATGCAGTCAGGTCCCAGCCCAGGGGCCCCATGGCACATCCTTTGTCCCTTTTCCCTGGGAAAGAAAATTCACAGGTCCAGGTTCCTGATGTCAGTTTGTAGGGCTCCCTTGGGTCTATCTGGGCAGCACAAGTTTGAGGTGAGGACAATTTTGGTCTGGGCTCCATCCTTCAATAGAAGGATTTTTTGCAGTCAGGTCCCAGCCCAGGGCCAGGCTCCCCTGGGCACACCCTTTGTCCCTTTTCCCTGGGAAAGAAAACTCACAGGTCCAGGTTCCTGATGTCAGTTTGTAGGGCTCCCTTGGGTCAATCAGGGCAGCACAAGTTTGAGGTGGGGACAACTTTGGTCTGGGCTCCATCCTTCGATATAAGGATTTTTTCAGTCAGGTCCCAGCCAAGGGGCCCCTGGGCACATCCTTTGTCCCTTTTCCCTGGGAAAAAAAACTCACAGGTCCAGGTTCCTGATGTCAGTTTGTAGGGCTCCCTTGGGTCTATCAGGGCAGCACAAGTTTGAGGTGGGGACAACTTCGGTCTGGGATCCATCCTTCGATATAAGGATTTTATGCAGTCAGGTCCCAGCCCAGGGGCCCCTGGGCACACCCTTTGGCCATTTTCCCTTGGAAAGAAAACTCACCAGTCCAGGTTCCTGATGTCAGTTTGTAGGGCTCCCTTGGGTCTATCAGGGCAGCACAAGTTTGAGGTGGGGACAACTTCGGTCTGGGCTCCATCCTTCGATATAAGGATTTTTTGAAGTCAGTGCCAAGCCCAGGGGCCCTTGGGCACATCGTTTGGCCATTTTCCCTGGGAAAGAAAACTCACAGGTCCAGGTTCCTGATGTCACTTTGTAGGGCTCCCTTGGGTCTATCAGGGCAGCACAAGTTTGAGGTGGGGACAACTTCGGTCTGGGCTCCATCCTTCGATATAAGAATTTTCCTCAGTCAGGTCCCGGGCCAGGCGCCCCTGGGCACATCCTTTGTCCCTTTTCCCTGGGAAAGAAAACTCCCAGGTCCAGGTTCCTGATGTGTGTTTGTAGGGCTCCCTTGTGTCTACCAGGGCAGCACAAGTTTGAGGTGGGGACAACTTTGGTCTGGGGTCCATCCTTCGATATAAGGATTTTTTGCAGTCAGGGCCCAGCCCAGGGGCCCCTGGGCACATCCTTTCTCCCGTTTTCACTGGGAAAGAAATCTCACAGGTCCAGGTTCCTGATGTCAGTTTGTAGGGCTCCCTTGGGTCTATCAGGGCAGCACAAGTTTGTGGTGGGGACAACTTTGGTCTGGAATCCATCCTTCGATATAAGGATTTTTTGCAGTCAGGTCCCAGCCCAGGGGCCCCTGGGCACATCCTTTGTCCCTTTTCCCTGGGAAAGAAAACTCACCAGTCCAGGTTCCTGATGTCAGTTTGTAGGGCTCCCTTGGGTCTATCAGGGCAGCACAAGTTTGAGGTGGGGACAACTTCGGTCTGGGCTCCATCCTTCGATATAAGGATTTTTTGCAGTCAGTGCCAAGCCCAGGGGCCCTTGGGCACATCGTTTGGCCATTTTCCCTGGGAAAGAAAACTCACAGGTCCAGGTTCCTGATGTCAGTTTGTAGGGCTCCCTTGGGTCTATCAGGGCAGCACAAGTTTGAGGTGGGGACAACTTTGGTCTGGGGTCCATCCTTCGATATAAGGATTTTATGCAGTCAGGTCCCAGCCCAGGGGCCCCATGGCACATCCTTTGTCCCTTTTCCCTGGGAAAGAAAATTCACAGGTCCAGGTTCCTGATGTCAGTTTGTAGGGCTCCCTTGGGTCTATCTGGGCAGCACAAGTTTGAGGTGAGGACAATTTTGGTCTGGGCTCCATCCTTCAATAGAAGGATTTTTTGCAGTCAGGTCCCAGCCCAGGGCCAGGCTCCCCTGGGCACACCCTTTGTCCCTTTTCCCTGGGAAAGAAAACTCACAGGTCCAGGTTCCTGATGTCACTTTGTAGGTCTCCCTTGGGTCGATCAGGGCAGCACAAGTTTGAGGTGAGGACAATTTTGGTCAGGGGTCCATCCTTCAATATAAGGATTTTTGCAGTCAGGTCCCAGCCCAGGGGCCCCTGGGCACATCCTTTGTCCCTTTTCCCTGGGAAAGAAAACTCACAGGTCCAGGTTCCTGATGTCAGTTTGTAGGGCTCCCTTGGGTCAATCAGGGCAGCACAAGTTTGAGGTGGGGACAACTTTGGTCTGGGCTCCATCCTTCGATATAAGGATTTTTTGCAGTCAGGTCCCAGCCAAGGGGCCCCTGGGCACATCCTTTGTCCCTTTTCCCTGGGAAAAAAAACTCACAGGTCCAGGTTCCTGATGTCAGTTTGTAGGGCTCCCTTGGGTCTATCAGGGCAGCACAAGTTTGAGGTGGGGACAACTTCGGTCTGGGATCCATCCTTCGATATAAGGATTTTATGCAGTCAGGTCCCAGCCCAGGGGCCCCTGGGCACACCCTTTGGCCATTTTCCCTTGGAAAGAAAACTCACCAGTCCAGGTTCCTGATGTCAGTTTGTAGGGCTCCCTTGGGTCTATCAGGGCAGCACAAGTTTGAGGTGGGGACAACTTCGGTCTGGGCTCCATCCTTCGATATAAGGATTTTTTGAAGTCAGTGCCAAGCCCAGGGGCCCTTGGGCACATCGTTTGGCCATTTTCCCTGGGAAAGAAAACTCACAGGTCCAGGTTCCTGATGTCACTTTGTAGGGCTCCCTTGGGTCTATCAGGGCAGCACAAGTTTGAGGTGGGGACAACTTCGGTCTGGGCTCCATCCTTCGATATAAGAATTTTCCTCAGTCAGGTCCCGGGCCAGGCGCCCCTGGGCACATCCTTTGTCCCTTTTCCCTGGGAAAGAAAACTCCCAGGTCCAGGTTCCTGATGTGTGTTTGTAGGGCTCCCTTGTGTCTACCAGGGCAGCACAAGTTTGAGGTGGGGACAACTTTGGTCTGGGGTCCATCCTTCGATATAAGGATTTTTTGCAGTCAGGGCCCAGCCCAGGGGCCCCTGGGCACATCCTTTCTCCCGTTTTCACTGGGAAAGAAATCTCACAGGTCCAGGTTCCTGATGTCAGTTTGTAGGGCTCCCTTGGGTCTATCAGGGCAGCACAAGTTTGTGGTGGGGACAACTTTGGTCTGGAATCCATCCTTCGATATAAGGATTTTTTGCAGTCAGGTCCCAGCCCAGGGGCCCCTGGGCACATCCTTTGTCCCTTTTCCCTGGGAAAGAAAACTCACCAGTCCAGGTTCCTGATGTCAGTTTGTAGGGCTCCCTTGGGTCTATCAGGGCAGCACAAGTTTGAGGTGGGGACAACTTCGGTCTGGGCTCCATCCTTCGATATAAGGATTTTTTGCAGTCAGTGCCAAGCCCAGGGGCCCTTGGGCACATCGTTTGGCCATTTTCCCTGGGAAAGAAAACTCACAGGTCCAGGTTCCTGATGTCAGTTTGTAGGGCTCCCTTGGGTCGATCAGGGCAGCACAAGTTTGAGGTGAGGACAATTTTGGTCAGGGGTCCATCCTTCAATATAAGGATTTTTGCAGTCAGGTCCAAGCCCAGGGGCCCCTGGGCACATCCTTTGTCCCTTTTCCCTGGGAAAGAAAACTCACAGGTCCAGGTTCCTGATGTCAGTTTGTAGGGCTCCCTTGGGTCTACCGGAGCAACACAAGTTTGAGGTGGGGACAACTTTGGTCTGGGCTCCATCCTTCGATATCAGGATTTTATGCAGTCAGGTCCCAGCCCAGGGGCCCCTGGGCACATCCTTTGTCCCTTTTCCCTGGGAAAGAAAACTCACCAGTCCAGGTTCCTGATGTCAGTTTGTAGGGCTCCCTTGGGTCTATCAGGGCAGCACAAGTTTGAGGTGAGGACAATTTTGGTCAGGGGTCCATCCTTCGATATAAGGATTTTTTGCAGTCAGGTCCAAGCCCAGGGGCCCCTGGGCACATCCTTTGTCCCTTTTCCCTGGGAAAGAAAACTCACATGTCCAGGTTCCTGATGTCAGTTTGTAGGGCTCCCTTGGGTCTATCAGGGCAGCACAAGTTTGAGGTGGGGACACCTTTGGTCTGGGGTCCATCCTTCGATATAAGGATTTTTTGCAGTCAGGTCCCGGGCCAGGGACCCCTGGGCACATCCTTTGTCCCTTTTCCCTGGGAAAGAAAACTCACAGGTCCAGGTTCCTGATGTCAGTTTGTAGGGCTCCCTTGTGTCTACCAGGGCAGCACAAGTTTGAGGTGGGGACAACTTTGGTCTGGGCTCCATCCTTCGATATAAGAATTTTCCTCAGTCAGGTCCCGGGCCAGGCGCCCCTGGGCACATCCTTTGTCCCTTTTCCCTGGGAAAGAAAACTCACCAGTCCAGGTTCCTCATGTCAGTTTGTAGGGCTCCCTTGGGTCGATCAGGGCAGCACAAGTTTGAGGTGAGGACAATTTTGGTCAGGGGTCCATCCTTCAATATAAGGATTTTTGCAGTCAGGTCCCAGCCCAGGGGCCCCTGGGCACATCCTTTGTCCCTTTTCCCTGGGAAAGAAAACTCACAGGTCCAGGTTCCTGATGTCAGTTTGTAGGGCTCCCTTGGGTCAATCAGGGCAGCACAAGTTTGAGGTGGGGACAACTTTGGTCTGGGCTCCATCCTTCGATATAAGGATTTTTTGCAGTCAGGTCCCAGCCAAGGGGCCCCTGGGCACATCCTTTGTCCCTTTTCCCTGGGAAAAAAAACTCACAGGTCCAGGTTCCTGATGTCAGTTTGTAGGGCTCCCTTGGGTCTATCAGGGCAGCACAAGTTTGAGGTGGGGACAACTTCGGTCTGGGATCCATCCTTCGATATAAGGATTTTATGCAGTCAGGTCCCAGCCCAGGGGCCCCTGGGCACACCCTTTGGCCATTTTCCCTTGGAAAGAAAACTCACCAGTCCAGGTTCCTGATGTCAGTTTGTAGGGCTCCCTTGGGTCTATCAGGGCAGCACAAGTTTGAGGTGGGGACAACTTCGGTCTGGGCTCCATCCTTCGATATAAGGATTTTTTGAAGTCAGTGCCAAGCCCAGGGGCCCTTGGGCACATCGTTTGGCCATTTTCCCTGGGAAAGAAAACTCACAGGTCCAGGTTCCTGATGTCACTTTGTAGGGCTCCCTTGGGTCTATCAGGGCAGCACAAGTTTGAGGTGGGGACAACTTCGGTCTGGGCTCCATCCTTCGATATAAGAATTTTCCTCAGTCAGGTCCCGGGCCAGGCGCCCCTGGGCACATCCTTTGTCCCTTTTCCCTGGGAAAGAAAACTCCCAGGTCCAGGTTCCTGATGTGTGTTTGTAGGGCTCCCTTGTGTCTACCAGGGCAGCACAAGTTTGAGGTGGGGACAACTTTGGTCTGGGGTCCATCCTTCGATATAAGGATTTTTTGCAGTCAGGGCCCAGCCCAGGGGCCCCTGGGCACATCCTTTCTCCCGTTTTCACTGGGAAAGAAATCTCACAGGTCCAGGTTCCTGATGTCAGTTTGTAGGGCTCCCTTGGGTCTATCAGGGCAGCACAAGTTTGTGGTGGGGACAACTTTGGTCTGGAATCCATCCTTCGATATAAGGATTTTTTGCAGTCAGGTCCCAGCCCAGGGGCCCCTGGGCACATCCTTTGTCCCTTTTCCCTGGGAAAGAAAACTCACCAGTCCAGGTTCCTGATGTCAGTTTGTAGGGCTCCCTTGGGTCTATCAGGGCAGCACAAGTTTGAGGTGGGGACAACTTCGGTCTGGGCTCCATCCTTCGATATAAGGATTTTTTGCAGTCAGTGCCAAGCCCAGGGGCCCTTGGGCACATCGTTTGGCCATTTTCCCTGGGAAAGAAAACTCACAGGTCCAGGTTCCTGATGTCAGTTTGTAGGGCTCCCTTGGGTCGATCAGGGCAGCACAAGTTTGAGGTGAGGACAATTTTGGTCAGGGGTCCATCCTTCAATATAAGGATTTTTGCAGTCAGGTCCAAGCCCAGGGGCCCCTGGGCACATCCTTTGTCCCTTTTCCCTGGGAAAGAAAACTCACAGGTCCAGGTTCCTGATGTCAGTTTGTAGGGCTCCCTTGGGTCTATCTGGGCAGCACAAGTTTGAGGTGAGGACAATTTTGGTCTGGGGTCCATCCTTCGATATAAGGATTTCTTGCAGTCAGGTCCCGGGCCAGGGACCCCTGGGCACATCCTTTGTCCCTTTTCCCTGGGAAAGAAAACTCACCAGTCCAGGTTCCTGATGTCAGTTTGTAGGGCTCCCTTGGGTCTACCAGGGCAGCACAAGTTTGAGGTGGGGACAACTTTGGTCAGGGGTCCATCCTTCGATATAAGGATTTTTGGCAGTCATGTCCCAGCCCAGGGGCCCCTGAGCACATCCTTTGGCCATTTTCCCTGGGAAAGAAAACTCACCAGTCCAGGTTCCTGATGTCAGTTTGTAGGGCTCCCTTGGGTCTATCAGGGCAGCACAAGTTTGAGGTGGGGACAATTTTGGTCTGGGGTCCATCCTTCGATATAAGGATTTTTTGCAGTCAGGGCCCAGCCCAGGGGCCCCTGGGCACATCCTTTGGCCATTTTCCCTTGGAAAGAAAACTCACCAGTCCAGGTTCCTGATGTCAGTTTGTAGGGCTCCCTTGGGTCTATCAGGGCAGCACAAGTTTGAGGTGGGGACAACTTCGGTCTGGACTCCATCCTTCGATATAAGGATTTTTTGATGTCAGGTCCCGGGCCGGGAGCCCCTGGGCACATCCTTTGTCCCTTTTCCCTGGGAAAGAAAACTCACAGGTCCAGGTTCCTGATGTCACTTTGTAGGTCTCCCTTGGGTCGATCAGGGCAGCACAAGTTTGAGGTGAGGACAATTTTGGTCAGGGGTCCATCCTTCAATATAAGGATTTTTGCAGTCAGGTCCCAGCCCAGGGGCCCCTGGGCACATCCTTTGTCCCTTTTCCCTGGGAAAGAAAACTCACAGGTCCAGGTTCCTGATGTCAGTTTGTAGGGCTCCCTTGGGTCAATCAGGGCAGCACAAGTTTGAGGTGGGGACAACTTTGGTCTGGGCTCCATACTTCGATATAAGGATTTTTTGCAGTCAGGTCCCAGCCAAGGGGCCCCTGGGCACATCCTTTGTCCCTTTTCCCTGGGAAAAAAAACTCACAGGTCCAGGTTCCTGATGTCAGTTTGTAGGGCTCCCTTGGGTCTATCAGGGCAGCACAAGTTTGAGGTGGGGACAACTTCGGTCTGGGATCCATCCTTCGATATAAGGATTTTATGCAGTCAGGTCCCAGCCCAGGGGCCCCTGGGCACACCCTTTGGCCATTTTCCCTTGGAAAGAAAACTCACCAGTCCAGGTTCCTGATGTCAGTTTGTAGGGCTCCCTTGGGTCTATCAGGGCAGCACAAGTTTGAGGTGGGGACAACTTCGGTCTGGGCTCCATCCTTCGATATAAGGATTTTTTGAAGTCAGTGCCAAGCCCAGGGGCCCTTGGGCACATCGTTTGGCCATTTTCCCTGGGAAAGAAAACTCACAGGTCCAGGTTCCTGATGTCACTTTGTAGGGCTCCCTTGGGTCTATCAGGGCAGCACAAGTTTGAGGTGGGGACAACTTCGGTCTGGGCTCCATCCTTCGATATAAGAATTTTCCTCAGTCAGGTCCCGGGCCAGGCGCCCCTGGGCACATCCTTTGTCCCTTTTCCCTGGGAAAGAAAACTCCCAGGTCCAGGTTCCTGATGTGTGTTTGTAGGGCTCCCTTGTGTCTACCAGGGCAGCACAAGTTTGAGGTGGGGACAACTTTGGTCTGGGGTCCATCCTTCGATATAAGGATTTTTTGCAGTCAGGGCCCAGCCCAGGGGCCCCTGGGCACATCCTTTCTCCCGTTTTCACTGGGAAAGAAATCTCACAGGTCCAGGTTCCTGATGTCAGTTTGTAGGGCTCCCTTGGGTCTATCAGGGCAGCACAAGTTTGTGGTGGGGACAACTTTGGTCTGGAATCCATCCTTCGATATAAGGATTTTTTGCAGTCAGGTCCCAGCCCAGGGGCCCCTGGGCACATCCTTTGTCCCTTTTCCCTGGGAAAGAAAACTCACCAGTCCAGGTTCCTGATGTCAGTTTGTAGGGCTCCCTTGGGTCTATCAGGGCAGCACAAGTTTGAGGTGGGGACAACTTCGGTCTGGGCTCCATCCTTCGATATAAGGATTTTTTGCAGTCAGTGCCAAGCCCAGGGGCCCTTGGGCACATCGTTTGGCCATTTTCCCTGGGAAAGAAAACTCACAGGTCCAGGTTCCTGATGTCAGTTTGTAGGGCTCCCTTGGGTCGATCAGGGCAGCACAAGTTTGAGGTGAGGACAATTTTGGTCAGGGGTCCATCCTTCAATATAAGGATTTTTGCAGTCAGGTCCAAGCCCAGGGGCCCCTGGGCACATCCTTTGTCCCTTTTCCCTGGGAAAGAAAACTCACAGGTCCAGGTTCCTGATGTCAGTTTGTAGGGCTCCCTTGGGTCTACCGGAGCAACACAAGTTTGAGGTGGGGACAACTTTGGTCTGGGCTCCATCCTTCGATATCAGGATTTTATGCAGTCAGGTCCCAGCCCAGGGGCCCCTGGGCACATCCTTTGTCCCTTTTCCCTGGGAAAGAAAACTCACCAGTCCAGGTTCCTGATGTCAGTTTGTAGGGCTCCCTTGGGTCTATCAGGGCAGCACAAGTTTGAGGTGAGGACAATTTTGGTCAGGGGTCCATCCTTCGATATAAGGATTTTTTGCAGTCAGGTCCAAGCCCAGGGGCCCCTGGGCACATCCTTTGTCCCTTTTCCCTGGGAAAGAAAACTCACATGTCCAGGTTCCTGATGTCAGTTTGTAGGGCTCCCTTGGGTCTATCAGGGCAGCACAAGTTTGAGGTGGGGACACCTTTGGTCTGGGGTCCATCCTTCGATATAAGGATTTTTTGCAGTCAGGTCCCGGGCCAGGGACCCCTGGGCACATCCTTTGTCCCTTTTCCCTGGGAAAGAAAACTCACAGGTCCAGGTTCCTGATGTCAGTTTGTAGGGCTCCCTTGTGTCTACCAGGGCAGCACAAGTTTGAGGTGGGGACAACTTTGGTCTGGGCTCCATCCTTCGATATAAGAATTTTCCTCAGTCAGGTCCCGGGCCAGGCGCCCCTGGGCACATCCTTTGTCCCTTTTCCCTGGGAAAGAAAACTCACCAGTCCAGGTTCCTCATGTCAGTTTGTAGGGCTCCCTTGGGTCGATCAGGGCAGCACAAGTTTGAGGTGAGGACAATTTTGGTCAGGGGTCCATCCTTCAATATAAGGATTTTTGCAGTCAGGTCCCAGCCCAGGGGCCCCTGGGCACATCCTTTGTCCCTTTTCCCTGGGAAAGAAAACTCACAGGTCCAGGTTCCTGATGTCAGTTTGTAGGGCTCCCTTGGGTCAATCAGGGCAGCACAAGTTTGAGGTGGGGACAACTTTGGTCTGGGCTCCATCCTTCGATATAAGGATTTTTTGCAGTCAGGTCCCAGCCAAGGGGCCCCTGGGCACATCCTTTGTCCCTTTTCCCTGGGAAAAAAAACTCACAGGTCCAGGTTCCTGATGTCAGTTTGTAGGGCTCCCTTGGGTCTATCAGGGCAGCACAAGTTTGAGGTGGGGACAACTTCGGTCTGGGATCCATCCTTCGATATAAGGATTTTATGCAGTCAGGTCCCAGCCCAGGGGCCCCTGGGCACACACTTTGGCCATTTTCCCTTGGAAAGAAAACTCACCAGTCCAGGTTCCTGATGTCAGTTTGTAGGGCTCCCTTGGGTCTATCAGGGCAGCACAAGTTTGAGGTGGGGACAACTTCGGTCTGGGCTCCATCCTTCGATATAAGGATTTTTTGAAGTCAGTGCCAAGCCCAGGGGCCCTTGGGCACATCGTTTGGCCATTTTCCCTGGGAAAGAAAACTCACAGGTCCAGGTTCCTGATGTCACTTTGTAGGGCTCCCTTGGGTCTATCAGGGCAGCACAAGTTTGAGGTGGGGACAACTTCGGTCTGGGCTCCATCCTTCGATATAAGAATTTTCCTCAGTCAGGTCCCGGGCCAGGCGCCCCTGGGCACATCCTTTGTCCCTTTTCCCTGGGAAAGAAAACTCCCAGGTCCAGGTTCCTGATGTGTGTTTGTAGGGCTCCCTTGTGTCTACCAGGGCAGCACAAGTTTGAGGTGGGGACAACTTTGGTCTGGGGTCCATCCTTCGATATAAGGATTTTTTGCAGTCAGGGCCCAGCCCAGGGGCCCCTGGGCACATCCTTTCTCCCGTTTTCACTGGGAAAGAAATCTCACAGGTCCAGGTTCCTGATGTCAGTTTGTAGGGCTCCCTTGGGTCTATCAGGGCAGCACAAGTTTGTGGTGGGGACAACTTTGGTCTGGAATCCATCCTTCGATATAAGGATTTTTTGCAGTCAGGTCCCAGCCCAGGGGCCCCTGGGCACATCCTTTGTCCCTTTTCCCTGGGAAAGAAAACTCACCAGTCCAGGTTCCTGATGTCAGTTTGTAGGGCTCCCTTGGGTCTATCAGGGCAGCACAAGTTTGAGGTGGGGACAACTTCGGTCTGGGCTCCATCCTTCGATATAAGGATTTTTTGCAGTCAGTGCCAAGCCCAGGGGCCCTTGGGCACATCGTTTGGCCATTTTCCCTGGGAAAGAAAACTCACAGGTCCAGGTTCCTGATGTCAGTTTGTAGGGCTCCCTTGGGTCGATCAGGGCAGCACAAGTTTGAGGTGAGGACAATTTTGGTCAGGGGTCCATCCTTCAATATAAGGATTTTTGCAGTCAGGTCCAAGCCCAGGGGCCCCTGGGCACATCCTTTGTCCCTTTTCCCTGGGAAAGAAAACTCACAGGTCCAGGTTCCTGATGTCAGTTTGTAGGGCTCCCTTGGGTCTATCTGGGCAGCACAAGTTTGAGGTGAGGACAATTTTGGTCTGGGGTCCATCCTTCGATATAAGGATTTCTTGCAGTCAGGTCCCGGGCCAGGGACCCCTGGGCACATCCTTTGTCCCTTTTCCCTGGGAAAGAAAACTCACCAGTCCAGGTTCCTGATGTCAGTTTGTAGGGCTCCCTTGGGTCTACCAGGGCAGCACAAGTTTGAGGTGGGGACAACTTTGGTCAGGGGTCCATCCTTCGATATAAGGATTTTTGGCAGTCATGTCCCAGCCCAGGGGCCCCTGAGCACATCCTTTGGCCATTTTCCCTGGGAAAGAAAACTCACCAGTCCAGGTTCCTGATGTCAGTTTGTAGGGCTCCCTTGGGTCTATCAGGGCAGCACAAGTTTGAGGTGGGGACAATTTTGGTCTGGGGTCCATCCTTCGATATAAGGATTTTTTGCAGTCAGGGCCCAGCCCAGGGGCCCCTGGGCACATCCTTTGGCCATTTTCCCTTGGAAAGAAAACTCACCAGTCCAGGTTCCTGATGTCAGTTTGTAGGGCTCCCTTGGGTCTATCAGGGCAGCACAAGTTTGAGGTGGGGACAACTTCGGTCTGGACTCCATCCTTCGATATAAGGATTTTTTGATGTCAGGTCCCGGGCCGGGAGCCCCTGGGCACATCCTTTGTCCCTTTTCCCTGGGAAAGAAAACTCACCAGTCCAGGTTCCTGATGTCAGTTTGTAGGGCTCCCTTGGGTCTATCAGGGCAGCACAAGTTTGAGGTGAGGACAATTTTGGTCAGGGGTCCATCCTTCAATATAAGGATTTTTGCAGTCAGGTCCCAGCCCAGGGGCCCCTGGGCACATCCTTTGTCCCTTTTCCCTGGGAAAGAAAACTCACAGGTCCAGGTTCCTGATGTCAGTTTGTAGGGCTCCCTTGGGTCTATCAGGGCAGCACAAGTTTGAGGTGGGGACAACTTTGGTCTGGGCTCCATCCTTCGATATAAGGAGTTTTTGCAGTCAGGTCCCAGCCCAGGGGCCCCTGGGCACATCCTTTGTCCCTTTTCCCTGGGAAAGAAAACTCACCAGTCCAGGTTCCTGATGTCAGTTTGTAGGGCTCCCTTGGGTCTATCAGGGCAGCACAAGTTTGAGGTGGGGACAACTTCGGTCTGGGCTCCATCCTTCGATATAAGGATTTTTTGCAGTCAGTGCCAAGCCCAGGGGCCCTTGGGCACATCGTTTGGCCATTTTCCCTGGGAAAGAAAACTCACAGGTCCAGGTTCCTGATGTCAGTTTGTAGGGCTCCCTTGGGTCTATCAGGGCAGCACAAGTTTGAGGTGGGGACAACTTCGGTCTGGGCTCCATCCTTCGATATAAGAATTTTCCTCAGTCAGGTCTCGGGCCAGGCGCCCCTGGGCACATCCTTTGTCCCTTTTCCCTGGGAAAGAAAACTCACAGGTCCAGGTTCCTGATGTGTGTTTGTAGGGCTCCCTTGAGTCTACCAGGGCAGCACAAGTTTGAGGTGAGGACAATTTTGGTCAGGGGTCCATCCTTCAATATAAGGATTTTTGCAGTCAGGTCCCAGCCCAGGGGCCCCTGGGCACATCCTTTGTCCCTTTTCCCTGGGAAAGAAAACTCACAGGTCCAGGTTCCTGATGTCAGTTTGTAGGGCTCCCTTGGGTCTATCTGGGCAGCACAAGTTTGAGGTGAGGACAATTTTGGTCTGGGCTCCATCCTTTAATATAAGGATTTTTTGCAGTCAGGGCCCAACCCAGGGCCTGGCTCCCCTGGGCACATCCTTTGTCCCTTTTCCCTGGGAAAGAAAATTCACAGGTCCAGTTTCATGATGTGAGTTTGTAGGGCTCCCTTGGGTCTATCAAGGCAGCACAAGTTTGAGGTGGGGACAATTTTGGTCTGGGGTCCATCCTTCGATATAAGGATTTTTTGCAGTCAGGTCCCGGGCCAGGGACCGCTGGGCACATCCTTTGTCCCTTTTCCCTGGGAAAGAAAACTCACCAGTCCAGGTTCCTGATGTCAGTTTGTAGGGCTCGCTTGGGTCTACCAGGGCAGCACAAGTTTGAGGTGGGGACAACTTTGGTCTGGGGTCCATCCTTCGATATAAGGATTTTTGGCAGTCAGGTCCCAGCCCAGGGGCCCCTGGGCACATCCTTTGGCCATTTTCCCTGGGAAAGAAAACTCACCAGTCCAGGTTCCTGATGTCAGTTTGTAGGGCTCCCTTGGGTCTATCAGGGCAGCACAAGTTTGAGGTGGGGACAATTTTGTTCTGGGGTCCATCCTTCGATATAAGGATTTTATGCAGTCAGGTCCCAGCCCAGGGGCCCCTGGGCACATCCTTTGTCCCTTTTCCCTGGGAAAGAAAATTCACAGGTCCAGGTTCCTGATGTCAGTTTGTAGGGCTCCCTTGGGTCTATCTGGGCAGCACAAGTTTGAGGTGAGGACAATTTTGGTCTGGGCTCCATCCTTCAATATAAGGATTTTTTGCAGTCAGTTCCCAGCCCAGGGCCAGGCTCCCCTGGGCACATCCTTTGTCCCTTTTCCCTGGGAAAGAAAACTCACAGGTCTAGGTTCCTGATGTCACTTTGTAGGTCTCCCTTGGGTCTACCGGAGCAACACAAGTTTGAGGTGGGGACAACTTTGGTCTGGGCTCCATCCTTCGATATCAGGATTTTATGCAGTCAGGTCCCAGCCCAGGGGCCCCTGGGCACATCCTTTGGCCATTTTCCCTTGGAAAGAAAACTCACCAGTCCAGGTTCCTGATGTCAGTTTGTAGGGCTCCCTTGGGTCTATCAGGGCAGCACAAGTTTGAGGTGGGGACACCTTTGGTCTGGGGTCCATCCTTCGATATAAGGATTTTTTGCAGTCAGGTCCCGGGCCAGGGACCCCTGGGCACATCCTTTGTCCCTTTTCCCTGGGAAAGAAAACTCACAGGTCCAGGTTCCTGATGTCAGTTTGTAGGGCTCCCTTGGGTCTATCAGGGCAGCACAAGTTTGTGGTGGGGACAACTTTGATCTGGAATCCATCCTTCGATATAAGGAGTTTTTGCAGTCAGGTCCCAGCCCAGGGGCCCCTGGGCACATCCTTTGTCCCTTTTCCCTGGGAAAGAAAACTCACCAGTCCAGGTTCCTGATGTCAGTTTGTAGGGCTCCCTTGGGTCTATCAGGGCAGCACAAGTTTGAGGTGAGGACAATTTTGGTCAGGGGTCCATCCTTCAATATAAAGATATTTTGCAGTCAGGTTCCAGCCCAGGGCCAGGCTCCCCTGGGCACATCCTTTGTCCCTTTTCCCTGGGAAAGAAAACTCACAGGTCCAGGTTCCTGATGTCAGTTTGTAGGGCTCCCTTGGGTCTATCAGGGCAGCACAAGTTTGAGGTGGGGACACCTTTGTTCTGGGGTCCATCCTTCGATATAAGGATTTTTTGCAGTCAGGTCCCGGGCCAGGGACCCCTGGGCACATCCTTTGTCCCTTTTCCCTGGGAAAGAAAACTCACAGGTCCAGGTTCCTGATGTCAGTTTGTAGGGCTCCCTTGTGTCTACCAGGGCAGCACAAGTTTGAGGTGGGGACAACTTTGGTCTGGGCTCCATCCTTCGATATAAGAATTTTCCTCAGTCAGGTCCCGGGCCAGGCGCCCCTGGGCACATCCTTTGTCCCTTTTCCCTGGGAAAGAAAACTCACCAGTCCAGGTTCCTGATGTCAGTTTGTAGGGCTCCCTTGGGTCAATCAGGGCAGCACAAGTTTGAGGTGAGGACAATTTTGGTCAGGGGTCCATCCTTCAATATAAGGATTTTTGCAGTCAGATCCCAGCCCAGGGGCCCCTGGGCACATCCTTTGTCCCATTTCCCTGGGAAAGAAAACTCACAGGTCCAGGTTCCTGATGTCAGTTTGTAGGGCTCCCTTGGGTCAATCAGGGCAGCACAAGTTTGAGGTGGGGACAACTTTGGTCTGGGCTCCATCCTTCGATATAAGGATTTTTTGCAGTCAGGTCCCAGCCAAGGGGCCCCTGGGCACATCTTTTGTCCCTTTTCCCTGGGAAAAAAAAATCACAGGTCTAGGTTCCTGATGTCAGTTTGTAGGGCTCCCTTGGGTCTATCAGGGCAGCACAAGTTTGAGGTGGGGACAACTTCGGTCTGGGCTCCATCCTTCGATATACGGATTTTATGAAGTCAGATCCCAGCCCAGGGGCCCCTGGGCACACCCTTTGGCCATTTTCCCTTGGAAAGAAAACTCACCAGTCCAGGTTCCTGATGTCAGTTTGTAGGGCTCCCTTGGGTCTATCAGGGCAGCACAAGTTTGAGGTGGGGACGACTTTGGTCTGGGGTCCATCCTTCGACATAAGGATTTTTTGCAGTCAGGTCCGAGCCCAGGGGCCCCGGACACATCCTTTGTCCCT
Source organism: Lonchura striata (assembly GCF_050655825.1). NCBI lineage: Eukaryota > Metazoa > Chordata > Aves > Passeriformes > Estrildidae > Lonchura > Lonchura striata. The sequence continues at coordinate 14,653,225 of NC_140707.1, read as the reverse complement.
TTTCCCTGGGAAAGAAAACTCACATGTCCAGGTTCCTGATGTCAGTTTGTAGGGCTCCCTTGGGTCTATCAGGGCAGCACAAGTTTGAGGTGGGGACACCTTTGGTCTGGGGTCCATCCTTCGATATAAGGATTTTTTGCAGTCAGGTCCCGGGCCAGGGACCCCTGGGCACATCCTTTGTCCCTTTTCCCTGGGAAAGAAAACTCACAGGTCCAGGTTCCTGATGTCAGTTTGTAGGGCTCCCTTGTGTCTACCAGGGCAGCACAAGTTTGAGGTGGGGACAACTTTGGTCTGGGCTCCATCCTTCGATATAAGAATTTTCCTCAGTCAGGTCCCGGGCCAGGCGCCCCTGGGCACATCCTTTGTCCCTTTTCCCTGGGAAAGAAAACTCACCAGTCCAGGTTCCTGATGTCAGTTTGTAGGGCTCCCTTGGGTCGATCAGGGCAGCACAAGTTTGAGGTGAGGACAATTTTGGTCAGGGGTCCATCCTTCAATATAAGGATTTTTGCAGTCAGGTCCCAGCCCAGGGGCCCCTGGGCACATCCTTTGTCCCTTTTCCCTGGGAAAGAAAACTCACAGGTCCAGGTTCCTGATGTCAGTTTGTAGGGCTCCCTTGGGTCAATCAGGGCAGCACAAGTTTGAGGTGGGGACAACTTTGGTCTGGGCTCCATCCTTCGATATAAGGATTTTTTGCAGTCAGGTCCCAGCCAAGGGGCCCCTGGGCACATCCTTTGTCCCTTTTCCCTGGGAAAAAAAACTCACAGGTCCAGGTTCCTGATGTCAGTTTGTAGGGCTCCCTTGGGTCTATCAGGGCAGCACAAGTTTGAGGTGGGGACAACTTCGGTCTGGGATCCATCCTTCGATATAAGGATTTTATGCAGTCAGGTCCCAGCCCAGGGGCCCCTGGGCACACCCTTTGGCCATTTTCCCTTGGAAAGAAAACTCACCAGTCCAGGTTCCTGATGTCAGTTTGTAGGGCTCCCTTGGGTCTATCAGGGCAGCACAAGTTTGAGGTGGGGACAACTTCGGTCTGGGCTCCATCCTTCGATATAAGGATTTTTTGAAGTCAGTGCCAAGCCCAGGGGCCCTTGGGCACATCGTTTGGCCATTTTCCCTGGGAAAGAAAACTCACAGGTCCAGGTTCCTGATGTCACTTTGTAGGGCTCCCTTGGGTCTATCAGGGCAGCACAAGTTTGAGGTGGGGACAACTTCGGTCTGGGCTCCATCCTTCGATATAAGAATTTTCCTCAGTCAGGTCCCGGGCCAGGCGCCCCTGGGCACATCCTTTGTCCCTTTTCCCTGGGAAAGAAAACTCCCAGGTCCAGGTTCCTGATGTGTGTTTGTAGGGCTCCCTTGTGTCTACCAGGGCAGCACAAGTTTGAGGTGGGGACAACTTTGGTCTGGGGTCCATCCTTCGATATAAGGATTTTTTGCAGTCAGGGCCCAGCCCAGGGGCCCCTGGGCACATCCTTTCTCCCGTTTTCACTGGGAAAGAAATCTCACAGGTCCAGGTTCCTGATGTCAGTTTGTAGGGCTCCCTTGGGTCTATCAGGGCAGCACAAGTTTGTGGTGGGGACAACTTTGGTCTGGAATCCATCCTTCGATATAAGGATTTTTTGCAGTCAGGTCCCAGCCCAGGGGCCCCTGGGCACATCCTTTGTCCCTTTTCCCTGGGAAAGAAAACTCACCAGTCCAGGTTCCTGATGTCAGTTTGTAGGGCTCCCTTGGGTCTATCAGGGCAGCACAAGTTTGAGGTGGGGACAACTTCGGTCTGGGCTCCATCCTTCGATATAAGGATTTTTTGCAGTCAGTGCCAAGCCCAGGGGCCCTTGGGCACATCGTTTGGCCATTTTCCCTGGGAAAGAAAACTCACAGGTCCAGGTTCCTGATGTCAGTTTGTAGGGCTCCCTTGGGTCGATCAGGGCAGCACAAGTTTGAGGTGAGGACAATTTTGGTCAGGGGTCCATCCTTCAATATAAGGATTTTTGCAGTCAGGTCCAAGCCCAGGGGCCCCTGGGCACATCCTTTGTCCCTTTTCCCTGGGAAAGAAAACTCACAGGTCCAGGTTCCTGATGTCAGTTTGTAGGGCTCCCTTGGGTCTATCAGGGCAGCACAAGTTTGAGGTGAGGACAATTTTGGTCTGGGGTCCATCCTTCGATATAAGGATTTCTTGCAGTCAGGTCCCGGGCCAGGGACCCCTGGGCACATCCTTTGTCCCTTTTCCCTGGGAAAGAAAACTCACCAGTCCAGGTTCCTGATGTCAGTTTGTAGGGCTCCCTTGGGTCTACCAGGGCAGCACAAGTTTGAGGTGGGGACAACTTTGGTCAGGGGTCCATCCTTCGATATAAGGATTTTTGGCAGTCATGTCCCAGCCCAGGGGCCCCTGAGCACATCCTTTGGCCATTTTCCCTGGGAAAGAAAACTCACCAGTCCAGGTTCCTGATGTCAGTTTGTAGGGCTCCCTTGGGTCTATCAGGGCAGCACAAGTTTGAGGTGGGGACAATTTTGGTCTGGGGTCCATCCTTCGATATAAGGATTTTTTGCAGTCAGGGCCCAGCCCAGGGGCCCCTGGGCACATCCTTTGGCCATTTTCCCTTGGAAAGAAAACTCACCAGTCCAGGTTCCTGATGTCAGTTTGTAGGGCTCCCTTGGGTCTATCAGGGCAGCACAAGTTTGAGGTGGGGACAACTTCGGTCTGGACTCCATCCTTCGATATAAGGATTTTTTGATGTCAGGTCCCGGGCCGGGAGCCCCTGGGCACATCCTTTGTCCCTTTTCCCTGGGAAAGAAAACTCACCAGTCCAGGTTCCTGATGTCAGTTTGTAGGGCTCCCTTGGGTCTATCAGGGCAGCACAAGTTTGAGGTGAGGACAATTTTGGTCAGGGGTCCATCCTTCAATATAAGGATTTTTGCAGTCAGGTCCCAGCCCAGGGGCCCCTGGGCACATCCTTTGTCCCTTTTCCCTGGGAAAGAAAACTCACAGGTCCAGGTTCCTGATGTCAGTTTGTAGGGCTCCCTTGGGTCTATCAGGGCAGCACAAGTTTGAGGTGGGGACAACTTTGGTCTGGGCTCCATCCTTCGATATAAGGAGTTTTTGCAGTCAGGTCCCAGCCCAGGGGCCCCTGGGCACATCCTTTGTCCCTTTTCCCTGGGAAAGAAAACTCACCAGTCCAGGTTCCTGATGTCAGTTTGTAGGGCTCCCTTGGGTCTATCAGGGCAGCACAAGTTTGAGGTGGGGACAACTTCGGTCTGGGCTCCATCCTTCGATATAAGGATTTTTTGCAGTCAGTGCCAAGCCCAGGGGCCCTTGGGCACATCGTTTGGCCATTTTCCCTGGGAAAGAAAACTCACAGGTCCAGGTTCCTGATGTCAGTTTGTAGGGCTCCCTTGGGTCTATCAGGGCAGCACAAGTTTGAGATGGGGACAACTTCGGTCTGGGCTCCATCCTTCGATATAAGAATTTTCCTCAGTCAGGTCTCGGGCCAGGCGCCCCTGGGCACATCCTTTGTCCCTTTTCCCTGGGAAAGAAAACTCACAGGTCCAGGTTCCTGATGTGTGTTTGTAGGGCTCCCTTGAGTCTACCAGGGCAGCACAAGTTTGAGGTGAGGACAATTTTGGTCAGGGGTCCATCCTTCAATATAAGGATTTTTGCAGTCAGGTCCCAGCCCAGGGGCCCCTGGGCACATCCTTTGTCCCTTTTCCCTGGGAAAGAACACTCACAGGTCCAGGTTCCTGATGTCAGTTTGTAGGGCTCCCTTGGGTCTATCTGGGCAGCACAAGTTTGAGGTGAGGACAATTTTGGTCTGGGCTCCATCCTTTAATATAAGGATTTTTTGCAGTCAGGGCCCAACCCAGGGCCTGGCTCCCCTGGGCACATCCTTTGTCCCTTTTCCCTGGGAAAGAAAATTCACAGGTCCAGTTTCATGATGTGAGTTTGTAGGGCTCCCTTGGGTCTATCAAGGCAGCACAAGTTTGAGGTGGGGACAATTTTGGTCTGGGGTCCATCCTTCGATATAAGGATTTTTTGCAGTCAGGTCCCGGGCCAGGGACCGCTGGGCACATCCTTTGTCCCTTTTCCCTGGGAAAGAAAACTCACCAGTCCAGGTTCCTGATGTCAGTTTGTAGGGCTCGCTTGGGTCTACCAGGGCAGCACAAGTTTGAGGTGGGGACAACTTTGGTCTGGGGTCCATCCTTCGATATAAGGATTTTTGGCAGTCAGGTCCCAGCCCAGGGGCCCCTGGGCACATCCTTTGGCCATTTTCCCTGGGAAAGAAAACTCACCAGTCCAGGTTCCTGATGTCAGTTTGTAGGGCTCCCTTGGGTCTATCAGGGCAGCACAAGTTTGAGGTGGGGACAATTTTGTTCTGGGGTCCATCCTTCGATATAAGGATTTTATGCAGTCAGGTCCCAGCCCAGGGGCCCCTGGGCACATCCTTTGTCCCTTTTCCCTGGGAAAGAAAATTCACAGGTCCAGGTTCCTGATGTCAGTTTGTAGGGCTCCCTTGGGTCTATCTGGGCAGCACAAGTTTGAGGTGAGGACAATTTTGGTCTGGGCTCCATCCTTCAATATAAGGATTTTTTGCAGTCAGTTCCCAGCCCAGGGCCAGGCTCCCCTGGGCACATCCTTTGTCCCTTTTCCCTGGGAAAGAAAACTCACAGGTCTAGGTTCCTGATGTCACTTTGTAGGTCTCCCTTGGGTCTACCGGAGCAACACAAGTTTGAGGTGGGGACAACTTTGGTCTGGGCTCCATCCTTCGATATCAGGATTTTATGCAGTCAGGTCCCAGCCCAGGGGCCCCTGGGCACATCCTTTGGCCATTTTCCCTTGGAAAGAAAACTCACCAGTCCAGGTTCCTGATGTCAGTTTGTAGGGCTCCCTTGGGTCTATCAGGGCAGCACAAGTTTGAGGTGGGGACACCTTTGGTCTGGGGTCCATCCTTCGATATAAGGATTTTTTGCAGTCAGGTCCCGGGCCAGGGACCCCTGGGCACATCCTTTGTCCCTTTTCCCTGGGAAAGAAAACTCACAGGTCCAGGTTCCTGATGTCAGTTTGTAGGGCTCCCTTGGGTCTATCAGGGCAGCACAAGTTTGTGGTGGGGACAACTTTGATCTGGAATCCATCCTTCGATATAAGGAGTTTTTGCAGTCAGGTCCCAGCCCAGGGGCCCCTGGGCACATCCTTTGTCCCTTTTCCCTGGGAAAGAAAACTCACCAGTCCAGGTTCCTGATGTCAGTTTGTAGGGCTCCCTTGGGTCTATCAGGGCAGCACAAGTTTGAGGTGAGGACAATTTTGGTCAGGGGTCCATCCTTCAATATAAAGATATTTTGCAGTCAGGTTCCAGCCCAGGGCCAGGCTCCCCTGGGCACATCCTTTGTCCCTTTTCCCTGGGAAAGAAAACTCACAGGTCCAGGTTCCTGATGTCAGTTTGTAGGGCTCCCTTGGGTCTATCAGGGCAGCACAAGTTTGAGGTGGGGACACCTTTGGTCTGGGGTCCATCCTTCGATATAAGGATTTTTTGCAGTCAGGTCCCGGGCCAGGGACCCCTGGGCACATCCTTTGTCCCTTTTCCCTGGGAAAGAAAACTCACAGGTCCAGGTTCCTGATGTCAGTTTGTAGGGCTCCCTTGTGTCTACCAGGGCAGCACAAGTTTGAGGTGGGGACAACTTTGGTCTGGGCTCCATCCTTCGATATAAGAATTTTCCTCAGTCAGGTCCCGGGCCAGGCGCCCCTGGGCACATCCTTTGTCCCTTTTCCCTGGGAAAGAAAACTCACCAGTCCAGGTTCCTGATGTCAGTTTGTAGGGCTCCCTTGGGTCAATCAGGGCAGCACAATTTTGAGGTGAGGACAATTTTGGTCAGGGGTCCATCCTTCAATATAAGGATTTTTGCAGTCAGATCCCAGCCCAGGGGCCCCTGGGCACATCCTTTGTCCCATTTCCCTGGGAAAGAAAACTCACAGGTCCAGGTTCCTGATGTCAGTTTGTAGGGCTCCCTTGGGTCAATCAGGGCAGCACAAGTTTGAGGTGGGGACAACTTTGGTCTGGGCTCCATCCTTCGATATAAGGATTTTTTGCAGTCAGGTCCCAGCCAAGGGGCCCCTGGGCACATCTTTTGTCCCTTTTCCCTGGGAAAAAAAAATCACAGGTCTAGGTTCCTGATGTCAGTTTGTAGGGCTCCCTTGGGTCTATCAGGGCAGCACAAGTTTGAGGTGGGGACAACTTCGGTCTGGGCTCCATCCTTCGATATAAGGATTTTATGAAGTCAGATCCCAGCCCAGGGGCCCCTGGGCACACCCTTTGGCCATTTTCCCTTGGAAAGAAAACTCACCAGTCCAGGTTCCTGATGTCAGTTTGTAGGGCTCCCTTGGGTCTATCAGGGCAGCACAAGTTTGAGGTGGGGACGACTTTGGTCTGGGGTCCATCCTTCGATATAAGGATTTTTTGCAGTCAGGTCCCAGCCCAGGGGCCCCTGGGCACATCCTTTGTCACTTTTCCCTGGGAAAGAAAACTCACCAGTCCAGGTTCCTGATGTGAGTTTGTAGGGCTCCCTTGGGTCTATCAGGGCAGTACAAGTTTGAGGTGGGGACAACTTTGGTCTGGGCTCCATCCTTCGATATAAGAATTTTCCTCAGTCAGGTCCCGGGCCAGGCGCCCCTGGGCACATCCTTTGTCCCTTTTCCCTGGGAAAGAAAACTCACCAGTCCAGGTTCCTGATGTCAGTTTGTAGGGCTCCCTTGGGTCGATCAGGGCAGCACAAGTTTGAGGTGAGGACAATTTTGGTCAGGGGTCCATCCTTCAATATAAGGATTTTTGCAGTCAGGTCCCAGCCCAGGGGCCCCTGGGCACATCCTTTGTCCCTTTTCCCTGGGAAGGAAAACTCACAGGTCCAGGTTCCTGATGTCAGTTTGTAGGGCTCCCTTGGGTCTATCAGGGCAGCACAAGTTTGAGGTGGGGACAACTTTGGTCTGGGCTCCATCCTTCGATATAAGAATTTTCCTCAGTCAGGTCCCGGGCCAGGCGCCCCTGGGCACATCCTTTGTCCCTTTTCCCTGGGAAAGAAAACTCACAGGTCCAGGTTCCTGATGTCAGTTTGTAGGGCTCCCTTGGGTCTATCAGGGCAGCACAAGTTTGTGGTGGGGACAACTTTGATCTGGAATCCATCCTTCGATATAAGGAGTTTTTGCAGTCAGGTCCCAGCCCAGGGGCCCCTGGGCACATCCTTTGTCCCTTTTCCCTGGGAAAGAAAACTCACCAGTCCAGGTTCCTGATGTCAGTTTGTAGGGCTCCCTTGGGTCTATCAGGGCAGCACAAGTTTGAGGTGAGGACAATTTTGGTCAGGGGTCCATCCTTCAATATAAAGATATTTTGCAGTCAGGTTCCAGCCCAGGGCCAGGCTCCCCTGGGCACATCCTTTGTCCCTTTTCCCTGGGAAAGAAAACTCACAGGTCCAGGTTCCTGATGTCAGTTTGTAGGGCTCCCTTGGGTCTATCAGGGCAGCACAAGTTTGAGGTGGGGACACCTTTGGTCTGGGGTCCATCCTTCGATATAAGGATTTTTTGCAGTCAGGTCCCGGGCCAGGGACCCCTGGGCACATCCTTTGTCCCTTTTCCCTGGGAAAGAAAACTCACAGGTCCAGGTTCCTGATGTCAGTTTGTAGGGCTCCCTTGTGTCTACCAGGGCAGCACAAGTTTGAGGTGGGGACAACTTTGGTCTGGGCTCCATCCTTCGATATAAGAATTTTCCTCAGTCAGGTCCCGGGCCAGGCGCCCCTGGGCACATCCTTTGTCCCTTTTCCCTGGGAAAGAAAACTCACCAGTCCAGGTTCCTGATGTCAGTTTGTAGGGCTCCCTTGGGTCAATCAGGGCAGCACAAGTTTGAGGTGAGGACAATTTTGGTCAGGGGTCCATCCTTCAATATAAGGATTTTTGCAGTCAGATCCCAGCCCAGGGGCCCCTGGGCACATCCTTTGTCCCATTTCCCTGGGAAAGAAAACTCACAGGTCCAGGTTCCTGATGTCAGTTTGTAGGGCTCCCTTGGGTCAATCAGGGCAGCACAAGTTTGAGGTGGGGACAACTTTGGTCTGGGCTCCATCCTTCGATATAAGGATTTTTTGCAGTCAGGTCCCAGCCAAGGGGCCCCTGGGCACATCTTTTGTCCCTTTTCCCTGGGAAAAAAAAATCACAGGTCTAGGTTCCTGATGTCAGTTTGTAGGGCTCCCTTGGGTCTATCAGGGCAGCACAAGTTTGAGGTGGGGACAACTTCGGTCTGGGCTCCATCCTTCGATATACGGATTTTATGAAGTCAGATCCCAGCCCAGGGGCCCCTGGGCACACCCTTTGGCCATTTTCCCTTGGAAAGAAAACTCACCAGTCCAGGTTCCTGATGTCAGTTTGTAGGGCTCCCTTGGGTCTATCAGGGCAGCACAAGTTTGAGGTGGGGACGACTTTGGTCTGGGGTCCATCCTTCGACATAAGGATTTTTTGCAGTCAGGTCCGAGCCCAGGGGCCCCGGACACATCCTTTGTCCCTTTTCCCTGGGAAAGAAAACTCACATGTCCAGGTTCCTGATGTCAGTTTGTAGGGCTCCCTTGGGTCTATCAGGGCAGCACAAGTTTGAGGTGGGGACACCTTTGGTCTGGGGTCCATCCTTCGATATAAGGATTTTTTGCAGTCAGGTCCCGGGCCAGGGACCCCTGGGCACATCCTTTGTCCCTTTTCCCTGGGAAAGAAAACTCACAGGTCCAGGTTCCTGATGTCAGTTTGTAGGGCTCCCTTGTGTCTACCAGGGCAGCACAAGTTTGAGGTGGGGACAACTTTGGTCTGGGCTCCATCCTTCGATATAAGAATTTTCCTCAGTCAGGTCCCGGGCCAGGCGCCCCTGGGCACATCCTTTGTCCCTTTTCCCTGGGAAAGAAAACTCACCAGTCCAGGTTCCTGATGTCAGTTTGTAGGGCTCCCTTGGGTCGATCAGGGCAGCACAAGTTTGAGGTGAGGACAATTTTGGTCAGGGGTCCATCCTTCAATATAAGGATTTTTGCAGTCAGGTCCCAGCCCAGGGGCCCCTGGGCACATCCTTTGTCCCTTTTCCCTGGGAAAGAAAACTCACAGGTCCAGGTTCCTGATGTCAGTTTGTAGGGCTCCCTTGGGTCAATCAGGGCAGCACAAGTTTGAGGTGGGGACAACTTTGGTCTGGGCTCCATCCTTCGATATAAGGATTTTTTGCAGTCAGGTCCCAGCCCAGGGGCCCCTGGGCACACCCTTTGGCCATTTTCCCTTGGAAAGAAAACTCACCAGTCCAGGTTCCTGATGTCAGTTTGTAGGGCTCCCTTGGGTCTATCAGGGCAGCACAAGTTTGAGGTGGGGACAACTTCGGTCTGGGCTCCATCCTTCGATATAAGGATTTTTTGAAGTCAGTGCCAAGCCCAGGGGCCCTTGGGCACATCGTTTGGCCATTTTCCCTGGGAAAGAAAACTCACAGGTCCAGGTTCCTGATGTCACTTTGTAGGGCTCCCTTGGGTCTATCAGGGCAGCACAAGTTTGAGGTGGGGACAACTTCGGTCTGGGCTCCATCCTTCGATATAAGAATTTTCCTCAGTCAGGTCCCGGGCCAGGCGCCCCTGGGCACATCCTTTGTCCCTTTTCCCTGGGAAAGAAAACTCCCAGGTCCAGGTTCCTGATGTGTGTTTGTAGGGCTCCCTTGTGTCTACCAGGGCAGCACAAGTTTGAGGTGGGGACAACTTTGGTCTGGGGTCCATCCTTCGATATAAGGATTTTTTGCAGTCAGGGCCCAGCCCAGGGGCCCCTGGGCACATCCTTTCTCCCGTTTTCACTGGGAAAGAAATCTCACAGGTCCAGGTTCCTGATGTCAGTTTGTAGGGCTCCCTTGGGTCTATCAGGGCAGCACAAGTTTGTGGTGGGGACAACTTTGGTCTGGAATCCATCCTTCGATATAAGGATTTTTTGCAGTCAGGTCCCAGCCCAGGGGCCCCTGGGCACATCCTTTGTCCCTTTTCCCTGGGAAAGAAAACTCACCAGTCCAGGTTCCTGATGTCAGTTTGTAGGGCTCCCTTGGGTCTATCAGGGCAGCACAAGTTTGAGGTGGGGACAACTTCGGTCTGGGCTCCATCCTTCGATATAAGGATTTTTTGCAGTCAGTGCCAAGCCCAGGGGCCCTTGGGCACATCGTTTGGCCATTTTCCCTGGGAAAGAAAACTCACAGGTCCAGGTTCCTGATGTCAGTTTGTAGGGCTCCCTTGGGTCGATCAGGGCAGCACAAGTTTGAGGTGAGGACAATTTTGGTCAGGGGTCCATCCTTCAATATAAGGATTTTTGCAGTCAGGTCCAAGCCCAGGGGCCCCTGGGCACATCCTTTGTCCCTTTTCCCTGGGAAAGAAAACTCACAGGTCCAGGTTCCTGATGTCAGTTTGTAGGGCTCCCTTGGGTCTATCAGGGCAGCACAAGTTTGAGGTGAGGACAATTTTGGTCTGGGGTCCATCCTTCGATATAAGGATTTCTTGCAGTCAGGTCCCGGGCCAGGGACCCCTGGGCACATCCTTTGTCCCTTTTCCCTGGGAAAGAAAACTCACCAGTCCAGGTTCCTGATGTCAGTTTGTAGGGCTCCCTTGGGTCTACCAGGGCAGCACAAGTTTGAGGTGGGGACAACTTTGGTCAGGGGTCCATCCTTCGATATAAGGATTTTTGGCAGTCATGTCCCAGCCCAGGGGCCCCTGAGCACATCCTTTGGCCATTTTCCCTGGGAAAGAAAACTCACCAGTCCAGGTTCCTGATGTCAGTTTGTAGGGCTCCCTTGGGTCTATCAGGGCAGCACAAGTTTGAGGTGGGGACAATTTTGGTCTGGGGTCCATCCTTCGATATAAGGATTTTTTGCAGTCAGGGCCCAGCCCAGGGGCCCCTGGGCACATCCTTTGGCCATTTTCCCTTGGAAAGAAAACTCACCAGTCCAGGTTCCTGATGTCAGTTTGTAGGGCTCCCTTGGGTCTATCAGGGCAGCACAAGTTTGAGGTGGGGACAACTTCGGTCTGGACTCCATCCTTCGATATAAGGATTTTTTGATGTCAGGTCCCGGGCCGGGAGCCCCTGGGCACATCCTTTGTCCCTTTTCCCTGGGAAAGAAAACTCACCAGTCCAGGTTCCTGATGTCAGTTTGTAGGGCTCCCTTGGGTCTATCAGGGCAGCACAAGTTTGAGGTGAGGACAATTTTGGTCAGGGGTCCATCCTTCAATATAAGGATTTTTGCAGTCAGGTCCCAGCCCAGGGGCCCCTGGGCACATCCTTTGTCCCTTTTCCCTGGGAAAGAAAACTCACAGGTCCAGGTTCCTGATGTCAGTTTGTAGGGCTCCCTTGGGTCTATCAGGGCAGCACAAGTTTGAGGTGGGGACAACTTTGGTCTGGGCTCCATCCTTCGATATAAGGAGTTTTTGCAGTCAGGTCCCAGCCCAGGGGCCCCTGGGCACATCCTTTGTCCCTTTTCCCTGGGAAAGAAAACTCACCAGTCCAGGTTCCTGATGTCAGTTTGTAGGGCTCCCTTGGGTCTATCAGGGCAGCACAAGTTTGAGGTGGGGACAACTTCGGTCTGGGCTCCATCCTTCGATATAAGGATTTTTTGCAGTCAGTGCCAAGCCCAGGGGCCCTTGGGCACATCGTTTGGCCATTTTCCCTGGGAAAGAAAACTCACAGGTCCAGGTTCCTGATGTCAGTTTGTAGGGCTCCCTTGGGTCTATCAGGGCAGCACAAGTTTGAGATGGGGACAACTTCGGTCTGGGCTCCATCCTTCGATATAAGAATTTTCCTCAGTCAGGTCTCGGGCCAGGCGCCCCTGGGCACATCCTTTGTCCCTTTTCCCTGGGAAAGAAAACTCACAGGTCCAGGTTCCTGATGTGTGTTTGTAGGGCTCCCTTGAGTCTACCAGGGCAGCACAAGTTTGAGGTGAGGACAATTTTGGTCAGGGGTCCATCCTTCAATATAAGGATTTTTGCAGTCAGGTCCCAGCCCAGGGGCCCCTGGGCACATCCTTTGTCCCTTTTCCCTGGGAAAGAAAACTCACAGGTCCAGGTTCCTGATGTCAGTTTGTAGGGCTCCCTTGGGTCTATCTGGGCAGCACAAGTTTGAGGTGAGGACAATTTTGGTCTGGGCTCCATCCTTTAATATAAGGATTTTTTGCAGTCAGGGCCCAACCCAGGGCCTGGCTCCCCTGGGCACATCCTTTGTCCCTTTTCCCTGGGAAAGAAAATTCACAGGTCCAGTTTCATGATGTGAGTTTGTAGGGCTCCCTTGGGTCTATCAAGGCAGCACAAGTTTGAGGTGGGGACAATTTTGGTCTGGGGTCCATCCTTCGATATAAGGATTTTTTGCAGTCAGGTCCCGGGCCAGGGACCGCTGGGCACATCCTTTGTCCCTTTTCCCTGGGAAAGAAAACTCACCAGTCCAGGTTCCTGATGTCAGTTTGTAGGGCTCGCTTGGGTCTACCAGGGCAGCACAAGTTTGAGGTGGGGACAACTTTGGTCTGGGGTCCATCCTTCGATATAAGGATTTTTGGCAGTCAGGTCCCAGCCCAGGGGCCCCTGGGCACATCCTTTGGCCATTTTCCCTGGGAAAGAAAACTCACCAGTCCAGGTTCCTGATGTCAGTTTGTAGGGCTCCCTTGGGTCTATCAGGGCAGCACAAGTTTGAGGTGGGGACAATTTTGTTCTGGGGTCCATCCTTCGATATAAGGATTTTATGCAGTCAGGTCCCAGCCCAGGGGCCCCTGGGCACATCCTTTGTCCCTTTTCCCTGGGAAAGAAAATTCACAGGTCCAGGTTCCTGATGTCAGTTTGTAGGGCTCCCTTGGGTCTATCTGGGCAGCACAAGTTTGAGGTGAGGACAATTTTGGTCAGGGGTCCATCCTTCAATATAAGGATTTTTTGCAGTCAGTTCCCAGCCCAGGGCCAGGCTCCCCTGGGCACATCCTTTGTCCCTTTTCCCTGGGAAAGAAAACTCACAGGTCTAGGTTCCTGATGTCACTTTGTAGGTCTCCCTTGGGTCTACCGGAGCAACACAAGTTTGAGGTGGGGACAACTTTGGTCTGGGCTCCATCCTTCGATATCAGGATTTTATGCAGTCAGGTCCCAGCCAAGGGGCCCCTGGGCACATCTTTTGTCCCTTTTCCCTGGGAAAAAAAAATCACAGGTCTAGGTTCCTGATGTCAGTTTGTAGGGCTCCCTTGCGTCTATCAGGGCAGCACAAGTTTGAGGTGGGGACAACTTCGGTCTGGGCTCCATCCTTCGATATACGGATTTTATGAAGTCAGATCCCAGCCCAGGGGCCCCTGGGCACACCCTTTGGCCATTTTCCCTTGGAAAGAAAACTCACCAGTCCAGGTTCCTGATGTCAGTTTGTAGGGCTCCCTTGGGTCTATCAGGGCAGCACAAGTTTGAGGTGGGGACGACTTTGGTCTGGGGTCCATCCTTCGACATAAGGATTTTTTGCAGTCAGGTCCGAGCCCAGGGGCCCCGGACACATCCTTTGTCCCTTTTCCCTGGGAAAGAAAACTCACATGTCCAGGTTCCTGATGTCAGTTTGTAGGGCTCCCTTGGGTCTATCAGGGCAGCACAAGTTTGAGGTGGGGACACCTTTGGTCTGGGGTCCATCCTTCGATATAAGGATTTTTTGCAGTCAGGTCCCGGGCCAGGGACCCCTGGGCACATCCTTTGTCCCTTTTCCCTGGGAAAGAAAACTCACAGGTCCAGGTTCCTGATGTCAGTTTGTAGGGCTCCCTTGTGTCTACCAGGGCAGCACAAGTTTGAGGTGGGGACAACTTTGGTCTGGGCTCCATCCTTCGATATAAGAATTTTCCTCAGTCAGGTCCCGGGCCAGGCGCCCCTGGGCACATCCTTTGTCCCTTTTCCCTGGGAAAGAAAACTCACCAGTCCAGGTTCCTGATGTCAGTTTGTAGGGCTCCCTTGGGTCGATCAGGGCAGCACAAGTTTGAGGTGAGGACAATTTTGGTCAGGGGTCCATCCTTCAATATAAGGATTTTTGCAGTCAGGTCCCAGCCCAGGGGCCCCTGGGCACATCCTTTGTCCCTTTTCCCTGGGAAAGAAAACTCACAGGTCCAGGTTCCTGATGTCAGTTTGTAGGGCTCCCTTGGGTCAATCAGGGCAGCACAAGTTTGAGGTGGGGACAACTTTGGTCTGGGCTCCATCCTTCGATATAAGGATTTTTTGCAGTCAGGTCCCAGCCAAGGGGCCCCTGGGCACATCCTTTGTCCCTTTTCCCTGGGAAAAAAAACTCACAGGTCCAGGTTCCTGATGTCAGTTTGTAGGGCTCCCTTGGGTCTATCAGGGCAGCACAAGTTTGAGGTGGGGACAACTTCGGTCTGGGATCCATCCTTCGATATAAGGATTTTATGCAGTCAGGTCCCAGCCCAGGGGCCCCTGGGCACACCCTTTGGCCATTTTCCCTTGGAAAGAAAACTCACCAGTCCAGGTTCCTGATGTCAGTTTGTAGGGCTCCCTTGGGTCTATCAGGGCAGCACAAGTTTGAGGTGGGGACAACTTCGGTCTGGGCTCCATCCTTCGATATAAGGATTTTTTGAAGTCAGTGCCAAGCCCAGGGGCCCTTGGGCACATCGTTTGGCCATTTTCCCTGGGAAAGAAAACTCACAGGTCCAGGTTCCTGATGTCACTTTGTAGGGCTCCCTTGGGTCTATCAGGGCAGCACAAGTTTGAGGTGGGGACAACTTCGGTCTGGGCTCCATCCTTCGATATAAGAATTTTCCTCAGTCAGGTCCCGGGCCAGGCGCCCCTGGGCACATCCTTTGTCCCTTTTCCCTGGGAAAGAAAACTCCCAGGTCCAGGTTCCTGATGTGTGTTTGTAGGGCTCCCTTGTGTCTACCAGGGCAGCACAAGTTTGAGGTGGGGACAACTTTGGTCTGGGGTCCATCCTTCGATATAAGGATTTTTTGCAGTCAGGGCCCAGCCCAGGGGCCCCTGGGCACATCCTTTCTCCCGTTTTCACTGGGAAAGAAATCTCACAGGTCCAGGTTCCTGATGTCAGTTTGTAGGGCTCCCTTGGGTCTATCAGGGCAGCACAAGTTTGTGGTGGGGACAACTTTGGTCTGGAATCCATCCTTCGATATAAGGATTTTTTGCAGTCAGGTCCCAGCCCAGGGGCCCCTGGGCACATCCTTTGTCCCTTTTCCCTGGGAAAGAAAACTCACCAGTCCAGGTTCCTGATGTCAGTTTGTAGGGCTCCCTTGGGTCTATCAGGGCAGCACAAGTTTGAGGTGGGGACAACTTCGGTCTGGGCTCCATCCTTCGATATAAGGATTTTTTGCAGTCAGTGCCAAGCCCAGGGGCCCTTGGGCACATCGTTTGGCCATTTTCCCTGGGAAAGAAAACTCACAGGTCCAGGTTCCTGATGTCAGTTTGTAGGGCTCCCTTGGGTCGATCAGGGCAGCACAAGTTTGAGGTGAGGACAATTTTGGTCAGGGGTCCATCCTTCAATATAAGGATTTTTGCAGTCAGGTCCAAGCCCAGGGGCCCCTGGGCACATCCTTTGTCCCTTTTCCCTGGGAAAGAAAACTCACAGGTCCAGGTTCCTGATGTCAGTTTGTAGGGCTCCCTTGGGTCTATCAGGGCAGCACAAGTTTGAGGTGAGGACAATTTTGGTCTGGGGTCCATCCTTCGATATAAGGATTTCTTCAGTCAGGTCCCGGGCCAGGGACCCCTGGGCACATCCTTTGTCCCTTTTCCCTGGGAAAGAAAACTCACCAGTCCAGGTTCCTGATGTCAGTTTGTAGGGCTCCCTTGGGTCTACCAGGGCAGCACAAGTTTGAGGTGGGGACAACTTTGGTCAGGGGTCCATCCTTCGATATAAGGATTTTTGGCAGTCATGTCCCAGCCCAGGGGCCCCTGAGCACATCCTTTGGCCATTTTCCCTGGGAAAGAAAACTCACCAGTCCAGGTTCCTGATGTCAGTTTGTAGGGCTCCCTTGGGTCTATCAGGGCAGCACAAGTTTGAGGTGGGGACAATTTTGGTCTGGGGTCCATCCTTCGATATAAGGATTTTTTGCAGTCAGGGCCCAGCCCAGGGGCCCCTGGGCACATCCTTTGGCCATTTTCCCTTGGAAAGAAAACTCACCAGTCCAGGTTCCTGATGTCAGTTTGTAGGGCTCCCTTGGGTCTATCAGGGCAGCACAAGTTTGAGGTGGGGACAACTTCGGTCTGGACTCCATCCTTCGATATAAGGATTTTTTGATGTCAGGTCCCGGGCCGGGAGCCCCTGGGCACATCCTTTGTCCCTTTTCCCTGGGAAAGAAAACTCACCAGTCCAGGTTCCTGATGTCAGTTTGTAGGGCTCCCTTGGGTCTATCAGGGCAGCACAAGTTTGAGGTGAGGACAATTTTGGTCAGGGGTCCATCCTTCAATATAAGGATTTTTGCAGTCAGGTCCCAGCCCAGGGGCCCCTGGGCACATCCTTTGTCCCTTTTCCCTGGGAAAGAAAACTCACAGGTCCAGGTTCCTGATGTCAGTTTGTAGGGCTCCCTTGGGTCTATCAGGGCAGCACAAGTTTGAGGTGGGGACAACTTTGGTCTGGGCTCCATCCTTCGATATAAGGAGTTTTTGCAGTCAGGTCCCAGCCCAGGGGCCCCTGGGCACATCCTTTGTCCCTTTTCCCTGGGAAAGAAAACTCACCAGTCCAGGTTCCTGATGTCAGTTTGTAGGGCTCCCTTGGGTCTATCAGGGCAGCACAAGTTTGAGGTGGGGACAACTTCGGTCTGGGCTCCATCCTTCGATATAAGGATTTTTTGCAGTCAGTGCCAAGCCCAGGGGCCCTTGGGCACATCGTTTGGCCATTTTCCCTGGGAAAGAAAACTCACAGGTCCAGGTTCCTGATGTCAGTTTGTAGGGCTCCCTTGGGTCTATCAGGGCAGCACAAGTTTGAGATGGGGACAACTTCGGTCTGGGCTCCATCCTTCGATATAAGAATTTTCCTCAGTCAGGTCTCGGGCCAGGCGCCCCTGGGCACATCCTTTGTCCCTTTTCCCTGGGAAAGAAAACTCACAGGTCCAGGTTCCTGATGTGTGTTTGTAGGGCTCCCTTGAGTCTACCAGGGCAGCACAAGTTTGAGGTGAGGACAATTTTGGTCAGGGGTCCATCCTTCAATATAAGGATTTTTGCAGTCAGGTCCCAGCCCAGGGGCCCCTGGGCACATCCTTTGTCCCTTTTCCCTGGGAAAGAAAACTCACAGGTCCAGGTTCCTGATGTCAGTTTGTAGGGCTCCCTTGGGTCTATCTGGGCAGCACAAGTTTGAGGTGAGGACAATTTTGGTCTGGGCTCCATCCTTTAATATAAGGATTTTTTGCAGTCAGGGCCCAACCCAGGGCCTGGCTCCCCTGGGCACATCCTTTGTCCCTTTTCCCTGGGAAAGAAAATTCACAGGTCCAGTTTCATGATGTGAGTTTGTAGGGCTCCCTTGGGTCTATCAAGGCAGCACAAGTTTGAGGTGGGGACAATTTTGGTCTGGGGTCCATCCTTCGATATAAGGATTTTTTGCAGTCAGGTCCCGGGCCAGGGACCGCTGGGCACATCCTTTGTCCCTTTTCCCTGGGAAAGAAAACTCACCAGTCCAGGTTCCTGATGTCAGTTTGTAGGGCTCGCTTGGGTCTACCAGGGCAGCACAAGTTTGAGGTGGGGACAACTTTGGTCTGGGGTCCATCCTTCGATATAAGGATTTTTGGCAGTCAGGTCCCAGCCCAGGGGCCCCTGGGCACATCCTTTGGCCATTTTCCCTGGGAAAGAAAACTCACCAGTCCAGGTTCCTGATGTCAGTTTGTAGGGCTCCCTTGGGTCTATCAGGGCAGCACAAGTTTGAGGTGGGGACAATTTTGTTCTGGGGTCCATCCTTCGATATAAGGATTTTATGCAGTCAGGTCCCAGCCCAGGGGCCCCTGGGCACATCCTTTGTCCCTTTTCCCTGGGAAAGAAAATTCACAGGTCCAGGTTCCTGATGTCAGTTTGTAGGGCTCCCTTGGGTCTATCTGGGCAGCACAAGTTTGAGGTGAGGACAATTTTGGTCAGGGGTCCATCCTTCAATATAAGGATTTTTTGCAGTCAGTTCCCAGCCCAGGGCCAGGCTCCCCTGGGCACATCCTTTGTCCCTTTTCCCTGGGAAAGAAAACTCACAGGTCTAGGTTCCTGATGTCACTTTGTAGGTCTCCCTTGGGTCTATCGGAGCAACACAAGTTTGAGGTGGGGACAACTTTGGTCTGGGCTCCATCCTTCGATATCAGGATTTTATGCAGTCAGGTCCCAGCCCAGGGGCCCCTGGGCACATCCTTTGGCCATTTTCCCTTGGAAAGAAAACTCACCAGTCCAGGTTCCTGATGTCAGTTTGTAGGGCTCCCTTGGGTCTATCAGGGCAGCACAAGTTTGAGGTGGGGACACCTTTGGTCTGGGGTCCATCCTTCGATATAAGGATTTTTTGCAGTCAGGTCCCGGGCCAGGGACCCCTGGGCACATCCTTTGTCCCTTTTCCCTGGGAAAGAAAACTCACAGGTCCAGGTTCCTGATGTCAGTTTGTAGGGCTCCCTTGGGTCTATCAGGGCAGCACAAGTTTGTGGTGGGGACAACTTTGATCTGGAATCCATCCTTCGATATAAGGAGTTTTTGCAGTCAGGTCCCAGCCCAGGGGCCCCTGGGCACATCCTTTGTCCCTTTTCCCTGGGAAAGAAAACTCACCAGTCCAGGTTCCTGATGTCAGTTTGTAGGGCTCCCTTGGGTCTATCAGGGCAGCACAAGTTTGAGGTGAGGACAATTTTGGTCAGGGGTCCATCCTTCAATATAAAGATATTTTGCAGTCAGGTTCCAGCCCAGGGCCAGGCTCCCCTGGGCACATCCTTTGTCCCTTTTCCCTGGGAAAGAAAACTCACAGGTCCAGGTTCCTGATGTCAGTTTGTAGGGCTCCCTTGGGTCTATCAGGGCAGCACAAGTTTGAGGTGGGGACACCTTTGGTCTGGGGTCCATCCTTCGATATAAGGATTTTTTGCAGTCAGGTCCCGGGCCAGGGACCCCTGGGCACATCCTTTGTCCCTTTTCCCTGGGAAAGAAAACTCACAGGTCCAGGTTCCTGATGTCAGTTTGTAGGGCTCCCTTGTGTCTACCAGGGCAGCACAAGTTTGAGGTGGGGACAACTTTGGTCTGGGCTCCATCCTTCGATATAAGAATTTTCCTCAGTCAGGTCCCGGGCCAGGCGCCCCTGGGCACATCCTTTGTCCCTTTTCCCTGGGAAAGAAAACTCACCAGTCCAGGTTCCTGATGTCAGTTTGTAGGGCTCCCTTGGGTCAATCAGGGCAGCACAATTTTGAGGTGAGGACAATTTTGGTCAGGGGTCCATCCTTCAATATAAGGATTTTTGCAGTCAGATCCCAGCCCAGGGGCCCCTGGGCACATCCTTTGTCCCATTTCCCTGGGAAAGAAAACTCACAGGTCCAGGTTCCTGATGTCAGTTTGTAGGGCTCCCTTGGGTCAATCAGGGCAGCACAAGTTTGAGGTGGGGACAACTTTGGTCTGGGCTCCATCCTTCGATATAAGGATTTTTTGCAGTCAGGTCCCAGCCAAGGGGCCCCTGGGCACATCTTTTGTCCCTTTTCCCTGGGAAAAAAAAATCACAGGTCTAGGTTCCTGATGTCAGTTTGTAGGGCTCCCTTGGGTCTATCAGGGCAGCACAAGTTTGAGGTGGGGACAACTTCGGTCTGGGCTCCATCCTTCGATATAAGGATTTTATGAAGTCAGATCCCAGCCCAGGGGCCCCTGGGCACACCCTTTGGCCATTTTCCCTTGGAAAGAAAACTCACCAGTCCAGGTTCCTGATGTCAGTTTGTAGGGCTCCCTTGGGTCTATCAGGGCAGCACAAGTTTGAGGTGGGGACGACTTTGGTCTGGGGTCCATCCTTCGATATAAGGATTTTTTGCAGTCAGGTCCCAGCCCAGGGGCCCCTGGGCACATCCTTTGTCACTTTTCCCTGGGAAAGAAAACTCACCAGTCCAGGTTCCTGATGTGAGTTTGTAGGGCTCCCTTGGGTCTATCAGGGCAGTACAAGTTTGAGGTGGGGACAACTTTGGTCTGGGCTCCATCCTTCGATATAAGAATTTTCCTCAGTCAGGTCCCGGGCCAGGCGCCCCTGGGCACATCCTTTGTCCCTTTTCCCTGGGAAAGAAAACTCACCAGTCCAGGTTCCTGATGTCAGTTTGTAGGGCTCCCTTGGGTCGATCAGGGCAGCACAAGTTTGAGGTGAGGACAATTTTGGTCAGGGGTCCATCCTTCAATATAAGGATTTTTGCAGTCAGGTCCCAGCCCAGGGGCCCCTGGGCACATCCTTTGTCCCTTTTCCCTGGGAAGGAAAACTCACAGGTCCAGGTTCCTGATGTCAGTTTGTAGGGCTCCCTTGGGTCTATCAGGGCAGCACAAGTTTGAGGTGGGGACAACTTTGGTCTGGGCTCCATCCTTCGATATAAGAATTTTCCTCAGTCAGGTCCCGGGCCAGGCGCCCCTGGGCACATCCTTTGTCCCTTTTCCCTGGGAAAGAAAACTCACAGGTCCAGGTTCCTGATGTCAGTTTGTAGGGCTCCCTTGGGTCTATCAGGGCAGCACAAGTTTGTGGTGGGGACAACTTTGATCTGGAATCCATCCTTCGATATAAGGAGTTTTTGCAGTCAGGTCCCAGCCCAGGGGCCCCTGGGCACATCCTTTGTCCCTTTTCCCTGGGAAAGAAAACTCACCAGTCCAGGTTCCTGATGTCAGTTTGTAGGGCTCCCTTGGGTCTATCAGGGCAGCACAAGTTTGAGGTGAGGACAATTTTGGTCAGGGGTCCATCCTTCAATATAAAGATATTTTGCAGTCAGGTTCCAGCCCAGGGCCAGGCTCCCCTGGGCACATCCTTTGTCCCTTTTCCCTGGGAAAGAAAACTCACAGGTCCAGGTTCCTGATGTCAGTTTGTAGGGCTCCCTTGGGTCTATCAGGGCAGCACAAGTTTGAGGTGGGGACACCTTTGGTCTGGGGTCCATCCTTCGATATAAGGATTTTTTGCAGTCAGGTCCCGGGCCAGGGACCCCTGGGCACATCCTTTGTCCCTTTTCCCTGGGAAAGAAAACTCACAGGTCCAGGTTCCTGATGTCAGTTTGTAGGGCTCCCTTGTGTCTACCAGGGCAGCACAAGTTTGAGGTGGGGACAACTTTGGTCTGGGCTCCATCCTTCGATATAAGAATTTTCCTCAGTCAGGTCCCGGGCCAGGCGCCCCTGGGCACATCCTTTGTCCCTTTTCCCTGGGAAAGAAAACTCACCAGTCCAGGTTCCTGATGTCAGTTTGTAGGGCTCCCTTGGGTCAATCAGGGCAGCACAAGTTTGAGGTGAGGACAATTTTGGTCAGGGGTCCATCCTTCAATATAAGGATTTTTGCAGTCAGATCCCAGCCCAGGGGCCCCTGGGCACATCCTTTGTCCCATTTCCCTGGGAAAGAAAACTCACAGGTCCAGGTTCCTGATGTCAGTTTGTAGGGCTCCCTTGGGTCAATCAGGGCAGCACAAGTTTGAGGTGGGGACAACTTTGGTCTGGGCTCCATCCTTCGATATAAGGATTTTTTGCAGTCAGGTCCCAGCCAAGGGGCCCCTGGGCACATCTTTTGTCCCTTTTCCCTGGGAAAAAAAAATCACAGGTCTAGGTTCCTGATGTCAGTTTGTAGGGCTCCCTTGGGTCTATCAGGGCAGCACAAGTTTGAGGTGGGGACAACTTCGGTCTGGGCTCCATCCTTCGATATACGGATTTTATGAAGTCAGATCCCAGCCCAGGGGCCCCTGGGCACACCCTTTGGCCATTTTCCCTTGGAAAGAAAACTCACCAGTCCAGGTTCCTGATGTCAGTTTGTAGGGCTCCCTTGGGTCTATCAGGGCAGCACAAGTTTGAGGTGGGGACAACTTCGGTCTGGGCTCCATCCTTCGATATAAGGATTTTTTGAAGTCAGTGCCAAGCCCAGGGGCCCTTGGGCACATCGTTTGGCCATTTTCCCTGGGAAAGAAAACTCACAGGTCCAGGTTCCTGATGTCACTTTGTAGGGCTCCCTTGGGTCTATCAGGGCAGCACAAGTTTGAGGTGGGGACAACTTCGGTCTGGGCTCCATCCTTCGATATAAGAATTTTCCTCAGTCAGGTCCCGGGCCAGGCGCCCCTGGGCACATCCTTTGTCCCTTTTCCCTGGGAAAGAAAACTCCCAGGTCCAGGTTCCTGATGTGTGTTTGTAGGGCTCCCTTGTGTCTACCAGGGCAGCACAAGTTTGAGGTGGGGACAACTTTGGTCTGGGGTCCATCCTTCGATATAAGGATTTTTTGCAGTTAGGGCCCAGCCCAGGGGCCCCTGGGCACATCCTTTCTCCCGTTTTCACTGGGAAAGAAATCTCACAGGTCCAGGTTCCTGATGTCAGTTTGTAGGGCTCCCTTGGGTCTATCAGGGCAGCACAAGTTTGTGGTGGGGACAACTTTGGTCTGGAATCCATCCTTCGATATAAGGATTTTTTGCAGTCAGGTCCCAGCCCAGGGGCCCCTGGGCACATCCTTTGTCCCTTTTCCCTGGGAAAGAAAACTCACCAGTCCAGGTTCCTGATGTCAGTTTGTAGGGCTCCCTTGGGTCTATCAGGGCAGCACAAGTTTGAGGTGGGGACAACTTCGGTCTGGGCTCCATCCTTCGATATAAGGATTTTTTGCAGTCAGTGCCAAGCCCAGGGGCCCTTGGGCACATCGTTTGGCCATTTTCCCTGGGAAAGAAAACTCACAGGTCCAGGTTCCTGATGTCAGTTTGTAGGGCTCCCTTGGGTCGATCAGGGCAGCACAAGTTTGAGGTGAGGACAATTTTGGTCAGGGGTCCATCCTTCAATATAAGGATTTTTGCAGTCAGGTCCAAGCCCAGGGGCCCCTGGGCACATCCTTTGTCCCTTTTCCCTGGGAAAGAAAACTCACAGGTCCAGGTTCCTGATGTCAGTTTGTAGGGCTCCCTTGGGTCTATCAGGGCAGCACAAGTTTGAGGTGAGGACAATTTTGGTCTGGGGTCCATCCTTCGATATAAGGATTTCTTGCAGTCAGGTCCCGGGCCAGGGACCCCTGGGCACATCCTTTGTCCCTTTTCCCTGGGAAAGAAAACTCACCAGTCCAGGTTCCTGATGTCAGTTTGTAGGGCTCCCTTGGGTCTACCAGGGCAGCACAAGTTTGAGGTGGGGACAACTTTGGTCAGGGGTCCATCCTTCGATATAAGGATTTTTGGCAGTCATGTCCCAGCCCAGGGGCCCCTGAGCACATCCTTTGGCCATTTTCCCTGGGAAAGAAAACTCACCAGTCCAGGTTCCTGATGTCAGTTTGTAGGGCTCCCTTGGGTCTATCAGGGCAGCACAAGTTTGAGGTGGGGACAATTTTGGTCTGGGGTCCATCCTTCGATATAAGGATTTTTTGCAGTCAGGGCCCAACCCAGGGGCCCCTGGGCACATCCTTTGGCCATTTTCCCTTGGAAAGAAAACTCACCAGTCCAGGTTCCTGATGTCAGTTTGTAGGGCTCCCTTGGGTCTATCAGGGCAGCACAAGTTTGAGGTGGGGACAACTTCGGTCTGGACTCCATCCTTCGATATAAGGATTTTTTGATGTCAGGTCCCAGGCCGGGAGCCCCTGGGCACATCCTTTGTCCCTTTTCCCTGGGAAAGAAAACTCACCAGTCCAGGTTCCTGATGTCAGTTTGTAGGGCTCCCTTGGGTCTATCAGGGCAGCACAAGTTTGAGGTGAGGACAATTTTGGTCAGGGGTCCATCCTTCAATATAAGGATTTTTGCAGTCAGGTCCCAGCCCAGGGGCCCCTGGGCACATCCTTTGTCCCTTTTCCCTGGGAAAGAAAACTCACAGGTCCAGGTTCCTGATGTCAGTTTGTAGGGCTCCCTTGGGTCTATCAGGGCAGCACAAGTTTGAGGTGGGGACAACTTTGGTCTGGGCTCCATCCTTCGATATAAGGAGTTTTTGCAGTCAGGTCCCAGCCCAGGGGCCCCTGGGCACATCCTTTGTCCCTTTTCCCTGGGAAAGAAAACTCACCAGTCCAGGTTCCTGATGTCAGTTTGTAGGGCTCCCTTGGGTCTATCAGGGCAGCACAAGTTTGAGGTGGGGACAACTTCGGTCTGGGCTCCATCCTTCGATATAAGGATTTTTTGCAGTCAGTGCCAAGCCCAGGGGCCCTTGGGCACATCGTTTGGCCATTTTCCCTGGGAAAGAAAACTCACAGGTCCAGGTTCCTGATGTCAGTTTGTAGGGCTCCCTTGGGTCTATCAGGGCAGCACAAGTTTGAGATGGGGACAACTTCGGTCTGGGCTCCATCCTTCGATATAAGAATTTTCCTCAGTCAGGTCTCGGGCCAGGCGCCCCTGGGCACATCCTTTGTCCCTTTTCCCTGGGAAAGAAAACTCACAGGTCCAGGTTCCTGATGTGTGTTTGTAGGGCTCCCTTGAGTCTACCAGGGCAGCACAAGTTTGAGGTGAGGACAATTTTGGTCAGGGGTCCATCCTTCAATATAAGGATTTTTGCAGTCAGGTCCCAGCCCAGGGGCCCCTGGGCACATCCTTTGTCCCTTTTCCCTGGGAAAGAAAACTCACAGGTCCAGGTTCCTGATGTCAGTTTGTAGGGCTCCCTTGGGTCTATCTGGGCAGCACAAGTTTGAGGTGAGGACAATTTTGGTCTGGGCTCCATCCTTTAATATAAGGATTTTTTGCAGTCAGGGCCCAACCCAGGGCCTGGCTCCCCTGGGCACATCCTTTGTCCCTTTTCCCTGGGAAAGAAAATTCACAGGTCCAGTTTCATGATGTGAGTTTGTAGGGCTCCCTTGGGTCTATCAAGGCAGCACAAGTTTGAGGTGGGGACAATTTTGGTCTGGGGTCCATCCTTCGATATAAGGATTTTTTGCAGTCAGGTCCCGGGCCAGGGACCGCTGGGCACATCCTTTGTCCCTTTTCCCTGGGAAAGAAAACTCACCAGTCCAGGTTCCTGATGTCAGTTTGTAGGGCTCGCTTGGGTCTACCAGGGCAGCACAAGTTTGAGGTGGGGACAACTTTGGTCTGGGGTCCATCCTTCGATATAAGGATTTTTGGCAGTCAGGTCCCAGCCCAGGGGCCCCTGGGCACATCCTTTGGCCATTTTCCCTGGGAAAGAAAACTCACCAGTCCAGGTTCCTGATGTCAGTTTGTAGGGCTCCCTTGGGTCTATCAGGGCAGCACAAGTTTGAGGTGGGGACAATTTTGTTCTGGGGTCCATCCTTCGATATAAGGATTTTATGCAGTCAGGTCCCAGCCCAGGGGCCCCTGGGCACATCCTTTGTCCCTTTTCCCTGGGAAAGAAAATTCACAGGTCCAGGTTCCTGATGTCAGTTTGTAGGGCTCCCTTGGGTCTATCTGGGCAGCACAAGTTTGAGGTGAGGACAATTTTGGTCTGGGCTCCATCCTTCAATATAAGGATTTTTTGCAGTCAGTTCCCAGCCCAGGGTCAGGCTCCCCTGGGCACATCCTTTGTCCCTTTTCCCTGGGAAAGAAAACTCACAGGTCTAGGTTCCTGATGTCACTTTGTAGGTCTCCCTTGGGTCTACCGGAGCAACACAAGTTTGAGGTGGGGACAACTTTGGTCTGGGCTCCATCCTTCGATATCAGGATTTTATGCAGTCAGGTCCCAGCCCAGGGGCCCCTGGGCACATCCTTTGGCCATTTTCCCTTGGAAAGAAAACTCACCAGTCCAGGTTCCTGATGTCAGTTTGTAGGGCTCCCTTGGGTCTATCAGGGCAGCACAAGTTTGAGGTGGGGACACCTTTGGTCTGGGGTCCATCCTTCGATATAAGGATTTTTTGCAGTCAGGTCCCGGGCCAGGGACCCCTGGGCACATCCTTTGTCCCTTTTCCCTGGGAAAGAAAACTCACAGGTCCAGGTTCCTGATGTCAGTTTGTAGGGCTCCCTTGGGTCTATCAGGGCAGCACAAGTTTGTGGTGGGGACAACTTTGATCTGGAATCCATCCTTCGATATAAGGAGTTTTTGCAGTCAGGTCCCAGCCCAGGGGCCCCTGGGCACATCCTTTGTCCCTTTTCCCTGGGAAAGAAAACTCACCAGTCCAGGTTCCTGATGTCAGTTTGTAGGGCTCCCTTGGGTCTATCAGGGCAGCACAAGTTTGAGGTGAGGACAATTTTGGTCAGGGGTCCATCCTTCAATATAAAGATATTTTGCAGTCAGGTTCCAGCCCAGGGCCAGGCTCCCCTGGGCACATCCTTTGTCCCTTTTCCCTGGGAAAGAAAACTCACAGGTCCAGGTTCCTGATGTCAGTTTGTAGGGCTCCCTTGGGTCTATCAGGGCAGCACAAGTTTGAGGTGGGGACACCTTTGGTCTGGGGTCCATCCTTCGATATAAGGATTTTTTGCAGTCAGGTCCCGGGCCAGGGACCCCTGGGCACATCCTTTGTCCCTTTTCCCTGGGAAAGAAAACTCACAGGTCCAGGTTCCTGATGTCAGTTTGTAGGGCTCCCTTGTGTCTACCAGGGCAGCACAAGTTTGAGGTGGGGACAACTTTGGTCTGGGCTCCATCCTTCGATATAAGAATTTTCCTCAGTCAGGTCCCGGGCCAGGGGCCCCTGGGCACATCCTTTGTCCCTTTTCCCTGGGAAAGAAAACTCACCAGTCCAGGTTCCTGATGTCAGTTTGTAGGGCTCCCTTGGGTCAATCAGGGCAGCACAATTTTGAGGTGAGGACAATTTTGGTCAGGGGTCCATCCTTCAATATAAGGATTTTTGCAGTCAGATCCCAGCCCAGGGGCCCCTGGGCACATCCTTTGTCCCATTTCCCTGGGAAAGAAAACTCACAGGTCCAGGTTCCTGATGTCAGTTTGTAGGGCTCCCTTGGGTCAATCAGGGCAGCACAAGTTTGAGGTGGGGACAACTTTGGTCTGGGCTCCATCCTTCGATATAAGGATTTTTTGCAGTCAGGTCCCAGCCAAGGGGCCCCTGGGCACATCTTTTGTCCCTTTTCCCTGGGAAAAAAAAATCACAGGTCTAGGTTCCTGATGTCAGTTTGTAGGGCTCCCTTGGGTCTATCAGGGCAGCACAAGTTTGAGGTGGGGACAACTTCGGTCTGGGCTCCATCCTTCGATATAAGGATTTTATGAAGTCAGATCCCAGCCCAGGGGCCCCTGGGCACACCCTTTGGCCATTTTCCCTTGGAAAGAAAACTCACCAGTCCAGGTTCCTGATGTCAGTTTGTAGGGCTCCCTTGGGTCTATCAGGGCAGCACAAGTTTGAGGTGGGGACGACTTTGGTCTGGGGTCCATCCTTCGATATAAGGATTTTTTGCAGTCAGGTCCCAGCCCAGGGGCCCCTGGGCACATCCTTTGTCACTTTTCCCTGGGAAAGAAAACTCACCAGTCCAGGTTCCTGATGTGAGTTTGTAGGGCTCCCTTGGGTCTATCAGGGCAGTACAAGTTTGAGGTGGGGACAACTTTGGTCTGGGCTCCATCCTTCGATATAAGAATTTTCCTCAGTCAGGTCCCGGGCCAGGCGCCCCTGGGCACATCCTTTGTCCCTTTTCCCTGGGAAAGAAAACTCACCAGTCCAGGTTCCTGATGTCAGTTTGTAGGGCTCCCTTGGGTCGATCAGGGCAGCACAAGTTTGAGGTGAGGACAATTTTGGTCAGGGGTCCATCCTTCAATATAAGGATTTTTGCAGTCAGGTCCCAGCCCAGGGGCCCCTGGGCACATCCTTTGTCCCTTTTCCCTGGGAAGGAAAACTCACAGGTCCAGGTTCCTGATGTCAGTTTGTAGGGCTCCCTTGGGTCTATCAGGGCAGCACAAGTTTGAGGTGGGGACAACTTTGGTCTGGGCTCCATCCTTCGATATAAGAATTTTCCTCAGTCAGGTCCCGGGCCAGGCGCCCCTGGGCACATCCTTTGTCCCTTTTCCCTGGGAAAGAAAACTCACCAGTCCAGGTTCCTGATGTCAGTTTGTAGGGCTCCCTTGGGTCGATCAGGGCAGCACAAGTTTGAGGTGAGGACAATTTTGGTCTTGGCTCCATCCTTCAATATAAGGATTTTTGCAGTCAGGTCCCAGCCCAGGGGCCCCTGTGCACATCCTTTGTCCCTTTTCCCTGGGAAAGAAAACTCACAGGTCCAGGTTCCTGATGTCAGTTTGTAGGGCTCCCTTGGGTCTATCAGGGCAGCACAAGTTTGAGGTGGGGACACCTTTGGTCTGGGCTCCATCCTTCGATATAAGGAGTTTTTGCAGTCAGGTCCCAGCCCAGGGGCCCCTGGGCACATCCTTTGTCCCTTTTCCCTGGGAAAGAAAACTCACAGGTCCAGGTTCCTGATGTCAGTTTGTAGGGCTCCCTTGGGTCGATCAGGGCAGCACAAGTTTGATGTGGGGACAACTTCGGTCTGGGCTCCATCCTTCGATATAAGGATTTTTGGCAGTCAGTGCCAAGCCCAGGGGCCCTTGGGCACATCATTTGGCCATTTTGCCTGGGAAAGAAAACTCACAGGTCCAGGTTCCTGATGTCAGTTTGTAGCGCTCCCTTGGGTCTATCAGGGCAGCACAAGTTTGAGGTGGGGACAACTTCGGTCTGGACTCCATCCTTCGATATAAGAATTTTCCTCAGTCAGGTCCCGGGCCAGGCGCCCCTGGGCACATCCTTTGTCCCTTTTCCCTGGGAAAGAAAACTCACCAGTCCAGGTTCCTGATGTGTGTTTGTAGGGCTCCCTTGTGTCTACCAGGGCAGCACAAGTTTGAGGTGAGGACAATTTTGGTCAGGGGTCCATCCTTCAATATAAGGATTTTATGCAGTCAGGTCCCAGCCCAGGGGCCCCTGGGCACATCCTTTGTCCCTTTTCCCTGGGAAAGAAAACTCACAGGTCCAGGTTCCTGATGTCAGTTTGTAGGGCTCCTTTGGGTCTATCTGGGCAGCACAAGTTTGAGGTGAGCACAATTTTGGTCTGGGCTCCATCCTTCAATATAAGGATTTTTTGCAGTCAGGGCCCAGCCCAGGGCCAGGCTCCCCTGGGCACATCCTTTGTCCCTTTTCCCTGGGAAAGAAAATTCACAGGTCCAGTTTCCGGATTTGAGTTTGTAGGGCTCCCTTGGGTCTATCAGGGCAGCACAAGTTTGAGGTGGGGACAATTTTGGTCTGGGGTCCATCCTTCGATATAAGGATTTTTTGCAGTCAGGTCCCGGGCCAGGGACCCCTGGGCACATCCTTTGTCCCTTTTCCCTGGGAAAGAAAACTCACCAGTCCAGGTTCCTGATGTCAGTTTGTAGGGCTCCCTTGGGTCTACCAGGGCAGCACAAGTTTGAGGTGGGGACAACTTTGGTCAGGGGTCCATCCTTCGATATAAGGATTTTTGGCAGTCATGTCCCAGCCCAGGGGCCCCTGAGCACATCCTTTGGCCATTTTCCCTGGGAAAGAAAACTCACCAGTCCAGGTTCCTGATGTCAGTTTGTAGGGCTCCCTTGGGTCTATCAGGGCAGCACAAGTTTGAGGTGGGGACAATTTTGGTCTGGGGTCCATCCTTCGATATAAGGATTTTATGCAGTCAGGTCCCAGCCCAGGGGCCCCTGGGCACATCATTTGTCCCTTTTCCCTGGGAAAAAAAATTCACAGGTCCAGGTTCCTGATGTCAGTTTGTAGGGCTCCCTTGGGTCTATCTGGGCAGCACAAGTTTGAGGTGAGGACAACTTTGGTCTGGGCTCCATCCTTCAATAGAAGGATTTTTTGCAGTCAGTTCCCAGCCCAGGGCCAGGCTCCCCTGGGCACACCCTTTGTCCCTTTTCCCTGGGAAAGAAAACTCACAGGTCCAGGTTCCTGATGTCAGTTTGTAGGGCTCCCTTGTGTCTACCAGGGCAGCACAAGTTTGAGGTGGGGACACCTTTGGTCTGGGGTCCATCCTTCGATATAAGGATTTTTTGCAGTCAGGTCCCGGGCCAGGGACCCCTGGGCACATCCTTTGTCCCTTTTCCCTGGGAAAGAAAACTCACAGGTCCAGGTTCCTGATGTCAGTTTGTAGGGCTCCCTTGTGTCTACCAGGGCAGCACAAGTTTGAGGTGGGGACAACTTTGGTCTGGGCTCCATCCTTCGATATAAGAATTTTCCTCAGTCAGGTCCCGGGCCAGGCGCGCCTGGGCACATCCTTTGTCCCTTTTCCCTGGGAAAGAAAACTCACCAGTCCAGGTTCCTGATGTCAGTTTGTAGGGCTCCCTTGGGTCGATCAGGGCAGCACAAGTTTGAGGTGAGGACAATTTTGGTCAGGGGTCCATCCTTCAATATAAGGATTTTTGCAGTCAGGTCCCAGCCCAGGGGCCCCTGGGCACATCCTTTGTCCCTTTTCCCTGGGAAAGAAAACTCACAGGTCCAGGTTCCTGATGTCAGTTTGTAGGGCTCCCTTGGGTCAATCAGGGCAGCACAAGTTTGAGGTGGGGACAACTTTGGTCTGGGCTCCATCCTTCGATATAAGGATTTTTTGCAGTCAGGACCCAGCCAAGGGGCCCCTGGGCACATCCTTTGTCCCTTTTCCCTGGGAAAAAAAACTCACAGGTCTAGGTTCCTGATGTCAGTTTGTAGGGCTCCCTTGGGTCTATCAGGGCAGCACAAGTTTGAGGTGGGGACAACTTCGGTCTGGGCTCCATCCTTCGATATAAGAATTTTCATCAGTCAGGTCCCGGGCCAGGCGCCCCTGGGCACATCCTTTGTCCCTTTTCCCTGGGAAATGAAACTCACAGGTCCAGGTTCCTGATGTCAGTTTGTAGGGCTCCCTTGTGTCTACCAGGGCAGCACAAGTTTGAGGTGGGGACAACTTCGGTCTGGGCTCCATCCTTCGATATAAGGATTTTTTGCAGTCAGGGCCCAGCCCAGGGGCCCCTGGGCACATCCTTTCTCCCGTTTTCCCTGGGAAAGAAATCTCACAGGTCCAGGTTCCTGATGTCAGTTTGTAGGGCTCCCTTGGGTCTATCAGGGCATCACAAGTTTGAGGTGGGGAGAACTTTGGTCTGGGGTCCATCCATCGATATAAGGATTTTTTGCAGTCAGGTCCGAGCCCATGTGCCCCGGACACATCCTTTGTCCCTTTTCCCTGGGAAAGAAAACTCACCAGTCCAGGTTCCTGATGTCAGTTTGTAGGGCTCCCTTGGGTCTATCAGGGCAGCACAAGTTTGTGGTGGGGACAACTTTGGTCTGGAATCCATCCTTCGATATAAGAATTTTCCTCAGTCAGGTCCCGGGCCAGGCGCCCCTGGGCACATCCTTTGTCCCTTTTCCCTGGGAAAGAAAACTCACCAGTCCAGGTTCCTGATGTCAGTTTGTAGGGCTCCCTTGGGTCGATCAGGGCAGCACAAGTTTGAGGTGAGGACAATTTTGGTCAGGGGTCCATCCTTCAATATAAGGATTTTTGCAGTCAGGTCCCAGCCCAGGGGCCCCTGGGCACATCCTTTGTCCCTTTTCCCTGGGAAGGAAAACTCACAGGTCCAGGTTCCTGATGTCAGTTTGTAGGGCTCCCTTGGGTCTATCAGGGCAGCACAAGTTTGAGGTGGGGACAACTTTGGTCTGGGCTCCATCCTTCGATATAAGAATTTTCCTCAGTCAGGTCCCGGGCCAGGCGCCCCTGGGCACATCCTTTGTCCCTTTTCCCTGGGAAAGAAAACTCCCCAGTCCAGGTTCCTGATGTCAGTTTGTAGGGCTCCCTTGGGTCGATCAGGGCAGCACAAGTTTGAGGTGAGGACAATTTTTGTCAGGGGTCCATCCTTCAATATAAGGATTTTTGCAGTCAGGTCCCAGCCCAGGGGCCCCTGTGCACATCCTTTGTCCCTTTTCCCTGGGAAAGAAAACTCACAGGTCCAGGTTCCTGATGTCAGTTTGTAGGGCTCCCTTGGGTCTATCAGGGCAGCACAAGTTTGAGGTGAGGACAATTTTGGTCTGGGCTCCATCCTTCAATAGAAGGATTTTTTGCAGTCAGGGCCCAGCCCAGGGCCAGGCTCCCCTGGGCACACCCTTTGTCCCTTTTCCCTGGGAAAGAAAACTCACAGGTCCAGGTTCCTGATGTCACTGTGTAGGTCTCCCTTGGGTCTACCGGAGCAACACAAGTTTGAGGTGGGGACAACTTTGGTCTGGGCTCCATCCTTCGATATCAGGATTTTATGCAGTCAGGTCTCAGCCCAGGGGCCCCTGGGCACATCCTTTGGCCATTTTCCCTTGGAAAGAAAACTCACCAGTCCAGGTTCCTGATGTCAGTTTGTAGGGCTCCCTTGGGTCTATCAGGGCAGCACAAGTTTGTGGTGGGGACAACTTTGATCTGGAATCCATCCTTCGATATAAGGATTTTTTGCAGTCAGGTCCAAGCCCAGGGGCCCCTGGGCACATCCTTTGTCCCTTTTCCCTGGGAAAGAAAACTCACAGGTCCAGGTTCCTGATGTCAGTTTGTAGGGCTCCCTTGGGTCTATCTGGGCAGCACAAGTTTGAGATGAGGACAATTTTGGTCTGGGCTCCATCCTTCAATATAAAGATATTTTGCAGTCAGGTTCCAGCCCAGGGCCAGGCTCCCCTGGGCACATCCTTTGTCCCTTTTCCCTGGGAAAGAAAACTCACCAGTCCAGGTTCCTGATGTCAGTTTGTAGGGCTCCCTTGGGTCGATCAGGGCAGCACAAGTTTGAGGTGAGGACAATTTTGGTCAGGGGTCCATCCTTCAATATAAAGATTTTTGCAGTCAGGTCCCAGCCCAGGGGCCCCTGGGCACATCCTTTGTCCCTTTTCCCTGGGAAAGAAAACTCACAGGTCCAGGTTCCTGATGTCAGTTTGTAGGGCTCCCTTGGGTCTATCAGGGCAGCACAAGTTTGAGGTGGGGACAACTTCGGTCTGGGCTCCGTCCTTCGATATAAGAATTTTCCTCAGTCAGGTCCCGGGCCAGGCGCCCCTGGGCACATCCTTTGTCCCTTTTCCCTGGGAAAGAAAACTCACAGGTCCAGGTTCCTGATGTCAGTTTGTAGGGCTCCCTTGGGTCTATCTGGGCAGCACAAGTTTGAGGTGAGGACAATTTTGGTCTGGGCTCCATCCTTCAATATAAGGATTTTTTGCAGTCAGGGCCCAGCCCAGGGCCAGGCTCCCCTGGGCACATCCTTTGTCCCTTTTCCCTGGGAAAGAAAATTCACAGGTCCAGTTTCCGGATTTGAGTTTGTAGGGCTCCCTTGGGTCTATCAGGGCAGCACAAGTTTGAGGTGGGGACAACTTTGGTCAGGGGTCCATCCTTCGATAAAAGGATTTTTGGCAGTCATGTCCCAGCCCAGGGGCCCCTGAGCACATCCTTTGGCCATTATCCCTGGGAAAGAAAACTCACCAGTCCAGGTTCCTGATGTCAGTTTGTAGGGCTCCCTTGGGTCTATCAGGGCAGCACAAGTTTGAGGTGGGGACAATTTTGGTCTGGGGTCCATCCTTCGATATAAGGATTTTTTGCAGTCAGGGCCCAGCCCAGGGGCCCCTGGGCACATCCTTTGGCCATTTTCCCTTGGAAAGAAAACTCACCAGTCCAGGTTCCTGATGTCAGTTTGTAGGGCTCCCTTGGGTCTATCAGGGCAGCACAAGTTTGAGGTGGGGACAACTTTGGTCTGGGCTCCATCCTTCGATATAAGAATTTTCCTCAGTCAGGTCCCGGGCCAGGCGCCCCTGGGCACATCATTTGTCCCTTTTCCCTGGGAAAAAAAATTCACAGGTCCAGGTTCCTGATGTCAGTTTGTAGGGCTCCCTTGGGTCTATCTGGGCAGCACAAGTTTGAGGTGAGGACAACTTTGGTCTGGGCTCCATCCTTCAATAGAAGGATTTTTTGCAGTCAGTTCCCAGCCCAGGGCCAGGCTCCCCTGGGCACACCCTTTGTCCCTTTTCCCTGGGAAAGAAAACTCACAGGTCCAGGTTCCTGATGTCAGTTTGTAGGGCTCCCTTGTGTCTACCAGGGCAGCACAAGTTTGAGGTGGGGACACCTTTGGTCTGGGGTCCATCCTTCGATATAAGGATTTTTTGCAGTCAGGTCCCGGGCCAGGGACCCCTGGGCACATCCTTTGTCCCTTTTCCCTGGGAAAGAAAACTCACAGGTCCAGGTTCCTGATGTCAGTTTGTAGGGCTCCCTTGTGTCTACCAGGGCAGCACAAGTTTGAGGTGGGGACAACTTTGGACTGGGCTCCATCCTTCGATATAAGAATTTTCCTCAGTCAGGTCCCGGGCCAGGTGCCCCTGGGCACATCCTTTGTCCCTTTTCCCTGGGAAAGAAAACTCACCAGTCCAGGTTCCTGATGTCAGTTTGTAGGGCTCCCTTGGGTCAATCAGGGCAGCACAATTTTGAGGTGGGGACAACTTTGGTCTGGGCTCCATCCTTCGATATAAGGATTTTTTGCAGTCAGGTCCCAGCCAAGGGGCCCCTGGGCACATCCTTTCTCCCGTTTTCACTGGGAAAGAAATCTCACAGGTCCAGGTTCCTGATGTCAGTTTGTAGGGCTCCCTTGGGTCTATCAGGGCAGCACAAGTTTGAGGTGGGGACGACTTTGGTCTGGGGTCCATCCATCGATATAAGGATTTTTTGCAGTCAGGTCCGAGCCCAGGGGCCATGGACACATCCTTTGTCCCTTTTCCCTGGGAAAGAAAACTCACCAGTCCAGGTTCCTGATGTCAGTTTGTAGGGCTCCCTTGGGTCTATCAGGGCAGCACAAGTTTGAGGTGAGGACAATTTTGGTCAGGGGTCCATCCTTCAATATAAGGATTTTTGCAGTCAGGTCCCAGCCCAGGGGCCCCTGGGCACATCCTTTGTCCCTTTTCCCTGGGAAAGAAAACTCACAGGTCCAGGTTCCTGATGTCAGTTTGTAGGGCTCCCTTGGGTCTATCAGGGCAGCACAAGTTTGAGGTGGGGACAACTTTGGTCTGGGCTCCATCCTTCGATATAAGGAGTTTTTGCAGTCAGGTCCCAGCCCAGGGGCCCCTGGGCACATCCTTTGTCCCTTTTCCCTGGGAAAGAAAACTCACCAGTCCAGGTTCCTGATGTCAGTTTGTAGGGCTCCCTTGGGTCTATCAGGGCAGCACAAGTTTGAGGTGGGGACAACTTCGGTCTGGGCTCCATCCTTCGATATAAGGATTTTTTGCAGTCAGTGCCAAGCCCAGGGGCCCTTGGGCACATCGTTTGGCCATTTTCCCTGGGAAAGAAAACTCACAGGTCCAGGTTCCTGATGTCAGTTTGTAGGGCTCCCTTGGGTCTATCAGGGCAGCACAAGTTTGAGATGGGGACAACTTCGGTCTGGGCTCCATCCTTCGATATAAGAATTTTCCTCAGTCAGGTCTCGGGCCAGGCGCCCCTGGGCACATCCTTTGTCCCTTTTCCCTGGGAAAGAAAACTCACAGGTCCAGGTTCCTGATGTGTGTTTGTAGGGCTCCCTTGAGTCTACCAGGGCAGCACAAGTTTGAGGTGAGGACAATTTTGGTCAGGGGTCCATCCTTCAATATAAGGATTTTTGCAGTCAGGTCCCAGCCCAGGGGCCCCTGGGCACATCCTTTGTCCCTTTTCCCTGGGAAAGAAAACTCACAGGTCCAGGTTCCTGATGTCAGTTTGTAGGGCTCCCTTGGGTCTATCTGGGCAGCACAAGTTTGAGGTGAGGACAATTTTGGTCTGGGCTCCATCCTTTAATATAAGGATTTTTTGCAGTCAGGGCCCAACCCAGGGCCTGGCTCCCCTGGGCACATCCTTTGTCCCTTTTCCCTGGGAAAGAAAATTCACAGGTCCAGTTTCATGATGTGAGTTTGTAGGGCTCCCTTGGGTCTATCAAGGCAGCACAAGTTTGAGGTGGGGACAATTTTGGTCTGGGGTCCATCCTTCGATATAAGGATTTTTGGCAGTCAGGTCCCAGCCCAGGGGCCCCTGGGCACATCCTTTGGCCATTTTCCCTGGGAAAGAAAACTCACCAGTCCAGGTTCCTGATGTCAGTTTGTAGGGCTCCCTTGGGTCTATCAGGGCAGCACAAGTTTGAGGTGGGGACAATTTTGTTCTGGGGTCCATCCTTCGATATAAGGATTTTATGCAGTCAGGTCCCAGCCCAGGGGCCCCTGGGCACATCCTTTGTCCCTTTTCCCTGGGAAAGAAAATTCACAGGTCCAGGTTCCTGATGTCAGTTTGTAGGGCTCCCTTGGGTCTATCTGGGCAGCACAAGTTTGAGGTGAGGACAATTTTGGTCTGGGCTCCATCCTTCAATATAAGGATTTTTTGCAGTCAGTTCCCAGCCCAGGGCCAGGCTCCCCTGGGCACATCCTTTGTCCCTTTTCCCTGGGAAAGAAAACTCACAGGTCTAGGTTCCTGATGTCACTTTGTAGGTCTCCCTTGGGTCTACCGGAGCAACACAAGTTTGAGGTGGGGACAACTTTGGTCTGGGCTCCATCCTTCGATATCAGGATTTTATGCAGTCAGGTCCCAGCCCAGGGGCCCCTGGGCACATCCTTTGGCCATTTTCCCTTGGAAAGAAAACTCACCAGTCCAGGTTCCTGATGTCAGTTTGTAGGGCTCCCTTGGGTCTATCAGGGCAGCACAAGTTTGAGGTGGGGACACCTTTGGTCTGGGGTCCATCCTTCGATATAAGGATTTTTTGCAGTCAGGTCCCGGGCCAGGGACCCCTGGGCACATCCTTTGTCCCTTTTCCCTGGGAAAGAAAACTCACAGGTCCAGGTTCCTGATGTCAGTTTGTAGGGCTCCCTTGGGTCTATCAGGGCAGCACAAGTTTGTGGTGGGGACAACTTTGATCTGGAATCCATCCTTCGATATAAGGAGTTTTTGCAGTCAGGTCCCAGCCCAGGGGCCCCTGGGCACATCCTTTGTCCCTTTTCCCTGGGAAAGAAAACTCACCAGTCCAGGTTCCTGATGTCAGTTTGTAGGGCTCCCTTGGGTCTATCAGGGCAGCACAAGTTTGAGGTGAGGACAATTTTGGTCAGGGGTCCATCCTTCAATATAAAGATATTTTGCAGTCAGGTTCCAGCCCAGGGCCAGGCTCCCCTGGGCACATCCTTTGTCCCTTTTCCCTGGGAAAGAAAACTCACAGGTCCAGGTTCCTGATGTCAGTTTGTAGGGCTCCCTTGGGTCTATCAGGGCAGCACAAGTTTGAGGTGGGGACACCTTTGGTCTGGGGTCCATCCTTCGATATAAGGATTTTTTGCAGTCAGGTCCCGGGCCAGGGACCCCTGGGCACATCCTTTGTCCCTTTTCCCTGGGAAAGAAAACTCACAGGTCCAGGTTCCTGATGTCAGTTTGTAGGGCTCCCTTGTGTCTACCAGGGCAGCACAAGTTTGAGGTGGGGACAACTTTGGTCTGGGCTCCAT
Source organism: Lonchura striata (assembly GCF_050655825.1). Taxonomy (NCBI): domain Eukaryota; kingdom Metazoa; phylum Chordata; class Aves; order Passeriformes; family Estrildidae; genus Lonchura; species Lonchura striata. The sequence continues at coordinate 14,615,820 of NC_140707.1, read as the reverse complement.
CCTTCGATATAAGAATTTTCCTCAGTCAGGTCCCGGGCCAGGGGCCCCTGGGCACATCCTTTGTCCCTTTTCCCTGGGAAAGAAAACTCACCAGTCCAGGTTCCTGATGTCAGTTTGTAGGGCTCCCTTGGGTCAATCAGGGCAGCACAATTTTGAGGTGAGGACAATTTTGGTCAGGGGTCCATCCTTCAATATAAGGATTTTTGCAGTCAGATCCCAGCCCAGGGGCCCCTGGGCACATCCTTTGTCCCATTTCCCTGGGAAAGAAAACTCACAGGTCCAGGTTCCTGATGTCAGTTTGTAGGGCTCCCTTGGGTCAATCAGGGCAGCACAAGTTTGAGGTGGGGACAACTTTGGTCTGGGCTCCATCCTTCGATATAAGGATTTTTTGCAGTCAGGTCCCAGCCAAGGGGCCCCTGGGCACATCTTTTGTCCCTTTTCCCTGGGAAAAAAAAATCACAGGTCTAGGTTCCTGATGTCAGTTTGTAGGGCTCCCTTGGGTCTATCAGGGCAGCACAAGTTTGAGGTGGGGACAACTTCGGTCTGGGCTCCATCCTTCGATATAAGGATTTTATGAAGTCAGATCCCAGCCCAGGGGCCCCTGGGCACACCCTTTGGCCATTTTCCCTTGGAAAGAAAACTCACCAGTCCAGGTTCCTGATGTCAGTTTGTAGGGCTCCCTTGGGTCTATCAGGGCAGCACAAGTTTGAGGTGGGGACGACTTTGGTCTGGGGTCCATCCTTCGATATAAGGATTTTTTGCAGTCAGGTCCCAGCCCAGGGGCCCCTGGGCACATCCTTTGTCACTTTTCCCTGGGAAAGAAAACTCACCAGTCCAGGTTCCTGATGTGAGTTTGTAGGGCTCCCTTGGGTCTATCAGGGCAGTACAAGTTTGAGGTGGGGACAACTTTGGTCTGGGCTCCATCCTTCGATATAAGAATTTTCCTCAGTCAGGTCCCGGGCCAGGCGCCCCTGGGCACATCCTTTGTCCCTTTTCCCTGGGAAAGAAAACTCACCAGTCCAGGTTCCTGATGTCAGTTTGTAGGGCTCCCTTGGGTCGATCAGGGCAGCACAAGTTTGAGGTGAGGACAATTTTGGTCAGGGGTTCATCCTTCAATATAAGGATTTTTGCAGTCAGGTCCCAGCCCAGGGGCCCCTGGGCACATCCTTTGTCCCTTTTCCCTGGGAAGGAAAACTCACAGGTCCAGGTTCCTGATGTCAGTTTGTAGGGCTCCCTTGGGTCTATCAGGGCAGCACAAGTTTGAGGTGGGGACAACTTTGGTCTGGGCTCCATCCTTCGATATAAGAATTTTCCTCAGTCAGGTCCCGGGCCAGGCGCCCCTGGGCACATCCTTTGTCCCTTTTCCCTGGGAAAGAAAACTCACCAGTCCAGGTTCCTGATGTCAGTTTGTAGGGCTCCCTTGGGTCGATCAGGGCAGCACAAGTTTGAGGTGAGGACAATTTTGGTCTTGGCTCCATCCTTCAATATAAGGATTTTTGCAGTCAGGTCCCAGCCCAGGGGCCCCTGTGCACATCCTTTGTCCCTTTTCCCTGGGAAAGAAAACTCACAGGTCCAGGTTCCTGATGTCAGTTTGTAGGGCTCCCTTGGGTCTATCAGGGCAGCACAAGTTTGAGGTGGGGACACCTTTGGTCTGGGCTCCATCCTTCGATATAAGGAGTTTTTGCAGTCAGGTCCCAGCCCAGGGGCCCCTGGGCACATCCTTTGTCCCTTTTCCCTGGGAAAGAAAACTCACAGGTCCAGGTTCCTGATGTCAGTTTGTAGGGCTCCCTTGGGTCGATCAGGGCAGCACAAGTTTGATGTGGGGACAACTTCGGTCTGGGCTCCATCCTTCGATATAAGGATTTTTGGCAGTCAGTGCCAAGCCCAGGGGCCCTTGGGCACATCATTTGGCCATTTTGCCTGGGAAAGAAAACTCACAGGTCCAGGTTCCTGATGTCAGTTTGTAGCGCTCCCTTGGGTCTATCAGGGCAGCACAAGTTTGAGGTGGGGACAACTTCGGTCTGGACTCCATCCTTCGATATAAGAATTTTCCTCAGTCAGGTCCCGGGCCAGGCGCCCCTGGGCACATCCTTTGTCCCTTTTCCCTGGGAAAGAAAACTCACCAGTCCAGGTTCCTGATGTGTGTTTGTAGGGCTCCCTTGTGTCTACCAGGGCAGCACAAGTTTGAGGTGAGGACAATTTTGGTCAGGGGTCCATCCTTCAATATAAGGATTTTATGCAGTCAGGTCCCAGCCCAGGGGCCCCTGGGCACATCCTTTGTCCCTTTTCCCTGGGAAAGAAAACTCACAGGTCCAGGTTCCTGATGTCAGTTTGTAGGGCTCCTTTGGGTCTATCTGGGCAGCACAAGTTTGAGGTGAGCACAATTTTGGTCTGGGCTCCATCCTTCAATATAAGGATTTTTTGCAGTCAGGGCCCAGCCCAGGGCCAGGCTCCCCTGGGCACATCCTTTGTCCCTTTTCCCTGGGAAAGAAAATTCACAGGTCCAGTTTCCGGATTTGAGTTTGTAGGGCTCCCTTGGGTCTATCAGGGCAGCACAAGTTTGAGGTGGGGACAATTTTGGTCTGGGGTCCATCCTTCGATATAAGGATTTTTTGCAGTCAGGTCCCGGGCCAGGGACCCCTGGGCACATCCTTTGTCCCTTTTCCCTGGGAAAGAAAACTCACCAGTCCAGGTTCCTGATGTCAGTTTGTAGGGCTCCCTTGGGTCTACCAGGGCAGCACAAGTTTGAGGTGGGGACAACTTTGGTCAGGGGTCCATCCTTCGATATAAGGATTTTTGGCAGTCATGTCCCAGCCCAGGGGCCCCTGAGCACATCCTTTGGCCATTTTCCCTGGGAAAGAAAACTCACCAGTCCAGGTTCCTGATGTCAGTTTGTAGGGCTCCCTTGGGTCTATCAGGGCAGCACAAGTTTGAGGTGGGGACAATTTTGGTCTGGGGTCCATCCTTCGATATAAGGATTTTATGCAGTCAGGTCCCAGCCCAGGGGCCCCTGGGCACATCATTTGTCCCTTTTCCCTGGGAAAAAAAATTCACAGGTCCAGGTTCCTGATGTCAGTTTGTAGGGCTCCCTTGGGTCTATCTGGGCAGCACAAGTTTGAGGTGAGGACAACTTTGGTCTGGGCTCCATCCTTCAATAGAAGGATTTTTTGCAGTCAGTTCCCAGCCCAGGGCCAGGCTCCCCTGGGCACACCCTTTGTCCCTTTTCCCTGGGAAAGAAAACTCACAGGTCCAGGTTCCTGATGTCAGTTTGTAGGGCTCCCTTGTGTCTACCAGGGCAGCACAAGTTTGAGGTGGGGACACCTTTGGTCTGGGGTCCATCCTTCGATATAAGGATTTTTTGCAGTCAGGTCCCGGGCCAGGGACCCCTGGGCACATCCTTTGTCCCTTTTCCCTGGGAAAGAAAACTCACAGGTCCAGGTTCCTGATGTCAGTTTGTAGGGCTCCCTTGTGTCTACCAGGGCAGCACAAGTTTGAGGTGGGGACAACTTTGGTCTGGGCTCCATCCTTCGATATAAGAATTTTCCTCAGTCAGGTCCCGGGCCAGGCGCGCCTGGGCACATCCTTTGTCCCTTTTCCCTGGGAAAGAAAACTCACCAGTCCAGGTTCCTGATGTCAGTTTGTAGGGCTCCCTTGGGTCGATCAGGGCAGCACAAGTTTGAGGTGAGGACAATTTTGGTCAGGGGTCCATCCTTCAATATAAGGATTTTTGCAGTCAGGTCCCAGCCCAGGGGCCCCTGGGCACATCCTTTGTCCCTTTTCCCTGGGAAAGAAAACTCACAGGTCCAGGTTCCTGATGTCAGTTTGTAGGGCTCCCTTGGGTCAATCAGGGCAGCACAAGTTTGAGGTGGGGACAACTTTGGTCTGGGCTCCATCCTTCGATATAAGGATTTTTTGCAGTCAGGACCCAGCCAAGGGGCCCCTGGGCACATCCTTTGTCCCTTTTCCCTGGGAAAAAAAACTCACAGGTCTAGGTTCCTGATGTCAGTTTGTAGGGCTCCCTTGGGTCTATCAGGGCAGCACAAGTTTGAGGTGGGGACAACTTCGGTCTGGGCTCCATCCTTCGATATAAGAATTTTCATCAGTCAGGTCCCGGGCCAGGCGCCCCTGGGCACATCCTTTGTCCCTTTTCCCTGGGAAATGAAACTCACAGGTCCAGGTTCCTGATGTCAGTTTGTAGGGCTCCCTTGTGTCTACCAGGGCAGCACAAGTTTGAGGTGGGGACAACTTCGGTCTGGGCTCCATCCTTCGATATAAGGATTTTTTGCAGTCAGGGCCCAGCCCAGGGGCCCCTGGGCACATCCTTTCTCCCGTTTTCCCTGGGAAAGAAATCTCACAGGTCCAGGTTCCTGATGTCAGTTTGTAGGGCTCCCTTGGGTCTATCAGGGCATCACAAGTTTGAGGTGGGGAGAACTTTGGTCTGGGGTCCATCCATCGATATAAGGATTTTTTGCAGTCAGGTCCGAGCCCATGTGCCCCGGACACATCCTTTGTCCCTTTTCCCTGGGAAAGAAAACTCACCAGTCCAGGTTCCTGATGTCAGTTTGTAGGGCTCCCTTGGGTCTATCAGGGCAGCACAAGTTTGTGGTGGGGACAACTTTGGTCTGGAATCCATCCTTCGATATAAGAATTTTCCTCAGTCAGGTCCCGGGCCAGGCGCCCCTGGGCACATCCTTTGTCCCTTTTCCCTGGGAAAGAAAACTCACCAGTCCAGGTTCCTGATGTCAGTTTGTAGGGCTCCCTTGGGTCGATCAGGGCAGCACAAGTTTGAGGTGAGGACAATTTTGGTCAGGGGTCCATCCTTCAATATAAGGATTTTTGCAGTCAGGTCCCAGCCCAGGGGCCCCTGGGCACATCCTTTGTCCCTTTTCCCTGGGAAGGAAAACTCACAGGTCCAGGTTCCTGATGTCAGTTTGTAGGGCTCCCTTGGGTCTATCAGGGCAGCACAAGTTTGAGGTGGGGACAACTTTGGTCTGGGCTCCATCCTTCGATATAAGAATTTTCCTCAGTCAGGTCCCGGGCCAGGCGCCCCTGGGCACATCCTTTGTCCCTTTTCCCTGGGAAAGAAAACTCCCCAGTCCAGGTTCCTGATGTCAGTTTGTAGGGCTCCCTTGGGTCGATCAGGGCAGCACAAGTTTGAGGTGAGGACAATTTTTGTCAGGGGTCCATCCTTCAATATAAGGATTTTTGCAGTCAGGTCCCAGCCCAGGGGCCCCTGTGCACATCCTTTGTCCCTTTTCCCTGGGAAAGAAAACTCACAGGTCCAGGTTCCTGATGTCAGTTTGTAGGGCTCCCTTGGGTCTATCAGGGCAGCACAAGTTTGAGGTGAGGACAATTTTGGTCTGGGCTCCATCCTTCAATAGAAGGATTTTTTGCAGTCAGGGCCCAGCCCAGGGCCAGGCTCCCCTGGGCACACCCTTTGTCCCTTTTCCCTGGGAAAGAAAACTCACAGGTCCAGGTTCCTGATGTCACTGTGTAGGTCTCCCTTGGGTCTACCGGAGCAACACAAGTTTGAGGTGGGGACAACTTTGGTCTGGGCTCCATCCTTCGATATCAGGATTTTATGCAGTCAGGTCTCAGCCCAGGGGCCCCTGGGCACATCCTTTGGCCATTTTCCCTTGGAAAGAAAACTCACCAGTCCAGGTTCCTGATGTCAGTTTGTAGGGCTCCCTTGGGTCTATCAGGGCAGCACAAGTTTGTGGTGGGGACAACTTTGATCTGGAATCCATCCTTCGATATAAGGATTTTTTGCAGTCAGGTCCAAGCCCAGGGGCCCCTGGGCACATCCTTTGTCCCTTTTCCCTGGGAAAGAAAACTCACAGGTCCAGGTTCCTGATGTCAGTTTGTAGGGCTCCCTTGGGTCTATCTGGGCAGCACAAGTTTGAGATGAGGACAATTTTGGTCTGGGCTCCATCCTTCAATATAAAGATATTTTGCAGTCAGGTTCCAGCCCAGGGCCAGGCTCCCCTGGGCACATCCTTTGTCCCTTTTCCCTGGGAAAGAAAACTCACCAGTCCAGGTTCCTGATGTCAGTTTGTAGGGCTCCCTTGGGTCGATCAGGGCAGCACAAGTTTGAGGTGAGGACAATTTTGGTCAGGGGTCCATCCTTCAATATAAAGATTTTTGCAGTCAGGTCCCAGCCCAGGGGCCCCTGGGCACATCCTTTGTCCCTTTTCCCTGGGAAAGAAAACTCACAGGTCCAGGTTCCTGATGTCAGTTTGTAGGGCTCCCTTGGGTCTATCAGGGCAGCACAAGTTTGAGGTGGGGACAACTTCGGTCTGGGCTCCGTCCTTCGATATAAGAATTTTCCTCAGTCAGGTCCCGGGCCAGGCGCCCCTGGGCACATCCTTTGTCCCTTTTCCCTGGGAAAGAAAACTCACAGGTCCAGGTTCCTGATGTCAGTTTGTAGGGCTCCCTTGGGTCTATCTGGGCAGCACAAGTTTGAGGTGAGGACAATTTTGGTCTGGGCTCCATCCTTCAATATAAGGATTTTTTGCAGTCAGGGCCCAGCCCAGGGCCAGGCTCCCCTGGGCACATCCTTTGTCCCTTTTCCCTGGGAAAGAAAATTCACAGGTCCAGTTTCCGGATTTGAGTTTGTAGGGCTCCCTTGGGTCTATCAGGGCAGCACAAGTTTGAGGTGGGGACAATTTTGGTCTGGGGTCCATCCTTCGATATAAGGATTTTTTGCAGTCAGGTCCCGGGCCAGGGACCCCTGGGCACATCCTTTGTCCCTTTTCCCTGGGAAAGAAAACTCACCAGTCCAGGTTCCTGATGTCAGTTTGTAGGGCTCCCTTGGGTCTACCAGGGCAGCACAAGTTTGAGGTGGGGACAACTTTGGTCAGGGGTCCATCCTTCGATAAAAGGATTTTTGGCAGTCATGTCCCAGCCCAGGGGCCCCTGAGCACATCCTTTGGCCATTATCCCTGGGAAAGAAAACTCACCAGTCCAGGTTCCTGATGTCAGTTTGTAGGGCTCCCTTGGGTCTATCAGGGCAGCACAAGTTTGAGGTGGGGACAATTTTGGTCTGGGGTCCATCCTTCGATATAAGGATTTTTTGCAGTCAGGGCCCAGCCCAGGGGCCCCTGGGCACATCCTTTGGCCATTTTCCCTTGGAAAGAAAACTCACCAGTCCAGGTTCCTGATGTCAGTTTGTAGGGCTCCCTTGGGTCTATCAGGGCAGCACAAGTTTGAGGTGGGGACAACTTTGGTCTGGGCTCCATCCTTCGATATAAGAATTTTCCTCAGTCAGGTCCCGGGCCAGGCGCCCCTGGGCACATCATTTGTCCCTTTTCCCTGGGAAAAAAAATTCACAGGTCCAGGTTCCTGATGTCAGTTTGTAGGGCTCCCTTGGGTCTATCTGGGCAGCACAAGTTTGAGGTGAGGACAACTTTGGTCTGGGCTCCATCCTTCAATAGAAGGATTTTTTGCAGTCAGTTCCCAGCCCAGGGCCAGGCTCCCCTGGGCACACCCTTTGTCCCTTTTCCCTGGGAAAGAAAACTCACAGGTCCAGGTTCCTGATGTCAGTTTGTAGGGCTCCCTTGTGTCTACCAGGGCAGCACAAGTTTGAGGTGGGGACACCTTTGGTCTGGGGTCCATCCTTCGATATAAGGATTTTTTGCAGTCAGGTCCCGGGCCAGGGACCCCTGGGCACATCCTTTGTCCCTTTTCCCTGGGAAAGAAAACTCACAGGTCCAGGTTCCTGATGTCAGTTTGTAGGGCTCCCTTGTGTCTACCAGGGCAGCACAAGTTTGAGGTGGGGACAACTTTGGACTGGGCTCCATCCTTCGATATAAGAATTTTCCTCAGTCAGGTCCCGGGCCAGGTGCCCCTGGGCACATCCTTTGTCCCTTTTCCCTGGGAAAGAAAACTCACCAGTCCAGGTTCCTGATGTCAGTTTGTAGGGCTCCCTTGGGTCAATCAGGGCAGCACAATTTTGAGGTGGGGACAACTTTGGTCTGGGCTCCATCCTTCGATATAAGGATTTTTTGCAGTCAGGTCCCAGCCAAGGGGCCCCTGGGCACATCCTTTCTCCCGTTTTCACTGGGAAAGAAATCTCACAGGTCCAGGTTCCTGATGTCAGTTTGTAGGGCTCCCTTGGGTCTATCAGGGCAGCACAAGTTTGAGGTGGGGACGACTTTGGTCTGGGGTCCATCCATCGATATAAGGATTTTTTGCAGTCAGGTCCGAGCCCAGGGGCCATGGACACATCCTTTGTCCCTTTTCCCTGGGAAAGAAAACTCACCAGTCCAGGTTCCTGATGTCAGTTTGTAGGGCTCCCTTGGGTCTATCAGGGCAGCACAAGTTTGTGGTGGGGACAACTTCGGTCTGGACTCCATCCTTCGATATAAGGATTTTTTGATGTCAGGTCCCGGGCCGGGAGCCCCTGGGCACATCCTTTGTCCCTTTTCCCTGGGAAAGAAAACTCACCAGTCCAGGTTCCTGATGTCAGTTTGTAGGGCTCCCTTGGGTCTATCAGGGCAGCACAAGTTTGAGGTGAGGACAATTTTGGTCAGGGGTCCATCCTTCAATATAAGGATTTTTGCAGTCAGGTCCCAGCCCAGGGGCCCCTGGGCACATCCTTTGTCCCTTTTCCCTGGGAAAGAAAACTCACAGGTCCAGGTTCCTGATGTCAGTTTGTAGGGCTCCCTTGGGTCTATCAGGGCAGCACAAGTTTGAGGTGGGGACAACTTTGGTCTGGGCTCCATCCTTCGATATAAGGAGTTTTTGCAGTCAGGTCCCAGCCCAGGGGCCCCTGGGCACATCCTTTGTCCCTTTTCCCTGGGAAAGAAAACTCACCAGTCCAGGTTCCTGATGTCAGTTTGTAGGGCTCCCTTGGGTCTATCAGGGCAGCACAAGTTTGAGGTGGGGACAACTTCGGTCTGGGCTCCATCCTTCGATATAAGGATTTTTTGCAGTCAGTGCCAAGCCCAGGGGCCCTTGGGCACATCGTTTGGCCATTTTCCCTGGGAAAGAAAACTCACAGGTCCAGGTTCCTGATGTCAGTTTGTAGGGCTCCCTTGGGTCTATCAGGGCAGCACAAGTTTGAGATGGGGACAACTTCGGTCTGGGCTCCATCCTTCGATATAAGAATTTTCCTCAGTCAGGTCTCGGGCCAGGCGCCCCTGGGCACATCCTTTGTCCCTTTTCCCTGGGAAAGAAAACTCACAGGTCCAGGTTCCTGATGTGTGTTTGTAGGGCTCCCTTGAGTCTACCAGGGCAGCACAAGTTTGAGGTGAGGACAATTTTGGTCAGGGGTCCATCCTTCAATATAAGGATTTTTGCAGTCAGGTCCCAGCCCAGGGGCCCCTGGGCACATCCTTTGTCCCTTTTCCCTGGGAAAGAAAACTCACAGGTCCAGGTTCCTGATGTCAGTTTGTAGGGCTCCCTTGGGTCTATCTGGGCAGCACAAGTTTGAGGTGAGGACAATTTTGGTCTGGGCTCCATCCTTTAATATAAGGATTTTTTGCAGTCAGGGCCCAACCCAGGGCCTGGCTCCCCTGGGCACATCCTTTGTCCCTTTTCCCTGGGAAAGAAAATTCACAGGTCCAGTTTCATGATGTGAGTTTGTAGGGCTCCCTTGGGTCTATCAAGGCAGCACAAGTTTGAGGTGGGGACAATTTTGGTCTGGGGTCCATCCTTCGATATAAGGATTTTTGGCAGTCAGGTCCCAGCCCAGGGGCCCCTGGGCACATCCTTTGGCCATTTTCCCTGGGAAAGAAAACTCACCAGTCCAGGTTCCTGATGTCAGTTTGTAGGGCTCCCTTGGGTCTATCAGGGCAGCACAAGTTTGAGGTGGGGACAATTTTGTTCTGGGGTCCATCCTTCGATATAAGGATTTTATGCAGTCAGGTCCCAGCCCAGGGGCCCCTGGGCACATCCTTTGTCCCTTTTCCCTGGGAAAGAAAATTCACAGGTCCAGGTTCCTGATGTCAGTTTGTAGGGCTCCCTTGGGTCTATCTGGGCAGCACAAGTTTGAGGTGAGGACAATTTTGGTCTGGGCTCCATCCTTCAATATAAGGATTTTTTGCAGTCAGTTCCCAGCCCAGGGCCAGGCTCCCCTGGGCACATCCTTTGTCCCTTTTCCCTGGGAAAGAAAACTCACAGGTCTAGGTTCCTGATGTCACTTTGTAGGTCTCCCTTGGGTCTACCGGAGCAACACAAGTTTGAGGTGGGGACAACTTTGGTCTGGGCTCCATCCTTCGATATCAGGATTTTATGCAGTCAGGTCCCAGCCCAGGGGCCCCTGGGCACATCCTTTGGCCATTTTCCCTTGGAAAGAAAACTCACCAGTCCAGGTTCCTGATGTCAGTTTGTAGGGCTCCCTTGGGTCTATCAGGGCAGCACAAGTTTGAGGTGGGGACACCTTTGGTCTGGGGTCCATCCTTCGATATAAGGATTTTTTGCAGTCAGGTCCCGGGCCAGGGACCCCTGGGCACATCCTTTGTCCCTTTTCCCTGGGAAAGAAAACTCACAGGTCCAGGTTCCTGATGTCAGTTTGTAGGGCTCCCTTGGGTCTATCAGGGCAGCACAAGTTTGTGGTGGGGACAACTTTGATCTGGAATCCATCCTTCGATATAAGGAGTTTTTGCAGTCAGGTCCCAGCCCAGGGGCCCCTGGGCACATCCTTTGTCCCTTTTCCCTGGGAAAGAAAACTCACCAGTCCAGGTTCCTGATGTCAGTTTGTAGGGCTCCCTTGGGTCTATCAGGGCAGCACAAGTTTGAGGTGAGGACAATTTTGGTCAGGGGTCCATCCTTCAATATAAAGATATTTTGCAGTCAGGTTCCAGCCCAGGGCCAGGCTCCCCTGGGCACATCCTTTGTCCCTTTTCCCTGGGAAAGAAAACTCACAGGTCCAGGTTCCTGATGTCAGTTTGTAGGGCTCCCTTGGGTCTATCAGGGCAGCACAAGTTTGAGGTGGGGACACCTTTGGTCTGGGGTCCATCCTTCGATATAAGGATTTTTTGCAGTCAGGTCCCGGGCCAGGGACCCCTGGGCACATCCTTTGTCCCTTTTCCCTGGGAAAGAAAACTCACAGGTCCAGGTTCCTGATGTCAGTTTGTAGGGCTCCCTTGTGTCTACCAGGGCAGCACAAGTTTGAGGTGGGGACAACTTTGGTCTGGGCTCCATCCTTCGATATAAGAATTTTCCTCAGTCAGGTCCCGGGCCAGGGGCCCCTGGGCACATCCTTTGTCCCTTTTCCCTGGGAAAGAAAACTCACCAGTCCAGGTTCCTGATGTCAGTTTGTAGGGCTCCCTTGGGTCAATCAGGGCAGCACAATTTTGAGGTGAGGACAATTTTGGTCAGGGGTCCATCCTTCAATATAAGGATTTTTGCAGTCAGATCCCAGCCCAGGGGCCCCTGGGCACATCCTTTGTCCCATTTCCCTGGGAAAGAAAACTCACAGGTCCAGGTTCCTGATGTCAGTTTGTAGGGCTCCCTTGGGTCAATCAGGGCAGCACAAGTTTGAGGTGGGGACAACTTTGGTCTGGGCTCCATCCTTCGATATAAGGATTTTTTGCAGTCAGGTCCCAGCCAAAGGGCCCCTGGGCACATCTTTTGTCCCTTTTCCCTGGGAAAAAAAAAATCACAGGTCTAGGTTCCTGATGTCAGTTTGTAGGGCTCCCTTGGGTCTATCAGGGCAGCACAAGTTTGAGGTGGGGACAACTTCGGTCTGGGCTCCATCCTTCGATATAAGGATTTTATGAAGTCAGATCCCAGCCCAGGGGCCCCTGGGCACACCCTTTGGCCATTTTCCCTTGGAAAGAAAACTCACCAGTCCAGGTTCCTGATGTCAGTTTGTAGGGCTCCCTTGGGTCTATCAGGGCAGCACAAGTTTGAGGTGGGGACGACTTTGGTCTGGGGTCCATCCTTCGATATAAGGATTTTTTGCAGTCAGGTCCCAGCCCAGGGGCCCCTGGGCACATCCTTTGTCACTTTTCCCTGGGAAAGAAAACTCACCAGTCCAGGTTCCTGATGTGAGTTTGGAGGGCTCCCTTGGGTCTATCAGGGCAGTACAAGTTTGAGGTGGGGACAACTTTGGTCTGGGCTCCATCCTTCGATATAAGAATTTTCCTCAGTCAGGTCCCGGGCCAGGCGCCCCTGGGCACATCCTTTGTCCCTTTTCCCTGGGAAAGAAAACTCACCAGTCCAGGTTCCTGATGTCAGTTTGTAGGGCTCCCTTGGGTCGATCAGGGCAGCACAAGTTTGAGGTGAGGACAATTTTGGTCAGGGGTTCATCCTTCAATATAAGGATTTTTGCAGTCAGGTCCCAGCCCAGGGGCCCCTGGGCACATCCTTTGTCCCTTTTCCCTGGGAAGGAAAACTCACAGGTCCAGGTTCCTGATGTCAGTTTGTAGGGCTCCCTTGGGTCTATCAGGGCAGCACAAGTTTGAGGTGGGGACAACTTTGGTCTGGGCTCCATCCTTCGATATAAGAATTTTCCTCAGTCAGGTCCCGGGCCAGGCGCCCCTGGGCACATCCTTTGTCCCTTTTCCCTGGGAAAGAAAACTCACCAGTCCAGGTTCCTGATGTCAGTTTGTAGGGCTCCCTTGGGTCGATCAGGGCAGCACAAGTTTGAGGTGAGGACAATTTTGGTCTTGGCTCCATCCTTCAATATAAGGATTTTTGCAGTCAGGTCCCAGCCCAGGGGCCCCTGTGCACATCCTTTGTCCCTTTTCCCTGGGAAAGAAAACTCACAGGTCCAGGTTCCTGATGTCAGTTTGTAGGGCTCCCTTGGGTCTATCAGGGCAGCACAAGTTTGAGGTGGGGACACCTTTGGTCTGGGCTCCATCCTTCGATATAAGGAGTTTTTGCAGTCAGGTCACAGCCCAGGGGCCCCTGGGCACATCCTTTGTCCCTTTTCCCTGGGAAAGAAAACTCACAGGTCCAGGTTCCTGATGTCAGTTTGTAGGGCTCCCTTGGGTCGATCAGGGCAGCACAAGTTTGATGTGGGGACAACTTCGGTCTGGGCTCCATCCTTCGATATAAGGATTTTTGGCAGTCAGTGCCAAGCCCAGGGGCCCTTGGGCACATCATTTGGCCATTTTGCCTGGGAAAGAAAACTCACAGGTCCAGGTTCCTGATGTCAGTTTGTAGCGCTCCCTTGGGTCTATCAGGGCAGCACAAGTTTGAGGTGGGGACAACTTCGGTCTGGACTCCATCCTTCGATATAAGAATTTTCCTCAGTCAGGTCCCGGGCCAGGCGCCCCTGGGCACATCCTTTGTCCCTTTTCCCTGGGAAAGAAAACTCACCAGTCCAGGTTCCTGATGTGTGTTTGTAGGGCTCCCTTGTGTCTACCAGGGCAGCACAAGTTTGAGGTGAGGACAATTTTGGTCAGGGGTCCATCCTTCAATATAAGGATTTTATGCAGTCAGGTCCCAGCCCAGGGGCCCCTGGGCACATCCTTTGTCCCTTTTCCCTGGGAAAGAAAACTCACAGGTCCAGGTTCCTGATGTCAGTTTGTAGGGCTCCTTTGGGTCTATCTGGGCAGCACAAGTTTGAGGTGAGCACAATTTTGGTCTGGGCTCCATCCTTCAATATAAGGATTTTTTGCAGTCAGGGCCCAGCCCAGGGCCAGGCTCCCCTGGGCACATCCTTTGTCCCTTTTCCCTGGGAAAGAAAATTCACAGGTCCAGTTTCCGGATTTGAGTTTGTAGGGCTCCCTTGGGTCTATCAGGGCAGCACAAGTTTGAGGTGGGGACAATTTTGGTCTGGGGTCCATCCTTCGATATAAGGATTTTTTGCAGTCAGGTCCCGGGCCAGGGACCCCTGGGCACATCCTTTGTCCCTTTTCCCTGGGAAAGAAAACTCACCAGTCCAGGTTCCTGATGTCAGTTTGTAGGGCTCCCTTGGGTCTACCAGGGCAGCACAAGTTTGAGGTGGGGACAACTTTGGTCAGGGGTCCATCCTTCGATATAAGGATTTTTGGCAGTCATGTCCCAGCCCAGGGGCCCCTGAGCACATCCTTTGGCCATTTTCCCTGGGAAAGAAAACTCACCAGTCCAGGTTCCTGATGTCAGTTTGTAGGGCTCCCTTGGGTCTATCAGGGCAGCACAAGTTTGAGGTGGGGACAATTTTGGTCTGGGGTCCATCCTTCGATATAAGGATTTTATGCAGTCAGGTCCCAGCCCAGGGGCCCCTGGGCACATCATTTGTCCCTTTTCCCTGGGAAAAAAAATTCACAGGTCCAGGTTCCTGATGTCAGTTTGTAGGGCTCCCTTGGGTCTATCTGGGCAGCACAAGTTTGAGGTGAGGACAACTTTGGTCTGGGCTCCATCCTTCAATAGAAGGATTTTTTGCAGTCAGTTCCCAGCCCAGGGCCAGGCTCCCCTGGGCACACCCTTTGTCCCTTTTCCCTGGGAAAGAAAACTCACAGGTCCAGGTTCCTGATGTCAGTTTGTAGGGCTCCCTTGTGTCTACCAGGGCAGCACAAGTTTGAGGTGGGGACACCTTTGGTCTGGGGTCCATCCTTCGATATAAGGATTTTTTGCAGTCAGGTCCCGGGCCAGGGACCCCTGGGCACATCCTTTGTCCCTTTTCCCTGGGAAAGAAAACTCACAGGTCCAGGTTCCTGATGTCAGTTTGTAGGGCTCCCTTGTGTCTACCAGGGCAGCACAAGTTTGAGGTGGGGACAACTTTGGTCTGGGCTCCATCCTTCGATATAAGAATTTTCCTCAGTCAGGTCCCGGGCCAGGCGCGCCTGGGCACATCCTTTGTCCCTTTTCCCTGGGAAAGAAAACTCACCAGTCCAGGTTCCTGATGTCAGTTTGTAGGGCTCCCTTGGGTCGATCAGGGCAGCACAAGTTTGAGGTGAGGACAATTTTGGTCAGGGGTCCATCCTTCAATATAAGGATTTTTGCAGTCAGGTCCCAGCCCAGGGGCCCCTGGGCACATCCTTTGTCCCTTTTCCCTGGGAAAGAAAACTCACAGGTCCAGGTTCCTGATGTCAGTTTGTAGGGCTCCCTTGGGTCAATCAGGGCAGCACAAGTTTGAGGTGGGGACAACTTTGGTCTGGGCTCCATCCTTCGATATAAGGATTTTTTGCAGTCAGGACCCAGCCAAGGGGCCCCTGGGCACATCCTTTGTCCCTTTTCCCTGGGAAAAAAAACTCACAGGTCTAGGTTCCTGATGTCAGTTTGTAGGGCTCCCTTGGGTCTATCAGGGCAGCACAAGTTTGAGGTGGGGACAACTTCGGTCTGGGCTCCATCCTTCGATATAAGAATTTTCATCAGTCAGGTCCCGGGCCAGGCGCCCCTGGGCACATCCTTTGTCCCTTTTCCCTGGGAAATGAAACTCACAGGTCCAGGTTCCTGATGTCAGTTTGTAGGGCTCCCTTGTGTCTACCAGGGCAGCACAAGTTTGAGGTGGGGACAACTTCGGTCTGGGCTCCATCCTTCGATATAAGGATTTTTTGCAGTCAGGGCCCAGCCCAGGGGCCCCTGGGCACATCCTTTCTCCCGTTTTCCCTGGGAAAGAAATCTCACAGGTCCAGGTTCCTGATGTCAGTTTGTAGGGCTCCCTTGGGTCTATCAGGGCATCACAAGTTTGAGGTGGGGAGAACTTTGGTCTGGGGTCCATCCATCGATATAAGGATTTTTTGCAGTCAGGTCCGAGCCCATGTGCCCCGGACACATCCTTTGTCCCTTTTCCCTGGGAAAGAAAACTCACCAGTCCAGGTTCCTGATGTCAGTTTGTAGGGCTCCCTTGGGTCTATCAGGGCAGCACAAGTTTGTGGTGGGGACAACTTTGGTCTGGAATCCATCCTTCGATATAAGAATTTTCCTCAGTCAGGTCCCGGGCCAGGCGCCCCTGGGCACATCCTTTGTCCCTTTTCCCTGGGAAAGAAAACTCACCAGTCCAGGTTCCTGATGTCAGTTTGTAGGGCTCCCTTGGGTCGATCAGGGCAGCACAAGTTTGAGGTGAGGACAATTTTGGTCAGGGGTCCATCCTTCAATATAAGGATTTTTGCAGTCAGGTCCCAGCCCAGGGGCCCCTGGGCACATCCTTTGTCCCTTTTCCCTGGGAAGGAAAACTCACAGGTCCAGGTTCCTGATGTCAGTTTGTAGGGCTCCCTTGGGTCTATCAGGGCAGCACAAGTTTGAGGTGGGGACAACTTTGGTCTGGGCTCCATCCTTCGATATAAGAATTTTCCTCAGTCAGGTCCCGGGCCAGGCGCCCCTGGGCACATCCTTTGTCCCTTTTCCCTGGGAAAGAAAACTCCCCAGTCCAGGTTCCTGATGTCAGTTTGTAGGGCTCCCTTGGGTCGATCAGGGCAGCACAAGTTTGAGGTGAGGACAATTTTTGTCAGGGGTCCATCCTTCAATATAAGGATTTTTGCAGTCAGGTCCCAGCCCAGGGGCCCCTGTGCACATCCTTTGTCCCTTTTCCCTGGGAAAGAAAACTCACAGGTCCAGGTTCCTGATGTCAGTTTGTAGGGCTCCCTTGGGTCTATCAGGGCAGCACAAGTTTGAGGTGAGGACAATTTTGGTCTGGGCTCCATCCTTCAATAGAAGGATTTTTTGCAGTCAGGGCCCAGCCCAGGGCCAGGCTCCCCTGGGCACACCCTTTGTCCCTTTTCCCTGGGAAAGAAAACTCACAGGTCCAGGTTCCTGATGTCACTGTGTAGGTCTCCCTTGGGTCTACCGGAGCAACACAAGTTTGAGGTGGGGACAACTTTGGTCTGGGCTCCATCCTTCGATATCAGGATTTTATGCAGTCAGGTCTCAGCCCAGGGGCCCCTGGGCACATCCTTTGGCCATTTTCCCTTGGAAAGAAAACTCACCAGTCCAGGTTCCTGATGTCAGTTTGTAGGGCTCCCTTGGGTCTATCAGGGCAGCACAAGTTTGTGGTGGGGACAACTTTGATCTGGAATCCATCCTTCGATATAAGGATTTTTTGCAGTCAGGTCCAAGCCCAGGGGCCCCTGGGCACATCCTTTGTCCCTTTTCCCTGGGAAAGAAAACTCACAGGTCCAGGTTCCTGATGTCAGTTTGTAGGGCTCCCTTGGGTCTATCTGGGCAGCACAAGTTTGAGATGAGGACAATTTTGGTCTGGGCTCCATCCTTCAATATAAAGATATTTTGCAGTCAGGTTCCAGCCCAGGGCCAGGCTCCCCTGGGCACATCCTTTGTCCCTTTTCCCTGGGAAAGAAAACTCACCAGTCCAGGTTCCTGATGTCAGTTTGTAGGGCTCCCTTGGGTCGATCAGGGCAGCACAAGTTTGAGGTGAGGACAATTTTGGTCAGGGGTCCATCCTTCAATATAAAGATTTTTGCAGTCAGGTCCCAGCCCAGGGGCCCCTGGGCACATCCTTTGTCCCTTTTCCCTGGGAAAGAAAACTCACAGGTCCAGGTTCCTGATGTCAGTTTGTAGGGCTCCCTTGGGTCTATCAGGGCAGCACAAGTTTGAGGTGGGGACAACTTCGGTCTGGGCTCCGTCCTTCGATATAAGAATTTTCCTCAGTCAGGTCCCGGGCCAGGCGCCCCTGGGCACATCCTTTGTCCCTTTTCCCTGGGAAAGAAAACTCACAGGTCCAGGTTCCTGATGTCAGTTTGTAGGGCTCCCTTGGGTCTATCTGGGCAGCACAAGTTTGAGGTGAGGACAATTTTGGTCTGGGCTCCATCCTTCAATATAAGGATTTTTTGCAGTCAGGGCCCAGCCCAGGGCCAGGCTCCCCTGGGCACATCCTTTGTCCCTTTTCCCTGGGAAAGAAAATTCACAGGTCCAGTTTCCGGATTTGAGTTTGTAGGGCTCCCTTGGGTCTATCAGGGCAGCACAAGTTTGAGGTGGGGACAATTTTGGTCTGGGGTCCATCCTTCGATATAAGGATTTTTTGCAGTCAGGTCCCGGGCCAGGGACCCCTGGGCACATCCTTTGTCCCTTTTCCCTGGGAAAGAAAACTCACCAGTCCAGGTTCCTGATGTCAGTTTGTAGGGCTCCCTTGGGTCTACCAGGGCAGCACAAGTTTGAGGTGGGGACAACTTTGGTCAGGGGTCCATCCTTCGATAAAAGGATTTTTGGCAGTCATGTCCCAGCCCAGGGGCCCCTGAGCACATCCTTTGGCCATTATCCCTGGGAAAGAAAACTCACCAGTCCAGGTTCCTGATGTCAGTTTGTAGGGCTCCCTTGGGTCTATCAGGGCAGCACAAGTTTGAGGTGGGGACAATTTTGGTCTGGGGTCCATCCTTCGATATAAGGATTTTTTGCAGTCAGGGCCCAGCCCAGGGGCCCCTGGGCACATCCTTTGGCCATTTTCCCTTGGAAAGAAAACTCACCAGTCCAGGTTCCTGATGTCAGTTTGTAGGGCTCCCTTGGGTCTATCAGGGCAGCACAAGTTTGAGGTGGGGACAACTTTGGTCTGGGCTCCATCCTTCGATATAAGAATTTTCCTCAGTCAGGTCCCGGGCCAGGCGCCCCTGGGCACATCATTTGTCCCTTTTCCCTGGGAAAAAAAATTCACAGGTCCAGGTTCCTGATGTCAGTTTGTAGGGCTCCCTTGGGTCTATCTGGGCAGCACAAGTTTGAGGTGAGGACAACTTTGGTCTGGGCTCCATCCTTCAATAGAAGGATTTTTTGCAGTCAGTTCCCAGCCCAGGGCCAGGCTCCCCTGGGCACACCCTTTGTCCCTTTTCCCTGGGAAAGAAAACTCACAGGTCCAGGTTCCTGATGTCAGTTTGTAGGGCTCCCTTGTGTCTACCAGGGCAGCACAAGTTTGAGGTGGGGACACCTTTGGTCTGGGGTCCATCCTTCGATATAAGGATTTTTTGCAGTCAGGTCCCGGGCCAGGGACCCCTGGGCACATCCTTTGTCCCTTTTCCCTGGGAAAGAAAACTCACAGGTCCAGGTTCCTGATGTCACTTTGTAGGGCTCCCTTGTGTCTACCAGGGCAGCACAAGTTTGAGGTGGGGACAACTTTGGACTGGGCTCCATCCTTCGATATAAGAATTTTCCTCAGTCAGGTCCCGGGCCAGGTGCCCCTGGGCACATCCTTTGTCCCTTTTCCCTGGGAAAGAAAACTCACCAGTCCAGGTTCCTGATGTCAGTTTGTAGGGCTCCCTTGGGTCTATCAGGGCAGCACAAGTTTGAGGTGAGGACAATTTTGGTCAGGGGTCCATCCTTCAATATAAGGATTTTTGCAGTCAGGTCCCAGCCCAGGGGCCCCTGGGCACATCCTTTGTCCCTTTTCCCTGGGAAAGAAAACTCACAGGTCCAGGTTCCTGATGTCAGTTTGTAGGGCTCCCTTGGGTCAATCAGGGCAGCACAATTTTGAGGTGGGGACAACTTTGGTCTGGGCTCCATCCTTCGATATAAGGATTTTTTGCAGTCAGGTCCCAGCCAAGGGGCCCCTGGGCACATCCTTTCTCCCGTTTTCACTGGGAAAGAAATCTCACAGGTCCAGGTTCCTGATGTCAGTTTGTAGGGCTCCCTTGGGTCTATCAGGGCAGCACAAGTTTGAGGTGGGGACGACTTTGGTCTGGGGTCCATCCATCGATATAAGGATTTTTTGCAGTCAGGTCCGAGCCCAGGGGCCATGGACACATCCTTTGTCCCTTTTCCCTGGGAAAGAAAACTCACCAGTCCAGGTTCCTGATGTCAGTTTGTAGGGCTCCCTTGGGTCTATCAGGGCAGCACAAGTTTGTGGTGGGGACAACTTTGGTCTGGAATCCATCCTTCGATATAAGGATTTTTTGCAGTCAGGTCCCAGCCCAGGGGCCCCTGGGCACATCCTTTGTCCCTTTTCCCTGGGAAAGAAAACTCACCAGTCCAGGTTCCTGATGTCAGTTTGTAGGGCTCCCTTGGGTCTATCAGGGCAGCACAAGTTTGAGGTGGGGACAACTTCGGTCTGGGCTCCATCCTTCGATATAAGGATTTTTTGCAGTCAGTGCCAAGCCCAGGGGCCCTTGGGCACATCGTTTGGCCATTTTCCCTGGGAAAGAAAACTCACAGGTCCAGGTTCCTGATGTCAGTTTGTAGGGCTCCCTTGTGTCTACCAGGGCAGCACAAGTTTGAGGTGAGGACAATTTTGGTCTGGGCTCCATCCTTCAATATAAGGATTTTTTGCAGTCAGGGCCCAGCCCAGGGCCAGGCTCCCCTGGGCACATCCTTTGTCCCTTTTCCCTGGGAAAGAAAATTCACAGGTCCAGTTTCCGGATTTGAGTTTGTAGGGCTCCCTTGGGTCTATCAGGGCAGCACAAGTTTGAGGTGGGGACAATTTTGGTCTGGGGTCCATCCTTCGATATAAGGATTTTTTGCAGTCAGGTCCCGGGCCAGGGACCCCTGGGCACATCCTTTGTCCCTTTTCCCTGGGAAAGAAAACTCACCAGTCCAGGTTCCTGATGTCAGTTTGTAGGGCTCCCTTGGGTCTACCAGGGCAGCACAAGTTTGAGGTGGGGACAACTTTGGTCAGGGGTCCATCCTTCGATAAAAGGATTTTTGGCAGTCATGTCCCAGCCCAGGGGCCCCTGAGCACATCCTTTGGCCATTTTCCCTGGGAAAGAAAACTCACCAGTCCAGGTTCCTGATGTCAGTTTGTAGGGCTCCCTTGGGTCTATCAGGGCAGCACAAGTTTGAGGTGGGGACAATTTTGGTCTGGGGTCCATCCTTCGATATAAGGATTTTATGCAGTCAGGTCCCAGCCCAGGGGCCCCTGGGCACATCCTTTGTCCCTTTTCCCTGGGAAAAAAAATTCACAGGTCCAGGTTCCTGATGTCAGTTTGTAGGGCTCCCTTGGGTCTATCTGGGCAGCACAAGTTTGAGGTGAGGACAACTTTGGTCTGGGCTCCATCCTTCAATAGAAGGATTTTTTGCAGTCAGTTCCCAGCCCAGGGCCAGGCTCCCCTGGGCACACCCTTTGTCCCTTTTCCCTGGGAAAGAAAACTCACAGGTCCAGGTTCCTGATGTCAGTTTGTAGGGCTCCCTTGTGTCTACCAGGGCAGCACAAGTTTGAGGTGGGGACACCTTTGGTCTGGGGTCCATCCTTCGATATAAGGATTTTTTGCAGTCAGGTCCCGGGCCAGGGACCCCTGGGCACATCCTTTGTCCCTTTTCCCTGGGAAAGAAAACTCACAGGTCCAGGTTCCTGATGTCAGTTTGTAGGGCTCCCTTGTGTCTACCAGGGCAGCACAAGTTTGAGGTGGGGACAACTTTGGTCTGGGCTCCATCCTTCGATATAAGAATTTTCCTCAGTCAGGTCCCGGGCCAGGCGCCCCTTGGCACATCCTTTGTCCCTTTTCCCTGGGAAAGAAAACTCACCAGTCCAGGTTCCTGATGTCAGTTTGTAGGGCTCCCTTGGGTCGATCAGGGCAGCACAAGTTTGAGGTGGGGACAATTTTGGTCAGGGGTCCATCCTTCAATATAAGGATTTTTGCAGTCAGGTCCCAGCCCAGGGGCCCCTGGGCACATCCTTTGTCCCTTTTCCCTGGGAAAGAAAACTCACAGGTCCAGGTTCCTGATGTCAGTTTGTAGGGCTCCTTTGGGTCAATCAGGGCAGCACAAGTTTGAGGTGGGGACAACTTTGGTCTGGGCTCCATCCTTCGATATAAGGATTTTTTGCAGTCAGGTCCCAGCCAAGGGGCCCCTGGGCACATCCTTTGTCCCTTTTCCCTGGGAAAAAAAACTCACAGGTCTAGGTTCCTGATGTCAGTTTGTAGGGCTCCCTTGGGTCTATCAGGGCAGCACAAGTTTGAGGTGGGGACAACTTCGGTCTGGGCTCCATCCTTCGATATAAGAATTTTCCTCAGTCAGGTCCCGGGCCAGGCGCCCCTGGGCACATCCTTTGTCCCTTTTCCCTGGGAAATGAAACTCACAGGTCCAGGTTCCTGATGTCAGTTTGTAGGGCTCCCTTGTGTCTACCAGGGCAGCACAAGTTTGAGGTGGGGACAACTTCGGTCTGGGCTCCATCCTTCGATATAAGGATTTTTTGCAGTCAGGGCCCAGCCCAGGGGCCCCTGGGCACATCCTTTCTCCCGTTTTCCCTGGGAAAGAAATCTCACAGGTCCAGGTTCCTGATGTCAGTTTGTAGGGCTCCCTTGGGTCTATCAGGGCATCACAAGTTTGAGGTGGGGAGAACTTTGGTCTGGGGTCCATCCATCGATATAAGGATTTTTTGCAGTCAGGTCCGAGCCCATGTGCCCCGGACACATCCTTTGTCCCTTTTCCCTGGGAAAGAAAACTCACCAGTCCAGGTTCCTGATGTCAGTTTGTAGGGCTCCCTTGGGTCTATCAGGGCAGCACAAGTTTGTGGTGGGGACGACTTTGGTCTGGAATCCATCCTTCGATATAAGGATTTTTTGCAGTCAGGTCCCAGCCCAGGGGCCCCTGGGCACATCCTTTGTCACTTTTCCCTGGGAAAGAAAACTCACCAGTCCAGGTTCCTGATGTGAGTTTGTAGGGCTCCCTTGGGTCTACCAGGGCAGCACAAGTTTGAGGTGGGGACAACTTTGGTCTGGGCTCCATCCTTCGATATAAGAATTTTCCTCAGTCAGGTCCCGGGCCAGGCGCCCCGGGCACATCCTTTGTCCCTTTTCCCTGGGAAAGAAAACTCACAGGTCCAGGTTCCTGATGTCAGTTTGTAGGGCTCCCTTGGGTCTATCAGGGCAGCACAAGTTTGAGGTGAGGACAATTTTGGTCTGGGCTCCATCCTTCAATAGAAGGATTTTTTGCAGTCAGGGCCCAGCCCAGGGCCAGGCTCCCCTGGGCACACCCTTTGTCCCTTTTCCCTGGGAAAGAAAACTCACAGGTCCAGGTTCCTGATGTCACTGTGTAGGTCTCCCTTGGGTCTACCGGAGCAACACAAGTTTGAGGTGGGGACAACTTTGGTCTGGGCTCCATCCTTCGATATCAGGATTTTATGCAGTCAGGTCCCAGCCCAGGGGCCCCTGGGCACATCCTTTGGCCATTTTCCCTTGGAAAGAAAACTCACCAGTCCAGGTTCCTGATGTCAGTTTGTAGGGCTCCCTTGGGTCTATCAGGGCAGCACAAGTTTGTGGTGGGGACAACTTTGATCTGGAATCCATCCTTCGATATAAGGATTTTTGCAGTCAGGTCCAAGCCCAGGGGCCCCTGGGCACATCCTTTGTCCCTTTTCCCTGGGAAAGAAAACTCACAGGTCCAGGTTCCTGATGTCAGTTTGTAGGGCTCCCTTGGGTCTATCTGGGCAGCACAAGTTTGAGATGAGGACAATTTTGGTCTGGGCTCCATCCTTCAATATAAAGATATTTTGCAGTCAGGTTCCAGCCCAGGGCCAGGCTCCCCTGGGCACATCCTTTGTCCCTTTTCCCTGGGAAAGAAAACTCACCAGTCCAGGTTCCTGATGTCAGTTTGTAGGGCTCCCTTGGGTCGATCAGGGCAGCACAAGTTTGAGGTGAGGACAATTTTGGTCAGGGGTCCATCCTTCAATATAAAGATTTTTGCAGTCAGGTCCCAGCCCAGGGGCCCCTGGGCACATCCTTTGTCCCTTTTCCCTGGGAAAGAAAACTCACCAGTCCAGGTTCCTGATGTCAGTTTGTAGGGCTCCCTTGGGTCTATCAGGGCAGCACAAATTTGAGGTGGGGACAACTTCGGTCTGGGCTCCATCCTTCGATATAAGGATTTTTTGCAGTCAGTGCCAAGCCCAGGGGCCCTTGGGCACAACGTTTGGCCATTTTCCCTGGGAAAGAAAACTCACAGGTCCAGGTTCCTGATGTCAGTTTGTAGGGCTCCCTTGGGTCTATCAGGGCAGCACAAGTTTGAGGTGGGGACAACTTCGGTCTGGGCTCCGTCCTTCGATATAAGAATTTTCCTCAGTCAGGTCCCGGGCCAGGCGCCCCTGGGCACATCCTTTGTCCCTTTTCCCTGGGAAAGAAAACTCACAGGTCCAGGTTCCTGATGTGTGTTTGTAGGGCTCCCTTGTGTCTACCAGGGCAGCACAAGTTTGAGGTGGGGACAACTTTGGTCTGGGGTCCATCCTTCGATATAAGGATTTTTTGCAGTCAGGGCCCAGCCCAGGGGCCCCTGGGCTCATCCTTTCTCCCGTTTTCACTGGGAAAGAAATCTCACAGGTCCAGGTTCCTGATGTCAGTTTGTAGGGCTCCCTTGGGTCTATCAGGGCAGCACAAGTTTGAGGTGGGGACGACTTTGGTCTGGGGTCCATCCATCGATATAAGGATTTTTTGCAGTCAGGTCCGAGCCCAGGGGCCCCGGACACATCCTTTGTCCCTTTTCCCTGGGAAAGAAAACTCACAGGTCCAGGTTCCTGATGTCAGTTTGTAGGGCTCCCTTGGGTCTATCAGGGCAGCACAAGTTTGTGGTGGGGACAACTTTGGTCTGGAATCCATCCTTCGATATAAGGATTTTTTGCAGTCAGGTCCCAGCCCAGGGGCCCCTGGGCACATCCTTTGTCACTTTTCCCTGGGAAAGAAAACTCACCAGTCCAGGTTCCTGATGTGAGTTTGTAGGGCTCCCTTGGGTCTATCAGGGCAGCACAAGTTTGAGGTGGGGACAACTTCGGTCTGGGCTCCATCCTTCGATATAAGAACTTTCCTCAGTCAGTTCCCGGGCCAGGCGCCCCTGGGCACATCCTTTGTCCCTTTTCCCTGGGAAAGAAAACTCACAGGTCCAGGTTCCTGATGTGTGCTTGTAGGGCTCCCTTGTGTCTACCAGGGCAGCACAAGTTTGAGGTGAGGACAATTTTGGTCAGGGGTCCATCCTTCAATATAAGGATTTTTGCAGTCAGGTCCCAGCCCAGGGGCCCCTGGGCACATCCTTTGTCCCTTTTCCCTGGGAAAGAAAACTCACAGGTCCAGGTTCCTGATGTCAGTTTGTAGGGCTCCCTTGGGTCTACCAGGGCAGCACAAGTTTGAGGTGGGGACAATTTTGGTCTGGGGTCCATCCTTCGATATAAGGATTTTTTGCAGTCAGGGCCCAGCCCAGGGGCCCCTGGGCACATCCTTTGGCCATTTTCCCTTGGAAAGAAAACTCACCAGTCCAGGTTCCTGATGTCAGTTTGTAGGGCTCCCTTGGGTCTATCAGGGCAGCACAAGTTTGAGGTGGGGACAACTTTGGTCTGGGCTCCATCCTTCGATATAAGAATTTTCCTCAGTCAGGTCCCGGGCCAGGCGCCCCTGGGCACATCCTTTGTCCCTTTTCCCTGGGAAAGAAAACTCACCAGTCCAGGTTCCTGATGTCAGTTTGTAGGGCTCCCTTGGGTCTATCAGGGCAGCACAAGTTTGAGGTGAGGACAATTTTGGTCAGGGGTCCATCCTTCAATATAAGGATTTTTGCAGTCAGGTCCCAGCCCAGGGGCCCCTGGGCACATCCTTTGTCCCTTTTCCCTGGGAAAGAAAACTCACAGGTCCAGGTTCCTGATGTCAGTTTGTAGGGCTCCCTTGGGTCTATCTGGGCAGCACAAGTTTGAGGTGAGGACAATTTTGGTCTGGGCTCCATCCTTCAATATAAGGATTTTTTGCAGTCAGGGCCCAGCCCAGGGCCAGGCTCCCCTGGGCACATCCTTTGTCCCTTTTCCCTGGGAAAGAAAATTCACAGGTCCAGTTTCCGGATTTGAGTTTGTAGGGCTCCCTTGGGTCTATCAGGGCAGCACAAGTTTGAGGTGGGGACAATTTTGGTCTGGGGTCCATCCTTCGATATAAGGATTTTTTGCAGTCAGGTCCCGGGCCAGGGACCCCTGGGCACATCCTTTGTCCCTTTTCCCTGGGAAAGAAAACTCACCAGTCCAGGTTCCTGATGTCAGTTTGTAGGGCTCCCTTGGGTCTATCAGGGCAGCACAAGTTTGAGGTGGGGACAACTTTGGTCAGGGGTCCATCCTTCGATAAAAGGATTTTTGGCAGTCATGTCCCAGCCCAGGGGCCCCTGAGCACATCCTTTGGCCATTATCCCTGGGAAAGAAAACTCACCAGTCCAGGTTCCTGATGTCAGTTTGTAGGGCTCCCTTGGGTCTATCAGGGCAGCACAAGTTTGAGGTGGGGACAATTTTGGTCTGGGGTCCATCCTTCGATATAAGGATTTTCTGCAGTCAGGGCCCAGCCCAGGGGCCCCTGGGCACATCCTTTGGCCATTTTCCCTTGGAAAGAAAACTCACCAGTCCAGGTTCCTGATGTCAGTTTGTAGGGCTCCCTTGGGTCTATCAGGGCAGCACAAGTTTGAGGTGGGGACAACTTTGGTCTGGGCTCCATCCTTCGATATAAGAATTTTCCTCAGTCAGGTCCCGGGCCAGGCGCCCCTGGGCACATCCTTTGTCCCTTTTCCCTGGGAAAGAAAACTCACAGGTCCAGGTTCCTGATGTGTGCTTGTAGGGCTCCCTTGTGTCTACCAGGGCAGCACAAGTTTGAGGTGAGGACAATTTTGGTCTGGGCTCCATCCTTCAATATAAGGATTTTTTGCAGTCAGGGCCCAGCCCAGGGCCAGGCTCCCCTGGGCACATCCTTTGTCCCTTTTCCCTGGGAAAGAAAATTCACAGGTCCAGTTTCCGGATTTGAGTTTGTAGGGCTCCCTTGGGTCTATCAGGGCAGCACAAGTTTGAGGTGGGGACAATTTTGGTCTGGGGTCCATCCTTCGATATAAGGATTTTTTGCGGTCAGGTCCCTGGCCAGGGACCCCTGGGCACATCCTTTGTCCCTTTTCCCTGGGAAAGAAAACTCACCAGTCCAGGTTCCTGATGTCAGTTTGTAGGGCTCCCTTGGGTCTACCAGGGCAGCACAAGTTTGAGGTGGGGACAACTTTGGTCAGGGGTCCATCCTTCGATAAAAGGATTTTTGGCAGTCGTGTCCCAGCCCAGGGGCCCCTGAGCACATCCTTTGGCCATTTTCCCTTGGAAAGAAAACTCACCAGTCCAGGTTCCTGATGTCAGTTTGTAGGGCTCCCTTGGGTCTATCAGGGCAGCACAAGTTTGAGGTGGGGACAATTTTGGTCTGGGGTCCATCCTTCGATATAAGGATTTTTTGCAGTCAGGGCCCAGCCCAGGGGCCCCTGGGCACATCCTTTGGCCATTTTCCCTTGGAAAGAAAACTCACAGGTCCAGGTTCCTGATGTCAGTTTGTAGGGCTCCCTTGGGTCTATCAGGGCAGCACAAGTTTGAGGTGGGGACAACTTTGGTCTGGGCTCCATCCTTCGATATAAGAATTTTCCTCAGTCAGGTCCCGGGCCAGGCGCCCCTGGGCACATCCTTTGTCCCTTTTCCCTGGGAAAGAAAACTCACCAGTCCAGGTTCCTGATGTCAGTTTGTAGGGCTCCCTTGGGTCTATCAGGGCAGCACAAGTTTGAGGTGAGGACAATTTTGGTCTGGGCTCCATCCTTCAATATAAGGATTTTTGCAGTCAGGTCCCAGCCCAGGGGCCCCTGGGCACATCCTTTGTCCCTTTTCCCTGGGAAAGAAAACTCACAGGTCCAGGTTCCTGATGTCAGTTTGTAGGGCTCCCTTGGGTCTATCAGGGCAGCACAAGTTTGAGGTGGGGACAACTTTGGTCTGGGCTCCATCCTTCGATAAAAGGATTTTTGGCAGTCATGTCCCAGCCCAGGGGCCCCTGAGCACATCCTTTGGCCATTTTCCCTGGGAAAGAAATCTCACCAGTCCAGGTTCCTGATGTCAGTTTGTAGGGCTCCCTTGGGTCTATCAGGGCAGCACAAGTTTGAGGTGGGGACAATTTTGGTCTGGGGTCCATCCTTCGATATAAGGATTTTTTGCAGTCAGGGCCCAGCCCAGGGACCCCTGGGCACATCCTTTGGCCATTTTCCCTTGGAAAGAAAACTCACCAGTCCAGGTTCCTGATGTCAGTTTGTAGGGCTCCCTTGGGTCTATCAGGGCAGCACAAGTTTGAGGTGGGGACACCTTTGGTCTGGGCTCCATCCTTCGATATAAGAATTTTCCTCAGTCAGGTCCCGGGCCAGGCGCCCCTGGGCACATCCTTTGTCCCTTTTCCCTGGGAAAGAAAACTCACAGGTCCAGGTTCCTGATGTCAGTTTGTAGGGCTCCCTTGGGTCTATCAGGGCAGCACAAGTTTGAGGTGGGGACAATTTTGTTCTGGGGTCCATCCTTCAATATAAGGATTTTTGCAGTCAGGTCCCAGCCCAGGGGCCCCTGGGCACATCCTTTGTCCCTTTTCCCTGGGAAAGAAAACTCACAGGTCCAGGTTCCTGATGTCAGTTTGTAGGGCTCCCTTGGGTCTATCAGGGCAGCACAAGTTTGAGGTGGGGACAACTTTGGTCTGGGCTCCATCCTTCGATATAAGGAGTTTTTGCAGTCAGGTCCCAGCCCAGGGGCCCCTGGGCACATCCTTTGTCCCTTTTCCCTGGGAAAGAAAACTCACTGGTCCAGGTTCCTGATGTCAGTTTGTAGGGCTCCCTTGGGTCTATCAGGGCAGCACAAGTTTGAGGTGGGGACAACTTTGGTCTGGGCTCCATCCTTCGATATCAGGATTTTATGCAGTCAGGTCCCAGCCCAGGGGCCCCTGGGCACAGCCTTTGGCCATTTTCCCTTGGAAAGAAAACTCACAAGTCCAGGTTCCTGATGTCAGTTTGTAGGGCTCCCTTGGGTCTACCAGGGCAGCACAAGTTTGAGGTGGGGACATCTTTGGTCTGGGGTCCATCCTTCGATATAAGGAGTTTTTGCAGTCAGGTCCCAGGCCAGGGGCCCCTGGGCACATCCTTTGGCCATTTTCCCTGGGAAAGAAAACTCACCAGTCCAGGTTCCTGATGTCAGTTTGTAGGGCTCCCTTGGGTCAATCAGGGCAGCACAAGTTTGAAGGTGGGGACAGTTTTGGTCTGAGGTCCATCCTTCGATATAAGGATTTTATGCAGTCGGGGCCCAGCCCAGGGGCCCCTGGGCACATCCTTTGTCCCTTTTCCCTGGGAAAGAAAATTCACAGGTCCAGGTTCCTGATGTCAGTTTGTAGGGCTCCCTTGGGTCTATCTGGGCAGCACAAGTTTGAGGTGGGGACAACTTCGGTCTGGGCTCCATCCTTCGATATAAGGAGTTTTTGCAGTAAGGTCCCAGCCCAGGGGCCCCTGGGCACATCCTTTGTCCCTTTTCCCTGGGAAAAAAAACTCACAGGTCCAGGTTCCTGATGTCAGTTTGTAGGGCTCCCTTGGGTCTATCAGGGCAGCACAAGTTTGAGGTGGGGACAACTTCGGTCGGGAATCCATCCTTCGATATAAGGAGTTTTTGCAGTCAGTGCCCAGCCCATGGGTTCTTGGGCACATCGTTTGGCCATTTTCCCTGGGAAAGAAAACTCACAGGTCCAGGTTCCTGATGTCACTTTGTAGGGCTCCCTTGGGTCTATCAGGGCAGCACAAGTTTGAGGTGGGGACAACTTCGGACTGGGCTCCATCCTTTGATATAAGGATTTTTTGCAGTCAGGGCCCAGCCCAGGGGCCCCTGGGCACATCCTTTATCATTTTCCCTGGGAAAGAACACTCACAGGTCCAGGTTCCTGATGTCAGTTTGTAGGGCTCCCTTGGGTCTATCAGGGCAGCACAAGTTTGAGGTGGGGACAACTTTGGTCTGGGCTCCATCCTTCGATATAAGAATTTTCCTCAGTCAGGTCCCGGGCCAGGCGCCCCTGGGCACAACCTTTGTCCCTTTTCCCTGGGAAAGAAAACTCACCAGTCCAGGTTCCTGATGTGAGTTTGTAGGGCTCCCTTGTGTCTACCAGGGCAGCACAAGTTTGAGGTGGGGACAACTTTGGTCTGGGGTCCATCCTTCGATATAAGGATTTTTTGCAGTCAGGGCCCAGCCCAGGGGCCCCTGGGCACATCCTTTCTCCCGTTTTTACTGGGAAAGCAAACTCACAGGTCCAGGTTCCTGATGTCAGTTTGTAGGGCTCCCTTGGGTCTATCAGGGCAGCACAAGTTTGAGGTGGGGACAACTTCGGTCTGGGCTCCATCCTTCGATATAAGGATTTTTTGCAGTCAGGTCCGAGCCCAGGGGCCCCGGGCACATCCTTTGGCCATTTTACCTGGGAAAGAAAACTCACCAGTCCAGGTTCCTGATGTCAGTTTGTAGGGCTCCCTTGGGTCTATCAGGGCAGCAAAAGTTTGTGGTGGGGACAACTTCGGTCTGGGGTCCATCCTTCGATATAAGGATTTTTTGCAGTCAGGGCCCAGCCCAGGGCCAGGCTCCCTTGGGCACATCCTTTGTCCCTTTTCCCTGGGAAAGAAAACTCACAGGTCCAGGTTCCTGATGTCACTTTGTAGGGCTCCCTTGGGTCTATCAGGGCAGCACAAGTTTGAGGTGGGGACAACTTTGGTCTGGGCTCCATCCTTCGATATAAGGATTTTTTGCAGTCAGGGCCCAGCCCAGGGGCCCCTGGGCACATCCTTTCTCCCGTTTTTACTGGGAAAGAAAACTCACAGGTCCAGGTTCCTGATGTCAGTTTGTAGGGCTCCCTTGGATCTATCAGGGCAGCACAAGTTTGAGGTGGGGACAACTTCGGTCTGGGCTCCATCCTTCGATATAAGGATTTTTTGCAGTCAGGTCCGAGCCCAGGGGCCCCGGGCACATCTTTGGCCATTTTACCTGGGAAAGAAAACTCACCAGTCCAGGTTCCTGATGTCAGTTTGTAGGGCTCCCTTGGGTCTATCAGGGCAGCACAAGTTTGAGGTGGGGACAACTTTGGTCTGGGGTCCATCCTTCGATATAAGGATTTTTTGCAGTCAGGTCCGAGCCCAGGGGCCCCGGGCACATCCTTTGGCCATTTTACCTGGGAAAGAAAACTCACCAGTCCAGTTTCCTGATGTCAGTTTGTAGGGCTCCCTTGGGTCTATCAGGGCAGCACAAGTTTGTGGTGGGGACAACTTTGGTCTGGGGTCCATCCTTCGATATAAGGATTTTTTGCAGTCAGGTCCCAGGCCCAGGGGCCCCCGGGCACATCCTTTGTCACTTTTCCCTGGGAAAGAAAACTCACAGGTCCAGGTTCCTGATGTCAGTTTGTAGGGCTCCCTTGGGTCTATCAGGGCAGCACAAGTTTGAGGTGGGGACAACTTCGGTCTGGGGTCCATCCTTCAATATAAGGATTTTTTGCAGTCAGGGCCCAGCCCAGGGCCAGGCTCCCTTGGGCACATCCTTTGTCCCTTTTCCCTGGGAAAGAAAACTCACAGGTCCAGGTTCCTGATGTCACTTTGTAGGGCTCCCTTGGGTCTATCAGGGCAGCACAAGTTTGAGGTGGGGACAACTTTGGTCTGGGCTCCATCCTTCGATATAAGGAGTTTTTGCAGTCAGGTCCCAGCCCAGGGGCCCCTGGGCACATCCTTTGTCCCTTTTCCCTGGGAAAGAAAACTCACCAGTCCAGGTTCCTGATGTCAGTTTGTAGGGCTCCCTTGGGTCTATCAGGGCAGCACAATTTTGAGGTGGGGACAACTTCGGTCTGGGCTCCATCCTTCGATATAAGGATTTTTTGCAGGCAGTGCCAAGCCCAGGGGCCCTTGGGCACATCGTTTGGCCATTTTCCCTGGGAAAGAAAACTCACAGGTCCAGGTTCCTGATGTCAGTTTGTAGGGCTCCCTTGGGTCTATCAGGGCAGCACAAGTTTGAGGTGGGGACAACTTCGGTCTGGGCTCCATCCTTCGATATAAGAATTTTCCTCAGTCAGGTCCCGGGCCAGGCGCCCCTGGGCACATCCTTTGTCCCTTTTCCCTGGGAAATGAAACTCACAGGTCCAGGTTCCTGATGTCAGTTTGTAGGGCTCCCTTGTGTCTACCAGGGCAGCACAAGTTTGAGGTGGGGACAACTTCGGTCTGGGCTCCATCCTTCGATATAAGGATTTTTTGCAGTCAGGGCCCAGCCCAGGGGCCCCTGGGCACATCCTTTCTCCCGTTTTCCCTGGGAAAGAAATCTCACAGGTCCAGGTTCCTGATGTCAGTTTGTAGGGCTCCCTTGGGTCTATCAGGGCAGCACAAGTTTGAGGTGGGGACGACTTTGGTCTGGGGTCCATCCATCGATATAAGGATTTTTTGCAGTCAGGTCCGAGCCCATGTGCCCCGGACACATCCTTTGTCCCTTTTCCCTGGGAAAGAAAACTCACCAGTCCAGGTTCCTGATGTCAGTTTGTAGGGCTCCCTTGGGTCTATCAGGGCAGCACAAGTTTGTGGTGGGGACAACTTTGGTCTGGAATCCATCCTTCGATATAAGGATTTTTTGCAGTCAGGTCCCAGCCCAGGGGCCCCTGGGCACATCCTTTGTCACTTTTCCCTGGGAAAGAAAACTCACCAGTCCAGGTTCCTGATGTGAGTTTGTAGGGCTCCCTTGGGTCTATCAGGGCAGCACAAGTTTGAGGTGGGGACAACTTTGGTCTGGGCTCCATCCTTCGATATAAGAATTTTCCTCAGTCAGGTCCCGGGCCAGGCGCCCCTGGGCACATCCTTTGTCCCTTTTCCCTGGGAAAGAAAACTCACCAGTCCAGGTTCCTGATGTCAGTTTGTAGGGCTCCCTTGGGTCGATCAGGGCAGCACAAGTTTGAGGTGAGGACAATTTTGGTCAGGGGTCCATCCTTCAATATAAGGATTTTTGCAGTCAGGTCCCAGCCCAGGGGCCCCTGGGCACATCCTTTGTCCCTTTTCCCTGGGAAGGAAAACTCACAGGTCCAGGTTCCTGATGTCAGTTTGTAGGGCTCCCTTGGGTCTATCAGGGCAGCACAAGTTTGAAGTGGGGACAACTTTGGTCTGGGCTCCATCCTTCGATATAAGAATTTTCCTCAGTCAGGTCCCGGGCCAGGCGCCCCTGGGCACATCCTTTGTCCCTTTTCCCTGGGAAAGAAAACTCACCAGTCCAGGTTCCTGATGTCAGTTTGTAGGGCTCCCTTGGGTCGATCAGGGCAGCACAAGTTTGAGGTGAGGACAATTTTTGTCAGGGGTCCATCCTTCAATATAAGGATTTTTTGCAGTCAGGTCCCAGCCCAGGGGCCCCTGTGCACATCCTTTGTCCCTTTTCCCTGGGAAAGAAAACTCACAGGTCCAGGTTCCTGATGTCAGTTTGTAGGGCTCCCTTGGGTCTATCAGGGCAGCACAAGTTTGAGGTGGGGACAACTTTGGTCTGGGCTCCATCCTTCGATATAAGGAGTTTTTGCAGTCAGGTCCCATCCCAGGGGCCCCTGGGCACATCCTTTGTCCCTTTTCCCTGGGAAAGAAAACTCACAGGTCCAGGTTCCTGATGTCAGTTTGTAGGGCTCCCTTGGGTCTATCAGGGCAGCACAAGTTTGATGTGGGGACAACTTCGGTCTGGGCTCCATCCTTCGATATAAGGATTTTTTGCAGTCAGTGCCAAGCCCAGGGGCCCTTGGGCACATCGTTTGGCCATTTTGCCTGGGAAAGAAAACTCATAGGTCCAGGTTCCTGATGTCAGTTTGTAGGGCTCCCTTGGGTCTATCAGGGCAGCACAAGTTTGAGGTGGGGACAACTTCGGTCTGGACTCCATCCTTCGATATAAGAATTTTCCTCAGTCAGGTCCCGGGCCAGGCGCCCCTGGGCACATCCTTTGTCCCTTTTCCCTGGGAAAGAAAACTCACAGGTCCAGGTTCCTGATGTGTGTTTGTAGGGCTCCCTTGTGTCTACCAGGGCAGCACAAGTTTGAGGTGAGGACAATTTTGGTCAGGGGTCCATCCTTCAATATAAGGATTTTATGCAGTCAGTTCCCAGCCCAGGGGCCCCTGGGCACATCCTTTGTCCCTTTTCCCTGGGAAAGAAAACTCACAGGTCCAGGTTCCTGATGTCAGTTTGTAGGGCTCCCTTGGGTCTATCAGGGCAGCACAAGTTTGAGGTGGGGACAACTTCGGTCTGGACTCCATCCTTCGATATAAGAATTTTCCTCAGTCAGGTCCCGGGCCAGGCGCCCCTGGGCACATCCTTTGTCCCTTTTCCCTGGGAAAGAAAATTCACAGGTCCAGGTTCCTGATGTGTGTTGGTAGGGCTCCCTTGTGTCTACCAGGGCAGCACAAGTTTGAGGTGAGGACAATTTTGGTCAGGGGTCCATCCTTCAATATAAGGATTTTATGCAGTCAGGTCCCAGCCCAGGGGCCCCTGGGCACATCCTTTGTCCCTTTTCCCTGGGAAAGAAAACTCACAGGTCCAGGTTCCTGATGTCAGTTTGTAGGGCTCCCTTGGGTCTATCAGGGCAGCACAAGTTTGAGGTGAGGACAATTTTGGTCTGGGCTCCATCCTTCAATATAAGGATTTTTTGCAGTCAGGGCCCAGCCTAGGGCCAGGCTCCCCTGGGCACATCCTTTGTCCCTTTTCCCTGGGAAAGAAAATTCACAGGTCCAGTTTCCGGATTTGAGTTTGTAGGGCTCCCTTGGGTCTATCAGGGCAGCACAAGTTTGAGGTGGGGACAATTTTGGTCTGGGGTCCATCCTTTGATATAAGGATTTTTTGCAGTCAGGTCCCGGGCCAGGGACCCCTGGGCACATCCTTTGTCCCTTTTCCCTGGGAAAGCAAACTCACCAGTCCAGGTTCCTGATGTCAGTTTGTAGGGCTCCCTTGGGTCTACCAGGGCAGCACAAGTTTGAGGTGGGGACAACTTTGGTCAGGGGTCCATCCTTCGATATAAGGATTTTTGGCAGTCATGTCCCAGCCCAGGGGCCCCTGAGCACATCCTTCGGCCATTTTCCCTGGGAAAGAAAACTCACCAGTCCAGGTTCCTGATGTCAGTTTGTAGGGCTCCCTTGGGTCTATCTGGGCAGCACAAGTTTGAGGTGAGGACAATTTTGGTCAGGGGTCCATCCTTCAATAGAAGGATTTTTTGCAGTCAGTTCCCAGCCCAGGGCCAGGCTCCCCTGGGCACACCCTTTGTCCCTTTTCCCTGGGAAAGAAAACTCACAGGTCCAGGTTCCTGATGTCACTTTGTAGGTCTCCCTTGGGTCTACCGGAGCAACACAAGTTTGAGGTGGGGACAACTTTGGTCTGGGCTCCATCCTTCGATATCAGGATTTTATGCAGTCAGGTCCCAGCCCAGGGGCCCCTGGGCACATCCTTTGGCCATTTTCCCTTGGAAAGAAAACTCACCAGTCCAGGTTCCTGATGTCAGTTTGTAGGGCTCCCTTGGGTCTATCAGGGCAGCACAAGTTTGTGGTGGGGACAACTTTGATCTGGAATCCATCCTTCGATATAAGGAGTTTTTGCAGTCAGGTCCCAGCCCAGGGGCCCCTGGGCACATCCTTTGTCCCTTTTCCCTGGGAAAGAAAACTCACCAGTCCAGGTTCCTGATGTCAGTTTGTAGGGCTCCCTTGGGTCTATCAGG
The DNA here is from genome assembly GCF_050655825.1 of Lonchura striata. Taxonomy (NCBI): domain Eukaryota; kingdom Metazoa; phylum Chordata; class Aves; order Passeriformes; family Estrildidae; genus Lonchura; species Lonchura striata. The sequence goes on along the minus strand of NC_140707.1, from coordinate 14,580,590 downwards.
GCAGCACAAGTTTGAGGTGAGGACAATTTTGGTCAGGGGTCCATCCTTCAATATAAGGATTTTTTGCAGTCAGGACCAAGCCCAGGGGCCCCTGCGCACATTCTTTGTCCCTTTTCCCTGGGAAAGAAAACTCACAGGTCCAGGTTCCTGATGTCAGTTTGTAGGGCTCCCTTGGGTCTATCTGGGCAGCACAAGTTTGAGGTGAGGACAATTTTGGTCTGGGCTCCATCCTTCAATATAAAGATATTTTGCAGTCAGGTTCCAGCCCAGGGCCAGGCTCCCCTGGGCACATCCTTTGTCCCTTTTCCCTGGGAAAGAAAACTCACCAGTCCAGGTTCCTGATGTCAGTTTGTAGGGCTCCCTTGGGTCGATCAGGGCAGCACAAGTTTGAGGTGAGGACAATTTTGGTCAGGGGTCCATCCTTCAATATAAAGATTTTTGCAGTCAGGTCCCAGCCCAGGGGCCCCTGGGCACATCCTTTGTCCCTTTTCCCTGGGAAAGAAAACTCACCAGTCCAGGTTCCTGATGTCAGTTTGTAGGGCTCCCTTGGGTCTATCAGGGCAGCACAAGTTTGAGGTGGGGACAACTTCGGTCTGGGCTCCATCCTTCGATATAAGGATTTTTTGCAGTCAGTGCCAAGCCCAGGGCCCCTTGGGCACATCTTTTGGCCATTTTCCCTGGGAAAGAAAACTCACAGGTCCAGGTTCCTGATGTCAGTTTGTAGGGCTCCCTTGGGTCTATCAGGGCAGCACAAGTTTGAGGTGGGGACAACTTCGGTCTGGGCTCCATCCTTCGATATAAGAATTTTCCTCAGTCAGGTCCCGGGCCAGGCGCCCCTGGGCACATCCTTTGTCCCTTTTCCCTGGGAAAGAAAACTCACAGGTCCAGGTTCCTGATGTGTGTTTGTAGGGCTCCCTTGTGTCTACCAGGGCAGCACAAGTTTGAGGTGGGGACAACTTTGGTCTGGGGTCCATCCTTCGATATAAGGATTTTTTGCAGTCAGGGCCCAGCCCAGGGGCCCCTGGGCTCATCCTTTCTCTCGTTTTCACTGGGAAAGAAATCTCACAGGTCCAGGTTCCTGATGTCAGTTTGTAGGGCTCCCTTGGGTCTATCAGGGCAGCACAAGTTTGAGGTGGGGACGACTTTGGTCTGGGGTCCATCCATCGATATAAGGATTTTTTGCAGTCAGGTCCGAGCCCAGGGGCCCCGGACACATCCTTTGTCCCTTTTCCCTGGGAAAGAAAACTCACAGGTCCAGGTTCCTGATGTCAGTTTGTAGGGCTCCCTTGGGTCTATCAGGGCAGCACAAGTTTGTGGTGGGGACAACTTTGGTCTGGAATCCATCCTTCGATATAAGGATTTTTTGCAGTCAGGTCCCAGCCCAGGGGCCCCTGGGCACATCCTTTGTCACTTTTCCCTGGGAAAGAAAACTCACCAGTCCAGGTTCCTGATGTGAGTTTGTAGGGCTCCCTTGGGTCTATCAGGGCAGCACAAGTTTGAGGTGGGGACAACTTTGGTCTGGGCTCCATCCTTCGATATAAGAATTTTCCTCAGTCAGGTCCCGGGCCAGGCGCCCCTGGGCACATCCTTTGTCCCTTTTCCCTGGGAAAGAAAACTCACCAGTCCAGGTTCCTGATGTGAGTTTGTAGGGCTCCCTTGGGTCTATCTGGGCAGCACAAGTTTGAGGTGAGGACAATTTTGGTCAGGGGTCCATCCTTCAATATAAGGATTTTTGCAGTCAGGTCCCAGCCCAGGGGCCCCTGGGCACATCCTTTGTCCCTTTTCCCTGGGAAAGAAAACTCACAGGTCCAGGTTCCTGATGTCAGTTTGTAGGGCTCCCTTGGGTCTATCAGGGCAGCACAAGTTTGAGGTGGGGACAACTTTGGTCTGGGCTCCATCCTTCGATATAAGGAGTTTTTGCAGTCAGGTCCCAGCCCAGGGGCCCCTGGGCACATCCTTTGTCCCTTTTCCCTGGGAAAGAAAACTCACCAGTCCAGGTTCCTGATGTCAGTTTGTAGGGCTCCCTTGGGTCTATCAGGGCAGCACAAGTTTGAGGTGGGGACAACTTCGGTCTGGGCTCCATCCTTCGATATAAGGATTTTTTGCAGTCAGTGCCAAGCCCAGGGGCCCTTGGGCACATCGTTTGGCCATTTTCCCTGGGAAAGAAAACTCACAGGTCCAGGTTCCTGATGTCAGTTTGTAGGGCTCCCTTGGGTCTATCAGGGCAGCACAAGTTTGAGGTGGGGACAACTTCGGTCTGGGCTCCATCCTTCGATATAAGAATTTTCCTCAGTCAGGTCCCGGGCCAGGCGCCCCTGGGCACATCCTTTGTCCCTTTTCCCTGGGAAAGAAAACTCACAGGTCCAGGTTCCTGATGTGTGCTTGTAGGGCTCCCTTGTGTCTACCAGGGCAGCACAAGTTTGAGGTGAGGACAATTTTGGTCAGGGGTCCATCCTTCAATATAAGGATTTTTGCAGTCAGGTCCCAGCCCAGGGGCCCCTGGGCACATCCTTTGTCCCTTTTCCCTGGGAAAGAAAACTCACAGGTCCAGGTTCCTGATGTCAGTTTGTAGGGCTCCCTTGGGTCTACCAGGGCAGCACAAGTTTGAGGTGGGGACAACTTTGGTCAGGGGTCCATCCTTCGATAAAAGGATTTTTGGCAGTCATGTCCCAGCCCAGGGGCCCCTGAGCACATCCTTTGGCCATTTTCCCTGGGAAAGAAAACTCACCAGTCCAGGTTCCTGATGTCAGTTTGTAGGGCTGCCTTGGGTCTATCAGGGCAGCACAAGTTTGAGGTGGGGACAATTTTGGTCTGGGGTCCATCCTTCGATATAAGGATTTTTTGCAGTCAGGTCCCAGCCCAGGGGCCCCTGGGCACATCCTTTGTCCCTTTTCCCTGGGAAAGAAAACTCACAGGTCCAGGTTCCTGATGTCAGTTTGTAGGGCTCCCTTGGGTCTATCAGGGCAGCACAAGTTTGAGGTGGGGACAACTTTGGTCTGGGCTCCATCCTTCGATATAAGGAGTTTTTGCAGTCAGGTCCCAGCCCAGGGGCCCCTGGGCACATCCTTTGTCCCTTTTCCCTGGGAAAGAAAACTCACCAGTCCAGGTTCCTGATGTCAGTTTGTAGGGCTCCCTTGGGTCTATCAGGGCAGCACAAGTTTGAGGTGGGGACAACTTCGGTCTGGGCTCCATCCTTCGATATAAGGATTTTTTGCAGTCAGTGCAAAGCCCAGGGGCCCTTGGGCACATCGTTTGGCCATTTTCCCTGGGAAAGAAAACTCACAGGTCCAGGTTCCTGATGTCACTTTGTAGGGCTCCCTTGGGTCTATCAGGGCAGCACAAGTTTGAGGTGGGGACAACTTCGGTCTGGGCTCCATCCTTCGATATAAGAATTTTCCTCAGTCAGGTCCCGGGCCAGGCGCCCCTGGGCACATCCTTTGTCCCTTTTCCCTGGGAAAGAAAACTCACAGGTCCAGGTTCCTGATGTCAGTTTGTAGGGCTCCCTTGTGTCTACCAGGGCAGCACAAGTTTGAGGTGAGGACAATTTTGGTCAGGGGTCCATCCTTCAATATAAGGATTTTTGCAGTCAGGTCCCAGCCCAGGGGCCCCTGGGCACATCCTTTGTCCCTTTTCCCTGGGAAAGAAAACTCACAGGTCCAGGTTCCTGATGTCAGTTTGTAGGGCTCCCTTGGGTCTATCTGGGCAGCACAAGTTTGAGGTGAGGACAATTTTGGTCTGGGCTCCATCCTTCAATATAAGGATTTTTTGCAGTCAGGGCCCAGCCCAGGGCCAGGCTCCCCTGGGCACATCCTTTGTCCCTTTTCCCTGGGAAAGAAAACTCACCAGTCCAGGTTCCTGATGTCAGTTTGTAGGGCTCCCTTGGGTCTACCAGGGCAGCACAAGTTTGAGGTGGGGACAACTTTGGTCAGGGGTCCATCCTTCGATATAAGGATTTTTGGCAGTCATGTCCCAGCCCAGGGGCCCCTGGGCACATCCTTTGGCCATTTTCCCTGGGAAAGAAAACTCACCAGTCCAGGTTCCTGATGTCAGTTTGTAGGGCTCCCTTGGGTCTATCAGGGCAGCACAAGTTTGAGGTGGGGACAATTTTGGTCTGGGGTCCATCCTTCGATATAAGGATTTTTTGCAGTCAGGGCCCAGCCCAGGGGCGCCTGGGCACAACCTTTGGCCATTTTCCCTTGGAAAGAAAACTCACAGGTCCAGGTTCCTGATGTCAGTTTGTAGGGCTCCCTTGGGTCTATCAGGGCAGCACAAGTTTGAGGTGGGGACATCTTTGGTCTGGGGTCCATCCTTCGATATAAGGAGTTTTTGCAGTCAGGTCCCAGGCCAGGGGCCCCTGGGCACATCCTTTGGCCATTTTCCCTGGGAAAGAAAACTCACCAGTCCAGGTTCCTGATGTCAGTTTGTAGGGCTCCCATGGGTCAATCAGGGCAGCACAAGTTTGAGGTGGGGACAGTTTTGGTCTGAGGTCCATCCTTCGATATAAGGATTTTATGCAGTCGGGGCCCAGCCCAGGGGCCCCTGGGCACATCCTTTGTCCCTTTTCCCTGGGAAAGAAAATTCACAGGTCCAGGTTCCTGATGTCAGTTTGTAGGGCTCCCTTGGGTCTATCTGGGCAGCACAAGTTTGAGGTGAGGACAACTTCGGTCTGGGCTCCATCCTTCGATATAAGGAGTTTTTGCAGTCAGGTCCCAGCCCAGGGGCCCCTGGGCACATCCTTTGTCCCATTTCCCTGGGAAAAAAAACTCACAGGTCCAGGTTCCTGATGTCAGTTTGTAGGGCTCCCTTGGGTCTATCAGGGCAGCACAAGTTTGAGGTGGGGACAACTTCGGTCGGGAATCCATCCTTCGATATAAGGAGTTTTTGCAGTCAGTGCCCAGCCCATGGGTTCTTGGGCACATCGTTTGGCCATTTTCCCTGGGAAAGAAAACTCACAGGTCCAGGTTCCTGATGTCACTTTGTAGGGCTCCCTTGGGTCTATCAGGGCAGCACAAGTTTGAGGTGGGGACAATTTTGGTCTGGGGTCCATCCTGCGATATAAGGATTGTATGCAGTCAGGTCCCGGGCCAGGGACCCCTGGGCACATCCTTTGTCCCTTTTCCCTGGGAAAGAAAACTCACCAGTCCAGGTTCCTGATGTCAGTTTGTAGGGCTCCCTTGGGTCAATCAGGGCAGCACAAGTTTGAGGTGGGGACAATTTTGTTCTGGGGTCCATCCTTCGATATAAGGATTTTATGCAGTCGGGGCCCAGTCCAGGGGCTCCTGGGCACATCCTTTGTCCCTTTTCCCTGGGAAAGAAAATTCACAGGTCCAGGTTCCTGATGTCAGTTTGTAGGGCTCCCTTGGGTCTATCTGGGCAGCACAAGTTTGAGGTGAGGACAATTTTGGTCTGGGCTCCATCCTTCAATATAAGGATTTTTTGCAGTCAGGGCCCAGCCCAGGGCCAGGCTCCCCTGGGCACATCCTTTATCCCTTTTCGATGGGAAAGAAAACTCACAGGTCCAGGTTCCTGATGTCACTTTGTAGGCCTCCCTTGGGTCTACCAGAGCAACACAAGTTTGAGGTGGGGACAACTTTGGTCTAGGGTCCATCCTTCGATATAAGGATTTTTTGCAGTCAGGTCCCACCCAAGGGGCCCCAGGGCACATGCTTTGTCCCTTTTCCCTGGGAAAGAAAACTCACAGGTCCAGGTTCCTGATGTCAGTTTGTAGGGCTCCCTTGGGTCTATCAGGGCAGCACAAGTTTGAGGTGGGGACAACTTTGGTCTGGGGTCCATCCTTCCATATAAGGATTTTTTCCTGTCAGGTCCCAGCCCACGGGCCCCTGGGCACATCCTTTGTCCCTTTTCCCTGGGAAAGAAAACTCACAGGTCCAGGTTCCTGATGTCAGTTTGTAGGGCTCCCTTGGGTCTATCAGGGCAGCACAAGTTTGTGGTGGGGAGTATTTTGGTCTGGGGTCCATCCTTCGATATAAGGATTTTTTGCAGTCATTGCCTGGACCAGGCCCAGGGGCCCCTGGGCACATCCTTTGTCCCTTTTCCTTGGGAAAGAAAATTCACAGGTCCAGGTTCCTGATGTCAGTTTGTAGGGCTCCCTTGGGTCTATCAGGGCAGCACAAGTTTGAGGTGGGGACAACTTTGGTCTGGGGTCCATCCTTCGATATAAGGAGTTTTTGCAGTCAGGGCCCAGCCCAGGGGCCCCAGGGCACATCCTTTTTCCCTTTTCCCTGGGAAAGAAAACTCACAGGTCCAGGTTCCTGATGTCAGTTTGTAGGGCTCCCTTGGGTCTATCAGGGCAGCACAAGTTTGTGGTGGGGACTATTTTGGTCTGGGGTCCATCCTTCGATATAAGGATTTTTTGCATTCAGGGCCCAGCCCAGGGGCCCCTGGGCACATCCTTTGTCCTTTTTCCCTGGGAAAGAAAATTCACAGGTCCAGGTTCCTGATGTCAGTTTGTAGGGCTCTCTTGGGTCTATCAGGGCAGCACAAGTTTGAGGTGGGGACAACTTTGGTCTGGGGTCCATCCTTCGATATAAGAATTTTCCTCAGTCAGGTCCCGGGCCAGGCGCCCCTGGGCACATCCTTTGTCCCTTTTCCCTGGGAAAGAAAACTCACCAGTCCAGGTTCCTGATGTCAGTTTGTAGGGCTCCCTTGGGTCTATCAGGGCAGCACAAGTTTGAGGTGAGGACAATTTTGGTCAGGGGTCCATCCTTCAATATAAGGATTTTTGCAGTCAGGTCCCAGCCCAGGGGCCCCTGGGCACATCCTTTGTCCCTTTTCCCTGGGAAAGAAAACTCACAGGTCCAGGTTCCTGATGTCAGTTTGTAGGGCTCCCTTGGGTCTATCAGGGCAGCACAAGTTTGAGGTGGGGACAACTTTGGTCTGGGCTCCATCCTTCGATATAAGGAGTTTTTGCAGTCAGGTCCCAGCCCAGGGGCCCCTGGGCACATCCTTTGTCCCTTTTCCCTGGGAAAGAAAACTCACCAGTCCAGGTTCCTGATGTCAGTTTGTAGGGCTCCCTTGGGTCTATCAGGGCAGCACAAGTTTGAGGTGGGGACAACTTCGGTCTGGGCTCCATCCTTCGATATAAGGATTTTTTGCAGTCAGTGCAAAGCCCAGGGGCCCTTGGGCACATCGTTTGGCCATTTTCCCTGGGAAAGAAAACTCACAGGTCCAGGTTCCTGATGTCAGTTTGTAGGGCTCCCTTGGGTCTATCAGGGCAGCACAAGTTTGAGGTGGGGACAACTTCGGTCTGGGCTCCATCCTTCGATATAAGAATTTTCCTCAGTCAGGTCCCGGGCCAGGCGCCCCTGGGCACATCCTTTGTCCCTTTTCCCTGGGAAAGAAAACTCACAGGTCCAGGTTCCTGATGTCAGTTTGTAGGGCTCCCTTGTGTCTACCAGGGCAGCACAAGTTTGAGGTGAGGACAATTTTGGTCAGGGGTCCATCCTTCAATAGAAGGATTTTTGCAGTCAGGTCCCAGCCCAGGGGCCCCTGGGCACATCCTTTGTCCCTTTTCCCTGGGAAAGAAAACTCACAGGTCCAGGTTCCTGATGTCAGTTTGTAGGGCTCCCTTGGGTCTATCTGGGCAGCACAAGTTTGAGGTGAGGACAATTTTGGTCTGGGCTCCATCCTTCAATATAAGGATTTTTTGCAGTCAGGGCCCAGCCCAGGGCCAGGCTCCCCTGGGCACATCCTTTGTCCCTTTTCCCTGGGAAAGAAAACTCACCAGTCCAGGTTCCTGATGTCAGTTTGTAGGGCTCCCTTGGGTCTACCAGGGCAGCACAAGTTTGAGGTGGGGACAACTTTGGTCAGGGGTCCATCCTTCGATATAAGGATTTTTGGCAGTCATGTCCCAGCCCAGGGGCCCCTGGGCACATCCTTTGGCCATTTTCCCTGGGAAAGAAAACTCACCAGTCCAGGTTCCTGATGTCAGTTTGTAGGGCTCCCTTGGGTCTATCAGGGCAGCACAAGTTTGAGGTGGGGACAATTTTGGTCTGGGGTCCATCCTTCGATATAAGGATTTTTTGCAGTCAGGGCCCAGCCCAGGGGCGCCTGGGCACAACCTTTGGCCATTTTCCCTTGGAAAGAAAACTCACAGGTCCAGGTTCCTGATGTCAGTTTGTAGGGCTCCCTTGGGTCTATCAGGGCAGCACAAGTTTGAGGTGGGGACAACTTTGGTCTGGGCTCCATCCTTCGATATAAGGAGTTTTTGCAGTCAGGTCCCAGCCCAGGGGCCCCTGTGCACATCCTTTGTCCCTTTTCCCTGGGAAAGAAAACTCACTGGTCCAGGTTCCTGATGTCAGTTTGTAGGGCTCCCTTGGGTCTATCAGGGCAGCACAAGTTTGAGGTGGGGACATCTTTGGTCTGGGGTCCATCCTTCGATATAAGGAGTTTTTGCAGTCAGGTCCCAGGCCAGGGGCCCCTGGGCACATCCTTTGGCCATTTTCCCTGGGAAAGAAAACTCACCAGTCCAGGTTCCTGATGTCAGTTTGTAGGGCTCCCATGGGTCAATCAGGGCAGCACAAGTTTGAGGTGGGGACAGTTTTGGTCTGGGCTCCATCCTTCGATATAAGGATTTTATGCAGTCGGGGCCCAGCCCAGGGGCCCCTGGGCACATCCTTTGTCCCTTTTCCCTGGGAAAGAAAATTCACAGGTCCAGGTTCCTGATGTCAGTTTGTAGGGCTCCCTTGGGTCTATCTGGGCAGCACAAGTTTGAGGTGAGGACAACTTCGGTCTGGGCTCCATCCTTCGATATAAGGAGTTTTTGCAGTCAGGTCCCAGCCCAGGGGCCCCTGGGCACATCCTTTGTCCCTTTTCCCTGGGAAAAAAAACTCACAGGTCCAGGTTCCTGATGTCAGTTTGTAGGGCTCCCTTGGGTCTATCAGGGCAGCACAAGTTTGAGGTGGGGACAACTTCGGTCGGGAATCCATCCTTCGATATAAGGAGTTTTTGCAGTCAGTGCCCAGCCCATGGGTTCTTGGGCACATCGTTTGGCCATTTTCCCTGGGAAAGAAAACTCACAGGTCCAGGTTCCTGATGTCACTTTGTAGGGCTCCCTTGGGTCTATCAGGGCAGCACAAGTTTGAGGTGGGGACAATTTTGGTCTGGGGTCCATCCTTTGATATAAGGATTTTTTGCAGTCAGGTCCCGGGCCAGGGACCCCTGGGCACATCCTTTGTCCCTTTTCCCTGGGAAAGAAAACTCACCAGTCCAGGTTCCTGATGTCAGTTTGTAGGGCTCCCTTGGGTCAATCAGGGCAGCACAAGTTTGAGGTGGGGACAATTTTGGTCTGGGGTCCATCCTTCGATATAAGGATTTTATGCAGTCGGGGCCCAGTCCAGGGGCTCCTGGGCACATCCTTTGTCCCTTTTCCCTGGGAAAGAAAATTCACAGGTCCAGGTTCCTGATGTCAGTTTGTAGGGCTCCCTTGGGTCTATCTGGGCAGCACAAGTTTGAGGTGAGGACAATTTTGGTCTGGGCTCCATCCTTCAATATAAGGATTTTTTGCAGTCAGGGCCCAGCCCAGGGCCAGGCTCCCCTGGGCACATCCTTTATCCCTTTTCGATGGGAAAGAAAACTCACAGGTCCAGGTTCCTGATGTCACTTTGTAGGCCTCCCTTGGGTCTACCAGAGCAACACAAGTTTGAGGTGGGGACAACTTTGGTCTAGGGTCCATCCTTCGATATAAGGATTTTTTGCAGTCAGGTCCCACCCAAGGGGCCCCAGGGCACATGCTTTGTCCCTTTTCCCTGGGAAAGAAAACTCACAGGTCCAGGTTCCTGATGTCAGTTTGTAGGGCTCCCTTGGGTCTATCAGGGCAGCACAAGTTTGAGGTGGGGACAACTTTGGTCTGGGGTCCATCCTTCCATATAAGGATTTTTTCCTGTCAGGTCCCAGCCCACGGGCCCCTGGGCACATCCTTTGTCCCTTTTCCCTGGGAAAGAAAACTCACAGGTCCAGGTTCCTGATGTCAGTTTGTAGGGCTCCCTTGGGTCTATCAGGGCAGCACAAGTTTGTGGTGGGGAGTATTTTGGTCTGGGGTCCATCCTTCGATATAAGGATTTTTTGCAGTCTTTGCCTGGACCAGGCCCAGGGGCCCCTGGGCACATCCTTTGTCCCTTTTCCTTGGGAAAGAAAATTCACAGGTCCAGGTTCCTGATGTCAGTTTGTAGGGCTCCCTTGGGTCTATCAGGGCAGCACAAGTTTGAGGTGGGGACAACTTTGGTCTGGGGTCCATCCTTCGATATAAGGAGTTTTTGCAGTCAGGGCCCAGCCCAGGGGCCCCAGGGCACATCCTTTTTCCCTTTTCCCTGGGAAAGAAAACTCACAGGTCCAGGTTCCTGATGTCAGTTTGTAGGGCTCCCTTGGGTCTATCAGGGCAGCACAAGTTTGTGGTGGGGACTATTTTGGTCTGGGGTCCATCCTTCGATATAAGGATTTTTTGCATTCAGGGCCCAGCCCAGGGGCCCCTGGGCACATCCTTTGTCCTTTTTCCCTGGGAAAGAAAATTCACAGGTCCAGGTTCCTGATGTCAGTTTGTAGGGCTCTCTTGGGTCTATCAGGGCAGCACAAGTTTGAGGTGGGGACAACTTTGGTCTGGGGTCCATCCTTCGATATAAGGATTTTCTTCAGTCAGGTCCCGGGCCAGGCGCCCCTGGGCACATCCTTTGTCCCTTTTCCCTGGGAAAGAAAACTCACAGGTCCAGGTTCCTGATGTCAGTTTGTAGGGCTCCCTTGGGTCTATCAGGGCAGCACAAGTTTGCGGTGCGGACAACTTCGGTCTACGATCCATCCTTCGATATATGGATTTTTTGCAGTCAGGGTCCAGCCCTGGGCCAGGGGCCCCTGGGCACATCATTTGTCCCTTTTTCCTGGAAAAGAAAAGTCACCAGTCCAGGTTCCTGATGTCAGTTTGTAGGGCTCCCTTGGGTCTATCAGGGCAGCACAAGTTTTAGGAGGGGACAACTTCGGTCTGGGGTCCATCCTGCGATATAAGGATTTTTTGCCGTCAGGTTCCAGCCGAGGGCCAGGGGCCCCTGGGCAGATCCTTTGGTCATTTTCCCTGGGAAAGAAAACTCACCAGTCCAGGTTCCTGATGTCAGTTTGTAGGGCTCCCTTGGGTCTATCATGGGAGCACAAGTTTGTGGTTCGCCAAGGTGTCTCCTTGAGGACAGCATTAAAACCACCGGGTATCAGCAGGGCTTGGGGCAGGACTGGCCAACCCCAGAGCACCTCACAAAGCCCTCTGTGTGTCTGATGCAGTCGAGTTGCACCTGGGGGGTTCTGAAAGTCGCAGTTCTGAGAGAAAATTCTGTTTAACTCGTACACGTTGGCTGGGTGTGTCCCCCCAGTACAGCTCGGTTCTTCTCTGAGGCGGTGCCTGGCAGGGTCTCTCTCTGTTAAGGGCCGGGTGTGTTTTTGGCCCAACACGGTGAAGGTGGATTATTTGCTTCAGCAAGAGCTGATGATGTCTGATGGGGTTTTTAGGTACCTCAGCGGCCAGGAGCACGTGTCTAGGTCACTTGGAACACTTTTTGATCTCGTTCAGTTCTTTTCCTTGTGAGGCTCTGCAGGCTGCTGGCCAGGCCCAAAGTAAGGAAGGTTGCCCCAGTGTCCGTGCTCATGTCAATAGTTTAATTTATTTGGCTTTTCTAGGAGCAGACGTCGTGGAGGACCTTGGTGCTGTTTTCACTGGCCTCCTGCACTCTCTGAGAGAACCCCTTGCTCCCTGCTTGATGTTCCAGCTCTGTGACAAAGCTGCTAAGTATCCTCAGCTCTACCAGTTTAACCGATACTATAGGCTCTGGATGCCCAAGCAGTCCCAGGAACCTGTGGTATGGAATCCCTGAAGTCACTGAATTCTTGAGCCAGTATTCCTATAAAATCCTCGCAGTCGACAGAGGTAACATTTCCATCAGAAACAGCGTTTTTATTGAGGAGGTAATTCTGCATCTCTTGTTGATCATGCTGGGGACACACGTTTGCTCCAGGGCTTTTCTCTGATGACACAAGAGGTCTCTGTGGTGTTTGGGAGGCGATGCCAGGGCTCAGGGCTCATACAGAGACTCCTCAGCAGGCACAGCAGAGCCTGGTGTGTGCTGTGGCCTCTGTTTACAGCGCCCAGAGTTCCCCCGGGTGGGTGGGGGATCACAGGCCCCTGGGCTGGGTTTGGTGAGTTTTTCTCAGCTCAGCAGTGTGAACACTCCAGATGCCCCTGGGGACACTGCTGGACAGCATCCATCCACTCTCTCCATCCACTCATTTGTACCCAGGAATGTAGGAAACTCTGACTGGGGACAGGCAGTAGTTTTGAAAATCATGCCCTAGCCTTTTTCTCTAGGGACGAACCAAGCAAGTGCCCTGAAACCAGCGGAGCAGCTGCAGGGGCTGAAGGGGACAGAAAGGGCTCCCCAGCACCTTTTGCCTCTGTTCTCTGCCATTCCCCAAAAGGCTTGCAGTCCCGGAAGAGGCATTTGTCATGCAGCCTACCAAAATAAAGACCTGTAAAATCCTAGCTCTGCCTTTTGTTTAACGTGTTCTTACTTCCTTTTTATGTCATCACAGAAAGCAAGGAAAGAAGAAATGTGACTGGTTCCCACTATTGCTCCGTGCAGGCATTTTTAAAGGCTGCTGTACTTCTGTCCTCTTTTTCCACTCCAAGCTTGACTTTTCACCTCCTTTTTCAAGGTCTGCTGCTTTGGGTGTCCCAAGCAGGGCTGGGTTCCTCGGCAGGGGTCTTAGGAGTTGGTGCAGATTCTGCTTTTTCCGAAGGTATATCAAAGCGTGCGAGCAAAAGGACTGTTTTGTCCAGGGGAAAGCTTTCTCTCAATGACCATCAATGCATGTATGCGTTTTAATTGTGTAACCAGGTGGATTAAGAAAAGCCAACACCTGTAGCAGATTTCTGTTGGATCTGTGTCTGTGAGAAGTGGGCTGTGTGCTGGAGAGGGAGATACGCTGTTGGAGAGTGGCAACAGCAGCAGGTGTGAGCTGTGAGGATGAGGAGGGCTCAGAGCAGCCCCAGGTGTGAGCTGTTAGCATGATGAGGGCTCAGAGCAGCCACAGGTGTGAGCTATTAGGATGATGAGGGCTCAGAGCAGCCCCAGGTGTGAGTTGTTAAGATGATGAGGGCTCAGAGCAGCCACAGGTGTGAGCTGTTAGGATGATGAGGAGGGGCGGGGTCCTGCCGGGGGAGGTTATTTAAGGGCGAGGGTTTACCTTTGCTGGCTTTTGCACGGAGCTGCTGGAGAAGAGGAGTTTATGGGGGGGCTCCCGGGGCTGTCTCCTGGAAGGATGGTGAGCACCTCGGACAGGGTCCGGGGAATCACCTGGATACACACTTGGATACGTGGAGCATTGCTCAAAGCGTAGCGGGGACTTTTCCCCTTTCCCTTTGAAATTTCGTCATCCTGAGGTTGAATTGGAGGGGGCAGTCCTGTGGTCCCGCCTTTTAAGAGGTTTGGACTGAGGTAAAAAGCTCCCTTTTGCCATCATTTGAGGAAAGCCGCTTCTTTTCTGCTCTTCTAGGGGACGCAGTTGAAGGGGAGCCCACGTTTCTGTGCCCTCGTTGGGGTGAGGTGAGCGCCGGAGCGTGGCGTCAGTGTCGGGGCTTCAGAGGAAGGGAGCTGCAGCCGTGGCAGCGCTGGCAGGGCAGGGATCGGGCTGTGCCGCTGCATTCGGGGCGCTTCTTCTGCCCCCGGCCCGGCAGCGAAGGGTCCGGCGCGGAGCCCTGCCGGCAGTGCCGGGGCTGGCCGGGGCGGAAGGGGAGCTGGGCGCGGCTGGGCTGCCGCGGGCCCGCCGGAGCCGCACCGGTGCGAGCCGTGCGGAGCCGAGCGGAGCTTTGGCCGGGCCGGCGGGCGGGGTAGGCGGCGCGGGCGGGGCCGGTGCCGGCCGGTGCCGCCGCTCCGGGCGCGGGGCTCGGGCGCCGCCGGGGCCCCCCGGGCGCGGTGCCGGCCCCGCCGGGCCGGGGGCAGCGGGCGGGGGTCTCCCGGCGCGGCGCCGCCTCTGCCTGCCGGAGGAGCCGCTTTCCTGCTGGAGCCGCGCTGCGCCCGGGGCCGTGAGCGCGGCTTCGCATTTTCCAGCCTTCCTCGCTGCGGTGTTTTTTTAGGGTCTTATCAATGTGTTTTAATGATTTTGGGGCTATTTTTAGAGATCTTTTAGGAATATTTAGGGATTTTTTTAAAACTTCTTTGGCGGTTTTTAGGGGTGTTTTAGGGGTGCTTTAAAGTAGGGTATTTTTATTGTATTTTAAGGGCATTCTGAGGCTATTTGTATGTTTTTTGTGGGGGTTTTAAGTCATTTTGAAGTTGAGGGGTTTTTTAGGGCATTTTAATGTTTTTTTAGGGTCTTTTCATGGCATAGAGGCTGAGGGGCAGCTTGAGGGGCACTGTGGGGGCTTCAGGGTGACAGAGGCTGGGAGGTGAGGGAGGAACAGGGGAGGGGACAGTGGGTGGCACAGAGAGATGCTGAGGGGGGCAGGGGCAGCTGGAGGGTGACACAGAGAAGCTGGGGGCTGAGGGGCAGAGGAGAGGGATTAAGGGTGGCACACAGGAGCTGAGGGGCAGCTGAGAGGGGGCTTGAGGGGCAAAGGGGGGCTCGAGGGTGACAGCCAGAGCCTGAGGGCTGGGGGGCAGAGGGAGGGGTCAGGGGTGAAGGGAGAGGGTCTGAGGGCTGGACAGTCCAGTGGGGATCAGGGCTACAGGGTACAGCTTCGGAGGCAAGTTAGGGTACAGGTGCAGCACCCCTCACCCCAATGCTAACCTCACCCTAAGCAGCCTTTTCCCTTTTCACCCCCGACAACAGCAGCACAGCACAGCAAGCCTGACAGCGAGACCACACCGGAAGCCTCCCGCTGGGGCAGGGCAATGACCCTCGCACCAGGACAATGCCAGAACCCTCAGAGGACAACAGGACCCGCTGCAAAAAGGTAGGGATGACATCTGTGGGCTAGAGAGCAAGAGGAAGGGGCTTGGAGGCTGAGCAGGCTTCCTTGAGTGGTTTTTTTTTTTTTTGCAGGGCTATTAGGAATATTTAGGGGCTTTTTGAAGGCAGTCTCTGGTGACTTTTAGAGAATTGTTATACATTCCTAATGGCTATTTTAGAATTACTTGGTACATTTTTAGGGTCAGGATGAGGGTGAGACAGGATGCCCACTGAAAATGTGGAGTATTAGTGGAATGCTTTGGGAAGGTGCCAGTGGGTGAGGTGCCATGATGCTGTTCTGAAGGTTGTGATTTCTGAGCAAAGCAAAGTGGTTGTGGTTAGGGTTATACGGTTGCAGATTTCTCGAGGACAAATCCAGCACAGAAAAAAACAAGCCCCAAGATTTGTACTCTCAGATTGCAACACGTATTCAGCATGAAAAAAAATCCCTGAGTACTTGGGGGTGGGAGATGCAAGATGAGACAAATCCTGTGCCATTTTGACATTGAGAAGGAAAAAGGAAACATGGGACCTGACAAACCAGGGGAATTGCAGGGCCCTGGGAAAGAATGAGGGATATCTAAATGGTGAAAGCAAATTCAGAAGCCCAGGTTCCTGAAGTCAGTTTGTAGGGGTCCCTTGGGTCTATCAGGGCAGCACAAGTTTGAGGTGGGGCAACTTTGGTCTGTGATCCATCGTATGATATAAGGATTTTTTGCAGTCATGGCCTGGGCCAATGCCAGGGGCCCCTGGGCACATCCTTTGTCCCTTTTCCCTGGGAAAGAAAACTCACAGGTCCAGGTTCCTGATGTCAGTTTGTAGGGCTCCCTTGGGTCTATCAGGGCAGCACAAGTTTGAGGTGGGGACAACTTTGGTCTACGATCAATCCTTCGATATAAGGATTATTTGCAGTCAGGTCCTGGGCCAGGGGCCCCTGGGCACATGCTTTGTCCCTTTTCCCTTGGAAAGAAAACTCACAGGACCAGGTTCCTGATATCAGTTTGTAGGGCTTCCTTGGGTCTATCAGGGCAGCACAAGTTTGAGGTGGGGACAACTTTGGTCTGGGGTCCATCCTTCGATATAAGGATTTTTTGCAGTCAGGGCCCAGCCCAGGGCCCCCTGGGCACATCCTTTGGCCATTTTCCCTGGGAAAGAAAACCCAAAGGACCAGGTTCCTGATGTCAGTTTGTAGGGCTCCCTTGGGTCTATCAGGGCAGCACAATTTTGAGGTGGGGAGAACTTTGGTCTGGGGTCCATCCTGCGATATAAGGATTGTATGCAGTCAGGGCCCAGCCCAGGGCCAGGGGCCCCTGGGCACATCCTTTGTCCCTTTTCCCTGGGAAAGAAAACTCACAGGTCCAGGTTCCTGATGTCAGTTTGTAGGGCTCCCTTGGGTCTATCAGGGCAGCACAAGTTTGAGGTGGGGACACCTTTGGTCTGGGGTCCATCCTTTGATATAAGAATTGTATGCAGTGAGGTCCCTGGCCAGGGGCCCCTGGGCACATGCTTTGTCCCTTTTCCCTGGGAAAGAAAACTCACCAGTCCAGGTTCCTGATGTCAGTTTGTAGGGCTCCCTTGGGTCTATCAGGGCAGCACAAGTTTGAGGTGGGGACAACTTTGGTTTGGGGTCCATCCTTCGATATAAGGATTTTTTGCAGTCAGGTCTCAGCCCAGGGGCCCCTGGGCACATCCTTTGTCCTTTGTCCCTTTTCCCTGGGAAAGAAAACTCACAGGTCCAGGTTCCTGATGTCAGTTTGTAGGGCTCCCTTGGGTCTATCAGGGCAGCACAAGTTTGAGATGGGGACAATTTTGGTCCGGGGTCCAATCTTCGATATAAGGATTTTTTACAGTCAGGTCCAAACCCTGGAGCCCCTGGGCACATCCTTTGTCCCTTTTCCCTGGGAAAGAAAATTCACCGGTCCAGGTTCCTGAAGTCAGTTTGTAGGGCTCCCTTGGGTCTATCAGGGCAGCACAGGTTTGAGGTGGGGCAACTTTGTTTTACGACCAATCCTTCGATATAAGTGTTTTTTGCAGTCACATCCCGGGCCAGGGGCCCCTGGGCACATCCTTTGTCCCTTTACCCTGGGAAAGAAATCTCACCAGTCCAGGTTCCTGATGTCAGTTTGTAGGGGTCCCTTGGGTCTATCAGGGCAGCACAAGTTTGCGGTGGGGACAACTTACTTCTGGGGTCCATCCTTCGATATAAGGATTTTTTTGCAGTCAGGTCCTGGGCCAGGGGCCCCTGTGCACATCCTTTGGCCATTTTCCCTGGGAAAGAAAACCCAAAGGACCAGGTTCCTGATGTCAGTTTGTAGGGCTCCCTTGGGTCTATCAGGGCAGCACAATTTTGAGGAGGGGAGGACTTTGGTCTGGGGTCCATCCTGCGATATAAGGATTGTATGCAGTCAGGTCCCAGCCCAGGGGCCCCTGGGCACATCCTTAGTCCCTTTTCCCTGGGAAAGAAAATTCACCAGTCCAGGTTCCTGAAGTCAGTTTGTAGGGCTCCCTTGGGTCTATCAGGGCAGCACAGGTTTGAGGTGGGGCAACTTTGTTTTACGACCAATCCTTCGATATAAGTGTTTTTTGCAGTCAGATCCCGGGCCAGGGGCCCCTGGGCACATCCTTTGTCCCTTTTCCCTGGGAAAGAAATCTCACCAGTCCAGGTTCCTGATGTCAGTTTGTAGGGGTCCCTTGGGTCTATCAGGGCAGCACAACTTTGCGGTGGGGACAACTTTGGTCTGGGGTCCATCCTTCGATATAAGGATTTTTTTGCAGTCAGGTCCTGGGCCAGGGGCCCCTGGGCACATCCTTTGGCCATTTTCCCTGGGAAAGAAAACTCACAGGTCCAGGTTCCTGATGTCAGTTTGTAGGGCTCCCTTGGGTCTATCAGGGCAGCAGAAGTTTGACGTGGGGAGGACTTTGGTCTGGGGTCCATCCTGCGATATAAGGATTGTATGCAGTCAGGGCCCAGCCCAGGGCCAGAGGCCCCTGGGCACATCCTTTGTCCCTTTTCCCTGGGAAAGAAAACTCACAGGTCCAGGTTCCTGATGTCAGTTTGTAGGGCTCCCTTGGGTCTATCAGGGCAGCACAAGTTTGAGGTGGGGACAGCTTTGGTCTGGGGTCCATCCTTCGATATAAGGATTTTTTGCAGTGAGGTCCCTGGCCAGGGGCCCCTGGGCACATGCTTTGTCCCTTTTCCCTGGGAAAGAAAACTCACAGGTCCAGGTTCCTGATGTCACTTTGTAGGGCTCCCTTGGGTCTATCAGGGCAGCACAAGTTTGAGGTGGGGAGAACTTTGGTCTGGGCTCCATCCTTCGATAAAAGGATTTTTTGCAGTCAGGTCCTGGGCCAGGGGCCCCTGGGCACATCCTTTGGCCATTTTCCCTGGGAAAGAAAACTCACAGGTCCAGGTTCCTGATGTCAGTTTGTAGGGCTCCCTTGGGTCTATCAGGGCAGCACAAGTTTGGGCTGGGGAGAACTTCGGTCTGGGGTCCATCCTTCGATATAAGGATTTTTTGCAGTCAGGTCCCGGGCCAGGGGCCCTTGGGCACATCCTTTGTCGCTTTTCCCTGGGAAAGAAAACTCACAGGTCCAGGTTCCTGATGTCAGTTTGTAGGGCTCCCTTGGGTCTATCAGGGCAGCACAAGTTTGAGGTTAGGGACGACTTTGGTCTGGGGTCCATCCTTCGATATAAGGATTTTTTGATGTCAGGTTCTGGGCCAGGGGCCCCTGGGCACATCCCTTGTCCCTTTTCCCTGGGAAAGAAAACTCACAGGTCCAGGTTCCTGATGTCAGTTTGTAGGGCTCCCTTGGGTCTATCAGGGCAGCACAAGTTTGAGGTGGGGACAACTTTGGTTTGGGGTCCATCCTTCGACATAAGGATTTTTTGCAGTCAGGTTCTGGGCCAGGGCCAGGGACCCATGGGCACATCCTTTGTCCCTTTCCCCTGGGAAAGAAAACTCACAGGTCCAGGTTCCTGATATCAGTTTGTAGGGCTCCCTTGGGTCTATCAGGGCAGCACAAGTTTGAGGTGGGGACAACTTTGGTCTGGGGTCCATCCTTCGATATAAGGATTTTTTGCAGTCAGGCCCCGGGCCAGTGGCCCCTGGGCACATCCTTTGGCCATTTTCCCTGGGAAAGAAAACTCACAGGACCAGGTTCCTGATGTCAGTTTGTAGGGCTCCCTTGGTTCTATCAGGGCAGCACAAGTTTGAGGTGGGGACAACTTCGGTCTGTGATATATCCTTCGATATAAGGATTTTTTGCAGTCAGGCCAGAGCCCAGGGCCAGGGGCCCCTGGGCACATCCTTTGTCCCTTTTCCCTTGGAAAGAAAACTCACAGGTCCAGGTTCCTGATGTCAGTTTGTAGGGCTCCCTTGGGTCAATCAGGGCAGCACAAGTTTGAGGTGGGGACAACTTTGGTCTGGGGTCCATCCTTCGATATAAGGATTTTTTGCAGTCAGGTCCTGGGCCGGGGGCCCCTGGGCACATCCTTTGTCCCTTTACCCTGTGAAAGAAAACTCACAGGTCCAGGTTCCTGATATCAGTTTGTAGGGCTCCCTTGGGTCTATCAGGGCAGCACAAGTTTGATGTGGGGACAATTTTGGTCTGGGGTCCATTCTTCGATATAAGGATTTTTTGCAGTCAGGTCCCAGCCCTGGAGCCCCTGGGCACACGCTTTGTCCCTTTTCCCTGGGAAAGAAAACTCACAGGTCCAGGTTCCTGATGTCAGTTTGTAGGGCTCCCTTGGGTCTATCAGGGCAGCACAAGTTTGAGGTGGGGACAACTTTGGTCTGGGGTCCATCCTACGATATAAAGATTTTTTGCAGTCAGGTCCCAGCCCAGGGGCCCCTGGGCACATCCTTTGTCCCTTTTCCCTGGGAAAGAAAACTCACAGGACCAGGTTCCTGATGTCAGTTTGTAGGGCTCCCTTGGGTCTATCAGGGCAGCACAAGTTTGAGGTGGGGACAACTTTGGTCTGGGGTCCATCCTTCGATATAAGGATTTTTTGCAGTCAGGTCCTGGGCCAGGGGCCCCTGGGCACATGCTTTGTCCCTTTTCCCTGGGAAAGAAAACTCACAGGTCCAGGTGCCTGATGTCAGTTTGTAGGGCTCCCTTGGGTCTATCAGGGCAGCACAAGTTTGAGGTGGGGACAACTTTGGTCTGGGGTCCATCCTTCGATATAACGATATTTGATGTCAGCTCCTGGGCCGGGGGCCCCTGGGCACATCCTTTGTCCCTTTACCCTGGGAAAGAAAACTCACAGGTCCAGGTTCCTGATATCAGTTTGTAGGGCTCCCTTGGGTCTATCAGGGCAGCACAAGTTTGATGTGGGGACAATTTTGGTCTGGGGTCCATACTTCGATATAAGGATTTTTTGCAGTCAGGGCCCAGCCCATGGCCAGGGGCCCCTGGGCACATCCTTTGTCCTTTTTCCCTGGGAAAGAAAACTCACAGGACCAGGTTCCTGATGTCAGTTTGTAGGGCTTCCTTGGGTCTATCAGGGCAGCACAAGTTTGAGGTGGGGACAACTTTAGTCTGGGGTCCACCTTCGATATAAGGATTTTATGCAGTCAGGTCCCAGCCCAGGGGCCCCTGGGCACATCCTTTGTCCCTTTTCCCTGGGAAAGAAAACTCACAGGTCCAGGTTCCTGATGTCAGTTTGTAGGGCTCCCTTGGGTCTATCAGGGCAGCACAAGTTTGAGGTTAGGGACGACTTTGGTCTGGGGTCCATCCTTCGATATAAGGATTTTTTGATGTCAGGTTCTGGGCCAGGGGCCCCTGGGCACATCCTTTGTCCCTTTTCCCTGGGAAAGAAAACTCACAGGTCCAGGTTCCTGATGTCAGTTTGTAGGGCTCCCTTGGGTCGATCAGGGCAGCACAAGTTTGAGGTGGGGACAACTTTGGTTTGGGGTCCATCCTTCGACATAAGGATTATTTGCAGTCAGGTTCTGGGCCAGGGCCAGGGACCCATGGGCACATCCTTTGTCCCTTTCCCCTGGGAAAGAAAACTCACAGGTCCAGGTTCCTGATATCAGTTTGTAGGGCTCCCTTGGGTCTATCAGGGCAGCACAAGTTTGAGGTGGGGACAACTTTGGTCTGGGGTCCATCCTTCGATATAAGGATTTTTTGCAGTCAGGCCCCGGGCCAGTGGCCCCTGGGCACATCCTTTGGCCATTTTCCCTGGGAAAGAAAACTCACAGGACCAGGTTCCTGATGTCAGTTTGTAGGGCTCCCTTGGTTCTATCAGGGCAGCACAAGTTTGAGGTGGGGACAACTTCGGTCTGTGATATATCCTTCGATATAAGGATTTTTTGCAGTCAGGCCAGAGCCCAGGGCCAGGGGCCCCTGGGCACATCCTTTGTCCCTTTTCCCTTGGAAAGAAAACTCACAGGTCCAGGTTCCTGATGTCAGTTTGTAGGGCTCCCTTGGGTCAATCAGGGCAGCACAAGTTTGAGGTGGGGACAACTTTGGTCTGGGGTCCATCCTTCGATATAAGGATTTTTTGATGTCAGGTCCTGGGCCGGGGGCCCCTGGGCACATCCTTTGTCCCTTTACCCTGTGAAAGAAAACTCACAGGTCCAGGTTCCTGATATCAGTTTGTAGGGCTCCCTTGGGTCTATCAGGGCAGCACAAGTTTGAGGTGGGGACAATTTTGGTCTGGGGTCCATTCTTCGATATAAGGATTTTTTGCAGTCAGGTCCCAGCCCTGGAGCCCCTGGGCACACGCTTTGTCCCTTTTCCCTGGGAAAGAAAACTCACAGGTCCAGGTTCCTGATGTCAGTTTGTAGGGCTCCCTTGGGTCTATCAGGGCAGCACAAGTTTGAGGTGGGGACAACTTTGGTCTGGGTTCCATCCTACGATATAAAGATTTTTTGCAGTCAGGTCCCAGCCCAGGGGCCCCTGGGCACATCCTTTGTCCCTTTTCCCTGGGAAAGAAAACTCACAGGACCAGGTTCCTGATGTCAGTTTGTAGGGCTCCCTTGGGTCTATCAGGGCAGCACAAGTTTGAGGTGGGGACAACTTTAGTCTGGGGTCCACCTTCGATATAAGGATTTTATGCAGTCAGGGCCAAGCCCAGGGGCCCCTGGGCACATCCTTTGTCCCTTTTCCCTGGGAAAGAAAACTCACAGGTCCAGGTTCCTGATGTCAGTTTGTAGGGCTCCCTTGGGTCTATCAGGGCAGCACAAGTTTGAGGTTAGGGACGACTTTGGTCTGGGGTCCATCCTTCGATATAAGGATTTTTTGATGTCAGGTTCTGGGCCAGGGGCCCCTGGGCACATCCTTTGTCCCTTTTCCCTGGGAAAGAAAACTCACAGGTCCAGGTTCCTGATGTCAGTTTGTAGGGCTCCCTTGGGTCTATCAGGGCAGCACAAGTTTGAGGTGGGGACAACTTTGGTTTGGGGTCCATCCTTCGACATAAGGATTTTTTGCAGTCAGGTTCTGGGCCAGGGCCAGGGACCCATGGGCACATCCTTTGTCCCTTTCCCCTGGGAAAGAAAACTCACAGGTCCAGGTTCCTGATATCAGTTTGTAGGGCTCCCTTGGGTCTATCAGGGCAGCACAAGTTTGAGGTGGGGACAACTTTGGTCTGGGGTCCATCCTTCGATATAAGGATATTTTGCAGTCAGGCCCCGGGCCAGTGGCCCCTGGGCACATCCTTTGGCCATTTTCCCTGGGAAAGAAAACTCACAGGACCAGGTTCCTGATATCAGTTTGTAGGGCTCCCTTGGTTCTATCAGGGCAGCACAAGTTTGAGGTGGGGACAACTTCGGTCTGTGATATATCCTTCGATATAAGGATTTTTTGCAGTCAGGCCAGAGCCCAGGGCCAGGGGCCCCTGGGCACATCCTTTGTCCCTTTTCCCTTGGAAAGAAAACTCACAGGTCCAGGTTCCTGATGTCAGTTTGTAGGGCTCCCTTGGGTCAATCAGGGCAGCACAAGTTTGAGGTGGGGACAACTTTGGTCTGGGGTCCATCCTTCGATATAAGGATTTTTTGATGTCAGGTCCTGGGCCGGGGGCCCCTGGGCACATCCTTTGTCCCTTTACCCTGTGAAAGAAAACTCACAGGTCCAGGTTCCTGATATCAGTTTGTAGGGCTCCCTTGGGTCTATCAGGGCAGCACAAGTTTGATGTGGTGACAATTTTGGTCTGGGGTCCATTCTTCGATATAAGGATTTTTTGCAGTCAGGTCCCAGCCCTGGAGCCCCTGGGCACACGCTTTGTCCCTTTTCCCTGGGAAAGAAAACTCACAGGTCCAGGTTCCTGATGTCAGTTTGTAGGGCTCCCTTGGGTCTATCAGGGCAGCACAAGTTTGAGGTGGGGACAACTTTGGTCTGGGTTCCATCCTACGATATAAAGATTTTTTGCAGTCAGGTCCCAGCCCAGGGGCCCCTGGGCACATCCTTTGTCCCTTTTCCCTGGGAAAGAAAACTCACAGGACCAGGTTCCTGATGTCAGTTTGTAGGGCTCCCTTGGGTCTATCAGGGCAGCACAAGTTTGAGGTGGGGACAACTTTGGTCTGGGGTCCATCCTTCGATATAAGGATTTTTTGCAGTCAGGTCCTGGGCCAGGGGCCCCTGGGCACATGCTTTGTCCCTTTTCCCTGGGAAAGAAAACTCACAGGTCCAGGTTCCTGATGTCAGTTTGTAGGGCTCCCTTGGGTCTATCAGGGCAGCACAAGTTTGAGGTGGGGACAACTTTGGTCTGGGGTCCATCCTTCGATATAACGATATTTGATGTCAGCTCCTGGGCCGGGGGCCCCTGGGCACATCCTTTGTCCCTTTACCCTGGGAAAGAAAACTCACAGGTCCAGGTTCCTGATATCAGTTTGTAGGGCTCCCTTGGGTCTATCAGGGCAGCACAAGTTTGATGTGGGGACAATTTTGGTCTGGGGTCCATACTTCGATATAAGGATTTTTTGCAGTCAGGGCCCAGCCCATGGCCAGGGGCCCCTGGGCACATCCTTTGTCCTTTTTCCCTGGGAAAGAAAACTCACAGGACCAGGTTCCTGATGTCAGTTTGTAGGGCTCCCTTGGGTCTATCAGGGCAGCACAAGTTTGAGGTGGGGACAACTTTAGTCTGGGGTCCACCTTCGATATAAGGATTTTATGCAGTCAGGTCCCAGCCCAGGGGCCCCTGGGCACATCCTTTGTCCACTTCCCCTGGGAAAGAAAACTCACAGGTCCAGGTTCCTGATGTCAGTTTGTAAGGCTGCCTTGGGTCTATCAGGGCAGCACAAGTTTGAGGTGGGGACAACTTTGGTCTGGGGTCCATTCTTCGATATAAGGATTTTTTGCAGTCAGGTCCCAGCCCAGGGGCCCCTGGGCACATCCTTTGGCCATTTTCCCTGGGAAAGAAAACTCACAGGTCCAGGTTCCTGATGTCAGTTTGTAGGGCTCCCTTGGGTCTATCAGGGCAGCACAAGTTTGAGGTGGGGACAGCTTTCGTCTGGGGTCCATCCTTCGATATAAGGATTTTTTGCAGTCAGGTCCTGGGCCAGGACCAGGGACCTATGGGGACATCCTTTGGCCATTTTCCCTGGGAAAGAAAACTCACAGGTCCAGGTTCCTGATGTCAGTTTGTAGGGCTCCCTTGGGTCTATCAGGGCAGCACAAGTTTGAGATGGGGACAATTTTGGTCTGGGGTCCATTCTACGATATAAGGATTTTTTGCAGTCAGGCCACAGCCCTGGAGCCCCTGGGCACATACTTTGTCCCTTTTCCCTGGGAAAGAAAACTCACAGGTCCAGGTTCCTGATGTCAGTTTGTAGGGCTCCCTTGGGTCTATCAGGGCAGCACAAGTTTGAGGTGGGGACGACTTTGGTCTGGGGTCCATCCTTCGATATAAGGATTTTTTGCAGTCAGGCCACAGCCCAGGGCCACGGGCCCCTGGGCACATGCTTTGTCCCTTTTCCCTGGGAAAGAAAACTCACAGGTCCAGGTTCCTGATGTCAGTTTGTAGGGCTCCCTTGGGTCAATCAGGCAGCACAAGTTTGAGGTGGGGACAACTTTGGTCTGGGGTCCATCCTTCGAAATAAGGATTTTTTGCAGTCAGGTCCCGGGCCAGGGGCCCCTGGGCACATCCTTTGGCCATTTTCCCTGGGTAAGGAAACTCACAGGTCCAGGTTCCTGACGTCAGTTTGTAGGGCTCCCTTGGGTCTATCAGGGCAGCACAAGTTTGAGATGGGGTCAACTTTGGTCTGGGGACCATCCTTCGATATAAGGATTTTTTGCAGTCAGGTCCCAGCCTTGGAGCCCCTGGGCACATCCTTTGTCCCTTTTCCCTGGGAAAGAAAACTCACAGGTCCAGGTTCCTGATGTCAGTTTGTAGGGCTCCCTTGGGTCTATCAGGGCAGCACAAGTTTGAGGTGGGGACAACTTTTGTCTGGGGTCCATCGTGTGATATAAGGATTTTTTGCAGTCAGGTCCCAGCCCTGGGGCCCCTGGGCATATCCTTTGTCCCTTTTCCCTGGTTGAGAAAACTCACCAGTCCAGGTTCCTGATGTCAGTTTGTAGGGCTCCCTTGGGTCTATCAGGGCAGCACAAGTTTGAGGTGGGGACAACTTTGGTCTGGGGTCCATCCTTCTATATATGTATTTTTTTCAGTCAGGTCCCGGGCCAGGGGCCCCTGGGCACATCCTTTGTCCCTTTTCCCTGGGAAAGAAAATTCACAGGACCTGGTTCCTGATATCAGTTTGTAGGGCTCCCTTGGGTCTATCAGGGCAGCACAAGTTTGAGGTGGGGACAACTTTGGTCTGGGGTCCATCCTTTGATATAAGGAGTTTTTCCAGTCAGGTCCTGGGCCAGGGGCCCCTGGGCACATCCTTTGTTCCTTTTCCCTGGGAAAGAAAATTCACAGGTCCAGGTTCCTGGTGTCAGTTTGTAGGGCTCCCTTGGGTCTATCAGGGCAGCACAAGTGTGAGGTGGGGACAGTTTTGTCTGGGGTCCATCCTTCAATATAAGGATTTTTTGCAGTCATGGCCTGGGCCAGTTCCAGGGGCCCTTGGGCACATCCTTTGTCCCTTTTCCCGGGGAAAGAAAACTCACAGGTCCAGGTTCCTGATGTCAGTTTGTAGGGCTCCCTTTGGTCTATCAGGGCAGCACAAGTTTGAGGTGGGGACAACTTTGGTCTGGGGTCCATCCTTCGATATAAGGATTTTTTGCAGTCAGGGCCCGGGCCAGGGGCCCCTGGGCACATCCTTTGGCCAATTTCCCTGGGAAAGAAAACTCACAGGTCCAGGTTCCTGATGTCCTTATTTAGGGCTCCCTTGGGTCTATCAGGGCAGCACAAGTTTGAGGTGGGGACAACTTTGGTCTGGGGTCCATCCTTCGATATAAGGATTTTTTGCAGTCAGGTCCCGGGCCAGGGGCCCCTGGGCACATCCTTTGGCCATTTTCCCTGGGAAAGAAAACTCATAGGTCCAGGTTCCTGATGTCAGTTTGTAGGGTACTCTTGTGTCTATCAGCGTAACACAAATTAGAGGTGGGGGCAACTTCGGTCTGTGATCCATCCTTCGATATAAGGATTTTTTTACAGTCATGGCCTGGGCCAATTCCAGGGGCCCTTGGGCACATCCTTTGTCCCATTTCCCGGGGAAAGAAAACTCACAGGTCCAGGTTCCTGATGTAAGTTTGTAGGGCTCCCTTTGGTCTATCAGGGCAGCACAAGTTTGAGGTGGGGACAACTTTGGTCTGGGGTCCATCCTTCGATATAAGGATTTTTTGCAGGTCGGGCCCGGGCCAGGGGCCCCTGGGCACATCCTTTGGCCAATTTCCCTGGGAAAGAAAACTCACAGGTCCAGGTTCCTGATGTCAGTTTGTAGGGCTCCCTTGGGTCTATCAGGGCAGCACAAGTTTGAGGTGGGGACAACTTTGGTCTGGGGTCCATCCTTCGATATAAGGATTTTTATCAGTCAGGCCCAGCCCAGGGCCAGGGGCCCCTGGGCACATCCTTTGGCCAATTTCCCTGGGAAAGAAAACTCACAGGTCCACCTTCCTGATGTCAGTTTGTAGGGCTCCCTTTGGTCTATCAGGGAAGCACAAGTTTGAGGTGGGGACAACTTCGGCCTGCAATCCGTCCTTCGATATAAGGATTTTTTGCAGTCAGGTTCCAGCCGAGGGCCAGGGGCCCCTGGGCACATCCTTTGGCCAATTTCCCTGGGAAAGAAAACTCACAGGTCCACCTTCCTGATGTCAGTTTGTAGGGCTCCCTTGGGTCTATCAGGGAAGCACAAGTTTGAGGTGGGGACAACTTCGGTCTGCAATCCGTCCTTCGATATAAGGATTTTTTGCAGTCAGGTTCCAGCCGAGGGCCAGGGGCCCCTGGGCACATCTTTTGTCCCTTTTCCCTGGGAAAGAAAACTCACAGGTCCAGGTTCCTGATGTCAGTTTGTAGGGCTCCCTTGGGTCTATCAGGGCATCACAAGTTTTAGGAGGGGACAACTTCGGTCTGGGGTCCATCCTTCGATATAAGGATTTTTTGCTGTCACGTTCCAGCCAAGGGCCAGGGGCCCCATGGCACATCCTTTGGCCATTTTCCCTGGGAAAGAAAACTCACCAGTCCAGGTTCCTGATGTCAGTCTGTAGGGCTCCCTTGGGTCTATCAGGGCAGCACAATTTTGTGGTGGGTGCAAGGTGTCTCCTTGAGGACAGCGTTAAAACCACCGGGGCATCAGCAGGGCTTGGGGCAGGACTGGCCAACCCCAGAGTACCTCACGAAGCCCTTTGTGTGTCTGTTGCATTCCAGTAGCACCTGGGGGGTTCTGAAAGTCCCAGTTCTGAGAGAAAATTCTGTTTAACTCGTACACGTTGGCTGGGTGTGCCCCCCCAGTACAGCTCGGTTCTTCTCTGAGGTGGTGCCTGGCAGGGTCTCTCCCTGTTAAGGGCCGGGTGTGTTTTTGGAACAACATGGTGAAGGTTGATTATTTGCTTCAGCAAGAGCTGATGATGTCTGATGGGTTTTTTAGGTACCTCAGCGGCCAGGAGCATGTGTCTAGGTCACTTGGAACACTTTTTGATCTCGTTCAGTTCTTTTCTGCGTGAGGCTCTGCGGGCTGCTGGCCAGGCCCAAAGGTTGCCCCAGTGTCCGTGCTCATGTCAATAATTTAATTTATTTGGCTTTTTTAGGAGCAGACATCGTGGAGGACCTTGGTGCTGTTTTCACTGGCCTCCTGCACTCTCTGAGAGAACCCCTTACTCCCTGCTTGATGTTCCAGCTCTGTGACAAAGCTGCTAAGTTTCCTCAGCTCTACCAGTTTAACCGATACTATAGGCTCTGGATGCCCAAGCAGTCCCAGGAACCTGTGGTATGGAATCCCTGAAGTCACTGAATTCTTGAGCCAGTATTCCTATAAAATCCTCGCAGTCGACAGAGGTAACATTTCCATCAGAAACAGTGTTTTTATTGAGGAGGTAATTCTGCATCTCTTGTTGATCATGCTGGGGACACACGTTTGCTCCAGGGCTTTTCTCTGATGACACAAGAGGTCTCTGTGGTGTTTGGGAGGCGATGCCAGGGCTCAGGGCTCATACAGAGACTCCTCAGCAGGCACAGCAGAGCCTGGTGTGTGCTGTGGCCTCTGTTTACAGCGCCCAGAGTTCCCCCGGGTGGGTGGGGGATCACAGGCCCCTGGGCTGGGTTTGGTGAGTTTTTCTCAGCTCAGCAGTGTGAACACTCCAGATGCCCCTGGGGACACTGCTGGACAGCATCCATCCACTCTCTCCATCCACTCATTTGTACCCAGGAATGTAGGAAACTCTGACTGGGGACAGGCAGTAGTTTTGAAAATCATGCCCTAGCCTTTTTCTCTAGGGACGAACCAAGCAAGTGCCCTGAAACCAGCGGAGCAGCTGCAGGGGCTGAAGGGAACAGAAAGGGCTCCCCGGCACCTTTTGCCTCTGTTCTCTGCCATTCCCCAAAAGGCTTGCAGTCCCGGAAGAGGCATTTGTCATGCAGCCTGCCAAAATAAAGACCTGTAAAATCCTAGCTCTGCCTTTTGTTTAACGTGTTCTTACTTCCTTTTTATGTCATCACAGAAAGCAAGGAAAGAAGAAATGTGACTGGTTCCCACTATTGCTCCGTGCAGGCATTTTTAAAGGCTGCTGTACTTCTGTCCTCTTTTTCCACTCCAAGCTTGACTTTTCACCTCCTTTTTCAAGGTCTGCTGCTTTGGGTGTCCCAAGCAGGGCTGGGTTCCTCGGCAGGGGTCTTAGGAGTTGGTGCAGATTCTGCTTTTTCCGAAGGTATATCAAAGCGTGCGAGCAAAAGGACTGTTTTGTCCAGGGGAAAGCTTTCTCTCAATGACCATCAATGCATGTATGCGTTTTAATTGTGTAACCAGGTGGATTAAGAAAAGCCAACACCTGTAGCAGATTTCTGTTGGATCTGTGTCTGTGAGAAGTGGGCTGTGTGCTGGAGAGGGAGATACGCTGTTGGAGAGTGGCAACAGCAGCAGGTGTGAGCTGTGAGGATGAGGAGGGCTCAGAGCAGCCCCAGGTGTGAGCTGTTAGCATGATGAGGGCTCAGAGCAGCCACAGGTGTGAGCTATTAGGATGATGAGGGCTCAGAGCAGCCCCAGGTGTGAGTTGTTAAGATGATGAGGGCTCAGAGCAGCCACAGGTGTGAGTTGTTAGGATGATGAGGAGGGGCGGGGTCCTGCCGGGGGAGGTTATTTAAGGGCGAGGGTTTACCTTTGCTGGCTTTTGCACGGAGCTGCTGGAGAAGAGGAGTTTATGGGGGGGCTCCCGGGGCTGTCTCCTGGAAGGATGGTGAGCACCTCGGACAGGGTCCGGGGAATCACCTGGATACACACTTGGATACGTGGAGCATTGCTCAAAGCGTAGCGGGGACTTTTCCCCTTTCCCTTTGAAATTTCGTCATCCTGAGGTTGAATTGGAGGGGGCAGTCCTGTGGTCCCGCCTTTTAAGAGGTTTGGACTGAGGTAAAAAGCTCCCTTTTGCCATCATTTGAGGAAAGCCGCTTCTTTTCTGCTCTTCTAGGGGACGCAGTTGAAGGGGAGCCCACGTTTCTGTGCCCTCGTTGGGGTGAGGTGAGCGCCGGAGCGTGGCGTCAGTGTCGGGGCTTCAGAGGAAGGGAGCTGCAGCCGTGGCAGCGCTGGCAGGGCAGGGATCGGGCTGTGCCGCTGCATTCGGGGCGCTTCTTCTGCCCCCGGCCCGGCAGCGAAGGGTCCGGCGCGGAGCCCTGCCGGCAGTGCCGGGGCTGGCCGGGGCGGAAGGGGAGCTGGGCGCGGCTGGGCTGCCGCGGGCCCGCCGGAGCCGCACCGGTGCGAGCCGTGCGGAGCCGAGCGGAGCTTTGGCCGGGCCGGCGGGCGGGGTAGGCGGCGCGGGCGGGGCCGGTGCCGGCCGGTGCCGCCGCTCCGGGCGCGGGGCTCGGGCGCCGCCGGGGCCCCCCGGGCGCGGTGCCGGCCCCGCCGGGCCGGGGGCAGCGGGCGGGGGTCTCCCGGCGCGGCGCCGCCTCTGCCTGCCGGAGGAGCCGCTTTCCTGCTGGAGCCGCGCTGCGCCCGGGGCCGGGAGCGCGGCTTCGCATTTTCCAGCCTTCCTCGCTGCGGTGTTTTTTTAGGGTCTTATCAATGTGTTTTAATGATTTTGGGGCTATTTTTAGAGATCTTTTAGGAATATTTAGGGATTTTTTTAAAACTTCTTTGGCGGTTTTTAGGGGTGTTTTAGGGGTGCTTTAAAGTAGGGTATTTTTATTGTATTTTAAGGGCATTCTGAGGCTATTTGTATGTTTTTTGTGGGGGTTTTAAGTCATTTTGAAGTTGAGGGGTTTTTTAGGGCATTTTAATGTTTTTTTAGGGTCTTTTCATGGCATAGAGGCTGAGGGGCAGCTTGAGGGGCACTGTGGGGGCTTCAGGGTGACAGAGGCTGGGAGGTGAGGGAGGAACAGGGGAGGGGACAGTGGGTGGCACAGAGAGATGCTGAGGGGGGCAGGGGCAGCTGGAGGGTGACACAGAGAAGCTGGGGGCTGAGGGGCAGAGGAGAGGGATTAAGGGTGGCACACAGGAGCTGAGGGGCAGCTGAGAGGGGGCTTGAGGGGCAAAGGGGGGCTCGAGGGTGACAGCCAGAGCCTGAGGGCTGGGGGGCAGAGGGAGGGGTCAGGGGTGAAGGGAGAGGGTCTGAGGGCTGGACAGTCCAGTGGGGATCAGGGCTACAGGGTACAGCTTCGGAGGCAAGTTAGGGTACAGGTGCAGCACCCCTCACCCCAATGCTAACCTCACCCTAAGCAGCCTTTTCCCTTTTCACCCCCGACAACAGCAGCACAGCACAGCAAGCCTGACAGCGAGACCACACCGGAAGCCTCCCGCTGGGGCAGGGCAATGACCCTCGCACCAGGACAATGCCAGAACCCTCAGAGGACAACAGGACCCGCTGCAAAAAGGTAGGGATGACATCTGTGGGCTAGAGAGCAAGAGGAAGGGGCTTGGAGGCTGAGCAGGCTTCCTTGAGTGGTTTTTTTTTTTTTTTGCAGGGCTATTAGGAATATTCAGGGGCTTTTTGAAGGCAGTCTCTGGTGACTTTTAGAGAATTGTTATACATTCCTAATGGCTATTTTAGAATTACTTGGTACATTTTTAGGGTCAGGATGAGGGTGAGACAGGATGCCCACTGAAAATGTGGAGTATTAGTGGAATGCTTTGGGAAGGTGCCAGTGGGTGAGGTGCCATGATGCTGTTCTGAAGGTTGTGATTTCTGAGCAAAGCAAAGTGGTTGTGGTTAGGGTTATACGGTTGCAGATTTCTCGAGGACAAATCCAGCACAGAAAAAAACAAGCCCCAAGATTTGTACTCTCAGATTGCAACACGTATTCAGCATGAAAAAAAATCCCTGAGTACTTGGGGGTGGGAGATGCAAGATGAGACAAATCCTGTGCCATTTTGACATTGAGAAGGAAAAAGGAAACATGGGACCTGACAAACCAGGGGAATTGCAGGGCCCTGGGAAAGAATGAGGGATATCTAAATGGTGAAAGCAAATTCAGAAGCCCAGGTTCCTGAAGTCAGTTTGTAGGGGTCCCTTGGGTCTATCAGGGCAGCACAAGTTTGAGGTGGGGCAACTTTGGTCTGTGATCCATCGTATGATATAAGGATTTTTTGCAGTCATGGCCTGGGCCAATGCCAGGGGCCCCTGGGCACATCCTTTGTCCCTTTTCCCTGGGAAAGAAAACTCACAGGTCCAGGTTCCTGATGTCAGTTTGTAGGGCTCCCTTGGGTCTATCAGGGCAGCACAAGTTTGAGGTGGGGACAACTTTGGTCTGGGGTCCATCCTTCGATATAAGGATTTTTTGCAGTCCGGGCCCGGGCCAGGGGCCCCTGGGCACATGCTTTGTCCCTTTTCCCTTGGAAAGAAAACTCACAGGACCAGGTTCCTGATATCAGTTTGTAGGGCTCCCTTGGGTCTATCAGGGCAGCACAAGTTTGAGGTGGGGACAACTTTGGTCTGGGGTCCATCCTTCGATATAAGGATTTTTTGCAGTCAGGGCCCAGCCCAGGGCCCCCTGGGCACATCCTTTGGCCATTTTCCCTGGGAAAGAAAACCCAAAGGACCAGGTTCCTGATGTCAGTTTGTAGGGCTCCCTTGGGTCTATCAGGGCAGCACAATTTTGAGGTGGGGAGAACTTTGGTCTGGGGTCCATCCTGCGATATAAGGATTGTATGCAGTCAGGGCCCAGCCCAGGGCCAGGGGCCCCTGGGCACATCCTTTGTCCCTTTTCCCTGGGAAAGAAAACTCACAGGTCCAGGTTCCTGATGTCAGTTTGTAGGGCTCCCTTGGGTCTATCAGGGCAGCACAAGTTTGAGGTGGGGACACCTTTGGTCTGGGGTCCATCCTTTGATATAAGAATTTTTTGCAGTGAGGTCCCTGGCCAGGGGCCCCTGGGCACATGCTTTGTCCCTTTTCCCTGGGAAAGAAAACTCACCAGTCCAGGTTCCTGATGTCAGTTTGTAGGGCTCCCTTGGGTCTATCAGGGCAGCACAAGTTTGAGGTGGGGACAACTTTGGTTTGGGGTCCATCCTTCGATATAAGGATTTTTTGCAGTCAGGTCTCAGCCCAGGGGCCCCTGGGCACATCCTTTGTCCTTTGTCCCTTTTCCCTGGGAAAGAAAACTCACAGGTCCAGGTTCCTGATGTCAGTTTGTAGGGCTCCCTTGGGTCTATCAGGGCAGCACAAGTTTGAGATGGGGACAATTTTGGTCTGGGGTCCAATCTTCGATATAAGGATTTTTTACAGTCAGGTCCAAACCCTGGAGCCCCTGGGCACATCCTTTGTCCCTTTTCCCTGGGAAAGAAAATTCACCGGTCCAGGTTCCTGAAGTCAGTTTGTAGGGCTCCCTTGGGTCTATCAGGGCAGCACAGGTTTGAGGTGGGGCAACTTTGTTTTACGACCAATCCTTCGATATAAGTGTTTTTTGCAGTCAGATCCCGGGCCAGGGGCCCCTGGGCACATCCTTTGTCCCTTTTCCCTGGGAAAGAAATCTCACCAGTCCAGGTTCCTGATGTCAGTTTGTAGGGGTCCCTTGGGTCTATCAGGGCAGCACAAGTTTGCGGTGGGGACAACTTACTTCTGGGGTCCATCCTTCGATATAAGGATTTTTTTGCAGTCAGGTCCTGGGCCAGGGGCCCCTGGGCACATCCTTTGGCCATTTTCCCTGGGAAAGAAAACTCACAGGTCCAGGTTCCTGATGTCAGTTTGTAGGGCTCCCTTGGGTCTATCAGGGCAGCACAAGTTTGAGGTGGGGACAACTTTGGTCTACGATCAATCCTTCGATATAAGGATTATTTGCAGTCAGGTCCTGGGCCAGGGGCCCCTGGGCACATGCTTTGTCCCTTTTCCCTTGGAAAGAAAACTCACAGGACCAGGTTCCTGATGTCAGTTTGTAGGGCTCCCTTGGGTCTATCAGGGCAGCACAAGTTTGAGGTGGGGACAACTTTGGTCTGGGGTCCATCCTTCGATATAAGGATTTTTTGCAGTCAGGGCCCAGCCCAGGGCCCCCTGGGCACACCCTTTGTCCCTTTTCCATGGGAAAGAAAACCCAAAGGACCAGGTTCCTGATGTCAGTTTGTAGGGCTCCCTTGGGTCTATCAGGGCAGCACAATTTTGAGGTGGGGAGGACTTTGGTCTGGGGTCCATCCTGCGATATAAGGATTGTATGCAGTCAGGTCCCAGCCCAGGGGCCCCTGGGCACATCCTTAGTCCCTTTTCCCTGGGAAAGAAAATTCACCAGTCCAGGTTCCTGAAGTCAGTTTGTAGGGCTCCCTTGGGTCTATCAGGGCAGCACAGGTTTGAGGTGGGGCAACTTTGTTTTACGACCAATCCTTCGATATAAGTGTTTTTTGCAGTCAGATCCCGGGCCAGGGGCCCCTGGGCACATCCTTTGTCCCTTTTCCCTGGGAAAGAAATCTCACCAGTCCAGGTTCCTGATGTCAGTTTGTAGGGGTCCCTTGGGTCTATCAGGGCAGCACAAGTTTGCGGTGGGGACAACTTTGGTCTGGGGTCCATCCTTCGATATAAGGATTTTTTTGCAGTCAGGTCCTGGGCCAGGGGCCCCTGGGCACAGCTTTTGGTCATTTTCCCTGGGAAAGAAAACTCACAGGTCCAGGTTCCTGATGTCAGTTTGTAGGGCTCCCTTGGGTCTATCAGGGCAGCACAAGTTTGACGTGGGGAGGACTTTGGTCTGGGGTCCATCCTGCGATATAAGGATTATATGCAGTCAGGGCCCAGCCCAGGGCCAGAGGCCCCTGGGCACATCCTTTGTCCCTTTTCCCTGGGAAAGAAAACTCACAGGTCCAGGTTCCTGATGTCAGTTTGTAGGGCTCCCTTGGGTCTATCAGGGCAGCACAAGTTTGAGGTGGGGACAACTTTGGTTTGGGGTACATCCTTCGATATAAGGATTTTTTGCAGTGAGGTCCCTGGCCAGGGGCCCCTGGGCACATGCTTTGTCCCTTTTCCCTGGGAAAGAAAACTCACAGGTCCAGGTTCCTGATGTCAGTTTGTAGGGCTCCCTTGGGTCTATCAGGGCAGCACAAGTTTGAGGTGGGGACAACTTTGGTCTGGGCTCCATCCTTCGATATAAGGATTTTTTGCAGTCAGGTCCTGGGCCAGGGGCCCCTGGGCACATCCTTTGGCCATTTTCCCTGGGAAAGAAAACTCACAGGTCCAGGTTCCTGATGTCAGTTTGTAGGGCTCCCTTGGGTCTATCAGGGCAGCACAAGTTTGAGCTGGGGAGAACTTCGGTCTGGGGTCCATCCTTCGATATAAGGATTTTTTGCAGTCAGGTCCCGGGCCAGGGACCCATGGGCACATCCTTTGTCCCTTTCCCCTGGGAAAGAAAACTCACAGGTCCAGGTTCCTGATATCAGTTTGTAGGGCTCCCTTGGGTCTATCAGGGCAGCACAAGTTTGAGGTGGGGACAACTTTGGTCTGGGGTCCATCCTTCGATATAAGGATTTTTTGCAGTCAGGCCCCGGGCCAGTGGCCCCTGGGCACATCCTTTGGCCATTTTCCCTGGGAAAGAAAACTCACAGGACCAGGTTCCTGATGTCAGTTTGTAGGGCTCCCTTGGTTCTATCAGGGCAGCACAAGTTTGAGGTGGGGACAACTTCGGTCTGTGATATATCCTTCGATATAAGGATTTTTTGCAGTCAGGCCAGAGCCCAGGGCCAGGGGCCCCTGGGCACATCCTTTGTCCCTTTTCCCTTGGAAAGAAAACTCACAGGTCCAGGTTCCTGATGTCAGTTTGTAGGGCTCCCTTGGGTCAATCAGGGCAGCACAAGTTTGAGGTGGGGACAACTTTGGTCTGGGGTCCATCCTTCGATATAAGGATTTTTTGATGTCAGGTCCTGGGCCGGGGGCCCCTGGGCACATCCTTTGTCCCTTTACCCTGTGAAAGAAAACTCACAGGTCCAGGTTCCTGATATCAGTTTGTAGGGCTCCCTTGGGTCTATCAGGGCAGCACAAGTTTGATGTGGGGACAATTTTGGTCTGGGGTCCATTCTTCGATATAAGGATTTTTTGCAGTCAGGTCCCAGCCCTGGAGCCCCTGGGCACACGCTTTGTCCCTTTTCCCTGGGAAAGAAAACTCACAGGTCCAGGTTCCTGATGTCAGTTTGTAGGGCTCCCTTGGGTCTATCAGGGCAGCACAAGTTTGAGGTGGGGACAACTTTGGTCTGGGGTCCATCCTACGATATAAAGATTTTTTGCAGTCAGGTCCCAGCCCAGGGGCCCCTGGGCACATCCTTTGTCCCTTTTCCCTGGGAAAGAAAACTCACAGGACCAGGTTCCTGATGTCAGTTTGTAGGGCTCCCTTGGGTCTATCAGGGCAGCACAAGTTTGAGGTGGGGACAACTTTGGTCTGGGGTCCATCCTTCGATATAAGGATTTTTTGCAGTCAGGTCCTGCGCCAGGGGCCCCTGGGCACATGCTTTGTCCCTTTTCCCTGGGAAAGAAAACTCACAGGTCCAGGTTCCTGATGTCAGTTTGTAGGGCTCCCTTGGGTCTATCAGGGCAGCACAAGTTTGAGGTGGGGACAACTTTGGTCTGGGGTCCATCCTTCGATATAACGATATTTGATGTCAGCTCCTGGGCCGGGGGCCCCTGGGCACATGCTTTGTCCCTTTTCCCTGGGAAAGAAAACTCACAGGTCCAGGTTCCTGATGTCAGTTTGTAGGGCTCCCTTGGGTCTATCAGGGCAGCACAAGTTTGAGGTGGGGACAACTTTGGTCTGGGCTCCATCCTTCGATATAAGGATTTTTTGCAGTCAGGTCCTGGGCCAGGGGCCCCTGGGCACATCCTTTGGCCATTTTCCCTGGGAAAGAAAACTCACAGGTCCAGGTTCCTGATGTCAGTTTGTAGGGCTCCCTTGGGTCTATCAGGGCAGCACAAGTTTGAGGTGGGGACAACTTTAGTCTGGGGTCCACCTTCGATATAAGGATTTTTTGCAGTCAGGTCCCAGCCCAGGGGCCCCTGGGCACATCCTTTGTCCACTTCCCCTGGGAAAGAAAACTCACAGGTCCAGGTTCCTGATGTCAGTTTGTAGGGCTCCCTTGGGTCTATCAGGGCAGCACAAGTTTGAGGTGGGGACAACTTTGGTCTGGGGTCCATTCTTCGATATAAGGATTTTTTGCAGTCAGGTCCCAGCCCAGGGGCCCCTGGGCACATCCTTTGTCCCTTTTCCCTGGGAAAGAAAACTCACAGGTCCAGGTTCCTGATGTCAGTTTGTAGGGCTCCCTTGGGTCTATCAGGGCAGCACAAGTTTGAGGTGGGGACAGCTTTGGTCTGGGGTCCATCCTTCGATATAAGGATTTTTTGCAGTCAGGTCCTGGGCCAGGGGCCTGTGGGCACATGCTTTGTCCCTTTTCCCTGGGAAAGAAAACTCACAGGTCCAGGTTCCTGATGTCAGTTTGTAGGGCTCTCTTGGATCTATCAGGGCAGCACAAGTTTGAGGTGGGGACAACTTTGGTCTGGGGTCCATCCTTCGATATATGGATTTTTTGCAGTCAGGTCCTGGGGCAGGACCAGGGACCTATGGGGACATCCTTTGGCCATTTTCCCTGGGAAAGAAAACTCACAGGTCCAGGTTCCTGATGTCAGTTTGTAGGGCTCCCTTGGGTCTATCAGGGCAGCACAAGTTTGAGATGGGGACAATTTTGGTCTGGGGTCCATTCTACGATATAAGGATTTTTTGCAGTCAGGCCACAGCCCTGGAGCCCCTGGGCACATACTTTGTCCCTTTTCCCTGGGAAAGAAAACTCACAGGTCCAGGTTCCTGATGTCAGTTTGTAGGGCTCCCTTGGGTCTATCAGGGCAGCACAAGTTTGAGGTGGGGACAACTTTGGTCTGGGGTCCATCCTTCGATATAAGGAGTTTTTGCAGTCAGGTCCTAGGCCAGGGGCCCCTGGGCACATGCTTTGTCCCTTTTCCCTGGGAAAGAAAACTCACAGGTCCAGGTTCCTGATGTCAGTTTGTAGGGCTCCCTTGGGTCTATCAGGGCAGCACAAGTTTGAGGTGGGGACAACTTTGGTCTGGGGTCCATCCTACGATATAAAGATTTTTTGCAGTCAGGTCCCAGCCCAGGGGCCCCTGGGCACATCCTTTGTCCCTTTTCCCTGGGAAAGAAAACTCACAGGACCAGGTTCCTGATGTCAGTTTGTAGGGCTCCCTTGGGTCTATCAGGGCAGCACAAGTTTGAGGTGGGGACAATTTTGGTCTGGGGTCCATCCTTCGATATAAGGATTTTTTGCAGTCAGGTCCTGGGCCAGGGGCCCCTGGGCACATGCTTTGTCCCTTTTCCCTGGGAAAGAAAACTCACAGGTCCAGGTTCCTGATGTCAGTTTGTAGGGCTCCCTTGGGTCTATCAGGGCAGCACAAGTTTGAGGTGGGGACAACTTTGGTCTGGGGTCCATCCTTCGATATAACGATATTTGATGTCAGCTCCTGGGCCGGGGGCCCCTGGGCACATCCTTTGTCCCTTTACCCTGGGAAAGAAAACTCACAGGTCCAGGTTCCTGATATCAGTTTGTAGGGCTCCCTTGGGTCTATCAGGGCAGCACAAGTTTGATGTGGGGACAATTTTGGTCTGGGGTCCATACTTCGATATAAGGATTTTTTGCAGTCAGGGCCCAGCCCATGGCCAGGGGCCCCTGGGCACATCCTTTGTCCTTTTTCCCTGGGAAAGAAAACTCACAGGACCAGGTTCCTGATGTCAGTTTGTAGGGCTTCCTTGGGTCTATCAGGGCAGCACAAGTTTGAGGTGGGGACAACTTTAGTCTGGGGTCCACCTTCGATATAAGGATTTTTTGCAGTCAGGTCCCAGCCCTGGAGCCCCTGGGCACACGCTTTGTCCCTTTTCCCTGGGAAAGAAAACTCACAGGTCCAGGTTCCTGATGTCAGTTTGTAGGGCTCCCTTGGGTCTATCAGGGCAGCACAAGTTTGAGGTGGGGACAACTTTGGTCTGGGGTCCATCCTACGATATAAAGATTTTTTGCAGTCAGGTCCCAGCCCAGGGGCCCCTGGGCACATCCTTTGTCCCTTTTCCCTGGGAAAGAAAACTCACAGGACCAGGTTCCTGATGTCAGTTTGTAGGGCTCCCTTGGGTCTATCAGGGCAGCACAAGTTTGAGGTGGGGACAACTTTGGTCTGGGGTCCATCCTTCGATATAAGGATTTTTTGCAGTCAGGTCCTGCGCCAGGGGCCCCTGGGCACATGCTTTGTCCCTTTTCCCTGGGAAAGAAAACTCACAGGTCCAGGTTCCTGATGTCAGTTTGTAGGGCTCCCTTGGGTCTATCAGGGCAGCACAAGTTTGAGGTGGGGACAACTTTGGTCTGGGGTCCATCCTTCGATATAACGATATTTGATGTCAGCTCCTGGGCCGGGGGCCCCTGGGCACATCCTTTGTCCCTTTACCCTGGGAAAGAAAACTCACAGGTCCAGGTTCCTGATATCAGTTTGTAGGGCTCCCTTGGGTCTATCAGGGCAGCACAAGTTTGATGTGGGGACAATTTTGGTCTGGGGTCCATACTTCGATATAAGGATTTTTTGCAGTCAGGGCCTAGCCCATGGCCAGGGGCCCCTGGGCACATCCTTTGTCCTTTTTCCCTGGGAAAGAAAACTCACAGGACCAGGTTCCTGATGTCAGTTTGTAGGGCTTCCTTGGGTCTATCAGGGCAGCACAAGTTTGAGGTGGGGACAACTTTAGTCTGGGGTCCACCTTCGATATAAGGATTTTTTGCAGTCAGGTCCCAGCCCAGGGGCCCCTGGGCACATCCTTTGTCCACTTCCCCTGGGAAAGAAAACTCACAGGTCCAGGTTCCTGATGTCAGTTTGTAGGGCTCCCTTGGGTCTATCAGGGCAGCACAAGTTTGAGGTGGGGACAACTTTGGTCTGGGGTCCATTCTTCGATATAAGGATTTTTTGCAGTCAGGTCCCAGCCCAGGGGCCCCTGGGCACATCCTTTGGCCATTTTCCCTGGGAAAGAAAACTCACAGGTCCAGGTTCCTGATGTCAGTTTGTAGGGCTCCCTTGGGTCTATCAGGGCAGCACAAGTTTGAGGTGGGGACAGCTTTGGTCTGGGGTCCATCCTTCGATATAAGGATTTTTTGCAGTCAGATCCTGGGCCAGGGGCCTGTGGGCACATGCTTTGTCCCTTTTCCCTGGGAAAGAAAACTCACACGTCCAGGTTCCTGATGTCAGTTTGTAGGGCTCTCTTGGATCTATCAGGGCAGCACAAGTTTGAGGTGGGGACAACTTTGGTCTGGGGTCCATCCTTCGATATATGGATTTTTTGCAGTCAGGTCCTGGGCCAGGACCAGGGACCTATGGGGACATCCTTTGGCCATTTTCCCTGGGAAAGAAAACTCACAGGTCCAGGTTCCTGATGTCAGTTTGTAGGGCTTCCTTGGGTCTATCAGGGCAGCACAAGTTTGAGGTGGGGACAATTTTGGTCTGGGGTCCATTCTACGATATAAGGATTTTTTGCAGTCAGGCCACAGCCCTGGAGCCCCTGGGCACATACTTTGTCCCTTTTCCCTGGGAAAGAAAACTCACAGGTCCAGGTTCCTGATGTCAGTTTGTAGGGCTCCCTTGGGTCTATCAGGGCAGCACAAGTTTGAGGTGGGGACAACTTTGGTCTGGGGTCCATCCTTCGATATAAGGAGTTTTTGCAGTCAGGTCCTAGGCCAGGGGCCCCTGGGCACATGCTTTGTCCCTTTTCCCTGGGAAAGAAAACTCACAGGTCCAGGTTCCTGATGTCAGTTTGTAGGGCTCCCTTGGGTCTATCAGGGCAGCACAAGTTTGAGGTGGGGACAACTTTGGTCTGGGGTCCATCCTACGATATAAAGATTTTTTGCAGTCAGGTCCCAGCCCAGGGGCCCCT
Organism: Lonchura striata; assembly: GCF_050655825.1. Classification (NCBI taxonomy): domain Eukaryota; kingdom Metazoa; phylum Chordata; class Aves; order Passeriformes; family Estrildidae; genus Lonchura; species Lonchura striata. The sequence continues at coordinate 14,539,765 of NC_140707.1, read as the reverse complement.
GGGCACATCCTTTGTCCCTTTTCCCTGGGAAAGAAAACTCACAGGACCAGGTTCCTGATGTCAGTTTGTAGGGCTCCCTTGGGTCTATCAGGGCAGCACAAGTTTGAGGTGGGGACAATTTTGGTCTGGGGTCCATCCTTCGATATAAGGATTTTTTGCAGTCAGGCCACAGCCCAGGGCCACGGGCCCCTGGGCACATGCTTTGTCCCTTTTCCCTGGGAAAGAAAACTCACAGGTCCAGGTTCCTGATGTCAGTTTGTAGGGCTCCCTTGGGTCTATCAGGGCAGCACAAGTTTGAGGTGGGGACAACTTTGGTCTGGGGTCCATCCTTCGATATAACGATATTTGATGTCAGCTCCTGGGCCGGGGGCCCCTGGGCACATCCTTTGTCCCTTTACCCTGGGAAAGAAAACTCACAGGTCCAGGTTCCTGATATCAGTTTGTAGGGCTCCCTTGGGTCTATCAGGGCAGCACAAGTTTGATGTGGGGACAATTTTGGTCTGGGGTCCATACTTCGATATAAGGATTTTTTGCAGTCAGGGCCCAGCCCATGGCCAGGGGCCCCTGGGCACATCCTTTGTCCTTTTTCCCTGGGAAAGAAAACTCACAGGACCAGGTTCCTGATGTCAGTTTGTAGGGCTTCCTTGGGTCTATCAGGGCAGCACAAGTTTGAGGTGGGGACAACTTTAGTCTGGGGTCCACCTTCGATATAAGGATTTTTTGCAGTCAGGTCCTGGGCCAGGACCAGGGACCTATGGGGACATCCTTTGGCCATTTTCCCTGGGAAAGAAAACTCACAGGTCCAGGTTCCTGATGTCAGTTTGTAAGGCTGCCTTGGGTCTATCAGGGCAGCACAAGTTTGAGGTGGGGACAACTTTGGTCTGGGGTCCATTCTTCGATATAAGGATTTTTTGCAGTCAGGTCCCAGCCCAGGGGCCCCTGGGCACATCCTTTGTCCCTTTTCCCTGGGAAAGAAAACTCACAGGTCCAGGTTCCTGATGTCAGTTTGTAGGGCTCCCTTGGGTCTATCAGGGCAGCACAAGTTTGAGGTGGGGACAGCTTTGGTCTGGGGTCCATCCTTCGATATAAGGATTTTTTGCAGTCAGGTCCTGGGCCAGGGGCCTGTGGGCACATGCTTTGTCCCTTTTCCCTGGGAAAGAAAACTCACAGGTCCAGGTTCCTGATGTCAGTTTGTAGGGCTCTCTTGGATCTATCAGGGCAGCACAAGTTTGAGGTGGGGACAACTTTGGTCTGGGGTCCATCCTTCGATATATGGATTTTTTGCAGTCAGGTCCTGGGGCAGGACCAGGGACCTATGGGGACATCCTTTGGCCATTTTCCCTGGGAAAGAAAACTCACAGGTCCAGGTTCCTGATGTCAGTTTGTAGGGCTCCCTTGGGTCTATCAGGGCAGCACAAGTTTGAGATGGGGACAATTTTGGTCTGGGGTCCATTCTACGATATAAGGATTTTTTGCAGTCAGGCCACAGCCCTGGAGCCCCTGGGCACATACTTTGTCCCTTTTCCCTGGGAAAGAAAACTCACAGGTCCAGGTTCCTGATGTCAGTTTGTAGGGCTCCCTTGGGTCTATCAGGGCAGCACAAGTTTGAGGTGGGGACAACTTTGGTCTGGGGTCCATCCTTCGATATAAGGATTTTTTGCAGTCAGGCCACAGCCCAGGGCCACGGGCCCCTGGGCACATGCTTTGTCCCTTTTCCCTGGGAAAGAAAACTCACAGGTCCAGGTTCCTGATGTCTGTTTGTAGGGCTCCCTTGGGTCAATCAGGCAGCACAAGTTTGAGGTGGGGACAACTTTGGTCTGGGGTCCATCCTTCGAAATAAGGATTTTTTGCAGTCAGGTCCCGGGCCAGGGGCCCCTGGGCACATCCTTTGGCCATTTTCCCTGGGTAAGGAAACTCACAGGTCCAGGTTCCTGACGTCAGTTTGTAGGGCTCCCTTGGGTCTATCAGGGCAGCACAAGTTTGAGATGGGGTCAACTTTGGTCTGGGGACCATCCTTCGATATAAGGATTTTTTGCAGTCAGGTCCCAGCCCTGGAGCCCCTGAGCACAACCTTTGTCCCTTTTCCCTGGGAAAGAAAACTCACAGGTCCAGGTTCCTGATGTCAGTTTGTAGGGCTCCCTTGGGTCTATCAGGGCAGCACAAGTTTGAGGTGGGGACAACTTTTGTCTGGGGTCCATCGTGTGATATAAGGATTTTTTGCAGTCAGGTCCCAGCCCTGGGGCCCCTGGGCACATCCTTTGTCCCTTTTCCCTGGTTGAGAAAACTCACCAGTCCAGGTTCCTGATGTCAGTTTGTAGGGCTCCCTTGGGTCTATCAGGGCAGCACAAGTTTGAGGTGGGGACAACTTTGGTCTGGGGTCCATCCTTCTATATATGTATTTTTTTCAGTCAGGTCCCGGGCCAGGGGCCCCTGGGCACATCCTTTGTCCCTTTTCCCTGGGAAAGAAAACTCACAGGTCCAGGTTCCTGATGTCAGTTTGTAGGGCTCCCTTGGGTCTATCAGGGCAGCACAAGTTGGAGGTGGGGACAACTTTGGTCTGGGGTCCATCCTTCGATATAAGGATTTTTTGCAGTCAGGTCCTGGGCCAGGAGCCCCTGGGCACATCCTTTGTCCCTTTTCCCTGGGAAAGAAAATTCACAGGACCTGGTTCCTGATATCAGTTTGTAGGGCTCCCTTGGGTCTATCAGAGCAGCACAAGTTTGAGGTGGGGACAACTTTGGTCTGGGGTCCATCCTTTGATATAAGGAGTTTTTCCAGTCAGGTCCTGGGCCAGGGGCCCCTGGGCACATCCTTTGTTCCTTTTCCCTGGGAAAGAAAATTCACAGGTCCAGGTTCCTGATGTCAGTTTGTAGGGCTCCCTTGGGTCTATCAGGGCAGCACAAGTGTGAGGTGGGGACAGTTTTGTCTGGGGTCCATCCTTCAATATAAGGATTTTTTGCAGTCAGGTCCCGGGCCAGGGGCCCCTGGGCACATCCTTTGGCCATTTTCCCTGGGAAAGAAAACTCACAGGTCCAGGTTCCTGATGTCAGTTTGTAGGGTACTCTTGTGTCTATCAGCGTAACACAAATTTGAGGTGGGGACAACTTTGGTCTGTGATCCATCCTTCGATATAAGGATTTTTTTACAGTCATGGCCTGGGCCAGTTCCAGGGGCCCTTGGGCACATCCTTTGTCCCTTTTCCCGGGGAAAGAAAACTCACAGGTCCAGGTTCCTGATGTCAGTTTGTAGGGCTCCCTTTGGTCTATCAGGGCAGCACAAGTTTGAGGTGGGGACAACTTTGGTCTGGGGTCCATCCTTCGATATAAGGATTTTTTGCAGTCCGGGCCCGGGCCAGGGGCCCCTGGGCACATCCTTTGGCCAATTTCCCTGGGAAAGAAAACTCACAGGTCCAGGTTCCTGATGTCAGTTTGTAGGGCTCCCTTGGGTCTATCAGGGCAGCACAACTTTGAGGTGGGGACAACTTTGGTCTGGGGTCCATCCTTTGATATAAGGAGTTTTTCCAGTCAGGTCGCAGCCCAGGGGCCCCTGGGCACATCCTTTGTCCCTTTTCCCTGGGAAAGAAAATTCACAGGTCCAGGTTCCTGATGTCAGTTTGTAGAGCTACCTTGGGTCTATCAGGGCAGCACAAGTTTGAGGTGGGGTCAACTTTGGTCTGGGGTCCATCCTTTGATATAAGGATTTTCCTTAGTCAGGTCCCAGCCCAGGGGCCCCTGGGCACATCCTTTGGCCATTTTCCCTGGGAAAGAAAACTCACAGGACCAGGTTCCTGATGTCAGTTTGTAGGGCTTCCTTGGGTCTATCAGGGCAGCACAAGTTTGAGGTGGGGACAACTTTAGTCTGGGGTCCACCTTCGATATAAGGATTTTTTGCAGTCAGGTCCCAGCCCAGGGGCCCCTGGGCACATCCTTTGGCCATTTTCCCTGGGAAAGAAAACTCACAGGTCCAGGTTCCTGATGTCAGTTTGTAGGGCTCCCTTGGGTCTATCAGGGCAGCACAAGTTTGAGGTGGGGACAGCTTTGGTCTGGGGTCCATCCTTCGATATAAGGATTTTTCGCAGTCAGGTCCTGGGCCAGGGGCCTGTGGGCACATGCTTTGTCCCTTTTCCCTGGGAAAGAAAACTCACACGTCCAGGTTCCTGATGTCAGTTTGTAGGGCTCTCTTGGATCTATCAGGGCAGCACAAGTTTGAGGTGGGGACAACTTTGGTCTGGGGTCCATCCTTCGATATATGGATTTTTTGCAGTCAGGTCCTGGGCCAGGACCAGGGACCTATGGGGACATCCTTTGGCCATTTTCCCTGGGAAAGAAAACTCACAGGTCCAGGTTCCTGATGTCTGTTTGTAGGGCTCCCTTGGGTCTATCAGGGCAGCACAAGTTTGAGATGGGGACAATTTTGGTCTGGGGTCCATTCTACGATATAAGGATTTTTTGCAGTCAGGCCACAGCCCTGGAGCCCCTGGGCACATACTTTGTCCCTTTTCCCTGGGAAAGAAAACTCACAGGTCCAGGTTCCTGATGTCAGTTTGTAGGGCTCCCTTGGGTCTATCAGGGCAGCACAAGTTTGAGGTGGGGACAACTTTGGTCTGGGGTCCATCCTTCGATATAAGGAGTTTTTGCAGTCAGGTCCTAGGCCAGGGGCCCCTGGGCACATGCTTTGTCCCTTTTCCCTGGGAAAGAAAACTCACAGGTCCAGGTTCCTGATGTCAGTTTGTAGGGCTCCCTTGGGTCTATCAGGGCAGCACAAGTTTGAGGTGGGGACAACTTTGGTCTGGGGTCCATCCTACGATATAAAGATTTTTTGCAGTCAGGTCCCAGCCCTGGGGCCCCTGGGCACATCCTTTGTCCCTTTTCCCTGGGAAAGAAAACTCACAGGACCAGGTTCCTGATGTCAGTTTGTAGGGCTCCCTTGGGTCTATCAGGGCAGCACAAGTTTGAGGTGGGGACAACTTTGGTCTGGGGTCCATCCTTCGATATAAGGATTTTTTGCAGTCAGGTCCTGGGCCAGGGGCCCCTGGGCACATGCTTTGTCCCTTTTCCCTGGGAAAGAAAACTCACAGGTCCAGGTTCCTGATGTCAGTTTGTAGGGCTCCCTTGGGTCTATCAGGGCAGCACAAGTTTGAGGTGGGGACAACTTTGGTCTGGGGTCCATCCTTCGATATAACGATATTTGATGTCAGCTCCTGGGCCGGGGGCCCCTGGGCACATCCTTTGTCCCTTTACCCTGGGAAAGAAAACTCACAGGTCCAGGTTCCTGATATCAGTTTGTAGGGCTCCCTTGGGTCTATCAGGGCAGCACAAGTTTGATGTGGGGACAATTTTGGTCTGGGGTCCATACTTCGATATAAGGATTTTTTGCAGTCAGGGCCCAGCCCATGGCCAGGGGCCCCTGGGCACATCCTTTGTCCTTTTTCCCTGGGAAAGAAAACTCACAGGACCAGGTTCCTGATGTCAGTTTGTAGGGCTTCCTTGGGTCTATCAGGGCAGCACAAGTTTGAGGTGGGGACAACTTTAGTCTGGGGTCCACCTTCGATATAAGGATTTTTTGCAGTCAGGTCCCAGCCCAGGGGCCCCTGGGCACATCCTTTGTCCACTTCCCCTGGGAAAGAAAACTCACAGGTCCAGGTTCCTGATGTCAGTTTGTAAGGCTGCCTTGGGTCTATCAGGGCAGCACAAGTTTGAGGTGGGGACAACTTTGGTCTGGGGTCCATTCTTCGATATAAGGATTTTTTGCAGTCAGGTCCCAGCCCAGGGGCCCCTGGGCACATCCTTTGGCCATTTTCCCTGGGAAAGAAAACTCACAGGTCCAGGTTCCTGATGTCAGTTTGTAGGGCTCCCTTGGGTCTATCAGGGCAGCACAAGTTTGAGGTGGGGACAGCTTTGGTCTGGGGTCCATCCTTCGATATAAGGATTTTTTGCAGTCAGGTCCTGGGCCAGGGGCCTGTGGGCACATGCTTTGTCCCTTTTCCCTGGGAAAGAAAACTCACACGTCCAGGTTCCTGATGTCAGTTTGTAGGGCTCTCTTGGATCTATTAGGGCAGCACAAGTTTGAGGTGGGGACAACTTTGGTCTGGGGTCCATCCTTCGATATATGGATTTTTTGCAGTCAGGTCCTGGGCCCGGACCAGGGACCTATGGGGACATCCTTTGGCCATTTTCCCTGGGAAAGAAAACTCACAGGTCCAGGTTCCTGATGTCAGTTTGTAGGGCTCCCTTGGGTCTATCAGGGCAGCACAAGTTTGAGATGGGGACAATTTTGGTCTGGGGTCCATTCTACGATATAAGGATTTTTTGCAGTCAGGCCACAGCCCTGGAGCCCCTGGGCACATACTTTGTCCCTTTTCCCTGGGAAAGAAAACTCACAGGTCCAGGTTCCTGATGTCAGTTTGTAGGGCTCCCTTGGGTCTATCAGGGCAGCACAAGTTTGAGGTGGGGACAACTTTGGTCTGGGGTCCATCCTTCGATATAAGGATTTTTTGCAGTCAGGCCACAGCCCAGGGCCACGGGCCCCTGGGCACATGCTTTGTCCCTTTTCCCTGGGAAAGAAAACTCACAGGTCCAGGTTCCTGATGTCTGTTTGTAGGGCTCCCTTGGGTCAATCAGGCAGCACAAGTTTGAGGTGGGGACAACTTTGGTCTGGGGTCCATCCTTCGAAATAAGGATTTTTTGCAGTCAGGTCCCGGGCCAGGGGCCCCTGGGCACATCCTTTGGCCATTTTCCCTGGGTAAGGAAACTCACAGGTCCAGGTTCCTGACGTCAGTTTGTAGGGCTCCCTTGGGTCTATCAGGGCAGCACAAGTTTGAGATGGGGTCAACTTTGGTCTGGGGACCATCCTTCGATATAAGGATTTTTTGCAGTCAGGTCCCAGCCCTGGAGCCCCTGAGCACAACCTTTGTCCCTTTTCCCTGGGAAAGAAAACTCACAGGTCCAGGTTCCTGATGTCAGTTTGTAGGGCTCCCTTGGGTCTATCAGGGCAGCACAAGTTTGAGGTGGGGACAACTTTTGTCTGGGGTCCATCGTGTGATATAAGGATTTTTTGCAGTCAGGTCCCAGCCCTGGGGCCCCTGGGCACATCCTTTGTCCCTTTTCCCTGGTTGAGAAAACTCACCAGTCCAGGTTCCTGATGTCAGTTTGTAGGGCTCCCTTGGGTCTATCAGGGCAGCACAAGTTTGAGGTGGGGACAACTTTGGTCTGGGGTCCATCCTTTGATATAAGGAGTTTTTCCAGTCAGGTCCTGGGCCAGGGGCCCCTGGGCACATCCTTTGTTCCTTTTCCCTGGGAAAGAAAATTCACAGGTCCAGGTTCCTGATGTCAGTTTGTAGGGCTCCCTTGGGTCTATCAGGGCAGCACAAGTGTGAGGTGGGGACAGTTTTGTCTGGGGTCCATCCTTCAATATAAGGATTTTTTGCAGTCAGGTCCCGGGCCAGGGGCCCCTGGGCACATCCTTTGGCCATTTTCCCTGGGAAAGAAAACTCACAGGTCCAGGTTCCTGATGTCAGTTTGTAGGGTACTCTTGTGTCTATCAGCGTAACACAAATTTGAGGTGGGGACAACTTTGGTCTGTGATCCATCCTTCGATATAAGGATTTTTTTACAGTCATGGCCTGGGCCAGTTCCAGGGGCCCTTGGGCACATCCTTTGTCCCTTTTCCCGGGGAAAGAAAACTCACAGGTCCAGGTTCCTGATGTCAGTTTGTAGGGCTCCCCTTGGTCTATCAGGGCAGCACAAGTTTGAGGTGGGGACAACTTTTGTCTGGGGTCCATCCTTCGATATAAGGATTTTTTGCAGTCCGGGCCCGGGCCAGGGGCCCCTGGGCACATCCTTTGGCCAATTTCCCTGGGAAAGAAAACTCACAGGTCCAGGTTCCTGATGTCAGTTTGTAGGGCTCCCTTGGGTCTATCAGGGCAGCACAACTTTGAGGTGGGGACAACTTTGGTCTGGGGTCCATCCTTTGATATAAGGAGTTTTTCCAGTCAGGTCGCAGCCCAGGGGCCCCTGGGCACATCCTTTGTCCCTTTTCCCTGGGAAAGAAAATTCACAGGTCCAGGTTCCTGATGTCAGTTTGTAGAGCTACCTTGGGTCTATCAGGGCAGCACAAGTTTGAGGTGGGGTCAACTTTGGTCTGGGGTCCATCCTTTGATATAAGGATTTTCCTTAGTCAGGTCCCAGCCCAGGGGCCCCTGGGCACATCCTTTGGCCATTTTCCCTGGGAAAGAAAACTCACAGGACCAGGTTCCTGATGTCAGTTTGTAGGGCTTCCTTGGGTCTATCAGGGCAGCACAAGTTTGAGGTGGGGACAACTTTAGTCTGGGGTCCACCTTCGATATAAGGATTTTTTGCAGTCAGGCCACAGCCCAGGGGCCCCTGGGCACATCCTTTGTCCACTTCCCCTGGGAAAGAAAACTCACAGGTCCAGGTTCCTGATGTCAGTTTGTAAGGCTGCCTTGGGTCTATCAGGGCAGCACAAGTTTGAGGTGGGGACAACTTTGGTCTGGGGTCCATTCTTCGATATAAGGATTTTTTGCAGTCAGGTCCCAGCCCAGGGGCCCCTGGGCACATCCTTTGGCCATTTTCCCTGGGAAAGAAAACTCACAGGTCCAGGTTCCTGATGTCAGTTTGTAGGGCTCCCTTGGGTCTATCAGGGCAGCACAAGTTTGAGGTGGGGACAGCTTTGGTCTGGGGTCCATCCTTCGATATAAGGATTTTTTGCAGTCAGGTCCTGGGCCAGGGGCCTGTGGGCACATGCTTTGTCCCTTTTCCCTGGGAAAGAAAACTCACAGGTCCAGGTTCCTGATGTCAGTTTGTAGGGCTCTCTTGGATCTATCAGGGCAGCACAAGTTTGAGGTGGGGACAACTTTGGTCTGGGGTCCATCCTTCGATATATGGATTTTTTGCAGTCAGGTCCTGGGCCAGGACCAGGGACCTATGGGGACATCCTTTGGCCATTTTCCCTGGGAAAGAAAACTCACAGGTCCAGGTTCCTGATGTCTGTTTGTAGGGCTCCCTTGGGTCTATCAGGGCAGCACAAGTTTGAGATGGGGACAATTTTGGTCTGGGGTCCATTCTACGATATAAGGATTTTTTGCAGTCAGGCCACAGCCCTGGAGCCCCTGGGCACATACTTTGTCCCTTTTCCCTGGGAAAGAAAACTCACAGGTCCAGGTTCCTGATGTCAGTTTGTAGGGCTCCCTTGGGTCTATCAGGGCAGCACAAGTTTGAGGTGGGGACAACTTTGGTCTGGGGTCCATCCTTCGATATAAGGAGTTTTTGCAGTCAGGTCCTAGGCCAGGGGCCCCTGGGCACATGCTTTGTCCCTTTTCCCTGGGAAAGAAAACTCACAGGTCCAGGTTCCTGATGTCAGTTTGTAGGGCTCCCTTGGGTCTATCAGGGCAGCACAAGTTGGAGGTGGGGACAACTTTGTTCTGGGGTCCATCCTAAGATATAAAGATTTTTTGCAGTCAGGTCCCAGCCCAGGGGCCCCTGGGCACATCCTTTGTCCCTTTTCCCTGGGAAAGAAAACTCACAGGACCAGGTTCCTGATGTCAGTTTGTAGGGCTCCCTTGGGTCTATCAGGGCAGCACAAGTTTGAGGTGGGGACAACTTTGGTCTGGGGTCCATCCTTCGATATAAGGATTTTTTGCAGTCAGGTCCTGGGCCAGGGGCCCCTGGGCACATGCTTTGTCCCTTTTCCCTGGGAAAGAAAACTCACAGGTCCAGGTTCCTGATGTCAGTTTGTAGGGCTCCCTTGGGTCTATCAGGGCAGCACAAGTTTGAGGTGGGGACAACTTTGGTCTGGGGTCCATCCTTCGATATAACGATATTTGATGTCAGCTCCTGGGCCGGGGGCCCCTGGGCACATCCTTTGTCCCTTTACCCTGGGAAAGAAAACTCACAGGTCCAGGTTCCTGATATCAGTTTGTAGGGCTCCCTTGGGTCTATCAGGGCAGCACAAGTTTGATGTGGGGACAATTTTGGTCTGGGGTCCATACTTCGATATAAGGATTTTTTGCAGTCAGGGCCCAGCCCATGGCCAGGGGCCCCTGGGCACATCCTTTGTCCTTTTTCCCTGGGAAAGAAAACTCACAGGACCAGGTTCCTGATGTCAGTTTGTAGGGCTTCCTTGGGTCTATCAGGGCAGCACAAGTTTGAGGTGGGGACAACTTTAGTCTGGGGTCCACCTTCGATATAAGGATTTTTTGCAGTCAGGTCCCAGCCCAGGGGCCCCTGGGCACATCCTTTGTCCACTTCCCCTGGGAAAGAAAACTCACAGGTCCAGGTTCCTGATGTCAGTTTGTAAGGCTGCCTTGGGTCTATCAGGGCAGCACAAGTTTGAGGTGGGGACAACTTTGGTCTGGGGTCCATTCTTCGATATAAGGATTTTTTGCAGTCAGGTCCCAGCCCAGGGGCCCCTGGGCACATCCTTTGGCCATTTTCCCTGGGAAAGAAAACTCACAGGTCCAGGTTCCTGATGTCAGTTTGTAGGGCTCCCTTGGGTCTATCAGGGCAGCACAAGTTTGAGGTGGGGACAGCTTTGGTCTGGGGTCCATCCTTCGATATAAGGATTTTTTGCAGTCAGGTCCTGGGCCAGGGGCCTGTGGGCACATGCTTTGTCCCTTTTCCCTGGGAAAGAAAACTCACACGTCCAGGTTCCTGATGTCAGTTTGTAGGGCTCTCTTGGATCTATCAGGGCAGCACAAGTTTGAGGTGGGGACAACTTTGGTCTGGGGTCCATCCTTCGATATATGGATTTTTTGCAGTCAGGTCCTGGGCCAGGACCAGGGACCTATGGGGACATCCTTTGGCCATTTTCCCTGGGAAAGAAAACTCACAGGTCCAGGTTCCTGATGTCAGTTTGTAGGGCTCCCTTGGGTCTATCAGGGCAGCACAAGTTTGAGATGGGGACAATTTTGGTCTGGGGTCCATTCTACGATATAAGGATTTTTTGCAGTCAGGCCACAGCCCTGGAGCCCCTGGGCACATACTTTGTCCCTTTTCCCTGGGAAAGAAAACTCACAGGTCCAGGTTCCTGATGTCAGTTTGTAGGGCTCCCTTGGGTCTATCAGGGCAGCACAAGTTTGAGGTGGGGACAACTTTGGTCTGGGGTCCATCCTTCGATATAAGGATTTTTTGCAGTCAGGCCACAGCCCAGGGCCACGGGCCCCTGGGCACATGCTTTGTCCCTTTTCCCTGGGAAAGAAAACTCACAGGTCCAGGTTCCTGATGTCTGTTTGTAGGGCTCCCTTGGGTCAATCAGGCAGCACAAGTTTGAGGTGGGGACAACTTTGGTCTGGGGTCCATCCTTCGAAATAAGGATTTTTTGCAGTCAGGTCCCGGGCCAGGGGCCCCTGGGCACATCCTTTGGCCATTTTCCCTGGGTAAGGAAACTCACAGGTCCAGGTTCCTGACGTCAGTTTGTAGGGCTCCCTTGGGTCTATCAGGGCAGCACAAGTTTGAGGTGGGGACAACTTTGGTCTGGGGACCATCCTTCGATATAAGGATTTTTTGCAGTCAGGTCCCAGCCCTGGAGCCCCTGAGCACAACCTTTGTCCCTTTTCCCTGGGAAAGAAAACTCACAGGTCCAGGTTCCTGATGTCAGTTTGTAGGGCTCCCTTGGGTCTATCAGGGCAGCACAAGTTTGAGGTGGGGACAACTTTTGTCTGGGGTCCATCGTGTGATATAAGGATTTTTTGCAGTCAGGTCCCAGCCCTGGGGCCCCTGGGCACATCCTTTGTCCCTTTTCCCTGGTTGAGAAAACTCACCAGTCCAGGTTCCTGATGTCAGTTTGTAGGGCTCCCTTGGGTCTATCAGGGCAGCACAAGTTTGAGGTGGGGACAACTTTGGTCTGGGGTCCATCCTTTGATATAAGGAGTTTTTCCAGTCAGGTCCTGGGCCAGGGGCCCCTGGGCACATCCTTTGTTCCTTTTCCCTGGGAAAGAAAATTCACAGGTCCAGGTTCCTGATGTCAGTTTGTAGGGCTCCCTTGGGTCTATCAGGGCAGCACAAGTGTGAGGTGGGGACAGTTTTGTCTGGGGTCCATCCTTCAATATAAGGATTTTTTGCAGTCAGGTCCCGGGCCAGGGGCCCCTGGGCACATCCTTTGGCCATTTTCCCTGGGAAAGAAAACTCACAGGTCCAGGTTCCTGATGTCAGTTTGTAGGGTACTCTTGTGTCTATCAGCGTAACACAAATTTGAGGTGGGGACAACTTTGGTCTGTGATCCATCCTTCGATATAAGGATTTTTTTACAGTCATGGCCTGGGCCAGTTCCAGGGGCCCTTGGGCACATCCTTTGTCCCTTTTCCCGGGGAAAGAAAACTCACAGGTCCAGGTTCCTGATGTCAGTTTGTAGGGCTCCCCTTGGTCTATCAGGGCAGCACAAGTTTGAGGTGGGGACAACTTTGGTCTGGGGTCCATCCTTCGATATAAGGATTTTTTGCAGTCCGGGCCCGGGCCAGGGGCCCCTGGGCACATCCTTTGGCCAATTTCCCTGGGAAAGAAAACTCACAGGTCCAGGTTCCTGATGTCAGTTTGTAAGGCTGCCTTGGGTCTATCAGGGCAGCACAAGTTTGAGGTGGGGACAGCTTTGGTCTGGGGTCCATCCTTCGATATAAGGATTTTTTGCAGTCAGGTCCTGGGCCAGGGGCCTGTGGGCACATGCTTTGTCCCTTTTCCCTGGGAAAGAAAACTCACACGTCCAGGTTCCTGATGTCAGTTTGTAGGGCTCTCTTGGATCTATCAGGGCAGCACAAGTTTGAGGTGGGGACAACTTTGGTCTGGGGTCCATCCTTCGATATATGGATTTTTTGCAGTCAGGTCCTGGGCCAGGACCAGGGACCTATGGGGACATCCTTTGGCCATTTTCCCTGGGAAAGAAAACTCACAGGTCCAGGTTCCTGATGTCTGTTTGTAGGGCTCCCTTGGGTCTATCAGGGCAGCACAAGTTTGAGATGGGGACAATTTTGGTCTGGGGTCCATTCTACGATATAAGGATTTTTTGCAGTCAGGCCACAGCCCTGGAGCCCCTGGGCACATCCTTTGGCCAATTTCCCTGGGAAAGAAAACTCACAGGTCCAGGTTCCTGATGTCAGTTTGTAAGGCTGCCTTGGGTCTATCAGGGCAGCACAAGTTTGAGGTGGGGACAGCTTTGGTCTGGGGTCCATCCTTCGATATAAGGATTTTTTGCAGTCAGGTCCTGGGCCAGGGGCCTGTGGTCACATGCTTTGTCCCTTTTCCCTGGGAAAGAAAACTCACACGTCCAGGTTCCTGATGTCAGTTTGTAGGGCTCTCTTGGATCTATTAGGGCAGCACAAGTTTGAGGTGGGGACAACTTTGGTCTGGGGTCCATCCTTCGATATATGGATTTTTTGCAGTCAGGTCCTGGGCCAGGACCAGGGACCTATGGGGACATCCTTTGGCCATTTTCCCTGGGAAAGAAAACTCACAGGTCCAGGTTCCTGATGTCTGTTTGTAGGGCTCCCTTGGGTCTATCAGGGCAGCACAAGTTTGAGATGGGGACAATTTTGGTCTGGGGTCCATTCTACGATATAAGGATTTTTTGCAGTCAGGCCACAGCCCTGGAGCCCCTGGGCACATACTTTGTCCCTTTTCCCTGGGAAAGAAAACTCACAGGTCCAGGTTCCTGATGTCAGTTTGTAGGGCTCCCTTGGGTCTATCAGGGCAGCACAAGTTTGAGGTGGGGACAACTTTGGTCTGGGGTCCATCCTTCGATATAAGGAGTTTTTGCAGTCAGGTCCTAGGCCAGGGGCCCCTGGGCACATGCTTTGTCCCTTTTCCCTGGGAAAGAAAACTCACAGGTCCAGGTTCCTGATGTCAGTTTGTAGGGCTCCCTTGGGTCTATCAGGGCAGCACAAGTTTGAGGTGGGGACAACTTTGGTCTGGGGTCCATCCTACGATATAAAGATTTTTTGCAGTCAGGTCCCGGGCCAGGGGCCCCTGGGCACATCCTTTGTCCCTTTTCCCTGGGAAAGAAAACTCACAGGACCAGGTTCCTGATGTCAGTTTGTAGGGCTCCCTTGGGTCTATCAGGGCAGCACAAGTTTGAGGTGGGGACAACTTTGGTCTGGGGTCCATCCTTCGATATAAGGATTTTTTGCAGTCAGGTCCTGGGCCAGGGGCCCCTGGGCACATGCTTTGTCCCTTTTCCCTGGGAAAGAAAACTCACAGGTCCAGGTTCCTGATGTCAGTTTGTAGGGCTCCCTTGGGTCTATCAGGGCAGCACAAGTTTGAGGTGGGGACAACTTTGGTCTGGGGTCCATCCTTCGATATAACGATATTTGATGTCAGCTCCTGGGCCGGGGGCCCCTGGGCACATCCTTTGTCCCTTTACCCTGGGAAAGAAAACTCACAGGTCCAGGTTCCTGATATCAGTTTGTAGGGCTCCCTTGGGTCTATCAGGGCAGCACAAGTTTGATGTGGGGACAATTTTGGTCTGGGGTCCATACTTCGATATAAGGATTTTTTGCAGTCAGGGCCCAGCCCATGGCCAGGGGCCCCTGGGCACATCCTTTGTCCTTTTTCCCTGGGAAAGAAAACTCACAGGACCAGGTTCCTGATGTCAGTTTGTAGGGCTTCCTTGGGTCTATCAGGGCAGCACAAGTTTGAGGTGGGGACAACTTTAGTCTGGGGTCCACCTTCGATATAAGGATTTTTTGCAGTCAGGTCCCAGCCCAGGGGCCCCTGGGCACATCCTTTGTCCACTTCCCCTGGGAAAGAAAACTCACAGGTCCAGGTTCCTGATGTCAGTTTGTAAGGCTGCCTTGGGTCTATCAGGGCAGCACAAGTTTGAGGTGGGGACAACTTTGGTCTGGGGTCCATTCTTCGATATAAGGATTTTTTGCAGTCAGGTCCCAGCCCAGGGGCCCCTGGGCACATCCTTTGGCCATTTTCCCTGGGAAAGAAAACTCACAGGTCCAGGTTCCTGATGTCAGTTTGTAGGGCTCCCTTGGGTCTATCAGGGCAGCACAAGTTTGAGGTGGGGACAGCTTTGGTCTGGGGTCCATCCTTCGATATAAGGATTTTTTGCAGTCAGGTCCTGGGCCAGGGGCCTGTGGGCACATGCTTTGTCCCTTTTCCCTGGGAAAGAAAACTCACACGTCCAGGTTCCTGATGTCAGTTTGTAGGGCTCTCTTGGATCTATCAGGGCAGCACAAGTTTGAGGTGGGGACAACTTTGGTCTGGGGTCCATCCTTCGATATATGGATTTTTTGCAGTCAGGTCCTGGGCCAGGACCAGGGACCTATGGGGACATCCTTTGGCCATTTTCCCTGGGAAAGAAAACTCACAGGTCCAGGTTCCTGATGTCAGTTTGTAGGGCTCCCTTGGGTCTATCAGGGCAGCACAAGTTTGAGATGGGGACAATTTTGGTCTGGGGTCCATTCTACGATATAAGGATTTTTTGCAGTCAGGCCACAGCCCTGGAGCCCCTGGGCACATACTTTGTCCCTTTTCCCTGGGAAAGAAAACTCACAGGTCCAGGTTCCTGATGTCAGTTTGTAGGGCTCCCTTGGGTCTATCAGGGCAGCACAAGTTTGAGGTGGGGACAACTTTGGTCTGGGGTCCATCCTTCGATATAAGGATTTTTTGCAGTCAGGCCACAGCCCAGGGCCACGGGCCCCTGGGCACATGCTTTGTCCCTTTTCCCTGGGAAAGAAAACTCACAGGTCCAGGTTCCTGATGTCTGTTTGTAGGGCTCCCTTGGGTAAATCAGGCAGCACAAGTTTGAGGTGGGGACAACTTTGGTCTGGGGTCCATCCTTCGAAATAAGGATTTTTTGCAGTCAGGTCCCGGGCCAGGGGCCCCTGGGCACATCCTTTGGCCATTTTCCCTGGGTAAGGAAACTCACAGGTCCAGGTTCCTGACGTCAGTTTGTAGGGCTCCCTTGGGTCTATCATGGCAGCACAAGTTTGAGATGGGGTCAACTTTGGTCTGGGGACCATCCTTCGATATAAGGATTTTTTGCAGTCAGGTCCCAGCCCTGGAGCCCCTGAGCACAACCTTTGTCCCTTTTCCCTGGGAAAGAAAACTCACAGGTCCAGGTTCCTGATGTCAGTTTGTAGGGCTCCCTTGGGTCTATCAGGGCAGCACAAGTTTGAGGTGGGGACAACTTTTGTCTGGGGTCCATCGTGTGATATAAGGATTTTTTGCAGTCAGGTCCCAGCCCTGGGGCCCCTGGGCACATCCTTTGTCCCTTTTCCCTGGTTGAGAAAACTCACCAGTCCAGGTTCCTGATGTCAGTTTGTAGGGCTCCCTTGGGTCTATCAGGGCAGCACAAGTTTGAGGTGGGGACAACTTTGGTCTGGGGTCCATCCTTTGATATAAGGAGTTTTTCCAGTCAGGTCCTGGGCCAGGGGCCCCTGGGCACATCCTTTGTTCCTTTTCCCTGGGAAAGAAAATTCACAGGTCCAGGTTCCTGATGTCAGTTTGTAGGGCTCCCTTGGGTCTATCAGGGCAGCACAAGTGTGAGGTGGGGACAGTTTTGTCTGGGGTCCATCCTTCAATATAAGGATTTTTTGCAGTCAGGTCCCGGGCCAGGGGCCCCTGGGCACATCCTTTGGCCATTTTCCCTGGGAAAGAAAACTCACAGGTCCAGGTTCCTGATGTCAGTTTGTAGGGTACTCTTGTGTCTATCAGCGTAACACAAATTTGAGGTGGGGACAACTTTGGTCTGTGATCCATCCTTCGATATAAGGATTTTTTTACAGTCATGGCCTGGGCCAGTTCCAGGGGCCCTTGGGCACATCCTTTGTCCCTTTTCCCGGGGAAAGAAAACTCACAGGTCCAGGTTCCTGATGTCAGTTTGTAGGGCTCCCCTTGGTCTATCAGGGCAGCACAAGTTTGAGGTGGGGACAACTTTGGTCTGGGGTCCATCCTTCGATATAAGGATTTTTTGCAGTCCGGGCCCGGGCCAGGGGCCCCTGGGCACATCCTTTGGCCAATTTCCCTGGGAAAGAAAACTCACAGGTCCAGGTTCCTGATGTCAGTTTGTAGGGCTCCCTTGGGTCTATCAGGGCAGCACAACTTTGAGGTGGGGACAACTTTGGTCTGGGGTCCATCCTTTGATATAAGGAGTTTTTCCAGTCAGGTCGCAGCCCAGGGGCCCCTGGGCACATCCTTTGTCCCTTTTCCCTGGGAAAGAAAATTCACAGGTCCAGGTTCCTGATGTCAGTTTGTAGAGCTACCTTGGGTCTATCAGGGCAGCACAAGTTTGAGGTGGGGTCAACTTTGGTCTGGGGTCCATCCTTTGATATAAGGATTTTCCTTAGTCAGGTCCCAGCCCAGGGGCCCCTGGGCACATCCTTTGGCCATTTTCCCTGGGAAAGAAAACTCACAGGTCCAGGTTCCTGATGTCAGTTTGTAGGGCTTCCTTGGGTCTATCAGGGCAGCACAAGTTTGAGGTGGGGACAACTTTAGTCTGGGGTCCACCTTCGATATAAGGATTTTTTGCAGTCAGGTCCCAGCCCAGGGGCCCCTGGGCACATCCTTTGTCCACTTCCCCTGGGAAAGAAAACTCACAGGTCCAGGTTCCTGATGTCAGTTTGTAAGGCTGCCTTGGGTCTATCAGGGCAGCACAACTTTGAGGTGGGGACAACTTTGGTCTGGGGTCCATTCTTCGATATAAGGATTTTTTGCAGTCAGGTCCCAGCCCAGGGGCCCCTGGGCACATCCTTTGGCCATTTTCCCTGGGAAAGAAAACTCACAGGTCCAGGTTCCTGATGTCAGTTTGTAGGGCTCCCTTGGGTCTATCAGGGCAGCACAAGTTTGAGGTGGGGACAGCTTTGGTCTGGGGTCCATCCTTCGATATAAGGATTTTTTGCAGCCAGGTCCTGGGCCAGGGGCCTGTGGGCACATGCTTTGTCCCTTTTCCCTGGGAAAGAAAACTCACACGTCCAGGTTCCTGATGTCAGTTTGTAGGGCTCTCTTGGATCTATCAGGGCAGCACAAGTTTGAGGTGGGGACAACTTTGGTCTGGGGTCCATCCTTCGATATATGGATTTTTTGCAGTCAGGTCCTGGGCCAGGACCAGGGACCTATGGGGACATCCTTTGGCCATTTTCCCTGGGAAAGAAAACTCACAGGTCCAGGTTCCTGATGTCAGTTTGTAGGGCTCCCTTGGGTCTATCAGGGCAGCACAAGTTTGAGATGGGGACAATTTTGGTCTGGGGTCCATTCTACGATATAAGGATTTTTTGCAGTCAGGCCACAGCCCTGGAGCCCCTGGGCACATACTTTGTCCCTTTTCCCTGGGAAAGAAAACTCACAGGTCCAGGTTCCTGATGTCAGTTTGTAGGGCTCCCTTGGGTCTATCAGGGCAGCACAAGTTTGAGGTGGGGACAACTTTGGTCTGGGGTCCATCCTTCGATATAAGGATTTTTTGCAGTCAGGCCACAGCCCAGGGCCACGGGCCCCTGGGCACATGCTTTGTCCCTTTTCCCTGGGAAAGAAAACTCACAGGTCCAGGTTCCTGATGTCTGTTTGTAGGGCTCCCTTGGGTCAATCAGGCAGCACAAGTTTGAGGTGGGGACAACTTTGGTCTGGGGTCCATCCTTCGAAATAAGGATTTTTTGCAGTCAGGTCCCGGGCCAGGGGCCCCTGGGCACATCCTTTGGCCATTTTCCCTGGGTAAGGAAACTCACAGGTCCAGGTTCCTGACGTCAGTTTGTAGGGCTCCCTTGGGTCTATCAGGGCAGCACAAGTTTGAGATGGGGTCAACTTTGGTCTGGGGACCATCCTTCGATATAAGGATTTTTTGCAGTCAGGTCCCAGCCCTGGAGCCCCTGAGCACAACCTTTGTCCCTTTTCCCTGGGAAAGAAAACTCACAGGTCCAGGTTCCTGATGTCAGTTTGTAGGGCTCCCTTGGGTCTATCAGGGCAGCACAAGTTTGAGGTGGGGACAACTTTTGTCTGGGGTCCATCGTGTGATATAAGGATTTTTTGCAGTCAGGTCCCAGCCCTGGGGCCCCTGGGCACATCCTTTGTCCCTTTTCCCTGGTTGAGAAAACTCACCAGTCCAGGTTCCTGATGTCAGTTTGTAGGGCTCCCTTGGGTCTATCAGGGCAGCACAAGTTTGAGGTGGGGACAACTTTGGTCTGGGGTCCATCCTTTGATATAAGGAGTTTTTCCAGTCAGGTCCTGGGCCAGGGGCCCCTGGGCACATCCTTTGTTCCTTTTCCCTGGGAAAGAAAATTCACAGGTCCAGGTTCCTGATGTCAGTTTGTAGGGCTCCCTTGGGTCTATCAGGGCAGCACAAGTGTGAGGTGGGGACAGTTTTGTCTGGGGTCCATCCTTCAATATAAGGATTTTTTGCAGTCAAGTCCCGGGCCAGGGGCCCCTGGGCACATCCTTTGGCCATTTTCCCTGGGAAAGAAAACTCACAGGTCCAGGTTCCTGATGTCAGTTTGTAGGGTACTCTTGTGTCTATCAGCGTAACACAAATTTGAGGTGGGGACAACTTTGGTCTGTGATCCATCCTTCGATATAAGGATTTTTTTACAGTCATGGCCTGGGCCAGTTCCAGGGGCCCTTGGGCACATCCTTTGTCCCTTTTCCCGGGGAAAGAAAACTCACAGGTCCAGGTTCCTGATGTCAGTTTGTAGGGCTCCCCTTGGTCTATCAGGGCAGCACAAGTTTGAGGTGGGGACAACTTTGGTCTGGGGTCCATCCTTCGATATATGGATTTTTTGCAGTCCGGGCCCGGGCCAGGGGCCCCTGGGCACATCCTTTGGCCAATTTCCCTGGGAAAGAAAACTCACAGGTCCAGGTTCCTGATGTCAGTTTGTAAGGCTGCCTTGGGTCTATCAGGGCAGCACAAGTTTGAGGTGGGGACAGCTTTGGTCTGGGGTCCATCCTTCGATATAAGGATTTTTTGCAGTCAGGTCCTGGGCCAGGGGCCTGTGGGCACATGCTTTGTCCCTTTTCCCTGGGAAAGAAAACTCACACGTCCAGGTTCCTGATGTCAGTTTGTAGGGCTCTCTTGGATCTATCAGGGCAGCACAAGTTTGAGGTGGGGACAACTTTGGTCTGGGGTCCATCCTTCGATATATGGATTTTTTGCAGTCAGGTCCTGGGCCAGGACCAGGGACCTATGGGGACATCCTTTGGCCATTTTCCCTGGGAAAGAAAACTCACAGGTCCAGGTTCCTGATGTCTGTTTGTAGGGCTCCCTTGGGTCTATCAGGGCAGCACAAGTTTGAGATGGGGACAATTTTGGTCTGGGGTCCATTCTACGATATAAGGATTTTTTGCAGTCAGGCCACAGCCCTGGAGCCCCTGGGCACATCCTTTGGCCAATTTCCCTGGGAAAGAAAACTCACAGGTCCAGGTTCCTGATGTCAGTTTGTAAGGCTGCCTTGGGTCTATCAGGGCAGCACAAGTTTGAGGTGGGGACAGCTTTGGTCTGGGGTCCATCCTTCGATATAAGGATTTTTTGCAGTCAGGTCCTGGGCCAGGGGCCTGTGGGCACATGCTTTGTCCCTTTTCCCTGGGAAAGAAAACTCACACGTCCAGGTTCCTGATGTCAGTTTGTAGGGCTCTCTTGGATCTATCAGGGCAGCACAAGTTTGAGGTGGGGACAACTTTGGTCTGGGGTCCATCCTTCGATATATGGATTTTTTGCAGTCAGGTCCTGGGCCAGGACCAGGGACCTATGGGGACATCCTTTGGCCATTTTCCCTGGGAAAGAAAACTCACAGGTCCAGGTTCCTGATGTCTGTTTGTAGGGCTCCCTTGGGTCTATCAGGGCAGCACAAGTTTGAGATGGGGACAATTTTGGTCTGGGGTCCATTCTACGATATAAGGATTTTTTGCAGTCAGGCCACAGCCCTGGAGCCCCTGGGCACATACTTTGTCCCTTTTCCCTGGGAAAGAAAACTCACAGGTCCAGGTTCCTGATGTCAGTTTGTAGGGCTCCCTTGGGTCTATCAGGGCAGCACAAGTTTGAGGTGGGGACAACTTTGGTCTGGGGTCCATCCTTCGATATAAGGAGTTTTTGCAGTCAGGTCCTAGGCCAGGGGCCCCTGGGCACATGCTTTGTCCCTTTTCCCTGGGAAAGAAAACTCACAGGTCTAGGTTCCTGATGTCAGTTTGTAGGGCTCCCTTGGGTCTATCAGGGCAGCACAAGTTTGAGGTGGGGACAACTTTGGTCTGGGGTCCATCCTACGATATAAAGATTTTTTGCAGTCAGGTCCCGGGCCAGGGGCCCCTGGGCACATCCTTTGTCCCTTTTCCCTGGGAAAGAAAACTCACAGGACCAGGTTCCTGATGTCAGTTTGTAGGGCTCCCTTGGGTCTATCAGGGCAGCACAAGTTTGAGGTGGGGACAACTTTGGTCTGGGGTCCATCCTTCGATATAAGGATTTTTTGCAGTCAGGTCCTGGGCCAGGGGCCCCTGGGCACATGCTTTGTCCCTTTTCCCTGGGAAAGAAAACTCACAGGTCCAGGTTCCTGATGTCAGTTTGTAGGGCTCCCTTGGGTCTATCAGGGCAGCACAAGTTTGAGGTGGGGACAACTTTGGTCTGGGGTCCATCCTTCGATATAACGATATTTGATGTCAGCTCCTGGGCCGGGGGCCCCTGGGCACATCCTTTGTCCCTTTACCCTGGGAAAGAAAACTCACAGGTCCAGGTTCCTGATATCAGTTTGTAGGGCTCCCTTGGGTCTATCAGGGCAGCACAAGTTTGATGTGGGGACAATTTTGGTCTGGGGTCCATACTTCGATATAAGGATTTTTTGCAGTCAGGGCCCAGCCCATGGCCAGGGGCCCCTGGGCACATCCTTTGTCCTTTTTCCCTGGGAAAGAAAACTCACAGGACCAGGTTCCTGATGTCAGTTTGTAGGGCTTCCTTGGGTCTATCAGGGCAGCACAAGTTTGAGGTGGGGACAACTTTAGTCTGGGGTCCACCTTCGATATAAGGATTTTTTGCAGTCAGGTCCCAGCCCAGGGGCCCCTGGGCACATCCTTTGTCCACTTCCCCTGGGAAAGAAAACTCACAGGTCCAGGTTCCTGATGTCAGTTTGTAAGGCTGCCTTGGGTCTATCAGGGCAGCACAAGTTTGAGGTGGGGACAACTTTGGTCTGGGGTCCATTCTTCGATATAAGGATTTTTTGCAGTCAGGTCCCAGCCCAGGGGCCCCTGGGCACATCCTTTGGCCATTTTCCCTGGGAAAGAAAACTCACAGGTCCAGGTTCCTGATGTCAGTTTGTAGGGCTCCCTTGGGTCTATCAGGGCAGCACAAGTTTGAGGTGGGGACAGCTTTGGTCTGGGGTCCATCCTTCGATATAAGGATTTTTTGCAGTCAGGTCCTGGGCCAGGGGTCTGTGGGCACATGCTTTGTCCCTTTTCCCTGGGAAAGAAAACTCACACGTCCAGGTTCCTGATGTCAGTTTGTAGGGCTCTCTTGGATCTATCAGGGCAGCACAAGTTTGAGGTGGGGACAACTTTGGTCTGGGGTCCATCCTTCGATATATGGATTTTTTGCAGTCAGGTCCTGGGCCAGGACCAGGGACCTATGGGGACATCCTTTGGCCATTTTCCCTGGGAAAGAAAACTCACAGGTCCAGGTTCCTGATGTCAGTTTGTAGGGCTCCCTTGGGTCTATCAGGGCAGCACAAGTTTGAGATGGGGACAATTTTGGTCTGGGGTCCATTCTACGATATAAGGATTTTTTGCAGTCAGGCCACAGCCCTGGAGCCCCTGGGCACATACTTTGTCCCTTTTCCCTGGGAAAGAAAACTCACAGGTCCAGGTTCCTGATGTCAGTTTGTAGGGCTCCCTTGGGTCTATCAGGGCAGCACAAGTTTGAGGTGGGGACAACTTTGGTCTGGGGTCCATCCTTCGATATAAGGATTTTTTGCAGTCAGGCCACAGCCCAGGGCCACGGGCCCCTGGGCACATGCTTTGTCCCTTTTCCCTGGGAAAGAAAACTCACAGGTCCAGGTTCCTGATGTCTGTTTGTAGGGCTCCCTTGGGTCAATCAGGCAGCACAAGTTTGAGGTGGGGACAACTTTGGTCTGGGGTCCATCCTTCGAAATAAGGATTTTTTGCAGTCAGGTCCCGGGCCAGGCTCCCCTGGGCACATCCTTTGGCCATTTTCCCTGGGAAAGAAAACTCACCAGTCCAGGTTCCTGATGTCAGTTTGTAGGGCTTCCTTGGGTCTATCATGGCAGCACAAGTTTGAGATGGGGTCAACTTTGGTCTGGGGACCATCCTTCGATATAAGGATTTTTTGCAGTCAGGTCCCAGCCCTGGAGCCCCTGAGCACAACCTTTGTCCCTTTTCCCTGGGAAAGAAAACTCACAGGTCCAGGTTCCTGATGTCAGTTTGTAGGGCTCCCTTGGGTCTATCAGGGCAGCACAAGTTTGAGGTGGGGACAACTTTTGTCTGGGGTCCATCGTGTGATATAAGGATTTTTTGCAGTCAGGTCCCAGCCCTGGGGCCCCTGGGCACATCCTTTGTCCCTTTTCCCTGGTTGAGAAAACTCACCAGTCCAGGTTCCTGATGTCAGTTTGTAGGGCTCCCTTGGGTCTATCAGGGCAGCACAAGTTTGAGGTGGGGACAACTTTGGTCTGGGGTCCATCCTTTGATATAAGGAGTTTTTCCAGTCAGGTCCTGGGCCAGGGGCCCCTGGGCACATCCTTTGTTCCTTTTCCCTGGGAAAGAAAATTCACAGGTCCAGGTTCCTGATGTCAGTTTGTAGGGCTCCCTTGGGTCTATCAGGGCAGCACAAGTGTGAGGTGGGGACAGTTTTGTCTGGGGTCCATCCTTCAATATAAGGATTTTTTGCAGTCAGGTCCCGGGCCAGGGGCCCCTGGGCACATCCTTTGGCCATTTTCCCTGGGAAAGAAAACTCACAGGTCCAGGTTCCTGATGTCAGTTTGTAGGGTACTCTTGTGTCTATCAGCGTAACACAAATTTGAGGTGGGGACAACTTTGGTCTGTGATCCATCCTTCGATATAAGGATTTTTTTACAGTCATGGCCTGGGCCAGTTCCAGGGGCCCTTGGGCACATCCTTTGTCCCTTTTCCCGGGGAAAGAAAACTCACAGGTCCAGGTTCCTGATGTCAGTTTGTAGGGCTCCCTTTGGTCTATCAGGGCAGCACAAGTTTGAGGTGGGGACAACTTTGGTCTGGGGTCCATCCTTCGATATAAGGATTTTTTGCAGTCCGGGCCCGGGCCAGGGGCCCCTGGGCACATCCTTTGGCCAATTTCCCTGGGAAAGAAAACTCACAGGTCCAGGTTCCTGATGTCAGTTTGTAGGGCTCCCTTGGGTCTATCAGGGCAGCACAAGTTTGAGGTGGGGACAACTTTGGTCTGGGGTCCATCCTTTGATATAAGGAGTTTTTCCAGTCAGGTCGCAGCCCAGGGGCCCCTGGGCACATCCTTTGTCCCTTTTCCCTGGGAAAGAAAATTCACAGGTCCAGGTTCCTGATGTCAGTTTGTAGAGCTACCTTGGGTCTATCAGGGCAGCACAAGTTTGAGGTGGGGTCAACTTTGGTCTGGGGTCCATCCTTTGATATAAGGATTTTCCTTAGTCAGGTCCCAGCCCAGGGGCCCCTGGGCACATCCTTTGGCCATTTTCCCTGGGAAAGAAAACTCACAGGTCCAGGTTCCTGATGTCAGTTTGTAGGGCTTCCTTGGGTCTATCAGGGCAGCACAAGTTTGAGGTGGGGACAACTTTAGTCTGGGGTCCACCTTCGATATAAGGATTTTTTGCAGTCAGGTCCCAGCCCAGGGGCCCCTGGGCACATCCTTTGTCCACTTCCCCTGGGAAAGAAAACTCACAGGTCCAGGTTCCTGATGTCAGTTTGTAAGGCTGCCTTGGGTCTATCAGGGCAGCACAACTTTGAGGTGGGGACAACTTTGGTCTGGGGTCCATTCTTCGATATAAGGATTTTTTGCAGTCAGGTCCCAGCCCAGGGGCCCCTGGGCACATCCTTTGGCCATTTTCCCTGGGAAAGAAAACTCACAGGTCCAGGTTCCTGATGTCAGTTTGTAGGGCTCCCTTGGGTCTATCAGGGCAGCACAAGTTTGAGGTGGGGACAGCTTTGGTCTGGGGTCCATCCTTCGATATAAGGATTTTTTGCAGCCAGGTCCTGGGCCAGGGGCCTGTGGGCACATGCTTTGTCCCTTTTCCCTGGGAAAGAAAACTCACACGTCCAGGTTCCTGATGTCAGTTTGTAGGGCTCTCTTGGATCTATCAGGGCAGCACAAGTTTGAGGTGGGGACAACTTTGGTCTGGGGTCCATCCTTCGATATATGGATTTTTTGCAGTCAGGTCCTGGGCCAGGACCAGGGACCTATGGGGACATCCTTTGGCCATTTTCCCTGGGAAAGAAAACTCACAGGTCCAGGTTCCTGATGTCAGTTTGTAGGGCTCCCTTGGGTCTATCAGGGCAGCACAAGTTTGAGATGGGGACAATTTTGGTCTGGGGTCCATTCTACGATATAAGGATTTTTTGCAGTCAGGCCACAGCCCTGGAGCCCCTGGGCACATACTTTGTCCCTTTTCCCTGGGAAAGAAAACTCACAGGTCCAGGTTCCTGATGTCAGTTTGTAGGGCTCCCTTGGGTCTATCAGGGCAGCACAAGTTTGAGGTGGGGACAACTTTGGTCTGGGGTCCATCCTTCGATATAAGGATTTTTTGCAGTCAGGCCACAGCCCAGGGCCACGGGCCCCTGGGCACATGCTTTGTCCCTTTTCCCTGGGAAAGAAAACTCACAGGTCCAGGTTCCTGATGTCTGTTTGTAGGGCTCCCTTGGGTCAATCAGGCAGCACAAGTTTGAGGTGGGGACAACTTTGGTCTGGGGTCCATCCTTCGAAATAAGGATTTTTTGCAGTCAGGTCCCGGGCCAGGGGCCCCTGGGCACATCCTTTGGC
Organism: Lonchura striata; assembly: GCF_050655825.1. Classification (NCBI taxonomy): domain Eukaryota; kingdom Metazoa; phylum Chordata; class Aves; order Passeriformes; family Estrildidae; genus Lonchura; species Lonchura striata. Next base: position 14,513,857 of record NC_140707.1, on the reverse strand, counting down.
CATTTTCCCTGGGTAAGGAAACTCACAGGTCCAGGTTCCTGACGTCAGTTTGTAGGGCTCCCTTGGGTCTATCAGGGCAGCACAAGTTTGAGATGGGGTCAACTTTGGTCTGGGGACCATCCTTCGATATAAGGATTTTTTGCAGTCAGGTCCCAGCCCTGGAGCCCCTGAGCACAACCTTTGTCCCTTTTCCCTGGGAAAGAAAACTCACAGGTCCAGGTTCCTGATGTCAGTTTGTAGGGCTCCCTTGGGTCTATCAGGGCAGCACAAGTTTGAGGTGGGGACAACTTTTGTCTGGGGTCCATCGTGTGATATAAGGATTTTTTGCAGTCAGGTCCCAGCCCTGGGGCCCCTGGGCACATCCTTTGTCCCTTTTCCCTGGTTGAGAAAACTCACCAGTCCAGGTTCCTGATGTCAGTTTGTAGGGCTCCCTTGGGTCTATCAGGGCAGCACAAGTTTGAGGTGGGGACAACTTTGGTCTGGGGTCCATCCTTTGATATAAGGAGTTTTTGCAGTCAGGTCCTGGGCCAGGGGCCCCTGGGCACATCCTTTGTTCCTTTTCCCTGGGAAAGAAAATTCACAGGTCCAGGTTCCTGATGTCAGTTTGTAGGGCTCCCTTGGGTCTATCAGGGCAGCACAAGTGTGAGGTGGGGACAGTTTTGTCTGGGGTCCATCCTTCAATATAAGGATTTTTTGCAGTCAGGTCCCGGGCCAGGGGCCCCTGGGCACATCCTTTGGCCATTTTCCCTGGGAAAGAAAACTCACAGGTCCAGGTTCCTGATGTCAGTTTGTAGGGTACTCTTGTGTCTATCAGCGTAACACAAATTTGAGGTGGGGACAACTTTGGTCTGTGATCCATCCTTCGATATAAGGATTTTTTTACAGTCATGGCCTGGGCCAGTTCCAGGGGCCCTTGGGCACATCCTTTGTCCCTTTTCCCGGGGAAAGAAAACTCACAGGTCCAGGTTCCTGATGTCAGTTTGTAGGGCTCCCTTTGGTCTATCAGGGCAGCACAAGTTTGAGGTGGGGACAACTTTGGTCTGGGGTCCATCCTTCGATATAAGGATTTTTTGCAGTCCGGGCCCGGGCCAGGGGCCCCTGGGCACATCCTTTGGCCAATTTCCCTGGGAAAGAAAACTCACAGGTCCAGGTTCCTGATGTCAGTTTGTAGGGCTCCCTTGGGTCTATCAGGGCAGCACAACTTTGAGGTGGGGACAACTTTGGTCTGGGGTCCATCCTTTGATATAAGGAGTTTTTCCAGTCAGGTCGCAGCCCAGGGGCCCCTGGGCACATCCTTTGTCCCTTTTCCCTGGGAAAGAAAATTCACAGGTCCAGGTTCCTGATGTCAGTTTGTAGAGCTACCTTGGGTCTATCAGGGCAGCACAAGTTTGAGGTGGGGTCAACTTTGGTCTGGGGTCCATCCTTTGATATAAGGATTTTCCTTAGTCAGGTCCCAGCCCAGGGGCCCCTGGGCACATCCTTTGGCCATTTTCCCTGGGAAAGAAAACTCACCAATCCAGGTTCCTGATGTCAGTTTGTAGGGCTTCCTTGGGTCTATCAGGGCATCACAAGTTTTAGGAGGGGACAACTTCGGTCTGGGGTCCATCCTTCGATATAAGGATTTTTTGCTGTCACGTTCCAGCCAAGGGCCAGGGGCCCCTGGGCACATCCTTTGGCCATTTTCCCTGGGAAAGAAAACTCACCAGTCCAGGTTCCTGATGTCAGTCTGTAGGGCTCCCTTGGGTCTATCAGGGCAGCACAATTTTGTGGTGGGTGCAAGGTGTCTCCTTGAGGACAGCGTTAAAACCACCGGGGCATCTGCAGGGCTTGGGGCAGGACTGGCCAACCCCAGAGTACCTCACGAAGCCCTTTGTGTGTCTGTTGCATTCCAGTAGCACCTGGGGGGTTCTGAAAGTCCCAGTTCTGAGAGAAAATTCTGTTTAACTCGTACACGTTGGCTGGGTGTGCCCCCCCAGTACAGCTCGGTTCTTCTCTGAGGTGGTGCCTGGCAGGGTCTCTCCCTGTTAAGGGCTGGGTGTGTTTTTGGAACAACATGGTGAAGGTTGATTATTTGCTTCAGCAAGAGCTGATGATGTCTGATGGGTTTTTTAGGTACCTCAGCGGCCAGGAGCATGTGTCTAGGTCACTTGGAACACTTTTTGATCTCGTTCAGTTCTTTTCTGCGTGAGGCTCTGCGGGCTGCTGGCCAGGCCCAAAGGTTGCCCCAGTGTCCGTGCTCATGTCAATAATTTAATTTATTTGGCTTTTTTAGGAGCAGACATCGTGGAGGACCTTGGTGCTGTTTTCACTGGCCTCCTGCACTCTCTGAGAGAACCCCTTACTCCCTGCTTGATGTTCCAGCTCTGTGACAAAGCTGCTAAGTTTCCTCAGCTCTACCAGTTTAACCGATACTATAGGCTCTGGATGCCCAAGCAGTCCCAGGAACCTGTGGTATGGAATCCCTGAAGTCACTGAATTCTTGAGCCAGTATTCCTATAAAATCCTCGCAGTCGACAGAGGTAACATTTCCATCAGAAACAGCGTTTTTATTGAGGAGGTAATTCTGCATCTCTTGTTGATCATGCTGGGGACACACGTTTGCTCCAGGGCTTTTCTCTGATGACACAAGAGGTCTCTGTGGTGTTTGGGAGGCGATGCCAGGGCTCAGGGCTCATACAGAGACTCCTCAGCAGGCACAGCAGAGCCTGGTGTGTGCTGTGGCCTCTGTTTACAGCGCCCAGAGTTCCCCCGGGTGGGTGGGGGATCACAGGCCCCTGGGCTGGGTTTGGTGAGTTTTTCTCAGCTCAGCAGTGTGAACACTCCAGATGCCCCTGGGGACACTGCTGGACAGCATCCATCCACTCTCTCCATCCACTCATTTGTACCCAGGAATGTAGGAAACTCTGACTGGGGACAGGCAGTAGTTTTGAAAATCATGCCCTAGCCTTTTTCTCTAGGGACGAACCAAGCAAGTGCCCTGAAACCAGCGGAGCAGCTGCAGGGGCTGAAGGGAACAGAAAGGGCTCCCCGGCACCTTTTGCCTCTGTTCTCTGCCATTCCCCAAAAGGCTTGCAGTCCCGGAAGAGGCATTTGTCATGCAGCCTGCCAAAATAAAGACCTGTAAAATCCTAGCTCTGCCTTTTGTTTAACGTGTTCTTACTTCCTTTTTATGTCATCACAGAAAGCAAGGAAAGAAGAAATGTGACTGGTTCCCACTATTGCTCCGTGCAGGCATTTTTAAAGGCTGCTGTACTTCTGTCCTCTTTTTCCACTCCAAGCTTGACTTTTCACCTCCTTTTTCAAGGTCTGCTGCTTTGGGTGTCCCAAGCAGGGCTGGGTTCCTCGGCAGGGGTCTTAGGAGTTGGTGCAGATTCTGCTTTTTCCGAAGGTATATCAAAGCGTGCGAGCAAAAGGACTGTTTTGTCCAGGGGAAAGCTTTCTCTCAATGACCATCAATGCATGTATGCGTTTTAATTGTGTAACCAGGTGGATTAAGAAAAGCCAACACCTGTAGCAGATTTCTGTTGGATCTGTGTCTGTGAGAAGTGGGCTGTGTGCTGGAGAGGGAGATACGCTGTTGGAGAGTGGCAACAGCAGCAGGTGTGAGCTGTGAGGATGAGGAGGGCTCAGAGCAGCCCCAGGTGTGAGCTGTTAGCATGATGAGGGCTCAGAGCAGCCACAGGTGTGAGCTATTAGGATGATGAGGGCTCAGAGCAGCCCCAGGTGTGAGTTGTTAAGATGATGAGGGCTCAGAGCAGCCACAGGTGTGAGTTGTTAGGATGATGAGGAGGGGCGGGGTCCTGCCGGGGGAGGTTATTTAAGGGCGAGGGTTTACCTTTGCTGGCTTTTGCACGGAGCTGCTGGAGAAGAGGAGTTTATGGGGGGGCTCCCGGGGCTGTCTCCTGGAAGGATGGTGAGCACCTCGGACAGGGTCCGGGGAATCACCTGGATACACACTTGGATACGTGGAGCATTGCTCAAAGTGTAGCGGGGACTTTTCCCCTTTCCCTTTGAAATTTCGTCATCCTGAGGTTGAATTGGAGGGGGCAGTCCTGTGGTCCCGCCTTTTAAGAGGTTTGGACTGAGGTAAAAAGCTCCCTTTTGCCATCATTTGAGGAAAGCCGCTTCTTTTCTGCTCTTCTAGGGGACGCAGTTGAAGGGGAGCCCACGTTTCTGTGCCCTCGTTGGGGTGAGGTGAGCGCCGGAGCGTGGCGTCAGTGTCGGGGCTTCAGAGGAAGGGAGCTGCAGCCGTGGCAGCGCTGGCAGGGCAGGGATCGGGCTGTGCCGCTGCATTCGGGGCGCTTCTTCTGCCCCCGGCCCGGCAGCGAAGGGTCCGGCGCGGAGCCCTGCCGGCAGTGCCGGGGCTGGCCGGGGCGGAAGGGGAGCTGGGCGCGGCTGGGCTGCCGCGGGCCCGCCGGAGCCGCACCGGTGCGAGCCGTGCGGAGCCGAGCGGAGCTTTGGCCGGGCTGGCGGGCGGGGTAGGCGGCGCGGGCGGGGCCGGTGCCGGCCGGTGCCGCCGCTCCGGGCGCGGGGCTCGGGCGCCGCCGGGGCCCCCCGGGCGCGGTGCCGGCCCCGCCGGGCCGGGGGCAGCGGGCGGGGGTCTCCCGGCGCGGCGCCGCCTCTGCCTGCCGGAGGAGCCGCTTTCCTGCTGGAGCCGCGCTGCGCCCGGGGCCGGGAGCGCGGCTTCGCATTTTCCAGCCTTCCTCGCTGCGGTGTTTTTTTAGGGTCTTATCAATGTGTTTTAATGATTTTGGGGCTATTTTTAGAGATCTTTTAGGAATATTTAGGGATTTTTTTAAAACTTCTTTGGCGGTTTTTAGGGGTGTTTTAGGGGTGCTTTAAAGTAGGGTATTTTTATTGTATTTTAAGGGCATTCTGAGGCTATTTGTATGTTTTTTGTGGGGGTTTTAAGTCATTTTGAAGTTGAGGGGTTTTTTAGGGCATTTTAATGTTTTTTTAGGGTCTTTTCATGGCATAGAGGCTGAGGGGCAGCTTGAGGGGCACTGTGGGGGCTTCAGGGTGACAGAGGCTGGGAGGTGAGGGAGGAACAGGGGAGGGGACAGTGGGTGGCACAGAGAGATGCTGAGGGGGGCAGGGGCAGCTGGAGGGTGACACAGAGAAGCTGGGGGCTGAGGGGCAGAGGAGAGGGATTAAGGGTGGCACACAGGAGCTGAGGGGCAGCTGAGAGGGGGCTTGAGGGGCAAAGGGGGGCTCGAGGGTGACAGCCAGAGCCTGAGGGCTGGGGGGCAGAGGGAGGGGTCAGGGGTGAAGGGAGAGGGTCTGAGGGCTGGACAGTCCAGTGGGGATCAGGGCTACAGGGTACAGCTTCGGAGGCAAGTTAGGGTACAGGTGCAGCACCCCTCACCCCAATGCTAACCTCACCCTAAGCAGCCTTTTCCCTTTTCACCCCCGACAACAGCAGCACAGCACAGCAAGCCTGACAGCGAGACCACACCGGAAGCCTCCCGCTGGGGCAGGGCAATGACCCTCGCACCAGGACAATGCCAGAACCCTCAGAGGACAACAGGACCCGCTGCAAAAAGGTAGGGATGACATCTGTGGGCTAGAGAGCAAGAGGAAGGGGCTTGGAGGCTGAGCAGGCTTCCTTGAGTGGTTTTTTTTTTTTTTTTGCAGGGCTATTAGGAATATTTAGGGGCTTTTTGAAGGCAGTCTCTGGTGACTTTTAGAGAATTGTTATACATTCCTAATGGCTATTTTAGAATTACTTGGTACATTTTTAGGGTCAGGATGAGGGTGAGACAGGATGCCCACTGAAAATGTGGAGTATTAGTGGAATGCTTTGGGAAGGTGCCAGTGGGTGAGGTGCCATGATGCTGTTCTGAAGGTTGTGATTTCTGAGCAAAGCAAAGTGGTTGTGGTTAGGGTTATACGGTTGCAGATTTCTCGAGGACAAATCCAGCACAGAAAAAAACAAGCCCCAAGATTTGTACTCTCAGATTGCAACACGTATTCAGCATGAAAAAAAATCCCTGAGTACTTGGGGGTGGGAGATGCAAGATGAGACAAATCCTGTGCCATTTTGACATTGAGAAGGAAAAAGGAAACATGGGACCTGACAAACCAGGGGAATTGCAGGGCCCTGGGAAAGAATGAGGGATATCTAAATGGTGAAAGCAAATTCAGAAGCCCAGGTTCCTGAAGTCAGTTTGTAGGGGTCCCTTGGGTCTATCAGGGCAGCACAAGTTTGAGGTGGGGCAACTTTGGTCTGTGATCCATCGTATGATATAAGGATTTTTTGCAGTCATGGCCTGGGCCAATGCCAGGGGCCCCTGGGCACATCCTTTGTCCCTTTTCCCTGGGAAAGAAAACTCACAGGTCCAGGTTCCTGATGTCAGTTTGTAGGGCTCCCTTGGGTCTATCAGGGCAGCACAAGTTTGAGGTGGGGACAACTTTGGTCTACGATCAATCCTTCGATATAAGGATTATTTGCAGTCAGGTCCTGGGCCAGGGGCCCCTGGGCACATGCTTTGTCCCTTTTCCCTTGGAAAGAAAACTCACAGGACCAGGTTCCTGATATCAGTTTGTAGGGCTCCCTTGGGTCTATCAGGGCAGCACAAGTTTGAGGTGGGGACAACTTTGGTCTGGGGTCCATCCTTCGATATAAGGATTTTTTGCAGTCAGGGCCCAGCCCAGGGCCCCCTGGGCACATCCTTTGGCCATTTTCCCTGGGAAAGAAAACCCAAAGAACCAGGTTCCTGATGTCAGTTTGTAGGGCTCCCTTGGGTCTATCAGGGCAGCACAATTTTGAGGTGGGGAGAACTTTGGTCTGGGGTCCATACTGCGATATAAGGATTGTATGCAGTCAGGGCCCAGCCCAGGGCCAGGGGCCCCTGGGCACATCCTTTGTCCCTTTTCCCTGGGAAAGAAAACTCACAGGTCCAGGTTCCTGATGTCAGTTTGTAGGGCTCCCTTGGGTCTATCAGGGCAGCACAAGTTTGAGGTGGGGACACCTTTGGTCTGGGGTCCATCCTTTGATATAAGGATTTTTTGCAGTGAGGTCCCTGGCCAGGGGCCCCTGGGCACATGCTTTGTCCCTTTTCCCTGGGAAAGAAAACTCGCAGGTCCAGGTTCCTGATGTCAGTTTGTAGGGCTCCCTTGGGTCTATCAGGGCAGCACAAGTTTGAGGTGGGGACAACTTTGGTTTGGGGTCCATCCTTCGATATAAGGATTTTTTGCAGTCAGGTCTCAGCCCAGGGGCCCCTGGGCACATCCTTTGTCCTTTGTCCCTTTTCCCTGGGAAAGAAAACTCACAGGTCCAGGTTCCTGATGTCAGTTTGTAGGGCTCCCTTGGGTCTATCAGGGCAGCACAAGTTTGAGATGGGGACAATTTTGGTCTGGGGTCCAATCTTCGATATAAGGATTTTTTACAGTCAGGTCCAAACCCTGGAGCCCCTGGGCACATCCTTTGTCCCTTTTCCCTGGGAAAGAAAATTCACCGGTCCAGGTTCCTGAAGTCAGTTTGTAGGGCTCCCTTGGGTCTATCAGGGCAGCACAGGTTTGAGGTGGGGCAACTTTGTTTTACGACCAATCCTTCGATATAAGGATTATTTGCAGTCAGGTCCTGCGCCAGGGGCCCCTGGGCACATGCTTTGTCCCTTTTCCCTGGGAAAGAAAACTCACAGGTCCAGGTTCCTGATGTCAGTTTGTAGGGCTCCCTTGGGTCTATCAGGGCATCACAAGTTTGAGGTGGGGACAACTTTGGTCTGGGGTCCATCCTTCGATATAAGGATTTTTTGCAGTCAGGGCCCAGCCCAGGGCCCCCTGGGCACATCCTTTGTCCCTTTTCCCTGGGAAAGAAAACCCAAAGGACCAGGTTCCTGATGTCAGTTTGTAGGGCTCCCTTGGGTCTATCAGGGCAGCACAATTTTGAGGTGGGGAGGACTTTGGTCTGGGGTCCATCCTGCGATGTAAGGATTGTATGCAGTCCGGGCCCAGCCCAGGGCCAGAGGCCCCTGGGCACATCCTTTGTCCCTTTTCCCTGGGAAAGAAAACTCACAGGTCCAGGTTCCTGATGTCAGTTTGTAGGGCTCCCTTGGGTCTATCAGGGCAGCACAAGTTTGAGGTGGGGACAACTTTGGTTTGGGGTCCATCCTTCGATATAAGGAGTTTTTGCAGTCAGGTCCCAGCCCAGGGGCCCCTGGGCACATCCTTTGTCCCTTTTCCCTGGGAAAGAAAACTCACAGGTCCAGGTTCCTGATGTCAGTTTGTAGGGCTCCCTTGGGTCTATCAGGGCAGCACAAGTTTGAGATGGGGACAATTTTGGTCTGGGGTCCAATCTTCGATATAAGGATTTTTTACAGTCAGGTCCCAGCCCTGGAGCCCCTGGGCACATGCTTTGTCCCTTTTCCCTGGGAAAGAAAACTCACAGGTCCAGGTTCCTGATGTCAGTTTGTAGGGCTCCCTTGGGTCTATCAGGGCATCACAAGTTTGAGGTGGGGACAACTTTGGTCTGGGGTCCATCCTTCGATATAAGGATTTTTTGCAGTCAGGCCCAGGGCCAGGGGCCCCTGGGCACATGCTTTGTCCCTTTTCCCTAGGAAAGAAAACTCACAGGACCAGGTTCCTGATGTCAGTTTGTAGGGCTCCCATGGATCAATCAGGGCAGCACAAGTTTGAGGTGGGGACAACTTCGGTCTGTGATCTATCCTTCGATATAAGGATTTTTTGCAGTCAGGGCTCAACCCAGGGCCAGGGGCCCCTGGGCACATGCTTTGTCCCTTTTCCCTGGGAAAGAAAACTCACAGGTCCAGGTTCCTGATGTCAGTTTGTAGGGCTCCCTTGGGTCTATCAGGGCAGCACAAGTTTGAGGTGGGGACAACTTTGGTTTGGGGTCCATCCTTCGATATAAGGATTTTTTGCAGTCAGGTCCTGGGCCAGGGGCCCCTGGGCACATCCTTTGTCCTTTGTCCCTTTTCCCTGGGAAAGAAAACTCACAGGTCCAGGTTCCTGATGTCAGTTTGTAGGGCTCCCTTGGGTCTATCAGGGCAGCACAAGTTTGAGATGGGGACAATTTTGGTCTGGGGTCCAATCTTCGATATAAGGATTTTTTACAGTCAGGTCCAAACCCTGGAGCCCCTGGGCACATCCTTTGTCCCTTTTCCCTGGGAAAGAAAGTTCACCAGTCCAGGTTCCTGAAGTCAGTTTGTAGGGCTCCCTTGGGTCTATCAGGGCAGCACAAGTTTGAGGTGGGGACAACTTTGGTCTGGGGTCCATCCTTCGATATAAGGATTTTTTGCAGTCAGGGCCCAGCCCAGGGCCCCCTGGGCACACCCTTTGTCCCTTTTCCCTGGGAAAGAAAACCCAAAGGACCAGGTTCCTGATGTCAGTTTGTAGGGCTCCCTTGGGTCTATCAGGGCAGCACAATTTTGAGGTGGGGAGGACTTTGGTCTGGGGTCCATCCTGCGATGTAAGGATTGTATGCAGTCAGGTCCCAGCCCAGGGGCCCCTGGGCACATCCTTAGTCCCTTTTCCCTGGGAAAGAAAATTCACCAGTCCAGGTTCCTGAAGTCAGTTTGTAGGGCTCCCTTGGGTCTATCAGGGCAGCACAGGTTTGAGGTGGGGCAACTTCGGTCTGTGATCTATCCTTCGATATAAGGATTTTTTGCAGTCAGGGCTCAACCCAGGGCCAGGGGCCCCTGGGCACATGCTTTGTCCCTTTTCCCTGGGAAAGAAAACTCACAGGTCCAGGTTCCTGATGTCAGTTTGTAGGGCTCCCTTGGGTCTATCAGGGCAGCACAAGTTTGAGGTGGGGACAACTTTGGTTTGGGGTCCATCCTTCGATATAAGGATTTTTTGCAGTCAGGTCCTGGGCCAGGGGCCCCTGGGCACATCCTTTGTCCTTTGTCCCTTTTCCCTGGGAAAGAAAACTCACAGGTCCAGGTTCCTGATGTCAGTTTGTAGGGCTCCCTTGGGTCTATCAGGGCAGCACAAGTTTGAGATGGGGACAATTTTGGTCTGGGGTCCAATCTTCGATATAAGGATTTTTTACAGTCAGGTCCAAACCCTGGAGCCCCTGGGCACATCCTTTGTCCCTTTTCCCTGGGAAAGAAAGTTCACCAGTCCAGGTTCCTGAAGTCAGTTTGTAGGGCTCCCTTGGGTCTATCAGGGCAGCACAGGTTTGAGGTGGGGCAACTTTGTTTTACGACCAATCCTTCGATATAAGTGTTTTTTGCAGTCAGATCCCGGGCCAGGGGCCCCTGGGCACATCCTTTGTCCCTTTACCCTGGGAAAGAAATCTCACCAGTCCAGGTTCCTGATGTCAGTTTGTAGGGGTCCCTTGGGTCTATCAGGGCAGCACAAGTTTGCGGTGGGGACAACTTACTTCTGGGGTCCATCCTTCGATATAAGGATTTTTTTGCAGTCAGGTCCTGGGCCAGGGGCCCCTGGGCACATCCTTTGGCCATTTTCCCTGGGAAAGAAAACTCACAGGTCCAGGTTCCTGATGTCAGTTTGTAGGGCTCCCTTGGGTCTATCAGGGCAGCACAAGTTTGAGGTGGGGACAACTTTGGTCTACGATCGATCCTTCGATATATAAGGATTTTTTGCAGTCAGGTCCTGGGCCAGGGGCCCCTGGGCACATCCTTTGGCCATTTTCCCTGGGAAAGAAAACTCACAGGTCCAGGTTCCTGATGTCAGTTTGTAGGGCTCCCTTGGGTCTATCAGGGCAGCACAAGTTTGAGCTGGGGAGAACTTCGGTCTGGGGTCCATCCTTCGATATAAGGATTTTTTGCAGTCAGGTCCCGGGCCAGGGGCCCTTGGGCACATCCTTTGTCGCTTTTCCCTGGGAAAGAAAACTCACAGGTCCAGGTTCCTGATGTCAGTTTGTAGGGCTCCCTTGGGTCTATCAGGGCAGCACAAGTTTGAGGTGGGGCAACTTTGGTCTGTGATCCATCGTACGATATAAGGATTTTTTGCAGTCATGGCCTGGGGCAGTGCCAGGGGCCCCTGGGCACATCCTTTGTCCCTTTTCCCTGGGAAAGAAAACTCACAGGTCCAGGTTCCTGATGTCAGTTTGTAGGGCTCCCTTGGGTCTATCAGGGCAGCACAAGTTTGAGGTGGGGACAACTTTGGTCTGGGGTCCATCCTTCGATATAAGGATATTTTGCAGTCAGGGCCCAGCCGAGGGCCCTCTGGGCACATCCTTTGGCCATTTTCCCTGGGAAAGAAAACCCACAGGTCCAGGTTCCTGATCTCACTTTGTAGGGCTCCCTTGGGTCTATCAGGGCAGCACAAGTTTGAGCTGGGGAGAACTTTGGTCTGGGGTCCATCCTTCGATATAAGGATTTTTTGCAGTCAGGTCCCAGCCCAGGGCCAGGGGCCCCTTGGCACATCCTTTGTCCTTTTCCCTGGGAAAGAAAACTCACAGGTCCAGGTTCCTGATGTCAGTTTGTAGGGCTCCCTTGGGTCTATCAGGGCAGCACAAGTTTGAGGTGGGGACACCTTTGGTCTGGGGTCCATCCTTTGATATAAGGATTTTTTGCAGTGAGGTCCCTGGCCAGGGGCCCCTGGGCACATCCTTTGTCCCTTTTCCCTGGGAAAGAAAACTCACAGGTCCAGGTTCCTGATGTCAGTTTGTAGGGCTCCCTTGGGTCTATCAGGGCAGCACAAGTTTGAGGTGGGGACAACTTTGGTTTGGGGTCCATCCTTCGATATAAGGATTTTTTGCAGTCAGGTCCCAGCCCAGGGGCCCCTGGGCACATCCTTAGTCCCTTTTCCCTGGGAAAGAAAACTCACAGGTCCAGGTTCCTGATGTCAGTTTGTAGGGCTCCCTTGGGTCTATCAGGGCAGCACAAGTTTGAGATGGGGACAATTTTGGTCTGGGGTCCAATCTTCAATATAAGGATTTTTTACAGTCAGGTCCCAGCCCTGGAGCCCCTGGGCGCACGCTTTGTCCCTTTTCCCTGGGAAAGAAAACTCACAGGTCCAGGTTCCTGATGTCAGTTTGTAGGGCTCCCTTGGGTCTATCAGGGCAGCACAAGTTTGAGGTGGGGACAACTTTGGTCTGGGGTCCATCCTTCGATATAAGGATTTTTTGCAGTCAGGTCCCAGGGCCAGGGGCCCCTAGACACATGCTTTGTCCCTTTTCCCTAGGAAAGAAAACTCAAAGGACCAGGTTCCTGATGTCAGTTTGTAGGACTCCCATGGATCAATCAGGGCAGCACAAGTTTGAGGTGGGGACAACTTCGGTCTGTGATCTATCCTTCGATATAAGGATTTTTTGCAGTCAGGGCTCAACCCAGGGCCAGGGGCCCCTGGGCACATCCTTTGTCCCTTTTCCCTGGGAAAGAAAACTCACAGGTCCAGGTTCCTGATGTCAGTTTGTAGGGCTCCCTTGGGTCTATCAGGGCATCACAAGTTTGAGGTGGGGACAACTTTGGTCTGGGGTCCATCCTTCGATATAAGGATTTTTTGCAGTCAGGTCCCAGGGCCAGGGGCCCCTAGACACATGCTTTGTCCCTTTTCCCTAGGAAAGAAAACTCACAGGTCCAGGTTCCTAATGTCAGTTTGTAGGGCTCCCTTGGATCTATCAGGGCAGCACAAGTTTGAGGTGGGGACAATTTTGGTCTGGGGTCCATCCTTCGATATAAGGATTTTTTGCAGTCAGGGCCCAGCCCAGGGCCCCCTGGGCACACCCTTTGTCCCTTTACCCTGGGAAAGAAAACCCAAAGGACCAGGTTCCTGATGTCAGTTTGTAGGGCTCCCTTGGGTCTATCAGGGCAGCACAATTTTGAGGTGGGGAGGACTTTGGTCTGGGGTCCATCCTGCGATATAAGGATTGTATGCAGTCAGGTCCCAGCCCAGGGGCCCCTGGGCACATCCTTAGTCCCTTTTCCCTGGGAAAGAAAATTCACCAGTCCAGGTTCCTGAAGTCAGTTTGTAGGGCTCCCTTGGGTCTATCAGGGCAGCACAGGTTTGAGGTGGGGCAACTTTGTTTTACGACCAATCCTTCGATATAAGTGTTTTTTGCAGTCAGATCCCGGGCCAGGGGCCCCTGGGCACATCCTTTGTCCCTTTTCCCTGGGAAAGAAATCTCACCAGTCCAGGTTCCTGAAGTCAGTTTGTAGGGCTCCCTTGGGTCTATCAGGGCAGCACAGGTTTGAGGTGGGGCAACTTTGTTTTACGACCAATCCTTCGATATAAGTGTTTTTTGCAGTCAGATCCCGGGCCAGGGGCCCCTGGGCACATCCTTTGTCCCTTTTCCCTGGGAAAGAAATCTCACCAGTCCAGGTTCCTGATGTCAGTTTGTAGGGGTCCCTTGGGTCTATCAGGGCAGCACAAGTTTGCGGTGGGGACAACTTTGGTCTGGGGTCCATCCTTCGATATAAGGATTTTTTTGCAGTCAGGTCCCAGCCCAGGGGCCCCTGGGCACATCCTTTGGCCATTTTCCCTGGGAAAGAAAACTCACAGGTCCAGGTTCCTGATGTCAGTTTGTAGGGCTCCCTTGGGTCTATCAGGGCAGCACAAATTTGAGGTGGGGAGGATTTTGGTCTGGGGTCCATCCTGCGATATAAGGATTGTATGCAGTCAGGGCCCAGCCCAGGTCCAGAGGCCCCTGGGCACATCCTTTGTCCTATTTCCCTGGGAAAGAAAACTCACAGGTCCAGATTCCTGATGTCAGTTTGTAGGGCTCCCTTGGGTCTATCAGGGCAGCACAAGTTTGAGGTGGGGACAACTTTGGTTTGGGGTCCATCCTTCGATATAAGGATTTTTTGCAGTCAGGTCCCTGGACAGGGGCCCCTGGGCACATGCTTTGTCCCTTTTCCCTGGGAAAGAAAACTCACAGGTCCAGGTTCCTGATGTCAGTTTGTAGGGCTCCCTTGGGTCTATCAGGGCAGCACAAGTTTGAGGTGGGGACAACTTTGGTCTGGGCTCCATCCTTCGATATAAGGATTTTTTGCAGTCAGGTCCTGGGCCAGGGGCCCCTGGGCACATCCTTTGGCCATTTTCCCTGGGAAAGAAAACTCACAGGTCCAGGTTCCTGATGTCAGTTTGTAGGGCTCCCTTGGGTCTATCAGGGCATCACAAGTTTGAGCTGGGGAGAACTTCGGTCTGGGGTCCATCCTTCGATATAAGGATTTTTTGCAGTCAGGTCCCGGGCCAGGGGCCCTTGGGCACATCCTTTGTCGCTTTTCCCTGGGAAAGAAAACTCACAGGTCCAGGTTCCTGATGTCAGTTTGTAGGGCTCCCTTGGGTCTATCAGGGCAGCACAAGTTTGAGGTGGGGCAACTTTGGTCTGTGATCCATCGTACGATATAAGGATTTTTTGCAGTCATGGCCTGGGGCAGTGCCAGGGGCCCCTGGGCACATCCTTTGTCCCTTTTCCCTGGGAAAGAAAACTCACAGGTCCAGGTTCCTGATGTCAGTTTGTAGGGCTCCCTTGGGTCTATCAGGGCAGCACAAGTTTGAGGTGGGGACAACTTTGGTCTGGGGTCCATCCTTCGATATAAGGATATTTTGCAGTCAGGGCCCAGCCGAGGGCCCTCTGGGCACATCCTTTGGCCATTTTCCCTGGGAAAGAAAACCCACAGGTCCACGTTCCTGATCTCACTTTGTAGGGCTCCCTTGGGTCTATCAGGGCAGCACAAGTTTGAGCTGGGGAGAACTTTGGTCTGGGGTCCATCCTTCGATATAAGGATTTTTTGCAGTCAGGTCCCAGCCCAGGGCCAGGGGCCTCTTGGCACATCCTTTGTCCTTTTCCCTGGGAAAGAAAACTCACAGGTCCAGGTTCCTGATGTCAGTTTGTAGGGCTCCCTTGGGTCTATCAGGGCAGCACAAGTTTGAGGTGGGGACACCTTTGGTCTGGGGTCCATCCTTTGATATAAGGATTTTTTGCAGTGAGGTCCCTGGCCAGGGGCCCCTGGGCACATCCTTTGTCCCTTTTCCCTGGGAAAGAAAACTCACAGGTCCAGGTTCCTGATGTCAGTTTGTAGGGCTCCCTTGGGTCTATCAGGGCAGCACAAGTTTGAGGTGGGGACAACTTTGGTTTGGGGTCCATCCTTCGATATAAGGATTTTTTGCAGTCAGGTCCCAGCCCAGGGGCCCCTGGGCACATCCTTAGTCCCTTTTCCCTGGGAAAGAAAACTCACAGGTCCAGGTTCCTGATGTCAGTTTGTAGGGCTCCCTTGGGTCTATCAGGGCAGCACAAGTTTGAGATGGGGACAATTTTGGTCTGGGATTCCAATCTTCAGTATAAGGATTTTTTACAGTCAGGTCCCAGCCCTGGAGCCCCTGGGCACACGCTTTGTCCCTTTTCCCTGGGAAAGAAAACTCACAGGTCCAGGTTCCTGATGTCAGTTTGTAGGGCTCCCTTGGGTCTATCAGGGCATCACAAGTTTGAGGTGGGGACAACTTTGGTCTGGGGTCCATCCTTCGATATAAGGATTTTTTGCAGTCAGGTCCCAGGGCCAGGGGCCCCTAGACACATGCTTTGTCCCTTTTCCCTAGGAAAGAAAACTCAAAGGACCAGGTTCCTGATGTCAGTTTGTAGGACTCCCATGGATCAATCAGGGCAGCACAAGTTTGAGGTGGGGACAACTTCGGTCTGTGATCTATCCTTCGATATAAGGATTTTTTGCAGTCAGGGCTCAACCCAGGGCCAGGGGCCCCTGGGCACATCCTTTGTCCCTTTTCCCTGGGAAAGAAAACTCACAGGTCCAGGTTCCTGATGTCAGTTTGTAGGGCTCCCTTGGGTCTATCAGGGCACCACAAGTTTCAGGTGGGGACAACTTTGGTCTGCGGTCCATTCTTCGATATAAGGATTTTTTGATGTCAGGTCCTGGGCCGGGGGCCCCTGGGCACATGCTTTGTCCCTTTTCCCTGGGAAAGAAAATTCACAGGTCCAGGTTCCTGATGTCAGTTTGTAGGGCTCCCTTGCGTCTATCAGGGCAGCACAAGTTTGAGCTGGGGAGAACTTCGGTCTGGGGTCCATCCTTCGATATAAGGAGTTTTTGCAGTCAGGTCCTGGGCCAGGGGCCCCTGGGCACATCCTTTGTCCCTTTTCCCTGGGAAAGAAAACTCACAGGTCCAGGTTCCTGATGTCAGTTTGTAGGGCTCCCTTGGGTCTATCAGGGCAGCACAAGTTTGAGGTGGGGCAACTTTGTTCAGTGATCCATCGTACGATATAAGGATTTTTTGCAGTCATGGCCTGGGCCAGTGCCAGGGGCCCCTGGGCACATCCTTTGTCCCTTTTCCCTGGGAAAGAAAACTCACAGGTCCAGGTTCCTGATCTCACTTTTTAGGGCTTCCTTGGGTCTATCAGGGCAGCACAAGTTTGAGGTGGGGACAACTTTGGTCTGGGGTCCATCCTTCGATATAAGGATTTTTAGCAGTCAGGGCCCAGCCCAGGGCCCCCTGGGCACACCCTTTGGCCATTTTCCCTGGGAAAGAAAACCCACAGGACCAGGTTCCTGATGTCAGTTTGTAGGGCTCCCTTGGGTCTATCAGGGCAGCACAAGTTTGAGCTGGGGAGAACTTTGGTCTGGGGTCCATCCTGCGATATAAGGATTGTATGCAGTCAGGTGCCCAGCCCAGGGCCAGGGGCCCCTGGGCACATCCTTTGTCCCTTTTCCCTGGGAAAGAAAACTCACAGGTCCAGGTTCCTGATGTCAGTTTGTAGGGCTCCCTTGGGTCTATCAGGGCAGCACAAGTTTGAGGTGGGGACACCTTTAGTCTGGGGTCCATCCTTTGATATAAGGATTTTTTGCAGTGAGGTCCCTGGCCAGGGGCCCCTGGGCACATGCTTTGTCCCTTTTCCCTGGGAAAGAAAACTCACAGGTCCAGGTTCCTGATGTCACTTTGTAGGGCTCCCTTGGGTCTATCAGGGCAGCACAAGTTTGAGGTGGGGAGAACTTCGGTCTGGGGTCCATCCTTCGATATAAGGATTTTTTGCAGTCAGGTCCCAGCCCAGGGGCCCCTGGGCACATCCTTAGTCCCTTTTCCCTGGGAAAGAAAACTCACAGGTCCAGGTTCCTGATGTCAGTTTGTAGGGCTCCCTTGGGTCTATCAGGGCAGCACAAGTTTGAGGTGGGGACAACTTTGGTCTGGGGTCCATCCTTCGATATATGGATTTTTTGCAGTCAGGGCCCAGCCGAGGGCCCTCTGGGCACATCCTTTGGCCATTTTCCCTGGGAAAGAAAACCCACAGGTCCAGGTTCCTGATCTCACTTTGTAGGGCTCCCTTGGGTCTATCAGGGCAGCACAAGTTTGAGCTCGGGAGAACTTTGGTCTGGGGTCCATCCTTCGATATAAGGATTTTTTGCAGTCAGGTGCCCAGCCCAGGGCCAGGGGCCCCTTGGCACATCCTTTGTCCTTTTCCCTGGGAAAGAAAACTCACAGGTCCAGGTTCCTGATGTCAGTTTGTAGGGCTCCCTTGGGTCTATCAGGGCAGCACAAGTTTGAGGTGGGGACACCTTTGGTCTGGGGTCCATCCTTTGATATAAGGATTTTTTGCAGTGAGGTCCCTGGCCAGGGGCCCCTGGGCACATCCTTTGTCCCTTTTCCCTGGGAAAGAAAACTCACAGGTCCAGGTTCCTGATGTCAGTTTGTAGGGCTCCCTTGGGTCTATCAGGGCAGCACAAGTTTGAGGTGGGGACAACTTTGGTTTGGGGTCCATCCTTCGATATAAGGATTTTTTGCAGTCAGGTCCCAGCCCAGGGGCCCCTGGGCACATCCTTAGTCCCTTTTCCCTGGGAAAGAAAACTCACAGGTCCAGGTTCCTGATGTCAGTTTGTAGGGCTCCCTTGGGTCTATCAGGGCAGCACAAGTTTGAGATGGGGACAATTTTGGTCTGGGATTCCAATCTTCAATATAAGGATTTTTTACAGTCAGGTCCCAGCCCTGGAGCCCCTGGGCACACGCTTTGTCCCTTTTCCCTGGGAAAGAAAACTCACAGGTCCAGGTTCCTGATGTCAGTTTGTAGGGCTCCCTTGTGTCTATCAGGGCATCACAAGTTTGAGGTGGGGACAACTTTGGTCTGGGGTCCATCCTTCGATATAAGGATTTTTTGCAGTCAGGTCCCAGGGCCAGGGGCCCCTAGACACATGCTTTGTCCCTTTTCCCTAGGAAAGAAAACTCAAAGGACCAGGTTCCTGATGTCAGTTTGTAGGACTCCCATGGATCAATCAGGGCAGCACAAGTTTGAGGTGGGGACAACTTCGGTCTGTGATCTATCCTTCGATATAAGGATTTTTTGCAGTCAGGGCTCAACCCAGGGCCAGGGGCCCCTGGGCACATCCTTTGTCCCTTTTCCCTGGGAAAGAAAACTCACAGGTCCAGGTTCCTGATGTCAGTTTGTAGGGCTCCCTTGGGTCTATCAGGGCAGCACAAGTTTGAGCTGGGGAGAACTTTGGTCTGGGGTCCATCCTTCGATATAAGGATTTTTTGCAGTCAGGGCCCAGCCCAGGGCCAGGGGCCCCTTGGCACATCCTTTGTCCTTTTCCCTGGGAAAGAAAACTCACAGGTCCAGGTTCCTGATGTCAGTTTGTAGGGCTCCCTTGGGTCTATCAGGGCAGCACAAGTTTGAGGTGGGGACACCTTTGGTCTGGGGTCCATCCTTTGATATAAGGATTTTTTGCAGTGAGGTCCCTGGCCAGGGGCCCCTGGGCACATCCTTTGTCCCTTTTCCCTGGGAAAGAAAACTCACAGGTCCAGGTTCCTGATGTCAGTTTGTAGGGCTCCCTTGGGTCTATCAGGGCAGCACAAGTTTGAGGTGGGGACAACTTTGGTTTGGGGTCCATCCTTCGATATAAGGATTTTTTGCAGTCAGGTCCCAGCCCAGGGGCCCCTGGGCACATCCTTAGTCCCTTTTCCCTGGGAAAGAAAACTCACAGGTCCAGGTTCCTGATGTCAGTTTGTAGGGCTCCCTTGGGTCTATCAGGGCAGCACAAGTTTGAGATGGGGACAATTTTGGTCTGGGGTCCAATCTTCAATATAAGGATTTTTTACAGTCAGGTCCCAGCCCTGGAGCCCCTGGGCACACGCTTTGTCCCTTTTCCCTGGGAAAGAAAACTCACAGGTCCAGGTTCCTGATGTCAGTTTGTAGGGCTCCCTTGCGTCTATCAGGGCATCACAAGTTTGAGGTGGGGACAACTTTGGTCTGGGGTCCATCCTTCGATATAAGGATTTTTTGCAGTCAGGTCCCAGGGCCAGGGGCCCCTAGACACATGCTTTGTCCCTTTTCCCTGGGAAAGAAAACTCACAGGTCCAGGTTCCTGATGTCAGTTTGTAGGGCTCCCTTGGGTCTATCAGGGCAGCACAAGTTTGAGGTGGGGACAACTTTGGTTTGGGGTCCATCCTTCGATATAAGGATTTTTTGCAGTCAGGGCTCAACCCAGGGCCAGGGGCCCCTGGGCACATCCTTTGTCCCTTTTCCCTGGGAAAGAAAACTCACAGGTCCAGGTTCCTGATGTCAGTTTGTAGGGCTCCCTTGGGTCTATCAGGGCACCACAAGTTTGAGGTGGGGACAACTTTGGTCTGCGGTCCATTCTTCGATATAAGGATTTTTTGATGTCAGGTCCTGGGCCGGGGGCCCCTGGGCACATGCTTTGTCCCTTTTCCCTGGGAAAGAAAATTCACAGGTCCAGGTTCCTGATGTCAGTTTGTAGGGCTCCCTTGCGTCTATCAGGGCAGCACAAGTTTGAGCTGGGGAGAACTTCGGTCTGGGGTCCATCCTTCGATATAAGGAGTTTTTGCAGTCAGGTCCTGGGCCAGGGGCCCCTGGGCACATCCTTTGTCCCTTTTCCCTGGGAAAGAAAACTCACAGGTCCAGGTTCCTGATGTCAGTTTGTAGGGCTCCCTTGGGTCTATCAGGGCAGCACAAGTTTGAGGTGGGGCAACTTTGTTCTGTGATCCATCGTACGATATAAGGATTTTTTGCAGTCATGGCCTGGGCCAGTGCCAGGGGCCCCTGGGCACATCCTTTGTCCCTTTTCCCTGGGAAAGAAAACTCACAGGTCCAGGTTCCTGATGTCACTTTTTAGGGCTTCCTTGGGTCTATCAGGGCAGCACAAGTTTGAGGTGGGGACAACTTTGGTCTGGGGTCCATCCTTCGATATAAGGATTTTTTGCAGTCAGGGCCCAGCCCAGGGCCCCCTGGGCACATCCTTTGGCCATTTTCCCTGGGAAAGAAAACCCACAGGACCAGGTTCCTGATGTCAGTTTGTAGGGCTCCCTTGGGTCTATCAGGGCAGCACAAGTTTGAGCTGGGGAGAACTTTGGTCTGGGGTCCATCCTGCGATATAAGGATTGTATGCAGTCAGGTGCCCAGCCCAGGGCCAGGGGCCCCTGGGCACATCCTTTGTCCCTTTTCCCTGGGAAAGAAAACTCACAGGTCCAGGTTCCTGATGTCACTTTGTAGGGCTCCCTTGGGTCTATCAGGGCAGCACAAGTTTGAGGTGGGGACACCTTTAGTCTGGGGTCCATCCTTTGATATAAGGATTTTTTGCAGTGAGGTCCCTGGCCAGGGGCCCCTGGGCACATGCTTTGTCCCTTTTCCCTGGGAAAGAAAACTCACAGGTCCAGGTTCCTGATGTCACTTTGTAGGGCTCCCTTGGGTCTATCAGGGCAGCACAAGTTTGAGGTGGGGAGAACTTCGGTCTGGGGTCCATCCTTCGATATAAGGATTTTTTGCAGTCAGGGCCCAGCCCAGGGGCCCCTGGGCACATCCTTAGTCCCTTTTCCCTGGGAAAGAAAACTCACAGGTCCAGGTTCCTGATGTCAGTTTGTAGGGCTCCCTTGGGTCTATCAGGGCAGCACAAGTTTGAGATGGGGACAATTTTGGTCTGGGGTCCAATCTTCAATATAAGGATTTTTTACAGTCAGGTCCCAGCCCTGGAGCCCCTGGGCACACGCTTTGTCCCTTTTCCCTGGGAAAGAAAACTCACAGGTCCAGGTTCCTGATGTCAGTTTGTAGGGCTCCCTTGGGTCTATCAGGGCATCACAAGTTTGAGATGGGGACAATTTTGGTCTGGGGTCCATCCTTCGATATAAGGATTTTTTGCAGTCAGGTCCCAGGGCCAGGGGCCCCTAGACACATGCTTTGTCCCTTTTCCCTAGGAAAGAAAACTCAAAGGACCAGGTTCCTGATGTCAGTTTGTAGGACTCCCATGGATCAATCAGGGCAGCACAAGTTTGAGGTGGGGACAACTTCGGTCTGTGATCTATCCTTCGATATAAGGATTTTTTGCAGTCAGGGCTCAACCCAGGGCCAGGGGCCCCTGGGCACATCCTTTGTCCCTTTTCCCTGGGAAAGAAAACTCACAGGTCCAGGTTCCTGATGTCAGTTTGTAGGGCTCCCTTGGGTCTATCAGGGCAGCACAAGTTTGAGCTGGGGAGAACTTTGGTCTGGGGTCCATCCTTCGATATAAGGATTTTTTGCAGTCAGGCCCAGCCCAGGGCCAGGGGCCTCTTGGCACATCCTTTGTCCTTTTCCCTGGGAAAGAAAACTCACAGGTCCAGGTTCCTGATGTCAGTTTGTAGGGCTCCCTTGGGTCTATCAGGGCAGCACAAGTTTGAGGTGGGGACACCTTTGGTCTGGGGTCCATCCTTTGATATAAGGATTTTTTGCAGTGAGGTCCCTGGCCAGGGGCCCCTGGGCACATCCTTTGTCCCTTTTCCCTGGGAAAGAAAACTCACAGGTCCAGGTTCCTGATGTCAGTTTGTAGGGCTCCCTTGGGTCTATCAGGGCAGCACAAGTTTGAGGTGGGGACAACTTTGGTTTGGGGTCCATCCTTCGATATAAGGATTTTTTGCAGTCAGGTCCCAGCCCAGGGGCGCCTGGGCACATCCTTAGTCCCTTTTCCCTGGGAAAGAAAACTCACAGGTCCAGGTTCCTGATGTCAGTTTGTAGGGCTCCCTTGGGTCTATCAGGGCAGCACAAGTTTGAGATGGGGACAATTTTGGTCTGGGGTCCAGTCTTCAATATAAGGATTTTTTACAGTCAGGTCCCAGCCCTGGAGCCCCTGGGCACACGCTTTGTCCCTTTTCCCTGGGAAAGAAAACTCACAGGTCCAGGTTCCTGATGTCAGTTTGTAGGGCTCCCTTGGGTCTATCAGGGCATCACAAGTTTGAGGTGGGGACAACTTTGGTCTGGGGTCCATCCTTCGATATAAGGATTTTTTGCAGTCAGGTCCCAGGGCCAGGGGCCCCTAGACACATGCTTTGTCCCTTTTCCCTAGGAAAGAAAACTCAAAGGACCAGGTTCCTGATGTCAGTTTGTAGGACTCCCATGGATCAATCAGGGCAGCACAAGTTTGAGGTGGGGACAACTTCGGTCTGTGATCTATCCTTCGATATAAGGATTTTTTGCAGTCAGGGCTCAACCCAGGGCCAGGGGCCCCTGGGCACATCCTTTGTCCCTTTTCCCTGGGAAAGAAAACTCACAGGTCCAGGTTCCTGATGTCAGTTTGTAGGGCTCCCTTGGGTCTATCAGGGCACCACAAGTTTGAGGTGGGGACAACTTTGGTCTGCGGTCCATTCTTCGATATAAGGATTTTTTGATGTCAGGTCTTGGGCCGGGGGCCCCTGGGCACATGCTTTGTCCCTTTTCCCTGGGAAAGAAAATTCACAGGTCCAGGTTCCTGATGTCAGTTTGTAGGGCTCCCTTGCGTCTATCAGGGCAGCACAAGTTTGAGCTGGGGAGAACTTCGGTCTGGGGTCCATCCTTCGATATAAGGAGTTTTTGCAGTCAGGTCCTGGGCCAGGGGCCCCTGGGCACATCCTTTGTCCCTTTTCCCTGGGAAAGAAAACTCACAGGTCCAGGTTCCTGATGTCAGTTTGTAGGGCTCCCTTGGGTCTATCAGGGCAGCACAAGTTTGAGGTGGGGCAACTTTGTTCTGTGATCCATCGTACGATATAAGGATTTTTTGCAGTCATGGCCTGGGCCAGTGCCAGGGGCCCCTGGGCACATCCTTTGTCCCTTTTCCCTGGGAAAGAAAACTCACAGGTCCAGGTTCCTGATCTCACTTTTTAGGGCTTCCTTGGGTCTATCAGGGCAGCACAAGTTTGAGGTGGGGACAACTTTGGTCTGGGGTCCATCCTTCGATATAAGGATTTTTTGCAGTCAGGGCCCAGCCCAGGGCCCCCTGGGCACATCCTTTGGCCATTTTCCCTGGGAAAGAAAACCCACAGGACCAGGTTCCTGATGTCAGTTTGTAGGGCTCCCTTGGGTCTATCAGGGCAGCACAAGTGTGAGCTGGGGAGAACTTTGGTCTGGGGTCCATCCTGCGATATAAGGATTGTATGCAGTCAGGTCCCAGCCCAGGGCCAGGGGCCCCTGGGCACATCCTTTGTCCCTTTTCCCTGGGAAAGAAAACTCACAGGTCCAGGTTCCTGATGTCAGTTTGTAGGGCTCCCTTGGGTCTATCAGGGCAGCACAAGTTTGAGGTGGGGACACCTTTAGTCTGGGGTCCATCCTTTGATATAAGGATTTTTTGCAGTGAGGTCCCTGGCCAGGGGCCCCTGGGCACATGCTTTGTCCCTTTTCCCTGGGAAAGAAAACTCACAGGTCCAGGTTCCTGATGTCACTTTGTAGGGCTCCCTTGGGTCTATCAGGGCAGCACAAGTTTGAGGTGGGGAGAACTTCGGTCTGGGGTCCATCCTTCGATATAAGGATTTTTTGCAGTCAGGTCCCAGCCCAGGGGCCCCTGGGCACATCCTTAGTCCCTTTTCCCTGGGAAAGAAAACTCACAGGTCCAGGTTCCTGATGTCAGTTTGTAGGGCTCCCTTGGGTCTATCAGGGCAGCACAAGTTTGAGATGGGGACAATTTTGGTCTGGGGTCCAATCTTCAATATAAGGATTTTTTACAGTCAGGTCCCAGCCCTGGAGCCCCTGGGCACACGCTTTGTCCCTTTTCCCTGGGAAAGAAAACTCACAGGTCCAGGTTCCTGATGTCAGTTTGTAGGGCTCCCTTGGGTCTATCAGGGCATCACAAGTTTGAGGTGGGGACAACTTTGGTCTGGGGTCCATCCTTCGATATAAGGATTTTTTGCAGTCAGGTCCCAGGGCCAGGGGCCCCTAGACACATGCTTTGTCCCTTTTCCCTAGGAAAGAAAACTCAAAGGACCAGGTTCCTGATGTCAGTTTGTAGGACTCCCATGGATCAATCAGGGCAGCACAAGTTTGAGGTGGGGACAACTTCGGTCTGTGATCTATCCTTCGATATAAGGATTTTTTGCAGTCAGGGCTCAACCCAGGGCCAGGGGCCCCTGGGCACATCCTTTGTCCCTTTTCCCTGGGAAAGAAAACTCACAGGTCCAGGTTCCTGATGTCAGTTTGTAGGGCTCCCTTGGGTCTATCAGGGCAGCACAAGTTTGAGCTGGGGAGAACTTTGGTCTGGGGTCCATCCTTCGATATAAGGATTTTTTGCAGTCAGGCCCAGCCCAGGGCCAGGGGCCTCTTGGCACATCCTTTGTCCTTTTCCCTGGGAAAGAAAACTCACAGGTCCAGGTTCCTGATGTCAGTTTGTAGGGCTCCCTTGGGTCTATCAGGGCACCACAAGTTTGAGGTGGGGACACCTTTGGTCTGGGGTCCATCCTTTGATATAAGGATTTTTTGCAGTGAGGTCCCTGGCCAGGGGCCCCTGGGCACATCCTTTGTCCCTTTTCCCTGGGAAAGAAAACTCACAGGTCCAGGTTCCTGATGTCAGTTTGTAGGGCTCCCTTGGGTCTATCAGGGCAGCACAAGTTTGAGGTGGGGACAACTTTGGTTTGGGGTCCATCCTTCGATATAAGGATTTTTTGCAGTCAGGTCCCAGCCCAGGGGCCCCTGGGCACATCCTTAGTCCCTTTTCCCTGGGAAAGAAAACTCACAGGTCCAGGTTCCTGATGTCAGTTTGTAGGGCTCCCTTGGGTCTATCAGGGCAGCACAAGTTTGAGATGGGGACAATTTTGGTCTGGGGTCCAGTCTTCAATATAAGGATTTTTTACAGTCAGGTCCCAGCCCTGGAGCCCCTGGGCACACGCTTTGTCCCTTTTCCCTGGGAAAGAAAACTCACAGGTCCAGGTTCCTGATGTCAGTTTGTAGGGCTCCCTTGGGTCTATCAGGGCATCACAAGTTTGAGGTGGGGACAACTTTGGTCTGGGGTCCATCCTTCGATATAAGGATTTTTTGCAGTCAGGTCCCAGGGCCAGGGGCCCCTAGACACATGCTTTGTCCCTTTTCCCTAGGAAAGAAAACTC
Source organism: Lonchura striata (assembly GCF_050655825.1). Lineage (NCBI taxonomy): Eukaryota > Metazoa > Chordata > Aves > Passeriformes > Estrildidae > Lonchura > Lonchura striata. Next base: position 14,488,663 of record NC_140707.1, on the reverse strand, counting down.
AAAGGACCAGGTTCCTGATGTCAGTTTGTAGGACTCCCATGGATCAATCAGGGCAGCACAAGTTTGAGGTGGGGACAACTTCGGTCTGTGATCTATCCTTCGATATAAGGATTTTTTGCAGTCAGGGCTCAACCCAGGGCCAGGGGCCCCTGGGCACATCCTTTGTCCCTTTTCCCTGGGAAAGAAAACTCACAGGTCCAGGTTCCTGATCTCACTTTTTAGGGCTTCCTTGGGTCTATCAGGGCAGCACAAGTTTGAGGTGGGGACAACTTTGGTCTGGGGTCCATCCTTCGATATAAGGATTTTTTGCAGTCAGGGCCCAGCCCAGGGCCCCCTGGGCACATCCTTTGGCCATTTTCCCTGGGAAAGAAAACCCACAGGACCAGGTTCCTGATGTCAGTTTATAGGGCTCCCTTGGGTCTATCAGGGCAGCACAAGTTTGAGGTGGGGAGAACTTCGGTCTGGGGTCCATCCTTCGATATAAGGATTTTTTGCAGTCAGGTCCCAGCCCAGGGGCCCCTGGGCACATCCTTTGTCCCTTTTCCCTGGGAAAGAAAACTCACAGGTCCAGGTTCCTGATGTCAGTTTGTAGGGCTCCCTTGGGTCTATCAGGGCATCACAAGTTTGAGGTGGGGACAACTTTGGTCTGGGGTCCATCCTTCGATATAAGGATTTTTTGCAGTCAGGCCCAGGGCCAGGGGCCCCTGGGCACATGCTTTGTCCCTTTTCCCTAGGAAAGAAAACTCACAGGACCAGGTTCCTGATGTCAGTTTGTAGGGCTCCCTTGGATCAATCAGGGCAGCACAAGTTTGAGGTGGGGACAACTTCGGTCTGTGATCTATCCTTCGATATAAGGATTTTTTGCAGTCAGGGCTCAACCCAGGGCCAGGGGCCCCTGGGCACATCCTTTGTCCCTTTTCCCTGGGAAAGAAAACTCACAGGTCCAGGTTCCTGATGTCAGTTTGTAGGGCTCCCTTGGGTCTATCAGGGCAGCACAAGTTTGAGGTGGGGACAACTTTGGTCTGGGGTCCATTCTTCGATATAAGGATTTTTTGATGTCAGGTCCTGGGCTGGGGGCCCCTGGGCACATCCTTTGTCCCTTTTCCCTGGGAAAGAAAACTCACAGGTCCAGGTTCCTGATGTCAGTTTGTAGGGCTCCCTTGGGTCTATCAGGGCAGCACAAGTTTGAGCTGGGGAGAACTTTGGTCTGGGGTCCATCCTTCGATATAAGGATTTTTTGCAGTCAGGGCCCAGCCCAGGGCCCCCCGGACACATCCTTTGTCCCTTTTCCCTGGGAAAGAAAACCCACAGGACCAGATTCCTGATGTCACTTTGTAGGGCTCCCTTGGGTCTATCAGGGCAGCACAATTTTGAGGTGGGGAGAACTTTGGTCTGGGGTCCATCCTGCGATATAAGGATTGTATGCAGTCAGGGCCCAGCCCAGGGCCAGGGGCCCCTGGGCACATCCTTTGTCCCTTTTCCCTGGGAAAGAAAACTCACAGGTCCAGGTTCCTGATGTCAGTTTGTAGGGCTCCCTTGGGTCTATCAGGGCAGCACAACTTTGAGGTGGGGACACCTTTGGTCTGGGGTCCATCCTTTGATATAAGAATTTTTTGCAGTGAGGTCCCTGGCCAGGGGCCCCTGGGCACATGCTTTGTCCCTTTTCCCTGGGAAAGAAAACTCGCAGGTCCAGGTTCCTGATGTCAGTTTGTAGGGCTCCCTTGGGTCTATCAGGGCAGCACAAGTTTGAGGTGGGGACAACTTTGGTTTGGGGTCCATCCTTCGATATAAGGATTTTTTGCAGTCAGGTCTCAGCCCAGGGGCCCCTGGGCACATCCTTTGTCCTTTGTCCCTTTTCCCTGGGAAAGAAAACTCACAGGTCCAGGTTCCTGATGTCAGTTTGTAGGGCTCCCTTGGGTCTATCAGGGCAGCACAAGTTTGAGATGGGGACAATTTTGGTCTGGGGTCCAATCTTCGATATAAGGATTTTTTACAGTCAGGTCCAAACCCTGGAGCCCCTGGGCACATCCTTTGTCCCTTTTCCCTGGGAAAGAAATCTCACCAGTCCAGGTTCCTGATGTCAGTTTGTAGGGGTCCCTTGGGTCTATCAGGGCAGCAAAAGTTTGCGGTGGGGACAACTTACTTCTGGGGTCCATCCTTCGATATAAGGATTATTTGCAGTCAGGTCCTGGGCCAGGGGCCCCTGGGCACATGCTTTGTCCCTTTTCCCTTGGAAAGAAAACTCACAGGTCCAGGTTCCTGATGTCAGTTTGTAGGGCTCCCTTGGGTCTATCAGGGCATCACAAGTTTGAGGTGGGGACAACTTTGGTCTGGGGTCCATCCTTCGATATAAGGATTTTTTGCAGTCAGGTCCCAGGGCCAGGGGCCCCTAGACACATGCTTTGTCCCTTTTCCCTAGGAAAGAAAACTCAAAGGACCAGGTTCCTGATGTCAGTTTGTAGGACTCCCATGGATCAATCAGGGCAGCACAAGTTTGAGGTGGGGACAACTTCGGTCTGTGATCTATCCTTCGATATAAGGATTTTTTGCAGTCAGGGCTCAACCCAGGGCCAGGGGCCCCTGGGCACATCCTTTGTCCCTTTTCCCTGGGAAAGAAAACTCACAGGTCCAGGTTCCTGATGTCAGTTTGTAGGGCTCCCTTGGGTCTATCAGGGCACCACAAGTTTGAGGTGGGGACAACTTTGGTCTGCGGTCCATTCTTCGACATAAGGATTTTTTGATGTCAGGTCCTGGGCCGGGGGCCCCTGGGCACATGCTTTGTCCCTTTTCCCTGGGAAAGAAAATTCACAGGTCCAGGTTCCTGATGTCAGTTTGTAGGGCTCCCTTGCGTCTATCAGGGCAGCACAAGTTTGAGCTGGGGAGAACTTCGGTCTGGGGTCCATCCTTCGATATAAGGAGTTTTTGCAGTCAGGTCCTGGGCCAGGGGCCCCTGGGCACATCCTTTGTCCCTTTTCCCTGGGAAAGAAAACTCACAGGTCCAGGTTCCTGATGTCAGTTTGTAGGGCTCCCTTGGGTCTATCAGGGCAGCACAAGTTTGAGGTGGGGCAACTTTGTTCTGTGATCCATCGTACGATATAAGGATTTTTTGCAGTCATGGCCTGGGCCAGTGCCAGGGGCCCCTGGGCACATCCTTTGTCCCTTTTCCCTGGGAAAGAAAACTCACAGGTCCAGGTTCCTGATCTCACTTTTTAGGGCTTCCTTGGGTCTATCAGGGCAGCACAAGTTTGAGGTGGGGACAACTTTGGTCTGGGGTCCATCCTTCGATATAAGGATTTTTTGCAGTCAGGGCCCAGCCCAGGGCCCCCTGGGCACATCCTTTGGCCATTTTCCCTGGGAAAGAAAACCCACAGGACCAGGTTCCTGATGTCAGTTTATAGGGCTCCCTTGGGTCTATCAGGGCAGCACAAGTTTGAGCTGGGGAGAACTTTGGTCTGGGGTCCATCCTGCGATATAAGGATTGTATGCAGTCAGGGCCCAGCCCAGGGCCAGGCTCCCCTGGGCACATCCTTTGTCCCTTTTCCCTGGGAAAGAAAACTCACAGGTCCAGGTTCCTGATGTCAGTTTGTAGGGCTCCCTTGGGTCTATCAGGGCAGCACAAGTTTGAGGTGGGGACACCTTTAGTCTGGGGTCCATCCTTTGATATAAGGATTTTTTGCAGTGAGGTCCCTGGCCAGGGGCCCCTGGGCACATGCTTTGTCCCTTTTCCCTGGGAAGGAAAACTCACAGGTCCAGGTTCCTGATGTCACTTTGTAGGGCTCCCTTGGGTCTATCAGGGCAGCACAAGTTTGAGGTGGGGAGAACTTCGGTCTGGGGTCCATCCTTCGATATAAGGATTTTTTGCAGTCAGGTCCCAGCCCAGGGGCCCCTGGGCACATCCTTTGTCCCTTTTCCCTGGGAAAGAAAACTCACAGGTCCAGGTTCCTGATGTCAGTTTGTAGGGCTCCCTTGGGTCTATCAGGGCATCACAAGTTTGAGGTGGGGACAACTTTGGTCTGGGGTCCATCCTTCGATATAAGGATTTTTTGCAGTCAGGCCCAGGGCCAGGGGCCCCTGGGCACATGCTTTGTCCCTTTTCCCTAGGAAAGAAAACTCACAGGACCAGGTTCCTGATGTCAGTTTGTAGGGCTCCCTTGGATCAATCAGGGCAGCACAAGTTTGAGGTGGGGACAACTTCGGTCTGTGATCTATCCTTCGATATAAGGATTTTTTGCAGTCAGGGCTCAACCCAGGGCCAGGGGCCCCTGGGCACATCCTTTGTCCCTTTTCCCTGGGAAAGAAAACTCACAGGTCCAGGTTCCTGATGTCACTTTGTAGGGCTCCCTTGGGTCTATCAGGGCAGCACAAGTTTGAGGTGGGGACAACTTTGGTCTGGGGTCCATTCTTCGATATAAGGATTTTTTGATGTCAGGTCCTGGGCTGGGGGCCCCTGGGCACATCCTTTGTCCCTTTTCCCTGGGAAAGAAAACTCACAGGTCCAGGTTCCTGATGTCAGTTTGTAGGGCTCCCTTGGGTCTATCAGGGCAGCACAAGTTTGAGCTGGGGAGAACTTTGGTCTGGGGTCCATCCTTCGATATAAGGATTTTTTGCAGTCAGGGCCCAGCCCAGGGCCCCCCGGGCACATCCTTTGTCCCTTTTCCCTGGGAAAGAAAACCCACAGGACCAGATTCCTGATGTCACTTTGTAGGGCTCCCTTGGGTCTATCAGGGCAGCACAATTTTGAGGTGGGGAGAACTTTGGTCTGGGGTCCATCCTGCGATATAAGGATTGTATGCAGTCAGGGCCCAGCCCAGGGCCAGGGGCCCCTGGGCACATCCTTTGTCCCTTTTCCCTGGGAAAGAAAACTCACAGGTCCAGGTTCCTGATGTCAGTTTGTAGGGCTCCCTTGGGTCTATCAGGGCAGCACAACTTTGAGGTGGGGACACCTTTGGTCTGGGGTCCATCCTTTGATATAAGAATTTTTTGCAGTGAGGTCCCTGGCCAGGGGCCCCTGGGCACATGCTTTGTCCCTTTTCCCTGGGAAAGAAAACTCGCAGGTCCAGGTTCCTGATGTCAGTTTGTAGGGCTCCCTTGGGTCTATCAGGGCAGCACAAGTTTGAGGTGGGGACAACTTTGGTTTGGGGTCCATCCTTCGATATAAGGATTTTTTGCAGTCAGGTCTCAGCCCAGGGGCCCCTGGGCACATCCTTTGTCCTTTGTCCCTTTTCCCTGGGAAAGAAAACTCACAGGTCCAGGTTCCTGATGTCAGTTTGTAGGGCTCCCTTGGGTCTATCAGGGCAGCACAAGTTTGAGATGGGGACAATTTTGGTCTGGGGTCCAATCTTCGATATAAGGATTTTTTACAGTCAGGTCCAAACCCTGGAGCCCCTGGGCACATCCTTTGTCCCTTTTCCCTGGGAAAGAAATCTCACCAGTCCAGGTTCCTGATGTCAGTTTGTAGGGGTCCCTTGGGTCTATCAGGGCAGCAAAAGTTTGCGGTGGGGACAACTTACTTCTGGGGTCCATCCTTCGATATAAGGATTATTTGCAGTCAGGTCCTGGGCCAGGGGCCCCTGGGCACATGCTTTGTCCCTTTTCCCTTGGAAAGAAAACTCACAGGTCCAGGTTCCTGATGTCAGTTTGTAGGGCTCCCTTGGGTCTATCAGGGCATCACAAGTTTGAGGTGGGGACAACTTTGGTCTGGGGTCCATCCTTCGATATAAGGATTTTTTGCAGTCAGGCCCAGGGCCAGGGGCCCCTGGGCACATGCTTTGTCCCTTTTCCCTAGGAAAGAAAACTCACAGGACCAGGTTCCTGATGTCAGTTTGTAGGGCTCCCTTGGATCAATCAGGGCAGCACAAGTTTGAGGTGGGGACAACTTCGGTCTGTGATCTATCCTTCGATATAAGGATTTTTTGCAGTCAGGGCTCAACCCAGGGCCAGGGGCCCCTGGGCACATCCTTTGTCCCTTTTCCCTGGGAAAGAAAACTCACAGGTCCAGGTTCCTGATGTCAGTTTGTAGGGCTCCCTTGGGTCTATCAGGGCAGCACAAGTTTGAGGTGGGGACAACTTTGGTCTGGGGTCCATTCTTCGATATAAGGATTTTTTGATGTCAGGTCCTGGGCTGGGGGCCCCTGGGCACATCCTTTGTCCCTTTTCCCTGGGAAAGAAAACTCACAGGTCCAGGTTCCTGATGTCAGTTTGTAGGGCTCCCTTGGGTCTATCAGGGCAGCACAAGTTTGAGGTGGGGACAACTTCGGTCTGGGGTCCATCCTTCGATATAAGGAGTTTTTGCAGTCAGGTCCTGGGCCAGGGGCCCCTGGGCACATCCTTTGTCCCTTTTCCCTGGGAAAGAAAACTCACCAGTCCAGGTTCCTGATGTCAGTTTGTAGGGCTCCCTTGGGTCAATCAGGGCAGCACAAGTTTGAGGTGGGGACAACTTTGGTCTGGGGTCCATCCTTCGATATAAGGATTTTTTGCAGTCAGGTCCCAGCCCAGGCGCCCCTGGGCACATCCTTTGTCCCTTTTCCCTGGGAAAGAAAACTCACAGGTCCAGGTTCCTGATGTCACTTTGTAGGGCTCCCTTGGGTCTATCAGGGCAGCAAAAGTTTGCGGTGGGGACAACTTACTTCTGGGGTCCATCCTTCGATATAAGGATTATTTGCAGTCAGGTCCTGGGCCAGGGGCCCCTGGGCACATGCTTTGTCCCTTTTCCCTTGGAAAGAAAACTCACAGGTCCAGGTTCCTGATGTCAGTTTGTAGGGCTCCCTTGGGTCTATCAGGGCATCACAAGTTTGAGGTGGGGACAACTTTGGTCTGGGGTCTATCCTTCGATATAAGGATTTTTTGCAGTCAGGCCCAGGGCCAGGGGCCCCTGGGCACATGCTTTGTCCCTTTTCCCTAGGAAAGAAAACTCACAGGACCAGGTTCCTGATGTCAGTTTGTAGGGCTCCCTTGGATCAATCAGGGCAGCACAAGTTTGAGGTGGGGACAACTTCGGTCTGTGATCTATCCTTCGATATAAGGATTTTTTGCAGTCAGGGCTCAACCCAGGGCCAGGGGCCCCTGGGCACATCCTTTGTCCCTTTTCCCTGGGAAAGAAAACTCACAGGTCCAGGTTCCTGATGTCAGTTTGTAGGGCTCCCTTGGGTCTATCAGGGCAGCACAAGTTTGAGGTGGGGACAACTTTGGTCTGGGGTCCATTCTTCGATATAAGGATTTTTTGATGTCAGGTCCTGGGCTGGGGGCCCCTGGGCACATCCTTTGTCCCTTTTCCCTGGGAAAGAAAACTCACAGGTCCAGGTTCCTGATGTCAGTTTGTAGGGCTCCCTTGGGTCTATCAGGGCAGCACAAGTTTGAGGTGGGGACAACTTCGGTCTGGGGTCCATCCTTCGATATAAGGAGTTTTTGCAGTCAGGTCCTGGGCCAGGGACCCCTGGGCACATCCTTTGGCCATTTCCCCTGGGAAAGAAAACTCACAGGTCCAGGTTCCTGATGTCAGTTTGTAGGGCTCCCTTGGATCTATCAGGGCAGCACAAGTTTGAGATGGGGACAATTTTGGTCTGGGGTCCAATCTTCGATATAAGGATTTTTTGCAGTCAGGTCCCAGCCCAGGGGCCCCTGGGCACATCCTTTGTCCCTTTTCCCTGGGAAAGAAAACTCACAGGTCCAGGTTCCTGATGTCAGTTTGTAGAGCTCCCTTGGGTGTATTAGGGCATCACCAGTTTTAGGAGGGGACAACTTTGGTCTGGGGTCCATCCTTCGATATAAGGATTTTTTGCAGTCAGGTTCCAGCCGAGGGCCAAGGGGCCCCTGGGCACATCCTTTGTCCATTTTCCCTGGGAAAGAAAACTCACAGGTCCAGGTTCCTGATGTCAGTTTGTAGGGCTCATTTGGGTCTTTCATGGCAGCACAAGTTTGTGGTGGGCGCAAGGTGTCTCCTTGAGGACAGCGTTAAAACCACCGGGGCATCAGCAGGGCTTGGGGCAGGACTGGCCAACCCCGGAGCACCTCACGAAGCCCTCTGTGTGTCTGTTGCTGTCGAGTAGCACCTGGCGGGTTCTGAAAGTCCCAGTTCTGAGAGAAAATTCTGTTTAACTCGTACACGTTGGCTGGGTGTGTCCCCCCAGTACAGCTCGGTTCTTCTCTGAGGCGGTGCCTGGCAGGGTCTCTCTCTGTTAAGGGCCGGGTGTGTTTTTGGCAGAACACGGTGAAGGTGGATTATTTGCTTCAGCAAGAGCTGATGATGTCTGATGGGTTTTTTAGGTACCTCAGCGGCCAGGAGCACATGTCTAGGTCACTTGGAACACTTTTTGATCTCGTTCAGTTCTTTTCTGCGTGAGGCTCTGCGGGCTGCTGGCCAGGCCCAAAGTAAGGAAGGTTGCCCCAGTGTCCGTGCTCATGTCAATAGTTTAATTTATTTGGCTTTTCGAGGAGCAGACATCGTGGAGGACCTTGGTGCTGTTTTCACTGGCCTCCTGCACTCTCTGAGAGAACCCCTTGCTCCCTGCTTGATGTTCCAGCTCTGTGACAAAGCTGCTAAGTATCCTCAGCTCTACCAGTTTAACCGATACTATAGGCTCTGGATGCCCAAGCAGTCCCAGGAACCTGTGGTATGGAATCCCTGAAGTCACTGAATTCTTGAGCCAGTATTCCTATAAAATCCTCGCAGTCGACAGAGGTAACATTTCCATCAGAAACAGCGTTTTTATTGAGGAGGTAATTCTGCATCTCTTGTTGATCATGCTGGGGACACACGTTTGCTCCAGGGCTTTTCTCTGATGACACAAGAGGTCTCTGTGGTGTTTGGGAGGCGATGCCAGGGCTCAGGGCTCATACAGAGACTCCTCAGCAGGCACAGGTGTGGTGTGTGCTGTGGCCTCTGTTTACAGCGCCCAGAGTTCCCCCGGGTGGGTGGGGGATCACAGGCCCCTGGGCTGGGTTTGGTGAGTTTTTCTCAGCTCAGCAGTGTGAACACTCCAGATGCCCCTGGGGACACTGCTGGACAGCATCCATCCACTCTCTCCATCCACTCATTTGTACCCAGGAATGTAGGAAACTCTGACTGGGGACAGGCAGTAGTTTTGAAAATCATGCCCTAGCCTTTTTCTCTAGGGACGAACCAAGCAAGTGCCCTGAAACCAGCGGAGCAGCTGCAGGGGCTGAAGGGAACAGAAAGGGCTCCCCGGCACCTTTTGCCTCTGTTCTCTGCCATTCCCCAAAAGGCTTGCAGTCCCGGAAGAGGCATTTGTCATGCAGCCTGCCAAAATAAAGACCTGTAAAATCCTAGCTCTGCCTTTTGTTTAACGTGTTCTTACTTCCTTTTTATGTCATCACAGAAAGCAAGGAAAGAAGAAATGTGACTGGTTCCCACTATTGCTCCGTGCAGGCATTTTTAAAGGCTGCTGTACTTCTGTCCTCTTTTTCCACTCCAAGCTTGACTTTTCACCTCCTTTTTCAAGGTCTGCTGCTTTGGGTGTCCCAAGCAGGGCTGGGTTCCTCGGCAGGGGTCTTAGGAGTTGGTGCAGATTCTGCTTTTTCCGAAGGTATATCAAAGCGTGCGAGCAAAAGGACTGTTTTGTCCAGGGGAAAGCTTTCTCTCAATGACCATCAATGCATGTATGCGTTTTAATCGTGTAACCAGGTGGATTAAGAAAAGCCAACACCTGTAGCAGATTTCTGTTGGATCTGTGTCTGTGAGAAGTGGGCTGTGTGCTGGAGAGGGAGATACACTGTTGGAGAGTGGAAACAGCAGCAGGTGTGAGCTGTGAGGATGAGGAGGGCTCAGAGCAGCCCCAGGTGTGAGCTGCTAGCATGATGAGGGCTCAGAGCAGCCACAGGTGTGAGCTATTAGGATGATGAGGGCTCAGAGCAGCCCCAGGTGTGAGTTGTTAGGATGATGAGGAGGGGCGGGGTCCTGCCGGGGGAGGTTATTTAAGGGCGAGGGTTTACCTTTGCTGGCTTTTGCACGGAGCTGCTAGAGAAGAGGAGTTTATGGGGGGGCTCCCGGGGCTGTCTCCTGGAAGGATGGTGAGCGCCTCGGACAGGGTCCGGGGAATCACCTGGATACACACTTGGATACGTGGAGCATTGCTCAAAGCGTAGCGGGGACTTTTCCCCTTTCCCTTTGAAATTTCGTCATCCTGAGGTTGAATTGGAGGGGGCAGTCCTGTGGTCCCGCCTTTTAAGAGGTTTGGACTGAGGTAAAAAGCTCCCTTTTGCCATCATTTGAGGAAAGCCGCTTCTTTTCTGCTCTTCTAGGGGACGCAGTTGAAGGGGAGCCCACGTTTCTGTGCCCTCGTTGGGGTGAGGTGAGCGCCGGAGCGTGGCGTCAGTGTCGGGGCTTCAGAGGAAGGGAGCTGCAGCCGTGGCAGCGCTGGCAGGGCAGGGATCGGGCTGTGCCGCTGCATTCGGGGCGCTTCTTCTGCCCCCGGCCCGGCAGCGAAGGGTCCGGCGCGGAGCCCTGCCGGCAGTGCCGGGGCTGGCGGGGGCGGAAGGGGAGCTGGGCGCGGCTGGGCTGCCGCGGGCCCGCCGGAGCCGCACCGGTGCGAGCCGTGCGGAGCCGAGCGGAGCTTTGGCCGGGCCGGCGGGCGGGGTAGGCGGCGCGGGCGGGGCCGGTGCCGGCCGGTGCCGCCGCTCCGGGCGCGGGGCTCGGGCGCCGCCGGGGCCCCCCGGGCGCGGTGCCGGCCCCGCCGGGCCGGGGGCAGCGGGCGGGGGTCTCCTGGCGCGGCGCCGCCTCTGCCTGCCGGAGGAGCCGCTTTCCTGCTGGAGCCGCGCTGCGCCCGGGGCCGGGAGCGCGGCTTCGCATTTTCCAGCCTTCCTCGCTGCGGTGTTTTTTTAGGGTCTTATCAATGTGTTTTAATGATTTTGGGGCTATTTTTAGAGATCTTTTAGGAATATTTAGGGATTTTTTTAAAACTTCTTTGGCGGTTTTTAGGGGTTTTTTAGGGGTGTTTTAGGGGTGCTTTAAAGTAGGGTATTTTTATTGTATTTTAAGGGCATTCTGAGGCTATTTGTATGTTTTTTGTGGGGGTTTTAAGTCATTTTGAAGTTGAGGGGTTTTTTAGGGCATTTTAATGTTTTTTTAGGGTCTTTTCATGGCATAGAGGCTGAGGGGCAGCTTGAGGGGCACTGTGGGGGCTTCAGGGTGACAGAGGCTGGGAGGTGAGGGAGGAACAGGGGAGGGGACAGTGGGTGGCACAGAGAGATGCTGAGGGGGGCAGGGGCAGCTGGAGGGTGACAGAGAAGCTGGGGGCTGAGGGGCAGAGGAGAGGGATTAAGGGTGGCACACAGGAGCTGAGGGGCAGCTGAGAGGGGGCTTGAGGGGCAAAGGGGGGCTCGAGGGTGACAGCCAGAGCCTGAGGGCTGGGGGGCAGAGGGAGGGGTCAGGGGTGAAGGGAGAGGGTCTGAGGGCTGGACAGTCCAGTGGGGATCAGGGCTACAGGGTACAGCTTCGGAGGCAAGTTAGGGTACAGGTGCAGCACCCCTCACCCCAATGCTAACCTCACCCTAAGCAGCCTTTTCCCTTTTCACCCCCGACAACAGCAGCACAGCACAGCAAGCCTGACAGCGAGACCACACCGGAAGCCTCCCGCTGGGGCAGGGCAATGACCCTCGCACCAGGACAATGCCAGAACCCTCAGAGGACAACAGGACCCGCTGCAAAAAGGTAGGGATGACATCTGTGGGCTAGAGAGCAAGAGGAAGGGGCTTGGAGGCTGAGCAGGCTTCCTTGAGTGGTGTTTTTTTTTTTTTTTGCAGGGCTATTAGGAATATTTAGGGGCTTTTTGAAGGCAGTCTCTGGTGACTTTTAGAGAATTGTTATACATTCCTAATGGCTATTTTAGAATTACTTGGTACATTTTTAGGGTCAGGATGAGGGTGAGACAGGATGCCCACTGAAAATGTGGAGTATTAGTGGAATGCTTTGGGAAGGTGCCAGTGGGTGAGGTGCCATGATGCTGTTCTGAAGGTTGTGATTTCTGAGCAAAGCAAAGTGGTTGTGGTTAGGGTTATAGGGTTGCAGATTTCTCGAGGACAAATCCAGCACAGAAAAAAAACAAGCCCCAAGATTTGTACTCTCAGATTGCAACACGTATTCAGCATGAAAAAAAATCCCTGAGTACTTGGGGGTGGGAGATGCAAGATGAGACAAATCCTGTGCCATTTTGACATTGAGAAGGAAAAAGGAAACATGGGACCTGACAAACCAGGGGAATTGCAGGGCCCTGGGAAAGAATGAGGGATATCTAAATGGTGAAAGCAAATTCAGAAGCCCAGGTTCCTGATGTCAGTTTGTAGGGCTCCCTTGGGTCTATCAGGGCAGCACAAGTTTGAGGTGGGGACAACTTTGGTCTGGGGTCCATCCTTCGATATAAGGATTTTTTGCAGTCAGGGCCCAGCCCAGGGCCAGGGGCCCCTGGGCACATCCTTTATCCCTTTTCCCTGGGAAAGAAAACTCACATGTCCAGGTTCCAGATGTCTATTTGTAGGGCTGTCTTGGATCTATCAGGGCAGCACATGTTTGAGGTGGGGAGAACTTCGGTCTGGGGTCCATCCTTCGATATAAGGATTTTTTGCAGTCAGGTCCAGGGCCAGGGGCCCCTGGGCACATGCTTTGTCCCTTTTCCCTGGGAAAGAAAACTCACAGGTCCAGGTTCCTGATGTCAGTTTGTAGGGCTCCCTTGGGTCTATCAGGGCAGCACAAGTTTGAGGTGAGGACAATTTTGGTCTGGGCTCCATCCTTCAATATAAGGATTTTTTGCAGTCAGGGCCCAGCCCAGGGCCAGGCTCCCTTGGGCACATGCTTTGTCCCTTTTCCCTGGGAAAGAAAACTCACAGGTCCAGGTTCCTGATGTGAGTTTGTAGGGCTCCCTTGGGTCTATCAGGGCAGCACAAGTTTGAGGTGGGGACAACTTTGGTCTGGGCTCCATCCTTCGATATAAGGATTTTTTGCAGTCAGGTCCCGGGCCAGGGACCCCTCGGCACATCCTTTGTCCCTTTTCCCTGGGAAAGAAAACTCACAGGTCCAGGTTCCTGATGTCAGTTTGTAGGGCTCCCTTGGGTCTATCTGGGCAGCACAAGTTTGAGGTGAGGACAATTTTGGTCTGGGCTCCATCCTTCGATATAAGAATTTTCCTCAGTCAGGTCCCGGGCCAGGCGCCCCTGGGCACATCCTTTGTCCCTTTTCCCTGGGAAAGAAAACTCACAGATCCAGGTTCCTGATGTGAGTTTGTTGGGCTATCTTGGGTCTATCAGGGCAGCACAAGTTTGAGGTGGGGACAACTTTGGTCTGGGGTCCATCCTTCGATATAAGGATTTTTTGCAGTCAGGTCCGAGCCCAGGGGCCCCTGGGCACATCCTTTATCCCTTTTCCCTGGGAAAGAAAACTCACAGGTCCAGGTTCCTGATGTCAGTTTGTAGGGCTCCCTTGGGTCTATCAGGGCAGCACAAGTTTGAGGTGAGGACAATTTGGTCTGGGCTCCATCCTTCAATATAAGGATATTTTGCAATCAGGGCCCAGCCCAGGGCAAGGCTCCCCTGGGCACATCCTTTGTCGCTTTCCCCTGGGAAAGAAAACTCACAGGTCCAGTTTCCTAATGTGAGTTTGTAGGGCTCCCTTGGGTCTATCAGGGCAGCACAAGTTTGAGGTGGGGACAATTTTGGTCTGGGGTCCATCCTTCGATATAAGGATTGTTTGCAGTCAGGACCCGGGCCAGGGACCCCTGGGCACATCCTTTGTCCCTTTTCCCTGGGAAAGAAAACTCACCAGTCCAGGTTCCTGATGTCAGTTTGTAGGGCTCCCTTGGGTCTACCAGGGCAGCAAAATTTTGAGGTGGGGACAACTTTGGTCTGGGGTCCATCCTTCGATATAAGGATTTTTTGCAGTCAGGTCCCAGGCCAGGGGCCCCTTGGCACATCCTTTGTCCCTTTTCCCTGGGAAAGAAAACTCACCAGTCCAGGTTCCTGATGTCAGTTTGTAGGGCTCCCTTGGGTCTATCAGGGCAGCACAAGTTTGAGGTGGGGACAATTTTGGTCTGGGGTCCATCCTTCGATATAAGGATTTTATGAAGTCGGGGCCCAGCCCAGGGGCCCCTGGACACATCCTTTGTCCCTTTTCCCTGGGAAAGAAAATTCACAGGTCCAGGTTCCTGATGTCAGTTTGTAGGGCTCCCTTGGGTCAATCAGGGCAGCACAAGTTTGAGGTGAGGACAATTTTGGTCTGGGGTCCATCCTTCGATATAAGGATTTTTTGCAGTCAGGGCCCAGCCCAGGGCCAGGCTCCCCTGGGCACATCCTTTGTCCCTTTTCGATGGGAAAGAAAACTCACCGGTCCAGGTTCCTGATGTCAGTTTGTAGGGTTCCCTTGGGTCTACCAGAGCAACACAAGTTTGAGGTGGGGACAACTTTGGTCTGGGGTCCATCCTTCGATATAAGGATTTTTTGCAGTCAGGTCCCAGCCAAGGGGCCCCTGGGCACATCCTTTGTCCCTTTTCCCTGGGAAAGAAAACTCACCAGTCCAGGTTCCTGATGTCAGTTTGTAGGGCTCCCTTGGGTCTATCAGGGCAGCACAAGTTTGTGGTGGGGACAACTTTGGTCTGGGGTCCATCCTTCGATATAAGGATTTTTTCCATTCAAGTCCACACCCAGGGGCCCCTGGGCACAACCTTTGTCCCTTTTCCCTGGGAAAGAAAACTCACAGGTCCAGGTTCCTGATGTCAGTTTGTAGGGCTCCCTTGGGTCTATCAGGGCAGCACAAGTTTGAGGTGTGTACAACTTTGGTCTGGGGTCCATCCTTCGTTATAAGGATTTTTTGCAGTCAGTGCCAAGCCCAGGGGCCCTTGGGCACAACGTTTGACCATTTTCCCTGGGAAAGAAAACTCACAGGTCCAGGTTCCTGATGTCAGTTTGTAGGGCTCCCTTGTGTCTACCAGGGCAGCACAAGTTTGAGGTGGGGACAACTTTGGTCTGGGGTCCATCCTTCGATATAAGGATTTTTTGCAGTCAGGGCCCAGCCCAGGGGCCCCTGGGCACATCCTTTCTCCCGTTTTCACTGGGAAAGAAAACTCACAGGTCCAGGTTCCTGATGTCACTTTGTAGGGCTCCCTTGGGTCTATCAGGGCAGCACAAGTTTGAGGTGAGGACAATTTTGGTCTGGGCTCCATCCTTCACTATAAGGATTTTTTGCAGTCAGGGCCCAGCCCAGGGCCAGGCTCCCTTGGGCCTATCCTTTGTCCCTTTTCCCTGGGAAAGAAAATTCACAGGTCGAGTTTCCTGATGTGAGTTTGTAGGGCTCCCTTGGGTCTATCAGGGCAGCACAAGTTTGAGGTGGGGACAATTTTGGTCTGGGGTCCATCCTTCGATATAAGGATTTTTTGCAGTCAGGTCCCGGGCCAGGGACCCCTGGGCACATCCTTTGTCCCTTTTCCCTGGGAAAGAAAACTCACCAGTCCAGGTTCCTGATGTCAGTTTGTAGGGCTCCCTTGGGTCTACCAGGGCAGCACAAGTTTGAGGTGGGGACAACTTTGGTCTGGGCTCCATCCTTCGATATAAGTCTTTTTGGCAGTCAGGTCCCAGCCCAGGAGCCCCTGGGCACATCCTTTGTCCCTTTTCCCTGGGAAAAAAAACTCACAGGTCCAGGTTCCTGTTGTCAGTTTGTAGGGCTCCCTTAGGTCTATCAGGGCAGCACAAGTTTGAGGTGGGGACATCTTTGGTCTGGGCTCCATCCTTCGATATAAAATTTTCCTCAGTCATGTCCCGGGCCAGGGGCCCCTGGGCACATCCTTTGTCCCTTTTCCCTGGGAAAGAAAACTCACAGGTCCAGGTTCCTGATGTGAGTTTGTAGGGTTCCCTTGGGTCTATCAGGGCAGCACAAGTTTGAGGTGGGGACAATTTTGGTCTGGGGTCCATCCTTCGATATAAGGATTTTTTGCAGTCAGATCCCGGGCCAGGGACCCCTCGGCACATCCTTTGTCCCTTTTCCCTGGGAAAGAAAACTCACAGGTCCAGGTTCCTGATGTCAGTTTGTAGGGCTCCCTTGGGTCTATCTGGGCAGCACAAGTTTGAGGTGAGGACAATTTTGGTCTGGGCTCCATCCTTCAATATAAGGATTTTTTGCCGTCAGGTCCCAGCCCAGGGCCAGGCTCCCTTGGGCACATCCTTTGTCCCTTTTCCCTGGGAAAGAAAACTCACAGGTCCAGGTTCCTGATGTCAGTTTGTAGGGCTCCCTTGGGTTTATCAGGGCAGCACAAGTTTGAGGTGGGGACAACTTCGGTCTGGGCTCCATCCTTCGATATAAGAATTTTCCTCAGTCAGGTCCCGGGCCAGGCGCCCCTGGGCACATCCTTTGTCCCTTTTCCCTGGGAAAGAAAACTCACAGGTCCAGGTTCCTGATGTGATTTTGTTGGGCTATCTTGGGTCTATCAGGGCAGCACAAGTTTGAGGTGGGGACAACTTTGGTCTGGGGTCCATCCTTCGATATAAGGATTTTTTGCAGTCAGGTCCCAGCCAAGGGGCCCCTGGGCACATCCTTTATCCCTTTTCCCTGGGAAAGAAAACTCACAGGTCCAGGTTCCTGATGTCAGTTTGTAGGGCTCCCTTGGGTCTATCAGGGCAGCACAAGTTTGTGGTGGGGACAACTTTGGTCTGGGCTCCATCCTTCAATATAAGGATATTTTGCAATCAGGGCCCAGCCCAGGGCAAGGCTCCCCTGGGCACATCCTTTGTCCCTTTTCCCTGGGAAAGAAAACTCACAGGTCCAGTTTCCTGATGTGAGTTTGTAGGGCTCCCTTGGGTCTATCAGGGCAGCACAAGTTTGAGGTGGGGACAATTTTGGTCTGGGGTCCATCCTTCGATATAAGGATTTTTTGCAGTCAGGTCCCGGGCCAGGGACCCCTGGGCACATACTTTGTCCCTTTTCCCTGGGAAAGAAAACTCACAGGTCCAGGTTCCTGATGTCAGTTTGTAGGGCTCCCTTGGGTCTACCAGGGCAGCAAAATTTTGAGGTGGGGACAACTTTGGTCTGGGGTCCATCCTTCGATATAAGGATTTTTTGCAGTCAGGTCCCAGGCCAGGGGCCCCTGGGCACATCCTTTGTCCCTTTTCCCTGGGAAAGAAAACTCACAGGTCCAGGTTCCTGATGTCAGTTTGTAGGGCTCCCTTGGGTCAATCAGGGCAGCACAAGTTTGAGGTGGGGACAATTTTGGTCTGGGGTCCATCCTTCGATATAAGGATTTTATGCAGTCGGGGCCCAGCCCAGGGGCCCCTGGGCACATCCTTTGTCCCTTTTCCCTGGGAAAGAAAATTCACAGGTCCAGGTTCCTGATGTCAGTTTGTAGGGCTCCCTTGGGTCTATCAGGGCAGCACAAGTTTGAGGTGAGGACAATTTTGGTCTGGGCTCCATCCTTTAATATAAGGATTTTTTGCAGTCAGGGCCCAGCCCAGGGCCAGGCTCCCCTGGGCACATCCTTTGTCCCTTTTCGATGGGAAAGAAAACTCACAGGTCCAGGTTCCTGATGTCACTTAGTAGGGCTCCCTTGGGTCTACCAGAGCAACACAAGTTTGAGGTGGGGACAACTTTGGTCTGGGGTCCATCCTTCGATATAAGGATTTTTTGCAGTCAGGTCCCAGCCAAGGGGCCCCTGGGCACATCCTTTGTCCCTTTTCCCTGGGAAAGAAAACTCACCAGTCCAGGTTCCTGATGTCAGTTTGTAGGGCTCCCTTGGGTCTATCAGGGCAGCACAAGTTTGAGGTGGGGACAACTTCGGTCTGGGCTCCATCCTTCGATATAAGAATATTCCTCAGTCAGGTCCCGGGCCAGGCGCCCCTGGGCACATCCTTTGTCCCTTTTCCCTGGGAAAGAAAACTCACAGGTCCAGGTTCCTGATGTCAGTTTGTAGGGCTCCCTTGTGTCTACCAGGGCAGCACAAGTTTGAGGTGGGGACAACTTTGGTCTAGGGTCCATCCTTCGATATAAGGATTTTTTGCAGTCAGGGCCCAGCCCAGGGGCCCCTGGGCACATCCTTTCTCCCGTTTTCACTGGGAAAGAAAACTCACAGGTCCAGGTTCCTGATGTCACTTTGTAGGGCTCCCTTGGGTCTATCAGGGCAGCACAAGTTTGAGGTGGGGACGACTTTGGTCTGGGGTCCATCCTTCGATATAAGGATTTTTTGCAGTCAGGTCCGAGCCCAGGGGCCCCGGGCACATCCTTTGTCCCTTTTCCCTGGGAAAGAAAACTCACCAGTCCAGGTTCCTGATGTCAGTTTGTAGGGCTCCCTTGGGTCTATCAGGGCAGCACAAGTTTGAGGTGAGGACAATTTTGGTCAGGGGTCCATCCTTCGATATAAGGATTTTTTGCAGTCAGGTCCCAGCCCCGGGGCCCCTGGGCACATCCTTTGTCCCTTTTCCCTGGGAAAGAAAACTCACAGGTCCAGGTTCCTGATGTCAGTTTGTAGGGCTCCCTTGGGTCTACCTCGGCAGCACAAGTTTGAGGTGGGGACAACTTTGGTCTGGGCTCCATCCTTCGATATAAGTCTTTTTGGCAGTCAGGTCCCAGCCCAGGAGCCCCTGGGCACATCCTTTGGCCATTTTCCCTGGGAAAGAAAACTCACAGGTCCAGGTTCCTGATGTCAGTTTGTAGGGCTCCCTTGGGTCTATCTGGGCAGCACAAGTTTGAGGTGAGGACAGTTTTGGTCTGGAATCCATCCTTCGATATAAGGATTTTTTGCAGTCAGGGCCCAGCCCAGGGCCAGGCTCCCTTGGGCACATCCTTTGTCCCTTTTCCCTGGGAAAGAAAACTCACAGGTCCAGGTTCCTGATGTCAGTTTGTAGGGCTCCCTTGGGTTTATCAGGGCAGCACAAGTTTGAGGTGGGGACAACTTCGGTCTGGGCTCCATCCTTCGATATAAGAATTTTCCTCAGTCAGGTCCCGGGCCAGGCGCCCCTGGGCACATCCTTTGTCCCTTTTCCCTGGGAAAGAAAATTCACAGGTCCAGGTTCCTGATGTGAGTTTGTTGGGCTATCTTGGGTCTATCAGGGCAGCACAAGTTTGAGGTGGGGACAATTTTGGTCTGGGGTCCATCCTTCGATATAAGGAGTTTCTCCAGTCAGGTCCCAGCCAAGGGGCCCCTGGGCACATCCTTTATCCCTTTTCCCTGGGAAAGAAAACTCACAGGTCCAGGTTCCTGATGTCAGTTTGTAGGGCTCCCTTGGGTCTATCAGGGCAGCACAAGTTTGTGGTGGGGACAACTTTGATCTGGAATCCATCCTTCGATATAAGGAGTTTTTGCAGTCAGGTCCCAGCCCAGGGGCCCCTGAGCACATCCTTTGTCCCTTTTCCCTGGGAAAGAAAACTCACCAGTCCAGGTTCCTGATGTCAGTTTGTAGGGCTCCCTTGGGTCTATCAGGGCAGCACAAGTTTGAGGTGAGGACAATTTTGGTCAGGGGTCCATCCTTCAATATAAGGATTTTTTGAAGTCAGGTCCCAGCCCAGGGGCCCCTGGGCACATCCTTTGTCCCTTTTCCCTGGGAAAGAAAACTCACAGGTCCAGGTTCCTGATGTCAGTTTGTAGGGCTCCCTTGGGTCTATCTGGGCAGCACAAGTTTGAGGTGAGGACAATTTGGTCTGGGCTCCATCCTTCAATATAAGGATATTTTGCAATCAGGGCCCAGCCCAGGGCAAGGCTCCCCTGGGCACATCCTTTGTCCCTTTTCCCTGGGAAAGAAAACTCACCAGTCCAGGTTCCTGATGTCAGTTTGTAGGGCTCCCTTGGGTCTACCAGGGCAGCAAAATTTTGAGGTGGGGACAACTTTGGTCTGGGGTCCATCCTTCGATATAAGGATTTTTTGCAGTCAGGTCCCAGGCCAGGCGCCCCTGGGCACATCCTTTGTCCCTTTTCGATGGGAAAGAAAACTCACCAGTCCAGGTTCCTGATGTCAGTTTGTAGGGCTCCCTTGGGTCAATCAGGGCAGCACAAGTTTGAGGTGGGGACAATTTTGGTCTGGGGTCCATCCTTCGATATAAGGATTTTATGCAGTCGGGGCCCAGCCCAGGGGCCCCTGGGCACATCCTTTGTCCCTTTTCCCTGGGAAAGAAAATTCACAGGTCCAGGTTCCTGATGTCAGTTTGTAGGGCTCCCTTGGGTCTACCAGGGCAGCACAAGTTTGAGGTGAGGACAATTTTGGTCTGGGCTCCATCCTTTAATATAAGGATTTTTTGCAGTCAGGGCCCAGCCCAGGGCCAGGCTCCCCTGGGCACATCCTTTGTCCCTTTTCGATGGGAAAGAAAACTCACAGGTCCAGGTTCCTGATGTCACTTTGTAGGGCTCCCTTGGGTCTACCAGAGCAACACAAGTTTGAGGTGGGGACAACTTTGGTCTGGGGTCCATCCTTCAATATAAGGATTTTTTGCAGTCAGGTCCCAGCCAAGGGGCCCCTGGGCACATCCTTTGTCCCTTTTCCCTGGGAAAGAAAACTCACAGGTCCAGGTTCCTGATGTCAGTTTGTAGGGCTCCCTTGGGTCTATCAGGGCAGCACAAGTTTGTGGTGGGGACAACTTTGGTCTGGGGTCCATCCTTCGATATAAGGATTTTTTCCATTCAGGTCCACACCCAGGGGCCCCTGGGCACAACCTTTGTCCCTTTTCCCTGGGAAAGAAAACTCACAGGTCCAGGTTCCTGATGTCAGTTTGTAGGGCTCCCTTGGGTCTATCAGGGCAGCACAAGTTTGAGGTGTGTACAACTTTGGTCTGGGGTCCATCCTTCGTTATAAGGATTTTTTGCAGTCAGTGCCAAGCCCAGTGGCCCTTGGGCACAACGTTTGGCCATTTTCCCTGGGAAAGAAAACTCACAGGTCCAGGTTCCTGATGTCAGTTTGTAGGGCTCCCTTGGGTCTATCAGGGCAGCACAAGTTTGAGGTGGGGACAACTTACTTCTGGGGTCCATCCTTCGATATAAGAATATTCCTCAGTCAGGTCCCGGGCCAGGCGCCCCTGGGCACATCCTTTGTCCCTTTTCCCTGGGAAAGAAAACTCACAGGTCCAGGTTCCTGATGTCAGTTTGTAGGGCTCCCTTGTGTCTACCAGGGCAGCACAAGTTTGAGGTGGGGACAACTTTGGTCTGGGGTCCATCCTTCGATATAAGGATTTTTTGCAGTCAGGGCCCAGCCCAGGGGCCCCTGGGCACATCCTTTGTCCCTTTTCCCTGGGAAAGAAAACTCACAGGTCCAGGTTCCTGATGTCAGTTTGTAGGGCTCCCTTGGGTCTATCAGGGCAGCACAAGTTTGAGGTGAGGACAATTTTGGCCTGGGCTCCATCCTTCACTATAAGGATTTTTTGCAGTCAGGGCCCAGCCCAGGGCCAGGCTCCCTTGGGCACATGCTTTGTCCCTTTTCCCTGGGAAAGAAAATTCACAGGTCCAGTTTCCTGATGTGAGTTTGTAGGGCTCCCTTGGGTCTATCAGGGCAGCACAAGTTTGAGGTGGGGACAATTTTGGTCTGGGGTCCATCCTTCGATATAAGGATTTTTTGCAGTCAGGTCCCGGGCCAGGGACCCCTGGGCACATCCTTTGTCCCTTTTCCCTGGGAAAGAAAACTCACCATTCCAGGTTCCTGATGTCAGTTTGTAGGGCTCCCTTGGGTCTACCAGGGCAGCACAAGTTTGAGGTGGGGACAACTTTGGTCTGGGCTCCATCCTTCGATATAAGTCTTTTTGGCAGTCAGGTCCCAGCCCAGGAGACCCTGGGCACATCCTTTGGCCATTTTCCCTGGGAAAGAAAACTCACAGGTCCAGGTTCCTGATGTCAGTTTGTAGGGCTCCCTTGGGTCTATCTGGGCAGCACAAGTTTGAGGTGAGGACAGTTTTGGTCTGGGCTCCATCCTTCGATATAAGTCTTTTTGGCAGTCAGGTCCCAGCCCAGGAGCCCCTGGGCACATCCTTTGGCCATTTTCCCTGGGAAAGAAAACTCACAGGTCCAGGTTCCTGATGTCAGTTTGTAGGGCTCCCTTGGGTCTATCTGGGCAGCACAAGTTTGAGGTGAGGACAGTTTTGGTCTGGAATCCATCCTTCGATATAAGGATTTTTTGCAGTCAGGTCCCCGCCCAGGGGCCCCTGGGCACATCCTTTGTCACTTTTCCCTGGGAAAGAAAACTCACAGGTCCAGGTTCCTGATGTCAGTTTGTAGGGCTCCCTTGGGTCTATCAGGGCAGCACAAGTTTGAGGTGGGGACAACTTTGGTCTGGGCTCCATCCTTCGATATAAAATTTTCCTCAGTCAGATCCCGGGCCAGGGACCCCTCGGCACATCCTTTGTCCCTTTTCCCTGGGAAAGAAAACTCACCAGTCCAGGTTCCTGATGTCAGTTTGTAGGGCTCCCTTGGGTCTATCAGGGCAGCACAAGTTTGAGGTGAGGACAACTTTGGTCTGGGCTCCATCCTTCAATATAAGGATTTTTTGCAGTCAGGGCCCAGCCCAGGGCCAGGCTCCCTTGGGCACATCCTTTCTCCCTTTTCCCTGGGAAAGAAAATTCACAGGTCCAGGTTCCTGATGTGAGTTTGTAGGGCTCCCTTGGGTCTATCAGGGCAGCACAAGTTTGAGGTGGGGACAATTTTGGTCTGGGGTCCATCCTTCGATATAAGGATTTTTTGCAGTCAGATCCCGGGCCAGGGACCCCTCGGCACATCCTTTGTCCCTTTTCCCTGGGAAAGAAAACTCACCAGTCCAGGTTCCTGATGTCAGTTTGTAGGGCTCCCTTGGGTCTATCAGGGCAGCACAAGTTTGAGGTGAGGACAATTTTGGTCAGGGGTCCATCCTTCAATATAAGGATTTTTTGCAGTCAGGTCCCAGCCCAGGGGCCCCTGGGCATATCCTTTGTCCCTTTTCCCTGGGAAAGAAAACTCACAGGTCCAGGTTCCTGATGTCAGTTTGTAGGGCTCCCTTGTGTCTACCAGGGCAGCACAAGTTTGAGGTGGGGACAACTTTGGTCTGGGGTCCATCCTTCGATATAAGGATTTTTTGCAGTCAGGGCCCAGCCCAGGGGCCCCTGGGCACATCCTTTGTCCCTTTTCGCTGGGAAAGAAAACTCACAGGTCCAGGTTCCTGATGTCACTTTGTAGGGCTCCCTTGGGTCTACCAGAGCAACACAAGTTTGAGGTGGGGACAACTTTGGTCTGGGGTCCATCCTTCGATATAACGATTTTTTGCAGTCAGGTCCCAGCCAAGGGGCCCCTGGGCACATCCTTTGTCCCTTTTCCCTGGGAAAGAAAACTCACCAGTCCAGGTTCCTGATGTCAGTTTGTAGGGCTCCCTTGGGTCTATCAGGGCAATACAAGTTTGAGGTGGGGACAACTTTGGTCTGGGGTCCATCCTTCGTTATAAGGATTTTTTGCAGTCAGTGCCAAGCCCAGGGGCCCCTGGGCACATCCTTTCTCCCGTTTTCACTGGGAAAGAAAACTCACAGGTCCAGGTTCCTGATGTCACTTTGTAGGGCTCCCTTGGGTCTATCAGGGCAGCACAAGTTTGAGGTGGGGACGACTTTGGTCTGGGGTCCATCCTTCGATATAAGGATTTTTTGCAGTCAGGTCCGAGCCCAGGGGCCCCGGGCACATCCTTTGTCCCTTTTCCCTGGGAAAGAAAACTCACCAGTCCAGGTTCCTGATGTCAGTTTGTAGGGCTCCCTTGGGTCTATCAGGGCAGCACAAGTTTGAGGTGAGGACAATTTTGGTCAGGGGTCCATCCTTCGATATAAGGATTTTTTGCAGTCAGGTCCCAGCCCCGGGGCCCCTGGGCACAACCTTTGTCCCTTTTCCCTGGGAAAGAAAACTCACAGGTCCAGGTTCCTGATGTCAGTTTGTAGGGCTCCCTTGGGTCTATCTCGGCAGCACAAGTTTGAGGTGAGGACAATTTGGTCTGGGCTCCATCCTTCAATATAAGGATATTTTGCAGTCAGGGACCAGCCCAGGGCAAGGCTCCCCTGGGCACATCCTTTGTCCCTTTTCCCTGGGAAAGAAAACTCACATGTCCAGGTTCCAGATGTCTATTTGTAGGGCTCCCTTGGGTCTATCAGGGCAGCACAAGTTTGAGGTGGGGACAATTTTGGTCTGGGGTCCAATCTTCGATAGAAGGATTTTTTGCAGTCAGGTCCCGGGCCAGGGACCCCTGGGCACATCCTTTGTCCCTTTTCCCTGGGAAAGAAAACTCACCAGTCCAGGTTCCTGATGTCAGTTTGTAGGGCTCCCTTGGGTCTATCTGGGCAGCACAAGTTTGAGGTGAGGACAGTTTTGGTCTGGAATCCATCCTTCGATATAAGGATTTTTTGAAGTCAGGGCCCAGCCCAGGGCCAGGCTCCCTTGGGCACATCCTTTGTCCCTTTTCCCTGGGAAAGAAAACTCACAGGTCCAGGTTCCTGATGTCAGTTTGTAGGGCTCCCTTGGGTTTATCAGGGCAGCACAAGTTTGAGGTGGGGACAACTTCGGTCTGGGCTCCATCCTTCGATATAAGAATTTTCCTCAGTCAGGTCCCGGGCCAGGCGCCCCTGGGCACATCCTTTGTCCCTTTTCCCTGGGAAAGAAAATTCACAGGTCCAGGTTCCTGATGTCAGTTTGTTGGGCTATCTTGGGTCTATCAGGGCAGCACAAGTTTGAGGTGGGGACAACTTTGGTCTGGGGTCCATCCTTCGATATAAGGATTTTTTGCAGTCAGGTCCCAGCCAAGGGGCCCCTGGGCACATCCTTTATCCCTTTTCCCTGGGAAAGAAAACTCACAGGTCCAGGTTCCTGATGTCAGTTTGTAGGGCTCCCTTGGGTCTATCAGGGCAGCACAAGTTTGTGGTGGGGACAACTTTGATCTGGAATCCATCCTTCGATATAAGGAGTTTTTGCAGTCAGGTCCCAGCCCAGGGGCCCCTGAGCACATCCTTTGTCCCTTTTCCCTGGGAAAGAAAACTCACCAGTCCAGGTTCCTGATGTCAGTTTGTAGGGCTCCCTTGGGTCTATCAGGGCAGCACAAGTTTGAGGTGAGGACAATTTTGGTCAGGGGTCCATCCTTCAATATAAGGATTTTTTGCAGTCAGGTCCCAGCCCAGGGGCCCCTGGGCACATCCTTTGTCCCTTTTCCCTGGGAAAGAAAACTCACAGGTCCAGGTTCCTGATGTCAGTTTGTAGGGCTCCCTTGGGTCTATCTGGGCAGCACAAGTTTGAGGTGAGGACAATTTGGTCTGGGCTCCATCCTTCAATATAAGGATATTTTGCAATCAGGGACCAGCCCAGGGCAAGGCTCCCCTGGGCACATCCTTTGTCCCTTTTCCCTGGGAAAGAAAACTCACAGGTCCAGTTTCCTGATGTGAGTTTGTAGGGCTCCCTTGGGTCTATCAGGGCAGCACAAGTTTGAGATGGGGACAATTTTGGTCTGGGGTCCATCCTTCGATATAAGGATTTTTTGCAGTCAGGTCCCGGGCCAGGGACCCCTGGGCACATCCTTTGTCCCTTTTCCCTGGGAAAGAAAACTCACCAGTCCAGGTTCCTGATGTCAGTTTGTAGGGCTCCCTTGGGTCTACCAGGGCAGCAAAATTTTGAGGTGGGGACAACTTTGGTCTGGGGTCCATCCTTCGATATAAGGATTTTTTGCAGTCAGGTCCCAGCCCAGGGGCCCCTGGGCACATCCTTTGTCCCTTTTCCCTGGGAAAGAAAACTCACCAGTCCAGGTTCCTGATGTCAGTTTGTAGGGCTCCCTTGGGTCAATCAGGGCAGCACAAGTTTGAGGTGGGGACAATTTTGGTCTGGGGTCCATCCTTCGATATAAGGATTTTATGCAGTCAGGGCCCAGCCCAGGGGCCCCTGGGCACATCCTTTGTCTCTTTTCCCTGGGAAAGAAAATTCACAGGTCCAGGTTCCTGATGTCAGTTTGTAGGGCTCCCTTGGGTCTATCAGGGCAGCACAAGTTTGAGGTGAGGACAATTTTGGTCTGGGCTCCATCCTTTAATATAAGGATTTTTTGCAGTCAGGGCCCAGCCCAGGGCCAGGCTCCCCTGGGCACATCCTTTGTCCCTTTTCGATGGGAAAGAAAACTCACAGGTCCAGGTTCCTGATGTCACTTTGTAGGGCTCCCTTGGGTCTACCAGAGCAACACAAGTTTGAGGTGGGGACAACTTTGGTCTGGGGTCCATCCTTCGATATAAGGATTTTTTGAAGTCAGGTCCCAGCCAAGGGGCCCCTGGGCACATCCTTTGTCCCTTTTCCCTGGGAAAGAAAACTCACCAGTCCAGGTTCCTGATGTCAGTTTGTAGGGCTCCCTTGGGTCTATCAGGGCAGCACAAGTTTGTGGTGGGGACAACTTTGGTCTGGGCTCCATCCTTCGATATAAGGAGTTTTTGCAGTCAGGTCCCAGCCCAGGGGCCCCTGGGCACATCCTTTGTCCCTTTTCCCTGGGAAAGAAAACTCACCAGTCCAGGTTCCTGATGTCAGTTTGTAGGGCTCCCTTGGGTCTATCAGGGCAGCACAAGTTTGAGGTGGGGACAACTTTGGTCTGGGGTCCATCCTTCGTTATAAGGATTTTTTGCAGTCAGTGCCAAGCCCAGGGGCCCTTGGGCACAACGTTTGGCCATTTTCCCTGGGAAAGAAAACTCACAGGTCCAGGTTCCTGATGTCAGTTTGTAGGGCTCCCTTGGGTCTATCAGGGCAGCACAAGTTTGAGGTGGGGACAACTTCGGTCTGGGCTCCATCCTTCGATATAAGAATATTCCTCAGTCAGGTCCCGGGCCAGGCGCCCCTGGGCACATCCTTTGTCCCTTTTCCCTGGGAAAGAAAACTCACAGGTCCAGGTTCCTGATGTCAGTTTGTAGGGCTCCCTTGGGTCTACCAGGGCAGCACAAGTTTGAGGTGGGGACAACTTTGGTCTGGGGTCCATCCTTCGATATAAGGATTTTTTGCAGTCAGGGCCCAGCCCAGGGGCCCCTGGGCACATCCTTTCTCCCGTTTTCACTGGGAAAGAAAACTCACAGGTCCAGGTTCCTGATGTCACTTTGTAGGGCTCCCTTGGGTCTATCAGGGCAGCACAAGTTTGAGGTGGGGATGACTTTGGTCTGGGGTCCATCCTTCGATATAAGGATTTTTTGCAGTCAGGTCCGAGCCCAGGGGCCCCGGGCACATCCTTTGTCCCTTTTCCCTGGGAAAGAAAACTCACCAGTCCAGGTTCCTGATGTCAGTTTGTAGGGCTCCCTTGGGTCTATCAGGGCAGCACAAGTTTGAGGTGAGGACAATTTTGGTCAGGGGTCCATCCTTCAATATAAGGATTTTTTGCAGTCAGGTCCCAGCCCAGGGGCCCCTGGGCACATCCTTTGTCCCTTTTCCCTGGGAAAGAAAACTCACAGGTCCAGGTTCCTGATGTCAGTTTGTAGGGCTCCCTTGGGTCTATCTTGGCAGCACAAGTTTGAGGTGAGGACAATTTGGTCTGGGCTCCATCCTTCAATATAATGATATTTTGCAATCAGGGCCCAGCCCAGGGCAAGGCTCCCCTGGGCACATCCTTTGTCCCTTTTCCCTGGGAAAGAAAACTCACAGGTCCAGTTTCCTGATGTGAGTTTGTAGGGCTCCCTTGGGTCTATCAGGGCAGCACAAGTTTGAGGTGGGGACAATTTTGGTCTGGAGTCCATCCTTCGATATAAGGATTTTTTGCAGTCAGGTCCCGGGCCAGGGACCCCTGGGCACATCCTTTGTCCCTTTTCCCTGGGAAAGAAAACTCACACGTCCAGGTTCCTGATGTCAGTTTGTAGGGCTCCCTTGGGTCTACCAGGGCAGCAAAATTTTGAGGTGGGGACAACTTTGGTCTGGGGTCCATCCTTCGATATAAGGATTTTTTGCAGTCAGGTCCCAGGCCAGGGGCCCCTGGGCACATCCTTTGTCCCTTTTCCCTGGGAAAGAAAACTCACCAGTCCAGGTTCCTGATGTCAGTTTGTAGGGCTCCCTTTGGTCTATCAGGGCAGCACAGGTTTGAGGTGGGGCAACTTTGTTTTACGACCAATCCTTCGATATAAGTGTTTTTTGCAGTCAGATCCCGGGCCAGGGGCCCCTGGGCACATCCTTTGTCCCTTTTCCCTGGGAAAGAAAACTCACAGGTCCAGGTTCCTGATGTCAGTTTGTAGGGCTCCCTTGTGTCTACCAGGGCAGCACAAGTTTGAGGTGGGGACAACTTTGGTCTGGGGTCCATCCTTCGATATAAGGATTTTTTGCAGTCAGGGCCCAGCCCAGGGGCCCCTGGGCACATCCTTTCTCCCGTTTTCACTGGGAAAGAAAACTCACAGGTCCAGGTTCCTGATGTCACTTTGTAGGGCTCCCTTGGGTCTATCAGGGCAGCACAAGTTTGAGGTGGGGATGACTTTGGTCTGGGGTCCATCCTTCGATATAAGGATTTTTTGCAGTCAGGTCCCAGCCCAGGGGCCCCTGGGCACATCCTTTGTCCCTTTTCCCTGGGAAAGAAAACTCACAGGTCCAGGTTCCTGATGTCAGTTTGTAGGGCTCCCTTGGGTCTATCTCGGCAGCACAAGTTTGAGGTGGGGACAATTTGGTCTGGGCTCCATCCTTCAATATAAGGATATTTTGCAATCAGGGCCCAGCCCAGGGCAAGGCTCCCCTGGGCACATCCTTTGTCCCTTTTCCCTGGGAAAGAAAACTCACAGGTCCAGTTTCCTGATGTGAGTTTGTAGGGCTCCCTTGGGTCTATCAGGGCAGCACAAGTTTGAGGTGGGGACAATTTTGGTCGGGAGTCCATCCTTCGATATAAGGATTTTTTGCAGTCAGGTCCCGGGCCAGGGACCCCTGGGCACATCCTTTGTCCCTTTTCCCTGGGAAAGAAAACTCACCAGTCCAGGTTCCTGATGTCAGTTTGTAGGGCTCCCTTGGGTCTACCAGGGCAGCAAAATTTTGAGGTGGGGACAACTTTGGTCTGGGGTCCATCCTTCGATATAAGGATTTTTTGCAGTCAGGTCCCAGGCCAGGGGCCCCTGGGCACATCCTTTGTCCCTTTTCCCTGGGAAAGAAAACTCACCAGTCCAGGTTCCTGATGTCAGTTTGTAGGGCTCCCTTTGGTCTATCAGGGCAGCACAGGTTTGAGGTGGGGCAACTTTGTTTTACAACCAATCCTTCCATATAAGTGTTTTTTGCAGTCAGATCCCAGGCCAGGGGCCCCTGGGCACATCCTTTGTCCCTTTTCCCTGGGAAAGAAAACTCACAGGTCCAGGTTCCTGATGTCAGTTTGTAGGGCTCCCTTGTGTCTATCAGGGCAGCACAAGTTTGAGGTGGGGACAACTTTGGTCTGGGGTCCATCCTTCGATATAAGGAGTTTTTGCAGTCAGGTCCCAGCCCAGGGACCCCTGGGCACATCCTTTGTCCCTTTTCCCTGGGAAAGAAAACTCACCAGTCCAGGTTCCTGATGTCAGTTTGTAGGGCTCCCTTGGGTCTATCAGGGCAGCACAAGTTTGAGGTGGGAACAACTTCGGTATGGGCTCCATCCTTCGATATAAGGAGTTTTTGCAGTCAGTGCCAAGCCCAGGGGCCCTTGGGCACATCGTTTGGCCATTTTCCCTGGGAAAGAAAACTCACAGGTCCAGGTTCCTGATGTCAGTTTGTAGGGCTCCCTTGGGTCTATCAGGGCAGCACAAGTTTGAGGTGGGGACGACTTTGGTCTGTGGTCCATCCATCGATATAAGGATTTTTTGCAGTCAGAACCGAGCCCAGGGGCCCCGGGCACTTCCTTTGTCCCTTTTCCCTGGGAAAGAAAACTCACAGGTCCAGGTTCCTGATGTCAGTTTGTAGGGCTCCCTTGGGTCTATCAGGGCAGCACAAGTTTGTGCTGGGGACAACTTTGGTCTGGAATCCATCCTTCGATATAAGGATTTTTTGCAGTCAGGTCCCAGCCCAGGGGCCCCTGGGCACATCCTTTGTCACTTTTCCCTGGGAAAGAAAACTCACAGGTCCAGGTTCCTGATGTGAGTTTGTAGGGCTCCCTTGGGTCTATCAGGGCAGCACAAGTTTGAGATGGGGACAATTTTGGTCTGGGGTCCATCCTTCGATATAAGGATTTTTTGCAGTCAGGTCCCGGGCCAGGGACCCCTGGGCACATCCTTTGTCCCTTTTCCCTGGGAAAGAAAACTCACCAGTCCAGGTTCCTGATGTCAGTTTGTAGGGCTCCCTTGGGTCTACCAGGGCAGCAAAATTTTGAAGTGGGGACAACTTTGGTCTGGGGTCCATCCTTCGATATAAGGATTTTTTGCAGTCAGGTCCCAGGCCAAGGGCCCCTGGGCACATCCTTTGTCCCTTTTCCCTGGGAAAGAAAACTCACCAGTCCAGGTTCCTGATGTCAGTTTGTAGGGCTCCCTTGGGTCTATCAGGGCAGCACAGGTTTGAGGTGAGGCAACTTTGTTTTACGACCAATCCTTCGATATAAGTCTTTTTTGCAGTCAGATCCCGGGCCAGGGGCCCCTGGGCACATCCTTTGTCCCTTTTCCCTGGGAAAGAAAACTCACAGGTCCAGGTTCCTGATGTCAGTTTGTAGGGCTCCCTTGGGTCTATCTGGGCAGCACAAGTTTGAGGTGAGGAAAATTTTGGTCTGGGCTCCATCCTTCAATATAAGGTTTTTTTGCAGTCAGGTCCCGGGCCAGGGACCCCTGGGCACATCCTTTGTCCCTTTTCCCTGGGAAAGAAAACTCACCAGTCCAGGTTCCTGATGTCAGTTTGTAGGGCTCCCTTGGGTCTACCAGGGCAGCACAAGTTTGAATTGGGGACAACTTTGGTCTGGGCTCCATCCTTCGATATAAGGAGTTTTTGCAGTCAGGTCCCAGCCCAGGGGCCCCTGGGCACATCCTTTGGCCATTTTCCCTGGGAAAGAAAACTCACAGGTCCAGGTTCCTGATGTCAGTTTGTAGGGCTCCCTTGGATCTATCAGGGCAGCACAAGTTTAAGGTGAGGACAATTATGGTCTGGGCTCCATCCTTCAATATATGGATTTTTTGCAGTCAGGGCCCAGCCCAGGGCCAGGCTCCCCTGGGCACATCCTTTGTCCCTTTTCCCTGGGAAAAAACCTCACAGGTCCAGGTTCCTGATGTCAGTTTGTAGGGCTCCCTTGGGTCTATCAGGGCAGCACAAGTTTGAGGTGGGGACAACTTCGGTCTGGGCTCCATCCTTCGATATAAGGAGTTTTTGCAGTCAGGTCCCAGCCCAGGGGCCCCTGGGCACATCCTTTGTCCCTTTTCCCTGGGAAAAAAAACTCACAGGTCCAGGTTCCTGATGTCAGTTTGTAGGGCTCCCTTGGGTCTATCAGGGCAGCACAAGTTTGAGGTGGGGACAACTTTGGTCTGGGGTCCATCCTTCGATATAAGGATTTTATGCAGTCAGGGCCCACCCCAGGGGCCCCTGGGCACATCCTTTGGCCATTTTCCCTGGGAAAGAAAACTCACCAGTCCAGGTTCCTGATGTCAGTTTGTAGGGCTCCCTTGGGTCTATCAGGGCAGCACAAGTTTGAGGTGGGGACAACTTTGGTCTGGGCTCCATCCTTCGATATAAGGAGTTTTTGCAGTCAGTGCCCAGCCCAGGGGTTCTTGGGCACATCGTTTGGCCATTTTCCCTGGGAAAGAAAACTCACAGGTCCAGGTTCCTGATGTCACTTTGTAGGGCTCCCTTGGGTCTATCAGGGCAGCACAAGTTTGAGGTGGGGACAATTTTGGTCTGGGCTCCATCCTTCGATATAAGAATTTTCCTCAGTCAGGTCCCGGGCCAGGCGCCCCTGGGCACAACCTTTGTCCCTTTTCCCTGGGAAAGAAAACTCACAGGTCCAGGTTCCTGATGTCAGTTTGTAGGGCTCCCTTGGGTCTATCTGGGCAGCACAAGTTTGAGGTGAGGACAATTTTGGTCTGGGCTCCATCCTTCAATATAAGGATTTTTTGCAGTCAGGGCCCAGCCCAGGGCCAGGCTCCCCTGGGCACATCCTTTGTCCCTTTTCCCTGGGAAAGAAAATTCACAGGTCCAGTTTCCAGATGTGAGTTTGTAGGGCTCCCTTGGGTCTATCAGGGCAGCACAAGTTTGAGGTGGGGACAATTTTGGTCTGGGGTCCATCCTTCAATATAAGGATTTTTTGAAGTCAGGTCCCGGGCCAGGGACCCCTGGGCACATCCTTTGTCCCTTTTCCCTGGGAAAGAAAACTCACCAGTCCAGGTTCCTGATGTCAGTTTGTAGGGCTCCCTTGGGTCTATCAGGGCAGCACAAGTTTGAGGTGGGGACAATTTTGGTCTGGGGTCCATCCTTCGATATAAGGATTTTTTGCAGTCAGGGCCCAGCCCAGGGGCCCCGGGGCACATCCTTTGGCCATTTTCCCTTGGAAAGAAAACTCGGCAGTCCAGGTTCCTGATGTCAGTTTGTAGGGCTCCCTTGGGTCTATCAGGGCAGCACAAGTTTGAGGTGGGGACAACTTCGGTCTGGGCTCCATCCTTCGATATAAGGAGTTTTTGCAGTCAGGGCCCAGCCCAGGGGCCCCTGGGCACATCCTTTGTCCCTTTTCCCTGGGAAAGAAAACTCACAGGTCCAGGTTCCTGATGTCAGTTTGTAGGGCTCCCTTGGGTCTATCAGGGCAGCACAAGTTTGAGGTGGGGACAACTTCGGTCTGGGCTCCATCCTTCGATATAAGGAGTTTTTGCAGTCAGGTCCCGGGCCAGAGACCCCTGGGCACATCCTTTGTCCCTTTTCCCTGGGAAAGAAAACTCACCAGTCCAGGTTCCTGATGTCAGTTTGTAGGGCTCCCTTGGGTCTATCAGGGCAGCACAAGTTTGAGGTGGGGACAATTTTGGTCTGGGCTCCATCCTTCGATATAAGAATTTTCCTCAGTCAGGTCCCGGGCCAGGCGCCCCTGGGCACAACCTTTGTCCCTTTTCCCTGGGAAAGAAAACTCACCAGTCCAGGTTCCTGATGTCAGTTTGTAGGGCTCCCTTGGGTCGATCAGGGCAGCACAAGTTTGAGGTGAGGACAATTTTGGTCAGGGGTCCATCCTTCAATATAAGGATTTTTGCAGTCAGATCCCAGCCCAGGGGCCCCTGGGCACATCCTTTGTCCCTTTTCCCTGGGAAAGAAAACTCACAGGTCCAGGTTCCTGATGTCAGTTTGTAGGGCTCCCTTGGGTCTATCTGGGCAGCACAAGTTTGAGGTGAGGACAATTTTGGTCTGGGGTCCATCCTTCGATATAAGGAGTTTTTGCAGTCAGGTCCCGGGCCAGGGACCCCTGGGCACATCCTTTGTCCCTTTTCCCTGGGAAAGAAAACTCACCAGTCCAGGTTTCTGATGTCAGTTTGTAGGGCTCCCTTGGGTCTACCAGGGCAGCAAAATTTTGAGGTGGGGACAACTTTGGTCTGGGGTCCATCCTTCGATATAAGGATTTTTTGCAGTCAGGTCCCAGCCCAGGGGCCCCTGGGCACATCCTTTGTCCCTTTTCCCTGGGAAAGAAAACTCACCAGTCCAGGTTCCTGATGTCAGTTTGTAGGGCTCCCTTGGGTCTATCAGGGCAGCACAAGTTTGAGGTGGGGACAATTTTGGTCTGGGGTCCATCCTTCGATATAAGGATTTTATGCAGTCAGGGCCCAGCCCAGGGGCCCCTGGGCACATCCTTTGTCCCTTTTCCCTGGGAAAGAAAATTCACAGGTCCAGGTTCCTGATGTTAGTTTGTAGGGCTCCCTTGGGTCTATCAGGGCAGCACAAGTTTGAGGTGAGGACAATTTTGGTCTGGGCTCCATCCTTTAATATAAGGATTTTTTGCAGTCAGGGCCCAGCCCAGGGCCAGGCTCCCCTGGGCACATCCTTTGTCCCTTTTCCCTGGGAAAGAAAACTCACCAGTCCAGGTTCCTGATGTCAGTTTGTAGGGCTCCCTTCGGTCTATCAGGGCAGCACAAGTTTGAGGTGGGGACAACTTTGGTCTGGGGTCCATTCTTCGTTATAAGGATTTTTTGCAGTCAGTGCCAAGCCCAGGGGCCCTTGGGCACAACGTTTGGCCATTTTCCCTGGGAAAGAAAACTCACAGGTCCAGGTTCCTGATGTCAGTTTGTAGGGCTCCCTTGGGTCTATCTCGGCAGCACAAGTTTGAGGTGAGGACAATTTGGTCTGGGCTCCATCCTTCAATATAAGGATATTTTGCAGTCAGGGACCAGCCCAGGGCAAGGCGCCCCTGGGCACATCCTTTGTCCCTTTTCCCTGGGAAAGAAAACTCACAGGTCCAGGTTACTGATGTCAGTTTGTAGGGCTCCCTTGGGTCTACCAGGGCAGCACAAGTTTGAGGTGGGGACAACTTTGGTCTGGGGTCCATCCTTCGATATAAGGATTTTTTGCAGTCAGGGCCCAGCCCAGGGGCCCCTGGGCACATCCTTTCTCCCGTTTTCACTGGGAAAGAAAACTCACAGGTCCAGGTTCCTGATGTCACTTTGTAGGGCTCCCTTGGGTCTATCAGGGCAGCACAAGTTTGAGGTGGGGATGACTTTGGTCTGGGGTCCATCCTTCGATATAAGGATTTTTTGCAGTCAGGTCCGAGCCCAGGGGCCCCGGGCACATCCTTTGTCCCTTTTTCCTGGGAAAGAAAACTCACCAGTCCAGGTTCCTGATGTCAGTTTGTAGGGCTCCCTTGGGTCTATCAGGGCAGCACAAGTTTGAGGTGAGGACAATTTTGGTCAGGGGTCCATCCTTCAATATAAGGATTTTTTGCAGTCAGGTCCCAGCCCAGGGGCCCCTGGGCACATCCTTTGTCCCTTTTCCCTGGGAAAGAAAACTCACAGGTCCAGGTTCCTGATGTCAGTTTGTAGGGCTCCCTTGGGTCTATCTCGGCAGCACAAGTTTGAGGTGAGGACAATTTGGTCTGGGCTCCATCCTTCAATATAAGGATATTTTGCAATCAGGGCCCAGCCCAGGGCAAGGCTCCCCTGGGCACATCCTTTGTCCCTTTTCCCTGGGAAAGAAAACTCACAGGTCCAGTTTCCTGATGTGAGTTTGTAGGGCTCCCTTGGGTCTATCAGGGCAGCACAAGTTTGAGGTGGGGACAATTTTGGTCTGGAGTCCATCCTTCGATATAAGGATTTTTTGCAGTCAGGTCCCGGGCCAGGGACCCCTGGGCACATCCTTTGTCCCTTTTCCCTGGGAAAGAAAACTCACCAGTCCAGGTTCCTGATGTCAGTTTGTAGGGCTCCCTTGGGTCTACCAGGGCAGCAAAATTTTGAGGTGGGGACAACTTTGGTCTGGGGTCCATCCTTCGATATAAGGATTTTTTGCAGTCAGGTCCCAGGCCAGGGGCCCCTGGGCACATCCTTTGTCCCTTTTCCCTGGGAAAGAAAACTCACCAGTCCAGGTTCCTGATGTCAGTTTGTAGGGCTCCCTTGGGTCTATCAGGGCAGCACAGGTTTGAGGTGTGGCAACTTTGTTTTACGACCAATCCTTCGATATAAGTGTTTTTTGCAGTCAGATCCCGGGCCAGGGGCCCCTGGGCACATCCTTTGTCCCTTTTCCCTGGGAAAGAAAACTCACAGGTCCAGGTTCCTGATGTCAGTTTGTAGGGCTCCCTTGTGTCTACCAGGGCAGCACAAGTTTGAAGTGGGGACAACTTTGGTCTGGGGTCCATCCTTCGATATAAGGATTTTTTGCAGTCAGGGCCCAGCCCAGGGTCCCCTGGGCCCATCCTTTCTCCCGTTTTCACTGGGAAAGAAAACTCACAGGTCCAGGTTCCTGATGTCACTTTGTAGGGCTCCCTTGGGTCTACCAGAGCAACACAAGTTTGAGGTGGGGACAACTTTGGTCTGGGGTCCATCCTTCGATATAAGGATTTTTTGCAGTCAGGTCCCAGCCAAGGGGCCCCTGGGCACATCCTTTGTCCCTTTTCCCTGGGAAAGAAAACTCACCAGTCCAGGTTCCTGATGTCAGTTTGTAGGGCTCCCTTGGGTCTATCAGGGCAATACAAGTTTGAGGTGGGGACAACTTTGGTCTGGGGTCCATCCTTCGTTATAAGGATTTTTTGCAGTCAGTGCCAAGCCCAGGGGCCCCTGGGCACATCCTTTCTCCCGTTTTCACTGGGAAAGAAAACTCACAGGTCCAGGTTCCTGATGTCACTTTGTAGGGCTCCCTTGGGTCTATCAGGGCAGCACAAGTTTGAGGTGGGGACGACTTTGGTCTGGGGTCCATCCTTCGATATAAGGATTTTTTGCAGTCAGGTCCGAGCCCAGGGGCCCCGGGCACATCCTTTGTCCCTTTTCCCTGGGAAAGAAAACTCACCAGTCCAGGTTCCTGATGTCAGTTTGTAGGGCTCCCTTGGGTCTATCAGGGCAGCACAAGTTTGAGGTGAGGACAATTTTGGTCAGGGGTCCATCCTTCGATATAAGGATTTTTTGCAGTCAGGTCCCAGCCCCGGGGCCCCTGGGCACAACCTTTGTCCCTTTTCCCTGGGAAAGAAAACTCACAGGTCCAGGTTCCTGATGTCAGTTTGTAGGGCTCCCTTGGGTCTATCTCGGCAGCACAAGTTTGAGGTGAGGACAATTTGGTCTGGGCTCCATCCTTCAATATAAGGATATTTTGCAGTCAGGGACCAGCCCAGGGCAAGGCTCCCCTGGGCACATCCTTTGTCCCTTTTCCCTGGGAAAGAAAACTCACATGTCCAGGTTCCAGATGTCTATTTGTAGGGCTCCCTTGGGTCTATCAGGGCAGCACAAGTTTGAGGTGGGGACAATTTTGGTCTGGGGTCCAATCTTCGATAGAAGGATTTTTTGCAGTCAGGTCCCGGGCCAGGGACCCCTGGGCACATCCTTTGTCCCTTTTCCCTGGGAAAGAAAACTCACCAGTCCAGGTTCCTGATGTCAGTTTGTAGGGCTCCCTTGGGTCTATCTGGGCAGCACAAGTTTGAGGTGAGGACAGTTTTGGTCTGGAATCCATCCTTCGATATAAGGATTTTTTGAAGTCAGGGCCCAGCCCAGGGCCAGGCTCCCTTGGGCACATCCTTTGTCCCTTTTCCCTGGGAAAGAAAACTCACAGGTCCAGGTTCCTGATGTCAGTTTGTAGGGCTCCCTTGGGTTTATCAGGGCAGCACAAGTTTGAGGTGGGGACAACTTCGGTCTGGGCTCCATCCTTCGATATAAGAATTTTCCTCAGTCAGGTCCCGGGCCAGGCGCCCCTGGGCACATCCTTTGTCCCTTTTCCCTGGGAAAGAAAATTCACAGGTCCAGGTTCCTGATGTCAGTTTGTTGGGCTATCTTGGGTCTATCAGGGCAGCACAAGTTTGAGGTGGGGACAACTTTGGTCTGGGGTCCATCCTTCGATATAAGGATTTTTTGCAGTCAGGTCCCAGCCAAGGGGCCCCTGGGCACATCCTTTATCCCTTTTCCCTGGGAAAGAAAACTCACAGGTCCAGGTTCCTGATGTCAGTTTGTAGGGCTCCCTTGGGTCTATCAGGGCAGCACAAGTTTGTGGTGGGGACAACTTTGATCTGGAATCCATCCTTCGATATAAGGAGTTTTTGCAGTCAGGTCCCAGCCCAGGGGCCCCTGAGCACATCCTTTGTCCCTTTTCCCTGGGAAAGAAAACTCACCAGTCCAGGTTCCTGATGTCAGTTTGTAGGGCTCCCTTGGGTCTATCAGGGCAGCACAAGTTTGAGGTGAGGACAATTTTGGTCAGGGGTCCATCCTTCAATATAAGGATTTTTTGCAGTCAGGTCCCAGCCCAGGGGCCCCTGGGCACATCCTTTGTCCCTTTTCCCTGGGAAAGAAAACTCACAGGTCCAGGTTCCTGATGTCAGTTTGTAGGGCTCCCTTGGGTCTATCTGGGCAGCACAAGTTTGAGGTGAGGACAATTTGGTCTGGGCTCCATCCTTCAATATAAGGATATTTTGCAATCAGGGCCCAGCCCAGGGCAAGGCTCCCCTGGGCACATCCTTTGTCCCTTTTCCCTGGGAAAGAAAACTCACAGGTCCAGTTTCCTGATGTGAGTTTGTAGGGCTCCCTTGGGTCTATCAGGGCAGCACAAGTTTGAGATGGGGACAATTTTGGTCTGGGGTCCATCCTTCGATATAAGGATTTTTTGCAGTCAGGTCCCGGGCCAGGGACCCCTGGGCACATCCTTTGTCCCTTTTCCCTGGGAAAGAAAACTCACCAGTCCAGGTTCCTGATGTCAGTTTGTAGGGCTCCCTTGGGTCTACCAGGGCAGCAAAATTTTGAGGTGGGGACAACTTTGGTCTGGGGTCCATCCTTCGATATAAGGATTTTTTGCAGTCAGGTCCCAGCCCAGGGGCCCCTGGGCACATCCTTTGTCCCTTTTCCCTGGGAAAGAAAACTCACCAGTCCAGGTTCCTGATGTCAGTTTGTAGGGCTCCCTTGGGTCAATCAGGGCAGCACAAGTTTGAGGTGGGGACAATTTTGGTCTGGGGTCCATCCTTCGATATAAGGATTTTATGCAGTCAGGGCCCAGCCCAGGGGCCCCTGGGCACATCCTTTGTCCCTTTTCCCTGGGAAAGAAAATTCACAGGTCCAGGTTCCTGATGTCAGTTTGTAGGGCTCCCTTGGGTCTATCAGGGCAGCAC
Source organism: Lonchura striata (assembly GCF_050655825.1). Classification (NCBI taxonomy): domain Eukaryota; kingdom Metazoa; phylum Chordata; class Aves; order Passeriformes; family Estrildidae; genus Lonchura; species Lonchura striata. The sequence goes on along the minus strand of NC_140707.1, from coordinate 14,450,107 downwards.
AAGTTTGAGGTGAGGACAATTTTGGTCTGGGCTCCATCCTTTAATATAAGGATTTTTTGCAGTCAGGGCCCAGCCCAGGGCCAGGCTCCCCTGGGCACATCCTTTGTCCCTTTTCGATGGGAAAGAAAACTCACAGGTCCAGGTTCCTGATGTCACTTTGTAGGGCTCCCTTGGGTCTACCAGAGCAACACAAGTTTGAGGTGGGGACAACTTTGGTCTGGGGTCCATCCTTCGATATAAGGATTTTTTGAAGTCAGGTCCCAGCCAAGGGGCCCCTGGGCACATCCTTTGTCCCTTTTCCCTGGGAAAGAAAACTCACCAGTCCAGGTTCCTGATGTCAGTTTGTAGGGCTCCCTTGGGTCTATCAGGGCAGCACAAGTTTGTGGTGGGGACAACTTTGGTCTGGGCTCCATCCTTCGATATAAGGAGTTTTTGCAGTCAGGTCCCAGCCCAGGGGCCCCTGGGCACATCCTTTGTCCCTTTTCCCTGGGAAAGAAAACTCACCAGTCCAGGTTCCTGATGTCAGTTTGTAGGGCTCCCTTGGGTCTATCAGGGCAGCACAAGTTTGAGGTGGGGACAACTTTGGTCTGGGGTCCATCCTTCGTTATAAGGATTTTTTGCAGTCAGTGCCAAGCCCAGGGGCCCTTGGGCACAACGTTTGGCCATTTTCCCTGGGAAAGAAAACTCACAGGTCCAGGTTCCTGATGTCAGTTTGTAGGGCTCCCTTGGGTCTATCAGGGCAGCACAAGTTTGAGGTGGGGACAACTTCGGTCTGGGCTCCATCCTTCGATATAAGAATATTCCTCAGTCAGGTCCCGGGCCAGGCGCCCCTGGGCACATCCTTTGTCCCTTTTCCCTGGGAAAGAAAACTCACAGGTCCAGGTTCCTGATGTCAGTTTGTAGGGCTCCCTTGGGTCTACCAGGGCAGCACAAGTTTGAGGTGGGGACAACTTTGGTCTGGGGTCCATCCTTCGATATAAGGATTTTTTGCAGTCAGGGCCCAGCCCAGGGGCCCCTGGGCACATCCTTTCTCCCGTTTTCACTGGGAAAGAAAACTCACAGGTCCAGGTTCCTGATGTCACTTTGTAGGGCTCCCTTGGGTCTATCAGGGCAGCACAAGTTTGAGGTGGGGATGACTTTGGTCTGGGGTCCATCCTTCGATATAAGGATTTTTTGCAGTCAGGTCCGAGCCCAGGGGCCCCGGGCACATCCTTTGTCCCTTTTCCCTGGGAAAGAAAACTCACCAGTCCAGGTTCCTGATGTCAGTTTGTAGGGCTCCCTTGGGTCTATCAGGGCAGCACAAGTTTGAGGTGAGGACAATTTTGGTCAGGGGTCCATCCTTCAATATAAGGATTTTTTGCAGTCAGGTCCCAGCCCAGGGGCCCCTGGGCACATCCTTTGTCCCTTTTCCCTGGGAAAGAAAACTCACAGGTCCAGGTTCCTGATGTCAGTTTGTAGGGCTCCCTTGGGTCTATCTTGGCAGCACAAGTTTGAGGTGAGGACAATTTGGTCTGGGCTCCATCCTTCAATATAATGATATTTTGCAATCAGGGCCCAGCCCAGGGCAAGGCTCCCCTGGGCACATCCTTTGTCCCTTTTCCCTGGGAAAGAAAACTCACAGGTCCAGTTTCCTGATGTGAGTTTGTAGGGCTCCCTTGGGTCTATCAGGGCAGCACAAGTTTGAGGTGGGGACAATTTTGGTCTGGAGTCCATCCTTCGATATAAGGATTTTTTGCAGTCAGGTCCCGGGCCAGGGACCCCTGGGCACATCCTTTGTCCCTTTTCCCTGGGAAAGAAAACTCACACGTCCAGGTTCCTGATGTCAGTTTGTAGGGCTCCCTTGGGTCTACCAGGGCAGCAAAATTTTGAGGTGGGGACAACTTTGGTCTGGGGTCCATCCTTCGATATAAGGATTTTTTGCAGTTAGGTCCCAGGCCAGGGGCCCCTGGGCACATCCTTTGTCCCTTTTCCCTGGGAAAGAAAACTCACCAGTCCAGGTTCCTGATGTCAGTTTGTAGGGCTCCCTTTGGTCTATCAGGGCAGCACAGGTTTGAGGTGGGGCAACTTTGTTTTACGACCAATCCTTCGATATAAGTGTTTTTTGCAGTCAGATCCCGGGCCAGGGGCCCCTGGGCACATCCTTTGTCCCTTTTCCCTGGGAAAGAAAACTCACAGGTCCAGGTTCCTGATGTCAGTTTGTAGGGCTCCCTTGTGTCTACCAGGGCAGCACAAGTTTGAGGTGGGGACAACTTTGGTCTGGGGTCCATCCTTCGATATAAGGATTTTTTGCAGTCAGGGCCCAGCCCAGGGGCCCCTGGGCACATCCTTTCTCCCGTTTTCACTGGGAAAGAAAACTCACAGGTCCAGGTTCCTGATGTCACTTTGTAGGGCTCCCTTGGGTCTATCAGGGCAGCACAAGTTTGAGGTGGGGATGACTTTGGTCTGGGGTCCATCCTTCGATATAAGGATTTTTTGCAGTCAGGTCCGAGCCCAGGGGCCCCGGGCACATCCTTTGTCCCTTTTCCCTGGGAAAGAAAACTCACCAGTCCAGGTTCCTGATGTCAGTTTGTAGGGCTCCCTTGGGTCTATCAGGGCAGCACAAGTTTGAGGTGAGGACAATTTTGGTCAGGGGTCCATCCTTCAATATAAGTATTTTTTGCAGTCAGGTCCCAGCCCAGGGGCCCCTGGGCACATCCTTTGTCCCTTTTCCCTGGGAAAGAAAACTCACAGGTCCAGGTTCCTGATGTCAGTTTGTAGGGCTCCCTTGGGTCTATCTCGGCAGCACAAGTTTGAGGTGGGGACAATTTGGTCTGGGCTCCATCCTTCAATATAAGGATATTTTGCAATCAGGGCCCAGCCCAGGGCAAGGCTCCCCTGGGCACATCCTTTGTCCCTTTTCCCTGGGAAAGAAAACTCACAGGTCCAGTTTCCTGATGTGAGTTTGTAGGGCTCCCTTGGGTCTATCAGGGCAGCACAAGTTTGAGGTGGGGACAATTTTGGTCTGGAGTCCATCCTTCGATATAAGGATTTTTTGCAGTCAGGTCCCGGGCCAGGGACCCCTGGGCACATCCTTTGTCCCTTTTCCCTGGGAAAGAAAACTCACCAGTCCAGGTTCCTGATGTCAGTTTGTAGGGCTCCCTTGGGTCTACCAGGGCAGCAAAATTTTGAGGTGGGGACAACTTTGGTCTGGGGTCCATCCTTCGATATAAGGATTTTTTGCAGTCAGGTCCCAGGCCAGGGGCCCCTGGGCACATCCTTTGTCCCTTTTCCCTGGGAAAGAAAACTCACCAGTCCAGGTTCCTGATGTCAGTTTGTAGGGCTCCCTTTGGTCTATCAGGGCAGCACAGGTTTGAGGTGGGGCAACTTTGTTTTACAACCAATCCTTCCATATAAGTGTTTTTTGCAGTCAGATCCCGGGCCAGGGGCCCCTGGGCACATCCTTTGTCCCTTTTCCCTGGGAAAGAAAACTCACAGGTCCAGGTTCCTGATGTCAGTTTGTAGGGCTCCCTTGTGTCTATCAGGGCAGCACAAGTTTGAGGTGGGGACAACTTTGGTCTGGGGTCCATCCTTCGATATAAGGAGTTTTTGCAGTCAGGTCCCAGCCCAGGGACCCCTGGGCACATCCTTTGTCCCTTTTCCCTGGGAAAGAAAACTCACCAGTCCAGGTTCCTGATGTCAGTTTGTAGGGCTCCCTTGGGTCTATCAGGGCAGCACAAGTTTGAGGTGGGAACAACTTCGGTATGGGCTCCATCCTTCGATATAAGGAGTTTTTGCAGTCAGTGCCAAGCCCAGGGGCCCTTGGGCACATCGTTTGGCCATTTTCCCTGGGAAAGAAAACTCACAGGTCCAGGTTCCTGATGTCAGTTTGTAGGGCTCCCTTGGGTCTATCAGGGCAGCACAAGTTTGAGGTGGGGACGACTTTGGTCTGTGGTCCATCCATCGATATAAGGATTTTTTGCAGTCAGAACCGAGCCCAGGGGCCCCGGGCACTTCCTTTGTCCCTTTTCCCTGGGAAAGAAAACTCACAGGTCCAGGTTCCTGATGTCAGTTTGTAGGGCTCCCTTGGGTCTATCAGGGCAGCACAAGTTTGTGCTGGGGACAACTTTGGTCTGGAATCCATCCTTCGATATAAGGATTTTTTGCAGTCAGGTCCCAGCCCAGGGGCCCCTGGGCACATCCTTTGTCACTTTTCCCTGGGAAAGAAAACTCACAGGTCCAGGTTCCTGATGTCAGTTTGTAGGGCTCCCTTGGGTCTATCAGAGCAGCACAAGTTTGAGGTGGGGACAATTTTGGTCTGGGCTCCATCCTTCGATATAAGAATTTTCCTCAGTCAGGTCCCGGGCCAGGCGCCCCTGGGCACATCCTTTGTCCCTTTTCCCTGGGAAAGACAACTCACCAGTCCAGGTTCCTGATGTCAGTTTGTAGGGCTCCCTTGGGTCTACCAGGGCAGCAAAATTTTGAAGTGGGGACAACTTTGGTCTGGGGTCCATCCTTCGATATAAGGATTTTTTGCAGTCAGGTCCCAGGCCAAGGGCCCCTGGGCACATCCTTTGTCCCTTTTCCCTGGGAAAGAAAACTCACCAGTCCAGGTTCCTGATGTCAGTTTGTAGGGCTCCCTTGGGTCTATCAGGGCAGCACAGGTTTGAGGTGAGGCAACTTTGTTTTACGACCAATCCTTCGATATAAGTCTTTTTTGCAGTCAGATCCCGGGCCAGGGGCCCCTGGGCACATCCTTTGTCCCTTTTCCCTGGGAAAGAAAACTCACAGGTCCAGGTTCCTGATGTCAGTTTGTAGGGCTCCCTTGGGTCTATCTGGGCAGCACAAGTTTGAGGTGAGGACAATTTTGGTCTGGGCTCCATCCTTCAATATAAGGTTTTTTTGCAGTCAGGTCCCGGGCCAGGGACCCCTGGGCACATCCTTTGTCCCTTTTCCCTGGGAAAGAAAACTCACCAGTCCAGGTTCCTGATGTCAGTTTGTAGGGCTCCCTTGGGTCTACCAGGGCAGCACAAGTTTGAATTGGGGACAACTTTGGTCTGGGCTCCATCCTTCGATATAAGGAGTTTTTGCAGTCAGGTCCCAGCCCAGGGGCCCCTGGGCACATCCTTTGGCCATTTTCCCTGGGAAAGAAAACTCACCAGTCCAGGTTCCTGATGTCAGTTTGTAGGGCTCCCTTGGATCTATCAGGGCAGCACAAGTTTAAGGTGAGGACAATTATGGTCTGGGCTCCATCCTTCAATATATGGATTTTTTGCAGTCAGGGCCCAGCCCAGGGCCAGGCTCCCCTGGGCACATCCTTTGTCCCTTTTCCCTGGGAAAAAACCTCACAGGTCCAGGTTCCTGATGTCAGTTTGTAGGGCTCCCTTGGGTCTATCAGGGCAGCACAAGTTTGAGGTGGGGACAACTTCGGTCTGGGCTCCATCCTTCGATATAAGGAGTTTTTGCAGTCAGGTCCCAGCCCAGGGGCCCCTGGGCACATCCTTTGTCCCTTTTCCCTGGGAAAAAAAACTCACAGGTCCAGGTTCCTGATGTCAGTTTGTAGGGCTCCCTTGGGTCTATCAGGGCAGCACAAGTTTGAGGTGGGGACAACTTTGGTCTGGGGTCCATCCTTCGATATAAGGATTTTATGCAGTCAGGGCCCACCCCAGGGGCCCCTGGGCACATCCTTTGGCCATTTTCCCTGGGAAAGAAAACTCACCAGTCCAGGTTCCTGATGTCAGTTTGTAGGGCTCCCTTGGGTCTATCAGGGCAGCACAAGTTTGAGGTGGGGACAACTTTGGTCTGGGCTCCATCCTTCGATATAAGGAGTTTTTGCAGTCAGTGCCCAGCCCAGGGGTTCTTGGGCACATCGTTTGGCCATTTTCCCTGGGAAAGAAAACTCACAGGTCCAGGTTCCTGATGTCACTTTGTAGGGCTCCCTTGGGTCTATCTGGGCAGCACAAGTTTGAGGTGAGGACAATTTTGGTCTGGGCTCCATCCTTCAATATAAGGATTTTTTGCAGTCAGGGCCCAGCCCAGGGCCAGGCTCCCCTGGGCACATCCTTTGTCCCTTTTCCCTGGGAAAGAAAATTCACAGGTCCAGTTTCCAGATGTGAGTTTGTAGGGCTCCCTTGGGTCTATCAGGGCAGCACAAGTTTGAGGTGGGGACAATTTTGGTCTGGGGTCCATCCTTCAATATAAGGATTTTTTGAAGTCAGGTCCCGGGCCAGGGACCCCTGGGCACATCCTTTGTCCCTTTTCCCTGGGAAAGAAAACTCACCAGTCCAGGTTCCTGATGTCAGTTTGTAGGGCTCCCTTGGGTCTATCAGGGCAGCACAAGTTTGAGGTGGGGACAATTTTGGTCTGGGGTCCATCCTTCGATATAAGGATTTTTTGCAGTCAGGGCCCAGCCCAGGGGCCCCGGGGCACATCCTTTGGCCATTTTCCCTTGGAAAGAAAACTCGGCAGTCCAGGTTCCTGATGTCAGTTTGTAGGGCTCCCTTGGGTCTATCAGGGCAGCACAAGTTTGAGGTGGGGACAACTTCGGTCTGGGCTCCATCCTTCGATATAAGGAGTTTTTGCAGTCAGGGCCCAGCCCAGGGGCCCCTGGGCACATCCTTTGTCCCTTTTCCCTGGGAAAGAAAACTCACAGGTCCAGGTTCCTGATGTCAGTTTGTAGGGCTCCCTTGGGTCTATCAGGGCAGCACAAGTTTGAGGTGGGGACAACTTCGGTCTGGGCTCCATCCTTCGATATAAGGAGTTTTTGCAGTCAGGTCCCGGGCCAGAGACCCCTGGGCACATCCTTTGTCCCTTTTCCCTGGGAAAGAAAACTCACCAGTCCAGGTTCCTGATGTCAGTTTGTAGGGCTCCCTTGGGTCTATCAGGGCAGCACAAGTTTGAGGTGGGGACAATTTTGGTCTGGGCTCCATCCTTCGATATAAGAATTTTCCTCAGTCAGGTCCCGGGCCAGGCGCCCCTGGGCACAACCTTTGTCCCTTTTCCCTGGGAAAGAAAACTCACCAGTCCAGGTTCCTGATGTCAGTTTGTAGGGCTCCCTTGGGTCGATCAGGGCAGCACAAGTTTGAGGTGAGGACAATTTTGGTCAGGGGTCCATCCTTCAATATAAGGATTTTTGCAGTCAGATCCCAGCCCAGGGGCCCCTGGGCACATCCTTTGTCCCTTTTCCCTGGGAAAGAAAACTCACAGGTCCAGGTTCCTGATGTCAGTTTGTAGGGCTCCCTTGGGTCTATCTGGGCAGCACAAGTTTGAGGTGAGGACAATTTTGGTCTGGGGTCCATCCTTCGATATAAGGAGTTTTTGCAGTCAGGTCCCGGGCCAGGGACCCCTGGGCACATCCTTTGTCCCTTTTCCCTGGGAAAGAAAACTCACCAGTCCAGGTTCCTGATGTCAGTTTGTAGGGCTCCCTTGGGTCTACCAGGGCAGCAAAATTTTGAGGTGGGGACAACTTTGGTCTGGGGTCCATCCTTCGATATAAGGATTTTTTGCAGTCAGGTCCCAGCCCAGGGGCCCCTGGGCACATCCTTTGTCCCTTTTCCCTGGGAAAGAAAACTCACCAGTCCAGGTTCCTGATGTCAGTTTGTAGGGCTCCCTTGGGTCTATCAGGGCAGCACAAGTTTGAGGTGGGGACAATTTTGGTCTGGGGTCCATCCTTCGATATAAGGATTTTATGCAGTCAGGGCCCAGCCCAGGGGCCCCTGGGCACATCCTTTGTCCCTTTTCCCTGGGAAAGAAAATTCACAGGTCCAGGTTCCTGATGTTAGTTTGTAGGGCTCCCTTGGGTCTATCAGGGCAGCACAAGTTTGAGGTGAGGACAATTTTGGTCTGGGCTCCATCCTTTAATATAAGGATTTTTTGCAGTCAGGGCCCAGCCCAGGGCCAGGCTCCCCTGGGCACATCCTTTGTCCCTTTTCGATGGGAAAGAAAACTCACAGGTCCAGGTTCCTGATGTCACTTTGTAGGGCTCCCTTGGGTCTACCAGAGCAACACAAGTTTGAGGTGGGGACAACTTTGGTCTGGGGTCCATCCTTCGATATAAGGATTTTTTGAAGTCAGGTCCCAGCCAAGGGGCCCCTGGGCACATCCTTTGTCCCTTTTCCCTGGGAAAGAAAACTCACCAGTCCAGGTTCCTGATGTCAGTTTGTAGGGCTCCCTTGGGTCTATCAGGGCAGCACAAGTTTGTGGTGGGGACAACTTTGGTCTGGGCTCCATCCTTCGATATAAGGAGTTTTTGCAGTCAGGTCCCAGCCCAGGGGCCCCTGGGCACATCCTTTGTCCCTTTTCCCTGGGAAAGAAAACTCACCAGTCCAGGTTCCTGATGTCAGTTTGTAGGGCTCCCTTCGGTCTATCAGGGCAGCACAAGTTTGAGGTGGGGACAACTTTGGTCTGGGGTCCATTCTTCGTTATAAGGATTTTTTGCAGTCAGTGCCAAGCCCAGGGGCCCTTGGGCACAACGTTTGGCCATTTTCCCTGGGAAAGAAAACTCACAGGTCCAGGTTCCTGATGTCAGTTTGTAGGGCTCCCTTGGGTCTATCAGGGCAGCACAAGTTTGAGGTGGGGACAACTTCGGTCTGGGCTCCATCCTTCGATATAAGAATATTCCTCAGTCAGGTCCCGGGCCAGGCGCCCCTGGGCACATCCTTTGTCCCTTTTCCCTGGGAAAGAAAACTCACAGGTCCAGGTTCCTGATGTCAGTTTGTAGGGCTCCCTTGGGTCTACCAGGGCAGCACAAGTTTGAGGTGGGGACAACTTTGGTCTGGGGTCCATCCTTCGATATAAGGATTTTTTGCAGTCAGGGCCCAGCCCAGGGGCCCCTGGGCACATCCTTTCTCCCGTTTTCACTGGGAAAGAAAACTCACAGGTCCAGGTTCCTGATGTCACTTTGTAGGGCTCCCTTGGGTCTATCAGGGCAGCACAAGTTTGAGGTGGGGATGACTTTGGTCTGGGGTCCATCCTTCGATATAAGGATTTTTTGCAGTCAGGTCCGAGCCCAGGGGCCCCGGGCACATCCTTTGTCCCTTTTTCCTGGGAAAGAAAACTCACCAGTCCAGGTTCCTGATGTCAGTTTGTAGGGCTCCCTTGGGTCTATCAGGGCAGCACAAGTTTGAGGTGAGGACAATTTTGGTCAGGGGTCCATCCTTCAATATAAGGATTTTTTGCAGTCAGGTCCCAGCCCAGGGGCCCCTGGGCACATCCTTTGTCCCTTTTCCCTGGGAAAGAAAACTCACAGGTCCAGGTTCCTGATGTCAGTTTGTAGGGCTCCCTTGGGTCTATCTCGGCAGCACAAGTTTGAGGTGAGGACAATTTGGTCTGGGCTCCATCCTTCAATATAAGGATATTTTGCAATCAGGGCCCAGCCCAGGGCAAGGCTCCCCTGGGCACATCCTTTGTCCCTTTTCCCTGGGAAAGAAAACTCACAGGTCCAGTTTCCTGATGTGAGTTTGTAGGGCTCCCTTGGGTCTATCAGGGCAGCACAAGTTTGAGGTGGGGACAATTTTGGTCTGGAGTCCATCCTTCGATATAAGGATTTTTTGCAGTCAGGTCCCGGGCCAGGGACCCCTGGGCACATCCTTTGTCCCTTTTCCCTGGGAAAGAAAACTCACCAGTCCAGGTTCCTGATGTCAGTTTGTAGGGCTCCCTTGGGTCTACCAGGGCAGCAAAATTTTGAGGTGGGGACAACTTTGGTCTGGGGTCCATCCTTCGATATAAGGATTTTTTGCAGTCAGGTCCCAGGCCAGGGGCCCCTGGGCACATCCTTTGTCCCTTTTCCCTGGGAAAGAAAACTCACCAGTCCAGGTTCCTGATGTCAGTTTGTAGGGCTCCCTTGGGTCTATCAGGGCAGCACAGGTTTGAGGTGTGGCAACTTTGTTTTACGACCAATCCTTCGATATAAGTGTTTTTTGCAGTCAGATCCCGGGCCAGGGGCCCCTGGGCACATCCTTTGTCCCTTTTCCCTGGGAAAGAAAACTCACAGGTCCAGGTTCCTGATGTCAGTTTGTAGGGCTCCCTTGTGTCTACCAGGGCAGCACAAGTTTGAAGTGGGGACAACTTTGGTCTGGGGTCCATCCTTCGATATAAGGATTTTTTGCAGTCAGGGCCCAGCCCAGGGTCCCCTGGGCACATCCTTTCTCCCGTTTTCACTGGGAAAGAAAACTCACAGGTCCAGGTTCCTGATGTCACTTTGTAGGGCTCCCTTGGGTCTACCAGAGCAACACAAGTTTGAGGTGGGGACAACTTTGGTCTGGGGTCCATCCTTCGATATAAGGATTTTTTGCAGTCAGGTCCCAGCCAAGGGGCCCCTGGGCACATCCTTTGTCCCTTTTCCCTGGGAAAGAAAACTCACCAGTCCAGGTTCCTGATGTCAGTTTGTAGGGCTCCCTTGGGTCTATCAGGGCAATACAAGTTTGAGGTGGGGACAACTTTGGTCTGGGGTCCATCCTTCGTTATAAGGATTTTTTGCAGTCAGTGCCAAGCCCAGGGGCCCCTGGGCACATCCTTTCTCCCGTTTTCACTGGGAAAGAAAACTCACAGGTCCAGGTTCCTGATGTCACTTTGTAGGGCTCCCTTGGGTCTATCAGGGCAGCACAAGTTTGAGGTGGGGACGACTTTGGTCTGGGGTCCATCCTTCGATATAAGGATTTTTTGCAGTCAGGTCCGAGCCCAGGGGCCCCGGGCACATCCTTTGTCCCTTTTCCCTGGGAAAGAAAACTCACCAGTCCAGGTTCCTGATGTCAGTTTTTAGGGCTCCCTTGGGTCTATCAGGGCAGCACAAGTTTGAGGTGAGGACAATTTTGGTCAGGGGTCCATCCTTCGATATAAGGATTTTTTGCAGTCAGGTCCCAGCCCCGGGGCCCCTGGGCACAACCTTTGTCCCTTTTCCCTGGGAAAGAAAACTCACAGGTCCAGGTTCCTGATGTCAGTTTGTAGGGCTCCCTTGGGTCTATCTCGGCAGCACAAGTTTGAGGTGAGGACAATTTGGTCTGGGCTCCATCCTTCAATATAAGGATATTTTGCAGTCAGGGACCAGCCCAGGGCAAGGCTCCCCTGGGCACATCCTTTGTCCCTTTTCCCTGGGAAAGAAAACTCACATGTCCAGGTTCCAGATGTCTATTTGTAGGGCTCCCTTGGGTCTATCAGGGCAGCACAAGTTTGAGGTGGGGACAATTTTGGTCTGGGGTCCAATCTTCGATAGAAGGATTTTTTGCAGTCAGGTCCCGGGCCAGGGACCCCTGGGCACATCCTTTGTCCCTTTTCCCTGGGAAAGAAAACTCACCAGTCCAGGTTCCTGATGTCAGTTTGTAGGGCTCCCTTGGGTCTATCTGGGCAGCACAAGTTTGAGGTGAGGACAGTTTTGGTCTGGAATCCATCCTTCGATATAAGGATTTTTTGAAGTCAGGGCCCAGCCCAGGGCCAGGCTCCCTTGGGCACATCCTTTGTCCCTTTTCCCTGGGAAAGAAAACTCACAGGTCCAGGTTCCTGATGTCAGTTTGTAGGGCTCCCTTGGGTTTATCAGGGCAGCACAAGTTTGAGGTGGGGACAACTTCGGTCTGGGCTCCATCCTTCGATATAAGAATTTTCCTCAGTCAGGTCCCGGGCCAGGCGCCCCTGGGCACATCCTTTGTCCCTTTTCCCTGGGAAAGAAAATTCACAGGTCCAGGTTCCTGATGTCAGTTTGTTGGGCTATCTTGGGTCTATCAGGGCAGCACAAGTTTGAGGTGGGGACAACTTTGGTCTGGGGTCCATCCTTCGATATAAGGATTTTTTGCAGTCAGGTCCCAGCCAAGGGGCCCCTGGGCACATCCTTTATCCCTTTTCCCTGGGAAAGAAAACTCACAGGTCCAGGTTCCTGATGTCAGTTTGTAGGGCTCCCTTGGGTCTATCAGGGCAGCACAAGTTTGTGGTGGGGACAACTTTGATCTGGAATCCATCCTTCGATATAAGGAGTTTTTGCAGTCAGGTCCCAGCCCAGGGGCCCCTGAGCACATCCTTTGTCCCTTTTCCCTGGGAAAGAAAACTCACCAGTCCAGGTTCCTGATGTCAGTTTGTAGGGCTCCCTTGGGTCTATCAGGGCAGCACAAGTTTGAGGTGAGGACAATTTTGGTCAGGGGTCCATCCTTCAATATAAGGATTTTTTGCAGTCAGGTCCCAGCCCAGGGGCCCCTGGGCACATCCTTTGTCCCTTTTCCCTGGGAAAGAAAACTCACAGGTCCAGGTTCCTGATGTCAGTTTGTAGGGCTCCCTTGGGTCTATCTGGGCAGCACAAGTTTGAGGTGAGGACAATTTGGTCTGGGCTCCATCCTTCAATATAAGGATATTTTGCAATCAGGGCCCAGCCCAGGGCAAGGCTCCCCTGGGCACATCCTTTGTCCCTTTTCCCTGGGAAAGAAAACTCACAGGTCCAGTTTCCTGATGTGAGTTTGTAGGGCTCCCTTGGGTCTATCAGGGCAGCACAAGTTTGAGATGGGGACAATTTTGGTCTGGGGTCCATCCTTCGATATAAGGATTTTTTGCAGTCAGGTCCCGGGCCAGGGACCCCTGGGCACATCCTTTGTCCCTTTTCCCTGGGAAAGAAAACTCACCAGTCCAGGTTCCTGATGTCAGTTTGTAGGGCTCCCTTGGGTCTACCAGGGCAGCAAAATTTTGAGGTGGGGACAACTTTGGTCTGGGGTCCATCCTTCGATATAAGGATTTTTTGCAGTCAGGTCCCAGCCCAGGGGCCCCTGGGCACATCCTTTGTCCCTTTTCCCTGGGAAAGAAAACTCACCAGTCCAGGTTCCTGATGTCAGTTTGTAGGGCTCCCTTGGGTCAATCAGGGCAGCACAAGTTTGAGGTGGGGACAATTTTGGTCTGGGGTCCATCCTTCGATATAAGGATTTTATGCAGTCAGGGCCCAGCCCAGGGGCCCCTGGGCACATCCTTTGTCCCTTTTCCCTGGGAAAGAAAATTCACAGGTCCAGGTTCCTGATGTCAGTTTGTAGGGCTCCCTTGGGTCTATCAGGGCAGCACAAGTTTGAGGTGAGGACAATTTTGGTCTGGGCTCCATCCTTTAATATAAGGATTTTTTGCAGTCAGGGCCCAGCCCAGGGCCAGGCTCCCCTGGGCACATCCTTTGTCCCTTTTCGATGGGAAAGAAAACTCACAGGTCCAGGTTCCTGATGTCACTTTGTAGGGCTCCCTTGGGTCTACCAGAGCAACACAAGTTTGAGGTGGGGACAACTTTGGTCTGGGGTCCATCCTTCGATATAAGGATTTTTTGAAGTCAGGTCCCAGCCAAGGGGCCCCTGGGCACATCCTTTGTCCCTTTTCCCTGGGAAAGAAAACTCACCAGTCCAGGTTCCTGATGTCAGTTTGTAGGGCTCCCTTGGGTCTATCAGGGCAGCACAAGTTTGTGGTGGGGACAACTTTGGTCTGGGCTCCATCCTTCGATATAAGGAGTTTTTGCAGTCAGGTCCCAGCCCAGGGGCCCCTGGGCACATCCTTTGTCCCTTTTCCCTGGGAAAGAAAACTCACCAGTCCAGGTTCCTGATGTCAGTTTGTAGGGCTCCCTTGGGTCTATCAGGGCAGCACAAGTTTGAGGTGGGGACAACTTTGGTCTGGGGTCCATCCTTCGTTATAAGGATTTTTTGCAGTCAGTGCCAAGCCCAGGGGCCCTTGGGCACAACGTTTGGCCATTTTCCCTGGGAAAGAAAACTCACAGGTCCAGGTTCCTGATGTCAGTTTGTAGGGCTCCCTTGGGTCTATCAGGGCAGCACAAGTTTGAGGTGGGGACAACTTCGGTCTGGGCTCCATCCTTCGATATAAGAATATTCCTCAGTCAGGTCCCGGGCCAGGCGCCCCTGGGCACATCCTTTGTCCCTTTTCCCTGGGAAAGAAAACTCACAGGTCCAGGTTCCTGATGTCAGTTTGTAGGGCTCCCTTGGGTCTACCAGGGCAGCACAAGTTTGAGGTGGGGACAACTTTGGTCTGGGGTCCATCCTTCGATATAAGGATTTTTTGCAGTCAGGGCCCAGCCCAGGGGCCCCTGGGCACATCCTTTCTCCCGTTTTCACTGGGAAAGAAAACTCACAGGTCCAGGTTCCTGATGTCACTTTGTAGGGCTCCCTTGGGTCTATCAGGGCAGCACAAGTTTGAGGTGGGGATGACTTTGGTCTGGGGTCCATCCTTCGATATAAGGATTTTTTGCAGTCAGGTCCGAGCCCAGGGGCCCCGGGCACATCCTTTGTCCCTTTTCCCTGGGAAAGAAAACTCACCAGTCCAGGTTCCTGATGTCAGTTTGTAGGGCTCCCTTGGGTCTATCAGGGCAGCACAAGTTTGAGGTGAGGACAATTTTGGTCAGGGGTCCATCCTTCAATATAAGGATTTTTTGCAGTCAGGTCCCAGCCCAGGGGCCCCTGGGCACATCCTTTGTCCCTTTTCCCTGGGAAAGAAAACTCACAGGTCCAGGTTCCTGATGTCAGTTTGTAGGGCTCCCTTGGGTCTATCTTGGCAGCACAAGTTTGAGGTGAGGACAATTTGGTCTGGGCTCCATCCTTCAATATAATGATATTTTGCAATCAGGGCCCAGCCCAGGGCAAGGCTCCCCTGGGCACATCCTTTGTCCCTTTTCCCTGGGAAAGAAAACTCACAGGTCCAGTTTCCTGATGTGAGTTTGTAGGGCTCCCTTGGGTCTATCAGGGCAGCACAAGTTTGAGGTGGGGACAATTTTGGTCTGGAGTCCATCCTTCGATATAAGGATTTTTTGCAGTCAGGTCCCGGGCCAGGGACCCCTGGGCACATCCTTTGTCCCTTTTCCCTGGGAAAGAAAACTCACACGTCCAGGTTCCTGATGTCAGTTTGTAGGGCTCCCTTGGGTCTACCAGGGCAGCAAAATTTTGAGGTGGGGACAACTTTGGTCTGGGGTCCATCCTTCGATATAAGGATTTTTTGCAGTCAGGTCCCAGGCCAGGGGCCCCTGGGCACATCCTTTGTCCCTTTTCCCTGGGAAAGAAAACTCACCAGTCCAGGTTCCTGATGTCAGTTTGTAGGGCTCCCTTTGGTCTATCAGGGCAGCACAGGTTTGAGGTGGGGCAACTTTGTTTTACGACCAATCCTTCGATATAAGTGTTTTTTGCAGTCAGATCCCGGGCCAGGGGCCCCTGGGCACATCCTTTGTCCCTTTTCCCTGGGAAAGAAAACTCACAGGTCCAGGTTCCTGATGTCAGTTTGTAGGGCTCCCTTGTGTCTACCAGGGCAGCACAAGTTTGAGGTGGGGACAACTTTGGTCTGGGGTCCATCCTTCGATATAAGGATTTTTTGCAGTCAGGGCCCAGCCCAGGGGCCCCTGGGCACATCCTTTCTCCCGTTTTCACTGGGAAAGAAAACTCACAGGTCCAGGTTCCTGATGTCACTTTGTAGGGCTCCCTTGGGTCTATCAGGGCAGCACAAGTTTGAGGTGGGGATGACTTTGGTCTGGGGTCCATCCTTCGATATAAGGATTTTTTGCAGTCAGGTCCGAGCCCAGGGGCCCCGGGCACATCCTTTGTCCCTTTTCCCTGGGAAAGAAAACTCACCAGTCCAGGTTCCTGATGTCAGTTTGTAGGGCTCCCTTGGGTCTATCAGGGCAGCACAAGTTTGAGGTGAGGACAATTTTGGTCAGGGGTCCATCCTTCAATATAAGTATTTTTTGCAGTCAGGTCCCAGCCCAGGGGCCCCTGGGCACATCCTTTGTCCCTTTTCCCTGGGAAAGAAAACTCACAGGTCCAGGTTCCTGATGTCAGTTTGTAGGGCTCCCTTGGGTCTATCTCGGCAGCACAAGTTTGAGGTGGGGACAATTTGGTCTGGGCTCCATCCTTCAATATAAGGATATTTTGCAATCAGGGCCCAGCCCAGGGCAAGGCTCCCCTGGGCACATCCTTTGTCCCTTTTCCCTGGGAAAGAAAACTCACAGGTCCAGTTTCCTGATGTGAGTTTGTAGGGCTCCCTTGGGTCTATCAGGGCAGCACAAGTTTGAGGTGGGGACAATTTTGGTCTGGAGTCCATCCTTCGATATAAGGATTTTTTGCAGTCAGGTCCCGGGCCAGGGACCCCTGGGCACATCCTTTGTCCCTTTTCCCTGGGAAAGAAAACTCACCAGTCCAGGTTCCTGATGTCAGTTTGTAGGGCTCCCTTGGGTCTACCAGGGCAGCAAAATTTTGAGGTGGGGACAACTTTGGTCTGGGGTCCATCCTTCGATATAAGGATTTTTTGCAGTCAGGTCCCAGGCCAGGGGCCCCTGGGCACATCCTTTGTCCCTTTTCCCTGGGAAAGAAAACTCACCAGTCCAGGTTCCTGATGTCAGTTTGTAGGGCTCCCTTTGGTCTATCAGGGCAGCACAGGTTTGAGGTGGGGCAACTTTGTTTTACAACCAATCCTTCCATATAAGTGTTTTTTGCAGTCAGATCCCGGGCCAGGGGCCCCTGGGCACATCCTTTGTCCCTTTTCCCTGGGAAAGAAAACTCACAGGTCCAGGTTCCTGATGTCAGTTTGTAGGGCTCCCTTGTGTCTATCAGGGCAGCACAAGTTTGAGGTGGGGACAACTTTGGTCTGGGGTCCATCCTTCGATATAAGGAGTTTTTGCAGTCAGGTCCCAGCCCAGGGACCCCTGGGCACATCCTTTGTCCCTTTTCCCTGGGAAAGAAAACTCACCAGTCCAGGTTCCTGATGTCAGTTTGTAGGGCTCCCTTGGGTCTATCAGGGCAGCACAAGTTTGAGGTGGGAACAACTTCGGTATGGGCTCCATCCTTCGATATAAGGAGTTTTTGCAGTCAGTGCCAAGCCCAGGGGCCCTTGGGCACATCGTTTGGCCATTTTCCCTGGGAAAGAAAACTCACAGGTCCAGGTTCCTGATGTCAGTTTGTAGGGCTCCCTTGGGTCTATCAGGGCAGCACAAGTTTGAGGTGGGGACGACTTTGGTCTGTGGTCCATCCATCGATATAAGGATTTTTTGCAGTCAGAACCGAGCCCAGGGGCCCCGGGCACTTCCTTTGTCCCTTTTCCCTGGGAAAGAAAACTCACAGGTCCAGGTTCCTGATGTCAGTTTGTAGGGCTCCCATGGGTCTATCAGGGCAGCACAAGTTTGTGCTGGGGACAACTTTGGTCTGGAATCCATCCTTCGATATAAGGATTTTTTGCAGTCAGGTCCCAGCCCAGGGGCCCCTGGGCACATCCTTTGTCACTTTTCCCTGGGAAAGAAAACTCACAGGTCCAGGTTCCTGATGTCAGTTTGTAGGGCTCCCTTGGGTCTATCAGAGCAGCACAAGTTTGAGGTGGGGACAATTTTGGTCTGGGCTCCATCCTTCGATATAAGAATTTTCCTCAGTCAGGTCCCGGGCCAGGCGCCCCTGGGCACATCCTTTGTCCCTTTTCCCTGGGAAAGACAACTCACCAGTCCAGGTTCCTGATGTCAGTTTGTAGGGCTCCCTTGGGTCTACCAGGGCAGCAAAATTTTGAAGTGGGGACAACTTTGGTCTGGGGTCCATCCTTCGATATAAGGATTTTTTGCAGTCAGGTCCCAGGCCAAGGGCCCCTGGGCACATCCTTTGTCCCTTTTCCCTGGGAAAGAAAACTCACCAGTCCAGGTTCCTGATGTCAGTTTGTAGGGCTCCCTTGGGTCTATCAGGGCAGCACAGGTTTGAGGTGAGGCAACTTTGTTTTACGACCAATCCTTCGATATAAGTCTTTTTTGCAGTCAGATCCCGGGCCAGGGGCCCCTGGGCACATCCTTTGTCCCTTTTCCCTGGGAAAGAAAACTCACAGGTCCAGGTTCCTGATGTCAGTTTGTAGGGCTCCCTTGGGTCTATCTGGGCAGCACAAGTTTGAGGTGAGGACAATTTTGGTCTGGGCTCCATCCTTCAATATAAGGTTTTTTTGCAGTCAGGTCCCGGGCCAGGGACCCCTGGGCACATCCTTTGTCCCTTTTCCCTGGGAAAGAAAACTCACCAGTCCAGGTTCCTGATGTCAGTTTGTAGGGCTCCCTTGGGTCTACCAGGGCAGCACAAGTTTGAATTGGGGACAACTTTGGTCTGGGCTCCATCCTTCGATATAAGGAGTTTTTGCAGTCAGGTCCCAGCCCAGGGGCCCCTGGGCACATCCTTTGGCCATTTTCCCTGGGAAAGAAAACTCACCAGTCCAGGTTCCTGATGTCAGTTTGTAGGGCTCCCTTGGATCTATCAGGGCAGCACAAGTTTAAGGTGAGGACAATTATGGTCTGGGCTCCATCCTTCAATATATGGATTTTTTGCAGTCAGGGCCCAGCCCAGGGCCAGGCTCCCCTGGGCACATCCTTTGTCCCTTTTCCCTGGGAAAAAACCTCACAGGTCCAGGTTCCTGATGTCAGTTTGTAGGGCTCCCTTGGGTCTATCAGGGCAGCACAAGTTTGAGGTGGGGACAACTTCGGTCTGGGCTCCATCCTTCGATATAAGGAGTTTTTGCAGTCAGGTCCCAGCCCAGGGGCCCCTGGGCACATCCTTTGTCCCTTTTCCCTGGGAAAAAAAACTCACAGGTCCAGGTTCCTGATGTCAGTTTGTAGGGCTCCCTTGGGTCTATCAGGGCAGCACAAGTTTGAGGTGGGGACAACTTTGGTCTGGGGTCCATCCTTCGATATAAGGATTTTATGCAGTCAGGGCCCACCCCAGGGGCCCCTGGGCACATCCTTTGGCCATTTTCCCTGGGAAAGAAAACTCACCAGTCCAGGTTCCTGATGTCAGTTTGTAGGGCTCCCTTGGGTCTATCAGGGCAGCACAAGTTTGAGGTGGGGACAACTTTGGTCTGGGCTCCATCCTTCGATATAAGGAGTTTTTGCAGTCAGTGCCCAGCCCAGGGGTTCTTGGGCACATCGTTTGGCCATTTTCCCTGGGAAAGAAAACTCACAGGTCCAGGTTCCTGATGTCACTTTGTAGGGCTCCCTTGGGTCTATCTGGGCAGCACAAGTTTGAGGTGAGGACAATTTTGGTCTGGGCTCCATCCTTCAATATAAGGATTTTTTGCAGTCAGGGCCCAGCCCAGGGCCAGGCTCCCCTGGGCACATCCTTTGTCCCTTTTCCCTGGGAAAGAAAATTCACAGGTCCAGTTTCCAGATGTGAGTTTGTAGGGCTCCCTTGGGTCTATCAGGGCAGCACAAGTTTGAGGTGGGGACAATTTTGGTCTGGGGTCCATCCTTCAATATAAGGATTTTTTGAAGTCAGGTCCCGGGCCAGGGACCCCTGGGCACATCCTTTGTCCCTTTTCCCTGGGAAAGAAAACTCACCAGTCCAGGTTCCTGATGTCAGTTTGTAGGGCTCCCTTGGGTCTATCAGGGCAGCACAAGTTTGAGGTGGGGACAATTTTGGTCTGGGGTCCATCCTTCGATATAAGGATTTTTTGCAGTCAGGGCCCAGCCCAGGGGCCCCGGGGCACATCCTTTGGCCATTTTCCCTTGGAAAGAAAACTCGGCAGTCCAGGTTCCTGATGTCAGTTTGTAGGGCTCCCTTGGGTCTATCAGGGCAGCACAAGTTTGAGGTGGGGACAACTTCGGTCTGGGCTCCATCCTTCGATATAAGGAGTTTTTGCAGTCAGGGCCCAGCCCAGGGGCCCCTGGGCACATCCTTTGTCCCTTTTCCCTGGGAAAGAAAACTCACAGGTCCAGGTTCCTGATGTCAGTTTGTAGGGCTCCCTTGGGTCTATCAGGGCAGCACAAGTTTGAGGTGGGGACAACTTCGGTCTGGGCTCCATCCTTCGATATAAGGAGTTTTTGCAGTCAGGTCCCGGGCCAGAGACCCCTGGGCACATCCTTTGTCCCTTTTCCCTGGGAAAGAAAACTCACCAGTCCAGGTTCCTGATGTCAGTTTGTAGGGCTCCCTTGGGTCTATCAGGGCAGCACAAGTTTGAGGTGGGGACAATTTTGGTCTGGGCTCCATCCTTCGATATAAGAATTTTCCTCAGTCAGGTCCCGGGCCAGGCGCCCCTGGGCACAACCTTTGTCCCTTTTCCCTGGGAAAGAAAACTCACCAGTCCAGGTTCCTGATGTCAGTTTGTAGGGCTCCCTTGGGTCGATCAGGGCAGCACAAGTTTGAGGTGAGGACAATTTTGGTCAGGGGTCCATCCTTCAATATAAGGATTTTTGCAGTCAGATCCCAGCCCAGGGGCCCCTGGGCACATCCTTTGTCCCTTTTCCCTGGGAAAGAAAACTCACAGGTCCAGGTTCCTGATGTCAGTTTGTAGGGCTCCCTTGGGTCTATCTGGGCAGCACAAGTTTGAGGTGAGGACAATTTTGGTCTGGGGTCCATCCTTCGATATAAGGAGTTTTTGCAGTCAGGTCCCGGGCCAGGGACCCCTGGGCACATCCTTTGTCCCTTTTCCCTGGGAAAGAAAACTCACCAGTCCAGGTTCCTGATGTCAGTTTGTAGGGCTCCCTTGGGTCTACCAGGGCAGCAAAATTTTGAGGTGGGGACAACTTTGGTCTGGGGTCCATCCTTCGATATAAGGATTTTTTGCAGTCAGGTCCCAGCCCAGGGGCCCCTGGGCACATCCTTTGTCCCTTTTCCCTGGGAAAGAAAACTCACCAGTCCAGGTTCCTGATGTCAGTTTGTAGGGCTCCCTTGGGTCAATCAGGGCAGCACAAGTTTGAGGTGGGGACAATTTTGGTCTGGGGTCCATCCTTCGATATAAGGATTTTATGCAGTCAGGGCCCAGCCCAGGGGCCCCTGGGCACATCCTTTGTCCCTTTTCCCTGGGAAAGAAAATTCACAGGTCCAGGTTCCTGATGTTAGTTTGTAGGGCTCCCTTGGGTCTATCAGGGCAGCACAAGTTTGAGGTGAGGACAATTTTGGTCTGGGCTCCATCCTTTAATATAAGGATTTTTTGCAGTCAGGGCCCAGCCCAGGGCCAGGCTCCCCTGGGCACATCCTTTGTCCCTTTTCGATGGGAAAGAAAACTCACAGGTCCAGGTTCCTGATGTCACTTTGTAGGGCTCCCTTGGGTCTACCAGAGCAACACAAGTTTGAGGTGGGGACAACTTTGGTCTGGGGTCCATCCTTCGATATAAGGATTTTTTGAAGTCAGGTCCCAGCCAAGGGGCCCCTGGGCACATCCTTTGTCCCTTTTCCCTGGGAAAGAAAACTCACCAGTCCAGGTTCCTGATGTCAGTTTGTAGGGCTCCCTTGGGTCTATCAGGGCAGCACAAGTTTGTGGTGGGGACAACTTTGGTCTGGGCTCCATCCTTCGATATAAGGAGTTTTTGCAGTCAGGTCCCAGCCCAGGGGCCCCTGGGCACATCCTTTGTCCCTTTTCCCTGGGAAAGAAAACTCACCAGTCCAGGTTCCTGATGTCAGTTTGTAGGGCTCCCTTCGGTCTATCAGGGCAGCACAAGTTTGAGGTGGGGACAACTTTGGTCTGGGGTCCATTCTTCGTTATAAGGATTTTTTGCAGTCAGTGCCAAGCCCAGGGGCCCTTGGGCACAACGTTTGGCCATTTTCCCTGGGAAAGAAAACTCACAGGTCCAGGTTCCTGATGTCAGTTTGTAGGGCTCCCTTGGGTCTATCAGGGCAGCACAAGTTTGAGGTGGGGACAACTTCGGTCTGGGCTCCATCCTTCGATATAAGAATATTCCTCAGTCAGGTCCCGGGCCAGGCGCCCCTGGGCACATCCTTTGTCCCTTTTCCCTGGGAAAGAAAACTCACAGGTCCAGGTTCCTGATGTCAGTTTGTAGGGCTCCCTTGGGTCTACCAGGGCAGCACAAGTTTGAGGTGGGGACAACTTTGGTCTGGGGTCCATCCTTCGATATAAGGATTTTTTGCAGTCAGGGCCCAGCCCAGGGGCCCCTGGGCACATCCTTTCTCCCGTTTTCACTGGGAAAGAAAACTCACAGGTCCAGGTTCCTGATGTCACTTTGTAGGGCTCCCTTGGGTCTATCAGGGCAGCACAAGTTTGAGGTGGGGATGACTTTGGTCTGGGGTCCATCCTTCGATATAAGGATTTTTTGCAGTCAGGTCCGAGCCCAGGGGCCCCGGGCACATCCTTTGTCCCTTTTTCCTGGGAAAGAAAACTCACCAGTCCAGGTTCCTGATGTCAGTTTGTAGGGCTCCCTTGGGTCTATCAGGGCAGCACAAGTTTGAGGTGAGGACAATTTTGGTCAGGGGTCCATCCTTCAATATAAGGATTTTTTGCAGTCAGGTCCCAACCCAGGGGCCCCTGGGCACATCCTTTGTCCCTTTTCCCTGGGAAAGAAAACTCACAGGTCCAGGTTCCTGATGTCAGTTTGTAGGGCTCCCTTGGGTCTATCTCGGCAGCACAAGTTTGAGGTGAGGACAATTTGGTCTGGGCTCCATCCTTCAATATAAGGATATTTTGCAATCAGGGCCCAGCCCAGGGCAAGGCTCCCCTGGGCACATCCTTTGTCCCTTTTCCCTGGGAAAGAAAACTCACAGGTCCAGTTTCCTGATGTGAGTTTGTAGGGCTCCCTTGGGTCTATCAGGGCAGCACAAGTTTGAGGTGGGGACAATTTTGGTCTGGAGTCCATCCTTCGATATAAGGATTTTTTGCAGTCAGGTCCCGGGCCAGGGACCCCTGGGCACATCCTTTGTCCCTTTTCCCTGGGAAAGAAAACTCACCAGTCCAGGTTCCTGATGTCAGTTTGTAGGGCTCCCTTGGGTCTACCAGGGCAGCAAAATTTTGAGGTGGGGACAACTTTGGTCTGGGGTCCATCCTTCGATATAAGGATTTTTTGCAGTCAGGTCCCAGGCCAGGGGCCCCTGGGCACATCCTTTGTCCCTTTTCCCTGGGAAAGAAAACTCACCAGTCCAGGTTCCTGATGTCAGTTTGTAGGGCTCCCTTTGGTCTATCAGGGCAGCACAGGTTTGAGGTGTGGCAACTTTGTTTTACGACCAATCCTTCGATATAAGTGTTTTTTGCAGTCAGATCCCGGGCCAGGGGCCCCTGGGCACATCCTTTGTCCCTTTTCCCTGGGAAAGAAAACTCACAGGTCCAGGTTCCTGATGTCAGTTTGTAGGGCTCCCTTGTGTCTACCAGGGCAGCACAAGTTTGAAGTGGGGACAACTTTGGTCTGGGGTCCATCCTTCGATATAAGGATTTTTTGCAGTCAGGGCCCAGCCCAGGGTCCCCTGGGCACATCCTTTCTCCCGTTTTCACTGGGAAAGAAAACTCACAGGTCCAGGTTCCTGATGTCACTTTGTAGGGCTCCCTTGGGTCTATCAGGGCAGCACAAGTTTGAGGTGGGGATGACTTTGGTCTGGGGTCCATCCTTCGATATAAGGATTTTTTGCAGTCAGGTCCGAGCCCAGGGGCCCCGGGCACATCCTTTGTCCCTTTTTCCTGGGAAAGAAAACTCACCAGTCCAGGTTCCTGATGTCAGTTTGTAGGGCTCCCTTGGGTCTATCAGGGCAGCACAAGTTTGAGGTGAGGACAATTTTGGTCAGGGGTCCATCCTTCAATATAAGGATTTTTTGCAGTCAGGTCCCAGCCCAGGGGCCCCTGGGCACATCCTTTGTCCCTTTTCCCTGGGAAAGAAAACTCACAGGTCCAGGTTCCTGATGTCAGTTTGTAGGGCTCCCTTGGGTCTATCTCGGCAGCACAAGTTTGAGGTGAGGACAATTTGGTCTGGGCTCCATCCTTCAATATAAGGATATTTTGCAGTCAGGGACCAGCCCAGGGCAAGGCTCCCCTGGGCACATCCTTTGTCCCTTTTCCCTGGGAAAGAAAACTCACATGTCCAGGTTCCAGATGTCTATTTGTAGGGCTGTCTTGGATCTATCAGGGCAGCACATGTTTGAGGTGGGGAGAACTTCGGTCTGGGGTCCATCCTTCGATAGAAGGATTTTTTGCAGTCAGGTCCAGGGCCAGGCTCCCCTGGGCACATGCTTTGTCCCTTTTCCCTGGGAAAGAAAACTCACAGGTCCAGGTTCCTGATGTCAGTTTGTAGGGCTTCCTTGGGTCTATCAGGGCAGCACAAGTTTGAGGTGGGGACAACTTTGGTCTGGGGTCCATCCTTCGATATAAGGATTATTTGCAGTCAGGCCCAGCCCAGGGCCAGGGGCCCCTAGACACATCCTTTGGCCATTTTCCCTGGGAAAGAAAACTCACCAGTCCAGGTTCCTGAAGTCAGTTTGTAGGGCTCCCTTTGGTCTATCAGGGCAGCACAGGTTTGAGGTGGGGCAACTTTGTTTTACGACCAATCCTTCGATATAAGTGTTTTTTGCAGTCAGATCCCGGGCCAGGGGCCCGTGGGCACATCCTTTGTCCCTTTTCCCTTGGAAAGAAAACTCACCAGTCCAGGTTCCTGATGTCAGTTTGTAGGGCTCCCTTGGGTCTATCAGGGCAGCACAAGTTTGAGGTGGGGACAACTTTGGTCTGGGCTCCATCCTTCGATATAAGGAGTTTTTGCAGTCAGGTCCCAGCCCAGGGGCCCCTGGGCACATCCTTTGTCCCTTTTCCCTGGGAAAGAAAACTCACCAGTCCAGGTTCCTGATGTCAGTTTGTAGGGCTCCCTTGGGTCTATCAGGGCAGCACAAGTTTGAGGTGGGAACAACTTCGGTATGGGCTCCATCCTTCGATAAAAGGAGTTTTTGCAGTCAGAACCGAGCCCAGGGGCCCCGGGCACTTCCTTTGTCCCTTTTCCCTGGGAAAGAAAACTCACAGGTCCAGGTTCCTGATGTCAGTTTGTAGGGCTCCCTTGGGTCTATCAGGGCAGCACAAGTTTGTGCTGGGGACAACTTTGGTCTGGAATCCATCCTTCGATATAAGGATTTTTTGCAGTCAGGTCCCAGCCCAGGGGCCCCTGGGCACATCCTTTGTCACTTTTCCCTGGGAAAGAAAACTCACAGGTCCAGGTTCCTGATGTCAGTTTGTAGGGCTCCCTTGGGTCTATCAGAGCAGCACAAGTTTGAGGTGGGGACAATTTTGGTCTGGGCTCCATCCTTCGATATAAGAATTTTCCTCAGTCAGGTCCCGGGCCAGGCGCCCCTGGGCACATCCTTTGTCCCTTTTCCCTGGGAAAGAAAACTCACCAGTCCAGGTTCCTGATGTCAGTTTGTAGGGCTCCCTTGGGTCTACCAGGGCAGCAAAATTTTGAGGTGGGGACAACTTTGGTCTGGGGTCCATCCTTCGATATAAGGATTTTTTGCAGTCAGGTCCCAGGCCAAGGGCCCCTGGGCACATCCTTTGTCCCTTTTCCCTGGGAAAGAAAACTCACCAGTCCAGGTTCCTGATGTCAGTTTGTAGGGCTCCCTTTGGTCTATCAGGGCAGCACAGGTTTGAGGTGGGGCAACTTTGTTTTACGACCAATCCTTCGATATAAGTCTTTTTTGCAGTCAGATCCCGGGCCAGGGGCCCCTGGGCACATCCTTTGTCCCTTTTCCCTGGGAAAGAAAACTCACAGGTCCAGGTTCCTGATGTCAGTTTGTAGGGCTCCCTTGGGTCTATCTGGGCAGCACAAGTTTGAGGTGAGGACAATTTTGGTCTGGGCTCCATCCTTCAATATATGGTTTTTTTGCAGTCAGGTCCCGGGCCAGGGACCCCTGGGCACATCCTTTGTCCCTTTTCCCTGGGAAAGAAAACTCACCAGTCCAGGTTCCTGATGTCAGTTTGTAGGGCTCCCTTGGGTCTACCAGGGCAGCACAAGTTTGAGGTGGGGACAACTTTGGTCAGGGGTCCATCCTTCGATATAAGGATTTTTTGCAGTCAGGTCCCAGCCCAGGGGCCCCTGGGCACATCCTTTGGCCATTTTCCCTGGGAAAGAAAACTCACCAGTCCAGGTTCCTGATGTCAGTTTGTAGGGCTCCCTTGGGTCTACCAGGGCAGCACAAGTTTGAATTGGGGACAACTTTGGTCTGGGCTCCATCCTTCGATATAAGGACTTTTTGCAGTCAGGTCCCAGCCCAGGGGCCCCTGGGCACATCCTTTGGCCATTTTCCCTGGGAAAGAAAACTCACCAGTCCAGGTTCCTGATGTCAGTTTGTAGGGCTCCCTTGGATCTATCAGGGCAGCACAAGTTTGAGGTGAGGACAATTTTGGTCTGGGCTCCATCCTTCAATATATGGATTTTTTGCAGTCAGGGCCCAGCCCAGGGCCAGGCTCCCCTGGGCACATCCTTTGTCCCTTTTCCCTGGGAAAAAACCTCACAGGTCCAGGTTCCTGATGTCAGTTTGTAGGGCTCCCTTGGGTCTATCAGGGCAGCACAAGTTTGAGGTGGGGACAACTTCGGTCTGGGCTCCATCCTTCGATATAAGGAGTTTTTGCAGTCAGGTCCCAGCCCAGGGGCCCCTGGGCACATCCTTTGTCCCTTTTCCCTGGGAAAAAAAACTCACAGGTCCAGGTTCCTGATGTCAGTTTGTAGGGCTCCCTTGGGTCTATCAGGGCAGCACAAGTTTGAGGTGGGGACAACTTTGGTCTGGGGTCCATCCTTCGATATAAGGATTTTATGCAGTCAGGGCCCACCCCAGGGGCCCCTGGGCACATCCTTTGGCCATTTTCCCTGGGAAAGAAAACTCACCAGTCCAGGTTCCTGATGTCAGTTTGTAGGGCTCCCTTGGGTCTATCAGGGCAGCACAAGTTTGAGGTGGGGACAACTTTGGTCTGGGCTCCATCCTTCGATATAAGGAGTTTTTGCAGTCAGTGCCCAGCCCAGGGGTTCTTGGGCACATCGTTTGGCCATTTTCCCTGGGAAAGAAAACTCACAGGTCCAGGTTCCTGATGTCACTTTGTAGGGCTCCCTTGGGTCTATCAGGGCAGCACAAGTTTGAGGTGGGGACAATTTTGGTCTGGGCTCCATCCTTCGATATAAGAATTTTCCTCAGTCAGGTCCCGGGCCAGGCGCCCCTGGGCACAACCTTTGTCCCTTTTCCCTGGGAAAGAAAACTCACAGGTCCAGGTTCCTGATGTCAGTTTGTAGGGCTCCCTTGGGTCTATCTGGGCAGCACAAGTTTGAGGTGAGGACAATTTTGGTCTGGGCTCCATCCTTCAATATAAGGATTTTTTGCAGTCAGGGCCCAGCCCAGGGCCAGGCTCCCCTGGGCACATCCTTTGTCCCTTTTCCCTGGGAAAGAAAATTCACAGGTCCAGTTTCCAGATGTGAGTTTGTAGGGCTCCCTTGGGTCTATCAGGGCAGCACAAGTTTGAGGTGGGGACAATTTTGGTCTGGGGTCCATCCTTCAATATAAGGATTTTTTGAAGTCAGGTCCCGGGCCAGGGACCCCTG
This sequence comes from Lonchura striata, assembly GCF_050655825.1. Lineage (NCBI taxonomy): Eukaryota > Metazoa > Chordata > Aves > Passeriformes > Estrildidae > Lonchura > Lonchura striata. The sequence goes on along the minus strand of NC_140707.1, from coordinate 14,422,911 downwards.
GGCACATCCTTTGTCCCTTTTCCCTGGGAAAGAAAACTCACCAGTCCAGGTTCCTGATGTCAGTTTGTAGGGCTCCCTTGGGTCTATCAGGGCAGCACAAGTTTGAGGTGGGGACAATTTTGGTCTGGGGTCCATCCTTCGATATAAGGATTTTTTGCAGTCAGGGCCCAGCCCAGGGGCCCCTGGGCACATCCTTTGGCCATTTTCCCTTGGAAAGAAAACTCGGCAGTCCAGGTTCCTGATGTCAGTTTGTAGGGCTCCCTTGGGTCTATCAGGGCAGCACAAGTTTGAGGTGGGGACAACTTCGGTCTGGGCTCCATCCTTCGATATAAGGAGTTTTTGCAGTCAGGGCCCAGCCCAGGGGCCCCTGGGCACATCCTTTGTCCCTTTTCCCTGGGAAAGAAAACTCACAGGTCCAGGTTCCTGATGTCAGTTTGTAGGGCTCCCTTGGGTCTATCAGGGCAGCACAAGTTTGAGGTGGGGACAACTTCGGTCTGGGCTCCATCCTTCGATATAAGGAGTTTTTGCAGTCAGGTCCCGGGCCAGAGACCCCTGGGCACATCCTTTGTCCCTTTTCCCTGGGAAAGAAAACTCACCAGTCCAGGTTCCTGATGTCAGTTTGTAGGGCTCCCTTGGGTCTATCAGGGCAGCACAAGTTTGAGGTGGGGACAATTTTGGTCTGGGCTCCATCCTTCGATATAAGAATTTTCCTCAGTCAGGTCCCGGGCCAGGCGCCCCTGGGCACAACCTTTGTCCCTTTTCCCTGGGAAAGAAAACTCACCAGTCCAGGTTCCTGATGTCAGTTTGTAGGGCTCCCTTGGGTCTATCAGGGCAGCACAAGTTTGAGGTGAGGACAATTTTGGTCAGGGGTCCATCCTTCAATATAAGGATTTTTGCAGTCAGATCCCAGCCCAGGGGCCCCTGGGCACATCCTTTGTCCCTTTTCCCTGGGAAAGAAAACTCACAGGTCCAGGTTCCTGATGTCAGTTTGTAGGGCTCCCTTGGGTCTATCTGGGCAGCACAAGTTTGAGGTGAGGACAATTTTGGTCTGGGCTCCATCCTTCAATATAAGGATTTTTTGCAGTCAGGGCCCAGCCCAGGGCCAGGCTCCCCTGGGCACATCCTTTGTCCCTTTTCCCTGGGAAAGAAAACTCACAGGTCCAGGTTCCTGATGTCAGTTTGTAGGGCTCCCTTGGGTCTATCAGGGCAGCACATGTTTGAGGTGGGGACAATTTTGGTCTGGGGTCCATCCTTCGATATAAGGATTTTTTGCAGTCAGGTCCCGGGCCAGGGACCCCTGGGCACATCCTTTGTCCCTTTTCCCTGGGAAAGAAAACTCACAGGTCCAGGTTCCTGATGTCAGTTTGTAGGGCTCCCTTGGGTCTATAAGGGTAGCACAAGTTTGAGGTGGGGACAACTTTGGTCTGGGGTCCATCCTTCGATATAAGGATTTTTTGCAGTCAGGTCCCGGGCCAGGGACCCCTGGGCACATCCTTTGTTCCTTTTCCCTGGGAAAGAAAACTCACAGGTCCAGGTTCCTGATGTCAGTTTGTAGGGCTCCCTTGGGTCTATAAGGGTAGCACAAGTTTGAGGTGGGGACAACTTTGGTCTGGGGTCCATCCTTCGATATAAGGATTTTTGGCAGTCAGGTCCCAGCCCAGGGGCCCCTGGGCACATCCTTTGGCCATTTTCCCTGGGAAAGAAAACTCGGCAGTCCAGGTTCCTGATGTCAGTTTGTAGCGCTCCCTTGGGTCTATCAGGGCAGCACAAGTTTGAGGTGGGGACAATTTTGGTCTGGGGTCCATCCTTCGATATAAGGATTTTATGCAGTCAGGTCCCAGCCCAGGGGCCCCTGGGCACATCCTTTGTCCCTTTTCCCTGGGAAAGAAAATTCACAGGTCCAGGTTCCTGATGTCAGTTTGTAGGGCTGCCTTGGGTCTATCTGGGCAGCACAAGTTTGAGGTGAGGACAATTTTGGTCTGGGCTCCATCCTTCAATATAAGGATTTTTTGCCGTCAGGTCCCAGCCCAGGGCCAGGCTCCCCTGGGCACATCCTTTGTCCCTTTTCCCTGGGAAAGAAAATTCACAGGTCCAGGTTCCTGATGTCAGTTTGTAGGGCTCCCTTGGGTCTACCAGAGCAACACAAGTTTGAGGTGGGGACAACTTCGGTCTGGGGTCCATCCTTCGATATAAGGATTTTTTGCAGTCAGGTCCCAGCCAAGGGGCCCCTGGGCACATCCTTTAGCCATTTTCCCTTGGAAAGAAAACTCACCAGTCCAGGTTCCTGATGTCAGTTTGTAGGGCTCCCTTGGGTCTATCAGGGCAGCACAAGTTTGAGGTGGGGACAACTTCAGTCTGGGGTCCATCCTTCGATATAAGGATTTTTTGCAGTCAGTGCCAAGCCCAGGGGCCCTTGGGCACATCGTTTGGCCATTTTCCCTGTGAAAGAAAACTCACAGGTCCAGGTTCCTGATGTCAGTTTGTAGGGCTCCCTTGGGTCTATCAGGGCAGCACAAGTTTGAGGTGGGGACAACTTCGGTCTGGGCTCCATCCTTCGATATAAGAATTTTCCTCAGTCAGGTCCCGGGCCAGGCGCCCCTGGGCACATCCTTTGTCCCTTTTCCCTGGGAAAGAAAACTCACCAGTCCAGGTTCCTGATGTCAGTTTGTAGGGCTCCCTTGGGTCTATCAGGGCAGCACAAGTTTGAGGTGAGGACAATTTTGGTCAGGGGTCCATCCTTCAATATAAGGATTTTTGCAGTCAGGTCCCAGCCCAGGGGTGCTGGGCACATCCTTTGGCCATTTTCCCTGGGAAAGAAAACTCACAGGTCCAGGTTCCTGATGTCAGTTTGTAGGGCTCCCTTGGGTCTATCAGGGCAGCACAAGTTTGAGGTGGGGACAATTTTGGTCTGGGGTCCATCCTTCGATATAAGGATTTTTTGCAGTCAGGGCCCAGCCCAGGGGCCCCTGGGCACATCCTTTGGCCATTTTCCCTTGGAAAGAAAACTCACAGGTCCAGGTTCCTGATGTCAGTTTGTAGGGCTCCCTTGGGTCTATCAGGGCAGCACAAGTTTGAGGTGGGGACAACTTCGGTCTGGGCTCCATCCTTCGATATAAGGAGTTTTTGCAGTCAGGTCCCAGCCCAGGGGCCCCTGGGCACATCCTTTGTCCCTTTTCCCTGGGAAAAAAAACTCACAGGTCCAGGTTCCTGATGTCAGTTTGTAGGGCTCCCTTGGGTCTATCAGGGCAGCATAAGTTTGAGGTGGGGACAACTTTGGTCTGGGCTCCATCCTTCGATATCAGTATTTTATGCAGTCAGGTCCCAGCCCAGGGGCCCCTGGGCACATCCTTTGGCCATTTTCCCTTGGAAAGAAAACTCACCAGTCCAGGTTCCTGATGTCAGTTTGTAGGGCTCCCTTGGGTCTACCAGGGCAGCACAAGTTTGAATTGGGGACAACTTTGGTCTGGGCTCCATCCTTCGATATAAGGAGTTTTTGCAGTCAGGTCCCAGGCCAGGGGCCCCTGGGCACATCCTTTGGCCATTTTCCCTGGGAAAGAAAACTCACAGGTCCAGGTTCCTGATGTCAGTTTGTAGGGCTCCCTTGGATCTATCAGGGCAGCACAAGTTTGAGGTGAGGACAATTTTGGTCTGGGCTCCATCCTTCAATATATGGATTTTTTGCAGTCAGGGCCCAGCCCAGGGCCAGGCTCCCCTGGGCACATCCTTTGTCCCTTTTCCCTGGGAAAAAACCTCACAGGTCCAGGTTCCTGATGTCAGTTTGTAGGGCTCCCTTGGGTCTATCAGGGCAGCACAAGTTTGAGGTGGGGACAACTTCGGTCTGGGCTCCATCCTTCGATATAAGGAGTTTTTGCAGTCAGGTCCCAGCCCAGGGGCCCCTGGGCACATCCTTTGTCCCTTTTCCCTGGGAAAAAAAACTCACAGGTCCAGGTTCCTGATGTCAGTTTGTAGGGCTCCCTTGGGTCTATCAGGGCAGCACAAGTTTGAGGTGGGGACAACTTTGGTCTGGGGTCCATCCTTCGATATAAGGATTTTATGCAGTCAGGGCCCAGCCCAGGGGCCCCTGGGCACATCCTTTGGCCATTTTCCCTGGGAAAGAAAACTCACCAGTCCAGGTTCCTGATGTCAGTTTGTAGGGCTCCCTTGGGTCTATCAGGGCAGCACAAGTTTGTGCTGGGGACAACTTTGGTCTGGAATCCATCCTTCGATATAAGGATTTTTTGCAGTCAGGTGCCAGCCCAGGGGTTCTTGGGCACATCATTTGGCCATTTTCCCTGGGAAAGAAAACTCACAGGTCCAGGTTCCTGATGTCAGTTTGTAGGGCTCCCTTGGGTCTATCAGGGCAGCACAAGTTTGAGGTGGGGACAACTTTGGTCTGGGCTCCATCCTTCGATATAAGGATTTTTTGCAGTCAGGGCCCAGCCCAGGGGCCCCTGGGCACATCCTTTATCATTTTCCCTGGGAAAGAACACTCACAGGTCCAGGTTCCTGATGTCAGTTTGTAGGGCTCCCTTGGGTCTATCAGGGCAGCACAAGTTTGAGGTGGGGACAACTTTGGTCTGGGCTCCATCCTTCGATATAAGAATTTTCGTCAGTCAGGTCCCGGGCCAGGCGCCCCTGGGCACAACCTTTGTCCCTTTTCCCTGGGAAAGAAAACTCACAGGTCCAGGTTCCTGATGTCAGTTTGTAGGGCTCCCTTGGGTCTATCTGGGCAGCACAAGTTTGAGGTGAGGACAATTTTGGTCTGGGCTCCATCCTTCAATATAAGGACTTTTTGCAGTCAGGGCCCAGCCCAGGGCCAGGCTCTCCTGGGCACATCCTTTGTCCCTTTTCCCTGGGAAAGATAATTCACAGGTCCAGTTTCCTGATGTGAGTTTTTAGGGCTCCCTTGGGTCTATCAGGGCAGCACAAGTTTGAGGTGGGGACAATTTTGGTCTGGGGTCCATCCTTCGATATAAGGATTTTTTGCAGTCAGGTCCCGGGCCAGGGACCCCTGGGCACATCCTTTGTCCCTTTTCCCTGGGAAAGAAAACTCACCAGTCCAGGTTCCTGATGTCAGTTTGTAGGGCTCCCTTGGGTCTACCAGGGCAGCACAAGTTTGAGGTGGGGACAACTTTGGTCAGGGGTCCATCCTTCGATATAAGGATTTTTGGCAGTCAGGTCCCAGCCCAGGGGCCCCTGGGCACATCCTTTGGCCATTTTCCCTGGGAAAGAAAACTCACCAGTCCAGGTTCCTGATGTCAGTTTGTAGGGCTCCCTTGGGTCTATCAGGGCAGCACAAGTTTGAGGTGGGGACAATTTTGGTCTGGGGTCCATCCTTCGATATAAGGATTTTTTGCAGTCAGGGCCCAGCCCAGGGGCCCCTGGGCACATCGTTTGGCCATTTTCCCTTGGAAAGAAAACTCACCAGTCCAGGTTCCTGATGTCAGTTTGTAGGGCTCCCTTGGGTCTATCAGGGCAGCACAAGTTTGAGGTGGGGACAACTTCGGTCTGGGCTCCATCCTTCGATATATGGAGTTTTTGCAGTCAGGTCCCAGCCCAGGGGCCCCTGGGCACATCCTTTGTCCCTTTTCCCTGGGAAAAAAAACTCACAGGTCCAGGTTCCTGATGTCAGTTTGTAGGGCTCCCTTGGGTCTATCATGGGTACACAAGTTTGTGCTTCGCGCAAGGTGTCTCCTTGTGGACAGCATTAAAACCACCGGGTATCAGCAGGGCTTGGGGCAGGACTGGCCAACCCCAGAGCACCTCACAAAGCCCTCTGTGTGTCTGATGCAGTCGAGTTGCACCTGGGGGGTTCTGAAAGTCCCAGTTCTGAGAGAAAATTCTGTTTAACTCGTACACGTTGGCTGGGTGTGTCCCTCCAGTACAGCTCAGTTCTTCTCTGAGGCGGTGCCTGGCAGGGTCTCTCTCTGTTAAGGGCCGGGTGTGTTTTTGGCCCAACACGGTGAAGGTGGATTATTTGCTTCAGCAAGAGCTGATGATGTCTGATGGGGTTTTTAGGTACCTCAGCGGCCAGGAGCACGTGTCTAGGTCACTTGGAACACTTTTTGATCTCGTTCAGTTCTTTTCCTTGTGAGGCTCTGCAGGCTGCTGGCCAGGCCCAAAGTAAGGAAGGTTGCCCCAGTGTCCGTGCTCATGTCAATAGTTTAATTTATTTGGCTTTTCGAGGAGCAGACGTCGTGGAGGACCTTGGTGCTGTTTTCACTGGCCTCCTGCACTCTCTGAGAGAACCCCTTGCTCCCTGCTTGATGTTCCAGCTCTGTGACAAAGCTGCTAAGTATCCTCAGCTCTACCAGTTTAACCGATACTATAGGCTCTGGATGCCCAAGCAGTCCCAGGAACCTGTGGTATGGAATCCCTGAAGTCACTGAATTCTTGAGCCAGTATTCCTATAAAATCCTCGCAGTCGACAGAGGTAACATTTCCATCAGAAACAGCGTTTTTATTGAGGAGGTAATTCTGCATCTCTTGTTGATCATGCTGGGGACACACGTTTGCTCCAGGGCTTTTCTCTGATGACACAAGAGGTCTCTGTGGTGTTTGGGAGGCGATGCCAGGGCTCAGGGCTCATACAGAGACTCCTCAGCAGGCACAGCAGAGCCTGGTGTGTGCTGTGGCCTCTGTTTACAGCGCCCAGAGTTCCCCCGGGTGGGTGGGGGATCACAGGCCCCTGGGCTGGGTTTGGTGAGTTTTTCTCAGCTCAGCAGTGTGAACACTCCAGATGCCCCTGGGGACACTGCTGGACAGCATCCATCCACTCTCTCCATCCACTCATTTGTACCCAGGAATGTAGGAAACTCTGACTGGGGACAGGCAGTAGTTTTGAAAATCATGCCCTAGCCTTTTTCTCTAGGGACGAACCAAGCAAGTGCCCTGAAACCAGTGGAGCAGCTGCAGGGGCTGAAGGGGACAGAAAGGGCTCCCCAGCACCTTTTGCCTCTGTTCTCTGCCATTCCCCAAAAGGCTTGCAGTCCTGGAAGAGGCATTTGTCATGCAGCCTACCAAAATAAAGACCTGTAAAATCCTAGCTCTGCCTTTTGTTTAACGTGTTCTTACTTCCTTTTTATGTCATCACAGAAAGCAAGGAAAGAAGAAATGTGACTGGTTCCCACTATTGCTCCGTGCAGGCATTTTTAAAGGCTGCTGTACTTCTGTCCACTTTTTCCACTCCAAGCTTGACTTTTCCCCTCCTTTTTCAAGGTCTGCTGCTTTGGGTATCCCAAGCAGGGCTTTTCCCCTCCTTTTTCAAGGTCTGCTGCTTTGGGTGTCCCAAGCAGGGCTGGGTTCTTCGGCAGGGGTCTTAGGAGTTGGTGCAGATTCTGCTTTTTCTGAAGGTATATAAAAGCGTGCGAGCAAAAGGATTGTTTTGTCCAGGGCAAAGCTTTCTCTCAATGACCATCAATGCATGTATGTGTTTTAATCGTGTAACCAGGTGGATTAAGAAAAGCCAACACCTGTAGCAGATTTCTGTTGGATCTGTGTCTGTGAGAAGTGGGCTGTGTGCTGGAGAGGGAGATACGCTGTTGGAGAGTGGCAACAGCAGCAGGTGTGAGCTGTGAGGATGATGAGGGCTCAGAGCAGCCCCAGGTGTGAGCTATTAGGATGATGAGGGCTCAGAGCAGCCCCAGGTGTGAGTTGTTAAGATGATGAGGGCTCAGAGCAGCCACAGGTGTGAGCTGTTAGGATGATGAGGAGGGGCGGGGTCCTGCCGGGGGAGGTTATTTAAGGGCGAGGGTTTACCTTTGCTGGCTTTTGCACGGAGCTGCTGGAGAAGAGGAGTTTATGGGGGGCTCCCGGGGCTGTCTCCTGGAAGGACTGTGAGCGCCTCGGACAGGGTCCGGGGAATCACCTGGATACACACTTGGATACGTGGAGCATAGCTCAAAGCGTAGCGGGGACTTTTCCCCTTTCCCTTTGAAATTTCGTCATCCTGAGGTTGAATTGGAGGGGGCAGTCCTGTGGTCCCGCCTTTTAAGAGGTTTGGACTGAGGTAAAAAGCTCCCTTTTGCCATCATTTGAGGAAAGCCGCTTCTTTTCTGCTCTTCTAGGGGACGCAGTTGAAGGGGAGCCCACGTTTCTGTGCCCTCGTTGGGGTGAGGTGAGCGCCGGAGCGTGGCGTCAGTGTCGGGGCTTCAGAGGAAGGGAGCTGCAGCCGTGGCAGCGCGGGGATCGGGCTGTGCCGCTGCATTCGGGGCGCTTCTTCTGCCCCCGGCCCGGCAGCGAAGGGTCCGGCGCGGAGCCCTGCCGGCAGTGCCGGGGCTGGCGGGGGCGGAAGGGGAGCTGGGCGCGGCTGGGCTGCCGCGGGCCCGCCGGAGCCGCGCCGGTGCGAGCCGTGCGGAGCCGAGCGGAGCTTTGGCCGGGCCGGCGGGCAGGGGAGGCGGCGCGGGCGGGGCCGGTGCCGGCCGGTGCCGCCGCTCCGGGCGCGGGGCTCGGGCGCCGCCGGGGCCCCCCGAGCGCGGTGCCGGCCCCGCCGGGCCGGGGGCAGCGGGCGGGGGTCTCCCGGCGCGGCGCTGCCTCTGCCGGCCGGAGGAGCCGCTTTCCTGCCGGAGCCGCGCTGCGCCCGGGGCCGGGAGCACGGCTTCGCATCTTCCAGCCTCCCTCGCTGTGGTATTATTTTAGGATCTCATCAATGTGTTTTAAGGATTTTGGGGCTATTCTAAGAGCTCTTAGGAATATTTAGGGCTTTTTTTTAAAGGTTCTTTGGGGTTTTTTAGGGGTGTTTTAAAGTAGGGCATCTTTATTTTATTTTAAGGGCATTCTGTGGCTCTTTTTATGTTTTTGTGGGAGTTTTAAGACATTTTGAAGATGAGGGGTTTTTTTAGTGTATTTTTATGGGGTTTTATGGTCTTTTCTTGGCATAGAGGCTGAGGGGCAGCTTGAGGGGCACTGTGGGGGCTTGAGTGTGACAGAGGCTGGGAGCTGAGGGAGGAACGGGGGGGGGACAGTGGGTGACACAGAGAGATGCTGAGGGGGGCAGGGGCAGCTGGAGGGTGACACAGAGAAGCTGGGGGCTGAGGGGCAGAGGAGAGGGATTAAGGGTGGCACACAGGAGCTGAGGGGCAGCTGAGAGGGGGCTTGAGGGGCAAAGGGGGGCTCGAGGGTGACAGCCAGAGCCTGAGGGCTGGGGGGCAGAGGGAGGGGTCAGGGGTGAAGGGAGAGGGTCTGAGGGCTGGACAGTCCAGTGGAGATCAGGGCTACAGGGTACAGCTTAGGAGGCAAGATAGGGTACAGGTGTGGCACCCCTCACACCACCCGTACCTCACCCTACGCAGCCTTTTCCCTTTTCACCCCCGACAACAGCAGCACAGCGCAGCACAGCAAGCCTGACTGCGAGACCACACCGGAAGCCTCCCAGTGGGACAGGGCAGCGACCCTCGCACCAGGACAGCGCCAGAACCCTCAGAGGACAACAGGACCCGCTGCTAAAAGGTAGGGATGACATCTGTGGGCTAGAGAGCAACAGGATGGGGTTTGGAGGCTGAGCAGGCTTCCTTGAGTGGTTTTTTTTTTTGCAGGGCTATTAAGAATATTTAGGGGAATTTTGAAGGCTTTCTCTGGTGTCTTTTAGAGAATTGTTATACCTTCCTAATGGCTGTTTTTGAATTCCTTGGTGCGTTTTTAGGGTAAGGATGAGGGTCTGACAGGATGCCCACTGAAAATGTGGAGTATTACTGGTGTGCTTTGGGAAGGTGCCAGTGGAGGGCCAGTGGGTAAGGTGCCATGATGCTGGTCTGAAGGTTGTGATTTCTGAGCAAAGCAAGGTGGTTGTGGTTAGGGTTTTATGGTGGCAGATTTCTCGAGGAGAATTCCAGCGCAGAAAAAACCAAGCCCCAAGATTTGTACTGTCAGTTTGCAACGCATATTCGGCATGAAAAAAAAAAAAGGCTGAGTACTTGGGGGTGGGAGATTTGGACTGGGAGAAATCCTGGGCCGTTTTGACATTAGGGAGGCAAAAGGAAACCTGGGACCTGACAAAACAGGGGGATTGCAGGGCCATGGAAATAAATGAGGGATATCTACATGGTGAAAGCAAATTCAGCAGCCCGGGTTCCTGGCGTCAGTTTGTAGGGCTCCCTTGGGACTGTCAGGGAAGCACAAGTTTGGAGCGGGGACAGCTGGGGTCTGAACATATCCTTCCATGTTTGGATTATTTTCAGTCAGCCTCACCCTAAGTCCCAGGGGGCTCTGGGCAGAAACACAGGCCCTTTTCCCTGGGAAAGAAAACTCACCAGTCCAGATTCCTGATATCAGTTTGTAGGGCTCCCTTGGGACTCTCAGGGCAGCACAAGTTGGAGGTGGGGACAACTTCGGTCTGGGGTACCTCTTTCGATGTATTGACCTTTTGCAGTCAGGTCCCAGCTCAGGGCCAGGGGCCCCTGGGCACATCCTTTGGCCATTTTGCCTGGGAAAGAAAACTCACCAGTCCAGGTTCCTGATATCAGTTTGTTGGGCTCCCTTTGGTCTATCAGGGCAGCACAAGTTTGAGATGGGGACAACTTCGGCCTGAGATATGTAATTGGATGTATGGGTTCTTTGCAGTTAGGTCCCAGCTCAGGACCAGGGTCCCCTGGGCACATGCCTTGATTTTGAGGAAGTTTCTGTTTAGAATGTATGATTTTTTTTGGCTTAAAGTAAAAAATTTATATTTTATTTTTAGTGAGGTTTATTTTTTTTGTTGCTTACTGCTATATTTTGTGATATTTGTGTTAGGTTAGTTGTAGGGATAGCTTTACTTTTATACGTTGAAACGAGGGTCGTGCGTACTGGTGTTCTTAAAGGTTTAATATTTTTATGGTTCTGATGTGTTAGGTTAATGAAATTAAGAAGTTTACAAGACTTTTTTTTGTTTTTATTTCGATACGGGCAGGGTTTTCTTAGTTTTAAGGATTTGTTTGGCATAGATTTTAGAGGCGTAATTGAGGGGATAGGACAGGGTGTCTCTGTTAATCTATTTGGCAATTTGTATACTGGGTAAATAAAATTAATATTTTGGTAGAATTTTTGGATTTTGTTAGTTTATTTATTTATGAATTTGTGTGCCTGCAGCTGTAGTGTCTCTGCTGCAAGTCTCAGTATCCATTCATGTTTGTGTGCGTCAGGCAGTCCACTCGTGTACCAGCGAGACCCCCCTGCAAGCGGTCGCAGAGCCGCTCCTTCGCTCTCCTGGGAATTCGGGGAGCGGCACACAGCTCTGCGACGAAGCCTTGATCTTGGTCACTTGAAGGTGGCACCAGGGAGCCTCAGGAGCGGCCGAGGAGTTGCTGTAAGTCGGGGAACTACTAGTGAGGGGGACCAGGGTCCACTCGAGTTTTGGGAACGCCACCTCACCTCGCCTGCTCTTCAGCCAGGCAGACCCTGCCAGGAGGGCGTGGGCGAAGCATGCGGCCCGAGGAGCCCGGCGTTCTCAGGAGAATAATGGTGAGCACAGAATTGCTGAGTTGTGGCTGCTGTGCGGCTGAGACCGTGCAGTGATGTTTGGTGTTCTCGATTGTAGCTGAGCACGGGACCACAGCCCGGTGACCATAGGACATTCCCCGCTGGGGAGGCAGCCTCCATTGCCAGGCGACGTGGATTCTCATGCCCAGATGCCAGAGAGATAAGTGGAGGGCTAAGGCCCACAGAGGGGGTGAAAGCGGGGTGCTGGGAGGGCATTTTGAATGAGCTTTGGGGGTCGGGATGTGCAAGAAGTGTCCCCTTAGATCAGCTAAAGGGAAAGTGTCTGTTTTGATCACAGTGCTGAGGTGCTCAGGGCAGAGCAGTTTTGGTGTGTGTCCTGTCACTTGTCTCTGGTGCATTCTGTGTTCTTTGGGTCTCTCGGTCCTTTCTTCTCCTCAAAAGCTCTCTCTCCCTGTCCTGTGTCACGGGTGTCTGCACGTATTTGTCCCACAACTGCTCTGCCCTGCTGCATAGCCTGTAATAGCACAAGTCCTGGGGACTTGAAATTTGTAATTTGCGGTGTAGTTGGGCTCTAGATTGTATGGGGAGATTGACATAACATGTTTGGTGCTGTGAAGTTGTCCTGCAGCCATTTGACACTAGTCCTAACTTCCTTTCAGGTGCTGACAATTCAAATCCGTGGCAGAGAGCCCCAGTCCTGGGTGAGGGTGTTGCCATGATCAGGTCAGTCATTGTTTGCATTTGCAGGGGCAGCCTGAATGGTGACCATGTTACAGCAGTGTTCTTTGCCTTTATTTTTAGGAGCTCCAGACAGATAGCAGCAGTCAAAGTGGACCAAAGCAGTTGTTTTTGCTCAGCTTTTGGTTTTTGGTGGAACTGTAAGCATCCACTGTTGTTTGTGTGCTTTAGGGAATCCACTCAGAGTACTTATACCACTGTCTCCAACTGGCTGATGGACCAGTTTTCATGCACGTGTGGTCTTGCCAGAAGCATTACAGGACCCTGTGACAGAGCTTTCCAATTTTGCATTTCAAGGACCCCTCCTGGTAACCCACAGGAATGGGCAAGGAGTTGTGGTGTGGCAGGGAAGAGGAGCGAGGGTACCCTCAAGTTGCAGCAATGCCAAGTCACCTTGTCTGCCCTTAACCTAGGTGTGCCTTGAGATGACGGTGTCAGAATCCAAGCGCGCCTGAGGTGTGTGGCCCAAGACTTCTTGGGAGACGGTGAGTAGCAGAATTGTCAGGTTCTGGCCCATGTGCTGTTAAGGTAGTGCGCTGACGTTTGGTTTTCTTTCTCTTGGCAGAGCAAGAGATAACAGCCTGGTGACAACTGGAACTTCCCAGACAGGCAGGAGGCCTCGTTCTGCACCTGATGGGGATTTGCATCCCCAAATATGTGCAAGATAAGGTGAGAGCTACAGCCCACAGAGGGGATGGAAGAGAGGTGCCGGGTTGGGACTCCCCAGGAGGGGTTTTTGAGTCAGTTTTGGAGATGGGGATGTCCAAGAAGTGTCCCCTTAGGCCAGCTAAAGGGAAAGTGTCTGTTTTGATCACAGTGCTGAGGTGCTCAGGGCAGAGCAGTTTTGGTGTGTGTCCTGTCACTTGTCTCTGGTGCACTCTGTGTTCTTTGGATCTCTCGGTCCTTTCTTCTACTCAAAAGCTCTCTCTCCCTGTCCTGTGTCACAGGTGTCTGCACGTATTTTTCCCACAGCTGCTCTGCCCTGCTGCATAGCCTGTAACAACACAAGTCCTGGGGACTTGAAATTGGCAGTGCAAGGTTTAGTTGGGCTCTAGATTTTATGGGGAGATTGACATAACATGTTTGGTGCTGTTAAGTTGTCCTGCAGCTGTTTGACACTAGTCCTAACTTCCTTTCAGACGAAGACAGTTCAGATCAGTGGCAGGGAGCCCCAGTCCTGGGGTGAGGGTGTTGCTATGATCAGGTCAGTCATTGTTTGCATTTGCAGGGGCAGCCTGAATGGTGACCGTGTTACAGCAGTGTTCTTTGCCTTTATTTTTAGGAGGTCCCGACAGTTAGCAGCAGTCAAGGCCCTGTGTGCCAGGTGAGCAGTGGACAGAAGCAGTTGTTCTTGCTCAGGTTTCAAGATTTGGTGCAATTGTAAGCATCCATTGTTGTTTGTGTGCTTTAGGGAATCCACTCAGAGTATGCCAAGCCCCTGTCACCAACAGCTGATGGCCTGGATTTCCGTGCTTGTGAGCCCTCTGGAAGGTGTTGCAGGACTCTGAGATGAAGCCTTGAAATTCTGTATTTCAAGATTGCATCAGGGTTGCCTTTGGCAATGGCTGAGGAGTTGTGGTGAGTCGCCGAGGTAGGGAGGGGGAGCCAAGGTCCACTCGTGTTTCAGCAATGCTGAGTCTCTTTGTCTCTTCTTAACCCAGGCAGACCCTGCGATGACGGTGGCAGCCTCTGAGCCTGGCCAAAGTGTGTGGCCCGAGCATTCTCAGGAGAATGGTGAGTAGCAGAATTGCTGGGTTTTGTCCATTGTGCAGCTAAGATCATGCAGTGATGTTTGGTGTTCTCGATTGTAGCTGAGCACGGGACCACAGCCCGGTGACCATAGGACATTCCCCGCAGGCGAGGCAGCCTCCATTGCCAGGCGACGTGGATTCTCATCCCCAGATGCCAGAGAGATAAGTGGAGGGCTAAGGCCCGCAGAGGTGGTGAAAGCAGGGTGCTGGGAGGGCCTTTAGGATCAGCTTTGGGGGTGGGCATGTGCAAGAAGTGTCCCCTTAGGCCAGCTAAAGGGAAAGTGTCTGTTTTGATCACAGTGCTGAGGTGCTCAGGGCAGAGCAGTTCTGGTGTGTGTCTTGTCACTTGTCTCTGGTGCACTCTGTGTTCTTTGGGTCTCTCGGTCCTTTCTTCTCCTCAAAAGCTCTCTCTCCCTGTCCTGTGTCACGGGTGTCTGCACGTATTTTTCCCACAGCTGCTCTGCCCTGCTGCATAGCCTGTAATAGCACAAGTCCTGGGGACGTGAAATTGTTAATGCAGGGTGTAGTTGGGCTCTAGATTGTATGGGGAGATTGACATAACATGTTTGGTGCTGTGAAGTTGTCCTGCAGCCGTCTGACACTAGTCCTAACTTCCTTTCAGGTGCAGACAGTTCAGGTCAGTGGCAGAGGGCCCCATTCTTGCGTGAGGATTTTCCCATGATCAGGTCAGTCATTGTTTGCATTTGCAGGGGCAGCCTGAATGGTGACCATGTTACAGCAGTGTTCTTTGCCTTTATTTTTAGGAGCTCCAGACAGATAGCAGCAGTCAAAGTGGACCAAAGCAGTTGTTTTTGCTCAGCTTTTGGTTTTTGGTGGAACTGTAAGCATCCACTGTTGTTTGTGTGCTTTAGGGAATCCACTCAGAGTACTTATACCACTGTCTCCAACTGGCTGATGGACCAGTTTTCATGCACGTGTGGTCTTGCCAGAAGCATTACAGGACCCTGTGACAGAGCTTTCCAATTTTGCATTTCAAGGACCCCTCCTGGTAACCCACAGGAATGGGCAAGGAGTTGTGGTGAGGCAGGGAAGAGGAGCGAGGGTACCCTCAAGTTGCAGCAATGCCAAGTCACCTTGTCTGCCCTTAACCTAGGTGTGCCTTGAGATGACGGTGTCAGAATCCAAGCGCACCTGAGGTGTGTGGCCCAAGACTTCTTGGGAGACGGTGAGTAGCAGAATTGTCAGGTTCTGGCCCATGTGCTGTTAAGGTAGTGCGCTGACGTTTGGTTTTCTTTCTCTTGGCAGAGCAAGAGATAACAGCCTGGTGACAACTGGAACTTCCCAGACAGGCAGGAGGCCTCGTTCTGCACCTGATGGGGATTTGCATCCCCAAATATGTGCAAGATAAGGTGAGAGCTACAGCCCACAGAGGGGATGGAAGAGAGGTGCCGGGTTGGGACTCCCCAGGAGGGGTTTTTGAGTCAGTTTTGGAGATGGGGATGTCCAAGAAGTGTCCCCTTAGGCCAGCTAAAGGGAAAGTGTCTGTTTTGATCACAGTGCTGAGGTGCTCAGGGCAGAGCAGTTTTGGTGTGTGTCCTGTCACTTGTCTCTGGTGCACTCTGTGTTCTTTGGATCTCTCGGTCCTTTCTTCTACTCAAAAGCTCTCTCTCCCTGTCCTGTGTCACAGGTGTCTGCACGTATTTTTCCCACAGCTGCTCTGCCCTGCTGCATAGCCTGTAACAACACAAGTCCTGGGGACTTGAAATTGGCAGTGCAAGGTTTAGTTGGGCTCTAGATTTTATGGGGAGATTGACATAACATGTTTGGTGCTGTTAAGTTGTCCTGCAGCTGTTTGACACTAGTCCTAACTTCCTTTCAGACGAAGACAGTTCAGATCAGTGGCAGGGAGCCCCAGTCCTGGGGTGAGGGTGTTGCTATGATCAGGTCAGTCATTGTTTGCATTTGCAGGGGCAGCCTGAATGGTGACCGTGTTACAGCAGTGTTCTTTGCCTTTATTTTTAGGAGGTCCCGACAGTTAGCAGCAGTCAAGGCCCTGTGTGCCAGGTGAGCAGTGGACAGAAGCAGTTGTTCTTGCTCAGGTTTCAAGATTTGGTGCAATTGTAAGCATCCATTGTTGTTTGTGTGCTTTAGGGAATCCACTCAGAGTATGCCAAGCCCCTGTCACCAACAGCTGATGGCCTGGATTTCCGTGCTTGTGAGCCCTCTGGAAGGTGTTGCAGGACTCTGAGATGAAGCCTTGAAATTCTGTATTTCAAGATTGCATCAGGGTTGCCTTTGGCAATGGCTGAGAAGTTGTGGTGAGTCGCCGAGGTAGGGAGGGGGAGCCAAGGTCCACTCGTGTTTCAGCAATGCTGAGTCTCTTTGTCTCTTCTTAACCCAGGCAGACCCTGCGATGACGGTGGCAGCCTCTGAGCCTGGCCAAAGTGTGTGGCCCGAGCATTCTCAGGAGAATGGTGAGTAGCAGAATTGCTGGGTTTTGTCCATTGTGCACCAAGATCATGCAGTGATGTTTGGGGTTCTCGATTGTAGCTGAGCACGGGACCACAGCCCGGTGACCATAGGACATTCCCCGCAGGCGAGGCAGCCTCCATTGCCAGGCGACGTGGATTCTCATCCCCAGATGCCAGAGAGATAAGTGGAGGGCTAAGGCCCACAGAGGTGGTGAAAGCAGGGTGCTGGGAGGGCCTTTAGGATCAGCTTTGGGGGTGGGCATGTGCAAGAAGTGTCCCCTTAGGCCAGCTAAAGGGAAAGTGTCTGTTTTGATCACAGTGCTGAGGTGCTCAGGGCAGAGCAGTTCTGGTGTGTGTCTTGTCACTTGTCTCTGGTGTACTCTGTGTTCTTTGGGTCTCTCGGTCCTTTCTTCTCCTCAAAAGCTCTCTCTCCCTGTCCTGTGTCACGGGTGTCTGCACGTATTTTTCCCACAGCTGCTCTGCCCTGCTGCATAGCCTGTAATAGCACAAGTCCTGGGGACGTGAAATTGTTAATGCAGGGTGTAGTTGGGCTCTAGATTGTATGGGGAGATTGACATAACATGTTTGGTGCTGTGAAGTTGTCCTGCAGCCGTCTGACACTAGTCCTAACTTCCTTTCAGGTGCAGACAGTTCAGGTCAGTGGCAGAGGGCCCCATTCTTGCGTGAGGATTTTCCCATGATCAGGTCAGTCATTGTTTGCATTTGCAGGGGCAGCCTGAATGGTGACCATGTTACAGCAGTGTTCTTTGCCTTTATTTTTAGGAGGTCCCGGTAGTTAGCAGCAGTCAAGGCACTGTGTGCCAAGTGAGCAGTGGACAGAAGGAGTTGTTCTGGCTCATGTCTCCATTTCTGGTGCAATTCTAAGCATCCACTCTTAGTTACTTTGTTTTATTTTAGTCAGTCATCTTGCAAGATATCTCTGGTCCGGATGTCGAAGGCCAGGTGGGTGCAAGCGTAAGGTCTGGGTGGGTGTGCTTTTCAGGGCAGGGGGATGTTGTTTTCACAGAATCTCAGTGTGGGTTTTTTTGCTTTGTTTTTTTTGCAGGTGCTGTCGCTGCCCTAGCTGTGTGAAGGAACAGAGGCGAGCGGGAGAGTTGGCATTTTGGCACGGTGACTCACAGGTGGCCCTTATGCAGCAGCATGCTAAGTGTGTACCTTTTTGTTTTTCAGGTATCCTCCAGGCAGCCTGTGGAGTCAAATTGAGACTTCAGGTGGGCTGGGGCAGCGGTGTGTCGGAGTTTCAGGGATTCCTCTTTCCGTGGGCACTAGTTGCATTTTCTGTTTTGTCTTAGGTACCCTGAGGAGGAGCGTAGCTGAAGTTTGGAAACGGCAGCACCGAAGCGGATGTACAGAACGTCTCGCTGTTCACATCCAACTGACATGGGATTCCATCCGGTTGTCTTGCAAAAGCTAAGTGCTGGGGCCAGTAGGTGGGAGATGGGGGAAAAACCTTCACTATCACAGGAGGCTATTTGATGTTAGCTTGGAGAAGAGGCCCATAGTGGGACGGGCCCCTCGGGAGGGAGAGGGTTTCTCCTCAGCCCCCCCAGAGTCTTCGCCGGGCAGGGCAGTTCCGATCCCTCTCCGCGTTCTCGTGACGTTCGCATCGGCGGCCTTCTTTGACTCTCGACGTTGTCGTGGATCTTTTCACCATAGGAGCCCGCCTTCATGTCTGGAGCTATAGCTACAGTCACCCTGTAGTCATTTCTTCCTTCTCTAGGCCTACTGAGCTTCTTAGGCTTTCTCTTAAGTGCTTTGGCACTAACATCTTGAAAGGAGTTGCATGTCATCATCAAGTGCTACTGCCCTAGGGCTTTCTTTTCTTTGGCATCATCAGCCCATGGCTCATCTTGGGCGAGGAATCTTGGGTCCATAAGGTGAAATTGCCAGGCAGTTTCCACTTGTGTCTGTGTCACGTTGTCTGTGTCTGTGTCACGTTGTCTGTGTCTGTGTCACGTTGTCTGTGTCTGTGTCACGTTGTCTGTGTCCGTGTCACGTTGTCTGTGTCTTAGGCCTTTGTTACATCTCCATGCTTTAGCAACATCATTTTGTGCCGTATCGGCCATATTTTGCTCACGTACCTTCCTGGATATCAATTATTCTGGCATCTTTACTTATTTACTTTTTGGGACCGGACGATGTACACAAGATGTTCTCATCCATCTTCATTCTCAGTTTTGGTAGCCCTTCTCTTGGACTTCCGTACGGATCTTATTAGCCCTTCATCACCTGACCACAGTAGTTCCGTAGCATCTGCCTTCTCAAAGGATATAGGGCTCAAAAATTAGTCTTCTGGAGAATTATATCAAGTCCTCACTTATCTTGTATCTCTGTCGGCTGACGTTGTATGCACTGATGTTGCACCTACCTGTGTCGGCTTCTATTGTATGTGCGTATGTTGCGCCTACCTATGTTGGCTTATGTTGTTTGTGCTTATACTGTATGTACCTACGTTGCTTTATGTTGTTTGTGCTTATACTGTATGTACCTACGTTGCCTTATGTTGTTTGTGCTTACACTGTATGTACCTACGTTGCCTTATGTTGTATGCACCTCTGTTGTGGCAATTATGATCAGAGCTGCCTTGCCCGGGCACGTAGTCACGCTCAGGTAGAGCAGTTATAAAGCTTTGCCGTTCATCTGTTCTCTACGGGGTTTGGGGTACAACCCTGATGGGCCCAGAGTTGGTATAGCTCCTAGCTCTCAGATAGTCAGTCACTGACCGCCTCCCCTTGTCTCGTAGGTCCCCGGGTCCCTACAGAATTTCCTGGAATCTACCATTTGACATGGAGGTCCTGCGGTCAGAAGAAGCGTTTAAACATATTCTTCAGTGCAGCGTTTCACGTAAGGGTGGCAGCCAGCGTGTCAGCAGAAGAATGTGTGAGAGTGTGACTGTCTGTGTCTGTCTGTGAGAGTTTGTGTGTGCTTGTGTCTGCAGCTGTGTGTGTGTGTGTGTGTGGAGCAGTTCCAACCTTGTGTGTATGGCCTTTGCCTTTCAGGGGGGGTTTTCATCAGGCAGGAGGATTTTTTGGGAGTCTCCGGAGCGAGTTGCCGTGAATGTGAGTTTGTGCGTAACGCGAAGGGGGCGTGCACGTCGGCGGAGGGTTTTGCGCCGTTTTTGTTCCAGGTGCGTCATAACAATAAAAGCGTTGTGGACTTTTCTGAAATGGAGACACGGTTATATTGTGTCAATATGTATTTGGCTTGTAATACATTATATTGTTCTGTCTTTGCAGTTGTTCCTGTCTTTTGATGTATTTTGCTGTATGTAAATTGGACTTGTACTTGTGTGCCTAGGTATGATGTATTCTTTGTTTTATTTGTCTCTGTATTTGCATTTGTATACGTTGTTTCCCTGTGTATTGCTGAAGTTTAAATTAACGGAATAAAGATTAATCAGCCCTAATAATGATACCTCTTACCCTCTGCCCCGCCCACCATTCATCTCCTGTCTTTCTTCGGTGTGGTTGAGTCGTATCATTTTCACCCTTTTTCTCCCTTTGCCTCTTACTTTCCTCTTTAGTCTATTCCTCACTTTATCCTTCCATGTGTAACTCTTTGTCTCTGGCTGTGTTTTCCTTTGTTTCCATTTCTAACACATCTCTATGTTTCTCTAACCCTATTTCCTTCTCACCCTGTCTATTTTCTTCCATTCCTCTACATGTATTTCCCCATGTCTCTTTGTCTGTCTCTTTCAATCTAGGTTTCACTATGTTTTCTTTTTTTTTTTCTCTTTGTCAGCCTTTGTCTTTCTAACACTTGCTATCATTTTCTTTGTCTCTAACCCTTTTTCCTTTTCTGTCCATCTTTAATTTTTTGTGTTTCTAACTCTCTATTTCTTTCTCTCTTGAACCCTACCTTGTGTTCAGTCTCTCCATTTGTTTTCCTGTAGGTTTTCAGCTCTATTTCTTCTTTTTCTTGTCTATTTCCTTTTCTCTTTCATTTCAAGTGCTTCCTTTTCTCTTTGTCTTTCACTCTTTTTCTCTTTACCCCTCCTTTCTTTTGCCTTTCTCTTTCCAATCTGACTTTTTTGGTTTTTCTTTTTATCACTGACTCTTATTTTTCTTGCTCTGTTTTCTTCTTACTCTCTTCTCTTCCTTTTCTTTTTCTCGCTCTTTCTTCTTGCTCTCCTCTCACTCTCTCCTCTTCTTCTTCTCACTCTCCTCTTCTTCTCACACTCTCCTCTTCTTCTCATTCTCTCGTCTTCCTCCTCTCTCCTTTTCTTCTTCTCGCTCTCTCCTCTTCTTCTCACACTGTCTTCATCTCTCTCCTTCTCACTTTCTCCTCTTCCTCCTCTTTCTTCTTGCTCTGACTCTCTCCTCTTCTTCTTACTCTCTCCTCTCCCTCTCCTCTTCTTCATCTCACTCTCTCCTCTTCTTCTCACACTCTCCTTTTCTTCATCTCACTCTCTCCTTCTCACTCGCTCCTCTTCCTCCTCTCTCCTCTTCTCACTTTCTCCTCTTCCTCCTCTCTTCTTCTTCCTCTCTCCTCTTCTTCTCACTCTCTCCTCTTCTTCTCACTCTCTCCTCTTCTCACGCTCTCTTCTCACACTCTCTCCTCACACTCTCTTCTTCATCTCTCTCTCCTTTTCTCCTCACTCTCTCCTCTTCCTCCTCTCTCCTCTTCTTCCTCTCACTCTCTCCTCTTATTCTTCTCACCCTCTCCTCTTCTTCATCTCACTCTCTCCTTTTCTTCTCACTCTGTCCTCTTCCTCCTTTCTCCTCTTCTTCTCACTTTCTCCTCTTCTTCTCACTTTCTCCTCTTCCTCTCTCTTCTTCTTCCTCACTCTCTCCACTTCACACTCTTTTTCTTCTCACTCTCTCCTTTTCCTCTTCTCTCCTTTTCTTCTCACTCGCTCTTCTTCCTCCTCTCTCCTTTTCTCACTTTCTCCTCTTCCTCCTCTCTTCTTCTTCCTCCTCTCTCCTCTTCTTGTTCTCACTCTCTCCTTCTTCTCACTTTCTCCTCTTCCTCCTCTCTCCTCCTCTTCCTCCTCTCTCCTCGTCTTCCTCCTCTCTCCTCGTCTTCTCACTCTCTTCTTCATCTCTCTCTCCTTTTCTCCTCACTCTCTCCTCTTCCTCCTCTCTCTTCTTCTCACTCTCCTCTCTCTCATCTTCCTCTTCTCTCTCTCCTTTTCTTCCTCTCACTTACTCCTCTTCCTCCTCTCTTCCTCTTGTCACTCTCTCCTCTCTTCTCACACTCACTTCATCTCTCTCTCCTTTTCTTCTCTCTTTCTCCTCTCTCCTCTTTCTCCTCTCTCCTCTTTCTCCTCTCTCCTTCTCACTCTCTCCTCTTCTCACTGTCCTCTTCTTCTCACACTCTCTTCTTCATCTCACGCTCTCCTTTCCTTCTCACTCTTTCCTCTTCCTCTTCTCTCCACCACTTCTTCGCACTTGCTGCTCTTCCTCCTCTCTCCTTCTCACTCGCTGCTTTTCCTCCTCTCTCCTATTCTTCTTCTCTCTCTCCTCTTCCTCCTCTCCCTCTCCTCTTCTTCCTCTCACTTACTCCTCTTCCTCCTCTCTCTTCCTCTTGTCACTCTCTCCTTTCCTTCTCACACTCTCTTCTTCCTCTCACGCTTTCCTCTTCTTGCTCTCTCCTTCTCACACTCTTCTTCATCTCTCTCCCTTTCTTCTCACTCCTCTTCCTCCTCTCTCCTCTTTTTCTTCTCACTCTCTCGTCTTCCTCCTCTCTCTTTTTCCTTTTCTCGCTCTCATCTTCCTCCTCTCTACTTTTCTTCTTGTCTCTCCTCTTCTTATCACTCTCTCCTCTTCTTCTCACTCTCTCCTCCTCTTTCTCTTTTTCCCCTTTCTGTACTTAGAATAAAAAAGCAGGAGTAGAAAATACCGTGCTCCGAGGAAGTAAAAAAAAGAAAAACAACTTTAAAAATAAAAATTTCTACTCCCTGGGAGCATCAAAGTAAAAATAAAAATTTTTACTCCTTGGTAGCATCAAATTTTCTACTGCTGCGCCTGACATTTTTATATTTATATATATATGTATAGGGGGGGTAGGGGAGGGGTCTGTCTGGTAGCCACACCCCCACTCTGAATCCTCCATCTACCCTAACCCCTTCCCTGACCCACCCTCCACCCCCTCCCCCACACCCTGACCCCACCCCTAACCACGCCCCCAATGCTGACCCCCCTCCCCCAATGCTGACCCCTCCCCCTAACCCCCACCCCTGTCCTTACCCCCTCCCCTGGCCCCGCCCCCAGCCACACACCCTCCCCTGACTTCTATTAAGATATCCATTAGGATACGTATAAAAATCTGAAATAAAATATAATAGGAATAAATGTAAGAAATTATGAAAATATAATTTTCCATCAATATCCATTACAAATCCGAATGTGAATATAAATATGAAAAATAGAAAAATAAAGCGTATTGAAATGCAGCTTAAGAGTAAAGCTTTTTTCTTTCGGTTCCTATCGGGTCGCAGGCAGGCTTTTTGTTCCGTTCTTTCCCGCGCGGACGCTTTGGGGCGTTCGCTGCCGAGGCCGTGCCGGCGGGGACGGCGCGGTGCTGCCGCCGTGTGGGCAGAGAGCGGTACTGCAGCCCGCCGCCCGCGGCCGCCATCTTGGGAGTGGCTTGGCGCGGACTCGCTTGAAAAGTGCTGCCGCCTTGTGGGCACAGGGCGGTACTGCAGCCCGACCGGCCGCTTGGGAGTGGCTTGGCGCGGACTCGCTTGAAAAGTGCTGCCGCCTTGTGGACACAGGGCAGTACTGCGGCCCCGCCGCCCGCAGCTGCCCTCTTAGGAGTGGCTTGGTGCAGACTCGCTTGAAAAGTGCTGCCGCCTTGTGGACACAGGGCGGTACTGCAGCCCGACCGGCCTCTTGGGAGTGGCTTGGCGCGGACTCGCTTGAAAAGTGCTGCCGCCTTGTGGACACAGGGCGGTACTGCAGCCCGGCCGCCCTCTTGGGAGTGGCTTGGCGCGGACTCGCTTGAAAAGTGCTGCCGCCTTGTGGACACAGGGCGGTACTGCGGCCCCCCAGCCAGCGCCCGGCAAAATCACCGAGACGGGGCGAGGGGCGGGAGCGAGCGGCGAGCGGGGCGGTGTCTGTGAGTGAGGGGAGGGCTGGAGGCGGCTCCGCGGCGGCGCCGGATTAGGATGGCAGCGGCGAGGGAGGCTTTCTGTCCCGTTCCGGCCGCCGTCCGTACCGGAACGCTTTGTGCTTTTCTGTCCCTCGCCGGCCGCCGTCCCCCACGTGTCGGGAGCCCGGCGCCGCCGTGATGGCGGCGGGCGGTGGGACCGGGCTCGGGCGGCTCTGGAGGCGCTGCTGGAGGTGGGATTCGGGGCCCGGCGCGCTGAGGGCGGCGGCACCGGGGGGACAGCGGGGGAGGGCGGGCGGGAGCAGCCGGAGGGGACCCGGCACCGGGAATGGGATTGGGGGGGGGCGGGACACACGGACAGGCCCCGGAGCCCCCGGGACCCCCAAAACTCCACCGAGACCCCCAAAAAACCCCCCGGGACCCCTCAGAACCCTCTGGGACCCCCCAAAAATAACCGGGAGCCCCCCGTTCCCGCAGGGCGAAGGCGCTGGCGCTGACCGGGAACCGGGGAGTGGAGCCGGCCGTGGACTGGTGAGGGGGGACCCCAAGAACACTCCCGGCACCCCCAAAAATACCCGGCGGGATCCCCCAAAAACAGCCCCGGGACCGCCAAAAACAGCCTCGGGAACCCAAAAATTCCCTTCAGGACCCCAAACCCCCGCCCAGGACCCCCAAAATTCCTCCCAAAAACCCCCTGAAACCTCCAAACTTCTCCCCGGGACTCGAAAGCCCTCCCTGGGACGCCCAAAATTCTCTTTGGGACCCCAAAACTCCCCCTGGGACCTCCAAATTTCCCTTTAGGACCCCTGAAATTCCTCCTGGGACTCCCAAAACCCCCTGAGACCCCAAAAGTCCTCCTGGGATGCCCCAAAATCCTTCCAGAACCCCCCAGATCCCCCTCCAATTTTGGGTCCCCCCCCGATTCGGGGTTCCCCCCGGTTTTTGGGTCCCCAGGCTGGTGGCTCATGAGGACGACCCCGACTCGGACCCCGAACTCCCCCCGGGTTTGGGGGCGCCGCCCGCGGGCCTGGGGGGGCCCCGGCAGCCGCCGGCCCCCGAGGACGAGACCCAGAAGTGAATTTTGGGGGTCGGGGGGAATTTGGGGGTTGGGGAGGAAAATTTGGGGTATGAGGAGCTCAGGGATATTTTGGGGTTCAGAGTGGTTAATTCGGGGTTTCAGGGTGTTTATGGGAAGGGTTTTTGGGTATTCTCGGGAGGGCTTTGGGGTATTCTTTGGTGGGTTTTAGGATATTTTTGGGTGGATTTTTTGGGGTATTTTTGGGAGGGTTTTGGGCTGGTTTCGGGGCATTTTATGGTGAGTTTTTTGGATATTTTTAGGAGGGTTTGGGTAATTTTGGGTGGGTTTTTTGGGGGCATTTAGGACGATTTTGGGGTATTTTTGGGTGGGTTTTGGGCTGAAGGCGGCTCAGCGGCGGCGCTGGAGAAGGATGGCAGCGGCGAGGGGGGCCCGGCGGGGCCCTGCCTTTGCCAGCCCCTCCTGCCGCCCTCCTTGGAATGGTTTGGGGCAGTATGGGGTTATTGAGGTAGGAGTGATTATTTTGTTGTTGTTGATTTAATGTGGGGTTTTTTTGTTTGTTTGTTTGTTGTTGTCGTTTGATGTATTTGGTTTGTAGAGCAGGAACTGTAGACAGAATCCTGCAGAAGTAATATGGAATTTGTCCTCCCAAAACCCGCCCGGCTTCCAACCACTTTCAGCACGTGGTCTTCCTTAGCAGCACATGGTTCCCCCACACTTGGGAGCCGGTGCACTCTACTTTTCTCTCCTCCTTTGCTGACAGATCCTGCTGAGGCTGAGGACAAAGCCCTACCCCTACACGGACAAGGCAGCAGACCTGGTTCGGGAAGCCAGCGTGCTCCAGGCTGCTCCAGGACTCTGATCAAACATCAGCATCCCCGTCTCTCACGTTGATGGTATGTGGTAACCCCTTAAGAACAGAATTCCACCTTTTTTAACCCTAAGCAGCAAACTGGGGATGGATAACTCTAGAAATCCTGTCATGTAAGGACCTCCAGGATTCAGCCCTCCATGTGTCCTTGGTATCAGAGGTTGGAATTGCAGAGTTGCCACTTTACCTCCAGACGTAATTTTTGATGTGGTTGTGCCACTTTAACAGTATTTGAAATCTCTCTTCGTGTTCTTGCAGCAGCATTTTCGAACCACAATGGAAATCTAGCCCTTCTGCCGGGAGCTGTTCACAGATTCGTGGAATCCCAGAAGGGTTTGGATGGGAAGGCACCTTTTTTTAAAGCTCGTCCCGTTCCACCCCCTGCCATGGGCAGGGACACCTTCCACCATGCCAGGGTGCTCTAAGCCCTGTCCAGCCTGGCCTTGGACACTTCCAGGGATCCGGGGGCAGCCACAGCTTCTGTGGGCAACCTGTGCTGAGGTGCCCTGAGGAAATGTGTGAGCCGGAGGGAGCCGGGGCCGGGCGGAGGGAGCCGAGCTGTGGGAATGGGCGAATGGAGGCGGGAGCGGGCGGGACTAGGCGAGCGTGGGCGAAAGCGGCCGAAAGGGGCCGAGGAGGCGAGCGGAGCCGAGCTTTGCCGAGTTCAGCCGAGGCGAGCCGAGCTTTGCCGAAGAGGCGAATGGAGGCGAATGCGGCAGGAAATAGCCGAGCGTGGCCGAAAGTAGCCGAAGCTGGCCGAGGAGCCGAGTCCAGCCGAACGGAGCCGAGCTCTGCCGAGCGCAGCAGCCCGGGCGGGGCGGAGCCGGGGCGCCGGGAGGATCCCCTCCTGTCCCTCTCTCTCCCGCTCCATGCTCCTGCCCGTGTTCAGTTACCTCTCTTTCCCCCGTTTCCGTGTCCCCCCCAAACCCGGCTCCTTCCTGTCCTGTCCTGTCCCTGCCCCTGCCCCGCTGCTCCGTTCCATTCCCCCTCTCGGTGGTGTGAGATGAGATTTGAGCCCTTTCTGACACCCACGCGTGCTCTTTGTGTTGTCAAATCCCGCGTGTGAGGCAGAAGCTCTCCCTGCCTCTTTTGCAGGTGGATGTGCCATTCAAAGCCCTGGAGGCAGGGCTGAGCACCGGCGAGCCGCGCGTGGCTGCTCTGCACAGGGGGCGTGGCAGGAAACACTCGCTGAGTGCCGGAGGAGCGAACGGGAGCCTTGGCCCTGCCATCCTCTGGGATCTCCGGGGACACTGCAAGCACTGGCAAAGAGCCGAGAGCCATGGGAGCAGCGCTGAGCGAGGCTGTGTCCCAGCCAAGGAGTTCCTCCTGTGTCCCTTAAGAGGATACCCCAGGGCTGGTTTTCTGCATCAAGACTTCTGATCAGACCATCTGTAGACCTCTGGCTTAATGTAAATATTTATTTATATGTTTGTCTCTGACAGCAAAGCACGTATCTCCTGACTTCCCTGCTATTCAGTATCTGCTGAACTGGCTGTGCATTTTTCCTAAGCTAAGGAAAACCCTCCCTCTGATTCTGTAATTTCCAAAGGAGCAGCATTGAGTCACTTGTGTTTTTCTTGTCTCCATAACTTTAGCTTGACTCGTGCTCAAGGACAGGAATGACTCAAGAACTGTATGTGGTGAATTGTTAGTTTGGCGGGGGTTTTTGCAAATTCAGGGCTAAAATGTGATGTAAGAAAAGGCTTTTATTGCAGCAATTAGATTTTTGCAGCATGGCAGATTTTCAAGCCTCTAAGTAAATCACTTCATTCAGATTTAAACTCTCTTGAAATATGCTTGATATGTTTTGGGGTTTTTTTCATTGTTATGCTACTTTTCGTTTTGGTTTGATTTGGCTTTCTTTTTTGCCTGGCGTGGGAAAATTTTACAGCTCTCACTTTTTTCTTCTCCAGTTGAGTATAGTGTTACCTTCTTAATTCAAAAACCATTTGCTGTATGGAAAAAGCACCTTGCCTTTGTGAAGGGCCAGGTGGGAACTGTTTTAATGGCCAGTGGCACAGCCCTGTAGCACACAATTCCCAGGAAGTGGGGAGCCCTCTGCCAGGCAGAGCCACCTGGCCAGGTTCCTGCGGGTGCTGCTGCTGTACCCGGCTGATGAGGTGAGAAGCAGCTTGGCTTTACTGCCAAAATAAAGCTCACCCGTTTTCCTATGAATCCCATCAAAGTGGTCCCAAAGGCTCTGTCACTCAGTCTCTGCTTCCATTGGTGTGGAGAGGCTGGATCCCAGTTATCACCCCAGCAGTGCCCCTGCCTCCCTTTTCCCCACTTTTCTGTTCCAGTCGTACGAAATATTCAGGCTTTGTTTTCTTCCCCCTGCGGTTCACTGCAGATCCCAGAAAACCCACAGGAGGGAAGATCATTCCTTGTGCTTCCACCTCCAGGTGAGAGAGGAGATGGTCACATCCTAGGAGCCTGATTTTGGAATGTTTTATGGAATTGGCCCAGTGGCTTTTACTTCTGGGCTTCCTGGAGTCTGTCCGTGGCAGGTCCAGCCCGTGCTTCAACTGAGAGCCCTCAGTCCGCAGGGAAATGAACCTTTGGGGAAGTTCTTACAGCTCTGCTTAGTGCTTTATGAATGGTGATGATTTTCTGGAAGTAGGCTGTCCATTCTGACCCTTTTTCTTCCCTCTCCCTGCAGACTGTACCTGCTGAGAGGCTGAGGTGAGACCAGGATCTGTAAAATCCCTGACTCTCTGTGTTTTCCCGAGGCTGAAGCCGTGTTTGCTGTCAGTGACGACAGGGTGGGAGATGCTAAACACTGAAAACTTTGGGGTTTTTCCCCTGAACTCCCCAAGACTCTCTGCAGCTGTGCCCTGTCTATCTCTTGAAAGAGTTTCTGGATTTACAAAGGTTTTTACATTCTGCAATATTTATCTATAACTCGATTAAAAAGAATCCTACTGTATCAATGTGGTGTTAATTACTTTGTTTGAGTCGGTTAATTAAAGCGAATTGTTGGTAAGGAGTTTGAGCATCCCTTAGTTGGAGCTGGCAGCTCTTATTTAATTTCTCTTCATTCCTTTAATTTCTTTCAATTATTTCTTAAGCCATTACTGCAATTAGGATGCACGGTAAGGACAAGAGCATTTCTGCCCTGCTGGATTGGGAAATCCGAGCCCAATTCCTTGGAGAGATTGAGGGGATGGGGATCTGTGCCTCAAGCTGGGTTTTGACAGTGGGAATTTGGTGAGGAAGGAAGAGGAGAGATCCCACGGAAAGTGGCTGAGGCCAGTTCCGCTGGCTTTGGGTGCTCCTACCCCCGAGAAAATCATCCTGGCTGAAGGGAACTGGAAGAAGCCAGGGGGCTGCGCCGGGGGCTGTGCAGGGACCCCAAACCCTGGTCAGGGGCGCTGGGCAGTGCCAGCTCCAGAGGAACGCTGCAGAGGGGCTGCGCTGGAGCCCCTCAGCTTCCATGCAGAGATGCTGGCACTGCGGGGCTTTCGGGACACTGCCGAGAGGCTCCGCTGCCAGAGCCGGGGAGTTCTCCCGTTCTTTTCTGTCGTGCTGGGCACCTGGCAAGTCCTTCGAGCCCCGCAGGCTGCCAGTGCCAGCGGAGCAGCTGGAATCACAGACGGTCACACAGAAACCGGGCCGGGAGAGCAAATGAGCTGTTCCATGTTGCTTTTCACAACGCGTTTTGGATTTATACCAGAATCTCTTCTCTCCCCTCAGACCCCGTACCCCTGACTTTTGAGTTTTCTCACAGAAATGTCTCGGCCTGCACCGGGAAAAAGAAAATTCCCTGGCACGGCGGGGAGCGGCGGGGTTTGGGGGTGCTGGGGCGGCACGGGGGTCCCCGCGCCCCGGCCGGTCTCGGTCAGCCCCGGGAAATCGCCGCCGCCGCCGGCTCGGCCCCGGCGCCGCCCCGGTGCTCCGGCCCGAGAGAGACCCCGACCCGCCCGCCGGGGCAGAGGCGGCACCGCCGGGAGCCGAAGCGGCAGCCCCGGGCCCATCCCGGCGGGCCGGGAGCGATGGCCCCGCCTCCATCCCGGGCGGGCCGGAGCCTCAGGGGCGGGGCCGGGCCGGAGCCTCAGGGGCGGGGCCGGCGCTGGCTCAGGTGCGCGGGACCGCGGGGCACCTGCGTGGGGTGGGGCCGAGGTTATTTAAGTGCCGGGAATCGCTGCAGCCGCCATTTGCTCACTCGGAGCGCAGTGCGGGTGGTGGGTTCTGTGCGGGCTCCGCAGCTTCGCCCTTCTCTCCTTCCCCCCCTTTACTCTTCCTTCCTCCTGCTCCCATTCCCCTTCTTTCCCTGCCTTTCCCCCGTTTTCCTCTCCTCCCCAAAGCCGACTGCTTTCGCTCCCCTTTTGTGCCCCCTTCTACTCTTCCTTCCTTCTGCTCCTATTCCCCTTCTTTGTCTTCCTCCTTTTCCTTCTCGCCCCATTTCGGCCTCCCCTCCCGTCCCACCATCTACCCTTCCTTCCTTCTCTCCATATTTCTGTTTTTTCTCCCCTAAACCCACTCTCCCTCCTCCCCCAAACGCGACCCCCCCACTCGTCCCTCACCTGTCCCTGCCCCGCTGCTCCGTTCCATTCCCTCTCTCTTCCCTCCTCTGTCCCGTCCCTCTTTCCCCCTGCCGGCCTTTCCCTTCCTCGCCCGCTTTCCTCCGCAGCCCGACCTCCCTCCCCACCTTCCCGCATGCCCCGCTCTGCTCCCCTGTTCTCGTTCCCCGTTCCCCTTTTCCTTCTTTCCTCGCAGCCGCGGGGCTCGGGGCGCCGCAGAATAAAGCCCAGAGGGCCGGAGCCGGCGCCCCCCGCCCTCGCTGGGGTCCCCACACGGGGCCGGAGCCGCTCTGCGGGTCCCCCCATTGCAGTCTAATACACGGCCCGACACTGCCGGGGTGCGGCTTTCCCGACATCACACTGGGGGTCGGGCTGGGGGTCCTGGGGAGAGGAGGGTGGGGAGGTAGGAAGGGCCCCCTCCGGAGGAGGGGGTCCGGGGGGGGGGGGGCGGGGTGGGAGGGGGGTGGGAATGGGTGGGTGGGGGGGGGTTGGGTGGGAGGGGGGGTGGGGGGGGGGTGGATGGGGTGGGAGGGGGTGTGGGAGGGGGGGGTAGGAGGGGTGGGGGGGGTGGGAGAGGGGGTGGGGGGGGTGGGAGGGGGGTGGGGGGGGTGGGTGGGGGGGGGTGGGGGGGGGTGGGTGGGTGGGGTGGGTGGGGGGGGGTGGGGGGGGTGGGTGGGTGGGGTGGGTGGGGGGGGGGGGGGGGAGCAGAGGGGGTCACGTCACTCTGCGCCGTGAACAGAAATAAAAAAAACACACGACCGGCTGTCCCCTCCAGCCACCCCCCCCCCCCCCCCCTCCCCACCACCCCCCCTCCCCCCCACCCCCCCTCCCCACCACCCCCCCTCCCCCCCACCACCCCCCCTCCCCCCCACCCCCCCTCCCCCCCACCACCCCCCCTCCCCTCTCCCCACCCCACCCTCCCCCCCACCCCCCCCCCTCCCCCCCACTCCTCCCCCCTGGTCCCCCTCCCGAGTAGGGGGTCCCGGAGAGGGGGCGGGGCTGGAGGGGGGAAGGTCCCCCCTCCACCCCGCCCCCCTCCCCCGGACCCCCTCCTCCGGAGGGGGCCCACCCTGGCCCCCCCCCCGGGACCCCCTCCTCCGGAGGGGGCCCTTCCTAATCCCCCCACCCTCCCGGGACCCCCTCCTAATGAGGGGGCCCTTCCTAACCCCCCCACCCTCCTCTCCCCAGGACCCCCTCCCGACCCCCAGCCCGACCCCCAGTGTGATGTCGGGAAAGCCGCACCCCGGCAGTGTCGGGCCGTGTATTAGACTGCAATGGGGGGACCCGCAGAGCGGCTCCGGCCCCGTGTGGGGACCCCAGCGAGGGCGGGGGGCGCCGGCTCCGGCCCTCTGGGCTTTATTCTGCGGCGCCCCGAGCCCCGCGGCTGCGAGGAAAGAAGGAAAAGGGGAACGGGGAACGAGAACAGGGGAGCAGAGCGGCAGTCGAGGGGAAGGGGACGAGGACAGGGGGCCGGTGGGGAGAGGTCGGGGTGTGCAGGGCAGGTGGGGAGGGGCCTGGGGGGAAGGCAGGGTGAAGGGAAAGAAAGATTGAAGGCAGCTTTGGGGAAGGAGGCGGAATGTGTGGAGGGGGAAAGGTATCACGGAAAGGCGGCAGGAGGAACCGGGAGCGCGTGGGGGGGAGCAGGGAGAGGGGGCACGGGGGAGCCCGGCTGGGGAGGGAAGGAACAGGGACAGGATGGAGGGACAGGGTAGTGTAGGGGTGAGTAGGGGAATAGAGACGGAGGACAAGGAAAGGGGTGTAGGGGGGCCCGCCCGGGAGGGAGGGAGGGGAGGGCTAGGGGGGAGAGGGAGGGGGGGGGGTTTGGGGGGGGGGAGGGTGTAGGGGGTGGGGGAGGGGAGGAAAGGAGGGTCGATAGGAGAGGTATAGAGAAAAAGAAATACAAAAGAAAAGAAATGCGCAAGAAAAGCAAAAGAAACAGAGATATAGAGCCCGACCGGTCGCAACCTCCCGCTCCGAGCGCCCAGCACCAAATGGCTCCGCCGGGCTCGCCCCGCGGTTTAAATAGCCGCGGCCCCGCCCCGCGCAGGCGCGCTGGGGCCCCGCGCACCTGTGCGCGCACCTGTGCTGGCCCCGCCCCCGGGCCCGCCCCCCGCCCGTAAATGGCGGCGGCTCCGCGCCCGCCCCGTGTTCTGTGTGGATGCTCGGGCGGACTGCGGCGGGACCGGCGCTCGGAGCTCCGTGCGGGGATCGGATCGGGGCAGCTCCCGGCCTGCGCGGCGTCCGAGGCGCTCAGCTGAGATCGGGATCGGGATCGGGATTTGGGTCCTGGGCCCGCCGGTGTCTGCTGGGGGAGCCGGGCAGAGCCGCTCCTTCCTCGGCGGGCAGGGAGGGGGTGCCGGGGCCGGCGGATCGAGGCGGGATCGGGGCTGGGATCCGGACCGGCAGCGCCGCGGCCGGGAGGAGCCGCTCCGGGACGGGCGCCGCCGCTCCAGCTGCGGCCGGCCCGGGGCTCGGGTCCCGCCGGGGCTCGGGTCCCGTTCTCGCTGTGGCCGCGGGGAGCCGGGGCTGCGTCGGGGCCGGGACCCCATCGGCACCGCCGCTCCCGCAGCGCCGCCTCCGGCCCCGCGGGCGGACACGGAGCCGCCCCGCAGCCCCCGCGGGATGCCGAGCCCCCCCGCCCCGGTAGCCCCGTGGCCACCGCGCTCCCCTGCGAGCAGCAGCGCCCGCCTCCCCCGACCCGTGTCCGCATCCCCGGGGGAGCCCCGCCGGACGAGCGGGGCTGCGGCGCCGCGGCCGGGAGCAGCCGCTCCGCCGGGGCCGCTGCTCCCGCTCCGGCTGTGCCCGGTGCGGGGCTGGAGGCGCCGGAGCCCCCGAAGGGCAGAGAGCACCTCCTGTCCTTGGCTCTGCAGGGCGGGAGCTGCCGTGCCCTGCCCGTGGCTCGCAGCGTGCCGAACGCACGTCCCTGCACGGGCACCGGCGCACCGGGACAGCGCTGGCACGGACACGGCTGAAAGGCTGCCCGCGGCTCCTCGGCCAGGGGCTGCTCCCCACAGGCACGCAGAGATGCTTCAGCCCGGACAGACGCCACCGACAGCCCACAGGGACCCCAGGGAACGGCTGGCATTACCTGGGAATGGAGGCACGGGCCGTTTGCAGAGGGGCTCTGACAGCAATCCCTGTTGCCGACCTCCCCGAGCTCCCACACAGCTGCCAGGTATGTTCCAGCCACCCCAAATCTCCTCCCTCTTTTCCAGCCTGAGGCCATCATTCACCAGCAGCATTTCAGCCAAGGCAATCTTCCTTCACGGGTACTAAATGCCAAGCAAGAGCCTCGGAGATGCCTTGAAATCAGAGGTTCGAGTGCGATGATGTTGGGAGATTTCCAGGGAGCCAGCTGGAGGTGCAGAAGGGATGGAAAACTCTCACAGGTGGGTCCCACTGGAGGTGTGCTGCAGGCAGGGATGTGCATCCCTTTCCTGAGGAAAAAGGACATGCCGAGGCTCTGAAAGGAGCTGAGCTTCTGCAGGAGAGATGTTCTGCCTCAGCACAGGCCGGGAACGCATCCAGCCACCGCCTTGTCCTGCTTTAAAGCATCAACTGGAGCCTAAGCTCCGGGTGGGGAGGGAGCTGAGAGCAGGAGGGGCAGGAGCAGAGATGGGAGATGAGGCTGCTGGAATGTCACCTGGAGCAGCTGAACATGTTCTGTCCCTGCAGGAGCCCAAAGCAGATCCCTCCTGGCCGGGCTGGATGGGAGATGAGGCTGCTGGAATGTCATTGGAGCAGCCAGGAGCCAAAGCAGATCCCTCCTGGCTGGGCTGGATGGGAGATGAGGCTGCTGGAATATCATTGGAGCAGCCAGGAGCCAAAGCAGATCCCTCCTGGCTGGGCTGGATGGGAGATGAGGCTGCTGGAATATCATTGGAGCAGCCAGGAGCCAAAGCAGATCCCTCCTGTCCGGGCTGGATGGGAGATGAGGCTGCTGGAATGTCACCTGGAGCAGCCAGGAGCCAAAGCAGATCCCTCCTGGCTGGGCTGGATGGGAGATGAGGCTGCTGGAATGTCACCTGGAGCAGCCAGGAGCCAAAGCAGATCCCTCCTGGCTGGGCTGGATGGGAGATGAGGCTGCTGGAATGTCACCTGGAGCAGCCAGGAGCCAAAGCAGATCCCTCCTGGCCGGGCTGGAGGGCAGCTGCTGGATCTGCTGTGGGGGAAAACTCCCTGCCTCTGCCAGGAGCGCTGGCTCTGCTCTTCCTCCAGCTCCTGAGCAGTGTCAGGGCCACCGTGAGGGAGTTCAAACCCAAAAAATCCCCACAGCCCACGGAGTGAATGATCCCAGCAGAGAAACGCAGCATTGAAATAAAAATCTTACAGCTCTGTCAAAAAGGCTGTGACATCACTGCAACGGGATTGCCAGGAACCTTCTGGTTTGCTCTCGGAACGCTCTTGGTTCTCTTTTGTGTATTTTTAGTCCCTCAGTGGACAGCTTGTAGAATTTATTCTGGGACTTAGAGGTTGAGCAGGGTTGGCTCAGGATTGACCTTCACCTCTGGTGCCGCTTTGCGCAAACACAACGTGGCCGGGCTGGGTGAACTCATGACCTCAGCTTTCCCCTCCAAAATGTCCCTCACTTATTTCCCTGGGGTGAGCTGGGATTTTGGCCCAGACTGTCACTCCTCACCTCCCCGTGCCCGCGCGGTGTCCGTTGTGTTCCCCACGGTGCCCTGGGGACACCGGGGGGTCCCTTTGCCTTTCTCCTGCCCCTTTCCAGCCCGAGGCTCCTCTGCCCTCGTCCCACACAGCACAGGGGCACCGAAGGGGAAAGGCTCCAGAAAACATTTCTGCGATTCCTCAGCAATTCTTTCAATTCCCCGGGGAGAGGAGCGTGAACTCACAGCCACCGAGGCCTGACGGGTTCCTGCAGCGAGAGCTCGGCGCGTGTCCGCAGAGGTGAGTGCGGCACCCGAAAGGAAAAAGCGCGGGAGACAAACGTGATTTCTTTTGCTTCAAAGTTATTGCAAGTTCTTAAAGCCCGACCAACTTTTGCTCTTGCTTTTGGTCGGGTGGAGCAGGAGCAGTGGGCAGAGGTGGTGCCATTGATGCGGACGTGCCCGATGCTTTCTGGGGCAGAAAAGGGAGATTAAGCTCGCCTTACGTCAAGCAGCTATTTAAAAAGATTTATAGCTCTTTAAACGTAGCGCCCTTTAATTACCATAATGTTTCTTCCATGATTTTAACTAATTCTCAGTGTATTTTATAAAACTTAAAATAACACCTCCTCCCCATAAAACAGACTCATCAAGCATTAGACAACAAGTCCTTGTGCCAGTCTCAGGCTTCCACATCTAACAGGAGACCCTCCCCGTAAGCAAACAAAAAAATCAAAATAACGTACCAAAACTAGTCCTTGCTAACATTAAAAATACAGCTCGACCGTATCCAAAAAAACCCCGATTTTATTTCTTCCAAATGCCAAATACTCTTCAAATTCTAAATCAAAAACTCTTAAAAAACAAAAACCATTTGTCCAAGCCCACAAAAAAATATAAAACAATCCAATCGATATCCTACATTTAACAAAACCCACTACACAAATTAGTACCATTTGAAATGTAACATAAATAAAAATCTATGACTAAGAAACATATCTCCCAATAAATAAAACCACCCTGTAAAGATATAAGTAATAATCTCAACTCAACAAGCTAAAATTTCCCCAAAACCAAAAGACTTAAAAAACCTTCAATACTTATAAATAATAACATTCAATATGTTAAGTGTTAATAAAATCAAACAAACTTAAATGTCAATACATTTAAATAAATACATTAAGTTTCTTTTTATCTATTAAAATTAAGTTCATTATTCCTTACTATCAAAATTCATTCAGTCTAAATTTAAATGTTATGTAATATAACTTATCCTAAATTTTATTAAAAATCACTTCTCTAAACTATACGGTTAATTTTCTTTTAAAAAAATGAAACTACTCAAATTACAACAACTAAAAGAAAACACTAACAAATACCTATTCAGAAGTTAAAAAAATATAGTGTATTATGTCATCAATTTCATCAAAAATTCTGTTCTTCATTACAATCTCTACTCTTTTTATCTTTTATAAGTAACACCAAAAAATAGCAATTACTATTCATATCATGCTATTTAAGAATTTTACTCTATTTCCTTAATATATATTTTTAAAGTTATCCTAACTTCTTCAAACACTTACTACTAATATACTAATTATATAATAATTTTTATAATAAACAATATTTATTAAATATTATTATAATATTTACAACCAACTTTCATATACTTTATTATCTCTTTATATAATGATCTAAAAAACACATAAAATTTCTAATTCCTACTTTTTTATTCTCTACTTATACAGCTCTTGAAACAAGTTAACCCTCTAACTAATCTCTACACTAACTCTATAATTTAACCTAATGTTATCTCACAGTTTTAAATATTTTTCAAGACTAAAAAAAAATAGATTTCATTAAAAACCTCCTCCAAACTGTTAATCTTATCACTTTCCTCAGTTATTATTACAAAATCACTTTAATATAAAACCCAACTACAACATGAATTTCTATTTCTAAGTTTCACACTAAGTAATCGCTCTCTCATACATTTTCTCCACCTTCACACTCTCAATATCCAAATCCAAACTCACAATCCTGTCCATAACCACTTTGAAATCTTTAAAAAAAAGTTTACTATACTCAAATCTATTCTAAAAACACTTCTAAAAAATCCAATTATTAAATAATGTAATTCATCTTTAATCCTAACATTTTTACTCGTAACTACTATTTTTAGAAACATTATATAAAAATACATTAAGTAACATTCACCAATTAAAATTTAAACTAGAACCTAACCCTAACTCTACCTAAATAAAATAATTAACAAGAAACCCAAATATTTTCTACGTCAAAAATAAAATTCAAATAATTTTAACTTAACAATTTAACTTTATCGATATAACAAATAAACTTATTTTTATTTTAAACTTAAAAAATCATTATCCACACATAATTATTTAACTTGCTACTAATTTAACATTTATCAACTGTTAAAAACTCTAAAATAACGTACCATCTTTTAATACTTAGTAATGATATAATTTCACCTATGTTACTAATTATAGATGTTATCTAAGTAATTCCTAATTATTGTCAATTTCTTCTTTACTACGTACATTATTTTATTCTTATATTTCTTCATGCTTATAACTGAAAAATTATAACAACCTATACCATTATCTTGCCAGTCTCTATACAATTTTATAAAACAAAACTTAACAAGACTTATTTCTCATGTCAAAACAAAAAGTTTACTTATATCTCAACAAGTACAAAAACCCAAGTAAATTTCAATAAGGAACATAAAACCAGATCACACAAAAAACACACTCGCCACTCCACAAATAAAACACCAATGTAAATACAAAGATACACTACACTATGTAAATACAAATGTAGATTACGCAAGAATTGCAACATACACCTGACGTCTTGTACTGCACCCACCAAAATATAGAAACTTTAGGTTTCTTTATAAATATAAAAATCAATATTATAAACATCTTGTTTAATAACTTACAAAGTATAAAATTCTATCAAATATTATACTTCTACTCTATTTACTTTATTTACTTTTAATTATATCACTTTACCAATTAACCAACCTAAAACAAACATTTAAGTAACTTTAACTAAAGTTTCAAGTTTAAATACTTTGTATTTATCTAGCGCTTCTCAAAAAAATCCATTCTTTACCTACTTACTTAATATACCAATAAAAAACATTACAAGTAATCCATATAATTAAAAAGCCCTTACATTATTAGCTCTTAATAGAAAAATAGTTACCAATTTAAAACAAAAAAGTCATTTATCCATCAATAGTAATCAAAATATAAAAGTAATTTTAAGCCTTGAAACTTAAAAATGGTAGGATCACATTTTATACCACCTATTACTTCAACAACACTAAAATAATTAAATCAATTGAAATATTATCTAAATAAACGATCTAATTCTACATCCCTTACACTAAATACCTTTCTAACAAATATAAAATATTAAATATGCAGTTTTACAAAAAAAAACCCAATAAATTTTCTTTTATTAACACACAAACATAAATATAAAATTTTAATAAAATTTATAAATGTATCTAATCACATAAAATCTACTTATAAAAGTGTACAACTTTAAGAAATATCAAAAATAAGAATAACTAATATAACAATAAATAAAATTTAACACCATAATTTTAAAATCTTATAACAAAATTATACATTTAAATTATATTATTATAATAATAATAATAACGATAACACCTTCTTTATGTTAATATATGCAAGAAATGCTTAACAAAATCCATTAATAATTTTATTTTTTTTAAATACAGAGGGAGAGGGGAGACGTGGGAACGGGAAAACCAGAAACTCCCACGGACACTGAAAGATTTGATCTGCAGCCTCGGGAGAAGCTGGGATTGATGTGCAAGTACAAGACGCGGGCATTAAGCAGGAAAAGAATGAAATAAAAGAGAATCCCTTCTGTTTCTGTGGCTGTCAGTGAGAGCCTGCCCCGGCTGAGCGAGAGAGAAACCGCGTGGGCACGATGGGGAAGGGCTGGCAGGGCAGGGCTGGGGCTGTGTGGGCTGAACGGAGAGTTTGCACCTTCTGACAGGAGGCGCTGAGCAAAAGTCCCCTCGGTGCAGCGGAGCCGAGCGAAGGCGCTGGGCTGGAAAAGCCAAATAAAGGCCGGGGTCAGAAATTCCGGCTGCCTCGGAACAAAGAGCCGTGAGCGCTCCTGAGCCCCGGCAGCTGCTCGCTCTGTGAACCCCCACGCGCCGGGGCTGGGTTTGCCTGAGCCCCGAGTGCCCCCGGCCCAAGAGCAGCCCCGGCCCTTCCCTGCTGAGCGCGCAGCGATCGCAAAGGAAAAAAGGAAACTCTGGCCGGCAGGGCTCTCTCTGCGTGGGTTAGGGCAGGGCCCTGCGGGGAGCAGGGCGCTCCAGCACGGACAGCCCGGATCCAGAGCAGCTCCAGGGCTGAGCAGCGGGCTGGGGACAGCTGGGGACAGCCGTGAGCAGAGCCCGTCAGCCTCCCTCCGGGGCTGGGACTGCCTTGAGCACACAGCTCCTGCCAGGTGTGGCACCTACAGACCTCAGACTCCTCGCCACAAACAAGTTCTGATCTCGCTCTCGGGGTGACCTGCACCTCCTCCCCAGAAACCGCAGGAATTAGAATTTCGGGCTGCTTTTACAAACTTTACGTCAGCTTCGCAAATGCAAATCCCAGCAGGTCCCTGCTTCCCAGAGCGCAGGTCCTCAGCCATCTCCACTTCCCTGGAAAACTGCTCCAGCCCCAGGCTGTACCAAGGTGAGCACAAGTCTGGAGAGGTCAGAACCCTCACCTGGACCGCTGCACTCGGAGCGAGATCCAGCTACAAATGGAATTCCAGAAACGGCCTCCAAAATGTTCCATAATCACACCTTTAAAATGGCTCCACAGGGCAACGGCTCCCGTGCCAGAGCGGCACCTGCACGAGTCCTTGTGCCAGCCCTGGCGCCCTGAAAAACACAAGAAACCAACATCACACAGGCCTTGTTTGCAGAATTCCTGATCCAAGCCCTCACCT
Organism: Lonchura striata; assembly: GCF_050655825.1. NCBI lineage: Eukaryota > Metazoa > Chordata > Aves > Passeriformes > Estrildidae > Lonchura > Lonchura striata. The sequence goes on along the minus strand of NC_140707.1, from coordinate 14,383,454 downwards.
GTCCTGCCCAGCACCGAGGGAAATCTGACACGGTATTCATAGGTAACCTTTGCTGAGAGCGGCCATCACCCCGGTCCTCCAGCCTGGGCAAGGTTTTGCAGCGAATGGACCCAACTTCTAACCCTGGACCTAAATTTCTGTCAGCTTTTGTTAGAAAGATACTGGAGAGTAAATCCTACAACAGATTTAAAACATTGCGCAAGGAATAACCGGCCCAGACAAAACCAAACCACCCCCATCTCTGCTCCACCCCATTTCTCCCAATTTTGGGAGAAATACTGATAGAGTTTGTAAAGACTCCCCTTCCCTGCTGCACCGTCCTTCACTGCACGTCCCTGTTGAGAGAGAAATGGAACTGGAAACAAGTTTTAAAGGATGAGTTTGTAAATAAGACTAGATACTTTAGAGAAATAGAACTATGAAAGATGCATTGTAATAAGATTCATGAGGGGTAATTTCAGATGATTGGTTTTTAAGGCATAGTGTAGCAAAAGCTAATAGGCCAAGAAACGCTTATAATGTATTGTAATTAGGAAATAGTTGGCTTCTGATTGCGGTGGCATGAATTATAACATCTGTATTGTCTCACCCTTCACGTGAGACTGAAAATGAAATAAAAGTTTTTAAAAACACTTCTCAGTTGCCTTATTTCTGGGTCAGAAAAGGGCATAATCTGATAAACTGGTGCATTGTGCGAGGAAGATTTATCTCTCTCAATGTCCTATTCCATGGCATTTCTAAGTCAGCGTTTCTTATCTCAAATTTTCCATTCAGATAAATACTATGTAAACCTCCTGTCAAACTCTGACAATTTTCTGCAAGTCCATTTCCCACAGCAGAACTGCTCCCTGCCCAGCACAGGAGCTGCGAGTGCTGTTGCAGGGCACAATGCCTGAAGGAACACTGGAGCTGTGACATTAAAACCAGCAAAAGCAATTACTAAGTAAAAGAGATCCTCACCTGCTCCAAGAACTGAACCTCTGTGGCTCATCCTCACGGGGTGAACCTGCTCCAGGGAGGAATCTCCACGCAGCCCCCGAGACCTGGGGTCAGACGCTGCCCTACCAGCAGAAGAACAAGGGGTTAGTGAAGCTTTTTGGACACATTCTGGCCTCAGAGTGGTCTGACAAAACATCCGTCAACGTGGATCTTTAATAAAGGCAGCTGGTACCTATGCTTGCAACAGACTTCCGTGTGTTATTTCCTCGGTCTCTGTTTTAATACATTTTGATATTAAAAGTGTTTAAACAAGATTTAACCTGAGCTCTGCACCCTGCCGTGCTCCAAGCCCTGAGGAAGAGCTGGACATCCTCACACTCGCCCAAGCTGAGGCAGCTCTCACGTAGGGACAGAGCTGCTGCAGCATTTAACAACACTTAGAAATCACCCCTGCCTTGAGGGCGTCCAGAGCTGGGAGAAAGCCCTTCCCACCACCCTCTTGGATTTCCCTCCCTGCCCCTGGCTTTGCTTCCAGCTTGGGAAAGTTTGTCCTGGGGCCATTTCAGCAGCACGAAGGGCTTTTCCAACCTCAGGGGTTCCACGGGAGCCCAGTGACTGACCCAGCTGCGCACGCAGGCACACAGATCGATTATCCTGCCGTGAGCCAGAGCACTCCAGGGCATCCTTGGAACAGCTGCGGAGAGCGGGAAAAAGACACAGCTGCAGCACCGATCCCGCTCCCTGCTTTCCCAGAGGGGCAGGAACACCATTTCCTCCCGAGCCTGAGAGCTCCCAGGGAAATCCCTGTTAGGGTGGCACTGAAGGTGCCACATTTCTGGCACCCTTGCCCTAGAACCACGGCCCAGCAGGTTTCTGTGGGAGCGGGGATTGTTGCTGCAGCTCAGAAGCTGCACATCCCTAAAGCATTTCCTTAGGGACACGAAGCTCCCCGCGCGCATGTTGTAGTCCAGTTTGTAATTTCAGCGTCTTTCAAGAGAGTTTAAATCGCAATGAGGCGACTCGGTGCCAGCACAGCATTAGCTACGGGACATCGGGAGACTCACCAGACGACATTCTCGGCAGAGCCTCCATTCTCAGCGCTCCAGCTGCAGCGTTCGCATCTCTCACGGACTCCGAGCTCCGTTTCCAGGGCTCCCATCGGGAAACCGGCGGCCGCTCCCAGATGCAAACGCCCAGGGCACCGCCGATCCCAGCCCCTGCTCCTCTCCCCCCCGGACCCCCCTTCCTCCAGCCTTTACCCCTTTTAGAGCCACGGCCCCGCCCAGGACACAAACGGAGGCTCCCAGGTGCCTCCTGAGACCCAAATCATTCCAGGGGCATCAGGAAATCAAAAGAAATAAACTTTGTAGCCATGATTTCAAGTCTTTTGACTCTTCACATGGATAGTCTTAAGCCGTACTTTGTCATCATTTGGTCAGCTCATGAGGTTTTTTAGTTTTTAAAACTGTGTTTTCTCGAGGCAGAGAAACTGCAACTATCTATCTTTGAGTAGAGGAGCACATACAAAATGTCAGGGTGAAAGATTACTCATACCAGTGTGAAAAAAAACGCTAATTGCTTGGTTTTTAAAATTTTAAAAGTTTAATAATAATAAAATGGCTATAAAAATAATAATATCATTAGAGTACTAAAGCTTAGAGTTAGGACAATTACAAGACAAGAAAAAAAGTAAAGAATTACGGACGTCCGGATGTTCTCGGACATTAAGTTACGAAAAGCATGACTTGTGAATAAAGGAATCACCCTTAAACTAATATACTTGTTGCATATTTATATATCCTTTATGGTCATGAATGCATTCTATTTTAAACAAGAAACTCTGTTTGTTGTATGTTAATTGTTCCCTTTAATCCCTTGGTGTCTTCGAGTAAGGCCTGAAGAAATTAGCTTCTTCTGATAAGAAGCCATAAATTCCTCTCCTTTGGAAGATTTAGGTGTTCTTTGAAGTAAGTATCTCATTCCTAAAAAAAAAACTTCCCCACCTACATAGTCTCTATTTTAACATTATGTTAGAACCTAAAACTGTATTTAACACACTACTTAAGCGAATGAACACAGCATAACTTTCTAACATTACACTTATAATATTCATTATAGCCTTTGTGAAAAGCCAATCATAAAATATGCATTCTTCACACCAGCAAGGACAAGGAGGTATTGAAGGAGACTGTTGAAGGAGAGGTAAAGTCTTAAATGCTAAAACTGAAGACAGAGCATCACTAAGTCAAATGAAAGATTTGTCTATTTGCTTTTAAACTGATACAAAGCAAGACAAAGTAAATTATTATAACTACTTCAAATCTAGTTGAAAATGTGCTGAGGTGTGCATTAAGACAAAGGTGGAAGTTTACAAGTTACAAATGCTTAAGACACTTCTTGCTAGGGATAGATAGCATTGCATCCATTCCTGAAAGATTTGCATCTCAAAAAGATATGGCATATGAATTCTTAAATTAGACCAATAATGACATGCACCCAAAAAAGAAAAACATTCTCTCTTCTCCCTTTCTTTTTTGCTTTCTTGTCATAGAGTGTGACTAAGGAGAAACGAAAAGAATCCATGAGTGACAGAGCTGATTCCAATCAATCCTCCCCGATGGAGTGATCAAAGGCCAATTGTAGTGGACCAAACAGGGCTTTCCCCTTGGAAGTGTATTCCATCCCGTCGAGATCAGCACAAACACAAGGGATGAAACCGACTTCCCACGGCTGCCATCCAAGCTATGACACTGTAACTCAGTACCACCTGCACATTTTGTTGCTTGAATCCTTAAAGTAATGATTCTCTCCATCTCCATCCCTTAAAATCCAATTCTGTCAGCTTTTCAGTGTTCAAAAATGAACTAGTTAAGATAGCACTGAGGAAAGAAAGAACACAATAAGCATATTTTATTGTGTAAGTAAGTAGATTTGAGATGGAATTACTAAAAGGTAAGCATACATGGACCCCCCCCCCCCCCACACACACAGTTGTCTTTTTGCAGTTGCACTTAAGGATTGTACTTCAAATATGGTTACACAGATATCTTCCCCCCCCTCCACATTGACTGCCTCTTAATATTAGAACCGAATCTGCCACAAAATTACATGAAATAAAACAGTGAGAAATATACTTGAGAATGACTGTTGTTTACAAAACAGGTAATTTATAGTATACAATTACTGATAAGGTAGAACAAGAGTTCAAAAACTGGACTGCTTTACAAAGCACTTCTTCAAACATCAATTCTGGATTATTGCTGGAAGGTACTAAATGGTCTGTTATAGACTAATTTACAGACATTCATAGAATAGTGAAAAATGCATGCTTTAGAAACCTGGGACATTTCATGCCTTTGTGCTAGCAGAACATGAAAATGGAAGTGATTGGCATTTTTCAATGTAGGTTAGTAGCATTTAGAGTTTTTATTCTGGTGTACTAACTGATTCTTCGTATTTTTTCTCTTTTTTTTCAGGTGATTTTTCATCTTCAGGTTTAGTCCATGGAGGGCTGTGAAACTTCTGTAAAGGTAAAAACATGGTGTATAGAATACATATATACATAAACAGAAATAAAAAAGTCTGTTAAAATTCCATGGCAATGGAATTGTCCCTAGAAAAGGGTCCTGATCTCTAAGAAAGCATCATTAACAACCTTCACAGTGCAAAACCATACAAGTCTGATGCTACATACAGCTTCATATCACTGCATATTTTATGTATATATGTATGAAAACAAACACATAGGTATTTAATATTTAATTATTTTGGATAACTCTCTTTACTCCTGCTTCCAGGGCTATACACATCACATTGTCAAATTAAGTAATTTGACTACTAATTCATTTGACTACCAGCTTTCCAAATATTTCATAGTTTGCAAGTTGTTACCAGCCAGAAATCATTTTGAACAGATCAATTGCAATCAGACACAGTCAAAGTCTGAATTAAGTAGTCTTCTCTTTTGAGACAGAACTTGGTGAAGAATGTGTAAGTATACTTTAAGTAACTGAATCGCATGAGACTTTTTAGTAAAACCCCAAAAATTACTCTGGAAGAGAATACCTGAAAGCTTGTCTCTGTTTCTGCTGCTTCCAAACGAGATGCTGAATCATTACGATTCCCCAGACATGTCTTGGCAACCTGTCAATAGAAATGTCAGAGATAACTACTTCATATTTTTTCCAAAAATATTCAGTTTTCAAAAAAAAACCCAAAAAAACCCAAAAAAACCAAAATACCAAAAAAACCCAACAACAACAGCAAAAAACCAACCCAATTTGGGTCTTCTTTTAAGCCTACTTAATGAAATGAAACTAAGTTTTCATAGCTAAACTTATCCCAGACTCCCATCATCCCTGTAACAGTCTTCAACAATACAGTCTTGTGACAGCGAGTTTAACAACTTCATACTTACCCAGCTTTTTTTCTTCGTGTTTAAATCTCATCACCAATAGTGAAGTTTACTTCTACAGGTGGTCCTAGGGAACAGAAAATTAATTACAAGTGCCTTTTATGGGTGAGGAAATAGTAACAAACAGTAGAAAATCAGCATTACAGTTAGAACTTCTCTATTACTATTCTCTTGGCTATACTCTGGATCTCTTAGGTATAATAATCCCTGAATAGGAATATAAAGTCACTGAATGGAGAAGTCAGGTGACTCTCAAGGCAGAAAATCTTGCTGCATTACTTCCTGTCATTTTATTCAAGAAATAATGTCATATTCTTTGCCAATATGCTTTTTAATATCTGGGAAAGCAGAGTTGCACAGCATAAATAAAATTAATTACAAAGTGGATTTTTGAACTAAGGAGATCTTCAGGTATGAAACCAGAGATTTGCTCAACACTGGAAATTCTACTGTATTTAAATCCAAGTCCCTTCAGGAGTAGGATTAAGGATGCAATAAGAAAAGGAGCTGAAAGATTAAATACAGTCAAATATTCATAATACTTGGTCATTGCTCTAAAATGAGTTCACATTGGAATTTCTCTACTTGTTTTGCTATTAAAAGTGACACATTTAAATGGAGTGAAAACTACAAGGTTTTTTTAAAGTTTTGAGTCAGCAAGACTCCAGTGTAACAGTGGGAGGGGTTTAGTCATGTTTAAGCTACAGAAGGCAGCCTCTGAGATGATGCAGACGGATTTGATGTGGGGAGCTCTTTCTCATATTTTCCCACTCTAGACAGTAGAAATAAAAATTGGATTCATGTAGGGAATAATCAAGGCAGTATTGATTAAAATAAAGTCTATTGATAAAGCACCTACTCCTTTTATGACAAAAAATCAAACATCAAACAAACACGTGGTTTATGTCTTAGATAAAGACTAAAAAGTCAGATGACAGGGTAGCAATTTTTCGTAGTCTTGAAATACTTCAAAACCTTATACGTGTGGTCCTGTCAAAACTTCCATTTAAATTATTTACTCTTAATCTAGATTTAAAAAAAAATATTCCAAGCTGAATTATCCTCAGAAAAAATGAAGATTTAGGTGACTTCTAGGTGTGTGGCTTGAGGACAAAAGATACTCTAGGTCCAACAATCAATAGTATTGCAAAATGTGTAATAAAGAGGATAGAAATAATGCTAATTAAATATGATAATTTACATATCCAGAATTTTCTCTGACTGTACCTACTAGAACATGAAATCAGGTGACCTATTTCACCAACATCATTTATAGGAGATAGGAAGCAAAAACTATTAATTGCATTAGTAAAGCTAAAGGTCAACTTCTTAAGACATATGCAAAGGAAAAAGAAAAAAACAACCCCGGTCTGCTTTAGAGAAAATAAAAGTGAACAATAACACAATGCTGTATGAGTGAGTAGTCTTGCAGTGTCTTCATAGGCCAGACAACAAAGGCTATCTTGATAGGAAAAGAGCAATAAAGATTAAGTCTGTACTATTTCACATTTGTTCACTCAGAGATCTTCTCCTTTTAGTAGCACACCATATGGATCACTGTTGGAGAAAGACAGGGACTTTTTCCTAAGGATGTCTTTATGATGTTAAAGCATAACATATTCATTATTGACTCCTTATCACTGTGAAACATTGTATATCATTACCAAATAAATTACAGCTTGAAAACAACAACAGTTCAATAGCCAGGACTGTAACCAGCTCCTGTGGACGAGGTGCAAACACACACACACAGAGGGCTGGGTTTAACAGAATACAAACTGAATCCCACACACATATGACCTCAGGCATATATATATAAATACATACATATACATACACCCCCACCTGTGTGTATTTATGTGTTTTTATATGTCTATATCTACATGCATATATAAACACATAAATATGCAAACACGCATAACACATAGATCTTTGTGTCCCTCAGCTAAAGATCAGTGGCAGAATATAAACTCAATGAACTAGAATACTTTCCACCCCCTTAGGTGACAAAGAAAGCAAAATATTAAACTTCTGTTATTGTTGTTAGTTCCCTCTATGCCAAATAGTGGATTGTTTTGTATGTTTGTCCGTCAGATTTCCTCCCATGAGAGGTACAATCATTACCAATGGACAGAATGAGAGCTCGACATGGCAGAAACTATCAAAAAGCAAAAACTATTTGCTGTGTTGCTTTCCTCAGCTTAGCATGCAGCCCGATTAACAAATTGTCTGTGTGTGAAATTATGGCTATAAAATCTGCATATTGATTGGTCACGTACACAAAATTTGGGAAGTTATGGTATTCAATTGTCCTAGTAAACAGCACTGCAAAGCTGGAGAGCTTCACAGCTGGATGTATAAATGACAAAGGTGGATAAACAAAGGGTGCATCTTTATTACTGTGAGAACCCCGGCCTTGCTCTGGGGTCTCATGTGGTGGTGAAATTCCTCCTCCAACCCGTGCTTCCAAAGAAAAACTCCGCAGGCTTTAGCTGTTCGGTCTCAAGGCAGTTTATCGCTAGTTATCTAACAAATTATGTTCTTGGACTGCGGCTCTTTGATCAGCGGCCTGGGTAGAGGCACACACACCCCCTGACATCCTCTCGATCTGCTGTCTTCTTCGTCTCCCTCTCTGCCCAGGGCTGCTGCTATCTTTTATAAGATATATTACGTATAACATGTTTACAATTATTTCCCAATACCTACTACCTACGTTGCCAAGTGTTTTTCTACTCTAAACCAATCTGTGAGTGCCAACATCACCAAGAACATGGAGGTAAGGAAAAAGAAGGAGGAAGAACAGGATCAGCCCACTTTCCTCCATCTTAGAACTTCTGACCCCCATGTACATGTGTTAAAACCCCCCTGTACAATACTAAAGAAATTTCCCCTCTACTTTGTAACTACTTTTACTATACTATCTAACCTTTTGTGATTGCTTGTTCCACCTCCAAAGTTGGCAATTCATTCCATGGCTCAAACTCAAAATCACAGCTGTTTTTCAGCTGTCTGCCAGGGTCTAGAATGCCTCTGACCAAGGCCTGGAACCTCTAAAAATGTCTGAGAGACATTTTGAGTTCCCACATATTAGAAAAATTTTAACACGCCAGTCAGAACTCAGCATGTCCAGTGGCTATTGAATCATGCAACTTTACCTGCGAACAGCTGAACCATGTAAATATAAGTATTTTCTACTGCATCAACTCAGCAAATCAGAACTGGCTTTATGGTCAAAAAAACCATAACAATTTAAGGTCAAATAATCAATTCACAAGTGAACAGGAAATCAAGTTTAAATAAGTGGTATTATAACAGTTTTTGCAGTTAGAAAATCATTCTGCTGCTCCTAAAGAGCATCATCCAGATTTAGTTGACCAGACATTGGAGTTTCAGTGTTCCTGTGCATCACTGCTCCTCTTGGCTTCATAGGGCACAAAAAGCAGATAGGGAGGTTGTTTGTAAAGCACAATGGGAGAGAAAGTACTGGGTTAATTCTGAAGAAAAGAAACCAGATACAGGAGAAAAGAATGGTGTGGTTAGATCAACTGACAAACTAGTTATCTTAGTTGTCAGGTTAGGTTCACAGTTTACTCAAAGACACGTTTTATCAGATTTGCTCATGAATTTGTTACAGATCTGTACTGGGAGCTGCTTTAATCACTGTTTAGAAGAAAGATACAGAACAAGAAGTATGTGAAATGTGCATATACCTTCTCAGAAGACACCTCTGCAGTTTTTCATACGCTTTTCCTGTTTTAGATCAGTGTGCTAAGGGGATGGTTAAACTCAGATGATGCAACTTCTTATGACCTTCCTCTTCCTAGTCCTCATTTACAGAATCAAATTTACTTTAAGGATTTTATTGGCTTGAAATTTCGTTATAAAAATGGTTATTTTTTTCTCTTATTACACCCTTTGGAAAACAATTGGAGAGTGCAATTTGATCAAAGCTCTGAAACAGATTTAAGAAAATAAAGCAAAATGCTGTAGTTGCTTAGAAACGTATACAATTTTGGCTCCAATACAGAATATCCTTTGTCGTTGAATGATTAATGAACATAGAGTTTTTTTATTACAGGAAATTAAGGCAGTAAATAAAAAGCACTACCACTTCTATTTATCAGAGAAGATTCTGTAAGGACAAAGCAAAAAATCTAATAAGAGAACAAAGAATAATTTTATAAGTTCTTTGATGTTGTAGCAATACCAAGCAGGTAGTTAAAAATGAGATGTTATATGCATAAGAATTATCTGACACGAAAAGGCAATTAAGTAAATTATGGTGTAAAAGCCAAAATCCCAAAAGCTTTTGGGAAGACAGAAAAGGGAAGGAATACAGGGGGAAAAGCTCTGCAGAACTCTGGTTCTGCACAGAGACTTTCAGGAGTCAGACATAAGAAAGCATCTCCGGATAAGGCTAAGAAAAAGTAGTACTGACAAGATGCCTCTAATAAAGTACAAATAATAAAAAGAATGGAAACTTTTACAATACCGAAGGTAATTTGGAGGGGGGCTTTTGATGAATTTCAGATGCTGTATCACAGGATATTCTACCTACTTCTGGCTATTGCTGGTCCTATGCCAAATTTCATTACAGATAAATATCAGCAGCGTCTAATTTCCAGATTTGCTACTCTGTATCCCATTTGCCAATAACTTTTCATTTTTTGTATTTCAGTATTTGTTCTAATGTAAATGACACTAATTACTCTGAACAGGCATAAGCCCCATAAATACAAAATTGCAGAAAGATCACAAATTTAAGATAGAGATGCTTAGCCATACAGACTTAAAAATACCAGTTGGAACCAGCAACTAACCATTTTGCTTTATTTTTTGCCTCAGTATCTATAAGGTTGCATGTTCTTCTCTAGTTAGTCTTCACTACCTTAATTCTTTCTAAATAGAAATCACATTTTATTTATCAGAGACACAATAAAAGGACCTTTGTGAAGTTCTGAGAAAGGATTACTGAAATAATAGGTTTCTAAGCAATGCAGTTTCTAGTACATCTTCACAAATATTACTTTGAAATGCTGCATTACAACCTTAACCATCCAGCCTTAATCTTCCTTCATTTGAATGCAAGAAGCTGTAAAAACTTCAGAAAAAATGACACAGTCAAGTAATGAAAAAAACAATTAAAACTCTTCCTAAGTGTTGCATTTTCTCCAAGTGATAGTGTTCACAGGTACAAATGGCAGCTTTGACTTACCAAAGAATTAGGATCCTTTGGGTATAAATTCCTTCCAGTACTTTCAGAACTTAAAGTGGTATTTCTAATGCCACTATATGTAGGCTAATTGTGGAAAGAAGATTTTTATTTCAGTTCTCAAAGCTAATAATTTGAATTCCTTGTGCCTTTCGTCTCTCTATGTTAATGTGAGATGATGATGATGAAGAAGAAAAGATTGCTAACCAATGTCATCACCTGCACTATTTTTATGGCCATTTTAGCCTATATTAAGATGGACAGGGTGTCTGTCTGCTGATGGACTAAACAGTTAAAAATACAAGCTGTTAGAAGGACAAAAAACAACCACCTAAATAAGTAAACCACCATCTCAATAACTAAAACCTTGATTTTATGGAAAGGTGAATCTTTTAGGTGTCTTTGACTGCAATACTTGATGCAGAAATTAAATACTGGTTTGACTTTTGAAATATATTACCAGTTATTTTCTTTCCCTTTCTCTTTTAATGTATTCACTTCTGTATAAAAGAGCTGTTTAAAATGTCTGATACAAGTATTTAGCCTAAGAGGAAGAAGAAGAGGGGAGAGGAGGAGAGCGTAAGAGGAAGAAAAAGAGGAGAGAGTGAGGAGGAGAGAGTAAGAGGAAGAAAAAGAGGAGGGAGGGAGAAGAAGAAGAAAGAGAAGAGAGCGAGAAGAAAGAGAAGAGAGCGAGAAGAAAGAGAAGAGAGCGAGAAGAAAGAGAAGAGAGCGAGAAGAAAGAGAAGAGAGCGAGAAGAAAGAGAAGAGAGCGAGAAGAAAGAGAAGAGAGCGAGAAGAAAAACTGAGAAGAAAAGGAAGAGGAGAGAGTGAGAAGAAGAAAGAAAACAAAGCAAGAAAAATAAGAGTCAGAGATAAAAAGAAAAACCAAAACAGTCAGATTAGAAAGAGAAAGGCAGAGAAAGAGGAAAGAAAGGTGGGGAAAAGAGAAAAAGAGTGAAAGACAAACAGAAAAGGAAGCACTTGAAATGAAAGAGAAAAGGAAATAGAGAGACAAGAAAAAGAAGAAATAGAGCTGAAAACCTACAGGAAAACAAATGGAGAGACTGAACACAAGGTAGGGTTCAAGAGAGAAAGAAATAGAGAGTTAGAAACACAAAAAAATTAAAGATGGACAGAAAAGGAAAAAGGGTTAGAGACAAAGAAAATGATAGCAAGTGTTAGAAAGACAAAGGCTGACAAAGAGGAAAAAAAAGAAGAAAACATAGTGAAACCTAGATTGAAAGAGACAGACAAAGAGACATGGGGAAATACATGTAGAGGAATGGAAGAAAATAGACAGGGTGAGAAGGAAATAGGGTTAGAGAAACATAGAGATGTGTTAGAAATGGAAACAAAGGAAAACACAGCCAGAGACAAAGAGTTACACATGGAAGGATAAAGTGAGGAATAGACTAAAGAGGAAAGTAAGAGGCAAAGGGAGAAAAAGGGTGAAAACGATAGGACTCAACCACACCAAAGAAAGACAGGAGATGAATGTTGGGCGGGGCAGAGGGTAAGAGGCATCATTATTAGGGCTGATTAATCTTTATTCCCTTAATTTAAACTTCAGCAATACACAGGGAAACAACATATACAAATGCAAGTACAGAGACAAATAAAACAAAGAATACATCATACCTAGGCACACAAGTACAAGTCCAATTTACATACAGCAAAATACATCAAAAGACAGGAACAACTGCAAAGACAGAACAATATAATGTAATACAAGCCAAATACATATTGACACAATATAACCGTGTCTCCATTTCAGAAAAGTCCACAACGCTTTTATTGTTATGACGCACGCGGAACAAAAACGGCGCAAAACGCTCCGCCGACGTGCACGCCCCCTTCGCACTACGCACAAACTCACATTCACGGCAACTCGCTCCGGAGACTCCCAAAAAATCCTCCTGCCTGATGAAAACCCCCCCTGAAAGGCAAAGGCCATACACACAAGGTTGGAACTGCTCCACACACACACACAGCTGCAGACACAAGCACACACAAACTCTCACAGACAGACACAGACAGTCACACTCTCACACATTCTTCTGCTGACACGCTGGCTGCCACCCTTACGTGAAACGCTGCACTGAAGAATATGCTTAAACGCTTCTTCTGACCGCAGGACCTCCATGTCAAATGGTAGATTCCAGGAAATTCTGTAGGGACCCGGGGACCTACGAGACAAGGGGAGGCAGTCAGTGACTGACTATCTGAGAGCTAGGAGCTATACCAACTCTGGGCCCATCAGGGTTGTACCCCAAACCCCGTAGAGAACAGATGAACGGCAAAGCTCTATAACTGCTCTACCTGAGCGTGACTACGTGCCCGGGCAAGGCAGCTCCGATCATAATTGCCACAACAGAGGTGCATATAACATAAGGCAACGTAGGTACATACAGTATAAGCACAAACAACATAAGGCAACGTAGGTACATACAGTATAAGCACAAACAACATAAGACAACATAGGTAGGCGCAACATGCACACATACAATAGAAGCCGACACAGGTAGGTGCAACATAAGTGCATACAACGTAAGCCGACAGAGATACAAGATACAAGAAAACCCTCCCCCAGGACTAGTGCTCTCTGCCACAGATTTGAACTGTCAGCATCTGAAATTAAGTTAGGACTAGTGTCAAACGGCTGCAAGACAACTTCACAGCACCAAACATGTTATGTCAATCTCCCCATACAATCTAGAGCCCAACTACACCCTGCAAATGACAAATTTCACGTCCCCAGGACTTGTGCTATTACAGGCTATGCAGCAGGGCAGAGCAGTTGTGGGACAACTACGTGCAGACACCCGTGACACAGGACAGGGAGAGAGAGCTTTTGAGGAGAAGAAAGGACCGAGAGACCCAAAGAACACAGAGTGCACCAGAGACAAGTGACAGGACACACACCAGAACTGCTCTGCCCTGAGCACCTCAGCACTGTGATCAAAACAGTCACTTTTCCTTTAGCTGGCCTAAGGGGACACTTCTTGCACATCCCTGCCCCCAAAGCTGATCCTAAAGGCCCTCCCAGCACCCCGCTTTCACCCCCTCTGTGGGCCTTAGCCCTCCACTTATCTCTCTGGCATCTGGGGATGAGAATCCACGTCGCCTGGCAATGGAGGCTGCCTCGCCTGCGGGGAATGTCCTATGGTCACCGGGCTGTGGTCCCGTGCTCAGCTACAATCGAGAACCCCAAACATCACTGCATGATCTTAGCTGCACAATGGACAAAACCCAGCAATCCTGCTACTCACCATTCTCCTGAGAATGCTCGGGCCGCACATTTTGGCCAGGCTCAGAGGCTGCCACCGTCATCGCAGGGTCTGCCTGGGTTAAGAAGAGACAAAGAGACTCGGCATTGCTGAAAACTAAGTGGACCTTGGCTCCCCCTCCCTACCTCGGCGTCTCACCACAACTCCTCAGCCATTGCCAAAGGCAACTCTGATGCAATCTTAAAATACAAAATTTCAAGGCTTCATCTCAGAGTCCTGCAATACTTCCCGAGAGCTCACAAGCACAGGAAATCCAGGCCATCAGCTGTTGGTGACAGGGGCTTGGCATATGCTGAGTGGATTCCCTAAAGCACACAAACAACAATGGATGCTTACAATTGCACCAAAACCTGAAACCTGAGCAAGAACAACTGCTTCTGTCCACTGCTCACCTGGCACACAGGGCCTTGACTGCTGCTAACTGCCGGGACCTCCTAAAAATAAAGGCAAAGAACACTGCTGTAACATGGTCACCATTCAGGCTGCCCCTGCAAATGCAAACAATGACTGACCTGCTCAAGGGAAAATCCTCACGCAACAATGGGGCTCTCTGCCACTGACCTGAACTGTCTGCATCTGAAAGGAAGTTAGGACTAGTGTCAAACGGCTGCAGGACAACTTCACAGCACCAAACATATTAAGGCAATCTCCTAATACAATCTAGAGCCCAACTACACCCTGCAAATGACAAATTTCAAGTCCCCAGGACTTGTGCTATTACAGGCTATGAAGCAGGGCAGAGCAGTTGTGGGACAAATACGTGCAGACACCCGTGACACAGGACAGGGAGAGAGAGCTTTTGAGGAGAAGAAAGGACCGAGAGACCCAAAGAACACAGAGTGCACCAGAGACAAGTGACAGGACACACACCAGAACTGCTCTGCCCTGAGCACCTCAGCACTGTGATCAAAACAGACACTTTCCCTTTAGCTGATCTAAGGGGACACTTCTTGGACATCCCCATCTCCAAAACTGACTCAAAAAACCCCTCCTGGGGAGTCCCAACCCGGCACCTCCTCCATCCCCTCTGTGGGTTGTAGCTCTCCACTTACCTTGCACATATCTGGGGATGCAAATCCCCATCAGGTGCAGAACGAGGCCTCCTGCCTGTCTGGGAAGTTCCAGTTGTCATCAGGCTGTTATCTCTTGCTCTGCCAAGAGAAAGAAAACCAAACGTCAGCGCACTACCTTAACAGCACATGGGCCAGAACCTGACAATTCTGCTACTCACCGTCTCCCAAGAAGTCTTGGGCCACACACCTCAGGCGCGCTTGGATTCTGACACCGTCATCTCAAGGCACACCTAGGTTAAGGGCAGACAAGGTGACATGGCATTGCTGCAACTTGAGGGTACCCTCGCTCCTCTTCCCTGCCTCACCACAACTCCTTGCCCATTCCTGTGGGTTACCAGGAAGGGTCCTTGAAATGCAAAATTGGAAAGCTCTGTCACAGGGTCCTGTAATGCTTCTGGCAAGACCACACGTGCATGAAAACTGGTCCATCAGCCAGTTGGAGACAGAGGTATAAGTACTCTGAGTGGATTCCCTAAAGCACACAAACAACAGTGGATGCTTACAGTTCCACCAAAAACTAAAAGCTGAGCAAAAAACTCCTTTGGTCCATTGCTCACCTGGCACACTTGGCCTTGACTGCTGCTATCTGCCTGGACCACCTAAAAATAAAGGCAAAGAACACTGCTGTAACATGGTCACCATTCAGGCTGCCCCTGCAAATGCAAACAATGACTGACCTGATCATGGGAAAATCCTCACGCAACAATGGGGCCCTCTGCCACTGACCTGAACTGTCTGCATCTGAAAGAAGTTAGGACTAGTGTCAAACAGCTGCAGGACAACTTAACAGCACCAAACATATTAAGGCAATCTCCTAATACAATCTAGAGCCCAACTACACCCTGCAAATGACAAATTTCAAGTCCCCAGGACTTGTGCTATTACAGGCTATGCAGCAGGGCAGAGCAGTTGTGGGACAAATACGTGCAGACACCCGTGACACAGGACAGGATGTGACAAACCAGGGGACAGGACAGGGAGAGAGAGCTCTTGATGAGAAGAATATCTGCAAGGACCGAGAGACCCAAACAACACAGAGTGCACCAGACACATGTGACAGGACACTCATCGGAACTGCTCTGCCCTGCATGCCTCAGCACTAAGGTCAAAACAGACACTTTTCGCCTTTAGATGGTCTAAGGAGACACTTCTTGGACGTCCCCAATTCCAAACTGACTGAAAAACCCCTCCTGGGGAGTCCCAACCTGGCACCTCGCTTATCACGCCCCTCTGTGGGTCATAACCCTCCACTTATCTTGCACATATCTGGGGATGCAAATCCCTGTTGGGTGCAGAAGAACGCCATCTCCCTGTCTGGTAAGTTCCAGCTGTCACCTCTTGGTCTGCCAAGGGAAAGAAAACTAAACATCAGTGCACAATCTGAACAGCACATCAGCCAAAACCTGGTAAATCTGCTACTCACCATCCTCCTCAGAATGCCCGGGTTCTTGGCCCTCACGCTTTGGGCGTGCTTGGATTCTGACACCGTCATCGCAGGGGACACCTGGGTTAAGTGGAGACAAGGCAACATGGCATTGCTGAAACACGAGTGGAATTTGATTCCTCCCCGACTCACCGCAACACCTTGGCCATTCCCTCAGGGCTACCAGGATGGGACCTTGAAATGCAGGATTGGAAGGCTCCATCACAGGGTCCTGTAATGCTTCCAGCGAGCTCACAAGGGCATGAAACCTGGTCCATCAGCCAGTTGGTAACGGAGGTATGCGCACTCGGAGTTGATTCCCTAAAGCACAAAATCTAGAATAAATGCTTAGAATTGCACCAAAAATTGAGACCTGAGCAAAACCAACTGTTTCTGTCCACTGCTCACCTTGGACACTTGGCGTTGACTGCTGCTAACTGTCTGGACCTCCTAAAACTAAAGGCAAAGAACACTGCTGTAACACAGTCACCCTTTAGGCTGCCCCTGCAAATGCAAACAACGACTGACCTGATCATGGCAACACCCTCACCCAGGACTGGGGCTCTCTGCCACTGATTGGAGTCGTCAGCATCTTGAAAGGAAGTTAGGACTAGTATCAAATGGCTGCAGGACAACTTAGCATCACCAAACATATTAAGGCAATCTCCTAATACAATCTAGAGCCCAACTACACCCTGCAAATGACAAATTTCAAGTCCCCAGGACTTGTGCTATTACAGGCTATGCAGCAGGGCAGAGCAGTTGTGGGACAAATACGTGCAGACACCCGTGACACAGGACAGGGAGAGAGAGCTTTTGAGGAGAAGAAAGGACCGAGAGACCCAAAGAACACAGAGTGCACCAGAGACAAGTGACAGGACACACACCAGAACTGCTCTGCCCTGAGCACCTCAGCACTGTGACCAAAACAGACACTTTCCCTTTAGCTGATCTGAGGGGACACTTCTTGGACATCCCCATCTCCAAAACTGACTCAAAAACCCCTCCTGGGGAGTCCCAACCCGGCACCTCTTCCATCCCCTCTGTGGGTTGTAGCTCTCCACTTATCTTGCACATATCTGGGGATGCAAATCCCCATCAGGTGCAGAACGAGGCCTCCTGCCTGTCTGGGAAGTTCCAGTTGTCATCAGGCTGTTATCTCTTGCTCTGCCAAGAGAAAGAAAACCAAACGTCAGCGCACTACCTTAACAGCACATGGGCCAGAACCTGACAATTCTGCTACTCACCGTCTCCCAAGAAGTCTTGGGCCACACACCTCAGGCGCGCTTGGATTCTGACACCGTCATCTCAAGGCACACCTAGGTTAAGGGCAGACAAGGTGACATGGCATTGCTGCAACTTGAGGGTACCCTCGCTCCTCTTCCCTGCCTCACCACAACTCCTTGCCCATTCCTGTGGGTTACCAGGAGGGGACCTTGAAATGCAAAATTGGAAGGCTCTGTCACAGGGTCCTGTAATGCTTCTGGCAAGACCACACGTGCATGAAACCCGGTCCATCAGCCAGTTGGAGACAGAGGTATAAGTACACTGAGTGGATTCCCTAAAGCACACAAACAACAGTGGATGCTTACAGTTCCACCAAAAACTAAAAGCTGAGCAAAAACAACTGCTTTGGTCCACTGCTCACCTGGCACACAGGGCCTTGACTGCTGCTATCTGCCTGGACCTCCTAAAAATAAAGGCAAAGAACACTGCTGTAACACAGTCACCATTTAGGCTGCCCCTGCAAATGCAAACAATGACTGACCTGATCATGGCAACACCCTCACCCAGGACTGGGGCTCTCTGCCACTGATTGGAGTTGTCAGCAT
Organism: Lonchura striata; assembly: GCF_050655825.1. Taxonomy (NCBI): domain Eukaryota; kingdom Metazoa; phylum Chordata; class Aves; order Passeriformes; family Estrildidae; genus Lonchura; species Lonchura striata. The sequence goes on along the minus strand of NC_140707.1, from coordinate 14,365,274 downwards.
CTGAAAGGAAGTTAGGACTAGTATCAAACGGCTGCAGGACAACTTAGCATCACCAAACACGTTATGTCAATCTCCCCATACAATCTAGAGCCCAACTACACCCTGCAAATGACAAATTTCAAGTCCCCAGGACTTGTGCTATTACAGGCTATGAAGCAGGGCAGAGCAGTTGTGGGACAAATACGTGCAGACACCCGTGACACAGGACAGGGAGAGAGAGCTTTTGAGGAGAAGAAAGAGCTGAGAGACCCAAAGAACACAGAGTGCACCAGAGACAAGTGACAGGACACACACCAGAACTGCTCTGCCCTGAGCACCTCAGCACTGTGATCAAAACAGACACTTTCCCTTTAGCTGATCTAAGGGGACACTTCTTGCACATCCCCACCCCCAAAGCTCATTCAAAATGCCCTCCCAGCACCCGGCTTTCACCCCCTCTGTGGGCCTTAGCACTCCACTTATCTCTCAGGATCTGGGGATGAGAATCCATGTCGCCTGGCAATGGAGGCTGCCTCGCCAGCGGGGAATGTCCTATGGTCACCGGGCTGTGGTCCCGTGCTCAGCTACAATCAAGAACACCAAACATCACTGCACGATCTCAGCCGCACAGCAGCCACAACTGAGCAATTCTCTGCTCACCATTATTCTCCTGAGAACGCCGGGCTCCTCGGGCCGCACGCTTCGCCCACGCCCTCCTGGCAGGGTCTGCCTGGCTGAAGAGCAGGCGAGGTGAGGTGGCGTTCCCAAAACTCGAGTGGACCCTGGTCCCCCTCACTAGTAGTTCCCCGACTTACAGCAACTCCTCGGCCGCTCCTGAGGCTCCCTGGTGCCACCTCCAAGTGACAAAGATCAAGGCTTCGTCGCAGAGCCGTGTGCCGCTCCCCGAATTCCCAGGAGAGCGAAGGAGCGGCTCTGCGGCCGCTTGCAGGGGGGTCTCGCTGGTACATGAGTGGACTGCCTGATGCACACAAACATGAATGGATACTGAGACTTGCAGCAGAGACACTACAGCTGCAGGCACACAAATTCATAAATAATTAAACTAACAAAACCCCAAAATCCTACCAAAATATTAATTTTATTTACCCAGTATCCAAATTGCCAAATAGATTAACAGAGACACCCTGTCCTATCCCCTCAATTACGCCTCTAAAATCTATGCCAAACAAATCCCGAAAACTAAGAAAACCCTGCCTGTATTGAAATAAAAAAAAGTCTTGTAAACGTTATAAATTCATTAACCTAACACATCAGAACCATAAAAATATTAAACCTTTATGAACAGCAGTACTCACGACCCTCGTTTCAACATATAAAAGTAAAGCTATCCCTACTACTAACCTAACACAAATATCACAAAATATAGCAGTAAGAAAAGAAAAAAAAAAATAATCCTCACTATAACTAGAATATAAATTTTTTATTTTAAGCCAAGAAAAATTCATACATTCTAAACAGGAACTTCCTCAAAATCAAGTATTTCAATAAACGCAAAAAACTCTAACATATTTCAAATAACTACAAAAAGGCTAAAAAACAGAAAACAATCAAGCAACCCACCACAACTATCTAAAACTATCTACAATAAACCTTCTTTAAAAAAACCCAACAAATACTTCTTACCACCTCAACAATACATCACCAGTGACACCAAACAACTCAAAATACTGTAACTCCCATCCAAAAAATGCTCTATAAACTGAAACACTAAAACTCATCTAAAACACCCACTTACCCTTCAATAACCTCCTCTAACCTACACACAAATCTAAAACCAATAAGAATTAACTATAAACTATCATACCTTAAAGAACTCCACCATTAAACACTACTGTACCAGACTTACTATAAATCAAAAACCCCAAAAAAACACACCACTGTTAACATCACCAAAACATTTTTCTCCATTCCTCTAACAACCAAATACAAACCTCGATTTACCTTCACTTGAAAAACATACAATACACCTACAACCAACTGCCCCAAAAATAAAAACACAGTCCTACCATCCAGCATAAATTCATCCAAATGAAACTTCAAAAAAATAAAGCTCCAAAACATCTGTAATAATCCAACAACATTAGATGAAAAGTATAACAAAAATATTTTTTAAATCATCCAAATTCTTCTAAAAGACTATTATACCACAAAAAAGAAAAAAAAAAAAAAGAAAGCAAAATCAAAAAGCATAAAAGTCCCACCAATTTAATCAAAAACAGCCAGAATGGCTCCATGAGCCAACAAAAAAAAACCCCAACTTATAAGAAAATGCCAAACCACCTCAGAAACAAACAATAAAACACAGCCCCTCTTACCATGGTATTATTTTAGTACTATGATTAAAATACACATTCTATACAAAAATGTCCTCTACCCTTCCATCAATGCCACATAAAGCAAATAAATTAACTGTTATCATACAGGACATCCATATAAAAAAAATCTCAATTGCCCTAAAACCTTAAAAATAATTACAAATTAACCCCAAAATGAAAACTTTAACAAAAGAAACCCAAAAACAAACAACAGAAACTAAAAATACACCACCATAGAACTACCTACCAGCAAAAACAACCCCACACCACACTCTTTTCACTAACAGTTGTCAGTGAGACACATCACAAAAATGAAACAAAAATAAAAAACAGCCCTAGAGAAACCCACAAAACAAATCACAAAACCCACTAGAAAAAGAAGTCCAACCAACTTACTAAACTTCAAACCATACAACAGACCCTGAAAGCTGCTAAAAATTAAAACCATACCTCTACACTAACTCAAAGAGTAACCAGCATTCTGCTAAGTTAGCTTTAAAAACCAAACTAATAAAGGAGATTAACAAAAACCTAAACCACTAGACAATAAAAAGAGAAGCACCCAAATAAATAACTACTTTAAAAAATCCACTGTATAAATACACAAGTTCCTAAAAAAAACACTGATAAAAAGCAACCAACAAATACATCAAACTGAAACAAAAACCCAAATAAATACAGTAACAACAAAAAAATTATTCCTAACTCAATAAACCCATAATGCCTCAAACCATCAAAATACAAATACCACCTAGAAATAAACACATCACCAAAAGAGAAATGTAACCACAAACAATAAGTCCCAAATTACCGGTAACAATAAAACGTCCACAACAATTAAACAAACCAAATGAATAAAACTACTATAGGAAAATTTAAAAAATGCAATTACCAAGATTAAAAAAAAACCTCACTAATTCACTATAGCACACTACCTCAAGCCCACCAAAACTAACACTACATACTCATGCTAATAAAAGCCACCACATCCTAATTAAAAACCAACCCTGTACTTCATGCTACGACCCATAAAAATCAGTGTAAAACTTAAAAAAACATATCCTGTAAGAAGATAACTACAATTATATTTTCACAACATGAAAATAATCCAAACAAAACATCCAACATATCGCACAAAAAAAAAAAAAAAAATCCAACAACCAACTCAATCCAAAAAAACCCTTGTCACAGCACCTGAACCAAGAACCGTAACAACCAACAAGTACACCGTGACCCTTCTACACCAACTACGAACAAAAGAAAACGACCCAAAACATTCCTCAGGAGCGCCTCAAAACCAGCGCAGCGAGGGAGGCTGGAAGATGCGAAGCCGCGCTCCCGGCCCCGGGCGCAGCGCGGCTCCAGCAGGAAAGCGGCTCCTCCGGCAGGCAGAGGCGGCGCCGCGCCGGGAGACCCCCGCCCGCTGCCCCCGGCCCGGCGGGGCCGGCGCCGCGCCCGGGGGGCCCCGGCGGCGCCCGAGCCCCGCGCCCGGAGCGGCGGCACCGGCCGGCACCGGCCCCGCCCGCGCCGCCTCCCCCGCCCGCCGGCCCGGCCAAAGCTCCGCTCGGCTCCGCACGGCTCGCACCGGCGCGGCTCCGGCGGGCCCGCGGCAGCCCAGCCGCGCCCAGCTCCCCTTCCGCCCCGGCCAGCCCCGGCACTGCCGGCAGGGCTCCGCGCCGGACCCTTCGCTGCCGGGCCGGGGGCAGAAGAAGCGCCCCGAATGCAGCGGCACAGCCCGATCCCCGCCCTGCCAGCGCTGCCACGGCTGCAGCTCCCTTCCTCTGAAGCCCCGACACTGACGCCACGCTCCGGCGCTCACCTCACCCCAACGAGGGCACGGAAATGTAGGCTTCCCTTCAACTGCGTCCCCTAGAAGAGAAGAAAAGAAGCGGCTTGCCTCAAACGATGGCAAAAGGGGGCTTCTTACCTCAGTCCAAACCCCTTAAAAGGCGGGACAACAGGACTGCCCCCTCCAATTCAACCTCAGGAGGACGAAGTTTCAAAGGGAAAGGAGAAAAGCCCCGGCTGCAAAGGCGCACCGGCTCACCTGCTCGGCTGCTGCTTCTCGGCATAAAGGTTTGTCCCTCGGCTCCTCCTCTGAGCAAGGCTCCACTTATCCAGGTGGGTTTCCAGGTGATCCCCCGGACCCTGTGCGAAGCGCCCACCGTCCTTCCAGGAGACAGCCCCGGGAGCCCCCCATAAACTCCTCTCCTCCAGCAGCTCCGTGCAAAAGCGATGCGAGGAAAACCCCCTAAATCAGCTGCCGGAGGAGCCGCCCCCTCCTCATCATGCTAACAGCTCACACTTGGGGCTGCTCTGAGCCCTCCTCATCCTCACAGCTCACACCTGCCGCTGTTGCCACTCTCCAACAGCGTCTCTCTGTCTCCAGCACACAGCCCACTTCTCACAGACACAGATCCAACAGAAATCTGCTACGGGTGTCGGCTTTTCCTAATCCATCTGGGTACACGATTAAAACACGTACGTGCATTGATGGTCATTGAGAGAAAGCTTTCCCCTGGACAAAACAGTCCTTTTGCCGGCACACTTTGATACACCTTCGCAAAAAGCAGAAGCAGTAGCGAGTCCTAAGACCCCTGCCGAAGAACCCAGCCCTGCTTGGGACACCCAAAGCAGCAGACCTCGAAAAAGGAGGGGAAAAGTCAAGCTTGGAGGGGAAAAAGAGGACAGAAGTACAGCAGCCTTTAAAAATGCCTGCACGGAGCAATAGTGGGAACCAGTCACATTTCTTCTTTCCTTGCTTTCTGTGATGACATAAGTAGGAAGTAAGAACACGTTAAACAAAAGGCAAGAGCTAGGATTTGACAGGTCTTCATTTTGGCAGGCGCCCCGAGCTCCACGGCTGCGGGGGAAAGATGCGAAGGGGCGACGGGAAGAGAGGAGGGAGAGCGGGACATGCGGAAGGGCGGGGAGGGAGGTCGGGCTGCGGAGGAAAGCGGGCGGGGAAGGGAAAGGCCGGCAGGGCAGCAAGAGGGACGGGGCACAGAGGAGGGAGAGAGGGGGAATGGAACGGAGCAGCGGGGCAGGGACAGGACAGGAAGGAGCCGGGTTTGGGGGGGACACGGAAACGAGGGAAAGAGAGGTAACTGAACACGGGCAGGAGCATGGAGCGGGAGAGAGAGGGACAGGAGGGGATCCTCCCGGCGCCCCGGCTCCGCCCCGGCTCCGCCCCGCCCGGGCTGCTGCGCTCGGCAGAGCTCGGCTCCGTTCGGCTGCACTCGGCTCCTCGGCCAGCTTCGGCTACTTTCGGCCACGCTCGGCTATTTCCTGCCGCATTCGCCTCCATTCGCCTCTTCGGCAAAGCTCGGCTCGCCGACACAGAAGGAGGAAGGAAAATGGAAAAGGAATGGGGGAGAGAACAAGAGGGAGAAGGGAGACACAGAGGGAAAGTGTCCTTACACCTGGTGGCACCCTGACTCTGTCTGATTTCCTATCGGCCTTCAGGTCTGGAGAGTTTCTTTGGTTTTGAATTATATGTTCTAATGAACTCCCCCAAAGCCAGAGCTATATTCTGCATGGACAGCTGCTCTTGCACGAATACAGGGAGATTTCCAGCAGCTCTGCTGGGCTGGGATAGGCTCCCATGGTAAGCTGAGAGGATGGAGACTCGGCCCCCAAGCTACAGCCACTGGGACAACTCTCCATCACGGGGCCAGGGAGCTGTGCAGGGCACAGACTCCCCTCATCCCCAGCACTGCTGTCCCCGGAGAGCCCGCTGGCTCTCTGCTCCTGAGAAACACTCTCTTCTCGCAAAAACCCAACTCCCTCACCACCTGCATCTGCTTCTTCTTCAGTATTGCCCGCAACCTTCATTTCTGCTCTCTCAAAGCACTGTTCATCTCCACCTCTTTTTCATTGCAACATCTTTCAGTTGACACCTTTGAAGTGAAGAGGCCACTGAATTCTACCATTACAGTGTAAACCACTCAGTACTGACAGAGCCTGCTATTAGTTTTAGTCCTCAGTTCTGCATTCCAAGGGATACTTTTGAAAACACACTGAAAACTCATAAAATACGTGGCATTCACTGGAGCCAGGGCTCACTTCTGCATTGTGCCTTGGCACAAACATGCTCCATCACCTGTGACATCTCTCCTGCATTGACCATTGTTCAAAGCTTTCCTGCAGGGGCCTGACGGAGCAACAGGAGCTTGCTGAGCTTCTGTCAGGGCAGGAGCATAACAGGGTGCAGATCCTGTCCTGACCCCACCCTGCATTCCTTCCTGCTCTGATACTCAATGACAAACATCCTCTGGGCCTCTACGTTACCAAATACAAGGACATGCCAACGTTTAGCGAGGACAATTTCAGCTTTCCCAATCTAAACTTTCCATATGATGTAATGACACTGTCACTTATTTACTGAGAACCCCAGCCCACGTAGCCTAGAGAAGTGTCTGTTGGCTCAGAGCAAGCTTTAGGAGCCTGGAAGAAGCTTGTTTTGATTTAGATGCCAGGCCCAAGACTGCATTTGAACTCCTGTCTCCCCACCAGAGGTTTCTAACCCATCCCCTGTGTCACATGTGCAACACCAAATACAGCAGAAAAGCACTTCTGGGAGAAGCTTAGGAATGGAGGAAAGTATAGTTATTATAAATGTTTCATATATCTGTATGTAAAGATAGATAAATAGATAGCTAAATATGTACAGACACCTGTACACCCACCTACACCGGTATCTATATGAAGTCCTTTTTAGACCCTTCCCTAAATTTGTAAGTGATTGGTGCTTATAGAGGCAAACAAAATGAACTTTTAAGTTAAGCCAACTTGGGTGGCTATTTGTGTCACAACAGTCTCTGAAAAAATGATGACAGCACTTAAAAGTCACCAATAGTAATAATAATAACAACAGTAATAAAGTATTTTGCTGCTATTTTGGCAGCTTATGCTGCTTCTTGTACTTACTGCTCAATGTCTTGCTATTTCAGTAGTTCACTATGAAGCAATGAAGCAATAAAGCAAAAGCCTTAAGGCTGGCTGCTTAGCTTACAAGAAGCTCTGTTACAATTTGGAGAAGAAATAAAACTTGGAGCATTATCAGTAAAACAGAGATTCTACCCATACCCATTAAAAATGCAGTATTTGCTCTGCAGACCTGCAAAAACTTACTTTAAAAGGTTAACTGTGACCTTTCATAAACCCAGTCTCATTTTAGCAGAAGAGTTTCCTGCTTCTCTGTGACTGTGAGATGTATCTATTAAGTTCCTTTCAAAGGCCTTGCCTGACCTATTCATTTTGCAATTGAGAGCCAAAATAGCTCAATATCAAATATCTGCAAGCACCTTAGTACTTTTGGAAGAGTGGAACTGCTCGATCAAATCCTCACGCTGACCACACTGTTTCAAAATGCAACAATGAATTATGTCATTATGTCTCCATTTGGAAAGGATTATAATGTAAAATTAAGACAAGAGCCTGCCCTACTCTGAAGGCATGGGGACAATGGGGATTTGAGTCCCCAGTATGTAACTACTGTTGCAAATGGAAGACATCTATCAAGAACAGAGACGTGCGTTACTGCACGAGATACAGTGCCCAAGTCCCAGACTTCATTAACCTTAATTAAATGGTCTTGAAACCAAAATTTTTCCATAGCAGTTCAACGGCATTAAAAGGGCCCTCCCTCTCTGTAAATGGTTTTGATACATAAACATGCAAGCACTCCCAGAAGGGCCACATCCTTAAGGACTGCTACTATATATTTACTTTATGAAGACGCTGCCCCATCTGCTGGATCAGCCACGCACACGGCCCCACTGCTACGCTTGAGTGTGGCACTGGAATAAAACTTTTCTTGTGTTTAGGAACAAAACCCCGTCAGTCAAATCCACAATCATTCCAGCAGCAAGTAGGGATGCACCAAACTGCTCGGGTTTCCATCCCTGTTTATTCTGGAAACTGACCACAAACTCCTACGGAGATTTTGAAGGGCACAAGGGCTTCTTGTGAAAGCACAAAGGAAAGAATAAATGACTAAACAGGTATGTTCAGAAGAATAGGTGGGAGGTTTGTACCTAAGCACATAAGGCCACAGCCTCCTTTTTCAACATGTACAATCGTAGAATCAGAGAATGGTTTGGGTTGGAAGGGACCCCAAAGCTTTTCTCATCCCATCCCCTGCAGGGACACCTTCCACTAGAGCAGGTTGTTCCAAACCCCATCCAACCTGGCCTTGGACAATTCCAGGGGTGGGGCTGCCTCAGCTTCTCTGGGCAACCTCTGCTAGGGCCTTGCCACCATAACAGGGAAGAATTTCTTCTGTATATAGGATTTCTTTAAGCTTTAAAGTCCTAAAGCAGAGGCCACCTCAGGCAGGCATTTACGGATGTAAAGGGTCCTTCTCAAAGGTAACTGTAAAACATGTTCAATGTTCATTAACCTTTCATATGCTGCTCACCAATTACGGAGTGCTTTGAAGAATTTTTAATGAACGTAAATTTTAACCAAAAATACTGCAAAGCCATTATTAATACTGTATGTAGGCACAGGGTACCTGACTTGTAAAGCTGCTAGAAACCTGAACTCTTCTGATAAGATTTGCCACATTTTTTCTTTAAATAAATACATTTTAAAAAATCATCAAATGTCCCTGCTTTATTTCACCACGGCAACAAAATAAGCACAGTCTCAAGTCTGTGCTTCTGTTTCCTATTACATTAATTTCTCCTACCCTGTTCCTCCCTCAAAGCAGTGAACGTGCAGGCAAAGTAATCCTGCCATTGCTCCAGCTCCATGGAGGATACAAACCTGCCTGCAGCCTCTGTCCCTCTGCTACTAGGCAGTCACTGCTGCGCCCAGGCTCTTTATTCACGGTTGTAACAGAAATACTTTCATTTTTTTCTCTTAAAAAGACACCTAACATTTCACCAGATGGTATCAGCACTTCCAAGTGCCTGTAAACCAGACTCCCCAAGCCCAGCCCATTAGCAGCTGCTCTGTGAGTGGCAAAAGAATCCAGAAATTAATCACCTACCTTACACCGCTTCTCACCTGGTCTTGGCTACTTCCTTTCCTCAGGCTCTGGCAAGAAACCCAGACATGAAGCAATTCCCCAACCACAATGACAGCCATGAAAAGCTATTTAGGCTGCTGACAGTTTGGCCGTATCACTGGGCAGTCTGACTGAATTAGCACAGAGAATTTTAGGCTCCCCACACTCTTCTGAGCAGAGGTAGGGTGCGTTATGTTCCTGTCTTGTGGAAACCTGGCACGTGGCAGAATGGGAGTTGGGTTTGTGCATCCTTTGCTGCTTACTCCTCTCCTTACCCCCAAAAACTGGACGTGGAGCTGCAGACGTCCTTTTTACCTTTGTACTGGGGAACAAAGAGGTGGCAGATCCCCACCATTAATAGCCTGTGCAGACAGACCAACAATGAAATACAACTGTACTGGGTTTGCAAGGCAAAGCTTTGGTAGCAGGGTGGGGGGCAGAGCGGCGGCTTCTGCAAGAAGCTGCTGGCAGCTTCCTCCATGTCTGGCAGAGCCAGTCCCTGGCAGCTCCAAAGATGGATGTGCTTCAGGACAAGGCTGAGCCCATGAGAAATGGTGGTGGTGCCTCTGTGACCATGTGTTTCAGAAAAAAGAAAAAAATAAGTTTTTGCACAGTTGTAATTGCAGCCAGAGGAGAGTGGAGTGAGAGTACTTGAAAGGAACAACTCTGCAGACACCGAGGTCAGTGAAGAAGGAGGGGGAGAAGGTGTTCCAGGCACAGGAGCTGGGATTGCTCTGCAACCATGGTGAGGCAGCTGTGCCCCTGCAGCCCATGGAGATCCATGGGGATGCAAAGATCCACCTGCAGCCTGTGCAGGAGACCCATGCCAGAGCAGGGGGATGCCTGTGAGGAGGCTGTGACCCCGTGGGAGGCCTGTGGAAGGAGGAGCCCCTGCTGGAGCAGCTTGTCCCTGAAAGGCTGTACCCGTGGTAGGGTGGCCCACGCTGCAGCAGCCTGAAGGGACTTTCACCCACTGGAGGGATTCAGACTGCAGCAGTGTGATGGGGAGTGTTGCCTGTGGGATGGATTCACACTGCAGCAATTCACAGGGATCTGCTGCCTGTGAGACGGACTCATGCTGCAAAAGTTCATGGAGAACTGTCTCCCATGGGAGAGACCCCATGGAGCAGCAGGGGAGCGACTGCTTTCCCTGATGAACTGATTGTCACCCCTATTGCCTGTGTCCCTGCACAGATGGGGTAGGAGGTAGAGCTGGGAAGGAGGGTGTGGGAAGATGATGTTTTTAAGGTTTTATGTTGTTTCTCATTATCCTGCTCTGACTATTTAGCCATAAATTCAATTAGTATCTCTAATAAGACTCTCTTTTGCCTGTGACAGTATTTGACGAGCGATCTCTCCTGGTCCTTATCTCAACCCTTTTTTGTATTTTCTCTCCTCTGTCCAGCTGTGGAGGCGAGTGATAAGAGAGGCTTTGGTGGGTGCCTTGCATCCAACCCACTACATGGGAGCCTGCTCCTGGATCATGGAGCAGCTCCTGCCCCACTGCTCTGGGAATTACAGCCTGTTGGAAAGCACTTGCTAGCACAGCACTATGTAGAACAAAGATGAAATTTTCCTCTTAAGCGTTTCTGATAGCCACCAGCAGAAGAATGGCATATTCACCACCCCATCCTGCCGCCTCGAGATGTTGGCAATTGGTGGGTTACACTGATGGAAAAAATATTTACCCTAAAAATCCTGCAATGCACCAGAGCAGAGAACTAAGCACAGAACTCATTCACAATGGCTGGAGACAAAAGAGCTACAGCTAAAGCTATCACAGCCTCTAGTCATCATGCACACCCTAAAACATGTCTCATCTATGGCAAGAGACCAGAAACAAGCCTGGCTGCTGGCTGTTCTTGCTCCCCAGCTGATTCTCATTGATGTTTGCCTTACATAATTCCACTTCAGGGCCTTAGCTGGATTTCCATCTGGCCATCACTCTCTCATGGCTGATTCCTTCCATTTTAAACCTTTGCTCCATCCCTGTGACATCTGCTGTTTTGTAATACCCCACACCCATCCCGGGCTCCTCTTTCAGTCTATGGACAAGCCCCCTGTCATCTGCTGAGCTCCTCTGCCACATAAGCCTCTCTGCATTCACCTTCACCAGAGGCTGCTTCAGTTCTGGCTGGACAGCTGCACACACATTGCCTCAAGTAGCTCCTCACTCATCTGTGTATGAGTATCATCAGAAACAACTATTAAGCACCCAAACTGCTTTTAATTGACCAGCAGTAACTCAGTGTTTCGCTCAGTACTTATAAAAGGTTACAGTTCTGTGTTTTCCAGTTCTGACTGATAGTACCCACCACCTGTAACCCCCAGAAGTGGCAATATTGCTCAGCTGCTTTTCACATCTCTCTTTAGCACATGCTATTAAGAGACCATTTACCTCATCAATTACACATTGAGAAGTATCTCTAGTGTCTAAAGGTACTCTAAAAGCTGGATGCAATGGAGGAACTACTTCCTGAAACTTGTGGATGTGCTAAATCAATGACTGGTCACTGATTAAAGGCTGGAGCACTCACCTTGAGCTTTAACACTTCAGCTGATCAGCATGTGCACATGAGTACGTATCAGTGCAAAGGATTGTCTTCTGCTTCAACTGACAAACTGCTGGATAGCTTTTAAATTAAAAAAATCAAAAATAATAAAATAAATAAAATCTCTATTCCTCCAGACCCAGGGGAACAAACAAGCCAGACCTTCCGGACCCAAGCCCCAGGCCCTGCCAGTAACACACACAGCACTAAGGGATGCACAGCACGGCTGGGTGCTTAGGTTACCAACTTCTGAACTCAGGAAAGAAAGGAAGAAAAGGCAAACTTCTGGATTATTTAACAGAGTAATTTTAGCAACGATCACTCTTGGTAACTTAATGGAACAGAGGAGCAAAGTCCTCTGCCCAGAGACAAGAAGTGACTGTGTATGGCTCAGCTCACGGCCACATAACACACTCTGACCTCAGTCTGCTGGAGCATCCTCCATATGGGGACAGCAGGGGCAACCTGGATGGCTGGACTCACCCTTGACTACCAGCGAAATGCTGAAACAGTCCTGACCTGGTGCTGTGCGAAAGGAAACACTGCCAGGAAGCATTGACAGGATCAGTTCTGAAAGCAAAGCGAGGTCCTGGCCTCATGCATTGCCCTGTTTTAACCACACAGGCAAACAGCTAAGAAATGTAACTATTTTCTGCTTAAAAGCCGCAAATTCCTTGGAGAAAAGGAAAACTCGATCTGACAAAAAGAAACACTCGGGCAATGGTGATAATCTGGCACATACCGGATAACAATCATTGCCCAAACGCTCCCAGAGAAAATTGAAATTAAAAGTCACAAGGCAGATGCAGAATAATATCTGTTGTGAAAATACATTATTCAGCCAGCACTGGTGGTGGAGACTTTTGGTGCACTGCAATCTGCACACCCTGGTGACCACATATGCAGCAAGATGTGCTGCTTGGCATAGCCAAAGAGAGAGCAGCAGCCTTGCTTGGGAGGCATTTGGGAACCAGTGCCCTTACAGGTCAGAACTACTTGTTATGCCACTCTCACTGCATCGCAGCCTTCTGGAACTTGAGTAACACAGACCAACCCTGCCTCGGGGCATGCAAGAAATCATATGGGGACAAGCTGCAGACAAATGGGCCACTAGTCCATGCCACATGCATCACCAATGGCACAGCATATGCTCCCGGTTACACTGTGGGTCACATTCTGGATGGAGATCTGCAGTCCTCCATCTGCCTTAGAAGAGACAGATGCACACACTCTACAGCCAATCATCCAATTTGCACCGATCTTCAAGACAAAATCACAGACCACTCACAGACAAACCTATGGCAGTGAAGTTACATTATGGCTTACTTAGTGGAGAAGAGGCCTCAGGAGTTGTCACCAGCTCTCTACAGCACTGTTTGCTTGTCTGAGCCCACCCAGCACATGCTCTGGACGAGACCACAGTGGTCCTTGGAGCAGCAAGTGCTGCCAGGAGCTGGAGCCTTCCTGTAGCGCAGAGCTGCTCAGGAGCTGCTGCTCTCCCTGCACCACAGAGCCCTGTCCTGAAGCCTCCTGCTCCCGTGCCTCCATTTGCCGTGGCCGTGCCCAGCCCTCGAAGGAAAAGCTCACAGCTCTGGCTCTTACGGCACTGCAGGAACTCGCACACGAGGAGGAGGAAGCACGGGGCTCTCTCACCCCCAGTGCCCGCCTTGTTCCAGCATGTCAGTCCTGCAGGGCAAATGCCCCAGTATTACACACATTTATACAGCAGTATTAGACTCCATTTGGTAGCAACATCTGGCCTCCATTTACACATGCACACAGTACAAACTGATGAGTAAACTCACCCAAGTATTAATGTGACAATGGATTCTTCTCAGCTTTTGCTAACTTGACACCAAGGACAACACAATGCAGAGAATCAGCCATGCAGCTTCAGACCTAAAAGTTAACTAAATCCAACATTTTCTTGCTAACAGCGATAGCAGGAGAAATGCACAGGCAAAGAAAGGAAATAGGCCATGCTGAGTGCAGGCTTTCTTGGAGGATATGCTGGTGCTTCTAGCAAACAGGGATGTAAAAACTTGCTGCATGGGACTTTGCAGTAGCCCTAAAGCATAAACAAGCTGTGCTAGAAATGGTTTAACAATCGAGGTGAAGGTTGCCAATAACTGATAAAATAACTAACTTCCAGAAATAAAGAACCAACTCAGCTATTGATTCCTCTGAACAGAGGAGAGGATGGATCTCTGTGGTACTTTTGCAAAGTGCTCTTCTTGTGTGGTTGCAGCTTCCCTATTTAGCAGTTGGGTGAATGCAGTTCTCAATCCTTCTGCTCAGTCACCCTCAAAGACAATGCTTCCTGATGTTCAGAGGACCTCCATTTGCTTCAGTTTGTGCCCACTGACACTCAGCACCACTGAGAAGAGTTTGGCTCCATCTTTTTGACATTCTCTCTTCAAGTATTTGTAACTAGATGCCCCTGAGACATCTCTTATCCATGCTGAACAGCCTCAGCTCTCTCAGTCTTTCCTCCTGTCCCTTTACCACCTTCACAGTGCTCTGTCAGACTCTCTCAAGGAGGTCCGTGTCTCTCCTGTCCCGAGGAGCCCAGAGCTGCACACAGCACTCCAGATGTGGCCTCAGCAGCGCAGAGCAGAGGGGCAGGACCACCTCCCTGCCCTGCTGACAATGCTTTGTCTAACGCCGCCCAGGAGACCACTGGCCATCCCTGCAGCCAGGGCACACTGTTTGCACAAGTTCTAGTAGTTCCAACGGGGCTCAGCATTTCTGGAGGACTTCACTTGAGAGATTCAAGTCCCATAAAAGTGCTGAATAAACTCACTGCGAGGGATTACGAGATCAACCGATGCATTGTGGAGAGACAACTGGCTAATGAAATGCCCTGCATCCAAGTAAATGGGAACAAGGGAAAGACTGAGAATTTAATGTACCTGCTCCTGCTTCTAGCCCACTTGTCCATGTTTGCCAGGCTTTGTTTGCCTAGAAAACTTTGGGTACTTCCTCCTGGTTTTCCCTGATGACTCATGCTACTTTCATCCCAAGCAAACAACTCTGCCATTTTTTACCCTTTAGGAAATAGATTCAAAACAGAACCAAAACTGCTTCAATAAGGGACTACATTTTGCTTTGATGAAGCCTGTGTTTACTAAGCTAACCTGATCTGCTGCAAGTCTGCATGCCCCCTTCCCCATGGGGGTTCCTCTACCACAGTCCAAAGGCAAAATGAGAAAATGTGCCTGGGCTGGGAAGAAACAGAAGCCACACCTTTGCAGCCTGGAACAAGCTTGAAGAATGCAGTTTGCCCTCTGAGAGAGCTCTTTGAGCCCAGTGGAGGGGGCTGAGAATTCACACTGGACTGGACTCACTTGCAGTAACCCTCTCAGACTGTATTAGGTGTGTTTGCAAACAGGCATTACCTCATGGCAGAACGAGGTGGGAAAAGCAGGACTGGTACATCACACACTCTTATATACACCAAGTTAGAAAAACCCCTGTTAGGTTAATGTTTTTATACCGGTTTACAACCATGGGAAGCCGTGCCTGATGCATTACATGTTCATCCCTAGGTATTGGTATCCTTTCTGCACATGCTGGACAGATGCACCCGCATCGTTCATGGCTATACTGTTATGAGCCCTCGAGAGCCTTGCCTCACATTATTTTTTCCTCGCCTCATTTTATCCTAAAGCATTGGCATATTGGTAAAGCCTGTACCTCTTGCTTTTCTTATAGCAACAGCAGTCACTGGAGGGAGAGGCAGAGGAGCTTGCCATTGCCATATTGACAGAAGTCAGCACTTCAGATCCCTGTTACTGCCTCAGAAAGAAAGATCTTGCTCTACTCACTTTCATCTCCAGCAAGTGCCAAATTATGTCAGTGTGAGAAGCTGCTCTGTCTCCTCCTTCCGTTCACTGGTGGCAATGAGGCACAGACAAAAGATAAGGAAGACAAAACACCCAGCCATAGTTTGTGTTCAGCTGGTGAGTTTTTCAAACGCCTTGGCTGCACAAGGATAGGCAGCAATGGGAATTTTCTTTCCAGACAGAACCAAACACTAAAACACTAAAAGCAGGCTAGTCTTTGCCTGACCTACAGATATCCAATGACTGATGTTTCTTTAAACTGTCATAAAACATTTTATATGGGACTGCAAAAGAAAAAGCAGAAGGACCAGTGAAAGATATTAAATTATTCAAAGTAAGGAACTTACTCGGAGGCTTTAAATACAGTGCTTAGGATTCTGCAGAAGATGAGCAGCCAGTTCATTCAATAAGACCCAACAAAAATAACGGTATGCATTTCTTCCTTTTATAGGTTTACGGCTAGAGGTGTCCAATTCCCACCTAAGTGACTCCCCTGGGCATAGGCCAGAGCAGTCTAATAAGCTCCTGTGGCTTTCCAAGAACTGAACAAATGAAACAACACAAAGATGAGTGTACCTCAAGAGCTGTTTATGGAATACATTTGAGCTGGACTTAGTTTATCTGCATCCACAAATCCTTTAGGACTGTCACATTACACTTGCAGGCAAATACACACACGCAGAGAAAGGCATGTGCAGCCCCATGCAGAGATCACCTATGAGCTGCCAAAGAATAAGATGCCATGTTTAATATCCAAGAGAATAAATCTTCTTGTGTTTTTTAGGCTGCCTGCTGAAGTTGTTGCTGACCTATACACTTTAGGCTCATCTAACATTGCTGGGGAATTGATGACTTTTAAGTCTGAGCATTCAAGACTTTCACCCAGCCTTGGGTGTTTTCTCATTTATGTTTTAAGAAAGTCCATCTTATATTTATCTTCAGGCAGCTACTCAAAAAGAAAAAAGGAAGGCACAGCCCTCCTTCAGTGCATCCAGACTGTTTTGAAGAGACATCCAAGTAAAGCTTTTGAAGAGCCACAAACATTAACCTGACTGCTGTTACCCACTTGTGAGGATTTCTGACATTGGCTTCCAGGGACACTTCCCTTTGAAATCACTAATGAGCATCCTCCAAGGTGCCACAGCCTTCCAAGGTGACTGAATCTACTCCAAGAATTTTCTCTCCTTTTCTGAAATACACACAAATAGACTGAGCAGACATTAAAGTTTTACTATTTCTGGTAGCAACACCATTTTCATCACCAGTATCCATCCCTGTGAGCCAGAGAGCAGCAGATCACCTGTCTGTCTTGACACTTTGCAGCTACTCTTGAGGAGGCTGAGCTGCCATGAGTCCCAGAACACGTGAGTTTAGGAATCCAGGACCCTGGAAGCCTGGGCTGGAGGCAGCCCACTTGGCTTGTTGCAAAAGCCTAGAAAACTTTGGGTACTTCCCAAAATTAATTACAAATTACACAGCTGAAAGCAACGCATTCCTACAGAACATTTTCATTTCAAGAAAAAAGTCTTTGCTAGTTCAAAATACTCCGAAAGTAACTGCTTTGATCTAGAGCCAATACCCTTTTTATCAGCAACCCAATGTGTAGAGAAAGCAAAGAAATACTAGCATACAAAATGTGAGTTTATAGCCAGTGCACTCCCCAAACAGAAACAATCTGTGGATTAGCATTAGCCATCAGCAGTGGCTCTGAAGGGCTGACTTTGCCTCATCCATCACCTGACAAGGACATGGCAACTCCACACTCCGGCAAAATTCACAGTGTTCAGAATTCTTACAACAACCATAGACAGCTGCATGCAATGGAACTACTGAAACAAATTTCTTTTTTTCCCCTCAGTGCCGGCTAGTGCTTTAATTTAACCCACATACTATCACATAGCCATGTCCAGGGAGCAAGTCTTCTCCGTGCTTCTCTTTTAAACATTATCAACATGGCTCTATGTACAACCACGTTCTACAGCTTTTAAGGCAACTATTACCCAATTCCACCTTTATACACAAGGGCTTTAGCAGACCTGCATCAACTTCATACTGCCTGGACATCTGTTCTCATGTGTTCAGAGGAGAAACGAGAGAAATATCTCACTGCTTGTTCCAAGGCTTTCTTCTCTTCAACTGAACAAGGCCCATGAGTGGTACAGAAGGAACGAGGGAAGTATTTTTTTCTTGGAGCCCAACAATCAACCAACAAGACAACAAGGAAGCCCCTCTAGGGGACTTCTGACCACTCAGGTCATCGATATATTGTTATTTTAACAGTCATAAAATCACTTTTGTGATATTTCTCTCCTTGTTTCTTGCCAGTTCCCATTTGTCCATCCAGATACATCTACTCTCATGTATCAGGCTGCACAATCCGTAGTGCAGAGACCATGCCTTCACTGTGTTTATGCAGTGCTCAAGCAGCAAGAAGACTCTTGTCTAGCAATGAGGGAGGCTTAGGGATATCTGGTGTCCAGTAGCACAAGCAGCTGACAGTTCTTAGCTCTTCCTCAAACAAAATTTCATCTGTTTTATGCAACAGCCACTCCAAGTACAACTGCATTTCGCAAAGCGCTTTTCTGACAGATTTCAGCCAGGCTAAATGATGGCTCTTCCTCTTGTCAGAGGAAGTACCCTTGCTTTTTGCTTTGCCTGTGGATCAGAAAAGCATCAAAGCACAAGGCTCTGCCTAATGACTTCAAACCAGAGGCCTCTGGATCCACTCTCAAGAGCACGTTCCCTCTCTGGGTACCTGCCTTGTCCCACCACAGCTTCCACCCTCTTCTTGGTGGATGGCCATTCTCAGCCAAAGCACAGCCATGGCCAGCCACTTGGGGATCATGCCAAAGCCGTAACTGGGGGCACTGGGCAGAGCTGCCCACACAGCTGGCACAATCTGGCACATCACCGCACCCATGTGCTACACAAGTTTTGCTGCCACTGCCGTGTAGCTCACTGGTAACAGAAGATTCACAACAGATAATGGTTTAAATCAAATAACGTGATCTGAGCCCTGCTCTACTAACACGATTATCTCTTTACCTTTTCATTGCTTGCAATAATCAGGTAGTGGCAAGTTAATGAATTTCACAGCACGCGTCACATAGCACCTTGTTACATAGCTGTTTCTTCTGCATCTGCAACAAAATGAAGGGTAAGACTGTGAAATTACTGACAGAAGGCAAGTAACAGTGTCTACTCACCATGGGAGAAAAGATGCCTCCAAGAGACTCATTCCATCATTCCCCTCTCTTTGGCAAATTACAAGAAATTAGCCCTTTTTATTTCTGGAAGAAATACACCACAGAGCAGTTGTGCCACCAGTGCACTGTCACCACGCTGCACCCATGGGCAGCTGATTCTGCACTGGAAACCAGAGAGCAGGAGAGTAGAAGCCTGGGGATGGGGGCTTGGTGGTATGCCAGAGAAGGCAGCTCCATACCTTTCACAATTCTTTCCCTTCTCAGTGCACCTGCTACAGAGAAGGCCAAAGCTAAGACATTTTATATACATTTTTTTGATCACCCTGTTAGCTTAAGCGGAAACTTAAGTCTTCCCAGAACAATAAAATTCTATAGCATGCAGAGAGAAACGGGCAAGCACCAGAACCCCAGGGATCACTCCCAAGGGAAAATTAAATTCAGTTAGGGATGAAAAGAGCCAGAAGGTAACATGAGGGAAGGTAACAGGACCTCGCAGCCAGCAAGAGGATGGGAGAAGAAGCTGCGCTATCAGCAAGTACCAGTGCTGCAAATGCAGGGAGCGCCATGCAGCCCCGTCTCTGCCAGGAAAGGCTCATGGAGCAGAAGAATGAGCACACGGGCTGCCTCTCAATCTCCTGGCAGGAAGCTTCTCTACTCCCCTTGTGCCCGGACACAAAGCTTTGGGCAGTAAAGAAGGGAGAGGCACGGTGGCACCCGTTCAGGGACGAGCCAAGCTACGGCACACCCTGCCCTGGTTCAGTGCTGGGAACCGACGGTGATCTGGCTACAAAAACCACAGGAAAGATCGTGTTTGACCCCTTGCAGCTTTTCTCTTAGAAATCACTTTAGACACTCTTCTCGTGACTAGCACTCAGCGAATCTTACCAGGACAGAATGGGACGTGCTGCAGCAGCAACCCTGACCATGGCGTGGCTGTCCCTGCTACCTGCACGGACACAGCTCGGCCACAGAGAGACAATCTTTTGTGCCAGGAACGTTTACCAGTGCCAGGTGCTGGTAAGCACTGCTCAGGGTGCTGCTGGCACCTGGGATGGCTCAAAGCTCCATGGTTTGTGGCAACAGCCAAAAAGCACGTGCCACCTCCTGAGGACCTCCACCTGTAGTATCCTGGGCAATCCAAAACCCACTATTCCCTTGTGCCTTTGTCTACCTGGAGTCATTCAGGGAAATGAAAATACACTAACTGAATTAAGAAGAGAAATCTGTTAAGATACATTCGTCTTAGGCCTCTGATGGAGAATTGAAGCACCATCAATTGCCTTCCTTCCTGCTCCTTTAATATGCAGAATGAGTGTCCATACAGACTTCTAATGAGGTTTAGTTCATCTTCCTGAAATGGTAGCTTAGTATAACTTTCTTCTACTCCTCCTCTAGACAACTTATGAATTACAGTATTTAAGCACCCGGACTCAAAGGATTCTTGCACTGTGGGAACACTTCCTGCTCAGAGTTTTTCAACAGTTAAAATCTCTGTGCTATCTTTTATGCCAGATTTAGTCAGCTGGCTCAAATGGGTCCACAAAAGACATCTGTATGGATGAACGCAATTCGTTAAAATCTTCTCCTACTTTCACTCCACTGCTGGAAATGACACAAAACATAAGAAAAAACCCAGTACCTGTTCCATTTTCAGACTGAAGCAACAGCATATTCCTGGCTGCTAATGCAGCAGGGACAACAGCACTGCAGGGAACGGTTTGGATAATCACATCTTCATTTAAAGAGAACCCAATTTCTTGATCTAAGCCATCACTGCCCTCCATCAGAACAGCCAGCATATCCACGACATCTAATAAGTGAAGGAAAAAATGTAAGCAGAGGATCCAGACTAACTGGGAAAACAACAGAGAGAGAATGCAACATTCCAGGAACACAAGGTATCTTTCTAGTTCCCCCCCAAAAAAACCCAAAACAAAACAAAACCGAAGACAAAACCAACCAAACAAACAAAAAAAACCAAACAAAAAAAACCCCTTTAATTAGTAACAACGAGATAATTATTCCTACCTCACTAGACCCATAACGCCTCGAACCATTCCAGGGAGGGCGGCAGGAGGGGCGGGCAGAGCCAGGGCCCCGCTCCGCCGCCCCGGCGGCATTTTCCGGCACGCGGCCGCTCCCGGCGTCTGGAGAGGGGCGCGGGGCCGGGAAAGGCGGCGCAGCCCTGCTCCGATGCCGCTCGGCCGCGGCCCGGGAGCGCTGCGACTGCGCCTCCGCCGCCCGCCGGCACCGGCCCCGGCCGCCCTCGGCCCGCGGAGCCGCCTCCAGCCCTCCCCTCACTCACAGACACCGCCCCGCTCGCCGCTCGCTTCCGCCCCTCGCCCCTCCCGCCGCTTTGGCCGGGCTCCGGCTGGGGGGCTGCAGTACCGCCCTGTGCCCACAAGGCGGCAGCACTTGTCCAGAGGATCCGCGACATGATGGCGGCCCGTGGGGACCTTGACGGAGAGAGGCGTTTTTGCCGATGTACCCCACAGCAAAGTTGGCCCCGCCACAAACTTGTGCTTCCCTGACAGCCCCAAGGGAGCCCTACAAACTGACGCCAGGAACCCGGGCTGCAGAATTTGCTTTCACCATGTAGATATCCCTCATTTATTCCCAGGGCCCTGCAATCTCCCTGGGTTGCCTGGTCCCAGGTTTCCTTTTGCCCAGTCCAAATCGCCCACCCGCGAGTACTCAGGCCTTTTTTTTTTTTTTTCATTCCAAATACATGTTGCAAACTGACAGTAATAAGGTTGGGGCTTGATTTTTTCTGTGCTGGAATTCGCCTCGAGAAATCTGCCACCATATAACCCTAACCACAACCACCTTGCTTTGCTCAGAAATCACAACCTTCAGACCAGCATCATGGCACCTCACCCACTGGCCCTCCACTGGCACCTTCCCAAAGCACTCCAGTAATACTCAACATTTTCAGTGGGCATCCTGTCAGACCCTCACCCTTACCCTAAAAATGCACCAAGGAATTCAAAAATAGCCATTAGGAAGGCATAACAATTCTCTAAAAGTCACCAGAGAAAGCCTTCAAAATTCCCCTAAATATTCCTAATAGCCCTGCAAAAAAAAAACACTCAAGGAAGCCTGCTCAGCCTACAAACCCCTTCCTGTTGCTCTCTAGCCCACAGATGTCATCCCTACCTTTTTGCAGCAGGTCCTGTTGTCCTCTGAGGGTTCTGGCATTGTCCTGGTGCGAGGGTCATTGCCCTGCCCCAGCGGGAGGCTTCCGGTGTGGTCTCGCTGTCAGGCTTGCTGTGCTGTGCTGCTGTTGTTGGGGGTGAAAAGGGAAAAGGCTGCTTAGGGTGAGGTTAGCATGGGGGTGAGGGGTGCTGCACCTGTACCCTAACTTGCCTCCGAAGCTGTACCCTGTAGCCCTGATCCCCACTGGACTGTCCAGCCCTCAGACCCTCTCCCTTCACCCCTGACCCCTCCCTCTGCCCCCCAGCCCTCAGGCTCTGGCTGTCACCCTCGAGCCCCCCCTTGCCCCTCAAGCCCCCTCTCAGCTGCCCCTCAGCTCCTGTGTGCCACCCTTAATCCCTCTCCTCTGCCCCTCAGCCCCCAGCTGCCCCTGCCCCCCTCAGCATCTCTCTGTGCCACCCACTGTCCCCTCCCCTGTTCCCCCCTCAGCTCCCAGCCTCTGTCACCCTGAAGCCCCCACAGTGCCCCTCAAGCTGCCCCTCAGCCTCTATGCCATGAAAAGACCATAAAAACACATAAAAATGCCCTAAAAAAACCCTCAACTTCAAAGTGCCTTAAAACCCCCACAAAAACATAAAAATAGCCTCGGAACGCCCTTAAAATACAATAAAATAACCTACTTTAAAACACCCCTAAAAGCCCCCAAAGAACCTTTAAAAAAAAAATCCCTACATATTCCTAAGAACTCTTAGAATAGCCCCAAAACCCATAAACCACATTGATGAGATCCTAAAATAATACCGCAGCGAGGAAGGCTGGAAAATGCGAAGCCGCGCTCCCGGCCCCGGGCGCAGCGCGGCTCCGGCAGGAAAGCAGCTCCTCCGGCAGGCAGAGGCGGTGCTGTGCTGGGAGACCCCCGCCCACTGCCCCCGCCCCGGCGGGGCCGGCACCGCGCCCAGGGGGCCCCGGCGGCGCCCGAGCCCCGCGCCCGGAGCGGCGGCACCGGCCCCCCCCGCGACGCCTCCCCCGCCCGCCGGCCCGGCCAAAGCTCCGCTCGGCTCCGCACGGCTCGCACCGGCGCGGCTCCGGCGGGCCCGCGGCAGCCCAGCCGCGCCCAGCTCCCCTTCCGCCCCGGCCAGCCCCGGCACTGCCGGCAGGGCTCCGCGCCGGACCCTTCGCTGCCGGGCCGGGGGCAGAAGAAGCGCCCCGAATGCAGCGGCACAGCCCGATCCCCGCCCTGCCAGCGCTGCCACGGCTGCAGCTCCCTTCCTCTGAAGCCCCGACACTGACGCCACGCTCCGGCGCTCACCTCACCCCAACGAGGGCACGGAAATGTAGGCTTCCCTTCAACTGCGTCCCCTAGAAGAAAAGAAAAGAAGCGGCTTGCCTCAAACGATGGCAAAAGGGGGCTTCTTACCTCAGTCCAAACCCCTTAAAAGGCGGGACAACAGGACTGCCCCCTCCAATTCAACCTCAGGATGACGAAGTTTCAAAGGGAAAGGAGAAAAGCCCCGGCTGAAAAGGCGCACCGGCTCACCTGCTTGGCTGCTGCTTCTCGGCATAAAGGTTTGTCCCTCGGCTCCTCCTCTGAGCAAGGCTCCACTTATCCAGGTGGGTTTCCAGGTGATCCCCCGGACCCTGTGCGAAGCGCCCACCGTCCTTCCAGGAGACAGCCCCGGGAGCCCCCCATAAACTCCTCTCCTCCAGCAGCTCCGTGCAAAAGCGATGCGAGGAAAACCCCCTAAATCAGCTGCCGGAGGAGCCGCCCCCTCCTCATCATGCTAACAGCTCACACTTGGGGCTGCTCTGAGCCCTCCTCATCCTCACAGCTCACACCTGCCGCTGTTGCCACTCTCCAACAGCGTCTCTCTGTCTCCAGCACACAGCCCACTTCTCACAGACACAGATCCAACAGAAATCTGCTATGGGTGTCGGCTTTTCTTAATCCGTCTGGGTGCACGGTTAAAACACGTACGTGCATTGATGGTCATTGAGAGAAAGCTTTCCCCTGGAGAAAACAGTCCGCCTCTGCCTGCCGGAGGAGCCGCTTTCCTGCCGGAGCCGCGCTGCGCCCGGGGCCGGGAGCGCCGCTTCGCATCTTCCAGCCTCCCTCGCTGCGGTATTATTTTAGGATCTCATCAATGTGGTTTATGGATTTTGGGGCTATTCTAAGAGTTCTTAGGAATATGTAGGGATTTTTTTTTTTTAAAAGGTTCTTTGGGGGCTTTTAGGGGTGTTTTAAAGTAGGGTATGTTTATTGTATTTTAAGGGCGTTCCGAGGATATTTTTTTGTTTTTGTGGGGGTTTTAAGGCACTTTGAAGTTGAGGGTTTTTTTAGGGCATTTTTATGTGTTTTTATGGTCTTTTCATGGCATAGAGGCTGAGGGACAGCTTGAGGGGCACTGTGGGGGCTTCAGGGTGACAGAGGCTGGGCCTGAGGGGGGAACAGGGGAGGGGACAGTGGGTGGCACAGAGAGATGCTGAGGGGGGCAGGGGCAGCTGGAGGGTGACACAGAGAAGCTGGGGGCTGAGGGGCAGAGGAGAGGGATTAAGGGTGGCACACAGGAGCTGAGGGGCAGCTGAGAGGGGGCTTGAGGGGCAAAGGGGGGCTCGAGGGTGACAGCCAGAGCCTGAGGGCTGGGGGGCAGAGGGAGGGGTCAGGGGTGAAGGGAGAGGGTCTGAGGGCTGGACAGTCCAGTGGGGATCAGGGCTACAGGGTACAGCTTCGGAGGCAAGTTAGGGTACAGGTGCAGCACCCCTCACCCCACTGCTAACCTCACCCTAAGCAGCCTTTTCCCTTTTCACCCCCGACAACAGCAGCACAGCACAGCAAGCCTGACAGCGAGACCACACCGGAAGCCTCCCGCTGGGGCAGGGCAGCGACCCTCGCACCAGGACAACGCCGGAACCCTCAGAGGACAACAGGACCCGCTGCAAAAAGGTAGGGATGACATCTGTGGGCTAGAGAGCAAGAGGAAGGGGCTTGGAGGCTGAGCAGGCTTCCTTGAGTGTTTTTTTTTTTTTTTTTGCAGGGCTATTAGGAATATTTAGGGGCTTTTTGAAGGCAGTCTCTGGTGTCTTTTAGGGAATTGTTATAACTTCCTAATGGCTATTTTAGAATTACTTGGTGCATTTTTAGGGTCAGGATGAGGGTGAGACAGGATGCCCACTGAAAATGTGGAGTATTAGTGGAATGCTTTGGGAAGGTGCCAGTGGAGGGCCAGTGGGTGAGGTGCCATGATGCTGTTCTGAAGGTTGTGATTTCTGAGCAAAGCAAAGTGGTTGTGGTTAGGGTTATATGGTCGCAGATTTCTCGAGGACAAATCCAGCACAGAAAAAAAACAAGCCCCAAGTTTTGTACTCTCAGATTGCAACACGTATTCAGCATGAAAAAAAATCCCTGAGTACTTGGGGGTGGGAGATGCAAGATGAGACAAATCTGCGCCGTTTTGATATTGAGAAGGCAAAAGTTAACATGGGACCTGACAAACCAGGGGAATTGCAGGGCCCTGGGAAAGAATGAGGGATATCTAAATGGTGAAAGCAAATTCAGAAGCCCAGGTTCCTGATGTCAGTTTGTAGGGGTCCCTTGGGTCTATCAGGGCAGCACAAGTTTGAGGTGGGGCAACTTTGGTCTGTGATCCATCGTATGATATAAGGATTTTTTGCAGTCATGGCCTGGGCCAATGCCAGGGGCCCCTGGGCACATCCTTTGTCCCTTTTCCCTGGGAAAGAAAACTCACAGGTCCAGGTTCCTGATGTCAGTTTGTAGGGCTCCCTTGGGTCTACCAGGGCAGCACAAGTTTGAGGTGGGGACAACTTTGGTCTGGGGTCCATCCTTCGATATAAGGATTTTTTGCAGTCAGGTCTCGGGCCAGGGGCCCCTGGGCACATGCTTTGTCCCTTTTCCCTGGGAAAGAAAACACACAGGTCCAGGTTCCTGATGTCAGTTTGTAGGGCTCCCTTGGGTCTATCAGGGTAGCATAGTTTTGAGGAGGGGACAACTTTGGTCTGGGGTCCATCCTTCGATATAAGGAGTTTTTGCAGTCAGGTCCCAGCCCAGGGGCCCCTGGGCACATGCTTTGTCCCTTTTCCCTGGGAAAGAAAACTCACAGGTCCAGGTTCCTGATGTCAGTTTGTAGGGCTCTCTTGGGTCTATCAGGGCAGCACAAGTTTGAGGTGGGGACAACTTCGGTCTGTAAACCATCCTTTGATATAAGGATTTTTTGCAGTCAGGGCCTGGGCCAGGGCCAGGGGCCCCTGGGCACATCCTTTGTCCCTTTTCCCTGGGAAAGAAAACTCACAGGTCCAGGTTCCTGATGTGAGTTTGTAGGGCTCCCTTGGGTCTATCAGGGCAGCAAAAGTTTGAGGTGGGGACAACTTTGGTCTGGGGTCCATCCTTCGATATAAGAATTTTTTGCAGTCAGGGCCCAGCCCAGGGGCCCCTGGGCACATCCTTTGTCCCTTTTCCCTGGGAAAAAAACCTCACTGGTCCAGGTTCCTGATGTCAGTTTGTAGGGCTCTCTTGGATCTATCAGGGCAGCACAAGTTTGAGGTGGGGACAACTTTGGTCTGGGGTCCATCCTTCGATATAAGAATTTTTTGCAGTCAGGTCCCAGGCCAGGGGCCCCTGGGCACATCCTTTGTCCCTTTTCCCTGGGAAAAAAACCTCACTGGTCCAGGTTCCTGATGTCAGTTTGTAGGGCTCCCTTGGATCTATCAGGGCAGCACAAGTTTGAGGTGGGGACAACTTTGGTCTGGGGTCCATCCTTCGATATAAGGATTTTTTGAAGAAAGGTCCTGAGCCAGGGGCCCTTGGTCCCAACCTTTGTCCCTTTTCCCTGGGACAGAAAACTCACCAGTCCAGGTTCCTGATGTCAGTTTGTAGGGCTCCCTTGGGTCTATCAGGGTAGCAGAGTTTTGAGGAGGGGACAAATTTGGTCTGGGGTCCATCCTTCGATATAAGGATTTTTTGCAGTCAGGTCCCAGCCCAGGGGCCCCTGGGCACATCCTTTGTCCCTTTTCCCTGGGAAAGAAAACTCACAGGTCCAGGTTCCTGATGTCAGTTTGTGGGGCTCCCTTGGGTCTATCAGGGCAGCACAAGTTTGAGGTGGGGACAACTTTGGTCTGGGGTCCATCCTTCGATATTTGGATTTTTTCCAGTGAGGTCCCAGCCCACCGGCCCCTGGGCAAACCCTTTGTCCCTTTTCCCTGGGAAAGAAAATTCACAGGTCCAGGTTCCTGATGTCAGTTTGTGGGGCTCTCTTGGGTCTATCAGGGCAGCACAAGTTTGTGGTGGGGACAACTTTGGTCTGGGGTCCATCCTTCGATATAAGGATTTTTTGCAGTCAGGTCCCGGGCCAGGCTCCCCTGGGCACATCCTTTGTCCCTTTTCCCTGGGAAAGAAAACTCACAGGTCCAGGTTCCTGATGTCAGTTTGTAGGGCTCCCTTGGGTCTATCAGGGCAGCACAAGTTTGAGGTGGGGACATCTTCGGTTTGGGGTCCATCCTTCGATATAAGGATTTTTTCCAGTCAGGTCCCAGCCCAGGGGCCCCTAGGCACATCCTTTGTACCTTTTCCCTGGGAAAGAAAACTCACCAGTCCAGGTTCCTTATGTCAGATTGTAGGGCTCCCTTGGGTCTATCAGGGCAGCACAAGTTTGAGGTGGGGACAACTTCGGTCTGTGATCCATCCTTCGATATAAGGATTTTTTGCATTCAGGTCCCAGCCCAGGGGCCCCTGGGCACATCCTTTGTCCTTTTTCCCTGGGAAAGAAAACTCACCAGTCCAGATTCCTGATGTCAGTTTGTAGGGCTCCCTTGAGTCTATCAGGGCAGCACAAGTTTGAGGTGGGGACAACTTTGGTCTGGGGTCCATCCTTCGATATAAGGATTTTTTGCCGTCAGGTTCTGGGCCAGGGGCCCCTGGGCACATCCTTTGTCCCTTTTCCCTGGGAAAGAAAACTCACAGGTCCAGGTTCCTGATGTCAGTTTGTAGGGCTCCCTTGGGTCAATCAGGGCAGCACAAATTTGAGGAGGGGATAATTTTGGTCTGGGGTCCATCCTTCGATATAAGGATTTTTTGCAGTCAGGTCCCAGGCCAGCCCAGGGGCCCCTGGGCACATCCTTTGTCCCATTTTCCTGGGAAAGAAAACTCACCAGTCCATGTTCCTGCTGTCAGTTTGTAGAGCTCCCTTGGGTGTATTAGCGCATCACAAGTTTTAGGAGGGGACAACTTTGGTCTGGGGTCCATCCTTCGATATAAGGATTTTTTGCAGTCAGCTCCCGGGCCAGGGGCCCCTGGGCACATCCTTTGGCCATTTTTCCTGGGAAAGAAAACTCACAGGTCCAGGTTCCTGATGTCAGTTTGTAGGGCTCCCTTGGGTCTATCAGGGCAGCACAAGTTTGAGGTGGGGACAACTTTGGTCTGGGGTCCATCCTTCGATATAAGGATTTTTTGCCGTCAGGTCCTGGGCCAGGGGCCGCTGGGCACATCCTTTGTCCCTTTTCCCTGGGAAAGAAAACTCACCAGTCCAGATTCCTTATGTCAGTTTGTAGGGCTCTCTTGGGTCTATCAGGGCAGCACAAGTTTGAGGTGGGGACAACTTCGGTCTGTAAACCATCCTTTGATATAAGGATTTTTTGCAGTCAGGGCCTGGGCCAGGGCCAGGGGCCCCTGGGCACATCCTTTGTCCCTTTTCCCTGGGAAAGAAAACTCACAGGTCCAGGTTCCTGATGTGAGTTTGTAGGGCTCCCTTGGGTCTATCAGGGCAGCAAAAGTTTGAGGTGGGGACAACTTTGGTCTGGGGTCCATCCTTCGATATAAGAATTTTTTGCAGTCAGGGCCCAGCCCAGGGGCCCCTGGGCACATCCTTTGTCCCTTTTCCCTGGGAAAAAAACCTCACTGGTCCAGGTTCCTGATGTCAGTTTGTAGGGCTCTCTTGGATCTATCAGGGCAGCACAAGTTTGAGGTGGGGACAACTTTGGTCTGGGGTCCATCCTTCGATATAAGAATTTTTTGCAGTCAGGGCCCAGCCCAGGGGCCCCTGGGCACATCCTTTGTCCCTTTTCCCTGGGAAAAAAACCTCACTGGTCCAGGTTCCTGATGTCAGTTTGTAGGGCTCCCAGGGATCTATCAGGGCAGCACAAGTTTGAGGTGGGGACAACTTTGGTCTGGGGTCCATTCTTTGATATAAGGATTTTTTGCAGTCAGGTAACAGCCCTGGAGCCCCTGGGCACATTCTTTGTCCCTTTTCCCTGGGAAAGAAAACTCACACGTCCAGGTTCATGATGTCAGTTTGTAGGGCTCCCTTGGATCTATCAGGGCAGCACAAGTTTGAGGTGGGGACAACTTTGGTCTGGGGTCCATCCTTCGATATAAGGATTTTTTGAAGAAAGGTCCTGAGCCAGGGGCCCTTGGTCCCAACCTTTGTCCCTTTTCCCTGGGACAGAAAACTCACCAGTCCAGGTTCCTGATGTCAGTTTGTAGGGCTCCCTTGGGTCTATCAGGGTAGCAGAGTTTTGAGGAGGGGACAAATTTGGTCTGGGGTCCATCCTTCGATATAAGGATTTTTTGCAGTCAGGTCCCAGCCCAGGGGCCCCTGGGCACATCCTTTGTCCCTTTTCCCTGGGAAAGAAAACTCACAGGTCCAGGTTCCTGATGTCAGTTTGTGGGGCTCCCTTGGGTCTATCAGGGCAGCACAAGTTTGAGGTGGGGACAACTTTGGTCTGGGGTCCATCCTTCGATATTTGGATTTTTTCCAGTGAGGTCCCAGCCCACCGGCCCCTGGGCAAACCCTTTGTCCCTTTTCCCTGGGAAAGAAAATTCACAGGTCCAGGTTCCTGATGTCAGTTTGTGGGGCTCTCTTGGGTCTATCAGGGCAGCACAAGTTTGTGGTGGGGACAACTTTGGTCTGGGGTCCATCCTTCGATATAAGGATTTTTTGCAGTCAGGTCCCGGGCCAGGCTCCCCTGGGCACATCCTTTGTCCCTTTTCCCTGGGAAAGAAAACTCACAGGTCCAGGTTCCTGATGTCAGTTTGTAGGGCTCCCTTGGGTCTATCAGGGCAGCACAAGTTTGAGGTGGGGACATCTTCGGTTTGGGGTCCATCCTTCGATATAAGGATTTTTTCCAGTCAGGTCCCAGCCCAGGGGCCCCTAGGCACATCCTTTGTACCTTTTCCCTGGGAAAGAAAACTCACCAGTCCAGGTTCCTTATGTCAGATTGTAGGGCTCCCTTGGGTCTATCAGGGCAGCACAAGTTTGAGGTGGGGACAACTTCGGTCTGTGATCCATCCTTCGATATAAGGATTTTTTGCATTCAGGTCCCAGCCCAGGGGCCCCTGGGCACATCCTTTGTCCTTTTTCCCTGGGAAAGAAAACTCACCAGTCCAGATTCCTGATGTCAGTTTGTAGGGCTCCCTTGAGTCTATCAGGGCAGCACAAGTTTGAGGTGGGGACAACTTTGGTCTGGGGTCCATCCTTCGATATAAGGATTTTTTGCCGTCAGGTTCTGGGCCAGGGGCCCCTGGGCACATCCTTTGTCCCTTTTCCCTGGGAAAGAAAACTCACAGGTCCAGGTTCCTGATGTCAGTTTGTAGGGCTCCCTTGGGTCAATCAGGGCAGCACAAATTTGAGGAGGGGACAATTTTGGTCTGGGGTCCATCCTTCGATATAAGGATTTTTTGCCGTCAGGTTCCAGCCCAGCCCCGGGGCCCCTGGGCACATCCTTTGTCCCTTTTTCTGGGAAAGAAAACTCACCAGTCCAGGTTCCTGCTGTCAGTTTGTAGAGCTCCCTTGAGTGTATTAGGGCATCACAAGTTTTAGGAGGGGACAACTTCGGTCTGTGGTGCATCCTTCGATATAAGGATATTTTGCAGTCAGGTCCCGGGCCAGGGGCCCCTGGGCACATCCTTTGTCCCTTTTCCCTGGGAAAGAAAACTCACAGGTCCAGGTTCCTGATGTCAGTTTGTAGGGCTCTCTTGGATCTATCAGGGCAGGACAAGTTTGAGGTGGGGACAACTTTGGTCTGGGGTCCATCCTTCGATATAAGGATTTTTTGCATTCAGGTCCCAGCCCAGCCTGGGGGCCCCTGGGCACATCCTTTGTCCCTTTTTCCTGGGAAAGAAAACTCACCAGTCTAGGTTCCTGCTGTCAGTTTGTAGAGCTCCCTTGGGTATATTAGGGCATCACAAGTTTGAGGTGGGGACAACTTTGGTCTGGGGTCCATCCTTCGATATAAGGATTTTTTGCAGTCAGTTTCCACCCGAGGGCCAGGGGCCCCTTGGCTCATCCTTTGGCCATTTTCCCTGGGAAAGAAAACTCACCAGTCCAGGTTCCTGATGTCTGTTTGTAGGGCTCACTTGGGTCTATCAGGGCAGCACAAGTTTGTGGTTCACGCAAGGTGTCTCCTTGAGGACAGCGTTAAAACCACCGGGGCATCAGCAGGGCTTGGGGCAGGACTGGCCAACCCCAGAGCACCTCACGAAGCCCTCTGTGTGTCTGTTGCAGTCGAGTAGCAATTGGGGGGTTCTGAAAGTCCCACTTCTGATAGAAAATTCTGTTTTACTCGTACACGTTGGCTGGGTATGTCCCCCCAGTACAGCTCGGTTCTTCTCTGAGGCGGTGCCTGGCAGGGTCTCTCCCTGTTAAGGGCCGGGTGTGTTTTTGGCAGAACACGGTGAAGGTGGATTATTTGCTTCAGCAAGAGCTGATGATGTCTGATGGGTTTTTTAGGTACCTCAGCGGCCAGGAGCACGTGTCTAGGTCACTTGGAACACTTTTTGATCTCGTTCAGTTCTTTTCTGTGTGAGGCTCTGCAGGCTGCTGGCCAGGCCCAAAGTAAGGAAGGTTGCCCCAGTGTCCGTGCTCATGTCAATAGTTTAATTTATTTGGCTTTTCTAGGAGCAGATGTCGTGGAGGACCTTGGTGCTGTTTTCACTGGCCTCCTGCACTCTCTGAGAGAACCCCTTGCTCCCTGCTTGATGTTCCAGCTCTGTGACAAAGCTGCTAAGTATCCTCAGCTCTACCAGTTTAACCGATACTATAGGCTCTGGATGCCCAAGCAGTCCCAGGAACCTGTGGTATGGAATCCCTGAAGTCACTGAATTCTTGAGCCAGTATTCCTATAAAATCCTCGCAGTCGACAGAGGTAACATTTCCATCAGAAACAGCGTTTTTATTGAGGAGGTAATTCTGCATCTCTTGTTGATCATGCTGGGGACACACGTTTGCTCCAGGGCTTTTCTCTGATGACACAAGAGGTCTCTGTGGTGTTTGGGAGGCGATGCCAGGGCTCAGGGCTCATACAGAGACTCCTCAGCAGGCACAGCAGAGCCTGGTGTGTGCTGTGGCCTCTGTTTACAGCGCCCAGAGTTCCCCCGGGTGGGTGGGGGATCACAGGCCCCTGGGCTGGGTTTGGTGAGTTTTTCTCAGCTCAGCAGTGTGAACACTCCAGATGTCCCTGGGGACACTGCTGGACAGCATCCATCCACTCTCTCCATCCACTCATTTGTACCCAGGAATGCAGGAAACTCTGACTGGGGACGGGCAGTAGTTTTGAAAATCATGCCCTAGCCTTTTTCTCTAGGGACGAACCAAGCAAGTGCCCTGAAACCAGCGGAGCAGCTGCAGGGGCTGAAGGGAACAGAAAGGGCTCCCCAGCACCTTTTGCCTCTGTTCTCTGCCATTCCCCAAAAGGCTTGCAGTCCCGGAAGAGGCATTTGTCATGCAGCCTGCCAAAATAAAGACCTGTAAAATCCTAGCTCTGCCTTTTGTTTAACGTGTTCTTACTTCCTTTTTATGTCATCACAGAAAGCAAGGAAAGAAGAAATGTGACTGGTTCCCACTATTGCTCCGTGCAGGCATTTTTAAAGGCTGCTGTACTTCTGTCCTCTTTTTCCACTCCAAGCTTGACTTTTCCCCTCCTTTTTCAAGGTCTGCTGCTTTGGGTGTCCCAAGCAGGGCTGGGTTCCTCGGCAGGGGTCTTAGGAGTTGGTGCAGATTCTGCTTTTTCCGAAGGTATATCAAAGCGTGCGAGCAAAAGGACTGTTTTGTCCAGGGGAAAGCTTTCTCTCAATGACCATCAATGCATGTATGTGTTTTAATCGTGTAACCAGGTGGATTAAGAAAAGCCAACACCTGTAGCAGATTTCTGTTGGATCTGTGTCTGTGAGAAGTGGGCTGTGTGCTGGAGAGGGAGATACACTGTTGGAGAGTGGCAACAGCAGCAGGTGTGAGCTGTGAGGATGAGGAGGGCTCAGAGCAGCCCCAGGTGTGAGCTGTTAGCATGATGAGGGCTCAGAGCAGCCACAGGTGTGAGCTATTAGGATGATGAGGGCTCAGAGCAGCCCCAGGTGTGAGTTGTTAAGATGATGAGGGCTCAGAGCAGCCACAGGTGTGAGCTGTTAGGATGATGAGGAGGGGCGGGGTCCTGCCGGGGGAGGTTATTTAAGGGTGAGGGTTTACCTTTGCTGGCTTTTGCACGGAGCTGCTGGAGAAGAGGAGTTTATGGGGGGCTCCCGGGGCTGTCTCCTGGAAGGATGGTGAGCGCCTCGGACAGGGTCCGGGGAATCACCTGGATACACACTTGGATACGTGGAGCATTGCTCAAAGCGTAGCGGGGACTTTTCCCCTTTCCCTTTGAAATTTTGTCATCCTGAGGTTGAATTGGAGGGGGCAGTCCTGTGGTCCCGCCTTTTAAGAGGTTTGGACTGAGGTAAAAAGCTCCCTTTTGCCATCATTTGAGGAAAGCCGCTTCTTTTCTGCTCTTCTAGGGGACGCAGTTGAAGGGGAGCCCACGTTTCTGTGCCCTCGTTGGGGTGAGGTGAGCGCCGGAGCGTGGCGTCAGTGTCGGGGCTTCAGAGGAAGGGAGCTGCAGCCGTGGCAGCGCTGGCAGGGCGGGGATCGGGCTGTGCCGCTGCATTCGGGGCGCTTCTTCTGCCCCCGGCCCGGCAGCGAAGGGTCCGGCGCGGAGCCCTGCCGGCAGTGCCGGGGCTGGCCGGGGCGGAAGGGGAGCTGGGCGCGGCTGGGCTGCCGCGGGTCCGCCGGAGCCGCACCGGTGCGAGCTGTGCGGAGCCGAGCGGAGCTTTGGCCGGGCCGGCGGGCGGGGTAGGTGGCGCGGGCGGGGCCGGTGCCGGCCGGTGCCGCCGCTCCGGGCGCGGGGCTCGGGCGCCGCCGGGGCCCCCCGGGCGCGGTGCCGGCCCCGCCGGGCCGGGGGCAGCGGGCGGGGGTCTCCCGGCGCGGCGCCGCCTCTGCCTGCCGGAGGAGCCGCTTTCCTGCTGGAGCCGCGCTGCGCCCGGGGCCGGGAGCGCGGCTTCGCATTTTCCAGCCTTCCTCGCTGCGGTGTTTTTTTAGGGTCTTATCAATGTGTTTTAATGATTTTGGGGCTATTTTTAGAGATCTTTTAGGAATATTTAGGGATTTTTTTAAAACTTCTTTGGCGGTTTTTAGGGGTTTTTTAGGGGTGTTTTAGGGGTGCTTTAAAGTAGGGTATTTTTATTGTATTTTAAGGGCATTCTGAGGCTATTTGTATGTTTTTTGTGGGGGTTTTAAGTCATTTTGAAGTTGAGGGGTTTTTTAGGGCATTTTAATGTTTTTTTAGGGTCTTTTCATGGCATAGAGGCTGAGGGGCAGCTTGAGGGGCACTGTGGGGGCTTCAGGGTGACAGAGGCTGGGAGGTGAGGGAGGAACAGGGGAGGGGACAGTGGGTGGCACAGAGAGATGCTGAGGGGGGCAGGGGCAGCTGGAGGGTGACAGAGAAGCTGGGGGCTGAGGGGCAGAGGAGAGGGATTAAGGGTGGCACACAGGAGCTGAGGGGCAGCTGAGAGGGGGCTTGAGGGGCAAAGGGGGGCTCGAGGGTGACAGCCAGAGCCTGAGGGCTGGGGGGCAGAGGGAGGGGTCAGGGGTGAAGGGAGAGGGTCTGAGGGCTGGACAGTCCAGTGGGGATCAGGGCTACAGGGTACAGCTTCGGAGGCAAGTTAGGGTACAGGTGCAGCACCCCTCACCCCAATGCTAGCCTCACCCTAAGCAGCCTTTTCCCTTTTCACCCCCGACAACAGCAGCACAGCACAGCAAGCCTGACAGCGAGACCACACCGGAAGCCTCCCGCTGGGGCAGGGCAATGACCCTCGCACCAGGACAATGCCAGAACCCTCAGAGGACAACAGGACCCGCTGCAAAAAGGTAGGGATGACATCTGTGGGCTAGAGAGCAAGAGGAAGGGGCTTGGAGGCTGAGCAGGCTTCCTTGAGTGTTTTTTTTTTTTTTTGCAGGGCTATTAGGAATATTTAGGGGCTTTTTGAAGGCAGTCTCTGGTGACTTTTAGAGAATTGTTATACATTCCTAATGGCTATTTTAGAATTACTTGGTACATTTTTAGGGTCAGGATGAGGGTGAGACAGGATGCCCACTGAAAATGTGGAGTATTAGTGGAATGCTTTGGGAAGGTGCCAGTGGGTGAGGTGCCATGATGCTGTTCTGAAGGTTGTGATTTCTGAGCAAAGCAAAGTGGTTGTGGTTAGGGTTATACGGTTGCAGATTTCTCGAGGACAAATCCAGCACAGAAAAAAACAAGCCCCAAGATTTGTACTCTCAGATTGCAACACGTATTCAGCATGAAAAAAAATCCCTGAGTACTTGGGGGTGGGAGATGCAAGATGAGACAAATCCTGTGCCATTTTGACATTGAGAAGGAAAAAGGAAACATGGGACCTGACAAACCAGGGGAATTGCAGGGCCCTGGGAAAGAATGAGGGATATCTAAATGGTGAAAGCAAATTCAGAAGCCCAGGTTCCTGAAGTCAGTTTGTAGGGGTCCCTTGGGTCTATCAGGGCAGCACAAGTTTGAGGTGGGGCAACTTTGGTCTGTGATCCATCGTATGATATAAGGATTTTTTGCAGTCATGGCCTGGGCCAATGCCAGGGGCCCCTGGGCACATCCTTTGTCCCTTTTCCCTGGGAAAGAAAACTCACAGGTCCAGGTTCCTGATGTCAGTTTGTAGGGCTCCCTTGGGTCTATCAGGGCAGCACAAGTTTGAGGTGGGGACAACTTTGGTCTACGATCAATCCTTCGATATAAGGATTATTTGCAGTCAGGTCCTGGGCCAGGGGCCCCTGGGCACATGCTTTGTCCCTTTTCCCTTGGAAAGAAAACTCACAGGACCAGGTTCCTGATATCAGTTTGTAGGGCTCCCTTGGGTCTATCAGGGCAGCACAAGTTTGAGGTGGGGACAACTTTGGTCTGGGGTCCATCCTTCGATATAAGGATTTTTTGCAGTCAGGGCCCAGCCCAGGGCCCCCTGGGCACATCCTTTGGCCATTTTCCCTGGGAAAGAAAACCCAAAGGACCAGGTTCCTGATGTCAGTTTGTAGGGCTCCCTTGGGTCTATCAGGGCAGCACAATTTTGAGGTGGGGAGAACTTTGGTCTGGGGTCCATCCTGCGATATAAGGATTGTATGCAGTCAGGGCCCAGCCCAGGGCCAGGGGCCCCTGGGCACATCCTTTGTCCCTTTTCCCTGGGAAAGAAAACTCACAGGTCCAGGTTCCTGATGTCAGTTTGTAGGGCTCCCTTGGGTCTATCAGGGCAGCACAAGTTTGAGGTGGGGACACCTTTGGTCTGGGGTCCATCCTTTGATATAAGAATTTTTTGCAGTGAGGTCCCTGGCCAGGGGCCCCTGGGCACATGCTTTGTCCCTTTTCCCTGGGAAAGAAAACTCGCAGGTCCAGGTTCCTGATGTCAGTTTGTAGGGCTCCCTTGGGTCTATCAGGGCAGCACAAGTTTGAGGTGGGGACAACTTTGGTTTGGGGTCCATCCTTCGATATAAGGATTTTTTGCAGTCAGGTCTCAGCCCAGGGGCCCCTGGGCACATCCTTTGTCCTTTGTCCCTTTTCCCTGGGAAAGAAAACTCACAGGTCCAGGTTCCTGATGTCAGTTTGTAGGGCTCCCTTGGGTCTATCAGGGCAGCACAAGTTTGAGATGGGGACAATTTTGGTCTGGGGTCCAATCTTCGATATAAGGATTTTTTACAGTCAGGTCCAAACCCTGGAGACCCTGGGCACATCCTTTGTCCCTTTTCCCTGGGAAAGAAAATTCACCGGTCCAGGTTCCTGAAGTCAGTTTGTAGGGCTCCCTTGGGTCTATCAGGGCAGCACAGGTTTGAGGTGGGGCAACTTTGTTTTACGACCAATCCTTCGATATAAGTGTTTTTTGCAGTCAGATCCCGGGCCAGGGGCCCCTGGGCACATCCTTTGTCCCTTTTCCCTGGGAAAGAAATCTCACCAGTCCAGGTTCCTGATGTCAGTTTGTAGGGCTCCCTTGGGTCTATCAGGGCAGCACAAGTTTGAGGTGGGGACAACTTTGGTCTGGGGTCCATCCTTCGATATAAGGATTTTTTGCAGTCAGGGCCCAGCCCAGGGCCCCCTGGGCACATCCTTTGTCCCTTTTCCCTGGGAAAGAAAACCCAAAGGACCAGGTTCCTGATGTCAGTTTGTAGGGCTCCCTTGGGTCTATCAGGGCAGCACAATTTTGAGGTGGGGAGGACTTTGGTCTGGGGTCCATCCTGCGATGTAAGGATTGTATGCAGTCCGGGCCCAGCCCAGGGCCAGAGGCCCCTGGGCACATCCTTTGTCCCTTTTCCCTGGGAAAGAAAACTCACAGGTCCAGGTTCCTGAAGTCAGTTTGTAGGGCTCCCTTGGGTCTATCAGGGCAGCACAAGTTTGAGGTGGGGACAACTTTGGTTTGGGGTCCATCCTTCGATATAAGGATTTTTTGCAGTCAGGCCCAGGGCCAGGGGCCTCTGGGCACATGCTTTGTCCCTTTTCCCTAGGAAAGAAAACTCACAGGACCAGGTTCCTGATGTCAGTTTGTAGGGCTCCCATGGATCAATCAGGGCAGCACAAGTTTGAGGTGGGGACAACTTCGGTCTGTGATCTATCCTTCGATATAAGGATTTTTTGCAGTCAGGGCTCAACCCAGGGCCAGGGGCCCCTGGGCACATCCTTTGTCCCTTTTCCCTGGGAAAGAAAACTCACAGGTCCAGGTTCCTGATGTCAGTTTGTAGGGCTCCCTTGGGTCTATCAGGGCAGCGCAAGTTTGAGATGGGGACAATTTTGGTCTGGGGTCCAATCTTCGATATAAGGATTTTTTACAGTCAGGTCCCAGCCCTGGAGCCCCTGGGCACATGCTTTGTCCCTTTTCCCTGGGAAAGAAAACTCACAGGTCCAGGTTCCTGATGTCAGTTTGTAGGGCTCCCTTGGGTCTATCAGGGCATCACAAGTTTGAGGTGGGGACAACTTTGGTCTGGGGTCCATCCTTCGATATAAGGATTTTTTGCAGTCAGGCCCAGGGCCAGGGGCCTCTGGGCACATGCTTTGTCCCTTTTCCCTAGGAAAGAAAACTCACAGGACCAGGTTCCTGATGTCAGTTTGTAGGGCTCCCATGGATCAATCAGGGCAGCACAAGTTTGAGGTGGGGACAACTTCGGTCTGTGATCTATCCTTCGATATAAGGATTTTTTGCAGTCAGGGCTCAACCCAGGGCCAGGGGCCCCTGGGCACATCCTTTGTCCCTTTTCCCTGGGAAAGAAAACTCACAGGTCCAGGTTCCTGATGTCAGTTTGTAGGGCTCCCTTGGGTCTATCAGGGCAGCACAAGTTTGTGGTGGGGTCAACTTTAGTCCGCGGTCCATCCTTCGATATAAGGATTTTTTGCAGTCAGGTCCTGACCCAGGGGCCCCTGGGCACATCCTTTGTCCCTTTTTCCTGGGAAAGAAAACTCACAGGTCCACGTTTCTTAATTCAGTTTGTAGGGGTCTCTTGGGTCTATCAGGGCAGCACAAGTTTAAGGTGGGGACAATTTTGGTCTGGGGTCCATCCTTCGATATAAGGATTTTTTGCAGTCAGGTCCTGGGCCAGGGGTCCCTGGGCACATGCTTTGTCCCTTTTCCCTGGGAAAGAAAACTCACAGGTCCAGGTTCCTGATGTCAGTTTGTAGGGCTCCCTTGGGTCTATCAGGGCAGCACAAGTTTGAGGTGGGGACAACTGCGGTCTGGGATCCATCCTTCGATATATAAGGATTTTTTCCAGTCAGGTCCCAGCCCAGGGGCCCCTGGGCACACCCTTTGGACATTTGCCCTGGGAAAGAAAACTCACAGGTCCAGATTCCTTATGTCAGTTTGTAGGGCTCTCTTGGATCTATCAGGGCAGCACAAGTTTGAGGTGGGGACAACTTTGGTCTGGGGTGCATCCTTCGATATAAGGATTTTTTGCAGTCAGGTCCCAGCCCAGGGTCAGGGGCCCCTGGGCATATCCTTTGGCCATTTTCCCTGGGAAAGAAAACACTCCAGTCCAGGTTCCTGATGTCAGTTTGTAGGGCTCCCTTGGGTCTATCAGGGCAGCACAATTTTGAGGTGGGGACAACTTTGGTCTGGGGTCCATCCTTCGATATAAGGATTTTTTGCAGTGAGGTCCTGGGCCAGGGGCCCTTGGGCACATCCTTTGTCCCTTTTCCCTGGGAAAGAAAACTCACAGGTCCAGGTTCCTGATGTCAGTTTGTAGGGCTCCCTTGGGTCTATCAGGGCAGCACAAGTTTGAGGTGGGGACAACTTTGGTCTGGGGTCCATCCTTCGATATAAGGATTTTTTGAATTCATGTCCCGGGCCAGGGGCCCCTGGGCACATCCTTTGGCCATTTCCCCTGGGAAAGAAAATTCACAGGTCCAGGTTCCTGATGTCAGTTTGTAGGGCTCTCTTGGATCTATCAGGGCAGCACAAGTTTGAGGTGGGGACAACTTTGGTCTGGGGTCCATCCTTCGATATAAGGATTTTTTGAAGTCAGGGCCCAGCCCAGGGGCCCATGGGCACATGCTTTGTCCCTTTTCCCTGGGAAAAAACCCTCACAGGTCCAGGTTCCTGATGTCAGTTTGTAGGGCTCTCTTGGATCTATCAGGGCAGCACAAGTTTGAGGTGGGGACAACTTTGGTCTGGGGTCCATCCTTCGATATATAAGGACTTTTTGCAGTCAGGTCCCAGCCCAGGGGTTCCTGGGCACATCCTTTGTCTCTTTTCCCTGGGAGAGAAAACTCACCAGTCCAGGTTCCTGATGTCAGTTTGTAGGGCTCCCTTGGGTCTATCAGGGCAGCACAAGATTGAGGTGGGGACAACTTTGGTCTGGGGTCCATCCTTCGATATAAGGACTTTTTGCAGTCAGGTCCCAGCCTTGGGGCCTCTGGGCACATCCTTTGTCCCTTTTCCCTGGGAAAGAAAACTCACCAGTCCAGGTTCCTGATGTCAGTTTGTAGGGCTCCCTTGGGTCTATCAGGGCAGCACAAGTTTGAGGTGGAGACAACTTTGGTCTGGGGTCCATCCTTCGATATAAGGATTTTTTGCAATCAGGTCCTGGGCCAGGGGCCCCTGGGCACATGCTTTGTCCCTTTTCCCTGGGAAAGAAAACTCACAGGTCCAGGTTCCTGATGTCAGTTTGTAGGGCTCCCTTGGGTCTATCAGGGCAGCACAAGTTTGAGGTGGGGACAACTTTGGTCTGGGGTCCATACTTCGATATAAGGATTTTTTGAAGTCAGGGCCCAGCCCAGGGGCCCATGGGCACATCCTTTGTCCCATTTCCCTGGGAAAAAAAACTCACAGGTCCAGGTTCCTGATGTCAGTTTGTAGGGCTCTCTTGGATCTATCAGGGCAGCACAAGTTTGAGGTGGGGACAACTTTGGTCTGGGGTCCATCCTTCGATATAAGGATTTTTTGCAGTCAGGGCCCAGCCCCGGGGCCCCTGGGCACATCCTTTGTCCCTTTACCCTGGGAAAAAAAACTCACCAGTCCAGGTTCCTGATGTCAGTTTGTAGGGCTCTCTTGGATCTATCAGGGCAGCACAAGTTTGGTGGTGGGGACAACTTTGGTCTGGGGTCCATCCTTCGATATATAAGGACGTTTTGCAGTCAGGTCCCAGCCCAGGGGTTCCTGGGCACATCCTTTGTCTCTTTTCCCTGGGAGAGAAAACTCACCAGTCCAGGTTCCTGATGTCAGTTTGTAGGGCTCCCTTGGGTCTATCTGGGCAGCACAAGATTGAGGTGGGGACAACTTTGGTCTGGGGTCCATCCTTCGATATAAGGATTTTTTGCAGTCAGGTCCCGGGCCAGGGGCCCCTGTGCACATCCTTTGTCCCTTTTCCCTGGGAAAGAAAACTCACAGGTCCAGGTTCCTGATGTCAGTTTGTAGGGCTCCCTTGGGTTTATCAGGGCAGCACAAGTTTGAGGTGGGGACAATTTTGGTCTGGGGTCCATCCTTCGATATAAGGATTTTTCTCAGTCAGGTCCTTGGCCAGGGGCCCCTGGGCACATGCTTTGTCCCTTTTCCCTGGGAAAGAAAACTCACAGGTCCAGGTTCCTGATGTCAGTTTGTAGGGCTCCCTTGGGTCTATCAGGGCAGCACAAGTTTGAGGTGGGGACAAGTTTTGTCTGGGGTCCATCCTTCGATATAAGGATTTTTTCCAGTCAGGTCCTGGGCCAGGGGCCCCTGGGCACATCCATTTTCCCTTTTCCCTGGGAAAGAAAACTCACACGTCCAGGTTCCTGATGTCAGTTTGTAGGGCTCCCTTGGGTCTATCAGGGCAGCACAAGTTTGAGGTGGGGTCAACTTTGGTCTGTGATCCATCCTTTGATATAAGGATTTTTTGCAGTCAGGGCCTGGGCCAGGGGTCCCTGGGCACATGCTTTGCCCCTTTTCCCTGGGAAAAAAAACTCACAG
This sequence comes from Lonchura striata, assembly GCF_050655825.1. Taxonomy (NCBI): domain Eukaryota; kingdom Metazoa; phylum Chordata; class Aves; order Passeriformes; family Estrildidae; genus Lonchura; species Lonchura striata. The sequence continues at coordinate 14,323,438 of NC_140707.1, read as the reverse complement.
GTCCAGGTTCCTGATGTCAGTTTGTAGGGCTCTCTTGGATCTATCAGGGCAGCACAAGTTTGAGGTGGGGACAACTTTGGTCTGGGGTCCATCCTTCGATATAAGGATTTTTTGAAGTCAGGGCCCAGCCCTGGGGCCCCTGGGCACATCCTTTGTCCCTTTACCCTGGGAAAAAATACTCACCAGTCCAGGTTCCTGATGTCAGTTTGTAGGGCTCTCTTGGATCTATCAGGGCAGCACAAATTTGAGGTGGGGACAACTTTGGTCTGGGGTCCATCCTTCGATATATAAGGACTTTTTGCAGTCAGGTCCTGGCCCAAGGGTTCCTGGGCACATCCTTTGGCCATTTTCCCTGGGAGAGAAAACTCACCAGTCCAGGTTCCTGATGTCAGTTTGTAGGGCTCCCTTGGGTCTATCTGGGCAGCACAAGATTGTAGTGGGGACAACTTTGGTCTGGGGTCCATCCTTCGATATAAGGATTTTTTGAAGACAGGTCCTGGGCCAGGGGCCCTTGGGCACATCCTTTGTACCTTTTCCCTGGGAAAGAAAATTCACAGGTCCAGGTTCCTGATGTCAGTTTGTAGGGCTCTCTTGGGTCTATCAGGGCAGCACAAGTTTGTGGTGGGGTCAACTTTAGTCTGAGGTCCATCCTTCGATATAAGGATGTTTTGCAGTCAGGGCCCAGCCCAGGGCCAGGGACCCTTGGGCACATCCTTTGTCCCTTTTCCCTGGGAAAGAAAACTCACAGGTCCAGATTCCTGATGTCAGTTTGTAGGGCTCCCTTGGGTCTATCAGGGCAGCACAAGTTTGAGGTGGGGACAACTTTGGTCTGGGGTCCATCCTTCGATATAAGGATTTTTTGCAGTCAGGTCCCGGGCCAGGGGCCCCTGGGCACATCCTTTGTCCCTTTTCCCTGGGAAAGAAAACTCACAGGTCCAGGTTCCTGATGTCAGTTTGTAGGGCTCCCTTGGATCTATCAGGGCAGCACAAGTTTGAGGTGGGGACAACTTTGGTCTGGGGTCCATCCTTCGATATAAGGATTTTGTGAAGAAAGGTCCTGAGCCAGGGGCCCTTGGGCCCATCCTTTTTCCCTTTTCCCTGGGAAAGAAAACTTACCAGTCCAGGTTCCTGATGTCAGTTTGTAGGGCTCCCTTGGGTCTATCAGGGCAGCACAAGTTTGAGGTGGGGACAACTTTTGTCTGGGTACCATCCTTCGATATAAGGATTTTTTGCAGTCAGGGCCCAGCCCAGGGCCAGGGACCCCTGGGCACATCCTTTCTCCCTTTTCCCTGGGAAAGAAAACTCACAGGTCCAGGTTCCTGATGTCAGTTTGTAGGGCTCCCTTGGGTCTATCAGGGCAGCACAAGTTTGAGGTGGGGACAACTTTAGTCTGGGGTCCATCCTTCGATATAAGGACTTTTTGCAATCAGGTCCCAGCCCTGGGACCCCAGGGCACATTATTTGTCTCTTTTCCCTGGGAGAGAAAACTCACCAGTCCAGGTTCCTGATGTCAGTTTGTAGGGCTCCCTTGGGTCTATCAGGGCAGCACAAGTTTGAGGTGGGGACAACTTTGGTCTGGGGTCCATCCTTCGATATAAGGACTTTTTGCAGTCAGGTCCCAGCCCTGGGGCACCTGTGCACATACTTTGTCCCTTTTCCCTGGGAAAGAAAACTCACCAGTCCAGGTTCCTGATGTCAGTTTGTAGGGCTCCCTTGGGTCTATCAGGGCAGCACAAGTTTGAGGTGGGGACAACTTTGGTCTGGGGTCCATCCTTCGATATATAAGGACTTTTTGCAGTCAGGTCCCAGCCCAGGGGTTCCTGGGCACATCCTTTGTCTCTTTTCCCTGGGAGAGAAAACTCACCAGTCCAGGTTCCTGATGTCAGTTTGTAGGGCTCCCTTGGGTCTATCTGGGCAGCACAAGTTTGAGGTGGGGACAACTTTGGTCTGGGGTCCATCCTTCGATATAAGGACTTTTTGCAGTCAGGTCCCAGCCCTGGGGCCCCTGGGCACATCCTTTGTCCCTTTTCCCTGGGAAAGAAAACTCACAGGTCCAGGTTCCTGATGTCAGTTTGTAGGGCTCCCTTGGGTCTATCAGGGCAGCACAAGTTTGAGGTGGGGACAACTTTGGTCTGGGGTCCATCCTTCGATATAAGGATTTTTTGCAATCAGGTCCTGGGCCAGGGGCCCCTGGGCACATGCTTTGTCCCTTTTCCCTGGGAAAGAAAACTCACAGGTCCAGGTTCCTGATGTCAGTTTGTAGGGCTCCCTTGGGTCTATCAGGGCAGCACAAGTTTAAGGTGGGGACAACTTTGGTCTGGGGTCCATCCTTCGATATAAGGATTTTTTGCAGTCAGGTTGCGGGCCAGGGGCCCCTGGGCACATCCTTTGTCCCTTTTCCCTGGGAAAGAAAACTCACAGGTCCAGGTTCCTGATGTCAGTTTGTAGGGCTCTCTTGGGTCTATCAAGGCAGCACAATTTTGAGGTGGGGACAACATCGGTCTAGGGTCCTTCCTTCGATATCAGGATTTTTTGCAGTCAGGCCCCAGCCCAGGGGCCCCTGGGCTCATCCTATGGCCATTTTCCCTGGGAAAGAAAACTCACCAGTCCAGGTTCCTGATGTCAGTTTGTAGGGCTCCCTTGGGTCTATCAGGGCAGCACAAGTTTGAGGTGGGGACAACTTTCGTCTAGGGTCCATCCTTCGATATAAGGATTTTTTGCAGTCAGGTCCCGGGCCAGGGGCCCCTTGGCACATCCTTTGTCCCTTTTCCCTGGGAAAGAAAACTCACAGGTCCAGGTTCCTGATGTCAGTTTGTAGGGCTCCCTTGGGTGTATCATGGCAGCACAAGTTTGAGGTGGGGACAACTTTGGTCTGGGGTCTATCCTTCGATATAAGGATTTTTTGCAGTCAGGTCCTGGGCCTGGGGCCCCTGGGCACATGCTTTGTCCCTTTTCCCTGGGAAAGAAAACTCACAGGTCCAGGTTCCTGATGTCAGTTTGTAGGGCTCCCTTGGATCTATCAGGGCAGCACAAGTTTGAGGTGGGGACAACTTTGGTCTGTGATCCATCCTTCGATATAAGGATTTTTTGCAGTCAGGTCCTGGGCCAGGGGCCCCTGGGCACAACCTTTGTCCCTTTTCCCTGGGAAAGAAAACTCACAGGTCCAGGTTCCTGATGTCAGTTTGTAGGGCTCCCTTGGGTCTGTCAGGGCAGCACAAGTTTGAGGTGGGGACAACTTTGGTCTGGGGTCCATCCTTTGATATAACGATTTTTTGCAGTCAGGTCCAAGCCCTGGAGCCCCTGGGCACAACCTTTGTCCCTTTTCCCTGGGAAAGAAAACTCACAGGTCCAGGTTCCTGATGTCAGTTTGTAGGGCTCCCTTGGATCTATCATGGCAGCACAAGTTTGAGGTGTGGACAACTTTGGTCTGTGATCCATCCTTCGATATAAGGATTTTTTCCAGTCAGGTCCTGGGCCAGGGGCCCCTGGGCACATGCTTTGTCCCTTTTCCCTGGGAAAAAAACCCTCACAGGTCCAGGTTCCTGATGTCAGTTTGTAGGGCTCCCTTGGGTCTATCAGGGCAGCACAAGTTTGTGGTGGGTTCAACTTTAGTCTGAGGTCCATCCTTCGATATAAGGATGTTTTGCAGTCAGGTCCCAGCCCAGGGGCCCCTGGGCACATCCTTTGGCCATTTTCCCTGGGAAAGAAAACTCACAGGTCCAGGTTCCTATGTCAGTCTGTAGGGCTCTCTTGGGTCTATCAGGGCAGCACAAGTTTGAGGTGGGGACAACTTTGGTCTGGGGTCCATCCTTCGATATAAGGATTTTTTGCAGTCAGGTCCTGGGCCAGGGGTTCCTGGGCACATGTTTTGTCCCTTTTCCCTGGGAAAGAAAACTCACAGGTCCAGGTTCCTAATGTCAGTTTGTAGGGCTCGCTTGGATCTATCAGGGCAGCACAAGTTTGAGGTGGGGACGATTTTGGTCTGGGGTCCATCCTTCGATATAAGGATTTTTCTCAGTCAGGTCCTTGGCCAGGGGCCCCTGGGCACATGCTTTGTCCCTTTTCCCTGGGAAAGAAAACTCACAGCTCCAGATTCCTGATGTCAGTTTGTAGGGCTCCCTTGGGTCTATCAGGGCAGCACAAGTTTGAGGTGGGGACAACTTTGGTCTGGGGACCATCCTTCGATATAAGGATTTTTTGCAGTCAGGGCCCAGCCCAGGGCCAGGGACCCCTGGGCACATCCTTTGTCCCTTTTCCCTGGGAAAGAAAACTCACAGGTCCAGGTTCCTGATGTCAGTTTGTAGGGCTCCCTTGGGTCTATCAGGGCAGCACAAGTTTGAGGTGGGGAGAACTTCGGTCTGGGGTCCATCCTTTGATATAAGGACTTTTTGCAGCCAGGTCCCAGCCCTGGGGCCCCTGGGCACATCCTTTGTCCCTTTTCCCTGGGAAAGAAAACTCACAGGTCCAGGTTCCTGATGTCAGTTTGTAGGGCTCCCTTGGGTCTATCAGGGCAGCACAAGTTTGAGGTGGGGACAACTTTGGTCTGGGGTCCATCCTTCGATATAAGGATTTTTTGCAATCTGGTCCTGGGCCAGGGGCCCCTGGGCACATATTTTGTCCCTTTTCCCTGGGAAAGAAAACTCACAGGTCCAGGTTCCTGATGTCAGTTTGTAGGGCTCCCTTGGGTCTATCAGGGCAGCGCAAGTTTAAGGTGGGGACAACTTTGGTCTGGGCTCCATCCTTCGATATAAGGATTTTTTGTAGTCAGGTTGCGGGCCAGGGGCCCCTGGACACATCCTTTGTCCCTTTTCCCTGGGAAAGAAAACTCACCAGTCCAGGTTCCTGATGTCAGTTTGTAGGGCTCCCTTGGGTCTATCAGGGCAGCACAAGTTTGAGGTGGGGACAACTGCGGTCTGGGATCCATCCTTCGATATAAGGATTTTTTGCAGTCAGGTACTGGGCCAGGGGCCCCTGGGCACATCCTTTGTCCCTTTTCCCTGGGAAAGAAAACTCACAGGTCCAGGTTCCTGATGTCAGTTTGTAGGGCTCCCTTGGGTCTATCAGGGCAGCACAAGTTTGAGGTGGGGACAATTTTGGTCTGGGGTCCATCCTTCGATATAAGGATTTTTTGCAGTCAGGTCCTTGGCCAGGGGCCCCTGGGCACATGCTTTGTCCCTTTTCCCTGGGAAAGAAAACTCACAGGTCCAGGTTCCTGATGTCAGTTTGTAGGGCTCCCTTGGGTCTATCAGGGCAGCACAAGTTTGAGGTGGGGACAAGTTTTGTCTGGGGTCCATCCTTCGATATAAGGATTTTTTCCAGTCAGGTCCTGGGCCAGGGGCCCCTGGGCACATCCATTTTCCCTTTTCCCTGGGAAAGAAAACTCCCCAGTCCAGGTTCCTGATGTCAGTTTGTAGGGCTCCCTTGGGTCTATCAGGGCAGCACAAGTTTGAGGTGGGGTCAACTTTGGTCTGTGATCCATCCTTTGATATAAGGATTTTTTGCAGTCAGGGCCTGGGCCAGGGGTCCCTGGGCACATGCTTTGCCCCTTTTCCCTGGGAAAGAAAACTCACACGTCCAGGTTCCTGATGTCAGTTTGTAGGGCTCCCTTGGGTCTATCAGGGCAGCACAAGTTTGAGGTGGGGACAACTTTGGTCTGGGGTCCATCCTTCGATATAAGGATTTTTTGAAGTCAGGGCCCAGCCCAGGGGCCCATGGGCACATCCTTTGTCCCTTTTCCCTGGGAAAAAAAACTCACAGGTCCAGGTTCCTGATGTCAGTTTGTAGGGCTCTCTTGGATCTATCAGGGCAGCACAAGTTTGAGGTGGGGACAACTTTGGTCTGGGGTCCATCCTTCGATATAAGGATTTTTTGAAGTCAGGGCCCAGCCCTGGGGCCCCTGGGCACATCCTTTGTCCCTTTACCCTGGGAAAAAATACTCACCAGTCCAGGTTCCTGATGTCAGTTTGTAGGGCTCTCTTGGATCTATCAGGGCAGCACAAATTTGAGGTGGGGACAACTTTGGTCTGGGGTCCATCCTTCGATATATAAGGACTTTTTGCAGTCAGGTCCCAGCCCAAGGGTTCCTGGGCACATCCTTTGGCCATTTTCCCTGGGAGAGAAAACTCACCAGTCCAGGTTCCTGATGTCAGTTTGTAGGGCTCCCTTGGGTCTATCTGGGCAGCACAAGATTGAGGTGGGGACAACTTTGGTCTGGGGTCCATCCTTCGATATAAGGATTTTTTGAAGACAGGTCCTGGGCCAGGGGCCCTTGGGCACATCCTTTGTACCTTTTCCCTGGGAAAGAAAATTCACAGGTCCAGGTTCCTGATGTCAGTTTGTAGGGCTCTCTTGGGTCTATCAGGGCAGCACAAGTTTGTGGTGGGGTCAACTTTAGTCTGAGGTCCATCCTTCGATAGAAGGATGTTTTGCAGTCAGGGCCCAGCCCAGGGCCAGGGACCCTTGGGCACATCCTTTGTCCCTTTTCCCTGGGAAAGAAAACTCACAGGTCCAGATTCCTGATGTCAGTTTGTAGGGCTCCCTTGGGTCTATCAGGGCAGCACAAGTTTGAGGTGGGGACAACTTTGGTCTGGGGTCCATCCTTCGATATAAGAATTTTTTGCAGTCAGGGCCCAGCCCAGGGGCCCCTGGGCACATCCTTTGTCCCTTTTCCCTGGGAAAAAAAACTCACCAGTCCAGGTTCCTGATGTCAGTTTGTAGGGCTCCCTTGGATCTATCAGGGCAGCACAAGTTTGAGGTGGGGACAACTTTGGTCTGGGGTCCATCCTTCGATATAAGGACTTTTTGCAATCAGGTCCCAGCCCTGGGGCCCCTGGGCACATTATTTGTCTCTTTTCCCTGGGAGAGAAAACTCACCAGTCCAGGTTCCTGATGTCAGTTTGTAGGGCTCCCTTGGGTCTATCAGGGCAGCACAAGTTTGAGGTGGGGACAACTTTGGTCTGGGGTCCATCCTTCGATATAAGGACTTTTTGCAGTCAGGTCCCAGCCCTGGGGCCCCTGGACACATGCTTTGTCCCTTTTCCCTGGGAAAGAAAACTCACAGGTCCAGGTTCCTGATGTCAGTTTGTAGGGCTCCCTTGGGTCTATCAGGGCAGCACAAGTTTGAGGTGGGGACAACTTTGGTCTGGGGTCCATCCTTCGATATAAGGATTTTTTGCAGTCAGGTTGCGGGCCAGGGGCCCCTGGGCACATCCTTTGTCCCTTTTCCCTGGGAAAGAATACTCACAGGTCCAGGTTCCTGATGTCAGTTTGTAGGGCTCTCTTGGGTCTATCAAGGCAGCACAATTTTGAGGTGGGGACAACATCGGTCTAGGGTCCTTCCTTCGATATAAGGATTTTTTGCAGTCAGGCCGCAGCCCAGGGGCCCCTGGGCTCATCCTATGGCCATTTTCCCTGGGAAAGAAAACTCACCAGTCCAGGTTCCTGATGTCAGTTTGTAGGGCTCCCTTGGGTCTATCAGGGCAGCACAAGTTTGAGGTGGGGACAACTTTCGTCTAGGGTCCATCCTTCGATATAAGGATTTTTTGCAGTCAGGTCCCGGGCCAGGGGCCCCTGGGCACATCCTTTGTCCCTTTTCCCTGGGATAGAAAACTCACAGGTCCAGGTTCCTCATGTCAGTTTGTAGGGCTCCCTTGGATCTATCAGGGCAGCACAAGTTTGAGGTGGGGACAACTTTGGTCTGTGATCCATCCTTCGATATAAGGATTTTTTGCAGTCAGGTCCTGGGCCAGGGCCCCTGGGCACAACCTTTGTCCCTTTTCCCTGGGAAAGAAAATTCACAGGTCCAGGTTCCTGATGTCAGTTTGTAGGGCTCCCTTGGGTCTGTCAGGGCAGCACAAGTTTGAGGTGGGGACAACTTTGGTCTGGGGTCCATCCTTTGATATAACGATTTTTTGCAGTCAGGTCCAAGCCCTGGAGCCCCTGGGCACATGTTTTGTCCCTTTTCCCTGGGAAAGAAAACTCACAGGTCCAGGTTCCTGATGTCAGTTTGTAGGGCTCCCTTGGATCTATCATGGCAGCACAAGTTTGAGGTGTGGACAACTTTGGTCTGTGATCCATCCTTCGATATAAGGATTTTTTCCAGTCAGGTCCTGGGCCAGGGGCCCCTGGGCACATGCTTTGTCCCTTTTCCCTGGGAAAAAAAACTCACAGGTCCAGGTTCCTGATGTCAGTTTGTAGGGCTCCCTTGGGTCTATCAGGGCAGCACAAGTTTGAGGTGGGGACAACTTTGGTCTGGGGTCCATCCTTTGATATAAGGGTTTTTTGCAGTCAGGCCACAGCCCTGGAGCCCCTGGGCACACGCTTTGTCCCTTTTCCCTGGGAAAGAAAATTCACAGGTCCAGGTTCCTGATGTCAGTTTGTAGGGCTCCCTTGGGTCTATCAGGGCAGCACAAGTTTGAGGTGGGTTCAACTTTAGTCTGAGGTCCATCCTTCGATATAAGGATGTTTTGCAGTCAGGTCCCAGCCCAGGGGCCCCTGGGCACATCCTTTGGCCATTTTCCCTGGGAAAGAAAACTCACAGGTCCAGGTTCCTATGTCAGTCTGTAGGGCTCTCTTGGGTCTATCAGGGCAGCACAAGTTTGAGGTGGGGACAACTTTGGTCTGGGGTCCATCCTTCGATATAAGGATTTTTTGCAGTCAGGTCCTGGGCCAGGGGTTCCTGGGCACATGTTTTGTCCCTTTTCCCTGGGAAAGAAAACTCACAGGTCCAGGTTCCTAATGTCAGTTTGTAGGGCTCGCTTGGATCTATCAGGGCAGCACAAGTTTGAGGTGGGGACGATTTTGGTCTGGGGTCCATCCTTCGATATAAGGATTTTTCTCAGTCAGGTCCTTGGCCAGGGGCCCCTGGGCACATGCTTTGTCTCTTTTCCCTGGGAAAGAAAACTCACAGCTCCAGATTCCTGATGTCAGTTTGTAGGGCTCCCTTGGGTCTATCAGGGCAGCACAAGTTTGAGGTGGGGACAACTTTGGTCTGGGGACCATCCTTCGATATAAGGATTTTGTGAAGAAAGGTCCTTAGCCAGGGGCCCTTGGGCCCATCCTTTTTCCCTTTTCCCTGGGAAAGAAAACTCACACGTCCAGGTTCCTGATGTCAGTTTGTAGGGCTCTCTTGGATCTATCAGGGCAGCACAAGTTTGAGGTGGGGACAACTTTGGTCTGGGGTCCATCCTTCGATATAAGGATTTTTTGAAGTCAGGGCCCAGCCCAGGGGCCCATGGGCACATGCTTTGTCCCTTTTCCCTGGGAAAAAACCCTCACAGGTCCAGGTTCCTGATGTCAGTTTGTAGGGCTCTCTTGGATCTATCAGGGCAGCACAAGTTTGAGGTGGGGACAACTTTGGTCTGGGGTCCATCCTTCGATATATAAGGACTTTTTGCAGTCAGGTCCCAGCCCAGGGGTTCCTGGGCACATCCTTTGTCTCTTTTCCCTGGGAGAGAAAACTCACCAGTCCAGGTTCCTGATGTCAGTTTGTAGGGCTCCCTTGGGTCTATCAGGGCAGCACAAGTTTGAGGTGGGGACAACTTTGGTCTGGGGTCCATCCTTCGATATAAGGACTTTTTGCAGTCAGGTCCCAGCCTTGGGGCCTCTGGGCACATCCTTTGTCCCTTTTCCCTGGGAAAGAAAACTCACCAGTCCAGGTTCCTGATGTCAGTTTGTAGGGCTCCCTTGGGTCTATCAGGGCAGCACAAGTTTGAGGTGGAGACAACTTTGGTCTGGGGTCCATCCTTCGATATAAGGATTTTTTGCAATCAGGTCCTGGGCCAGGGGCCCCTGGGCACATCCTTTGTCCCTTTTCCCTGGGAAAGAAAACTCACCAGTCCAGGTTCCTGATGTCAGTTTGTAGGGCTCCCTTGGGTCTATCAGGGCAGCACAAGTTTGAGGTGGAGACAACTTTGGTCTGGGGTCCATCCTTCGATATAAGGATTTTTTGCAATCTGGTCCTGGGCCAGGGGCCCCTGGGCACATATTTTGTCCCTTTTCCCTGGGAAAGAAAACTCACAGGTCCAGGTTCCTGATGTCAGTTTGTAGGGCTCCCTTGGGTCTATCAGGGCAGCGCAAGTTTAAGGTGGGGACAACTTTGGTCTGGGCTCCATCCTTCGATATAAGGATTTTTTGTAGTCAGGTTGCGGGCCAGGGGCCCCTGGACACATCCTTTGTCCCTTTTCCCTGGGAAAGAAAACTCACCAGTCCAGGTTCCTGATGTCAGTTTGTAGGGCTCCCTTGGGTCTATCAGGGCAGCACAAGTTTGAGGTGGGGACAACTTTGGTCTGGGATCCATCCTTCGATATAAGGATTTTTTGCAGTCAGGTACTGGGCCAGGGGCCCCTGGGCACATCCTTTGTCCCTTTTCCCTGGGAAAGAAAACTCACAGGTCCAGGTTCCTGATGTCAGTTTGTAGGGCTCCCTTGGGTCTATCAGGGCAGCACAAGTTTGAGGTGGGGACAATTTTGGTCTGGGGTCCATCCTTCGATATAAGGATTTTTTGCAGTCAGGTCCTTGGCCAGGGGCCCCTGGGCACATGCTTTGTCCCTTTTCCCTGGGAAAGAAAACTCACAGGTCCAGGTTCCTGATGTCAGTTTGTAGGGCTCCCTTGGGTCTATCAGGGCAGCACAAGTTTGAGGTGGGGACAAGTTTTGTCTGGGGTCCATCCTTCGATATAAGGATTTTTTCCAGTCAGGTCCTGGGCCAGGGGCCCCTGGGCACATCCATTTTCCCTTTTCCCTGGGAAAGAAAACTCCCCAGTCCAGGTTCCTGATGTCAGTTTGTAGGGCTCCCTTGGGTCTATCAGGGCAGCACAAGTTTGAGGTGGGGTCAACTTTGGTCTGTGATCCATCCTTTGATATAAGGATTTTTTGCAGTCAGGGCCTGGGCCAGGGGTCCCTGGGCACATGCTTTGCCCCTTTTCCCTGGGAAAGAAAACTCACACGTCCAGGTTCCTGATGTCAGTTTGTAGGGCTCCCTTGGGTCTATCAGGGCAGCACAAGTTTGAGGTGGGGACAACTTTGGTCTGGGGTCCATCCTTCGATATAAGGATTTTTTGAAGTCAGGGCCCAGCCCAGGGGCCCATGGGCACATCCTTTGTCCCTTTTCCCTGGGAAAAAAAACTCACAGGTCCAGGTTCCTGATGTCAGTTTGTAGGGCTCTCTTGGATCTATCAGGGCAGCACAAGTTTGAGGTGGGGACAACTTTGGTCTGGGGTCCATCCTTCGATATAAGGATTTTTTGAAGTCAGGGCCCAGCCCTGGGGCCCCTGGGCACATCCTTTGTCCCTTTACCCTGGGAAAAAATACTCACCAGTCCAGGTTCCTGATGTCAGTTTGTAGGGCTCTCTTGGATCTATCAGGGCAGCACAAATTTGAGGTGGGGACAACTTTGGTCTGGGGTCCATCCTTCGATATATAAGGACTTTTTGCAGTCAGGTCCCAGCCCAAGGGTTCCTGGGCACATCCTTTGGCCATTTTCCCTGGGAGAGAAAACTCACCAGTCCAGGTTCCTGATGTCAGTTTGTAGGGCTCCCTTGGGTCTATCTGGGCAGCACAAGATTGAGGTGGGGACAACTTTGGTCTGGGGTCCATCCTTCGATATAAGGATTTTTTGAAGACAGGTCCTGGGCCAGGGGCCCTTGGGCACATCCTTTGTACCTTTTCCCTGGGAAAGAAAATTCACAGGTCCAGGTTCCTGATGTCAGTTTGTAGGGCTCTCTTGGGTCTATCAGGGCAGCACAAGTTTGTGGTGGGGTCAACTTTAGTCTGAGGTCCATCCTTCGATATAAGGATGTTTTGCAGTCAGGGCCCAGCCCAGGGCCAGGGACCCTTGGGCACATCCTTTGTCCCTTTTCCCTGGGAAAGAAAACTCACAGGTCCAGATTCCTGATGTCAGTTTGTAGGGCTCCCTTGGGTCTATCAGGGCAGCACAAGTTTGAGGTGGGGACAACTTTGGTCTGGGGTCCATCCTTCGATATAAGAATTTTTTGCAGTCAGGGCCCAGCCCAGGGGCCCCTGGGCACATCCTTTGTCCCTTTTCCCTGGGAAAAAAAACTCACCAGTCCAGGTTCCTGATGTCAGTTTGTAGGGCTCCCTTGGATCTATCAGGGCAGCACAAGTTTGAGGTGGGGACAACTTTGGTCTGGGGTCCATCCTTCGATATAAGGACTTTTTGCAATCAGGTCCCAGCCCTGGGGCCCCTGGGCACATTATTTGTCTCTTTTCCCTGGGAGAGAAAACTCACCAGTCCAGGTTCCTGATGTCAGTTTGTAGGGCTCCCTTGGGTCTATCAGGGCAGCACAAGTTTGAGGTGGGGACAACTTTGGTCTGGGGTCCATCCTTCGATATAAGGACTTTTTGCAGTCAGGTCCCAGCCCTGGGGCACCTGTGCACATACTTTGTCCCTTTTCCCTGGGAAAGAAAACTCACCAGTCCAGGTTCCTGATGTCAGTTTGTAGGGCTCCCTTGGGTCTATCATGGCAGCACAAGTTTGAGGTGGGGACAACTTTGGTCTGGGGTCCATCCTTCGATATATAAGGACTTTTTGCAGTCAGGTCCCAGCCCAGGGGTTCCTGGGCACATCCTTTGTCTCTTTTCCCTGGGAGAGAAAACTCACCAGTCCAGGTTCCTGATGTCAGTTTGTAGGGCTCCCTTGGGTCTATCTGGGCAGCACAAGTTTGAGGTGGGGACAACTTTGGTCTGGGGTCCATCCTTCGATATAAGGACTTTTTGCAGTCAGGTCCCAGCCCTGGGGCCCCTGGACACATGCTTTGTCCCTTTTCCCTGGGAAAGAAAACTCACAGGTCCAGGTTCCTGATGTCAGTTTGTAGGGCTCCCTTGGGTCTATCAGGGCAGCACAAGTTTGAGGTGGGGACAACTTTGGTCTGGGGTCCATCCTTCGATATAAGGATTTTTTGCAGTCAGGTTGCGGGCCAGGGGCCCCTGGGCACATCCTTTGTCCCTTTTCCCTGGGAAAGAATACTCACAGGTCCAGGTTCCTGATGTCAGTTTGTAGGGCTCTCTTGGGTCTATCAAGGCAGCACAATTTTGAGGTGGGGACAACATCGGTCTAGGGTCCTTCCTTCGATATAAGGATTTTTTGCAGTCAGGCCGCAGCCCAGGGGCCCCTGGGCTCATCCTATGGCCATTTTCCCTGGGAAAGAAAACTCACCAGTCCAGGTTCCTGATGTCAGTTTGTAGGGCTCCCTTGGGTCTATCAGGGCAGCACAAGTTTGAGGTGGGGACAACTTTCGTCTAGGGTCCATCCTTCGATATAAGGATTTTTTGCAGTCAGGTCCCGGGCCAGGGGCCCCTGGGCACATCCTTTGTCCCTTTTCCCTGGGATAGAAAACTCACAGGTCCAGGTTCCTCATGTCAGTTTGTAGGGCTCCCTTGGATCTATCAGGGCAGCACAAGTTTGAGGTGGGGACAACTTTGGTCTGTGATCCATCCTTCGATATAAGGATTTTTTGCAGTCAGGTCCTGGGCCAGGGGCCCCTGGGCACAACCTTTGTCCCTTTTCCCTGGGAAAGAAAATTCACAGGTCCAGGTTCCTGATGTCAGTTTGTAGGGCTCCCTTGGGTCTGTCAGGGCAGCACAAGTTTGAGGTGGGGACAACTTTGGTCTGGGGTCCATCCTTTGATATAACGATTTTTTGCAGTCAGGTCCAAGCCCTGGAGCCCCTGGGCACATGTTTTGTCCCTTTTCCCTGGGAAAGAAAACTCACAGGTCCAGGTTCCTGATGTCAGTTTGTAGGGCTCCCTTGGATCTATCATGGCAGCACAAGTTTGAGGTGTGGACAACTTTGGTCTGTGATCCATCCTTCGATATAAGGATTTTTTCCAGTCAGGTCCTGGGCCAGGGGCCCCTGGGCACATGCTTTGTCCCTTTTCCCTGGGAAAAAAAACTCACAGGTCCAGGTTCCTGATGTCAGTTTGTAGGGCTCCCTTGGGTCTATCAGGGCAGCACAAGTTTGAGGTGGGGACAACTTTGGTCTGGGGTCCATCCTTTGATATAAGGGTTTTTTGCAGTCAGGCCACAGCCCTGGAGCCCCTGGGCACACGCTTTGTCCCTTTTCCCTGGGAAAGAAAATTCACAGGTCCAGGTTCCTGATGTCAGTTTGTAGGGCTCCCTTGGGTCTATCAGGGCAGCACAAGTTTGAGGTGGGTTCAACTTTAGTCTGAGGTCCATCCTTCGATATAAGGATGTTTTGCAGTCAGGTCCCAGCCCAGGGGCCCCTGGGCACATCCTTTGGCCATTTTCCCTGGGAAAGAAAACTCACAGGTCCAGGTTCCTATGTCAGTCTGTAGGGCTCTCTTGGGTCTATCAGGGCAGCACAAGTTTGAGGTGGGGACAACTTTGGTCTGGGGTCCATCCTTCGATATAAGGATTTTTTGCAGTCAGGTCCTGGGCCAGGGGTTCCTGGGCACATGTTTTGTCCCTTTTCCCTGGGAAAGAAAACTCACAGGTCCAGGTTCCTAATGTCAGTTTGTAGGGCTCGCTTGGATCTATCAGGGCAGCACAAGTTTGAGGTGGGGACGATTTTGGTCTGGGGTCCATCCTTCGATATAAGGATTTTTCTCAGTCAGGTCCTTGGCCAGGGGCCCCTGGGCACATGCTTTGTCTCTTTTCCCTGGGAAAGAAAACTCACAGCTCCAGATTCCTGATGTCAGTTTGTAGGGCTCCCTTGGGTCTATCAGGGCAGCACAAGTTTGAGGTGGGGACAACTTTGGTCTGGGGACCATCCTTCGATATAAGGATTTTGTGAAGAAAGGTCCTTAGCCAGGGGCCCTTGGGCCCATCCTTTTTCCCTTTTCCCTGGGAAAGAAAACTCACACGTCCAGGTTCCTGATGTCAGTTTGTAGGGCTCTCTTGGATCTATCAGGGCAGCACAAGTTTGAGGTGGGGACAACTTTGGTCTGGGGTCCATCCTTCGATATAAGGATTTTTTGAAGTCAGGGCCCAGCCCAGGGGCCCATGGGCACATGCTTTGTCCCTTTTCCCTGGGAAAAAACCCTCACAGGTCCAGGTTCCTGATGTCAGTTTGTAGGGCTCTCTTGGATCTATCAGGGCAGCACAAGTTTGAGGTGGGGACAACTTTGGTCTGGGGTCCATCCTTCGATATATAAGGACTTTTTGCAGTCAGGTCCCAGCCCAGGGGTTCCTGGGCACATCCTTTGTCTCTTTTCCCTGGGAGAGAAAACTCACCAGTCCAGGTTCCTGATGTCAGTTTGTAGGGCTCCCTTGGGTCTATCAGGGCAGCACAAGTTTGAGGTGGGGACAACTTTGGTCTGGGGTCCATCCTTCGATATAAGGACTTTTTGCAGTCAGGTCCCAGCCTTGGGGCCTCTGGGCACATCCTTTGTCCCTTTTCCCTGGGAAAGAAAACTCACCAGTCCAGGTTCCTGATGTCAGTTTGTAGGGCTCCCTTGGGTCTATCAGGGCAGCACAAGTTTGAGGTGGAGACAACTTTGGTCTGGGGTCCATCCTTCGATATAAGGATTTTTTGCAATCAGGTCCTGGGCCAGGGGCCCCTGGGCACATGCTTTGTCCCTTTTCCCTGGGAAAGAAAACTCACAGGTCCAGGTTCCTGATGTCAGTTTGTAGGGCTCCCTTGGGTCTATCAGGGCAGCACAAGTTTGAGGTGGGGACAACTTTGGTCTGGGGTCCATACTTCGATATAAGGATTTTTTGAAGTCAGGGCCCAGCCCAGGGGCCCATGGGCACATCCTTTGTCCCATTTCCCTGGGAAAAAAAACTCACAGGTCCAGGTTCCTGATGTCAGTTTGTAGGGCTCTCTTGGATCTATCAGGGCAGCACAAGTTTGAGGTGGGGACAACTTTGGTCTGGGGTCCATCCTTCGATATAAGGATTTTTTGCAGTCAGGGCCCAGCCCCGGGGCCCCTGGGCACATCCTTTGTCCCTTTACCCTGGGAAAAAAAACTCACCAGTCCAGGTTCCTGATGTCAGTTTGTAGGGCTCTCTTGGATCTATCAGGGCAGCACAAGTTTGGTGGTGGGGACAACTTTGGTCTGGGGTCCATCCTTCGATATATAAGGACGTTTTGCAGTCAGGTCCCAGCCCAGGGGTTCCTGGGCACATCCTTTGTCTCTTTTCCCTTGGAGAGAAAACTCACCAGTCCAGGTTCCTGATGTCAGTTTGTAGGGCTCCCTTGGGTCTATCTGGGCAGCACAAGATTGAGGTGGGGACAACTTTGGTCTGGGGTCCATCCTTCGATATAAGGATTTTTTGCAGTCAGGTCCCGGGCCAGGGGCCCCTGTGCACATCCTTTGTCCCTTTTCCCTGGGAAAGAAAACTCACAGGTCCAGGTTCCTGATGTCAGTTTGTAGGGCTCCCTTGGGTTTATCAGGGCAGCACAAGTTTGAGGTGGGGACAATTTTGGTCTGGGGTCCATCCTTCGATATAAGGATTTTTCTCAGTCAGGTCCTTGGCCAGGGGCCCCTGGGCACATGCTTTGTCCCTTTTCCCTGGGAAAGAAAACTCACAGGTCCAGGTTCCTGATGTCAGTTTGTAGGGCTCCCTTGGGTCTATCAGGGCAGCACAAGTTTGAGGTGGGGACAAGTTTTGTCTGGGGTCCATCCTTCGATATAAGGATTTTTTCCAGTCAGGTCCTGGGCCAGGGGCCCCTGGGCACATCCATTTTCCCTTTTCCCTGGGAAAGAAAACTCACACGTCCAGGTTCCTGATGTCAGTTTGTAGGGCTCCCTTGGGTCTATCAGGGCAGCACAAGTTTGAGGTGGGGTCAACTTTGGTCTGTGATCCATCCTTTGATATAAGGATTTTTTGCAGTCAGGGCCTGGGCCAGGGGTCCCTGGGCACATGCTTTGCCCCTTTTCCCTGGGAAAGAAAACTCACACGTCCAGGTTCCTGATGTCAGTTTGTAGGGCTCCCTTGGGTCTATCAGGGCAGCAGAAGTTTGAGGTGGGGACAACTTTGGTCTGGGGTCCATCCTTCGATATAAGGATTTTTTGCAATCAGGTCCTGGGCCAGGTGCCCCTGGGCACATGCTTTGTCCCTTTTCCCTGGGAAAGAAAACTCACAGGTCCAGGTTCCTGATGTCAGTTTGTAGGGCTCCCTTGGGTCTATCAGGGCAGCACAAGTTTGAGGTGGGGACAACTTTGGTCTGGGGTCCATACTTCGATATAAGGATTTTTTGAAGTCAGGGCCCAGCCCAGGGTCCCATGGGCACATCCTTTGTCCCATTTCCCTGGGAAAAAAAACTCACAGGTCCAGGTTCCTGATGTCAGTTTGTAGGGCTCTCTTGGATCTATCAGGGCAGCTCAAGTTTGAGGTGGGGACAACTTTGGTCTGGGGTCCATCCTTCGATATAAGGATATTTTGCAGTCAGGGCCCAGCCCCGGGGCCCCTGGGCACATCCTTTGTCCCTTTACCCTGGGAAAAAAAACTCACCAGTCCAGGTTCCTGATGTCAGTTTGTAGGGCTCTCTTGGATCTATCAGGGCAGCACAAGTTTGGTGGTGGGGACAACTTTGGTCTGGGGTCCATCCTTCGATATATAAGGACGTTTTGCAGTCAGGTCCCAGCCCAGGGGTTCCTGGGCACATCCTTTGTCTCTTTTCCCTGGGAGAGAAAACTCACCAGTCCAGGTTCCTGATGTCAGTTTGTAGGGCTCCCTTGGGTCTATCTGGGCAGCACAAGATTGAGGTGGGGACAACTTTGGTCTGGGGTCCATCCTTCGATATAAGGATTTTTTGCAGTCAGGTCCCGGGCCAGGGGCCCCTGTGCACATCCTTTGTCCCTTTTCCCTGGGAAAGAAAACTCACAGGTCCAGGTTCCTGATGTCAGTTTGTAGGGCTCCCTTGGGTTTATCAGGGCAGCACAAGTTTGAGGTGGGGACAACTTTGGACTGTGGTCCATCCTTCAATATAAGGATTTTTTGCAGTCAGGTCCGGGGCCTGGGGCCCCTGGGCACATCCTTTGTCCCTTTTCCCTGGGAAAGAAAACTCACAGGTCCAGGTTCCTGATGTCAGTTTGTAGGGCTCCCTTGGGTCTATCAGGGCAGCACAAGTTTGAGGTGGGGACAACTTTGGTCTGGGGTCCATCCTTCGATATAAGGATTTTTCTCAGTCAGGTCCTTGGCCAGGGGCCCCTGGGCACATGCTTTGTCCCTTTTCCCTGGGAAAGAAAACTCACAGGTCCAGGTTCCTGATGTCAGTTTGTAGGGCTCCCTTGGGTCTATCAGGGCAGCACAAGTTTGAGGTGGGGACAAGTTTTGTCTGGGGTCCATCCTTCGATATAAGGATTTTTTCCAGTCAGGTCCTGGGCCAGGGGCCCCTGGGCACATCCATTTTCCCTTTTCCCTGGGAAAGAAAACTCACACGTCCAGGTTCCTGATGTCAGTTTGTAGGGCTCCCTTGGGTCTATCAGGGCAGCACAAGTTTGAGGTGGGGTCAACGTTGGTCTGTGATCCATCCTTTGATATAAGGATTTTTTGCAGTCAGGGCCTGGGCCAGGGGTCCCTGGGCACATGCTTTGCCCCTTTTCCCTGGGAAAGAAAACTCACACGTCCAGGTTCCTGATGTCAGTTTGTAGGGCTCCCTTGGGTCTATCAGGGCAGCACAAGTTTGAGGTGGGGACAACTTTGGTCTGGGGTCCATCCTTCGATATAAGGATTTTTTGAAGTCAGGGCCCAGCCCAGGGGCCCATGGGCACATCCTTTGTCCCTTTTCCCTGGGAAAAAAAACTCACAGGTCCAGGTTCCTGATGTCAGTTTGTAGGGCTCTCTTGGATCTATCAGGGCAGCACAAGTTTGAGGTGGGGACAACTTTGGTCTGGGGTCCATCCTTCGATATAAGGATTTTTTGAAGTCAGGGCCCAGCCCTGGGGCCCCTGGGCACATCCTTTGTCCCTTTACCCTGGGAAAAAATACTCACCAGTCCAGGTTCCTGATGTCAGTTTGTAGGGCTCTCTTGGATCTATCAGGGCAGCACAAATTTGAGGTGGGGACAACTTTGGTCTGGGGTCCATCCTTCGATATATAAGGACTTTTTGCAGTCAGGTCCTGGCCCAAGGGTTCCTGGGCACATCCTTTGGCCATTTTCCCTGGGAGAGAAAACTCACCAGTCCAGGTTCCTGATGTCAGTTTGTAGGGCTCCCTTGGGTCTATCTGGGCAGCACAAGATTGTAGTGGGGACAACTTTGGTCTGGGGTCCATCCTTCGATATAAGGATTTTTTGAAGACAGGTCCTGGGCCAGGGGCCCTTGGGCACATCCTTTGTACCTTTTCCCTGGGAAAGAAAATTCACAGGTCCAGGTTCCTGATGTCAGTTTGTAGGGCTCTCTTGGGTCTATCAGGGCAGCACAAGTTTGTGGTGGGGTCAACTTTAGTCTGAGGTCCATCCTTCGATATAAGGATGTTTTGCAGTCAGGGCCCAGCCCAGGGCCAGGGACCCTTGGGCACATCCTTTGTCCCTTTTCCCTGGGAAAGAAAACTCACAGGTCCAGATTCCTGATGTCAGTTTGTAGGGCTCCCTTGGGTCTATCAGGGCAGCACAAGTTTGAGGTGGGGACAACTTTGGTCTGGGGTCCATCCTTCGATATAAGAATTTTTTGCAGTCAGGGCCCAGCCCAGGGGCCCCTGGGCACATCCTTTGTCCCTTTTCCCTGGGAGAGAAAACTCACCAGTCCAGGTTCCTGATGTCAGTTTGTAGGGCTCCCTTGGGTCTATCAGGGCAGCACAAGTTTGAGGTGGGGACAACTTTGGTCTGGGGTCCATCCTTCGATATAAGGACTTTTTGCAGTCAGGTCCCAGCCCTGGGGCACCTGTGCACATACTTTGTCCCTTTTCCCTGGGAAAGAAAACTCACCAGTCCAGGTTCCTGATGTCAGTTTGTAGGGCTCCCTTGGGTCTATCAGGGCAGCACAAGTTTGAGGTGGGGACAACTTTGGTCTGGGGTCCATCCTTCGATATATAAGGACTTTTTGCAGTCAGGTCCCAGCCCAGGGGTTCCTGGGCACATCCTTTGTCTCTTTTCCCTGGGAGAGAAAACTCACAGGTCCAGGTTCCTGATGTCAGTTTGTAGGGCTCCCTTGGGTCTATCAGGGCAGCACAAGTTTGAGGTGGGGACAACTTTGGTCTGGGGTCCATCCTTCGATATAAGGATTTTTTGCAATCAGGTCCTGGGCCAGGGGCCCCTGGGCACATGCTTTGTCCCTTTTCCCTGGGAAAGAAAACTCACAGGTCCAGGTTCCTGATGTCAGTTTGTAGGGCTCCCTTGGGTCTATCAGGGCAGCACAAGTTTAAGGTGGGGACAACTTTGGTCTGGGGTCCATCCTTCGATATAAGGATTTTTTGCAGTCAGGTTGCGGGCCAGGGGCCCCTGGGCACATCCTTTGTCCCTTTTCCCTGGGAAAGAAAACTCACAGGTCCAGGTTCCTGATGTCAGTTTGTAGGGCTCTCTTGGGTCTATCAAGGCAGCACAATTTTGAGGTGGGGACAACATCGGTCTAGGGTCCTTCCTTCGATATAAGGATTTTTTGCAGTCAGGCCCCAGCCCAGGGGCCCCTGGGCTCATCCTATGGCCATTTTCCCTGGGAAAGAAAACTCACCAGTCCAGGTTCCTGATGTCAGTTTGTAGGGCTCCCTTGGGTCTATCAGGGCAGCACAAGTTTGAGGTGGGGACAACTTTCGTCTAGGGTCCATCCTTCGATATAAGGATTTTTTGCAGTCAGGTCCCGGGCCAGGGGCCCCTTGGCACATCCTTTGTCCCTTTTCCCTGGGAAAGAAAACTCACAGGTCCAGGTTCCTGATGTCAGTTTGTAGGGCTCCCTTGGGTGTATCATGGCAGCACAAGTTTGAGGTGGGGACAACTTTGGTCTGGGGTCTATCCTTCGATATAAGGATTTTTTGCAGTCAGGTCCTGGGCCTGGGGCCCCTGGGCACATGCTTTGTCCCTTTTCCCTGGGAAAGAAAACTCACAGGTCCAGGTTCCTGATGTCAGTTTGTAGGGCTCCCTTGGATCTATCAGGGCAGCACAAGTTTGAGGTGGGGACAACTTTGGTCTGTGATCCATCCTTCGATATAAGGATTTTTTGCAGTCAGGTCCTGGGCCAGGGGCCCCTGGGCACAACCTTTGTCCCTTTTCCCTGGGAAAGAAAACTCACAGGTCCAGGTTCCTGATGTCAGTTTGTAGGGCTCCCTTGGGTCTGTCAGGGCAGCACAAGTTTGAGGTGGGGACAACTTTGGTCTGGGGTCCATCCTTTGATATAACGATTTTTTGCAGTCAGGTCCAAGCCCTGGAGCCCCTGGGCACAACCTTTGTCCCTTTTCCCTGGGAAAGAAAACTCACAGGTCCAGGTTCCTGATGTCAGTTTGTAGGGCTCCCTTGGATCTATCATGGCAGCACAAGTTTGAGGTGTGGACAACTTTGGTCTGTGATCCATCCTTCGATATAAGGATTTTTTCCAGTCAGGTCCTGGGCCAGGGGCCCCTGGGCACATGCTTTGTCCCTTTTCCCTGGGAAAAAAAACTCACAGGTCCAGGTTCCTGATGTCAGTTTGTAGGGCTCCCTTGGGTCTATCAGGGCAGCACAAGTTTGAGGTGGGGACAACTTTGGTCTGGGGTCCATCCTTCGATATAAGGGTTTTTTGCAGTCAGGCCACAGCCCTGGAGCCCCTGGGCACACGCTTTGTCCCTTTTCCCTGGGAAAGAAAATTCACAGGTCCAGGTTCCTGATGTCAGTTTGTAGGGCTCCCTTGGGTCTATCAGGGCAGCACAAGTTTGTGGTGGGTTCAACTTTAGTCTGAGGTCCATCCTTCGATATAAGGATGTTTTGCAGTCAGGTCCCAGCCCAGGGGCCCCTGGGCACATCCTTTGGCCATTTTCCCTGGGAAAGAAAACTCACAGGTCCAGGTTCCTATGTCAGTCTGTAGGGCTCTCTTGGGTCTATCAGGGCAGCACAAGTTTGAGGTGGGGACAACTTTGGTCTGGGGTCCATCCTTCGATATAAGGATTTTTTGCAGTCAGGTCCTGGGCCAGGGGTTCCTGGGCACATGTTTTGTCCCTTTTCCCTGGGAAAGAAAACTCACAGGTCCAGGTTCCTAATGTCAGTTTGTAGGGCTCGCTTGGATCTATCAGGGCAGCACAAGTTTGAGGTGGGGACGATTTTGGTCTGGGGTCCATCCTTCGATATAAGGATTTTTCTCAGTCAGGTCCTTGGCCAGGGGCCCCTGGGCACATGCTTTGTCCCTTTTCCCTGGGAAAGAAAACTCACAGCTCCAGATTCCTGATGTCAGTTTGTAGGGCTCCCTTGGGTCTATCAGGGCAGCACAAGTTTGAGGTGGGGACAACTTTGGTCTGGGGACCATCCTTCGATATAAGGATTTTTTGCAGTCAGGGCCCAGCCCAGGGCCAGGGACCCCTGGGCACATGCTTTGTCCCTTTTCCCTGGGAAAGAAAACTCACAGGTCCAGGTTCCTGATGTCAGTTTGTAGGGCTCCCTTGGGTCTATCAGGGCAGCACAAGTTTGAGGTGGGGAGAACTTCGGTCTGGGGTCCATCCTTTGATATAAGGACTTTTTGCAGCCAGGTCCCAGCCCTGGGGCCCCTGGGCACATCCTTTGTCCCTTTTCCCTGGGAAAGAAAACTCACAGGTCCAGGTTCCTGATGTCAGTTTGTAGGGCTCCCTTGGGTCTATCAGGGCAGCACAAGTTTGAGGTGGGGACAACTTTGGTCTGGGGTCCATCCTTCGATATATGGATTTTTTGCAATCTGGTCCTGGGCCAGGGGCCCCTGGGCACATATTTTGTCCCTTTTCCCTGGGAAAGAAAACTCACCAGTCCAGGTTCCTGATGTCAGTTTGTAGGGCTCCCTTGGGTCTATCAGGGCAGCGCAAGTTTAAGGTGGGGACAACTTTGGTCTGGGCTCCATCCTTCGATATAAGGATTTTTTGTAGTCAGGTTGCGGGCCAGGGGCCCCTGGACACATCCTTTGTCCCTTTTCCCTGGGAAAGAAAACTCACCAGTCCAGGTTCCTGATGTCAGTTTGTAGGGCTCCCTTGGGTCTATCAGGGCAGCACAAGTTTGAGGTGGGGACAACTGCGGTCTGGGATCCATCCTTCGATATAAGGATTTTTTGCAGTCAGGTACTGGGCCAGGGGCCCCTGGGCACATCCTTTGTCCCTTTTCCCTGGGAAAGAAAACTCACAGGTCCAGGTTCCTGATGTCAGTTTGTAGGGCTCCCTTGGGTCTATCAGGGCAGCACAAGTTTGAGGTGGGGACAATTTTGGTCTGGGGTCCATCCTTCGATATAAGGATTTTTTGCAGTCAGGTCCTTGGCCAGGGGCCCCTGGGCACATGCTTTGTCCCTTTTCCCTGGGAAAGAAAACTCACAGGTCCAGGTTCCTGATGTCAGTTTGTAGGGCTCCCTTGGGTCTATCAGGGCAGCACAAGTTTGAGGTGGGGACAAGTTTTGTCTGGGGTCCATCCTTCGATATAAGGATTTTTTCCAGTCAGGTCCTGGGCCAGGGGCCCCTGGGCACATCCATTTTCCCTTTTCCCTGGGAAAGAAAACTCCCCAGTCCAGGTTCCTGATGTCAGTTTGTAGGGCTCCCTTGGGTCTATCAGGGCAGCACAAGTTTGAGGTGGGGTCAACTTTGGTCTGTGATCCATCCTTTGATATAAGGATTTTTTGCAGTCAGGGCCTGGGCCAGGGGTCCCTGGGCACATGCTTTGCCCCTTTTCCCTGGGAAAGAAAACTCACACGTCCAGGTTCCTGATGTCAGTTTGTAGGGCTCCCTTGGGTCTATCAGGGCAGCACAAGTTTGAGGTGGGGACAACTTTGGTCTGGGGTCCATCCTTCGATATAAGGATTTTTTGAAGTCAGGGCCCAGCCCAGGGGCCCATGGGCACATCCTTTGTCCCTTTTCCCTGGGAAAAAAAACTCACAGGTCCAGGTTCCTGATGTCAGTTTGTAGGGCTCTCTTGGATCTATCAGGGCAGCACAAGTTTGAGGTGGGGACAACTTTGGTCTGGGGTCCATCCTTCGATATAAGGATTTTTTGAAGTCAGGGCCCAGCCCTGGGGCCCCTGGGCACATCCTTTGTCCCTTTACCCTGGGAAAAAATACTCACCAGTCCAGGTTCCTGATGTCAGTTTGTAGGGCTCTCTTGGATCTATCAGGGCAGCACAAATTTGAGGTGGGGACAACTTTGGTCTGGGGTCCATCCTTCGATATATAAGGACTTTTTGCAGTCAGGTCCCAGCCCAAGGGTTCCTGGGCACATCCTTTGGCCATTTTCCCTGGGAGAGAAAACTCACCAGTCCAGGTTCCTGATGTCAGTTTGTAGGGCTCCCTTGGGTCTATCTGGGCAGCACAAGATTGAGGTGGGGACAACTTTGGTCTGGGGTCCATCCTTCGATATAAGGATTTTTTGAAGACAGGTCCTGGGCCAGGGGCCCTTGGGCACATCCTTTGTACCTTTTCCCTGGGAAAGAAAATTCACAGGTCCAGGTTCCTGATGTCAGTTTGTAGGGCTCTCTTGGGTCTATCAGGGCAGCACAAGTTTGTGGTGGGGTCAACTTTAGTCTGAGGTCCATCCTTCGATATAAGGATGTTTTGCAGTCAGGGCCCAGCCCAGGGCCAGGGACCCTTGGGCACATCCTTTGTCCCTTTTCCCTGGGAAAGAAAACTCACAGGTCCAGATTCCTGATGTCAGTTTGTAGGGCTCCCTTGGGTCTATCAGGGCAGCACAAGTTTGAGGTGGGGACAACTTTGGTCTGGGGTCCATCCTTCGATATAAGAATTTTTTGCAGTCAGGCCCCAGTCCAGGGGCCCCTGGGCACATCCTTTGTCCCTTTTCCCTGGGAAAAAAAACTCACCAGTCCAGGTTCCTGATGTCAGTTTGTAGGGCTCCCTTGGATCTATCAGGGCAGCACAAGTTTGAGGTGGGGACAACTTTGGTCTGGGGTCCATCCTTCGATATAAGGACTTTTTGCAATCAGGTCCCAGCCCTGGGGCCCCTGGGCACATTATTTGTCTCTTTTCCCTGGGAGAGAAAACTCACCAGTCCAGGTTCCTGATGTCAGTTTGTAGGGCTCCCTTGGGTCTATCAGGGCAGCACAAGTTTGAGGTGGGGACAACTTTGGTCTGGGGTCCATCCTTCGATATAAGGACTTTTTGCAGTCAGGTCCCAGCCCTGGGGCACCTGTGCACATACTTTGTCCCTTTTCCCTGGGAAAGAAAACTCACCAGTCCAGGTTCCTGATGTCAGTTTGTAGGGCTCCCTTGGGTCTATCATGGCAGCACAAGTTTGAGGTGGGGACAACTTTGGTCTGGGGTCCATCCTTCGATATATAAGGACTTTTTGCAGTCAGGTCCCAGCCCAGGGGTTCCTGGGCACATCCTTTGTCTCTTTTCCCTGGGAGAGAAAACTCACCAGTCCAGGTTCCTGATGTCAGTTTGTAGGGCTCCCTTGGGTCTATCAGGGCAGCACAAGTTTGAGGTGGGGACAACTTTGGTCTGGGGTCCATCCTTCGATATAAGGACTTTTTGCAGTCAGGTCCCAGCCCTGGGGCCCCTGGGCACATGCTTTGTCCCTTTTCCCTGGGAAAGAAAACTCACAGGTCCAGGTTCCTGATGTCAGTTTGTAGGGCTCCCTTGGGTCTATCAGGGCAGCACAAGTTTGAGGTGGGGACAACTTTGGTCTGGGGTCCATCCTTCGATATAAGGATTTTTTGCAGTCAGGTTGCGGGCCAGGGGCCCCTGGGCACATCCTTTGTCCCTTTTCCCTGGGAAAGAATACTCACAGGTCCAGGTTCCTGATGTCAGTTTGTAGGGCTCTCTTGGGTCTATCAAGGCAGCACAATTTTGAGGTGGGGACAACATCGGTCTAGGGTCCTTCCTTCGATATAAGGATTTTTTGCAGTCAGGCCGCAGCCCAGGGGTCCCTGGGCTCATCCTATGGCCATTTTCCCTGGGAAAGAAAACTCACCAGTCCAGGTTCCTGATGTCAGTTTGTAGGGCTCCCTTGGGTCTATCAGGGCAGCACAAGTTTGAGGTGGGGACAACTTTCGTCTAGGGTCCATCCTTCGATATAAGGATTTTTTGCAGTCAGGTCCCGGGCCAGGGGCCCCTGGGCACATCCTTTGTCCCTTTTCCCTGGGAAAGAAAACTCACAGGTCCAGGTTCCTCATGTCAGTTTGTAGGGCTCCCTTGGATCTATCAGGGCAGCACAAGTTTGAGGTGGGGACAACTTTGGTCTGTGATCCATCCTTCGATATAAGGATTTTTTGCAGTCAGGTCCTGGGCCAGGGGCCCCTGGGCACAACCTTTGTCCCTTTTCCCTGGGAAAGAAAACTCACAGTTCCAGGTTCCTGATGTCAGTTTGTAGGGCTCCCTTGGGTCTGTCAGGGCAGCACAAGTTTGAGGTGGGGACAACTTTGGTCTGGGGTCCATCCTTTGATATAACGATTTTTTGCAGTCAGGTCCAAGCCCTGGAGCCCCTGGGCACAACCTTTGTCCCTTTTCCCTGGGAAAGAAAACTCACAGGTCCAGGTTCCTGATGTCAGTTTGTAGGGCTCCCTTGGATCTATCATGGCAGCACAAGTTTGAGGTGTGGACAACTTTGGTCTGTGATCCATCCTTCGATATAAGGATTTTTTCCAGTCAGGTCCTGGGCCAGGGGCCCCTGGGCACATGCTTTGTCCCTTTTCCCTGGGAAAAAAAACTCACAGGTCCAGGTTCCTGATGTCAGTTTGTAGGGCTCCCTTGGGTCTATCAGGGCAGCACAAGTTTGAGGTGGGGACAACTTTGGTCTGGGGTCCATCCTTTGATATAAGGGTTTTTTGCAGTCAGGCCACAGCCCTGGAGCCCCTGGGCACACGATTTGTCCCTTTTCCCTGGGAAAGAAAATTCACAGGTCCAGGTTCCTGATGTCAGTTTGTAGGGCTCCCTTGGGTCTATCAGGGCAGCACAAGTTTGAGGTGGGTTCAACTTTAGTCTGAGGTCCATCCTTCGATATAAGGATGTTTTGCAGTCAGGTCCCAGCCCAGGGGCCCCTGGGCACATCCTTTGGCCATTTTCCCTGGGAAAGAAAACTCACAGGTCCAGGTTCCTATGTCAGTCTGTAGGGCTCTCTTGGGTCTATCAGGGCAGCACAAGTTTGAGGTGGGGACAACTTTGGTCTGGGGTCCATCCTTCGATATAAGGATTTTTTGCAGTCAGGTCCTGGGCCAGGGGTTCCTGGGCACATGTTTTGTCCCTTTTCCCTGGGAAAGAAAACTCACAGGTCCAGGTTCCTAATGTCAGTTTGTAGGGCTCGCTTGGATCTATCAGGGCAGCACAAGTTTGAGGTGGGGACGATTTTGGTCTGGGGTCCATCCTTCGATATAAGAATTTTTCTCAGTCAGGTCCTTGGCCAGGGGCCCCTGGGCACATGCTTTGTCCCTTTTCCCTGGGAAAGAAAACTCACAGCTCCAGATTCCTGATGTCAGTTTGTAGGGCTCCCTTGGGTCTATCAGGGCAGCACAAGTTTGAGGTGGGGACAACTTTGGTCTGGGGACCATCCTTCGATATAAGGATTTTGTGAAGAAAGGTCCTTAGCCAGGGGCCCTTGGGCCCATCCTTTTTCCCTTTTCCCTGGGAAAGAAAACTCACACGTCCAGGTTCCTGATGTCAGTTTGTAGGGCTCCCTTGGGTCTATCAGGGCAGCACAAGTTTGAGGTGGGGACAACTTTTGTCTGGGTACCATCCTTCGATATAAGGATTTTTTGCAGTCAGGGCCCAGCCCAGGGCCAGGGACCCCTGGGCACATCCTTTGTCCCTTTTCCCTGGGAAAGAAAACTCACAGGTCCAGGTTCCTGATGTCAGTTTGTAGGGCTCACTTGGGTCTATCAGGGCAGCACAAGTTTGAGGTGGGGACAACTTTGGTCTGTGGTCCATCCTTCGATATAAGGACTTTTTGCAATCAGGTCCCAGCCCTGGGGCCCCTGGGCACATTATTTGTCTCTTTTCCCTGGGAGAGAAAACTCACCAGTCCAGGTTCCTGATGTCAGTTTGTAGGGCTCCCTTGGGTCTATCAGGGCAGCACAAGTTTGAGGTGGGGACAACTTTGGTCTGGGGTCCATCCTTCGATATAAGGACTTTTTGCAGTCAGGTCCCAGCCCTGGGGCACCTGTGCACATACTTTGTCCCTTATCCCTGGGAAAGAAAACTCACCAGTCCAGGTTCCTGATGTCAGTTTGTAGGGCTCCCTTGGGTCTATCAGGGCAGCACAAGTTTGAGGTGGGGACAACTTTGGTCTGGGCTCCATCCTTCGATATATAAGGACTTTTTGCAGTCAGGTCCCAGCCCAGGGGTTCCTGGGCACATCCTTTGTCTCTTTTCCCTGGGAGAGAAAACTCACCAGTCCAGGTTCCTGATGTCAGTTTGTAGGGCTCCCTTGGGTCTATCTGGGCAGCACAAGTTTGAGGTGGGGACAACTTTGGTCTGGGGTCCATCCTTCGATATAAGGACTTTTTGCAGTCAGGTCCCAGCCCTGGGGCCCCTGGGCACATCCTTTGTCCCTTTTCCCTGGGAAAGAAAACTCACAGGTCCAGGTTCCTGATGTCAGTTTGTAGGGCTCCCTTGGGTCTATCAGGGCAGCACAAGTTTGAGGTGGGGACAACTTTGGTCTGGGGTCCATCCTTCGATATAAGGATTTTTTGCAATCAGGTCCTGGGCCAGGGGCCCCTGGGCACATGCTTTGTCCCTTTTCCCTGGGAAAGAAAACTCACAGGTCCAGGTTCCTGATGTCAGTTTGTAGGGCTCTCTTGGGTCTATCAAGGCAGCACAATTTTGAGGTGGGGACAACATCGGTCTAGGGTCCTTCCTTCGATATAAGGATTTTTTGCAGTCAGGCCCCAGCCCAGGGGCCCCTGGGCTCATCCTATGGCCATTTTCCCTGGGAAAGAAAACTCACCAGTCCAGGTTCCTGATGTCAGTTTATAGGGCTCCCTTGGGTCTATCAGGGCAGCACAAGTTTGAGGTGGGGACAACTTTCGTCTAGGGTCCATCCTTCGATATAAGGATTTTTTGCAGTCAGGTCCCGGGCC
Organism: Lonchura striata; assembly: GCF_050655825.1. Lineage (NCBI taxonomy): Eukaryota > Metazoa > Chordata > Aves > Passeriformes > Estrildidae > Lonchura > Lonchura striata. The sequence continues at coordinate 14,294,368 of NC_140707.1, read as the reverse complement.
AGGGGCCCCTTGGCACATCCTTTGTCCCTTTTCCCTGGGAAAGAAAACTCACAGGTCCAGGTTCCTGATGTCAGTTTGTAGGGCTCCCTTGGGTCTGTCAGGGCAGCACAAGTTTGAGGTGGGGACAACTTTGGTCTGGGGTCCATCCTTTGATATAACGATTTTTTGCAGTCAGGTCCAAGCCCTGGAGCCCCTGGGCACAACCTTTGTCCTTTTTCCCTGGGAAAGAAAACTCACAGGTCCAGGTTCCTGATGTCAGTTTGTAGGGCTCCCTTGGATCTATCATGGCAGCACAAGTTTGAGGTGTGGACAACTTTGGTCTGTGATCCATCCTTCGATATAAGGATTTTTTCCAGTCAGGTCCTGGGCCAGGGGCCCCTGGGCACATGCTTTGTCCCTTTTCCCTGGGAAATTAAACTCACAGGTCCAGGTTCCTGATGTCAGTTTGTAGGGCTCCCTTGGGTCTATCAGGGCAGCACAAGTTTGAGGTGGGGACAACTTTGGTCTGGGGTCCATCCTTCGATATAAGGGTTTTTTGCAGTCAGGCCACAGCCCTGGAGCCCCTGGGCACACGCTTTGTCCCTTTTCCCTGGGAAAGAAAATTCACAGGTCCAGGTTCCTGATGTCAGTTTGTAGGGCTCCCTTGGGTCTATCAGGGCAGCACAAGTTTGTGGTGGGTTCAACTTTAGTCTGAGGTCCATCCTTCGATATAAGGATATTTTGCAGTCAGGTCCCAGCCCAGGGGCCCCTGGGCACATCCTTTGGCCATTTTCCCTGGGAAAGAAAACTCACAGGTCCAGGTTCCTATGTCAGTCTGTAGGGCTCTCTTGGGTCTATCAGGGCAGCACAAGTTTGAGGTGGGGACAACTTTGGTCTGGGGTCCATCCTTCGATATAAGGATTTTTTGCAGTCAGGTCCTGGGCCAGGGGTTCCTGGGCACATGTTTTGTCCCTTTTCCCTGGGAAAGAAAACTCACAGGTCCAGGTTCCTAATGTCAGTTTGTAGGGCTCGCTTGGATCTATCAGGGCAGCACAAGTTTGAGGTGGGGACGATTTTGGTCTGGGATCCATCCTTCGATATAAGGATTTTTCTCAGTCAGGTCCTTGGCCAGGGGCCCCTGGGCACATGCTTTGTCCCTTTTCCCTGGGAAAGAAAACTCACAGCTCCAGATTCCTGATGTCAGTTTGTAGGGCTCCCTTGGGTCTATCAGGGCAGCACAAGTTTGAGGTGGGGACAACTTTGGTCTGGGGACCATCCTTCGATATAAGGATTTTTTGCAGTCAGGGCCCAGCCCAGGGCCAGGGACCCCTGGGCACATCCTTTGTCCCTTTTCCCTGGGAAAGAAAACTCACAGGTCCAGGTTCCTGATGTCAGTTTGTAGGGCTCCCTTGGGTCTATCAGGGCAGCACAAGTTTGAGGTGGGGAGAACTTCGGTCTGGGGTCCATCCTTTGATATAAGGACTTTTTGCAGTCAGGTCCCAGCCCTGGGGCCCCTGGGCACATCCTTTGTCCCTTTTCCCTGGGAAAGAAAACTCACCAGTCCAGGTTCCTGATGTCAGTTTGTAGGGCTCCCTTGGGTCTATCAGGGCAGCACAAGTTTGAGGTGGGGACAACTTTGGTCTGGGGTCCATCCTTCAATATAAGGATTTTTTGCAATCTGGTCCTGGGCCAGGGGCCCCTGGGCACATATTTTGTCCCTTTTCCCTGGGAAAGAAAACTCACAGGTCCAGGTTCCTGGTGTCAGTTTGTAGGGCTCCCTTGGGTCTATCAGGGCAGCGCAAGTTTAAGGTGGGGACAACGTTGGTCTGGGCTCCATCCTTCGATATAAGGATTTTTTGTAGTCAGGTTGCGGGCCAGGGGCCCCTGGACACATCCTTTGTCCCTTTTCCCTGGGAAAGAAAACTCACCAGTCCAGGTTCCTGATGTCAGTTTGTAGGGCTCCCTTGGGTCTATCAGGGCAGCACAAGTTTGAGGTGGGGACAACTGCGGTCTGGGATCCATCCTTCGATATAAGGATTTTTTGCAGTCAGGTACTGGGCCAGGGGCCCCTGGGCACATCCTTTGTCCCTTTTCCCTGGGAAAGAAAACTCACCAGTCCAGGTTCCTGATGTCAGTTTGTAGGGCTCCCTTGGGTCTATCAGGGCAGCACAAGTTTGAGGTGGGGACAATTTTGGTCTGGGGTCCATCCTTCGATATAAGGATTTTTTGCAGTCAGGTCCTTGGCCAGGGGCCCCTGGGCACATGCTTTGTCCCTTTTCCCTGGGAAAGAAAACTCACCAGTCCAGGTTCCTGATGTCAGTTTGTAGGGCTCCCTTGGGTCTATCAGGGCAGCACAAGTTTGAGGTGGGGACAAGTTTTGTCTGGGGTCCATCCTTCGATATAAGGATTTTTTCCAGTCAGGTCCTGGGCCAGGGGCCCCTGGGCACATCCATTTTCCCTTTTCCCTGGGAAAGAAAACTCACCAGTCCAGGTTCCTGATGTCAGTTTGTAGGGCTCCCTTGGGTCTATCATGGCAGCACAAGTTTGAGGTGGGGTCAACTTTGGTCTGTGATCCATCCTTTGATATAAGGATTTTTTGCAGTCAGGGCCTGGGCCAGGGGTCCCTGGGCACATGCTTTGCCCCTTTTCCCTGGGAAAGAAAACTCACACGTCCAGGTTCCTGATGTCAGTTTGTAGGGCTCCCTTGGGTCTATCAGGGCAGCACAAGTTTGAGGTGGGGACAACTTTGGTCTGGGGTCCATTCTTCGATATAAGGATTTTTTGAACTCAGGGCCCAGCCCAGGGGCCCATGGGCACATCCTTTGTCCCTTTTCCCTGGGAAAAAAAACTCACAGGTCCAGGTTCCTGATGTAAGTTTGTAGGGCTCTCTTGGATCTATCAGGGCAGCACAAGTTTGAGGTGGGGACAACTTTGGTCTGGGGTCCATCCTTCGATATAAGGATTTTTTGAAGTCAGGGCCCAGCCCTGGGGCCCCTGGGCACATCCTTTGTCCCTTTACCCTGGGAAAAAATACTCACCAGTCCAGGTTCCTGATGTCAGTTTGTAGGGCTCTCTTGGATCTATCAGGGCAGCACAAATTTGAGGTGGGGACAACTTTGGTCTGGGGTCCATCCTTCGATATATAAGGACTTTTTGCAGTCAGGTCCCAGCCCAAGGGTTCCTGGGCACATCCTTTGGCCATTTTCCCTGGGAGAGAAAACTCACCAGTCCAGGTTCCTGATGTCAGTTTGTAGGGCTCCCTTGGGTCTATCAGGGCAGCACAAGATTGAGGTGGGGACAACTTTGGTCTGGGGTCCATCCTTCGATATAAGGATTTTTTGAAGACAGGTCCTGGGCCAGGGGCCCTTGGGCACATCCTTTGTACCTTTTCCCTGGGAAAGAAAATTCACAGGTCCAGGTTCCTGATGTCAGTTTGTAGGGCTCTCTTGGGTCTATCAGGGCAGCACAAGTTTGTGGTGGGGTCAACTTTAGTCTGAGGTCCATCCTTCGATATAAGGATGTTTTGCAGTCAGGGCCCAGCCCAGGGCCAGGGACCCTTGGGCACATCCTTTGTCCCTTTTCCCTGGGAAAGAAAACTCACAGGTCCAGATTCCTGATGTCAGTTTGTAGGGCTCCCTTGGGTCTATCAGGGCAGCACAAGTTTGAGGTGGGGACAACTTTGGTCTGGGGTCCATCCTTCGATATAAGAATTTTTTGCAGTCAGGGCCCAGCCCAGGGGCCCCTGGGCACATCCTTTGTCCCTTTTCCCTGGGAAAAAAAACTCACCAGTCCAGGTTCCTGATGTCAGTTTGTAGGGCTCCCTTGGATCTATCAGGGCAGCACAAGTTTGAGGTGGGGACAACTTTGGTCTGGGGTCCATCCTTCGATATAAGGACTTTTTGCAATCAGGTCCCAGCCCTGGGGCCCCTGGGCACATTATTTGTCTCTTTTCCCTGGGAGAGAAAACTCACCAGTCCAGGTTCCTGATGTCAGTTTGTAGGGCTCCCTTGGGTCTATCAGGGCAGCACAAGTTTGAGGTGGGGACAACTTTGGTCTGGGGTCCATCCTTCGATATAAGGACTTTTTGCAGTCAGGTCCCAGCCCTGGGGCACCTGTGCACATACTTTGTCCCTTTTCCCTGGGAAAGAAAACTCACCAGTCCAGGTTCCTGATGTCAGTTTGTAGGGCTCCCTTGGGTCTATCAGGGCAGCACAAGTTTGAGGTGGGGACAACTTTGGTCTGGGGTCCATCCTTCGATATATAAGGACTTTTTGCAGTCAGGTCCCAGCCCAGGGGTTCCTGGGCACATCCTTTGTCTCTTTTCCCTGGGAGAGAAAACTCACCAGTCCAGGTTCCTGATGTCAGTTTGTAGGGCTCCCTTGGGTCTATCTGGGCAGCACAAGTTTGAGGTGGGGACAACTTTGGTCTGGGGTCCATCCTTCGATATAAGGACTTTTTGCAGTCAGGTCCCAGCCCTGGGGCCCCTGGGCACATGCTTTGTCCCTTTTCCCTGGGAAAGAAAACTCACAGGTCCAGGTTCCTGATGTCAGTTTGTAGGGCTCCCTTGGGTCTATCAGGGCCGCACAAGTTTGAGGTGGGGACAACTTTGGTCTGGGGTCCATCCTTCGATATAAGGATTTTTTGCAGTCAGGTTGCGGGCCAGGGGCCCCTGGGCACATCCTTTGTCCCTTTTCCCTGGGAAAGAAAACTCACCAGTCCAGGTTCCTGATGTCAGTTTTTAGGGCTCTCTTGGGTCTATCAAGGCAGCACAATTTTGAGGTGGGGACAACATCGGTCTAGGGTCCTTCCTTCGATATAAGGATTTTTTGCAGTCAGGCCCCAGCCCAGGGGCCACTGGGCTCATCCTATGGCCATTTTCCCTGGGAAAGAAAACTCACCAGTCCAGGTTCCTGATGTCAGTTTGTAGGGCTCCCTTGGGTCTATCAGGGCAGCACAAGTTTGAGGTGGGGACAACTTTCGTCTAGGGTCCATCCTTCGATATAAGGATTTTTTGCAGTCAGGTCCCGGGCCAGGGGCCCCTGGGCACATCCTTTGTCCCTTTTCCCTGGGAAAGAAAACTCACAGGTCCAGGTTCCTGATGTCAGTTTGTAGGGCTCCCTTGGATCTATCAGGGCAGCACAAGTTTGAGGTGGGGACAACTTTGGTCTGTGATCCATCCTTCGATATAAGGATTTTTTGCAGTCAGGTCCTGGGCCAGGGGCCCCTGGGCACAACCTTTGTCCCTTTTCCCTGGGAAAGAAAACTCACAGTTCCAGGTTCCTGATGTCAGTTTGTAGGGCTCCCTTGGGTCTGTCAGGGCAGCACAAGTTTGAGGTGGGGACAACTTTGGTCTGGGGTCCATCCTTTGATATAACGATTTTTTGCAGTCAGGTCCAAGCCCTGGAGCCCCTGGGCACAACCTTTGTCCCTTTTCCCTGGGAAAGAAAACTCACAGGTCCAGGTTCCTGATGTCAGTTTGTAGGGCTCCCTTGGATCTATCATGGCAGCACAAGTTTGAGGTGTGGAGAACTTTGGTCTGTGATCCATCCTTCGATATAAGGATTTTTTCCAGTCAGGTCTTGGGCCAGGGGCCCCTGGGCACATGCTTTGTCCCTTTTCCCTGGGAAAAAAAACTCACAGGTCCAGGTTCCTGATGTCAGTTTGTAGGGCTCCCTTGGGTCTATCAGGGCAGCACAAGTTTGAGGTGGGGACAACTTTGGTCTGGGGTCCATCCTTTGATATAAGGGTTTTTTGCAGTCAGGCCACAGCCCTGGAGCCCCTGGGCACACGCTTTGTCCCTTTTCCCTGGGAAAGAAAATTCACAGGTCCAGGTTCCTGATGTCAGTTTGTAGGGCTCCCTTGGGTCTATCATGGCAGCACAAGTTTGAGGTGGGTTCAACTTTAGTCTGAGGTCCATCCTTCGATATAAGGATGTTTTGCAGTCAGGTCCCAGCCCAGGGGCCCCTGGGCACATCCTTTGGCCATTTTCCCTGGGAAAGAAAACTCACAGGTCCAGGTTCCTATGTCAGTCTGTAGGGCTCTCTTGGGTCTATCAGGGCAGCACAAGTTTGAGGTGGGGACAACTTTGGTCTGGGGTCCATCCTTCGATATAAGGATTTTTTGCAGTCAGGTCCTGGGCCAGGGGTTCCTGGGCACATGTTTTGTCCCTTTTCCCTGGGAAAGAAAACTCACAGGTCCAGGTTCCTAATGTCAGTTTGTAGGGCTCGCTTGGATCTATCAGGGCAGCACAAGTTTGAGGTGGGGACAATTTTGGTCTGGGGTCCATCCTTCGATATAAGGATTTTTCTCAGTCAGGTCCTTGGCCAGGGGCCCCTGGGCACATGCTTTGTCCCTTTTCCCTGGGAAAGAAAACTCACAGCTCCAGATTCCTGATGTCAGTTTGTAGGGCTCCCTTGGGTCTATCAGGGCAGCACAAGTTTGAGGTGGGGACAACTTTGGTCTGGGGACCATCCTTCGATATAAGGATTTTTTGCAGTCAGGGCCCAGCCCAGGGCCAGGGACCCCTGGGCACATCCTTTGTCCCTTTTCCCTGGGAAAGAAAACTCACAGGTCCAGGTTCCTGATGTCAGTTTGTAGGGCTCCCTTGGGTCTATCAGGGCAGCACAAGTTTGAGGTGGGGAGAACTTCGGTCTGGGGTCCATCCTTCGATATAAGGACTTTTTGCAGTCAGGTCCCAGCCCTGGGGCCCCTGGGCACATCCTTTGTCCCTTTTCCCTGGGAAAGAAAACTCACCAGTCCAGGTTCCTGATGTCAGTTTGTAGGGCTCCCTTGGGTCTATCAGGGCAGCACAAGTTTGAGGTGGGGACAACTTTGGTCTGGGGTCCATCCTTCAATATAAGGATTTTTTGCAATCTGGTCCTGGGCCAGGGGCCCCTGGGCACATATTTTGTCCCTTTTCCCTGGGAAAGAAAACTCACAGGTCCAGGTTCCTGATGTCAGTTTGTAGGGCTCCCTTGGGTCTATCAGGGCAGCGCAAGTTTAAGGTGGGGACAACTTTGGTCTGGGCTCCATCCTTCGATATAAGGATTTTTTGTAGTCAGGTTGCGGGCCAGGGGCCCCTGGACACATCCTTTGTCCCTTTTCCCTGGGAAAGAAAACTCACCAGTCCAGGTTCCTGATGTCAGTTTGTAGGGCTCCCTTGGGTCTATCAGGGCAGCACAAGTTTGAGGTGGGGACAACTGCGGTCTGGGATCCATCCTTCGATATAAGGATTTTTTGCAGTCAGGTACTGGGCCAGGGGCCCCTGGGCACATCCTTTGTCCCTTTTCCCTGGGAAAGAAAACTCACAGGTCCAGGTTCCTGATGTCAGTTTGTAGGGCTCCCTTGGGTCTATCAGGGCAGCACAAGTTTGAGGTAGGGACAACTTTGGTCTGGGGTCCATCCTTCGATATAAGGATTTTTTGATGTCAGGTCCTGGGCCAGGACCAGAGACCCATGGGCACATCCTTTGTCCCTTTTCCCTGGGAAAGAAAACTCACAGGTCCAGGTTCCTGATGTCACTTTGTAGGGCTCCCTTGGGTCTATCAGGGCAGCACAAGTTTGAGATGGGGACAATTTTGGTCTGGGGTCCATTCTTCGATATAAGGATTTTTTGCAGTCAGGTCCCAGCCCTGGAGCCCCTGGGCACACGCTTTGTCCCTTTTCCCTGGGAAAGAAAACTCACAGGTCCAGGTTCCTGATGTCAGTTTGTAGGGCTCCCTTGGGTCTATCAGGGCAGCACAAGTTTGAGGTGGGGACAACTTTGGTCTGGGGTCCATCCTTCGATAAAAGAATTTTTTGCAGTCAGGCCACAGCCCAGGGCTAGGGTCCCCTGGGCACATCCTTTGGCCATTTTCCCTGGGAAAGAAAACTCACAGGTCCAGGTTCCTGATGTCAGTTTGTAGGGCTCCCTTGGGTCTATCAGGGCAGCACAAGTTTGAGGTGGGGACAAATTTGGTCTGGGGTCCATCCTTCGATATAAGGATTTTTTGATGTCAGGTTCTGGGCCAGGGGCCCCTGGGCACATCCTTTGTCCCTTTTCCCTGGGAAAGAAAACTCACAGGTCCAGGTTCCTGATGTCAGTTTGTAGGGCTCTCTTGGGTCTATCAGGGCAGCACAAGTTTGAGGTGGGGAAAACTTTGGTCTGGGGTCCATCCTTCGATATAAGAATTTTTTGCAGTCAGGGCCCAGCCCAGGGGCCCCTGGGCACATCCTTTGTCCCTTTTCCCTGGGAAAGAAAACTCACCAGTCCAGGTTCCTGATGTCAGTTTGTAGGGCTCCCTTGGATCTATCAGGGCAGCACAAGTTTGAGGTGGGGACAACTTTGGTCTGGGGTCCATCCTTCGATATAAGGATTTTGTGAAGAAAGACCCTGAGCCAGGGGCCCTTGGGCCCAACCTTTTTCCCTTTTCCCTGGGAAAGAAAACTCACCAGTCCAGGTTCCTGATGTCAGTTTGTAGGGCTCCCTTGGGTCTATCAGGGCAGCACAAGTTTGAGGTGGGGACAACTTTTGTCTGGGGACCATCCTTCGATATAAGGATTTTTTGCAGTCAGGGCCCAGCCCAGGGTCTGGGACCCCTGGGCACATCCTTTGTCCCTTTTCCCTGGGAAAGAAAACTCACAGGTCCAGGTTCCTGATGTCAGTTTGTAGGGCTCCCTTGGGTCTATCAGGGCAGCACATGTTTGAGGTGGGGACAACTTTTGTATGGGGTCTATCCTTCGATATAAGGACTTTTTGCAGTCAGGCCCCAGCCAGGGGCCCCTGGGCTCATCCTTTGGCCATTTTCCCTGGGAAAGAAAACTCACAGGACCAGGTTCCTGATGTCAGTTTGTAGGGCTCCCTTGGGTCTATCAGGGCAGCACAAGTTTGATGTGGGGACAACTTTGGTCTGGGGTCCATCCTTCGATATAAGGATTTTTTGCAGTCAGGTCCCGCGCCAGGGGACCGTGGGCACATCCTTTGTCCCTTTTCCCTGGGAAAAAAAACTCACCAGTCCAGGTTCCTGATGTCAGTTTGTAGGGCTCCCTTGGGTCTATCAGGGCAGCACAAGTTTGAGGTGGGGACAACTTTGGTCTGGGGTCCATCCTTCGATATATGTACTTTTTGCAGTCAGGTACTGGGCCAGGGTCCCCTGGGCACATCCTTTGGCCATTTTCCCTGGGAAAGAAAACTCACAGGTCCAGGTTCCTGATGTCAGTTTGTAGGGCTCCCTTGGGTCTATCAGGGCAGCACAAGTTTGAGGTGGGGACAACTTTGGTCTGGGGTCCATCCTTCGATATAAGGATTTTTTGCAGTCAGGTCCTGGGCCAGGGACCCCTGGGCACATGCTTTGTCCCTTTTCCCTGGGAAAGAAAACTCACAGGTCCAGGTTCCTGATGTCAGTTTGTAGGGCTCCCTTGGGTCTATCAGGGCAGCACAAGTTTGAGGTGGGGACAACTTTGGTCTGGGGTCCATCCTTCGATATAAGGATTTTTTTCCGTCAAGTCCTGGGCCAGGACCAGGGACCCATGGGCACATCCTTTGGCCATTTTCCCTGGGAAAGAAAACTCACAGGTCCAGGTTCCTGATGTCACTTTGTAGGGCTCCCTTGGGTCTATCAGGGCAGCACAAGTTTGAGATGGGGACAATTTTGATCTGGGGTCCATTCTTCGATATAAGGATTTTTTGCAGTCAGGTCCCAGCCCTGGAGCCCCTGGGCACACGCTTTGTCCCTTTTCCCTGGGAAAGAAAACTCACAGGTCCAGGTTCCTGATGTCAGTTTGTAGGGCTCCCTTGGGCCTATCAGGGCAGCACAAGTTTGAGGTGGGGAGAACTTTGGTCTGGGGTCCATCCTTCGATAAAAGAATTTTTTGCAGTCAGGGCCACAGCCCAGGGCTAGGGGCCCCTGGGCACAAGCTATGTCCCTTTTCCCTGGGAAAGAAAACTCACCAGTCCAGGTTCCTGATGTCAGTATGTAGGGCTCCCTTGGGTCTATCAGGGCAGCACAAGGTTGAGGTGGGGACAACTTCGGTCTGGGGTCCATCCTTAGATATAAGGACTTTTTGCAGTCAGGTCCCAGCCCTGCTGCCCCTGGGCACATCCTTTGTCCCTTTTCCCTGGGAAAGAAAACTCACCAGTCCAGGTTCCTGATGTCAGTTTGTAGGGCTCCCTTGGGTCTATCAGGGCAGCACAAGTTTGAGGTGGGGAGAACTTCGGTCTGGGGTCCATCCTTCGATATAAGGATTTTTTGCAATCAGGTCCTGGGCCAGGGGCCCCTGGGCACATCCTTTGTCCCTTTACCCTGGGAAAGAAAACTCACAGGTCCAGGTTCCTGATGTCAGTTTGTAGGGCTCCCTTGGGTCTGTCAGGGCAGCACAAGTTTGAGGTGGGGACAACTTTGGTCTGGGGTCCATCCTTTGATATAACGATTTTTTGCAGTCAGGTCCAAGCCCTGGAGCCCCTGGGCACAACCTTTGTCCCTTTTCCCTGGGAAAGAAAACTCACCAGTCCAGGTTCCTGATGTCAGTTTGTAGGGCTCCCTTGGATCTATCAGGGCAGCACAAGTTTGAGGTGGGGACAACTTTGGTCTGGGGACCATCCTTCGATATAAGAATTTTTTGCAGTCAGGGCCCAGCCCAGGGGCCCCTGGGCACATCCTTTGTCCCTTTTCCCTGGGAAAGAAAACTCACCAGTCCAGGTTCCTGATGTCAGTTTGTAGGGCTCCCTTGGGTCTATCAGGGCAGCACAAGTTTGAGGTGGGGACAACTTTGGTCTGTGATCCATCCTTTGATATAAGGATTTTTTGCAGCCAGGGCCCAGCCCAGGGTCCCCTGGGCACATCCTTTGTCCCTTTTCCCTGGGAAAGAAAACTCACAGGTCCAGGTTCCTGATGTCAGTTTGTAGGGCTCTCTTGGGTCTATCAAGGCAGCACAATTTTGAGGTGGGGACAACATCGGTCTAGGGTCCTTCCTTCGATATAAGGATTTTGTGAAGAAAGGTCCTGAGGCAGGGGCCCTTGGGCCCATCCTTTTTCCCTTTTCCCTGGGAAAGAAAACTCACCAGTCCAGGTTCCTGATGTCAGTTTGTAGGGCTCCCTTGGGTCTATCAGGGCAGCACAAGTTTGAGGTGGGGACAACTTTGGTCTGGGGTCCATCCTTCGATATAAGGATTTTGTGAAGAAAGACCCTGAGCCAGGGGCCCTTGGGCCCATCCTTTTTCCCTTTTCCCTGGGAAAGAAAACTCACCAGTCCAGGTTCCTGATGTCAGTTTGTAGGGCTCCCTTGGGTCTATCAGGGCAGCACAAGTTTGAGGTGGGGACAACTTTTGTCTGGGGACCATCCTTCGATATAAGGATTTTTTGCAGTCAGGGCCCAGCCCAGGGTCTGGGACCCCTGGGCACATCCTTTGTCCCTTTTCCCTGGGAAAGAAAACTCACAGGTCCAGGTTCCTGATGTCAGTTTGTAGGGCTCCCTTGGGTCTATCAGGGCAGCACATGTTTGAGGTGGGGACAACTTTTGTATGGGGTCTATCCTTCGATATAAGGACTTTTTGCAGTCAGGCCCCAGCCAGGGGCCCCTGGGCTCATCCTTTGGCCATTTTCCCTGGGAAAGAAAACTCACAGGACCAGGTTCCTGATGTCAGTTTGTAGGGCTCCCTTGGGTCTATCAGGGCAGCACAAGTTTGATGTGGGGACAACTTTGGTCTGGGGTCCATCCTTCGATATAAGGATTTTTTGCAGTCAGGTCCCGCGCCAGGGGACCGTGGGCACATCCTTTGTCCCTTTTCCCTGGGAAAAAAAACTCACCAGTCCAGGTTCCTGATGTCAGTTTGTAGGGCTCCCTTGGGTCTATCAGGGCAGCACAAGTTTGAGGTGGGGACAACTTTGGTCTGGGGTCCATCCTTCGATATATGTACTTTTTGCAGTCAGGTACTGGGCCAGGGTCCCCTGGGCACATCCTTTGGCCATTTTCCCTGGGAAAGAAAACTCACAGGTCCAGGTTCCTGATGTCAGTTTGTAGGGCTCCCTTGGGTCTATCAGGGCAGCACAAGTTTGAGGTGGGGACAACTTTGGTCTGGGGTCCATCCTTCGATATAAGGATTTTTTGCAGTCAGGTCCTGGGCCAGGGACCCCTGGGCACATGCTTTGTCCCTTTTCCCTGGGAAAGAAAACTCACAGGTCCAGGTTCCTGATGTCAGTTTGTAGGGCTCCCTTGGGTCTATCAGGGCAGCACAAGTTTGAGGTGGGGACAACTTTGGTCTGGGGTCCATCCTTCGATATAAGGATTTTTTTCCGTCAAGTCCTGGGCCAGGACCAGGGACCCATGGGCACATCCTTTGGCCATTTTCCCTGGGAAAGAAAACTCACAGGTCCAGGTTCCTGATGTCACTTTGTAGGGCTCCCTTGGGTCTATCAGGGCAGCACAAGTTTGAGATGGGGACAATTTTGATCTGGGGTCCATTCTTCGATATAAGGATTTTTTGCAGTCAGGTCCCAGCCCTGGAGCCCCTGGGCACACGCTTTGTCCCTTTTCCCTGGGAAAGAAAACTCACAGGTCCAGGTTCCTGATGTCAGTTTGTAGGGCTCCCTTGGGCCTATCAGGGCAGCACAAGTTTGAGGTGGGGAGAACTTTGGTCTGGGGTCCATCCTTCGATAAAAGAATTTTTTGCAGTCAGGCCACAGCCCAGGGCTAGGGGCCCCTGGGCACAAGCTATGTCCCTTTTCCCTGGGAAAGAAAACTCACCAGTCCAGGTTCCTGATGTCAGTATGTAGGGCTCCCTTGGGTCTATCAGGGCAGCACAAGGTTGAGGTGGGGACAACTTCGGTCTGGGGTCCATCCTTAGATATAAGGACTTTTTGCAGTCAGGTCCCAGCCCTGCTGCCCCTGGGCACATCCTTTGTCCCTTTTCCCTGGGAAAGAAAACTCACCAGTCCAGGTTCCTGATGTCAGTTTGTAGGGCTCCCTTGGGTCTATCAGGGCAGCACAAGTTTGAGGTGGGGAGAACTTCGGTCTGGGGTCCATCCTTCGATATAAGGATTTTTTGCAATCAGGTCCTGGGCCAGGGGCCCCTGGGCACATCCTTTGTCCCTTTTCCCTGGGAAAGAAAACTCACAGGTCCAGGTTCCTGATGTCAGTTTGTAGGGCTCCCTTGGGTCTGTCAGGGCAGCACAAGTTTGAGGTGGGGACAACTTTGGTCTGGGGTCCATCCTTTGATATAACGATTTTTTGCAGTCAGGTCCAAGCCCTGGAGCCCCTGGGCACAACCTTTGTCCCTTTTCCCTGGGAAAGAAAACTCACCAGTCCAGGTTCCTGATGTCAGTTTGTAGGGCTCCCTTGGATCTATCAGGGCAGCACAAGTTTGAGGTGGGGACAACTTTGGTCTGGGGACCATCCTTCGATATAAGAATTTTTTGCAGTCAGGGCCCAGCCCAGGGGCCCCTGGGCACATCCTTTGTCCCTTTTCCCTGGGAAAGAAAACTCACCAGTCCAGGTTCCTGATGTCAGTTTGTAGGGCTCCCTTGGGTCTATCAGGGCAGCACAAGTTTGAGGTGGGGACAACTTTGGTCTGTGATCCATCCTTTGATATAAGGATTTTTTGCAGCCAGGGCCCAGCCCAGGGTCCCCTGGGCACATCCTTTGTCCCTTTTCCCTGGGAAAGAAAACTCACAGGTCCAGGTTCCTGATGTCAGTTTGTAGGGCTCTCTTGGGTCTATCAAGGCAGCACAATTTTGAGGTGGGGACAACATCGGTCTAGGGTCCTTCCTTCGATATAAGGATTTTGTGAAGAAAGGTCCTGAGGCAGGGGCCCTTGGGCCCATCCTTTTTCCCTTTTCCCTGGGAAAGAAAACTCACCAGTCCAGGTTCCTGATGTCAGTTTGTAGGGCTCCCTTGGGTCTATCAGGGCAGCACAAGTTTGAGGTGGGGACAACTTTGGTCTGGGGTCCATCCTTCGATATAAGGATTTTGTGAAGAAAGACCCTGAGCCAGGGGCCCTTGGGCCCATCCTTTTTCCCTTTTCCCTGGGAAAGAAAACTCACCAGTCCAGGTTCCTGATGTCAGTTTGTAGGGCTCCCTTGGGTCTATCAGGGCAGCACAAGTTTGAGGTGGGGACAACTTTTGTCTGGGGACCATCCTTCGATATAAGGATTTTTTGCAGTCAGGGCCCAGCCCAGGGTCTGGGACCCCTGGGCACATCCTTTGTCCCTTTTCCCTGGGAAAGAAAACTCACAGGTCCAGGTTCCTGATGTCAGTTTGTAGGGCTCCCTTGGGTCTATCAGGGCAGCACATGTTTGAGGTGGGGACAACTTTTGTATGGGGTCTATCCTTCGATATAAGGACTTTTTGCAGTCAGGCCCCAGCCAGGGGCCCCTGGGCTCATCCTTTGGCCATTTTCCCTGGGAAAGAAAACTCACAGGACCAGGTTCCTGATGTCAGTTTGTAGGGCTCCCTTGGGTCTATCAGGGCAGCACAAGTTTGATGTGGGGACAACTTTGGTCTGGGGTCCATCCTTCGATATAAGGATTTTTTGCAGTCAGGTCCCGCGCCAGGGGACCGTGGGCACATCCTTTGTCCCATTTCCCTGGGAAAAAAAACTCACCAGTCCAGGTTCCTGATGTCAGTTTGTAGGGCTCCCTTGGGTCTATCAGGGCAGCACAAGTTTGAGGTGGGGACAACTTTGGTCTGGGGTCCATCCTTCGATATATGTACTTTTTGCAGTCAGGTACTGGGCCAGGGTCCCCTGGGCACATCCTTTGGCCATTTTCCCTGGGAAAGAAAACTCACAGGTCCAGGTTCCTGATGTCAGTTTGTAGGGCTCCCTTGGGTCTATCAGGGCAGCACAAGTTTGAGGTGGGGACAACTTTGGTCTGGGGTCCATCCTTCGATATAAGGATTTTTTTCCGTCAAGTCCTGGGCCAGGGACCCCTGGGCACATGCTTTGTCCCTTTTCCCTGGGAAAGAAAACTCACAGGTCCAGGTTCCTGATGTCAGTTTGTAGGGCTCCCTTGGGTCTATCAGGGCAGCACAAGTTTGAGGTGGGGACAACTTTGGTCTGGGGTCCATCCTTCGATATAAGGATTTTTTTCCGTCAAGTCCTGGGCCAGGACCAGGGACCCATGGGCACATCCTTTGGCCATTTTCCCTGGGAAAGAAAACTCACAGGTCCAGGTTCCTGATGTCACTTTGTAGGGCTCCCTTGGGTCTATCAGGGCAGCACAAGTTTGAGATGGGGACAATTTTGATCTGGGGTCCATTCTTCGATATAAGGATTTTTTGCAGTCAGGTCCCAGCCCTGGAGCCCCTGGGCACACGCTTTGTCCCTTTTCCCTGGGAAAGAAAACTCACAGGTCCAGGTTCCTGATGTCAGTTTGTAGGGCTCCCTTGGGCCTATCAGGGCAGCACAAGTTTGAGGTGGGGAGAACTTTGGTCTGGGGTCCATCCTTCGATAAAAGAATTTTTTGCAGTCAGGCCACAGCCCAGGGCTAGGGGCCCCTGGGCACAAGCTATGTCCCTTTTCCCTGGGAAAGAAAACTCACCAGTCCAGGTTCCTGATGTCAGTATGTAGGGCTCCCTTGGGTCTATCAGGGCAGCACAAGGTTGAGGTGGGGACAACTTCGGTCTGGGGTCCATCCTTATATATAAGGACTTTTTGCAGTCAGGTCCCAGCCCTGCTGCCCCTGGGCACATCCTTTGTCCCTTTTCCCTGGGAAAGAAAACTCACCAGTCCAGGTTCCTGATGTCAGTTTGTAGGGCTCCCTTGGGTCTATCAGGGCAGCACAAGTTTGAGGTGGGGAGAACTTCGGTCTGGGGTCCATCCTTCGATATAAGGATTTTTTGCAATCAGGTCCTGGGCCAGGGGCCCCTGGGCACATCCTTTGTCCCTTTTCCCTGGGAAAGAAAACTCACAGGTCCAGGTTCCTGATGTCAGTTTGTAGGGCTCCTTTGGGTCTATCTGGGCAGCACAAGTTTGAGGTGGGGACAACTTTGGTCTGGGGTCCATCCTTTGATATAACGATTTTTTGCAGTCAGGTCCAAGCCCTGGAGCCCCTGGGCACAACCTTTGTCCCTTTTCCCTGGGAAAGAAAACTCACCAGTCCAGGTTCCTGATGTCAGTTTGTAGGGCTCCCTTGGATCTATCAGGGCAGCACAAGTTTGAGGTGGGGACAACTTTGGTCTGGGGACCATCCTTCGATATAAGAATTTTTTGCAGTCAGGGCCCAGCCCAGGGGCCCCTGGGCACATCCTTTGTCCCTTTTCCCTGGGAAAGAAAACTCACCAGTCCAGGTTCCTGATGTCAGTTTGTAGGGCTCCCTTGGGTCTATCAGGGCAGCACAAGTTTGAGGTGGGGACAACTTTGGTCTGTGATCCATTCTTCGATATAAGGATTTTTTGCAGCCAGGGCCCAGCCCAGGGTCCCCTGGGCACATCCTTTGTCCCTTTTCCCTGGGAAAGAAAACTCACAGGTCCAGGTTCCTGATGTCAGTTTGTAGGGCTCTCTTGGGTCTATCAAGGCAGCACAATTTTGAGGTGGGGACAACATCGGTCTAGGGTCCTTCCTTCGATATAAGGATTTTGTGAAGAAAGGTCCTGAGGCAGGGGCCCTTGGGCCCATCCTTTTTCCCTTTTCCCTGGGAAAGAAAACTCACCAGTCCAGGTTCCTGATGTCAGTTTGTAGGGCTCCCTTGGGTCTATCAGGGCAGCACAAGTTTGAGGTGGGGACAACTTTGGTCTGGGGTCCATCCTTCGATATAAGGATTTTTTGCAGTCAGGTCCTGGGCCAGGGGCCCCTGGGCACATCCTTTGTCCCTTTTCCCTGGGAAAGAAAACTCACAGGTCCAGGTTCCTGATGTCAGTTTGTAGGGCTCCCTTGGGTCTATCAGGGCAGCACAAGTTTGAGGTGGGGACAACTTTGGTCTGGGGTCCATCCTTCGATATAAGGATTTTTTGCAGTCAGGTCCTGGGCCAGGGACCCCTGGGCACATACTTTGGCCATTATCCCTGGGAAAGAAAACTCACAGGTCCAGATTCCTGATGTCAGTTTGTAGGGCTCCCTTGGGTCTATCAGGGCAGTACAAGTTTGAGGTGGGGACAATTTTGGTCTGGGGTCCATCCTTCGATAAAAGGATTTTTTGCAGTCAGGACCTGGGCCAGGGCCAGGGACCCATGGGCACATCCTTTGTCCCTTTTCCCTGGGAAAGTGAACTCACAGGTCCAGGTTCCTGATGTCAGTTTGTAGGGCTCCCTTGGGTCTATCAGGGCAGCACAAGTTTGAGATGGGGACAATTTTGGTCTGGGGTCCATTCTTCGATATAAGGATTTTTTGCAGTCAGGTCCCAGTCCTGGAGCCCCTGGGCACACGCTTTGTCCCTTTTCCCTGGGAAAGAAAACTCACAGGTCCAGGTTCCTGATGTCAGTTTGTAGGGCTCTCTTGGGTCTATCAGGGCAGCACAAGATTGAGGTGGGGACAACTTCGGTCTGGGGTCCATCCTTAGATATAAGGACTTTTTGCAGTCAGGTCCCAGCCCTGCTGCCCCTGGGCACATCCTTTGTCCCTTTTCCCTGGGAAAGAAAACTCACCAGTCCAGGTTCCTGATGTCAGTTTGTAGGGCTCCCTTGGGTCTATCAGGGCAGCACAAGTTTGATGTGGGGACAACTTCGGTCTGGGGTCCATCCTTCGATATAAGGATTTTTTGCAATCAGGTCCTGGGCCAGGGGCCCCTGGGCACATCCTTGGTCCCTTTTCCCTGGGAAAGAAAACTCACAGGTCCAGGTTCCTGATGTCAGTTTGTAGGGCTCCCTTGGGTCTGTCAGGGCAGCACAAGTTTGAGGTGGGGACAACTTTGGTCTGGGGTCCATCCTTTGATATAACGATTTTTTGCAGTCAGGTCCAAGCCCTGGAGCCCCTGGGCACAACCTTTGTCCCTTTTCCCTGGGAAAGAAAACTCACAGGTCCAGGTTCCTGATGTCAGTTTGTAGGGCTCTCTTGGGTCTATCAAGGCAGCACAATTTTGAGGTGGGGACAACATCGGTCTAGGGTCCTTCCTTCGATATAAGGATTTTGTGAAGAAAGGTCCTGAGGCAGGGGCCCTTGGGCCCATCCTTTTTCCCTTTTCCCTGGGAAAGAAAACTCACCAGTCCAGGTTCCTGATGTCAGTTTGTAGGGCTCCCTTGGGTCTATCAGGGCAGCACAAGTTTGAGGTGGGGACAACTTTGGTCTGGGGTCCATCCTTCGATATAAGGATTTTTTGCAGTCAGGTCCTGGGCCAGGGGCCCCTGGGCACATCCTTTGTCCCTTTTCCCTGGGAAAGAAAACTCACAGGTCCAGGTTCCTGATGTCAGTTTGTAGGGCTCCCTTGGGTCTATCAGGGCAGCACAAGTTTGAGGTGGGGACAACTTTGGTCTGGGGTCCATCCTTCGATATAAGGATTTTTTGCAGTCAGGTCCTGGGCCAGGGACCCCTGGGCACATCCTTTGGCCATTATCCCTGGGAAAGAAAACTCACAGGACCAGATTCCTGATGTCAGTTTGTAGGGCTCCCTTGGGTCTATCAGGGCAGTACAAGTTTGAGGTGGGGACAATATTGGTCTGGGGTCCATCCTTCGATATAAGGATTTTTTGCAGTCAGGACCTGGGCCAGGGCCAGGGACCCATGGGCACATCCTTTGTCCCTTTTCCCTGGGAAAGAAAACTCACAGGTCCAGGTTCCTGATGTCAGTTTGTAGGGCTCCCTTGGGTCTATCAGGGCAGCACAAGTTTGAGATGGGGACAATTTTGGTCTGGGGTCCATTCTTCGATATAAGGATTTTTTGCAGTCAGGTCCCAGTCCTGGAGCCCCTGGGCACACGCTTTGTCCCTTTTCCCTGGGAAAGAAAACTCACAGGTCCAGGTTCCTGATGTCAGTTTGTAGGGCTCCCTTGGGTCTATCAGGGCAGCACAAGATTGAGGTGGGGACAACTTTGGTCTGGGGTCCATCCTTCGATATAAGGATTTTTTGCAGTCAGGTCCTGGGCCAGGGGCCCCTGGGCACATCCTTTGTCCTTTTTCCCTTGGAAAGAAAACTCACAGGTCCAGGTTCCTGATGTCAGTTTGTAGGGCTCCCTTGGGTCTATCAGGGCAGCACAAGTTTGAGGTGGGGACAACTTTGGTCTGGGGTCCATCCTTCGATATATAAGGACTTTTTGCAGTCAGGTCCCAGCCCAGGGGTTCCTGGGCACATCCTTTGTCTCTTTTCCCTGGGAGAGAAAACTCACCAGTCCAGGTTCCTGATGTCAGTTTGTAGGGCTCCCTTGGGTCTATCAGGGCAGCACAAGTTTGAGGTGGGGACAACTTTGGTCTGGGGTCCATCCTTCGATATAAGGATTTTTTGCAGTCAGGTCCTGGGCCAGGGACCCCTGGGCACATCCTTTGGCCATTATCCCTGGGAAAGAAAACTCACAGGACCAGATTCCTGATGTCAGTTTGTAGGGCTCCCTTGGGTCTATCAGGGCAGTACAAGTTTGAGGTGGGGACAATTTTGGTCTGGGGTCCATCCTTCGATATAAGGATTTTTTGCAGTCAGGACCTGGGCCAGGGCCAGGGACCCATGGGCACATCCTTTGTCCCTTTTCCCTGGGAAAGTAAACTCACAGGTCCAGGTTCCTGATGTCAGTTTGTAGGGCTCCCTTGGGTCTATCAGGGCAGCACAAGTTTGAGATGGGGACAATTTTGGTCTGGGGTCCATTCTTCGATATAAGGATTTTTTGCAGTCAGGTCCCAGTCCTGGAGCCCCTGGGCACACGCTTTGTCCCTTTTCCCTGGGAAAGAAAACTCACAGGTCCAGGTTCCTGATGTCAGTTTGTAGGGCTCTCTTGGGTCTATCAGGGCAGCACAAGATTGAGGTGGGGACAACTTCGGTCTGGGGTCCATCCTTAGATATAAGGACTTTTTGCAGTCAGGTCCCAGCCCTGCTGCCCCTGGGCACATCCTTTGTCCCTTTTCCCTGGGAAAGAAAACTCACCAGTCCAGGTTCCTGATGTCAGTTTGTAGGGCTCCCTTGGGTCTATCAGGGCAGCACAAGTTTGAGGTGGGGACAACTTTGGTCTGGGGTCCATCCTTCGATATAAGGATTTTTTGCAGTCAGGTCCTGGGCCAGGGACCCCTGGGCACATCCTTTGGCCATTATCCCTGGGAAAGAAAACTCACAGGACCAGATTCCTGATGTCAGTTTGTAGGGCTCCCTTGGGTCTATCAGGGCAGTACAAGTTTGAGGTGGGGACAATTTTGGTCTGGGGTCCATCCTTCGATATAAGGATTTTTTGCAGTCAGGACCTGGGCCAGGGCCAGGGACCCATGGGCACATCCTTTGTCCCTTTTCCCTGGGAAAGTAAACTCACAGGTCCAGGTTCCTGATGTCAGTTTGTAGGGCTCCCTTGGGTCTATCAGGGCAGCACAAGTTTGAGATGGGGACAATTTTGGTCTGGGGTCCATTCTTCGATATAAGGATTTTTTGCAGTCAGGTCCCAGTCCTGGAGCCCCTGGGCACACGCTTTGTCCCTTTTCCCTGGGAAAGAAAACTCACAGGTCCAGGTTCCTGATGTCAGTTTGTAGGGCTCTCTTGGGTCTATCAGGGCAGCACAAGATTGAGGTGGGGACAACTTCGGTCTGGGGTCCATCCTTAGATATAAGGACTTTTTGCAGTCAGGTCCCAGCCCTGCTGCCCCTGGGCACATCCTTTGTCCCTTTTCCCTGGGAAAGAAAACTCACCAGTCCAGGTTCCTGATGTCAGTTTGTAGGGCTCCCTTGGGTCTATCAGGGCAGCACAAGTTTGAGGTGGGGAGAACTTCGGTCTGGGGTCCATCCTTCGATATAAGGATTTTTTGCAATCAGGTCCTGGGCCAGGGGCCCCTGGGCACATCCTTTGTCCCTTTTCCCTGGGAAAGAAAACTCACAGGTCCAGGTTCCTGATGTCAGTTTGTAGGGCTCCCTTGGGTCTGTCAGGGCAGCACAAGTTTGAGGTGGGGACAACTTTGGTCTGGGGTCCATCCTTTGATATAACGATTTTTTGCAGTCAGGTCCAAGCCCTGGAGCCCCTGGGCACAACCTTTGTCCCTTTTCCCTGGGAAAGAAAACTCACCAGTCCAGGTTCCTGATGTCAGTTTGTAGGGCTCCCTTGGATCTATCAGGGCAGCACAAGTTTGAGGTGGGGACAACTTTGGTCTGTGATCCATCCTTTGATATAAGGATTTTTTGCAGCCAGGGCCCAGCCCAGGGTCCCCTGGGCACATCCTTTGTCCCTTTTCCCTGGGAAAGAAAACTCACAGGTCCAGGTTCCTGATGTCAGTTTGTAGGGCTCTCTTGGGTCTATCAAGGCAGCACAATTTTGAGGTGGGGACAACATCGGTCTAGGGTCCTTCCTTCGATATAAGGATTTTGTGAAGAAAGGTCCTGAGGCAGGGGCCCTTGGGCCCATCCTTTTTCCCTTTTCCCTGGGAAAGAAAACTCACCAGTCCAGGTTCCTGATGTCAGTTTGTAGGGCTCCCTTGGGTCTATCAGGGCAGCACAAGTTTGAGGTGGGGACAACTTTGGTCTGGGGTCCATCCTTCGATATAAGGATTTTTTGCAGTCAGGTCCTGGGCCAGGGGCCCCTGGGCACATCCTTTGTCCCTTTTCCCTGGGAAAGAAAACTCACAGGTCCAGGTTCCTGATGTCAGTTTGTAGGGCTCCCTTGGGTCTATCAGGGCAGCACAAGTTTGAGGTGGGGACAACTTTGGTCTGGGGTCCATCCTTCGATATAAGGATTTTTTGCAGTCAGGACCTGGGCCAGGGCCAGGGACCCATGGGCACATCCTTTGTCCCTTTTCCCTGGGAAAGAAAACTCACAGGTCCAGGTTCCTGATGTCAGTTTGTAGGGCTCCCTTGGGTCTATCAGGGCAGCACAAGTTTGAGATGGGGACAATTTTGGTCTGGGGTCCATTCTTCGATATAAGGATTTTTTGCAGTCAGGTCCCAGTCCTGGAGCCCCTGGGCACACGCTTTGTCCCTTTTCCCTGGGAAAGAAAACTCACAGGTCCAGGTTCCTGATGTCAGTTTGTAGGGCTCTCTTGGGTCTATCAGGGCAGCACAAGATTGAGGTGGGGACAACTTTGGTCTGGGCTCCATCCTTCGATATAAGGATTTTTTGCAGTCAGGTCCTGGGCCAGGGGCCCCTGGGCACATCCTTTGTCCTTTTTCCCTTGGAAAGAAAACTCACAGGTCCAGGTTCCTGATGTCAGTTTGTAGGGCTCCCTTGGGTCTATCAGGGCAGCACAAGTTTGAGGTGGGGACAACTTTGGTCTGGGGTCCATCCTTCGATATATAAGGACTTTTTGCAGTCAGGTCCCAGCCCAGGGGTTCCTGGGCACATCCTTTGTCTCTTTTCCCTGGGAGAGAAAACTCACCAGTCCAGGTTCCTGATGTCAGTTTGTAGGGCTCCCTTGGGTCTATCAGGGCAGCACAAGTTTGAGGTGGGGACAACTTTGGTCTGGGGTCCATCCTTCGATATAAGGACTTTTTGCAATCAGGTCCCAGCCCTGGGGCCCCTGGGCACATTATTTGTCTCTTTTCCCTGGGAGAGAAAACTCACCAGTCCAGGTTCCTGATGTCAGTTTGTAGGGCTCCCTTGGGTCTATCAGGGCAGCACAAGTTTGAGGTGGGGACAACTTTGGTCTGGGGTCCATCCTTCGATATAAGGACTTTTTGCAGTCAGGTCCCAGCCCTGGGGCACCTGTGCACATACTTTGTCCCTTTTCCCTGGGAAAGAAAACTCACCAGTCCAGGTTCCTGATGTCAGTTTGTAGGGCTCCCTTGGGTCTATCAGGGCAGCACAAGTTTGAGGTGGGGACAACTTTGGTCTGGGGTCCATCCTTCGATATATAAGGACTTTTTGCAGTCAGGTCCCAGCCCAGGGGTTCCTGGGCACATCCTTTGTCTCTTTTCCCTGGGAGAGAAAACTCACCAGTCCAGGTTCCTGATGTCAGTTTGTAGGGCTCCCTTGGGTCTATCTGGGCAGCACAAGTTTGAGGTGGGGACAACTTTGGTCTGGGGTCCATCCTTCGATATAAGGACTTTTTGCAGTCAGGTCCCAGCCCTGGGGCCCCTGGGCACATGCTTTGTCCCTTTTCCCTGGGAAAGAAAACTCACAGGTCCAGGTTCCTGATGTCAGTTTGTAGGGCTCCCTTGGGTCTATCAGGGCAGCACAAGTTTGAGGTGGGGACAACTTTGGTCTGGGGTCCATCCTTCGATATAAGGATTTTTTGCAGTCAGGTTGCGGGCCAGGGGCCCCTGGGCACATCCTTTGTCCCTTTTCCCTGGGAAAGAAAACTCACCAGTCCAGGTTCCTGATGTCAGTTTGTAGGGCTCTCTTGGGTCTATCAAGGCAGCACAATTTTGAGGTGGGGACAACATCGGTCTAGGGTCCTTCCTTCGATATAAGGATTTTTTGCAGTCAGGCCCCAGCCCAGGGGTCCC
Organism: Lonchura striata; assembly: GCF_050655825.1. Classification (NCBI taxonomy): domain Eukaryota; kingdom Metazoa; phylum Chordata; class Aves; order Passeriformes; family Estrildidae; genus Lonchura; species Lonchura striata. The sequence continues at coordinate 14,270,929 of NC_140707.1, read as the reverse complement.
TGGGCTCATCCTATGGCCATTTTCCCTGGGAAAGAAAACTCACCAGTCCAGGTTCCTGATGTCAGTTTGTAGGGCTCCCTTGGGTCTATCAGGGCAGCACAAGTTTGAGGTGGGGACAACTTTCGTCTAGGGTCCATCCTTCGATATAAGGATTTTTTGCAGTCAGGTCCCGGGCCAGGGGCCCCTGGGCACATCCTTTGTCCCTTTTCCCTGGGAAAGAAAACTCACAGGTCCAGGTTCCTGATGTCAGTTTGTAGGGCTCCCTTGGATCTATCAGGGCAGCACAAGTTTGAGGTGGGGACAACTTTGGTCTGTGATCCATCCTTCGATATAAGGATTTTTTGCAGTCAGGTCCTGGGCCAGGGGCCCCTGGGCACAACCTTTGTCCCTTTTCCCTGGGAAAGAAAACTCACAGTTCCAGGTTCCTGATGTCAGTTTGTAGGGCTCCCTTGGGTCTGTCAGGGCAGCACAAGTTTGAGGTGGGGACAACTTTGGTCTGGGGTCCATCCTTTGATATAACGATTTTTTGCAGTCAGGTCCAAGCCCTGGAGCCCCTGGGCACAACCTTTGTCCCTTTTCCCTGGGAAAGAAAACTCACAGGTCCAGGTTCCTGATGTCAGTTTGTAGGGCTCCCTTGGATCTATCATGGCAGCACAAGTTTGAGGTGTGGACAACTTTGGTCTGTGATCCATCCTTCGATATAAGGATTTTTTCCAGTCAGGTCTTGGGCCAGGGGCCCCTGGGCACATGCTTTGTCCCTTTTCCCTGGGAAAAAAAACTCACAGGTCCAGGTTCCTGATGTCAGTTTGTAGGGCTCCCTTGGGTCTATCAGGGCAGCACAAGTTTGAGGTGGGGACAACTTTGGTCTGGGGTCCATCCTTCGATATAAGGGTTTTTTGCAGTCAGGCCACAGCCCTGGAGCCCCTGGGCACACGCTTTGTCCCTTTTCCCTGGGAAAGAAAATTCACAGGTCCAGGTTCCTGATGTCAGTTTGTAGGGCTCCCTTGGGTCTATCAGGGCAGCACAAGTATGAGGTGGGTTCAACTTTAGTCTGAGGTCCATCCTTCGATATAAGGATGTTTTGCAGTCAGGTCCCAGCCCAGGGGCCCCTGGGCACATCCTTTGGCCATTTTCCCTGGGAGAGAAAACTCACCAGTCCAGGTTCCTGATGTCAGTTTGTAGGGCTCTCTTGGGTCTATCAAGGCAGCACAATTTTGAGGTGGGGACAACATCGGTCTAGGGTCCTTCCTTCGATATAAGGATTTTTTGCAGTCAGGCCCCAGCCCAGGGGCCCCTGGGCTCATCCTATGGCCATTTTCCCTGGGAAAGAAAACTCACCAGTCCAGGTTCCTGATGTCAGTTTGTAGGGCTCCCTTGGGTCTATCAGGGCAGCACAAGTTTGAGGTGGGGACAACTTTCGTCTAGGGTCCATCCTTCGATATAAGGATTTTTTGCAGTCAGGTCCCGGGCCAGGGGCCCCTGGGCACATCCTTTGTCCCTTTTCCCTGGGAAAGAAAACTCACAGGTCCAGGTTCCTGATGTCAGTTTGTAGGGCTCCCTTGGATCTATCAGGGCAGCACAAGTTTGAGGTGGGGACAACTTTGGTCTGTGATCCATCCTTCGATATAAGGATTTTTTGCAGTCAGGTCCTGGGCCAGGGGCCCCTGGGCACAACCTTTGTCCCTTTTCCCTGGGAAAGAAAACTCACAGTTCCAGGTTCCTGATGTCAGTTTGTAGGGCTCCCTTGGGTCTGTCAGGGCAGCACAAGTTTGAGGTGGGGACAACTTTGGTCTGGGGTCCATCCTTTGATATAACGATTTTTTGCAGTCAGGTCCAAGCCCTGGAGCCCCTGGGCACAACCTTTGTCCCTTTTCCCTGGGAAAGAAAACTCACAGGTCCAGGTTCCTGATGTCAGTTTGTAGGGCTCCCTTGGATCTATCATGGCAGCACAAGTTTGAGGTGTGGACAACTTTGGTCTGTGATCCATCCTTCGATATAAGGATTTTTTCCAGTCAGGTCTTGGGCCAGGGGCCCCTCTGCACATGCTTTGTCCCTTTTCCCTGGGAAAAAAAACTCACAGGTCCAGGTTCCTGATGTCAGTTTGTAGGGCTCCCTTGGGTCTATCAGGGCAGCACAAGTTTGAGGTGGGGACAACTTTGGTCTGGGGTCCATCCTTCGATATAAGGGTTTTTTGCAGTCAGGCCACAGCCCTGGAGCCCCTGGGCACACGCTTTGTCCCTTTTCCCTGGGAAAGAAAATTCACAGGTCCAGGTTCCTGATGTCAGTTTGTAGGGCTCCCTTGGGTCTATCAGGGCAGCACAAGTATGAGGTGGGTTCAACTTTAGTCTGAGGTCCATCCTTCGATATAAGGATGTTTTGCAGTCAGGTCCCAGCCCAGGGGCCCCTGGGCACATCCTTTGGCCATTTTCCCTGGGAAAGAAAACTCACAGGTCCAGGTTCCTATGTCAGTCTCTAGGGCTCTCTTGGGTCTATCAGGGCAGCACAAGTTTGAGGTGGGGACAACTTTGTTCTGGGGTCCATCCTTCGATATAAGGATTTTTTGCAGTCAGGTCCTGGGCCAGGGGTTCCTGGGCACATGTTTTGTCCCTTTTCCCTGGGAAAGAAAACTCACAGGTCCAGGTTCCTAATGTCAGTTTGTACGGCTCGCTTGGATCTATCAGGGCAGCACAAGATTGAGGTGGGGACGATTTTGGTCTGGGGTCCATCCTTCGATATAAGGATTTTTCTCAGTCAGGTCCTTGGCCAGGGGCCCCTGGGCACATGCTTTGTCCCTTTTCCCTGGGAAAGAAAACTCACAGCTCCAGATTCCTGATGTCAGTTTGTAGGGCTCCCTTGGGTCTATCAGGGCAGCACAAGTTTGAGGTGGGGACAACTTTGGTCTGGGGACCATCCTTCGATATAAGGATTTTTTGCAGTCAGGGCCCAGCCCAGGGCCAGGGACCCCTGGGCACATCCTTTGTCCCTTTTCCCTGGGAAAGAAAACTCACAGGTCCAGGTTCCTGATGTCAGTTTGTAGGGCTCCCTTGGGTCTATCAGGGCAGCACAAGTTTGAGGTGGGGAGAACTTCGGTCTGGGGTCCATCCTTCGATATAAGGACTTTTTGCAGTCAGGTCCCAGCCCTGGGGCCCCTGGGCACATCCTTTGTCCCTTTTCCCTGGGAAAGAAAACTCACCAGTCCAGGTTCCTGATGTCAGTTTGTAGGGCTCCCTTGGGTCTATCAGGGCAGCACAAGTTTGAGGTGGGGACAACTTTGGTCTGGGGTCCATCCTTCAATATAAGGATTTTTTGCAATCTGGTCCTGGGCCTGGGGCCCCTGGGCACATATTTTGTCCCTTTTCCCTGGGAAAGAAAACTCACAGGTCCAGGTTCCTGATGTCAGTTTGTAGGTCTCCCTTGGGTCTATCAGGGCAGCGCAAGTTTAAGGTGGGGACAACTTTGGTCTGGGCTCCATCCTTCGATATAAGGATTTTTTGTAGTCAGGTTGCGGGCCAGGGGCCCCTGGACACATCCTTTGTCCCTTTTCCCTGGGAAAGAAAACTCACCAGTCCAGGTTCCTGATGTCAGTTTGTAGGGCTCCCTTGGGTCTATCAGGGCAGCACAAGTTTGAGGTGGGGACAACTTTGGTCTGGGATCCATCCTTCGATATAAGGATTTTTTGCAGTCAGGTACTGGGCCAGGGGCCCCTGGGCACATCCTTTGTCCCTTTTCCCTGGGAAAGAAAACTCACAGGTCCAGGTTCCTGATGTCAGTTTGTAGGGCTCCCTTGGGTCTATCAGGGCAGCACAAGTTTGAGGTAGGGACAACTTTGGTCTGGGGTCCATCCTTCGATATAAGGATTTTTTGCAGTCAGGTCCTGGGCCAGGACCAGGGACCCATGGGCACATCCTTTGGCCATTTTCCCTGGGAAAGAAAACTCACAGGTCCAGGTTCCTGATGTCAGTTTGTAGGGCTCCCTTGGGTCTATCAGGGCAGCACAAGTTTGAGATGGGGACAATTTTGGTCTGGGGTCCATTCTTCGATATAAGAATTTTTTGCAGTCAGGTCCCAGCCCTGGAGCCCCTGGGCACACGCTTTGTCCCTTTTCCCTGGGAAAGAAAACTCACAGGTCCAGGTTCCTGATGTCAGTTTGTAGGGCTCCCTTGGGTCTATCAGGGCAGCACAAGTTTGAGGTGGGGACAACTTTGGTCTGGGGTCCATCCTTCGATAAAAGAATTTTTTGCAGTCAGGCCACAGCCCAGGGCTAGGGGCCCCTGGGCACAAGCTATGTCCCTTTTCCCTGGGAAAGAAAACTCACAGGTCCAGGTTCCTGATGTCAGTTTGTAGGGCTCCCTTGGGTCTATCAGGGCAGCACAAGTTTGAGGTGGGGACAAATTTTGTCTGGGGTCCATCCTTCGATATAAGGATTTTTTGATGTCAGGTTCTGGGCCAGGGGCCCCTGGGCACATCCTTTGTCCCTTTTCCCTGGGAAAGAAAACTCACAGGTCCAGGTTCCTGATGTCAGTTTTTAGGGCTCTCTTGGGTCTATCAGGGCAGCACAAGTTTGAGGTGGGGAAAACTTTGGTCTGGGGTCCATCCTTTGATATAACGATTTTTTGCAGTCAGGGCCCAGCCCAGGGGCCCCTGGGCACATCCTTTGTCCCTTTTCCCTGGGAAAAAAAACTCACCAGTCCAGGTTCCTGATGTCAGTTTGTAGGGCTCCCTTGGATCTATCAGGGCAGCAGAAGTTTGAGGTGGGGACAACTTTGGTCTGGGGTCCATCCTTCGATATAAGGATTTTGTGAAGAAAGACCCTGAGCCAGGGGCCCTTGGGCCCATCCTTTTTCCCTTTTCCCTGGGAAAGAAAACTCACCAGTCCAGGTTCCTGATGTCAGTTTGTAGGGCTCCCTTGGGTCTATCAGGGCAGCACAAGTTTGAGGTGGGGACAACTTTTGTCTGGGGACCATCCTTCGATATAAGGATTTTTTGCAGTCAGGGCCCAGCCCAGGGTCAGGGACCCCTAGGCACATCCTTTGTCCCTTTTCCCTGGGAAAGAAAACTCACAGGTCCAGGTTCCTGATGTCAGTTTGTAGGGCTCCCTTGGGTCTATCAGGGCAGCACATGTTTGAGGTGGGGACAACTTTTGTCTGGGGTCTATCCTTCGATATAAGGACTTTTTGCAGTCAGGTCCCAGCCCAGGGGCCCCTGGGCTCATCCTTTGGCCATTTTCCCTGGGAAAGAAAACTCACAGGACCAGGTTCCTGATGTCAGTTTGTAGGGCTCCCTTGGGTCTATCAGGGCAGCACAAGTTTGATGTGGGGACAACTTTGGTCTGGGGTCCATCCTTCGATATAAGGATTTTTTGCAGTCAGGTCCCGCGCCAGGGGACCGTGGGCACATCCTTTGTCCCTTTTCCCTGGGAAAAAAAACTCACCAGTCCAGGTTCCTGATGTCAGTTTGTAGGGCTCCCTTGGGTCTATCAGGGCAGCACAAGTTTGAGGTGGGGACAACTTTGGTCTGGGGTCCATCCTTCGATATAAGTACTTTTTGCAGTCAGGTACTGGGCCAGGGGCCCCTGGGCACATCCTTTGGCCATTTTCCCTGGGAAAGAAAACTCACAGGTCCAGGTTCCTGATGTCAGTTTGTAGGGCTCCCTTGGGTCTATCAGGGCAGCACAAGTTTGAGGTGGGGACAACTTTGGTCTGGGGTCCATCCTTCGATATAAGGATTTTTTGCAGTCAGGTCCTGGGCCAGGGACCCCTGGGCACATGCTTTGTCCCTTTTCCCTGGGAAAGAAAACTCACAGGTCCAGGTTCCTGATGTCAGTTTGTAGGGCTCCCTTGGGTCTATCAGGGCAGCACAAGTTTGAGGTGGGGACAACTTTGGTCTGGGGTCCATCCTTCGATATAAGGATTTTTTTCCGTCAAGTCCTGGGCCAGGACCAGGGACCCATGGGCACATCCTTTGGCCATTTTCCCTGGGAAAGAAAACTCACAGGTCCAGGTTCCTGATGTCACTTTGTAGGGCTCCCTTGGGTCTATCAGGGCAGCACAAGTTTGAGATGGGGACAATTTTGATCTGGGGTCCATTCTTCGATATAAGGATTTTTTGCAGTCAGGTCCCAGCCCTGGAGCCCCTGGGCACACGCTTTGTCCCTTTTCCCTGGGAAAGAAAACTCACAGGTCCAGGTTCCTGATGTCAGTTTGTAGGGCTCCCTTGGGCCTATCAGGGCAGCACAAGTTTGAGGTGGGGAGAACTTTGGTCTGGGGTCCATCCTTCGATAAAAGAATTTTTTGCAGTCAGGCCACAGCCCAGGGCTAGGGGCCCCTGGGCACAAGCTATGTCCCTTTTCCCTGGGAAAGAAAACTCACCAGTCCAGGTTCCTGATGTCAGTTTGTAGGGCTCCCTTGGGTCTATCAGGGCAGCACAAGGTTGAGGTGGGGACAACTTCGGTCTGGGGTCCATCCTTAGATATAAGGACTTTTTGCAGTCAGGTCCCAGCCCTGCTGCCCCTGGGCACATCCTTTGTCCCTTTTCCCTGGGAAAGAAAACTCACCAGTCCAGGTTCCTGATGTCAGTTTGTAGGGCTCCCTTGGGTCTATCAGGGCAGCACAAGTTTGAGGTGGGGACAACTTTGGTCTGTGATCCATCCTTTGATATAAGGATTTTTTGCAGCCAGGGCCCAGCCCAGGGTCCCCTGGGCACATCCTTTGTCCCTTTTCCCTGGGAAAGAAAACTCACAGGTCCAGGTTCCTGATGTCAGTTTGTAGGGCTCCCTTGGGTCTGTCAGGGCAGCACAAGTTTGAGGTGGGGACAACTTTGGTCTGGGGTCCATCCTTTGATATAACGATTTTTTGCAGTCAGGTCCAAGCCCTGGAGCCCCTGGGCACAACCTTTGTCCCTTTTCCCTGGGAAAGAAAACTCACAGGTCCAGGTTCCTGATGTCAGTTTGTAGGGCTCTCTTGGGTCTATCAAGGCAGCACAATTTTGAGGTGGGGACAACATCGGTCTAGGGTCCTTCCTTCGATATAAGGATTCTGTGAAGAAAGGTCCTGAGGCAGGGGCCCTTGGGCCCATCCTTTTTCCCTTTTCCCTGGGAAAGAAAAGTCACCAGTCCAGGTTCCTGATGTCAGTTTGTAGGGCTCCCTTGGGTCTATCAGGGCAGCACAAGTTTGAGGTGGGGACAACTTTGGTCTGGGGTCCATCCTTCGATATAAGGATTTTTTGCAGTCAGGTCCTGGGCCAGGGGCCCCTGGGCACATCCTTTGTCCCTTTTCCCTGGGAAAGAAAACTCACAGGTCCAGGTTCCTGATGTCAGTTTGTAGGGCTCCCTTGGGTCTATCAGGGCAGCACAAGATTGAGGTGGGGACAACTTTGGTCTGGGGTCCATCCTTCGATATAAGGATTTTTTGCAGTCAGGTCCTGGGCCAGGGACCCCTGGGCACATCCTTTGGCCATTATCCCTGGGAAAGAAAACTCACAGGACCAGATTCCTGATGTCAGTTTGTAGGGCTCCCTTGGGTCTATCAGGGCAGTACAAGTTTGAGGTGGGGACAATATTGGTCTGGGGTCCATCCTTCGATATAAGGATTTTTTGCAGTCAGGACCTGGGCCAGGGCCAGGGACCCATGGGCACATCCTTTGTCCCTTTTCCCTGGGAAAGAAAACTCACAGGTCCAGGTTTCTGATGTCAGTTTGTAGGGCTCCCTTGGGTCTATCAGGGCAGCACAAGTTTGAGATGGGGACAATTTTGGTCTGGGGTCCATTCTTCGATATAAGGATTTTTTGCAGTCAGGTCCCAGTCCTGGAGCCCCTGGGCACACGCTTTGTCCCTTTTCCCTGGGAAAGAAAACTCACAGGTCCAGGTTCCTGATGTCAGTTTGTAGGGCTCTCTTGGGTCTATCAGGGCAGCACAAGATTGAGGTGGGGACAACTTTGGTCTGGGGTCCATCCTTCGATATAAGGATTTTTTGCAGTCAGGTCCTGGGCCAGGGGCCCCTGGGCACATCCTTTGTCCTTTTTCCCTTGGAAAGAAAACTCACAGGTCCAGGTTCCTGATGTCAGTTTGTAGGGCTCCCTTGGGTCTATCAGGGCAGCACAAGTTTGAGGTGGGGACAACTTTGGTCTGGGGTCCATCCTTCGATATATAAGGACTTTTTGCAGTCAGGTCCCAGCCCAGGGGTTCCTGGGCACATCCTTTGTCTCTTTTCCCTGGGAGAGAAAACTCACCAGTCCAGGTTCCTGATGTCAGTTTGTAGGGCTCCCTTGGGTCTATCTGGGCAGCACAAGTTTGAGGTGGGGACAACTTTGGTCTGGGGTCCATCCTTCGATATAAGGATTTTTTGCAGTCAGGTCCTGGGCCAGGGACCCCTGGGCACATCCTTTGGCCATTATCCCTGGGAAAGAAAACTCACAGGACCAGATTCCTGATGTCAGTTTGTAGGGCTCCCTTGGGTCTATCAGGGCAGTACAAGTTTGAGGTGGGGACAATTTTGGTCTGGGGTCCATCCTTCGATATAAGGATTTTTTGCAGTCAGGATCTGGGCCAGGGCCAGGGACCCATGGGCACATCCTTTGTCCCTTTTCCCTGGGAAAGTAAACTCACAGGTCCAGGTTCCTGATGTCAGTTTGTAGGGCTCCCTTGGGTCTATCAGGGCAGCACAAGTTTGAGATGGGGACAATTTTGGTCTGGGGTCCATTCTTCGATATAAGGATTTTTTGCAGTCAGGTCCCAGTCCTGGAACCCCTGGGCACACGCTTTGTCCCTTTTCCCTGGGAAAGAAAACTCACAGGTCCAGGTTCCTGATGTCAGTTTGTAGGGCTCTCTTGGGTCTATCAGGGCAGCACAAGATTGAGGTGGGGACAACTTCGGTCTGGGCTCCATCCTTAGATATAAGGACTTTTTGCAGTCAGGTCCCAGCCCTGCTGCCCCTGGGCACATCCTTTGTCCATTTCCCTGGGAAAGAAAACTCACAGGTCCAGGTTCCTGATGTCAGTTTGTAGGGCTCCCTTGGGTCTGTCAGGGCAGCACAAGTTTGAGGTGGGGACAACTTTGGTCTGGGGTCCATCCTTTGATATAACGATTTTTTGCAGTCAGGTCCAAGCCCTGGAGCCCCTGGGCACAACCTTTGTCCCTTTTCCCTGGGAAAGAAAACTCACCAGTCCAGGTTCCTGATGTCAGTTTGTAGGGCTCCCTTGGATCTATCAGGGCAGCACAAGTTTGAGGTGGGGACAACTTTGGTCTGTGATCCATCCTTTGATATAAGGATTTTTTGCAGCCAGGGCCCAGCCCAGGGTCCCCTGGGCACATGCTTTGTCCCTTTTCCCTGGGAAAGAAAACTCACAGGTCCAGGTTCCTGATGTCAGTTTGTAGGGCTCTCTTGGGTCTATCAAGGCAGCACAAGTTTGAGGTGGGGACAACATCGGTCTAGGGTCCTTCCTTCGATATAAGGATTTTGTGAAGAAAGGTCCTGAGGCAGGGGCCCTTGGGCCCATCCTTTTTCCCTTTTCCCTGGGAAAGAAAACTCACCAGTCCAGGTTCCTGATGTCAGTTTGTAGGGCTCCCTTGGGTCTATCAGGGCAGCACAAGTTTGAGGTGGGGACAATTTTGGTCTGGGGTCCATCCTTCGATATAAGGATTTTTTGCAGTCAGGTCCTGGGCCAGGGGCCCCTGGGCACATCCTTTGTCCCTTTTCCCTGGGAAAGAAAACTCACAGGTCCAGGTTCCTGATGTCAGTTTGTAGGGCTCCCTTGGGTCTATCAGGGCAGCACAAGTTTGAGGTGGGGACAACTTTGGTCTGGGGTCCATCCTTCGATATAAGGATTTTTTGCAGTCAGGTCCTGGGCCAGGGACCCCTGGGCACATCCTTTGGCCATTATCCCTGGGAAAGAAAACTCACAGGACCAGATTCCTGATGTCAGTTTGTAGGGCTCCCTTGGGTCTATCAGGGCAGTACAAGTTTGAGGTGGGGACAATATTGGTCTGGGGTCCATCCTTCGATATAAGGATTTTTTGCAGTCAGGACCTGGGCCAGGGCCAGGGACCCATGGGCACATCCTTTGTCCCTTTTCCCTGGGAAAGAAAACTCACAGGTCCAGGTTCCTGATGTCAGTTTGTAGGGCTCCCTTGGGTCTATCAGGGCAGCACAAGTTTGAGATGGGGACAATTTTGGTCTGGGGTCCATTCTTCGATATAAGGATTTTTTGCAGTCAGGTCCCAGTCCTGGAGCCCCTGGGCACACGCTTTGTCCCTTTTCCCTGGGAAAGAAAACTCACAGGTCCAGGTTCCTGATGTCAGTTTGTAGGGCTCTCTTGGGTCTATCAGGGCAGCACAAGATTGAGGTGGGGACAACTTTGGTCTGGGGTCCATCCTTCGATATAAGGATTTTTTGCAGTCAGGTCCTGGGCCAGGGGCCCCTGGGCACATCCTTTGTCCTTTTTCCCTTGGAAAGAAAACTCACAGGTCCAGGTTCCTGATGTCAGTTTGTAGGGCTCCCTTGGGTCTATCAGGGCAGCACAAGTTTGAGGTGGGGACAACTTTGGTCTGGGGTCCATCCTTCGATATATAAGGACTTTTTGCAGTCAGGTCCCAGCCCAGGGGTTCCTGGGCACATCCTTTGTCTCTTTTCCCTGGGAGAGAAAACTCACCAGTCCAGGTTCCTGATGTCAGTTTGTAGGGCTCCCTTGGGTCTATCAGGGCAGCACAAGTTTGAGGTGGGGACAACTTTGGTCTGGGGTCCATCCTTCGATATAAGGATTTTTTGCAATCAGGTCCTGGGCCAGGGGCCCCTGGGCACAACCTTTGTCCCTTTTCCCTGGGAAAGAAAACTCACAGGTCCAGGTTCCTGATGTCAGTTTGTAGGGCTCCCTTGGGTCTATCAGGGCAGCACAAGTTTAAGGTGGGAACAACTTTGGTCTGGGGTCCATCCTTCGATATAAGGATTTTTTGCAATCAGGTTGCGGGCCAGGGGCCCCTGGGCACATCCTTTGTCCCTTTTCCCTGGGAAAGAAAACTCACCAGTCCAGGTTCCTGCTGTCAGTTTGTAGGGCTCCCTTGGGTCTATCAGGGCAGCACAAGTTTGAGGTGGGGACAACTTTGGTCTGGGGTCCATCCTTCGATATAAGGACTTTTTCAGTCAGGTCCGGGGCCTGGGGCCCCTGGGCACATCCTTTGTCCCTTTTCCCTGGGAAAGAAAACTCACCAGTCCAGGTTCCTGATGTCAGTTTGTAGGGCTCCCTTGGGTCTATCAGGGCAGCACAAGTTTAAGGTGGGAACAACTTTGGTCTGGGGTCCATCCTTCGATATAAGGATTTTTTGCAGTCAGGTTGCGGGCCAGGGGCCCCTGGGCACATCCTTTGTCCCTTTTCCCTGGGAAAGAAAACTCACAGGTCCAGGTTCCTGATGTCAGTTTGTAGGGCTCCCTTGGGTCTATCAGGGCAGCACAAGTTTGAGGTGGGGACAACTTGGTCTGTGATCCATTCTTCGATATAAGGATTTTTTGCAGTCAGGTCCTGGGCCAGGGGTCCCTGGGCACATGCTTTGCCTCTTTTCCCTGGGAAAGAAAACTCACAGGTCCAGGTTCCTGATGTCAGTTTGTAGGGCTCCCTTGGGTCTATCAGGGCAGCACAAGTTTGAGGTGGGGACAACTTTGGTCTGGGGTCCATCCTTCGATATAAGGATTTTTTGCAGCCAGGGCCCAGCCCAGGGGCCCCTGGGCACATCCTTTGTCCCTTTTCCCTGGGAAAGAAAACTCACAGGTCCAGGTTCCTGATGTCACTTTGTAGGGCTCCCTTGGGTCTATCAGGGCAGCACAAGTTTGAGGTGGGGACAACTTTGGTCTGTGATCCATTCTTCGATATAAGGATTTTTTGCAGTCAGGTCCTGGGCCAGGGGTCCCTGGGCACATGCTTTGCCCCTTTTCCCTGGGAAAGAAAACTCACAGGTCCAGGTTCCTGATGTCAGTTTGTAGGGCTCCCTTGGGTCTATCAGGGCAGCACAAGTTTGAGGTGGGGACAACTTTGGTCTGGGATCCATCCTTCGATATAAGGATTTTTTGTAGTCAGGTCCTGGGCCAGGGGCCCCTGGGCACATGCTTTGCCCCTTTTACCTGGGAAAGAAAACTCACCAGTCCAGGTTCCTGATGTCAGTTTGTAGGGCTCCCTTGGGTCTATCAGGGCAGCACAAGTTTGAGGTGGGGACAACTTTGGTCTGTGATCCATCCTTCGATATAAGGATTTTTTGCAGTCAGGTCCTGGGCCAGGGGTCCCTGGGCACATGCTTTGTCCCTTTTCCCTGGGAAAGAAAACTCACACGTCCAGGTTCCTGATGTCAGTTTGTAGGGCTCCCTTGGGTCTATCAGGGCAGCACAAGTTTGAGGTGGGGACAACTTTGGTCTGTGATCCATCCTTTGATATAAGGATTTTTTGCAGCCAGGGCCCAGCCCAGGGTCCCCTGGGCACATCCTTTGTCCCTTTTCCCTGGGAAAGAAAACTCACAGGTCCAGGTTCCTGATGTCAGTTTGTAGGGCTCTCTTGGGTCTATTAAGGCAGCACAATTTTGAGGTGGGGACAACATTGGTCTAGAGTCCTTCCTTCGATATAAGGATTTTGTGAAGAAAGGTCCTGAGGCAGGGGCCCATGGGCCCATCCTTTTTCCCTTTTCCCTGGGAAAGAAAACTCACCAGTCCAGGTTCCTGATGTCAGTTTGTAGGGCTCCCTTGGGTCTATCAGGGCAGCACAAGTTTGAGGTGGGGACAACTTTGGTCTGGGGTCCATCCTTCGATATAAGGATTTTTTGCAGTCAGGTCCTGGGCCAGGGGCCCCTGGGCACATCCTTTGTCCCTTTTCCCTGGGAAAGAAAACTCACAGGTCCAGGTTCCTGATGTCAGTTTGTAGGGCTCCCTTGGGTCTATCAGGGCAGCACAAGTTTGAGGTGGGGACAACTTTGGTCTGGGGTCCATCCTTCGATATAAGGATTTTTTGCAGTCAGGTCCTGGGCCAGGGACCCCTGGGCACATCCTTTGGCCATTATCCCTGGGAAAGAAAACTCACAGGACCAGATTCCTGATGTCAGTTTGTAGGGCTCCCTTGGGTCTATCAGGGCAGTACAAGTTTGAGGTGGGGACAATATTGGTCTGGGGTCCATCCTTCGATATAAGGATTTTTTGCAGTCAGGTCCTGGGCCAGGGGCCCCTGGGCACATCCTTTGTCCTTTTTCCCTTGGAAAGAAAACTCACAGGTCCAGGTTCCTGATGTCAGTTTGTAGGGCTCCCTTGGGTCTATCAGGGCAGCACAAGTTTGAGGTGGGGACAACTTTGGTCTGGGGTCCATCCTTCGATATATAAGGACTTTTTGCAGTCAGGTCCCAGCCCAGGGGTTCCTGGGCACATCCTTTGTCTCTTTTCCCTGGGAGAGAAAACTCACCAGTCCAGGTTCCTGATGTCAGTTTGTAGGGCTCCCTTGGGTCTATCAGGGCAGCACAAGTTTGAGGTGGGGACAACTTTGGTCTGGGGTCCATCCTTCGATATAAGGACTTTTTGCAGTCTGGTCCCAGCCCTGGGGCCCCTGGGCACATCCTTTGTCCCTTTTCCCTGGGAAAGAAAACTCACCAGTCCAGGTTCCTGATGTCAGTTTGTAGGGCTCCCTTGGGTCTATCAGGGCAGCACAAGTTTGAGGTGGGGACAACTTTGGTCTGGGGTCCATCCTTCGATATAAGGATTTTTTGCAATCAGGTCCTGGGCCAGGGGCCCCTGGGCACAACCTTTGTCCCTTTTCCCTGGGAAAGAAAACTCACAGGTCCAGGTTCCTGATGTCAGTTTGTAGGGCTCCCTTGGGTCTATCAGGGCAGCACAAGTTTAAGGTGGGAACAACTTTGGTCTGGGGTCCATCCTTCGATATAAGGATTTTTTGCAATCAGGTTGCGGGCCAGGGGCCCCTGGGCACATCCTTTGTCCCTTTTCCCTGGGAAAGAAAACTCACCAGTCCAGGTTCCTGATGTCAGTTTGTAGGGCTCCGTTGGGTCTATCAGGGCAGCACAAGTTTGAGGTGGGGACAACTTTGGTCTGTGATCCATCCTTCGATATAAGGATTTTTTGCAGTCAGGTCCTGGGCCAGGGGTCCCTGGGCACATGCTTTGCCCTTTTTCCCTGGGAAAGAAAACTCACACGTCCAGGTTCCTGATGTCAGTTTGTAGGGCTCCCTTGGGTCTATCAGGGCAGCACAAGTTTAATGTGGGCACAACTTTGGTCTGGGGTCCATCCTTCGATATATGGATTTTTTGCAGTCAGGTTGCGGGCCAGGGGCCCCTGGGCACATCCTTTGTCCCTTTTCCCTGGGAAAGAAAACTCACCAGTCCAGGTTCCTGCTGTCAGTTTGTAGGGCTCCCTTGGGTCTATCAGGGCAGCACAAGTTTGAGGTGGGGACAACTTCGGTCTGGGGTCCATCCTTCGATATAAGGACTTTTTCAGTCAGGTCCGGGGCCTGGGGCCCCTGGGCACATCCTTTGTCCCTTTTCCCTGGGAAAGAAAACTCACCAGTCCAGGTTCCTGATGTCAGTTTGTACGGCTCCCTTGGGTCTATCAGGGCAGCACAAGTTTAAGGTGGAGACAACTTTGGTCTGGGGTCCATCCTTCGATATAAGGATTTTTTGCAGTCAGGTTGCGGGCCAGGGGCCCCTGGGCACATCCTTTGTCCCTTTTCCCTGGGAAAGAAAACTCACAGGTCCAGGTTCCTGATGTCAGTTTGTAGGGCTCCCTTGGGTCTATCAGGGCAGCACAAGTTTGAGGTGGGGACAACTTGGTCTGTGATCCATTCTTCGATATAAGGATTTTTTGCAGTCAGGTCCTGGGCCAGGGGTCCCTGGGCACATGCTTTGCCTCTTTTCCCTGGGAAAGAAAACTCACAGGTCCAGGTTCCTGATGTCAGTTTGTAGGGCTCCCTTGGGTCTATCAGGGCAGCACAAGTTTGAGGTGGGGACAACTTTGGTCTGGGGTCCATCCTTCGATATAAGGATTTTTTGCAGCCAGGGCCCAGCCCAGGGGCCCCTGGGCACATCCTTTGTCCCTTTTCCCTGGGAAAGAAAACTCACAGGTCCAGGTTCCTGATGTCAGTTTGTAGGGCTCCCTTGGGTCTATCAGGGCAGCACAAGTTTGAGGTGGGGACAACTTTGGTCTGTGATCCATTCTTCGATATAAGGATTTTTTGCAGTCAGGTCCTGGGCCAGGGGTCCCTGGGCACATGCTTTGCCCCTTTTCCCTGGGAAAGAAAACTCACAGGTCCAGGTTCCTGATGTCAGTTTGTAGGGCTCCCTTGGGTCTATCAGGGCAGCACAAGTTTGAGGTGGGGACAACTTTGGTCTGGGATCCATCCTTCGATATAAGGATTTTTTGTAGTCAGGTCCTGGGCCAGGGGCCCCTGGGCACATGCTTTGCCCCTTTTACCTGGGAAAGAAAACTCACCAGTCCAGGTTCCTGATGTCAGTTTGTAGGGCTCCCTTGGGTCTATCAGGGCAGCACAAGTTTGAGGTGGGGACAACTTTGGTCTGTGATCCATCCTTCGATATAAGGATTTTTTGCAGTCAGGTCCTGGGCCAGGGGTCCCTGGGCACATGCTTTGTCCCTTTTCCCTGGGAAAGAAAACTCACACGTCCAGGTTCCTGATGTCAGTTTGTAGGGCTCCCTTGGGTCTATCAGGGCAGCACAAGTTTGAGGTGGGGACAACTTTGGTCTGGGGTCCATCCTTCGATATAAGGATTTTTTGCAGCCAGGGCCCAGCCCAGGGGCCCCTAGGCACATCCTTTGGCCATTTTCCCTGGGAAAGAAAACTCACAGGTCCAGGTTCCTGATGTCAGTTTGTAGGGCTCTCTTGGGTCTATCAAGCAGCACAATTTTGAGGTGGGGAAAACATCGGTCTAGGGTCCTTCCTTCGATATAAGGATTTTTTGCAGTCAGGCCCCAGCCCAAAGGCCCCTGGGCTCATCCTTTGGCCATTTTCCCTGGGAAATTAAACTCACAGGACCAGGTTCCTGATGTCAGTTTGTAGGGCTCCCTTGGGTCTATCAGGGCAGCACAAGTTTGATGTGGGGACAACTTTGGTCTGGGGTCCATCCTTCGATATATGGATTTTTTGCAGTCAGGTCCCGCGCCAGGGGACCATGGGCACATCTTTTGTCCCTTTTCCCTGGGAAAAAAAACTCACAGGTCCAGGTTCCTGATGTCAGTTTGTAGGGCTCCCTTGGGTCTATCAGGGCAGCACAAGTTTGAGGTGGGGACAACTTTGGTCTGGGGTCCATCCTTCGATATAAGGATTTTTTGCAGTCAGGTCCTGGGCCAGGGGCCCCTGGGCACATCCTTTGTCCCTTTTCCCTGGGAAAGAAAACTCACAGGTCCAGGTTCCTGATGTCAGTTTGTAGGGCTCCCTTGGGTCTATCAGGGCAGCACAAGTTTGAGGTGGGGACAACTTTGGTCTGGGGTCAATCCTTCGATATAAGGATTTTTTGCAGTCAGGTCCTCGGCCAAGGACCCCTGGGCACATCCTTTGGCCATTATCCCTGGGAAAGAAAACTCACAGGACCAGATTCCTGATGTCAGTTTGTAGGGCTCCCTTGGGTCTATCAGGGCAGCACAAGTTTGAGGTGGGGACAACTTTGGTCTGGGGTCCATCCTTCGATATAAGGATTTTTTGCAGTCAGGACCTGGGCCAGGGCCAGGGACCCATGGGCACATCCTTTGTCCCTTTTCCCTGGGAAAGAAAACTCACAGGTCCAGGTTCCTGATGTCAGTTTGTAGGGCTCCCTTGGGTCTATCAGGGCAGCACAAGTTTGAGATGGGGACAATTTTGGTCTGGGGCCCATTCTTCGATATAAGGATTTTTTGCAGTCAGGTCCCAGTCCTGGAGCCCCTGGGCACACGCTTTGTCCCTTTTCCCTGGGAAAGAAAACTCACAGGTCCAGGTTCCTGATGTCAGTTTGTAGGGCTCTCTTGGGTCTATCAGGGCAGCACAAGATTGAGGTGGGGACAACTTTGGTCTGGGGTCCATCCTTCGATATAAGGATTTTTTGCAGTCAGGTCCTGGGCAAGGGGCCCCTGGGCACATCCTTTGTCCTTTTTCCCTTGGAAAGAAAACTCACAGGTCCAGGTTCCTGATGTCAGTTTGTAGGGCTCCCTTGGGTCTATCAGGGCAGCACAAGTTTGAGGTGGGGACAACTTTGGTCTGGGGTCCATCCTTCGATATATAAGGACTTTTTGCAGTCAGGTCCCAGCCCAGGGGTTCCTGGGCACATCCTTTGTCTCTTTTCCCTGGGAGAGAAAACTCACCAGTCCAGGTTCCTGATGTCAGTTTGTAGGGCTCCCTTGGGTCTATCAGGGCAGCACAAGTTTGAGGTGGGGACAACTTTGGTCTGGGGTCCATCCTTCGATATAATGACTTTTTGCAGTCTGGTCCCAGCCCTGGGGCCCCTGGGCACATCCTTTGTCCCTTTTCCCTGGGAAAGAAAACTCACCAGTCCAGGTTCCTGATGTCAGTTTGTAGGGCTCCCTTGGGTCTATCAGGGCAGCACAAGTTTGAGGTGGGGACAACTTTGGTCTGTGATCCATCCTTTGATATAAGGATTTTTTGCAGCCAGGTCCCAGCCCTGGGGCCCCTGGGCACATCCTTTGTCCCTTTTCCCTGGGAAAGAAAACTCACCAGTCCAGGTTCCTGATGTCAGTTTGTAGGGCTCCCTTGGGTCTATCAGGGCAGCACAAGTTTGAGGTGGGGACAACTTTGGTCTGGGGTCCATCCTTCGATATAAGGATTTTTTGCAATCAGGTCCTGGGCCAGGGGCCCCTGGGCACAACCTTTGTCCCTTTTCCCTGGGAAAGAAAACTCACAGGTCCAGGTTCCTGATGTCAGTTTGTAGGGCTCCCTTGGGTCTATCAGGGCAGCACAAGTTTAAGGTGGGGACAACTTTGGTCTGGGGTCCATCCTTCGATATAAGGATTTTTTGCAATCAGGTTGCGGGCCAGGGGCCCCTGGGCACATCCTTTGTCCCTTTTCCCTGGGAAAGAAAACTCACCAGTCCAGGTTCCTGATGTCAGTTTGTAGGGCTCCCTTGGGTCTATCAGGGCAGCACAAGTTTGAGGTGGGGACAACTTTGGTCTGTGATCCATCCTTCGATATAAGGATTTTTTGCAGTCAGGTCCTGGGCCAGGGGTCCCTGGGCACATGCTTTGCCCTTTTTCCCTGGGAAAGAAAACTCACACGTCCAGGTTCCTGATGTCAGTTTGTAGGGCTCCCTTGGGTCTATCAGGGCAGCACAAGTTTGAGGTGGGGACAACTTTGGTCTGGGGTCCATCCTTCGATATATAAGGACTTTTTGCAGTCAGGTCCCAGCCCAGGGGTTCCTGGGCACATCCTTTGTCTCTTTTCCCTGGGAGAGAAAACTCACCAGTCCAGGTTCCTGATGTCAGTTTGTAGGGCTCCCTTGGGTCTATCTGGGCAGCACAAGTTTGAGGTGGGGACAACTTTGGTCTGGGGTCCATCCTTCGATATAAGGATTTTTTGCAGTCAGGTCCTGGGCCAGGGACCCCTGGGCACATCCTTTGGCCATTATCCCTGGGAAAGAAAACTCACAGGACCAGATTCCTGATGTCAGTTTGTAGGGCTCCCTTGGGTCTATCAGGGCAGTACAAGTTTGAGGTGGGGACAATTTTGGTCTGGGGTCCATCCTTCGATATAAGGATTTTTTGCAGTCAGGATCTGGGCCAGGGCCAGGGACCCATGGGCACATCCTTTGTCCCTTTTCCCTGGGAAAGTAAACTCACAGGTCCAGGTTCCTGATGTCAGTTTGTAGGGCTCCCTTGGGTCTATCAGGGCAGCACAAGTTTGAGATGGGGACAATTTTGGTCTGGGGTCCATTCTTCGATATAAGGATTTTTTGCAGTCAGGTCCCAGTCCTGGAACCCCTGGGCACACGCTTTGTCCCTTTTCCCTGGGAAAGAAAACTCACAGGTCCAGGTTCCTGATGTCAGTTTGTAGGGCTCTCTTGGGTCTATCAGGGCAGCACAAGATTGAGGTGGGGACAACTTCGGTCTGGGGTCCATCCTTAGATATAAGGACTTTTTGCAGTCAGGTCCCAGCCCTGCTGCCCCTGGGCACATCCTTTGTCCCTTTTCCCTGGGAAAGAAAACTCACCAGTCCAGGTTCCTGATGTCAGTTTGTAGGGCTCCCTTGGGTCTATCAGGGCAGCACAAGTTTGAGGTGGGGAGAACTTCGGTCTGGGGTCCATCCTTCGATATAAGGATTTTTTGCAATCAGGTCCTGGGCCAGGGGCCCCTGGGCACATCCTTTGTCCATTTCCCTGGGAAAGAAAACTCACAGGTCCAGGTTCCTGATGTCAGTTTGTAGGGCTCCCTTGGGTCTGTCAGGGCAGCACAAGTTTGAGGTGGGGACAACTTTGGTCTGGGGTCCATCCTTTGATATAACGATTTTTTGCAGTCAGGTCCAAGCCCTGGAGCCCCTGGGCACAACCTTTGTCCCTTTTCCCTGGGAAAGAAAACTCACCAGTCCAGGTTCCTGATGTCAGTTTGTAGGGCTCCCTTGGATCTATCAGGGCAGCACAAGTTTGAGGTGGGGACAACTTTGGTCTGTGATCCATCCTTTGATATAAGGATTTTTTGCAGCCAGGGCCCAGCCCAGGGTCCCCTGGGCACATGCTTTGTCCCTTTTCCCTGGGAAAGAAAACTCACAGGTCCAGGTTCCTGATGTCAGTTTGTAGGGCTCTCTTGGGTCTATCAAGGCAGCACAAGTTTGAGGTGGGGACAACATCGGTCTAGGGTCCTTCCTTCGA
Organism: Lonchura striata; assembly: GCF_050655825.1. Lineage (NCBI taxonomy): Eukaryota > Metazoa > Chordata > Aves > Passeriformes > Estrildidae > Lonchura > Lonchura striata. The sequence goes on along the minus strand of NC_140707.1, from coordinate 14,251,107 downwards.
TATAAGGATTTTGTGAAGAAAGGTCCTGAGGCAGGGGCCCTTGGGCCCATCCTTTTTCCCTTTTCCCTGGGAAAGAAAACTCACCAGTCCAGGTTCCTGATGTCAGTTTGTAGGGCTCCCTTGGGTCTATCAGGGCAGCACAAGTTTGAGGTGGGGACAACTTTGGTCTGGGGTCCATCCTTCGATATAAGGATTTTTTGCAGTCAGGTCCTGGGCCAGGGGCCCCTGGGCACATCCTTTGTCCCTTTTCCCTGGGAAAGAAAACTCACAGGTCCAGGTTCCTGATGTCAGTTTGTAGGGCTCCCTTGGGTCTATCAGGGCAGCACAAGTTTGAGGTGGGGACAACTTTGGTCTGGGGTCCATCCTTCGATATAAGGATTTTTTGCAGTCAGGTCCTGGGCCAGGGACCCCTGGGCACATCCTTTGGCCATTATCCCTGGGAAAGAAAACTCACAGGACCAGATTCCTGATGTCAGTTTGTAGGGCTCCCTTGGGTCTATCAGGGCAGTACAAGTTTGAGGTGGGGACAATATTGGTCTGGGGTCCATCCTTCGATATAAGGATTTTTTGCAGTCAGGACCTGGGCCAGGGCCAGGGACCCATGGGCACATCCTTTGTCCCTTTTCCCTGGGAAAGAAAACTCACAGGTCCAGGTTCCTGATGTCAGTTTGTAGGGCTCCCTTGGGTCTATCAGGGCAGCACAAGTTTGAGATGGGGACAATTTTGGTCTGGGGTCCATTCTTCGATATAAGGATTTTTTGCAGTCAGGTCCCAGTCCTGGAGCCCCTGGGCACACGCTTTGTCCCTTTTCCCTGGGAAAGAAAACTCACAGGTCCAGGTTCCTGATGTCAGTTTGTAGGGCTCTCTTGGGTCTATCAGGGCAGCACAAGATTGAGGTGGGGACAACTTTGGTCTGGGGTCCATCCTTCGATATAAGGATTTTTTGCAGTCAGGTCCTGGGCCAGGGGCCCCTGGGCACATCCTTTGTCCTTTTTCCCTTGGAAAGAAAACTCACAGGTCCAGGTTCCTGATGTCAGTTTGTAGGGCTCCCTTGGGTCTATCAGGGCAGCACAAGTTTGAGGTGGGGACAACTTTGGTCTGGGGTCCATCCTTCGATATATAAGGACTTTTTGCAGTCAGGTCCCAGCCCAGGGGTTCCTGGGCACATCCTTTGTCTCTTTTCCCTGGGAGAGAAAACTCACCAGTCCAGGTTCCTGATGTCAGTTTGTAGGGCTCCCTTGGGTCTATCAGGGCAGCACAAGTTTGAGGTGGGGACAACTTTGGTCTGGGGTCCATCCTTCGATATAAGGACTTTTTGCAGTCTGGTCCCAGCCCTGGGGCCCCTTGGAACATCCTTTGTCCCTTTTCCCTGGGAAAGAAAACTCACCAGTCCAGGTTCCTGATGTCAGTTTGTAGGGCTCCCTTGGGTCTATCAGGGCAGCACAAGTTTGAGGTGGGGACAACTTTGGTCTGGGGTCCATCCTTCGATATAAGGATTTTTTGCAATCAGGTCCTGGGCCAGGGGCCCCTGGGCACAACCTTTGTCCCTTTTCCCTGGGAAAGAAAACTCACAGGTCCAGGTTCCTGATGTCAGTTTGTAGGGCTCCCTTGGGTCTATCAGGGCAGCACAAGTTTAAGGTGGGAACAACTTTGGTCTGGGGTCCATCCTTTGATATAAGGATTTTTTGCAATCAGGTTGCGGGCCAGGGGCCCCTGGGCACATCCTTTGTCCCTTTTCCCTGGGAAAGAAAACTCACCAGTCCAGGTTCCTGCTGTCAGTTTGTAGGGCTCCCTTGGGTCTATCAGGGCAGCACAAGTTTGAGGTGGGGACAACTTTGGTCTGGGGTCCATCCTTCGATATAAGGACTTTTTCAGTCAGGTCCGGGGCCTGGGGCCCCTGGGCACATCCTTTGTCCCTTTTCCCTGGGAAAGAAAACTCACCAGTCCAGGTTCCTGATGTCAGTTTGTAGGGCTCCCTTGGGTCTATCAGGGCAGCACAAGTTTAAGGTGGGAACAACTTTGGTCTGGGGTCCATCCTTCGATATAAGGATTTTTTGCAGTCAGGTTGCGGGCCAGGGGCCCCTGGGCACATCCTTTGTCCCTTTTCCCTGGGAAAGAAAACTCACAGGTCCAGGTTCCTGATGTCAGTTTGTAGGGCTCCCTTGGGTCTATCAGGGCAGCACAAGTTTGAGGTGGGGACAACTTGGTCTGTGATCCATTCTTCGATATAAGGATTTTTTGCAGTCAGGTCCTGGGCCAGGGGTCCCTGGGCACATGCTTTGCCTCTTTTCCCTGGGAAAGAAAACTCACAGGTCCAGGTTCCTGATGTCAGTTTGTAGGGCTCCCTTGGGTCTATCAGGGCAGCACAAGTTTGAGGTGGGGACAACTTTGGTCTGGGGTCCATCCTTCGATATAAGGATTTTTTGCAGCCAGGGCCCAGCCCAGGGGCCCCTGGGCACATCCTTTGTCCCTTTTCCCTGGGAAAGAAAACTCACAGGTCCAGGTTCCTGATGTCACTTTGTAGGGCTCCCTTGGGTCTATCAGGGCAGCACAAGTTTGAGGTGGGGACAACTTTGGTCTGTGATCCATTCTTCGATATAAGCATTTTTTGCAGTCAGGTCCTGGGCCAGGGGTCCCTGGGCACATGCTTTGCCCCTTTTCCCTGGGAAAGAAAACTCACAGGTCCAGGTTCCTGATGTCAGTTTGTAGGGCTCCCTTGGGTCTATCAGGGCAGCACAAGTTTGAGGTGGGGACAACTTTGGTCTGTGATCCATCCTTCGATATAAGGATTTTTTGCAGTCAGGTCCTGGGCCAGGGGTCCCTGGGCACATGCTTTGTCCCTTTTCCCTGGGAAAGAAAACTCACACGTCCAGGTTCCTGATGTCAGTTTGTAGGGCTCCCTTGGGTCTATCAGGGCAGCACAAGTTTGAGGTGGGGACAACTTTGGTCTGTGATCCATCCTTTGATATAAGGATTTTTTGCAGCCAGGGCCCAGCCCAGGGTCCCCTGGGCACATCCTTTGTCCCTTTTCCCTGGGAAAGAAAACTCACAGGTCCAGGTTCCTGATGTCAGTTTGTAGGGCTCTCTTGGGTCTATTAAGGCAGCACAATTTTGAGGTGGGGACAACATCGGTCTAGGGTCCTTCCTTCGATATAAGGATTTTGTGAAGAAAGGTCCTGAGGCAGGGGCCCATGGGCCCATCCTTTTTCCCTTTTCCCTGGGAAAGAAAACTCACCAGTCCAGGTTCCTGATGTCAGTTTGTAGGGCTCCCTTGGGTCTATCAGGGCAGCACAAGTTTGAGGTGGGGACAACTTTGGTCTGGGGTCCATCCTTCGATATAAGGATTTTTTGCAGTCAGGTCCTGGGCCAGGGGCCCCTGGGCACATCCTTTGTCCCTTTTCCCTGGGAAAGAAAACTCACAGGTCCAGGTTCCTGATGTCAGTTTGTAGGGCTCCCTTGGGTCTATCAGGGCAGCACAAGTTTGAGGTGGGGACAACTTTGGTCTGGGGTCCATCCTTCGATATAAGGATTTTTTGCAGTCAGGTCCTGGGCCAGGGACCCCTGGGCACATCCTTTGGCCATTATCCCTGGGAAAGAAAACTCACAGGACCAGATTCCTGATGTCAGTTTGTAGGGCTCCCTTGGGTCTATCAGGGCAGTACAAGTTTGAGGTGGGGACAATATTGGTCTGGGGTCCATCCTTCGATATAAGGATTTTTTGCAGTCAGGACCCAGTCCTGGAGCCCCTGGGCACACGCTTTGTCCCTTTTCCCTGGGAAAGAAAACTCACAGGTCCAGGTTCCTGATGTCAGTTTGTAGGGCTCTCTTGGGTCTATCAGGGCAGCACAAGATTGAGGTGGGGACAACTTTGGTCTGGGGTCCATCCTTCGATATAAGGATTTTTTGCAGTCAGGTCCTGGGCCAGGGGCCCCTGGGCACATCCTTTGTCCTTTTTCCCTTGGAAAGAAAACTCACAGGTCCAGGTTCCTGATGTCAGTTTGTAGGGCTCCCTTGGGTCTATCAGGGCAGCACAAGTTTGAGGTGGGGACAACTTTGGTCTGGGGTCCATCCTTCGATATATAAGGACTTTTTGCAGTCAGGTCCCAGCTCAGGGGTTCCTGGGCACATCCTTTGTCTCTTTTCCCTGGGAGAGAAAACTCACCAGTCCAGGTTCCTGATGTCAGTTTGTAGGGCTCCCTTGGGTCTATCAGGGCAGCACAAGTTTGAGGTGGGGACAACTTTGGTCTGGGGTCCATCCTTCGATATAAGGACTTTTTGCAGTCTGGTCCCAGCCCTGGGGCCCCTGGGCACATCCTTTGTCCCTTTTCCCTGGGAAAGAAAACTCACCAGTCCAGGTTCCTGATGTCAGTTTGTAGGGCTCCCTTGGGTCTATCAGGGCAGCACAAGTTTGAGGTGGGGACAACTTTGGTCTGGGGTCCATCCTTCGATATAAGGATTTTTTGCAATCAGGTCCTGGGCCAGGGGCCCCTGGGCACAACCTTTGTCCCTTTTCCCTGGGAAAGAAAACTCACAGGTCCAGGTTCCTGATGTCAGTTTGTAGGGCTCCCTTGGGTCTATCAGGGCAGCACAAGTTTAAGGTGGGAACAACTTTGGTCTGGGGTCCATCCTTCGATATAAGGATTTTTTGCAATCAGGTTGCGGGCCAGGGGCCCCTGGGCACATCCTTTGTCCCTTTTCCCTGGGAAAGAAAACTCACCAGTCCAGGTTCCTGATGTCAGTTTGTAGGGCTCCGTTGGGTCTATCAGGGCAGCACAAGTTTGAGGTGGGGACAACTTTGGTCTGTGATCCATCCTTCGATATAAGGATTTTTTGCAGTCAGGTCCTGGGCCAGGGGTCCCTGGGCACATGCTTTGCCCTTTTTCCCTGGGAAAGAAAACTCACACGTCCAGGTTCCTGATGTCAGTTTGTAGGGCTCCCTTGGGTCTATCAGGGCAGCACAAGTTTAATGTGGGCACAACTTTGGTCTGGGGTCCATCCTTCGATATATGGATTTTTTGCAGTCAGGTTGCGGGCCAGGGGCCCCTGGGCACATCCTTTGTCCCTTTTCCCTGGGAAAGAAAACTCACCAGTCCAGGTTCCTGCTGTCAGTTTGTAGGGCTCCCTTGGGTCTATCAGGGCAGCACAAGTTTGAGGTGGGGACAACTTCGGTCTGGGGTCCATCCTTCGATATAAGGACTTTTTCAGTCAGGTCCGGGGCCTGGGGCCCCTGGGCACATCCTTTGTCCCTTTTCCCTGGGAAAGAAAACTCACCAGTCCAGGTTCCTGATGTCAGTTTGTACGGCTCCCTTGGGTCTATCAGGGCAGCACAAGTTTAAGGTGGAGACAACTTTGGTCTGGGGTCCATCCTTCGATATAAGGATTTTTTGCAGTCAGGTTGCGGGCCAGGGGCCCCTGGGCACATCCTTTGTCCCTTTTCCCTGGGAAAGAAAACTCACAGGTCCAGGTTCCTGATGTCAGTTTGTAGGGCTCCCTTGGGTCTATCAGGGCAGCACAAGTTTGAGGTGGGGACAACTTGGTCTGTGATCCATTCTTCGATATAAGGATTTTTTGCAGTCAGGTCCTGGGCCAGGGGTCCCTGGGCACATGCTTTGCCTCTTTTCCCTGGGAAAGAAAACTCACAGGTCCAGGTTCCTGATGTCAGTTTGTAGGGCTCCCTTGGGTCTATCAGGGCAGCACAAGTTTGAGGTGGGGACAACTTTGGTCTGGGGTCCATCCTTCGATATAAGGATTTTTTGCAGCCAGGGCCCAGCCCAGGGGCCCCTGGGCACATCCTTTGTCCCTTTTCCCTGGGAAAGAAAACTCACAGGTCCAGGTTCCTGATGTCAGTTTGTAGGGCTCCCTTGGGTCTATCAGGGCAGCACAAGTTTGAGGTGGGGACAACTTTGGTCTGTGATCCATTCTTCGATATAAGGATTTTTTGCAGTCAGGTCCTGGGCCAGGGGTCCCTGGGCACATGCTTTGCCCCTTTTCCCTGGGAAAGAAAACTCACAGGTCCAGGTTCCTGATGTCAGTTTGTAGGGCTCCCTTGGGTCTATCAGGGCAGCACAAGTTTGAGGTGGGGACAACTTTGGTCTGGGATCCATCCTTCGATATAAGGATTTTTTGTAGTCAGGTCCTGGGCCAGGGGCCCCTGGGCACATGCTTTGCCCCTTTTACCTGGGAAAGAAAACTCACCAGTCCAGGTTCCTGATGTCAGTTTGTAGGGCTCCCTTGGGTCTATCAGGGCAGCACAAGTTTGAGGTGGGGACAACTTTGGTCTGTGATCCATCCTTCGATATAAGGATTTTTTGCAGTCAGGTCCTGGGCCAGGGGTCCCTGGGCACATGCTTTGTCCCTTTTCCCTGGGAAAGAAAACTCACACGTCCAGGTTCCTGATGTCAGTTTGTAGGGCTCCCTTGGGTCTATCAGGGCAGCACAAGTTTGAGGTGGGGACAACTTTGGTCTGGGGTCCATCCTTCGATATAAGGATTTTTTGCAGCCAGGGCCCAGCCCAGGGACCCCTAGGCACATCCTTTGGCCATTTTCCCTGGGAAAGAAAACTCACAGGTCCAGGTTCCTGATGTCAGTTTGTAGGGCTCTCTTGGGTCTATCAAGCAGCACAATTTTGAGGTGGGGAAAACATCGGTCTAGGGTCCTTCCTTCGATATAAGGATTTTTTGCAGTCAGGCCCCAGCCCAAAGGCCCCTGGGCTCATCCTTTGGCCATTTTCCCTGGGAAATTAAACTCACAGGACCAGGTTCCTGATGTCAGTTTGTAGGGCTCCCTTGGGTCTATCAGGGCAGCACAAGTTTGATGTGGGGACAACTTTGGTCTGGGGTCCATCCTTCGATATATGGATTTTTTGCAGTCAGGTCCCGCGCCAGGGGACCATGGGCACATCTTTTGTCCCTTTTCCCTGGGAAAAAAAACTCACAGGTCCAGGTTCCTGATGTCAGTTTGTAGGGCTCCCTTGGGTCTATCAGGGCAGCACAAGTTTGAGGTGGGGACAACTTTGGTCTGGGGTCCATCCTTCGATATAAGGATTTTTTGCAGTCAGGTCCTGGGCCAGGGGCCCCTGGGCACATCCTTTGTCCCTTTTCCCTGGGAAAGAAAACTCACAGGTCCAGGTTCCTGATGTCAGTTTGTAGGGCTCCCTTGGGTCTATCAGGGCAGCACAAGTTTGAGGTGGGGACAACTTTGGTCTGGGGTCCATCCTTCGATATAAGGATTTTTTGCAGTCAGGTCCTCGGCCAAGGACCCCTGGGCACATCCTTTGGCCATTATCCCTGGGAAAGAAAACTCACAGGACCAGATTCCTGATGTCAGTTTGTAGGGCTCCCTTGGGTCTATCAGGGCAGCACAAGTTTGAGGTGGGGACAACTTTGGTCTGGGGTCCATCCTTCGATATAAGGATTTTTTGCAGTCAGGACCTGGGCCAGGGCCAGGGACCCATGGGCACATCCTTTGTCCCTTTTCCCTGGGAAAGAAAACTCACAGGTCCAGGTTCCTGATGTCAGTTTGTAGGGCTCCCTTGGGTCTATCAGGGCAGCACAAGTTTGAGATGGGGACAATTTTGGTCTGGGGCCCATTCTTCGATATAAGGATTTTTTGCAGTCAGGTCCCAGTCCTGGAGCCCCTGGGCACACGCTTTGTCCCTTTTCCCTGGGAAAGAAAACTCACAGGTCCAGGTTCCTGATGTCAGTTTGTAGGGCTCTCTTGGGTCTATCAGGGCAGCACAAGATTGAGGTGGGGACAACTTTGGTCTGGGGTCCATCCTTCGATATAAGGATTTTTTGCAGTCAGGTCCTGGGCAAGGGGCCCCTGGGCACATCCTTTGTCCCTTTTCCCTGGGAAAGAAAACTCACCAGTCCAGGTTCCTGATGTCAGTTTGTAGGGCTCCCTTGGGTCTATCAGGGCAGCACAAGTTTGAGGTGGGGACAACTTTGGTCTGTGATCCATCCTTTGATATAAGGATTTTTTGCAGCCAGGTCCCAGCCCTGGGGCCCCTGGGCACATCCTTTGTCCCTTTTCCCTGGGAAAGAAAACTCACCAGTCCAGGTTCCTGATGTCAGTTTGTAGGGCTCCCTTGGGTCTATCAGGGCAGCACAAGTTTGAGGTGGGGACAACTTTGGTCTGGGGTCCATCCTTCGATATAAGGATTTTTTGCAATCAGGTCCTGGGCCAGGGGCCCCTGGGCACAACCTTTGTCCCTTTTCCCTGGGAAAGAAAACTCACAGGTCCAGGTTCCTGATGTCAGTTTGTAGGGCTCCCTTGGGTCTATCAGGGCAGCACAAGTTTAAGGTGGGGACAACTTTGGTCTGGGGTCCATCCTTCGATATAAGGATTTTTTGCAATCAGGTTGCGGGCCAGGGGCCCCTGGGCACATCCTTTGTCCCTTTTCCCTGGGAAAGAAAACTCACCAGTCCAGGTTCCTGATGTCAGTTTGTAGGGCTCCCTTGGGTCTATCAGGGCAGCACAAGTTTGAGGTGGGGACAACTTTGGTCTGTGATCCATCCTTCGATATAAGGATTTTTTGCAGTCAGGTCCTGGGCCAGGGGTCCCTGGGCACATGCTTTGCCCTTTTTCCCTGGGAAAGAAAACTCACACGTCCAGGTTCCTGATGTCAGTTTGTAGGGCTCCCTTGGGTCTATCAGGGCAGCACAAGTTTAAGGTGGGCACAACTTTGGTCTGGGGTCCATCCTTCGATATATGGATTTTTTGCAGTCAGGTTGCGGGCCAGGGGCCCCTGGGCACATCCTTTGTCCCTTTTCCCTGGGAAAGAAAACTCACCAGTCCAGGTTCCTGCTGTCAGTTTGTAGGGCTCCCTTGGGTCTATCAGGGCAGCACAAGTTTGAGGTGGGGACAACTTCGGTCTGGGGTCCATCCTTCGATATAAGGACTTTTTCAGTCAGGTCCGGGGCCTGGGGCCCCTGGGCACATCCTTTGTCCCTTTTCCCTGGGAAAGAAAACTCACCAGTCCAGGTTCCTGATGTCAGTTTGTACGGCTCCCTTGGGTCTATCAGGGCAGCACAAGTTTAAGGTGGAGACAACTTTGGTCTGGGGTCCATCCTTCGATATAAGGATTTTTTGCAGTCAGGTTGCGGGCCAGGGGCCCCTGGGCACATCCTTTGTCCCTTTTCCCTGGGAAAGAAAACTCACAGGTCCAGGTTCCTGATGTCAGTTTGTAGGGCTCCCTTGGGTCTATCAGGGCAGCACAAGTTTGAGGTGGGGACAACTTGGTCTGTGATCCATTCTTCGATATAAGGATTTTTTGCAGTCAGGTCCTGGGCCAGGGGTCCCTGGGCACATGCTTTGCCTCTTTTCCCTGGGAAAGAAAACTCACAGGTCCAGGTTCCTGATGTCAGTTTGTAGGGCTCCCTTGGGTCTATCAGGGCAGCACAAGTTTGAGGTGGGGACAACTTTGGTCTGGGGTCCATCCTTCGATATAAGGATTTTTTGCAGCCAGGGCCCAGCCCAGGGGCCCCTGGGCACATCCTTTGTCCCTTTTCCCTGGGAAAGAAAACTCACAGGTCCAGGTTCCTGATGTCACTTTGTAGGGCTCCCTTGGGTCTATCAGGGCAGCACAAGTTTGAGGTGGGGACAACTTTGGTCTGTGATCCATTCTTCGATATAAGGATTTTTTGCAGTCAGGTCCTGGGCCAGGGGTCCCTGGGCACATGCTTTGCCCCTTTTCCCTGGGAAAGAAAACTCACAGGTCCAGGTTCCTGATGTCAGTTTGTAGGGCTCCCTTGGGTCTATCAGGGCAGCACAAGTTTGAGGTGGGGACAACTTTGGTCTGGGATCCATCCTTCGATATAAGGATTTTTTGTAGTCAGGTCCTGGGCCAGGGGCCCCTGGGCACATGCTTTGCCCCTTTTACCTGGGAAAGAAAACTCACCAGTCCAGGTTCCTGATGTCAGTTTGTAGGGCTCCCTTGGGTCTATCAGGGCAGCACAAGTTTGAGGTGGGGACAACTTTGGTCTGTGATCCATCCTTCGATATAAGGATTTTTTGCAGTCAGGTTGCGGGCCAGGGGTCCCTGGGCACATGCTTTGTCCCTTTTCCCTGGGAAAGAAAACTCACACGTCCAGGTTCCTGATGTCAGTTTGTAGGGCTCCCTTGGGTCTATCAGGGCAGCACAAGTTTGAGGTGGGGACAACTTTGGTCTGTGATCCATCCTTCGATATAAGGATTTTTTGCAGCCAGGGCCCAGCCCAGGGGCCCCTGGGCACATCCTTTGGCCATTTTCCCTGGGAAAGAAAACTCACAGGTCCAGGTTCCTGATGTCAGTTTGTAGGGCTCTCTTGGGTCTATCAAGCAGCACAATTTTGAGGTGGGGAAAACATCGGTCTAGGGTCCTTCCTTCGATATAAGGATTTTTTGCAGTCAGGCCCCAGCCCAAAGGCCCCTGGGCTCATCCTTTGGCCATTTTCCCTGGGAAATTAAACTCACAGGACCAGGTTCCTGATGTCAGTTTGTAGGGCTCCCTTGGGTCTATCAGGGCAGCACAAGTTTGATGTGGGGACAACTTTGGTCTGGGGTCCATCCTTCGATATATGGATTTTTTGCAGTCAGGTCCCGCGCCAGGGGACCATGGGCACATCTTTTGTCCCTTTTCCCTGGGAAAAAAAACTCACAGGTCCAGGTTCCTGATGTCAGTTTGTAGGGCTCCCTTGGGTCTATCAGGGCAGCACAAGTTTGAGGTGGGGACAACTTTGGTCTGGGGTCCATCCTTCGATATAAGGATTTTTTGCAGTCAGGTCCTGGGCCGGGGGCCCCTGGGCACATCCTTTGTCCCTTTTCCCTGGGAAAAAAAACTCACAGGTCCAGGTTCCTGATGTCAGTTTGTAGGGCTCCCTTGGGTCTATCAGGGCAGCACAAGTTTGAGGTGGGGACAACTTTGGTCTGGGGTCCATCCTTCGATATAAGGATTTTTTGCAGTCAGGTCCTCGGCCAGGGACCCCTGGGCACATCCTTTGGCCATTATCCCTGGGAAAGAAAACTCACAGGACCAGATTCCTGATGTCAGTTTGTAGGGCTCCCTTGGGTCTATCAGGGCAGCACAAGTTTGAGGTGGGGACAACTTTGGTCTGGGGTCCATCCTTCGATATAAGGATTTTTTGCAGTCAGGACCTGGGCCAGGGCCAGGGACCCATGGGCACATCCTTTGTCCCTTTTCCCTGGGAAAGAAAACTCACAGGTCCAGGTTCCTGATGTCAGTTTGTAGGGCTCCCTTGGGTCTATCAGGGCAGCACAAGTTTGAGATGGGGACAATATTGGTCTGGGGTCCATTCTTCGATATAAGGATTTTTTGCAGTCAGGTCCCAGTCCTGGAGCCCCTGGGCACACGCTTTGTCCCTTTTCCCTGGGAAAGAAAACTCACAGGTCCAGGTTCCTGATGTCAGTTTGTAGGGCTCTCTTGGGTCTATCAGGGCAGCACAAGATTGAGGTGGGGACAACTTTGGTCTGGGGTCCATCCTTCGATATAAGGATTTTTTGCAGTCAGGTCCTGGGCAAGGGGCCCCTGGGCACATCCTTTGTCCTTTTTCCCTGGGAAAGAAAACTCACAGGTCCAGGTTCCTGATGTCAGTTTGTAGGGCTCCCTTGGGTCTATCAGGGCAGCACAAGTTTGAGGTGGGGACAACTTTGGTCTGGGGTCCATCCTTCGATATATAAGGACTTTTTGCAGTCAGGTCCCAGCCCAGGGGTTCCTGGGCACATCCTTTGTCTCTTTTCCCTGGGAGAGAAAACTCACCAGTCCAGGTTCCTGATGTCAGTTTGTAGGGCTCCCTTGGGTCTATCAGGGCAGCACAAGTTTGAGGTGGGGACAACTTTGGTCTGGGGTCCATCCTTCGATATAATGACTTTTTGCAGTCTGGTCCCAGCCCTGGGGCCCCTGGGCACATCCTTTGTCCCTTTTCCCTGGGAAAGAAAACTCACCAGTCCAGGTTCCTGATGTCAGTTTGTAGGGCTCCCTTGGGTCTATCAGGGCAGCACAAGTTTGAGGTGGGGACAACTTTGGTCTGTGATCCATCCTTTGATATAAGGATTTTTTGCAGCCAGGTCCCAGCCCTGGGGCCCCTGGGCACATCCTTTGTCCCTTTTCCCTGGGAAAGAAAACTCACCAGTCCAGGTTCCTGATGTCAGTTTGTAGGGCTCCCTTGGGTCTATCAGGGCAGCACAAGTTTGAGGTGGGGACAACTTTGGTCTGGGGTCCATCCTTCGATATAAGGATTTTTTGCAATCAGGTCCTGGGCCAGGGGCCCCTGGGCACAACCTTTGTCCCTTTTCCCTGGGAAAGAAAACTCACAGGTCCAGGTTCCTGATGTCAGTTTGTAGGGCTCCCTTGGGTCTATCAGGGCAGCACAAGTTTAAGGTGGGGACAACTTTGGTCTGGGGTCCATCCTTCGATATAAGGATTTTTTGCAATCAGGTTGCGGGCCAGGGGCCCCTGGGCACATCCTTTGTCCCTTTTCCCTGGGAAAGAAAACTCACCAGTCCAGGTTCCTGATGTCAGTTTGTAGGGCTCCCTTGGGTCTATCAGGGCAGCACAAGTTTGAGGTGGGGACAACTTTGGTCTGTGATCCATCCTTCGATATAAGGATTTTTTGCAGTCAGGTCCTGGGCCAGGGGTCCCTGGGCACATGCTTTGCCCTTTTTCCCTGGGAAAGAAAACTCACACGTCCAGGTTCCTGATGTCAGTTTGTAGGGCTCCCTTGGGTCTATCAGGGCAGCACAAGTTTAAGGTGGGCACAACTTTGGTCTGGGGTCCATCCTTCGATATATGGATTTTTTGCAGTCAGGTTGCGGGCCAGGGGCCCCTGGGCACATCCTTTGTCCCTTTTCCCTGGGAAAGAAAACTCACCAGTCCAGGTTCCTGCTGTCAGTTTGTAGGGCTCCCTTGGGTCTATCAGGGCAGCACAAGTTTGAGGTGGGGACAACTTCGGTCTGGAGTCCATCCTTCGATATAAGGACTTTTTCAGTCAGGTCCGGGGCCTGGGGCCCCTGGGCACATCCTTTGTCCCTTTTCCCTGGGAAAGAAAACTCACCAGTCCAGGTTCCTGATGTCAGTTTGTACGGCTCCCTTGGGTCTATCAGGGCAGCACAAGTTTAAGGTGGAGACAACTTTGGTCTGGGGTCCATCCTTCGATATAAGGATTTTTTGCAGTCAGGTTGCGGGCCAGGGGCCCCTGGGCACATCCTTTGTCCCTTTTCCCTGGGAAAGAAAACTCACAGGTCCAGGTTCCTGATGTCAGTTTGTAGGGCTCCCTTGGGTCTATCAGGGCAGCACAAGTTTGAGGTGGGGACAACTTGGTCTGTGATCCATTCTTCGATATAAGGATTTTTTGCAGTCAGGTCCTGGGCCAGGGGTCCCTGGGCACATGCTTTGCCTCTTTTCCCTGGGAAAGAAAACTCACAGGTCCAGGTTCCTGATGTCAGTTTGTAGGGCTCCCTTGGGTCTATCAGGGCAGCACAAGTTTGAGGTGGGGACAACTTTGGTCTGGGGTCCATCCTTCGATATAAGGATTTTTTGCAGCCAGGGCCCAGCCCAGGGGCCCCTGGGCACATCCTTTGTCCCTTTTCCCTGGGAAAGAAAACTCACAGGTCCAGGTTCCTGATGTCACTTTGTAGGGCTCCCTTGGGTCTATCAGGGCAGCACAAGTTTGAGGTGGGGACAACTTTGGTCTGTGATCCATTCTTCGATATAAGGATTTTTTGCAGTCAGGTCCTGGGCCAGGGGTCCCTGGGCACATGCTTTGCCCCTTTTCCCTGGGAAAGAAAACTCACAGGTCCAGGTTCCTGATGTCAGTTTGTAGGGCTCCCTTGGGTCTATCAGGGCAGCACAAGTTTGAGGTGGGGACAACTTTGGTCTGGGGTCCATCCTTCGATATAAGGATTTTTTGTAGTCAGGTCCTGGGCCAGGGGCCCCTGGGCACATGCTTTGCCCCTTTTACCTGGGAAAGAAAACTCACAGGACCAGGTTCCTGATGTCAGTTTGTAGGGCTCCCTTGGGTCTATCAGGGCAGCACAAGTTTGATGTGGGGACAACTTTGGTCTGGGGTCCATCCTTCGATATATGGATTTTTTGCAGTCAGGTCCCGCGCCAGGGGACCATGGGCACATCTTTTGTCCCTTTTCCCTGGGAAAAAAAACTCACAGGTCCAGGTTCCTGATGTCAGTTTGTAGGGCTCCCTTGGGTCTATCAGGGCAGCACAAGTTTGAGGTGGGGACAACTTTGGTCTGGGGTCCATCCTTCGATATAAGGATTTTTTGCAGTCAGGTCCTGGGCCGGGGGCCCCTGGGCACATCCTTTGTCCCTTTTCCCTGGGAAAGAAAACTCACAGGTCCAGGTTCCTGATGTCAGTTTGTAGGGCTCCCTTGGGTCTATCAGGGCAGCACAAGTTTGAGGTGGGGACAACTTTGGTCTGGGGTCCATCCTTCGATATAAGGATTTTTTGCAGTCAGGTCCTCGGCCAGGGACCCCTGGGCACATCCTTTGGCCATTATCCCTGGGAAAGAAAACTCACAGGACCAGATTCCTGATGTCAGTTTGTAGGGCTCCCTTGGGTCTATCAGGGCAGCACAAGTTTGAGGTGGGGACAACTTTGGTCTGGGGTCCATCCTTCGATATAAGGATTTTTTGCAGTCAGGACCTGGGCCAGGGCCAGGGACCCATGGGCACATCCTTTGTCCCTTTTCCCTGGGAAAGAAAACTCACAGGTCCAGGTTCCTGATGTCAGTTTGTAGGGCTCCCTTGGGTCTATCAGGGCAGCACAAGTTTGAGATGGGGACAATTTTGGTCTGGGGTCCATTCTTCGATATAAGGATTTTTTGCAGTCAGGTCCCAGTCCTGGAGCCCCTGGGCACACGCTTTGTCCCTTTTCCCTGGGAAAGAAAACTCACAGGTCCAGGTTCCTGATGTCAGTTTGTAGGGCTCTCTTGGGTCTATCAGGGCAGCACAAGATTGAGGTGGGGACAACTTTGGTCTGGGGTCCATCCTTCGATATAAGGATTTTTTGCAGTCAGGTCCTGGGCAAGGGGCCCCTGGGCACATCCTTTGTCCTTTTTCCCTGGGAAAGAAAACTCACAGGTCCAGGTTCCTGATGTCAGTTTGTAGGGCTCCCTTGGGTCTATCAGGGCAGCACAAGTTTGAGGTGGGGACAACTTTGGTCTGGGGTCCATCCTTCGATATATAAGGACTTTTTGCAGTCAGGTCCCAGCCCAGGGGTTCCTGGGCACATCCTTTGTCTCTTTTCCCTGGGAGAGAAAACTCACCAGTCCAGGTTCCTGATGTCAGTTTGTAGGGCTCCCTTGGGTCTATCAGGGCAGCACAAGTTTGAGGTGGGGACAACTTTGGTCTGGGGTCCATCCTTCGATATAATGACTTTTTGCAGTCTGGTCCCAGCCCTGGGGCCCCTGGGCACATCCTTTGTCTCTTTTCCCTGGGAGAGAAAACTCACCAGTCCAGGTTCCTGATATCAGTTTGTAGGGCTCCCTTGGGTCTATCAGGGCAGCACAAGATTGAGGTGGGGACAACTTTGGTCTGGGGTCCATCCTTCGATATAAGGATTTTTTGCAGTCAGGTTGCGGGCCAGGGGCCCCTGTGCACATCCTTTGTCCCTTTTCCCTGGGAAAGAAAACTCACCAGTCCAGGTTCCTGATGTCAGTTTGTAGGGCTCCCTTGGGTCTATCAGGGCAGCACAAGTTTGAGGTGGGGACAACTTTGGTCTGGGGTCCATCCTTCGATATAAGGATTTTTTGCAATCAGGTCCTGGGCCAGGGGCCCCTGGGCACAACCTTTGTCCCTTTTCCCTGGGAAAGAAAACTCACAGGTCCAGGTTCCTGATGTCAGTTTGTAGGGCTCCCTTGGGTCTATCAGGGCAGCACAAGTTTAAGGTGGGGACAACTTTGGTCTGGGGTCCATCCTTCGATATAAGGATTTTTTGCAATCAGGTTGCAGGCCAGGGGCCCCTGGGCACATCCTTTGTCCCTTTTCCCTGGGAAAGAAAACTCACCAGTCCAGGTTCCTGATGTCAGTTTGTAGGGCTCCCTTGGGTCTATCTGGGCAGCACAAGTTTGAGGTGGGGACAACTTTGGTCTGTGATCCATCCTTCGATATAAGGATTTTTTGCAGTCAGGTCCTGGGCCAGGGGTCCCTGGGCACATGCTTTGCCCTTTTTCCCTGGGAAAGAAAACTCACCAGTCCAGGTTCCTGATGTCAGTTTGTAGGGCTCCCTTGGGTCTATCAGGGCAGCACAAGTTTAAGGTGGGCACAACTTTGGTCTGGGGTCCATCCTTCGATATATGGATTTTTTGCAGTCAGGTTGCGGGCCAGGGGCCCCTGGGCACATCCTTTGTCCCTTTTCCCTGGGAAAGAAAACTCAGCAGTCCAGGTTCCTGATGTCAGTTTGTAGGGCTCCCTTGGGTCTATCAGGGCAGCACAAGTTTGAGGTGGGGACAACTTTGGTCTGGGGTCCATCCTTCGATATAATGACTTTTTGCAGTCTGGTCCCAGCCCTGGGGCCCCTGGGCACATCCTTTGTCCCTTTTCCCTGGGAAAGAAAACTCACCAGTCCAGGTTCCTGATGTCAGTTTGTAGGGCTCCCTTGGGTCTATCAGGGCAGCACAAGTTTGAGGTGGGGACAACTTTGGTCTGTGATCCATCCTTTGATATAAGGATTTTTTGCAGCCAGGTCCCAGCCCTGGGGCCCCTGGGCACATCCTTTGTCCCTTTTCCCTGGGAAAGAAAACTCACCAGTCCAGGTTCCTGATGTCAGTTTGTAGGGCTCCCTTGGGTCTATCAGGGCAGCACAAGTTTGAGGTGGGGACAACTTTGGTCTGGGGTCCATCCTTCGATATAAGGATTTTTTGCAATCAGGTCCTGGGCCAGGGGCCCCTAGGCACAACCTTTGTCCCTTTTCCCTGGGAAAGAAAACTCACAGGTCCAGGTTCCTGATGTCAGTTTGTAGGGCTCCCTTGGGTCTATCAGGGCAGCACAAGTTTAAGGTGGGGACAACTTTGGTCTGGGGTCCATCCTTCGATATAAGGATTTTTTGCAATCAGGTTGCGGGCCAGGGGCCCCTGGGCACATCCTTTGTCCCTTTTCCCTGGGAAAGAAAACTCACCAGTCCAGGTTCCTGATGTCAGTTTGTAGGGCTCCCTTGGGTCTATCAGGGCAGCACAAGTTTGAGGTGGGGACAACTTTGGTCTGTGATCCATCCTTCGATATAAGGATTTTTTGCAGTCAGGTCCTGGGCCAGGGGTCCCTGGGCACATGCTTTGCCCTTTTTCCCTGGGAAAGAAAACTCACACGTCCAGGTTCCTGATGTCAGTTTGTAGGGCTCCCTTGGGTCTATCAGGGCAGCACAAGTTTAAGGTGGGCACAACTTGGGTCTGGGGTCCATCCTTCGATATATGGATTTTTTGCAGTCAGGTTGCGGGCCAGGGGCCCCTGGGCACATCCTTTGTCCCTTTTCCCTGGGAAAGAAAACTCACCAGTCCAGGTTCCTGCTGTCAGTTTGTAGGGCTCCCTTGGGTCTATCAGGGCAGCACAAGTTTGAGGTGGGGACAACTTCGGTCTGGGGTCCATCCTTCGATATAAGGACTTTTTCAGTCAGGTCCGGGGCCTGGGGCCCCTGGGCACATCCTTTGTCCCTTTTCCCTGGGAAAGAAAACTCACCAGTCCAGGTTCCTGATGTCAGTTTGTAGGGCTCACTTTGGTCTATCAGGGCAGCACAAGTTTGAGGTGGGGACAACTTTGGTCTGGGGTCCATCCTTCGATATAAGGATTTTTTGCAGCCAGGGCCCAGCCCAGGGGCCCCTGGGCACATCCTTTGTCCCTTTTCCCTGGGAAAGAAAACTCACAGGTCCAGGTTCCTGCTGTCAGTTTGTAGGGCTCCCTTGGGTCTATCAGGGCAGCACAAGTTTGAGGTGGGGACAACTTTGGTCTGTGATCCATTCTTCGATATAAGGATTTTTTGCAGTCAGGTCCTGGGCCAGGGGTCCCTGGGCACATGCTTTGCCCCTTTTCCCTGGGAAAGAAAACTCACCAGTCCAGGTTCCTGATGTCAGTTTGTAGGGCTCCCTTGGGTCTATCAGGGCAGCACAAGTTTGAGGTGGGGACAACTTTGGTCTGTGATCCATCCTTCGATATAAGGATTTTTTGCAGTCAGGTCCTGGGCCAGGGGTCCCTGGGCACATGCTTTGTCCCTTTTCCCTGGGAAAGAAAACTCACACGTCCAGGTTCCTGATGTCAGTTTGTAGGGCTCCCTTGGGTCTATCAGGGCAGCACAAGTTTGAGGTGGGGACAACTTTGGTCTGGGGTCCATCCTTCGATATAAGGATTTTTTGCAGCCAGGGCCCAGCCCAGGGGCCCCTGGGCACATCCTTTGGCCATTTTCCCTGGGAAAGAAAACTCACAGGTCCAGGTTCCTGATGTCAGTTTGTAGGGCTCTCTTGGGTCTATCAAGCAGCACAATTTTGAGGTGGGGAAAACATCGGTCTAGGGTCCTTCCTTCGATATAAGGATTTTTTGCAGTCAGGCCCCAGCCCAGGGGCCCCTGGGCTCATCCTTTGGCCATTTTCCCTGGGAAATTAAACTCACAGGACCAGGTTCCTGATGTCAGTTTGTAGGGCTCCCTTGGGTCTATCAGGGCAGCACAAGTTTGATGTGGGGACAACTTTGGTCTGGGGTCCATCCTTCGATATATGGATTTTTTGCAGTCAGGTCCCGCGCCAGGGGACCATGGGCACATCTTTTGTCCCTTTTCCCTGGGAAAAAAAACTCACAGGTCCAGGTTCCTGATGTCAGTTTGTAGGGCTCCCTTGGGTCTATCAGGGCAGCACAAGTTTGAGGTGGGGACAACTTTGGTCTGGGGTCCATCCTTCGATATAAGGATTTTTTGCAGTCAGGTCCTGGGCCAGGGGCCCCTGGGCACATCCTTTGTCCCTTTTCCCTGGGAAAGAAAACTCACAGGTCCAGGTTCCTGATGTCAGTTTGTAGGGCTCCCTTGGGTCTATCAGGGCAGCACAAGTTTGAGGTGGGGACAAATTTGGTCTGGGGTCCAGCCTTCGATATAAGGATTTTTTGATGTCAGGTTCTGGGCCAGGGGCCCCTGGGCACATCCTTTGTCCCTTTTCCCTGGGAAAGAAAACTCACAGGTCCAGGTTCCTGATGTCAGTTTGTAGGGCTCTCTTGGGTCTATCAGGGCAGCACAAGTTTGAGGTGGGGAAAACTTTGGTCTACGGTCCATCCTTCGATAAAAGGATTTTTTGCAGTCAGGACCTGGGCCAGGGCCAGGGACCCATGGGCACATCCTTTGTCCCTTTTCCCTGGGAAAGAAAACTCACAGGTCCAGGTTCCTGATGTCAGTTTGTAGGGCTCCCTTGGGTCTATCAGGGCAGCACAAGTTTGAGGTGGGGACAACTTTGGTCTGGGGTCCATCCTTCGATATAAGGATTTTTTGCAGTCAGGTCCTGGGCCAGGGACCCCTGGGCACATCCTTTGGCCATTATCCCTGGGAAAGAAAACTCACAGGACCAGATTCCTGATGTCAGTTTGTAGGGCTCCCTTGGGTCTATCAGGGCAGTACAAGTTTGAGGTGGGGACAACTTTGGTCTGGGGTCCATCCTTCGATATAAGGATTTTTTGCAGTCAGGACCTGGGCCAGGGCCAGGGACCCATGGGCACATCCTTTGTCCCTTTTCCCTGGGAAAGAAAACTCACAGGTCCAGGTTCCTGATGTCAGTTTGTAGGGCTCCCTTGGGTCTATCAGGGCAGCACAAGTTTGAGATGGGGACAATTTTGGTCTGGGGTCCATTCTTCGATATAAGGATTTTTTGCAGTCAGGTCCCAGTCCTGGAGCCCCTGGGCACATCCTTTGTCCCTTTTCCCTGGGAAAGAAAACTCACAGGTCCAGGTTCCTGATGTCAGTTTGTAGGGCTCTCTTGGGTCTATCAGGGCAGCACAAGATTGAGGTGGGGACAACTTTGGTCTGGGGTCCATCCTTCGATATAAGGATTTTTTGCAGTCAGGTCCTGGGCCAGGGGCCCCTGGGCACATCCTTTGTAATTTTTCCCTTGGAAAGAAAACTCAGCAGTCCAGGTTCCTGATGTCAGTTTGTAGGGCTCCCTTGGGTCTATCAGGGCAGCACAAGTTTGAGGTGGGGACAACTTTGGTCTGGGGTCCATCCTTCGATATATAAGGACTTCTTGCAGTCAGGTCCCAGCCCAGGGGTTCCTGGGCACATCCTTTGTCTCTTTTCCCTGGGAGAGAAAACTCACCAGTCCAGGTTCCTGATGTCAGTTTGTAGGGCTCCCTTGGGTCTATCAGGGCAGCACAAGTTTGAGGTGGGGACAACTTTGGTCTGGGGTCCATCCTTCGATATAAGTATTTTTTGCAGTCAGGTCCTGGGCCAGGGGTCCCTGGGCACATGCTTTGCCCTTTTTCCCTGGGAAAGAAAACTCACACGTCCAGGTTCCTGATGTCAGTTTGTAGGGCTCCCTTGGGTCTATCAGGGCAGCACAAGTTTAATGTGGGCACAACTTTGGTCTGGGGTCCATCCTTCGATATATGGATTTTTTGCAGTCAGGTTGCGGGCCAGGGGCCCCTGGGCACATCCTTTGTCCCTTTTCCCTGGGAAAGAAAACTCACCAGTCCAGGTTCCTGCTGTCAGTTTGTAGGGCTCCCTTGGGTCTATCAGGGCAGCACAAGTTTGAGGTGGGGACAACTTC
Organism: Lonchura striata; assembly: GCF_050655825.1. Taxonomy (NCBI): domain Eukaryota; kingdom Metazoa; phylum Chordata; class Aves; order Passeriformes; family Estrildidae; genus Lonchura; species Lonchura striata. The sequence goes on along the minus strand of NC_140707.1, from coordinate 14,230,374 downwards.
GGTCTGGGGTCCATCCTTCGATATAAGGACTTTTTCAGTCAGGTCCGGGGCCTGGGGCCCCTGGGCACATCCTTTGTCCCTTTTCCCTGGGAAAGAAAACTCACCAGTCCAGGTTCCTGATGTCAGTTTGTACGGCTCCCTTGGGTCTATCAGGGCAGCACAAGTTTAAGGTGGAGACAACTTTGGTCTGGGGTCCATCCTTCGATATAAGGATTTTTTGCAGTCAGGTTGCGGGCCAGGGGCCCCTGGGCACATCCTTTGTCCCTTTTCCCTGGGAAAGAAAACTCACAGGTCCAGGTTCCTGATGTCAGTTTGTAGGGCTCCCTTGGGTCTATCAGGGCAGCACAAGTTTGAGGTGGGGACAACTTGGTCTGTGATCCATTCTTCGATATAAGGATTTTTTGCAGTCAGGTCCTGGGCCAGGGGTTCCTGGGCACATGCTTTGCCTCTTTTCCCTGGGAAAGAAAACTCACAGGTCCAGGTTCCTGATGTCAGTTTGTAGGGCTCCCTTGGGTCTATCAGGGCAGCACAAGTTTGAGGTGGGGACAACTTTGGTCTGGGGTCCATCCTTCGATATAAGGATTTTTTGCAGCCAGGGCCCAGCCCAGGGGCCCCTGGGCACATCCTTTGTCCCTTTTCCCTGGGAAAGAAAACTCACAGGTCCAGGTTCCTGATGTCACTTTGTAGGGCTCCCTTGGGTCTATCAGGGCAGCACAAGTTTGAGGTGGGGACAACTTTGGTCTGTGATCCATTCTTCGATATAAGGATTTTTTGCAGTCAGGTCCTGGGCCAGGGGTCCCTGGGCACATGCTTTGCCCCTTTTCCCTGGGAAAGAAAACTCACAGGTCCAGGTTCCTGATGTCAGTTTGTAGGGCTCCCTTGGGTCTATCAGGGCAGCACAAGTTTGAGGTGGGGACAACTTTGGTCTGGGATCCATCCTTCGATATAAGGATTTTTTGTAGTCAGGTCCTGGGCCAGGGGCCCCTGGGCACATGCTTTGCCCCTTTTACCTGGGAAAGAAAACTCACCAGTCCAGGTTCCTGATGTCAGTTTGTAGGGCTCCCTTGGGTCTATCAGGGCAGCACAAGTTTGAGGTGGGGACAACTTTGGTCTGTGATCCATCCTTCGATATAAGGATTTTTTGCAGTCAGGTCCTGGGCCAGGGGTCCCTGGGCACATGCTTTGTCCCTTTTCCCTGGGAAAGAAAACTCACACGTCCAGGTTCCTGATGTCAGTTTGTAGGGCTCCCTTGGGTCTATCAGGGCAGCACAAGTTTGAGGTGGGGACAACTTTGGTCTGGGGTCCATCCTTCGATATAAGGATTTTTTGCAGCCAGGGCCCAGCCCAGGGGCCCCTGGGCACATCCTTTGGCCATTTTCCCTGGGAAAGAAAACTCACAGGTCCAGGTTCCTGATGTCAGTTTGTAGGGCTCTCTTGGGTCTATCAAGCAGCACAAGATTGAGGTGGGGACAACTTTGGTCTGGGGTCCATCCTTCGATATAAGGATTTTTTGCAGTCAGGTTGCGGGCCAGGGGCCCCTGTGCACATCCTTTGTCCCTTTTCCATGGGAAAAAAAACTCACAGGTCCAGGTTCCTGATGTCAGTTTGTAGGGCTCCCTTGGGTCTATCAGGGCAGCACAAGTTTGATGTGGGGACAACTTTGGTCTGGGGTCCATCCTTCGATATATGGATTTTTTGCAGTCAGGTCCCGCGCCAGGGGACCATGGGCACATCTTTTGTCCCTTTTCCCTGGGAAAAAAAACTCACAGGTCCAGGTTCCTGATGTCAGTTTGTAGGGCTCCCTTGGGTCTATCAGGGCAGCACAAGTTTGAGGTGGGGACAACTTTGGTCTGGGGTCCATCCTTCGATATAAGGATTTTTTGCAGTCAGGTCCTGGGCCAGGGGCCCCTGGGCACATCCTTTGTCCCTTTTCCCTGGGAAAGAAAACTCACAGGTCCAGGTTCCTGATGTCAGTTTGTAGGGCTCCCTTGGGTCTATCAGGGCAGCACAAGTTTGAGGTGGGGACAACTTTGGTCTGGGGTCCATCCTTCGATATAAGGATTTTTTGCAGTCAGGTCCTCGGCCAGGGACCCCTGGGCACATCCTTTGGCCATTATCCCTGGGAAAGAAAACTCACAGGACCAGATTCCTGATGTCAGTTTGTAGGGCTCCCTTGGGTCTATCAGGGCAGCACAAGTTTGAGGTGGGGACAACTTTGGTCTGGGGTCCTTCCTTCGATATAAGGATTTTTTGCAGTCAGGACCTGGGCCAGGGCCAGGGACCCATGGGCACATCCTTTGTCGCTTTTCCCTGGGAAAGAAAACTCACAGGTCCAGGTTCCTGATGTCAGTTTGTAGGGCTCCCATGGGTCTATCAGGGCAGCACAAGTTTGAGATGGGGACAATTTTGGTCTGGGGTCCATTCTTCGATATAAGGATTTTTTGCAGTCAGGTCCCAGTCCTGGAGCCCCTGGGCACACGCTTTGTCCCTTTTCCCTGGGAAAGAAAACTCACAGGTCCAGGTTCCTGATGTCAGTTTGTAGGGCTCTCTTGGGTCTATCAGGGCAGCACAAGATTGAGGTGGGGACAACTTTGGTCTGGGGTCCATCCTTCGATATAAGGATTTTTTGCAGTCAGGTCCTGGGCCAGGGGCCCCTGGGCACATCCTTTGTCCTTTTTCCCTTGGAAAGAAAACTCACAGGTCCAGGTTCCTGATGTCAGTTTGTAGGGCTCCCTTGGGTCTATCAGGGCAGCACAAGTTTGAGGTGGGGACAACTTTGGTCTGGGGTCCATCCTTCGATATATAAGGACTTTTTGCAGTCAGGTCCCAGCCCAGGGGTTCCTGGGCACATCCTTTGTCTCTTTTCCCTGGGAGAGAAAACTCACCAGTCCAGGTTCCTGATGTCAGTTTGTAGGGCTCCCTTGGGTCTATCAGGGCAGCACAAGTTTGAGGTGGGGACAACTTTGGTCTGGGGTCCATCCTTCGATATAATGACTTTTTGCAGTCTGGTCCCAGCCCTGGGGCCCCTGGGCACATCCTTTGTCCCTTTTCCCTGGGAAAGAAAACTCACCAGTCCAGGTTCTTGATGTCAGTTTGTAGGGCTCCCTTGGGTCTATCAGGGCAGCACAAGTTTGAGGTGGGGACAACTTTGGTCTGTGATCCATCCTTTGATATAAGGATTTTTTGCAGCCAGGTCCCAGCCCTGGGGCCCCTGGGCACATCCTTTGTCCCTTTTCCCTGGGAAAGAAAACTCACCAGTCCAGGTTCCTGATGTCAGTTTGTAGGGCTCCCTTGGGTCTATCAGGGCAGCACAAGTTTGAGGTGGGGACAACTTTGGTCTGGGGTCCATCCTTCGATATAAGGATTTTTTGCAATCAGGTCCTGGGCCAGGGGCCCCTGGGCACAACCTTTGTCCCTTTTCCCTGGGAAAGAAAACTCACAGGTCCAGGTTCCTGATGTCAGTTTGTAGGGCTCCCTTGGGTCTATCAGGGCAGCACAAGTTTAAGGTGGGGACAACTTTGGTCTGGGGTCCATCCTTCGATATAAGGATTTTTTGCAATCAGGTTGCGGGCCAGGGGCCCCTGGGCACATCCTTTGTCCCTTTTCCCTGGGAAAGAAAACTCACAGGTCCAGGTTCCTGATGTCAGTTTGTAGGGCTCTCTTGGGTCTATCAAGCAGCACAATTTTGAGGTGGGGAAAACATCGGTCTAGGGTCCTTCCTTCGATATAAGGATTTTTTGCAGTCAGGCCCCAGCCCAGGGGCCCCTGGGCTCATCCTTTGGCCATTTTCCCTGGGAAATTAAACTCACAGGACCAGGTTCCTGATGTCAGTTTGTAGGGCTCCCTTGGGTCTATCAGGGCAGCACAAGTTTGATGTGGGGACAACTTTGGTCTGGGGTCCATCCTTCGATATATGGATTTTTTGCAGTCAGGTCCCGCGCCAGGGGACCATGGGCACATCTTTTGTCCCTTTTCCCTGGGAAAAAAAACTCACAGGTCCAGGTTCCTGATGTCAGTTTGTAGGGCTCCCTTGGGTCTATCAGGGCAGCACAAGTTTGAGGTGGGGACAACTTTGGTCTGGGGTCCATCCTTCGATATAAGGATTTTTTGCAGTCAGGTCCTGGGCCAGGGGCCCCTGGGCACATCCTTTGTCCCTTTTCCCTGGGAAAGAAAACTCACAGGTCCAGGTTCCTGATGTCAGTTTGTAGGGCTCCCTTGGGTCTATCAGGGCAGCACAAGTTTGAGGTGGGGACAAATTTGGTCTGGGGTCCAGCCTTCGATATAAGGATTTTTTGATGTCAGGTTCTGGGCCAGGGGCCCCTGGGCACATCCTTTGTCCCTTTTCCCTGGGAAAGAAAACTCACAGGTCCAGGTTCCTGATGTCAGTTTGTAGGGCTCTCTTGGGTCTATCAGGGCAGCACAAGTTTGAGGTGGGGAAAACTTTGGTCTACGGTCCATCCTTCGATAAAAGGATTTTTTGCAGTCAGGACCTGGGCCAGGGCCAGGGACCCATGGGCACATCCTTTGTCCCTTTTCCCTGGGAAAGAAAACTCACAGGTCCAGGTTCCTGATGTCAGTTTGTAGGGCTCCCTTGGGTCTATCAGGGCAGCACAAGTTTGAGGTGGGGACAACTTTGGTCTGGGGTCCATCCTTCGATATAAGGATTTTTTGCAGTCAGGTCCTGGGCCAGGGACCCCTGGGCACATCCTTTGGCCATTATCCCTGGGAAAGAAAACTCACAGGACCAGATTCCTGATGTCAGTTTGTAGGGCTCCCTTGGGTCTATCAGGGCAGTACAAGTTTGAGGTGGGGACAACTTTGGTCTGGGGTCCATCCTTCGATATAAGGATTTTTTGCAGTCAGGACCTGGGCCAGGGCCAGGGACCCATGGGCACATCCTTTGTCCCTTTTCCCTGGGAAAGAAAACTCACAGGTCCAGGTTCCTGATGTCAGTTTGTAGGGCTCCCTTGGGTCTATCAGGGCAGCACAAGTTTGAGATGGGGACAATTTTGGTCTGGGGTCCATTCTTCGATATAAGGATTTTTTGCAGTCAGGTCCCAGTCCTGGAGCCCCTGGGCACATCCTTTGTCCCTTTTCCCTGGGAAAGAAAACTCACAGGTCCAGGTTCCTGATGTCAGTTTGTAGGGCTCTCTTGGGTCTATCAGGGCAGCACAAGATTGAGGTGGGGACAACTTTGGTCTGGGGTCCATCCTTCGATATAAGGATTTTTTGCAGTCAGGTCCTGGGCCAGGGGCCCCTGGGCACATCCTTTGTAATTTTTCCCTTGGAAAGAAAACTCAGCAGTCCAGGTTCCTGATGTCAGTTTGTAGGGCTCCCTTGGGTCTATCAGGGCAGCACAAGTTTGAGGTGGGGACAACTTTGGTCTGGGGTCCATCCTTCGATATATAAGGACTTCTTGCAGTCAGGTCCCAGCCCAGGGGTTCCTGGGCACATCCTTTGTGTCTTTTCCCTGGGAGAGAAAACTCACCAGTCCAGGTTCCTGATGTCAGTTTGTAGGGCTCCCTTGGGTCTATCAGGGCAGCACAAGTTTGAGGTGGGGACAACTTTGGTCTGGGGTCCATCCTTCGATATAAGGATTTTTTGCAGTCAGGTCCTGGGCCAGGGGTCCCTGGGCACATGCTTTGCCCTTTTTCCCTGGGAAAGAAAACTCACACGTCCAGGTTCCTGATGTCAGTTTGTAGGGCTCCCTTGGGTCTATCAGGGCAGCACAAGTTTAATGTGGGCACAACTTTGGTCTGGGGTCCATCCTTCGATATATGGATTTTTTGCAGTCAGGTTGCGGGCCAGGGGCCCCTGGGCACATCCTTTGTCCCTTTTCCCTGGGAAAGAAAACTCACCAGTCCAGGTTCCTGCTGTCAGTTTGTAGGGCTCCCTTGGGTCTATCAGGGCAGCACAAGTTTGAGGTGGGGACAACTTCGGTCTGGGGTCCATCCTTCGATATAAGGACTTTTTCAGTCAGGTCCGGGGCCTGGGGCCCCTGGGCACATCCTTTGTCCCTTTTCCCTGGGAAAGAAAACTCACCAGTCCAGGTTCCTGATGTCAGTTTGTACGGCTCCCTTGGGTCTATCAGGGCAGCACAAGTTTAAGGTGGAGACAACTTTGGTCTGGGGTCCATCCTTCGATATAAGGATTTTTTGCAGTCAGGTTGCGGGCCAGGGGCCCCTGGGCACATCCTTTGTCCCTTTTCCCTGGGAAAGAAAACTCACAGGTCCAGGTTCCTGATGTCAGTTTGTAGGGCTCCCTTGGGTCTATCAGGGCAGCACAAGTTTGAGGTGGGGACAACTTGGTCTGTGATCCATTCTTCGATATAAGGATTTTTTGCAGTCAGGTCCTGGGCCAGGGGTTCCTGGGCACATGCTTTGCCTCTTTTCCCTGGGAAAGAAAACTCACAGGTCCAGGTTCCTGATGTCAGTTTGTAGGGCTCCCTTGGGTCTATCAGGGCAGCACAAGTTTGAGGTGGGGACAACTTTGGTCTGGGGTCCATCCTTCGATATAAGGATTTTTTGCAGCCAGGGCCCAGCCCAGGGGCCCCTGGGCACATCCTTTGTCCCTTTTCCCTGGGAAAGAAAACTCACAGGTCCAGGTTCCTGATGTCACTTTGTAGGGCTCCCTTGGGTCTATCAGGGCAGCACAAGTTTGAGGTGGGGACAACTTTGGTCTGTGATCCATTCTTCGATATAAGGATTTTTTGCAGTCAGGTCCTGGGCCAGGGGTCCCTGGGCACATGCTTTGCCCCTTTTCCCTGGGAAAGAAAACTCACAGGTCCAGGTTCCTGATGTCAGTTTGTAGGGCTCCCTTGGGTCTATCAGGGCAGCACAAGTTTGAGGTGGGGACAACTTTGGTCTGGGATCCATCCTTCGATATAAGGATTTTTTGTAGTCAGGTCCTGGGCCAGGGGCCCCTGGGCACATGCTTTGCCCCTTTTACCTGGGAAAGAAAACTCACCAGTCCAGGTTCCTGATGTCAGTTTGTAGGGCTCCCTTGGGTCTATCAGGGCAGCACAAGTTTGAGGTGGGGACAACTTTGGTCTGTGATCCATCCTTCGATATAAGGATTTTTTGCAGTCAGGTCCTGGGCCAGGGGTCCCTGGGCACATGCTTTGTCCCTTTTCCCTGGGAAAGAAAACTCACACGTCCAGGTTCCTGATGTCAGTTTGTAGGGCTCCCTTGGGTCTATCAGGGCAGCACAAGTTTGAGGTGGGGACAACTTTGGTCTGGGGTCCATCCTTCGATATAAGGATTTTTTGCAGCCAGGGCCCAGCCCAGGGGCCCCTGGGCACATCCTTTGGCCATTTTCCCTGGGAAAGAAAACTCACAGGTCCAGGTTCCTGATGTCAGTTTGTAGGGCTCTCTTGGGTCTATCAAGCAGCACAAGATTGAGGTGGGGACAACTTTGGTCTGGGGTCCATCCTTCGATATAAGGATTTTTTGCAGTCAGGTTGCGGGCCAGGGGCCCCTGTGCACATCCTTTGTCCCTTTTCCCTGGGAAAAAAAACTCACAGGTCCAGGTTCCTGATGTCAGTTTGTAGGGCTCCCTTGGGTCTATCAGGGCAGCACAAGTTTGATGTGGGGACAACTTTGGTCTGGGGTCCATCCTTCGATATATGGATTTTTTGCAGTCAGGTCCCGCGCCAGGGGACCATGGGCACATCTTTTGTCCCTTTTCCCTGGGAAAAAAAACTCACAGGTCCAGGTTCCTGATGTCAGTTTGTAGGGCTCCCTTGGGTCTATCAGGGCAGCACAAGTTTGAGGTGGGGACAACTTTGGTCTGGGGTCCAGCCTTCGATATAAGGATTTTTTGCAGTCAGGTCCTGGGCCAGGGGCCCCTGGGCACATCCTTTGTCCCTTTTCCCTGGGAAAGAAAACTCACAGGTCCAGGTTCCTGATGTCAGTTTGTAGGGCTCCCTTGGGTCTATCAGGGCAGCACAAGTTTGAGGTGGGGACAACTTTGGTCTGGGGTCAATCCTTCGATATAAGGATTTTTTGCAGTCAGGTCCTCGGCCAGGGACCCCTGGGCACATCCTTTGGCCATTATCCCTGGGAAAGAAAACTCACAGGACCAGATTCCTGATGTCAGTTTGTAGGGCTCCCTTGGGTCTATCAGGGCAGCACAAGTTTGAGGTGGGGACAACTTTGGTCTGGGGTCCTTCCTTCGATATAAGGATTTTTTGCAGTCAGGACCTGGGCCAGGGCCAGGGACCCATGGGCACATCCTTTGTCGCTTTTCCCTGGGAAAGAAAACTCACAGGTCCAGGTTCCTCATGTCAGTTTGTAGGGCTCCCATGGGTCTATCAGGGCAGCACAAGTTTGAGATGGGGACAATTTTGGTCTGGGGTCCATTCTTCGATATAAGGATTTTTTGCAGTCAGGTCCCAGTCCTGGAGCCCCTGGGCACACGCTTTGTCCCTTTTCCCTGGGAAAGAAAACTCACAGGTCCAGGTTCCTGATGTCAGTTTGTAGGGCTCTCTTGGGTCTATCAGGGCAGCACAAGATTGAGGTGGGGACAACTTTGGTCTGGGGTCCATCCTTCGATATAAGGATTTTTTGCAGTCAGGTCCTGGGCCAGGGGCCCCTGGGCACATCCTTTGTCCTTTTTCCCTTGGAAAGAAAACTCACAGGTCCAGGTTCCTGATGTCAGTTTGTAGGGCTCCCTTGGGTCTATCAGGGCAGCACAAGTTTGAGGTGGGGACAACTTTGGTCTGGGGTCCATCCTTCGATATATAAGGACTTTTTGCAGTCAGGTCCCAGCCCAGGGGTTCCTGGGCACATCCTTTGTCTCTTTTCCCTGGGAGAGAAAACTCACCAGTCCAGGTTCCTGATGTCAGTTTGTAGGGCTCCCTTGGGTCTATCAGGGCAGCACAAGTTTGAGGTGGGGACAACTTTGGTCTGGGGTCCATCCTTCGATATAATGACTTTTTGCAGTCTGGTCCCAGCCCTGGGGCCCCTGGGCACATCCTTTGTCCCTTTTCCCTGGGAAAGAAAACTCACCAGTCCAGGTTCCTGATGTCAGTTTGTAGGGCTCCCTTGGGTCTATCAGGGCAGCACAAGTTTGAGGTGGGGACAACTTTGGTCTGTGATCCATCCTTTGATATAAGGATTTTTTGCAGCCAGGTCCCAGCCCTGGGGCCCCTGGGCACATCCTTTGTCCCTTTTCCCTGGGAAAGAAAACTCACCAGTCCAGGTTCCTGATGTCAGTTTGTAGGGCTCCCTTGGGTCTATCAGGGCAGCACAAGTTTGAGGTGGGGACAACTTTGGTCTGGGGTCCATCCTTCGATATAAGGATTTTTTGCAATCAGGTCCTGGGCCAGGGGCCCCTGGGCACAACCTTTGTCCCTTTTCCCTGGGAAAGAAAACTCACAGGTCCAGGTTCCTGATGTCAGTTTGTAGGGCTCCCTTGGGTCTATCAGGGCAGCACAAGTTTAAGGTGGGGACAACTTTGGTCTGGGGTCCATCCTTCGATATAAGGATTTTTTGCAATCAGGTTGCGGGCCAGGGGCCCCTGGGCACATCCTTTGTCCCTTTTCCCTGGGAAAGAAAACTCACCAGTCCAGGTTCCTGATGTCAGTTTGTAGGGCTCCGTTGGGTCTATCAGGGCAGCACAAGTTTGAGGTGGGGACAACTTTGGTCTGTGATCCATCCTTCGATATAAGGATTTTTTGCAGTCAGGTCCTGGGCCAGGGGTCCCTGGGCACATGCTTTGCCCTTTTTCCCTGGGAAAGAAAACTCACACGTCCAGGTTCCTGATGTCAGTTTGTAGGGCTCCCTTGGGTCTATCAGGGCAGCACAAGTTTAAGGTGGGCACAACTTTGGTCTGGGGTCCATCCTTCGATATATGGATTTTTTGCAGTCAGGTTGCGGGCCAGGGGCCCCTGGGCACATCCTTTGTCCCTTTTCCCTGGGAAAGAAAACTCACAGGTCCAGGTTCCTGCTGTCAGTTTGTAGGGCTCCCTTGGGTCTATCAGGGCAGCACAAGTTTGAGGTGGGGACAACTTCGGTCTGGGGTCCATCCTTCGATATAAGGACTTTTTCAGTCAGGTCCGGGGCCTGGGGCCCCTGGGCACATCCTTTGTCCCTTTTCCCTGGGAAAGAAAACTCACCAGTCCAGGTTCCTGATGTCAGTTTGTAGGGCTCACTTTGGTCTATCAGGGCAGCACAAGTTTGAGGTGGGGACAACTTTGGTCTGGGGTCCATCCTTCGATATAAGGATTTTTTGCAGCCAGGGCCCAGCCCAGGGGCCCCTGGGCACATCCTTTGTCCCTTTTCCCTGGGAAAGAAAACTCACAGGTCCAGGTTCCTGATGTCAGTTTGTAGGGCTCCCTTGGGTCTATCAGGGCAGCACAAGTTTGAGGTGGGGACAACTTTGGTCTGTGATCCATTCTTCGATATAAGGATTTTTTGCAGTCAGGTCCTGGGCCAGGGGTCCCTGGGCACATGCTTTGCCCCTTTTCCCTGGGAAAGAAAACTCACCAGTCCAGGTTCCTGATGTCAGTTTGTAGGGCTCCGTTGGGTCTATCAGGGCAGCACAAGTTTGAGGTGGGGACAACTTTGGTCTGTGATCCATCCTTCGATATAAGGATTTTTTGCAGTCAGGTCCTGGGCCAGGGGTCCCTGGGCACATGCTTTGCCCTTTTTCCCTGGGAAAGAAAACTCACACGTCCAGGTTCCTGATGTCAGTTTGTAGGGCTCCCTTGGGTCTATCAGGGCAGCACAAGTTTAAAGTGGGCACAACTTTGGTCTGGGGTCCATCCTTCGATATATGGATTTTTTGCAGTCAGGTTGCGGGCCAGGGGCCCCTGGGCACATCCTTTGTCCCTTTTCCCTGGGAAAGAAAACTCACAGGTCCAGGTTCCTGCTGTCAGTTTGTAGGGCTCCCTTGGGTCTATCAGGGCAGCACAAGTTTGAGGTGGGGACAACTTCGGTCTGGGGTCCATCCTTCGATATAAGGACTTTTTCAGTCAGGTCCGGGGCCTGGGGCCCCTGGGCACATCCTTTGTCCCTTTTCCCTGGGAAAGAAAACTCACCAGTCCAGGTTCCTGATGTCAGTTTGTAGGGCTCACTTTGGTCTATCAGGGCAGCACAAGTTTGAGGTGGGGACAACTTTGGTCTGGGGTCCATCCTTCGATATAAGGATTTTTTGCAGCCAGGGCCCAGCCCAGGGGCCCCTGGGCACATCCTTTGTCCCTTTTCCCTGGGAAAGAAAACTCACAGGTCCAGGTTCCTGATGTCAGTTTGTAGGGCTCCCTTGGGTCTATCAGGGCAGCACAAGTTTGAGGTGGGGACAACTTTGGTCTGTGATCCATTCTTCGATATAAGGATTTTTTGCAGTCAGGTCCTGGGCCAGGGGTCCCTGGGCACATGCTTTGCCCCTTTTCCCTGGGAAAGAAAACTCACAGGTCCAGGTTCCTGATGTCAGTTTGTAGGGCTCCCTTGGGTCTATCAGGGCAGCACAAGTTTGAGGTGGGGACAACTTTGGTCTGGGATCCATCCTTCGATATAAGGATTTTTTGTAGTCAGGTCCTGGGCCAGGGGCCCCTGGGCACATGCTTTGCCCCTTTTCCCTGGGAAAGAAAACTCACCAGTCCAGGTTCCTGATGTCAGTTTGTAGGGCTCCCTTGGGTCTATCAGGGCAGCACAAGTTTGAGGTGGGGACAACTTTGGTCTGTGATCCATCCTTCGATATAAGGATTTTTTGCAGTCAGGTCCTGGGCCAGGGGTCCCTGGGCACAAGCTTTGTCCCTTTTCCCTGGGAAAGAAAACTCACACGTCCAGGTTCCTGATGTCAGTTTGTAGGGCTCCCTTGGGTCTATCAGGGCAGCACAAGTTTGAGGTGGGGACAACTTTGGTCTGGGGTCCATCCTTCGATATAAGGATTTTTTGCAGCCAGGGCCCAGCCCAGGGGCCCCTGGGCACATCCTTTGGCCATTTTCCCTGGGAAAGAAAACTCACAGGTCCAGGTTCCTGATGTCAGTTTGTAGGGCTCTCTTGGGTCTATCAAGCAGCACAATTTTGAGGTGGGGAAAACATCGGTCTAGGGTCCTTCCTTCGATATAAGGATTTTTTGCAGTCAGGCCCCAGCCCAGGGGCCCCTGGGCTCATCCTTTGGCCATTTTCCCTGGGAAATTAAACTCACAGGACCAGGTTCCTGATGTCAGTTTGTAGGGCTCCCTTGGGTCTATCAGGGCAGCACAAGTTTGATGTGGGGACAACTTTGGTCTGGGGTCCATCCTTCGATATATGGATTTTTTGCAGTCAGGTCCCGCGCCAGGGGACCATGGGCACATCTTTTGTCCCTTTTCCCTGGGAAAAAAAACTCACAGGTCCAGGTTCCTGATGTCAGTTTGTAGGGCTCCCTTGGGTCTATCAGGGCAGCACAAGTTTGAGGTGGGGACAACTTTGGTCTGGGGTCCATCCTTCGATATAAGTATTTTTTGCAGTCAGGTCCTGGGCCAGGGGCCCCTGGGCACATCCTTTGTCCCTTTTCCCTGGGAAAGAAAACTCACAGGTCCAGGTTCCTGATGTCAGTTTGTAGGGCTCCCTTGGGTCTATCAGGGCAGCACAAGTTTGAGGTGGGGACAACTTTGGTCTGGGGTCCAGCCTTCGATATAAGGATTTTTTGATGTCAGGTTCTGGGCCAGGGGCCCCTGGGCACATCCTTTGTCCCTTTTCCCTGGGAAAGAAAACTCACAGGTCCAGGTTCCTGATGTCAGTTTGTAGGGCTCTCTTGGGTCTATCAGGGCAGCACAAGTTTGAGGTGGGGAAAACTTTGGTCTAGGGTCCATCCTTCGATAAAAGGATTTTTTGCAGTCAGGACCTGGGCCAGGGCCAGGGACCCATGGGCACATCCTTTGTCCCTTTTCCCTGGGAAAGAAAACTCACAGGTCCAGGTTCCTGATGTCAGTTTGTAGGGCTCCCTTGGGTCTATCAGGGCAGCACAAGTTTGAGGTGGGGACAACTTTGGTCTGGGGTCCATCCTTCGATATAAGGATTTTTTGCAGTCAGGTCCTGGGCCAGGGACCCCTGGGCACATCCTTTGGCCATTATCCCTGGGAAAGAAAACTCACAGGACCAGATTCCTGATGTCAGTTTGTAGGGCTCCCTTGGGTCTATCAGGGCAGTACAAGTTTGAGGTGGGGACAACTTTGGTCTGGGGTCCATCCTTCGATATAAGGATTTTTTGCAGTCAGGACCTGGGCCAGGGCCAGGGACCCATGGGCACATCCTTTGTCCCTTTTCCCTGGGAAAGAAAACTCACAGGTCCAGGTTCCTGATGTCAGTTTGTAGGGCTCCCTTGGGTCTATCAGGGCAGCACAAGTTTGAGATGGGGACAATTTTGGTCTGGGGTCCATTCTTCGATATAAGGATTTTTTGCAGTCAGGTCCCAGTCCTGGAGCCCCTGGGCACATCCTTTGTCCCTTTTCCCTGGGAAAGAAAACTCACAGGTCCAGGTTCCTGATGTCAGTTTGTAGGGCTCTCTTGGGTCTATCAGGGCAGCACAAGATTGAGGTGGGGACAACTTTGGTCTGGGGTCCATCCTTCGATATAAGGATTTTTTGCAGTCAGGTCCTGGGCCAGGGGTCCCTGGGCACATCCTTTGTAATTTTTCCCTTGGAAAGAAAACTCAGCAGTCCAGGTTCCTGATGTCAGTTTGTAGGGCTCCCTTGGGTCTATCAGGGCAGCACAAGTTTGAGGTGGGGACAATTTTGGTCTGGGGTCCATCCTTCGATATATAAGGACTTTTTGCAGTCAGGTCCCAGCCCAGGGGTTCCTGGGCACATCCTTTGTCTCTTTTCCCTGGGAGAGAAAACTCACCAGTCCAGGTTCCTGATGTCAGTTTGTAGGGCTCCCTTGGGTCTATCAGGGCAGCACAAGTTTGAGGTGGGGACAACTTTGGTCTGGGGTCCATCCTTCGATATAAGGATTTTTTGCAATCAGGTCCTGGGCCAGGGGCCCCTGGGCACAACCTTTGTCCCTTTTCCCTGGGAAAGAAAACTCACAGGTCCAGGTTCCTGATGTCAGTTTGTAGGGCTCCCTTGGGTCTATTAGGGCAGCACAAGTTTAAGGTGGGGACAACTTTGGTCTGGGGTCCATCCTTCGATATAAGGATTTTTTGCAATCAGGTTGCGGGCCAGGGGCCCCTGGGCACATCCTTTGTCCCTTTTCCCTGGGAAAGAAAACTCACCAGTCCAGGTTCCTGATGTCAGTTTGTAGGGCTCCCTTGGGTCTATCAGGGCAGCACAAGTTTGAGGTGGGGACAACTTTGGTCTGTGATCCATCCTTCGATATAAGGATTTTTTGCAGTCAGGTCCTGGGCCAGGGGTCCCTGGGCACATGCTTTGCCCCTTTTCCCTGGGAAAGAAAACTCACCAGTCCAGGTTCCTGATGTCAGTTTGTAGGGCTCCCTTGGATCTATCAGGGCAGCACAAGTTTAAGGTGGGGACAGCTTTGGTCTGGGGTCCATCCTTCGATATAAGGATTTTTTGCAGTCAGGTTGCGGGCCAGGGGCCCCTGGGCACATCCTTTGTCCCTTTTCCCTGGGAAAGAAAACTCACAGGTCCAGGTTCCTGATGTCAGTTTGTAGGGCTCCCTTGGGTCTATCAGGGCAGCACAAGTTTGAGGTGGGGACAACTTGGTCTGTGATCCATTCTTCGATATAAGGATTTTTTGCAGTCAGGTCCTGGGCCAGGGGTCCCTGGGCACATGCTTTGCCTCTTTTCCCTGGGAAAGAAAACTCACCAGTCCAGGTTCCTGATGTCAGTTTGTAGGGCTCCCTTGGGTCTATCAGGGCAGCACAAGTTTGAGGTGGGGACAACTTTGGTCTGGGGTCCATCCTTCGATATAAGGATTTTTTGCAGCCAGGGCCCAGCCCAGGGGCCCCTGGGCACATCCTTTGTCCCTTTTCCCTGGGAAAGAAAACTCACAGGTCCAGGTTCCTGATGTCACTTTGTAGGGCTCCCTTGGGTCTATCAGGGCAGCACAAGTTTGAGGTGGGGACAACTTTGGTCTGTGATCCATCCTTCGATATAAGGATTTTTTGCAGTCAGGTCCTGGGCCAGGGGTCCCTGGGCACATGCTTTGCCCCTTTTCCCTGGGAAAGAAAACTCACAGGTCCAGGTTCCTGATGTCAGTTTGTAGGGCTCCCTTGGGTCTATCAGGGCAGCACAAGTTTGAGGTGGGGACAACTTTGGTCTGGGGTCCATCCTTCGATATAAGGATTTTTTGTAGTCAGGTCCTGGGCCAGGGGCCCCTGGGCACATGCTTTGCCCCTTTTCCCTGGGAAAGAAAACTCACCAGTCCAGGTTCCTGATGTCAGTTTGTAGGGCTCCCTTGGGTCTATCAGGGCAGCACAAGTTTGAGGTGGGGACAACTTTGGTCTGTGATCCATCCTTCGATATAAGGATTTTTTGCAGTCAGGTCCTGGGCCAGGGGTCCCTGGGCACATGCTTTGTCCCTTTTCCCTGGGAAAGAAAACTCACACGTCCAGGTTCCTGATGTCAGTTTGTAGGGCTCCCTTGGGTCTATCAGGGCAGCACAAGTTTGAGGTGGGGACAAGTTTGGTCTGGGTTCCATCCTTCGATAAAAGGATTTTTTGCAGCCAGGGCCCAGCCCAGGGGCCCCTGGGCACATCCTTTGGCCATTTTCCCTGGGAAAGAAAACTCACAGGTCCAGGTTCCTGATGTTAGATTGTAGGGCTCTCTTGGGTCTATCAAGCAGCACAATTTTGAGGTGGGGAAAACATCGGTCTAGGGTCCTTGCTTTGATATAAGGATTTTTTGCAGTAAGGCCCCAGCCCAGGGGCCCCTGGGCTCATCCTTTGGCCATTTTCTTGGGAAAAAAACCTCACAGGACCAGGTTCCTGATGTCAGTTTGTAGGGCTCCCTTGGGTCTATCAGGGCAGCACAAGTTTGATGTGGGGACAACTTTGGTCTGGGGTCCATCCTTCGATATGAGGATTTTTTGAAGTCAGGGCCCAGCCCAGGGTCCCCTGGGCACATCCTTTGTCCCTTTATCCTGGGAAAAAAAACTCACCAGTCCAGGTTCCTGATGTCAGTTTGTAGGGCTCTCTTGGATCTATCAGGGCAGCACAAGTTTGTGGTGGGGACAACTTTGGTCTGGGGTCCATCCTTCGATATATAAGGACTTTTTGCAGTCAGGTCCCAGCCCAGGGGTTCCTGGGCACATCCTTTGTCCCTTTTCCCTGGGAAAGAAAACTCACAGGTCCAGGTTCCTGATGTCAGTTTGTAGGGCTCCCTTGGGTCTATCAGGGCAGCACAAGTTTGAGATAGGGACAATTTTGGTCTGGGGTCCATTCTTCGATATAAGGATTTTTTGCAGTCAGGTCCCTGCCCTGGAGCCCCTGGGCACATCCTTTGTCCTTTTTCCCTTGGAAAGAAAACTCACAGGTCCAGGTTCCTGATGTCAGTTTGTAGGGCTCCCTTGGGTCTATCAGGGCAGCACAAGTTTGAGGTGGGGACAACTTTGGTCTGTGGTCCATCCTTCGATATATAAGGACTTTTTGCAGTCAGGTCCCAGCCCAGGGGTTCCTGGGCACATCCTTTGTCTCTTTTCCCTGGGAGAGAAAACTCACCAGTCCAGGTTCCTGATGTCAGTTTGTAGGGCTCCCTTGGGTCTATCAGGGCAGCACAAGTTTGAGGTGGGGACAACTTTGGTCTGGGGTCCATCCTTTGATATAAGGACTTTTTGCAGTCAGGTCCCAGCCCTGGGGCCCCTGGGCACATCCTTTGTCCCTTTTCCCTGGGAAAGAAAACTCACGGGTCCAGGTTCCTGATGTCAGTTTGTAGGGCTCCCTTGGGTCTATCAGGGCAGCACAAGTTTGAGGTGGGGACAACTTTGGTCTGGGGTCCATCCTTCGATATATGGATTTTTTGCAATCAGGTCCTGGGCCAGGGGCCCCTGGGCACAACCTTTGTCCCTTTTCCCTGGGAAAGAAAACTCACAGGTCCAGGTTCCTGATGTCAGTTTGTAGGGCTCCCTTGGGTCTATCAGGGCAGCACAAGTTTAAGGTGGGGACAACTTTGGTCTGGGGTCCATCCTTCGATATAAGGATTTTTTGCAGTCAGGTTGCGGGCCAGGGGCCCCTGGGCACATCCTTTGTCCCTTTTCCCTGGAAAAGAAAACTCACGAGTCCAGGTTCCTGATGTCAGTTTGTAGGGCTCCCTTGGGTCTATCATGGCAGCACAAGTTTGAGGTGGGGACAACTTTGGTCTGTGATCCATTCTTCGATATAAGGATTTTTTGCAGTCAGGTCCTGGGCCCGGGGTCCCTCGGAACATGCTTTGCCCCTTTTCCCTGGGAAAGAAAACTCACAGGTCCAGGTTCCTGATGTCAGTTTGTAGGGCTCCCTTGGGTCTATCAGGGCAGCACAAGTTTGAGGTGGGGACAACTTTGGTCTGGGGTCCATCCTTCGATATAAGGATTTTTTGCAATAAGGTCCTGGGCCAGGGGCTCTTGGGCACAACCTTTGTCCCTTTTCCCTGGGAAAGAAAACTCACAGGTCCAGGTTCCTGATGTCAGTTTGTAAGGCTCCCTTGGGTCTATCAGGGCAGCACAAGTTTGAGGTGGGGACAACTTTGGTCTGGGGTCCATCCTTCGATATAAGGATTTTTTGCAGTCAGGTTGCGGGCAAGGGGCCCCTGGGCACATCCTTTGTCCCTTTTCCCTGGGAAAGAAAACTCACCAGTCCAGGTTCCTGATGTCAGTTTGTAGGGCTCCCTTGGGTCTATCAGGGCAGCACAAGTTTGAGGTGGGGACAACTTTGGTCTGTGATCCATTCTTCGATATAAGGATTTTTTGCAGTCAGGTCCTGGGCCAGGGGTCCCTGGGCACAAGCTTTGCGCCTTTTCCCTGGGAAAGAAAGCTCACACGTCCAGGTTCCTGATGTCAGTTTGTAGAGCTCCCTTGGGTCTATCAGGGCAGCACAAGTTTGAGATGGGGACAACTTCGGTCTGGGGTCCATCCTTCGATATAAGGACTTTTTGCAGTCAGGTCCCAGCCCTGGGGCCCCTGGGCACACCTTTTGTCCCTTTTCCCTGGGAAAGAAAACTCACAGGTCCAGGTTCCTGATGTCAGTTTGTAGGGCTCCCTTGGGTCTATCAGGGCAGCACAAGTTTGAGGTGGGGACAACTTTGGTCTGGGGTCCATCCTTCGATATAAGGATTTTTTGCAATCAGGTCCTTGGCCATGGGCCCCTGTGCACAACCTTTGTCCCTTTTCCCTGGGAAAGAAAACTCACAGGTCCAGGTTCCTGATGTCAGTTTGTAGGGCTCCCTTGGGTCTATCAGGGCAGCACAAGTTTGAGGTGGGGACAACTTTGGTCTGGGGTCCATCCTTCGATATAAGGACTTTTTGCAGTCAGGTCCCAGCCCTGGGGCCCCTGGGCACATCTTTTGTCCCTTTTCCCTGGGAAAGAAAACTCACAGGTCCAGGTTCCTGATGTCAGTTTGTAGGGCTCCCTTGGGTCTATCAGGGCAGCACAAGTTTGAGGTGGGGACAACTTTGGTCTGGGGTCCATCCTTCGATATAAGGATTTTTTGCAATCAGGTCCTGGGCCATGGGCCCCTGTGCACAACCTTTGTCCCTTTTCCCTGGGAAAGAAAACTCACAGGTCCAGGTTCCTGATGTCAGTTTGTAGGGCTCCCTTGGGTCTATCAGGGCAGCACAAGTTTAAGGTGGGGACAACTTTGGTCTGTGATCCATTCTTCGATATAAGGATTTTTTGCAGTCAGGTCCTGGGCCAGGGGTCCCTGGGCACATGCTTTGCCCCTTTTCCCTGGGAAAGAAAACTCACCAGTCCAGGTTCCTGATGTCAGTTTGTAGGGCTCCCTTGGGTCTATCAGGGCAGCACAAGTTTGAGGTGGGGACAACTTTGGTCTGGGGTCCATCCTTCGATATAAGGATTTTTTGCAGTCAGGCCCCAGCCCAGGGGCCCCTGGGCTCATCCTTTGGCCATTTTCCCTGGGAAAGAAAACTCACAGGTCCAGGTTCCTGATGTCAGTTTGTAGGGCTCCCTTGGATCTATCAGGGCAGCACAAGTTTGAGGTGGGGACAACTTTGGTCTGGGGTCCATCCTTCGATATAAGGATTTTTTGAAGTCAGGGCCCAGCCCAGGGTCCCCTGGGCACATCCTTTGTCCCTTTATCCTGGGAAAAAAAACTCACCAGTCCAGGTTCCTGATGTCAGTTTGTAGGGCTCTCTTGGATCTATCAGGGCAGCACAAGTTTGTGGTGGGGACAACTTTGGTCTGGTGTCCATCCTTCGATATATAGGGACTTTTTGCAGTCAGGTCCCAGCCCAGGGGTTCCTGGGCACATCCTTTGTCTCTTTTCCCTGGGAGAGAAAACTCACCAGTCCAGGTTCCTGATGTCAGTTTGTAGGGCTCCCTTGGGTCTATCAGGGCAGCACAAGATTGAGGTGGGGACAACTTTGGTCTGGGGTCCATCCTTCGATATAAGGATTTTTTGCAGTCAGGTTGCGGGCCAGGGGCCCCTGTGCAAATCCTTTGTCCCTTTTCCCTGGGAAAGAAAACTCACAGGTCCAGGTTCCTGATGTCAGTTTGTAGGGCTCCCTTGGGTCTATCAGGGCAGCACAAGTTTGAGGTGGGGACAACTTCGGTCTGGGGTCCATCCTTCGATATAAGGACTTTTTGCAGTCAGGTCCCAGCCCTGGGGCCCCTGGGCACATCCTTTGTCCCTTTTCCCTGGGAAAGAAAACTCACCAGTCCAGGTTCCTGATGTCAGTTTGTAGGGCTCCCTTGGGTCTATCAGGGCAGCACAAGTTTGAGGTGGGGACAACTTTGGTCTGGGGTCCATCCTTCGATATAAGGATTTTTTGCAATCAGGTCCTGGGCCAGGGGCCCCTGGGCACAACCTTTGTCCCTTTTCCCTGGGAAAGAAAACTCACAGGTCCAGGTTCCTGATGTCAGTTTGTAGGGCTCCCTTGGGTCTATCAGGGCAGCACAAGTTTAAGGTGGGGACAACTTTGGTCTGGGGTCCATCCTTCGATATAAGGATTTTTTGCAGTCAGGTTGCGGGCCAGGGGCCCCTGGGCACATCCTTTGTCCCTTTTCCCTGGGAAAGAAAACTCACCAGTCCAGGTTCCTGATGTCAGTTTGTAGGGCTCCCTTGGGTCTATCAGGGCAGCACAAGTTTGAGGTGGGGACAACTTCGGTCTGGGGTCCATCCTTCGATATAAGGACTTTTTGCAGTCAGGTCCCAGCCCTGAGGCCCCTGGGCACATCCTTTGTCCCTTTTCCCTGGGAAAGAAAACTCACAGGTCCAGGTTCCTGATGTCAGTTTGTAGGGCTCCCTTGGGTCTATCAGGGCAGCACAAGTTTGAGGTGGGGACAACTTTGGTCTGTGATCCATTCTTCGATATAAGGATTTTTTGCAGTCAGGTCCTGGGCCAGGGGTCCCTGGGCACATGCTTTGCCCCTTTTCCCTGGGAAAGAAAACTCACACGTCCAGGTTCCTGATGTCAGTTTGTAGGGCTCCCTTGGGTCTATCAGGGCAGCACAAGTTTGAGGTGGGGACAACTTTGGTCTGGGGTCCATCCTTCGATATAAGGATTTTTTGCAGCCAGGGCCCAGCCCAGGGGCCCCTGGGCACATCCTTTGTCCCTTTTCCCTGGGAAAGAAAACTCACAGGTCCAGGTTCCTGATGTCAGTTTGTAGGGCTCTCTTGGGTCTATCAGGGCAGCACAATTTTGAGGTGGGGACAACATCGGTCTAGGGTCCTTCCTTCGATATAAGGATTTTTTGCAGTCGGGCCCCAGCCCAGGGGCCCCTGGGCTCATCCTTTGGCCATTTTCCCTGGGAAAGAATACTCACCAGTCCAGGTTCCTGATGTCAGTTTGTAGGGCTCCCTTGGGTCTATCAGGGCAGCACAAGTTTGAGGTGGGGACAACTTTCGTCTAGGGTCCATCCTTCGATATAAGGATTTTTTGCAGTCAGGTCCCGGGCCAGGGGCCCCTGGGCACATCCTTTGTCCCTTTTCCCTGGGAAAGAAAACTCACAGGTCCAGGTTCCTGATGTCAGTTTGTAGGGCTCTTTTGGGTGTAACATGGCAGCACAAGTTTGAGGTGGGGACAACTTTGGTCTGGGGTCTATCCTTCGATATAAGGATTTTTTGCAGTCAGGTCCTTGGCCAGGGGCCCCTGGGCACATGCTTTGTCCCTTTTCCCTGGGAAAGAAAACTCACAGGTCCAGGTTCCTGATGTCAGTTTGTAGGGCTCCCTTGGATCTATCAGGGCAGCACAAGTTTGAGGTGGGGACAACTTTGGTCTGGGGTCCATCCTTCGATATAAGGATTTTTTGCAGCCAGGGCCCAGCCCAGGGGCCCCTGGGCACATCCTTTGTCCCTTTACCCTGGGAAAAAAAACTCACAAGTCCAGGTTCCTATGTCAGTTTGTAGGGCTCTCTTGGATCTATCAGGGCAGCACAAGTTTGAGGTGGGGACAACTTTGGTCTGGGGTCCATCCTTCGATATATAAGGACTTCTTGCAGTCAGGTCCCAGCCCAGGGGTTCCTGGGCACATCCTTTGTCTCTTTTCCCTGGGAGAGAAAACTCACCAGTCCAGGTTCCTGATATCAGTTTGTAGGGCTCCCTTGGGTCTATCAGGGCAGCACAAGATTGAGGTGGGGACAACTTTGGTCTGGGGTCCATCCTTCGATATAAGGATTTTTTGCAGTCAGGTTGCGGGCCAGGGGCCCCTGTGCACATCCTTTGTCCCTTTTCCCTGGGAAAAAAAACTCACAGGTCCAGGTTCCTGATGTCAGTTTGTAGGGCTCTCTTGGATCTATCAGGGCAGCACAAGTTTGAGGTGGGGACAACTTTGGTCTGGGGTCCATCCTTCGATATATGGATTTTTTGAAGTCAGGGCCCTGCCCAGGGGCCCCTGGGCACATCCTTTGTCCCTTTACCCTGGGAAAAAAAACTCACCAGTCCAGGTTCCTGATGTCAGTTTGTAGGGCTCCCTTGGGTCTATCAGGGCAGCACAAGTTTGAGGTGGGGACAACTTTGGTCTGTGATCCATCCTTCGATATAAGGATTTTTTGCAGTCAGGTCCTGGGCCAGGGGTCCCTGGGCACATGCTTTGCCCCTTTTCCCTGGGAAAGAAAACTCACAGGTCCAGGTTCCTGATGTCAGTTTGTAGGGCTCCCTTGGGTCTATCAGGGCAGCACAAGTTTGAGGTGGGGACAACTTTGGTCTGGGGTCCATCCTTCGATATAAGGATTTTTTGCAGCCAGGGCCCAGCCCAGGGGCCCCTGGGCACATCCTTTGGCCATTTTCCCTGGGAAAGAAAACTCACAGGTCCAGGTTCCTGATGTTAGATTGTAGGGCTCTCTTGGGTCTATCAAGCAGCACAATTTTGAGGTGGGGAAAACATCGGTCTAGGGTCCTTGCTTTGATATAAGGATTTTTTGCAGTAAGGCCCCAGCCCAGGGGCCCCTGGGCTCATCCTTTGGCCATTTTCTTGGGAAAAAAACCTCACAGGACCAGGTTCCTGATGTCAGTTTGTAGGGCTCCCTTGGGTCTATCAGGGCAGCACAAGTTTGATGTGGGGACAACTTTGGTCTGGGGTCCATCCTTCGATATATGGATTTTTTGCAGTCAGGTCCCGCGCCAGGGGACCATGGGCACATCTTTTGTCCCTTTTCCCTGGGAAAAAAATCTCACCAGTCCAGGTTCCTGATGTCAGTTTGTAGGGCTCCCTTGGGTCTATCAGGGCAGCACAAGTTTGAGGTGGGGACAACTTTGGTCTGGGGTCCATCCTTCGATATAAGTATTTTTTGCAGTCAGGTCCTGGGCCAGGGGCCCCTGGGCACATCCTTTGTCCCTTTTCCCTGGGAAAGAAAACTCACAGGTCCAGGTTCCTGATGTCAGTTTGTAGGGCTCCCTTGGGTCTATCAGGGCAGCACAAGTTTGAGATAGGGACAATTTTGGTCTGGGGTCCATTCTTCGATATAAGGATTTTTTGCAGTCAGGTCCCTGCCCTGGAGCCCCTGGGCACATCCTTTGTCCTTTTTCCCTTGGAAAGAAAACTCACAGGTCCAGGTTCCTGATGTCAGTTTGTAGGGCTCCCTTGGGTCTATCAGGGCAGCACAAGTTTGAGGTGGGGACAACTTTGGTCTGTGGTCCATCCTTCGATATATAAGGACTTTTTGCAGTCAGGTCCCAGCCCAGGGGTTCCTGGGCACATCCTTTGTCTCTTTTCCCTGGGAGAGAAAACTCACCAGTCCAGGTTCCTGATGTCAGTTTGTAGGGCTCCCTTGGGTCTATCAGGGCAGCACAAGTTTGAGGTGGGGACAACTTTGGTCTGGGGTCCATCCTTTGATATAAGGACTTTTTGCAGTCAGGTCCCAGCCCTGGGGCCCCTGGGCACATCCTTTGTCCCTTTTCCCTGGGAAAGAAAACTCACGGGTCCAGGTTCCTGATGTCAGTTTGTAGGGCTCCCTTGGGTCTATCAGGGCAGCACAAGTTTGAGGTGGGGACAACTTTGGTCTGGGGTCCATCCTTCGATATAAGGATTTTTTGCAATCAGGTCCTGGGCCAGGGGCCCCTGGGCACAACCTTTGTCCCTTTTCCCTGGGAAAGAAAACTCACAGGTCCAGGTTCCTGATGTCAGTTTGTAGGGCTCCCTTGGGTCTATCAGGGCAGCACAAGTTTGAGGTGGGGACAACTTTGGTCTGGGGTCCATCCTTCGATATAAGGATTTTTTGAAGACAGGTCCTGGACCAGGGGTCCCTGGGCACATGCTTTGCCCCTTTTCCCTGGGAAAGAAAACTCACAGGTCCAGGTTCCTGATGTCAGTTTGTAGGGCTCCCTTGGGTCTATCAGGGCAGCACAAGTTTGAGGTGGGGACAACTTTGGTCTGGGGTCCATCCTTCGATATAAGGATTTTTTGCAGTGAGGTTGCGGGCCAGGGGCCCCTGGGCACATCCTTTGTCCCTTTTCCCTGGAAAAGAAAACTCACCAGTCCAGGTTCCTGATGTCAGTTTGTAGGGCTCCCTTGGGTCTATCATGGCAGCACAAGTTTGAGGTGGGGACAACTTTGGTCTGTGATCCATTCTTCGATATAAGGATTTTTTGCAGTCAGGTCCTGGGCCCGGGGTCCCTCGGCACATGCTTTGCCCCTTTTCCCTGGGAAAGAAAACTCACAGGTCCAGGTTCCTGATGTCAGTTTGTAGAGCTCCCTTGGGTCTATCAGGGCAGCACAAGTTTGAGATGGGGACAACTTTGGTCTGGGGTCCATCCTTCGATATAAGGACTTTTTGCAGTCAGGTCCCAGCCCTGGGGCCCCTGGGCACATCCTTTGTCCCTTTTCCCTGGGAAAGAAAACTCACAGGTCCAGGTTCCTGATGTCAGTTTGTAGGGCTCCCTTGGGTCTATCAGGGCAGCACAAGTTTGAGGTGGGGACAACTTTGGTCTGGGGTCCATCCTTCGATATAAGGATTTTTTGCAATCAGGTCCTGGGCCATGGGCCCCTGGGCACAACCTTTGTCCCTTTTCCCTGGGAAAGAAAACTCACAGGTCCAGGTTCCTGATGTCAGTTTGTAGGGCTCCCTTGGTCTATCAGGGCAGCACAAGTTTAAGGTGGGGACAACTTTGGTCTGTGATCCATTCTTCGATATAAGGATTTTTTGCAGTCAGGTCCTGGGCCAGGGGTCCCTGGGCACATGCTTTGCCCCTTTTCCCTGGGAAAGAAAACTCACCAGTCCAGGTTCCTGATGTCAGTTTGTAGGGCTCCCTTGGGTCTATCAGGGCAGCACAAGTTTGAGGTGGGGACAACTTTGGTCTGGGGTCCATCCTTCGATATAAGGATTTTTTGCAGTCAGGCCCCAGCCCAGGGGCCCCTGGGCTCACCCTTTCGCCATTTTCCCTGGGAAAGAAAACTCACAGGTCCAGGTTCCTGATGTCAGTTTGTAGGGCTCCCTTGGATCTATCAGGGCAGCACAAGTTTGAGGTGGGGACAACTTTGGTCTGGGGTCCATCCTTCGATATGAGGATTTTTTGAAGTCAGGGCCCAGCCCAGGGTCCCCTGGGCACATCCTTTGTCCCTTTATCCTGGGAAAAAAAACTCACACGTCCAGGTTCCTGATGTCAGTTTGTAGGGCTCTCTTGGATCTATCAGGGCAGCACAAGTTTGTGGTGGGGACAACTTTGGTCTGGGGTCCATCCTTCGATATATAAGGACTTTTTGCAGTCAGGTCCCAGCCCAGGGGTTCCTGGGCACATCCTTTGTCTCTTTTCCCTGGGAGAGAAAACTCACCAGTCCAGGTTCCTGATGTCAGTTTGTAGGGCTCCCTTGGGTCTATCTGGGCAGCACAAGATTGAGGTGGGGACAACTTTGGTCTGGGGTCCATCCTTCGATATAAGGATTTTTTGCAGTCAGGTTGCGGGCCAGGGGCCCCTGTGCAAATCCTTTGTCCCTTTTCCCTGGGAAAGAAAACTCACAGGTCCAGGTTCCTGATGTCAGTTTGTAGGGCTCCCTTGGGTCTATCAGGGCAGCACAAGTTTGAGGTGGGGACAACTTTGGTCTGGGGTCCATCCTTCGATATAAGGATTTTTTGCAGTCAGGTCGCGGGCAAGGGGCCCCTGGGCACATCCTTTGTCCCTTTTCCCTGGGAAAGAAAACTCACCAGTCCAGGTTCCTGATGTCAGTTTGTAGGGCTCCCTTGGGTCTATCAGGGCAGCACAAGTTTGAGGTGGGGACAACTTTGGTCTGTGATCCATTCTTCGATATAAGGATTTTTTGCAGTCAGGTCCTGGGCCAGGGGTCCCTGGGCACATGCTTTGCCCCTTTTCCCTGGGAAAGAAAACTCACAGGTCCAGGTTCCTGATGTCAGTTTGTAGGGCTCCCTTGGGTCTATCAGGGCAGCACAAGTTTAAGGTGGGGACAACTTTGGTCTGGGGTCCATCCTTCGATATAAGGACTTTTTGCAGTCAGGTCCCAGCCCTGAGGCCCCTGGGCACATCCTTTGTCCCTTTTCCCTGGGAAAGAAAACTCACAGGTCCAGGTTCCTGATGTCAGTTTGTAGGGCTCCCTTCGGTCTATCAGGGCAGCACAAGTTTGAGGTGGGGACAACTTTGGTCTGGGGTCCATCCTTCGATATAAGGATTTTTTGCAATCAGGTCCTGGGCCATGGGCCCCTGGGCACAACCTTTGTCCCTTTTCCCTGGGAAAGAAAACTCACAGGTCCAGGTTCCTGATGTCAGTTTGTAGGGCTCCCTTGGGTCTATCAGGGCAGCACAAGTTTAAGGTGGGGACAACTTTGGTCTGGGGTCCATCCTTCGATATAAGGATTTTTTGCAGTCAGGTTGCGGGCCAGGGGCCCCTGGGCACATCCTTTGTCCCTTTTCCCTGGGAAAGAAAACTCACAGGTCCAGGTTCCTGATGTCAGTTTGTAGGGCTCCCTTGGGTCTATCAGGGCAGCACAAGTTTGAGGTGGGGACAACTTTGGTCTGTGATCCATTCTTCGATATAAGGATTTTTTGCAGTCAGGTCCTGGGCCAGGGGTCCCTGGGCACATGCTTTGCCCCTTTTCCCTGGGAAAGAAAACTCACACGTCCAGGTTCCTGATGTCAGTTTGTAGGGCTCCCTTGGGTCTATCAGGGCAGCACAAGTTTGAGGTGGGGACAACTTTGGTCTGGGGTCCATCCTTCGATATAAGGATTTTTTACAGCCAGGGCCCAGCCCAGGGGCCCCTGGGCACATCCTTTGTCCCTTTTCCCTGGGAAAGAAAACTCACAGGTCCAGGTTCCTGATGTCAGTTTGTAGGGCTCTCTTGGGTCTATCAGGGCAGCACAATTTTGAGGTGGGGACAACATCGGTCTAGGGTCCTTCCTTCGATATAAGGATTTTTTGCAGTCGGGCCCCAGCCCAGGGGCCCCTGGGCTCATCCTTTGGCCATTTTCCCTGGGAAAGAATACTCACCAGTCCAGGTTCCTGATGTCAGTTTGTAGGGCTCCCTTGGGTCTATCAGGGCAGCACAAGTTTGAGGTGGGGACAACTTTCGTCTAGGGTCCATCCTTCGATATAAGGATTTTTTGCAGTCAGGTCCCGGGCCAGGGGCCCCTGGGCACATCCTTTGTCCCTTTTCCCTGGGAAAGAAAACTCACAGGTCCAGGTTCCTGATGTCAGTTTGTAGGGCTCTTTTGGGTGTAACATGGCAGCACAAGTTTGAGGTGGGGACAACTTTGGTCTGGGGTCTATCCTTCGATATAAGGATTTTTTGCAGTCAGGTCCTTGGCCAGGGGCCCCTGGGCACATGCTTTGTCCCTTTTCCCTGGGAAAGAAAACTCACAGGTCCAGGTTCCTGATGTCAGTTTGTAGGGCTCCCTTGGATCTATCAGGGCAGCACAAGTTTGAGGTGGGGACAACTTTGGTCTGGGGTCCATCCTTCGATATAAGGATTTTTTGCAGCCAGGGCCCAGCCCAGGGGCCCCTGGGCACATCCTTTGTCCCTTTACCCTGGGAAAAAAAACTCACCAGTCCAGGTTCCTATGTCAGTTTGTAGGGCTCTCTTGGATCTATCAGGGCAGCACAAGTTTGAGGTGGGGACAACTTTGGTCTGGGGTCCATCCTTCGATATAAGGATTTTTTGCAATCAGGTCCTGGGCCATGGGCCCCTGGGCACAACCTTTGTCCCTTTTCCCTGGGAAAGAAAACTCACAGGTCCAGGTTCCTGATGTCAGTTTGTAGGGCTCCCTTGGTCTATCAGGGCAGCACAAGTTTAAGGTGGGGACAACTTTGGTCTGTGATCCATTCTTCGATATAAGGATTTTTTGCAGTCAGGTCCTGGGCCAGGGGTCCCTGGGCACATGCTTTGCCCCTTTTCCCTGGGAAAGAAAACTCACCAGTCCAGGTTCCTGATGTCAGTTTGTAGGGCTCCCTTGGGTCTATCAGGGCAGCACAAGTTTGAGGTGGGGACAACTTTGGTCTGGGGTCCATCCTTCGATATAAGGATTTTTTGCAGTCAGGCCCCAGCCCAGGGGCCCCTGGGCTCACCCTTTCGCCATTTTCCCTGGGAAAGAAAACTCACAGGTCCAGGTTCCTGATGTCAGTTTGTAGGGCTCCCTTGGATCTATCAGGGCAGCCCAAGTTTGAGGTGGGGACAACTTTGGTCTGGGGTCCATCCTTCGATATGAGGATTTTTTGAAGTCAGGGCCCAGCCCAGGGTCCCCTGGGCACATCCTTTGTCCCTTTATCCTGGGAAAAAAAACTCACCAGTCCAGGTTCCTGATGTCAGTTTGTAGGGCTCTCTTGGATCTATCAGGGCAGCACAAGTTTGTGGTGGGGACAACTTTGGTCTGGGGTCCATCCTTCGATATATAAGGACTTTTTGCAGTCAGGTCCCAGCCCAGGGGTTCCTGGGCACATCCTTTGTCTCTTTTCCCTGGGAGAGAAAACTCACCAGTCCAGGTTCCTGATGTCAGTTTGTAGGGCTCCCTTGGGTCTATCTGGGCAGCACAAGATTGAGGTGGGGACAACTTTGGTCTGGGGTCCATCCTTCGATATAAGGATTTTTTGCAGTCAGGTTGCGGGCCAGGGGCCCCTGTGCAAATCCTTTGTCCCTTTTCCCTGGGAAAGAAAACTCACAGGTCCAGGTTCCTGATGTCAGTTTGTAGGGCTCCCTTGGGTCTATCAGGGCAGCACAAGTTTGAGGTGGGGACAACTTTGGTCTGGGGTCCATCCTTCGATATAAGGATTTTTTGCAGTCAGGTCGCGGGCAAGGGGCCCCTGGGCACATCCTTTGTCCCTTTTCCCTGGGAAAGAAAACTCACCAGTCCAGGTTCCTGATGTCAGTTTGTAGGGCTCCCTTGGGTCTATCAGGGCAGCACAAGTTTGAGGTGGGGACAACTTTGGTCTGTGATCCATTCTTCGATATAAGGATTTTTTGCAGTCAGGTCCTGGGCCAGGGGTCCCTGGGCACATGCTTTGCCCCTTTTCCCTGGGAAAGAAAACTCACAGGTCCAGGTTCCTGATGTCAGTTTGTAGGGCTCCCTTGGGTCTATCAGGGCAGCACAAGTTTAAGGTGGGGACAACTTTGGTCTGGGGTCCATCCTTCGATATAAGGATTTTTTGCAGTCAGGTTGCGGGCCAGGGGCCCCTGGGCACATCCTTTGTCCCTTTTCCCTGGGAAAGAAAACTCACCAGTCCAGGTTCCTGATGTCAGTTTGTAGGGCTCCCTTGGGTCTATCAGGGCAGCACAAGTTTGAGGTGGGGAGAACTTCGGTCTGGGGTCCATCCTTCGATATAAGGACTTTTTGCAGTCAGGTCCCAGCCCTGAGGCCCCTGGGCACATCCTTTGTCCCTTTTCCCTGGGAAAGAAAACTCACAGGTCCAGGTTCCTGATGTCAGTTTGTAGGGCTCCCTTCGGTCTATCAGGGCAGCACAAGTTTGAGGTGGGGACAACTTTGGTCTGGGGTCCATCCTTCGATATAAGGATTTTTTGCAATCAGGTCCTGGGCCATGGGCCCCTGGGCACAACCTTTGTCCCTTTTCCCTGGGAAAGAAAACTCACAGGTCCAGGTTCCTGATGTCAGTTTGTAGGGCTCCCTTGGGTCTATCAGGGCAGCACAAGTTTAAGGTGGGGACAACTTTGGTCTGGGGTCCATCCTTCGATATAAGGATTTTTTGCAGTCAGGTTGCGGGCCAGGGGCCCCTGGGCACATCCTTTGTCCCTTTTCCCTGGGAAAGAAAACTCACAGGTCCAGGTTCCTGATGTCAGTTTGTAGGGCTCCCTTGGGTCTATCAGGGCAGCACAAGTTTGAGGTGGGGACAACTTTGGTCTGTGATCCATTCTTCGATATAAGGATTTTTTGCAGTCAGGTCCTGGGCCAGGGGTCCCTGGGCACATGCTTTGCCCCTTTTCCCTGGGAAAGAAAACTCACACGTCCAGGTTCCTGATGTCAGTTTGTAGGGCTCCCTTGGGTCTATCAGGGCAGCACAAGTTTGAGGTGGGGACAACTTTGGTCTGGGGTCCATCCTTCGATATAAGGATTTTTTACAGCCAGGGCCCAGCCCAGGGGCCCCTGGGCACATCCTTTGTCCCTTTTCCCTGGGAAAGAAAACTCACAGGTCCAGGTTCCTGATGTCAGTTTGTAGGGCTCTCTTGGGTCTATCAGGGCAGCACAATTTTGAGGTGGGGACAACATCGGTCTAGGGTCCTTCCTTCGATATAAGGATTTTTTGCAGTCGGGCCCCAGCCCAGGGGCCCCTGGGCTCATCCTTTGGCCATTTTCCCTGGGAAAGAATACTCACCAGTCCAGGTTCCTGATGTCAGTTTGTAGGGCTCCCTTGGGTCTATCAGGGCAGCACAAGTTTGAGGTGGGGACAACTTTCGTCTAGGGTCCATCCTTCGATATAAGGATTTTTTGCAGTCAGGTCCCGGGCCAGGGGCCCCTGGGCACATCCTTTGTCCCTTTTCCCTGGGAAAGAAAACTCACAGGTCCAGGTTCCTGATGTCAGTTTGTAGGGCTCTTTTGGGTGTAACATGGCAGCACAAGTTTGAGGTGGGGACAACTTTGGTCTGGGGTCTATCCTTCGATATAAGGATTTTTTGCAGTCAGGTCCTTGGCCAGGGGCCCCTGGGCACATCCTTTGTCCCTTTTCCCTGGGAAAGAAAACTCACAGGTCCAGGTTCCTGATGTCAGTTTGTAGGGCTCCCTTGGATCTATCAGGGCAGCACAAGTTTGAGGTGGGGACAACTTTGGTCTGGGGTCCATCCTTCGATATAAGGATTTTTTGCAGCCAGGGCCCAGCCCAGGGGCCCCTGGGCACATCCTTTGTCCCTTTACCCTGGGAAAAAAAACTCACCAGTCCAGGTTCCTATGTCAGTTTGTAGGGCTCTCTTGGATCTATCAGGGCAGCACAAGTTTGAGGTGGGGACAACTTTGGTCTGGGGTCCATCCTTCGATATAAGGATTTTTTGCAATCAGGTCCTGGGCCATGGGCCCCTGGGCACAACCTTTGTCCCTTTTCCCTGGGAAAGAAAACTCACAGGTCCAGGTTCCTGATGTCAGTTTGTAGGGCTCCCTTGGTCTATCAGGGCAGCACAAGTTTAAGGTGGGGACAACTTTGGTCTGTGATCCATTCTTCGATATAAGGATTTTTTGCAGTCAGGTCCTGGGCCAGGGGTCCCTGGGCACATGCTTTGCCCCTTTTCCCTGGGAAAGAAAACTCACCAGTCCAGGTTCCTGATGTCAGTTTGTAGGGCTCCCTTGGGTCTATCAGGGCAGCACAAGTTTGAGGTGGGGACAACTTTGGTCTGGGGTCCATCCTTCGATATAAGGATTTTTTGCAGTCAGGCCCCAGCCCAGGGGCCCCTGGGCTCACCCTTTCGCCATTTTCCCTGGGAAAGAAAACTCACAGGTCCAGGTTCCTGATGTCAGTTTGTAGGGCTCCCTTGGATCTATCAGGGCAGCACAAGTTTGAGGTGGGGACAACTTTGGTCTGGGGTCCATCCTTCGATATGAGGATTTTTTGAAGTCAGGGCCCAGCCCAGGGTCCCCTGGGCACATCCTTTGTCCCTTTATCCTGGGAAAAAAAACTCACCAGTCCAGGTTCCTGATGTCAGTTTGTAGGGCTCTCTTGGATCTATCAGGGCAGCACAAGTTTGTGGTGGGGACAACTTTGGTCTGGGGTCCATCCTTCGATATATAAGGACTTTTTGCAGTCAGGTCCCAGCCCAGGGGTTCCTGGGCACATCCTTTGTCTCTTTTCCCTGGGAGAGAAAACTCACCAGTCCAGGTTCCTGATGTCAGTTTGTAGGGCTCCCTTGGGTCTATCTGGGCAGCACAAGATTGAGGTGGGGACAACTTTGGTCTGGGGTCCATCCTTCGATATAAGGATTTTTTGCAGTCAGGTTGCGGGCCAGGGGCCCCTGTGCAAATCCTTTGTCCCTTTTCCCTGGGAAAGAAAACTCACAGGTCCAGGTTCCTGATGTCAGTTTGTAGGGCTCCCTTGGGTCTATCAGGGCAGCACAAGTTTGAGGTGGGGACAACTTTGGTCTGGGGTCCATCCTTCGATATAAGGATTTTTTGCAGTCAGGTCGCGGGCAAGGGGCCCCTGGGCACATCCTTTGTCCCTTTTCCCTGGGAAAGAAAACTCACCAGTCCAGGTTCCTGATGTCAGTTTGTAGGGCTCCCTTGGGTCTATCAGGGCAGCACAAGTTTGAGGTGGGGACAACTTTGGTCTGTGATCCATTCTTCGATATAAGGATTTTTTGCAGTCAGGTCCTGGGCCAGGGGTCCCTGGGCACATGCTTTGCCCCTTTTCCCTGGGAAAGAAAACTCACAGGTCCAGGTTCCTGATGTCAGTTTGTAGGGCTCCCTTGGGTCTATCAGGGCAGCACAAGTTTAAGGTGGGGACAACTTTGGTCTGGGGTCCATCCTTCGATATAAGGATTTTTTGCAGTCAGGTTGCGGGCCAGGGGCCCCTGGGCACATCCTTTGTCCCTTTTCCCTGGGAAAGAAAACTCACCAGTCCAGGTTCCTGATGTCAGTTTGTAGGGCTCCCTTGGGTCTATCAGGGCAGCACAAGTTTGAGGTGGGGAGAACTTCGGTCTGGGGTCCATCCTTCGATATAAGGACTTTTTGCAGTCAGGTCCCAGCCCTGAGGCCCCTGGGCACATCCTTTGTCCCTTTTCCCTGGGAAAGAAAACTCACAGGTCCAGGTTCCTGATGTCAGTTTGTAGGGCTCCCTTCGGTCTATCAGGGCAGCACAAGTTTGAGGTGGGGACAACTTTGGTCTGGGGTCCATCCTTCGATATAAGGATTTTTTGCAATCAGGTCCTGGGCCATGGGCCCCTGGGCACAACCTTTGTCCCTTTTCCCTGGGAAAGAAAACTCACAGGTCCAGGTTCCTGATGTCAGTTTGTAGGGCTCCCTTGGGTCTATCAGGGCAGCACAAGTTTAAGGTGGGGACAACTTTGGTCTGGGGTCCATCCTTCGATATAAGGATTTTTTGCAGTCAGGTTGCGGGCCAGGGGCCCCTGGGCACATCCTTTGTCCCTTTTCCCTGGGAAAGAAAACTCACAGGTCCAGGTTCCTGATGTCAGTTTGTAGGGCTCCCTTGGGTCTATCAGGGCAGCACAAGTTTGAGGTGGGGACAACTTTGGTCTGTGATCCATTCTTCGATATAAGGATTTTTTGCAGTCAGGTCCTGGGCCAGGGGTCCCTGGGCACATGCTTTGCCCCTTTTCCCTGGGAAAGAAAACTCACACGTCCAGGTTCCTGATGTCAGTTTGTAGGGCTCCCTTGGGTCTATCAGGGCAGCACAAGTTTGAGGTGGGGACAACTTTGGTCTGGGGTCCATCCTTCGATATAAGGATTTTTTACAGCCAGGGCCCAGCCCAGGGGCCCCTGGGCACATCCTTTGTCCCTTTTCCCTGGGAAAGAAAACTCACAGGTCCAGGTTCCTGATGTCAGTTTGTAGGGCTCTCTTGGGTCTATCAGGGCAGCACAATTTTGAGGTGGGGACAACATCGGTCTAGGGTCCTTCCTTCGATATAAGGATTTTTTGCAGTCGGGCCCCAGCCCAGGGGCCCCTGGGCTCATCCTTTGGCCATTTTCCCTGGGAAAGAATACTCACCAGTCCAGGTTCCTGATGTCAGTTTGTAGGGCTCCCTTGGGTCTATCAGGGCAGCACAAGTTTGAGGTGGGGACAACTTTCGTCTAGGGTCCATCCTTCGATATAAGGATTTTTTGCAGTCAGGTCCCGGGCCAGGGGCCCCTGGGCACATCCTTTGTCCCTTTTCCCTGGGAAAGAAAACTCACAGGTCCAGGTTCCTGATGTCAGTTTGTAGGGCTCTTTTGGGTGTAACATGGCAGCACAAGTTTGAGGTGGGGACAACTTTGGTCTGGGGTCTATCCTTCGATATAAGGATTTTTTGCAGTCAGGTCCTTGGCCAGGGGCCCCTGGGCACATCCTTTGTCCCTTTTCCCTGGGAAAGAAAACTCACAGGTCCAGGTTCCTGATGTCAGTTTGTAGGGCTCCCTTGGATCTATCAGGGCAGCACAAGTTTGAGGTGGGGACAACTTTGGTCTGGGGTCCATCCTTCGATATAAGGATTTTTTGCAGCCAGGGCCCAGCCCAGGGGCCCCTGGGCACATCCTTTGTCCCTTTACCCTGGGAAAAAAAACTCACCAGTCCAGGTTCCTATGTCAGTTTGTAGGGCTCTCTTGGATCTATCAGGGCAGCACAAGTTTGAGGTGGGGACAACTTTGGTCTGGGGTCCATCCTTCGATATAAGGATTTTTTGCAATCAGGTCCTGGGCCATGGGCCCCTGGGCACAACCTTTGTCCCTTTTCCCTGGGAAAGAAAACTCACAGGTCCAGGTTCCTGATGTCAGTTTGTAGGGCTCCCTTGGTCTATCAGGGCAGCACAAGTTTAAGGTGGGGACAACTTTGGTCTGTGATCCATTCTTCGATATAAGGATTTTTTGCAGTCAGGTCCTGGGCCAGGGGTCCCTGGGCACATGCTTTGCCCCTTTTCCCTGGGAAAGAAAACTCACCAGTCCAGGTTCCTGATGTCAGTTTGTAGGGCTCCCTTGGGTCTATCAGGGCAGCACAAGTTTGAGGTGGGGACAACTTTGGTCTGGGGTCCATCCTTCGATATAAGGATTTTTTGCAGTCAGGCCCCAGCCCAGGGGCCCCTGGGCTCACCCTTTCGCCATTTTCCCTGGGAAAGAAAACTCACAGGTCCAGGTTCCTGATGTCAGTTTGTAGGGCTCCCTTGGATCTATCAGGGCAGCACAAGTTTGAGGTGGGGACAACTTTGGTCTGGGGTCCATCCTTCGATATGAGGATTTTTTGAAGTCAGGGCCCAGCCCAGGGTCCCCTGGGCACATCCTTTGTCCCTTTTCCCTGGGAAAGAAAACTCACCAGTCCAGGTTCCTGATGTCAGTTTGTAGGGCTCCCTTGGGTCTATCAGGGCAGCACAAGTTTGAGGTGGGGACAACTTTGGTCTGTGATCCATTCTTCGATATAAGGATTTTTTGCAGTCAGGTCCTGGGCCAGGGGTCCCTGGGCACAAGCTTTGCGCCTTTTCCCTGGGAAAGAAAGCTCACACGTCCAGGTTCCTGATGTCAGTTTGTAGAGCTCCCTTGGGTCTATCAGGGCAGCACAAGTTTGAGATGGGGACAACTTCGGTCTGGGGTCCATCCTTCGATATAAGGACTTTTTGCAGTCAGGTCCCAGCCCTGGGGCCCCTGGGCACACCTTTTGTCCCTTTTCCCTGGGAAAGAAAACTCACAGGTCCAGGTTCCTGATGTCAGTTTGTAGGGCTCCCTTGGGTCTATCAGGGCAGCACAAGTTTGAGGTGGGGACAACTTTGGTCTGGGGTCCATCCTTCGATATAAGGATTTTTTGCAATCAGGTCCTTGGCCATGGGCCCCTGTGCACAACCTTTGTCCCTTTTCCCTGGGAAAGAAAACTCACAGGTCCAGGTTCCTGATGTCAGTTTGTAGGGCTCCCTTGGGTCTATCAGGGCAGCACAAGTTTGAGGTGGGGACAACTTTGGTCTGGGGTCCATCCTTCGATATAAGGACTTTTTGCAGTCAGGTCCCAGCCCTGGGGCCCCTGGGCACATCTTTTGTCCCTTTTCCCTGGGAAAGAAAACTCACAGGTCCAGGTTCCTGATGTCAGTTTGTAGGGCTCCCTTGGGTCTATCAGGGCAGCACAAGTTTGAGGTGGGGACAACTTTGGTCTGGGGTCCATCCTTCGATATAAGGATTTTTTGCAATCAGGTCCTGGGCCATGGGCCCCTGTGCACAACCTTTGTCCCTTTTCCCTGGGAAAGAAAACTCACAGGTCCAGGTTCCTGATGTCAGTTTGTAGGGCTCCCTTGGGTCTATCAGGGCAGCACAAGTTTAAGGTGGGGACAACTTTGGTCTGTGATCCATTCTTCGATATAAGGATTTTTTGCAGTCAGGTCCTGGGCCAGGGGTCCCTGGGCACATGCTTTGCCCCTTTTCCCTGGGAAAGAAAACTCACCAGTCCAGGTTCCTGATGTCAGTTTGTAGGGCTCCCTTGGGTCTATCAGGGCAGCACAAGTTTGAGGTGGGGACAACTTTGGTCTGGGGTCCATCCTTCGATATAAGGATTTTTTGCAGTCAGGCCCCAGCCCAGGGGCCCCTGGGCTCATCCTTTGGCCATTTTCCCTGGGAAAGAAAACTCACAGGTCCAGGTTCCTGATGTCAGTTTGTAGGGCTCCCTTGGATCTATCAGGGCAGCACAAGTTTGAGGTGGGGACAACTTTGGTCTGGGGTCCATCCTTCGATATAAGGATTTTTTGAAGTCAGGGCCCAGCCCAGGGTCCCCTGGGCACATCCTTTGTCCCTTTATCCTGGGAAAAAAAACTCACCAGTCCAGGTTCCTGATGTCAGTTTGTAGGGCTCTCTTGGATCTATCAGGGCAGCACAAGTTTGTGGTGGGGACAACTTTGGTCTGGTGTCCATCCTTCGATATATAGGGACTTTTTGCAGTCAGGTCCCAGCCCAGGGGTTCCTGGGCACATCCTTTGTCTCTTTTCCCTGGGAGAGAAAACTCACCAGTCCAGGTTCCTGATGTCAGTTTGTAGGGCTCCCTTGGGTCTATCAGGGCAGCACAAGATTGAGGTGGGGACAACTTTGGTCTGGGGTCCATCCTTCGATATAAGGATTTTTTGCAGTCAGGTTGCGGGCCAGGGGCCCCTGTGCAAATCCTTTGTCCCTTTTCCCTGGGAAAGAAAACTCACAGGTCCAGGTTCCTGATGTCAGTTTGTAGGGCTCCCTTGGGTCTATCAGGGCAGCACAAGTTTGAGGTGGGGACAACTTCGGTCTGGGGTCCATCCTTCGATATAAGGACTTTTTGCAGTCAGGTCCCAGCCCTGGGGCCCCTGGGCACATCCTTTGTCCCTTTTCCCTGGGAAAGAAAACTCACCAGTCCAGGTTCCTGATGTCAGTTTGTAGGGCTCCCTTGGGTCTATCAGGGCAGCACAAGTTTGAGGTGGGGACAACTTTGGTCTGGGGTCCATCCTTCGATATAAGGATTTTTTGCAATCAGGTCCTGGGCCAGGGGCCCCTGGGCACAACCTTTGTCCCTTTTCCCTGGGAAAGAAAACTCACAGGTCCAGGTTCCTGATGTCAGTTTGTAGGGCTCCCTTGGGTCTATCAGGGCAGCACAAGTTTAAGGTGGGGACAACTTTGGTCTGGGGTCCATCCTTCGATATAAGGATTTTTTGCAGTCAGGTTGCGGGCCAGGGGCCCCTGGGCACATCCTTTGTCCCTTTTCCCTGGGAAAGAAAACTCACCAGTCCAGGTTCCTGATGTCAGTTTGTAGGGCTCCCTTGGGTCTATCAGGGCAGCACAAGTTTGAGGTGGGGACAACTTCGGTCTGGGGTCCATCCTTCGATATAAGGACTTTTTGCAGTCAGGTCCCAGCCCTGAGGCCCCTGGGCACATCCTTTGTCCCTTTTCCCTGGGAAAGAAAACTCACAGGTCCAGGTTCCTGATGTCAGTTTGTAGGGCTCCCTTGGGTCTATCAGGGCAGCACAAGTTTGAGGTGGGGACAACTTTGGTCTGTGATCCATTCTTCGATATAAGGATTTTTTGCAGTCAGGTCCTGGGCCAGGGGTCCCTGGGCACATGCTTTGCCCCTTTTCCCTGGGAAAGAAAACTCACACGTCCAGGTTCCTGATGTCAGTTTGTAGGGCTCCCTTGGGTCTATCAGGGCAGCACAAGTTTGAGGTGGGGACAACTTTGGTCTGGGGTCCATCCTTCGATATAAGGATTTTTTGCAGCCAGGGCCCAGCCCAGGGGCCCCTGGGCACATCCTTTGTCCCTTTTCCCTGGGAAAGAAAACTCACAGGTCCAGGTTCCTGATGTCAGTTTGTAGGGCTCTCTTGGGTCTATCAGGGCAGCACAATTTTGAGGTGGGGACAACATCGGTCTAGGGTCCTTCCTTCGATATAAGGATTTTTTGCAGTCGGGCCCCAGCCCAGGGGCCCCTGGGCTCATCCTTTGGCCATTTTCCCTGGGAAAGAATACTCACCAGTCCAGGTTCCTGATGTCAGTTTGTAGGGCTCCCTTGGGTCTATCAGGGCAGCACAAGTTTGAGGTGGGGACAACTTTCGTCTAGGGTCCATCCTTCGATATAAGGATTTTTTGCAGTCAGGTCCCGGGCCAGGGGCCCCTGGGCACATCCTTTGTCCCTTTTCCCTGGGAAAGAAAACTCACAGGTCCAGGTTCCTGATGTCAGTTTGTAGGGCTCTTTTGGGTGTAACATGGCAGCACAAGTTTGAGGTGGGGACAACTTTGGTCTGGGGTCTATCCTTCGATATAAGGATTTTTTGCAGTCAGGTCCTTGGCCAGGGGCCCCTGGGCACATGCTTTGTCCCTTTTCCCTGGGAAAGAAAACTCACAGGTCCAGGTTCCTGATGTCAGTTTGTAGGGCTCCCTTGGATCTATCAGGGCAGCACAAGTTTGAGGTGGGGACAACTTTGGTCTGGGGTCCATCCTTCGATATAAGGATTTTTTGCAGCCAGGGCCCAGCCCAGGGGCCCCTGGGCACATCCTTTGTCCCTTTACCCTGGGAAAAAAAACTCACAAGTCCAGGTTCCTATGTCAGTTTGTAGGGCTCTCTTGGATCTATCAGGGCAGCACAAGTTTGAGGTGGGGACAACTTTGGTCTGGGGTCCATCCTTCGATATATAAGGACTTCTTGCAGTCAGGTCCCAGCCCAGGGGTTCCTGGGCACATCCTTTGTCTCTTTTCCCTGGGAGAGAAAACTCACCAGTCCAGGTTCCTGATATCAGTTTGTAGGGCTCCCTTGGGTCTATCAGGGCAGCACAAGATTGAGGTGGGGACAACTTTGGTCTGGGGTCCATCCTTCGATATAAGGATTTTTTGCAGTCAGGTTGCGGGCCAGGGGCCCCTGTGCACATCCTTTGTCCCTTTTCCCTGGGAAAAAAAACTCACAGGTCCAGGTTCCTGATGTCAGTTTGTAGGGCTCTCTTGGATCTATCAGGGCAGCACAAGTTTGAGGTGGGGACAACTTTGGTCTG
The DNA here is from genome assembly GCF_050655825.1 of Lonchura striata. NCBI lineage: Eukaryota > Metazoa > Chordata > Aves > Passeriformes > Estrildidae > Lonchura > Lonchura striata. The sequence continues at coordinate 14,191,293 of NC_140707.1, read as the reverse complement.
GGGTCCATCCTTCGATATATGGATTTTTTGAAGTCAGGGCCCTGCCCAGGGGCCCCTGGGCACATCCTTTGTCCCTTTACCCTGGGAAAAAAAACTCACCAGTCCAGGTTCCTGATGTCAGTTTGTAGGGCTCCCTTGGGTCTATCAGGGCAGCACAAGTTTGAGGTGGGGACAACTTTGGTCTGTGATCCATCCTTCGATATAAGGATTTTTTGCAGTCAGGTCCTGGGCCAGGGGTCCCTGGGCACATGCTTTGCCCCTTTTCCCTGGGAAAGAAAACTCACAGGTCCAGGTTCCTGATGTCAGTTTGTAGGGCTCCCTTGGGTCTATCAGGGCAGCACAAGTTTGAGGTGGGGACAACTTTGGTCTGGGGTCCATCCTTCGATATAAGGATTTTTTGCAGCCAGGGCCCAGCCCAGGGGCCCCTGGGCACATCCTTTGGCCATTTTCCCTGGGAAAGAAAACTCACAGGTCCAGGTTCCTGATGTTAGATTGTAGGGCTCTCTTGGGTCTATCAAGCAGCACAATTTTGAGGTGGGGAAAACATCGGTCTAGGGTCCTTGCTTTGATATAAGGATTTTTTGCAGTAAGGCCCCAGCCCAGGGGCCCCTGGGCTCATCCTTTGGCCATTTTCTTGGGAAAAAAACCTCACAGGACCAGGTTCCTGATGTCAGTTTGTAGGGCTCCCTTGGGTCTATCAGGGCAGCACAAGTTTGATGTGGGGACAACTTTGGTCTGGGGTCCATCCTTCGATATATGGATTTTTTGCAGTCAGGTCCCGCGCCAGGGGACCATGGGCACATCTTTTGTCCCTTTTCCCTGGGAAAAAAATCTCACCAGTCCAGGTTCCTGATGTCAGTTTGTAGGGCTCCCTTGGGTCTATCAGGGCAGCACAAGTTTGAGGTGGGGACAACTTTGGTCTGGGGTCCATCCTTCGATATAAGTATTTTTTGCAGTCAGGTCCTGGGCCAGGGGCCCCTGGGCACATCCTTTGTCCCTTTTCCCTGGGAAAGAAAACTCACAGGTCCAGGTTCCTGATGTCAGTTTGTAGGGCTCCCTTGGGTCTATCAGGGCAGCACAAGTTTGAGATAGGGACAATTTTGGTCTGGGGTCCATTCTTCGATATAAGGATTTTTTGCAGTCAGGTCCCTGCCCTGGAGCCCCTGGGCACATCCTTTGTCCTTTTTCCCTTGGAAAGAAAACTCACAGGTCCAGGTTCCTGATGTCAGTTTGTAGGGCTCCCTTGGGTCTATCAGGGCAGCACAAGTTTGAGGTGGGGACAACTTTGGTCTGTGGTCCATCCTTCGATATATAAGGACTTTTTGCAGTCAGGTCCCAGCCCAGGGGTTCCTGGGCACATCCTTTGTCTCTTTTCCCTGGGAGAGAAAACTCACCAGTCCAGGTTCCTGATGTCAGTTTGTAGGGCTCCCTTGGGTCTATCAGGGCAGCACAAGTTTGAGGTGGGGACAACTTTGGTCTGGGGTCCATCCTTTGATATAAGGACTTTTTGCAGTCAGGTCCCAGCCCTGGGGCCCCTGGGCACATCCTTTGTCCCTTTTCCCTGGGAAAGAAAACTCACGGGTCCAGGTTCCTGATGTCAGTTTGTAGGGCTCCCTTGGGTCTATCAGGGCAGCACAAGTTTGAGGTGGGGACAACTTTGGTCTGGGGTCCATCCTTCGATATAAGGATTTTTTGCAATCAGGTCCTGGGCCAGGGGCCCCTGGGCACAACCTTTGTCCCTTTTCCCTGGGAAAGAAAACTCACAGGTCCAGGTTCCTGATGTCAGTTTGTAGGGCTCCCTTGGGTCTATCAGGGCAGCACAAGTTTGAGGTGGGGACAACTTTGGTCTGGGGTCCATCCTTCGATATAAGGATTTTTTGAAGACAGGTCCTGGACCAGGGGTCCCTGGGCACATGCTTTGCCCCTTTTCCCTGGGAAAGAAAACTCACAGGTCCAGGTTCCTGATGTCAGTTTGTAGGGCTCCCTTGGGTCTATCAGGGCAGCACAAGTTTGAGGTGGGGACAACTTTGGTCTGGGGTCCATCCTTCGATATAAGGATTTTTTGCAGTGAGGTTGCGGGCCAGGGGCCCCTGGGCACATCCTTTGTCCCTTTTCCCTGGAAAAGAAAACTCACCAGTCCAGGTTCCTGATGTCAGTTTGTAGGGCTCCCTTGGGTCTATCATGGCAGCACAAGTTTGAGGTGGGGACAACTTTGGTCTGTGATCCATTCTTCGATATAAGGATTTTTTGCAGTCAGGTCCTGGGCCCGGGGTCCCTCGGCACATGCTTTGCCCCTTTTCCCTGGGAAAGAAAACTCACAGGTCCAGGTTCCTGATGTCAGTTTGTAGAGCTCCCTTGGGTCTATCAGGGCAGCACAAGTTTGAGATGGGGACAACTTTGGTCTGGGGTCCATCCTTCGATATAAGGACTTTTTGCAGTCAGGTCCCAGCCCTGGGGCCCCTGGGCACATCCTTTGTCCCTTTTCCCTGGGAAAGAAAACTCACAGGTCCAGGTTCCTGATGTCAGTTTGTAGGGCTCCCTTGGGTCTATCAGGGCAGCACAAGTTTGAGGTGGGGACAACTTTGGTCTGGGGTCCATCCTTCGATATAAGGATTTTTTGCAATCAGGTCCTGGGCCATGGGCCCCTGGGCACAACCTTTGTCCCTTTTCCCTGGGAAAGAAAACTCACAGGTCCAGGTTCCTGATGTCAGTTTGTAGGGCTCCCTTGGTCTATCAGGGCAGCACAAGTTTAAGGTGGGGACAACTTTGGTCTGTGATCCATTCTTCGATATAAGGATTTTTTGCAGTCAGGTCCTGGGCCAGGGGTCCCTGGGCACATGCTTTGCCCCTTTTCCCTGGGAAAGAAAACTCACCAGTCCAGGTTCCTGATGTCAGTTTGTAGGGCTCCCTTGGGTCTATCAGGGCAGCACAAGTTTGAGGTGGGGACAACTTTGGTCTGGGGTCCATCCTTCGATATAAGGATTTTTTGCAGTCAGGCCCCAGCCCAGGGGCCCCTGGGCTCACCCTTTCGCCATTTTCCCTGGGAAAGAAAACTCACAGGTCCAGGTTCCTGATGTCAGTTTGTAGGGCTCCCTTGGATCTATCAGGGCAGCACAAGTTTGAGGTGGGGACAACTTTGGTCTGGGGTCCATCCTTCGATATGAGGATTTTTTGAAGTCAGGGCCCAGCCCAGGGTCCCCTGGGCACATCCTTTGTCCCTTTATCCTGGGAAAAAAACCTCACACGTCCAGGTTCCTGATGTCAGTTTGTAGGGCTCTCTTGGATCTATCAGGGCAGCACAAGTTTGTGGTGGGGACAACTTTGGTCTGGGGTCCATCCTTCGATATATAAGGACTTTTTGCAGTCAGGTCCCAGCCCAGGGGTTCCTGGGCACATCCTTTGTCTCTTTTCCCTGGGAGAGAAAACTCACCAGTCCAGGTTCCTGATGTCAGTTTGTAGGGCTCCCTTGGGTCTATCTGGGCAGCACAAGATTGAGGTGGGGACAACTTTGGTCTGGGGTCCATCCTTCGATATAAGGATTTTTTGCAGTCAGGTTGCGGGCCAGGGGCCCCTGTGCAAATCCTTTGTCCCTTTTCCCTGGGAAAGAAAACTCACAGGTCCAGGTTCCTGATGTCAGTTTGTAGGGCTCCCTTGGGTCTATCAGGGCAGCACAAGTTTGAGGTGGGGACAACTTTGGTCTGGGGTCCATCCTTCGATATAAGGATTTTTTGCAGTCAGGTCGCGGGCAAGGGGCCCCTGGGCACATCCTTTGTCCCTTTTCCCTGGGAAAGAAAACTCACCAGTCCAGGTTCCTGATGTCAGTTTGTAGGGCTCCCTTGGGTCTATCAGGGCAGCACAAGTTTGAGGTGGGGACAACTTTGGTCTGTGATCCATTCTTCGATATAAGGATTTTTTGCAGTCAGGTCCTGGGCCAGGGGTCCCTGGGCACATGCTTTGCCCCTTTTCCCTGGGAAAGAAAACTCACAGGTCCAGGTTCCTGATGTCAGTTTGTAGGGCTCCCTTGGGTCTATCAGGGCAGCACAAGTTTAAGGTGGGGACAACTTTGGTCTGGGGTCCATCCTTCGATATAAGGACTTTTTGCAGTCAGGTCCCAGCCCTGAGGCCCCTGGGCACATCCTTTGTCCCTTTTCCCTGGGAAAGAAAACTCACAGGTCCAGGTTCCTGATGTCAGTTTGTAGGGCTCCCTTCGGTCTATCAGGGCAGCACAAGTTTGAGGTGGGGACAACTTTGGTCTGGGGTCCATCCTTCGATATAAGGATTTTTTGCAATCAGGTCCTGGGCCATGGGCCCCTGGGCACAACCTTTGTCCCTTTTCCCTGGGAAAGAAAACTCACAGGTCCAGGTTCCTGATGTCAGTTTGTAGGGCTCCCTTGGGTCTATCAGGGCAGCACAAGTTTAAGGTGGGGACAACTTTGGTCTGGGGTCCATCCTTCGATATAAGGATTTTTTGCAGTCAGGTTGCGGGCCAGGGGCCCCTGGGCACATCCTTTGTCCCTTTTCCCTGGGAAAGAAAACTCACAGGTCCAGGTTCCTGATGTCAGTTTGTAGGGCTCCCTTGGGTCTATCAGGGCAGCACAAGTTTGAGGTGGGGACAACTTTGGTCTGTGATCCATTCTTCGATATAAGGATTTTTTGCAGTCAGGTCCTGGGCCAGGGGTCCCTGGGCACATGCTTTGCCCCTTTTCCCTGGGAAAGAAAACTCACACGTCCAGGTTCCTGATGTCAGTTTGTAGGGCTCCCTTGGGTCTATCAGGGCAGCACAAGTTTGAGGTGGGGACAACTTTGGTCTGGGGTCCATCCTTCGATATAAGGATTTTTTACAGCCAGGGCCCAGCCCAGGGGCCCCTGGGCACATCCTTTGTCCCTTTTCCCTGGGAAAGAAAACTCACAGGTCCAGGTTCCTGATGTCAGTTTGTAGGGCTCTCTTGGGTCTATCAGGGCAGCACAATTTTGAGGTGGGGACAACATCGGTCTAGGGTCCTTCCTTCGATATAAGGATTTTTTGCAGTCGGGCCCCAGCCCAGGGGCCCCTGGGCTCATCCTTTGGCCATTTTCCCTGGGAAAGAATACTCACCAGTCCAGGTTCCTGATGTCAGTTTGTAGGGCTCCCTTGGGTCTATCAGGGCAGCACAAGTTTGAGGTGGGGACAACTTTCGTCTAGGGTCCATCCTTCGATATAAGGATTTTTTGCAGTCAGGTCCCGGGCCAGGGGCCCCTGGGCACATCCTTTGTCCCTTTTCCCTGGGAAAGAAAACTCACAGGTCCAGGTTCCTGATGTCAGTTTGTAGGGCTCTTTTGGGTGTAACATGGCAGCACAAGTTTGAGGTGGGGACAACTTTGGTCTGGGGTCTATCCTTCGATATAAGGATTTTTTGCAGTCAGGTCCTTGGCCAGGGGCCCCTGGGCACATGCTTTGTCCCTTTTCCCTGGGAAAGAAAACTCACAGGTCCAGGTTCCTGATGTCAGTTTGTAGGGCTCCCTTGGATCTATCAGGGCAGCACAAGTTTGAGGTGGGGACAACTTTGGTCTGGGGTCCATCCTTCGATATAAGGATTTTTTGCAGCCAGGGCCCAGCCCAGGGGCCCCTGGGCACATCCTTTGTCCCTTTACCCTGGGAAAAAAAACTCACCAGTCCAGGTTCCTATGTCAGTTTGTAGGGCTCTCTTGGATCTATCAGGGCAGCACAAGTTTGAGGTGGGGACAACTTTGGTCTGGGGTCCATCCTTCGATATAAGGATTTTTTGCAATCAGGTCCTGGGCCATGGGCCCCTGGGCACAACCTTTGTCCCTTTTCCCTGGGAAAGAAAACTCACAGGTCCAGGTTCCTGATGTCAGTTTGTAGGGCTCCCTTGGTCTATCAGGGCAGCACAAGTTTAAGGTGGGGACAACTTTGGTCTGTGATCCATTCTTCGATATAAGGATTTTTTGCAGTCAGGTCCTGGGCCAGGGGTCCCTGGGCACATGCTTTGCCCCTTTTCCCTGGGAAAGAAAACTCACCAGTCCAGGTTCCTGATGTCAGTTTGTAGGGCTCCCTTGGGTCTATCAGGGCAGCACAAGTTTGAGGTGGGGACAACTTTGGTCTGGGGTCCATCCTTCGATATAAGGATTTTTTGCAGTCAGGCCCCAGCCCAGGGGCCCCTGGGCTCACCCTTTCGCCATTTTCCCTGGGAAAGAAAACTCACAGGTCCAGGTTCCTGATGTCAGTTTGTAGGGCTCCCTTGGATCTATCAGGGCAGCCCAAGTTTGAGGTGGGGACAACTTTGGTCTGGGGTCCATCCTTCGATATGAGGATTTTTTGAAGTCAGGGCCCAGCCCAGGGTCCCCTGGGCACATCCTTTGTCCCTTTATCCTGGGAAAAAAAACTCACCAGTCCAGGTTCCTGATGTCAGTTTGTAGGGCTCTCTTGGATCTATCAGGGCAGCACAAGTTTGTGGTGGGGACAACTTTGGTCTGGGGTCCATCCTTCGATATATAAGGACTTTTTGCAGTCAGGTCCCAGCCCAGGGGTTCCTGGGCACATCCTTTGTCTCTTTTCCCTGGGAGAGAAAACTCACCAGTCCAGGTTCCTGATGTCAGTTTGTAGGGCTCCCTTGGGTCTATCTGGGCAGCACAAGATTGAGGTGGGGACAACTTTGGTCTGGGGTCCATCCTTCGATATAAGGATTTTTTGCAGTCAGGTTGCGGGCCAGGGGCCCCTGTGCAAATCCTTTGTCCCTTTTCCCTGGGAAAGAAAACTCACAGGTCCAGGTTCCTGATGTCAGTTTGTAGGGCTCCCTTGGGTCTATCAGGGCAGCACAAGTTTGAGGTGGGGACAACTTTGGTCTGGGGTCCATCCTTCGATATAAGGATTTTTTGCAGTCAGGTCGCGGGCAAGGGGCCCCTGGGCACATCCTTTGTCCCTTTTCCCTGGGAAAGAAAACTCACCAGTCCAGGTTCCTGATGTCAGTTTGTAGGGCTCCCTTGGGTCTATCAGGGCAGCACAAGTTTGAGGTGGGGACAACTTTGGTCTGTGATCCATTCTTCGATATAAGGATTTTTTGCAGTCAGGTCCTGGGCCAGGGGTCCCTGGGCACATGCTTTGCCCCTTTTCCCTGGGAAAGAAAACTCACAGGTCCAGGTTCCTGATGTCAGTTTGTAGGGCTCCCTTGGGTCTATCAGGGCAGCACAAGTTTAAGGTGGGGACAACTTTGGTCTGGGGTCCATCCTTCGATATAAGGATTTTTTGCAGTCAGGTTGCGGGCCAGGGGCCCCTGGGCACATCCTTTGTCCCTTTTCCCTGGGAAAGAAAACTCACCAGTCCAGGTTCCTGATGTCAGTTTGTAGGGCTCCCTTGGGTCTATCAGGGCAGCACAAGTTTGAGGTGGGGAGAACTTCGGTCTGGGGTCCATCCTTCGATATAAGGACTTTTTGCAGTCAGGTCCCAGCCCTGAGGCCCCTGGGCACATCCTTTGTCCCTTTTCCCTGGGAAAGAAAACTCACAGGTCCAGGTTCCTGATGTCAGTTTGTAGGGCTCCCTTCGGTCTATCAGGGCAGCACAAGTTTGAGGTGGGGACAACTTTGGTCTGGGGTCCATCCTTCGATATAAGGATTTTTTGCAATCAGGTCCTGGGCCATGGGCCCCTGGGCACAACCTTTGTCCCTTTTCCCTGGGAAAGAAAACTCACAGGTCCAGGTTCCTGATGTCAGTTTGTAGGGCTCCCTTGGGTCTATCAGGGCAGCACAAGTTTAAGGTGGGGACAACTTTGGTCTGGGGTCCATCCTTCGATATAAGGATTTTTTGCAGTCAGGTTGCGGGCCAGGGGCCCCTGGGCACATCCTTTGTCCCTTTTCCCTGGGAAAGAAAACTCACAGGTCCAGGTTCCTGATGTCAGTTTGTAGGGCTCCCTTGGGTCTATCAGGGCAGCACAAGTTTGAGGTGGGGACAACTTTGGTCTGTGATCCATTCTTCGATATAAGGATTTTTTGCAGTCAGGTCCTGGGCCAGGGGTCCCTGGGCACATGCTTTGCCCCTTTTCCCTGGGAAAGAAAACTCACACGTCCAGGTTCCTGATGTCAGTTTGTAGGGCTCCCTTGGGTCTATCAGGGCAGCACAAGTTTGAGGTGGGGACAACTTTGGTCTGGGGTCCATCCTTCGATATAAGGATTTTTTACAGCCAGGGCCCAGCCCAGGGGCCCCTGGGCACATCCTTTGTCCCTTTTCCCTGGGAAAGAAAACTCACAGGTCCAGGTTCCTGATGTCAGTTTGTAGGGCTCTCTTGGGTCTATCAGGGCAGCACAATTTTGAGGTGGGGACAACATCGGTCTAGGGTCCTTCCTTCGATATAAGGATTTTTTGCAGTCGGGCCCCAGCCCAGGGGCCCCTGGGCTCATCCTTTGGCCATTTTCCCTGGGAAAGAATACTCACCAGTCCAGGTTCCTGATGTCAGTTTGTAGGGCTCCCTTGGGTCTATCAGGGCAGCACAAGTTTGAGGTGGGGACAACTTTCGTCTAGGGTCCATCCTTCGATATAAGGATTTTTTGCAGTCAGGTCCCGGGCCAGGGGCCCCTGGGCACATCCTTTGTCCCTTTTCCCTGGGAAAGAAAACTCACAGGTCCAGGTTCCTGATGTCAGTTTGTAGGGCTCTTTTGGGTGTAACATGGCAGCACAAGTTTGAGGTGGGGACAACTTTGGTCTGGGGTCTATCCTTCGATATAAGGATTTTTTGCAGTCAGGTCCTTGGCCAGGGGCCCCTGGGCACATCCTTTGTCCCTTTTCCCTGGGAAAGAAAACTCACAGGTCCAGGTTCCTGATGTCAGTTTGTAGGGCTCCCTTGGATCTATCAGGGCAGCACAAGTTTGAGGTGGGGACAACTTTGGTCTGGGGTCCATCCTTCGATATAAGGATTTTTTGCAGCCAGGGCCCAGCCCAGGGGCCCCTGGGCACATCCTTTGTCCCTTTACCCTGGGAAAAAAAACTCACCAGTCCAGGTTCCTATGTCAGTTTGTAGGGCTCTCTTGGATCTATCAGGGCAGCACAAGTTTGAGGTGGGGACAACTTTGGTCTGGGGTCCATCCTTCGATATAAGGATTTTTTGCAATCAGGTCCTGGGCCATGGGCCCCTGGGCACAACCTTTGTCCCTTTTCCCTGGGAAAGAAAACTCACAGGTCCAGGTTCCTGATGTCAGTTTGTAGGGCTCCCTTGGTCTATCAGGGCAGCACAAGTTTAAGGTGGGGACAACTTTGGTCTGTGATCCATTCTTCGATATAAGGATTTTTTGCAGTCAGGTCCTGGGCCAGGGGTCCCTGGGCACATGCTTTGCCCCTTTTCCCTGGGAAAGAAAACTCACCAGTCCAGGTTCCTGATGTCAGTTTGTAGGGCTCCCTTGGGTCTATCAGGGCAGCACAAGTTTGAGGTGGGGACAACTTTGGTCTGGGGTCCATCCTTCGATATAAGGATTTTTTGCAGTCAGGCCCCAGCCCAGGGGCCCCTGGGCTCACCCTTTCGCCATTTTCCCTGGGAAAGAAAACTCACAGGTCCAGGTTCCTGATGTCAGTTTGTAGGGCTCCCTTGGATCTATCAGGGCAGCACAAGTTTGAGGTGGGGACAACTTTGGTCTGGGGTCCATCCTTCGATATGAGGATTTTTTGAAGTCAGGGCCCAGCCCAGGGTCCCCTGGGCACATCCTTTGTCCCTTTATCCTGGGAAAAAAAACTCACCAGTCCAGGTTCCTGATGTCAGTTTGTAGGGCTCTCTTGGATCTATCAGGGCAGCACAAGTTTGTGGTGGGGACAACTTTGGTCTGGGGTCCATCCTTCGATATATAAGGACTTTTTGCAGTCAGGTCCCAGCCCAGGGGTTCCTGGGCACATCCTTTGTCTCTTTTCCCTGGGAGAGAAAACTCACCAGTCCAGGTTCCTGATGTCAGTTTGTAGGGCTCCCTTGGGTCTATCTGGGCAGCACAAGATTGAGGTGGGGACAACTTTGGTCTGGGGTCCATCCTTCGATATAAGGATTTTTTGCAGTCAGGTTGCGGGCCAGGGGCCCCTGTGCAAATCCTTTGTCCCTTTTCCCTGGGAAAGAAAACTCACAGGTCCAGGTTCCTGATGTCAGTTTGTAGGGCTCCCTTGGGTCTATCAGGGCAGCACAAGTTTGAGGTGGGGACAACTTTGGTCTGGGGTCCATCCTTCGATATAAGGATTTTTTGCAGTCAGGTCGCGGGCAAGGGGCCCCTGGGCACATCCTTTGTCCCTTTTCCCTGGGAAAGAAAACTCACCAGTCCAGGTTCCTGATGTCAGTTTGTAGGGCTCCCTTGGGTCTATCAGGGCAGCACAAGTTTGAGGTGGGGACAACTTTGGTCTGTGATCCATTCTTCGATATAAGGATTTTTTGCAGTCAGGTCCTGGGCCAGGGGTCCCTGGGCACATGCTTTGCCCCTTTTCCCTGGGAAAGAAAACTCACAGGTCCAGGTTCCTGATGTCAGTTTGTAGGGCTCCCTTGGGTCTATCAGGGCAGCACAAGTTTAAGGTGGGGACAACTTTGGTCTGGGGTCCATCCTTCGATATAAGGATTTTTTGCAGTCAGGTTGCGGGCCATGGGCCCCTGGGCACAACCTTTGTCCCTTTTCCCTGGGAAAGAAAACTCACAGGTCCAGGTTCCTGATGTCAGTTTGTAGGGCTCCCTTGGTCTATCAGGGCAGCACAAGTTTAAGGTGGGGACAACTTTGGTCTGTGATCCATTCTTCGATATAAGGATTTTTTGCAGTCAGGTCCTGGGCCAGGGGTCCCTGGGCACATGCTTTGCCCCTTTTCCCTGGGAAAGAAAACTCACCAGTCCAGGTTCCTGATGTCAGTTTGTAGGGCTCCCTTGGGTCTATCAGGGCAGCACAAGTTTGAGGTGGGGACAACTTTGGTCTGGGGTCCATCCTTCGATATAAGGATTTTTTGCAGTCAGGCCCCAGCCCAGGGGCCCCTGGGCTCACCCTTTCGCCATTTTCCCTGGGAAAGAAAACTCACAGGTCCAGGTTCCTGATGTCAGTTTGTAGGGCTCCCTTGGATCTATCAGGGCAGCCCAAGTTTGAGGTGGGGACAACTTTGGTCTGGGGTCCATCCTTCGATATGAGGATTTTTTGAAGTCAGGGCCCAGCCCAGGGTCCCCTGGGCACATCCTTTGTCCCTTTATCCTGGGAAAAAAAACTCACCAGTCCAGGTTCCTGATGTCAGTTTGTAGGGCTCTCTTGGATCTATCAGGGCAGCACAAGTTTGTGGTGGGGACAACTTTGGTCTGGGGTCCATCCTTCGATATATAAGGACTTTTTGCAGTCAGGTCCCAGCCCAGGGGTTCCTGGGCACATCCTTTGTCTCTTTTCCCTGGGAGAGAAAACTCACCAGTCCAGGTTCCTGATGTCAGTTTGTAGGGCTCCCTTGGGTCTATCTGGGCAGCACAAGATTGAGGTGGGGACAACTTTGGTCTGGGGTCCATCCTTCGATATAAGGATTTTTTGCAGTCAGGTTGCGGGCCAGGGGCCCCTGTGCAAATCCTTTGTCCCTTTTCCCTGGGAAAGAAAACTCACAGGTCCAGGTTCCTGATGTCAGTTTGTAGGGCTCCCTTGGGTCTATCAGGGCAGCACAAGTTTGAGGTGGGGACAACTTTGGTCTGGGGTCCATCCTTCGATATAAGGATTTTTTGCAGTCAGGTCGCGGGCAAGGGGCCCCTGGGCACATCCTTTGTCCCTTTTCCCTGGGAAAGAAAACTCACCAGTCCAGGTTCCTGATGTCAGTTTGTAGGGCTCCCTTGGGTCTATCAGGGCAGCACAAGTTTGAGGTGGGGACAACTTTGGTCTGTGATCCATTCTTCGATATAAGGATTTTTTGCAGTCAGGTCCTGGGCCAGGGGTCCCTGGGCACATGCTTTGCCCCTTTTCCCTGGGAAAGAAAACTCACAGGTCCAGGTTCCTGATGTCAGTTTGTAGGGCTCCCTTGGGTCTATCAGGGCAGCACAAGTTTAAGGTGGGGACAACTTTGGTCTGGGGTCCATCCTTCGATATAAGGATTTTTTGCAGTCAGGTTGCGGGCCAGGGGCCCCTGGGCACATCCTTTGTCCCTTTTCCCTGGGAAAGAAAACTCACCAGTCCAGGTTCCTGATGTCAGTTTGTAGGGCTCCCTTGGGTCTATCAGGGCAGCACAAGTTTGAGGTGGGGAGAACTTCGGTCTGGGGTCCATCCTTCGATATAAGGACTTTTTGCAGTCAGGTCCCAGCCCTGAGGCCCCTGGGCACATCCTTTGTCCCTTTTCCCTGGGAAAGAAAACTCACAGGTCCAGGTTCCTGATGTCAGTTTGTAGGGCTCCCTTCGGTCTATCAGGGCAGCACAAGTTTGAGGTGGGGACAACTTTGGTCTGGGGTCCATCCTTCGATATAAGGATTTTTTGCAATCAGGTCCTGGGCCATGGGCCCCTGGGCACAACCTTTGTCCCTTTTCCCTGGGAAAGAAAACTCACAGGTCCAGGTTCCTGATGTCAGTTTGTAGGGCTCCCTTGGGTCTATCAGGGCAGCACAAGTTTAAGGTGGGGACAACTTTGGTCTGGGGTCCATCCTTCGATATAAGGATTTTTTGCAGTCAGGTTGCGGGCCAGGGGCCCCTGGGCACATCCTTTGTCCCTTTTCCCTGGGAAAGAAAACTCACAGGTCCAGGTTCCTGATGTCAGTTTGTAGGGCTCCCTTGGGTCTATCAGGGCAGCACAAGTTTGAGGTGGGGACAACTTTGGTCTGTGATCCATTCTTCGATATAAGGATTTTTTGCAGTCAGGTCCTGGGCCAGGGGTCCCTGGGCACATGCTTTGCCCCTTTTCCCTGGGAAAGAAAACTCACACGTCCAGGTTCCTGATGTCAGTTTGTAGGGCTCCCTTGGGTCTATCAGGGCAGCACAAGTTTGAGGTGGGGACAACTTTGGTCTGGGGTCCATCCTTCGATATAAGGATTTTTTACAGCCAGGGCCCAGCCCAGGGGCCCCTGGGCACATCCTTTGTCCCTTTTCCCTGGGAAAGAAAACTCACAGGTCCAGGTTCCTGATGTCAGTTTGTAGGGCTCTCTTGGGTCTATCAGGGCAGCACAATTTTGAGGTGGGGACAACATCGGTCTAGGGTCCTTCCTTCGATATAAGGATTTTTTGCAGTCGGGCCCCAGCCCAGGGGCCCCTGGGCTCATCCTTTGGCCATTTTCCCTGGGAAAGAATACTCACCAGTCCAGGTTCCTGATGTCAGTTTGTAGGGCTCCCTTGGGTCTATCAGGGCAGCACAAGTTTGAGGTGGGGACAACTTTCGTCTAGGGTCCATCCTTCGATATAAGGATTTTTTGCAGTCAGGTCCCGGGCCAGGGGCCCCTGGGCACATCCTTTGTCCCTTTTCCCTGGGAAAGAAAACTCACAGGTCCAGGTTCCTGATGTCAGTTTGTAGGGCTCTTTTGGGTGTAACATGGCAGCACAAGTTTGAGGTGGGGACAACTTTGGTCTGGGGTCTATCCTTCGATATAAGGATTTTTTGCAGTCAGGTCCTTGGCCAGGGGCCCCTGGGCACATCCTTTGTCCCTTTTCCCTGGGAAAGAAAACTCACAGGTCCAGGTTCCTGATGTCAGTTTGTAGGGCTCCCTTGGATCTATCAGGGCAGCACAAGTTTGAGGTGGGGACAACTTTGGTCTGGGGTCCATCCTTCGATATAAGGATTTTTTGCAGCCAGGGCCCAGCCCAGGGGCCCCTGGGCACATCCTTTGTCCCTTTACCCTGGGAAAAAAAACTCACCAGTCCAGGTTCCTATGTCAGTTTGTAGGGCTCTCTTGGATCTATCAGGGCAGCACAAGTTTGAGGTGGGGACAACTTTGGTCTGGGGTCCATCCTTCGATATAAGGATTTTTTGCAATCAGGTCCTGGGCCATGGGCCCCTGGGCACAACCTTTGTCCCTTTTCCCTGGGAAAGAAAACTCACAGGTCCAGGTTCCTGATGTCAGTTTGTAGGGCTCCCTTGGTCTATCAGGGCAGCACAAGTTTAAGGTGGGGACAACTTTGGTCTGTGATCCATTCTTCGATATAAGGATTTTTTGCAGTCAGGTCCTGGGCCAGGGGTCCCTGGGCACATGCTTTGCCCCTTTTCCCTGGGAAAGAAAACTCACCAGTCCAGGTTCCTGATGTCAGTTTGTAGGGCTCCCTTGGGTCTATCAGGGCAGCACAAGTTTGAGGTGGGGACAACTTTGGTCTGGGGTCCATCCTTCGATATAAGGATTTTTTGCAGTCAGGCCCCAGCCCAGGGGCCCCTGGGCTCACCCTTTCGCCATTTTCCCTGGGAAAGAAAACTCACAGGTCCAGGTTCCTGATGTCAGTTTGTAGGGCTCCCTTGGATCTATCAGGGCAGCACAAGTTTGAGGTGGGGACAACTTTGGTCTGGGGTCCATCCTTCGATATGAGGATTTTTTGAAGTCAGGGCCCAGCCCAGGGTCCCCTGGGCACATCCTTTGTCCCTTTATCCTGGGAAAAAAAACTCACCAGTCCAGGTTCCTGATGTCAGTTTGTAGGGCTCTCTTGGATCTATCAGGGCAGCACAAGTTTGTGGTGGGGACAACTTTGGTCTGGGGTCCATCCTTCGATATATAAGGACTTTTTGCAGTCAGGTCCCAGCCCAGGGGTTCCTGGGCACATCCTTTGTCTCTTTTCCCTGGGAGAGAAAACTCACCAGTCCAGGTTCCTGATGTCAGTTTGTAGGGCTCCCTTGGGTCTATCTGGGCAGCACAAGATTGAGGTGGGGACAACTTTGGTCTGGGGTCCATCCTTCGATATAAGGATTTTTTGCAGTCAGGTTGCGGGCCAGGGGCCCCTGTGCAAATCCTTTGTCCCTTTTCCCTGGGAAAGAAAACTCACAGGTCCAGGTTCCTGATGTCAGTTTGTAGGGCTCCCTTGGGTCTATCAGGGCAGCACAAGTTTGAGGTGGGGACAACTTTGGTCTGGGGTCCATCCTTCGATATAAGGATTTTTTGCAGTCAGGTCGCGGGCAAGGGGCCCCTGGGCACATCCTTTGTCCCTTTTCCCTGGGAAAGAAAACTCACCAGTCCAGGTTCCTGATGTCAGTTTGTAGGGCTCCCTTGGGTCTATCAGGGCAGCACAAGTTTGAGGTGGGGACAACTTTGGTCTGTGATCCATTCTTCGATATAAGGATTTTTTGCAGTCAGGTCCTGGGCCAGGGGTCCCTGGGCACATGCTTTGCCCCTTTTCCCTGGGAAAGAAAACTCACAGGTCCAGGTTCCTGATGTCAGTTTGTAGGGCTCCCTTGGGTCTATCAGGGCAGCACAAGTTTAAGGTGGGGACAACTTTGGTCTGGGGTCCATCCTTCGATATAAGGATTTTTTGCAGTCAGGTTGCGGGCCAGGGGCCCCTGGGCACATCCTTTGTCCCTTTTCCCTGGGAAAGAAAACTCACCAGTCCAGGTTCCTGATGTCAGTTTGTAGGGCTCCCTTGGGTCTATCAGGGCAGCACAAGTTTGAGGTGGGGAGAACTTCGGTCTGGGGTCCATCCTTCGATATAAGGACTTTTTGCAGTCAGGTCCCAGCCCTGAGGCCCCTGGGCACATCCTTTGTCCCTTTTCCCTGGGAAAGAAAACTCACAGGTCCAGGTTCCTGATGTCAGTTTGTAGGGCTCCCTTCGGTCTATCAGGGCAGCACAAGTTTGAGGTGGGGACAACTTTGGTCTGGGGTCCATCCTTCGATATAAGGATTTTTTGCAATCAGGTCCTGGGCCATGGGCCCCTGGGCACAACCTTTGTCCCTTTTCCCTGGGAAAGAAAACTCACAGGTCCAGGTTCCTGATGTCAGTTTGTAGGGCTCCCTTGGGTCTATCAGGGCAGCACAAGTTTAAGGTGGGGACAACTTTGGTCTGGGGTCCATCCTTCGATATAAGGATTTTTTGCAGTCAGGTTGCGGGCCAGGGGCCCCTGGGCACATCCTTTGTCCCTTTTCCCTGGGAAAGAAAACTCACAGGTCCAGGTTCCTGATGTCAGTTTGTAGGGCTCCCTTGGGTCTATCAGGGCAGCACAAGTTTGAGGTGGGGACAACTTTGGTCTGTGATCCATTCTTCGATATAAGGATTTTTTGCAGTCAGGTCCTGGGCCAGGGGTCCCTGGGCACATGCTTTGCCCCTTTTCCCTGGGAAAGAAAACTCACACGTCCAGGTTCCTGATGTCAGTTTGTAGGGCTCCCTTGGGTCTATCAGGGCAGCACAAGTTTGAGGTGGGGACAACTTTGGTCTGGGGTCCATCCTTCGATATAAGGATTTTTTACAGCCAGGGCCCAGCCCAGGGGCCCCTGGGCACATCCTTTGTCCCTTTTCCCTGGGAAAGAAAACTCACAGGTCCAGGTTCCTGATGTCAGTTTGTAGGGCTCTCTTGGGTCTATCAGGGCAGCACAATTTTGAGGTGGGGACAACATCGGTCTAGGGTCCTTCCTTCGATATAAGGATTTTTTGCAGTCGGGCCCCAGCCCAGGGGCCCCTGGGCTCATCCTTTGGCCATTTTCCCTGGGAAAGAATACTCACCAGTCCAGGTTCCTGATGTCAGTTTGTAGGGCTCCCTTGGGTCTATCAGGGCAGCACAAGTTTGAGGTGGGGACAACTTTCGTCTAGGGTCCATCCTTCGATATAAGGATTTTTTGCAGTCAGGTCCCGGGCCAGGGGCCCCTGGGCACATCCTTTGTCCCTTTTCCCTGGGAAAGAAAACTCACAGGTCCAGGTTCCTGATGTCAGTTTGTAGGGCTCTTTTGGGTGTAACATGGCAGCACAAGTTTGAGGTGGGGACAACTTTGGTCTGGGGTCTATCCTTCGATATAAGGATTTTTTGCAGTCAGGTCCTTGGCCAGGGGCCCCTGGGCACATGCTTTGTCCCTTTTCCCTGGGAAAGAAAACTCACAGGTCCAGGTTCCTGATGTCAGTTTGTAGGGCTCCCTTGGATCTATCAGGGCAGCACAAGTTTGAGGTGGGGACAACTTTGGTCTGGGGTCCATCCTTCGATATAAGGATTTTTTGCAGCCAGGGCCCAGCCCAGGGGCCCCTGGGCACATCCTTTGTCCCTTTACCCTGGGAAAAAAAACTCACCAGTCCAGGTTCCTATGTCAGTTTGTAGGGCTCTCTTGGATCTATCAGGGCAGCACAAGTTTGAGGTGGGGACAACTTTGGTCTGGGGTCCATCCTTCGATATATAAGGACTTCTTGCAGTCAGGTCCCAGCCCAGGGGTTCCTGGGCACATCCTTTGTCTCTTTTCCCTGGGAGAGAAAACTCACCAGTCCAGGTTCCTGATATCAGTTTGTAGGGCTCCCTTGGGTCTATCAGGGCAGCACAAGATTGAGGTGGGGACAACTTTGGTCTGGGGTCCATCCTTTGATATAAGGATTTTTTGCAGTCAGGTTGCGGGCCAGGGGCCCCTGTGCACATCCTTTGTCCCTTTTCCCTGGGAAAGAAAACTCACAGGTCCAGGTTCCTGATGTCACTTTGTAGGGCTCCCTTGGGTCTATCAGGGCAGCACAAGTTTGAGGTGGGGACAACTTTGGTCTGTGATCCATTCTTCGATATAAGGATTTTTTGCAGTCAGGTCCTGGGCCAGGGGTCCCTGGGCACATGCTTTGCCCCTTTTCCCTGGGAAAGAAAACTCACCAGTCCAGGTTCCTGATGTCAGTTTGTAGGGCTCCCTTGGGTCTATCAGGGCAGCACAAGTTTGAGGTGGGGACAACTTTGGTCTGGGATCCATCCTTCGATATAAGGATTTTTTGTAGTCAGGTCCTGGGCCAGGGGCCCCTGGGCACATGCTTTGCCCCTTTTACCTGGGAAAGAAAACTCACCAGTCCAGGTTCCTGATGTCAGTTTGTAGGGCTCCCTTGGGTCTATCAGGGCAGCACAAGTTTGAGGTGGGGACAACTTTGGTCTGTGATCCATCCTTCGATATAAGGATTTTTTGCAGTCTGGTCCTGGGCCAGGGGTCCCTGGGCACATGCTTTGTCCCTTTTCCCTGGGAAAGAAAACTCACACGTCCAGGTTCCTGATGTCAGTTTGTAGGGCTCCCTTGGGTCTATCAGGGCAGCACAAGTTTGAGGTGGGGACAACTTTGGTCTGGGGTCCATCCTTCGATATAAGGATTTTTTGCAGCCAGGGCCCAGCCCAGGGGCCCCTGGGCACATCCTTTGGCCATTTTCCCTGGGAAAGAAAACTCACAGGTCCAGGTTCCTGATGTCAGTTTGTAGGGCTCTCTTGGGTCTATCAAGCAGCACAAGATTGAGGTGGGGACAACTTTGGTCTGGGGTCCATCCTTCGATATAAGGATTTTTTGCAGTCAGGTTGCGGGCCAGGGGCCCCTGTGCACATCCTTTGTCCCTTTTCCCTGGGAAAAAAAACTCACAGGTCCAGGTTCCTGATGTCAGTTTGTAGGGCTCCCTTGGGTCTATCAGGGCAGCACAAGTTTGATGTGGGGACAACTTTGGTCTGGGGTCCATCCTTCGATATATGGATTTTTTGCAGTCAGGTCCCGCGCCAGGGGACCATGGGCACATCTTTTGTCCCTTTTCCCTGGGAAAAAAAACTCACAGGTCCAGGTTCCTGATGTCAGTTTGTAGGGCTCCCTTGGGTCTATCAGGGCAGCACAAGTTTGAGGTGGGGACAACTTTGGTCTGGGGTCCATCCTTCGATATAAGGATTTTTTGCAGTCAGGTCCTGGGCCAGGGGCCCCTGGGCACATCCTTTGTCCCTTTTCCCTGGGAAAGAAAACTCACAGGTCCAGGTTCCTGATGTCAGTTTGTAGGGCTCCCTTGGGTCTATCAGGGCAGCACAAGTTTGAGGTGGGGACAACTTTGGTCTGGGGTCCATCCTTCGATATAAGGATTTTTTGCAGTCAGGTCCTCGGCCAGGGACCCCTGGGCACATCCTTTGGCCATTATCCCTGGGAAAGAAAACTCACAGGACCAGATTCCTGATGTCAGTTTGTAGGGCTCCCTTGGGTCTATCAGGGCAGCACAAGTTTGAGGTGGGGACAACTTTGGTCTGGGGTCCTTCCTTCGATATAAGGATTTTTTGCAGTCAGGACCTGGGCCAGGGCCAGGGACCCATGGGCACATCCTTTGTCGCTTTTCCCTGGGAAAGAAAACTCACAGGTCCAGGTTCCTGATGTCAGTTTGTAGGGCTCCCATGGGTCTATCAGGGCAGCACAAGTTTGAGATGGGGACAATTTTGGTCTGGGGTCCATTCTTCGATATAAGGATTTTTTGCAGTCAGGTCCCAGTCCTGGAGCCCCTGGGCACACGCTTTGTCCCTTTTCCCTGGGAAAGAAAACTCACAGGTCCAGGTTCCTGCTGTCAGTTTGTAGGGCTCTCTTGGGTCTATCAGGGCAGCACAAGATTGAGGTGGGGACAACTTTGGTCTGGGGTCCATCCTTCGATATAAGGATTTTTTGCAGCCAGGTCCTGGGCCAGGGGCCCCTGGGCACATCCTTTGTCCTTTTTCCCTTGGAAAGAAAACTCACAGGTCCAGGTTCCTGATGTCAGTTTGTAGGGCTCCCTTGGGTCTATCAGGGCAGCACAAGTTTGAGGTGGGGACAACTTTGGTCTGGGGTCCATCCTTCGATATATAAGGACTTTTTGCAGTCAGGTCCCAGCCCAGGGGTTCCTGGGCACATCCTTTGTCTCTTTTCCCTGGGAGAGAAAACTCACCAGTCCAGGTTCCTGATGTCAGTTTGTAGGGCTCCCTTGGGTCTATCAGGGCAGCACAAGATTGAGGTGGGGACAACTTTGGTCTGGGGTCCATCCTTCGATATAATGACTTTTTGCAGTCTGGTCCCAGCCCTGGGGCCCCTGGGCACATCCTTTGTCCCTTTTCCCTGGGAAAGAAAACTCACCAGTCCAGGTTCCTGATGTCAGTTTGTAGGGCTCCCTTGGGTCTATCAGGGCAGCACAAGTTTGAGGTGGGGACAACTTTGGTCTGTGATCCCTCCTTTGATATAAGGATTTTTTGCAGCCAGGTCCCAGCCCTGGGGCCCCTGGGCACATCCTTTGTCCCTTTTCCCTGGGAAAGAAAACTCACCAGTCCAGGTTCCTGATGTCAGTTTGTAGGGCTCCCTTGGGTCTATCAGGGCAGCACAAGTTTGAGGTGGGGACAACTTTGGTCTGGGGTCCATCCTTCGATATAAGGATTTTTTGCAATCAGGTCCTGGGCCAGGGGCCCCTGGGCACAACCTTTGTCCCTTTTCCCTGGGAAAGAAAACTCACCAGTCCAGGTTCCTGATGTCAGTTTGTAGGGCTCCGTTGGGTCTATCAGGGCAGCACAAGTTTGAGGTGGGGACAACTTTGGTCTGTGATCCATCCTTCGATATAAGGATTTTTTGCAGTCAGGTCCTGGGCCAGGGGTCCCTGGGCACATGCTTTGCCCTTTTTCCCTGGGAAAGAAAACTCACACGTCCAGGTTCCTGATGTCAGTTTGTAGGGCTCCCTTGGGTCTATCAGGGCAGCACAAGTTTAAGGTGGGCACAACTTTGGTCTGGGGTCCATCCTTCGATATATGGATTTTTTGCAGTCAGGTTGCGGGCCAGGGGCCCCTGGGCACATCCTTTGTCCCTTTTCCCTGGGAAAGAAAACTCACAGGTCCAGGTTCCTGCTGTCAGTTTGTAGGGCTCCCTTGGGTCTATCAGGGCAGCACAAGTTTGAGGTGGGGACAACTTCGGTCTGGGGTCCATCCTTCGATATAAGGACTTTTTCAGTCAGGTCCGGGGCCTGGGGCCCCTGGGCACATCCTTTGTCCCTTTTCCCTGGGAAAGAAAACTCACCAGTCCAGGTTCCTGATGTCAGTTTGTAGGGCTCACTTTGGTCTATCAGGGCAGCACAAGTTTGAGGTGGGGACAACTTTGGTCTGGGGTCCATCCTTCGATATAAGGATTTTTTGCAGCCAGGGCCCAGCCCAGGGGCCCCTGGGCACATCCTTTGTCCCTTTTCCCTGGGAAAGAAAACTCACAGGTCCAGGTTCCTGATGTCAGTTTGTAGGGCTCCCTTGGGTCTATCAGGGCAGCACAAGTTTGAGGTGGGGACAACTTTGGTCTGTGATCCATTCTTCGATATAAGGATTTTTTGCAGTCAGGTCCTGGGCCAGGGGTCCCTGGGCACATGCTTTGCCCCTTTTCCCTGGGAAAGAAAACTCACCAGTCCAGGTTCCTGATGTCAGTTTGTAGGGCTCCGTTGGGTCTATCAGGGCAGCACAAGTTTGAGGTGGGGACAACTTTGGTCTGTGATCCATCCTTCGATATAAGGATTTTTTGCAGTCAGGTCCTGGGCCAGGGGTCCCTGGGCACATGCTTTGCCCTTTTTCCCTGGGAAAGAAAACTCACACGTCCAGGTTCCTGATGTCAGTTTGTAGGGCTCCCTTGGGTCTATCAGGGCAGCACAAGTTTAAAGTGGGCACAACTTTGGTCTGGGGTCCATCCTTCGATATATGGATTTTTTGCAGTCAGGTTGCGGGCCAGGGGCCCCTGGGCACATCCTTTGTCCCTTTTCCCTGGGAAAGAAAACTCACAGGTCCAGGTTCCTGCTGTCAGTTTGTAGGGCTCCCTTGGGTCTATCAGGGCAGCACAAGTTTGAGGTGGGGACAACTTCGGTCTGGGGTCCATCCTTCGATATAAGGACTTTTTCAGTCAGGTCCGGGGCCTGGGGCCCCTGGGCACATCCTTTGTCCCTTTTCCCTGGGAAAGAAAACTCACCAGTCCAGGTTCCTGATGTCAGTTTGTAGGGCTCACTTTGGTCTATCAGGGCAGCACAAGTTTGAGGTGGGGACAACTTTGGTCTGGGGTCCATCCTTCGATATAAGGATTTTTTGCAGCCAGGGCCCAGCCCAGGGGCCCCTGGGCACATCCTTTGTCCCTTTTCCCTGGGAAAGAAAACTCACAGGTCCAGGTTCCTGATGTCAGTTTGTAGGGCTCCCTTGGGTCTATCAGGGCAGCACAAGTTTGAGGTGGGGACAACTTTGGTCTGTGATCCATTCTTCGATATAAGGATTTTTTGCAGTCAGGTCCTGGGCCAGGGGTCCCTGGGCACATGCTTTGCCCCTTTTCCCTGGGAAAGAAAACTCACAGGTCCAGGTTCCTGATGTCAGTTTGTAGGGCTCCCTTGGGTCTATCAGGGCAGCACAAGTTTGAGGTGGGGACAACTTTGGTCTGGGATCCATCCTTCGATATAAGGATTTTTTGTAGTCAGGTCCTGGGCCAGGGGCCCCTGGGCACATGCTTTGCCCCTTTTCCCTGGGAAAGAAAACTCACCAGTCCAGGTTCCTGATGTCAGTTTGTAGGGCTCCCTTGGGTCTATCAGGGCAGCACAAGTTTGAGGTGGGGACAACTTTGGTCTGTGATCCATCCTTCGATATAAGGATTTTTTGCAGTCAGGTCCTGGGCCAGGGGTCCCTGGGCACATGCTTTGTCCCTTTTCCCTGGGAAAGAAAACTCACACGTCCAGGTTCCTGATGTCAGTTTGTAGGGCTCCCTTGGGTCTATCAGGGCAGCACAAGTTTGAGGTGGGGACACCTTTGGTCTGGGGTCCATCCTTCGATATAAGGATTTTTTGCAGCCAGGGCCCAGCCCAGGGGCCCCTGGGCACATCCTTTGGCCATTTTCCCTGGGAAAGAAAACTCACAGGTCCAGGTTCCTGATGTCAGTTTGTAGGGCTCTCTTGGGTCTATCAAGCAGCACAATTTTGAGGTGGGGAAAACATCGGTCTAGGGTCCTTCCTTCGATATAAGGATTTTTTGCAGTCAGGCCCCAGCCCAGGGGCCCCTGGGCTCATCCTTTGGCCATTTTCCCTGGGAAATTAAACTCACAGGACCAGGTTCCTGATGTCAGTTTGTAGGGCTCCCTTGGGTCTATCAGGGCAGCACAAGTTTGATGTGGGGACAACTTTGGTCTGGGGTCCATCCTTCGATATATGGATTTTTTGCAGTCAGGTCCCGCGCCAGGGGACCATGGGCACATCTTTTGTCCCTTTTCCCTGGGAAAAAAAACTCACAGGTCCAGGTTCCTGATGTCAGTTTGTAGGGCTCCCTTGGGTCTATCAGGGCAGCACAAGTTTGAGGTGGGGACAACTTTGGTCTGGGGTCCATCCTTCGATATAAGTATTTTTTGCAGTCAGGTCCTGGGCCAGGGGCCCCTGGGCACATCCTTTGTCCCTTTTCCCTGGGAAAGAAAACTCACAGGTCCAGGTTCCTGATGTCAGTTTGTAGGGCTCCCTTGGGTCTATCAGGGCAGCACAAGTTTGAGGTGGGGACAACTTTGGTCTGGGGTCCAGCCTTCGATATAAGGATTTTTTGATGTCAGGTTCTGGGCCAGGGGCCCCTGGGCACATCCTTTGTCCCTTTTCCCTGGGAAAGAAAACTCACAGGTCCAGGTTCCTGATGTCAGTTTGTAGGGCTCTCTTGGGTCTATCAGGGCAGCACAAGTTTGAGGTGGGGAAAACTTTGGTCTAGGGTCCATCCTTCGATAAAAGGATTTTTTGCAGTCAGGACCTGGGCCAGGGCCAGGGACCCATGGGCACATCCTTTGTCCCTTTTCCCTGGGAAAGAAAACTCACAGGTCCAGGTTCCTGATGTCAGTTTGTAGGGCTCCCTTGGGTCTATCAGGGCAGCACAAGTTTGAGGTGGGGACAACTTTGGTCTGGGGTCCATCCTTCGATATAAGGATTTTTTGCAGTCAGGTCCTGGGCCAGGGACCCCTGGGCACATCCTTTGGCCATTATCCCTGGGAAAGAAAACTCACAGGACCAGATTCCTGATGTCAGTTTGTAGGGCTCCCTTGGGTCTATCAGGGCAGCACAAGTTTGAGGTGGGGACAACTTTGGTCTGGGGTCCATCCTTCGATATAAGGATTTTTTGCAGTCAGGACCTGGGCCAGGGCCAGGGACCCATGGGCACATCCTTTGTCCCTTTTCCCTGGGAAAGAAAACTCACAGGTCCAGGTTCCTGATGTCAGTTTGTAGGGCTCCCTTGGGTCTATCAGGGCAGCACAAGTTTGAGATGGGGACAATTTTGGTCTGGGGTCCATTCTTCGATATAAGGATTTTTTGCAGTCAGGTCCCAGTCCTGGAGCCCCTGGGCACATCCTTTGTCCCTTTTCCCTGGGAAAGAAAACTCACAGGTCCAGGTTCCTGATGTCAGTTTGTAGGGCTCTCTTGGGTCTATCAGGGCAGCACAAGATTGAGGTGGGGACAACTTTGGTCTGGGGTCCATCCTTCGATATAAGGATTTTTTGCAGTCAGGTCCTGGGCCAGGGGCCCCTGGGCACATCCTTTGTAATTTTTCCCTTGGAAAGAAAACTCAGCAGTCCAGGTTCCTGATGTCAGTTTGTAGGGCTCCCTTGGGTCTATCAGGGCAGCACAAGTTTGAGGTGGGGACAATTTTGGTCTGGGGTCCATCCTTCGATATATAAGGACTTTTTGCAGTCAGGTCCCAGCCCAGGGGTTCCTGGGCACATCCTTTGTCTCTTTTCCCTGGGAGAGAAAACTCACAGGTCCAGGTTCCTGATGTCAGTTTGTAGGGCTCCCTTGGGTCTATCAGGGCAGCACAAGTTTGAGGTGGGGACAACTTTGGTCTGGGGTCCATCCTTCGATATAAGGATTTTTTGCAATCAGGTCCTGGGCCAGGGGCCCCTGGGCACAACCTTTGTCCCTTTTCCCTGGGAAAGAAAACTCACAGGTCCAGGTTCCTGATGTCAGTTTGTAGGGCTCCCTTGGGTCTATTAGGGCAGCACAAGTTTAAGGTGGGGACAACTTTGGTCTGGGGTCCATCCTTCGATATAAGGATTTTTTGCAATCAGGTTGCGGGCCAGGGGCCCCTGGGCACATCCTTTGTCCCTTTTCCCTGGGAAAGAAAACTCACCAGTCCAGGTTCCTGATGTCAGTTTGTAGGGCTCCCTTGGGTCTATCAGGGCAGCACAAGTTTGAGGTGGGGACAACTTTGGTCTGTGATCCATCCTTCGATATAAGGATTTTTTGCAGTCAGGTCCTGGGCCAGGGGTCCCTGGGCACATGCTTTGCCCCTTTTCCCTGGGAAAGAAAACTCACCAGTCCAGGTTCCTGATGTCAGTTTGTAGGGCTCCCTTGGATCTATCAGGGCAGCACAAGTTTAAGGTGGGGACAGCTTTGGTCTGGGGTCCATCCTTCGATATAAGGATTTTTTGCAGTCAGGTTGCGGGCCAGGGGCCCCTGGGCACATCCTTTGTCCCTTTTCCCTGGGAAAGAAAACTCACAGGTCCAGGTTCCTGATGTCAGTTTGTAGGGCTCCCTTGGGTCTATCAGGGCAGCACAAGTTTGAGGTGGGGACAACTTGGTCTGTGATCCATTCTTCGATATAAGGATTTTTTGCAGTCAGGTCCTGGGCCAGGGGTCCCTGGGCACATGCTTTGCCTCTTTTCCCTGGGAAAGAAAACTCACCAGTCCAGGTTCCTGATGTCAGTTTGTAGGGCTCCCTTGGGTCTATCAGGGCAGCACAAGTTTGAGGTGGGGACAACTTTGGTCTGGGGTCCATCCTTCGATATAAGGATTTTTTGCAGCCAGGGCCCAGCCCAGGGGCCCCTGGGCACATCCTTTGTCCCTTTTCCCTGGGAAAGAAAACTCACAGGTCCAGGTTCCTGATGTCACTTTGTAGGGCTCCCTTGGGTCTATCAGGGCAGCACAAGTTTGAGGTGGGGACAACTTTGGTCTGTGATCCATCCTTCGATATAAGGATTTTTTGCAGTCAGGTCCTGGGCCAGGGGTCCCTGGGCACATGCTTTGCCCCTTTTCCCTGGGAAAGAAAACTCACAGGTCCAGGTTCCTGATGTCAGTTTGTAGGGCTCCCTTGGGTCTATCAGGGCAGCACAAGTTTGAGGTGGGGACAACTTTGGTCTGGGGTCCATCCTTCGATATAAGGATTTTTTGTAGTCAGGTCCTGGGCCAGGGGCCCCTGGGCACATGCTTTGCCCCTTTTCCCTGGGAAAGAAAACTCACCAGTCCAGGTTCCTGATGTCAGTTTGTAGGGCTCCCTTGGGTCTATCAGGGCAGCACAAGTTTGAGGTGGGGACAACTTTGGTCTGTGATCCATCCTTCGATATAAGGATTTTTTGCAGTCAGGTCCTGGGCCAGGGGTCCCTGGGCACATGCTTTGTCCCTTTTCCCTGGGAAAGAAAACTCACACGTCCAGGTTCCTGATGTCAGTTTGTAGGGCTCCCTTGGGTCTATCAGGGCAGCACAAGTTTGAGGTGGGGACAACTTTGGTCTGGGTTCCATCCTTCGATATAAGGATTTTTTGCAGCCAGGGCCCAGCCCAGGGGCCCCTGGGCACATCCTTTGGCCATTTTCCCTGGGAAAGAAAACTCACAGGTCCAGGTTCCTGATGTTAGATTGTAGGGCTCTCTTGGGTCTATCAAGCAGCACAATTTTGAGGTGGGGAAAACATCGGTCTAGGGTCCTTGCTTTGATATAAGGATTTTTTGCAGTAAGGCCCCAGCCCAGGGGCCCCTGGGCTCATCCTTTGGCCATTTTCTTGGGAAAAAAACCTCACAGGACCAGGTTCCTGATGTCAGTTTGTAGGGCTCCCTTGGGTCTATCAGGGCAGCACAAGTTTGATGTGGGGACAACTTTGGTCTGGGGTCCATCCTTCGATATATGGATTTTTTGCAGTCAGGTCCCGCGCCAGGGGACCATGGGCACATCTTTTGTCCCTTTTCCCTGGGAAAAAAATCTCACCAGTCCAGGTTCCTGATGTCAGTTTGTAGGGCTCCCTTGGGTCTATCAGGGCAGCACAAGTTTGAGGTGGGGACAACTTTGGTCTGGGGTCCATCCTTCGATATATGTATTTTTTGCAGTCAGGTCCTGGGCCAGGGGCCCCTGGGCACATCCTTTGTCCCTTTTCCCTGGGAAAGAAAACTCACAGGTCCAGGTTCCTGATGTCAGTTTGTAGGGCTCCCTTGGGTCTATCAGGGCAGCACAAGTTTGAGATAGGGACAATTTTGGTCTGGGGTCCATTCTTCGATATAAGGATTTTTTGCAGTCAGGTCCCTGCCCTGGAGCCCCTGGGCACATCCTTTGTCCTTTTTCCCTTGGAAAGAAAACTCACAGGTCCAGGTTCCTGATGTCAGTTTGTAGGGCTCCCTTGGGTCTATCAGGGCAGCACAAGTTTGAGGTGGGGACAACTTTGGTCTGTGGTCCATCCTTCGATATATAAGGACTTTTTGCAGTCAGGTCCCAGCCCAGGGGTTCCTGGGCACATCCTTTGTCTCTTTTCCCTGGGAGAGAAAACTCACCAGTCCAGGTTCCTGATGTCAGTTTGTAGGGCTCCCTTGGGTCTATCAGGGCAGCACAAGTTTGAGGTGGGGACAACTTTGGTCTGGGGTCCATCCTTTGATATAAGGACTTTTTGCAGTCAGGTCCCAGCCCTGGGGCCCCTGGGCACATCCTTTGTCCCTTTTCCCTGGGAAAGAAAACTCACGGGTCCAGGTTCCTGATGTCAGTTTGTAGGGCTCCCTTGGGTCTATCAGGGCAGCACAAGTTTGAGGTGGGGACAACTTTGGTCTGGGGTCCATCCTTCGATATAAGGATTTTTTGCAATCAGGTCCTGGGCCAGGGGCCCCTGGGCACAACCTTTGTCCCTTTTCCCTGGGAAAGAAAACTCACAGGTCCAGGTTCCTGATGTCAGTTTGTAGGGCTCCCTTGGGTCTATCAGGGCAGCACAAGTTTAAGGTGGGGACAACTTTGGTCTGGGGTCCATCCTTCGATATAAGGATTTTTTGCAGTCAGGTTGCGGGCCAGGGGCCCCTGGGCACATCCTTTGTCCCTTTTCCCTGGAAAAGAAAACTCACCAGTCCAGGTTCCTGATGTCAGTTTGTAGGGCTCCCTTGGGTCTATCATGGCAGCACAAGTTTGAGGTGGGGACAACTTTGGTCTGTGATCCATTCTTCGATATAAGGATTTTTTGCAGTCAGGTCCTGGGCCCGGGGTCCCTCGGAACATGCTTTGCCCCTTTTCCCTGGGAAAGAAAACTCACAGGTCCAGGTTCCTGATGTCAGTTTGTAGGGCTCCCTTGGGTCTATCAGGGCAGCACAAGTTTGAGGTGGGGACAACTTTGGTCTGGGGTCCATCCTTCGATATAAGGATTTTTTGCAATAAGGTCCTGGGCCAGGGGCTCTTGGGCACAACCTTTGTCCCTTTTCCCTGGGAAAGAAAACTCACAGGTCCAGGTTCCTGATGTCAGTTTGTAAGGCTCCCTTGGGTCTATCAGGGCAGCACAAGTTTGAGGTGGGGACAACTTTGGTCTGGGGTCCATCCTTCGATATAAGGATTTTTTGCAGTCAGGTTGCGGGCAAGGGGCCCCTGGGCACATCCTTTGTCCCTTTTCCCTGGGAAAGAAAACTCACCAGTCCAGGTTCCTGATGTCAGTTTGTAGGGCTCCCTTGGGTCTATCAGGGCAGCACAAGTTTGAGGTGGGGACAACTTTGGTCTGTGATCCATTCTTCGATATAAGGATTTTTTGCAGTCAGGTCCTGGGCCAGGGGTCCCTGGGCACAAGCTTTGCGCCTTTTCCCTGGGAAAGAAAGCTCACACGTCCAGGTTCCTGATGTCAGTTTGTAGAGCTCCCTTGGGTCTATCAGGGCAGCACAAGTTTGAGATGGGGACAACTTCGGTCTGGGGTCCATCCTTCGATATAAGGACTTTTTGCAGTCAGGTCCCAGCCCTGGGGCCCCTGGGCACACCTTTTGTCCCTTTTCCCTGGGAAAGAAAACTCACAGGTCCAGGTTCCTGATGTCAGTTTGTAGGGCTCCCTTGGGTCTATCAGGGCAGCACAAGTTTGAGGTGGGGACAACTTTGGTCTGGGGTCCATCCTTCGATATAAGGATTTTTTGCAATCAGGTCCTTGGCCATGGGCCCCTGTGCACAACCTTTGTCCCTTTTCCCTGGGAAAGAAAACTCACAGGTCCAGGTTCCTGATGTCAGTTTGTAGGGCTCCCTTGGGTCTATCAGGGCAGCACAAGTTTGAGGTGGGGACAACTTTGGTCTGGGGTCCATCCTTCGATATAAGGACTTTTTGCAGTCAGGTCCCAGCCCTGGGGCCCCTGGGCACATCTTTTGTCCCTTTTCCCTGGGAAAGAAAACTCACAGGTCCAGGTTCCTGATGTCAGTTTGTAGGGCTCCCTTGGGTCTATCAGGGCAGCACAAGTTTGAGGTGGGGACAACTTTGGTCTGGGGTCCATCCTTCGATATAAGGATTTTTTGCAATCAGGTCCTGGGCCATGGGCCCCTGTGCACAACCTTTGTCCCTTTTCCCTGGGAAAGAAAACTCACAGGTCCAGGTTCCTGATGTCAGTTTGTAGGGCTCCCTTGGGTCTATCAGGGCAGCACAAGTTTAAGGTGGGGACAACTTTGGTCTGTGATCCATTCTTCGATATAAGGATTTTTTGCAGTCAGGTCCTGGGCCAGGGGTCCCTGGGCACATGCTTTGCCCCTTTTCCCTGGGAAAGAAAACTCACCAGTCCAGGTTCCTGATGTCAGTTTGTAGGGCTCCCTTGGGTCTATCAGGGCAGCACAAGTTTGAGGTGGGGACAACTTTGGTCTGGGGTCCATCCTTCGATATAAGGATTTTTTGCAGTCAGGCCCCAGCCCAGGGGCCCCTGGGCTCATCCTTTGGCCATTTTCCCTGGGAAAGAAAACTCACAGGTCCAGGTTCCTGATGTCAGTTTGTAGGGCTCCCTTGGATCTATCAGGGCAGCACAAGTTTGAGGTGGGGACAACTTTGGTCTGGGGTCCATCCTTCGATATAAGGATTTTTTGAAGTCAGGGCCCAGCCCAGGGTCCCCTGGGCACATCCTTTGTCCCTTTATCCTGGGAAAAAAAACTCACCAGTCCAGGTTCCTGATGTCAGTTTGTAGGGCTCTCTTGGATCTATCAGGGCAGCACAAGTTTGTGGTGGGGACAACTTTGGTCTGGGGTCCATCCTTCGATATATAAGGACTTTTTGCAGTCAGGTCCCAGCCCAGGGGTTCCTGGGCACATCCTTTGTCTCTTTTCCCTGGGAGAGAAAACTCACCAGTCCAGGTTCCTGATGTCAGTTTGTAGGGCTCCCTTGGGTCTATCAGGGCAGCACAAGATTGAGGTGGGGACAACTTTGGTCTGGGGTCCATCCTTCGATATAAGGATTTTTTGCAGTCAGGTTGCGGGCCAGGGGCCCCTGTGCAAATCCTTTGTCCCTTTTCCCTGGGAAAGAAAACTCACAGGTCCAGGTTCCTGATGTCAGTTTGTAGGGCTCCCTTGGGTCTATCAGGGCAGCACAAGTTTGAGGTGGGGACAACTTCGGTCTGGGGTCCATCCTTCGATATAAGGACTTTTTGCAGTCAGGTCCCAGCCCTGAGGCCCCTGGGCACATCCTTTGTCCCTTTTCCCTGGGAAAGAAAACTCACAGGTCCAGGTTCCTGATGTCAGTTTGTAGGGCTCCCTTCAGTCTATCAGGGCAGCACAAGTTTGAGGTGGGGACAACTTTGGTCTGGGGTCCATCCTTCGATATAAGGATTTTTTGCAATCAGGTCCTGGGCCATGGGCCCCTGGGCACAACCTTTGTCCCTTTTCCCTGGGAAAGAAAACTCACAGGTCCAGGTTCCTGATGTCAGTTTGTAGGGCTCCCTTGGGTCTATCAGGGCAGCACAAGTTTAAGGTGGGAACAACTTTGGTCTGGGGTCCATCCTTCGATATAAGGATTTTTTGCAGTCAGGTTGCGGGCCAGGGGCCCCTGGGCACATCCTTTGTCCCTTTTCCCTGGGAAAGAAAACTCACAGGTCCAGGTTCCTGATGTCAGTTTGTAGGGCTCCCTTGGGTCTATCAGGGCAGCACAAGTTTGAGGTGGGGACAACTTTGGTCTGTGATCCATTCTTCGATATAAGGATTTTTTGCAGTCAGGTCCTGGGCCAGGGGTCCCTGGGCACATGCTTTGCCCCTTTTCCCTGGGAAAGAAAACTCACACGTCCAGGTTCCTGATGTCAGTTTGTAGGGCTCCCTTGGGTCTATCAGGGCAGCACAAGTTTGAGGTGGGGACAACTTTGGTCTGGGGTCCATCCTTCGATATAAGGATTTTTTGCAGCCAGGGCCCAGCCCAGGGGCCCCTGGGCACATCCTTTGTCCCTTTTCCCTGGGAAAGAAAACTCACAGGTCCAGGTTCCTGATGTCAGTTTGTAGGGCTCTCTTGGGTCTATCAGGGCAGCACAATTTTGAGGTGGGGACAACATCGGTCTAGGGTCCTTCCTTCGATATAAGGATTTTTTGCAGTCGGGCCCCAGCCCAGGGGCCCCTGGGCTCATCCTTTGGCCATTTTCCCTGGGAAAGAATACTCACCAGTCCAGGTTCCTGATGTCAGTTTGTAGGGCTCCCTTGGGTCTATCAGGGCAGCACAAGTTTGAGGTGGGGACAACTTTCGTCTAGGGTCCATCCTTCGATATAAGGAGTTTTTGCAGTCAGGTCCCGGGCCAGGGGCCCCTGGGCACATCCTTTGTCCCTTTTCCCTGGGAAAGAAAACTCACAGGTCCAGGTTCCTGATGTCAGTTTGTAGGGCTCTTTTGGGTGTAACATGGCAGCACAAGTTTGAGGTGGGGACAACTTTGGTCTGGGGTCTATCCTTCGATATAAGGATTTTTTGCAGTCAGGTCCTTGGCCAGGGGCCCCTGGGCACATGCTTTGTCCCTTTTCCCTGGGAAAGAAAACTCACAGGTCCAGGTTCCTGATGTCAGTTTGTAGGGCTCCCTTGGATCTATCAGGGCAGCACAAGTTTGAGGTGGGGACAACTTTGGTCTGGGGTCCATCCTTCGATATAAGGATTTTTTGCAGCCAGGGCCCAGCCCAGGGGCCCCTGGGCACATCCTTTGTCCCTTTACCCTGGGAAAAAAAACTCACCAGTCCAGGTTCCTATGTCAGTTTGTAGGGCTCTCTTGGATCTATCAGGGCAGCACAAGTTTGAGGTGGGGACAACTTTGGTCTGGGGTCCATCCTTCGATATATAAGGACTTCTTGCAGTCAGGTCCCAGCCCAGGGGTTCCTGGGCACATCCTTTGTCTCTTTTCCCTGGGAGAGAAAACTCACCAGTCCAGGTTCCTGATATCAGTTTGTAGGGCTCCCTTGGGTCTATCAGGGCAGCACAAGATTGAGGTGGGGACAACTTTGGTCTGGGGTCCATCCTTCGATATAAGGATTTTTTGCAGTCAGGTTGCGGGCCAGGGGCCCCTGTGCACATCCTTTGTCCCTTTTCCCTGGGAAAAAAAACTCACAGGTCCAGGTTCCTGATGTCAGTTTGTAGGGCTCTCTTGGATCTATCAGGGCAGCACAAGTTTGAGGTGGGGACAACTTTGGTCTGGGGTCCATCCTTCGATATATGGATTTTTTGAAGTCAGGGCCCTGCCCAGGGGCCCCTGGGCACATCCTTTGTCCCTTTACCCTGGGAAAAAAAACTCACCAGTCCAGGTTCCTGATGTCAGTTTGTAGGGCTCCCTTGGGTCTATCAGGGCAGCACAAGTTTGAGGTGGGGACAACTTTGGTCTGTGATCCATCCTTCGATATAAGGATTTTTTGCAGTCAGGTCCTGGGCCAGGGGTCCCTGGGCACATGCTTTGCCCCTTTTCCCTGGGAAAGAAAACTCACAGGTCCAGGTTCCTGATGTCAGTTTGTAGGGCTCCCTTGGGTCTATCAGGGCAGCACAAGTTTGAGGTGGGGACAACTTTGGTCTGGGGTCCATCCTTCGATATAAGGATTTTTTCTAGTCAGGTCCTGGGCCAGGGGCCCCTGGGCACATGCTTTGCCCCTTTTCCCTGGGAAAGAAAACTCACAGGTCCAGGTTCCTGATGTCAGTTTGTAGGGCTCCCTTGGGTCTATCAGGGCAGCACAAGTTTGAGGTGGGGACAACTTTGGTCTGTGATCCATCCTTCGATATAAGGATTTTTTGCAGTCAGGTCCTGGGCCAGGGGTCCCTGGGCACATGCTTTGTCCCTTTTCCCTGGGAAAGAAAACTCACACGTCCAGGTTCCTGATGTCAGTTTGTAGGGCTCCCTTGGGTCTATCAGGGCAGCACAAGTTTGAGGTGGGGACAACTTTGGTCTGGGGTCCATCCTTCGATATAAGGATTTTTTGCAGCCAGGGCCCAGCCCAGGGGCCCCTGGGCACATCCTTTGGCCATTTTCCCTGGGAAAGAAAACTCACAGGTCCAGGTTCCTGATGTTAGATTGTAGGGCTCTCTTGGGTCTATCAAGCAGCACAATTTTGAGGTGGGGAAAACATCGGTCTAGGGTCCTTGCTTTGATATAAGGATTTTTTGCAGTAAGGCCCCAGCCCAGGGGCCCCTGGGCTCATCCTTTGGCCATTTTCTTGGGAAAAAAACCTCACAGGACCAGGTTCCTGATGTCAGTTTGTAGGGCTCCCTTGGGTCTATCAGGGCAGCACAAGTTTGATGTGGGGACAACTTTGGTCTGGGGTCCATCCTTCGATATATGGATTTTTTGCAGTCAGGTCCCGCGCCAGGGGACCATGGGCACATCTTTTGTCCCTTTTCCCTGGGAAAAAAATCTCACCAGTCCAGGTTCCTGATGTCAGTTTGTAGGGCTCCCTTGGGTCTATCAGGGCAGCACAAGTTTGAGGTGGGGACAACTTTGGTCTGGGGTCCATCCTTCGATATAAGTATTTTTTGCAGTCAGGTCCTGGGCCAGGGGCCCCTGGGCACATCCTTTGTCCCTTTTCCCTGGGAAAGAAAACTCACAGGTCCAGGTTCCTGATGTCAGTTTGTAGGGCTCCCTTGGGTCTATCAGGGCAGCACAAGTTTGAGATAGGGACAATTTTGGTCTGGGGTCCATTCTTCGATATAAGGATTTTTTGCAGTCAGGTCCCTGCCCTGGAGCCCCTGGGCACATCCTTTGTCCTTTTTCCCTTGGAAAGAAAACTCACAGGTCCAGGTTCCTGATGTCAGTTTGTAGGGCTCCCTTGGGTCTATCAGGGCAGCACAAGTTTGAGGTGGGGACAACTTTGGTCTGTGGTCCATCCTTCGATATATAAGGACTTTTTGCAGTCAGGTCCCAGCCCAGGGGTTCCTGGGCACATCCTTTGTCTCTTTTCCCTGGGAGAGAAAACTCACCAGTCCAGGTTCCTGATGTCAGTTTGTAGGGCTCCCTTGGGTCTATCAGGGCAGCACAAGTTTGAGGTGGGGACAACTTTGGTCTGGGGTCCATCCTTTGATATAAGGACTTTTTGCAGTCAGGTCCCAGCCCTGGGGCCCCTGGGCACATCCTTTGTCCCTTTTCCCTGGGAAAGAAAACTCACGGGTCCAGGTTCCTGATGTCAGTTTGTAGGGCTCCCTTGGGTCTATCAGGGCAGCACAAGTTTGAGGTGGGGACAACTTTGGTCTGGGGTCCATCCTTCGATATAAGGATTTTTTGCAATCAGGTCCTGGGCCAGGGGCCCCTGGGCACAACCTTTGTCCCTTTTCCCTGGGAAAGAAAACTCACAGGTCCAGGTTCCTGATGTCAGTTTGTAGGGCTCCCTTGGGTCTATCAGGGCAGCACAAGTTTGAGGTGGGGACAACTTTGGTCTGGGGTCCATCCTTCGATATAAGGATTTTTTGCAG
The DNA here is from genome assembly GCF_050655825.1 of Lonchura striata. NCBI lineage: Eukaryota > Metazoa > Chordata > Aves > Passeriformes > Estrildidae > Lonchura > Lonchura striata. The sequence continues at coordinate 14,156,642 of NC_140707.1, read as the reverse complement.
TCAGGTTGCGGGCCAGGGGCCCCTGGGCACATCCTTTGTCCCTTTTCCCTGGGAAAGAAAACTCACCAGTCCAGGTTCCTGATGTCAGTTTGTAGGGCTCCCTTGGGTCTATCAGGGCAGCACAAGTTTGAGGTGGGGACAACTTTGGTCTGGGGTCCATCCTTCGATATAAGGATTTTTTGAAGACAGGTCCTGGACCAGGGGTCCCTGGGCACATGCTTTGCCCCTTTTCCCTGGGAAAGAAAACTCACAGGTCCAGGTTCCTGATGTCAGTTTGTAGGGCTCCCTTGGGTCTATCAGGGCAGCACAAGTTTAAGGTGGGGACAACTTTGGTCTGGGGTCCATCCTTCGATATAAGGATTTTTTGCAGTGAGGTTGCGGGCCAGGGGCCCCTGGGCACATCCTTTGTCCCTTTTCCCTGGAAAAGAAAACTCACCAGTCCAGGTTCCTGATGTCAGTTTGTAGGGCTCCCTTGGGTCTATCATGGCAGCACAAGTTTGAGGTGGGGACAACTTTGGTCTGTGATCCATTCTTCGATATAAGGATTTTTTGCAGTCAGGTCCTGGGCCCGGGGTCCCTCGGCACATGCTTTGCCCCTTTTCCCTGGGAAAGAAAACTCACAGGTCCAGGTTCCTGATGTCAGTTTGTAGAGCTCCCTTGGGTCTATCAGGGCAGCACAAGTTTGAGATGGGGACAACTTTGGTCTGGGGTCCATCCTTCGATATAAGGACTTTTTGCAGTCAGGTCCCAGCCCTGGGGCCCCTGGGCACATCCTTTGTCCCTTTTCCCTGGGAAAGAAAACTCACAGGTCCAGGTTCCTGATGTCAGTTTGTAGGGCTCCCTTGGGTCTATCAGGGCAGCACAAGTTTGAGGTGGGGACAACTTTGGTCTGGGGTCCATCCTTCGATATAAGGATTTTTTGCAATCAGGTCCTGGGCCATGGGCCCCTGGGCACAACCTTTGTCCCTTTTCCCTGGGAAAGAAAACTCACAGGTCCAGGTTCCTGATGTCAGTTTGTAGGGCTCCCTTGGTCTATCAGGGCAGCACAAGTTTAAGGTGGGGACAACTTTGGTCTGTGATCCATTCTTCGATATAAGGATTTTTTGCAGTCAGGTCCTGGGCCAGGGGTCCCTGGGCACATGCTTTGCCCCTTTTCCCTGGGAAAGAAAACTCACCAGTCCAGGTTCCTGATGTCAGTTTGTAGGGCTCCCTTGGGTCTATCAGGGCAGCACAAGTTTGAGGTGGGGACAACTTTGGTCTGGGGTCCATCCTTCGATATAAGGATTTTTTGCAGTCAGGCCCCAGCCCAGGGGCCCCTGGGCTCACCCTTTCGCCATTTTCCCTGGGAAAGAAAACTCACAGGTCCAGGTTCCTGATGTCAGTTTGTAGGGCTCCCTTGGATCTATCAGGGCAGCACAAGTTTGAGGTGGGGACAACTTTGGTCTGGGGTCCATCCTTCGATATGAGGATTTTTTGAAGTCAGGGCCCAGCCCAGGGTCCCCTGGGCACATCCTTTGTCCCTTTATCCTGGGAAAAAAAACTCACCAGTCCAGGTTCCTGATGTCAGTTTGTAGGGCTCTCTTGGATCTATCAGGGCAGCACAAGTTTGTGGTGGGGACAACTTTGGTCTGGGGTCCATCCTTCGATATATAAGGACTTTTTGCAGTCAGGTCCCAGCCCAGGGGTTCCTGGGCACATCCTTTGTCTCTTTTCCCTGGGAGAGAAAACTCACCAGTCCAGGTTCCTGATGTCAGTTTGTAGGGCTCCCTTGGGTCTATCTGGGCAGCACAAGATTGAGGTGGGGACAACTTTGGTCTGGGGTCCATCCTTCGATATAAGGATTTTTTGCAGTCAGGTTGCGGGCCAGGGGCCCCTGTGCAAATCCTTTGTCCCTTTTCCCTGGGAAAGAAAACTCACAGGTCCAGGTTCCTGATGTCAGTTTGTAGGGCTCCCTTGGGTCTATCAGGGCAGCACAAGTTTGAGGTGGGGACAACTTTGGTCTGGGGTCCATCCTTCGATATAAGGATTTTTTGCAGTCAGGTCGCGGGCCAGGGGCCCCTGGGCACATCCTTTGTCCCTTTTCCCTGGGAAAGAAAACTCACCAGTCCAGGTTCCTGATGTCAGTTTGTAGGGCTCCCTTGGGTCTATCAGGGCAGCACAAGTTTGAGGTGGGGACAACTTTGGTCTGTGATCCATTCTTCGATATAAGGATTTTTTGCAGTCAGGTCCTGGGCCAGGGGTCCCTGGGCACATGCTTTGCCCCTTTTCCCTGGGAAAGAAAACTCACAGGTCCAGGTTCCTGATGTCAGTTTGTAGGGCTCCCTTGGGTCTATCAGGGCAGCACAAGTTTAAGGTGGGGACAACTTTGGTCTGGGGTCCATCCTTCGATATAAGGATTTTTTGCAGTCAGGTTGCGGGCCAGGGGCCCCTGGGCACATCCTTTGTCCCTTTTCCCTGGGAAAGAAAACTCACCAGTCCAGGTTCCTGATGTCAGTTTGTAGGGCTCCCTTGGGTCTATCAGGGCAGCACAAGTTTGAGGTGGGGAGAACTTCGGTCTGGGGTCCATCCTTCGATATAAGGACTTTTTGCAGTCAGGTCCCAGCCCTGAGGCCCCTGGGCACATCCTTTGTCCCTTTTCCCTGGGAAAGAAAACTCACAGGTCCAGGTTCCTGATGTCAGTTTGTAGGGCTCCCTTCGGTCTATCAGGGCAGCACAAGTTTGAGGTGGGGACAACTTTGGTCTGGGGTCCATCCTTCGATATAAGGATTTTTTGCAATCAGGTCCTGGGCCATGGGCCCCTGGGCACAACCTTTGTCCCTTTTCCCTGGGAAAGAAAACTCACAGGTCCAGGTTCCTGATGTCAGTTTGTAGGGCTCCCTTGGGTCTATCAGGGCAGCACAAGTTTAAGGTGGGGACAACTTTGGTCTGGGGTCCATCCTTCGATATAAGGATTTTTTGCAGTCAGGTTGCGGGCCAGGGGCCCCTGGGCACATCCTTTGTCCCTTTTCCCTGGGAAAGAAAACTCACAGGTCCAGGTTCCTGATGTCAGTTTGTAGGGCTCCCTTGGGTCTATCAGGGCAGCACAAGTTTGAGGTGGGGACAACTTTGGTCTGTGATCCATTCTTCGATATAAGGATTTTTTGCAGTCAGGTCCTGGGCCAGGGGTCCCTGGGCACATGCTTTGCCCCTTTTCCCTGGGAAAGAAAACTCACACGTCCAGGTTCCTGATGTCAGTTTGTAGGGCTCCCTTGGGTCTATCAGGGCAGCACAAGTTTGAGGTGGGGACAACTTTGGTCTGGGGTCCATCCTTCGATATAAGGATTTTTTACAGCCAGGGCCCAGCCCAGGGGCCCCTGGGCACATCCTTTGTCCCTTTTCCCTGGGAAAGAAAACTCACAGGTCCAGGTTCCTGATGTCAGTTTGTAGGGCTCTCTTGGGTCTATCAGGGCAGCACAATTTTGAGGTGGGGACAACATCGGTCTAGGGTCCTTCCTTCGATATAAGGATTTTTTGCAGTCGGGCCCCAGCCCAGGGGCCCCTGGGCTCATCCTTTGGCCATTTTCCCTGGGAAAGAATACTCACCAGTCCAGGTTCCTGATGTCAGTTTGTAGGGCTCCCTTGGGTCTATCAGGGCAGCACAAGTTTGAGGTGGGGACAACTTTCGTCTAGGGTCCATCCTTCGATATAAGGATTTTTTGCAGTCAGGTCCCGGGCCAGGGGCCCCTGGGCACATCCTTTGTCCCTTTTCCCTGGGAAAGAAAACTCACAGGTCCAGGTTCCTGATGTCAGTTTGTAGGGCTCTTTTGGGTGTAACATGGCAGCACAAGTTTGAGGTGGGGACAACTTTGGTCTGGGGTCTATCCTTCGATATAAGGATTTTTTGCAGTCAGGTCCTTGGCCAGGGGCCCCTGGGCACATGCTTTGTCCCTTTTCCCTGGGAAAGAAAACTCACAGGTCCAGGTTCCTGATGTCAGTTTGTAGGGCTCCCTTGGATCTATCAGGGCAGCACAAGTTTGAGGTGGGGACAACTTTGGTCTGGGGTCCATCCTTCGATATAAGGATTTTTTGCAGCCAGGGCCCAGCCCAGGGGCCCCTGGGCACATCCTTTGTCCCTTTACCCTGGGAAAAAAAACTCACCAGTCCAGGTTCCTATGTCAGTTTGTAGGGCTCTCTTGGATCTATCAGGGCAGCACAAGTTTGAGGTGGGGACAACTTTGGTCTGGGGTCCATCCTTCGATATAAGGATTTTTTGCAATCAGGTCCTGGGCCATGGGCCCCTGGGCACAACCTTTGTCCCTTTTCCCTGGGAAAGAAAACTCACAGGTCCAGGTTCCTGATGTCAGTTTGTAGGGCTCCCTTGGTCTATCAGGGCAGCACAAGTTTAAGGTGGGGACAACTTTGGTCTGTGATCCATTCTTCGATATAAGGATTTTTTGCAGTCAGGTCCTGGGCCAGGGGTCCCTGGGCACATGCTTTGCCCCTTTTCCCTGGGAAAGAAAACTCACCAGTCCAGGTTCCTGATGTCAGTTTGTAGGGCTCCCTTGGGTCTATCAGGGCAGCACAAGTTTGAGGTGGGGACAACTTTGGTCTGGGGTCCATCCTTCGATATAAGGATTTTTTGCAGTCAGGCCCCAGCCCAGGGGCCCCTGGGCTCACCCTTTCGCCATTTTCCCTGGGAAAGAAAACTCACAGGTCCAGGTTCCTGATGTCAGTTTGTAGGGCTCCCTTGGATCTATCAGGGCAGCACAAGTTTGAGGTGGGGACAACTTTGGTCTGGGGTCCATCCTTCGATATGAGGATTTTTTGAAGTCAGGGCCCAGCCCAGGGTCCCCTGGGCACATCCTTTGTCCCTTTATCCTGGGAAAAAAAACTCACCAGTCCAGGTTCCTGATGTCAGTTTGTAGGGCTCTCTTGGATCTATCAGGGCAGCACAAGTTTGTGGTGGGGACAACTTTGGTCTGGGGTCCATCCTTCGATATATAAGGACTTTTTGCAGTCAGGTCCCAGCCCAGGGGTTCCTGGGCACATCCTTTGTCTCTTTTCCCTGGGAGAGAAAACTCACCAGTCCAGGTTCCTGATGTCAGTTTGTAGGGCTCCCTTGGGTCTATCTGGGCAGCACAAGATTGAGGTGGGGACAACTTTGGTCTGGGGTCCATCCTTCGATATAAGGATTTTTTGCAGTCAGGTTGCGGGCCAGGGGCCCCTGTGCAAATCCTTTGTCCCTTTTCCCTGGGAAAGAAAACTCACAGGTCCAGGTTCCTGATGTCAGTTTGTAGGGCTCCCTTGGGTCTATCAGGGCAGCACAAGTTTGAGGTGGGGACAACTTTGGTCTGGGGTCCATCCTTCGATATAAGGATTTTTTGCAGTCAGGTCGCGGGCAAGGGGCCCCTGGGCACATCCTTTGTCCCTTTTCCCTGGGAAAGAAAACTCACCAGTCCAGGTTCCTGATGTCAGTTTGTAGGGCTCCCTTGGGTCTATCAGGGCAGCACAAGTTTGAGGTGGGGACAACTTTGGTCTGTGATCCATTCTTCGATATAAGGATTTTTTGCAGTCAGGTCCTGGGCCAGGGGTCCCTGGGCACATGCTTTGCCCCTTTTCCCTGGGAAAGAAAACTCACAGGTCCAGGTTCCTGATGTCAGTTTGTAGGGCTCCCTTGGGTCTATCAGGGCAGCACAAGTTTAAGGTGGGGACAACTTTTGTCTGGGGTCCATCCTTCGATATAAGGATTTTTTGCAGTCAGGTTGCGGGCCAGGGGCCCCTGGGCACATCCTTTGTCCCTTTTCCCTGGGAAAGAAAACTCACCAGTCCAGGTTCCTGATGTCAGTTTGTAGGGCTCCCTTGGGTCTATCAGGGCAGCACAAGTTTGAGGTGGGGAGAACTTCGGTCTGGGGTCCATCCTTCGATATAAGGACTTTTTGCAGTCAGGTCCCAGCCCTGAGGCCCCTGGGCACATCCTTTGTCCCTTTTCCCTGGGAAAGAAAACTCACAGGTCCAGGTTCCTGATGTCAGTTTGTAGGGCTCCCTTCGGTCTATCAGGGCAGCACAAGTTTGAGGTGGGGACAACTTTGGTCTGGGGTCCATCCTTCGATATAAGGATTTTTTGCAATCAGGTCCTGGGCCATGGGCCCCTGGGCACAACCTTTGTCCCTTTTCCCTGGGAAAGAAAACTCACAGGTCCAGGTTCCTGATGTCAGTTTGTAGGGCTCCCTTGGGTCTATCAGGGCAGCACAAGTTTAAGGTGGGGACAACTTTGGTCTGGGGTCCATCCTTCGATATAAGGATTTTTTGCAGTCAGGTTGCGGGCCAGGGGCCCCTGGGCACATCCTTTGTCCCTTTTCCCTGGGAAAGAAAACTCACAGGTCCAGGTTCCTGATGTCAGTTTGTAGGGCTCCCTTGGGTCTATCAGGGCAGCACAAGTTTGAGGTGGGGACAACTTTGGTCTGTGATCCATTCTTCGATATAAGGATTTTTTGCAGTCAGGTCTTGGGCCAGGGGTCCCTGGGCACATGCTTTGCCCCTTTTCCCTGGGAAAGAAAACTCACACGTCCAGGTTCCTGATGTCAGTTTGTAGGGCTCTCTTGGGTCTATCAGGGCAGCACAATTTTGAGGTGGGGACAACATCGGTCTAGGGTCCTTCCTTCGATATAAGGATTTTTTGCAGTCGGGCCCCAGCCCAGGGGCCCCTGGGCTCATCCTTTGGCCATTTTCCCTGGGAAAGAATACTCACCAGTCCAGGTTCCTGATGTCAGTTTGTAGGGCTCCCTTGGGTCTATCAGGGCAGCACAAGTTTGAGGTGGGGACAACTTTCGTCTAGGGTCCATCCTTCGATATAAGGATTTTTTGCAGTCAGGTCCCGGGCCAGGGGCCCCTGGGCACATCCTTTGTCCCTTTTCCCTGGGAAAGAAAACTCACAGGTCCAGGTTCCTGATGTCAGTTTGTAGGGCTCTTTTGGGTGTAACATGGCAGCACAAGTTTGAGGTGGGGACAACTTTGGTCTGGGGTCTATCCTTCGATATAAGGATTTTTTGCAGTCAGGTCCTTGGCCAGGGGCCCCTGGGCACATGCTTTGTCCCTTTTCCCTGGGAAAGAAAACTCACAGGTCCAGGTTCCTGATGTCAGTTTGTAGGGCTCCCTTGGATCTATCAGGGCAGCACAAGTTTGAGGTGGGGACAACTTTGGTCTGGGGTCCATCCTTCGATATAAGGATTTTTTGCAGCCAGGGCCCAGCCCAGGGGCCCCTGGGCACATCCTTTGTCCCTTTACCCTGGGAAAAAAAACTCACCAGTCCAGGTTCCTATGTCAGTTTGTAGGGCTCTCTTGGATCTATCAGGGCAGCACAAGTTTGAGGTGGGGACAACTTTGGTCTGGGGTCCATCCTTCGATATAAGGATTTTTTGCAATCAGGTCCTGGGCCATGGGCCCCTGGGCACAACCTTTGTCCCTTTTCCCTGGGAAAGAAAACTCACAGGTCCAGGTTCCTGATGTCAGTATGTAGGGCTCCCTTGGTCTATCAGGGCAGCACAAGTTTAAGGTGGGGACAACTTTGGTCTGTGATCCATTCTTCGATATAAGGATTTTTTGCAGTCAGGTCCTGGGCCAGGGGTCCCTGGGCACATGCTTTGCCCCTTTTCCCTGGGAAAGAAAACTCACCAGTCCAGGTTCCTGATGTCAGTTTGTAGGGCTCCCTTGGGTCTATCAGGGCAGCACAAGTTTGAGGTGGGGACAACTTTGGTCTGGGGTCCATCCTTCGATATAAGGATTTTTTGCAGTCAGGCCCCAGCCCAGGGGCCCCTGGGCTCACCCTTTCGCCATTTTCCCTGGGAAAGAAAACTCACAGGTCCAGGTTCCTGATGTCAGTTTGTAGGGCTCCCTTGGATCTATCAGGGCAGCACAAGTTTGAGGTGGGGACAACTTTGGTCTGGGGTCCATCCTTCCATATGAGGATTTTTTGAAGTCAGGGCCCAGCCCAGGGTCCCCTGGGCACATCCTTTGTCCCTTTATCCTGGGAAAAAAAACTCACCAGTCCAGGTTCCTGATGTCAGTTTGTAGGGCTCTCTTGGATCTATCAGGGCAGCACAAGTTTGTGGTGGGGACAACTTTGGTCTGGGGTCCATCCTTCGATATATAAGGACTTTTTGCAGTCAGGTCCCAGCCCAGGGGTTCCTGGGCACATCCTTTGTCTCTTTTCCCTGGGAGAGAAAACTCACCAGTCCAGGTTCCTGATGTCAGTTTGTAGGGCTCCCTTGGGTCTATCTGGGCAGCACAAGATTGAGGTGGGGACAACTTTGGTCTGGGGTCCATCCTTCGATATAAGGATTTTTTGCAGTCAGGTTGCGGGCCAGGGGCCCCTGTGCAAATCCTTTGTCCCTTTTCCCTGGGAAAGAAAACTCACAGGTCCAGGTTCCTGATGTCAGTTTGTAGGGCTCCCTTGGGTCTATCAGGGCAGCACAAGTTTGAGGTGGGGACAACTTTGGTCTGTGATCCATTCTTCGATATAAGGATTTTTTGCAGTCAGGTCCTGGGCCAGGGGTCCCTGGGCACATGCTTTGCCCCTTTTCCCTGGGAAAGAAAACTCACAGGTCCAGGTTCCTGATGTCAGTTTGTAGGGCTCCCTTGGGTCTATCAGGGCAGCACAAGTTTAAGGTGGGGACAACTTTGGTCTGGGGTCCATCCTTCGATATAAGGATTTTTTGCAGTCAGGTTGCGGGCCAGGGGCCCCTGGGCACATCCTTTGTCCCTTTTCCCTGGGAAAGAAAACTCACCAGTCCAGGTTCCTGATGTCAGTTTGTAGGGCTCCCTTGGGTCTATCAGGGCAGCACAAGTTTGAGGTGGGGAGAACTTCGGTCTGGGGTCCATCCTTCGATATAAGGACTTTTTGCAGTCAGGTCCCAGCCCTGAGGCCCCTGGGCACATCCTTTGTCCCTTTTCCCTGGGAAAGAAAACTCACAGGTCCAGGTTCCTGATGTCAGTTTGTAGGGCTCCCTTCGGTCTATCAGGGCAGCACAAGTTTGAGGTGGGGACAACTTTGGTCTGGGGTCCATCCTTCGATATAAGGATTTTTTGCAATCAGGTCCTGGGCCATGGGCCCCTGGGCACAACCTTTGTCCCTTTTCCCTGGGAAAGAAAACTCACAGGTCCAGGTTCCTGATGTCAGTTTGTAGGGCTCCCTTGGGTCTATCAGGGCAGCACAAGTTTAAGGTGGGGACAACTTTGGTCTGGGGTCCATCCTTCGATATAAGGATTTTTTGCAGTCAGGTTGCGGGCCAGGGGCCCCTGGGCACATCCTTTGTCCCTTTTCCCTGGGAAAGAAAACTCACAGGTCCAGGTTCCTGATGTCAGTTTGTAGGGCTCCCTTGGGTCTATCAGGGCAGCACAAGTTTGAGGTGGGGACAACTTTGGTCTGTGATCCATTCTTCGATATAAGGATTTTTTGCAGTCAGGTCCTGGGCCAGGGGTCCCTGGGCACATGCTTTGCCCCTTTTCCCTGGGAAAGAAAACTCACACGTCCAGGTTCCTGATGTCAGTTTGTAGGGCTCCCTTGGGTCTATCAGGGCAGCACAAGTTTGAGGTGGGGACAACTTTGGTCTGGGGTCCATCCTTCGATATAAGGATTTTTTACAGCCAGGGCCCAGCCCAGGGGCCCCTGGGCACATCCTTTGTCCCTTTTCCCTGGGAAAGAAAACTCACAGGTCCAGGTTCCTGATGTCAGTTTGTAGGGCTCTCTTGGGTCTATCAGGGCAGCACAATTTTGAGGTGGGGACAACATCGGTCTAGGGTCCTTCCTTCGATATAAGGATTTTTTGCAGTCGGGCCCCAGCCCAGGGGCCCCTGGGCTCATCCTTTGGCCATTTTCCCTGGGAAAGAATACTCACCAGTCCAGGTTCCTGATGTCAGTTTGTAGGGCTCCCTTGGGTCTATCAGGGCAGCACAAGTTTGAGGTGGGGACAACTTTCGTCTAGGGTCCATCCTTCGATATAAGGATTTTTTGCAGTCAGGTCCCGGGCCAGGGGCCCCTGGGCACATCCTTTGTCCCTTTTCCCTGGGAAAGAAAACTCACAGGTCCAGGTTCCTGATGTCAGTTTGTAGGGCTCTTTTGGGTGTAACATGGCAGCACAAGTTTGAGGTGGGGACAACTTTGGTCTGGGGTCTATCCTTCGATATAAGGATTTTTTGCAGTCAGGTCCTTGGCCAGGGGCCCCTGGGCACATGCTTTGTCCCTTTTCCCTGGGAAAGAAAACTCACAGGTCCAGGTTCCTGATGTCAGTTTGTAGGGCTCCCTTGGATCTATCAGGGCAGCACAAGTTTGAGGTGGGGACAACTTTGGTCTGGGGTCCATCCTTCGATATAAGGATTTTTTGCAGCCAGGGCCCAGCCCAGGGGCCCCTGGGCACATCCTTTGTCCCTTTACCCTGGGAAAAAAAACTCACCAGTCCAGGTTCCTATGTCAGTTTGTAGGGCTCTCTTGGATCTATCAGGGCAGCACAAGTTTGAGGTGGGGACAACTTTGGTCTGGGGTCCATCCTTCGATATATAAGGACTTCTTGCAGTCAGGTCCCAGCCCAGGGGTTCCTGGGCACATCCTTTGTCTCTTTTCCCTGGGAGAGAAAACTCACCAGTCCAGGTTCCTGATATCAGTTTGTAGGGCTCCCTTGGGTCTATCAGGGCAGCACAAGATTGAGGTGGGGACAACTTTGGTCTGGGGTCCATCCTTTGATATAAGGATTTTTTGCAGTCAGGTTGCGGGCCAGGGGCCCCTGTGCACATCCTTTGTCCCTTTTCCCTGGGAAAGAAAACTCACAGGTCCAGGTTCCTGATGTCAGTTTGTAGGGCTCCCTTGGGTCTATCAGGGCAGCACAAGTTTGAGGTGGGGACAACTTCGGTCTGGGGTCCATCCTTCGATATAAGGACTTTTTGCAGTCAGGTCCCAGCCCTGGGGCCCCTGGGCACATCCTTTGTCCCTTTTCCCTGGGAAAGAAAACTCACAGGTCCAGGTTCCTGATGTCAGTTTGTAGGGCTCCCTTGGGTCTATCAGGGCAGCACAAGTTTGAGGTGGGGACAACTTTGGTCTGGGGTCCATCCTTCGATATAAGGATTTTTTGCAATCAGGTCCTGGGCCATGGGCCCCTGGGCACAACCTTTGTCCCTTTTCCCTGGGAAAGAAAACTCACAGGTCCAGGTTCCTGATGTCAGTTTGTAGGGCTCCCTTGGGTCTATCAGGGCAGCACAAGTTTAAGGTGGGGACAACTTTGGTCTGGGGTCCATCCTTCGATATAAGGATTTTTTGCAGTCAGGTTGCGGGCCAGGGGCCCCTGGGCACATCCTTTGTCCCTTTTCCCTGGGAAAGAAAACTCACCAGTCCAGGTTCCTGATGTCTGTTTGTAGGGCTCCCTTGGGTCTATCAGGGCAGCACAAGTTTGAGGTGGGGACAACTTTGGTCTGTGATCCATCCTTCGATATAAGGATATTTTGCAGTCAGGTCCTGGGCCAGGGGTCCCTGGGCACATGCTTTGCCCCTTTTCCCTGGGAAAGAAAACTCACAGGTCCAGGTTCCTGATGTCAGTTTGTAGGGCTCCCTTGGATCTATCAGGGCAGCACAAGTTTAAGGTGGGGACAACTTTGGTCTGGGGTCCATCCTTCGATATAAGGATTTTTTGCAGTCAGGTTGCGGGCCAGGGGCCCCTGGGCACATCCTTTGTCCCTTTTCCCTGGGAAAGAAAACTCACCAGTCCAGGTTCCTGATGTCAATTTGTAGGGCTCCCTTGGGTCTATCAGGGCAGCACAAGTTTGAGGTGGGGACAACTTTGGTCTGTGATCCATTCTTCGATATAAGGATTTTTTGCAGTCAGGTCCTGGGCCAGGGGTCCCTGGGCACATGCTTTGCCCCTTTTCCCTGGGAAAGAAAACTCACACGTCCAGGTTCCTGATGTCAGTTTGTAGGGCTCCCTTGGGTCTATCAGGGCAGCACAAGTTTGAGGTGGGGACAACTTCGGTCTGGGGTCCATCCTTCGATATAAGGACTTTTTGCAGTCAGGTCCCATCCCTGGGGCCCCTGGGCACATCCTTTGTCCCTTTTCCCTGGGAAAGAAAACTCACCAGTCCAGGTTCCTGATGTCAGTTTGTAGGGCTCCCTTGGGTCTATCAGGGCAGCACAAGTTTGAGGTGGGGAAAACTTTGGTCTGGGGTCCATCCTTCGATATAAGGATTTTTTGCAGTCAGGTCCTGGGCCAGGGGCCCTTGGGCACAACCTTTGTCCCTTTTCCCTGGGAAAGAAAACTCACAGGTCCAGGTTCCTGATGTCAGTTTGTAGGGCTCCCTTGGGTCTATCAGGGCAGCACAAGTTTAAGGTGGGGACAACTTTGGTCTGGGGTCCATCCTTCGATATAAGGATTTTTTGCAGTCAGGTTGCGGGCCAGGGGCCCCTGGGCACATCCTTTGTCCCTTTTCCCTGGGAAAGAAAACTCACAGGTCCAGGTTCCTGATGTCAGTTTGTAGGGCTCCCTTGGGTCTATCAGGGCAGCACAAGTTTGAGGTGGGGACAACTTTGGTCTGTGATCCATTCTTCGATATATAAGGACTTTTTGCAGTCAGGTCCCAGCCCAGGGGTTCCTGGGCACATCCTTTGTCTCTTTTCCCTGGGAGAGAAAACTCACCAGTCCAGGTTCCTGATGTCAGTTTGTAGGGCTCCCTTGGGTCTATCTGGGCAGCACAAGATTGAGGTGGGGACAACTTTGGTCTGGGGTCCATCCTTCGATATAAGGATTTTTTGCAGTCAGGTCCCGGGCCAGGGGCCCCTGTGCACATCCTTTGTCCCTTTTCCCTGGGAAAGAAAACTCACCGGTCCAGGTTCCTGATGTCAGTTTGTAGGGCTCCCTTGGGTCTATCAGGGCAGCACAAGTTTGAGGTGGGGACAACTTTGGTCTGGGGTCCATCCTTCGATATAAGGATTTTTTGAAGACAGGTCCTGGACCAGGGGCCCTTGGGCACATCCTTTGTCCCTTTTCCCTGGGAAAGAAAATTCACAGGTCCAGGTTCCTGATGTCAGTTTGTAGGGCTCCCTTGGGTCTATCAGGGCAGCACAAGTTTGTGGTGGGGTCAACTTTAGTCTGAGGTCCATCCTTCGATATAAGGATGTTTTGCAGTCAGGTCCCAGCCCAGGGGCCCCTGGGCACATCCTTTGTCCCTTTTCCCTGGGAAAGAAAACTCACAGGTCCAGGTTCCTGATGTCAGTTTGTAGGGCTCCCTTGGGTCTATCAGGGCAGCACAAGTTTGAGGTGGGGACAACTTTGGTCTGGGGACCATCCTTTGATATAAGGATTTTTTGCAGTCAGGGCCCAGCGCAGGGCCAGGGACCCCTGGGCACATCCTTTGTCCCTTTTCCCTGGGAAAGAAAATTCACAGGTCCAGGTTCCTGATGTCAGTTTGTAGGGCTCCCTTGGGTCTATCAGGGCAGCACATGTTTGAGGTGGGGACAACTTTGGTCTGGGGTCCATCCTTCGATATAAGGACTTTTTGCAGTCAGGTCCCAGCCCTAGGGCCCCTGGGCACATCCTTTGGCCATTTTCCCTGGGAAAGAAAACTCACAGGTCCAGGTTCCTGATGTCAGTTTGTAGGGCTCCCTTGGGTCTATCAGGGCAGCACAAGTTTAAGGTGGGGACAACTTTGGTCTGGGGTCCATCCTTCGATATAAGGATTTTTTGTAGTCTGGTCCTGGGCCAGGGGCCCCTGGGCACACCTTTGTCCCTTTTCCCTGGGAAAGAAAACTCACCAGTCCAGGTTCCTGATGTCAGTTTGTAGGGCTCCCTTGGGTCTATCAGGGCAGCACAAGTTTGAGGTGGGGACAACTTTGGTCTGTGATCCATCCTTCGATATAAGGATTTTTTGCAGTCAGGTCCTGGGCCAGGGGTCCCTGGGCACATGCTTTGCCCCTTTTCCCTGGGAAAGAAAACTCACAGGTCCAGGTTCCTGATGTCAGTTTGTAGGGCTCTCTTGGGTCTATCAGGGCAGCACAATTTTGAGGTGGGGAAAACATCGGTCTAGGGTCCTTCCTTCGATATAAGGATTTTTTGCAGTCAGGCCCCAGCCCAGGGGCCCCTGGGCTCATCCTTTGTCCCTTTTCCCTGGGAAAGAAAACTCACAGGTCCAGGTTCCTGATGTCAGTTTGTAGGGCTCCCTTGGGTCTATCAGGGCAGCACAAGTTTGAGGTGGGGACAACTTTGGTCTGGGGTCCATCCTTCGATATAAGGATTTTTTGAAGACAGGTCCTGGACCAGGGGCCCTTGGGCACATCCTTTGTCCCTTTTCCCTGGGAAAGAAAATTCACAGGTCCAGGTTCCTGATGTCAGTTTGTAGGGCTCCCTTTGGTCTATCAGGGCAGCACAAGTTTGTGGTGGGGTCAACTTTAGTCTGAGGTCCATCCTTCGATATAAGGATGTTTTGCAGTCAGGTCCCAGCCCAGGGGCCCCTGGGCACATCCTTAGTCCCTTTTCCCTGGGAAAGAAAACTCACAGGTCCAGGTTCCTGATGTCTGTTTGTAGGGCTCCCTTGGGTCTATCAGGGCAGCACAAGTTTGAGGTGGGGACAACTTTGGACTGGGGTCCATCCTTCAATATAAGGATTTTTTGCAGTCAGGTCCGGGGCCTGGGGCCCCTGGGCACATCCTTTGGCCATTTTCCCTGGGAAGGAAAACTCACAGGTCCAGGTTCCTGATGTCAGTTTGTAGGGCTCCCTTGGATCTATCAGGGCAGCACAAGTTTGAGGTGGGGACAATTTTGGTCTGGGGTCCATCCTTCGATATAAGGATTTTTCTCAGTCAGGTCCTTGGCCAGGGGCCCCTGGGCACATGCTTTGTCCCTTTTCCCTGGGAAAGAAAACTCACAGGTCCAGGTTCCTGATGTCAGTTTGTAGGGCTCCCTTGGGTCTATCAGGGCAGCACAAGTTTGAGGTGGGGAAAACTTTGGTCTGGGGTCCATCCTTCGATATAAGGATTTTTTGCAGTCAGGTCCTGGGCCAGGGGCCCCTGGGCACATCCTTTGTCCCTTTTCCCTGGGTAAGAAAACTCACAGGTCCAGGTTCCTGATGTCAGTTTGTAGGGCTCCCTTGGGTCAATCAGGGCAGCACAAGTTTGAGGTGGGGACAACTTTGGTCTGGGGTCCATCCTTCAATATAAGGATTTTTTGCAGTCAGGTCCTGGGCCAGGGGCCCCTGGGCACATCCTTTGGCCATTATCCCTGGGAAAGAAATCTCACAGGACCAGATTGCTGATGTCAGTTTGTAGGGCTCCCTAGGGTCTATAAGGGCAGCACAAGTTTGAGGTGGGGACAACTTTGGTCTGGGGTCTATCCTTCGATATAAGGATTTTTTGCAGTCAGGTCCTTGGCCAGGGGCCCCTGGGCACATGCTTTGTCCCTTTTCCCTGGGAAAGAAAACTCACAGGTCCAGGTTCCTGATGTCAGTTTGTAGGGCTCCCTTGGATCTATCAGGGCAGCACAAGTTTGAGGTGGGGACAACTTAGGTCTGTGATCCATCCTTCGATATAAGGATTTTTTGCAGTCAGGTCCTGGGCCAGGGGCCCCTGGGCACAACCTTTGTCCCTTTTCCCTGGGAAAGAAAACTCACAGGTCCAGGTTCCTGATGTCAGTTTGTAGGGCTCCCTTGGGTCTGTCAGGGCAGCACAAGTTTGAGGTGGGGACAACTTTGGACTGGGGTCCATCCTTTGATATAACGATTTTTTGCAGTCAGGTCCAAGCCCTGGAGCCCCTGGGCACATGCTTTGTCCCTTTTCCCTGGGAAAGAAAACTCACAGGTCCAGGTTCCTGATGTCAGTTTGTAGGGCTCCCTTGGATCTATCAGGGCAGCACAAGTTTGAGGTGGGGACAACTTTGGTCTGTGATCCATCCTTCGATATAAGGATTTTTTGCAGTCAGGTCCTGGGCCAGGGGCCCCTGGGCACATGCTTTGTCCCTTTTCCCTGGGAAAAAAACCTCACAGGTCCAGGTTCCTGATGTCAGTTTGTAGGGCTCCCTTGGGTCTATCAGGGCAGCACAAGTTTGAGGTGGGGACAACTTTGGTCTGGGGTCCATCCTTCGATATAAGGATTTTTTGCATTCCTGTCCCGGGCCAGGGGCCCCTGGGCACATCCTTTGGCCATTTTCCCTGGGAAAGAAAATTCACAGGTCCAGGTTCCTGATGTCAGTTTGTAGGGCTCTCTTGGATCTATCAGGGCAGCACAAGTTTGAGGTGGGGACAACTTTGGTCTGGGGTCCATCCTTCGATATAAGGATTTTTTGAACTCAGGGCCCAGCCCAGGGGCCCCTGGGCACATCCTTTGTCCCTTTACCCTGGGAAAAAAAACTCACCAGTCCAGGTTCCTGATGTCAGTTTGTAGGGCTCTCTTGGATCTATCAGGGCAGCACAAGTTTGAGGTGGGGACAACTTTGGTCTGGGGTCCATCCTTCGATATATAAGGACTTTTTGCAGTCAGGTCCCGGGCCAGGGGCCCCTGTGCACATCCTTTGTCCCTTTTCCCTGGGAAAGAAAACTCACAGGTCCAGGTTCCTGATGTCAGTTTGTAGGGCTCCCTTGGGTCTATCAGGGCAGCACAAGTTTGAGGTGGGGACAACTTTGGTCTGGGGTCCATCCTTCGATATAAGGATTTTTTGAAGACAGGTCCTGGACCAGGGGCCCTTGGGCACATCCTTTGTCCCTTTACCCTGTGAAAGAAAATTCACAGGTCCAGGTTCCTGATGTCAGTTTGTAGGGCTCCCTTGGGTCTATCAGGGCAGCACAAGTTTGTGGTGGGGTCAACTTTAGTCTGAGGTCCATCCTTCGATATAAGGATGTTTTGCAGTCAGGTCCCAGCCCAGGGGCCCCTGGGCACATCCTTTGTCCCTTTTCCCTGGGAAAGAAAACTCACAGGTCCAGGTTCCTGATGTCAGTTTGTAGGGCTCCCTTGGGTCTATCAGGGCAGCACAAGTTTGAGGTGGGGACAACTTTGGACTGGGGTCCATCCTTCGATATAAGGATTTTTTGCAGTCAGGTCCGGGGCCTGGGGCCCCTGGGCACATCCTTTGGCCATTTTCCCTGGGAAAGAAAACTCACCAGTCCAGGTTCCTATGTCAGTCTGTAGGGCTCTCTTGGGTCTATCAGGGCAGCACAAGTTTGAGGTGGGGACAACTTTGGTCTGGGGTCCATCCTTCGATATAAGGATTTTTTGCAGTCAGGTCCTGGGCCAGGGGCCCCTGGGCACATGTTTTGTCCCTTTACCCTGGGAAAGAAAACTCACAGGTCCAGGTTCCTAATGTCAGTTTGTAGGGCTCCCTTGGATCTATCAGGGCAGCACAAGTTTGAGGTGGGGACAACTTTGGTCTGGGGTCCATCCTTCGATATAAGAATTTTTTGCAGTCAGGGCCCAGCCCAGGGGCCCCTGGGCACATCCTTTGTCCCTTTTCCCTGGGAAAAAAAACTCCCCAGTCCGGGTTCCTGATGTCAGTTTGTAGGGCTCCCTTGGATCTATCAGGGCAGCACAAGTTTGAGGTGGGGACAACTTTGGTTTGGGGTCCATCCTTCGATATAAGGATTTTGTGATGAAAGGTCCTGAGCCAGGGGCCCTTGGGCCCATCCTTTTTCCCTTTTCCCTGGGAAAGAAAACTCACAGGTCCAGGTTCCTAATGTCAGTTTGTAGGGCTCCCTTGGATCTATCAGGGCAGCACAAGTTTGAGGTGGGGACAATTTTGGTCTGGGGTCCATCCTTCGATATAAGGATTTTTCTCAGTCAGGTCCTTGGCCAGGGGCCCCTGGGCACATGCTTTGTCCCTTTTCCCTGGGAAAGAAAACTCACAGGTCCAGGTTCCTGATGTCAGTTTGTAGGGCTCCCTTGGGTCTATCAGGGCAGCACAAGTTTGTGGTGGGTACAACATTTGTCTGGGGACCATCCTTCGATATAAGGATTTTTTGCAGTCAGGGCCCAGCCCAGGGCCAGGGACCCTTGGGCACATCCTTTGTCCCTTTTCCCTGGGAAAGAAAACTCACAGGTCCAGGTTCCTGATGTCAGTTTGTAGGGCTCCCTTGGGTCTATCAGGGCAGCACAAGTTTGAGGTGGGGACAACTTTGGTCTGGGGTCCATCCTTCGATATAAGAATTTTTTGCAGTCAGGGCCCAGCCCAGGGGCCCCTGGGCACATCCTTTGTCCCTTTTCCCTGGGAAAAAAAACTCCCCAGTCCGGGTTCCTGATGTCAGTTTGTAGGGCTCCCTTGGATCTATCAGGGCAGCACAAGTTTGAGGTGGGGACAACTTTGGTTTGGGGTCCATCCTTCGATATAAGGATTTTGTGATGAAAGGTCCTGAGCCAGGGGCCCTTGGGCCCATCCTTTTTCCCTTTTCCCTGGGAAAGAAAACTCACAGGTCCAGGTTCCTGATGTCAGTTTGTAGGGCTCCCTTGGGTCTATCAGGGCAGCACAAGTTTGAGGTGGGGACAACTTTTGTCTGGGGACCATCCTTCGATATAAGGATTGTATGCAGTCAGGGCCCAGCGCAGGGCCAGGGACCCCTGGGCACATCCTTTGTCCCTTTTCCCTGGGATAGAAAACTCACAGGTCCAGGTTCCTGATGTCAGTTTGTAGGGCTCCCTTGGGTCTATCAGGGCAGCACATGTTTGAGGTGGGGACAACTTTGGTCTGGGGTCCATCCTTCGATATAAGGACTTTTTGCAGTCAGGTCCCAGCCCTGGGGCCCCTGGGCACATCCTTTGGCCATTTTCCCTGGGAAAGAAAACTCACAGGTCCAGGTTCCTGATGTCAGTTTGTAGGGCTCCCTTGGGTGTATCAGGGCAGCACAAGTTTGAGGTGGGGACAACTTTGGTCTGGGGTCCATCCTTCAATATAAGGATTTTTTGCAATCAGGTCCTGGGCCAGGGGCCCCTGGGCACATGTTTTGTCTTTTTTCCCTGGGAAAGAAAACTCACAGGTCCAGGTTCCTGATGTCAGTTTGTAGGGCTCCCTTGGGTCTATCAGGGCAGCACAAGTTTAAGGTGGGGGCAACTTTGGTCTGGGGTCCATCCTTCGATATAAGGATTTTTTGCAGTCAGGTCCTGGGCCAGGGGCCCCTGGGCACATCCTTTGTCCCTTTTCCCTGGGAAAGAAAACTCACCAGTCCAGGTTCCTGATGTCAGTTTGTAGGGCTCCCTTGGGTCTATCAAGCAGCACAATTTTGAGGTGGGGAAAACATCGGTCTAGGGTCCTTCCTTCGATATAAGGATTTTTTGCAGTCAGGCCGCAGCCCAGGGGCCCCTGGGCTCATCCTTTGGCCATTTTCCCTGGGAAATTAAACTCACAGGACCAGGTTCCTGATGTCAGTTTGTAGGGCTCCCTTGGGTCTATCAGGGCAGTACAAGTTTGATGTGGGGACAACTTTGGTCTGGGGTCCATCCTTCGATATAAGGATTTTTTGCAGTCAGGTCCCGCGTCAGGGGACCATGGGCACATCTTTTGTCCCTTTTCCCTGGATAAAAAAACTCACCAGTCCAGGTTCCTGATGTCAGTTTGTAGGGCTCCCTTGGGTCTATCAGGGCAGCACAAGTTTGAGGTGGGGACAACTTTGGTCTGGGGTCCATCCTTCGATATAAGGATTTTTTGCAGTCAGGTCCTGGGCCAGGGGCCCCTGGGCACATCCTTTGGCCATTATCCCTGGGAAAGAAAACTCACAGGACCAGATTCCTGATGTCAGTTTGTAGGGCTCCCTTGGGTCTATCAGGGCAGCACAAGTTTGAGGTGGGGACAACTTTGGTCTGGGGTCCACCTTCGATATAAGAATTTTTTGCAGTCAGGTCCATGCCCAGGGTCCCCTGGGCACATGCTTTGTCCCTTTTCCCTGGGAAAGAAAACTCACAGGTCCAGGTTCCTGATGTCAGTTTGTAGGGCTCCCTTGGGTCAATCAGGGCAGCACAAGTTTGAGGTGGGGACAACTTTGGTCTGGGGTCCATCCTTCGATATAAGGATTTTTTGCATTCAGGTCCCAGCCCAGCGTCCCCTGGGCACATCCTTTGTCCCTTTTCGCTGGGAAGGAAAACTCACCAGTCCAAGTTCCTGATGTCAGTTTGTAGGGCTCCCTTGGGTCTATCAGGGCAGCACAAGTTTGAGGTGGGGACAACTTTGGTCTGGGGTCCATCCTTCGATATAAGGATTTTTTGCAGTCAGGTCCTGGGCCAGGACCAGGGACCCATGGGCACATCCTTTGGCCATTTTCCCTGGGAAAGAAAACTCACAGGTCCAGGTTCCTGATGTCAGTTTGTAGGGCTCCCTTGGGTCTATCAGGGCAGCACAAGTTTGAGATGGGGACAATTTTGGTCTGGGGTCCATTCTTCGATATAAGGATTTTTTGCAGTCAGGTCCCAGCCCTGGAGCCCCTGGGCACACGCTTTGTCCCTTTTCCCTGGGAAAGAAAACTCACAGGTCCAGGTTCCTGATGTCAGTTTGTAGGGCTCCCTTGGGTCTATCAGGGCAGCACAAGTTTGAGGTGGGGACAACTTTGGTCTGGGGTCCATCCTTCGATATAAGGAGTTTTTGCTGTCAGGTCCTGGGCCAGGGGCCCCTGGGCACATCCTTTGTCCTTTTTCCCTGGGAAAGAAAACTCACAGGTCCAGGTTCCTGATGTCAGTTTGTAGGGCTCCCTTGGGTCTATCAGGGCAGCACAAGTTTGAGGTGGGGACAACTTTGGTCTGGGGTCCATCCTTCGATATAAGGATTTTTTGCATTCCTGTCCCGGGCCAGGGGCCCCTGGGCACATGCTTTGTCCCTTTTCCCTGGGAAAGAAAACTCACACGTCCAGGTTCCTGATGTCAGTTTGTAGGGCTCCCTTGGGTCTATCAGGGCAGCACAAGTTTGAGGTGGGGACAACTTTGGTCTGGGGTCCATCCTTCGATATAAGGATTTTTTGCAGTCAGGTCCCAGCCCAACGGCCCCTGGGCACATCCTTTGTCCCTTTTCGCTGGGAAAGAAAACTCACCAGTCCAGGTTCCTGATGTCAGTTTGTAGGGCTCCCTTGGGTCTATCAGGGCAGCACAAGATTGAGGTGGGGACAACTTTGGTCTGGGGTCCATCCTTCGATATAAGGATTTTTTGATGTCAGGTCGCGGGCCAGTGGCCCCTGGGCACACGCTTTGTCCCTTTTCCCTGGGAAAGAAAACTCACAGGACCAGGTTTCTGATGTCAGTTTGTAGGGCTCCCTTGGGTCAATCAGGGCAGCACAACTTTGAGGTGGGGCAACTTTGGTCTACGACCAATCTTTCGATATAAGGATTTTATGCAGTCAGGGCCCAGCCCAGGGCCAGGGGCCCCTGGGCACATGCTTTGTTCCATTTTCCCTCGGAAAGAAAACTCACAGGTCCAGGTTCCTGATGTCAGTTTGTAGGGCTCCCTTGGGTCTATCAGGGCAGCACAAGTTTGATGTGGGGACAATTTTGGTCTGGGGTCCATCCTTCGATATAAGGATTTTTTGCAGTCACGCCCTGGACCAGGACCAGGGACCCATGGGCACATGCTTTGTCCCTTTTCCCTGGGAAAGAAAACTCACCAGTCCAGGTTCCTGATGTCAGTTTGTAGGGCTCCCTTGGGTCTATCAGGGCAGCACAAGTTTGATGTTGGGACAACTTTCGTCTAGGGTCCATCCTTCGATATAAGGATTTTTTGCAGTCAGGTCCCGGGCCAGGGGCCCCTGGGCACATCCTTTGTCCCTTTTCCCTGGGAAAGAAAACTCACAGGTCCAGGTTCCTGATGTCAGTTTGTAGGGCTCCCTTGGGTGTATCATGGCAGCAGAAGTTTGAGGTGGGGACAACTTTGGTCTGGGGTCTATCCTTCGATATAAGGATTTTTTGCAGTCAGGTCCTTGGCCAGGGGCCCCTGGGCACATGCTTTGTCCCTTTTCCCTGGGAAAGAAAACTCACAGGTCCAGGTTCCTGATGTCAGTTTGTAGGGCTCCCTTGGATCTATCAGGGCAGCACAAGTTTGAGGTGGGGACAACTTTGGTCTGTGATCCATCCTTCGATATAAGGATTTTTCGCAGTCAGGTCCTGGGCCAGGGGCCCCTGGGCACATGCTTTGTCCCTTTTCCCTGGGAAAAAAAACTCACAGGTCCAGGTTCCTGATGTCAGTTTGTAGGGCTCCCTTGGGTCTATCAGGGCAGCAGAAGTTTGAGGTGGGGACAACTTTGGTCTGGGGTCCATCCTTCGATATAAGGATTTTTTGCATTCCTGTCCCGGGCCAGGGGCCCCTGGGCACATCCTTTGGCCATTTTCCCTGGGAAAGAAAATTCACAGGTCCAGGTTCCTGATGTCAGTTTGTAGGGCTCTCTTGGATCTATCAGGGCAGCACAAGTTTGAGGTGGGGACAACTTTGGTCTGGGGTCCATCCTTCGATATAAGGATTTTTTGAAGTCAGGTCCCAGCCCAGGGGCCCATGGGCACATCCTTTGTCCCTTTTCCCTGGGAAAAAAAACTCACAGGTCCAGGTTCCTGATGTCAGTTTGTAGGGCTCTCTTGGATCTATCAGGGCAGCACAAGTTTGAGGTGGGGACAACTTTGGTCTGGGGTCCATCCTTGGATATATGGATTTTTTGAAGTCAGGGCCCAGCCCAGGGGCCCCTGGGCACATCCTTTGTCCCTTTACCCTGGGAAAAAAAACTCACCAGTCCAGGTTCCTGATGTCAGTTTGTAGGGCTCTCTTGGATCTATCAGGGCAGCACAAGTTTGAGGTGGGGACAACTTTGGTCTGGGGTCCATCCTTCGATATATAAGGACTTTTTGCAGTCAGGTCCCAGCCCAGGGGTTCCTGGGCACATCCTTTGTCTCTTTTCCCTGGGAGAGAAAACTCACCAGTCCAGGTTCCTGATGTCAGTTTGTAGGGCTCCCTTGGGTCTATCTGGGCAGCACAAGATTGAGGTGGGGACAACTTTGGTCTGGGGTCCATCCTTCGATATAAGGATTTTTTGCAGTCAGGTCCCGGGCCAGGGGCCCCTGTGCACATCCTTTGTCCCTTTTCCCTGGGAAAGAAAACTCACCGGTCCAGGTTCCTGATGTCAGTTTGTAGGGCTCCCTTGGGTCTATCAGGGCAGCACAAGATTGAGGTGGGAACAACTTTGGTCTGGGGTCCATCCTTCGATATAAGGATTTTTTGCAGTCAGGTCCTGGGCCAGGACCAGGGACCCATGGGCACATCCTTTGGCCATTTTCCCTGGGAAAGAAAACTCACAGGTCCAGGTTCCTGATGTCAGTTTGTAGGGCTCCCTTGGGTCTATCAGGGCAGCACAAGTTTGAGATGGGGACAATTTTGGTCTGGGGTCCATTCTTCGATATAAGGATTTTTTGCAGTCAGGTCCCAGCCCTGGAGCCCCTGGGCACACGCTTTGTCCCTTTTCCCTGGGAAAGAAAACTCACAGGTCCAGGTTCCTGATGTCAGTTTGTAGGGCTCCCTTGGGTCTATCAGGGCAGCACAAGTTTGAGGTGGGGACAACTTTGGTCTGGGGTCCATCCTTCGATATAAGGAGTTTTTGCTGTCAGGTCCTGGGCCAGGGGCCCCTGGGCACATCCTTTGTCCTTTTTCCCTGGGAAAGAAAACTCACAGGTCCAGGTTCCTGATGTCAGTTTGTAGGGCTCCCTTGGGTCTATCAGGGCAGCACAAGTTTGAGGTGGGGACAACTTTGGTCTGGGGTCCATCCTTCGATATAAGGAGTTTTTGCTGTCAGGTCCTGGGCCAGGGGCCCCTGGGCACATGCTTTGTCCCTTTTCCCTGGGAAAGAAAACTCACACGTCCAGGTTCCTGATGTCAGTTTGTAGGGCTCCCTTGGGTCTATCAGGGCAGCACAAGTTTGAGGTGGGGACAACTTTGGTCTGGGGTCCATCCTTCGATATAAGGATTTTTTGCAGTCAGGTCCCAGCCCAACGGCCCCTGGGCACATCCTTTGTCCCTTTTCGCTGGGAAAGAAAACTCACAGGTCCAGGTTCCTGATGTCAGTTTGTAGGGCTCCCTTGGGTCAATCAGGGCAGCACAACTTTGAGGTGGGGCAACTTTGGTCTACGACCAATCTTTCGATATAAGGATTTTATGCAGTCAGGGCCCAGCCCAGGGCCAGGGGCCCCTGGGCACATGCTTTGTTCCATTTTCCCTCGGAAAGAAAACTCACAGGTCCAGGTTCCTGATGTCAGTTTGTAGGGCTCCCTTGGGTCTATCAGGGCAGCACAAGTTTGATGTGGGGACAATTTTGGTCTGGGGTCCATCCTTCGATATAAGGATTTTTTGCAGTCACGCCCTGGACCAGGACCAGGGACCAATGGGCACATCCTTTGGCCATTTTCCCTGGGAAAGAAAACTCACCAGTCCAGGTTCCTGATGTCAGTTTGTAGGGCTCCCTTGGGTCTATCAGGGCAGCACAAGTTTGATGTTGGGACAACTTTCGTCTAGGGTCCATCCTTCGATATAAGGATTTTTTGCAGTCAGGTCCCGGGCCAGGGGCCCCTGGGCACATCCTTTGTCCCTTTTCCCTGGGAAAGAAAACTCACAGGTCCAGGTTCCTGATGTCAGTTTGTAGGGCTCCCTTGGGTGTATCATGGCAGCAGAAGTTTGAGGTGGGGACAACTTTGGTCTGGGGTCTATCCTTCGATATAAGGATTTTTTGCAGTCAGGTCCTTGGCCAGGGGCCCCTGGGCACATGCTTTGTCCCTTTTCCCTGGGAAAGAAAACTCACAGGTCCAGGTTCCTGATGTCAGTTTGTAGGGCTCCCTTGGATCTATCAGGGCAGCACAAGTTTGAGGTGGGGACAACTTTGGTCTGTGATCCATCCTTCGATATAAGGATTTTGCGCAGTCAGGTCCTGGGCCAGGGGCCCCTGGGCACATGCTTTGTCCCTTTTCCCTGGGAAAAAAAACTCACAGGTCCAGGTTCCTGATGTCAGTTTGTAGGGCTCCCTTGGGTCTATCAGGGCAGCAGAAGTTTGAGGTGGGGACAACTTTGGTCTGGGGTCCATCCTTCGATATAAGGATTTTTTGCATTCCTGTCCCGGGCCAGGGGCCCCTGGGCACATCCTTTGGCCATTTTCCCTGGGAAAGAAAATTCACAGGTCCAGGTTCCTGATGTCAGTTTGTAGGGCTCTCTTGGATCTATCAGGGCAGCACAAGTTTGAGGTGGGGACAACTTTGGTCTGGGGTCCATCCTTCGATATAAGGATTTTTTGAAGTCAGGTCCCAGCCCAGGGGCCCATGGGCACATCCTTTGTCCCTTTTCCCTGGGAAAAAAAACTCACAGGTCCAGGTTCCTGATGTCAGTTTGTAGGGCTCTCTTGGATCTATCAGGGCAGCACAAGTTTGAGGTGGGGACAACTTTGGTCTGGGGTCCATCCTTGGATATATGGATTTTTTGAAGTCAGGGCCCAGCCCAGGGGCCCCTGGGCACATCCTTTGTCCCTTTACCCTGGGAAAAAAAACTCACCAGTCCAGGTTCCTGATGTCAGTTTGTAGGGCTCTCTTGGATCTATCAGGGCAGCACAAGTTTGAGGTGGGGACAACTTTGGTCTGGGGTCCATCCTTCGATATATAAGGACTTTTTGCAGTCAGGTCCCAGCCCAGGGGTTCCTGGGCACATCCTTTGTCTCTTTTCCCTGGGAGAGAAAACTCACCAGTCCAGGTTCCTGATGTCAGTTTGTAGGGCTCCCTTGGGTCTATCTGGGCAGCACAAGATTGAGGTGGGGACAACTTTGGTCTGGGGTCCATCCTTCGATATAAGGATTTTTTGCAGTCAGGTCCTGGGCCAGGGGCCCCTGTGCACATCCTTTGTCCCTTTTCCCTGGGAAAGAAAACTCACCGGTCCAGGTTCCTGATGTCAGTTTGTAGGGCTCCCTTGGGTCTATCAGGGCAGCACAAGTTTGAGGTGGGGACAACTTTGGTCTGGGGTCCATCCTTCGATATAAGGATTTTTTGAAGACAGGTCCTGGACCAGGGGCCCTTGGGCGCATCCTTTGTCCCTTTTCCCTGGGAAAGAAAATTCACAGGTCCAGGTTCCTGATGTCAGTTTGTAGGGCTCCCTTGGGTCTATCAGGGCAGCACAAGTTTGTGGTGGGGTCAACTTTAGTCTGAGGTCCATCCTTCGATATAAGGATGTTTTGCAGTCAGGTCCCAGCCCAGGGGCCCCTGGGCACATCCTTTGTCCCTTTTCCCTGGGAAAGAAAACTCACAGGTCCAGGTTCCTGATGTCAGTTTGTAGGGCTCCCTTGGGTCTATCAGGGCAGCACAAGTTTGAGGTGGGGACAACTTTGGTCTGGGGACCATCCTTTGATATAAGGATTTTTTGCAGTCAGGGCCCAGCGCAGGGCCAGGGACCCCTGGGCACATCCTTTGTCCCTTTTCCCTGGGAAAGAAAATTCACAGGTCCAGGTTCCTGATGTCAGTTTGTAGGGCTCCCTTGGGTCTATCAGGGCAGCACATGTTTGAGGTGGGGACAACTTTGGTCTGGGGTCCATCCTTCGATATAAGGACTTTTTGCAGTCAGGTCCCAGCCCTAGGGCCCCTGGGCACATCCTTTGGCCATTTTCCCTGGGAAAGAAAACTCACAGGTCCAGGTTCCTGATGTCAGTTTGTAGGGCTCCCTTGGGTCTATCAGGGCAGCACAAGTTTGAGGTGGGGACAACTTTGGTCTGGGGTCCATCCTTCAATATAAGGATTTTTTGCAATCAGGTCCTGGGCCAGGGGCCCCTGGGCACATGTTTTGTCTTTTTTCCCTGGGAAAGAAAACTCACAGGTCCAGGTTCCTGATGTCAGTTTGTAGGGCTCCCTTGGGTCTATCAGGGCAGCACAAGTTTAAGGTGGGGACAACTTTGGTCTGGGGTCCATCCTTCGATATAAGGATTTTTTGTAGTCTGGTCCTGGGCCAGGGGCCCCTGGGCACACCTTTGTCCCTTTTCCCTGGGAAAGAAAACTCACCAGTCCAGGTTCCTGATGTCAGTTTGTAGGGCTCCCTTGGGTCTATCAGGGCAGCACAAGTTTGAGGTGGGGACAACTTTGGTCTGTGATCCATCCTTCGATATAAGGATTTTTTGCAGTCAGGTCCTGGGCCAGGGGTCCCTGGGCACATGCTTTGCCCCTTTTCCCTGGGAAAGAAAACTCACAGGTCCAGGTTCCTGATGTCAGTTTGTAGGGCTCTCTTGGGTCTATCAGGGCAGCACAATTTTGAGGTGGGGAAAACATCGGTCTAGGGTCCTTCCTTCGATATAAGGATTTTTTGCAGTCAGGCCCCAGCCCAGGGGCCCCTGGGCTCATCCTTTGTCCCTTTTCCCTGGGAAAGAAAACTCACAGGTCCAGGTTCCTGATGTCAGTTTGTAGGGCTCCCTTGGGTCTATCAGGGCAGCACAAGTTTGAGGTGGGGACAACTTTGGTCTGGGGTCCATCCTTCGATATAAGGATTTTTTGAAGACTGGTCCTGGACCAGGGGCCCTTGGGCACATCCTTTGTCCCTTTTCCCTGGGAAAGAAAATTCACAGGTCCAGGTTCCTGATGTCAGTTTGTAGGGCTCCCTTGGGTCTATCAGGGCAGCACAAGTTTGTGGTGGGGTCAACTTTAGTCTGAGGTCCATCCTTCGATATAAGGATGTTTTGCAGTCAGGTCCCAGCCCAGGGGCCCCTGGGCACATCCTTTGTCCCTTTTCCCTGGGAAAGAAAACTCACAGGTCCAGGTTCCTGATGTCAGTTTGTAGGGCTCCCTTGGGTCTATCAGGGCAGCACAAGTTTGAGGTGGGGACAACTTTGGACTGGGGTCCATCCTTCAATATAAGGATTTTTTGCAGTCAGGTCCTGGGCCAGGGGCCCCTGGGCACATGTTTTGTCCCTTTACCCTGGGAAAGAAAACTCACAGGTCCAGGTTCCTAATGTCAGTTTGTAGGGCTCCCTTGGATCTATCAGGGCAGCACAAGTTTGAGGTGGGGACAATTTTGGTCTGGGGTCCATCCTTCGATATAAGGATTTTTCTCAGTCAGGTCCTTGGCCAGGGGCCCCTGGGCACATGCTTTGTCCCTTTTCCCTGGGAAAGAAAACTCACAGGTCCAGGTTCCTGATGTCAGTTTGTAGGGCTCCCTTGGGTCTATCAGGGCAGCACAAGTTTGTGGTGGGTACAACATTTGTCTGGGGACCATCCTTCGATATAAGGATTTTTTGCAGTCAGGGCCCAGCCCAGGGCCAGGGACCCTTGGGCACATCCTTTGTCCCTTTTCCCTGGGAAAGAAAACTCACAGGTCCAGGTTCCTGATGTCAGTTTGTAGGGCTCCCTTGGGTCTATCAGGGCAGCACAAGTTTGAGGTGGGGACAACTTTGGTCTGGGGTCCATCCTTCGATATAAGAATTTTTTGCAGTCAGGGCCCAGCCCAGGGGCCCCTGGGCACATCCTTTGTCCCTTTTCCCTGGGAAAAAAAACTCCCCAGTCCGGGTTCCTGATGTCAGTTTGTAGGGCTCCCTTGGATCTATCAGGGCAGCACAAGTTTGAGGTGGGGACAACTTTGGTTTGGGGTCCATCCTTCGATATAAGGATTTTGTGATGAAAGGTCCTGAGCCAGGGGCCCTTGGGCCCATCCTTTTTCCCTTTTCCCTGGGAAAGAAAACTCACAGGTCCAGGTTCCTGATGTCAGTTTGTAGGGCTCCCTTGGGTCTATCAGGGCAGCACAAGTTTGAGGTGGGGACAACTTTTGTCTGGGGACCATCCTTCGATATAAGGATTGTATGCAGTCAGGGCCCAGCGCAGGGCCAGGGACCCCTGGGCACATCCTTTGTCCCTTTTCCCTGGGATAGAAAACTCACAGGTCCAGGTTCCTGATGTCAGTTTGTAGGGCTCCCTTGGGTCTATCAGGGCAGCACATGTTTGAGGTGGGGACAACTTTGGTCTGGGGTCCATCCTTCGATATAAGGACTTTTTGCAGTCAGGTCCCAGCCCTGGGGCCCCTGGGCACATCCTTTGGCCATTTTCCCTGGGAAAGAAAACTCACAGGTCCAGGTTCCTGATGTCAGTTTGTAGGGCTCCCTTGGGTGTATCAGGGCAGCACAAGTTTGAGGTGGGGACAACTTTGGTCTGGGGTCCATCCTTCAATATAAGGATTTTTTGCAATCAGGTCCTGGGCCAGGGGCCCCTGGGCACATGTTTTGTCTTTTTTCCCTGGGAAAGAAAACTCACAGGTCCAGGTTCCTGATGTCAGTTTGTAGGGCTCCCTTGGGTCTATCAGGGCAGCACAAGTTTAAGGTGGGGGCAACTTTGGTCTGGGGTCCATCCTTCGATATAAGGATTTTTTGCAGTCAGGTCCTGGGCCAGGGGCCCCTGGGCACATCCTTTGTCCCTTTTCCCTGGGAAAGAAAACTCACCAGTCCAGGTTCCTGATGTCAGTTTGTAGGGCTCCCTTGGGTCTATCAAGCAGCACAATTTTGAGGTGGGGAAAACATCGGTCTAGGGTCCTTCCTTCGATATAAGGATTTTTTGCAGTCAGGCCGCAGCCCAGGGGCCCCTGGGCTCATCCTTTGGCCATTTTCCCTGGGAAATTAAACTCACAGGACCAGGTTCCTGATGTCAGTTTGTAGGGCTCCCTTGGGTCTATCAGGGCAGTACAAGTTTGATGTGGGGACAACTTTGGTCTGGGGTCCATCCTTCGATATAAGGATTTTTTGCAGTCAGGTCCCGCGTCAGGGGACCATGGGCACATCTTTTGTCCCTTTTCCCTGGATAAAAAAACTCACCAGTCCAGGTTCCTGATGTCAGTTTGTAGGGCTCCCTTGGGTCTATCAGGGCAGCACAAGTTTGAGGTGGGGACAACTTTGGTCTGGGGTCCATCCTTCGATATAAGGATTTTTTGCAGTCAGGTCCTGGGCCAGGGGCCCCTGGGCACATCCTTTGGCCATTATCCCTGGGAAAGAAAACTCACAGGACCAGATTCCTGATGTCAGTTTGTAGGGCTCCCTTGGGTCTATCAGGGCAGCACAAGTTTGAGGTGGGGACAACTTTGGTCTGGGGTCCACCTTCGATATAAGAATTTTTTGCAGTCAGGTCCATGCCCAGGGTCCCCTGGGCACATGCTTTGTCCCTTTTCCCTGGGAAAGAAAACTCACAGGTCCAGGTTCCTGATGTCAGTTTGTAGGGCTCCCTTGGGTCAATCAGGGCAGCACAAGTTTGAGGTGGGGACAACTTTGGTCTGGGGTCCATCCTTCGATATAAGGATTTTTTGCATTCAGGTCCCAGCCCAGCGTCCCCTGGGCACATCCTTTGTCCCTTTTCGCTGGGAAGGAAAACTCACCAGTCCAAGTTCCTGATGTCAGTTTGTAGGGCTCCCTTGGGTCTATCAGGGCAGCACAAGTTTGAGGTGGGGACAACTTTGGTCTGGGGTCCATCCTTCGATATAAGGATTTTTTGCAGTCAGGTCCTGGGCCAGGGGCCCCTGGGCACATCCTTTGGCCATTATCCCTGGGAAAGAAAACTCACAGGACCAGATTCCTGATGTCAGTTTGTAGGGCTCCCTTGGGTCTATCAGGGCAGCACAAGATTGAGGTGGGAACAACTTTGGTCTGGGGTCCATCCTTCGATATAAGGATTTTTTGCAGTCAGGTCCTGGGCCAGGACCAGGGACCCATGGGCACATCCTTTGGCCATTTTCCCTGGGAAAGAAAACTCACAGGTCCAGGTTCCTGATGTCAGTTTGTAGGGCTCCCTTGGGTCTATCAGGGCAGCACAAGTTTGAGATGGGGACAATTTTGGTCTGGGGTCCATTCTTCGATATAAGGATTTTTTGCAGTCAGGTCCCAGCCCTGGAGCCCCTGGGCACACGCTTTGTCCCTTTTCCCTGGGAAAGAAAACTCACAGGTCCAGGTTCCTGATGTCAGTTTGTAGGGCTCCCTTGGGTCTATCAGGGCAGCACAAGTTTGAGGTGGGGACAACTTTGGTCTGGGGTCCATCCTTCGATATAAGGAGTTTTTGCTGTCAGGTCCTGGGCCAGGGGCCCCTGGGCACATCCTTTGTCCTTTTTCCCTGGGAAAGAAAACTCACAGGTCCAGGTTCCTGATGTCAGTTTGTAGGGCTCCCTTGGGTCTATCAGGGCAGCACAAGTTTGAGGTGGGGACAACTTTGGTCTGGGGTCCATCCTTCGATATAAGGAGTTTTTGCTGTCAGGTCCTGGGCCAGGGGCCCCTGGGCACATGCTTTGTCCCTTTTCCCTGGGAAAGAAAACTCACACGTCCAGGTTCCTGATGTCAGTTTGTAGGGCTCCCTTGGGTCTATCAGGGCAGCACAAGTTTGAGGTGGGGACAACTTTGGTCTGGGGTCCATCCTTCGATATAAGGATTTTTTGCAGTCAGGTCCCAGCCCAACGGCCCCTGGGCACATCCTTTGTCCCTTTTCGCTGGGAAAGAAAACTCACCAGTCCAGGTTCCTGATGTCAGTTTGTAGGGCTCCCTTGGGTCTATCAGGGCAGCACAAGATTGAGGTGGGGACAACTTTGGTCTGGGGTCCATCCTTCGATATAAGGATTTTTTGATGTCAGGTCGCGGGCCAGTGGCCCCTGGGCACACGCTTTGTCCCTTTTCCCTGGGAAAGAAAACTCACAGGACCAGGTTTCTGATGTCAGTTTGTAGGGCTCCCTTGGGTCAATCAGGGCAGCACAACTTTGAGGTGGGGCAACTTTGGTCTACGACCAATCTTTCGATATAAGGATTTTATGCAGTCAGGGCCCAGCCCAGGGCCAGGGGCCCCTGGGCACATGCTTTGTTCCATTTTCCCTCGGAAAGAAAACTCACAGGTCCAGGTTCCTGATGTCAGTTTGTAGGGCTCCCTTGGGTCTATCAGGGCAGCACAAGTTTGATGTGGGGACAATTTTGGTCTGGGGTCCATCCTTCGATATAAGGATTTTTTGCAGTCACGCCCTGGACCAGGACCAGGGACCCATGGGCACATGCTTTGTCCCTTTTCCCTGGGAAAGAAAACTCACCAGTCCAGGTTCCTGATGTCAGTTTGTAGGGCTCCCTTGGGTCTATCAGGGCAGCACAAGTTTGATGTTGGGACAACTTTCGTCTAGGGTCCATCCTTCGATATAAGGATTTTTTGCAGTCAGGTCCCGGGCCAGGGGCCCCTGGGCACATCCTTTGTCCCTTTTCCCTGGGAAAGAAAACTCACAGGTCCAGGTTCCTGATGTCAGTTTGTAGGGCTCCCTTGGGTGTATCATGGCAGCAGAAGTTTGAGGTGGGGACAACTTTGGTCTGGGGTCTATCCTTCGATATAAGGATTTTTTGCAGTCAGGTCCTTGGCCAGGGGCCCCTGGGCACATGCTTTGTCCCTTTTCCCTGGGAAAGAAAACTCACAGGTCCAGGTTCCTGATGTCAGTTTGTAGGGCTCCCTTGGATCTATCAGGGCAGCACAAGTTTGAGGTGGGGACAACTTTGGTCTGTGATCCATCCTTCGATATAAGGATTTTTCGCAGTCAGGTCCTGGGCCAGGGGCCCCTGGGCACATGCTTTGTCCCTTTTCCCTGGGAAAAAAAACTCACAGGTCCAGGTTCCTGATGTCAGTTTGTAGGGCTCCCTTGGGTCTATCAGGGCAGCAGAAGTTTGAGGTGGGGACAACTTTGGTCTGGGGTCCATCCTTCGATATAAGGATTTTTTGCATTCCTGTCCCGGGCCAGGGGCCCCTGGGCACATCCTTTGGCCATTTTCCCTGGGAAAGAAAATTCACAGGTCCAGGTTCCTGATGTCAGTTTGTAGGGCTCTCTTGGATCTATCAGGGCAGCACAAGTTTGAGGTGGGGACAACTTTGGTCTGGGGTCCATCCTTCGATATAAGGATTTTTTGAAGTCAGGTCCCAGCCCAGGGGCCCATGGGCACATCCTTTGTCCCTTTTCCCTGGGAAAAAAAACTCACAGGTCCAGGTTCCTGATGTCAGTTTGTAGGGCTCTCTTGGATCTATCAGGGCAGCACAAGTTTGAGGTGGGGACAACTTTGGTCTGGGGTCCATCCTTGGATATATGGATTTTTTGAAGTCAGGGCCCAGCCCAGGGGCCCCTGGGCACATCCTTTGTCCCTTTACCCTGGGAAAAAAAACTCACCAGTCCAGGTTCCTGATATCAGTTTGTAGGGCTCCCTTGGGTCTATCAGGGCAGCACAAGTTTGAGATGGGGACAACTTTGGTCTGGTGTCCATCCTTCGATATATAAGGACTTTTTGCAGTCAGGTCCCAGCCCAGGGGTTCCTGGGCACATCCTTTGTCTCTTTTCCCTGGGAGAGAAAACTCACCAGTCCAGGTTCCTGATGTCAGTTTGTAGGGCTCCCTTGGGTCTATCTGGGCAGCACAAGATTGAGGTGGGGACAACTTTGGTCTGGGGTCCATCCTTCGATATAAGGATTTTTTGCAGTCAGGTCCCGGGCCAGGGGCCCCTGTGCACATCCTTTGTCCCTTTTCCCTGGGAAAGAAAACTCACCGGTCCAGGTTCCTGATGTCAGTTTGTAGGGCTCCCTTGGGTCTATCAGGGCAGCACAAGATTGAGGTGGGAACAACTTTGGTCTGGGGTCCATCCTTCGATATAAGGATTTTTTGCAGTCAGGTCCTGGGCCAGGACCAGGGACCCATGGGCACATCCTTTGGCCATTTTCCCTGGGAAAGAAAACTCACAGGTCCAGGTTCCTGATGTCAGTTTGTAGGGCTCCCTTGGGTCTATCAGGGCAGCACAAGTTTGAGATGGGGACAATTTTGGTCTGGGGTCCATTCTTCGATATAAGGATTTTTTGCAGTCAGGTCCCAGCCCTGGAGCCCCTGGGCACACGCTTTGTCCCTTTTCCCTGGGAAAGAAAACTCACAGGTCCAGGTTCCTGATGTCAGTTTGTAGGGCTCCCTTGGGTCTATCAGGGCAGCACAAGTTTGAGGTGGGGACAACTTTGGTCTGGGGTCCATCCTTCGATATAAGGAGTTTTTGCTGTCAGGTCCTGGGCCAGGGGCCCCTGGGCACATCCTTTGTCCTTTTTCCCTGGGAAAGAAAACTCACAGGTCCAGGTTCCTGATGTCAGTTTGTAGGGCTCCCTTGGGTCTATCAGGGCAGCACAAGTTTGAGGTGGGGACAACTTTGGTCTGGGGTCCATCCTTCGATATAAGGAGTTTTTGCTGTCAGGTCCTGGGCCAGGGGCCCCTGGGCACATCCTTTGTCCCTTTTCGCTGGGAAAGAAAACTCACACGTCCAGGTTCCTGATGTCAGTTTGTAGGGCTCCCTTGGGTCTATCAGGGCAGCACAAGATTGAGGTGGGGACAACTTTGGTCTGGGGTCCATCCTTCGATATAAGGATTTTTTGCAGTCAGGTCCCAGCCCAACGGCCCCTGGGCACATCCTTTGTCCCTTTTCGCTGGGAAAGAAAACTCACAGGTCCAGGTTCCTGATGTCAGTTTGTAGGGCTCCCTTGGGTCAATCAGGGCAGCACAACTTTGAGGTGGGGCAACTTTGGTCTACGACCAATCTTTCGATATAAGGATTTTATGCAGTCAGGGCCCAGCCCAGGGCCAGGGGCCCCTGGGCACATGCTTTGTTCCATTTTCCCTCGGAAAGAAAACTCACAGGTCCAGGTTCCTGATGTCAGTTTGTAGGGCTCCCTTGGGTCTATCAGGGCAGCACAAGTTTGATGTGGGGACAATTTTGGTCTGGGGTCCATCCTTCGATATAAGGATTTTTTGCAGTCACGCCCTGGACCAGGACCAGGGACCCATGGGCACATCCTTTGGCCATTTTCCCTGGGAAAGAAAACTCACCAGTCCAGGTTCCTGATGTCAGTTTGTAGGGCTCCCTTGGGTCTATCAGGGCAGCACAAGTTTGATGTTGGGACAACTTTCGTCTAGGGTCCATCCTTCGATATAAGGATTTTTTGCAGTCAGGTCCCGGGCCAGGGGCCCCTGGGCACATCCTTTGTCCCTTTTCCCTGGGAAAGAAAACTCACAGGTCCAGGTTCCTGATGTCAGTTTGTAGGGCTCCCTTGGGTGTATCATGGCAGCAGAAGTTTGAGGTGGGGACAACTTTGGTCTGGGGTCTATCCTTCGATATAAGGATTTTTTGCAGTCAGGTCCTTGGCCAGGGGCCCCTGGGCACATGCTTTGTCCCTTTTCCCTGGGAAAGAAAACTCACAGGTCCAGGTTCCTGATGTCAGTTTGTAGGGCTCCCTTGGATCTATCAGGGCAGCACAAGTTTGAGGTGGGGACAACTTTGGTCTGTGATCCATCCTTCGATATAAGGATTTTTCGCAGTCAGGTCCTGGGCCAGGGGCCCCTGGGCACATGCTTTGTCCCTTTTCCCTGGGAAAAAAAACTCACAGGTCCAGGTTCCTGATGTCAGTTTGTAGGGCTCCCTTGGGTCTATCAGGGCAGCAGAAGTTTGAGGTGGGGACAACTTTGGTCTGGGGTCCATCCTTCGATATAAGGATTTTTTGCATTCCTGTCCCGGGCCAGGGGCCCCTGGGCACATCCTTTGGCCATTTTCCCTGGGAAAGAAAATTCACAGGTCCAGGTTCCTGATGTCAGTTTGTAGGGCTCTCTTGGATCTATCAGGGCAGCACAAGTTTGAGGTGGGGACAACTTTGGTCTGGGGTCCATCCTTCGATATAAGGATTTTTTGAAGTCAGGTCCCAGCCCAGGGGCCCATGGGCACATCCTTTGTCCCTTTTCCCTGGGAAAAAAAACTCACAGGTCCAGGTTCCTGATGTCAGTTTGTAGGGCTCTCTTGGATCTATCAGGGCAGCACAAGTTTGAGGTGGGGACAACTTTGGTCTGGGGTCCATCCTTGGATATATGGATTTTTTGAAGTCAGGGCCCAGCCCAGGGGCCCCTGGGCACATCCTTTGTCCCTTTACCCTGGGAAAAAAAACTCACCAGTCCAGGTTCCTGATGTCAGTTTGTAGGGCTCTCTTGGATCTATCAGGGCAGCACAAGTTTGAGGTGGGGACAACTTTGGTCTGGGGTCCATCCTTCGATATATAAGGACTTTTTGCAGTCAGGTCCCAGCCCAGGGGTTCCTGGGCACATCCTTTGTCTCTTTTCCCTGGGAGAGAAAACTCACCAGTCCAGGTTCCTGATGTCAGTTTGTAGGGCTCCCTTGGGTCTATCTGGGCAGCACAAGATTGAGGTGGGGACAACTTTGGTCTGGGGTCCATCCTTCGATATAAGGATTTTTTGCAGTCAGGTCCTGGGCCAGGGGCCCCTGTGCACATCCTTTGTCCCTTTTCCCTGGGAAAGAAAACTCACCGGTCCAGGTTCCTGATGTCAGTTTGTAGGGCTCCCTTGGGTCTATCAGGGCAGCACAAGTTTGAGGTGGGGACAACTTTGGTCTGGGGTCCATCCTTCGATATAAGGATTTTTTGAAGACAGGTCCTGGACCAGGGGCCCTTGGGCGCATCCTTTGTCCCTTTTCCCTGGGAAAGAAAATTCACAGGTCCAGGTTCCTGATGTCAGTTTGTAGGGCTCCCTTGGGTCTATCAGGGCAGCACAAGTTTGTGGTGGGGTCAACTTTAGTCTGAGGTCCATCCTTCGATATAAGGATGTTTTGCAGTCAGGTCCCAGCCCAGGGGCCCCTGGGCACATCCTTTGTCCCTTTTCCCTGGGAAAGAAAACTCACAGGTCCAGGTTCCTGATGTCAGTTTGTAGGGCTCCCTTGGGTCTATCAGGGCAGCACATGTTTGAGGTGGGGACAACTTTGGTCTGGGGTCCATCCTTCGATATAAGGACTTTTTGCAGTCAGGTCCCAGCCCTAGGGCCCCTGGGCACATCCTTTGGCCATTTTCCCTGGGAAAGAAAACTCACAGGTCCAGGTTCCTGATGTCAGTTTGTAGGGCTCCCTTGGGTCTATCAGGGCAGCACAAGTTTGAGGTGGGGACAACTTTGGTCTGGGGTCCATCCTTCAATATAAGGATTTTTTGCAATCAGGTCCTGGGCCAGGGGCCCCTGGGCACATGTTTTGTCTTTTTTCCCTGGGAAAGAAAACTCACAGGTCCAGGTTCCTGATGTCAGTTTGTAGGGCTCCCTTGGGTCTATCAGGGCAGCACAAGTTTAAGGTGGGGACAACTTTGGTCTGGGGTCCATCCTTCGATATAAGGATTTTTTGTAGTCTGGTCCTGGGCCAGGGGCCCCTGGGCACACCTTTGTCCCTTTTCCCTGGGAAAGAAAACTCACCAGTCCAGGTTCCTGATGTCAGTTTGTAGGGCTCCCTTGGGTCTATCAGGGCAGCACAAGTTTGAGGTGGGGACAACTTTGGTCTGTGATCCATCCTTCGATATAAGGATTTTTTGCAGTCAGGTCCTGGGCCAGGGGTCCCTGGGCACATGCTTTGCCCCTTTTCCCTGGGAAAGAAAACTCACAGGTCCAGGTTCCTGATGTCAGTTTGTAGGGCTCTCTTGGGTCTATCAGGGCAGCACAATTTTGAGGTGGGGAAAACATCGGTCTAGGGTCCTTCCTTCGATATAAGGATTTTTTGCAGTCAGGCCCCAGCCCAGGGGCCCCTGGGCTCATCCTTTGTCCCTTTTCCCTGGGAAAGAAAACTCACAGGTCCAGGTTCCTGATGTCAGTTTGTAGGGCTCCCTTGGGTCTATCAGGGCAGCACAAGTTTGAGGTGGGGACAACTTTGGTCTGGGGTCCATCCTTCGATATAAGGATTTTTTGAAGACTGGTCCTGGACCAGGGGCCCTTGGGCACATCCTTTGTCCCTTTTCCCTGGGAAAGAAAATTCACAGGTCCAGGTTCCTGATGTCAGTTTGTAGGGCTCCCTTGGGTCTATCAGGGCAGCACAAGTTTGTGGTGGGGTCAACTTTAGTCTGAGGTCCATCCTTCGATATAAGGATGTTTTGCAGTCAGGTCCCAGCCCAGGGGCCCCTGGGCACATCCTTAGTCCCTTTTCCCTGGGAAAGAAAACTCACAGGTCCAGGTTCCTGATGTCAGTTTGTAGGGCTCCCTTGGGTCTATCAGGGCAGCACAAGTTTGAGGTGGGGACAACTTTGGACTGGGGTCCATCCTTCAATATAAGGATTTTTTGCAGTCAGGTCCGGGGCCTGGGGCCCCTGGGCACATCCTTTGGCCATTTTCCCTGGGAAGGAAAACTCACAGGTCCAGGTTCCTGATGTCAGTTTGTAGGGCTCCCTTGGATCTATCAGGGCAGCACAAGTTTGAGGTGGGGACAATTTTGGTCTGGGGTCCATCCTTCGATATAAGGATTTTTCTCAGTCAGGTCCTTGGCCAGGGGCCCCTGGGCACATGCTTTGTCCCTTTTCCCTGGGAAAGAAAACTCACAGGTCCAGGTTCCTGATGTCAGTTTGTAGGGCTCCCTTGGGTCTATCAGGGCAGCACAAGTTTGAGGTGGGGAAAACTTTGGTCTGGGGTCCATCCTTCGATATAAGGATTTTTTGCAGTCAGGTCCTGGGCCAGGGGCCCCTGGGCACATCCTTTGTCCCTTTTCCCTGGGTAAGAAAACTCACAGGTCCAGGTTCCTGATGTCAGTTTGTAGGGCTCCCTTGGGTCAATCAGGGCAGCACAAGTTTGAGGTGGGGACAACTTTGGTCTGGGGTCCATCCTTCAATATAAGGATTTTTTGCAGTCAGGTCCTGGGCCAGGGGCCCCTGGGCACATCCTTTGGCCATTATCCCTGGGAAAGAAAACTCACAGGACCAGATTGCTGATGTCAGTTTGTAGGGCTCCCTAGGGTCTATAAGGGCAGCACAAGTTTGAGGTGGGGACAACTTTGGTCTGGGGTCTATCCTTCGATATAAGGATTTTTTGCAGTCAGGTCCTTGGCCAGGGGCCCCTGGGCACATGCTTTGTCCCTTTTCCCTGGGAAAGAAAACTCACAGGTCCAGGTTCCTGATGTCAGTTTGTAGGGCTCCCTTGGATCTATCAGGGCAGCACAAGTTTGAGGTGGGGACAACTTAGGTCTGTGATCCATCCTTCGATATAAGGATTTTTTGCAGTCAGGTCCTGGGCCAGGGGCCCCTGGGCACAACCTTTGTCCCTTTTCCCTGGGAAAGAAAACTCACAGGTCCAGGTTCCTGATGTCAGTTTGTAGGGCTCCCTTGGGTCTGTCAGGGCAGCACAAGTTTGAGGTGGGGACAACTTTGGACTGGGGTCCATCCTTTGATATAACGATTTTTTGCAGTCAGGTCCAAGCCCTGGAGCCCCTGGGCACATGCTTTGTCCCTTTTCCCTGGGAAAGAAAACTCACAGGTCCAGGTTCCTGATGTCAGTTTGTAGGGCTCCCTTGGATCTATCAGGGCAGCACAAGTTTGAGGTGGGGACAACTTTGGTCTGTGATCCATCCTTCGATATAAGGATTTTTTGCAGTCAGGTCCTGGGCCAGGGGCCCCTGGGCACATGCTTTGTCCCTTTTCCCTGGGAAAAAAACCTCACAGGTCCAGGTTCCTGATGTCAGTTTGTAGGGCTCCCTTGGGTCTATCAGGGCAGCACAAGTTTGAGGTGGGGACAACTTTGGTCTGGGGTCCATCCTTCGATATAAGGATTTTTTGCATTCCTGTCCCGGGCCAGGGGCCCCTGGGCACATCCTTTGGCCATTTTCCCTGGGAAAGAAAATTCACAGGTCCAGGTTCCTGATGTCAGTTTGTAGGGCTCTCTTGGATCTATCAGGGCAGCACAAGTTTGAGGTGGGGACAACTTTGGTCTGGGGTCCATCCTTCGATATAAGGATTTTTTGAAGTCAGGGCCCAGCCCAGGGGCCCCTGGGCACATCCTTTGTCCCTTTACCCTGGGAAAAAAAACTCACCAGTCCAGGTTCCTGATGTCAGTTTGTAGGGCTCTCTTGGATCTATCAGGGCAGCACACGTTTGAGGTGGGGACAACTTTGGTCTGGGGTCCATCCTTCGATATATAAGGACTTTTTGCAGTCAGGTCCCGGGCCAGGGGCCCCTGTGCACATCCTTTGTCCCTTTTCCCTGGGAAAGAAAACTCACAGGTCCAGGTTCCTGATGTCAGTTTGTAGGGCTCCCTTGGGTCTATCAGGGCAGCACAAGTTTGAGGTGGGGACAACTTTGGTCTGGGGTCCATCCTTCGATATAAGGATTTTTTGAAGACAGGTCCTGGACCAGGGGCCCTTGGGCACATCCTTTGTCCCTTTACCCTGTGAAAGAAAATTCACAGGTCCAAGTTCCTGATGTCAGTTTGTAGGGCTCCCTTGGGTCTATCAGGGCAGCACAAGTTTGTGGTGGGGTCAACTTTAGTCTGAGGTCCATCCTTCCATATAAGGATGTTTTGCAGTCAGGTCCCAGCCCAGGGGCCCCTGGGCACATCCTTTGTCCCTTTTCCCTGGGAAAGAAAACTCACAGGTCCAGGTTCCTGATGTCACTTTGTAGGGCTCCCTTGGGTCTATCAGGGCAGCACAAGTTTGAGGTGGGGACAACTTTGGACTGGGGTCCATCCTTCGATATAAGGATTTTTTGCAGTCAGGTCCGGGGCCTGGGGCCCCTGGGCACATCTTTTGGCCATTTTCCCTGGGAAAGAAAACTCACCAGTCCAGGTTCCTATGTCAGTCTGTAGGGCTCTCTTGGGTCTATCAGGGCAGCACAAGTTTGAGGTGGGGACAACTTTGGTCTGGGGTCCATCCTTCGATATAAGGATTTTTTGCAGTCAGGTCCTGGGCCAGGGGCCCCTGGGCACATGTTTTGTCCCTTTACCCTGGGAAAGAAAACTCACAGGTCCAGGTTCCTAATGTCAGTTTGTAGGGCTCCCTTGGATCTATCAGGGCAGCACAAGTTTGAGGTGGGGACAATTTTGGTCTGGGGTCCATCCTTCGATATAAGGATTTTTCTCAGTCAGGTCCTTGGCCAGGGGCCCCTGGGCACATGCTTTGTCCCTTTTCCCTGGGAAAGAAAACTCACAGGTCCAGGTTCCTGATGTCAGTTTGTAGGGCTCCCTTGGGTCTATCAGGGCAGCACAAGTTTGTGGTGGGGACAACATTTGTCTGGGGACCATCCTTCGATATAAGGATTTTTTGCAGTCAGGGCCCAGCCCAGGGCCAGGGACCCTTGGGCACATCCTTTGTCCCTTTTCCCTGGGAAAGAAAACTCACAGGTCCAGGTTCCTGATGTCAGTTTGTAGGGCTCCCTTGGGTCTATCAGGGCAGCACAAGTTTGAGGTGGGGACAACTTTGGTCTGGGGTCCATCCTTCGATATAAGAATTTTTTGCAGTCAGGGCCCAGCCCAGGGGCCCCTGGGCACATCCTTTGTCCCTTTTCCCTGGGAAAAAAAACTCCCCAGTCCGGGTTCCTGATGTCAGTTTGTAGGGCTCCCTTGGATCTATCAGGGCAGCACAAGTTTGAGGTGGGGACAACTTTGGTTTGGGGTCCATCCTTCGATATAAGGATTTTGTGATGAAAGGTCCTGAGCCAGGGGCCCTTGGGCCCATCCTTTTTCCCTTTTCCCTGGGAAAGAAAACTCACCAGTCCAGGTTCCTGATGTCAGTTTGTAGGGCTCCCTTGGGTCTATCAGGGCAGCACAAGTTTGAGGTGGGGACAACTTTTGTCTGGGGACCATCCTTCGATATAAGGATTTTTTGCAGTCAGGGCCCAGCACAGGGCCAGGGACCCCTGGGCACATCCTTTGTCCCTTTTCCCTGGGAAAGAAAACTCACAGGTCCAGGTTCCTGATGTCAGTTTGTAGGGCTCCCTTGGGTCTATCAGGGCAGCACAAGTTTGAGGTGGGGACAACTTTGGTCTGGGGTCCATCCTTCGATATAAGGATTTTTTGAAGACAGGTCCTGGACCAGGGGCCCTTGGGCACATCCTTTGTCCCTTTTCCCTGGGAAAGAAAATTCACAGGTCCAGGTTCCTGATGTCAGTTTGTAGGGCTCCCTTGGGTCTATCAGGGCAGCACAAGTTTGTGGTGGGGTCAACTTTAGTCTGAGGTCCATCCTTCGATATAAGGATGTTTTGCAGTCAGGTCCCAGCCCAGGGGCCCCTGGGCACATCCTTTGTCCCTTTTCCCTGGGAAAGAAAACTCACAGGTCCAGGTTCCTGATGTCAGTTTGTAGGGCTCCCTTGGGTCTATCAGGGCAGCACAAGTTTGAGGTGGGGACAACTTTGGACTGGGGTCCATCCTTCGATATAAGGATTTTTTGCAGTCAGGTCCTGGGCCAGTGGCCCCTGGGCACATGTTTTGTCCCTTTACCCTGGGAAAGAAAACTCACAGGTCCAGGTTCCTAATGTCAGTTTGTAGGGCTCCCTTGGATCTATCAGGGCAGCACAAGTTTGAGGTGGGGACAATTTTGGTCTGGGGTCCATCCTTCGATATAAGGATTTTTCTCAGTCAGGTCCTTGGCCAGGGGCCCCTGGGCACATGCTTTGTCCCTTTTCCCTGGGAAAGAAAACTCACAGGTCCAGGTTCCTGATGTCAGTTTGTAGGGCTCCCTTGGGTCTATCAGGGCAGCACAAGTTTGTGGTGGGGACAACATTTGTCTGGGGACCATCCTTCGATATAAGGATTTTTTGCAGTCAGGGCCCAGCCCAGGGCCAGGGACCCTTGGGCACATCCTTTGTCCCTTTTCCCTGGGAAAGAAAACTCACAGGTCCAGGTTCCTGATGTCAGTTTGTAGGGCTCCCTTGGGTCTATCAGGGCAGCACAAGTTTGAGGTGGGGACAACTTTGGTCTGGGGTCCATCCTTCGATATAAGAATTTTTTGCAGTCAGGGCCCAGCCCAGGGGCCCCTGGGCACATCCTTTGTCCCTTTTCCCTGGGAAAAAAAACTCCCCAGTCCGGGTTCCTGATGTCAGTTTGTAGGGCTCCCTTGGATCTATCAGGGCAGCACAAGTTTGAGGTGGGGACAACTTTGGTTTGGGGTCCATCCTTCGATATAAGGATTTTGTGATGAAAGGTCCTGAGCCAGGGGCCCTTGGGCCCATCCTTTTTCCCTTTTCCCTGGGAAAGAAAACTCACCAGTCCAGGTTCCTGATGTCAGTTTGTAGGGCTCCCTTGGGTCTATCAGGGCAGCACAAGTTTGAGGTGGGGACAACTTTTGTCTGGGGACCATCCTTCGATATAAGGATTGTATGCAGTCAGGGCCCAGCGCAGGGCCAGGGACCCCTGGGCACATCCTTTGTCCCTTTTCCCTGGGATAGAAAACTCACAGGTCCAGGTTCCTGATGTCAGTTTGTAGGGCTCCCTTGGGTCTATCAGGGCAGCACATGTTTGAGGTGGGGACAACTTTGGTCTGGGGTCCATCCTTCGATATAAGGACTTTTTGCAGTCAGGTCCCAGCCCTGGGGCCCCTGGGCACATCCTTTGGCCATTTTCCCTGGGAAAGAAAACTCACAGGTCCAGGTTCCTGATGTCAGTTTGTAGGGCTCCCTTGGGTCTATCAGGGCAGTACAAGTTTGATGTGGGGACAACTTTGGTCTGGGGTCCATCCTTCGATATAAGGATTTTTTGCAGTCAGGTCCCGCGTCAGGGGACCATGGGCACATCTTTTGTCCCTTTTCCCTGGGAAAAAAAACTCACCAGTCCAGGTTCCTGATGTCAGTTTGTAGGGCTCCCTTGGGTCTATCAGGGCAGCACAAGTTTGAGGTGGGGACAACTTTGGTCTGGGGTCCATCCTTCGATATAAGTATTTTTTGCAGTCAGGTCCTGGGCCAGGGGCCCCTGGGCACATGCTTTGTCCCTTTTCCCTGGGAAAGAAAACTCACAGGTCCAGGTTCCTGATGTCAGTTTGTAGGGCTCCCTTGGGTCTATCAGGGCAGCACAAGTTTGAGGTGGGGACAACTTTGGTCTGGGGTCCATCCTTCGATATAAGGATTTTTTGCAGTCAGGTCCTGGGCCAGGGGCCCCTGGGCACATCCTTTGGCCATTATCCCTGGGAAAGAAAACTCACAGGACCAGATTCCTGATGTCAGTTTGTAGGGCTCCCTTGGGTCTATCAGGGCAGCACAAGTTTGAGGTGGGGACAACTTTGGTCTGGGGTCCACCTTCGATATAAGGATTTTTTGCAGTCAGGTCCATGCCCAGGGTCCCCTGGGCACATGCTTTGTCCCTTTTCCCTGGGAAAGAAAACTCACAGGTCCAGGTTCCTGATGTCAGTTTGTAGGGCTCCCTTGGGTCAATCAGGGCAGCACAAGTTTGAGGTGGGGACAACTTTGGTCTGGGGTCCATCCTTCGATATAAGGATTTTTTGCATTCAGGTCCCAACCCAGCGTCCCCTGGGCACATCCTTTGTCCCTTTTCGCTGGGAAAGAAAACTCACCAGTCCAGGTTCCTGATGTCAGTTTGTAGGGCTCCCTTGGGTCTATCAGGGCAGCACAAGTTTGAGATGGGGACAATTTTGGTCTGGGGTCCATTCTTCGATATAAGGATTTTTTGCAGTCAGGTCCCAGCCCTGGAGCCCCTGGGCACATGCTTTGTCCCTTTTCCCTGGGAAAGAAAACTCACAGGACCAGGTTTCTGATGTCAGTTTGTAGGGCTCCCTTGGGTCAATCAGGGCAGCACA
Source organism: Lonchura striata (assembly GCF_050655825.1). Classification (NCBI taxonomy): domain Eukaryota; kingdom Metazoa; phylum Chordata; class Aves; order Passeriformes; family Estrildidae; genus Lonchura; species Lonchura striata. Next base: position 14,112,165 of record NC_140707.1, on the reverse strand, counting down.
AGTTTGAGGTGGGGCAACTTTGGTCTACGACCAATCTTTCGATATAAGGATTTTATGCAGTCAGGGCCCAGCCCAGGGCCAGGGGCCCCTGGGCACATGCTTTGTTCCATTTTCCTTCGGAAAGAAAACTCACAGGTCCAGGTTCCTGATGTCAGTTTGTAGGGCTCCCTTGGGTCTATCAGGGCAGCACAAGTTTGATGTTGGGACAATTTTGGTCTGGGGTCCATTCTTCGATATAAGGATTTTTTGCAGTCAGGTCCTGGACCAGGACCAGGGACCCATGGGCACATCCTTTGGCCATTTTCCCTGGGAAAGAAAACTCACAGGTCCAGGTTCCTGATGTCAGTTTGTAGGGCTCCCTTGGGTCTATCAGGGCAGCACAAGTTTGAGGTGGGGACAACTTTGGTCTGGGGTCCATCCTTCGATATAAGGATTTTTTGCAGTCAGGTCCTGGGCCAGGGGCCCCTGGGCACATCCTTTGGCCATTATCCCTGGGAAAGAAAACTCACAGGACCAGATTCCTGATGTCAGTTTGTAGGGCTCCCTTGGGTCTATCAGGGCAGCACAAGTTTGAGATGGGGACAATTTTGGTCTGGGGTCCATTCTTCGATATAAGGATTTTTTGCAGTCAGGTCCCAGCCCTGGAGCCCCTGGGCACATGCTTTGTCCCTTTTCCCTGGGAAAGAAAACTCACAGGTCCAGGTTCCTGATGTCAGTTTGTAGGGCTCCCTTGGGTCTATCAGGGCAGCACAAGTTTGAGGTGGGGAAAACTTTGGTCTGGGGTCCATCCTTCGATATAAGGATTTTTTGCAGTCAGGTCCTGGGCCAGGGGCCCCTGGGCACATCCTTTGTCCCTTTTCCCTGGGTAAGAAAACTCACAGGTCCAGGTTCCTGATGTCAGTTTGTAGGGCTCCCTTGGGTCAATCAGGGCAGCACAAGTTTGAGGTGGGGACAACTTTGGTCTGGGGTCCATCCTTCAATATAAGGATTTTTTGCAGTCAGGTCCTGGGCCAGGGGCCCCTGGGCACATCCTTTGGCCATTATCCCTGGGAAAGAAAACTCACAGGACCAGATTGCTGATGTCAGTTTGTAGGGCTCCCTAGGGTCTATAAGGGCAGCACAAGTTTGAGGTGGGGACAACTTTGGTCTGGGGTCTATCCTTCGATATAAGGATTTTTTGCAGTCAGGTCCTTGGCCAGGGGCCCCTGGGCACATGCTTTGTCCCTTTTCCCTGGGAAAGAAAACTCACAGGTCCAGGTTCCTGATGTCAGTTTGTAGGGCTCCCTTGGATCTATCAGGGCAGCACAAGTTTGAGGTGGGGACAACTTAGGTCTGTGATCCATCCTTCGATATAAGGATTTTTTGCAGTCAGGTCCTGGGCCAGGGGCCCCTGGGCACAACCTTTGTCCCTTTTCCCTGGGAAAGAAAACTCACAGGTCCAGGTTCCTGATGTCAGTTTGTAGGGCTCCCTTGGGTCTGTCAGGGCAGCACAAGTTTGAGGTGGGGACAACTTTGGACTGGGGTCCATCCTTTGATATAACGATTTTTTGCAGTCAGGTCCAAGCCCTGGAGCCCCTGGGCACATGCTTTGTCCCTTTTCCCTGGGAAAGAAAACTCACAGGTCCAGGTTCCTGATGTCAGTTTGTAGGGCTCCCTTGGATCTATCAGGGCAGCACAAGTTTGAGGTGGGGACAACTTTGGTCTGTGATCCATCCTTCGATATAAGGATTTTTTGCAGTCAGGTCCTGGGCCAGGGGCCCCTGGGCACATGCTTTGTCCCTTTTCCCTGGGAAAAAAACCTCACAGGTCCAGGTTCCTGATGTCAGTTTGTAGGGCTCCCTTGGGTCTATCAGGGCAGCACAAGTTTGAGGTGGGGACAACTTTGGTCTGGGGTCCATCCTTCGATATAAGGATTTTTTGCATTCCTGTCCCGGGCCAGGGGCCCCTGGGCACATCCTTTGGCCATTTTCCCTGGGAAAGAAAATTCACAGGTCCAGGTTCCTGATGTCAGTTTGTAGGGCTCTCTTGGATCTATCAGGGCAGCACAAGTTTGAGGTGGGGACAACTTTGGTCTGGGGTCCATCCTTCGATATAAGGATTTTTTGAAGTCAGGGCCCAGCCCAGGGGCCCCTGGGCACATCCTTTGTCCCTTTACCCTGGGAAAAAAAACTCACCAGTCCAGGTTCCTGATGTCAGTTTGTAGGGCTCTCTTGGATCTATCAGGGCAGCACAAGTTTGAGGTGGGGACAACTTTGGTCTGGGGTCCATCCTTCGATATATAAGGACTTTTTGCAGTCAGGTCCCGGGCCAGGGGCCCCTGTGCACATCCTTTGTCCCTTTTCCCTGGGAAAGAAAACTCACAGGTCCAGGTTCCTGATGTCAGTTTGTAGGGCTCCCTTGGGTCTATCAGGGCAGCACAAGTTTGAGGTGGGGACAACTTTGGTCTGGGGTCCATCCTTCGATATAAGGATTTTTTGAAGACAGGTCCTGGACCAGGGGCCCTTGGGCACATCCTTTGTCCCTTTACCCTGTGAAAGAAAATTCACAGGTCCAAGTTCCTGATGTCAGTTTGTAGGGCTCCCTTGGGTCTATCAGGGCAGCACAAGTTTGTGGTGGGGTCAACTTTAGTCTGAGGTCCATCCTTCCATATAAGGATGTTTTGCAGTCAGGTCCCAGCCCAGGGGCCCCTGGGCACATCCTTTGTCCCTTTTCCCTGGGAAAGAAAACTCACAGGTCCAGGTTCCTGATGTCACTTTGTAGGGCTCCCTTGGGTCTATCAGGGCAGCACAAGTTTGAGGTGGGGACAACTTTGGACTGGGGTCCATCCTTCGATATAAGGATTTTTTGCAGTCAGGTCCGGGGCCTGGGGCCCCTGGGCACATCTTTTGGCCATTTTCCCTGGGAAAGAAAACTCACCAGTCCAGGTTCCTATGTCAGTCTGTAGGGCTCTCTTGGGTCTATCAGGGCAGCACAAGTTTGAGGTGGGGACAACTTTGGTCTGGGGTCCATCCTTCGATATAAGGATTTTTTGCAGTCAGGTCCTGGGCCAGGGGCCCCTGGGCACATGTTTTGTCCCTTTACCCTGGGAAAGAAAACTCACAGGTCCAGGTTCCTAATGTCAGTTTGTAGGGCTCCCTTGGATCTATCAGGGCAGCACAAGTTTGAGGTGGGGACAATTTTGGTCTGGGGTCCATCCTTCGATATAAGGATTTTTCTCAGTCAGGTCCTTGGCCAGGGGCCCCTGGGCACATGCTTTGTCCCTTTTCCCTGGGAAAGAAAACTCACAGGTCCAGGTTCCTGATGTCAGTTTGTAGGGCTCCCTTGGGTCTATCAGGGCAGCACAAGTTTGTGGTGGGGACAACATTTGTCTGGGGACCATCCTTCGATATAAGGATTTTTTGCAGTCAGGGCCCAGCCCAGGGCCAGGGACCCTTGGGCACATCCTTTGTCCCTTTTCCCTGGGAAAGAAAACTCACAGGTCCAGGTTCCTGATGTCAGTTTGTAGGGCTCCCTTGGGTCTATCAGGGCAGCACAAGTTTGAGGTGGGGACAACTTTGGTCTGGGGTCCATCCTTCGATATAAGAATTTTTTGCAGTCAGGGCCCAGCCCAGGGGCCCCTGGGCACATCCTTTGTCCCTTTTCCCTGGGAAAAAAAACTCCCCAGTCCGGGTTCCTGATGTCAGTTTGTAGGGCTCCCTTGGATCTATCAGGGCAGCACAAGTTTGAGGTGGGGACAACTTTGGTTTGGGGTCCATCCTTCGATATAAGGATTTTGTGATGAAAGGTCCTGAGCCAGGGGCCCTTGGGCCCATCCTTTTTCCCTTTTCCCTGGGAAAGAAAACTCACCAGTCCAGGTTCCTGATGTCAGTTTGTAGGGCTCCCTTGGGTCTATCAGGGCAGCACAAGTTTGAGGTGGGGACAACTTTTGTCTGGGGACCATCCTTCGATATAAGGATTTTTTGCAGTCAGGGCCCAGCACAGGGCCAGGGACCCCTGGGCACATCCTTTGTCCCTTTTCCCTGGGAAAGAAAACTCACAGGTCCAGGTTCCTGATGTCAGTTTGTAGGGCTCCCTTGGGTCTATCAGGGCAGCACAAGTTTGAGGTGGGGACAACTTTGGTCTGGGGTCCATCCTTCGATATAAGGATTTTTTGAAGACAGGTCCTGGACCAGGGGCCCTTGGGCACATCCTTTGTCCCTTTTCCCTGGGAAAGAAAATTCACAGGTCCAGGTTCCTGATGTCAGTTTGTAGGGCTCCCTTGGGTCTATCAGGGCAGCACAAGTTTGTGGTGGGGTCAACTTTAGTCTGAGGTCCATCCTTCGATATAAGGATGTTTTGCAGTCAGGTCCCAGCCCAGGGGCCCCTGGGCACATCCTTTGTCCCTTTTCCCTGGGAAAGAAAACTCACAGGTCCAGGTTCCTGATGTCAGTTTGTAGGGCTCCCTTGGGTCTATCAGGGCAGCACAAGTTTGAGGTGGGGACAACTTTGGACTGGGGTCCATCCTTCGATATAAGGATTTTTTGCAGTCAGGTCCTGGGCCAGTGGCCCCTGGGCACATGTTTTGTCCCTTTACCCTGGGAAAGAAAACTCACAGGTCCAGGTTCCTAATGTCAGTTTGTAGGGCTCCCTTGGATCTATCAGGGCAGCACAAGTTTGAGGTGGGGACAATTTTGGTCTGGGGTCCATCCTTCGATATAAGGATTTTTCTCAGTCAGGTCCTTGGCCAGGGGCCCCTGGGCACATGCTTTGTCCCTTTTCCCTGGGAAAGAAAACTCACAGGTCCAGGTTCCTGATGTCAGTTTGTAGGGCTCCCTTGGGTCTATCAGGGCAGCACAAGTTTGTGGTGGGGACAACATTTGTCTGGGGACCATCCTTCGATATAAGGATTTTTTGCAGTCAGGGCCCAGCCCAGGGCCAGGGACCCTTGGGCACATCCTTTGTCCCTTTTCCCTGGGAAAGAAAACTCACAGGTCCAGGTTCCTGATGTCAGTTTGTAGGGCTCCCTTGGGTCTATCAGGGCAGCACAAGTTTGAGGTGGGGACAACTTTGGTCTGGGGTCCATCCTTCGATATAAGAATTTTTTGCAGTCAGGGCCCAGCCCAGGGGCCCCTGGGCACATCCTTTGTCCCTTTTCCCTGGGAAAAAAAACTCCCCAGTCCGGGTTCCTGATGTCAGTTTGTAGGGCTCCCTTGGATCTATCAGGGCAGCACAAGTTTGAGGTGGGGACAACTTTGGTTTGGGGTCCATCCTTCGATATAAGGATTTTGTGATGAAAGGTCCTGAGCCAGGGGCCCTTGGGCCCATCCTTTTTCCCTTTTCCCTGGGAAAGAAAACTCACCAGTCCAGGTTCCTGATGTCAGTTTGTAGGGCTCCCTTGGGTCTATCAGGGCAGCACAAGTTTGAGGTGGGGACAACTTTTGTCTGGGGACCATCCTTCGATATAAGGATTGTATGCAGTCAGGGCCCAGCGCAGGGCCAGGGACCCCTGGGCACATCCTTTGTCCCTTTTCCCTGGGATAGAAAACTCACAGGTCCAGGTTCCTGATGTCAGTTTGTAGGGCTCCCTTGGGTCTATCAGGGCAGCACATGTTTGAGGTGGGGACAACTTTGGTCTGGGGTCCATCCTTCGATATAAGGACTTTTTGCAGTCAGGTCCCAGCCCTGGGGCCCCTGGGCACATCCTTTGGCCATTTTCCCTGGGAAAGAAAACTCACAGGTCCAGGTTCCTGATGTCAGTTTGTAGGGCTCCCTTGGGTCTATCAGGGCAGTACAAGTTTGATGTGGGGACAACTTTGGTCTGGGGTCCATCCTTCGATATAAGGATTTTTTGCAGTCAGGTCCCGCGTCAGGGGACCATGGGCACATCTTTTGTCCCTTTTCCCTGGGAAAAAAAACTCACCAGTCCAGGTTCCTGATGTCAGTTTGTAGGGCTCCCTTGGGTCTATCAGGGCAGCACAAGTTTGAGGTGGGGACAACTTTGGTCTGGGGTCCATCCTTCGATATAAGTATTTTTTGCAGTCAGGTCCTGGGCCAGGGGCCCCTGGGCACATCCTTTGTCCCTTTTCCCTGGGAAAGAAAACTCACAGGTCCAGGTTCCTGATGTCAGTTTGTAGGGCTCCCTTGGGTCTATCAGGGCAGCACAAGTTTGAGGTGGGGACAACTTTGGTCTGGGGTCCATCCTTCGATATAAGGATTTTTTGCAGTCAGGTCCTGGGCCAGGGGCCCCTGGGCACATCCTTTGGCCATTATCCCTGGGAAAGAAAACTCACAGGACCAGATTCCTGATGTCAGTTTGTAGGGCTCCCTTGGGTCTATCAGGGCAGCACAAGTTTGAGGTGGGGACAACTTTGGTCTGGGGTCCACCTTCGATATAAGGATTTTTTGCAGTCAGGTCCATGCCCAGGGTCCCCTGGGCACATGCTTTGTCCCTTTTCCCTGGGAAAGAAAACTCACAGGTCCAGGTTCCTGATGTCAGTTTGTAGGGCTCCCTTGGGTCAATCAGGGCAGCACAAGTTTGAGGTGGGGACAACTTTGGTCTGGGGTCCATCCTTCGATATAAGGATTTTTTGCATTCAGGTCCCAACCCAGCGTCCCCTGGGCACATCCTTTGTCCCTTTTCGCTGGGAAAGAAAACTCACCAGTCCAGGTTCCTGATGTCAGTTTGTAGGGCTCCCTTGGGTCTATCAGGGCAGCACAAGATTGAGGTGGGGACAACTTTGGTCTGGGGTCCATCCTTCGATATAAGGATTTTTTTATGTCAGGTCGCGGGCCAGGGGCCCCTGGGCACACGCTTTGTCCCTTTTCCCTGGGAAAGAAAACTCACAGGACCAGGTTTCTGATGTCAGTTTGTAGGGCTCCCTTGGGTCAATCAGGGCAGCACAAGTTTGAGGTGGGGCAACTTTGGTCTACGACCAATCTTTCGATATAAGGATTTTATGCAGTCAGGGCCCAGCCCAGGGCCAGGGGCCCCTGGGCACATGCTTTGTTCCATTTTCCTTCGGAAAGAAAACTCACAGGTCCAGGTTCCTGATGTCAGTTTGTAGGGCTCCCTTGGGTCTATCAGGGCAGCACAAGTTTGATGTTGGGACAATTTTGGTCTGGGGTCCATTCTTCGATATAAGGATTTTTTGCAGTCAGGTCCTGGACCAGGACCAGGGACCCATGGGCACATCCTTTGGCCATTTTCCCTGGGAAAGAAAACTCACAGGTCCAGGTTCCTGATGTCAGTTTGTAGGGCTCCCTTGGGTCTATCAGGGCAGCACAAGTTTGAGGTGGGGACAACTTTGGTCTGGGGTCCATCCTTCGATATAAGGATTTTTTGCAGTCAGGTCCTGGGCCAGGGGCCCCTGGGCACATCCTTTGGCCATTATCCCTGGGAAAGAAAACTCACAGGACCAGATTCCTGATGTCAGTTTGTAGGGCTCCCTTGGGTCTATCAGGGCAGCACAAGTTTGAGATGGGGACAATTTTGGTCTGGGGTCCATTCTTCGATATAAGGATTTTTTGCAGTCAGGTCCCAGCCCTGGAGCCCCTGGGCACACGCTTTGTCCCTTTTCCCTGGGAAAGAAAACTCACAGGTCCAGGTTCCTGATGTCAGTTTGTAGGGCTCCCTTGGGTCTATCAGGGCAGCACAAGTTTGAGGTGGGGACAACTTTGGTCTGGGGTCCATCCTTCGATATAAGGAGTTTTTGCTGTCAGGTCCTGGGCCAGGGGCCCCTGGGCACATCCTTTGTCCTTTTTCCCTGGGAAAGAAAACTCACAGGTCCAGGTTCCTGATGTCAGTTTGTAGGGCTCCCTTGGGTCTATCAGGGCAGCACAAGTTTGAGGTGGGGACAACTTTGGTCTGGGGTCCATCCTTCGATATAAGGATTTTTTGCAGTCAGGTCCTGGGCCAGGGGCCCCTGGGCACATCCTTTGGCCATTATCCCTGGGAAAGAAAACTCACAGGACCAGATTGCTGATGTCAGTTTGTAGGGCTCCCTTGGGTCTATCAGGGCAGCACAAGTTTGAGGTGGGGACAACTTTGGTCTGGGGTCCATCCTTCGATATAAGGATTTTTTGCAGTCAGGTCCTGGGCCGGGGGCCCCTGGGCACATCCTTTGTCCCTTTTCCCTGGGAAAGAAAACTCACAGGTGCAGGTTCCTGATGTCACTTTGTAGGGCTCCCTTGGGTCTATCAGGGCAGCACAAGTTTGATGTGGGGACAATTTTGGTCTGGGGTCCATTTTTGATATAAGGATTTTTTGCAGTCAGGGCCCAGCCCATGGCCAGGGACCCCTGAGCACATCCTTTGGCCATTTTCCCTGGGAAAGAAAACTCACAGGTCCAGGTTCCTGATGTCAGTTTGTAGGGCTTCCTTGGGTCTATCAGGGCAGCACAAGTTTGAGGTGGGGAGGACTTTGGTCTGGGGTCCACCTTCGATATAAGGATTTTTTGCAGTCAGGTCCATGCCCAGGGTCCCCTGGGCACATGCTTTGTCCCTTTTCCCTGGGAAAGAAAACTCACAGGTCCAGGTTCCTGATGTCAGTTTGTAGGGCTCCCTTGGGTCTATCAGGGCAGCACAAGTTTGAGGTGGGGACAACTTTGGTCTGGGGTCCATCCTTCGATATAAGGATTTTTTGCAGTCAGGTCCCAGCCCAACGGTCCCTGGGCACATCCTTTGTCCCTTTTCCCTGGGAAAGAAAACTCACAGGTCCAGGTTCCTGATGTCAGTTTGTAGGGCTCCCTTGGGTCTATCAGGGCAGCACAAGTTTGAGGTGGGGACAACTTTGGTCTGGGGTCCATCCTTCGATATAAGGATTTTTTGATGTCAGGTCGCGGGCCAGTGGCCCCTGGGCACACGCTTTGTCCCTTTTCCCTGGGAAAGAAAACTCACAGGACCAGGTTTCTGATGTCAGTTTGTAGGGCTCCCTTGGGTCAATCAGGGCAGCACAACTTTGAGGTGGGGCAACTTTGGTCTACGACCAATCTTTCGATATAAGGATTTTATGCAGTCAGGGCCCAGCCCAGGGCCAGGGGCCCCTGGGCACATGCTTTGTTCCATTTTCCCTCGGAAAGAAAACTCACAGGTCCAGGTTCCTGATGTCAGTTTGTAGGGCTCCCTTGGGTCTATCAGGGCAGCACAAGTTTGATGTGGGGACAATTTTGGTCTGGGGTCCATCCTTCGATATAAGGATTTTTTGCAGTCACGCCCTGGACCAGGACCAGGGACCCATGGGCACATCCTTTGGCCATTTTTCCTGGGAAAGAAAACTCACCAGTCCAGGTTCCTGATGTCAGTTTGTAGGGCTCCCTTGGGTCTATCAGGGCAGCACAAGTTTGAGATGGGGACAATTTTGGTCTGGGGTCCATTCTTCGATATAAGGATTTTTTGCAGTCAGGTCCCAGACCTGGAGCCCCTGGGCACACGCTTTGTCCCTTTTCCCTGGGAAAGAAAACTCACAGTTCCAGGTTCCTGATGTCAGTTTGTAGGGCTCCCTTGGGTCTATCAGGGCAGCACAAGTTTGAGGTGGGGACAACTTTGGTCTGGGGTCCATCCTTCGATATAAGGATTTTTTGATGTCAGGTCCTGGGCCAGGGGCCCCTGGGCCCATCCTTTGTCCCTTTACCCTGGGAAAGAAAACTCACAGGTCCAGGTTCCTGATGTCAGTTTGTAGGGCTCCCTTGGGTCTATCAGGGCAGCACAAGTTTGATGTGGGGACAATTTTGGTCTGGGGTCCATTCTTCGATATAAGGATTTTTTGCAGTCAGGGCCCAGTCCATGGCCAGGGGCCCCTGGGCACGTCCTTTGGCCATTTTCCCTGGGAAAGAAAACTCACAGGACCAGGTTCCTGATGTCAGTTTGTAGGGCTTCCTTGGGTCTATCAGGGCAGCACAAGTTTGAGGTGGAGACAATTTTGGTCTGGGGTCCACCTTCGATATAAGGATTTTTTGCAGTCAGGTCCTGGGCCAGGGGCCCCTGGGCACATGCTTTGTCCCTTTTCCCTGGGAAAGAAAACTCACAGGTCCAGGTTCCTGATGTCAGTTTGTAGGGCTCCCTTGGGTCTATCAGGGCAGCACAAGTTTGAGGTTAGGGACGACTTTGGTCTGGGGTCCATCCTTCGATATAAGGATTTTTTGATGTCAGGTTCTGGGCCAGGGGCCCCTGGGCACATCCTTTGTCCCTTTTCCCTGGGAAAGAAAACTCACAGGTCCAGGTTCCTGATGTCAGTTTGTAGGGCTCCCTTGGGTCTATCAGGGCAGCACAAGTTTGAGGTGGGGACAACTTTGGTTTGGGGTCCATCCTTCGATATAAGGATTTTTTGCAGTCAGGTTCTGGGCCAGGGCCAGGGACTCATGGGCACATCCTTAGGCCATTTTCCCTGGGAAAGAAAACTCACAGGTCCAGGTTCCTGATGTCAGTTTGTAGGGCTCCCTTGGGTCTATCAGGGCAGCACAAGTTTGAGATGGGGACAACTTTGGTCTGGGTTCCAGCTTCGATATAAGGATTTTTTGCAGTCAGGTCCTGGGCCAGGGGCCCCTGGGCACATCCTTTGTCTTTTTTCCCTGGGAAAGAAAACTCACAGGTCCAGGTTCCTGATGTCAGTTTGTAGGGCTCCCTTGGGTCTATCAGGGCAGCACAAGTTTGAGGTGGGGACAACTTTGGTCTGGGGTCCATCCTTCGATATAAGGATTTTTTGCATTCAGGTCCCAGCCCAACGGCCCCTGGGCACATCCTTTGTCCCTTTTCGCTGGGAAAGAAAACTCACCAGTCCAGGTTCCTGATGTCAGTTTGTAGGGCTCCCTTGGGTCTATCAGGGCAGCACAAGATTGAGGTGGGGACAACTTTGGTCTGGGGTCCATCCTTCGATATAAGGATTTTTTGATGTCAGGTCGCGGGCCAGTGGCCCCTGGGCACACGCTTTGTCCCTTTTCCCTGGGAAAGAAAACTCACAGGACCAGGTTTCTGATGTCAGTTTGTAGGGCTCCCTTGGGTCAATCAGGGCAGCACAACTTTGAGGTGGGGCAACTTTGGTCTACGACCAATCTTTCGATATAAGGATTTTATGCAGTCAGGGCCCAGCCCAGGGCCAGGGGCCCCTGGGCACATGCTTTGTTCCATTTTCCCTCGGAAAGAAAACTCACAGGTCCAGGTTCCTGATGTCAGTTTGTAGGGCTCCCTTGGGTCTATCAGGGCAGCACAAGTTTGATGTGGGGACAATTTTGGTCTGGGGTCCATCCTTCGATATAAGGATTTTTTGCAGTCAGGTCCTGGACCAGGACCAGGGACCCATGGGCACATCCTTTGGCCATTTTCCCTGGGAAAGAAAACTCACAGGTCCAGGTTCCTGATGTCAGTTTGTAGGGCTCCCTTGGGTCTATCAGGGCAGCACAAGTTTGAGATGGGGACAATTTTGGTCTGGGGTCCATTCTTCGATATAAGGATTTTTTGCAGTCAGGTCCCAGACCTGGAGCCCCTGGGCACACGCTTTGTCCCTTTTCCCTGGTAAAGAAAACTCACAGTTCCAGGTTCCTGATGTCAGTTTGTAGGGCTCCCTTGGGTCTATCAGGGCAGCACAAGTTTGAGGTGGGGACAACTTTGGTCTGGGGTCCATCCTTCGATATAAGGATTTTTTGATGTCAGGTCCTGGGCCGGGGGCCCCTGGGCCCATCCTTTGTCCCTTTACCCTGGGAAAGAAAACTCACAGGTCCAGGTTCCTGATGTCAGTTTGTAGGGCTCCCTTGGGTCTATCAGGGCAGCACAAGTTTGATGTGGGGACAATTTTGGTCTGGGGTCCATCCTTCGATATAAGGATTTTTTGATGTCAGGGCCCAGCCCATGGCCAGGGGCCCCTGGGCACATCCTTTGGCCATTTTCCCTGGGAAAGAAAACTCACAGGACCAGGTTCCTGATGTCAGTTTGTAGGGCTTCCTTGGGTCTATCAGGGCAGCACAAGTTTGAGGTGGGGACAATTTTGGTCTGGGGTCCACCTTCGATATAAGGATTTTTTGCAGTCAGGTCCTGGGCCAGGGGCCCCTGGGCACATGCTTTGTCCCTTTTCCCTGGGAAAGAAAACTCACAGGTCCAGGTTCCTGATGTCAGTTTGTAGGGCTCCCTTGGGTCTATCAGGGCAGCACAAGTTTGAGGTTAGGGACGACTTTGGTCTGGGGTCCATCCTTCGATATAAGGATTTTTTGATGTCAGGTTCTGGGCCAGGGGCCCCTGGGCACATCCTTTGTCCCTTTTCCCTGGGAAAGAAAACTCACAGGTCCAGGTTCCTGATGTCAGTTTGTAGGGCTCCCTTGGGTCTATCAGGGCAGCACAAGTTTGATGTGGGGACAATTTTGGTCTGGGGTCCATCCTTCGATATAAGGATTTTTTGCAGTCACGCCCTGGACCAGGACCAGGGACCCATGGGCACATCCTTTGGCCATTTTCCCTGGGAAAGAAAACTCACCAGTCCAGGTTCCTGATGTCAGTTTGTAGGGCTCCCTTGGGTCTATCAGGGCAGCACAAGTTTGAGATGGGGACAATTTTGGTCTGGGGTCCATTCTTCGATATAAGGATTTTTTGCAGTCAGGTCCCAGACCTGGAGCCCCTGGGCACACGCTTTGTCCCTTTTCCCTGGGAAAGAAAACTCACAGTTCCAGGTTCCTGATGTCAGTTTGTAGGGCTCCCTTGGGTCTATCAGGGCAGCACAAGTTTGAGGTGGGGACAACTTTGGTCTGGGGTCCATCCTTCGATATAAGGATTTTTTGATGTCAGGTCCTGGGCCAGGGGCCCCTGGGCCCATCCTTTGTCCCTTTACCCTGGGAAAGAAAACTCACAGGTCCAGGTTCCTGATGTCAGTTTGTAGGGCTCCCTTGGGTCTATCAGGGCAGCACAAGTTTGATGTGGGGACAATTTTGGTCTGGGGTCCATTCTTCGATATAAGGATTTTTTGCAGTCAGGGCCCAGCCCATGGCCAGGGGCCCCTGGGCACGTCCTTTGGCCATTTTCCCTGGGAAAGAAAACTCACAGGACCAGGTTCCTGATGTCAGTTTGTAGGGCTTCCTTGGGTCTATCAGGGCAGCACAAGTTTGAGGTGGGGACAATTTTGGTCTGGGGTCCACCTTTGATATAAGGATTTTTTGCAGTCAGGTCCTGGGCCAGGGGCCCCTGGGCACATGCTTTGTCCCTTTTCCCTGGGAAAGAAAACTCACAGGTCCAGGTTCCTGATGTCAGTTTGTAGGGCTCCCTTGGGTCTATCAGGGCAGCACAAGTTTGAGGTTAGGGACGACTTTGGTCTGGGGTCCATCCTTCGATATAAGGATTTTTTGATGTCAGGTTCTGGGCCAGGGGCCCCTGGGCACATCCTTTGGCCATTTTCCCTGGGAAAGAAAACTCACAGGTCCAGGTTCCTGATGTCAGTTTGTAGGGCTCCCTTGGGTCTATCAGGGCAGCACAAGTTTGAGGTGGGGACAACTTTGGTTTGGGGTCCATCCTTCGATATAAGGATTTTTTGCAGTCAGGTTCTGGGCCAGGGCCAGGGACTCATGGGCACATCCTTAGGCCATTTTCCCTGGGAAAGAAAACTCACAGGTCCAGGTTCCTGATGTCAGTTTGTAGGGCTCCCTTGGGTCTATCAGGGCAGCACAAGTTTGAGATGGGGACAACTTTGGTCTGGGTTCCAGCTTCGATATAAGGATTTTTTGCAGTCAGGTCCTGGGCCAGGGGCCCCTGGGCACATCCTTTGTCTTTTTTCCCTGGGAAAGAAAACTCACAGGTCCAGGTTCCTGATGTCAGTTTGTAGGGCTCCCTTGGGTCTATCAGGGCAGCACAAGTTTGAGGTGGGGACAACTTTGGTCTGGGGTCCATCCTTCGATATAAGGATTTTTTGCATTCAGGTCCCAGCGCAACGGCCCCTGGGCCCATCCTTTGTCCCTTTTCGCTGGGAAAGAAAACTCACCAGTCCAGGTTCCTGATGTCAGTTTGTAGGGCTCCCTTGGGTCTATCAGGGCAGCACAAGATTGAGGTGGGGACAACTTTGGTCTGGGGTCCATCCTTCGATATAAGGATTTTTTGATGTCAGGTCGCGGGCCAGTGGCCCCTGGGCACACGCTTTGTCCCTTTTCCCTGGGAAAGAAAACTCACAGGACCAGGTTTCTGATGTCAGTTTGTAGGGCTCCCTTGGGTCAATCAGGGCAGCACAACTTTGAGGTGGGGCAACTTTGGTCTACGACCAATCTTTCGATATAAGGATTTTATGCAGTCAGGGCCCAGCCCAGGGCCAGGGGCCCCTGGGCCCATGCTTTGTTCCATTTTCCCTGGGAAAGAAAACTCACAGGTCCAGGTTCCTGATGTCAGTTTGTAGGGCTCCCTTGGGTCTATCAGGGCAGCACAAGTTTGATGTGGGGACAATTTTGGTCTGGGGTCCATCCTTCGATATAAGGATTTTTTGCAGTCAGGTCCTGGACCAGGACCAGGGACCCATGGGCACATCCTTTGGCCATTTTCCCTGGGAAAGAAAACTCACAGGTCCAGGTTCCTGATGTCAGTTTGTAGGGCTCCCTTGGGTCTATCAGGGCAGCACAAGTTTGAGATGGGGACAATTTTGGTCTGGGGTCCATTCTTCGATATAAGGATTTTTTGCAGTCAGGTCCCAGACCTGGAGCCCCTGGGCACACGCTTTGTCCCTTTTCCCTGGTAAAGAAAACTCACAGTTCCAGGTTCCTGATGTCAGTTTGTAGGGCTCCCTTGGGTCTATCAGGGCAGCACAAGTTTGAGGTGGGGACAACTTTGGTCTGGGGTCCATCCTTCGATATAAGGATTTTTTGATGTCAGGTCCTGGGCCGGGGGCCCCTGGGCCCATCCTTTGTCCCTTTACCCTGGGAAAGAAAACTCACAGGTCCAGGTTCCTGATGTCAGTTTGTAGGGCTCCCTTGGGTCTATCAGGGCAGCACAAGTTTGATGTGGGGACAATTTTGGTCTGGGGTCCATCCTTCGATATAAGGATTTTTTGATGTCAGGGCCCAGCCCATGGCCAGGGGCCCCTGGGCACATCCTTTGGCCATTTTCCCTGGGAAAGAAAACTCACAGGACCAGGTTCCTGATGTCAGTTTGTAGGGCTTCCTTGGGTCTATCAGGGCAGCACAAGTTTGAGGTGGGGACAATTTTGGTCTGGGGTCCACCTTCGATATAAGGATTTTTTGCAGTCAGGTCCTGGGCCAGGGGCCCCTGGGCACATCCTTTGTCCCTTTTCCCTGGGAAAGAAAACTCACAGGTCCAGGTTCCTGATGTCAGTTTGTAGGGCTCCCTTGGGTCTATCAGGGCAGCACAAGTTTGAGGTTAGGGACGACTTTGGTCTGGGGTCCATCCTTCGATATAAGGATTTTTTGATGTCAGGTTCTGGGCCAGGGGCCCCTGGGCACATCCTTTGTCCCTTTTCCCTGGGAAAGAAAACTCACAGGTCCAGGTTCCTGATGTCAGTTTGTAGGGCTCCCTTGGGTCTATCAGGGCAGCACAAGTTTGAGGTGGGGACAACTTTGGTTTGGGGTCCATCCTTCGATATAAGGATTTTTTGCAGTCAGGTTCTGGGCCAGGGCCAGGGACTCATGGGCACATCCTTAGGCCATTTTCCCTGGGAAAGAAAACTCACAGGTCCAGGTTCCTGATGTCAGTTTGTAGGGCTCCCTTGGGTCTATCAGGGCAGCAAAAGTTTGAGATGGGGACAACTTTGGTCTGGGTTCCAGCTTCGATATAAGGATTTTTTGCAGTCAGGTCCTGGGCCAGGGGCCCCTGGGCACATCCTTTGTCTTTTTTCCCTGGGAAAGAAAACTCACAGGTCCAGGTTCCTGATGTCAGTTTGTAGGGCTCCCTTGGGTCTATCAGGGCAGCACAAGTTTGAGGTGGGGACAACTTTGGTCTGGGGTCCATCCTTCGATATAAGGATTTTTTGCATTCAGGTCCCAGCCCAACGGCCCCTGGGCCCATCCTTTGGCCATTTTCCCTGGGAAAGAAAACTC
Source organism: Lonchura striata (assembly GCF_050655825.1). Classification (NCBI taxonomy): domain Eukaryota; kingdom Metazoa; phylum Chordata; class Aves; order Passeriformes; family Estrildidae; genus Lonchura; species Lonchura striata. Next base: position 14,096,182 of record NC_140707.1, on the reverse strand, counting down.
ACAGGACCAGGTTCCTGATGTCAGTTTGTAGGGCTCCCTTGGGTCAATCAGGGCAGCACAAGTTTGAGGTGGGGACAACTTTGGTCTGGGGTCCATCCTTCGATATAAGGATTTTTTGATGTCAGGTCCTGGGCCGGGGGCCCCTGGGCACATCCTTTGTCCCTTTACCCTGTGAAAGAAAACTCACAGGTCCAGGTTTCTGATGTCAGTTTGTAGGGCTCCCTTGGGTCTATCAGGGCAGCACAAGTTTGATGTGGGGACAATTTTGGTCTGGGGTCCATTCTTCGATATAAGGATTTTTTGCAGTCAGGCCAGAGCCCATGGCCAGGGGCCCCTGGGCACACGCTTTGTCCCTTTTCCCTGGGAAAGAAAACTCACAGGTCCAGGTTCCTGATGACAGTTTGTAGGGCTCCCTTGGGTCTATCAGGGCAGCACAAGTTTGAGGTGGGGACAACTTTGGTCTGGGTTCCAGCTTCGATATAAGGATTTTTTGCAGTCAGGTCCTGGGCCAGGGGCCCCTGGGCACATGCTTTGTCCTTTTTCCCTGGGAAAGAAAACTCACAGGTCCAGGTTCCTGATGTCAGTTTGTAGGGCTCCCTTGGGTCTATCAGGGCAGCACAAGTTTGAGGTGGGGACAACTTTGGTCTGGGGTCCATCCTACGATATAAGGATTTTTTGCAGTCAGGTCCCAGCCCAGGGGCCCCTGGGCACATCCTTTGTCCATTTTCCCTGGGAAAGAAAACTCACAAGACCAGGTTCCTGATGTCACTTTGTAGGGCTCCCTTGGTTCTATCAGGGCAGCACAAGTTTGAGGTGGGGACAACTTTGGTCTGGGGTCCATCCTTCGATATAAGGATTTTTTGCAGTCAGATTCTGGGCCAGGGCCAGGGACCCCTGGGCACATGCTTTGTCCCTTTTCCCTGGGAAAGAAAACTCACAGGTCCAGGTTCCTGATGTCAGTTTGTAGGGCTCCCTTGGGTCTATCAGGGCAGCACAAGTTTGAGGTGGGGACAACTTTGGTTTGGGGTCCATCCTTTGATATAAGGATTTTTTGCAGTCAGGTCCCAGCCCAGGGGCCCCTGGGCACATCCTTTGGCCATTTTTCCCTGGGAAAGAAAACTCACAGGTCCAGGTTCCTGATGTCAGTTTGTAGGGCTCGCTTGGGTCTATCAGGGCAGCACAAGTTTGAGGTGGGGACAACTTTGGTCTGGGGTCCATCCTTCGATATAAGGATTTTTTGCAGTCAGGTCCTGGGCCAGGGGCCTGTGGGCACATGCTTTGTCCCTTTCCCCTGGGAAAGAAAACTCACAGGTCCAGGTTCCTGATATCAGTTTGTAGGGCTCCCTTGGGTCTATCAGGGCAGCACAAGTTTGAGGTGGGGACAACTTTGGTTTGGGGTCCATCCTTCGATATAAGGATTTTTTGCAGTCAGGTTCTGGGCCAGGGCCAGGGACTTATGGGCACATCCTTTGGCCATTTTCCCTGGGAAAGAAAACTCACAGGTCCAGGTTCCTGATGTCAGTTTGTAGGGCTCGCTTGGGTCTATCAGGGCAGCACAAGTTTGAGATGGGGACAATTTTGGTCTGGGGTCCAATCTTCGATATAAGGATTTTTTGCTGTCCGGCCCCGGGCCAGTGGCCCCTGGGCACATCCTTTGGCCATTTTCCCTGGGAAAGAAAACTCACAGGACCAGGTTCCTGATGTCAGTTTGTAGGGCTCCCTTGGGTCAATCAGGGCAGCATAAGTTTGAGGTGGGGACAACTTTGGTCTGGGGTCCATCCTTCGATATAAGGATTTTTTGATGTCAGGTCCTGGGCCGGGGGCCCCTGGGCACATCCTTTGTCCCTTTACCCTGTGAAAGAAAACTCACAGGTCCAGGTTCCTGATATCAGTTTGTAGGGCTTCCTTGGGTCTATCATGGCAGCACAAGTTTGATGTGGGGACAATTTTGGTCTGGGGTCCATTCTTCGATATAAGGATTTTTTGCAGTCAGGCCAGAGCCCATGGCCAGGGGCCCCTGGGCACACGCTTTGTCCCTTTTCCCTGGGAAAGAAAACTCACAGGTCCAGGTTCCTGATGACAGTTTGTAGGGCTCCCTTGGGTCTATCAGGGCAGCACAAGTTTGAGGTGGGGACAACTTTGGTCTGGGTTCCCGCTTCGATATAAGGATTTTTTGCAGTCAGGTCCTGGGCCAGGGGCCCCTGGGCACATCCTTTGTCTTTTTTCCCTGGGAAAGAAAACTCACAGGTCCAGGTTCCTGATGTCAGTTTGTAGGGCTCCCTTGGGTCTATCAGGGCAGCACAAGTTTGAGGTGGGGACAACTTTGGTCTGGGGTCCATCCTACGATATAAGGATTTTTTGCAGTCAGGTCCCAGCCCAGGGGCCCCTGGGCACATCCTTTGTCCATTTTCCCTGGGAAAGAAAACTCACAAGACCAGGTTCCTGATGTCACTTTGTAGGGCTCCCTTGGTTCTATCAGGGCAGCACAAGTTTGAGGTGGGGACAACTTTGGTCTGGGGTCCATCCTTCGATATAAGGATTTTTTGCAGTCAGATTCTGGGCCATGGCCAGGGACCCCTGGGCACATGCTTTGTCCCTTTTCCCTGGGAAAGAAAACTCACAGGTCCAGGTTCCTGCTGTCAGTTTGTAGGGCTCCCTTGGGTCTATCAGGGCAGCACAAGTTTGAGGTGGGGACAACTTTGGTTTGGGGTCCATCCTTTGATATAAGGATTTTTTGCAGTCAGGTCCCAGCCCAGGGGCCCCTGGGCACATCCTTTGGCCATTTTTCCCTGGGAAAGAAAACTCACAGGTCCAGGTTCCTGATGTCAGTTTGTAGGGCTCGCTTGGGTCTATCAGGGCAGCACAAGTTTGAGGTGGGGACAACTTTGGTCTGGGGTCCATTCTACGATATATGGATTTTTTGCAGTCAGGCCACAGCCCTGGAGCCCCTGGGCACACGCTTTGTCCCTTTTCCCTGGGAAAGAAAACTCACAGGTCCAGGTTCCTGATATCAGTTTGTAGGGCTCCCTTGGGTCTATCAGGGCAGCACAAGTTTGAGGTGGGGACAACTTTGGTTTGGGGTCCATCCTTCGATATAAGGATTTTTTGCAGTCAGGTTCTGGGCCAGGGCCAGGGACTCATGGGCACATCCTTTGGCCATTTTCCCTGGGAAAGAAAACTCACAGGTCCAGGTTCCTGATGTCAGTTTGTAGGGCTCCCTTGGGTCTATCAGGGCACCACAAGTTTGAGATGGGGACAATTTTGGTCTGGGGTCCAATCTTCGATATAAGGATTTTTTGCAGTCAGGCCCCGGGCCAGTGGCCCCTGGGCACATCCTTTGGCCATTTTCCCTGGGAAAGAAAACTCACAGGACCAGGTTCCTGATGTCAGTTTGTAGGGCTCCCTTGGGTCAATCAGGGCAGCACAAGTTTGAGGTGGGGACAACTTTGGTCTGGGGTCCATCCTTCGATATAAGGATTTTTTGATGTCAGGTCCTCGGCCGGGGGCCCCTGGGCACATCCTTTGTCCCTTTACCCTGTGAAAGAAAACTCACAGGTCCAGGTTCCTGATATCAGTTTGTAGGGCTTCCTTGGGTCTATCAGGGCAGCACAAGTTTGATGTGGGGACAATTTTGGTCTGGGGTCCATTCTTCGATATAAGGATTTTTTGCAGTCAGGCCAGAGCCCATGGCCAGGGGCCCCTGGGCACACGCTTTGTCCCTTTTCCCTGGGAAAGAAAACTCACAGGTCCAGGTTCCTGATGTCACTTTGTAGGGCTCCCTTGGGTCTATCAGGGCAGCACAAGTCTGAGGTGGGGACAACTTTGGTCTGGGGTCCATCCTTCGATATAAGGAGTTTTTGCAGTCAGGTCCTGGGCCAGGGGCCCCTGGGCACATGCTTTGTCCCTTTTCCCTGGGAAAGAAAACTCACAGGTCCAGGTTCCTGATGTCAGTTTGTAGGGCTCCCTTGGGTCTATCAGGGCAGCACAAGTTTGAGGTGGGGACAACTTTGGTCTGGGGTCCATCCTACGATATAAGGATTTTTTCCATTCAGGTCCATGCCCAGGGGCCCCTGGGCACATCCTTTGTCCATTTTCCCTGGGAAAGAAAACTCACAAGACCAGGTTCCTGATGTCACTTTGTAGGGCTCCCTTGGTTCTATCAGGGCAGCACAAGTTTGAGGTGGGGACAACTTTGGTCTGGGGTCCATCCTTCGATATAAGGATTTTTTGCAGTCAGATTCTGGGCCAGGGCCAGGGAACCCCTGGGCACATGCTTTGTCCCTTTTCCCTGGGAAAGAAAACTCACAGGTCCAGGTTCCTGATGTCAGTTTGTAGGGCTCCCTTGGGTCTATCAGGGCAGCACAAGTTTGAGGTGGGGACAACTTTGGTTTGGGGTCCATCCTTTGATATAAGGATTTTTTGCAGTCAGGTCCTGGGCCAGGGGCCTGTGGGCACATGCTTTGTCCCTTTTCCCTGGGAAAGAAAACTCACAGGTCCAGGTTCCTGATATCAGTTTGTAGGGCTCCCTTGGGTCTATCAGGGCAGCACAAGTTTGAGGTGGGGACAACTTTGGTCTGGGGTCCATCCTTCGATATAAGGATTTTTTGATGTCAGGTCTTGGGCCAGGGGCCCTTGGGCACATCCTTTGTCCTTTTTCCCTGGGAAAGAAAACTCACAGGTCCAGGTTCCTGATGTCAGTTTGTAGGGCTCCCTTGGGTCTATCAGGGCAGCACAAGTTTGAGATGGGGACAATTTTGGTCTGGGGTCCATTCTTCGATATAAGGATTTTTTGCAGTCAGGTCCCAGCCCTGGAGCCCCTGGGCACACGCTTTGTCCCTTTTCCCTGGGAAAGAAAACTCACAGGACCAGGTTCCTGATGTCAGTTTGTAGGGCTCCCTTGGGTCTATCAGGGCAGCACAAGTTTGAGGTGGGGACAACTTTGGTCTGGGGTCCATCCTTCGATATAAGGATTTTTTGATGTCAGGTCCTGGGCCAGGGGCCTGTGGGCACATGCTTTGTCCCTTTTCCCTGGGAAAGAAAACTCACAGGTCCAGGTTCCTGATGTCAGTTTGTAGGGCTCTCTTGGATCTATCAGGGCAGCACAAGTTTGAGGTGGGGACAACTTTGGTCTGGGGTCCATCCTTCGATATAAGGATTTTTTGCAGTCAGGTCCTGGGCCAGGGGCCTGTGGGCACATGCTTTGTCCCTTTACCCTGGGAAAGAAAACTCACAGGTCCAGGTTCCTGATGTCAGTTTGTAGGGCTCTCTTGGATCTATCAGGGCAGCACTAGTTGGAGTTGGGGACAACTTTGGTCTGGGGTCCATCCTTCGATATAAGGATTTTTTGCAGTCAGGTCCTGGGCCAGGACCAGGGACCTATGGGCACATCCTTTGGCCATTTTCCCTGGGAAAGAAAACTCACAGGTCCAGGTTCCTGATGTCAGTTTGTAGGGCTTCCTTGGGTCTATCAGGGCAGCACAAGTTTGAGGTGGGGACAATTTTGGTCTGGGGTCCACCTTCGATATAAGGATTTTTTGCAGTCAGGTCCTGGGCCAGGGGCCCCTGGGCACATGCTTTGTCCCTTTTCCCTGGGAAAGAAAACTCACAGGTCCAGGTTCCTGATGTCAGTTTGTAGGGCTCCCTTGGGTCTATCAGGGCAGCACAAGTTTGAGGTTAGGGACGACTTTGGTCTGGGGTCCATCCTTCGATATAAGGATTTTTTGATGTCAGGTTCTGGGCCAGGGGCCCCTGGGCACATCCTTTGTCCCTTTTCCCTGGGAAAGAAAACTCACAGGTCCAGGTTCCTGATGTCAGTTTGTAGGGCTCCCTTGGGTCTATCAGGGCAGCACAAGTTTGAGGTGGGGACAACCTTTGTTTGGGGTCCATCCTTCGATATAAGGATTTTTTGCAGTCAGGTCCTGGGCCAGGGGCCCCTGGGCACATCCTTTGGCCATTATCCCTGGGAAAGAAAACTCACAGGACCAGATTGCTGATGTCAGTTTGTAGGGCTCCCTAGGGTCTATAAGGGCAGCACAAGTTTGAGGTGGGGACAACTTTGGTCTGGGGTCTATCCTTCGATATAAGGATTTTTTGCAGTCAGGTCCTTGGCCAGGGGCCCCTGGGCACATGCTTTGTCCCTTTTCCCTGGGAAAGAAAACTCACAGGTCCAGGTTCCTGATGTCAGTTTGTAGGGCTCCCTTGGATCTATCAGGGCAGCACAAGTTTGAGGTGGGGACAACTTAGGTCTGTGATCCATCCTTCGATATAAGGATTTTTTGCAGTCAGGTCCTGGGCCAGGGGCCCCAGGGCACAACCTTTGTCCCTTTTCCCTGGGAAAGAAAACTCACAGGTCCAGGTTCCTGATGTCAGTTTGTAGGGCTCCCTTGGGTCTGTCAGGGCAGCACAAGTTTGAGGTGGGGACAACTTTGGACTGGGGTCCATCCTTTGATATAACGATTTTTTGCAGTCAGGTCCAAGCCCTGGAGCCCCTGGGCACATGCTTTGTCCCTTTTCCCTGGGAAAGAAAACTCACAGGTCCAGGTTCCTGATGTCAGTTTGTAGGGCTCCCTTGGATCTATCAGGGCAGCACAAGTTTGAGGTGGGGACAACTTTGGTCTGTGATCCATCCTTCGATATAAGGATTTTTTGCAGTCAGGTCCTGGGCCAGGGGCCCCTGGGCACATGCTTTGTCCCTTTTCCCTGGGAAAAAAACCTCACAGGTCCAGGTTCCTGATGTCAGTTTGTAGGGCTCCCTTGGGTCTATCAGGGCAGCACAAGTTTGAGGTGGGGACAACTTTGGTCTGGGGTCCATCCTTCGATATAAGGATTTTTTGCATTCCTGTCCCGGGCCAGGGGCCCCTGGGCACATCCTTTGGCCATTTTCCCTGGGAAAGAAAATTCACAGGTCCAGGTTCCTGATGTCAGTTTGTAGGGCTCTCTTGGATCTATCAGGGCAGCACAAGTTTGAGGTGGGGACAACTTTGGTCTGGGGTCCATCCTTCGATATAAGGATTTTTTGAAGTCAGGGCCCAGCCCAGGGGCCCCTGGGCACATCCTTTGTCCCTTTACCCTGGGAAAAAAAACTCACCAGTCCAGGTTCCTGATGTCAGTTTGTAGGGCTCTCTTGGATCTATCAGGGCAGCACAAGTTTGAGGTGGGGACAACTTTGGTCTGGGGTCCATCCTTCGATATATAAGGACTTTTTGCAGTCAGGTCCCGGGCCAGGGGCCCCTGTGCACATCCTTTGTCCCTTTTCCCTGGGAAAGAAAACTCACAGGTCCAGGTTCCTGATGTCAGTTTGTAGGGCTCCCTTGGGTCTATCAGGGCAGCACAAGTTTGAGGTGGGGACAACTTTGGTCTGGGGTCCATCCTTCGATATAAGGATTTTTTGAAGACAGGTCCTGGACCAGGGGCCCTTGGGCACATCCTTTGTCCCTTTACCCTGTGAAAGAAAATTCACAGGTCCAAGTTCCTGATGTCAGTTTGTAGGGCTCCCTTGGGTCTATCAGGGCAGCACAAGTTTGTGGTGGGGTCAACTTTAGTCTGAGGTCCATCCTTCCATATAAGGATGTTTTGCAGTCAGGTCCCAGCCCAGGGGCCCCTGGGCACATCCTTTGTCCCTTTTCCCTGGGAAAGAAAACTCACAGGTCCAGGTTCCTGATGTCACTTTGTAGGGCTCCCTTGGGTCTATCAGGGCAGCACAAGTTTGAGGTGGGGACAACTTTGGACTGGGGTCCATCCTTCGATATAAGGATTTTTTGCAGTCAGGTCCGGGGCCTGGGGCCCCTGGGCACATCTTTTGGCCATTTTCCCTGGGAAAGAAAACTCACCAGTCCAGGTTCCTATGTCAGTCTGTAGGGCTCTCTTGGGTCTATCAGGGCAGCACAAGTTTGAGGTGGGGACAACTTTGGTCTGGGGTCCATCCTTCGATATAAGGATTTTTTGCAGTCAGGTCCTGGGCCAGGGGCCCCTGGGCACATGTTTTGTCCCTTTACCCTGGGAAAGAAAACTCACAGGTCCAGGTTCCTAATGTCAGTTTGTAGGGCTCCCTTGGATCTATCAGGGCAGCACAAGTTTGAGGTGGGGACAATTTTGGTCTGGGGTCCATCCTTCGATATAAGGATTTTTCTCAGTCAGGTCCTTGGCCAGGGGCCCCTGGGCACATGCTTTGTCCCTTTTCCCTGGGAAAGAAAACTCACAGGTCCAGGTTCCTGATGTCAGTTTGTAGGGCTCCCTTGGGTCTATCAGGGCAGCACAAGTTTGTGGTGGGGACAACATTTGTCTGGGGACCATCCTTCGATATAAGGATTTTTTGCAGTCAGGGCCCAGCCCAGGGCCAGGGACCCTTGGGCACATCCTTTGTCCCTTTTCCCTGGGAAAGAAAACTCACAGGTCCAGGTTCCTGATGTCAGTTTGTAGGGCTCCCTTGGGTCTATCAGGGCAGCACAAGTTTGAGGTGGGGACAACTTTGGTCTGGGGTCCATCCTTCGATATAAGAATTTTTTGCAGTCAGGGCCCAGCCCAGGGGCCCCTGGGCACATCCTTTGTCCCTTTTCCCTGGGAAAAAAAACTCCCCAGTCCGGGTTCCTGATGTCAGTTTGTAGGGCTCCCTTGGATCTATCAGGGCAGCACAAGTTTGAGGTGGGGACAACTTTGGTTTGGGGTCCATCCTTCGATATAAGGATTTTGTGATGAAAGGTCCTGAGCCAGGGGCCCTTGGGCCCATCCTTTTTCCCTTTTCCCTGGGAAAGAAAACTCACCAGTCCAGGTTCCTGATGTCAGTTTGTAGGGCTCCCTTGGGTCTATCAGGGCAGCACAAGTTTGAGGTGGGGACAACTTTTGTCTGGGGACCATCCTTCGATATAAGGATTTTTTGCAGTCAGGGCCCAGCACAGGGCCAGGGACCCCTGGGCACATCCTTTGTCCCTTTTCCCTGGGAAAGAAAACTCACAGGTCCAGGTTCCTGATGTCAGTTTGTAGGGCTCCCTTGGGTCTATCAGGGCAGCACAAGTTTGAGGTGGGGACAACTTTGGTCTGGGGTCCATCCTTCGATATAAGGATTTTTTGAAGACAGGTCCTGGACCAGGGGCCCTTGGGCACATCCTTTGTCCCTTTTCCCTGGGAAAGAAAATTCACAGGTCCAGGTTCCTGATGTCAGTTTGTAGGGCTCCCTTGGGTCTATCAGGGCAGCACAAGTTTGTGGTGGGGTCAACTTTAGTCTGAGGTCCATCCTTCGATATAAGGATGTTTTGCAGTCAGGTCCCAGCCCAGGGGCCCCTGGGCACATCCTTTGTCCCTTTTCCCTGGGAAAGAAAACTCACAGGTCCAGGTTCCTGATGTCAGTTTGTAGGGCTCCCTTGGGTCTATCAGGGCAGCACAAGTTTGAGGTGGGGACAACTTTGGACTGGGGTCCATCCTTCGATATAAGGATTTTTTGCAGTCAGGTCCTGGGCCAGTGGCCCCTGGGCACATGTTTTGTCCCTTTACCCTGGGAAAGAAAACTCACAGGTCCAGGTTCCTAATGTCAGTTTGTAGGGCTCCCTTGGATCTATCAGGGCAGCACAAGTTTGAGGTGGGGACAATTTTGGTCTGGGGTCCATCCTTCGATATAAGGATTTTTCTCAGTCAGGTCCTTGGCCAGGGGCCCCTGGGCACATGCTTTGTCCCTTTTCCCTGGGAAAGAAAACTCACAGGTCCAGGTTCCTGATGTCAGTTTGTAGGGCTCCCTTGGGTCTATCAGGGCAGCACAAGTTTGTGGTGGGGACAACATTTGTCTGGGGACCATCCTTCGATATAAGGATTTTTTGCAGTCAGGGCCCAGCCCAGGGCCAGGGACCCTTGGGCACATCCTTTGTCCCTTTTCCCTGGGAAAGAAAACTCACAGGTCCAGGTTCCTGATGTCAGTTTGTAGGGCTCCCTTGGGTCTATCAGGGCAGCACAAGTTTGAGGTGGGGACAACTTTGGTCTGGGGTCCATCCTTCGATATAAGAATTTTTTGCAGTCAGGGCCCAGCCCAGGGGCCCCTGGGCACATCCTTTGTCCCTTTTCCCTGGGAAAAAAAACTCCCCAGTCCGGGTTCCTGATGTCAGTTTGTAGGGCTCCCTTGGATCTATCAGGGCAGCACAAGTTTGAGGTGGGGACAACTTTGGTTTGGGGTCCATCCTTCGATATAAGGATTTTGTGATGAAAGGTCCTGAGCCAGGGGCCCTTGGGCCCATCCTTTTTCCCTTTTCCCTGGGAAAGAAAACTCACCAGTCCAGGTTCCTGATGTCAGTTTGTAGGGCTCCCTTGGGTCTATCAGGGCAGCACAAGTTTGAGGTGGGGACAACTTTTGTCTGGGGACCATCCTTCGATATAAGGATTGTATGCAGTCAGGGCCCAGCGCAGGGCCAGGGACCCCTGGGCACATCCTTTGTCCCTTTTCCCTGGGATAGAAAACTCACAGGTCCAGGTTCCTGATGTCAGTTTGTAGGGCTCCCTTGGGTCTATCAGGGCAGCACATGTTTGAGGTGGGGACAACTTTGGTCTGGGGTCCATCCTTCGATATAAGGACTTTTTGCAGTCAGGTCCCAGCCCTGGGGCCCCTGGGCACATCCTTTGGCCATTTTCCCTGGGAAAGAAAACTCACAGGTCCAGGTTCCTGATGTCAGTTTGTAGGGCTCCCTTGGGTCTATCAGGGCAGTACAAGTTTGATGTGGGGACAACTTTGGTCTGGGGTCCATCCTTCGATATAAGGATTTTTTGCAGTCAGGTCCGGCGTCAGGGGACCATGGGCACATCTTTTGTCCCTTTTCCCTGGGAAAAAAAACTCACCAGTCCAGGTTCCTGATGTCAGTTTGTAGGGCTCCCTTGGGTCTATCAGGGCAGCACAAGTTTGAGGTGGGGACAACTTTGGTCTGGGGTCCATCCTTCGATATAAGTATTTTTTGCAGTCAGGTCCTGGGCCAGGGGCCCCTGGGCACATCCTTTGTCCCTTTTCCCTGGGAAAGAAAACTCACAGGTCCAGGTTCCTGATGTCAGTTTGTAGGGCTCCCTTGGGTCTATCAGGGCAGCACAAGTTTGAGGTGGGGACAACTTTGGTCTGGGGTCCATCCTTCGATATAAGGATTTTTTGCAGTCAGGTCCTGGGCCAGGGGCCCCTGGGCACATCCTTTGGCCATTATCCCTGGGAAAGAAAACTCACAGGACCAGATTCCTGATGTCAGTTTGTAGGGCTCCCTTGGGTCTATCAGGGCAGCACAAGTTTGAGGTGGGGACAACTTTGGTCTGGGGTCCACCTTCGATATAAGGATTTTTTGCAGTCAGGTCCATGCCCAGGGTCCCCTGGGCACATGCTTTGTCCCTTTTCCCTGGGAAAGAAAACTCACAGGTCCAGGTTCCTGATGTCAGTTTGTAGGGCTCCCTTGGGTCAATCAGGGCAGCACAAGTTTGAGGTGGGGACAACTTTGGTCTGGGGTCCATCCTTCGATATAAGGATTTTTTGCATTCAGGTCCCAACCCAGCGTCCCCTGGGCACATCCTTTGTCCCTTTTCGCTGGGAAAGAAAACTCACCAGTCCAGGTTCCTGATGTCAGTTTGTAGGGCTCCCTTGGGTCTATCAGGGCAGCACAAGATTGAGGTGGGGACAACTTTGGTCTGGGGTCCATCCTTCGATATAAGGATTTTTTTATGTCAGGTCGCGGGCCAGGGGCCCCTGGGCACACGCTTTGTCCCTTTTCCCTGGGAAAGAAAACTCACAGGACCAGGTTTCTGATGTCAGTTTGTAGGGCTCCCTTGGGTCAATCAGGGCAGCACAAGTTTGAGGTGGGGCAACTTTGGTCTACGACCAATCTTTCGATATAAGGATTTTATGCAGTCAGGGCCCAGCCCAGGGCCAGGGGCCCCTGGGCACATGCTTTGTTCCATTTTCCTTCGGAAAGAAAACTCACAGGTCCAGGTTCCTGATGTCAGTTTGTAGGGCTCCCTTGGGTCTATCAGGGCAGCACAAGTTTGATGTTGGGACAATTTTGGTCTGGGGTCCATTCTTCGATATAAGGATTTTTTGCAGTCAGGTCCTGGACCAGGACCAGGGACCCATGGGCACATCCTTTGGCCATTTTCCCTGGGAAAGAAAACTCACAGGTCCAGGTTCCTGATGTCAGTTTGTAGGGCTCCCTTGGGTCTATCAGGGCAGCACAAGTTTGAGGTGGGGACAACTTTGGTCTGGGGTCCATCCTTCGATATAAGGATTTTTTGCAGTCAGGTCCTGGGCCAGGGGCCCCTGGGCACATCCTTTGGCCATTATCCCTGGGAAAGAAAACTCACAGGACCAGATTCCTGATGTCAGTTTGTAGGGCTCCCTTGGGTCTATCAGGGCAGCACAAGTTTGAGATGGGGACAATTTTGGTCTGGGGTCCATTCTTCGATATAAGGATTTTTTGCAGTCAGGTCCCAGCCCTGGAGCCCCTGGGCACACGCTTTGTCCCTTTTCCCTGGGAAAGAAAACTCACAGGTCCAGGTTCCTGATGTCAGTTTGTAGGGCTCCCTTGGGTCTATCAGGGCAGCACAAGTTTGAGGTGGGGACAACTTTGGTCTGGGGTCCATCCTTCGATATAAGGAGTTTTTGCTGTCAGGTCCTGGGCCAGGGGCCCCTGGGCACATCCTTTGTCCTTTTTCCCTGGGAAAGAAAACTCACAGGTCCAGGTTCCTGATGTCAGTTTGTAGGGCTCCCTTGGGTCTATCAGGGCAGCACAAGTTTGAGGTGGGGACAACTTTGGTCTGGGGTCCATCCTTCGATATAAGGATTTTTTGCAGTCAGGTCCTGGGCCAGGGGCCCCTGGGCACATCCTTTGGCCATTATCCCTGGGAAAGAAAACTCACAGGACCAGATTGCTGATGTCAGTTTGTAGGGCTCCCTTGGGTCTATCAGGGCAGCACAAGTTTGAGGTGGGGACAACTTTGGTCTGGGGTCCATCCTTCGATATAAGGATTTTTTGCAGTCAGGTCCTGGGCCGGGGGCCCCTGGGCACATCCTTTGTCCCTTTTCCCTGGGAAAGAAAACTCACAGGTGCAGGTTCCTGATGTCACTTTGTAGGGCTCCCTTGGGTCTATCAGGGCAGCACAAGTTTGATGTGGGGACAATTTTGGTCTGGGGTCCATTTTTGATATAAGGATTTTTTGCAGTCAGGGCCCAGCCCATGGCCAGGGACCCCTGAGCACATCCTTTGGCCATTTTCCCTGGGAAAGAAAACTCACAGGTCCAGGTTCCTGATGTCAGTTTGTAGGGCTTCCTTGGGTCTATCAGGGCAGCACAAGTTTGAGGTGGGGAGGACTTTGGTCTGGGGTCCACCTTCGATATAAGGATTTTTTGCAGTCAGGTCCATGCCCAGGGTCCCCTGGGCACATGCTTTGTCCCTTTTCCCTGGGAAAGAAAACTCACAGGTCCAGGTTCCTGATGTCAGTTTGTAGGGCTCCCTTGGGTCTATCAGGGCAGCACAAGTTTGAGGTGGGGACAACTTTGGTCTGGGGTCCATCCTTCGATATAAGGATTTTTTGCAGTCAGGTCCCAGCCCAACGGCCCCTGGGCACATCCTTTGTCCCTTTTCCCTGGGAAAGAAAACTCACAGGTCCAGGTTCCTGATGTCAGTTTGTAGGGCTCCCTTGGGTCTATCAGGGCAGCACAAGTTTGAGGTGGGGACAACTTTGGTCTGGGGTCCATCCTTCGATATAAGGATTTTTTGATGTCAGGTCGCGGGCCAGTGGCCCCTGGGCACACGCTTTGTCCCTTTTCCCTGGGAAAGAAAACTCACAGGACCAGGTTTCTGATGTCAGTTTGTAGGGCTCCCTTGGGTCAATCAGGGCAGCACAACTTTGAGGTGGGGCAACTTTGGTCTACGACCAATCTTTCGATATAAGGATTTTATGCAGTCAGGGCCCAGCCCAGGGCCAGGGGCCCCTGGGCACATGCTTTGTTCCATTTTCCCTCGGAAAGAAAACTCACAGGTCCAGGTTCCTGATGTCAGTTTGTAGGGCTCCCTTGGGTCTATCAGGGCAGCACAAGTTTGATGTGGGGACAATTTTGGTCTGGGGTCCATCCTTCGATATAAGGATTTTTTGCAGTCACGCCCTGGACCAGGACCAGGGACCCATGGGCACATCCTTTGGCCATTTTTCCTGGGAAAGAAAACTCACCAGTCCAGGTTCCTGATGTCAGTTTGTAGGGCTCCCTTGGGTCTATCAGGGCAGCACAAGTTTGAGATGGGGACAATTTTGGTCTGGGGTCCATTCTTCGATATAAGGATTTTTTGCAGTCAGGTCCCAGACCTGGAGCCCCTGGGCACACGCTTTGTCCCTTTTCCCTGGGAAAGAAAACTCACAGTTCCAGGTTCCTGATGTCAGTTTGTAGGGCTCCCTTGGGTCTATCAGGGCAGCACAAGTTTGAGGTGGGGACAACTTTGGTCTGGGGTCCATCCTTCGATATAAGGATTTTTTGATGTCAGGTCCTGGGCCAGGGGCCCCTGGGCCCATCCTTTGTCCCTTTACCCTGGGAAAGAAAACTCACAGGTCCAGGTTCCTGATGTCAGTTTGTAGGGCTCCCTTGGGTCTATCAGGGCAGCACAAGTTTGATGTGGGGACAATTTTGGTCTGGGGTCCATTCTTCGATATAAGGATTTTTTGCAGTCAGGGCCCAGTCCATGGCCAGGGGCCCCTGGGCACGTCCTTTGGCCATTTTCCCTGGGAAAGAAAACTCACAGGACCAGGTTCCTGATGTCAGTTTGTAGGGCTTCCTTGGGTCTATCAGGGCAGCACAAGTTTGAGGTGGAGACAATTTTGGTCTGGGGTCCACCTTCGATATAAGGATTTTTTGCAGTCAGGTCCTGGGCCAGGGGCCCCTGGGCACATGCTTTGTCCCTTTTCCCTGGGAAAGAAAACTCACAGGTCCAGGTTCCTGATGTCAGTTTGTAGGGCTCCCTTGGGTCTATCAGGGCAGCACAAGTTTGAGGTTAGGGACGACTTTGGTCTGGGGTCCATCCTTCGATATAAGGATTTTTTGATGTCAGGTTCTGGGCCAGGGGCCCCTGGGCACATCCTTTGTCCCTTTTCCCTGGGAAAGAAAACTCACAGGTCCAGGTTCCTGATGTCAGTTTGTAGGGCTCCCTTGGGTCTATCAGGGCAGCACAAGTTTGAGGTGGGGACAACTTTGGTTTGGGGTCCATCCTTCGATATAAGGATTTTTTGCAGTCAGGTTCTGGGCCAGGGCCAGGGACTCATGGGCACATCCTTAGGCCATTTTCCCTGGGAAAGAAAACTCACAGGTCCAGGTTCCTGATGTCAGTTTGTAGGGCTCCCTTGGGTCTATCAGGGCAGCACAAGTTTGAGATGGGGACAACTTTGGTCTGGGTTCCAGCTTCGATATAAGGATTTTTTGCAGTCAGGTCCTGGGCCAGGGGCCCCTGGGCACATCCTTTGTCTTTTTTCCCTGGGAAAGAAAACTCACAGGTCCAGGTTCCTGATGTCAGTTTGTAGGGCTCCCTTGGGTCTATCAGGGCAGCACAAGTTTGAGGTGGGGACAACTTTGGTCTGGGGTCCATCCTTCGATATAAGGATTTTTTGCATTCAGGTCCCAGCCCAACGGCCCCTGGGCACATCCTTTGTCCCTTTTCGCTGGGAAAGAAAACTCACCAGTCCAGGTTCCTGATGTCAGTTTGTAGGGCTCCCTTGGGTCTATCAGGGCAGCACAAGATTGAGGTGGGGACAACTTTGGTCTGGGGTCCATCCTTCGATATAAGGATTTTTTGATGTCAGGTCGCGGGCCAGTGGCCCCTGGGCACACGCTTTGTCCCTTTTCCCTGGGAAAGAAAACTCACAGGACCAGGTTTCTGATGTCAGTTTGTAGGGCTCCCTTGGGTCAATCAGGGCAGCACAACTTTGAGGTGGGGCAACTTTGGTCTACGACCAATCTTTCGATATAAGGATTTTATGCAGTCAGGGCCCAGCCCAGGGCCAGGGGCCCCTGGGCACATGCTTTGTTCCATTTTCCCTCGGAAAGAAAACTCACAGGTCCAGGTTCCTGATGTCAGTTTGTAGGGCTCCCTTGGGTCTATCAGGGCAGCACAAGTTTGAGATGGGGACAATTTTGGTCTGGGGTCCATCCTTCGATATAAGGATTTTTTGCAGTCAGGTCCTGGACCAGGACCAGGGACCCATGGGCACATCCTTTGGCCATTTTCCCTGGGAAAGAAAACTCACAGGACCAGGTTCCTGATGTCAGTTTGTAGGGCTTCCTTGGGTCTATCAGGGCAGCACAAGTTTGAGGTGGGGACAATTTTGGTCTGGGGTCCACCTTCGATATAAGGATTTTTTGCAGTCAGGTCCTGGGCCAGGGGCCCCTGGGCACATGCTTTGTCCCTTTTCCCTGGGAAAGAAAACTCACAGGTCCAGGTTCCTGATGTCAGTTTGTAGGGCTCCCTTGGGTCTATCAGGGCAGCACAAGTTTGAGGTTAGGGACGACTTTGGTCTGGGGTCCATCCTTCGATATAAGGATTTTTTGATGTCAGGTTCTGGGCCAGGGGCCCCTGGGCACATCCTTTGTCCCTTTTCCCTGGGAAAGAAAACTCACAGGTCCAGGTTCCTGATGTCAGTTTGTAGGGCTCCCTTGGGTCTATCAGGGCAGCACAAGTTTGATGTGGGGACAATTTTGGTCTGGGGTCCATCCTTCGATATAAGGATTTTTTGCAGTCACGCCCTGGACCAGGACCAGGGACCCATGGGCACATCCTTTGGCCATTTTCCCTGGGAAAGAAAACTCACCAGTCCAGGTTCCTGATGTCAGTTTGTAGGGCTCCCTTGGGTCTATCAGGGCAGCACAAGTTTGAGATGGGGACAATTTTGGTCTGGGGTCCATTCTTCGATATAAGGATTTTTTGCAGTCAGGTCCCAGACCTGGAGCCCCTGGGCACACGCTTTGTCCCTTTTCCCTGGGAAAGAAAACTCACAGTTCCAGGTTCCTGATGTCAGTTTGTAGGGCTCCCTTGGGTCTATCAGGGCAGCACAAGTTTGAGGTGGGGACAACTTTGGTCTGGGGTCCATCCTTCGATATAAGGATTTTTTGATGTCAGGTCCTGGGCCAGGGGCCCCTGGGCCCATCCTTTGTCCCTTTACCCTGGGAAAGAAAACTCACAGGTCCAGGTTCCTGATGTCAGTTTGTAGGGCTCCCTTGGGTCTATCAGGGCAGCACAAGTTTGATGTGGGGACAATTTTGGTCTGGGGTCCATTCTTCGATATAAGGATTTTTTGCAGTCAGGGCCCAGCCCATGGCCAGGGGCCCCTGGGCACGTCCTTTGGCCATTTTCCCTGGGAAAGAAAACTCACAGGACCAGGTTCCTGATGTCAGTTTGTAGGGCTTCCTTGGGTCTATCAGGGCAGCACAAGTTTGAGGTGGGGACAATTTTGGTCTGGGGTCCACCTTTGATATAAGGATTTTTTGCAGTCAGGTCCTGGGCCAGGGGCCCCTGGGCACATGCTTTGTCCCTTTTCCCTGGGAAAGAAAACTCACAGGTCCAGGTTCCTGATGTCAGTTTGTAGGGCTCCCTTGGGTCTATCAGGGCAGCACAAGTTTGAGGTTAGGGACGACTTTGGTCTGGGGTCCATCCTTCGATATAAGGATTTTTTGATGTCAGGTTCTGGGCCAGGGGCCCCTGGGCACATCCTTTGGCCATTTTCCCTGGGAAAGAAAACTCACAGGTCCAGGTTCCTGATGTCAGTTTGTAGGGCTCCCTTGGGTCTATCAGGGCAGCACAAGTTTGAGGTGGGGACAACTTTGGTTTGGGGTCCATCCTTCGATATAAGGATTTTTTGCAGTCAGGTTCTGGGCCAGGGCCAGGGACTCATGGGCACATCCTTAGGCCATTTTCCCTGGGAAAGAAAACTCACAGGTCCAGGTTCCTGATGTCAGTTTGTAGGGCTCCCTTGGGTCTATCAGGGCAGCACAAGTTTGAGATGGGGACAACTTTGGTCTGGGTTCCAGCTTCGATATAAGGATTTTTTGCAGTCAGGTCCTGGGCCAGGGGCCCCTGGGCACATCCTTTGTCTTTTTTCCCTGGGAAAGAAAACTCACAGGTCCAGGTTCCTGATGTCAGTTTGTAGGGCTCCCTTGGGTCTATCAGGGCAGCACAAGTTTGAGGTGGGGACAACTTTGGTCTGGGGTCCATCCTTCGATATAAGGATTTTTTGCCTTCAGGTCCCAGCGCAACGGCCCCTGGGCCCATCCTTTGTCCCTTTTCGCTGGGAAAGAAAACTCACCAGTCCAGGTTCCTGATGTCAGTTTGTAGGGCTCCCTTGGGTCTATCAGGGCAGCACAAGATTGAGGTGGGGACAACTTTGGTCTGGGGTCCATCCTTCGATATAAGGATTTTTTGATGTCAGGTCGCGGGCCAGTGGCCCCTGGGCACACGCTTTGTCCCTTTTCCCTGGGAAAGAAAACTCACAGGACCAGGTTTCTGATGTCAGTTTGTAGGGCTCCCTTGGGTCAATCAGGGCAGCACAACTTTGAGGTGGGGCAACTTTGGTCTACGACCAATCTTTCGATATAAGGATTTTATGCAGTCAGGGCCCAGCCCAGGGCCAGGGGCCCCTGGGCCCATGCTTTGTTCCATTTTCCCTGGGAAAGAAAACTCACAGGTCCAGGTTCCTGATGTCAGTTTGTAGGGCTCCCTTGGGTCTATCAGGGCAGCACAAGTTTGATGTGGGGACAATTTTGGTCTGGGGTCCATCCTTCGATATAAGGATTTTTTGCAGTCAGGTCCTGGACCAGGACCAGGGACCCATGGGCACATCCTTTGGCCATTTTCCCTGGGAAAGAAAACTCACAGGTCCAGGTTCCTGATGTCAGTTTGTAGGGCTCCCTTGGGTCTATCAGGGCAGCACAAGTTTGAGATGGGGACAATTTTGGTCTGGGGTCCATTCTTCGATATAAGGATTTTTTGCAGTCAGGTCCCAGACCTGGAGCCCCTGGGCACACGCTTTGTCCCTTTTCCCTGGTAAAGAAAACTCACAGTTCCAGGTTCCTGATGTCAGTTTGTAGGGCTCCCTTGGGTCTATCAGGGCAGCACAAGTTTGAGGTGGGGACAACTTTGGTCTGGGGTCCATCCTTCGATATAAGGATTTTTTGATGTCAGGTCCTGGGCCGGGGGCCCCTGGGCCCATCCTTTGTCCCTTTACCCTGGGAAAGAAAACTCACAGGTCCAGGTTCCTGATGTCAGTTTGTAGGGCTCCCTTGGGTCTATCAGGGCAGCACAAGTTTGATGTGGGGACAATTTTGGTCTGGGGTCCATCCTTCGATATAAGGATTTTTTGATGTCAGGGCCCAGCCCATGGCCAGGGGCCCCTGGGCACATCCTTTGGCCATTTTCCCTGGGAAAGAAAACTCACAGGACCAGGTTCCTGATGTCAGTTTGTAGGGCTTCCTTGGGTCTATCAGGGCAGCACAAGTTTGAGGTGGGGACAATTTTGGTCTGGGGTCCACCTTCGATATAAGGATTTTTTGCAGTCAGGTCCTGGGCCAGGGGCCCCTGGGCACATCCTTTGTCCCTTTTCCCTGGGAAAGAAAACTCACAGGTCCAGGTTCCTGATGTCAGTTTGTAGGGCTCCCTTGGGTCTATCAGGGCAGCACAAGTTTGAGGTTAGGGACGACTTTGGTCTGGGGTCCATCCTTCGATATAAGGATTTTTTGATGTCAGGTTCTGGGCCAGGGGCCCCTGGGCACATCCTTTGTCCCTTTTCCCTGGGAAAGAAAACTCACAGGTCCAGGTTCCTGATGTCAGTTTGTAGGGCTCCCTTGGGTCTATCAGGGCAGCACAAGTTTGAGGTGGGGACAACTTTGGTTTGGGGTCCATCCTTCGATATAAGGATTTTTTGCAGTCAGGTTCTGGGCCAGGGCCAGGGACTCATGGGCACATCCTTAGGCCATTTTCCCTGGGAAAGAAAACTCACAGGTCCAGGTTCCTGATGTCAGTTTGTAGGGCTCCCTTGGGTCTATCAGGGCAGCACAAGTTTGAGATGGGGACAACTTTGGTCTGGGTTCCAGCTTCGATATAAGGATTTTTTGCAGTCAGGTCCTGGGCCAGGGGCCCCTGGGCACATCCTTTGTCTTTTTTCCCTGGGAAAGAAAACTCACAGGTCCAGGTTCCTGATGTCAGTTTGTAGGGCTCCCTTGGGTCTATCAGGGCAGCACAAGTTTGAGGTGGGGACAACTTTGGTCTGGGGTCCATCCTTCGATATAAGGATTTTTTGCATTCAGGTCCCAGCCCAACGGCCCCTGGGCCCATCCTTTGGCCATTTTCCCTGGGAAAGAAAACTCACAGGACCAGGTTCCTGATGTCAGTTTGTAGGGCTCCCTTGGGTCAATCAGGGCAGCACAAGTTTGAGGTGGGGACAACTTTGGTCTGGGGTCCATCCTTCGATATAAGGATTTTTTGATGTCAGGTCCTGGGCCGGGGGCCCCTGGGCACATCCTTTGTCCCTTTACCCTGTGAAAGAAAACTCACAGGTCCAGGTTTCTGATGTCAGTTTGTAGGGCTCCCTTGGGTCTATCAGGGCAGCACAAGTTTGATGTGGGGACAATTTTGGTCTGGGGTCCATTCTTCGATATAAGGATTTTTTGCAGTCAGGCCAGAGCCCATGGCCAGGGGCCCCTGGGCACACGCTTTGTCCCTTTTCCCTGGGAAAGAAAACTCACAGGTCCAGGTTCCTGATGACAGTTTGTAGGGCTCCCTTGGGTCTATCAGGGCAGCACAAGTTTGAGGTGGGGACAACTTTGGTCTGGGTTCCAGCTTCGATATAAGGATTTTTTGCAGTCAGGTCCTGGGCCAGGGGCCCCTGGGCACATGCTTTGTCCTTTTTCCCTGGGAAAGAAAACTCACAGGTCCAGGTTCCTGATGTCAGTTTGTAGGGCTCCCTTGGGTCTATCAGGGCAGCACAAGTTTGAGGTGGGGACAACTTTGGTCTGGGGTCCATCCTACGATATAAGGATTTTTTGCAGTCAGGTCCCAGCCCAGGGGCCCCTGGGCACATCCTTTGTCCATTTTCCCTGGGAAAGAAAACTCACAAGACCAGGTTCCTGATGTCACTTTGTAGGGCTCCCTTGGTTCTATCAGGGCAGCACAAGTTTGAGGTGGGGACAACTTTGGTCTGGGGTCCATCCTTCGATATAAGGATTTTTTGCAGTCAGATTCTGGGCCAGGGCCAGGGACCCCTGGGCACATGCTTTGTCCCTTTTCCCTGGGAAAGAAAACTCACAGGTCCAGGTTCCTGATGTCAGTTTGTAGGGCTCCCTTGGGTCTATCAGGGCAGCACAAGTTTGAGGTGGGGACAACTTTGGTTTGGGGTCCATCCTTTGATATAAGGATTTTTTGCAGTCAGGTCCCAGCCCAGGGGCCCCTGGGCACATCCTTTGGCCATTTTTCCCTGGGAAAGAAAACTCACAGGTCCAGGTTCCTGATGTCAGTTTGTAGGGCTCGCTTGGGTCTATCAGGGCAGCACAAGTTTGAGGTGGGGACAACTTTGGTCTGGGGTCCATCCTTCGATATAAGGATTTTTTGCAGTCAGGTCCTGGGCCAGGGGCCTGTGGGCACATGCTTTGTCCCTTTCCCCTGGGAAAGAAAACTCACAGGTCCAGGTTCCTGATATCAGTTTGTAGGGCTCCCTTGGGTCTATCAGGGCAGCACAAGTTTGAGGTGGGGACAACTTTGGTTTGGGGTCCATCCTTCGATATAAGGATTTTTTGCAGTCAGGTTCTGGGCCAGGGCCAGGGACTTATGGGCACATCCTTTGGCCATTTTCCCTGGGAAAGAAAACTCACAGGTCCAGGTTCCTGATGTCAGTTTGTAGGGCTCGCTTGGGTCTATCAGGGCAGCACAAGTTTGAGATGGGGACAATTTTGGTCTGGGGTCCAATCTTCGATATAAGGATTTTTTGCAGTCCGGCCCCGGGCCAGTGGCCCCTGGGCACATCCTTTGGCCATTTTCCCTGGGAAAGAAAACTCACAGGACCAGGTTCCTGATGTCAGTTTGTAGGGCTCCCTTGGGTCAATCAGGGCAGCATAAGTTTGAGGTGGGGACAACTTTGGTCTGGGGTCCATCCTTCGATATAAGGATTTTTTGATCTCAGGTCCTGGGCCGGGGGCCCCTGGGCACATCCTTTGTCCCTTTACCCTGTGAAAGAAAACTCACAGGTCCAGGTTCCTGATATCAGTTTGTAGGGCTTCCTTGGGTCTATCATGGCAGCACAAGTTTGATGTGGGGACAATTTTGGTCTGGGGTCCATTCTTCGATATAAGGATTTTTTGCAGTCAGGCCAGAGCCCATGGCCAGGGGCCCCTGGGCACACGCTTTGTCCCTTTTCCCTGGGAAAGAAAACTCACAGGTCCAGGTTCCTGATGACAGTTTGTAGGGCTCCCTTGGGTCTATCAGGGCAGCACAAGTTTGAGGTGGGGACAACTTTGGTCTGGGTTCCCGCTTCGATATAAGGATTTTTTGCAGTCAGGTCCTGGGCCAGGGGCCCCTGGGCACATCCTTTGTCTTTTTTCCCTGGGAAAGAAAACTCACAGGTCCAGGTTCCTGATGTCAGTTTGTAGGGCTCCCTTGGGTCTATCAGGGCAGCACAAGTTTGAGGTGGGGACAACTTTGGTCTGGGGTCCATCCTACGATATAAGGATTTTTTGCAGTCAGGTCCCAGCCCAGGGGCCCCTGGGCACATCCTTTGTCCATTTTCCCTGGGAAAGAAAACTCACAGGTCCAGGTTCCTGATGTCAGTTTGTAGGGCTCCCTTGGGTCTATCAGGGCAGCACAAGTTTGAGGTGGGGACAACTTTGGTCTGGGGTCCATCCTTCGATATAAGGATTTTTTGCAGTCAGATTCTGGGCCATGGCCAGGGACCCCTGGGCACATGCTTTGTCCCTTTTCCCTGGGAAAGAAAACTCACAGGTCCAGGTTCCTGCTGTCAGTTTGTAGGGCTCCCTTGGGTCTATCAGGGCAGCACAAGTTTGAGGTGGGGACAACTTTGGTTTGGGGTCCATCCTTTGATATAAGGATTTTTTGCAGTCAGGTCCCAGCCCAGGGGCCCCTGGGCACATCCTTTGGCCATTTTTCCCTGGGAAAGAAAACTCACAGGTCCAGGTTCCTGATGTCAGTTTGTAGGGCTCGCTTGGGTCTATCAGGGCAGCACAAGTTTGAGGTGGGGACAACTTTGGTCTGGGGTCCATTCTACGATATATGGATTTTTTGCAGTCAGGCCACAGCCCTGGAGCCCCTGGGCACACGCTTTGTCCCTTTTCCCTGGGAAAGAAAACTCACAGGTCCAGGTTCCTGATATCAGTTTGTAGGGCTCCCTTGGGTCTATCAGGGCAGCACAAGTTTGAGGTGGGGACAACTTTGGTTTGGGGTCCATCCTTCGATATAAGGATTTTTTGCAGTCAGGTTCTGGGCCAGGGCCAGGGACTCATGGGCACATCCTTTGGCCATTTTCCCTGGGAAAGAAAACTCACAGGTCCAGGTTCCTGATGTCAGTTTGTAGGGCTCCCTTGGGTCTATCAGGGCACCACAAGTTTGAGATGGGGACAATTTTGGTCTGGGGTCCAATCTTCGATATAAGGATTTTTTGCAGTCAGGCCCCGGGCCAGTGGCCCCTGGGCACATCCTTTGGCCATTTTCCCTGGGAAAGAAAACTCACAGGACCAGGTTCCTGATGTCAGTTTGTAGGGCTCCCTTGGGTCAATCAGGGCAGCACAAGTTTGAGGTGGGGACAACTTTGGTCTGGGGTCCATCCTTCGATATAAGGATTTTTTGATGTCAGGTCCTGGGCCGGGGGCCCCTGGGCACATCCTTTGTCCCTTTACCCTGTGAAAGAAAACTCACAGGTCCAGGTTCCTGATATCAGTTTGTAGGGCTTCCTTGGGTCTATCAGGGCAGCACAAGTTTGATGTGGGGACAATTTTGGTCTGGGGTCCATTCTTCGATATAAGGATTTTTTGCAGTCAGGCCAGAGCCCATGGCCAGGGGCCCCTGGGCACACGCTTTGTCCCTTTTCCCTGGGAAAGAAAACTCACAGGTCCAGGTTCCTGATGACAGTTTGTAGGGCTCCCTTGGGTCTATCAGGGCTGCACAAGTTTGAGGTGGGGACAACTTTGGTCTGGGTTCCAGCTTCTATATAAGGATTTTTTGCAGTCAGGTCCTGGGCCAGGGGCCCCTGGGCACATCCTTTGTCTTTTTTCCCTGGGAAAGAAAACTCACAGGTCCAGGTTCCTGATGTCAGTTTGTAGGGCTCCCTTGGGTCTATCAGGGCAGCACAAGTTTGAGATGGGGACAATTTTGGTCTGGGGTCCATTCTTCGATATAAGGATTTTTTGCAGTCAGGTCCCAGCCCTGGAGCCCCTGGGCACACGCTTTGTCCCTTTTCCCTGGGAAAGAAAACTCACAGGTCCAGGTTCCTGATGTCACTTTGTAGGGCTCCCTTGGGTCTATCAGGGCAGCACAAGTCTGAGGTGGGGACAACTTTGGTCTGGGGTCCATCCTTCGATATAAGGAGTTTTTGCAGTCAGGTCCTGGGCCAGGGGCCCCTGGGCACATGCTTTGTCCCTTTTCCCTGGGAAAGAAAACTCACAGGTCCAGGTTCCTGATGTCAGTTTGTAGGGCTCCCTTGGGTCTATCAGGGCAGCACAAGTTTGAGGTGGGGACAACTTTGGTCTGGGGTCCATCCTACGATATAAGGATTTTTTCCATTCAGGTCCATGCCCAGGGGCCCCTGGGCACATCCTTTGTCCATTTTCCCTGGGAAAGAAAACTCACAAGACCAGGTTCCTGATGTCACTTTGTAGGGCTCCCTTGGTTCTATCAGGGCAGCACAAGTTTGAGGTGGGGACAACTTTGGTCTGGGGTCCATCCTTCGATATAAGGAT
This sequence comes from Lonchura striata, assembly GCF_050655825.1. Classification (NCBI taxonomy): domain Eukaryota; kingdom Metazoa; phylum Chordata; class Aves; order Passeriformes; family Estrildidae; genus Lonchura; species Lonchura striata. The sequence goes on along the minus strand of NC_140707.1, from coordinate 14,071,254 downwards.
TTTTTGCAGTCAGATTCTGGGCCAGGGCCAGGGAACCCCTGGGCACATGCTTTGTCCCTTTTCCCTGGGAAAGAAAACTCACAGGTCCAGGTTCCTGATGTCAGTTTGTAGGGCTCCCTTGGGTCTATCAGGGCAGCACAAGTTTGAGGTGGGGACAACTTTGGTTTGGGGTCCATCCTTTGATATAAGGATTTTTTGCAGTCAGGTCCTGGGCCAGGGGCCTGTGGGCACATGCTTTGTCCCTTTTCCCTGGGAAAGAAAACTCACAGGTCCAGGTTCCTGATATCAGTTTGTAGGGCTCCCTTGGGTCTATCAGGGCAGCACAAGTTTGAGGTGGGGACAACTTTGGTCTGGGGTCCATCCTTCGATATAAGGATTTTTTGATGTCAGGTCTTGGGCCAGGGGCCCTTGGGCACATCCTTTGTCCTTTTTCCCTGGGAAAGAAAACTCACAGGTCCAGGTTCCTGATGTCAGTTTGTAGGGCTCCCTTGGGTCTATCAGGGCAGCACAAGTTTGAGATGGGGACAATTTTGGTCTGGGGTCCATTCTTCGATATAAGGATTTTTTGCAGTCAGGTCCCAGCCCTGGAGCCCCTGGGCACACGCTTTGTCCCTTTTCCCTGGGAAAGAAAACTCACAGGACCAGGTTCCTGATGTCAGTTTGTAGGGCTCCCTTGGGTCTATCAGGGCAGCACAAGTTTGAGGTGGGGACAACTTTGGTCTGGGGTCCATCCTTCGATATAAGGATTTTTTGATGTCAGGTCCTGGGCCAGGGGCCTGTGGGCACATGCTTTGTCCCTTTTCCCTGGGAAAGAAAACTCACAGGTCCAGGTTCCTGATGTCAGTTTGTAGGGCTCTCTTGGATCTATCAGGGCAGCACAAGTTTGAGGTGGGGACAACTTTGGTCTGGGGTCCATCCTTCGATATAAGGATTTTTTGCAGTCAGGTCCTGGGCCAGGGGCCTGTGGGCACATGCTTTGTCCCTTTACCCTGGGAAAGAAAACTCACAGGTCCAGGTTCCTGATGTCAGTTTGTAGGGCTCTCTTGGATCTATCAGGGCAGCACTAGTTGGAGTTGGGGACAACTTTGGTCTGGGGTCCATCCTTCGATATAAGGATTTTTTGCAGTCAGGTCCTGGGCCAGGACCAGGGACCTATGGGCACATCCTTTGGCCATTTTCCCTGGGAAAGAAAACTCACAGGTCCAGGTTCCTGATGTCAGTTTGTAGGGCTTCCTTGGGTCTATCAGGGCAGCACAAGTTTGAGGTGGGGACAATTTTGGTCTGGGGTCCACCTTCGATATAAGGATTTTTTGCAGTCAGGTCCTGGGCCAGGGGCCCCTGGGCACATGCTTTGTCCCTTTTCCCTGGGAAAGAAAACTCACAGGTCCAGGTTCCTGATGTCAGTTTGTAGGGCTCCCTTGGGTCTATCAGGGCAGCACAAGTTTGAGGTTAGGGACGACTTTGGTCTGGGGTCCATCCTTCGATATAAGGATTTTTTGATGTCAGGTTCTGGGCCAGGGGCCCCTGGGCACATCCTTTGTCCCTTTTCCCTGGGAAAGAAAACTCACAGGTCCAGGTTCCTGATGTCAGTTTGTAGGGCTCCCTTGGGTCTATCAGGGCAGCACAAGTTTGAGGTGGGGACAACCTTTGTTTGGGGTCCATCCTTCGATATAAGGATTTTTTGCAGTCAGGTCCTGGGCCAGGGCCAGGGACTCATGGGCACATCCTTTGGCCATTTTCCCTCGGAAAGAAAACTCACAGGTCCAGGTTCCTGATGTCAGTTTGTAGGGCTCCCTTGGGTCTATCAGGGCAGCACAAGTTTGAGATGGGGACAATTTTGGTCTGGGGTCCAATCTTCGATATAAGGATTTTTTGCAGTCAGGCCCCGGGCCAGTGGCCCCTGGGCACATCCTTTGGCCATTTTCCCTGGGAAAGAAAACTCACAGGACCAGGTTCCTGATGTCAGTTTGTAGGGCTCCCTTGGGTCAGTCAGGGCAGCACAAGTTTGAGGTGGGGACAACTTTGGTCTGGGGTCCATCCTTCGATATAAGGATTTTTTGATGTCAGGTCCTGGGCCGGGGGCCCCTGGGCACATCCTTTGTCCCTTTACCCTGTGAAAGAAAACTCACAGGTCCAGGTTCCTGATATCAGTTTGTAGGGCTTCCTTGGGTCTATCAGGGCAGCACAAGTTTGATGTGGGGACAATTTTGGTCTGGGGTCCATTCTTCGATATAAGGATTTTTTGCAGTCAGGCCAGAGCCCATGGCCAGGGGCCCCTGGGCACACGCTTTGTCCCTTTTCCCTGGGAAAGAAAACTCACAGGTCCAGGTTCCTGATGACAGTTTGTAGGGCTCCCTTGGGTCTATCAGGGCAGCACAAGTTTGAGGTGGGGACAACTTTGGTCTGGGTTCCAGCTTCGATATAAGGATTTTTTGCAGTCAGGTCCTGGGCCAGGGGCCCCTGGGCACATGCTTTGTCCTTTTTCCCTGGGAAAGAAAACTCACAGGTCCAGGTTCCTGATGTCAGTTTGTAGGGCTCCCTTGGGTCTATCAGGGCAGCACAAGTTTGAGATGGGGACAATTTTGGTCTGGGGTCCATTCTTCGATATAAGGATTTTTTGCAGTCAGGTCCCAGCCCTGGAGCCCCTGGGCACACGCTTTGTCCCTTTTCCCTGGGAAAGAAAACTCACAGGACCAGGTTCCTGATGTCAGTTTGTAGGGCTCCCTTGGGTCTATCAGGGCAGCACAAGTTTGAGGTGGGGACAACTTTGGTCTGGGGTCCATCCTTCGATATAAGGATTTTTTGATGTCAGGTCCTGGGCCAGGGGCCTGTGGGCACATGCTTTGTCCCTTTTCCCTGGGAAAGAAAACTCACAGGTCCAGGTTCCTGATGTCAGTTTGTAGGGCTCTCTTGGATCTATCAGGGCAGCACAAGTTTGAGGTGGGGACAACTTTGGTCTGGGGTCCATCCTTCGATATAAGGATTTTTTGCAGTCAGGTCCTGGGCCAGGGGCCTGTGGGCACATGCTTTGTCCCTTTACCCTGGGAAAGAAAACTCACAGGTCCAGGTTCCTGATGTCAGTTTGTAGGGCTCTCTTGGATCTATCAGGGCAGCACTAGTTGGAGTTGGGGACAACTTTGGTCTGGGGTCCATCCTTCGATATAAGGATTTTTTGCAGTCAGGTCCTGGGCCAGGACCAGGGACCTATGGGCACATCCTTTGGCCATTTTCCCTGGGAAAGAAAACTCACAGGTCCAGGTTCCTGATGTCAGTTTGTAGGGCTTCCTTGGGTCTATCAGGGCAGCACAAGTTTGAGGTGGGGACAATTTTGGTCTGGGGTCCACCTTCGATATAAGGATTTTTTGCAGTCAGGTCCTGGGCCAGGGGCCCCTGGGCACATGCTTTGTCCCTTTTCCCTGGGAAAGAAAACTCACAGGTCCAGGTTCCTGATGTCAGTTTGTAGGGCTCCCTTGGGTCTATCAGGGCAGCACAAGTTTGAGGTTAGGGACGACTTTGGTCTGGGGTCCATCCTTCGATATAAGGATTTTTTGATGTCAGGTTCTGGGCCAGGGGCCCCTGGGCACATCCTTTGTCCCTTTTCCCTGGGAAAGAAAACTCACAGGTCCAGGTTCCTGATGTCAGTTTGTAGGGCTCCCTTGGGTCTATCAGGGCAGCACAAGTTTGAGGTGGGGACAACCTTTGTTTGGGGTCCATCCTTCGATATAAGGATTTTTTGCAGTCAGGTCCTGGGCCAGGGCCAGGGACTCATGGGCACATCCTTTGGCCATTTTCCCTGGGAAAGAAAACTCACAGGTCCAGGTTCCTGATGTCAGTTTGTAGGGCTCCCTTGGGTCTATCAGGGCAGCACAAGTTTGAGATGGGGACAATTTTGGTCTGGGGTCCAATCTTCGATATAAGGATTTTTTGCAGTCAGGCCCCGGGCCAGTGGCCCCTGGGCACATCCTTTGGCCATTTTCCCTGGGAAAGAAAACTCACAGGACCAGGTTCCTGATGTCAGTTTGTAGGGCTCCCTTGGGTCAGTCAGGGCAGCACAAGTTTGAGGTGGGGACAACTTTGGTCTGGGGTCCATCCTTCGATATAAGGATTTTTTGATGTCAGGTCCTGGGCCGGGGGCCCCTGGGCACATCCTTTGTCCCTTTACCCTGTGAAAGAAAACTCACAGGTCCAGGTTCCTGATATCAGTTTGTAGGGCTTCCTTGGGTCTATCAGGGCAGCACAAGTTTGATGTGGGGACAATTTTGGTCTGGGGTCCATTCTTCGATATAAGGATTTTTTGCAGTCAGGCCAGAGCCCATGGCCAGGGGCCCCTGGGCACACGCTTTGTCCCTTTTCCCTGGGAAAGAAAACTCACAGGTCCAGGTTCCTGATGACAGTTTGTAGGGCTCCCTTGGGTCTATCAGGGCAGCACAAGTTTGAGGTGGGGACAACTTTGGTCTGGGTTCCAGCTTCGATATAAGGATTTTTTGCAGTCAGGTCCTGGGCCAGGGGCCCCTGGGCACATGCTTTGTCCTTTTTCCCTGGGAAAGAAAACTCACAGGTCCAGGTTCCTGATGTCAGTTTGTAGGGCTCCCTTGGGTCTATCAGGGCAGCACAAGTTTGAGGTGGGGACAACTTTGGTCTGGGGTCCATCCTAAGATATAAGGATTTTTTGCAGTCAGGTCCCAGCCCAGGGGCCCCTGGGCACATCCTTTGTCCATTTTCCCTGGGAAAGAAAACTCGCAAGACCAGGTTCCTGATGTCACTTTGTAGGGCTCCCTTGGTTCTATCAGGGCAGCACAAGTTTGAGGTGGGGACAACTTTGGTTTGGGGTCCATCCTTCGATATAAGGATTTTTTGCAGTCAGGTTCTGGGCCAGGGCCAGGGACTCATGGGCACATCCTTTGGCCATTTTCCCTGGGAAAGAAAACTCACAGGTCCAGGTTCCTGATGTCAGTTTGTAGGGCTCCCTTGGGTCTATCAGGGCAGCACAAGTTTGAGATGGGGACAATTTTGGTCTGGGGTCCAATCTTCGATATAAGGATTTTTTGCAGTCAGGCCCCGGGCCAGTGGCCCCTGGGCACATCCTTTGGCCATTTTCCCTGGGAAAGAAAACTCACAGGACCAGGTTCCTGATGTCAGTTTGTAGGGCTCCCTTGGGTCAATCAGGGCAGCACAAGTTTGAGGTGGGGACAACTTTGGTCTGGGGTCCATCCTTCGATATAAGGATTTTTTGATGTCAGGTCCTGGGCCGGGGGCCCCTGGGCACATCCTTTGTCCCTTTACCCTGTGAAAGAAAACTCACAGGTCCAGGTTTCTGATGTCAGTTTGTAGGGCTCCCTTGGGTCTATCAGGGCAGCACAAGTTTGATGTGGGGACAATTTTGGTCTGGGGTCCATTCTTCGATATAAGGATTTTTTGCAGTCAGGCCAGAGCCCATGGCCAGGGGCCCCTGGGCACACGCTTTGTCCCTTTTCCCTGGGAAAGAAAACTCACAGGTCCAGGTTCCTGATGACAGTTTGTAGGGCTCCCTTGGGTCTATCAGGGCAGCACAAGTTTGAGGTGGGGACAACTTTGGTCTGGGTTCCAGCTTCGATATAAGGATTTTTTGCAGTCAGGTCCTGGGCCAGGGGCCCCTGGGCACATGCTTTGTCCTTTTTCCCTGGGAAAGAAAACTCACAGGTCCAGGTTCCTGATGTCAGTTTGTAGGGCTCCCTTGGGTCTATCAGGGCAGCACAAGTTTGAGGTGGGGACAACTTTGGTCTGGGGTCCATCCTTCGATATAAGGATTTTTTGCAGTCAGGTCCCAGCCCAGGGGCCCCTGGGCACATCCTTTGGCCATTTTTCCCTGGGAAAGAAAACTCACAGGTCCAGGTTCCTGATGTCAGTTTGTAGGGCTCGCTTGGGTCTATCAGGGCAGCACAAGTTTGAGGTGGGGACAACTTTGGTCTGGGGTCCATCCTTCGATATAAGGATTTTTTGCAGTCAGGTCCTGGGCCAGGGGCCTGTGGGCACATGCTTTGTCCCTTTTCCCTGGGAAAGAAAACTCACAGGTCCAGGTTCCTGATATAAGTTTGTAGGGCTCCCTTGGGTCTATCAGGGCAGCACAAGTTTGAGGTGGGGACAACTTTGGTTTGGGGTCCATCCTTCGATATAAGGATTTTTTGCAGTCAGGTTCTGGGCCAGGGCCAGGGACTTATGGGCACATCCTTTGGCCATTTTCCCTGGGAAAGAAAACTCACAGGTCCAGGTTCCTGATGTCAGTTTGTAGGGCTCGCTTGGGTCTATCAGGGCAGCACAAGTTTGAGATGGGGACAATTTTGGTCTGGGGTCCAATCTTCGATATAAGGATTTTTTGCAGTCCGGCCCCGGGCCAGTGGCCCCTGGGCACATCCTTTGGCCATTTTCCCTGGGAAAGAAAACTCACAGGACCAGGTTCCTGATGTCAGTTTGTAGGGCTCCCTTGGGTCAATCAGGGCAGCATAAGTTTGAGGTGGGGACAACTTTGGTCTGGGGTCCATCCTTCGATATAAGGATTTTTTGATGTCAGGTCCTGGGCCGGGGGCCCCTGGGCACATCCTTTGTCCCTTTACCCTGTGAAAGAAAACTCACAGGTCCAGGTTTCTGATATCAGTTTGTAGGGCTTCCTTGGGTCTATCATGGCAGCACAAGTTTGATGTGGGGACAATTTTGGTCTGGGGTCCATTCTTCGATATAAGGATTTTTTGCAGTCAGGCCAGAGCCCATGTCCAGGGGCCCCTGGGCACACGCTTTGTCCCTTTTCCCTGGGAAAGAAAACTCACAGGTCCAGGTTCCTGATGACAGTTTGTAGGGCTCCCTGGGGTCTATCAGGGCAGCACAAGTTTGAGGTGGGGACAACTTTGGTCTGGGTTCCAGCTTCTATATAAGGATTTTTTGCAGTCAGGTCCTGGGCCAGGGGCCCCTGGGCACATCCTTTGTCTTTTTTCCCTGGGAAAGAAAACTCACAGGTCCAGGTTCCTGATGTCAGTTTGTAGGGCTCCCTTGGGTCTATCAGGGCACCACAAGTTTGAGATGGGGACAATTTTGGTCTGGGGTCCAATCTTCGATATAAGGATTTTTTGCAGTCAGGCCCCGGGCCAGTGGCCCCTGGGCACATCCTTTGGCCATTTTCCCTGGGAAAGAAAACTCACAGGACCAGGTTCCTGATGTCAGTTTGTAGGGCTCCCTTGGGTCAATCAGGGCAGCACAAGTTTGAGGTGGGGACAACTTTGGTCTGGGGTCCATCCTTCGATATAAGGATTTTTTGATGTCAGGTCCTGGGCCGGGGGCCCCTGGGCACATCCTTTGTCCCTTTACCCTGTGAAAGAAAACTCACAGGTCCAGGTTCCTGATATCAGTTTGTAGGGCTTCCTTGGGTCTATCAGGGCAGCACAAGTTTGATGTGGGGACAATTTTGGTCTGGGGTCCATTCTTCGATATAAGGATTTTTTGCAGTCAGGCCAGAGCCCATGGCCAGGGGCCCCTGGGCACACGCTTTGTCCCTTTTCCCTGGGAAAGAAAACTCACAGGTCCAGGTTCCTGATGACAGTTTGTAGGGCTCCCTTGGGTCTATCAGGGCTGCACAAGTTTGAGGTGGGGACAACTTTGGTCTGGGTTCCAGCTTCTATATAAGGATTTTTTGCAGTCAGGTCCTGGGCCAGGGGCCCCTGGGCACATCCTTTGTCTTTTTTCCCTGGGAAAGAAAACTCACAGGTCCAGGTTCCTGATGTCAGTTTGTAGGGCTCCCTTGGGTCTATCAGGGCAGCACAAGTTTGAGATGGGGACAATTTTGGTCTGGGGTCCATTCTTCGATATAAGGATTTTTTGCAGTCAGGTCCCAGCCCTGGAGCCCCTGGGCACACGCTTTGTCCCTTTTCCCTGGGAAAGAAAACTCACAGGTCCAGGTTCCTGATGTCACTTTGTAGGGCTCCCTTGGGTCTATCAGGGCAGCACAAGTTTGAGGTGGGGACAACTTTGGTCTGGGGTCCATCCTTCGATATAAGGAGTTTTTGCAGTCAGGTCCTGGGCCAGGGGCCCCTGGGCACATGCTTTGTCCCTTTTCCCTGGGAAAGAAAACTCACAGGTCCAGGTTCCTGATGTCAGTTTGTAGGGCTCCCTTGGGTCTATCAGGGCAGCACAAGTTTGAGGTGGGGACAACTTTGGTCTGGGGTCCATCCTACGATATAAGGATTTTTTCCATTCAGGTCCATGCCCAGGGGCCCCTGGGCACATCCTTTGTCCATTTTCCCTGGGAAAGAAAACTCACAAGACCAGGTTCCTGATGTCACTTTGTAGGGCTCCCTTGGTTCTATCAGGACAGCACAAGTTTGAGGTGGGGACAACTTTGGTCTGGGGTCCATCCTTCGATATAAGGATTTTTTGCAGTCAGATTCTGGGCCAGGGCCAGGGAACCCCTGGGCACATGCTTTGTCCCTTTTCCCTGGGAAAGAAAACTCACAGGTCCAGGTTCCTGCTGTCAGTTTGTAGGGCTCCCTTGGGTCTATCAGGGCAGCACAAGTTTGAGATGGGGACAATTTTGGTCTGGGGTCCATTCTTCGATATAAGGATTTTTTGCAGTCAGGTCCCAGCCCTGGAGCCCCTGGGCACACGCTTTGTCCCTTTTCCCTGGGAAAGAAAACTCACAGGACCAGGTTCCTGATGTCAGTTTGTAGGGCTCCCTTGGGTCTATCAGGGCAGCACAAGTTTGAGGTGGGGACAACTTTGGTCTGGGGTCCATCCTTCGATATAAGGATTTTTTGATGTCAGGTCCTGGGCCAGGGGCCTGTGGGCACATGCTTTGTCCCTTTTCCCTGGGAAAGAAAACTCACAGGTCCAGGTTCCTGATGTCAGTTTGTAGGGCTCTCTTGGATCTATCAGGGCAGCACAAGTTTGAGGTGGGGACAACTTTGGTCTGGGGTCCATCCTTCGATATAAGGATTTTTTGCAGTCAGGTCCTGGGCCAGGGGCCTGTGGGCACATGCTTTGTCCCTTTACCCTGGGAAAGAAAACTCACAGGTCCAGGTTCCTGATGTCAGTTTGTAGGGCTCTCTTGGATCTATCAGGGCAGCACTAGTTTGAGTTGGGGACAACTTTGGTCTGGGGTCCATCCTTCGATATAAGGATTTTTTGCAGTCAGGTCCTGGGCCAGGACCAGGGACCTATGGGCACATCCTTTGGCCATTTTCCCTGGGAAAGAAAACTCACAGGTCCAGGTTCCTGATGTCAGTTTGTAGGGCTTCCTTGGGTCTATCAGGGCAGCACAAGTTTGAGGTGGGGACAATTTTGGTCTGGGGTCCGCCTTCGATATAAGAATTTTTTGCAGTCAGGTCCTGGGCCAGGGGCCCCTGGGCACATGCTTTGTCCCTTTTCCCTGGGAAAGAAAACTCACAGGTCCAGGTTCCTGATGTCAGTTTGTAGGGCTCCCTTGGGTCTATCAGGGCAGCACAAGTTTGAGGTTAGGGACGACTTTGGTCTGGGGTCCATCCTTCGATATAAGGATTTTTTGATGTCAGGTTCTGGGCCAGGGGCCCCTGGGCACATCCTTTGTCCCTTTTCCCTGGGAAAGAAAACTCACAGGTCCAGGTTCCTGATGTCAGTTTGTAGGGCTCCCTTGGGTCTATCAGGGCAGCACAAGTTTGAGGTGGGGACAACCTTTGTTTGGGGTCCATCCTTCGATATAAGGATTTTTTGCAGTCAGGTCCTGGGCCAGGGCCAGGGACTCATGGGCACATCCTTTGGCCATTTTCCCTGGGAAAGAAAACTCACAGGTCCAGGTTCCTGATGTCAGTTTGTAGGGCTCCCTTGGGTCTATCAGGGCAGCACAAGTTTGAGATGGGGACAATTTTGGTCTGGGGTCCAATCTTCGATATAAGGATTTTTTGCAGTCAGGCCCCGGGCCAGTGGCCCCTGGGCACATCCTTTGGCCATTTTCCCTGGGAAAGAAAACTCACAGGACCAGGTTCCTGATGTCAGTTTGTAGGGCTCCCTTGGGTCAGTCAGGGCAGCACAAGTTTGAGGTGGGGACAACTTTGGTCTGGGGTCCATCCTTCGATATAAGGATTTTTTGATGTCAGGTCCTGGGCCGGGGGCCCCTGGGCACATCCTTTGTCCCTTTACCCTGTGAAAGAAAACTCACAGGTCCAGGTTCCTGATATCAGTTTGTAGGGCTTCCTTGGGTCTATCATGGCAGCACAAGTTTGATGTGGGGACAATTTTGGTCTGGGGTCCATTCTTCGATATAAGGATTTTTTGCAGTCAGGCCAGAGCCCATGGCCAGGGGCCCCTGGGCACACGCTTTGTCCCTTTTCCCTGGGAAAGAAAACTCACAGGTCCAGGTTCCTGATGACAGTTTGTAGGGCTCCCTGGGGTCTATCAGGGCAGCACAAGTTTGAGGTGGGGACAACTTTGGTCTGGGTTCCAGCTTCTATATAAGGATTTTTTGCAGTCAGGTCCTGGGCCAGGGGCCCCTGGGCACATCCTTTGTCTTTTTTCCCTGGGAAAGAAAACTCACAGGTCCAGGTTCCTGATGTCAGTTTGTAGGGCTCCCTTGGGTCTATCAGGGCAGCACAAGTTTGAGGTGGGGACAACTTTGGTCTGGGGTCCATCCTACGATATAAGGATTTTTTGCAGTCAGGTCCCAGCCCAGGGGCCCCTGGGCACATCCTTTGTCCATTTTCCCTGGGAAAGAAAACTCACAAGACCAGGTTCCTGATGTCACTTTGTAGGGCTCCCTTGGTTCTATCAGGGCAGCACAAGTTTGAGGTGGGGTCAACTTTGGTCTGGGGTCCATCCTTCGATATAAGGATTTTTTGCAGTCAGATTCTGGGCCAGGGCCAGGGAACCCCTGGGCACATGCTTTGTCCCTTTTCCCTGGGAAAGAAAACTCACAGGTCCAGGTTCCTGCTGTCAGTTTGTAGGGCTCCCTTGGGTCTATCAGGGCAGCACAAGTTTGAGGTGGGGACAACTTTGGTTTGGGGTCCATCCTTTGATATAAGGATTTTTTGCAGTCAGGTCCCAGCCCAGGGGCCCCCTGGGCACATCCTTTGGCCATTTTTCCCTGGGAAAGAAAACTCACAGGTCCAGGTTCCTGATGTCAGTTTGTAGGGCTCGCTTGGGTCTATCAGGGCAGCACAAGTTTGAGGTGGGGACAACTTTGGTCTGGGGTCCATCCTTCGATATAAGGATTTTTTGCAGTCAGGTCCTGGGCCAGGGGCCTGTGGGCACATGCTTTGTCCCTTTTCCCTGGGAAAGAAAACTCACAGGTCCAGGTTCCTGATGTCAGTTTGTAGGTCTCTCTTGGATCTATCAGGGCAGCACAAGTTTGAGGTGGGGACAACTTTGGTCTGGGGTCCATCCTTCGATATAAGGATTTTTTGCAGTCAGGTCCTGGGCCAGGACCAGGGACCTATGGGCACATCCTTTGGCCATTTTCCCTGGGAAAGAAAACTCACAGGTCCAGGTTCCTGATGTCAGTTTGTAGGGCTCCCTTGGGTCTATCAGGGCAGCACAAGTTTGAGATGGGGACAATTTTGGTCTGGGGTCCATTCTACGATATATGGATTTTTTGCAGTCAGGCCACAGCCCTGGAGCCCCTGGGCACACGCTTTGTCCCTTTTCCCTGGGAAAGAAAACTCACAGGTCCAGGTTCCTGATATCAGTTTGTAGGGCTCCCTTGGGTCTATCAGGGCAGCACAAGTTTGAGGTGGGGACAACTTTGGTTTGGGGTCCATCCTTCGATATAAGGATTTTTTGCAGTCAGGTTCTGGGCCAGGGCCAGGGACTCATGGGCACATCCTTTGGCCATTTTCCCTGGGAAAGAAAACTCACAGGTCCAGGTTCCTGATGTCAGTTTGTAGGGCTCCCTTGGGTCTATCAGGGCACCACAAGTTTGAGATGGGGACAATTTTGGTCTGGGGTCCAATCTTCGATATAAGGATTTTTTGCAGTCAGGCCCCGGGCCAGTGGCCCCTGGGCACATCCTTTGGCCATTTTCCCTGGGAAAGAAAACTCACAGGACCAGGTTCCTGATGTCAGTTTGTAGGGCTCCCTTGGGTCAATCAGGGCAGCACAAGTTTGAGGTGGGGACAACTTTGGTCTGGGGTCCATCCTTCGATATAAGGATTTTTTGATGTCAGGTCCTGGGCCGGGGGCCCCTGGGCACATCCTTTGTCCCTTTACCCTGTGAAAGAAAACTCACAGGTCCAGGTTCCTGATATCAGTTTGTAGGGCTTCCTTGGGTCTATCAGGGCAGCACAAGTTTGATGTGGGGACAATTTTGGTCTGGGGTCCATTCTTCGATATAAGGATTTTTTGCAGTCAGGCCAGAGCCCATGGCCAGGGGCCCCTGGGCACACGCTTTGTCCCTTTTCCCTGGGAAAGAAAACTCACAGGTCCAGGTTCCTGATGACAGTTTGTAGGGCTCCCTTGGGTCTATCAGGGCTGCACAAGTTTGAGGTGGGGACAACTTTGGTCTGGGTTCCAGCTTCTATATAAGGATTTTTTGCAGTCAGGTCCTGGGCCAGGGGCCCCTGGGCACATCCTTTGTCTTTTTTCCCTGGGAAAGAAAACTCACAGGTCCAGGTTCCTGATGTCAGTTTGTAGGGCTCCCTTGGGTCTATCAGGGCAGCACAAGTTTGAGATGGGGACAATTTTGGTCTGGGGTCCATTCTTCGATATAAGGATTTTTTGCAGTCAGGTCCCAGCCCTGGAGCCCCTGGGCACACGCTTTGTCCCTTTTCCCTGGGAAAGAAAACTCACAGGTCCAGGTTCCTGATGTCACTTTGTAGGGCTCCCTTGGGTCTATCAGGGCAGCACAAGTTTGAGGTGGGGACAACTTTGGTCTGGGGTCCATCCTTCGATATAAGGAGTTTTTGCAGTCAGGTCCTGGGCCAGGGGCCCCTGGGCACATGCTTTGTCCCTTTTCCCTGGGAAAGAAAACTCACAGGTCCAGGTTCCTGATGTCAGTTTGTAGGGCTCCCTTGGGTCTATCAGGGCAGCACAAGTTTGAGGTGGGGACAACTTTGGTCTGGGGTCCATCCTACGATATAAGGATTTTTTGCAGTCAGGTCCATGCCCAGGGGCCCCTGGGCACATCCTTTGTCCATTTTCCCTGGGAAAGAAAACTCACAAGACCAGGTTCCTGATGTCACTTTGTAGGGCTCCCTTGGTTCTATCAGGACAGCACAAGTTTGAGGTGGGGACAACTTTGGTCTGGGGTCCATCCTTCGATATAAGGATTTTTTGCAGTCAGATTCTGGGCCAGGGCCAGGGAACCCCTGGGCACATGCTTTGTCCCTTTTCCCTGGGAAAGAAAACTCACAGGTCCAGGTTCCTGCTGTCAGTTTGTAGGGCTCCCTTGGGTCTATCAGGGCAGCACAAGTTTGAGATGGGGACAATTTTGGTCTGGGGTCCATTCTTCGATATAAGGATTTTTTGCAGTCAGGTCCCAGCCCTGGAGCCCCTGGGCACACGCTTTGTCCCTTTTCCCTGGGAAAGAAAACTCACAGGACCAGGTTCCTGATGTCAGTTTGTAGGGCTCCCTTGGGTCTATCAGGGCAGCACAAGTTTGAGGTGGGGACAACTTTGGTCTGGGGTCCATCCTTCGATATAAGGATTTTTTGATGTCAGGTCCTGGGCCAGGGGCCTGTGGGCACATGCTTTGTCCCTTTTCCCTGGGAAAGAAAACTCACAGGTCCAGGTTCCTGATGTCAGTTTGTAGGGCTCTCTTGGATCTATCAGGGCAGCACAAGTTTGAGGTGGGGACAACTTTGGTCTGGGGTCCATCCTTCGATATAAGGAGTTTTTGCAGTCAGGTCCTGGGCCAGGGGCCTGTGGGCACATGCTTTGTCCCTTTACCCTGGGAAAGAAAACTCACAGGTCCAGGTTCCTGATGTCAGTTTGTAGGGCTCTCTTGGATCTATCAGGGCAGCACTAGTTTGAGTTGGGGACAACTTTGGTCTGGGGTCCATCCTTCGATATAAGGATTTTTTGCAGTCAGGTCCTGGGCCAGGACCAGGGACCTATGGGCACATCCTTTGGCCATTTTCCCTGGGAAAGAAAACTCACAGGTCCAGGTTCCTGATGTCAGTTTGTAGGGCTTCCTTGGGTCTATCAGGGCAGCACAAGTTTGAGGTGGGGACAATTTTGGTCTGGGGTCCACCTTCGATATAAGAATTTTTTGCAGTCAGGTCCTGGGCCAGGGGCCCCTGGGCACATGCTTTGTCCCTTTTCCCTGGGAAAGAAAACTCACAGGTCCAGGTTCCTGATGTCAGTTTGTAGGGCTCCCTTGGGTCTATCAGGGCAGCACAAGTTTGAGGTTAGGGACGACTTTGGTCTGGGGTCCATCCTTCGATATAAGGATTTTTTGATGTCAGGTTCTGGGCCAGGGGCCCCTGGGCACATCCTTTGTCCCTTTTCCCTGGGAAAGAAAACTCACAGGTCCAGGTTCCTGATGTCAGTTTGTAGGGCTCCCTTGGGTCTATCAGGGCAGCACAAGTTTGAGGTGGGGACAACCTTTGTTTGGGGTCCATCCTTCGATATAAGGATTTTTTGCAGTCAGATTCTGGGCCAGGGCCAGGGACTCATGGGCACATCCTTTGGCCATTTTCCCTGGGAAAGAAAACTCACAGGTCCAGGTTCCTGATGTCAGTTTGTAGGGCTCCCTTGGGTCTATCAGGGCAGCACAAGTTTGAGATGGGGACAATTTTGGTCTGGGGTCCAATCTTCGATATAAGGATTTTTTGCAGTCAGGCCCCGGGCCAGTGGCCCCTGGGCACACCCTTTGGCCATTTTCCCTGGGAAAGAAAACTCACAGGACCAGGTTCCTGATGTCAGTTTGTAGGGCTCCCTTGGGTCAGTCAGGGCAGCACAAGTTTGAGGTGGGGACAACTTTGGTCTGGGGTCCATCCTTCGATATAAGGATTTTTTGATGTCAGGTCCTGGGCCGGGGGCCCCTGGGCACATCCTTTGTCCCTTTACCCTGTGAAAGAAAACTCACAGGTCCAGGTTCCTGATATCAGTTTGTAGGGCTTCCTTGGGTCTATCAGGGCAGCACAAGTTTGATGTGGGGACAATTTTGGTCTGGGGTCCATTCTTCGATATAAGGATTTTTTGCAGTCAGGCCAGAGCCCATGGCCAGGGGCCCCTGGGCACACGCTTTGTCCCTTTTCCCTGGGAAAGAAAACTCACAGGTCCAGGTTCCTGATGACAGTTTGTAGGGCTCCCTTGGGTCTATCAGGGCAGCACAAGTTTGAGGTGGGGACAACTTTGGTCTGGGTTCCAGCTTCGATATAAGGATTTTTTGCAGTCAGGTCCTGGGCCAGGGGCCCCTGGGCACATGCTTTGTCCTTTTTCCCTGGGAAAGAAAACTCACAGGTCCAGGTTCCTGATGTCAGTTTGTAGGGCTCCCTTGGGTCTATCAGGGCAGCACAAGTTTGAGGTGGGGACAACTTTGGTCTGGGGTCCATCCTAAGATAGAAGGATTTTTTGCAGTCAGGTCCCAGCCCAGGGGCCCCTGGGCACATCCTTTGTCCATTTTCCCTGGGAAAGAAAACTCACAAGACCAGGTTCCTGATGTCACTTTGTAGGGCTCCCTTGGTTCTATCAGGGCAGCACAAGTTTGAGGTGGGGACAACTTTGGTCTGGGGTCCATCCTTCGATATAAGGATTTTTTGCAGTCAGATTCTGGGCCAGGGCCAGGGACCCCTGGGCACATGCTTTGTCCCTTTTCCCTGGGAAAGAAAACTCACAGGTCCAGGTTCCTGCTGTCAGTTTGTAGGGCTCCCTTGGGTCTATCAGGGCAGCACAAGTTTGAGGTGGGGACAACTTTGGTTTGGGGTCCATCCTTTGATATAAGGATTTTTTGCAGTCAGGTCCCAGCCCAGGGGCCCCTGGGCACATCCTTTGGCCATTTTTCCCTGGGAAAGAAAACTCACAGGTCCAGGTTCCTGATGTCAGTTTGTAGGGCTCGCTTGGGTCTATCAGGGCAGCACAAGTTTGAGGTGGGGACAACTTTGGTCTGGGGTCCATCCTTCGATATAAGGATTTTTTGCAGTCAGGTCCTGGGCCAGGGGCCTGTGGGCACATGCTTTGTCCCTTTTCCCTGGGAAAGAAAACTCACAGGTCCAGGTTCCTGATGTCAGTTTGTAGGGCTCTCTTGGATCTATCAGGGCAGCACAAGTTTGAGGTGGGGACAATTTTGGTCTGGGGTCCATCCTTCGATATAAGGATTTTTTGCAGTCAGGTCCTGGGGCAGGACCAGGGACCTATGGGCACATCCTTTGGCCATTTTCCCTGGGAAAGAAAACTCACAGGTCCAGGTTCCTGATGTCAGTTTGTAGGGCTCCCTTGGGTCTATCAGGGCTGCACAAGTTTGAGGTGGGGACAACTTTGGTCTGGGTTCCAGCTTCGATATAAGGATTTTTTGCAGTCAGGTCCTGGGCCAGTGGCCCCTGGGCACATCCTTTGTCTTTTTTCCCTGGGAAAGAAAACTAACAGGTCCAGGTTCCTGATGTCAGTTTGTAGGGCTCCCTTGGGTCTATCAGGGCAGCACAAGTTTGAGATGGGGACAATTTTGGTCTGGGGTCCATTCTTCGATATAAGGATTTTTTGCAGTCAGGTCCCAGCCCTGGAGCCCCTGGGCACACGCTTTGTCCCTTTTCCCTGGGAAAGAAAACTCACAGGTCCAGGTTCCTGATGTCACTTTGTAGGGCTCCCTTGGGTCTATCAGGGCAGCACAAGTTTGAGGTGGGGACAACTTTGGTCTGGGGTCCATCCTTCGATATAAGGAGTTTTTGCAGTCAGGTCCTGGGCCAGGGGCCTGTGGGCACATGCTTTGTCCCTTTTCCCTGGGAAAGAAAACTCACAGGTCCAGGTTCCTGATGTCAGTTTGTAGGGCTCCCTTGGGTCTATCAGGGCAGCACAAGTTTGAGGTGGGGACAACTTTGGTCTGGGGTCCATCCTTCGATATAAGGATTTTTTGATGTCAGGTTCTGGGCCAGGGGCCCCTGGGCACATCCTTTGTCCCTTTTCCCTGGGAAAGAAAACTCACAGGTCCAGGTTCCTGATGTCAGTTTGTAGGGCTCCCTTGGGTCTATCAGGGCAGCACAAGTTTGAGGTGGGGACAACCTTTGTTTGGGGTCCATCCTTCGATATAAGGATTTTTTGCAGTCAGGTCCTGGGCCAGGGCCAGGGACTCATGGGCACATCCTTTGGCCATTTTCCCTGGGAAAGAAAACTCACAGGTCCAGGTTCCTGATGTCAGTTTGTAGGGCTCCCTTGGGTCTATCAGGGCAGCACAAGTTTGAGATGGGGACAATTTTGGTCTGGGGTCCAATCTTCGATATAAGGATTTTTTGCAGTCAGGCCCCGGGCCAGTGGCCCCTGGGCACATCCTTTGGCCATTTTCCCTGGGAAAGAAAACTCACAGGACCAGGTTCCTGATGTCAGTTTGTAGGGCTCCCTTGGGTCAGTCAGGGCAGCACAAGTTTGAGGTGGGGACAACTTTGGTCTGGGGTCCATCCTTCGATATAAGGATTTTTTGATGTCAGGTCCTGGGCCGGGGGCCCCTGGGCACATCCTTTGTCCCTTTACCCTGTGAAAGAAAACTCACAGGTCCAGGTTCCTGATATCAGTTTGTAGGGCTTCCTTGGGTCTATCAGGGCAGCACAAGTTTGATGTGGGGACAATTTTGGTCTGGGGTCCATTCTTCGATATAAGGATTTTTTGCAGTCAGGCCAGAGCCCATGGCCAGGGGCCCCTGGGCACACGCTTTGTCCCTTTTCCCTGGGAAAGAAAACTCACAGGTCCAGGTTCCTGATGACAGTTTGTAGGGCTCCCTTGGGTCTATCAGGGCAGCACAAGTTTGAGGTGGGGACAACTTTGGTCTGGGTTCCAGCTTCGATATAAGGATTTTTTGCAGTCAGGTCCTGGGCCAGGGGCCCCTGGGCACATCCTTTGTCTTTTTTCCCTGGGAAAGAAAACTCACAGGTCCAGGTTCCTGATGTCAGTTTGTAGGGCTCCCTTGGGTCTATCAGGGCAGCACAAGTTTGAGGTGGGGACAACTTTGGTCTGGGGTCCATCCTAAGATATAAGGATTTTTTGCAGTCAGGTCCCAGCCCAGGGGCCCCTGGGCACATCCTTTGTCCATTTTCCCTGGGAAAGAAAACTCACAACACCAGGTTCCTGATGTCACTTTGTAGGGCTCCCTTGGTTCTATCAGGGCAGCACAAGTTTGAGGTGGGGACAACTTTGGTCTGGGGTCCATCCTTCGATATAAGGATTTTTTGCAGTCAGATTCTGGGCCAGGGCCAGGGACCCCTGGGCACATGCTTTGTCCCTTTTCCCTGGGAAAGAAAACTCACAGGTCCAGGTTCCTGCTGTCAGTTTGTAGGGCTCCCTTGGGTCTATCAGGGCAGCACAAGTTTGAGGTGGGGACAACTTTGGTTTGGGGTCCATCCTTTGATATAAGGATTTTTTGCAGTCAGGTCCCAGCCCAGGGGCCCCTGGGCACATCCTTTGGCCATTTTTCCCTGGGAAAGAAAACTCACAGGTCCAGGTTCCTGATGTCAGTTTGTAGGGCTCGCTTGGGTCTATCAGGGCAGCACAAGTTTGAGGTGGGGACAACTTTGGTCTGGGGTCCATCCTTCGATATAAGGATTTTTTGCAGTCAGGTCCTGGGCCAGGGGCCTGTGGGCACATGCTTTGTCCCTTTTCCCTGGGAAAGAAAACTCACAGGTCCAGGTTCCTGATGTCAGTTTGTAGGGCTCTCTTGGATCTATCAGGGCAGCACAAGTTTGAGGTGGGGACAATTTTGGTCTGGGGTCCATCCTTCGATATAAGGATTTTTTGCAGTCAGGTCCTGGGGCAGGACCAGGGACCTATGGGCACATCCTTTGGCCATTTTCCCTGGGAAAGAAAACTCACAGGTCCAGGTTCCTGATGTCAGTTTGTAGGGCTCCCTTGGGTCTATCAGGGCTGCACAAGTTTGAGGTGGGGACAACTTTGGTCTGGGTTCCAGCTTCGATATAAGGATTTTTTGCAGTCAGGTCCTGGGCCAGGGGCCCCTGGGCACATCCTTTGTCTTTTTTCCCTGGGAAAGAAAACTCACAGGTCCAGGTTCCTGATGTCAGTTTGTAGGGCTCCCTTGGGTCTATCAGGGCAGCACAAGTTTGAGATGGGGACAATTTTGGTCTGGGGTCCATTCTTCGATATAAGGATTTTTTGCAGTCAGGTCCCAGCCCTGGAGCCCCTGGGCACACGCTTTGTCCCTTTTCCCTGGGAAAGAAAACTCACAGGTCCAGGTTCCTGATGTCACTTTGTAGGGCTCCCTTGGGTCTATCAGGGCAGCACAAGTTTGAGGTGGGGACAACTTTGGTCTGGGGTCCATCCTTCGATATAAGGAGTTTTTGCAGTCAGGTCCTGGGCCAGGGGCCTGTGGGCACATGCTTTGTCCCTTTTCCCTGGGAAAGAAAACTCACAGGTCCAGGTTCCTGATGTCAGTTTGTAGGGCTCCCTTGGGTCTATCAGGGCAGCACAAGTTTGAGGTGGGGACAACTTTGGTCTGGGGTCCATCCTTCGATATAAGGATTTTTTGCAGTCAGATTCTGGGCCAGGGCCAGGGAACCCCTGGGCACATGCTTTGTCCCTTTTCCCTGGGAAAGAAACTCACAGGTCCAGGTTCCTGCTGTCAGTTTGTAGGGCTCCCTTGGGTCTATCAGGGCAGCACAAGTTTGAGGTGGGGACAACTTTGGTTTGGGGTCCATCCTTTGATATAAGGATTTTTTGCAGTCAGGTCCCAGCCCAGGGGCCCCTGGGCACATACTTTGGCCATTTTTCCCTGGGAAAGAAAACTCACAGGTCCAGGTTCCTGATGTCAGTTTGTAGGGCTCCCTTGGGTCTATCAGGGCAGCACAAGTTTGAGGTGGGGACAACTTTGGTCTGGGGTCCATCCTTCGATATAAGGATTTTTTGCAGTCAGGTCCTGGGCCAGGGGCCTGTGGGCACATGCTTTGTCCCTTTTCCCTGGGAAAGAAAACTCACAGGTCCAGGTTCCTGATATCAGTTTGTAGGGCTCCCTTGGGTCTATCAGGGCAGCACAAGTTTGAGGTGGGGACAACTTTGGTCTGGGGTCCATCCTTCGATATAAGGATTTTTTGATGTCAGGTCTTGGGCCAGGGGCCCTTGGGCACATCCTTTGGCCATTTTCCCTGGGAAAGAAAACTCACAGGTCCAGGTTCCTGATGTCAGTTTGTAGGGCTCCCTTGGGTCTATCAGGGCAGCACAAGTTTGAGATGGGGACAATTTTGGTCTGGGGTCCATTCCTCGATATAAGGATTTTTTGCAGTCAGGTCCCAGCCCTGGAGCCCCTGGGCACACGCTTTGTCCCTTTTCCCTGGGAAAGAAAACTCACAGGACCAGGTTCCTGATGTCAGTTTGTAGGGCTCCCTTGGGTCTATCAGGGCAGCACAAGTTTGAGGTGGGGACAACTTTGGTCTGGGGTCCATCCTTCGATATAAGGATTTTTTGATGTCAGGTCCTGGGCCAGGGGCCTGTGGGCACATGCTTTGTCCCTTTTCCCTGGGAAAGAAAACTCACAGGTCCAGGTTCCTGATGTCAGTTTGTAGGGCTCTCTTGGATCTATCAGGGCAGCACAAGTTTGAGGTGGGGACAACTTTGGTCTGGGGTCCATCCTTCGATATAAGGATTTTTTGCAGTCAGGTCCTGGGCCAGGGGCCTGTGGGCACATGCTTTGTCCCTTTACCCTGGGAAAGAAAACTCACAGGTCCAGGTTCCTGATGTCAGTTTGTAGGGCTCTCTTGGATCTATCAGGGCAGCACTAGTTTGAGTTGGGGACAACTTTGGTCTGGGGTCCATCCTTCGATATAAGGATTTTTTGCAGTCAGGTCCTGGGGCAGGACCAGGGACCTATGGGCACATCCTTTGGCCATTTTCCCTGGGAAAGAAAACTCACAGGTCCAGGTTCCTGATGTCAGTTTGTAGGGCTTCCTTGGGTCTATCAGGGCAGCACAAGTTTGAGGTGGGGACAATTTTGGTCTGGGGTCCACCTTCGATATAAGGATTTTTTGCAGTCAGGTCCTGGGCCAGGGGCCCCTGGGCACATGCTTTGTCCCTTTTCCCTGGGAAAGAAAACTCACAGGTCCAGGTTCCTGATGTCAGTTTGTAGGGCTCCCTTGGGTCTATCAGGGCAGCACAAGTTTGAGGTTAGGGACGACTTTGGTCTGGGGTCCATCCTTCGATATAAGGATTTTTTGATGTCAGGTTCTGGGCCAGGGGCCCCTGGGCACATCCTTTGTCCCTTTTCCCTGGGAAAGAAAACTCACAGGTCCAGGTTCCTGATGTCAGTTTGTAGGGCTCCCTTGGGTCTATCAGGGCAGCACAAGTTTGAGGTGGGGACAACCTTTGTTTGGGGTCCATCCTTCGATATAAGGATTTTTTGCAGTCAGGTCCTGGGCCAGGGCCAGGGACTCATGGGCACATCCTTTGGCCATTTTCCCTGGGAAAGAAAACTCACAGGTCCAGGTTCCTGATGTCAGTTTGTAGGGCTCCCTTGGGTCTATCAGGGCAGCACAAGTTTGAGATGGGGACAATTTTGGTCTGGGGTCCAATCTTCGATATAAGGATTTTTTGCAGTCAGGCCCCGGGCCAGTGGCCCCTGGGCACATCCTTTGGCCATTTTCCCTGGGAAAGAAAACTCACAGGACCAGGTTCCTGATGTCAGTTTGTAGGGCTCCCTTGGGTCAGTCAGGGCAGCACAAGTTTGAGGTGGGGACAACTTTGGTCTGGGGTCCATCCTTCGATATAAGGATTTTTTGATGTCAGGTCCTGGGCCGGGGGCCCCTGGGCACATCCTTTGTCCCTTTACCCTGTGAAAGAAAACTCACAGGTCCAGGTTCCTGATATCAGTTTGTAGGGCTCCCTTGGTTCTATCAGGGCAGCACAAGTTTGAGGTGGGGACAACTTTGGTCTGGGGTCCATCCTTCGATATAAGGATTTTTTGCAGTCAGATTCTGGGCCAGGGCCAGGGACCCCTGGGCACATGCTTTGTCCCTTTTCCCTGGGAAAGAAAACTCACAGGTCCAGGTTCCTGCTGTCAGTTTGTAGGGCTCCCTTGGGTCTATCAGGGCAGCACAAGTTTGAGGTGGGGACAACTTTGGTTTGGGGTCCATCCTTTGATATAAGGATTTTTTGCAGTCAGGTCCCAGCCCAGGGGCCCCTGGGCACATCCTTTGGCCATTTTTCCCTGGGAAAGAAAACTCACAGGTCCAGGTTCCTGATGTCAGTTTGTAGGGCTCGCTTGGGTCTATCAGGGCAGCACAAGTTTGAGGTGGGGACAACTTTGGTCTGGGGTCCATCCTTCGATATAAGGATTTTTTGCAGTCAGGTCCTGGGCCAGGGGCCTGTGGGCACATGCTTTGTCCCTTTTCCCTGGGAAAGAAAACTCACAGGTCCAGGTTCCTGATGTCAGTTTGTAGGGCTCTCTTGGATCTATCAGGGCAGCACAAGTTTGAGGTGGGGACAATTTTGGTCTGGGGTCCATCCTTCGATATAAGGATTTTTTGCAGTCAGGTCCTGGGGCAGGACCAGGGACCTATGGGCACATCCTTTGGCCATTTTCCCTGGGAAAGAAAACTCACAGGTCCAGGTTCCTGATGTCAGTTTGTAGGGCTCCCTTGGGTCTATCAGGGCTGCACAAGTTTGAGGTGGGGACAACTTTGGTCTGGGTTCCAGCTTCGATATAAGGATTTTTTGCAGTCAGGTCCTGGGCCAGGGGCCCCTGGGCACATCCTTTGTCTTTTTTCCCTGGGAAAGAAAACTCACAGGTCCAGGTTCCTGATGTCAGTTTGTAGGGCTCCCTTGGGTCTATCAGGGCAGCACAAGTTTGAGATGGGGACAATTTTGGTCTGGGGTCCATTCTTCGATATAAGGATTTTTTGCAGTCAGGTCCCAGCCCTGGAGCCCCTGGGCACACGCTTTGTCCCTTTTCCCTGGGAAAGAAAACTCACAGGTCCAGGTTCCTGATGTCACTTTGTAGGGCTCCCTTGGGTCTATCAGGGCAGCACAAGTTTGAGGTGGGGACAACTTTGGTCTGGGGTCCATCCTTCGATATAAGGAGTTTTTGCAGTCAGGTCCTGGGCCAGGGGCCTGTGGGCACATGCTTTGTCCCTTTTCCCTGGGAAAGAAAACTCACAGGTCCAGGTTCCTGATGTCAGTTTGTAGGGCTCCCTTGGGTCTATCAGGGCAGCACAAGTTTGAGGTGGGGACAACTTTGGTCTGGGGTCCATCCTTCGATATAAGGATTTTTTGCAGTCAGATTCTGGGCCAGGGCCAGGGAACCCCTGGGCACATGCTTTGTCCCTTTTCCCTGGGAAAGAAAACTCACAGGTCCAGGTTCCTGCTGTCAGTTTGTAGGGCTCCCTTGGGTCTATCAGGGCAGCACAAGTTTGAGGTGGGGACAACTTTGGTTTGGGGTCCATCCTTTGATATAAGGATTTTTTGCAGTCAGGTCCCAGCCCAGGGGCCCCTGGGCACATACTTTGGCCATTTTTCCCTGGGAAAGAAAACTCACAGGTCCAGGTTCCTGATGTCAGTTTGTAGGGCTCCCTTGGGTCTATCAGGGCAGCACAAGTTTGAGGTGGGGACAACTTTGGTCTGGGGTCCATCCTTCGATATAAGGATTTTTTGCAGTCAGGTCCTGGGCCAGGGGCCTGTGGGCACATGCTTTGTCCCTTTTCCCTGGGAAAGAAAACTCACAGGTCCAGGTTCCTGATATCAGTTTGTAGGGCTCCCTTGGGTCTATCAGGGCAGCACAAGTTTGAGGTGGGGACAACTTTGGTCTGGGGTCCATCCTTCGATATAAGGATTTTTTGATGTCAGGTCTTGGGCCAGGGGCCCTTGGGCACATCCTTTGGCCATTTTCCCTGGGAAAGAAAACTCACAGGTCCAGGTTCCTGATGTCAGTTTGTAGGGCTCCCTTGGGTCTATCAGGGCAGCACAAGTTTGAGATGGGGACAATTTTGGTCTGGGGTCCATTCTTCGATATAAGGATTTTTTGCAGTCAGGTCCCAGCCCTGGAGCCCCTGGGCACACGCTTTGTCCCTTTTCCCTGGGAAAGAAAACTCACAGGACCAGGTTCCTGATGTCAGTTTGTAGGGCTCCCTTGGGTCTATCAGGGCAGCACAAGTTTGAGGTGGGGACAACTTTGGTCTGGGGTCCATCCTTCGATATAAGGATTTTTTGATGTCAGGTCCTGGGCCAGGGGCCTGTGGGCACATGCTTTGTCCCTTTTCCCTGGGAAAGAAAACTCACAGGTCCAGGTTCCTGATGTCAGTTTGTAGGGCTCTCTTGGATCTATCAGGGCAGCACAAGTTTGAGGTGGGGACAACTTTGGTCTGGGGTCCATCCTTCGATATAAGGATTTTTTGCAGTCAGGTCCTGGGCCAGGGGCCTGTGGGCACATGCTTTGTCCCTTTACCCTGGGAAAGAAAACTCACAGGTCCAGGTTCCTGATGTCAGTTTGTAGGGCTCTCTTGGATCTATCAGGGCAGCACTAGTTTGAGTTGGGGACAACTTTGGTCTGGGGTCCATCCTTCGATATAAGGATTTTTTGCAGTCAGGTCCTGGGGCAGGACCAGGGACCTATGGGCACATCCTTTGGCCATTTTCCCTGGGAAAGAAAACTCACAGGTCCAGGTTCCTGATGTCAGTTTGTAGGGCTTCCTTGGGTCTATCAGGGCAGCACAAGTTTGAGGTGGGGACAATTTTGGTCTGGGGTCCACCTTCGATATAAGGATTTTTTGCAGTCAGGTCCTGGGCCAGGGGCCCCTGGGCACATGCTTTGTCCCTTTTCCCTGGGAAAGAAAACTCACAGGTCCAGGTTCCTGATGTCAGTTTGTAGGGCTCCCTTGGGTCTATCAGGGCAGCACAAGTTTGAGGTTAGGGACGACTTTGGTCTGGGGTCCATCCTTCGATATAAGGATTTTTTGATGTCAGGTTCTGGGCCAGGGGCCCCTGGGCACATCCTTTGTCCCTTTTCCCTGGGAAAGAAAACTCACAGGTCCAGGTTCCTGATGTCAGTTTGTAGGGCTCCCTTGGGTCTATCAGGGCAGCACAAGTTTGAGGTGGGGACCACCTTTGTTTGGGGTCCATCCTTCGATATAAGGATTTTTTACAGTCAGGTCCTGGGCCAGGGCCAGGGACTCATGGGCACATCCTTTGGCCATTTTCCCTGGGAAAGAAAACTCACAGGTCCAGGTTCCTGATGTCAGTTTGTAGGGCTCCCTTGGGTCTATCAGGGCAGCACAAGTTTGAGATGGGGACAATTTTGGTCTGGGGTCCGATCTTCAATATAAGGATTTTTTGCAGTCAGGCCCCGGGCCAGTGGCCCCTGGGCACATCCTTTGGCCATTTTCCCTGGGAAAGAAAACTCACAGGACCAGGTTCCTGATGTCAGTTTGTAGGGCTCCCTTGGGTCAATCAGGGCAGCACAAGTTTGAGGTGGGGACAACTTTGGTCTGGGGTCCATCCTTCGATATAAGGATTTTTTGATGTCAGGTCCTGGGCCGGGGGCCCCTGGGCACATCCTTTGTCCCTTTACCCTGTGAAAGAAAACTCACAGGTCCAGGTTCCTGATATCAGTTTGTAGGGCTTCCTTGGGTCTATCAGGGCAGCACAAGTTTGATGTGGGGACAATTTTGGTCTGGGGTCCATTCTTCGATATAAGGATTTTTTGCAGTCAGGCCAGAGCCCATGGCCAGGGGCCCCTGGGCACACGCTTTGTCCCTTTTCCCTGGGAAAGAAAACTCACAGGTCCAGGTTCCTGATGACAGTTTGTAGGGCTCCCTTGGGTCTATCAGGGCAGCACAAGTTTGAGGTGGGGACAACTTTGGTCTGGGTTCCAGCTTCGATATAAGGATTTTTTGCAGTCAGGTCCTGGGCCAGGGGCCCCTGGGCACATGCTTTGTCCTTTTTCCCTGGGAAAGAAAACTCACAGGTCCAGGTTCCTGATGTCAGTTTGTAGGGCTCCCTTGGGTCTATCAGGGCAGCACAAGTTTGAGGTGGGGACAACTTTGGTCTGGGGTCCATCCTAAGATATAAGGATTTTTTGCAGTCAGGTCCCAGCCCAGGGGCCCCTGGGCACATCCTTTGTCCATTTTCCCTGGGAAAGAAAACTCACAAGACCAGGTTCCTGATGTCACTTTGTAGGGCTCCCTTGGTTCTATCAGGGCAGCACAAGTTTGAGGTGGGGACAACTTTGGTCTGGGGTCCATCCTTCGATATAAGGATTTTTTGCAGTCAGATTCTGGGCCAGGGCCAGGGACCCCTGGGCACATGCTTTGTCCCTTTTCCCTGGGAAAGAAAACTCACAGGTCCAGGTTCCTGCTGTCAGTTTGTAGGGCTCCCTTGGGTCTATCAGGGCAGCACAAGTTTGAGGTGGGGACAACTTTGGTTTGGGGTCCATCCTTTGATATAAGGATTTTTTGCAGTCAGGTCCCAGCCCAGGGGCCCCTGGGCACATCCTTTGGCCATTTTTCCCTGGGAAAGAAAACTCACAGGTCCAGGTTCCTGATGTCAGTTTGTAGGGCTCGCTTGGGTCTATCAGGGCAGCACAAGTTTGAGGTGGGGACAACTTTGGTCTGGGGTCCATCCTTCGATATAAGGATTTTTTGCAGTCAGGTCCTGGGCCAGGGGCCTGTGGGCACATGCTTTGTCCCTTTTCCCTGGGAAAGAAAACTCACAGGTCCAGGTTCCTGATGTCAGTTTGTAGGGCTCTCTTGGATCTATCAGGGCAGCACAAGTTTGAGGTGGGGACAATTTTGGTCTGGGGTCCATCCTTCGATATAAGGATTTTTTGCAGTCAGGTCCTGGGGCAGGACCAGGGACCTATGGGCACATCCTTTGGCCATTTTCCCTGGGAAAGAAAACTCACAGGTCCAGGTTCCTGATGTCAGTTTGTAGGGCTCCCTTGGGTCTATCAGGGCTGCACAAGTTTGAGGTGGGGACAACTTTGGTCTGGGTTCCAGCTTCGATATAAGGATTTTTTGCAGTCAGGTCCTGGGCCAGGGGCCCCTGGGCACATCCTTTGTCTTTTTTCCCTGGGAAAGAAAACTCACAGGTCCAGGTTCCTGATGTCAGTTTGTAGGGCTCCCTTGGGTCTATCAGGGCAGCACAAGTTTGAGATGGGGACAATTTTGGTCTGGGGTCCATTCTTCGATATAAGGATTTTTTGCAGTCAGGTCCCAGCCCTGGAGCCCCTGGGCACACGCTTTGTCCCTTTTCCCTGGGAAAGAAAACTCACAGGTCCAGGTTCCTGATGTCACTTTGTAGGGCTCCCTTGGGTCTATCAGGGCAGCACAAGTTTGAGGTGGGGACAACTTTGGTCTGGGGTCCATCCTTCGATATAAGGAGTTTTTGCAGTCAGGTCCTGGGCCAGGGGCCTGTGGGCACATGCTTTGTCCCTTTTCCCTGGGAAAGAAAACTCACAGGTCCAGGTTCCTGATGTCAGTTTGTAGGGCTCCCTTGGGTCTATCAGGGCAGCACAAGTTTGAGGTGGGGACAACTTTGGTCTGGGGTCCATCCTTCGATATAAGGATTTTTTGCAGTCAGATTCTGGGCCAGGGCCAGGGAACCCCTGGGCACATGCTTTGTCCCTTTTCCCTGGGAAAGAAAACTCACAGGTCCAGGTTCCTGCTGTCAGTTTGTAGGGCTCCCTTGGGTCTATCAGGGCAGCACAAGTTTGAGGTGGGGACAACTTTGGTTTGGGGTCCATCCTTTGATATAAGGATTTTTTGCAGTCAGGTCCCAGCCCAGGGGCCCCTGGGCACATACTTTGGCCATTTTTCCCTGGGAAAGAAAACTCACAGGTCCAGGTTCCTGATGTCAGTTTGTAGGGCTCCCTTGGGTCTATCAGGGCAGCACAAGTTTGAGGTGGGGACAACTTTGGTCTGGGGTCCATCCTTCGATATAAGGATTTTTTGCAGTCAGGTCCTGGGCCAGGGGCCTGTGGGCACATGCTTTGTCCCTTTTCCCTGGGAAAGAAAACTCACAGGTCCAGGTTCCTGATATCAGTTTGTAGGGCTCCCTTGGGTCTATCAGGGCAGCACAAGTTTGAGGTGGGGACAACTTTGGTCTGGGGTCCATCCTTCGATATAAGGATTTTTTGATGTCAGGTCTTGGGCCAGGGGCCCTTGGGCACATCCTTTGGCCATTTTCCCTGGGAAAGAAAACTCACAGGTCCAGGTTCCTGATGTCAGTTTGTAGGGCTCCCTTGGGTCTATCAGGGCAGCACAAGTTTGAGATGGGGACAATTTTGGTCTGGGGTCCATTCTTCGATATAAGGATTTTTTGCAGTCAGGTCCCAGCCCTGGAGCCCCTGGGCACACGCTTTGTCCCTTTTCCCTGGGAAAGAAAACTCACAGGACCAGGTTCCTGATGTCAGTTTGTAGGGCTCCCTTGGGTCTATCAGGGCAGCACAAGTTTGAGGTGGGGACAACTTTGGTCTGGGGTCCATCCTTCGATATAAGGATTTTTTGATGTCAGGTCCTGGGCCAGGGGCCTGTGGGCACATGCTTTGTCCCTTTTCCCTGGGAAAGAAAACTCACAGGTCCAGGTTCCTGATGTCAGTTTGTAGGGCTCTCTTGGATCTATCAGGGCAGCACAAGTTTGAGGTGGGGACAACTTTGGTCTGGGGTCCATCCTTCGATATAAGGATTTTTTGCAGTCAGGTCCTGGGCCAGGGGCCTGTGGGCACATGCTTTGTCCCTTTACCCTGGGAAAGAAAACTCACAGGTCCAGGTTCCTGATGTCAGTTTGTAGGGCTCTCTTGGATCTATCAGGGCAGCACTAGTTTGAGTTGGGGACAACTTTGGTCTGGGGTCCATCCTTCGATATAAGGATTTTTTGCAGTCAGGTCCTGGGGCAGGACCAGGGACCTATGGGCACATCCTTTGGCCATTTTCCCTGGGAAAGAAAACTCACAGGTCCAGGTTCCTGATGTCAGTTTGTAGGGCTTCCTTGGGTCTATCAGGGCAGCACAAGTTTGAGGTGGGGACAATTTTGGTCTGGGGTCCACCTTCGATATAAGGATTTTTTGCAGTCAGGTCCTGGGCCAGGGGCCCCTGGGCACATGCTTTGTCCCTTTTCCCTGGGAAAGAAAACTCACAGGTCCAGGTTCCTGATGTCAGTTTGTAGGGCTCCCTTGGGTCTATCAGGGCAGCACAAGTTTGAGGTTAGGGACGACTTTGGTCTGGGGTCCATCCTTCGATATAAGGATTTTTTGATGTCAGGTTCTGGGCCAGGGGCCCCTGGGCACATCCTTTGTCCCTTTTCCCTGGGAAAGAAAACTCACAGGTCCAGGTTCCTGATGTCAGTTTGTAGGGCTCCCTTGGGTCTATCAGGGCAGCACAAGTTTGAGGTGGGGACAACCTTTGTTTGGGGTCCATCCTTCGATATAAGGATTTTTTACAGTCAGGTCCTGGGCCAGGGCCAGGGACTCATGGGCACATCCTTTGGCCATTTTCCCTGGGAAAGAAAACTCACAGGTCCAGGTTCCTGATGTCAGTTTGTAGGGCTCCCTTGGGTCTATCAGGGCAGCACAAGTTTGAGATGGGGACAATTTTGGTCTGGGGTCCAATCTTCAATATAAGGATTTTTTGCAGTCAGGCCCCGGGCCAGTGGCCCCTGGGCACATCCTTTGGCCATTTTCCCTGGGAAAGAAAACTCACAGGACCAGGTTCCTGATGTCAGTTTGTAGGGCTCCCTTGGGTCAATCAGGGCAGCACAAGTTTGAGGTGGGGACAACTTTGGTCTGGGGTCCATCCTTCGATATAAGGATTTTTTGATGTCAGGTCCTGGGCCGGGGGCCCCTGGGCACATCCTTTGTCCCTTTACCCTGTGAAAGAAAACTCACAGGTCCAGGTTCCTGATATCAGTTTGTAGGGCTCCCTTGGTTCTATCAGGGCAGCACAAGTTTGAGGTGGGGACAACTTTGGTCTGGGGTCCATCCTTCGATATAAGGATTTTTTGCAGTCAGATTCTGGGCCAGGGCCAGGGACCCCTGGGCACATGCTTTGTCCCTTTTCCCTGGGAAAGAAAACTCACAGGTCCAGGTTCCTGCTGTCAGTTTGTAGGGCTCCCTTGGGTCTATCAGGGCAGCACAAGTTTGAGGTGGGGACAACTTTGGTTTGGGGTCCATCCTTTGATATAAGGATTTTTTGCAGTCAGGTCCCAGCCCAGGGGCCCCTGGGCACATCCTTTGGCCATTTTTCCCTGGGAAAGAAAACTCACAGGTCCAGGTTCCTGATGTCAGTTTGTAGGGCTCGCTTGGGTCTATCAGGGCAGCACAAGTTTGAGGTGGGGACAACTTTGGTCTGGGGTCCATCCTTCGATATAAGGATTTTTTGCAGTCAGGTCCTGGGCCAGGGGCCTGTGGGCACATGCTTTGTCCCTTTTCCCTGGGAAAGAAAACTCACAGGTCCAGGTTCCTGATGTCAGTTTGTAGGGCTCTCTTGGATCTATCAGGGCAGCACAAGTTTGAGGTGGGGACAATTTTGGTCTGGGGTCCATCCTTCGATATAAGGATTTTTTGCAGTCAGGTCCTGGGGCAGGACCAGGGACCTATGGGCACATCCTTTGGCCATTTTCCCTGGGAAAGAAAACTCACAGGTCCAGGTTCCTGATGTCAGTTTGTAGGGCTCCCTTGGGTCTATCAGGGCTGCACAAGTTTGAGGTGGGGACAACTTTGGTCTGGGTTCCAGCTTCGATATAAGGATTTTTTGCAGTCAGGTCCTGGGCCAGGGGCCCCTGGGCACATCCTTTGTCTTTTTTCCCTGGGAAAGAAAACTCACAGGTCCAGGTTCCTGATGTCAGTTTGTAGGGCTCCCTTGGGTCTATCAGGGCAGCACAAGTTTGAGATGGGGACAATTTTGGTCTGGGGTCCATTCTTCGATATAAGGATTTTTTGCAGTCAGGTCCCAGCCCTGGAGCCCCTGGGCACACGCTTTGTCCCTTTTCCCTGGGAAAGAAAACTCACAGGTCCAGGTTCCTGATGTCACTTTGTAGGGCTCCCTTGGGTCTATCAGGGCAGCACAAGTTTGAGGTGGGGACAACTTTGGTCTGGGGTCCATCCTTCGATATAAGGAGTTTTTGCAGTCAGGTCCTGGGCCAGGGGCCTGTGGGCACATGCTTTGTCCCTTTTCCCTGGGAAAGAAAACTCACAGGTCCAGGTTCCTGATGTCAGTTTGTAGGGCTCCCTTGGGTCTATCAGGGCAGCACAAGTTTGAGGTGGGGACAACTTTGGTCTGGGGTCCATCCTTCGATATAAGGATTTTTTGCAGTCAGATTCTGGGCCAGGGCCAGGGAACCCCTGGGCACATGCTTTGTCCCTTTTCCCTGGGAAAGAAAACTCACAGGTCCAGGTTCCTGCTGTCAGTTTGTAGGGCTCCCTTGGGTCTATCAGGGCAGCACAAGTTTGAGGTGGGGACAACTTTGGTTTGGGGTCCATCCTTTGATATAAGGATTTTTTGCAGTCAGGTCCCAGCCCAGGGGCCCCTGGGCACATACTTTGGCCATTTTTCCCTGGGAAAGAAAACTCACAGGTCCAGGTTCCTGATGTCAGTTTGTAGGGCTCCCTTGGGTCTATCAGGGCAGCACAAGTTTGAGGTGGGGACAACTTTGGTCTGGGGTCCATCCTTCGATATAAGGATTTTTTGCAGTCAGGTCCTGGGCCAGGGGCCTGTGGGCACATGCTTTGTCCCTTTTCCCTGGGAAAGAAAACTCACAGGTCCAGGTTCCTGATATCAGTTTGTAGGGCTCCCTTGGGTCTATCAGGGCAGCACAAGTTTGAGGTGGGGACAACTTTGGTCTGGGGTCCATCCTTCGATATAAGGATTTTTTGATGTCAGGTCTTGGGCCAGGGGCCCTTGGGCACATCCTTTGGCCATTTTCCCTGGGAAAGAAAACTCACAGGTCCAGGTTCCTGATGTCAGTTTGTAGGGCTCCCTTGGGTCTATCAGGGCAGCACAAGTTTGAGATGGGGACAATTTTGGTCTGGGGTCCATTCTTCGATATAAGGATTTTTTGCAGTCAGGTCCCAGCCCTGGAGCCCCTGGGCACACGCTTTGTCCCTTTTCCCTGGGAAAGAAAACTCACAGGACCAGGTTCCTGATGTCAGTTTGTAGGGCTCCCTTGGGTCTATCAGGGCAGCACAAGTTTGAGGTGGGGACAACTTTGGTCTGGGGTCCATCCTTCGATATAAGGATTTTTTGATGTCAGGTCCTGGGCCAGGGGCCTGTGGGCACATGCTTTGTCCCTTTTCCCTGGGAAAGAAAACTCACAGGTCCAGGTTCCTGATGTCAGTTTGTAGGGCTCTCTTGGATCTATCAGGGCAGCACAAGTTTGAGGTGGGGACAACTTTGGTCTGGGGTCCATCCTTCGATATAAGGATTTTTTGCAGTCAGGTCCTGGGCCAGGGGCCTGTGGGCACATGCTTTGTCCCTTTACCCTGGGAAAGAAAACTCACAGGTCCAGGTTCCTGATGTCAGTTTGTAGGGCTCTCTTGGATCTATCAGGGCAGCACTAGTTTGAGTTGGGGACAACTTTGGTCTGGGGTCCATCCTTCGATATAAGGATTTTTTGCAGTCAGGTCCTGGGGCAGGACCAGGGACCTATGGGCACATCCTTTGGCCATTTTCCCTGGGAAAGAAAACTCACAGGTCCAGGTTCCTGATGTCAGTTTGTAGGGCTTCCTTGGGTCTATCAGGGCAGCACAAGTTTGAGGTGGGGACAATTTTGGTCTGGGGTCCACCTTCGATATAAGGATTTTTTGCAGTCAGGTCCTGGGCCAGGGGCCCCTGGGCACATGCTTTGTCCCTTTTCCCTGGGAAAGAAAACTCACAGGTCCAGGTTCCTGATGTCAGTTTGTAGGGCTCCCTTGGGTCTATCAGGGCAGCACAAGTTTGAGGTTAGGGACGACTTTGGTCTGGGGTCCATCCTTCGATATAAGGATTTTTTGATGTCAGGTTCTGGGCCAGGGGCCCCTGGGCACATCCTTTGTCCCTTTTCCCTGGGAAAGAAAACTCACAGGTCCAGGTTCCTGATGTCAGTTTGTAGGGCTCCCTTGGGTCTATCAGGGCAGCACAAGTTTGAGGTGGGGACCACCTTTGTTTGGGGTCCATCCTTCGATATAAGGATTTTTTACAGTCAGGTCCTGGGCCAGGGCCAGGGACTCATGGGCACATCCTTTGGCCATTTTCCCTGGGAAAGAAAACTCACAGGTCCAGGTTCCTGATGTCAGTTTGTAGGGCTCCCTTGGGTCTATCAGGGCAGCACAAGTTTGAGATGGGGACAATTTTGGTCTGGGGTCCGATCTTCAATATAAGGATTTTTTGCAGTCAGGCCCCGGGCCAGTGGCCCCTGGGCACATCCTTTGGCCATTTTCCCTGGGAAAGAAAACTCACAGGACCAGGTTCCTGATGTCAGTTTGTAGGGCTCCCTTGGGTCAATCAGGGCAGCACAAGTTTGAGGTGGGGACAACTTTGGTCTGGGGTCCATCCTTCGATATAAGGATTTTTTGATGTCAGGTCCTGGGCCGGGGGCCCCTGGGCACATCCTTTGTCCCTTTACCCTGTGAAAGAAAACTCACAGGTCCAGGTTCCTGATATCAGTTTGTAGGGCTTCCTTGGGTCTATCAGGGCAGCACAAGTTTGATGTGGGGACAATTTTGGTCTGGGGTCCATTCTTCGATATAAGGATTTTTTGCAGTCAGGCCAGAGCCCATGGCCAGGGGCCCCTGGGCACACGCTTTGTCCCTTTTCCCTGGGAAAGAAAACTCACAGGTCCAGGTTCCTGATGACAGTTTGTAGGGCTCCCTTGGGTCTATCAGGGCAGCACAAGTTTGAGGTGGGGACAACTTTGGTCTGGGTTCCAGCTTCGATATAAGGATTTTTTGCAGTCAGGTCCTGGGCCAGGGGCCCCTGGGCACATGCTTTGTCCTTTTTCCCTGGGAAAGAAAACTCACAGGTCCAGGTTCCTGATGTCAGTTTGTAGGGCTCCCTTGGGTCTATCAGGGCAGCACAAGTTTGAGGTGGGGACAACTTTGGTCTGGGGTCCATCCTAAGATATAAGGATTTTTTGCAGTCAGGTCCCAGCCCAGGGGCCCCTGGGCACATCCTTTGTCCATTTTCCCTGGGAAAGAAAACTCACAAGACCAGGTTCCTGATGTCACTTTGTAGGGCTCCCTTGGTTCTATCAGGGCAGCACAAGTTTGAGGTGGGGACAACTTTGGTCTGGGGTCCATCCTTCGATATAAGGATTTTTTGCAGTCAGATTCTGGGCCAGGGCCAGGGACCCCTGGGCACATGCTTTGTCCCTTTTCCCTGGGAAAGAAAACTCACAGGTCCAGGTTCCTGCTGTCAGTTTGTAGGGCTCCCTTGGGTCTATCAGGGCAGCACAAGTTTGAGGTGGGGACAACTTTGGTTTGGGGTCCATCCTTTGATATAAGGATTTTTTGCAGTCAGGTCCCAGCCCAGGGGCCCCTGGGCACATCCTTTGGCCATTTTTCCCTGGGAAAGAAAACTCACAGGTCCAGGTTCCTGATGTCAGTTTGTAGGGCTCGCTTGGGTCTATCAGGGCAGCACAAGTTTGAGGTGGGGACAACTTTGGTCTGGGGTCCATCCTTCGATATAAGGATTTTTTGCAGTCAGGTCCTGGGCCAGGGGCCTGTGGGCACATGCTTTGTCCCTTTTCCCTGGGAAAGAAAACTCACAGGTCCAGGTTCCTGATGTCAGTTTGTAGGGCTCTCTTGGATCTATCAGGGCAGCACAAGTTTGAGGTGGGGACAATTTTGGTCTGGGGTCCATCC
Organism: Lonchura striata; assembly: GCF_050655825.1. Lineage (NCBI taxonomy): Eukaryota > Metazoa > Chordata > Aves > Passeriformes > Estrildidae > Lonchura > Lonchura striata. The sequence goes on along the minus strand of NC_140707.1, from coordinate 14,036,363 downwards.
TTCGATATAAGGATTTTTTGCAGTCAGGTCCTGGGGCAGGACCAGGGACCTATGGGCACATCCTTTGGCCATTTTCCCTGGGAAAGAAAACTCACAGGTCCAGGTTCCTGATGTCAGTTTGTAGGGCTCCCTTGGGTCTATCAGGGCTGCACAAGTTTGAGGTGGGGACAACTTTGGTCTGGGTTCCAGCTTCGATATAAGGATTTTTTGCAGTCAGGTCCTGGGCCAGGGGCCCCTGGGCACATCCTTTGTCTTTTTTCCCTGGGAAAGAAAACTCACAGGTCCAGGTTCCTGATGTCAGTTTGTAGGGCTCCCTTGGGTCTATCAGGGCAGCACAAGTTTGAGATGGGGACAATTTTGGTCTGGGGTCCATTCTTCGATATAAGGATTTTTTGCAGTCAGGTCCCAGCCCTGGAGCCCCTGGGCACACGCTTTGTCCCTTTTCCCTGGGAAAGAAAACTCACAGGTCCAGGTTCCTGATGTCACTTTGTAGGGCTCCCTTGGGTCTATCAGGGCAGCACAAGTTTGAGGTGGGGACAACTTTGGTCTGGGGTCCATCCTTCGATATAAGGAGTTTTTGCAGTCAGGTCCTGGGCCAGGGGCCTGTGGGCACATGCTTTGTCCCTTTTCCCTGGGAAAGAAAACTCACAGGTCCAGGTTCCTGATGTCAGTTTGTAGGGCTCCCTTGGGTCTATCAGGGCAGCACAAGTTTGAGGTGGGGACAACTTTGGTCTGGGGTCCATCCTTCGATATAAGGATTTTTTGCAGTCAGATTCTGGGCCAGGGCCAGGGAACCCCTGGGCACATGCTTTGTCCCTTTTCCCTGGGAAAGAAAACTCACAGGTCCAGGTTCCTGATGTCAGTTTGTAGGGCTCCCTTGGGTCTATCAGGGCAGCACAAGTTTGAGGTGGGGACAACTTTGGTTTGGGGTCCATCCTTTGATATAAGGATTTTTTGCAGTCAGGTCCCAGCCCAGGGGCCCCTGGGCACATACTTTGGCCATTTTTCCCTGGGAAAGAAAACTCACAGGTCCAGGTTCCTGATGTCAGTTTGTAGGGCTCCCTTGGGTCTATCAGGGCAGCACAAGTTTGAGGTGGGGACAACTTTGGTCTGGGGTCCATCCTTCGATATAAGGATTTTTTGCAGTCAGGTCCTGGGCCAGGGGCCTGTGGGCACATGCTTTGTCCCTTTTCCCTGGGAAAGAAAACTCACAGGTCCAGGTTCCTGATATCAGTTTGTAGGGCTCCCTTGGGTCTATCAGGGCAGCACAAGTTTGAGGTGGGGACAACTTTGGTCTGGGGTCCATCCTTCGATATAAGGATTTTTTGATGTCAGGTCTTGGGCCAGGGGCCCTTGGGCACATCCTTTGGCCATTTTCCCTGGGAAAGAAAACTCACAGGTCCAGGTTCCTGATGTCAGTTTGTAGGGCTCCCTTGGGTCTATCAGGGCAGCACAAGTTTGAGATGGGGACAATTTTGGTCTGGGGTCCATTCTTCGATATAAGGATTTTTTGCAGTCAGGTCCCAGCCCTGGAGCCCCTGGGCACACGCTTTGTCCCTTTTCCCTGGGAAAGAAAACTCACAGGACCAGGTTCCTGATGTCAGTTTGTAGGGCTCCCTTGGGTCTATCAGGGCAGCACAAGTTTGAGGTGGGGACAACTTTGGTCTGGGGTCCATCCTTCGATATAAGGATTTTTTGATGTCAGGTCCTGGGCCAGGGGCCTGTGGGCACATGCTTTGTCCCTTTTCCCTGGGAAAGAAAACTCACAGGTCCAGGTTCCTGATGTCAGTTTGTAGGGCTCTCTTGGATCTATCAGGGCAGCACAAGTTTGAGGTGGGGACAACTTTGGTCTGGGGTCCATCCTTCGATATAAGGATTTTTTGCAGTCAGGTCCTGGGCCAGGGGCCTGTGGGCACATGCTTTGTCCCTTTACCCTGGGAAAGAAAACTCACAGGTCCAGGTTCCTGATGTCAGTTTGTAGGGCTCTCTTGGATCTATCAGGGCAGCACTAGTTTGAGTTGGGGACAACTTTGGTCTGGGGTCCATCCTTCGATATAAGGATTTTTTGCAGTCAGGTCCTGGGGCAGGACCAGGGACCTATGGGCACATCCTTTGGCCATTTTCCCTGGGAAAGAAAACTCACAGGTCCAGGTTCCTGATGTCAGTTTGTAGGGCTTCCTTGGGTCTATCAGGGCAGCACAAGTTTGAGGTGGGGACAATTTTGGTCTGGGGTCCACCTTCGATATAAGGATTTTTTGCAGTCAGGTCCTGGGCCAGGGGCCCCTGGGCACATGCTTTGTCCCTTTTCCCTGGGAAAGAAAACTCACAGGTCCAGGTTCCTGATGTCAGTTTGTAGGGCTCCCTTGGGTCTATCAGGGCAGCACAAGTTTGAGGTTAGGGACGACTTTGGTCTGGGGTCCATCCTTCGATATAAGGATTTTTTGATGTCAGGTTCTGGGCCAGGGGCCCCTGGGCACATCCTTTGTCCCTTTTCCCTGGGAAAGAAAACTCACAGGTCCAGGTTCCTGATGTCAGTTTGTAGGGCTCCCTTGGGTCTATCAGGGCAGCACAAGTTTGAGGTGGGGACAACCTTTGTTTGGGGTCCATCCTTCGATATAAGGATTTTTTACAGTCAGGTCCTGGGCCAGGGCCAGGGACTCATGGGCACATCCTTTGGCCATTTTCCCTGGGAAAGAAAACTCACAGGTCCAGGTTCCTGATGTCAGTTTGTAGGGCTCCCTTGGGTCTATCAGGGCAGCACAAGTTTGAGATGGGGACAATTTTGGTCTGGGGTCCAATCTTCAATATAAGGATTTTTTGCAGTCAGGCCCCGGGCCAGTGGCCCCTGGGCACATCCTTTGGCCATTTTCCCTGTGAAAGAAAACTCACAGGTCCAGGTTCCTGATATCAGTTTGTAGGGCTTCCTTGGGTCTATCAGGGCAGCACAAGTTTGATGTGGGGACAATTTTGGTCTGGGGTCCATTCTTCGATATAAGGATTTTTTGCAGTCAGGCCAGAGCCCATGGCCAGGGGCCCCTGGGCACACGCTTTGTCCCTTTTCCCTGGGAAAGAAAACTCACAGGTCCAGGTTCCTGATGACAGTTTGTAGGGCTCCCTTGGGTCTATCAGGGCAGCACAAGTTTGAGGTGGGGACAACTTTGGTCTGGGTTCCAGCTTCGATATAAGGATTTTTTGCAGTCAGGTCCTGGGCCAGGGGCCCCTGGGCACATGCTTTGTCCTTTTTCCCTGGGAAAGAAAACTCACAGGTCCAGGTTCCTGATGTCAGTTTGTAGGGCTCCCTTGGGTCTATCAGGGCAGCACAAGTTTGAGGTGGGGACAACTTTGGTCTGGGGTCCATCCTAAGATATAAGGATTTTTTGCAGTCAGGTCCCAGCCCAGGGGCCCCTGGGCACATCCTTTGTCCATTTTCCCTGGGAAAGAAAACTCACAAGACCAGGTTCCTGATGTCACTTTGTAGGGCTCCCTTGGTTCTATCAGGGCAGCACAAGTTTGAGGTGGGGACAACTTTGGTCTGGGGTCCATCCTTCGATATAAGGATTTTTTGCAGTCAGATTCTGGGCCAGGGCCAGGGACCCCTGGGCACATGCTTTGTCCCTTTTCCCTGGGAAAGAAAACTCACAGGTCCAGGTTCCTGCTGTCAGTTTGTAGGGCTCCCTTGGGTCTATCAGGGCAGCACAAGTTTGAGGTGGGGACAACTTTGGTTTGGGGTCCATCCTTTGATATAAGGATTTTTTGCAGTCAGGTCCCAGCCCAGGGGCCCCTGGGCACATCCTTTGGCCATTTTTCCCTGGGAAAGAAAACTCACAGGTCCAGGTTCCTGATGTCAGTTTGTAGGGCTCCCTTGGGTCTATCAGGGCAGCACAAGTTTGAGGTGGGGACAAGTTTGGTCTGGGGTCCATCCTTCGATATAAGGATTTTTTGCAGTCAGGTCCTGGGCCAGGGGCCTGTGGGCACATGCTTTGTCCCTTTTCCCTGGGAAAGAAAACTCACAGGTCCAGGTTCCTGATGTCAGTTTGTAGGGCTCTCTTGGATCTATCAGGGCAGCACAAGTTTGAGGTGGGGACAATTTTGGTCTGGGGTCCATCCTTCGATATAAGGATTTTTTGCAGTCAGGTCCTGGGGCAGGACCAGGGACCTATGGGCACATCCTTTGGCCATTTTCCCTGGGAAAGAAAACTCACAGGTCCAGGTTCCTGATGTCAGTTTGTAGGGCTCCCTTGGGTCTATCAGGGCAGCACAAGTTTGAGATGGGGACAACTTTGGTCTGGTGTCCATTCTACGATATATGGATTTTTTGCAGTCAGGCCACAGCCCTGGAGCCCCTGGGCACACGCTTTGTCCCTTTTCCCTGGGAAAGAAAACTCACAGGTCCAGGTTCCTGATATCAGTTTGTAGGGCTCCCTTGGGTCTATCAGGGCAGCACAAGTTTGAGGTGGGGACAACTTTGGTTTGGGGTCCATCCTTCGATATAAGGATTTTTTGCAGTCAGGTTCTGGGCCAGGGCCAGGGACTCATGGGCACATCCTTTGGCCATTTTCCCTGGGAAAGAAAACTCACAGGTCCAGGTTCCTGATGTCAGTTTGTAGGGCTCGCTTGGGTCTATCAGGGCAGCACAAGTTTGAGATGGGGACAATTTTGGTCTGGGGTCCAATCTTCGATATAAGGATTTTTTGCAGTCCGGCCCCGGGCCAGTGGCCCCTGGGCACATCCTTTGGCCATTTTCCCTGGGAAAGAAAACTCACAGGACCAGGTTCCTGATGTCAGTTTGTAGGGCTCCCTTGGGTCAATCAGGGCAGCATAAGTTTGAGGTGGGGACAACTTTGGTCTGGGGTCCATCCTTCGATATAAGGATTTTTTGATGTCAGGTCCTGGGCCGGGGGCCCCTGGGCACATCCTTTGTCCCTTTACCCTGTGAAAGAAAACTCACAGGTCCAGGTTCCTGATATCAGTTTGTAGGGCTTCCTTGGGTCTATCAGGGCAGCACAAGTTTGATGTGGGGACAATTTTGGTCTGGGGTCCATTCTTCGATATAAGGATTTTTTGCAGTCAGGCCAGAGCCCATGGCCAGGGACCCCTGGGCACACACTTTGTCCCTTTTCCCTGGGAAAGAAAACTCACAGGTCCAGGTTCCTGATGACAGTTTGTAGGGCTCCCTGGGGTCTATCAGGGCAGCACAAGTTTGAGGTGGGGACAACTTTGGTCTGGGTTCCAGCTTCGATATAAGGATTTTTTGCAGTCAGGTCCTGGGCCAGGGGCCCCTGGGCACATCCTTTGTCTTTTTTCCCTGGGAAAGAAAACTCACAGGTCCAGGTTCCTGATGTCAGTTTGTAGGGCTCCCTTGGGTCTATCAGGGCAGCACAAGTTTGAGGTGGGGACAACTTTGGTCTGGGGTCCATCCTACGATATAAGGATTTTTTGCAGTCAGGTCCCAGCCCAGGGGCCCCTGAGCACATCCTTTGTCCATTTTCCCTGGGAAAGAAAACTCACAAGACCAGGTTCCTGATGTCACTTTGTAGGGCTCCCTTGGTTCTATCAGGGCAGCACAAGTTTGAGGTGGGGACAACTTTGGTCTGGGGTCCATCCTTCGATATAAGGATTTTTTGCAGTCAGATTCTGGGCCAGGGCCAGGGACCCCTGGGCACATGCTTTGTCCCTTTTCCCTGGGAAAGAAAACTCACAGGTCCAGGTTCCTGCTGTCAGTTTGTAGGGCTCCCTTGGGTCTATCAGGGCAGCACAAGTTTGAGGTGGGGAGAACTTTGGTCTGGGGTCCATCCTTCGATATAAGGAGTTTTTGCAGTCAGGTCCTGGGCCAGGGGCCCCTGGGCACATGCTTTGTCCCTTTTTCCCTGGGAAAGAAAACTCACAGGTCCAGGTTCCTGATGTCAGTTTGTAGGGCTCCCTTGGGTCTATCAGGGCAGCACAAGTTTGAGGTGGGGACAACTTTGGTCTGGGGTCCATCCTACGATATAAGGATTTTTTCCATTCAGGTCCATGCCCAGGGGCCCCTGGGCACATCCTTTGTCCATTTTCCCTGGGAAAGAAAACTCACAAGACCAGGTTCCTGATGTCACTTTGTAGGGCTCCCTTGGTTCTATCAGGGCAGCACAAGTTTGAGGTGGGGACAACTTTGGTCTGGGGTCCATCCTTCGATATAAGGATTTTTTGCAGTCAGATTCTGGGCCAGGGCCAGGGAACCCCTGGGCACATGCTTTGTCCCTTTTCCCTGGGAAAGAAAACTCACAGGTCCAGGTTCCTGCTGTCAGTTTGTAGGGCTCCCTTGGGTCTATCAGGGCAGCACAAGTTTGAGGTGGGGACAACTTTGGTTTGGGGTCCATCCTTTGATATAAGGATTTTTTGCAGTCAGGTCCCAGCCCAGGGGCCCCTGGGCACATACTTTGGCCATTTTTCCCTGGGAAAGAAAACTCACAGGTCCAGGTTCCTGATGTCAGTTTGTAGGGCTCTCTTGGATCTATCAGGGCAGCACTAGTTTGAGGTGGGGACAACTTTGGTCTGGGGTCCATCCTTCGATATAAGGATTTTTTGCAGTCAGGTCCTGGGCCAGGACCAGGGACCTATGGGCACATCCTTTGGCCATTTTCCCTGGGAAAGAAAACTCACAGGTCCAGGTTCCTGATGTCACTTTGTAGGGCTCCCTTGGGTCTATCAGGGCAGCACAAGTTTGAGGTGGGGACAACTTTGGTCTGGGGTCCATCCTTCGATATAAGGATTTTTTGATGTCAAATCCGGGGCCAGGGGCCCCTGGGCACATCCTTTGTCCCTTTTCCCTGGGAAAGAAAACTCACAGGTCCAGGTTCCTGATGTCAGTTTGTAGGGCTCCCTTGGGTCTATCAGGGCAGCACAAGTTTGAGATGGGGACAATTTTGGTCTGGGGTCCATTCTTCGATATAAGGATTTTTTGCAGTCAGGTCCCAGCCCTGGAGCCCCTGGGCACACGCTTTGTCCCTTTTCCCTGGGAAAGAAAACTCACAGGTCCAGGTTCCTGATGTCAGTTTGTAGGGCTCCCTTGGGTCTATCAGGGCAGCACAAGTTTGAGGTGGGGACAACTTTGGTCTGGGGTCCATCCTTCGATATAAGGATTTTTTGCAGTCAGGTCCTGGGCCAGGGGCCCCTGGGCACATGCTTTGTCCCTTTTCCCTGGGAAAGAAAACTCACAGGTCCAGGTTCCTGATGTCACTTTGTAGGGCTCCCTTGGGTCTATCAGGGCAGCACAAGTTTGAGGTCAGGGACGACTTTGGTCTGGGGTCCATCCTTCGACATAAGGATTTTTTGAGGTCAGGTTCTGGGCCAGGGGCCCCTGGGCACATCTTTTGTCCCTTTTCCCTGGGAAAGAAATCTCACAGGTCCAGGTTCCTGATGTCAGTTTGTAGGGCTCCCTTGGGTCTACCAGGGCAGCACAAGTTTGAGGTGGGGACAACTTTGGTCTGGGGTCCATCCTTCAATATAAGGATTTTTTCCATTCAGGTCCATGCCCAGGGGCCCCTGGGCACATGCTTTGTCCCTTTTCCCTGGGAAAGAAAACTCACAGGTCCAGGTTCCTGATGTCAGTTTGTAGGGCTCCCTTGGGTCTATCAGGGCAGCACAAGTTTGAGATGGGGACAATTTTGGTCTGGGGTCCATTCTTCGATATAAGGATTTTTTGCAGTCAGGTCCCAGCCCTGGAGCCCCTGGGCACACGCTTTGTCCCTTTTCCCTGGGAAAGAAAACTCACAGGTCCAAGTTCCTGATGTCAGTTTGTAGGGCTCCCTTGGGTCTATCAGGGCAGCACAAGTTTGAGGTGGGGACAACTTTGGTCTGGGGTCTATCCTTCGATATAAGGATTTTTTTAAGTCAGGTCGTGGGCCGGGGGCCCCTGGGCACATCCTTTGTCCCTTTACCCTGGGAAAGAAAACTCACAGGTCCGGGTTCCTGATGTCAGTTTGTAGGGCTCCCTTGGGTCTATCAGGGCAGCACAAGTTTGATGTGGGGACAACTTTGGTCTGGGGTCCATTCTTCGATATAAGGATTTTTTGCAGTCATGCCCAGCCCATGGCCAGGGGCCCCTGGGCACATCCTTTGGCCATTTTCCCTGGGAAAGAAAACTCACAGGACCAGGTTCCTGATGTCAGTTTGTAGGGCTTCCTTGGGTCTATCAGGGCAGCACAATTTGAGGTGGGTACAACTTTGGTCTGGGGTCCACCTTCAATATAAGGATTTTTTGCAGTCAGGTCCATGCCCAGGGGCCCCTGGGCACATGCTTTGTCCCTTTTCCCTGGGAAAGAAAACTCACAGGTCCAGGTTCCTGATGTCAGTTTGTAGGGCTCCCTTGGGTCTATCAGGGCAGCACAAGTTTGAGATGGGGACAATTTTGGTCTGGGGTCCATTCTTCGATATAAGGATTTTTTGAAGTCAGGTCCCAGCCCTGGAGCCCCTGGGCACATGCTTTGTCCCTTTTCCCTGGGAAAGAAAACTCACAGGTCCAGGTTCCTGCTGTCAGTTTGTAGGGCTCCCTTGGGTCTATCAGGGCAGCACAAGTTTGAGGTGGGGACAACTTTGGTTTGGGCTCCATCCTTTGATATAAGGATTTTTTGCAGTCAGGTCCCAGCCCAGGGGCCCCTGGGCACATCCTTTGGCCATTTTTCCCTGGGAAAGAAAACTCACAGGTCCAGGTTCCTGATGTCAGTTTGTAGGGCTCCCTTGGGTCTATCAGGGCAGCACAAGTTTGAGGTGGGGACAACTTTGGTCTGGGGTCCATCCTTCGATATAAGGATTTTTTGATGTCAGGTCCTGGGCCGGGGGCCCCTGGGCACATCCTTTGTCCCTTTACCCTGTGAAAGAAAACTCACAGGTCCAGGTTCCTGATGTCAGTTTGTAGGGCTCTCTTGGATCTATCAGGGCAGCACAAGTTTGAGGTGGGGACAACTTTGGTCTGGGGTCCATCCTTCGATATAAGGATTTTTTGCAGTCAGGTCCTGGGCCAGGACCAGGGACCTATGGGCACATCCTTTGGCCATTTTCCCTGGGAAAGAAAACTCACAGGTCCAGGTTCCTGATGTCAGTTTGTAGGGCTCCCTTGGGTCTATCAGGGCAGCACAAGTTTGAGATGGGGACAACTTTGGTCTGGTGTCCATTCTACGATATATGGATTTTTTGCAGTCAGCCCACAGCCCTGGAGCCCCTGGGCACACGCTTTGTCCCTTTTCCCTGGGAAAGAAAACTCACAGGTCCAGGTTCCTGATGTCAGTTTGTAGGGCTCCCTTGGGTCTATCAGGGCAGCACAAGTTTGAGATGGGGACAATTTTGGTCTGGGGTCCATTCTTCGATATAAGGATTTTTTGCAGTCAGGTCCCAGCCCAGGGGCCCCTGGGCACATCCTTTGGCCATTTTTCCCTGGGAAAGAAAACTCACAGGTCCAGGTTCCTGCTGTCAGTTTGTAGGGCTCCCTTGGGTCTATCAGGGCAGCACAAGTTTGAGGTGGGGACAACTTTGGTTTGGGCTCCATCCTTTGATATAAGGATTTTTTGCAGTCAGGTCCCAGCCCAGGGGCCCCTGGGCACATCCTTTGGCCATTTTTCCCTGGGAAAGAAAACTCACAGGTCCAGGTTCCTGATGTCAGTTTGTAGGGCTCCCTTGGGTCTATCAGGGCAGCACAAGTTTGAGGTGGGGACAACTTTGGTCTGGGGTCCATCCTTCGATATAAGGATTTTTTGATGTCAGGTCCTGGGCCGGGGGCCCCTGGGCACATCCTCTGTCCCTTTACCCTGTGAAAGAAAACTCACAGGTCCAGGTTCCTGATGTCAGTTTGTAGGGCTCTCTTGGATCTATCAGGGCAGCACAAGTTTGAGGTGGGGACAACTTTGGTCTGGGGTCCATCCTTCGATATAAGGATTTTTTGCAGTCAGGTCCTGGGCCAGGACCAGGGACCTATGGGCACATCCTTTGGCCATTTTCCCTGGGAAAGAAAACTCACAGGTCCAGGTTCCTGATGTCAGTTTGTAGGGCTCCCTTGGGTCTATCAGGGCAGCACAAGTTTGAGATGGGGACAACTTTGGTCTGGTGTCCATTCTACGATATATGGATTTTTTGCAGTCAGCCCACAGCCCTGGAGCCCCTGGGCACACGCTTTGTCCCTTTTCCCTGGGAAAGAAAACTCACAGGTCCAGGTTCCTGATATCAGTTTGTAGGGCTCCCTTGGGTCTATCAGGGCAGCACAATTTTGAGGTGGGGACAACTTTGGTCTGGGGTCCATCCTTCGATATAAGGATTTTTTGATGTCAGGTCTTGGGCCAGGGGCCCTTGGGCACATCCTTTGGCCATTTTCCCTGGGAAAGAAAACTCACAGGTCCAGGTTCCTGATGTCAGTTTGTAGGGCTCCCTTGGGTCTATCAGGGCAGCACAAGTTTGAGATGGGGACAATTTTGGTCTGGGGTCCATTCTTCGATATAAGGATTTTTTGCAGTCAGGTCCCAGCCCTGGAGCCCCTGGGCACACGCTTTGTCCCTTTTCCCTGGGAAAGAAAACTCACAGGACCAGGTTCCTGATGTCAGTTTGTACGGCTCTCTTGGATCTATCAGGGCAGCACAAGTTTGAGGTGGGGACAACTTTGGTCTGGGGTCCATCCTTCGATATAAGGATTTTTTGCAGTCAGGTCCTGGGCCAGGGGCCTGTGGGCACATGCTTTGTCCCTTTACCCTGGGAAAGAAAACTCACAGGTCCAGGTTCCTGATGTCAGTTTGTAGGGCTCTCTTGGATCTATCAGGGCAGCACTAGTTTGAGGTGGGGACAACTTTGGTCTGGGGTCCATCGTTCGATATAAGGATTTTTTGCAGTCAGGTCCTGGGCCAGGACCAGGGACCTATGGGCACATCCTTTGTCCCTTTTCCCTGGGAAAGAAAACTCACAGGTCCAGGTTCCTGATGTCAGTTTGTAGGGCTCCCTTGGGTCTATCAGGGCAGCACAAGTTTGAGGTGGGGACAACTTTGGTCTGGGGTCCATCCTTCGATATAAGGATTTTTTGATGTCAAATCCGGGGCCAGGGGCCCCTGGGCACATCCTTTGTCCCTTTTCCCTGGGAAAGAAAACTCACAGGTCCAGGTTCCTGATGTCAGTTTGTAGGGCTCCCTTGGGTCTATCAGGGCAGCACAAGTTTGAGATGGGGACAATTTTGGTCTGGGGTCCATTCTTCGATATAAGGATTTTTTGCAGTCAGGTCCCAGCCCTGGAGCCCCTGGGCACACGCTTTGTCCCTTTTCCCTGGGAAAGAAAACTCACAGGTCCAGGTTCCTGATATCAGTTTGTAGGGCTTCCTTGGGTCTATCAGGGCAGCACAAGTTTGATGTGGGGACAATTTTGGTCTGGGGTCCATTCTTCGATATAAGGATTTTTTGCAGTCAGGCCAGAGCCCATGGCCAGGGGCCCCTGGGCACATGCTTCGTCCCTTTTCCCTGGGAAAGAAAACTCACAGGTCCAGGTTCCTGATGACAGTTTGTAGGGCTCCCTTGGGTCTATCAGGGCTGCACAAGTTTGAGGTGGGGACAACTTTGGTCTGGGTTCCAGCTTCGATATAAGGATTTTTTGCAGTCAGGTCCTGGGCCAGGGGCCCCTGGGCACATCCTTTGTCTTTTTTCCCTGGGAAAGAAAACTCACAGGTCCAGGTTCCTGATGTCAGTTTGTAGGGCTCCCTTGGGTCTATCAGGGCAGCACAAGTTTGAGATGGGGACAATTTTGGTCTGGGGTCCATTCTTCGATATAAGGATTTTTTGCAGTCAGGTCCCAGCCCTGGAGCCCCTGGGCACACGCTTTGTCCCTTTTCCCTGGGAAAGAAAACTCACAGGTCCAGGTTCCTGATGTCACTTTGTAGGGCTCCCTTGGGTCTATCAGGGCAGCACAAGTTTGAGGTGGGGACAACTTTGGTCTGGGGTCCATCCTTCGATATAAGGAGTTTTTGCAGTCAGGTCCTGGGCCAGGGGCCCCTGGGCACATGCTTTGTCCCTTTTCCCTGGGAAAGAAAACTCACAGGTCCAGGTTCCTGATGTCAGTTTGTAGGGCTCCCTTGGGTCTATCAGGGCAGCACAAGTTTGAGGTGGGGACAACTTTGGTCTGGGGTCCATCCTACGATATAAGGATTTTTTCCATTCAGGTCCATGCCCAGGGGCCCCTGGGCACATCCTTTGTCCATTTTCCCTGGGAAAGAAAACTCACAAGACCAGGTTCCTGATGTCACTTTGTAGGGCTCCCTTGGTTCTATCAGGGCAGCACAAGTTTGAGGTGGGGACAACTTTGGTCTGGGGTCCATCCTTCGATATAAGGATTTTTTGCAGTCAGATTCTGGGCCAGGGCCAGGGAACCCCTGGGCACATGCTTTGTCCCTTTACCCTGGGAAAGAAAACTCACAGGTCCAGGTTCCTGATGTCAGTTTGTAGGGCTCCCTTGGGTCTATCAGGGCAGCACAAGTTTGAGGTGGGGACAACTTTGGTCTGGGGTCCATCCTTCGATATAAGGATTTTTTGATGTCAAATCCGGGGCCAGGGGCCCCTGGGCACATCCTTTGTCCCTTTTCCCTGGGAAAGAAAACTCACAGGTCCAGGTTCCTGATGTCAGTTTGTAGGGCTCCCTTGGGTCTATCAGGGCAGCACAAGTTTGAGATGGGGACAATTTTGGTCTGGGGTCCATTCTTCGATATAAGGATTTTTTGCAGTCAGGTCCCAGCCCTGGAGCCCCTGGGCACACGCTTTGTCCCTTTTCCCTGGGAAAGAAAACTCACAGGTCCAGGTTCCTGATGTCAGTTTGTAGGGCTCCCTTGGGTCTATCAGGGCAGCACAAGTTTGAGGTGGGGACAACTTTGGTCTGGGGTCCATCCTTCGATATAAGGATTTTTTGCAGTCAGGTCCTGGGCCAGGGGCCCCTGGGCACATGCTTTGTCCCTTTTCCCTGGGAAAGAAAACTCACAGGTCCAGGTTCCTGATGTCACTTTGTAGGGCTCCCTTGGGTCTATCAGGGCAGCACAAGTTTGAGGTCAGGGACGACTTTGGTCTGGGGTCCATCCTTCGACATAAGGATTTTTTGAGGTCAGGTTCTGGGCCAGGGGCCCCTGGGCACATCTTTTGTCCCTTTTCCCTGGGAAAGAAATCTCACAGGTCCAGGTTCCTGATGTCAGTTTGTAGGGCTCCCTTGGGTCTACCAGGGCAGCACAAGTTTGAGGTGGGGACAACTTTGGTCTGGGGTCCATCCTTCGATATAAGGATTTTTTCCATTCAGGTCCATGCCCAGGGGCCCCTGGGCACATGCTTTGTCCCTTTTCCCTGGGAAAGAAAACTCACAGGTCCAGGTTCCTGATGTCAGTTTGTAGGGCTCTCTTGGATCTATCAGGGCAGCACTAGTTTGAGGTGGGGACAACTTTGGTCTGGGGTCCATCCTTCGATATAAGGATTTTTTGCAGTCAGGTCCTGGGCCAGGACCAGGGACCTATGGGCACATCCTTTGGCCATTTTCCCTGGGAAAGAAAACTCACAGGTCCAGGTTCCTGATGTCAGTTTGTAGGGCTCCCTTGGGTCTATCAGGGCAGCACAAGTTTGAGGTGGGGACAACTTTGGTCTGGGGTCCATCCTTCGATATAAGGATTTTTTGATGTCAAATCCGGGGCCAGGGGCCCCTGGGCACATCCTTTGTCCCTTTTCCCTGGGAAAGAAAACTCACAGGTCCAGGTTCCTGATGTCAGTTTGTAGGGCTCCCTTGGGTCTATCAGGGCAGCACAAGTTTGAGATGGGGACAATTTTGGTCTGGGGTCCATTCTTCGATATAAGGATTTTTTGCAGTCAGGTCCCAGCCCTGGAGCCCCTGGGCACACGCTTTGTCCCTTTTCCCTGGGAAAGAAAACTCACAGGTCCAGGTTCCTGATATCAGTTTGTAGGGCTTCCTTGGGTCTATCAGGGCAGCACAACTTTGATGTGGGGACAATTTTGGTCTGGGGTCCATTCTTCGATATAAGGATTTTTTGCAGTCAGGGGCCCAGAGCCCATGGCCAGGGGCCCCTGGGCACACGCTTTGTCCCTTTTCCCTGGGAAAGAAAACTCACAGGTCCAGGTTCCTGATGACAGTTTGTAGGGCTCCCTTGGGTCTATCAGGGCTGCACAAGTTTGAGGTGGGGACAACTTTGGTCTGGGTTCCAGCTTCGATATAAGGATTTTTTGCAGTCAGGTCCTGGGCCAGGGGCCCCTGGGCACATCCTTTGTCTTTTTTCCCTGGGAAAGAAAACTCACAGGTCCAGGTTCCTGATGTCAGTTTGTAGGGCTCCCTTGGGTCTATCAGGGCAGCACAAGTTTGAGATGGGGACAATTTTGGTCTGGGGTCCATTCTTCGATATAAGGAGTTTTTGCAGTCAGGTCCTGGGCCAGGGGCCCCTGGGCACATGCTTTGTCCCTTTTCCCTGGGAAGGAAAACTCACAGGTCCAGGTTCCTGATGTCAGTTTGTAGGGCTCCCTTGGGTCTATCAGGGCAGCACAAGTTTGAGGTGGGGACAACTTTGGTCTGGGGTCCATCCTACGATATAAGGATTTTTTCCATTCAGGTCCATGCCCAGGGGCCCCTGGGCACATCCTTTGTCCATTTTCCCTGGGAAAGAAAACTCACAAGACCAGGTTCCTGATGTCACTTTGTAGGGCTCCCTTGGTTCTATCAGGGCAGCACAAGTTTGAGGTGGGGACAACTTTGGTCTGGGGTCCATCCTTCGATATAAGGATTTTTTGCAGTCAGATTCTGGGCCAGGGCCAGGGAACCCCTGGGCACATGCTTTGTCCCTTTTCCCTGGGAAAGAAAACTCACAGGTCCAGGTTCCTGCTGTCAGTTTGTAGGGCTCCCTTGGGTCTATCAGGGCAGCACAAGTTTGAGGTGGGGACAACTTTGGTTTGGGGTCCATCCTTTGATATAAGGATTTTTTGCAGTCAGGTCCCAGCCCAGGGGCCCCTGGGCACATACTTTGGCCATTTTTCCCTGGGAAAGAAAACTCACAGGTCCAGGTTCCTGATGTCAGTTTGTAGGGCTCTCTTGGATCTATCAGGGCAGCACTAGTTTGAGGTGGGGACAACTTTGGTCTGGGGTCCATCCTTCGATATAAGGATTTTTTGCAGTCAGGTCCTGGGCCAGGACCAGGGACCTATGGGCACATCCTTTGGCCATTTTCCCTGGGAAAGAAAACTCACAGGTCCAGGTTCCTGATGTCAGTTTGTAGGGCTCCCTTGGGTCTATCAGGGCAGCACAAGTTTGAGGTGGGGACAACTTTGGTCTGGGGTCCATCCTTCGATATAAGGATTTTTTGATGTCAAATCCGGGGCCAGGGGCCCCTGGGCACATCCTTTGTCCCTTTTCCCTGGGAAAGAAAACTCACAGGTCCAGGTTCCTGATGTCAGTTTGTAGGGCTCCCTTGGGTCTATCAGGGCAGCACAAGTTTGAGATGGGGACAATTTTGGTCTGGGTTCCATTCTTCGATATAAGGATTTTTTGCAGTCAGGTCCCAGCCCTGGAGCCCCTGGGCACACGCTTTGTCCCTTTTCCCTGGGAAAGAAAACTCACAGGTCCAGGTTCCTGATGTCAGTTTGTAGGGCTCCCTTGGGTCTATCAGGGCAGCACAAGTTTGAGGTGGGGACAACTTTGGTCTGGGGTCCATCCTTCGATATAAGGATTTTTTGCAGTCAGGTCCTGGGCCAGGGGCCCCTGGGCACATGCTTTGTCCCTTTTCCCTGGGAAAGAAAACTCACAGGTCCAGGTTCCTGATGTCACTTTGTAGGGCTCCCTTGGGTCTATCAGGGCAGCACAAGTTTGAGGTCAGGGACGACTTTGGTCTGGGGTCCATCCTTCGACATAAGGATTTTTTGAGGTCAGGTTCTGGGCCAGGGGCCCCTGGGCACATCTTTTGTCCCTTTTCCCTGGGAAAGAAATCTCACAGGTCCAGGTTCCTGATGTCAGTTTGTAGGGCTCCCTTGGGTCTATCAGGGCAGCACAAGTTTGAGATGGGGACAATTTTGGTCTGGGGTCCACTCTTCGATATAAGGAGTTTTTGCAGTCAGGTCCTGGGCCAGGGGCCCCTGGGCACATGCTTTGTCCCTTTTCCCTGGGAAAGAAAACTCACAGGTCCAGGTTCCTGATGTCAGTTTGTAGGGCTCCCTTGGGTCTATCAGGGCAGCACAAGTTTGAGGTGGGGACAACTTTGGTCTGGGGTCCATCCTACGATATAAGGATTTTTTCCATTCAGGTCCATGCCCAGGGGCCCCTGGGCACATCCTTTGTCCATTTTCCCTGGGAAAGAAAACTCAGAAGACCAGGTTCCTGATGTCACTTTGTAGGGCTCCCTTGGTTCTATCAGGGCAGCACAAGTTTGAGGTGGGGACAATTTTGGTCTGGGGTCCATTCTTCGATATAAGGATTTTTTGCAGTCAGGTCCCAGCCCTGGAGCCCCTGGGCACACGCTTTGTCCCTTTTCCCTGGGAAAGAAAACTCACAGGTCCAGGTTCCTGATGTCAGTTTGTAGGGCTCCCTTGGGTCTATCAGGGCAGCACAAGTTTGAGGTGGGGACAACTTTGGTCTGGGGTCCATCCTTCGATATAAGGATTTTTTGCAGTCAGGTCCTGGGCCAGGGGCCCCTGGGCACATGCTTTGTCCCTTTTCCCTGGGAAAGAAAACTCACAGGTCCAGGTTCCTGATGTCACTTTGTAGGGCTCCCTTGGGTCTATCAGGGCAGCACAAGTTTGAGGTCAGGGACGACTTTGGTCTGGGGTCCATCCTTCGACATAAGGATTTTTTGAGGTCAGGTTCTGGGCCAGGGGCCCCTGGGCACATCTTTTGTCCCTTTTCCCTGGGAAAGAAATCTCACAGGTCCAGGTTCCTGATGTCAGTTTGTAGGGCTCCCTTGGGTCTACCACGGCAGCACAAGTTTGAGGTGGGGACAACTTTGGTCTGGGGTCCATTCTTCGATATAAGGATTTTTTGCAGTCAGGTCCCAGCCCTGGAGCCCCTGGGCACACGCTTTGTCCCTTTTCCCTGGGAAAGAAAACTCACAGGTCCAGGTTCCTGATGTCAGTTTGTAGGGCTCCCTTGGGTCTATCAGGGCAGCACAAGTTTGAGGTGGGGACAACTTTGGTCTGGGGTCCATCCTTCGATATAAGGATTTTTTGCAGTCAGGTCCTGGGCCAGGGGCCCCTGGGCACATGCTTTGTCCCTTTTCCCTGGGAAAGAAAACTCACAGGTCCAGGTTCCTGATGTCACTTTGTAGGGCTCCCTTGGGTCTATCAGGGCAGCACAAGTTTGAGGTCAGGGACGACTTTGGTCTGGGGTCCATCCTTCGACATAAGGATTTTTTGAGGTCAGGTTCTGGGCCAGGGGCCCCTGGGCACATCTTTTGTCCCTTTTCCCTGGGAAAGAAATCTCACAGGTCCAGGTTCCTGATGTCAGTTTGTAGGGCTCCCTTGGGTCTATCAGGGCAGCACAAGTTTGAGATGGGGACAATTTTGGTCTGGGGTCCACTCTTCGATATAAGGAGTTTTTGCAGTCAGGTCCTGGGCCAGGGGCCCCTGGGCACATGCTTTGTCCCTTTTCCCTGGGAAAGAAAACTCACAGGTCCAGGTTCCTGATGTCAGTTTGTAGGGCTCCCTTGGGTCTATCAGGGCAGCACAAGTTTGAGGTGGGGACAACTTTGGTCTGGGGTCCATCCTACGATATAAGGATTTTTTCCATTCAGGTCCATGCCCAGGGGCCCCTGGGCACATCCTTTGTCCATTTTCCCTGGGAAAGAAAACTCAGAAGACCAGGTTCCTGATGTCACTTTGTAGGGCTCCCTTGGTTCTATCAGGGCAGCACAAGTTTGAGGTGGGGACAACTTTGGTCTGGGGTCCATCCTTCGATATAAGGATTTTTTGCAGTCAGATTCTGGGCCAGGGCCAGGGAACCCCTGGGCACATGCTTTGTCCCTTTTCCCTGGGAAAGAAAACTCACAGGTCCAGGTTCCTGCTGTCAGTTTGTAGGGCTCCCTTGGGTCTATCAGGGCAGCACAAGTTTGAGGTGGGGACAACTTTGGTTTGGGGTCCATCCTTTGATATAAGGATTTTTTGCAGTCAGGTCCCAGCCCAGGGGCCCCTGGGCACATACTTTGGCCATTTTTCCCTGGGAAAGAAAACTCACAGGTCCAGGTTCCTGATGTCAGTTTGTAGGGCTCCCTTGGATCTATCAGGGCAGCACTAGTTTGAGGTGGGGACAACTTTGGTCTGGGGTCCATCCTTCGATATAAGGATTTTTTGCAGTCAGGTCCTGGGCCAGGACCAGGGACCTATGGGCACATCCTTTGGCCATTTTCCCTGGGAAAGAAAACTCACAGGTCCAGGTTCCTGATGTCAGTTTGTAGGGCTCCCTTGGGTCTATCAGGGCAGCACAAGTTTGAGGTGGGGACAACTTTGGTCTGGGGTCCATCCTTCGATATAAGGATTTTTTGATGTCAAATCCGGGGCCAGGGGCCCCTGGGCACATCCTTTGTCCCTTTTCCCTGGGAAAGAAAACTCACAGGTCCAGGTTCCTGATGTCAGTTTGTAGGGCTCCCTTGGGTCTATCAGGGCAGCACAAGTTTGAGATGGGGACAATTTTGGTCTGGGGTCCATTCTTCGATATAAGGATTTTTTGCAGTCAGGTCCCAGCCCTGGAGCCCCTGGGCACACGCTTTGTCCCTTTTCCCTGGGAAAGAAAACTCACAGGTCCAGGTTCCTGATGTCAGTTTGTAGGGCTCCCTTGGGTCTATCAGGGCAGCACAAGTTTGAGGTGGGGACAACTTTGGTCTGGGGTCCATCCTTCGATATAAGGATTTTTTGCAGTCAGGTCCTGGGCCAGGGGCCCCTGGGCACATGCTTTGTCCCTTTTCCCTGGGAAAGAAAACTCACAGGTCCAGGTTCCTGATGTCACTTTGTAGGGCTCCCTTGGGTCTATCAGGGCAGCACAAGTTTGAGGTCAGGGACGACTTTGGTCTGGGGTCCATCCTTCGACATAAGGATTTTTTGAGGTCAGGTTCTGGGCCAGGGGCCCCTGGGCACATCTTTTGTCCCTTTTCCCTGGGAAAGAAATCTCACAGGTCCAGGTTCCTGATGTCAGTTTGTAGGGCTCCCTTGGGTCTACCACGGCAGCACAAGTTTGAGGTGGGGACAACTTTGGTCTGGGGTCCATTCTTCGATATAAGGATTTTTTGCAGTCAGGTCCCAGCCCTGGAGCCCCTGGGCACACGCTTTGTCCCTTTTCCCTGGGAAAGAAAACTCACAGGTCCAGGTTCCTGATGTCAGTTTGTAGGGCTCCCTTGGGTCTATCAGGGCAGCACAAGTTTGAGGTGGGGACAACTTTGGTCTGGGGTCCATCCTTCGATATAAGGATTTTTTGCAGTCAGGTCCTGGGCCAGGGGCCCCTGGGCACATGCTTTGTCCCTTTTCCCTGGGAAAGAAAACTCACAGGTCCAGGTTCCTGATGTCACTTTGTAGGGCTCCCTTGGGTCTATCAGGGCAGCACAAGTTTGAGGTCAGGGACGACTTTGGTCTGGGGTCCATCCTTCGACATAAGGATTTTTTGAGGTCAGGTTCTGGGCCAGGGGCCCCTGGGCACAACCTTTGTCCCTTTTCCCTGGGAAAGAAATCTCACAGGTCCAGGTTCCTGATGTCAGTTTGTAGGGCTCCCTTGGGTCTACCAGGGCAGCACAAGTTTGAGGTGGGGACAACTTTGGTCTGGGGTCCATCCTTCGATATAAGGATTTTTTCCATTCAGGTCCATGCCCAGGGGCCCCTGGGCACATGCTTTGTCCCTTTTCCCTGGGAAAGAAAACTCACAGGTCCAGGTTCCTGATGTCAGTTTGTAGGGCTCTCTTGGATCTATCAGGGCAGCACTAGTTTGAGGTGGGGACAACTTTGGTCTGGGGTCCATCCTTCGATATAAGGATTTTTTGCAGTCAGGTCCTGGGCCAGGACCAGGGACCTATGGGCACATCCTTTGGCCATTTTCCCTGGGAAAGAAAACTCACAGGTCCAGGTTCCTGATGTCAGTTTGTAGGGCTCCCTTGGGTCTATCAGGGCAGCACAAGTTTGAGGTGGGGACAACTTTGGTCTGGGGTCCATCCTTCGATATAAGGATTTTTTGATGTCAAATCCGGGGCCAGGGGCCCCTGGGCACATCCTTTGTCCCTTTTCCCTGGGAAAGAAAACTCACAGGTCCAGGTTCCTGATGTCAGTTTGTAGGGCTCCTTGGGTCTATCAGGGCAGCACAAGTTTGAGATGGGGACAATTTTGGTCTGGGGTCCATTCTTCGATATAAGGATTTTTTGCAGTCAGGTCCCAGCCCTGGAGCCCCTGGGCACACGCTTTGTCCCTTTTCCCTGGGAAAGAAAACTCACAGGTCCAGGTTCCTGATATCAGTTTGTAGGGCTTCCTTGGGTCTATCAGGGCAGCACAAGTTTGATGTGGGGACAATTTTGGTCTGGGGTCCATTCTTCGATATAAGGATTTTTTGCAGTCAGGCCAGAGCCCATGGCCAGGGGCCCCTGGGCACACGCTTTGTCCCTTTTCCCTGGGAAAGAAAACTCACAGGTCCAGGTTCCTGATGACAGTTTGTAGGGCTCCCTTGGGTCTATCAGGGCAGCACAAGTTTGAGGTGGGGACAACTTTGGTCTGGGCTCCATCCTTCGATATAAGGATTTTTTGCATTCAGGTCCCAGCCCAGCGGCCCCTGGGCACACGCTTTGTCCCTTTTCCCTGGGAAAGAAAACTCACAGGACCAGGTTTCTGATGTCAGTTTGTAGGGCTCCCTTGGGTCAATCAGGGCAGCACAAGTTTGAGGTGGGGCAACTTTGGTCTACGACCAATCTTTCGATATAAGGATTTTATGCAGTCAGGGCCCATCCCAGGGCCAGGGGCCCCTCGGCACATGCTTTGTTCCTTTTTCCTGGGAAAGAAAACCCACAGGTCCAGGTTCCTGATGTCAGTTTGTAGGGCTCCCTTGGGTCTATCAGGGCAGCACAAGTTTGAGATGGGGACAATTTTGGTCTGGGGTCCATTCTTCGATATAAGGATTTTTTGCAGTCAGGTCCCAGCCCTGGAGCCCCTGGGCACACGCTTTGTCCCTTTTCCCTGGGAAAGAAAACTCACAGGTCCAGGTTCCTGATATCAGTTTGTAGGGCTTCCTTGGGTCTATCAGGGCAGCACAAGTTTGATGTGGGGACAATTTTGGTCTGGGGTCCATTCTTCGATATAAGGATTTTTTGCAGTCAGGCCAAAGCCCATGGCCAGGGGCCCCTGGGCACACGCTTTGTCCCTTTTCCCTGGGAAAGAAAACTCACAGGTCCAGGTTCCTGATGACAGTTTGTAGGGCTCCCTTGGGTCTATCAGGGCACCACAAGTTTGAGATGGGGACAATTTTGGTCTGGGGTCCATTCTTCGATATAAGGATTTTTTGCAGTCAGGTCCCAGCCCTGGAGCCCCTGGGCACATCCTTTGGCCATTTTCCCTGGGAAAGAAAACTCACAAGACCAGGTTCCTGATGTCACTTTGTAGGGCTCCCTTGGTTCTATCAGGGCAGCACAAGTTTGAGGTGGGGACAACTTTGGTCTGGGGTCCATCCTTCGATATAAGGATTTTTTGCAGTCAGATTCTGGGCCAGGGCCAGGGAACCCCTGGGCACATGCTTTGTCCCTTTTCCCTGGGAAAGAAAACTCACAGGTCCAGGTTCCTGATGTCAGTTTGTAGGGCTCCCTTGGGTCTATCAGGGCAGCACAAGTTTGAGGTGGGGACAACTTTGGTCTGGGGTCCATCCTTCGATATAAGGATTTTTTGCAGTCAGGTCCTGGGCCAGGGGCCCCTGGGCACATGCTTTGTCCCTTTTCCCTGGGAAAGAAAACTCACAGGTCCAGGTTCCTGATGTCACTTTGTAGGGCTCCCTTGGGTCTATCAGGGCAGCACAAGTTTGAGGTCAGGGACGACTTTGGTCTGGGGTCCATCCTTCGACATAAGGATTTTTTGAGGTCAGGTTCTGGGCCAGGGGCCCCTGGGCACATCTTTTGTCCCTTTTCCCTGGGAAAGAAATCTCACAGGTCCAGGTTCCTGATGTCAGTTTGTAGGGCTCCCTTGGGTCTATCAGGGCAGCACAAGTTTGAGATGGGGACAATTTTGGTCTGGGGTCCACTCTTCGATATAAGGAGTTTTTGCAGTCAGGTCCTGGGCCAGGGGCCCCTGGGCACATGCTTTGTCCCTTTTCCCTGGGAAAGAAAACTCACAGGTCCAGGTTCCTGATGTCAGTTTGTAGGGCTCCCTTGGGTCTATCAGGGCAGCACAAGTTTGAGGTGGGGACAACTTTGGTCTGGGGTCCATCCTACGATATAAGGATTTTTTCCATTCAGGTCCATGCCCAGGGGCCCCTGGGCACATCCTTTGTCCATTTTCCCTGGGAAAGAAAACTCAGAAGACCAGGTTCCTGATGTCACTTTGTAGGGCTCCCTTGGTTCTATCAGGGCAGCACAAGTTTGAGGTGGGGACAACTTTGGTCTGGGGTCCATCCTTCGATATAAGGATTTTTTGCAGTCAGATTCTGGGCCAGGGCCAGGGAACCCCTGGGCACATGCTTTGTCCCTTTTCCCTGGGAAAGAAAACTCACAGGTCCAGGTTCCTGCTGTCAGTTTGTAGGGCTCCCTTGGGTCTATCAGGGCAGCACAAGTTTGAGGTGGGGACAACTTTGGTTTGGGGTCCATCCTTTGATATAAGGATTTTTTGCAGTCAGGTCCCAGCCCAGGGGCCCCTGGGCACATACTTTGGCCATTTTTCCCTGGGAAAGAAAACTCACAGGTCCAGGTTCCTGATGTCAGTTTGTAGGGCTCCCTTGGATCTATCAGGGCAGCACTAGTTTGAGGTGGGGACAACTTTGGTCTGGGGTCCATCCTTCGATATAAGGATTTTTTGCAGTCAGGTCCTGGGCCAGGACCAGGGACCTATGGGCACATCCTTTGGCCATTTTCCCTGGGAAAGAAAACTCACAGGTCCAGGTTCCTGATGTCAGTTTGTAGGGCTCCCTTGGGTCTATCAGGGCAGCACAAGTTTGAGGTGGGGACAACTTTGGTCTGGGGTCCATCCTTCGATATAAGGATTTTTTGATGTCAAATCCGGGGCCAGGGGCCCCTGGGCACATCCTTTGTCCCTTTTCCCTGGGAAAGAAAACTCACAGGTCCAGGTTCCTGATGTCAGTTTGTAGGGCTCCCTTGGGTCTATCAGGGCAGCACAAGTTTGAGATGGGGACAATTTTGGTCTGGGGTCCATTCTTCGATATAAGGATTTTTTGCAGTCAGGTCCCAGCCCTGGAGCCCCTGGGCACACGCTTTGTCCCTTTTCCCTGGGAAAGAAAACTCACAGGTCCAGGTTCCTGATGTCAGTTTGTAGGGCTCCCTTGGGTCTATCAGGGCAGCACAAGTTTGAGGTGGGGACAACTTTGGTCTGGGGTCCATCCTTCGATATAAGGATTTTTTGCAGTCAGGTCCTGGGCCAGGGGCCCCTGGGCACATGCTTTGTCCCTTTTCCCTGGGAAAGAAAACTCACAGGTCCAGGTTCCTGATGTCACTTTGTAGGGCTCCCTTGGGTCTATCAGGGCAGCACAAGTTTGAGGTCAGGGACGACTTTGGTCTGGGGTCCATCCTTCGACATAAGGATTTTTTGAGGTCAGGTTCTGGGCCAGGGGCCCCTGGGCACATCTTTTGTCCCTTTTCCCTGGGAAAGAAATCTCACAGGTCCAGGTTCCTGATGTCAGTTTGTAGGGCTCCCTTGGGTCTACCACGGCAGCACAAGTTTGAGGTGGGGACAACTTTGGTCTGGGGTCCATTCTTCGATATAAGGATTTTTTGCAGTCAGGTCCCAGCCCTGGAGCCCCTGGGCACACGCTTTGTCCCTTTTCCCTGGGAAAGAAAACTCACAGGTCCAGGTTCCTGATGTCAGTTTGTAGGGCTCCCTTGGGTCTATCAGGGCAGCACAAGTTTGAGGTGGGGACAACTTTGGTCTGGGGTCCATCCTTCGATATAAGGATTTTTTGCAGTCAGGTCCTGGGCCAGGGGCCCCTGGGCACATGCTTTGTCCCTTTTCCCTGGGAAAGAAAACTCACAGGTCCAGGTTCCTGATGTCACTTTGTAGGGCTCCCTTGGGTCTATCAGGGCAGCACAAGTTTGAGGTCAGGGACGACTTTGGTCTGGGGTCCATCCTTCGACATAAGGATTTTTTGAGGTCAGGTTCTGGGCCAGGGGCCCCTGGGCACAACCTTTGTCCCTTTTCCCTGGGAAAGAAATCTCACAGGTCCAGGTTCCTGATGTCAGTTTGTAGGGCTCCCTTGGGTCTACCAGGGCAGCACAAGTTTGAGGTGGGGACAACTTTGGTCTGGGGTCCATCCTTCGATATAAGGATTTTTTCCATTCAGGTCCATGCCCAGGGGCCCCTGGGCACATGCTTTGTCCCTTTTCCCTGGGAAAGAAAACTCACAGGTCCAGGTTCCTGATGTCAGTTTGTAGGGCTCTCTTGGATCTATCAGGGCAGCACTAGTTTGAGGTGGGGACAACTTTGGTCTGGGGTCCATCCTTCGATATAAGGATTTTTTGCAGTCAGGTCCTGGGCCAGGACCAGGGACCTATGGGCACATCCTTTGGCCATTTTCCCTGGGAAAGAAAACTCACAGGTCCAGGTTCCTGATGTCAGTTTGTAGGGCTCCCTTGGGTCTATCAGGGCAGCACAAGTTTGAGGTGGGGACAACTTTGGTCTGGGGTCCATCCTTCGATATAAGGATTTTTTGATGTCAAATCCGGGGCCAGGGGCCCCTGGGCACATCCTTTGTCCCTTTTCCCTGGGAAAGAAAACTCACAGGTCCAGGTTCCTGATGTCAGTTTGTAGGGCTCCTTGGGTCTATCAGGGCAGCACAAGTTTGAGATGGGGACAATTTTGGTCTGGGGTCCATTCTTCGATATAAGGATTTTTTGCAGTCAGGTCCCAGCCCTGGAGCCCCTGGGCACACGCTTTGTCCCTTTTCCCTGGGAAAGAAAACTCACAGGTCCAGGTTCCTGATATCAGTTTGTAGGGCTTCCTTGGGTCTATCAGGGCAGCACAAGTTTGATGTGGGGACAATTTTGGTCTGGGGTCCATTCTTCGATATAAGGATTTTTTGCAGTCAGGCCAGAGCCCATGGCCAGGGGCCCCTGGGCACACGCTTTGTCCCTTTTCCCTGGGAAAGAAAACTCACAGGTCCAGGTTCCTGATGACAGTTTGTAGGGCTCCCTTGGGTCTATCAGGGCAGCACAAGTTTGAGGTGGGGACAACTTTGGTCTGGGCTCCATCCTTCGATATAAGGATTTTTTGCATTCAGGTCCCAGCCCAGCGGCCCCTGGGCACACGCTTTGTCCCTTTTCCCTGGGAAAGAAAACTCACAGGACCAGGTTTCTGATGTCAGTTTGTAGGGCTCCCTTGGGTCAATCAGGGCAGCACAAGTTTGAGGTGGGGCAACTTTGGTCTACGACCAATCTTTCGATATAAGGATTTTATGCAGTCAGGGCCCATCCCAGGGCCAGGGGCCCCTCGGCACATGCTTTGTTCCTTTTTCCTGGGAAAGAAAACCCACAGGTCCAGGTTCCTGATGTCAGTTTGTAGGGCTCCCTTGGGTCTATCAGGGCAGCACAAGTTTGAGATGGGGACAATTTTGGTCTGGGGTCCATTCTTCGATATAAGGATTTTTTGCAGTCAGGTCCCAGCCCTGGAGCCCCTGGGCACACGCTTTGTCCCTTTTCCCTGGGAAAGAAAACTCACAGGTCCAGGTTCCTGATATCAGTTTGTAGGGCTTCCTTGGGTCTATCAGGGCAGCACAAGTTTGATGTGGGGACAATTTTGGTCTGGGGTCCATTCTTCGATATAAGGATTTTTTGCAGTCAGGCCAAAGCCCATGGCCAGGGGCCCCTGGGCACACGCTTTGTCCCTTTTCCCTGGGAAAGAAAACTCACAGGTCCAGGTTCCTGATGACAGTTTGTAGGGCTCCCTTGGGTCTATCAGGGCACCACAAGTTTGAGATGGGGACAATTTTGGTCTGGGGTCCATTCTTCGATATAAGGATTTTTTGCAGTCAGGTCCCAGCCCTGGAGCCCCTGGGCACATCCTTTGGCCATTTTCCCTGGGAAAGAAAACTCACAAGACCAGGTTCCTGATGTCACTTTGTAGGGCTCCCTTGGTTCTATCAGGGCAGCACAAGTTTGAGGTGGGGACAACTTTGGTCTGGGGTCCATCCTTCGATATAAGGATTTTTTGCAGTCAGATTCTGGGCCAGGGCCAGGGAACCCCTGGGCACATGCTTTGTCCCTTTTCCCTGGGAAAGAAAACTCACAGGTCCAGGTTCCTGCTGTCAGTTTGTAGGGCTCCCTTGGGTCTATCAGGGCAGCACAAGTTTGAGGTGGGGACAACTTTGGTTTGGGGTCCATCCTTTGATATAAGGATTTTTTGCAGTCAGGTCCCAGCCCAGGGGCCCCTGGGCACATACTTTGGCCATTTTTCCCTGGGAAAGAAAACTCACAGGTCCAGGTTCCTGATGTCAGTTTGTAGGGCTCTCTTGGATCTATCAGGGCAGCACTAGTTTGAGGTGGGGACAACTTTGGTCTGGGGTCCATCCTTCGATATATGGATTTTTTGCAGTCAGGTCCTGGGCCAGGACCAGGGACCTATGGGCACATCCTTTGGCCATTTTCCCTGGGAAAGAAAACTCACAGGTCCAGGTTCCTGATGTCACTTTGTAGGGCTCCCTTGGGTCTATCAGGGCAGCACAAGTTTGAGGTGGGGACAACTTTGGTCTGGGGTCCATCCTTCGATATAAGGATTTTTTGATGTCAAATCCGGGGCCAGGGGCCCCTGGGCACATCCTTTGTCCCTTTTCCCTGGGAAAGAAAACTCACAGGTCCAGGTTCCTGATGTCAGTTTGTAGGGCTCCCTTGGGTCTATCAGGGCAGCACAAGTTTGAGATGGGGACAATTTTGGTCTGGGGTCCATTCTTCGATATAAGGATTTTTTGCAGTCAGGTCCCAGCCCTGGAGCCCCTGGGCACACGCTTTGTCCCTTTTCCCTGGGAAAGAAAACTCACAGGTCCAGGTTCCTGATGTCAGTTTGTAGGGCTCCCTTGGGTCTATCAGGGCAGCACAAGTTTGAGGTGGGGACAACTTTGGTCTGGGGTCCATCCTTCGATATAAGGATTTTTTGCAGTCAGGTCCTGGGCCAGGGGCCCCTGGGCACATGCTTTGTCCCTTTTCCCTGGGAAAGAAAACTCACAGGTCCAGGTTCCTGATGTCAGTTTGTAGGGCTTCCTTGGGTCTATCAGGGCAGCACAAGTTTGAGGTCAGGGACGACTTTGGTCTGGGGTCCATCCTTCGACATAAGGATTTTTTGAGGTCAGGTTCTGGGCCAGGGGCCCCTGGGCACATCTTTTGTCCCTTTTCCCTGGGAAAGAAATCTCACAGGTCCAGGTTCCTGATGTCAGTTTGTAGGGCTCCCTTGGGTCTACCAGGGCAGCACAAGTTTGAGGTGGGGACAACTTTGGTCTGGGGTCCATTCTTCGATATAAGGATTTTTTGCAGTCAGGTCCCAGCCCTGGAGCCCCTGGGCACACGCTTTGTCCCTTTTCCCTGGGAAAGAAAACTCACAGGTCCAGGTTCCTGATGTCAGTTTGTAGGGCTCCCTTGGGTCTATCAGGGCAGCACAAGTTTGAGGTGGGGACAACTTTGGTCTGGGGTCCATCCTTCGATATAAGGATTTTTTGCAGTCAGGTCCTGGGCCAGGGGCCCCTGGGCACATGCTTTGTCCCTTTTCCCTGGGAAAGAAAACTCACAGGTCCAGGTTCCTGATGTCACTTTGTAGGGCTCCCTTGGGTCTATCAGGGCAGCACAAGTTTGAGGTCAGGGACGACTTTGGTCTGGGGTCCATCCTTCGACATAAGGATTTTTTGAGGTCAGGTTCTGGGCCAGGGGCCCCTGGGCACAACCTTTGTCCCTTTTCCCTGGGAAAGAAATCTCACAGGTCCAGGTTCCTGATGTCAGTTTGTAGGGCTCCCTTGGGTCTACCAGGGCAGCACAAGTTTGAGGTGGGGACAACTTTGGTCTGGGGTCCATCCTTCGATATAAGGATTTTTTCCATTCAGGTCCATGCCCAGGGGCCCCTGGGCACATGCTTTGTCCCTTTTCCCTGGGAAAGAAAACTCACAGGTCCAGGTTCCTGATGTCAGTTTGTAGGGCTCTCTTGGATCTATCAGGGCAGCACTAGTTTGAGGTGGGGACAACTTTGGTCTGGGGTCCATCCTTCGATATAAGGATTTTTTGCAGTCAGGTCCTGGGCCAGGACCAGGGACCTATGGGCACATCCTTTGGCCATTTTCCCTGGGAAAGAAAACTCACAGGTCCAGGTTCCTGATGTCAGTTTGTAGGGCTCCCTTGGGTCTATCAGGGCAGCACAAGTTTGAGGTGGGGACAACTTTGGTCTGGTGTCCATCCTTCGATATAAGGATTTTTTGATGTCAAATCCGGGGCCAGGGGCCCCTGGGCACATCCTTTGTCCCTTTTCCCTGGGAAAGAAAACTCACAGGTCCAGGTTCCTGATGTCAGTTTGTAGGGCTCCTTGGGTCTATCAGGGCAGCACAAGTTTGAGATGGGGACAATTTTGGTCTGGGGTCCATTCTTCGATATAAGGATTTTTTGCAGTCAGGTCCCAGCCCTGGATCCCCTGGGCACACGCTTTGTCCCTTTTCCCTGGGAAAGAAAACTCACAGGTCCAGGTTCCTGATATCAGTTTGTAGGGCTTCCTTGGGTCTATCAGGGCAGCACAAGTTTGATGTGGGGACAATTTTGGTCTGGGGTCCATTCTTCGATATAAGGATTTTTTGCAGTCAGGCCAGAGCCCATGGCCAGGGGCCCCTGGGCACACGCTTTGTCCCTTTTCCCTGGGAAAGAAAACTCACAGGTCCAGGTTCCTGATGACAGTTTGTAGGGCTCCCTTGGGTCTATCAGGGCAGCACAAGTTTGATGTGGGGACAACTTTGGTCTGGGGTCCATCCTTCGATATAAGGATTTTTTGCATTCAGGTCCCAGCCCAGCGGCCCCTGGGCACACGCTTTGTCCCTTTTCCCTGGGAAAGAAAACTCACAGGACCAGGTTTCTGATGTCAGTTTGTAGGGGTCCCTTGGGTCAATCAGGGCAGCACAAGTTTGAGGTGGGGCAACTTTGGTCTACGACCAATCTTTCGATATAAGGATTTTATGCAGTCAGGGCCCATCCCAGGGCCAGGGGCCCCTCGGCACATGCTTTGTTCCTTTTTCCTGGGAAAGAAAACTCACAGGTCCAGGTTCCTGATGTCAGTTTGTAGGGCTCCCTTGGGTCTATCAGGGCAGCACAAGTTTGAGATGGGGACAATTTTGGTCTGGGGTCCATTCTTCGATATAAGGATTTTTTGCAGTCAGGTCCCAGCCCTGGAGCCCCTGGGCACACGCTTTGTCCCTTTTCCCTGGGAAAGAAAACTCACAGGTCCAGGTTCCTGATATCAGTTTGTAGGGCTTCCTTGGGTCTATCAGGGCAGCACAAGTTTGATGTGGGGACAATTTTGGTCTGGGGTCCATTCTTCGATATAAGGATTTTTTGCAGTCAGGCCAGAGCCCATGGCCAGGGGCCCCTGGGCACACGCTTTGTCCCTTTTCCCTGGGAAAGAAAACTCACAGGTCCAGGTTCCTGATGACAGTTTGTAGGGCTCCCTTGGGTCTATCAGGGCACCACAAGTTTGAGATGGGGACAATTTTGGTCTGGGGTCCATTCTTCGATATAAGGATTTTTTGCAGTCAGGTCCCAGCCCTGGAGCCCCTGGGCACATCCTTTGGCCATTTTCCCTGGGAAAGAAAACTCACAAGACCAGGTTCCTGATGTCACTTTGTAGGGCTCCCTTGGTTCTATCAGGGCAGCACAAGTTTGAGGTGGGGACAACTTTGGTCTGGGGTCCATCCTTCGATATAAGGATTTTTTGCAGTCAGATTCTGGGCCAGGGCCAGGGAACCCCTGGGCACATGCTTTGTCCCTTTTCCCTGGGAAAGAAAACTCACAGGTCCAGGTTCCTGCTGTCAGTTTGTAGGGCTCCCTTGGGTCTATCAGGGCAGCACAAGTTTGAGGTGGGGACAACTTTGGTTTGGGGTCCATCCTTTGATATAAGGATTTTTTGCAGTCAGCCCACAGCCCTGGAGCCCCTGGGCACACGCTTTGTCCCTTTTCCCTGGGAAAGAAAACTCACAGGACCAGGTTCCTGATGTCAGTTTGTAGGGCTCCCTTGGGTCTATCAGGGCAGCACAAGTTTGAGGTGGGGACAACTTTGGTCTGGGGTCCATCCTTCGATATAAGGATTTTTTGCAGTCAGGTCCTGGGCCAGGGGCCTGTGGGCACATGCTTTGTCCCTTTTCCCTGGGAAAGAAATCTCACAGGTCCAGGTTCCTGATGTCAGTTTGTACGGCTCTCTTGGATCTATCAGGGCAGCACAAGTTTGAGGTGGGGACAACTTTGGTCTGGGGTCCATCCTTCGATATAAGGATTTTTTGCAGTCAGGTCCTGGGCCAGGGGCCTGTGGGCACATGCTTTGTCCCTTTACCCTGGGAAAGAAAACTCACAGGTCCAGGTTCCTGATGTCAGTTTGTAGGGCTCTCTTGGATCTATCAGGGCAGCACTAGTTTGAGGTGGGGACAACTTTGGTCTGGGGTCCATCCTTCGATATAAGGATTTTTTGCAGTCAGGTCCTGGGCCAGGACCAGGGACCTATGGGCACATCCTTTGGCCATTTTCCCTGGGAAAGAAAACTCACAGGTCCAGGTTCCTGATGTCAGTTTGTAGGGCTCCCTTGGGTCTATCAGGGCAGCACAAGTTTGAGGTGGGGACAACTTTGGTCTGGGGTCCATCCTTCGATATAAGGATTTTTTGATGTCAAATCCGGGGCCAGGGGCCCCTGGGCACATCCTTTGTCCCTTTTCCCTGGGAAAGAAAACTCACAGGTCCAGGTTCCTGATGTCAGTTTGTAGGGCTCCCTTGGGTCTATCAGGGCAGCACAAGTTTGAGATGGGGACAATTTTGGTCTGGGGTCCATTCTTCGATATAAGGATTTTTTGCAGTCAGGTCCCAGCCCTGGAGCCCCTGGGCACACGCTTTGTCCCTTTTCCCTGGGAAAGAAAACTCACAGGTCCAGGTTCCTGATGTCAGTTTGTAGGGCTCCCTTGGGTCTATCAGGGCAGCACAAGTTTGAGGTGGGGACAACTTTGGTCTGGGGTCCATCATTCGATATAAGGATTTTTTGCAGTCAGGTCCTGGGCCAGGGGCCCCTGGGCACATGCTTTGTCCCTTTTCCCTGGGAAAGAAAACTCACAGGTCCAGGTTCCTGATGTCACTTTGTAGGGCTCCCTTGGGTCTATCAGGGCAGCACAAGTTTGAGGTCAGGGACGACTTTGGTCTGGGGTCCATCCTTCGACATAAGGATTTTTTGAGGTCAGGTTCTGGGCCAGGGGCCCCTGGGCACACCTTTTGTCCCTTTTCCCTGGGAAAGAAAACTCACAGGTCCAGGTTCCTGATGTCAGTTTGTAGGGCTCCCTTGGGTCTACCACGGCAGCACAAGTTTGAGGTGGGGACAACTTTGGTCTGGGGTCCATCCTTCGATATAAGGATTTTTTCCATTCAGGTCCATGCCCAGGGGCCCCTGGGCACATCCTTTGGCCATTTTCCCTGGGAAAGAAAACTCACAGGTCCAGGTTCCTGATGTCAGTTTGTAGGGCTCCCTTGGGTCTATCAGGGCAGCACAAGTTTGAGGTGGGGACAACTTTGGTCTGGGGTCCATCCTTCGATATAAGGATTTTTTGCATTCAGGTCCCAGCCCAGCGGCCCCTGGGCACATGCTTTGTCCCTTTTCCCTGGGAAAGAAAACTCACAGGACCAGGTTTCTGATGTCAGTTTGTAGGGCTCCCTTGAGTCAATCAGGGCAGCAAAAGTTTGAGGTGGGGCAACTTTGGTCTACGACCAATCTTTCGATATAAGGATTTTTTGCAGTCAGGGCCCAGCCCAGGGCCAGGGGCCCCTCGGCACATGCTTTGTTCCTTTTTCCTGGGAAAGAAAACTCACAGGTCCAGGTTCCTGATGTCAGTTTGTAGGGCTCCCTTGGGTCTATCAGGGCAGCACATGTTTGAGGTGGGGACAATTTTGGTGTGGGGTCCATTCTTCGATATATGGATTTTTTGCAGTCACGTCCTGGGCCAGGACCAGGGACCCATGGGCACATCCTTTGGCCATTTTCCCTGGGAAAGAAAACTCACAGGTCCAGGTTCCTGATGTCAGTTTGTAGGGCTCCCTTGGGTCTATCAGGGCAGCACAAGTTTGAGATGGGGACAATTTTGGTCTGGGGTCCATTCTTCGATATAAGGATTTTTTGCAGTCAGGTCCCAGCCCTGGAGCCCCTGGGCACACGCTTTGTCCCTTTTCCCTGGGAAAGAAAACTCACAGGTCCAAGTTCCTGATGTCAGTTTGTAGGGCTCCCTTGGGTCTATCAGGGCTGCACAAGTTTGAGGTGGGGACAACTTTGGTCTGGGGTCTATCCTTCGATATAAGGATTTTTTTATGTCAGGTCGTGGGCCGGGGGCCCCTGGGCACATCCTTTGTCCCTTTACCCTGGGAAAGAAAACTCACAGGTCCAGGTTCCTGATGTCAGTTTGTAGGGCTCCCTTGGGTCTATCAGGGCAGCACAAGTTTGATGTGGGGACAACTT
The DNA here is from genome assembly GCF_050655825.1 of Lonchura striata. Classification (NCBI taxonomy): domain Eukaryota; kingdom Metazoa; phylum Chordata; class Aves; order Passeriformes; family Estrildidae; genus Lonchura; species Lonchura striata. Next base: position 14,003,529 of record NC_140707.1, on the reverse strand, counting down.
TGGTCTGGGGTCCATTCTTCGATATAAGGATTTTTTGCAGTCAGGGCCCAGCCCATGGCCAGGGGCCCCTGGGCACATCCTTTGGCCATTTTCCCTGGGAAAGAAAACTCACAGGACCAGGTTCCTGATGTCAGTTTGTAGGGCTTCCTTGGGTCTATCAGGGCAGCACAAGTTTGTGGTGGGGACAACTTTGGTCTGGGGTCCACCTTCAATATAAGAATTTTTTGCAGTCAGGTCCATGCCCAGGGGCCCCTGGGCACATGCTTTGTCCCTTTTCCCTGGGAAAGAAAACTCACAGGTCCAGGTTCCTGATGTCAGTTTGTAGGGCTCCCTTGGGTCTATCAGGGCACCACAAGTTTGAGATGGGGACAATTTTGGTCTGGGGTCCATCCTTCGATATAAGGATATTTTGCAGTCAGGTCCTGGGCCAGGGGCCCCTGGGCCCATCCTTTGTCCCTTTTCCCTTGGAAAGAAAACTCACAGGTCCAGGTTCCTGATGTCAGTTTGTAGGGCTCCCTTGGGTCTGTCAGGGCAGCACAAGTTTGAGGTGGGGACAACTTTGGTTTGGGTTCCATCCTTCGATATACGGATTTTTTGCAGTCAGGGCCCAGCCCAGGGCCAGGGGCCCCTGGACACATGCTTTGTTCCTTTTTCCTGGGAAAGAAAACTCACAGGTCCAGGTTCCTGATGTCAGTTTGTAGGGCTTCCTTGGGTCTATCAGGGCAGCACAAGTTTGAGGTGGGGACAATTTTGGTCTGGGGTCCATTCTTCGATATAAGGATTTTTTGCAGTCAGGTCCCCGCCCTGGAGCCCCTGGGCACACGCTTTGTCCCTTTTCCCTGGGAAAGAAAACTCACAGGTCCAGGTTCCTGATGTCAGTTTGTAGGGCTCCCTTGGGTCTTTCAGGGCAGCACAAGTTTGAGGTGGGGACAACTTTGGTCTGGGGTCCATCCTTCGATATAAGGATTTTTTGATGTCAGGTCCTGGGCCGGGGGCCCCTGGGCACATCCTTTGTCCCTTTTCGCTGGGAAAGAAAACTCACAGGTCCAGGTTCCTGATGTCAGTTTGTAGGGCTCCCTTGGGTCTATCAAAGCAGCACAAGTTTGATGTGGGGACAATTTTGGTCTGGGGTCCATTCTTCGATAAAAGGATTTTTTGCAGTCAGGGCCCAGCCCATGGCCAGGGGCCCCTGGGCACATCCTTTGGCCATTTTCCTTGGGAAAGAAAACTCACAGGACCAGGTTCCTGATGTCAGTTTGTAGGGCTTCCTTGGGTCTATCAGGGCAGCACAAGTTTGAGGTGGGGACAACTTTGGTCTGGGGTCCATCCTTCGATATAAGGATTTTTTGCAGTCAGGTCCTGGGCCAGGGGCCCCTGGGCACATCCTTTGTCCCTTTTCCCTGGGAAAGAAAACTCACAGGTCCAGGTTCCTGATGTCTGTTTGTAGGGCTTCCTTGGGTCTATCAGGGCAGCACAAGTTTGAGATGGGGACAATTTTGGTCTGGGGTCCATTCTTCGATATAAGGATTTTTTGCAGTCAGGTCCTGGGCCAGGGGCGCCTGGGCACATGCTTTGTCCTTTTTCCCTGGGAAAGAAAACTCACAGGTCCAGGTTCCTGATGTCAGTTTGTAGGGCTCCCTTGGGTCTATCAGGGCAGCACAAGTTTGAGATGGGGACAATTTTGGTCTGGGGTCCATTCTTCGATATAAGGATTTTTTGATGTCAGGTTCTGGGCCAGGGGCCCCTGGGCACAACCTTTGTCCCTTTTCCCTGGGAAAGAAATCTCACAGGTCCAGGTTCCTGATGTCAGTTTGTAGGGCTCCCTTGGGTCTACCAGGGCAGCACAAGTTTGAGGTGGGGACAACTTTGGTCTGGGGTCCATCCTTCGATATAAGGATTTTTTCCATTCAGGTCCATGCCCAGGGGCCCCTGGGCACATGCTTTGTCCCTTTTCCCTGGGAAAGAAAACTCACAGGTCCAGGTTCCTGATGTCAGTTTGTAGGGCTCTCTTGGATCTATCAGGGCAGCACTAGTTTGAGGTGGGGACAACTTTGGTCTGGGGTCCATCCTTCGATATAAGGATTTTTTGCAGTCAGGTCCTGGGCCAGGACCAGGGACCTATGGGCACATCCTTTGGCCATTTTCCCTGGGAAAGAAAACTCACAGGTCCAGGTTCCTGATGTCAGTTTGTAGGGCTCCCTTGGGTCTATCAGGGCAGCACAAGTTTGAGGTGGGGACAACTTTGGTCTGGGGTCCATCCTTCGATATAAGGATTTTTTGATGTCAAATCCGGGGCCAGGGGCCCCTGGGCACATCCTTTGTTCCTTTTCCCTGGGAAAGAAAACTCACAGGTCCAGGTTCCTGATGTCAGTTTGTAGGGCTCCTTGGGTCTATCAGGGCAGCACAAGTTTGAGATGGGGACAATTTTGGTCTGGGGTCCATTCTTCGATATAAGGATTTTTTGCAGTCAGGTCCCAGCCCTGGAGCCCCTGGGCACACGCTTTGTCCCTTTTCCCTGGGAAAGAAAACTCACAGGTCCAGGTTCCTGATATCAGTTTGTAGGGCTTCCTTGGGTCTATCAGGGCAGCACAAGTTTGATGTGGGGACAATTTTGGTCTGGGGTCCATTCTTCGATATAAGGATTTTTTGCAGTCAGGCCAGAGCCCATGGCCAGGGGCCCCTGGGCACACGCTTTGTCTCTTTTCCCTGGGAAAGAAAACTCACAGGTCCAGGTTCCTGATGTCAGTTTGTAGGGCTCCCTTGGGTCTATCAGGGCAGCACAAGTTTGAGATGGGGACAATTTTGGTCTGGGGTCCATTCTTCGATATAAGGATTTTTTGCAGTCAGGTCCCAGCCCTGGAGCCCCTGGGCACACGCTTTGTCCCTTTTCCCTGGGAAAGAAAACTCACAGGTCCAGGTTCCTGATATCAGTTTGTAGGGCTTCCTTGGGTCTATCAGGGCAGCACAAGTTTGATGTGGGGACAATTTTGGTCTGGGGTCCATTCTTCGATATAAGGATTTTTTGCAGTCAGGCCAGAGCCCATGGCCAGGGGCCCCTGGGCACACGCTTTGTCCCTTTTCCCTGGGAAAGAAAACTCACAGGTCCAGGTTCCTGATGACAGTTTGTAGGGCTCCCTTGGGTCTATCAGGGCACCACAAGTTTGAGATGGGGACAATTTTGGTCTGGGGTCCATTCTTCGATATAAGGATTTTTTGCAGTCAGGTCCCAGCCCTGGAGCCCCTGGGCACATCCTTTGGCCATTTTCCCTGGGAAAGAAAACTCACAAGACCAGGTTCCTGATGTCACTTTGTAGGGCTCCCTTGGGTCTATCAGGGCAGCACAAGTTTGATGTGGGGACAATTTTGGTCTGGGGTCCATTCTTCGATATAAGGATTTTTTGCAGTCAGGCCAAAGCCCATGGCCAGGGGCCCCTGGGCACACGCTTTGTCCCTTTTCCCTGGGAAAGAAAACTCACAGGTCCAGGTTCCTGATGACAGTTTGTAGGGCTCCCTTGGGTCTATCAGGGCACCACAAGTTTGAGATGGGGACAATTTTGGTCTGGGGTCCATTCTTCGATATAAGGATTTTTTGCAGTCAGGTCCCAGCCCTGGAGCCCCTGGGCACATCCTTTGGCCATTTTCCCTGGGAAAGAAAACTCACAAGACCAGGTTCCTGATGTCACTTTGTAGGGCTCCCTTGGTTCTATCAGGGCAGCACAAGTTTGAGGTGGGGACAACTTTGGTCTGGGGTCCATCCTTCGATATAAGGATTTTTTGCAGTCAGATTCTGGGCCAGGGCCAGGGAACCCCTGGGCACATGCTTTGTCCCTTTTCCCTGGGAAAGAAAACTCACAGGTCCAGGTTCCTGCTGTCAGTTTGTAGGGCTCCCTTGGGTCTATCAGGGCAGCACAAGTTTGAGGTGGGGACAACTTTGGTTTGGGGTCCATCCTTTGATATAAGGATTTTTTGCAGTCAGGTCCCAGCCCAGGGGCCCCTGGGCACATACTTTGGCCATTTTTCCCTGGGAAAGAAAACTCACAGGTCCAGGTTCCTGATGTCAGTTTGTAGGGCTCTCTTGGATCTATCAGGGCAGCACTAGTTTGAGGTGGGGACAACTTTGGTCTGGGGTCCATCCTTCGATATATGGATTTTTTGCAGTCAGGTCCTGGGCCAGGACCAGGGACCTATGGGCACATCCTTTGGCCATTTTCCCTGGGAAAGAAAACTCACAGGTCCAGGTTCCTGATGTCACTTTGTAGGGCTCCCTTGGGTCTATCAGGGCAGCACAAGTTTGAGGTGGGGACAACTTTGGTCTGGGGTCCATCCTTCGATATAAGGATTTTTTGATGTCAAATCCGGGGCCAGGGGCCCCTGGGCACATCCTTTGTCCCTTTTCCCTGGGAAAGAAAACTCACAGGTCCAGGTTCCTGATGTCAGTTTGTAGGGCTCCCTTGGGTCTATCAGGGCAGCACAAGTTTGAGATGGGGACAATTTTGGTCTGGGGTCCATTCTTCGATATAAGGATTTTTTGCAGTCAGGTCCCAGCCCTGGAGCCCCTGGGCACACGCTTTGTCCCTTTTCCCTGGGAAAGAAAACTCACAGGTCCAGGTTCCTGATGTCAGTTTGTAGGGCTCCCTTGGGTCTATCAGGGCAGCACAAGTTTGAGGTGGGGACAACTTTGGTCTGGGGTCCATCATTCGATATAAGGATTTTTTGCAGTCAGGTCCTGGGCCAGGGGCCCCTGGGCACATGCTTTGTCCCTTTTCCCTGGGAAAGAAAACTCACAGGTCCAGGTTCCTGATGTCAGTTTGTAGGGCTTCCTTGGGTCTATCAGGGCAGCACAAGTTTGAGGTCAGGGACGACTTTGGTCTGGGGTCCATCCTTCGACATAAGGATTTTTTGAGGTCAGGTTCTGGGCCAGGGGCCCCTGGGCACATCTTTTGTCCCTTTTCCCTGGGAAAGAAATCTCACAGGTCCAGGTTCCTGATGTCAGTTTGTAGGGCTCCCTTGGGTCTACCAGGGCAGCACAAGTTTGAGGTGGGGACAACTTTGGTCTGGGGTCCATTCTTCGATATAAGGATTTTTTGCAGTCAGGTCCCAGCCCTGGAGCCCCTGGGCACACGCTTTGTCCCTTTTCCCTGGGAAAGAAAACTCACAGGTCCAGGTTCCTGATGTCAGTTTGTAGGGCTCCCTTGGGTCTATCAGGGCAGCACAAGTTTGAGGTGGGGACAACTTTGGTCTGGGGTCCATCCTTCGATATAAGGATTTTTTGCAGTCAGGTCCTGGGCCAGGGGCCCCTGGGCACATGCTTTGTCCCTTTTCCCTGGGAAAGAAAACTCACAGGTCCAGGTTCCTGATGTCACTTTGTAGGGCTCCCTTGGGTCTATCAGGGCAGCACAAGTTTGAGGTCAGGGACGACTTTGGTCTGGGGTCCATCCTTCGACATAAGGATTTTTTGAGGTCAGGTTCTGGGCCAGGGGCCCCTGGGCACAACCTTTGTCCCTTTTCCCTGGGAAAGAAATCTCACAGGTCCAGGTTCCTGATGTCAGTTTGTAGGGCTCCCTTGGGTCTACCAGGGCAGCACAAGTTTGAGGTGGGGACAACTTTGGTCTGGGGTCCATCCTTCGATATAAGGATTTTTTCCATTCAGGTCCATGCCCAGGGGCCCCTGGGCACATGCTTTGTCCCTTTTCCCTGGGAAAGAAAACTCACAGGTCCAGGTTCCTGATGTCAGTTTGTAGGGCTCTCTTGGATCTATCAGGGCAGCACTAGTTTGAGGTGGGGACAACTTTGGTCTGGGGTCCATCCTTCGATATAAGGATTTTTTGCAGTCAGGTCCTGGGCCAGGACCAGGGACCTATGGGCACATCCTTTGGCCATTTTCCCTGGGAAAGAAAACTCACAGGTCCAGGTTCCTGATGTCAGTTTGTAGGGCTCCCTTGGGTCTATCAGGGCAGCACAAGTTTGAGGTGGGGACAACTTTGGTCTGGTGTCCATCCTTCGATATAAGGATTTTTTGATGTCAAATCCGGGGCCAGGGGCCCCTGGGCACATCCTTTGTCCCTTTTCCCTGGGAAAGAAAACTCACAGGTCCAGGTTCCTGATGTCAGTTTGTAGGGCTCCTTGGGTCTATCAGGGCAGCACAAGTTTGAGATGGGGACAATTTTGGTCTGGGGTCCATTCTTCGATATAAGGATTTTTTGCAGTCAGGTCCCAGCCCTGGATCCCCTGGGCACACGCTTTGTCCCTTTTCCCTGGGAAAGAAAACTCACAGGTCCAGGTTCCTGATATCAGTTTGTAGGGCTTCCTTGGGTCTATCAGGGCAGCACAAGTTTGATGTGGGGACAATTTTGGTCTGGGGTCCATTCTTCGATATAAGGATTTTTTGCAGTCAGGCCAGAGCCCATGGCCAGGGGCCCCTGGGCACACGCTTTGTCCCTTTTCCCTGGGAAAGAAAACTCACAGGTCCAGGTTCCTGATGACAGTTTGTAGGGCTCCCTTGGGTCTATCAGGGCAGCACAAGTTTGATGTGGGGACAACTTTGGTCTGGGGTCCATCCTTCGATATAAGGATTTTTTGCATTCAGGTCCCAGCCCAGCGGCCCCTGGGCACACGCTTTGTCCCTTTTCCCTGGGAAAGAAAACTCACAGGACCAGGTTTCTGATGTCAGTTTGTAGGGGTCCCTTGGGTCAATCAGGGCAGCACAAGTTTGAGGTGGGGCAACTTTGGTCTACGACCAATCTTTCGATATAAGGATTTTATGCAGTCAGGGCCCATCCCAGGGCCAGGGGCCCCTCGGCACATGCTTTGTTCCTTTTTCCTGGGAAAGAAAACTCACAGGTCCAGGTTCCTGATGTCAGTTTGTAGGGCTCCCTTGGGTCTATCAGGGCAGCACAAGTTTGAGATGGGGACAATTTTGGTCTGGGGTCCATTCTTCGATATAAGGATTTTTTGCAGTCAGGTCCCAGCCCTGGAGCCCCTGGGCACACGCTTTGTCCCTTTTCCCTGGGAAAGAAAACTCACAGGTCCAGGTTCCTGATATCAGTTTGTAGGGCTTCCTTGGGTCTATCAGGGCAGCACAAGTTTGATGTGGGGACAATTTTGGTCTGGGGTCCATTCTTCGATATAAGGATTTTTTGCAGTCAGGCCAGAGCCCATGGCCAGGGGCCCCTGGGCACACGCTTTGTCCCTTTTCCCTGGGAAAGAAAACTCACAGGTCCAGGTTCCTGATGACAGTTTGTAGGGCTCCCTTGGGTCTATCAGGGCACCACAAGTTTGAGATGGGGACAATTTTGGTCTGGGGTCCATTCTTCGATATAAGGATTTTTTGCAGTCAGGTCCCAGCCCTGGAGCCCCTGGGCACATCCTTTGGCCATTTTCCCTGGGAAAGAAAACTCACAAGACCAGGTTCCTGATGTCACTTTGTAGGGCTCCCTTGGTTCTATCAGGGCAGCACAAGTTTGAGGTGGGGACAACTTTGGTCTGGGGTCCATCCTTCGATATAAGGATTTTTTGCAGTCAGATTCTGGGCCAGGGCCAGGGAACCCCTGGGCACATGCTTTGTCCCTTTTCCCTGGGAAAGAAAACTCACAGGTCCAGGTTCCTGCTGTCAGTTTGTAGGGCTCCCTTGGGTCTATCAGGGCAGCACAAGTTTGAGGTGGGGACAACTTTGGTTTGGGGTCCATCCTTTGATATAAGGATTTTTTGCAGTCAGCCCACAGCCCTGGAGCCCCTGGGCACACGCTTTGTCCCTTTTCCCTGGGAAAGAAAACTCACAGGACCAGGTTCCTGATGTCAGTTTGTAGGGCTCCCTTGGGTCTATCAGGGCAGCACAAGTTTGAGGTGGGGACAACTTTGGTCTGGGGTCCATCCTTCGATATAAGGATTTTTTGCAGTCAGGTCCTGGGCCAGGGGCCTGTGGGCACATGCTTTGTCCCTTTTCCCTGGGAAAGAAATCTCACAGGTCCAGGTTCCTGATGTCAGTTTGTACGGCTCTCTTGGATCTATCAGGGCAGCACAAGTTTGAGGTGGGGACAACTTTGGTCTGGGGTCCATCCTTCGATATAAGGATTTTTTGCAGTCAGGTCCTGGGCCAGGGGCCTGTGGGCACATGCTTTGTCCCTTTACCCTGGGAAAGAAAACTCACAGGTCCAGGTTCCTGATGTCAGTTTGTAGGGCTCTCTTGGATCTATCAGGGCAGCACTAGTTTGAGGTGGGGACAACTTTGGTCTGGGGTCCATCCTTCGATATAAGGATTTTTTGCAGTCAGGTCCTGGGCCAGGACCAGGGACCTATGGGCACATCCTTTGGCCATTTTCCCTGGGAAAGAAAACTCACAGGTCCAGGTTCCTGATGTCAGTTTGTAGGGCTCCCTTGGGTCTATCAGGGCAGCACAAGTTTGAGGTGGGGACAACTTTGGTCTGGGGTCCATCCTTCGATATAAGGATTTTTTGATGTCAAATCCGGGGCCAGGGGCCCCTGGGCACATCCTTTGTCCCTTTTCCCTGGGAAAGAAAACTCACAGGTCCAGGTTCCTGATGTCAGTTTGTAGGGCTCCCTTGGGTCTATCAGGGCAGCACAAGTTTGAGATGGGGACAATTTTGGTCTGGGGTCCATTCTTCGATATAAGGATTTTTTGCAGTCAGGTCCCAGCCCTGGAGCCCCTGGGCACACGCTTTGTCCCTTTTCCCTGGGAAAGAAAACTCACAGGTCCAGGTTCCTGATGTCAGTTTGTAGGGCTCCCTTGGGTCTATCAGGGCAGCACAAGTTTGAGGTGGGGACAACTTTGGTCTGGGGTCCATCATTCGATATAAGGATTTTTTGCAGTCAGGTCCTGGGCCAGGGGCCCCTGGGCACATGCTTTGTCCCTTTTCCCTGGGAAAGAAAACTCACAGGTCCAGGTTCCTGATGTCACTTTGTAGGGCTCCCTTGGGTCTATCAGGGCAGCACAAGTTTGAGGTCAGGGACGACTTTGGTCTGGGGTCCATCCTTCGACATAAGGATTTTTTGAGGTCAGGTTCTGGGCCAGGGGCCCCTGGGCACACCTTTTGTCCCTTTTCCCTGGGAAAGAAAACTCACAGGTCCAGGTTCCTGATGTCAGTTTGTAGGGCTCCCTTGGGTCTACCACGGCAGCACAAGTTTGAGGTGGGGACAACTTTGGTCTGGGGTCCATCCTTCGATATAAGGATTTTTTCCATTCAGGTCCATGCCCAGGGGCCCCTGGGCACATCCTTTGGCCATTTTCCCTGGGAAAGAAAACTCACAGGTCCAGGTTCCTGATGTCAGTTTGTAGGGCTCCCTTGGGTCTATCAGGGCAGCACAAGTTTGAGGTGGGGACAACTTTGGTCTGGGGTCCATCCTTCGATATAAGGATTTTTTGCATTCAGGTCCCAGCCCAGCGGCCCCTGGGCACATGCTTTGTCCCTTTTCCCTGGGAAAGAAAACTCACAGGACCAGGTTTCTGATGTCAGTTTGTAGGGCTCCCTTGAGTCAATCAGGGCAGCAAAAGTTTGAGGTGGGGCAACTTTGGTCTACGACCAATCTTTCGATATAAGGATTTTTTGCAGTCAGGGCCCAGCCCAGGGCCAGGGGCCCCTCGGCACATGCTTTGTTCCTTTTTCCTGGGAAAGAAAACTCACAGGTCCAGGTTCCTGATGTCAGTTTGTAGGGCTCCCTTGGGTCTATCAGGGCAGCACATGTTTGAGGTGGGGACAATTTTGGTGTGGGGTCCATTCTTCGATATATGGATTTTTTGCAGTCACGTCCTGGGCCAGGACCAGGGACCCATGGGCACATCCTTTGGCCATTTTCCCTGGGAAAGAAAACTCACAGGTCCAGGTTCCTGATGTCAGTTTGTAGGGCTCCCTTGGGTCTATCAGGGCAGCACAAGTTTGAGATGGGGACAATTTTGGTCTGGGGTCCATTCTTCGATATAAGGATTTTTTGCAGTCAGGTCCCAGCCCTGGAGCCCCTGGGCACACGCTTTGTCCCTTTTCCCTGGGAAAGAAAACTCACAGGTCCAAGTTCCTGATGTCAGTTTGTAGGGCTCCCTTGGGTCTATCAGGGCTGCACAAGTTTGAGGTGGGGACAACTTTGGTCTGGGGTCTATCCTTCGATATAAGGATTTTTTTATGTCAGGTCGTGGGCCGGGGGCCCCTGGGCACATCCTTTGTCCCTTTACCCTGGGAAAGAAAACTCACAGGTCCAGGTTCCTGATGTCAGTTTGTAGGGCTCCCTTGGGTCTATCAGGGCAGCACAAGTTTGATGTGGGGACAACTTTGGTCTGGGGTCCATTCTTCGATATAAGGATTTTTTGCAGTCAGGGCCCAGCCCATGGCCAGGGGCCCCTGGGCACATCCTTTGGCCATTTTCCCTGGGAAAGAAAACTCACAGGACCAGGTTCCTGATGTCAGTTTGTAGGGCTTCCTTGGGTCTATCAGGGCAGCACAAGTTTGTGGTGGGGACAACTTTGGTCTGGGGTCCACCTTCAATATAAGAATTTTTTGCAGTCAGGTCCATGCCCAGGGGCCCCTGGGCACATGCTTTGTCCCTTTTCCCTGGGAAAGAAAACTCACAGGTCCAGGTTCCTGATGTCAGTTTGTAGGGCTCCCTTGGGTCTATCAGGGCACCACAAGTTTGAGATGGGGACAATTTTGGTCTGGGGTCCATCCTTCGATATAAGGATATTTTGCAGTCAGGTCCTGGGCCAGGGGCCCCTGGGCCCATCCTTTGTCCCTTTTCCCTTGGAAAGAAAACTCACAGGTCCAGGTTCCTGATGTCAGTTTGTAGGGCTCCCTTGGGTCTGTCAGGGCAGCACAAGTTTGAGGTGGGGACAACTTTGGTTTGGGTTCCATCCTTCGATATACGGATTTTTTGCAGTCAGGGCCCAGCCCAGGGCCAGGGGCCCCTGGACACATGCTTTGTTCCTTTTTCCTGGGAAAGAAAACTCACAGGTCCAGGTTCCTGATGTCAGTTTGTAGGGCTTCCTTGGGTCTATCAGGGCAGCACAAGTTTGAGGTGGGGACAATTTTGGTCTGGGGTCCATTCTTCGATATAAGGATTTTTTGCAGTCAGGTCCCCGCCCTGGAGCCCCTGGGCACACGCTTTGTCCCTTTTCCCTGGGAAAGAAAACTCACAGGTCCAGGTTCCTGATGTCAGTTTGTAGGGCTCCCTTGGGTCTTTCAGGGCAGCACAAGTTTGAGGTGGGGACAACTTTGGTCTGGGGTCCATCCTTCGATATAAGGATTTTTTGATGTCAGGTCCTGGGCCGGGGGCCCCTGGGCACATCCTTTGTCCCTTTTCGCTGGGAAAGAAAACTCACAGGTCCAGGTTCCTGATGTCAGTTTGTAGGGCTCCCTTGGGTCTATCAAAGCAGCACAAGTTTGATGTGGGGACAATTTTGGTCTGGGGTCCATTCTTCGATAAAAGGATTTTTTGCAGTCAGGGCCCAGCCCATGGCCAGGGGCCCCTGGGCACATCCTTTGGCCATTTTCCTTGGGAAAGAAAACTCACAGGACCAGGTTCCTGATGTCAGTTTGTAGGGCTTCCTTGGGTCTATCAGGGCAGCACAAGTTTGAGGTGGGGACAACTTTGGTCTGGGGTCCATCCTTCGATATAAGGATTTTTTGCAGTCAGGTCCTGGGCCAGGGGCCCCTGGGCACATCCTTTGTCCCTTTTCCCTGGGAAAGAAAACTCACAGGTCCAGGTTCCTGATGTCTGTTTGTAGGGCTTCCTTGGGTCTATCAGGGCAGCACAAGTTTGAGATGGGGACAATTTTGGTCTGGGGTCCATTCTTCGATATAAGGATTTTTTGCAGTCAGGTCCTGGGCCAGGGGCGCCTGGGCACATGCTTTGTCCTTTTTCCCTGGGAAAGAAAACTCACAGGTCCAGGTTCCTGATGTCAGTTTGTAGGGCTCCCTTGGGTCTATCAGGGCAGCACAAGTTTGAGATGGGGACAATTTTGGTCTGGGGTCCATTCTTCGATATAAGGATTTTTTGATGTCAGGTTCTGGGCCAGGGGCCCCTGGGCACAACCTTTGTCCCTTTTCCCTGGGAAAGAAATCTCACAGGTCCAGGTTCCTGATGTCAGTTTGTAGGGCTCCCTTGGGTCTACCAGGGCAGCACAAGTTTGAGGTGGGGACAACTTTGGTCTGGGGTCCATCCTTCGATATAAGGATTTTTTCCATTCAGGTCCATGCCCAGGGGCCCCTGGGCACATGCTTTGTCCCTTTTCCCTGGGAAAGAAAACTCACAGGTCCAGGTTCCTGATGTCAGTTTGTAGGGCTCTCTTGGATCTATCAGGGCAGCACTAGTTTGAGGTGGGGACAACTTTGGTCTGGGGTCCATCCTTCGATATAAGGATTTTTTGCAGTCAGGTCCTGGGCCAGGACCAGGGACCTATGGGCACATCCTTTGGCCATTTTCCCTGGGAAAGAAAACTCACAGGTCCAGGTTCCTGATGTCAGTTTGTAGGGCTCCCTTGGGTCTATCAGGGCAGCACAAGTTTGAGGTGGGGACAACTTTGGTCTGGGGTCCATCCTTCGATATAAGGATTTTTTGATGTCAAATCCGGGGCCAGGGGCCCCTGGGCACATCCTTTGTTCCTTTTCCCTGGGAAAGAAAACTCACAGGTCCAGGTTCCTGATGTCAGTTTGTAGGGCTCCTTGGGTCTATCAGGGCAGCACAAGTTTGAGATGGGGACAATTTTGGTCTGGGGTCCATTCTTCGATATAAGGATTTTTTGCAGTCAGGTCCCAGCCCTGGAGCCCCTGGGCACACGCTTTGTCCCTTTTCCCTGGGAAAGAAAACTCACAGGTCCAGGTTCCTGATATCAGTTTGTAGGGCTTCCTTGGGTCTATCAGGGCAGCACAAGTTTGATGTGGGGACAATTTTGGTCTGGGGTCCATTCTTCGATATAAGGATTTTTTGCAGTCAGGCCAGAGCCCATGGCCAGGGGCCCCTGGGCACACGCTTTGTCTCTTTTCCCTGGGAAAGAAAACTCACAGGTCCAGGTTCCTGATGTCAGTTTGTAGGGCTCCCTTGGGTCTATCAGGGCAGCACAAGTTTGAGATGGGGACAATTTTGGTCTGGGGTCCATTCTTCGATATAAGGATTTTTTGCAGTCAGGTCCCAGCCCTGGAGCCCCTGGGCACACGCTTTGTCCCTTTTCCCTGGGAAAGAAAACTCACAGGTCCAGGTTCCTGATATCAGTTTGTAGGGCTTCCTTGGGTCTATCAGGGCAGCACAAGTTTGATGTGGGGACAATTTTGGTCTGGGGTCCATTCTTCGATATAAGGATTTTTTGCAGTCAGGCCAGAGCCCATGGCCAGGGGCCCCTGGGCACACGCTTTGTCCCTTTTCCCTGGGAAAGAAAACTCACAGGTCCAGGTTCCTGATGACAGTTTGTAGGGCTCCCTTGGGTCTATCAGGGCACCACAAGTTTGAGATGGGGACAATTTTGGTCTGGGGTCCATTCTTCGATATAAGGATTTTTTGCAGTCAGGTCCCAGCCCTGGAGCCCCTGGGCACATCCTTTGGCCATTTTCCCTGGGAAAGAAAACTCACAAGACCAGGTTCCTGATGTCACTTTGTAGGGCTCCCTTGGTTCTATCAGGGCAGCACAAGTTTGAGGTGGGGACAACTTTGGTCTGGGGTCCATCCTTCGATATAAGGATTTTTTGCAGTCAGATTCTGGGCCAGGGCCAGGGAACCCCTGGGCACATGCTTTGTCCCTTTTCCCTGGGAAAGAAAACTCACAGGTCCAGGTTCCTGCTGTCAGTTTGTAGGGCTCCCTTGGGTCTATCAGGGCAGCACAAGTTTGAGGTGGGGACAACTTTGGTTTGGGGTCCATCCTTTGATATAAGGATTTTTTGCAGTCAGGTCCCAGCCCAGGGGCCCCTGGGCACATCCTTTGGCCATTTTTCCCTGGGAAAGAAAACTCACAGGTCCAGGTTCCTGATGTCAGTTTGTAGGGCTCTCTTGGATCTATCAGGGCAGCACTAGTTTGAGGTGGGGACAACTTTGGTCTGGGGTCCATCCTTCGATATAAGGATTTTTTGCAGTCAGGTCCTGGGCCAGGACCAGGGACCTATGGGCACATCCTTTGGCCATTTTCCCTGGGAAAGAAAACTCACAGGTCCAGGTTCCTGATGTCAGTTTGTAGGGCTCCCTTGGGTCTATCAGGGCAGCACAAGTTTGAGGTGGGGACAACTTTGGTCTGGGGTCCATCCTTCGATATAAGGATTTTTTGATGTCAAATCCGGGGCCAGGGGCCCCTGGGCACATCCTTTGTCCCTTTTCCCTGGGAAAGAAAACTCACAGGTCCAGGTTCCTGATGTCAGTTTGTAGGGCTCCCTTGGGTCTATCAGGGCAGCACAAGTTTGAGATGGGGACAATTTTGGTCTGGGGTCCATTCTTCGATATAAGGATTTTTTGCAGTCAGGTCCCAGCCCTGGAGCCCCTGGGCACACGCTTTGTCCCTTTTCCCTGGGAAAGAAAACTCACAGGTCCAGGTTCCTGATGTCAGTTTGTAGGGCTCCCTTGGGTCTATCAGGGCAGCACAAGTTTGAGGTGGGGACAACTTTGGTCTGGGGTCCATCCTTCGATATAAGGATTTTTTGCAGTCAGGTCCTGGGCCAGGGGCCCCTGGGCACATGCTTTGTCCCTTTTCCCTGGGAAAGAAAACTCACAGGTCCAGGTTCCTGATGTCACTTTGTAGGGCTCCCTTGGGTCTATCAGGGCAGCACAAGTTTGAGGTCAGGGACGACTTTGGTCTGGGGTCCATCCTTCGACATAAGGATTTTTTGAGGTCAGGTTCTGGGCCAGGGGCCCCTGGGCACATCTTTTGTCCCTTTTCCCTGGGAAAGAAATCTCACAGGTCCAGGTTCCTGATGTCAGTTTGTAGGGCTCCCTTGGGTCTACCAGGGCAGCACAAGTTTGAGGTGGGGACAACTTTGGTCTGGGGTCCATTCTTCGATATAAGGATTTTTTGCAGTCAGGTCCCAGCCCTGGAGCCCCTGGGCACACGCTTTGTCCCTTTTCCCTGGGAAAGAAAACTCACAGGTCCAGGTTCCTGATGTCAGTTTGTAGGGCTCCCTTGGGTCTATCAGGGCAGCACAAGTTTGAGGTGGGGACAACTTTGGTCTGGGGTCCATCCTTCGATATAAGGATTTTTTGCAGTCAGGTCCTGGGCCAGGGGCCCCTGGGCACATGCTTTGTCCCTTTTCCCTGGGAAAGAAAACTCACAGGTCCAGGTTCCTGATGTCACTTTGTAGGGCTCCCTTGGGTCTATCAGGGCAGCACAAGTTTGAGGTCAGGGACGACTTTGGTCTGGGGTCCATCCTTCGACATAAGGATTTTTTGAGGTCAGGTTCTGGGCCAGGGGCCCCTGGGCACAACCTTTGTCCCTTTTCCCTGGGAAAGAAATCTCACAGGTCCAGGTTCCTGATGTCAGTTTGTAGGGCTCCCTTGGGTCTACCAGGGCAGCACAAGTTTGAGGTGGGGACAACTTTGGTCTGGGGTCCATCCTTCGATATAAGGATTTTTTCCATTCAGGTCCATGCCCAGGGGCCCCTGGGCACATGCTTTGTCCCTTTTCCCTGGGAAAGAAAACTCACAGGTCCAGGTTCCTGATGTCAGTTTGTAGGGCTCTCTTGGATCTATCAGGGCAGCACTAGTTTGAGGTGGGGACAACTTTGGTCTGGGGTCCATCCTTCGATATAAGGATTTTTTGCAGTCAGGTCCTGGGCCAGGACCAGGGACCTATGGGCACATCCTTTGGCCATTTTCCCTGGGAAAGAAAACTCACAGGTCCAGGTTCCTGATGTCAGTTTGTAGGGCTCCCTTGGGTCTATCAGGGCAGCACAAGTTTGAGGTGGGGACAGCTTTGGTCTGGGGTCCATCCTTCGATATAAGGATTTTTTGATGTCAAATCCGGGGCCAGGGGCCCCTGGGCACATCCTTTGTCCCTTTTCCCTGGGAAAGAAAACTCACAGGTCCAGGTTCCTGATGTCAGTTTGTAGGGCTCCTTGGGTCTATCAGGGCAGCACAAGTTTGAGATGGGGACAATTTTGGTCTGGGGTCCATTCTTCGATATAAGGATTTTTTGCAGTCAGGTCCCAGCCCTGGAGCCCCTGGGCACACGCTTTGTCCCTTTTCCCTGGGAAAGAAAACTCACAGGTCCAGGTTCCTGATATCAGTTTGTAGGGCTTCCTTGGGTCTATCAGGGCAGCACAAGTTTGATGTGGGGACAATTTTGGTCTGGGGTCCATTCTTCGATATAAGGATTTTTTGCAGTCAGGCCAGAGCCCATGGCCAGGGGCCCCTGGGCACACGCTTTGTCCCTTTTCCCTGGGAAAGAAAACTCACAGGTCCAGGTTCCTGATGACAGTTTGTAGGGCTCCCTTGGGTCTATCAGGGCAGCACAAGTTTGAGGTGGGGACAACTTTGGTCTGGGGTCCATCCTTCGATATAAGGATTTTTTGCATTCAGGTCCCAGCCCAGCGGCCCCTGGGCACACGCTTTGTCCCTTTTCCCTGGGAAAGAAAACTCACAGGACCAGGTTTCTGATGTCAGTTTGTAGGGCTCCCTTGGGTCAATCAGGGCAGCACAAGTTTGAGGTGGGGCAACTTTGGTCTACGACCAATCTTTCGATATAAGGATTTTATGCAGTCAGGGCCCATCCCAGGGCCAGGGGCCCCTCGGCACATGCTTTGTTCCTTTTTCCTGGGAAAGAAAACTCACAGGTCCAGGTTCCTGATGTCAGTTTGTAGGGCTCCCTTGGGTCTATCAGGGCAGCACAAGTTTGAGATGGGGACAATTTTGGTCTGGGGTCCATTCTTCGATATAAGGATTTTTTGCAGTCAGGTCCCAGCCCTGGAGCCCCTGGGCACACGCTTTGTCCCTTTTCCCTGGGAAAGAAAACTCACAGGTCCAGGTTCCTGATATCAGTTTGTAGGGCTTCCTTGGGTCTATCAGGGCAGCACAAGTTTGATGTGGGGACAATTTTGGTCTGGGGTCCATTCTTCGATATAAGGATTTTTTGCAGTCAGGCCAGAGCCCATGGCCAGGGGCCCCTGGGCACACGCTTTGTCCCTTTTCCCTGGGAAAGAAAACTCACAGGACCAGGTTCCTGATGTCAGTTTGTAGGGCTCCCTTGGGTCTATCAGGGCAGCACAAGTTTGAGGTGGGGACAACTTTGGTCTGGGGTCCATCCTTCGATATAAGGATTTTTTGCAGTCAGGTCCTGGGCCAGGGGCCTGTGGGCACATGCTTTGTCCCTTTTCCCTGGGAAAGAAATCTCACAGGTCCAGGTTCCTGATGTCAGTTTGTACGGCTCTCTTGGATCTATCAGGGCAGCACAAGTTTGAGGTGGGGACAACTTTGGTCTGGGGTCCATCCTTCGATATAAGGATTTTTTGCAGTCAGGTCCTGGGCCAGGGGCCTGTGGGCACATGCTTTGTCCCTTTACCCTGGGAAAGAAAACTCACAGGTCCAGGTTCCTGATGTCAGTTTGTAGGGCTCTCTTGGATCTATCAGGGCAGCACTAGTTTGAGGTGGGGACAACTTTGGTCTGGGGTCCATCCTTCGATATAAGGATTTTTTGCAGTCAGGTCCTGGGCCAGGACCAGGGACCTATGGGCACATCCTTTGGCCATTTTCCCTGGGAAAGAAAACTCACAGGTCCAGGTTCCTGATGTCAGTTTGTAGGGCTCCCTTGGGTCTATCAGGGCAGCACAAGTTTGAGGTGGGGACAACTTTGGTCTGGGGTCCATCCTTCGATATAAGGATTTTTTGATGTCAAATCCGGGGCCAGGGGCCCCTGGGCACATCCTTTGTCCCTTTTCCCTGGGAAAGAAAACTCACAGGTCCAGGTTCCTGATGTCAGTTTGTAGGGCTCCCTTGGGTCTATCAGGGCAGCACAAGTTTGAGATGGGGACAATTTTGGTCTGGGGTCCATTCTTCGATATAAGGATTTTTTGCAGTCAGGTCCCAGCCCTGGAGCCCCTGGGCACACGCTTTGTCCCTTTTCCCTGGGAAAGAAAACTCACAGGTCCAGGTTCCTGATGTCAGTTTGTAGGGCTCCCTTGGGTCTATCAGGGCAGCACAAGTTTGAGGTGGGGACAACTTTGGTCTGGGGTCCATCATTCGATATAAGGATTTTTTGCAGTCAGGTCCTGGGCCAGGGGCCCCTGGGCACATGCTTTGTCCCTTTTCCCTGGGAAAGAAAACTCACAGGTCCAGGTTCCTGATGTCACTTTGTAGGGCTCCCTTGGGTCTATCAGGGCAGCACAAGTTTGAGGTCAGGGACGACTTTGGTCTGGGGTCCATCCTTCGACATAAGGATTTTTTGAGGTCAGGTTCTGGGCCAGGGGCCCCTGGGCACACCTTTTGTCCCTTTTCCCTGGGAAAGAAAACTCACAGGTCCAGGTTCCTGATGTCAGTTTGTAGGGCTCCCTTGGGTCTACCACGGCAGCACAAGTTTGAGGTGGGGACAACTTTGGTCTGGGGTCCATCCTTCGATATAAGGATTTTTTCCATTCAGGTCCATGCCCAGGGGCCCCTGGGCACATCCTTTGGCCATTTTCCCTGGGAAAGAAAACTCACAGGTCCAGGTTCCTGATGTCAGTTTGTAGGGCTCCCTTGGGTCTATCAGGGCAGCACAAGTTTGAGGTGGGGACAACTTTGGTCTGGGGTCCATCCTTCGATATAAGGATTTTTTGCATTCAGGTCCCAGCCCAGCGGCCCCTGGGCACATGCTTTGTCCCTTTTCCCTGGGAAAGAAAACTCACAGGACCAGGTTTCTGATGTCAGTTTGTAGGGCTCCCTTGAGTCAATCAGGGCAGCAAAAGTTTGAGGTGGGGCAACTTTGGTCTACGACCAATCTTTCGATATAAGGATTTTTTGCAGTCAGGGCCCAGCCCAGGGCCAGGGGCCCCTCGGCACATGCTTTGTTCCTTTTTCCTGGGAAAGAAAACTCACAGGTCCAGGTTCCTGATGTCAGTTTGTAGGGCTCCCTTGGGTCTATCAGGGCAGCACATGTTTGAGGTGGGGACAATTTTGGTGTGGGGTCCATTCTTCGATATATGGATTTTTTGCAGTCACGTCCTGGGCCAGGACCAGGGACCCATGGGCACATCCTTTGGCCATTTTCCCTGGGAAAGAAAACTCACAGGTCCAGGTTCCTGATGTCAGTTTGTAGGGCTCCCTTGGGTCTATCAGGGCAGCACAAGTTTGAGATGGGGACAATTTTGGTCTGGGGTCCATTCTTCGATATAAGGATTTTTTGCAGTCAGGTCCCAGCCCTGGAGCCCCTGGGCACACGCTTTGTCCCTTTTCCCTGGGAAAGAAAACTCACAGGTCCAAGTTCCTGATGTCAGTTTGTAGGGCTCCCTTGGGTCTATCAGGGCTGCACAAGTTTGAGGTGGGGACAACTTTGGTCTGGGGTCTATCCTTCGATATAAGGATTTTTTTATGTCAGGTCGTGGGCCGGGGGCCCCTGGGCACATCCTTTGTCCCTTTACCCTGGGAAAGAAAACTCACAGGTCCAGGTTCCTGATGTCAGTTTGTAGGGCTCCCTTGGGTCTATCAGGGCAGCACAAGTTTGATGTGGGGACAACTTTGGTCTGGGGTCCATTCTTCGATATAAGGATTTTTTGCAGTCAGGGCCCAGCCCATGGCCAGGGGCCCCTGGGCACATCCTTTGGCCATTTTCCCTGGGAAAGAAAACTCACAGGACCAGGTTCCTGATGTCAGTTTGTAGGGCTTCCTTGGGTCTATCAGGGCAGCACAAGTTTGTGGTGGGGACAACTTTGGTCTGGGGTCCACCTTCAATATAAGAATTTTTTGCAGTCAGGTCCATGCCCAGGGGCCCCTGGGCACATGCTTTGTCCCTTTTCCCTGGGAAAGAAAACTCACAGGTCCAGGTTCCTGATGTCAGTTTGTAGGGCTCCCTTGGGTCTATCAGGGCACCACAAGTTTGAGATGGGGACAATTTTGGTCTGGGGTCCATCCTTCGATATAAGGATATTTTGCAGTCAGGTCCTGGGCCAGGGGCCCCTGGGCCCATCCTTTGTCCCTTTTCCCTTGGAAAGAAAACTCACAGGTCCAGGTTCCTGATGTCAGTTTGTAGGGCTCCCTTGGGTCTGTCAGGGCAGCACAAGTTTGAGGTGGGGACAACTTTGGTTTGGGTTCCATCCTTCGATATACGGATTTTTTGCAGTCAGGGCCCAGCCCAGGGCCAGGGGCCCCTGGACACATGCTTTGTTCCTTTTTCCTGGGAAAGAAAACTCACAGGTCCAGGTTCCTGATGTCAGTTTGTAGGGCTTCCTTGGGTCTATCAGGGCAGCACAAGTTTGAGGTGGGGACAATTTTGGTCTGGGGTCCATTCTTCGATATAAGGATTTTTTGCAGTCAGGTCCCCGCCCTGGAGCCCCTGGGCACACGCTTTGTCCCTTTTCCCTGGGAAAGAAAACTCACAGGTCCAGGTTCCTGATGTCAGTTTGTAGGGCTCCCTTGGGTCTTTCAGGGCAGCACAAGTTTGAGGTGGGGACAACTTTGGTCTGGGGTCCATCCTTCGATATAAGGATTTTTTGATGTCAGGTCCTGGGCCGGGGGCCCCTGGGCACATCCTTTGTCCCTTTTCGCTGGGAAAGAAAACTCACAGGTCCAGGTTCCTGATGTCAGTTTGTAGGGCTCCCTTGGGTCTATCAAAGCAGCACAAGTTTGATGTGGGGACAATTTTGGTCTGGGGTCCATTCTTCGATAAAAGGATTTTTTGCAGTCAGGGCCCAGCCCATGGCCAGGGGCCCCTGGGCACATCCTTTGGCCATTTTCCTTGGGAAAGAAAACTCACAGGACCAGGTTCCTGATGTCAGTTTGTAGGGCTTCCTTGGGTCTATCAGGGCAGCACAAGTTTGAGGTGGGGACAACTTTGGTCTGGGGTCCATCCTTCGATATAAGGATTTTTTGCAGTCAGGTCCTGGGCCAGGGGCCCCTGGGCACATCCTTTGTCCCTTTTCCCTGGGAAAGAAAACTCACAGGTCCAGGTTCCTGATGTCTGTTTGTAGGGCTTCCTTGGGTCTATCAGGGCAGCACAAGTTTGAGATGGGGACAATTTTGGTCTGGGGTCCATTCTTCGATATAAGGATTTTTTGCAGTCAGGTCCTGGGCCAGGGGCGCCTGGGCACATGCTTTGTCCTTTTTCCCTGGGAAAGAAAACTCACAGGTCCAGGTTCCTGATGTCAGTTTGTAGGGCTCCCTTGGGTCTATCAGGGCAGCACAAGTTTGAGATGGGGACAATTTTGGTCTGGGGTCCATTCTTCGATATAAGGATTTTTTGATGTCAGGTTCTGGGCCAGGGGCCCCTGGGCACAACCTTTGTCCCTTTTCCCTGGGAAAGAAATCTCACAGGTCCAGGTTCCTGATGTCAGTTTGTAGGGCTCCCTTGGGTCTACCAGGGCAGCACAAGTTTGAGGTGGGGACAACTTTGGTCTGGGGTCCATCCTTCGATATAAGGATTTTTTCCATTCAGGTCCATGCCCAGGGGCCCCTGGGCACATGCTTTGTCCCTTTTCCCTGGGAAAGAAAACTCACAGGTCCAGGTTCCTGATGTCAGTTTGTAGGGCTCTCTTGGATCTATCAGGGCAGCACTAGTTTGAGGTGGGGACAACTTTGGTCTGGGGTCCATCCTTCGATATAAGGATTTTTTGCAGTCAGGTCCTGGGCCAGGACCAGGGACCTATGGGCACATCCTTTGGCCATTTTCCCTGGGAAAGAAAACTCACAGGTCCAGGTTCCTGATGTCAGTTTGTAGGGCTCCCTTGGGTCTATCAGGGCAGCACAAGTTTGAGGTGGGGACAACTTTGGTCTGGGGTCCATCCTTCGATATAAGGATTTTTTGATGTCAAATCCGGGGCCAGGGGCCCCTGGGCACATCCTTTGTTCCTTTTCCCTGGGAAAGAAAACTCACAGGTCCAGGTTCCTGATGTCAGTTTGTAGGGCTCCTTGGGTCTATCAGGGCAGCACAAGTTTGAGATGGGGACAATTTTGGTCTGGGGTCCATTCTTCGATATAAGGATTTTTTGCAGTCAGGTCCCAGCCCTGGAGCCCCTGGGCACACGCTTTGTCCCTTTTCCCTGGGAAAGAAAACTCACAGGTCCAGGTTCCTGATATCAGTTTGTAGGGCTTCCTTGGGTCTATCAGGGCAGCACAAGTTTGATGTGGGGACAATTTTGGTCTGGGGTCCATTCTTCGATATAAGGATTTTTTGCAGTCAGGCCAGAGCCCATGGCCAGGGGCCCCTGGGCACACGCTTTGTCTCTTTTCCCTGGGAAAGAAAACTCACAGGTCCAGGTTCCTGATGTCAGTTTGTAGGGCTCCCTTGGGTCTATCAGGGCAGCACAAGTTTGAGATGGGGACAATTTTGGTCTGGGGTCCATTCTTCGATATAAGGATTTTTTGCAGTCAGGTCCCAGCCCTGGAGCCCCTGGGCACACGCTTTGTCCCTTTTCCCTGGGAAAGAAAACTCACAGGTCCAGGTTCCTGATATCAGTTTGTAGGGCTTCCTTGGGTCTATCAGGGCAGCACAAGTTTGATGTGGGGACAATTTTGGTCTGGGGTCCATTCTTCGATATAAGGATTTTTTGCAGTCAGGCCAGAGCCCATGGCCAGGGGCCCCTGGGCACACGCTTTGTCCCTTTTCCCTGGGAAAGAAAACTCACAGGTCCAGGTTCCTGATGACAGTTTGTAGGGCTCCCTTGGGTCTATCAGGGCACCACAAGTTTGAGATGGGGACAATTTTGGTCTGGGGTCCATTCTTCGATATAAGGATTTTTTGCAGTCAGGTCCCAGCCCTGGAGCCCCTGGGCACATCCTTTGGCCATTTTCCCTGGGAAAGAAAACTCACAAGACCAGGTTCCTGATGTCACTTTGTAGGGCTCCCTTGGTTCTATCAGGGCAGCACAAGTTTGAGGTGGGGACAACTTTGGTCTGGGGTCCATCCTTCGATATAAGGATTTTTTGCAGTCAGATTCTGGGCCAGGGCCAGGGAACCCCTGGGCACATGCTTTGTCCCTTTTCCCTGGGAAAGAAAACTCACAGGTCCAGGTTCCTGCTGTCAGTTTGTAGGGCTCCCTTGGGTCTATCAGGGCAGCACAAGTTTGAGGTGGGGACAACTTTGGTTTGGGGTCCATCCTTTGATATAAGGATTTTTTGCAGTCAGGTCCCAGCCCAGGGGCCCCTGGGCACATCCTTTGGCCATTTTTCCCTGGGAAAGAAAACTCACAGGTCCAGGTTCCTGATGTCAGTTTGTAGGGCTCTCTTGGATCTATCAGGGCAGCACTAGTTTGAGGTGGGGACAACTTTGGTCTGGGGTCCATCCTTCGATATAAGGATTTTTTGCAGTCAGGTCCTGGGCCAGGACCAGGGACCTATGGGCACATCCTTTGGCCATTTTCCCTGGGAAAGAAAACTCACAGGTCCAGGTTCCTGATGTCAGTTTGTAGGGCTCCCTTGGGTCTATCAGGGCAGCACAAGTTTGAGGTGGGGACAACTTTGGTCTGGGGTCCATCCTTCGATATAAGGATTTTTTGATGTCAAATCCGGGGCCAGGGGCCCCTGGGCACATCCTTTGTCCCTTTTCCCTGGGAAAGAAAACTCACAGGTCCAGGTTCCTGATGTCAGTTTGTAGGGCTCCCTTGGGTCTATCAGGGCAGCACAAGTTTGAGATGGGGACAATTTTGGTCTGGGGTCCATTCTTCGATATAAGGATTTTTTGCAGTCAGGTCCCAGCCCTGGAGCCCCTGGGCACACGCTTTGTCCCTTTTCCCTGGGAAAGAAAACTCACAGGTCCAGGTTCCTGATGTCAGTTTGTAGGGCTCCCTTGGGTCTATCAGGGCAGCACAAGTTTGAGGTGGGGACAACTTTGGTCTGGGGTCCATCCTTCGATATAAGGATTTTTTGCAGTCAGGTCCTGGGCCAGGGGCCCCTGGGCACATGCTTTGTCCCTTTTCCCTGGGAAAGAAAACTCACAGGTCCAGGTTCCTGATGTCACTTTGTAGGGCTCCCTTGGGTCTATCAGGGCAGCACAAGTTTGAGGTCAGGGACGACTTTGGTCTGGGGTCCATCCTTCGACATAAGGATTTTTTGAGGTCAGGTTCTGGGCCAGGGGCCCCTGGGCACATCTTTTGTCCCTTTTCCCTGGGAAAGAAATCTCACAGGTCCAGGTTCCTGATGTCAGTTTGTAGGGCTCCCTTGGGTCTACCAGGGCAGCACAAGTTTGAGGTGGGGACAACTTTGGTCTGGGGTCCATTCTTCGATATAAGGATTTTTTGCAGTCAGGTCCCAGCCCTGGAGCCCCTGGGCACACGCTTTGTCCCTTTTCCCTGGGAAAGAAAACTCACAGGTCCAGGTTCCTGATGTCAGTTTGTAGGGCTCCCTTGGGTCTATCAGGGCAGCACAAGTTTGAGGTGGGGACAACTTTGGTCTGGGGTCCATCCTTCGATATAAGGATTTTTTGCAGTCAGGTCCTGGGCCAGGGGCCCCTGGGCACATGCTTTGTCCCTTTTCCCTGGGAAAGAAAACTCACAGGTCCAGGTTCCTGATGTCACTTTGTAGGGCTCCCTTGGGTCTATCAGGGCAGCACAAGTTTGAGGTCAGGGACGACTTTGGTCTGGGGTCCATCCTTCGACATAAGGATTTTTTGAGGTCAGGTTCTGGGCCAGGGGCCCCTGGGCACAACCTTTGTCCCTTTTCCCTGGGAAAGAAATCTCACAGGTCCAGGTTCCTGATGTCAGTTTGTAGGGCTCCCTTGGGTCTACCAGGGCAGCACAAGTTTGAGGTGGGGACAACTTTGGTCTGGGGTCCATCCTTCGATATAAGGATTTTTTCCATTCAGGTCCATGCCCAGGGGCCCCTGGGCACATGCTTTGTCCCTTTTCCCTGGGAAAGAAAACTCACAGGTCCAGGTTCCTGATGTCAGTTTGTAGGGCTCTCTTGGATCTATCAGGGCAGCACTAGTTTGAGGTGGGGACAACTTTGGTCTGGGGTCCATCCTTCGATATAAGGATTTTTTGCAGTCAGGTCCTGGGCCAGGACCAGGGACCTATGGGCACATCCTTTGGCCATTTTCCCTGGGAAAGAAAACTCACAGGTCCAGGTTCCTGATGTCAGTTTGTAGGGCTCCCTTGGGTCTATCAGGGCAGCACAAGTTTGAGGTGGGGACAGCTTTGGTCTGGGGTCCATCCTTCGATATAAGGATTTTTTGATGTCAAATCCGGGGCCAGGGGCCCCTGGGCACATCCTTTGTCCCTTTTCCCTGGGAAAGAAAACTCACAGGTCCAGGTTCCTGATGTCAGTTTGTAGGGCTCCTTGGGTCTATCAGGGCAGCACAAGTTTGAGATGGGGACAATTTTGGTCTGGGGTCCATTCTTCGATATAAGGATTTTTTGCAGTCAGGTCCCAGCCCTGGAGCCCCTGGGCACACGCTTTGTCCCTTTTCCCTGGGAAAGAAAACTCACAGGTCCAGGTTCCTGATATCAGTTTGTAGGGCTTCCTTGGGTCTATCAGGGCAGCACAAGTTTGATGTGGGGACAATTTTGGTCTGGGGTCCATTCTTCGATATAAGGATTTTTTGCAGTCAGGCCAGAGCCCATGGCCAGGGGCCCCTGGGCACACGCTTTGTCCCTTTTCCCTGGGAAAGAAAACTCACAGGTCCAGGTTCCTGATGACAGTTTGTAGGGCTCCCTTGGGTCTATCAGGGCAGCACAAGTTTGAGGTGGGGACAACTTTGGTCTGGGGTCCATCCTTCGATATAAGGATTTTTTGCATTCAGGTCCCAGCCCAGCGGCCCCTGGGCACACGCTTTGTCCCTTTTCCCTGGGAAAGAAAACTCACAGGACCAGGTTTCTGATGTCAGTTTGTAGGGCTCCCTTGGGTCAATCAGGGCAGCACAAGTTTGAGGTGGGGCAACTTTGGTCTACGACCAATCTTTCGATATAAGGATTTTATGCAGTCAGGGCCCATCCCAGGGCCAGGGGCCCCTCGGCACATGCTTTGTTCCTTTTTCCTGGGAAAGAAAACTCACAGGTCCAGGTTCCTGAT
The DNA here is from genome assembly GCF_050655825.1 of Lonchura striata. Lineage (NCBI taxonomy): Eukaryota > Metazoa > Chordata > Aves > Passeriformes > Estrildidae > Lonchura > Lonchura striata. The sequence goes on along the minus strand of NC_140707.1, from coordinate 13,977,432 downwards.
GTCAGTTTGTAGGGCTCCCTTGGGTCTATCAGGGCAGCACAAGTTTGAGATGGGGACAATTTTGGTCTGGGGTCCATTCTTCGATATAAGGATTTTTTGCAGTCAGGTCCCAGCCCTGGAGCCCCTGGGCACACGCTTTGTCCCTTTTCCCTGGGAAAGAAAACTCACAGGTCCAGGTTCCTGATATCAGTTTGTAGGGCTTCCTTGGGTCTATCAGGGCAGCACAAGTTTGATGTGGGGACAATTTTGGTCTGGGGTCCATTCTTCGATATAAGGATTTTTTGCAGTCAGGCCAGAGCCCATGGCCAGGGGCCCCTGGGCACACGCTTTGTCCCTTTTCCCTGGGAAAGAAAACTCACAGGTCCAGGTTCCTGATGACAGTTTGTAGGGCTCCCTTGGGTCTATCAGGGCACCACAAGTTTGAGATGGGGACAATTTTGGTCTGGGGTCCATTCTTCGATATAAGGATTTTTTGCAGTCAGGTCCCAGCCCTGGAGCCCCTGGGCACATCCTTTGGCCATTTTCCCTGGGAAAGAAAACTCACAAGACCAGGTTCCTGATGTCACTTTGTAGGGCTCCCTTGGTTCTATCAGGGCAGCACAAGTTTGAGGTGGGGACAACTTTGGTCTGGGGTCCATCCTTCGATATAAGGATTTTTTGCAGTCAGATTCTGGGCCAGGGCCAGGGAACCCCTGGGCACATGCTTTGTCCCTTTTCCCTGGGAAAGAAAACTCACAGGTCCAGGTTCCTGCTGTCAGTTTGTAGGGCTCCCTTGGGTCTATCAGGGCAGCACAAGTTTGAGGTGGGGACAACTTTGGTTTGGGGTCCATCCTTTGATATAAGGATTTTTTGCAGTCAGGTCCCAGCCCAGGGGCCCCTGGGCACATCCTTTGGCCATTTTTCCCTGGGAAAGAAAACTCACAGGTCCAGGTTCCTGATGTCAGTTTGTAGGGCTCGCTTGGGTCTATCAGGGCAGCACAAGTTTGAGGTGGGGACAACTTTGGTCTGGGGTCCATCCTTCGATATAAGGATTTTTTGCAGTCAGGTCCTGGGCCAGGGGCCTGTGGGCACATGCTTTGTCCCTTTACCCTGGGAAAGAAAACTCACAGGTCCAGGTTCCTGATGTCAGTCTGTAGGGCTCTCTTGGATCTATCAGGGCAGCACTAGTTTGAGGTGGGGACAACTTTGGTCTGGGGTCCATCCTTCGATATAAGGATTTTTTGCAGTCAGGTCCTGGGCCAGGACCAGGGACCTATGGGCACATCCTTTGGCCATTTTCCCTGGGAAAGAAAACTCACAGGTCCAGGTTCCTGATGTCAGTTTGTAGGGCTCTCTTGGATCTATCAGGGCAGCACAAGTTTGAGATGGGGACAACTTTGGTCTGGGGTCCATTCTTCGATATATGGATTTTTTGCAGTCAGCCCACAGCCCTGGAGCCCCTGGGCACACGCTTTGTCCCTTTTCCCTGGGAAAGAAAACTCACAGGACCAGGTTCCTGATGTCAGTTTGTAGGGCTCCCTTGGGTCTATCAGGGCAGCACAAGTTTGAGGTGGGGACAACTTTGGTCTGGGGTCCATCCTTCGATATAAGGATTTTTTGATGTCAGGTCCTGGGCCAGGGGCCTGTGGGCACATGCTTTGTCCCTTTTCCCTGGGAAAGAAATCTCACAGGTCCAGGTTCCTGATGTCAGTTTGTACGGCTCTCTTGGATCTATCAGGGCAGCACAAGTTTGAGGTGGGGACAACTTTGGTCTGGGGTCCATCCTTCGATATAAGGATTTTTTGCAGTCAGGTCCTGGGCCAGGGGCCTGTGGGCACATGCTTTGTCCCTTTACCCTGGGAAAGAAAACTCACAGGTCCAGGTTCCTGATGTCAGTCTGTAGGGCTCTCTTGGATCTATCAGGGCAGCACTAGTTTGAGGTGGGGACAACTTTGGTCTGGGGTCCATCCTTCGATATAAGGATTTTTTGCAGTCAGGTCCTGGGCCAGGACCAGGGACCTATGGGCACATCCTTTGGCCATTTTCCCTGGGAAAGAAAACTCACAGGTCCAGGTTCCTGATGTCAGTTTGTAGGGCTCCCTTGGGTCTATCAGGGCAGCACAAGTTTGAGGTGGGGACAACTTTGGTCTGGGGTCCATCCTTCGATATAAGGATTTTTTGATGTCAAATCCGGGGCCAGGGGCCCCTGGGCACATCCTTTGTCCCTTTTCCCTGGGAAAGAAAACTCACAGGTCCAGGTTCCTGGGTTCCTGATGTCAGTTTGTAGGGCTCCCTTGGGTCTATCAGGGCAGCACAAGTTTGAGATGGGGACAATTTTGGTCTGGGGTCCATTCTTCGATATAAGGATTTTTTGCAGTCAGGTCCCAGCCCTGGAGCCCCTGGGCACACGCTTTGTCCCTTTTCCCTGGGAAAGAAAACTCACAGGTCCAGGTTCCTGATGTCAGTTTGTAGGGCTCCCTTGGGTCTATCAGGGCAGCACAAGTTTGAGGTGGGGACAACTTTGGTCTGGGGTCCATCATTCGATATAAGGATTTTTTGCAGTCAGGTCCTGGGCCAGGGGCCCCTGGGCACATGCTTTGTCCCTTTTCCCTGGGAAAGAAAACTCACAGGTCCAGGTTCCTGATGTCACTTTGTAGGGCTCCCTTGGGTCTATCAGGGCAGCACAAGTTTGAGGTCAGGGACGACTTTGGTCTGGGGTCCATCCTTCGACATAAGGATTTTTTGAGGTCAGGTTCTGGGCCAGGGGCCCCTGGGCACATCTTTTGTCCCTTTTCCCTGGGAAAGAAAACTCACAGGTCCAGGTTCCTGATGTCAGTTTGTAGGGCTCCCTTGGGTCTACCACGGCAGCACAAGTTTGAGGTGGGGACAACTTTGGTCTGGGGTCCATCCTTCGATATAAGGATTTTTTCCATTCAGGTCCATGCCCAGGGGCCCCTGGGCACATCCTTTGGCCATTTTCCCTGGGAAAGAAAACTCACAGGTCCAGGTTCCTGATGTCAGTTTGTAGGGCTCCCTTGGGTCTATCAGGGCAGCACAAGTTTGAGGTGGGGACAACTTTGGTCTGGGGTCCATCCTTCGATATAAGGATTTTTTGCATTCAGGTCCCAGCCCAGCGGCCCCTGGGCACACGCTTTGTCCCTTTTCCCTGGGAAAGAAAACTCACAGGACCAGGTTTCTGATGTCAGTTTGTAGGGCTCCCTTGAGTCAATCAGGGCAGCAAAAGTTTGAGGTGGGGCAACTTTGGTCTACGACCAATCTTTCGATATAAGGATTTTTTGCAGTCAGGGCCCAGCCCAGGGCCAGGGGCCCCTCGGCACATGCTTTGTTCCTTTTTCCTGGGAAAGAAAACTCACAGGTCCAGGTTCCTGATGTCAGTTTGTAGGGCTCCCTTGGGTCTATCAGGGCAGCACATGTTTGAGGTGGGGACAATTTTGGTGTGGGGTCCATTCTTCGATATATGGATTTTTTGCAGTCACGTCCTGGGCCAGGACCAGGGACCCATGGGCACATCCTTTGGCCATTTTCCCTGGGAAAGAAAACTCACAGGTCCAGGTTCCTGATGTCAGTTTGTAGGGCTCCCTTGGGTCTATCAGGGCAGCACAAGTTTGAGATGGGGACAATTTTGGTCTGGGGTCCATTCTTCGATATAAGGATTTTTTGCAGTCAGGTCCCAGCCCTGGAGCCCCTGGGCACACGCTTTGTCCCTTTTCCCTGGGAAAGAAAACTCACAGGTCCAAGTTCCTGATGTCAGTTTGTAGGGCTCCCTTGGGTCTATCAGGGCTGCACAAGTTTGAGGTGGGGACAACTTTGGTCTGGGGTCTATCCTTCGATATAAGGATTTTTTTAAGTCAGGTCGTGGGCCGGGGGCCCCTGGGCACATCCTTTGTCCCTTTACCCTGGGAAAGAAAACTCACAGGTCCAGGTTCCTGATGTCAGTTTGTAGGGCTCCCTTGGGTCTATCAGGGCAGCACAAGTTTGATGTGGGGACAACTTTGGTCTGGGGTCCATTCTTCGATATAAGGATTTTTTGCAGTCAGGGCCCAGCCCATGGCCAGGGGCCCCTGGGCACATCCTTTGGCCATTTTCCCTGGGAAAGAAAACTCACAGGACCAGGTTCCTGATGTCAGTTTGTAGGGCTTCCTTGGGTCTATCAGGGCAGCACAAGTTTGAGATGGGGACAACTTTGGTCTGGGGTCCACCTTCAATATAAGAATTTTTTGCAGTCAGGTCCATGCCCAGGGGCCCCTGGGCACATGCTTTGTCCCTTTTCCCTGGGAAAGAAAACTCACAGGTCCAGGTTCCTGATGTCAGTTTGTAGGGCTCCCTTGGGTCTATCAGGGCACCACAAGTTTGAGATGGGGACAATTTTGGTCTGGGGTCCATCCTTCGATATAAGGATATTTTGCAGTCAGGTCCTGGGCCAGGGGCCCCTGGGCCCATCCTTTGTCCCTTTTCCCTTGGAAAGAAAACTCACAGGTCCAGGTTCCTGATGTCAGTTTGTAGGGCTCCCTTGGGTCTATCAGGGCAGCAAAGGTTTGAGGTGGGGACAACTTTGGTTTGGGTTCCATCCTTCGATATACGGATTTTTTGCAGTCAGGGCCCAGCCCAGGGCCAGGGGCCCCTGGACACATGCTTTGTTCCTTTTTCCTGGGTAAGAAAACTCACAGGTCCAGGTTCCTGATGTCAGTTTGTAGGGCTTCCTTGGGTCTATCAGGGCAGCACAAGTTTGAGGTGGGGACAATTTTGGTCTGGGGTCCATTCTTCGATATAAGGATTTTTTGCAGTCAGGTCCCCGCCCTGGAGCCCCTGGGCACACGCTTTGTCCCTTTTCCCTGGGAAAGAAAACTCACAGGTCCAGGTTCCTGATGTCAGTTTGTAGGGCTCCCTTGGGTCTTTCAGGGCAGCACAAGTTTGAGGTGGGGACAACTTTGGTCTGGGGTCCATCCTTCGATATAAGGATTTTTTGATGTCAGGTCCTGGGCCGGGGGCCCCTGGGCACATCCTTTGTCCCTTTTCGCTGGGAAAGAAAACTCACAGGTCCAGGTTCCTGATGTCAGTTTGTAGGGCTCCCTTGGGTCTATCAAAGCAGCACAAGTTTGATGTGGGGACAATTTTGGTCTGGGGTCCATTCTTCGATAAAAGGATTTTTTGCAGTCAGGGCCCAGCCCATGGCCAGGGGCCCCTGGGCACATCCTTTGGCCATTTTCCTTGGGAAAGAAAACTCACAGGACCAGGTTCCTGATGTCAGTTTGTAGGGCTTCCTTGGGTCTATCAGGGCAGCACAAGTTTGAGGTGGGGACAACTTTGGTCTGGGGTCCATCCTTCGATATAAGGATTTTTTGCAGTCAGGTCCTGGGCCAGGGGCCCCTGGGCACATCCTTTGTCCCTTTTCCCTGGGAAAGAAAACTCACAGGTCCAGGTTCCTGATGTCTGTTTGTAGGGCTTCCTTGGGTCTATCAGGGCAGCACAAGTTTGAGATGGGGACAATTTTGGTCTGGGGTCCATTCTTCGATATAAGGATTTTTTGCAGTCAGGTCTCAGCCCTGGAGCCCCTGGGCACACGCTTTGTCCCTTTTCCCTGGGAAAGAAAACTCACAGGTCCAGGTTCCTGATGTCAGTTTGTAGGGCTCCCTTGGGTCTATCAGGCCAGCACAAGTTTGAGGTGGGGACAACTTTGGTCTGGGGTCCATCCTTCGATATAAGGAGTTTTTGCAGTCAGGTCCTGGGCCAGGGGCCCCTGGGCACATGCTTTGTCCCTTTTCCCTGGGAAAGAAAACTCACAGGTCCAGGTTCCTGATGTCAGTTTGTAGGGCTCCCTTGGGTCTATCAGGGCAGCACAAGTTTGAGGTGGGGACAACTTTGGTCTGGGGTCCATCCTTCGATATAAGGATTTTTTGCAGTCAGGTCCTGGGCCAGGGGCGCCTGGGCACATGCTTTGTCCTTTTTCCCTGGGAAAGAAAACTCACAGGTCCAGGTTCCTGATGTCAGTTTGTAGGGCTCCCTTGGGTCTATCAGGGCAGCACAAGTTTGAGATGGGGACAATTTTGGTCTGGGGTCCATTCTTCGATATAAGGATTTTTTGATGTCAGGTTCTGGGCCAGGGGCCCCTGGGCACATCCTTTGTCCCTTTTCCCTGGGAAAGAAAACTCACAGGACCAGGTTCCTGATGTCAGTTTGTAGGGCTCCCTTGGGTCTATCAGGGCAGCACAAGTTTGAGATGGGGACAACTTTGGTTTGGGGTCCATCCTTCGATATAAGGATTTTTTGCAGTCAGGTTCTGGGCCAGGGCAAGGGAGCCATGGGCACATCCTTTGGCCATTTTCCCTGGGAAAGAAAACTCACAGGTCCAGGTTCCTGATGTCAGTTTGTAGGGCTCCCTTGGGTCTATCAGGGCAGCACAAGTTTGAGATGGGGACAATTTTGGTCTGGGGTCCATTCTTCGATATAAGGATTTTTTGCGGTCAGGTCCCAGCCCTGGAGGCCCTGGGCACAGGCTTTGTCCCTTTTCCCTGGGAAAGAAAACTCACAGGTCCAGGTTCCTGATGTCAGTTTGTAGGGCTCCCTTGGGTCTATCAGGGCAGCACAAGTTTGAGGTGGGGACAACTTTGGTCTGGGGTCCATCCTTCGATATAAGGATTTTTTGATGTCAGGTCCTGGGCCAGGGGCCCTTGGGCACATCCTTTGTCCCTTTACCCTGGGAAAGAAAACTCACAGGTCCAGGTTCCTGATGTCAGTTTGTAGGGCTCCCTTGGGTCTATCAGGGCAGCACAAGTTTGATGTGGGGACAATTTTGGTCTGGGGTCCATTCTTCGATATAAGGATTTTTTGCAGTCAGGGCCCAGCCCATGGCCAGGGGCCCCTGGGCACATCCTTTGGCCATTTTCCCTGGGAATGAAAACTCACAGGACCAGGTTCCTGATGTCAGTTTGTAGGGCTTCCTTGGGTCTATCAGGGCAGCCCAAGTTTGAGGTGGGGACAACTTTGGTCTGGGGTCCACCTTCGATATAAGGATTTTTTGCAGTCAGGTCCTGGTCCAGGGGCCCCTGGGCACATGCTTTGTCCCTTTTCCCTGGGAAAGAAAACTCACAGGTCCAGGTTCCTGATGTCAGTTTGTAGGGCTCCCTTGGGTCTATCAGGGCAGCACAAGTTTGAGATGGGGACAATTTTGGTCTGGGGTCCATTCTTCGATATAAGGATTTTTTGCAGTCAGGTCCCAGCCCTCGAGCCCCTGGGCACACGCTTTGTCCCTTTTCCCTGGGAAAGAAAACTCACAGGTCCAGGTTCCTGATGTCAGTTTGTAGGGCTCCCTTGGGTCTATCAGGGCAGCACAAGTTTGATGTGGGGACAACTTTGGTCTGGGGTCCATCCTTCGATATAAGGATTTTTTGATGTCCGTTTCTGGGCCAGGGGCCCCTGGGCACATCTTTTGTCCCTTTACCCTGGGAAAGAAAACTCAAAGGTCCAGGTTCCTGATGTCAGTTTGTAGGGCTCTCTTGGGTCTATCAGGGCAGCACAAGTTTGATGTGGGGACAATTTTGGTCTGGGGTCCATTCTTCGATATAAGGATTTTTTGCAGTCAGGGCCCAGCCCATGGCCAGGGGCCCCTGGGCACATCCTTTGGCCATTTTCCCTGGGAAAGAAAACTCACAGGACCAGGTTCCTGATGTCAGTTTGTAGGGCTTCCTTGGGTCTATCAGGGCAGCACAAGTTTGTGGTGGGGACAACTTTGGTCTGGGGTCCACCTTCAATATAAGAATTTTTTGCAGTCAGGTCCATGCCCAGGGGCCCCTGGGCACATGCTTTGTCCCTTTTCCCTGGGAAAGAAAACTCACAGGTCCAGGTTCCTGATGTCAGTTTGTAGGGCTCCCTTGGGTCTATCAGGGCAGCACAAGTTTGAGATGGGGACAATTTTGGTCTGGGGTCCATCCTTCGATATAAGGATATTTTGCAGTCAGGTCCTGGGCCAGGGGCCCCTGGGCCCATCCTTTGTCCCTTTTCCCTTGGAAAGAAAACTCACAGGTCCAGGTTCCTGATGTCAGTTTGTAGGGCTCCCTTGGGTCTATCAGGGCAGCAAAGGTTTGAGGTGGGGACAACTTTGGTTTGGGTTCCATCCTTCGATATACGGATTTTTTGCAGTCAGGGCCCAGCCCAGGGCCAGGGGCCCCTGGACACATGCTTTGTTCCTTTTTCCTGGGAAAGAAAACTCACAGGTCCAGGTTCCTGATGTCAGTTTGTAGGGCTTCCTTGGGTCTATCAGGGCAGCACAAGTTTGAGGTGGGGACAATTTTGGTCTGGGGTCCATTCTTCGATATAAGGATTTTTTGCAGTCAGGTCCCCGCCCTGGAGCCCCTGGGCACACGCTTTGTCCCTTTTCCCTGGGAAAGAAAACTCACAGGTCCAGGTTCCTGATGTCAGTTTGTAGGGCTCCCTTGGGTCTTTCAGGGCAGCACAAGTTTGAGGTGGGGACAACTTTGGTCTGGGGTCCATCCTTCGATATAAGGATTTTTTGATGTCAGGTCCTGGGCCGGGGGCCCCTGGGCACATCCTTTGTCCCTTTTCGCTGGGAAAGAAAACTCACAGGTCCAGGTTCCTGATGTCAGTTTGTAGGGCTCCCTTGGGTCTATCAAAGCAGCACAAGTTTGATGTGGGGACAATTTTGGTCTGGGGTCCATTCTTCGATAAAAGGATTTTTTGCAGTCAGGGCCCAGCCCATGGCCAGGGGCCCCTGGGCACATCCTTTGGCCATTTTCCTTGGGAAAGAAAACTCACAGGACCAGGTTCCTGATGTCACTTTGTAGGGCTTCCTTGGGTCTATCAGGGCAGCACAAGTTTGAGGTGGGGACAACTTTGGTCTGGGGTCCATCCTTCGATATAAGGATTTTTTGCAGTCAGGTCCTGGGCCAGGGGCCCCTGGGCACATCCTTTGTCCCTTTTCCCTGGGAAAGAAAACTCACAGGTCCAGGTTCCTGATGTCTGTTTGTAGGGCTTCCTTGGGTCTATCAGGGCAGCACAAGTTTGAGATGGGGACAAATTTGGTCTGGTGTCCATTCTTCGATATAAGGATTTTTTGCAGTCAGGTCTCAGCCCTGGAGCCCCTGGGCACACGCTTTGTCCCTTTTCCCTGGGAAAGAAAACTCACAGGTCCAGGTTCCTGATGTCAGTTTGTAGGGCTCCCTTGGGTCTATCAGGGCAGCACAAGTTTGAGGTGGGGACAACTTTGGTCTGGGGTCCATCCTTCGATATAAGGATTTTTTGCAGTCAGGTCCTGGGCCAGGGGCGCCTGGGCACATGCTTTGTCCTTTTTCCCTGGGAAAGAAAACTCACAGGTCCAGGTTCCTGATGTCAGTTTGTAGGGCTCCCTTGGGTCTATCAGGGCAGCACAAGTTTGAGATGGGGACAATTTTGGTCTGGGGTCCATTCTTCGATATAAGGATTTTTTGATGTCAGGTTCCGGGCCAGGGGCCCCTGGGCACATCCTTTGTCCCTTTTCCCTGGGAAAGAAAACTCACAGGACCAGGTTCCTGATGTCAGTTTGTAGGGCTCCCTTGGGTCTATCAGGGCAGCACAAGTTTGAGATGGGGACAACTTTGGTTTGGGGTCCATCCTTCGATATAAGGATTTTTTGCAGTCAGGTTCTGGGCCAGGGCAAGGGAGCCATGGCCACATCCTTTGGCCATTTTCCCTGGGAAAGAAAACTCACAGGTCCAGGTTCCTGATGTCAGTTTGTAGGGCTCCCTGGGGTCTATCAGGGCAGCACAAGTTTGAGATGGGGACAATTTTGGTCTGGGGTCCATTCTTCGATATAAGGATTTTTTGCGGTCAGGTCCCAGCCCTGGAGGCCCTGGGCACAGGCTTTGTCCCTTTTCCCTGGGAAAGAAAACTCACAGGTCCAGGTTCCTGATGTCAGTTTGTAGGGCTCCCTTGGGTCTATCAGGGCAGCACAAGTTTGAGGTGGGGACAACTTTGGTCTGGGGTCCATCCTTCGATATAAGGATTTTTTGATGTCAGGTCCTGGGCCAGGGGCCCTTGGGCACATCCTTTGTCCCTTTACCCTGGGAAAGAAAACTCACAGGTCCAGGTTCCTGATGTCAGTTTGTAGGGCTCCCTTGGGTCTATCAGGGCAGCACAAGTTTGATGTGGGGACAATTTTGGTCTGGGGTCCATTCTTCGATATAAGGATTTTTTGCAGTCAGGGCCCAGCCCATGGCCAGGGGCCCCTGGGCACATCCTTTGGCCATTTTCCCTGGGAATGAAAACTCACAGGACCAGGTTCCTGATGTCAGTTTGTAGGGCTTCCTTGGGTCTATCAGGGCAGCCCAAGTTTGAGGTGGGGACAACTTTGGTCTGGGGTCCACCTTCGATATAAGGATTTTTTGCAGTCAGGTCCTGGTCCAGGTGCCCCTGGGCACATCCTTTGTCCCTTTTCCCTGGGAAAGAAAACTCACAGGTCCAGGTTCCTGATGTCAGTTTGTAGGGCTCCCTTGGGTCTATCAGGGCAGCACAAGTTTGATGTGGGGACAACTTTGGTCTGGGGTCCATCCTTCGATATAAGGATTTTTTGATGTCCGTTTCTGGGCCAGGGGCCCCTGGGCACATCTTTTGTCCCTTTACCCTGGGAAAGAAAAGTCAAAGGTCCAGGTTCCTGATGTCAGTTTGTAGGGCTCTCTTGGGTCTATCAGGGCAGCACAAGTTTGATGTGGGGACAATTTTGGTCTGGGCTCCATACTTCGATATAAGGATTTTTTGCAGTCAGGGCCCAGCCCATGGCCAGGGGCCCCTGGGCACATCCTTTGTCCTTTTTCCCTGGGAAAGAAAACTCACAGGTCCAGGTTCCTCATGTCAGTTTGTAGGGCTTCCTTGGGTCTATCAGGGCAGCACAAGTTTGAGGTGGGGACAACTTTGGTCTGGGGTCCACCTTCGATATAAGGATTTTTTGCAGTCAGGTCCTGGGCCAGGGGCCCCTGGGCACATCCTTTGTCCCTTTTCCCTGGGAAAGAAAACTCACAGGACCAGGTTTCTGATGTCAGTTTGTAGGGCTCCCTTGGGTCAATCAGGGCAGCACAAGTTTGAGGTGGGGCAACTTTGGTCTACGACCAATCTTTCGATATAAGGATTTTTTGCAGTCAGGGCCCAGCCCAGGGCCAGGGGCCCCTCGGCACATGCTTTGTTCCTTTTTCCTGGGAAAGAAAACTCACAGGTCCAGGTTCCTGATGTCAGTTTGTAGGGCTCCCTTGGGTCTATCAGGGCAGCACATGTTTGAGGTGGGGACAATTTTGGTGTGGGGTCCATTCTTCGATATATGGATTTTTTGCAGTCACGCCCTGGGCCAGGACCAGGGACCCATGGGCACATGCTTTGTCCCTTTTCCCTGGGAAGGAAAACTCACAGGTCCAGGTTCCTGATGTCAGTTTGTAGGGCTCCCTTGGGTCTATCAGGGCAGCACAAGTTTGAGATGGGGACAATTTTGGTCTGGGGTCCATTCTTCGATATAAGGATTTTTTGCAGTCAGGTCCCAGCCCTGGAGCCCCTGGGCACACGCTTTGTCCCTTTTCCCTGGGAAAGAAAACTCACAGGTCCAAGTTCCTGATGTCAGTTTGTAGGGCTCCCTTGGGTCTATCAGGGCAGCAAAGGTTTGAGGTGGGGACAACTTTGGTTTGGGTTCCATCCTTCGATATACGGATTTTTTGCAGTCAGGGCCCAGCCCAGGGCCAGGGGCCCCTGGACACATGCTTTGTTCCTTTTTCCTGGGAAAGAAAACTCACAGGTCCAGGTTCCTGATGTCAGTTTGTAGGGCTTCCTTGGGTCTATCAGGGCAGCACAAGTTTGAGGTGGGGACAATTTTGGTCTGGGGTCCATTCTTCGATATAAGGATTTTTTGCAGTCAGGTCCCCGCCCTGGAGCCCCTGGGCACACGCTTTGTCCCTTTTCCCTGGGAAAGAAAACTCACAGGTCCAGGTTCCTGATGTCAGTTTGTAGGGCTCCCTTGGGTCTTTCAGGGCAGCACAAGTTTGAGGTGGGGACAACTTTGGTCTGGGGTCCATCCTTCGATATAAGGATTTTTTGATGTCAGGTCCTGGGCCGGGGGCCCCTGGGCACATCCTTTGTCCCTTTTCGCTGGGAAAGAAAACTCACAGGTCCAGGTTCCTGATGTCAGTTTGTAGGGCTCCCTTGGGTCTATCAAAGCAGCACAAGTTTGATGTGGGGACAATTTTGGTCTGGGGTCCATTCTTCGATAAAAGGATTTTTTGCAGTCAGGGCCCAGCCCATGGCCAGGGGCCCCTGGGCACATCCTTTGGCCATTTTCCTTGGGAAAGAAAACTCACAGGACCAGGTTCCTGATGTCAGTTTGTAGGGCTTCCTTGGGTCTATCAGGGCAGCACAAGTTTGAGGTGGGGACAACTTTGGTCTGGGGTCCACCTTCGATATAAGGATTTTTTGCAGTCAGGTCCTGGGCCAGGGGCCCCTGGGCACATCCTTTGTCCCTTTTCCCTGGGAAAGAAAACTCACAGGTCCAGGTTCCTGATGTCTGTTTGTAGGGCTTCCTTGGGTCTATCAGGGCAGCACAAGTTTGAGATGGGGACAATTTTGGTCTGGGGTCCATTCTTCGATATAAGGATTTTTTGCAGTCAGGTCTCAGCCCTGGAGCCCCTGGGCACACGCTTTGTCCCTTTTCCCTGGGAAAGAAAACTCACAGGTCCAGGTTCCTGATGTCAGTTTGTAGGGCTCCCTTGGGTCTATCAGGGCAGCAAAAGTTTGAGGTGGGGACAACTTTGGTCTGGGGTCCATCCTTCGATATAAGGAGTTTTTGCAGTCAGGTCCTGGGCCAGGGGCCCCTGGGCACATGCTTTGTCCCTTTTCCCTGGTTAAGAAAACTCACAGGTCCAGGTTCCTGATGTCAGTTTGTAGGGCTCCCTTGGGTCTATCAGGGCAGCACAAGTTTGAGGTGGGGACAACTTTGGTCTGGGGTCCATCCTTCGATATAAGGATTTTTTGCAGTCAGGTCCTGGGCCAGGGGCGCCTGGGCACATGCTTTGTCCTTTTTCCCTGGGAAAGAAAACTCACAGGTCCAGGTTCCTGATGTCAGTTTGTAGGGCTCCCTTGGGTCTATCAGGGCAGCACAAGTTTGAGATGGGGACAATTTTGGTCTGGGGTCCATTCTTCGATATAAGGATTTTTTGATGTCAGGTTCTGGGCCAGGGGCCCCTGGCCACATCCTTTGTCCCTTTTCCCTGGGAAAGAAAACTCACAGGACCAGGTTCCTGATGTCAGTTTGTAGGGCTCCCTTGGGTCTATCAGGGCAGCACAAGTTTGAGATGGGGACAACTTTGGTTTGGGGTCCATCCTTCGATATAAGGATTTTTTGCAGTCAGGTTCTGGGCCAGGGCAAGGGAGCCATGGGCACATCCTTTGGCCATTTTCCCTGGGAAAGAAAACTCACAGGTCCAGGTTCCTGATGTCAGTTTGTAGGGCTCCCTTGGGTCTATCAGGGCAGCACAAGTTTGAGATGGGGACAATTTTGGTCTGGGGTCCATTCTTCGATATAAGGATTTTTTGTGGTCAGGTCCCAGCCCTGGAGGCCCTGGGCACATCCTTTGGCCATTTTCCCTGGGAAAGAAAACTCACAGGTCCAGGTTCCTGATGTCAGTTTGTAGGGCTCCCTTGGGTCTATCAGGGCAGCACAAGTTTGAGGTGGGGACAACTTTGGTCTGGGGTCCATCCTTCGATATAAGGATTTTTTGATGTCAGGTCCTGGGCCAGGGGCCCTTGGGCACATCCTTTGTCCCTTTACCCTGGGAAAGAAAACTCACAGGTCCAGGTTCCTGATGTCAGTTTGTAGGGCTCCCTTGGGTCTATCAGGGCAGCACAAGTTTGATGTGGGGACAATTTTGGTCTGGGGTCCATTCTTCGATATAAGGATTTTTTGCAGTCAGGGCCCAGCCCATGGCCAGGGGCCCCTGGGCACATCCTTTGGCCATTTTCCCTGGGAAAGAAAACTCACAGGACCAGGTTCCTGATGTCAGTTTGTAGGGCTTCCTTGGGTCTATCAGGGCAGCCCAAGTTTGAGGTGGGGACAACTTTGGTCTGGGGTCCACCTTCGATATAAGGATTTTTTGCAGTCAGGTCCTGGGCCAGGGGCCCCTGGGCACATCCTTTGTCCCTTTTCCCTGGGAAAGAAAACTCACAGGTCCAGGTTCCTGATGTCAGTTTGTAGGGCTCCCTTGGGTCTATCAGGGCAGCACAAGTTTGAGGTGGGGACAACTTTGGTCTGGGGTCCATCCTTCGATATAAGGATTTTTTCCATTCAGGTCCATGCCCAGGGGCCCCTGGGCACATCCTTTGGCCATTTTCCCTGGGAAAGAAAACTCACAGGTCCAGGTTCCTGATGTCAGTTTGTAGGGCTCCCTTGGGTCTATCAGGGCAGCACAAGTTTGAGGTGGGGACAACTTTGGTCTGGGGTCCATCCTTCGATATAAGGATTTTTTGCATTCAGGTCCCAGCCCAGCGGCCCCTGGGCACACGCTTTGTCCCTTTTCCCTGGGAAAGAAAACTCACAGGACCAGGTTTCTGATGTCAGTTTGTAGGGCTCCCTTGAGTCAATCAGGGCAGCAAAAGTTTGAGGTGGGGCAACTTTGGTCTACGACCAATCTTTCGATATAAGGATTTTTTGCAGTCAGGGCCCAGCCCAGGGCCAGGGGCCCCTCGGCACATGCTTTGTTCCTTTTTCCTGGGAAAGAAAACTCACAGGTCCAGGTTCCTGATGTCAGTTTGTAGGGCTCCCTTGGGTCTATCAGGGCAGCACATGTTTGAGGTGGGGACAATTTTGGTGTGGGGTCCATTCTTCGATATATGGATTTTTTGCAGTCACGTCCTGGGCCAGGACCAGGGACCCATGGGCACATCCTTTGGCCATTTTCCCTGGGAAAGAAAACTCACAGGTCCAGGTTCCTGATGTCAGTTTGTAGGGCTCCCTTGGGTCTATCAGGGCAGCACAAGTTTGAGATGGGGACAATTTTGGTCTGGGGTCCATTCTTCGATATAAGGATTTTTTGCAGTCAGGTCCCAGCCCTGGAGCCCCTGGGCACACGCTTTGTCCCTTTTCCCTGGGAAAGAAAACTCACAGGTCCAAGTTCCTGATGTCAGTTTGTAGGGCTCCCTTGGGTCTATCAGGGCTGCACAAGTTTGAGGTGGGGACAACTTTGGTCTGGGGTCTATCCTTCGATATAAGGATTTTTTTAAGTCAGGTCGTGGGCCGGGGGCCCCTGGGCACATCCTTTGTCCCTTTACCCTGGGAAAGAAAACTCACAGGTCCAGGTTCCTGATGTCAGTTTGTAGGGCTCCCTTGGGTCTATCAGGGCAGCACAAGTTTGATGTGGGGACAACTTTGGTCTGGGGTCCATTCTTCGATATAAGGATTTTTTGCAGTCAGGGCCCAGCCCATGGCCAGGGGCCCCTGGGCACATCCTTTGGCCATTTTCCCTGGGAAAGAAAACTCACAGGACCAGGTTCCTGATGTCAGTTTGTAGGGCTTCCTTGGGTCTATCAGGGCAGCACAAGTTTGTGGTGGGGACAACTTTGGTCTGGGGTCCACCTTCAATATAAGAATTTTTTGCAGTCAGGTCCATGCCCAGGGGCCCCTGGGCACATGCTTTGTCCCTTTTCCCTGGGAAAGAAAACTCACAGGTCCAGGTTCCTGATGTCAGTTTGTAGGGCTCCCTTGGGTCTATCAGGGCACCACAAGTTTGAGATGGGGACAATTTTGGTCTGGGGTCCATCCTTCGATATAAGGATATTTTGCAGTCAGGTCCTGGGCCAGGGGCCCCTGGGCCCATCCTTTGTCCCTTTTCCCTTGGAAAGAAAACTCACAGGTCCAGGTTCCTGATGTCAGTTTGTAGGGCTCCCTTGGGTCAATCAGGGCAGCACAAGTTTGAGGTGGGGCAACTTTGGTCTACGACCAATCTTTCGATATAAGGATTTTTTGCAGTCAGGGCCCAGCCCAGGGCCAGGGGCCCCTCGGCACATGCTTTGTTCCTTTTTCCTGGGAAAGAAAACTCACAGGTCCAGGTTCCTGATGTCAGTTTGTAGGGCTCCCTTGGGTCTATCAGGGCAGCACATGTTTGAGGTGGGGACAATTTTGGTGTGGGGTCCATTCTTCGATATATGGATTTTTTGCAGTCACGCCCTGGGCCAGGACCAGGGACCCATGGGCACATGCTTTGTCCCTTTTCCCTGGGAAGGAAAACTCACAGGTCCAGGTTCCTGATGTCAGTTTGTAGGGCTCCCTTGGGTCTATCAGGGCAGCACAAGTTTGAGATGGGGACAATTTTGGTCTGGGGTCCATTCTTCGATATAAGGATTTTTTGCAGTCAGGTCCCAGCCCTGGAGCCCCTGGGCACACGCTTTGTCCCTTTTCCCTGGGAAAGAAAACTCACAGGTCCAAGTTCCTGATGTCAGTTTGTAGGGCTCCCTTGGGTCTATCAGGGCAGCAAAGGTTTGAGGTGGGGACAACTTTGGTTTGGGTTCCATCCTTCGATATACGGATTTTTTGCAGTCAGGGCCCAGCCCAGGGCCAGGGGCCCCTGGACACATGCTTTGTTCCTTTTTCCTGGGAAAGAAAACTCACAGGTCCAGGTTCCTGATGTCAGTTTGTAGGGCTTCCTTGGGTCTATCAGGGCAGCACAAGTTTGAGGTGGGGACAATTTTGGTCTGGGGTCCATTCTTCGATATAAGGATTTTTTGCAGTCAGGTCCCCGCCCTGGAGCCCCTGGGCACACGCTTTGTCCCTTTTCCCTGGGAAAGAAAACTCACAGGTCCAGGTTCCTGATGTCAGTTTGTAGGGCTCCCTTGGGTCTTTCAGGGCAGCACAAGTTTGAGGTGGGGACAACTTTGGTCTGGGGTCCATCCTTCGATATAAGGATTTTTTGATGTCAGGTCCTGGGCCGGGGGCCCCTGGGCACATCCTTTGTCCCTTTTCGCTGGGAAAGAAAACTCACAGGTCCAGGTTCCTGATGTCAGTTTGTAGGGCTCCCTTGGGTCTATCAAAGCAGCACAAGTTTGATGTGGGGACAATTTTGGTCTGGGGTCCATTCTTCGATAAAAGGATTTTTTGCAGTCAGGGCCCAGCCCATGGCCAGGGGCCCCTGGGCACATCCTTTGGCCATTTTCCTTGGGAAAGAAAACTCACAGGACCAGGTTCCTGATGTCAGTTTGTAGGGCTTCCTTGGGTCTATCAGGGCAGCACAAGTTTGAGGTGGGGACAACTTTGGTCTGGGGTCCACCTTCGATATAAGGATTTTTTGCAGTCAGGTCCTGGGCCAGGGGCCCCTGGGCACATCCTTTGTCCCTTTTCCCTGGGAAAGAAAACTCACAGGTCCAGGTTCCTGATGTCTGTTTGTAGGGCTTCCTTGGGTCTATCAGGGCAGCACAAGTTTGAGATGGGGACAATTTTGGTCTGGGGTCCATTCTTCGATATAAGGATTTTTTGCAGTCAGGTCTCAGCCCTGGAGCCCCTGGGCACACGCTTTGTCCCTTTTCCCTGGGAAAGAAAACTCACAGGTCCAGGTTCCTGATGTCAGTTTGTAGGGCTCCCTTGGGTCTATCAGGGCAGCAAAAGTTTGAGGTGGGGACAACTTTGGTCTGGGGTCCATCCTTCGATATAAGGAGTTTTTGCAGTCAGGTCCTGGGCCAGGGGCCCCTGGGCACATGCTTTGTCCCTTTTCCCTGGTTAAGAAAACTCACAGGTCCAGGTTCCTGATGTCAGTTTGTAGGGCTCCCTTGGGTCTATCAGGGCAGCACAAGTTTGAGGTGGGGACAACTTTGGTCTGGGGTCCATCCTTCGATATAAGGATTTTTTGCAGTCAGGTCCTGGGCCAGGGGCGCCTGGGCACATGCTTTGTCCTTTTTCCCTGGGAAAGAAAACTCACAGGTCCAGGTTCCTGATGTCAGTTTGTAGGGCTCCCTTGGGTCTATCAGGGCAGCACAAGTTTGAGATGGGGACAATTTTGGTCTGGGGTCCATTCTTCGATATAAGGATTTTTTGATGTCAGGTTCTGGGCCAGGGGCCCCTGGCCACATCCTTTGTCCCTTTTCCCTGGGAAAGAAAACTCACAGGACCAGGTTCCTGATGTCAGTTTGTAGGGCTCCCTTGGGTCTATCAGGGCAGCACAAGTTTGAGATGGGGACAACTTTGGTTTGGGGTCCATCCTTCGATATAAGGATTTTTTGCAGTCAGGTTCTGGGCCAGGGCAAGGGAGCCATGGGCACATCCTTTGGCCATTTTCCCTGGGAAAGAAAACTCACAGGTCCAGGTTCCTGATGTCAGTTTGTAGGGCTCCCTTGGGTCTATCAGGGCAGCACAAGTTTGAGATGGGGACAATTTTGGTCTGGGGTCCATTCTTCGATATAAGGATTTTTTGTGGTCAGGTCCCAGCCCTGGAGGCCCTGGGCACATCCTTTGGCCATTTTCCCTGGGAAAGAAAACTCACAGGTCCAGGTTCCTGATGTCAGTTTGTAGGGCTCCCTTGGGTCTATCAGGGCAGCACAAGTTTGAGGTGGGGACAACTTTGGTCTGGGGTCCATCCTTCGATATAAGGATTTTTTGATGTCAGGTCCTGGGCCAGGGGCCCTTGGGCACATCCTTTGTCCCTTTACCCTGGGAAAGAAAACTCACAGGTCCAGGTTCCTGATGTCAGTTTGTAGGGCTCCCTTGGGTCTATCAGGGCAGCACAAGTTTGATGTGGGGACAATTTTGGTCTGGGGTCCATTCTTCGATATAAGGATTTTTTGCAGTCAGGGCCCAGCCCATGGCCAGGGGCCCCTGGGCACATCCTTTGGCCATTTTCCCTGGGAAAGAAAACTCACAGGACCAGGTTCCTGATGTCAGTTTGTAGGGCTTCCTTGGGTCTATCAGGGCAGCCCAAGTTTGAGGTGGGGACAACTTTGGTCTGGGGTCCACCTTCGATATAAGGATTTTTTGCAGTCAGGTCCTGGGCCAGGGGCCCCTGGGCACATCCTTTGTCCCTTTTCCCTGGGAAAGAAAACTCACAGGTCCAGGTTCCTGATGTCAGTTTGTAGGGCTCCCTTGGGTCTATCAGGGCAGCACAAGTTTGAGGTGGGGACAACTTTGGTCTGGGGTCCATCCTTCGATATAAGGATTTTTTCCATTCAGGTCCATGCCCAGGGGCCCCTGGGCACATCCTTTGGCCATTTTCCCTGGGAAAGAAAACTCACAGGTCCAGGTTCCTGATGTCAGTTTGTAGGGCTCCCTTGGGTCTATCAGGGCAGCACAAGTTTGAGGTGGGGACAACTTTGGTCTGGGGTCCATCCTTCGATATAAGGATTTTTTGCATTCAGGTCCCAGCCCAGCGGCCCCTGGGCACACGCTTTGTCCCTTTTCCCTGGGAAAGAAAACTCACAGGACCAGGTTTCTGATGTCAGTTTGTAGGGCTCCCTTGAGTCAATCAGGGCAGCAAAAGTTTGAGGTGGGGCAACTTTGGTCTACGACCAATCTTTCGATATAAGGATTTTTTGCAGTCAGGGCCCAGCCCAGGGCCAGGGGCCCCTCGGCACATGCTTTGTTCCTTTTTCCTGGGAAAGAAAACTCACAGGTCCAGGTTCCTGATGTCAGTTTGTAGGGCTCCCTTGGGTCTATCAGGGCAGCACATGTTTGAGGTGGGGACAATTTTGGTGTGGGGTCCATTCTTCGATATATGGATTTTTTGCAGTCACGTCCTGGGCCAGGACCAGGGACCCATGGGCACATCCTTTGGCCATTTTCCCTGGGAAAGAAAACTCACAGGTCCAGGTTCCTGATGTCAGTTTGTAGGGCTCCCTTGGGTCTATCAGGGCAGCACAAGTTTGAGATGGGGACAATTTTGGTCTGGGGTCCATTCTTCGATATAAGGATTTTTTGCAGTCAGGTCCCAGCCCTGGAGCCCCTGGGCACACGCTTTGTCCCTTTTCCCTGGGAAAGAAAACTCACAGGTCCAAGTTCCTGATGTCAGTTTGTAGGGCTCCCTTGGGTCTATCAGGGCTGCACAAGTTTGAGGTGGGGACAACTTTGGTCTGGGGTCTATCCTTCGATATAAGGATTTTTTTAAGTCAGGTCGTGGGCCGGGGGCCCCTGGGCACATCCTTTGTCCCTTTACCCTGGGAAAGAAAACTCACAGGTCCAGGTTCCTGATGTCAGTTTGTAGGGCTCCCTTGGGTCTATCAGGGCAGCACAAGTTTGATGTGGGGACAACTTTGGTCTGGGGTCCATTCTTCGATATAAGGATTTTTTGCAGTCAGGGCCCAGCCCATGGCCAGGGGCCCCTGGGCACATCCTTTGGCCATTTTCCCTGGGAAAGAAAACTCACAGGACCAGGTTCCTGATGTCAGTTTGTAGGGCTTCCTTGGGTCTATCAGGGCAGCACAAGTTTGTGGTGGGGACAACTTTGGTCTGGGGTCCACCTTCAATATAAGAATTTTTTGCAGTCAGGTCCATGCCCAGGGGCCCCTGGGCACATGCTTTGTCCCTTTTCCCTGGGAAAGAAAACTCACAGGTCCAGGTTCCTGATGTCAGTTTGTAGGGCTCCCTTGGGTCTATCAGGGCACCACAAGTTTGAGATGGGGACAATTTTGGTCTGGGGTCCATCCTTCGATATAAGGATATTTTGCAGTCAGGTCCTGGGCCAGGGGCCCCTGGGCCCATCCTTTGTCCCTTTTCCCTTGGAAAGAAAACTCACAGGTCCAGGTTCCTGATGTCAGTTTGTAGGGCTCCCTTGGGTCTATCAGGGCAGCAAAGGTTTGAGGTGGGGACAACTTTGGTTTGGGTTCCATCCTTCGATATACGGATTTTTTGCAGTCAGGGCCCAGCCCAGGGCCAGGGGCCCCTGGACACATGCTTTGTTCCTTTTTCCTGGGTAAGAAAACTCACAGGTCCAGGTTCCTGATGTCAGTTTGTAGGGCTTCCTTGGGTCTATCAGGGCAGCACAAGTTTGAGGTGGGGACAATTTTGGTCTGGGGTCCATTCTTCGATATAAGGATTTTTTGCAGTCAGGTCCCCGCCCTGGAGCCCCTGGGCACACGCTTTGTCCCTTTTCCCTGGGAAAGAAAACTCACAGGTCCAGGTTCCTGATGTCAGTTTGTAGGGCTCCCTTGGGTCTTTCAGGGCAGCACAAGTTTGAGGTGGGGACAACTTTGGTCTGGGGTCCATCCTTCGATATAAGGATTTTTTGATGTCAGGTCCTGGGCCGGGGGCCCCTGGGCACATCCTTTGTCCCTTTTCGCTGGGAAAGAAAACTCACAGGTCCAGGTTCCTGATGTCAGTTTGTAGGGCTCCCTTGGGTCTATCAAAGCAGCACAAGTTTGATGTGGGGACAATTTTGGTCTGGGGTCCATTCTTCGATAAAAGGATTTTTTGCAGTCAGGGCCCAGCCCATGGCCAGGGGCCCCTGGGCACATCCTTTGGCCATTTTCCTTGGGAAAGAAAACTCACAGGACCAGGTTCCTGATGTCAGTTTGTAGGGCTTCCTTGGGTCTATCAGGGCAGCACAAGTTTGAGGTGGGGACAACTTTGGTCTGGGGTCCATCCTTCGATATAAGGATTTTTTGCAGTCAGGTCCTGGGCCAGGGGCCCCTGGGCACATCCTTTGTCCCTTTTCCCTGGGAAAGAAAACTCACAGGTCCAGGTTCCTGATGTCTGTTTGTAGGGCTTCCTTGGGTCTATCAGGGCAGCACAAGTTTGAGATGGGGACAATTTTGGTCTGGGGTCCATTCTTCGATATAAGGATTTTTTGCAGTCAGGTCTCAGCCCTGGAGCCCCTGGGCACACGCTTTGTCCCTTTTCCCTGGGAAAGAAAACTCACAGGTCCAGGTTCCTGATGTCAGTTTGTAGGGCTCCCTTGGGTCTATCAGGCCAGCACAAGTTTGAGGTGGGGACAACTTTGGTCTGGGGTCCATCCTTCGATATAAGGAGTTTTTGCAGTCAGGTCCTGGGCCAGGGGCCCCTGGGCACATGCTTTGTCCCTTTTCCCTGGGAAAGAAAACTCACAGGTCCAGGTTCCTGATGTCAGTTTGTAGGGCTCCCTTGGGTCTATCAGGGCAGCACAAGTTTGAGGTGGGGACAACTTTGGTCTGGGGTCCATCCTTCGATATAAGGATTTTTTGCAGTCAGGTCCTGGGCCAGGGGCGCCTGGGCACATGCTTTGTCCTTTTTCCCTGGGAAAGAAAACTCACAGGTCCAGGTTCCTGATGTCAGTTTGTAGGGCTCCCTTGGGTCTATCAGGGCAGCACAAGTTTGAGATGGGGACAATTTTGGTCTGGGGTCCATTCTTCGATATAAGGATTTTTTGATGTCAGGTTCTGGGCCAGGGGCCCCTGGGCACATCCTTTGTCCCTTTTCCCTGGGAAAGAAAACTCACAGGACCAGGTTCCTGATGTCAGTTTGTAGGGCTCCCTTGGGTCTATCAGGGCAGCACAAGTTTGAGATGGGGACAACTTTGGTTTGGGGTCCATCCTTCGATATAAGGATTTTTTGCAGTCAGGTTCTGGGCCAGGGCAAGGGAGCCATGGGCACATCCTTTGGCCATTTTCCCTGGGAAAGAAAACTCACAGGTCCAGGTTCCTGATGTCAGTTTGTAGGGCTCCCTTGGGTCTATCAGGGCAGCACAAGTTTGAGATGGGGACAATTTTGGTCTGGGGTCCATTCTTCGATATAAGGATTTTTTGCGGTCAGGTCCCAGCCCTGGAGGCCCTGGGCACAGGCTTTGTCCCTTTTCCCTGGGAAAGAAAACTCACAGGTCCAGGTTCCTGATGTCAGTTTGTAGGGCTCCCTTGGGTCTATCAGGGCAGCACAAGTTTGAGGTGGGGACAACTTTGGTCTGGGGTCCATCCTTCGATATAAGGATTTTTTGATGTCAGGTCCTGGGCCAGGGGCCCTTGGGCACATCCTTTGTCCCTTTACCCTGGGAAAGAAAACTCACAGGTCCAGGTTCCTGATGTCAGTTTGTAGGGCTCCCTTGGGTCTATCAGGGCAGCACAAGTTTGATGTGGGGACAATTTTGGTCTGGGGTCCATTCTTCGATATAAGGATTTTTTGCAGTCAGGGCCCAGCCCATGGCCAGGGGCCCCTGGGCACATCCTTTGGCCATTTTCCCTGGGAATGAAAACTCACAGGACCAGGTTCCTGATGTCAGTTTGTAGGGCTTCCTTGGGTCTATCAGGGCAGCCCAAGTTTGAGGTGGGGACAACTTTGGTCTGGGGTCCACCTTCGATATAAGGATTTTTTGCAGTCAGGTCCTGGTCCAGGGGCCCCTGGGCACATGCTTTGTCCCTTTTCCCTGGGAAAGAAAACTCACAGGTCCAGGTTCCTGATGTCAGTTTGTAGGGCTCCCTTGGGTCTATCAGGGCAGCACAAGTTTGAGATGGGGACAATTTTGGTCTGGGGTCCATTCTTCGATATAAGGATTTTTTGCAGTCAGGTCCCAGCCCTCGAGCCCCTGGGCACACGCTTTGTCCCTTTTCCCTGGGAAAGAAAACTCACAGGTCCAGGTTCCTGATGTCAGTTTGTAGGGCTCCCTTGGGTCTATCAGGGCAGCACAAGTTTGATGTGGGGACAACTTTGGTCTGGGGTCCATCCTTCGATATAAGGATTTTTTGATGTCCGTTTCTGGGCCAGGGGCCCCTGGGCACATCTTTTGTCCCTTTACCCTGGGAAAGAAAACTCAAAGGTCCAGGTTCCTGATGTCAGTTTGTAGGGCTCTCTTGGGTCTATCAGGGCAGCACAAGTTTGATGTGGGGACAATTTTGGTCTGGGGTCCATTCTTCGATATAAGGATTTTTTGCAGTCAGGGCCCAGCCCATGGCCAGGGGCCCCTGGGCACATCCTTTGGCCATTTTCCCTGGGAAAGAAAACTCACAGGACCAGGTTCCTGATGTCAGTTTGTAGGGCTTCCTTGGGTCTATCAGGGCAGCACAAGTTTGTGGTGGGGACAACTTTGGTCTGGGGTCCACCTTCAATATAAGAATTTTTTGCAGTCAGGTCCATGCCCAGGGGCCCCTGGGCACATGCTTTGTCCCTTTTCCCTGGGAAAGAAAACTCACAGGTCCAGGTTCCTGATGTCAGTTTGTAGGGCTCCCTTGGGTCTATCAGGGCAGCACAAGTTTGAGATGGGGACAATTTTGGTCTGGGGTCCATCCTTCGATATAAGGATATTTTGCAGTCAGGTCCTGGGCCAGGGGCCCCTGGGCCCATCCTTTGTCCCTTTTCCCTTGGAAAGAAAACTCACAGGTCCAGGTTCCTGATGTCAGTTTGTAGGGCTCCCTTGGGTCTATCAGGGCAGCAAAGGTTTGAGGTGGGGACAACTTTGGTTTGGGTTCCATCCTTCGATATACGGATTTTTTGCAGTCAGGGCCCAGCCCAGGGCCAGGGGCCCCTGGACACATGCTTTGTTCCTTTTTCCTGGGAAAGAAAACTCACAGGTCCAGGTTCCTGATGTCAGTTTGTAGGGCTTCCTTGGGTCTATCAGGGCAGCACAAGTTTGAGGTGGGGACAATTTTGGTCTGGGGTCCATTCTTCGATATAAGGATTTTTTGCAGTCAGGTCCCCGCCCTGGAGCCCCTGGGCACACGCTTTGTCCCTTTTCCCTGGGAAAGAAAACTCACAGGTCCAGGTTCCTGATGTCAGTTTGTAGGGCTCCCTTGGGTCTTTCAGGGCAGCACAAGTTTGAGGTGGGGACAACTTTGGTCTGGGGTCCATCCTTCGATATAAGGATTTTTTGATGTCAGGTCCTGGGCCGGGGGCCCCTGGGCACATCCTTTGTCCCTTTTCGCTGGGAAAGAAAACTCACAGGTCCAGGTTCCTGATGTCAGTTTGTAGGGCTCCCTTGGGTCTATCAAAGCAGCACAAGTTTGATGTGGGGACAATTTTGGTCTGGGGTCCATTCTTCGATAAAAGGATTTTTTGCAGTCAGGGCCCAGCCCATGGCCAGGGGCCCCTGGGCACATCCTTTGGCCATTTTCCTTGGGAAAGAAAACTCACAGGACCAGGTTCCTGATGTCACTTTGTAGGGCTTCCTTGGGTCTATCAGGGCAGCACAAGTTTGAGGTGGGGACAACTTTGGTCTGGGGTCCATCCTTCGATATAAGGATTTTTTGCAGTCAGGTCCTGGGCCAGGGGCCCCTGGGCACATCCTTTGTCCCTTTTCCCTGGGAAAGAAAACTCACAGGTCCAGGTTCCTGATGTCTGTTTGTAGGGCTTCCTTGGGTCTATCAGGGCAGCACAAGTTTGAGATGGGGACAAATTTGGTCTGGTGTCCATTCTTCGATATAAGGATTTTTTGCAGTCAGGTCTCAGCCCTGGAGCCCCTGGGCACACGCTTTGTCCCTTTTCCCTGGGAAAGAAAACTCACAGGTCCAGGTTCCTGATGTCAGTTTGTAGGGCTCCCTTGGGTCTATCAGGGCAGCACAAGTTTGAGGTGGGGACAACTTTGGTCTGGGGTCCATCCTTCGATATAAGGATTTTTTGCAGTCAGGTCCTGGGCCAGGGGCGCCTGGGCACATGCTTTGTCCTTTTTCCCTGGGAAAGAAAACTCACAGGTCCAGGTTCCTGATGTCAGTTTGTAGGGCTCCCTTGGGTCTATCAGGGCAGCACAAGTTTGAGATGGGGACAATTTTGGTCTGGGGTCCATTCTTCGATATAAGGATTTTTTGATGTCAGGTTCTGGGCCAGGGGCCCCTGGGCACATCCTTTGTCCCTTTTCCCTGGGAAAGAAAACTCACAGGACCAGGTTCCTGATGTCAGTTTGTAGGGCTCCCTTGGGTCTATCAGGGCAGCACAAGTTTGAGATGGGGACAACTTTGGTTTGGGGTCCATCCTTCGATATAAGGATTTTTTGCAGTCAGGTTCTGGGCCAGGGCAAGGGAGCCATGGCCACATCCTTTGGCCATTTTCCCTGGGAAAGAAAACTCACAGGTCCAGGTTCCTGATGTCAGTTTGTAGGGCTCCCTTGGGTCTATCAGGGCAGCACAAGTTTGAGATGGGGACAATTTTGGTCTGGGGTCCATTCTTCGATATAAGGATTTTTTGCGGTCAGGTCCCAGCCCTGGAGGCCCTGGGCACAGGCTTTGTCCCTTTTCCCTGGGAAAGAAAACTCACAGGTCCAGGTTCCTGATGTCAGTTTGTAGGGCTCCCTTGGGTCTATCAGGGCAGCACAAGTTTGAGGTGGGGACAACTTTGGTCTGGGGTCCATCCTTCGATATAAGGATTTTTTGATTTCAGGTCCTGGGCCAGGGGCCCTTGGGCACATCCTTTGTCCCTTTACCCTGGGAAAGAAAACTCACAGGTCCAGGTTCCTGATGTCAGTTTGTAGGGCTCCCTTGGGTCTATCAGGGCAGCACAAGTTTGATGTGGGGACAATTTTGGTCTGGGGTCCATTCTTCGATATAAGGATTTTTTGCAGTCAGGGCCCAGCCCATGGCCAGGGGCCCCTGGGCACATCCTTTGGCCATTTTCCCTGGGAATGAAAACTCACAGGACCAGGTTCCTGATGTCAGTTTGTAGGGCTTCCTTGGGTCTATCAGGGCAGCCCAAGTTTGAGGTGGGGACAACTTTGGTCTGGGGTCCACCTTCGATATAAGGATTTTTTGCAGTCAGGTCCTGGTCCAGGTGCCCCTGGGCACATCCTTTGTCCCTTTTCCCTGGGAAAGAAAACTCACAGGTCCAGGTTCCTGATGTCAGTTTGTAGGGCTCCCTTGGGTCTATCAGGGCAGCACAAGTTTGATGTGGGGACAACTTTGGTCTGGGGTCCATCCTTCGATATAAGGATTTTTTGATGTCCGTTTCTGGGCCAGGGGCCCCTGGGCACATCTTTTGTCCCTTTACCCTGGGAAAGAAAAGTCAAAGGTCCAGGTTCCTGATGTCAGTTTGTAGGGCTCTCTTGGGTCTATCAGGGCAGCACAAGTTTGATGTGGGGACAATTTTGGTCTGGGCTCCATACTTCGATATAAGGATTTTTTGCAGTCAGGGCCCAGCCCATGGCCAGGGGCCCCTGGGCACATCCTTTGTCCTTTTTCCCTGGGAAAGAAAACTCACAGGTCCAGGTTCCTCATGTCAGTTTGTAGGGCTTCCTTGGGTCTATCAGGGCAGCACAAGTTTGAGGTGGGGACAACTTTGGTCTGGGGTCCACCTTCGATATAAGGATTTTTTGCAGTCAGGTCCTGGGCCAGGGGCCCCTGGGCACATCCTTTGTCCCTTTTCCCTGGGAAAGAAAACTCACAGGACCAGGTTTCTGATGTCAGTTTGTAGGGCTCCCTTGGGTCAATCAGGGCAGCACAAGTTTGAGGTGGGGCAACTTTGGTCTACGACCAATCTTTCGATATAAGGATTTTTTGCAGTCAGGGCCCAGCCCAGGGCCAGGGGCCCCTCGGCACATGCTTTGTTCCTTTTTCCTGGGAAAGAAAACTCACAGGTCCAGGTTCCTGATGTCAGTTTGTAGGGCTCCCTTGGGTCTATCAGGGCAGCACATGTTTGAGGTGGGGACAATTTTGGTGTGGGGTCCATTCTTCGATATATGGATTTTTTGCAGTCACGCCCTGGGCCAGGACCAGGGACCCATGGGCACATGCTTTGTCCCTTTTCCCTGGGAAGGAAAACTCACAGGTCCAGGTTCCTGATGTCAGTTTGTAGGGCTCCCTTGGGTCTATCAGGGCAGCACAAGTTTGAGATGGGGACAATTTTGGTCTGGGGTCCATTCTTCGATATAAGGATTTTTTGCAGTCAGGTCCCAGCCCTGGAGCCCCTGGGCACACGCTTTGTCCCTTTTCCCTGGGAAAGAAAACTCACAGGTCCAAGTTCCTGATGTCAGTTTGTAGGGCTCCCTTGGGTCTATCAGGGCAGCACAAGTTTGAGGTGGGGACAACTTTGGTCTGGGGTCTATCCTTCGATATAAGGATTTTTTTAAGTCAGGTCGTGGGCCGGGGGCCCCTGGGCACATCCTTTGTCCCTTTACCCTGGGAAAGAAAACTCACAGGTCCAGGTTCCTGATGTCAGTTTGTAGGGCTCCCTTGGGTCTATCAGGGCAGCACAAGTTTGATGTGGGGACAACTTTGGTCTGGGGTCCATTCTTCGATATAAGGATTTTTTGCAGTCAGGGCCCAGCCCATGGCCAGGGGCCCCTGGGCACATCCTTTGGCCATTTTCCCTGGGAAAGAAAACTCACAGGACCAGGTTCCTGATGTCAGTTTGTAGGGCTTCCTTGGGTCTATCAGGGCAGCACAATTTGAGGTGGGTACAACTTTGGTCTGGGGTCCACCTTCAATATAAGAATTTTTTGCAGTCAGGTCCTGGGCCAGGGGCCCCTGGGCACATGCTTTGTCCCTTTTCCCTGGGAAAGAAAACTCACAGGTCCAGGTTCCTGCTGTCAGTTTGTAGGGCTCCCTTGGTTCTATCAGGGCACCACAAGTTTGAGATGGGGACAATTTTGGTCTGGGGTCCATCCTTCGATATAAGGATATTTTGAAGTCAGGTCCTGGGCCAGGGGCCCCTGGGCCCATCCTTTGTCCCTTTTCCCTTGGAAAGAAAACTCACAGGTCCAGGTTCCTGATGTCAGTTTGTAGGGCTCCCTTGGGTCTATCAGGGCAGCAAAGGTTTGAGGTGGGGACAACTTTGGTTTGGGTTCCATCCTTCGATATACGGATTTTTTGCAGTCAGGGCCCAGCCCAGGGCCAGGGGCCCCTGGACACATGCTTTGTTCCTTTTTCCTGGGAAAGAAAACTCACAGGTCCAGGTTCCTGATGTCAGTTTGTAGGGCTTCCTTGGGTCTATCAGGGCAGCACAAGTTTGAGGTGGGGACAATTTTGGTCTGGGGTCCATTCTTCGATATAAGGATTTTTTGCAGTCAGGTCCCCGCCCTGGAGCCCCTGGGCACACGCTTTGTCCCTTTTCCCTGGGAAAGAAAACTCACAGGTCCAGGTTCCTGATGTCAGTTTGTAGGGCTCCCTTGGGTCTTTCAGGGCAGCACAAGTTTGAGGTGGGGACAACTTTGGTCTGGGGTCCATCCTTCGATATAAGGATTTTTTGATGTCAGGTCCTGGGCCGGGGGCCCCTGGGCACATCCTTTGTCCCTTTTCGCTGGGAAAGAAAACTCACAGGTCCAGGTTCCTGATGTCAGTTTGTAGGGCTCCCTTGGGTCTATCAAAGCAGCACAAGTTTGATGTGGGGACAATTTTGGTCTGGGGTCCATTCTTCGATAAAAGGATTTTTTGCAGTCAGGGCCCAGCCCATGGCCAGGGGCCCCTGGGCACATCCTTTGGCCATTTTCCTTGGGAAAGAAAACTCACAGGACCAGGTTCCTGATGTCAGTTTGTAGGGCTTCCTTGGGTCTATCAGGGCAGCACAAGTTTGAGGTGGGGACAACTTTGGTCTGGGGTCCACCTTCGATATAAGGATTTTTTGCAGTCAGGTCCTGGGCCAGGGGCCCCTGGGCACATCCTTTGTCCCTTTTCCCTGGGAAAGAAAACTCACAGGTCCAGGTTCCTGATGTCTGTTTGTAGGGCTTCCTTGGGTCTATCAGGGCAGCACAAGTTTGAGATGGGGACAATTTTGGTCTGGGGTCCATTCTTCGATATAAGGATTTTTTGCAGTCAGGTCTCAGCCCTGGAGCCCCTGGGCACACGCTTTGTCCTTTTTCCCTGGGAAAGAAAACTCACAGGTCCAGGTTCCTGATGTCAGTTTGTAGGGCTCCCTTGGGTCTATCAGGGCAGCAAAAGTTTGAGGTGGGGACAACTTTGGTCTGGGGTCCATCCTTCGATATAAGGAGTTTTTGCAGTCAGGTCCTGGGCCAGGGGCCCCTGGGCACATGCTTTGTCCCTTTTCCCTGGTTAAGAAAACTCACAGGTCCAGGTTCCTGATGTCAGTTTGTAGGGCTCCCTTGGGTCTATCAGGGCAGCACAAGTTTGAGGTGGGGACAACTTTGGTCTGGGGTCCATCCTTCGATATAAGGATTTTTTGCAGTCAGGTCTTGGGCCAGGGGCGCCTGGGCACATGCTTTGTCCTTTTTCCCTGGGAAAGAAAACTCACAGGTCCAGGTTCCTGATGTCAGTTTGTAGGGCTCCCTTGGGTCTATCAGGGCAGCACAAGTTTGAGATGGGGACAATTTTGGTCTGGGGTCCATTCTTCGATATAAGGATTTTTTGATGTCAGGTTCTGGGCCAGGGGCCCCTGGCCACATCCTTTGTCCCTTTTCCCTGGGAAAGAAAACTCACAGGACCAGGTTCCTGATGTCAGTTTGTAGGGCTCCCTTGGGTCTATCAGGGCAGCACAAGTTTGAGATGGGGACAACTTTGGTTTGGGGTCCATCCTTCGATATAAGGATTTTTTGCAGTCAGGTTCTGGGCCAGGGCAAGGGAGCCATGGGCACATCCTTTGGCCATTTTCCCTGGGAAAGAAAACTCACAGGTCCAGGTTCCTGATGTCAGTTTGTAGGGCTCCCTTGGGTCTATCAGGGCAGCACAAGTTTGAGATGGGGACAATTTTGGTCTGGGGTCCATTCTTCGATATAAGGATTTTTTGTGGTCAGGTCCCAGCCCTGGAGGCCCTGGGCACATCCTTTGGCCATTTTCCCTGGGAAAGAAAACTCACAGGTCCAGGTTCCTGATGTCAGTTTGTAGGGCTCCCTTGGGTCTATCAGGGCAGCACAAGTTTGAGGTGGGGACAACTTTGGTCTGGGGTCCATCCTTCGATATAAGGATTTTTTGATGTCAGGTCCTGGGCCAGGGGCCCTTGGGCACATCCTTTGTCCCTTTACCCTGGGAAAGAAAACTCACAGGTCCAGGTTCCTGATGTCAGTTTGTAGGGCTCCCTTGGGTCTATCAGGGCAGCACAAGTTTGATGTGGGGACAATTTTGGTCTGGGGTCCATTCTTCGATATAAGGATTTTTTGCAGTCAGGGCCCAGCCCATGGCCAGGGGCCCCTGGGCACATCCTTTGGCCATTTTCCCTGGGAAAGAAAACTCACAGGACCAGGTTCCTGATGTCAGTTTGTAGGGCTTCCTTGGGTCTATCAGGGCAGCCCAAGTTTGAGGTGGGGACAACTTTGGTCTGGGGTCCACCTTCGATATAAGGATTTTTTGCAGTCAGGTCCTGGGCCAGGGGCCCCTGGGCACATCCTTTGTCCCTTTTCCCTGGGAAAGAAAACTCACAGGTCCAGGTTCCTGATGTCAGTTTGTAGGGCTCCCTTGGGTCTATCAGGGCAGCACAAGTTTGAGATGGGGACAATTTTGGTCTGGGGTCCATTCTTCGATATAAGGATTTTTTGCAGTCAGGTCCCAGCCCTCGAGCCCCTGGGCACACGCTTTGTCCCTTTTCCCTGGGAAAGAAAACTCACAGGTCCAGGTTCCTGATGTCAGTTTGTAGGGCTCCCTTGGGTCTATCAGGGCAGCACAAGTTTGATGTGGGGACAACTTTGGTCTGGGGTCCATCCTTCGATATAAGGATTTTTTGATGTCCGTTTCTGGGCCAGGGGCCCCTGGGCACATCTTTTGTCCCTTTACCCTGGGAAAGAAAAGTCAAAGGTCCAGGTTCCTGATGTCAGTTTGTAGGGCTCTCTTGGGTCTATCAGGGCAGCACAAGTTTGATGTGGGGACAATTTTGGTCTGGGCTCCATACTTCGATATAAGGATTTTTTGCAGTCAGGGCCCAGCCCATGGCCAGGGGCCCCTGGGCACATCCTTTGTCCTTTTTCCCTGGGAAAGAAAACTCACAGGTCCAGGTTCCTCATGTCAGTTTGTAGGGCTCCCTTGGGTCTATCAGGGCAGCACAAGTTTGAGGTGGGGACAACTTTGGTCTGGGGTCCATCCTTCGATATAAGGAGTTTTTGCAGTCAGGTCCTGGGCCAGGGGCCCCTGGGCACATCCTTTGTCCCTTTTCCCTGGGAAAGAAAACTCACAGGTCCAGGTTCCTGATGTCTGTTTGTAGGGCTCCCTTGGGTCTATCAGGGCAGCACAAGTTTGAGATGGGGACAATTTTGGTCTGGGGTCCATCCTTCGATATAAGGATTTTTTGCAGTCAGGTCTCAGCCCTGGAGCCCCTGGGCACACGCTTTGTCCCTTTTCCCTGGGAAAGAAAACTCACAGGTCCAGGTTCCTGATGTCAGTTTGTAGGGCTCCCTTGGGTCTATCAGGGCAGCACAAGTTTGAGGTGGGGACAACTTTGGTCTGGGGTCCATCCTTCGATATAAGGATTTTTTGCAGTCAGGTCCTGGGCCAGGGGCCCCTGGGCACATGCTTTGTCCCTTTTCCCTGGGAAAGAAAACTCACAGGTCCAGGTTCCTGATGTCAGTTTGTAGGGCTCCCTTGGGTCTATCAGGGCAGCACAAGTTTGAGATGGGGACAATTTTGGTCTGGGGTCCATTCTTCGATATAAGGATTTTTTGCAGTCAGGTCCTGGGCCAGGGGCCCCTGGGCACATCCTTTGTCCCTTTTCCCTGGGAAAGAAAACTCACAGGTCCAGGTTCCTGATGTCAGTTTGTAGGGCTCCCTTGGGTCTATCAGGGCAGCACAAGTTTGAGGTGGGGACAACTTTGGTTTGGGGTCCATCCTTCGATATAAGGATTTTTTGCAGTCAGGTTCTGGGCCAGGGCCCCTGGACCCATGGGCACATCCTTTGGCCATTTTCCCTGGGAAAGAAAACTCACAGGTCCAGGTTCCTGATGTCAGTTTGTAGGGCTCCCTTGGGTCTATCAGGGCAGCACAAGTTTGAGATGGGGACAATTTTGGTCTGGGGTCCATTCTTCGATATAAGGATTTTTTGCGGTCAGGTCCCAGCCCTGGAGGCCCTGGGCACAGGCTTTGTCCCTTTTCCCTGGGAAAGAAAACTCACAGGTCCAGGTTCCTGATGTCAGTTTGTAGGGCTCCCTTGGGTCTATCAGGGCAGCACAAGTTTGATGTGGGGACAACTTTGGTCTGGGGTCCATCCTTCGATATAAGGATATTTTGCAGTCAGGTCCTGGGCCAGGGGCCCCTGGGCACATCCTTTGTCCCTTTTCCCTGGGAAAGAAAACTCACAGGTCCAGGTTCCTGATGTCAGTTTGTAGGGCTCCCTTGGGTCTATCAGGGCAGCAATGGTTTGAGGTGGGGACAACTTTGGTTTGGGGTCCATCCTTCGATATAAGGATTTTATGCAGTCAGGGCCCAGCCCAGGGCCAGGGTCCCTTGGGCACATGCTTTGTTCCTTTTTCCTGGGAAAGAAAACTCACAGGTCCAGGTTCCTGATGTCAGTTTGTAGGGCTTCCTTGGGTCTATCAGGGCAGCAGAAGTTTGAGGTGGGGACAATTTTGGTCTGGGGTCCATTCTTCGATATAAGGATTTTTTGCAGTCAGGTCCCCGCCCTGGAGCCCCTGGGCACACGCTTTGTCCCTTTTCCCTGGGAAAGAAAACTCACAGGTCCAGGTTCCTGATGTCAGTTTGTAGGGCTCCCTTGGGTCTTTCAGGGCAGCACAAGTTTGAGGTGGGGACAACTTTGGTCTGGGGTCCATCCTTCGATATAAGGATTTTTTGATGTCAGGTCCTGGGCCGGGGGCCCCTGGGCACATCCTTTGTCCCTTTTCGCTGGGAAAGAAAACTCACAGGTCCAGGTTCCTGATGTCAGTTTGTAGGGCTCCCTTGGGTCTATCAAAGCAGCACAAGTTTGATGTGGGGACAATTTTGGTCTGGGGTCCATTCTTCGATAAAAGGATTTTTTGCAGTCAGGGCCCAGCCCATGGCCAGGGGCCCCTGGGCACATCCTTTGGCCATTTTCCTTGGGAAAGAAAACTCACAGGACCAGGTTCCTGATGTCACTTTGTAGGGCTTCCTTGGGTCTATCAGGGCAGCACAAGTTTGAGGTGGGGACAACTTTGGTCTGGGGTCCATCCTTCGATATAAGGATTTTTTGCAGTCAGGTCCTGGGCCAGGGGCCCCTGGGCACATCCTTTGTCCCTTTTCCCTGGGAAAGAAAACTCACAGGTCCAGGTTCCTGATGTCTGTTTGTAGGGCTTCCTTGGGTCTATCAGGGCAGCACAAGTTTGAGATGGGGACAAATTTGGTCTGGTGTCCATTCTTCGATATAAGGATTTTTTGCAGTCAGGTCTCAGCCCTGGAGCCCCTGGGCACACGCTTTGTCCCTTTTCCCTGGGAAAGAAAACTCACAGGTCCAGGTTCCTGATGTCAGTTTGTAGGGCTCCCTTGGGTCTATCAGGGCAGCACAAGTTTGAGGTGGGGACAACTTTGGTCTGGGGTCCATCCTTCGATATAAGGATTTTTTGCAGTCAGGTCCTGGGCCAGGGGCGCCTGGGCACATGCTTTGTCCTTTTTCCCTGGGAAAGAAAACTCACAGGTCCAGGTTCCTGATGTCAGTTTGTAGGG
This sequence comes from Lonchura striata, assembly GCF_050655825.1. Taxonomy (NCBI): domain Eukaryota; kingdom Metazoa; phylum Chordata; class Aves; order Passeriformes; family Estrildidae; genus Lonchura; species Lonchura striata. Next base: position 13,943,055 of record NC_140707.1, on the reverse strand, counting down.
CTCCCTTGGGTCTATCAGGGCAGCACAAGTTTGAGATGGGGACAATTTTGGTCTGGGGTCCATTCTTCGATATAAGGATTTTTTGATGTCAGGTTCTGGGCCAGGGGCCCCTGGGCACATCCTTTGTCCCTTTTCCCTGGGAAAGAAAACTCACAGGACCAGGTTCCTGATGTCAGTTTGTAGGGCTCCCTTGGGTCTATCAGGGCAGCACAAGTTTGAGATGGGGACAACTTTGGTTTGGGGTCCATCCTTCGATATAAGGATTTTTTGCAGTCAGGTTCTGGGCCAGGGCAAGGGAGCCATGGCCACATCCTTTGGCCATTTTCCCTGGGAAAGAAAACTCACAGGTCCAGGTTCCTGATGTCAGTTTGTAGGGCTCCCTTGGGTCTATCAGGGCAGCACAAGTTTGAGATGGGGACAATTTTGGTCTGGGGTCCATTCTTCGATATAAGGATTTTTTGCGGTCAGGTCCCAGCCCTGGAGGCCCTGGGCACAGGCTTTGTCCCTTTTCCCTGGGAAAGAAAACTCACAGGTCCAGGTTCCTGATGTCAGTTTGTAGGGCTCCCTTGGGTCTATCAGGGCAGCACAAGTTTGAGGTGGGGACAACTTTGGTCTGGGGTCCATCCTTCGATATAAGGATTTTTTGATTTCAGGTCCTGGGCCAGGGGCCCTTGGGCACATCCTTTGTCCCTTTACCCTGGGAAAGAAAACTCACAGGTCCAGGTTCCTGATGTCAGTTTGTAGGGCTCCCTTGGGTCTATCAGGGCAGCACAAGTTTGATGTGGGGACAATTTTGGTCTGGGGTCCATTCTTCGATATAAGGATTTTTTGCAGTCAGGGCCCAGCCCATGGCCAGGGGCCCCTGGGCACATCCTTTGGCCATTTTCCCTGGGAATGAAAACTCACAGGACCAGGTTCCTGATGTCAGTTTGTAGGGCTTCCTTGGGTCTATCAGGGCAGCCCAAGTTTGAGGTGGGGACAACTTTGGTCTGGGGTCCACCTTCGATATAAGGATTTTTTGCAGTCAGGTCCTGGTCCAGGTGCCCCTGGGCACATCCTTTGTCCCTTTTCCCTGGGAAAGAAAACTCACAGGTCCAGGTTCCTGATGTCAGTTTGTAGGGCTCCCTTGGGTCTATCAGGGCAGCACAAGTTTGATGTGGGGACAACTTTGGTCTGGGGTCCATCCTTCGATATAAGGATTTTTTGATGTCCGTTTCTGGGCCAGGGGCCCCTGGGCACATCTTTTGTCCCTTTACCCTGGGAAAGAAAAGTCAAAGGTCCAGGTTCCTGATGTCAGTTTGTAGGGCTCTCTTGGGTCTATCAGGGCAGCACAAGTTTGATGTGGGGACAATTTTGGTCTGGGCTCCATACTTCGATATAAGGATTTTTTGCAGTCAGGGCCCAGCCCATGGCCAGGGGCCCCTGGGCACATCCTTTGTCCTTTTTCCCTGGGAAAGAAAACTCACAGGTCCAGGTTCCTCATGTCAGTTTGTAGGGCTTCCTTGGGTCTATCAGGGCAGCACAAGTTTGAGGTGGGGACAACTTTGGTCTGGGGTCCACCTTCGATATAAGGATTTTTTGCAGTCAGGTCCTGGGCCAGGTGCCCCTGGGCACATCCTTTGTCCCTTTTCCCTGGGAAAGAAAACTCACAGGACCAGGTTTCTGATGTCAGTTTGTAGGGCTCCCTTGGGTCAATCAGGGCAGCACAAGTTTGAGGTGGGGCAACTTTGGTCTACGACCAATCTTTCGATATAAGGATTTTTTGCAGTCAGGGCCCAGCCCAGGGCCAGGGGCCCCTCGGCACATGCTTTGTTCCTTTTTCCTGGGAAAGAAAACTCACAGGTCCAGGTTCCTGATGTCAGTTTGTAGGGCTCCCTTGGGTCTATCAGGGCAGCACATGTTTGAGGTGGGGACAATTTTGGTGTGGGGTCCATTCTTCGATATATGGATTTTTTGCAGTCACGCCCTGGGCCAGGACCAGGGACCCATGGGCACATGCTTTGTCCCTTTTCCCTGGGAAGGAAAACTCACAGGTCCAGGTTCCTGATGTCAGTTTGTAGGGCTCCCTTGGGTCTATCAGGGCAGCACAAGTTTGATGTGGGGACAACTTTGGTCTGGGGTCCATCCTTCGATATAAGGATATTTTGCAGTCAGGTCCTGGGCCAGGGGCCCCTGGGCACATCCTTTGTCCCTTTTCCCTGGGAAAGAAAACTCACAGGTCCAGGTTCCTGATGTCAGTTTGTAGGGCTCCCTTGGGTCTATCAGGGCAGCAATGGTTTGAGGTGGGGACAACTTTGGTTTGGGGTCCATCCTTCGATATAAGGATTTTATGCAGTCAGGGCCCAGCCCAGGGCCAGGGTCCCTTGGGCACATGCTTTGTTCCTTTTTCCTGGGAAAGAAAACTCACAGGTCCAGGTTCCTGATGTCAGTTTGTAGGGCTTCCTTGGGTCTATCAGGGCAGCAGAAGTTTGAGGTGGGGACAATTTTGGTCTGGGGTCCATTCTTCGATATAAGGATTTTTTGCAGTCAGGTCCCCGCCCTGGAGCCCCTGGGCACACGCTTTGTCCCTTTTCCCTGGGAAAGAAAACTCACAGGTCCAGGTTCCTGATGTCAGTTTGTAGGGCTCCCTTGGGTCTTTCAGGGCAGCACAAGTTTGAGGTGGGGACAACTTTGGTCTGGGGTCCATCCTTCGATATAAGGATTTTTTGCAGTCAGGGCCCAGCCCATGGCCAGGGGCCCCTGGGCACATCCTTTGGCCATTTTCCCTGGGAAAGAAAACTCACAGGACCAGGTTCCTGATGTCAGTTTGTAGGGCTTCCTTGGGTCTATCAGGGCAGCCCAAGTTTGAGGTGGGGACAACTTTGGTCTGGGGTCCACCTTCGATATAAGGATTTTTTGCAGTCAGGTCCTGGGCCAGGGGCCCCTGGGCACATCCTTTGTCCCTTTTCCCTGGGAAAGAAAACTCACAGGTCCAGGTTCCTGATGTCAGTTTGTAGGGCTCCCTTGGGTCTATCAGGGCAGCACAAGTTTGAGATGGGGACAATTTTGGTCTGGGGTCCATTCTTCGATATAAGGATTTTTTGCAGTCAGGTCCCAGCCCTCGAGCCCCTGGGCACACGCTTTGTCCCTTTTCCCTGGGAAAGAAAACTCACAGGTCCAGGTTCCTGATGTCAGTTTGTAGGGCTCCCTTGGGTCTATCAGGGCAGCACAAGTTTGAGGTGGGGACAACTTTGGTCTAGGGTCCATCCTTCGATATAAGGATTTTTTGATGTCCGTTTCTGGGCCAGGGGCCCCTGGGCACATCTTTTGTCCCTTTACCCTGGGAAAGAAAACTCAAAGGTCCAGGTTCCTGATGTCAGTTTTTAGGGCTCTCTTGGGTCTATCAGGGCAGCACAAGTTTGATGTGGGGACAATTTTGGTCTGGGCTCCATACTTCGATATAAGGATTTTTTGCAGTCAGGGCCCAGCCCATGGCCAGGGGCCCCTGGGCACATCCTTTGTCCTTTTTCCCTGGGAAAGAAAACTCACAGGTCCAGGTTCCTCATGTCAGTTTGTAGGGCTTCCTTGGGTCTATCAGGGCAGCACAAGTTTGAGGTGGGGACAACTTTGGTCTGGGGTCCACCTTCGATATAAGGATTTTTTGCAGTCAGGTCCTGGGCCAGGGGCCCCTGGGCACATCCTTTGTCCCTTTTCCCTGGGAAAGAAAACTCACAGGTCCAGGTTCCTGATGTCTGTTTGTAGGGCTCCCTTGGGTCTATCAGGGCAGCACAAGTTTGAGATGGGGACAATTTTGGTCTGGGGTCCATCCTTCGATATAAGGATTTTTTGCAGTCAGGTCTCAGCCCTGGAGCCCCTGGGCACACGCTTTGTCCCTTTTCCCTGGGAAAAAAAACTCACAGGTCCAGGTTCCTGATGTCAGTTTGTAGGGCTCCCTTGGGTCTATCAGGGCAGCACAAGTTTGAGGTGGGGACAACTTTGGTCTGGGGTCCATCCTTCGATATAAGGAGTTTTTGCAGTCAGGTCCTGGGCCAGGGGCCCCTGGGCACATGCTTTGTCCCTTTTCCCTGGGAAAGAAAACTCACAGGTCCAGGTTCCTGATGTCAGTTTGTAGGGCTCCCTTGGGTCTATCAGGGCAGCACAAGTTTGATGTGGGGACAACTTTGGTCTGGGGTCCATCCTTCGATATAAGGATATTTTGCAGTCAGGTCCTGGGCCAGGGGCCCCTGGGCACATCCTTTGTCCCTTTTCCCTGGGAAAGAAAACTCACAGGTCCAGGTTCCTGATGTCAGTTTGTAGGGCTCCCTTGGGTCTATCAGGGCAGCAAAGGTTTGAGGTGGGGACAACTTTGGTTTGGTGTCCATCCTTCGATATAAGGATTTTATGCAGTCAGGGCCCAGCCCAGGGCCAGGGTCCCTTGGGCACATGCTTTGTTCCTTTTTCCTGGGAAAGAAAACTCACAGGTCCAGGTTCCTGATGTCAGTTTGTAGGGCTTCCTTGGGTCTATCAGGGCAGCACAAGTTTGAGGTGGGGACAATTTTGGTCTGGGGTCCATTCTTCGATATAAGGATTTTTTGCAGTCAGGTCCCAGCCCTGGAGCCCCTGGGCACACGCTTTGTCCCTTTTCCCTGGGAAAGAAAACTCACAGGTCCAGGTTCCTGATGTCGGTTTGTAGGGCTCCCTTGGGTCTATCAGGGCAGCACAAGTTTGAGGTGGGGACAACTTTGGTCTGGGGTCCATCCTTCGATATAAGGATTTTTTGATGTCAGGTCCTGGGCCAGGGGCGCCTGGGCACATGCTTTGTCCTTTTTCCCTGGGAAAGAAAACTCACAGGTCCAGGTTCCTGATGTCAGTTTGTAGGGCTCCCTTGGGTCTATCAGGGCAGCACAAGTTTGAGATGGGGACAATTTTGGTCTGGGGTCCATTCTTCGATATAAGGATTTTTTGATGTCAGGTTCTGGGCCAGGGGCCCCTGGGCACATCCTTTGTCCCTTTTCCCTGGGAAAGAAAACTCACAGGACCAGGTTCCTGATGTCAGTTTGTAGGGCTCCCTTGGGTCTATCAGGGCAGCACAAGTTTGAGATGGGGACAACTTTGGTTTGGGGTCCATCCTTCGATATAAGGATTTTTTGCAGTCAGGTTCTGGGCCAGGGCAAGGGAGCCATGGGCACATCCTTTGGCCATTTTCCCTGGGAAAGAAAACTCACAGGTCCAGGTTCCTGATGTCAGTTTGTAGGGCTCCCTTGGGTCTATCAGGGCAGCACAAGTTTGAGATGGGGACAATTTTGGTCTGGGGTCCATTCTTCGATATAAGGATTTTTTGTGGTCAGGTCCCAGCCCTGGAGGCCCTGGGCACATCCTTTGTCCCTTTACCCTGGGAAAGAAAACTCACAGGTCCAGGTTCCTGATGTCAGTTTGTAGGGCTCCCTTGGGTCTATCAGGGCAGCACAAGTTTGATGTGGGGACAATTTTGGTCTGGGGTCCATTCTTCGATATAAGGATTTTTTGCAGTCAGGGCCCAGCCCATGGCCAGGGGCCCCTGGGCACATCCTTTGGCCATTTTCCCTGGGAAAGAAAACTCACAGGACCAGGTTCCTGATGTCAGTTTGTAGGGCTTCCTTGGGTCTATCAGGGCAGCCCAAGTTTGAGGTGGGGACAACTTTGGTCTGGGGTCCACCTTCGATATAAGGATTTTTTGCAGTCAGGTCCTGGGCCAGGGGCCCCTGGGCACATCCTTTGTCCCTTTTCCCTGGGAAAGAAAACTCACAGGTCCAGGTTCCTGATGTCAGTTTGTAGGGCTCCCTTGGGTCTATCAGGGCAGCAATGGTTTGAGGTGGGGACAACTTTGGTTTGGGGTCCATCCTTCGATATAAGGATTTTATGCAGTCAGGGCCCAGCCCAGGGCCAGGGTCCCTTGGGCACATGCTTTGTTCCTTTTTCCTGGGAAAGAAAACTCACAGGTCCAGGTTCCTGATGTCAGTTTGTAGGGCTTCCTTGGGTCTATCAGGGCAGCAGAAGTTTGAGGTGGGGACAATTTTGGTCTGGGGTCCATTCTTCGATATAAGGATTTTTTGCAGTCAGGTCCCAGCCCTGGAGCCCCTGGGCACACGCTTTGTCCCTTTTCCCTGGGAAAGAAAACTCACAGGTCCAGGTTCCTGATGTCGGTTTGTAGGGCTCCCTTGGGTCTATCAGGGCAGCACAAGTTTGAGGTGGGGACAACTTTGGTCGGGGGTCCATCCTTCGATATAAGGATTTTTTGATGTCAGGTCCTGGGCCAGGGGCCCTTGGGCACATCCTTTGTCCCTTTACCCTGGGAAAGAAAACTCACAGGTCCAGGTTCCTGATGTCAGTTTGTAGGGCTCCCTTGGGTCTATCAGGGCAGCACAAGTTTGATGTGGGGACAATTTTGGTCTGGGGTCCATTCTTCGATATAAGGATTTTTTGCAGTCAGGGCCCAGCCCATGGCCAGGGGCCCCTGGGCACATCCTTTGGCCATTTTCCCTGGGAAAGAAAACTCACAGGACCAGGTTCCTGATGTCAGTTTGTAGGGCTTCCTTGGGTCTATCAGGGCAGCCCAAGTTTGAGGTGGGGACAACTTTGGTCTGGGGTCCACCTTCGATATAAGGATTTTTTGCAGTCAGGTCCTGGGCCAGGGGCCCCTGGGCACATCCTTTGTCCCTTTTCCCTGGGAAAGAAAACTCACAGGTCCAGGTTCCTGATGTCAGTTTGTAGGGCTCCCTTGGGTCTATCAGGGCAGCACAAGTTTGAGATGGGGACAATTTTGGTCTGGGGTCCATTCTTCGATATAAGGATTTTTTGCAGTCAGGTCCCAGCCCTCGAGCCCCTGGGCACACGCTTTGTCCCTTTTCCCTGGGAAAGAAAACTCACAGGTCCAGGTTCCTGATGTCAGTTTGTAGGGCTCCCTTGGGTCTATCAGGGCAGCACAAGTTTGAGGTGGGGACAACTTTGGTCTAGGGTCCATCCTTCGATATAAGGATTTTTTGATGTCCGTTTCTGGGCCAGGGGCCCCTGGGCACATCTTTTGTCCCTTTACCCTGGGAAAGAAAACTCAAAGGTCCAGGTTCCTGATGTCAGTTTTTAGGGCTCTCTTGGGTCTATCAGGGCAGTACAAGTTTGATGTGGGGACAATTTTGGTCTGGGCTCCATACTTCGATATAAGGATTTTTTGCAGTCAGGGCCCAGCCCATGGCCAGGGGCCCCTGGGCACATCCTTTGTCCTTTTTCCCTGGGAAAGAAAACTCACAGGTCCAGGTTCCTCATGTCAGTTTGTAGGGCTTCCTTGGGTCTATCAGGGCAGCACAAGTTTGAGGTGGGGACAACTTTGGTCTGGGGTCCACCTTCGATATAAGGATTTTTTGCAGTCAGGTCCTGGGCCAGGGGCCCCTGGGCACATCCTTTGTCCCTTTTCCCTGGGAAAGAAAACTCACAGGTCCAGGTTCCTGATGTCTGTTTGTAGGGCTCCCTTGGGTCTATCAGGGCAGCACAAGTTTGAGATGGGGACAATTTTGGTCTGGGGTCCATCCTTCGATATAAGGATTTTTTGCAGTCAGGTCTCAGCCCTGGAGCCCCTGGGCACACGCTTTGTCCCTTTTCCCTGGGAAAGAAAACTCACAGGTCCAGGTTCCTGATGTCAGTTTGTAGGGCTCCCTTGGGTCTATCAGGGCAGCACAAGTTTGAGGTGGGGACAACTTTGGTCTGGGGTCCATCCTTCGATATAAGGAGTTTTTGCAGTCAGGTCCTGGGCCAGGGGCCCCTGGGCACATGCTTTGTCCCTTTTCCCTGGGAAAGAAAACTCACAGGTCCAGGTTCCTGATGTCAGTTTGTAGGGCTCCCTTGGGTCTATCAGGGCAGCACAAGTTTGATGTGGGGACAACTTTGGTCTGGGGTCCATCCTTCGATATAAGGATATTTTGCAGTCAGGTCCTGGGCCAGGGGCCCCTGGGCACATCCTTTGTCCCTTTTCCCTGGGAAAGAAAACTCACAGGTCCAGGTTCCTGATGTCAGTTTGTAGGGCTCCCTTGGGTCTATCAGGGCAGCAAAGGTTTGAGGTGGGGACAACTTTGGTTTGGGGTCCATCCTTCGATATAAGGATTTTATGCAGTCAGGGCCCAGCCCAGGGCCAGGGTCCCTTGGGCACATGCTTTGTTCCTTTTTCCTGGGAAAGAAAACTCACAGGTCCAGGTTCCTGATGTCAGTTTGTAGGGCTTCCTTGGGTCTATCAGGGCAGCACAAGTTTGAGGTGGGGACAATTTTGGTCTGGGGTCCATTCTTCGATATAAGGATTTTTTGCAGTCAGGTCCCAGCCCTGGAGCCCCTGGGCACACGCTTTGTCCCTTTTCCCTGGGAAAGAAAACTCACAGGTCCAGGTTCCTGATGTCGGTTTGTAGGGCTCCCTTGGGTCTATCAGGGCAGCACAAGTTTGAGGTGGGGACAACTTTGGTCTGGGGTCCATCCTTCGATATAAGGATTTTTTGATGTCAGGTCCTGGGCCAGGGGCCCTTGGGCACATCCTTTGTCCCTTTACCCTGGGAAAGAAAACTCACAGGTCCAGGTTCCTGATGTCAGTTTGTAGGGCTCCCTTGGGTCTATCAGGGCAGCACAAGTTTGATGTGGGGACAATTTTGGTCTGGGGTCCATTCTTCGATATAAGGATTTTTTGCAGTCAGGGCCCAGCCCATGGCCAGGGGCCCCTGGGCACATCCTTTGGCCATTTTCCCTGGGAAAGAAAACTCACAGGACCAGGTTCCTGATGTCAGTTTGTAGGGCTTCCTTGGGTCTATCAGGGTAGCCCAAGTTTGAGGTGGGGACAACTTTGGTCTGGGGTCCACCTTCGATATAAGGATTTTTTGCAGTCAGGTCCTGGGCCAGGGGCCCCTGGGCACATCCTTTGTCCCTTTTCCCTGGGAAAGAAAACTCACAGGTCCAGGTTCCTGATGTCAGTTTGTAGGGCTCCCTTGGGTCTATCAGGGCAGCACAAGTTTGAGATGGGGACAATTTTGGTCTGGGGTCCATTCTTCGATATAAGGATTTTTTGCAGTCAGGTCCCAGCCCTCGAGCCCCTGGGCACACCCTTTGTCCCTTTTCCCTGGGAAAGAAAACTCACAGGTCCAGGTTCCTGATGTCAGTTTGTAGGGCTCCCTTGGGTCTATCAGGGCAGCACAAGTTTGAGGTGGGGACAACTTTGGTCTGGGGTCCATCCTTCGATATAAGGATTTTTTGATGTCCGTTTCTGGGCCAGGGGCCCCTGGGCACATCTTTTGTCCCTTTACCCTGGGAAAGAAAACTCAAAGGTCCAGGTTCCTGATGTCAGTTTTTAGGGCTCTCTTGGGTCTATCAGGGCAGCACAAGTTTGATGTGGGGACAATTTTGGTCTGGGCTCCATACTTCGATATAAGGATTTTTTGCAGTCAGGTCCTGGGCCAGGGGCCCCTGGGCACATCCTTTGTCCTTTTTCCCTGGGAAAGAAAACTCACAGGTCCAGGTTCCTCATGTCAGTTTGTAGGGCTTCCTTGGGTCTATCAGGGCAGCACAAGTTTGAGGTGGGGACAACTTTGGTCTGGGGTCCACCTTCGATATAAGGATTTCTTGCAGTCAGGTCCTGGGCCAGGGGCCCCTGGGCACATCCTTTGTCCCTTTTCCCTGGGAAAGAAAACTCACAGGTCCAGGTTCCTGATGTCAGTTTGTAGGGCTCCCTTGGGTCTATCAGGGCAGCACAAGTTTGAGATGGGGACAATTTTGGTCTGGGGTCCATTCTTCGATATAAGGATTTTTTGCAGTCAGGGCCCAGCCCATGGCCAGGGGCCCCTGGGCACATCCTTTGGCCATTTTCCCTGGGAAAGAAAACTCACAGGACCAGGTTCCTGATGTCAGTTTGTAGGGCTTCCTTGGGTCTATCAGGGCAGCCCAAGTTTGAGGTGGGGACAACTTTGGTCTGGGGTCCACCTTCGATATAAGGATTTTTTGCAGTCAGGTCCTGGGCCAGGGGCCCCTGGGCACATCCTTTGTCCCTTTTCCCTGGGAAAGAAAACTCACAGGTCCAGGTTCCTGATGTCAGTTTGTAGGGCTCCCTTGGGTCTATCAGGGCAGCACAAGTTTGAGATGGGGACAATTTTGGTCTGGGGTCCATTCTTCGATATAAGGATTTTTTGCAGTCAGGTCCCAGCCCTCGAGCCCCTGGGCACACCCTTTGTCCCTTTTCCCTGGGAAAGAAAACTCACAGGTCCAGGTTCCTGATGTCAGTTTGTAGGGCTCCCTTGGGTCTATCAGGGCAGCACAAGTTTGAGGTGGGGACAACTTTGGTCTGGGGTCCATCCTTCGATATAAGGATTTTTTGATGTCCGTTTCTGGGCCAGGGGCCCCTAGGCACATCTTTTGTCCCTTTACCCTGGGAAAGAAAACTCAAAGGTCCAGGTTCCTGATGTCAGTTTTTAGGGCTCTCTTGGGTCTATCAGGGCAGCACAAGTTTGATGTGGGGACAATTTTGGTCTGGGCTCCATACTTCGATATAAGGATTTTTTGCAGTCAGGTCCTGGGCCAGGGGCCCCTGGGCACATCCTTTGTCCTTTTTCCCTGGGAAAGAAAACTCACAGGTCCAGGTTCCTCATGTCAGTTTGTAGGGCTTCCTTGGGTCTATCAGGGCAGCACAAGTTTGAGGTGGGGACAACTTTGGTCTGGGGTCCACCTTCGATATAAGGATTTCTTGCAGTCAGGTCCTGGGCCAGGGGCCCCTGGGCACATCCTTTGTCCCTTTTCCCTGGGAAAGAAAACTCACAGGTCCAGGTTCCTGATGTCAGTTTGTAGGGCTCCCTTGGGTCTATCAGGGCAGCACAAGTTTGAGATGGGGACAATTTTGGTCTGGGGTCCATTCTTCGATATAAGGATTTTTTGCAGTCAGGTCCCAGCCCTCGAGCCCCTGGGCACACGCTTTGTCCCTTTTCCCTGGGAAAGAAAACTCACAGGTCCAGGTTCCTGATGTCAGTTTGTAGGGCTCCCTTGGGTCTATCAGGGCAGCACAAGTTTGAGGTGGGGACAACTTTGGTCTGGGGTCCATCCTTCGATATAAGGAGTTTTTGCAGTCAGGTCCTGGGCCAGGGGCCCCTGGGCACATGCTTTGTCCCTTTTCCCTGGGAAAGAAAACTCACAGGTCCAGGTTCCTGATGTCAGTTTGTAGGGCTCCCTTGGGTCTATCAGGGCAGCACAAGTTTGAGGTGGGGACAACTTTGGTCTGGGGTCCATCCTTCGATATAAGGATTTTTTGCAGTCAGGTCCTGGGCCAGGGGCGCCTGGGCACATGCTTTGTCCTTTTTCCCTGGGAAAGAAAACTCACAGGTCCAGGTTCCTGATGTCAGTTTGTAGGGCTCCCTTGGGTCTATCAGGGCAGCACAAGTTTGAGATGGGGACAATTTTGGTCTGGGGTCCATTCTTCGATATAAGGATTTTTTGATGTCAGGTTCTGGGCCAGGGGCCCCTGGGCACATCCTTTGTCCATTTTCCCTGGGAAAGAAAACTCACAGGTCCAGGTTCCTGATGTCAGTTTGTAGGGCTCCCTTGGGTCTATCAGGGCAGCACAAGTTTGAGGTGGGGACAACTTTGGTTTGGGGTCCATCCTTCGATATAAGGATTTTTTGCAGTCAGGTTCTGGGCCAGGGCCAGGGAACCATGGGCACATCCTTTGGCCATTTTCCCTGGGAAAGAAGACTCACAGGTCCAGGTTCCTGATGTCAGTTTGTAGGGCTCCCTTGGGTCTATCAGGGCAGCACAAGTTTGAGATGGGGACAATTTTGGTCTGGGGTCCATTCTTCGATATAAGGATTTTTTGCGGTCAGGTCCCAGCCCTGGAGGCCCTGGGCACAGGCTTTGTCCCTTTTCCCTGGGAAAGAAACCTCACAGGTCCAGGTTCCTGATGTCAGTTTGTAGGGCTCCCTTGGGTCTATCAGGGCAGCACAAGTTTGATGTGGGGACAACTTTGGTCTGGGGTCCATCCTTCGATATAAGGATATTTTGCAGTCAGGTCCTGGGCCAGGGGCCCCTGGGCACACCCTTTGTCCCTTTTCCCTGGGAAAGAAAACTCACAGGTCCAGGTTCCTGATGTCAGTTTGTAGGGCTCCCTTGGGTCTATCAGGGCAGCAAAGGTTTGAGGTGGGGACAACTTTGGTTTGGGGTCCATCCTTCGATATAAGGAGTTTTTGCAGTCAGGTCCTGGGCCAGGGGCCCCTGGGCACATCCTTTGTCCCTTTTCCCTGGGAAAGAAAACTCACAGGTCCAGGTTCCTGATGTCAGTTTGTAGGGCTCCCTTGGGTCTATCAGGGCAGCACAAGTTTGATGTGGGGACAACTTTGGTCTGGGGTCCATCCTTCGATATAAGGATATTTTGCAGTCAGGTCCTGGGCCAGGGGCCCCTGGGCACACCCTTTGTCCCTTTTCCCTGGGAAAGAAAACTCACAGGTCCAGGTTCCTGATGTCAGTTTGTAGGGCTCCCTTGGGTCTATCAGGGCAGCAAAGGTTTGAGGTGGGGACAACTTTGGTTTGGGGTCCATCCTTCGATATAAGGATTTTATGCAGTCAGGGCCCAGCCCAGGGCCAGGGTCCCTTGGGCACATGCTTTGTTCCTTTTTCCTGGGAAAGAAAACTCACAGGTCCAGGTTCCTGATGTCAGTTTGTAGGGCTTCCTTGGGTCTATCAGGGCAGCACAAGTTTGAGGTGGGGACAATTTTGGTCTGGGGTCCATTCTTCGATATAAGGATTTTTTGCAGTCAGGTCCCAGCCCTGGAGCCCCTGGGCACACGCTTTGTCCCTTTTCCCTGGGAAAGAAAACTCACAGGTCCAGGTTCCTGATGTCGGTTTGTAGGGCTCCCTTGGGTCTATCAGGGCAGCACAAGTTTGAGGTGGGGACAACTTTGGTCTGGGGTCCATCCTTCGATATAAGGATTTTTTGATGTCAGGTCCTGGGCCAGGGGCCCCTGGGCACATCCTTTGTCCCTTTACCCTGGGAAAGAAAACTCACAGGTCCAGGTTCCTGATGTCAGTTTGTAGGGCTCCCTTGGGTCTATCAGGGCAGCACAAGTTTGATGTGGGGACAATTTTGGTCTGGGGTCCATTCTTCGATATAAGGATTTTTTGCAGTCAGGGCCCAGCCCATGGCCAGGGGCCCCTGGGCACATCCTTTGGCCATTTTCCCTGGGAAAGAAAACTCACAGGTCCAGGTTCCTGATGTCAGTTTGTAGGGCTTCCTTGGGTCTATCAGGGCAGCCCAAGTTTGAGGTGGGGACAACTTTGGTCTGGGGTCCATCCTAAGATAGAAGGATTTTTTGCAGTCAGGTCCCAGCCCTCGAGCCCCTGGGCACACGCTTTGTCCCTTTTCCCTGGGAAAGAAAACTCACAGGTCCAGGTTCCTGATGTCAGTTTGTAGGGCTCCCTTGGGTCTATCAGGGCAGCACAAGTTTGAGGTGGGGACAACTTTGGTCTGGGGTCCATCCTTCAATATAAGGATTTTTTGATGTCCGTTTCTGGGCCAGGGGCCCCTGGGCACATCTTTTGTCCCTTTACCCTGGGAAAGAAAACTCAAAGGTCCAGGTTCCTGATGTCAGTTTTTAGGGCTCTCTTGGGTCTATCAGGGCAGCACAAGTTTGATGTGGGGACAATTTTGGTCTGGGCTCCATACTTCGATATAAGGATTTTTTGCAGTCAGGTCCTGGGCCAGGGGCCCCTGGGCACATCCTTTGTCCTTTTTCCCTGGGAAAGAAAACTCACAGGTCCAGGTTCCTCATGTCAGTTTGTAGGGCTTCCTTGGGTCTATCAGGGCAGCACAAGTTTGAGGTGGGGACAACTTTGGTCTGGGGTCCACCTTCGATATAAGGATTTCTTGCAGTCAGGTCCTGGGCCAGGGGCCCCTGGGCACATCCTTTGTCCCTTTTCCCTGGGAAAGAAAACTCACAGGTCCAGGTTCCTGATGTCTGTTTGTAGGGCTCCCTTGGGTCTATCAGGGCAGCACAAGTTTGAGATGGGGACAATTTTGGTCTGGGGTCCATCCTTCGATATAAGGATTTTTTGCAGTCAGGTCTCAGCCCTGGAGCCCCTGGGCACACGCTTTGTCCCTTTTCCCTGGGAAAGAAAACTCACAGGTCCAGGTTCCTGATGTCAGTTTGTAGGGCTCCCTTGGGTCTATCAGGGCAGCACAAGTTTGATGTGGGGACAACTTTGGTCTGGGGTCCATCCTTCGATATAAGGAGTTTTTGCAGTCAGGTCCTGGGCCAGGGGCCCCTGGGCACATGCTTTGTCCCTTTTCCCTGGGAAAGAAAACTCACAGGTCCAGGTTCCTGATGTCAGTTTGTAGGGCTCCCTTGGGTCTATCAGGGCAGCACAAGTTTGAGGTGGGGACAACTTTGGTCTGGGGTCCATCCTTCGATATAAGGATTTTTTGCAGTCAGGTCCTGGGCCAGGGGCGCCTGGGCACATGCTTTGTCCTTTTTCCCTGGGAAAGAAAACTCACAGGTCCAGGTTCCTGATGTCAGTTTGTAGGGCTCCCTTGGGTCTATCAGGGCAGCACAAGTTTGAGATGGGGACAATTTTGGTCTGGGGTCCATTCTTCGATATAAGGATTTTTTGATGTCAGGTTCTGGGCCAGGGGCCCCTGGGCACATCCTTTGTCCATTTTCCCTGGGAAAGAAAACTCACAGGTCCAGGTTCCTGATGTCAGTTTGTAGGGCTCCCTTGGGTCTATCAGGGCAGCACAAGTTTGAGGTGGGGACAACTTTGGTTTGGGGTCCATCCTTCGATATAAGGATTTTTTGCAGTCAGGTTCTGGGCCAGGGCCAGGGAACCATGGGCACATCCTTTGGCCATTTTCCCTGGGAAAGAAAACTCACAGGTCCAGGTTCCTGATGTCAGTTTGTAGGGCTCCCTTGGGTCTATCAGGGCAGCACAAGTTTGAGATGGGGACAATTTTGGTCTGGGGTCCATTCTTCGATATAAGGATTTTTTGCGGTCAGGTCCCAGCCCTGGAGGCCCTGGGCACAGGCTTTGTCCCTTTTCCCTGGGAAAGAAAACTCACAGGTCCAGGTTCCTGATGTCAGTTTGTAGGGCTCCCTTGGGTCTATCAGGGCAGCACAAGTTTGATGTGGGGACAACTTTGGTCTGGGGTCCATCCTTCGATATAAGGATATTTTGCAGTCAGGTCCTGGGCCACGGGGCCCTGGGCACATCCTTTGTCCCTTTTCCCTGGGAAAGAAAACTCACAGGTCCAGGTTCCTGATGTCAGTTTGTAGGGCTCCCTTGGGTCTATCAGGGCAGCAAAGGTTTGAGGTGGGGACAATTTTGGTTTGGGGTCCATCCTTCGATATAAGGATTTTATGCAGTCAGGGCCCAGCCCAGGGCCAGGGGCCCTTGGGCACATGCTTTGTTCCTTTTTCCTGGGAAAGAAAACTCACAGGTCCAGGTTCCTGATGTCAGTTTGTAGGGCTTCCTTGGGTCTATCAGGGCAGCACAAGTTTGAGGTGGGGACAACTTTGGTTTGGGGTCCATCCTTCGATATAAGGATTTTTTGCAGTCAGGTCCTGGGCCAGGGGCGCCTGGGCACATGCTTTGTCCTTTTTCCCTGGGAAAGAAAACTCACAGGTCCAGGTTCCTGATGTCAGTTTGTAGGGCTCCCTTGGGTCTATCAGGGCAGCACAAGTTTGAGATGGGGACAATTTTGGTCTGGGGTCCATTCTTCGATATAAGGATTTTTTGATGTCAGGTTCTGGGCCAGGGGCCCCTGGGCACATCCTTTGTCCCTTTTCCCTGGGAAAGAAAACTCACAGGTCCAGGTTCCTGATGTCACTTTGTAGGGCTCCCTTGGGTCTATCAGGGCAGCACAAGTTTGAGGTGGGGACAACTTTGGTTTGGGGTCCATTCTTCGATATAAGGATTTTTTGCAGTCAGGTCCTGGGCCAGGGGCCAGGGACCCATGGGCACATCCTTTGGCCATTTTCCCTGGGAAAGAAAACTCACAGGTCCAGGTTCCTGATGTCAGTTTGTAGGGCTCCCTTGGGTCTATCAGGGCAGCACAAGTTTGAGATGGGGACAATTTTGGTCTGGGGTCCATTCTTCGATATAAGGATTTTTTGCGGTCAGGTCCCAGCCCTGGAGGCCCTGGGCACATGCTTTGTCCCTTTTCCCTGGGAAAGAAAACTCACAGGTCCAGGTTCCTGATGTCAGTTTGTAGGGCTCCCTTGGGTCTATCAGGGCAGCACAAGTTTGAGGTGGGGACAACTTTGGTCTGGGGTCCATCCTTCGATATAAGGATATTTTGCAGTCAGGTCCTGGGCCAGGGGCCCCTGGGCACATCCTTTGTCCCTTTTCCCTTGGAAAGAAAACTCACAGGTCCAGGTTCCTGATGTCAGTTTGTAGGGCTCCCTTGGGTCTATCAGGGCAGCAAAGGTTTGAGGTGGGGACAACTTTGGTTTGGGGTCCATCCTTCGATATAAGGATTTTATGCAGTCAGGGCCCAGCCCAGGGCCAGGGGCCCTTGGGCACATGCTTTGTTCCTTTTTCCTGGGAAAGAAAACTCACAGGTCCAGGTTCCTGATGTCAGTTTGTAGGGCTTCCTTGGGTCTATCAGGGCAGCACAAGTTTGAGGTGGGGACAATTTTGGTCTGGGGTCCATTCTTCGATATAAGGATTTTTTGCAGTCAGGTCCCAGCCCTGGAGCCTCTGGGCACACGCTTTGTCCCTTTTCCCTGGGAAAGAAAACTCACAGGTCCAGGTTCCTGATGTCAGTTTGTAGGGCTCCCTTGGGTCTATCAGGGCAGCACAAGTTTGAGGTGGGGACAACTTTGGTCTGGGGTCCATCCTTCGATATAAGGATATTTTGCAGTCAGGTCCTGGGCAAGGGGCCCCTGGGCACATCCTTTGTCCCTTTTCCCTGGGAAAGAAAACTCACAGGTCCAGGTTCCTGATATCAGTTTGTAGGGCTCCCTTGGGTCTATCAGGGTAGCACAAGTTTGATGTGGGGACAATTTTGGTCTGGGCTCCATACTTCGATATAAGGATTTTTTGCAGTCAGGTCCCAGCCCATGGCCAGGGGCCCCTGGGCACATCCTTTGTCCTTTTTCCCTGGGAAAGAAAACTCACAGGACCAGGTTCCTGATGTCAGTTTGTAGGGCTTCCTTGGGTCTATCAGGGCAGCACAAGTTTGAGGTGGGGACAACTTTGGTCTGGGGTCCATTCTTCGATATAAGGATTTTTTGCAGTCAGGCCCTGGGCCAGGGGCCCGTGGGCACATCCTTTGTCCCTTTTCCCTGGGAAAGAAAACTCACAGGTCCAGGTTCCTGATGTCAGTTTGTAAGGCTCCCTTGGGTCTATCAGGGCAGCACAAGTTTGAGGTGGGGACAACTTTGGTCTGCGGTCCATCCTTCGATATAAGGATTTTTTGCAGTCAGGTCCCAGCCCAGGGGCCCCTGGGCACATCCTTTGGCCATTTTCCCTGGGAAAGAAAACTCACAGGTCCAGGTTCCTGATGTCAGTTTGTAGGGCTCCCTTGGGTCTATCAGGGCAGCACAAGTTTGAGGTGGGGACAACTTTGGTCTGGGGTCCATCCTTCGATATAAGGATTTTTTGCAGTCAGGTCCTGGGCCAGGGTCCTGTGGGCACATGCTTTGTCCCTTTTCCCTGGGAAAGAAAACTCACAGGACCAGGTTCCTGATGTCAGTTTGTAGGGCTCTCTTGGATCTATCAGGGCAGCGCAAGTTTGAGGTGGGGACAACTTTGGTCTGGGGTTAATCCTTCGATATAAGGATTTTTTGCAGTCAGGTCCTGGGCCAGGGGCCTGTGGGCACATGCTTTGTCCCTTTTCCCTGGGAAAGAAAACTCACAGGTCCAGGTTCCTGATATCAGTTTGTAGGGCTCTCTTGGATCTCTCAGGGCAGCACAAGTTTGAGATGGGGACAATTTTGGTCTGGGGTCCATCCTTCGATATAAGGATTTTTTGCAGTCAGGTCCTGGGCCGGGACCAGGGACCTATGGGCACATCCTTTGTCCCTTTTCCCTGGGAAAGAAAACTCACAGGTCCAGGTTCCTGATGTCAGTTTGTAGGGCTTCCTTGGGTCTATCAGGGCAGCACATGTTTGAGATGGGGACAATTTTGGTCTGGGGTCCATTCTTCGATATAAGGATTTTTTGCAGTCAGGTCCCAGCCCTGGAGCCCCTGAGCACATCCTTTGGCCATTTTCCCTGGGAAAGAAAACTCACAGGTCCAGGTTCCTGATGTCAGTTTGTAGGGCTCCCTTGGGTCTATCAGGGCAGCACAAGTTTGATGTGGGGACAACTTTGGTCTGGGGTCCATCCTTCGATATAAGGATATTTTGCAGTCAGGTCCTGGGCCAGGGGCCCTTGGGCCCATCCTTTGTCCCTTTTCACTTGGAAAGAAAACTCACAGGTCCAGGTTCCTGATGTCATTTTGTAGGGCTCCCTTGGGTCTATCAGGGCAGCAAAGGTTTGAGGTGGGGACAACTTTGGTTTGGGGTCCATTCTTCGATATAAGGATTTTTTGCAGTCAGGGCCCACCCCATTGCCAGGGGCCCCTGAACATATCCTTTGGCCATTTTCCCTGGGAAAGAAAACTCACAGGTCCAGGTTCCTGATGTCAGTTTGTAGGGCTCCCTTGGGTCTATCAGGGCAGCACAAGTTTGAGGTGGGGACAACTTTGGTCTGGGGTCCATCCTTCGATATAAGGAGTTTTTGCAGTCAGGTCCTGGGCCAGGGGCCCCTGGGCACATGCTTTGTCCCTTTTCCCTGGGAAAGAAAACTCACAGGTCCAGGTTCCTGATGTCAGTTTGTAGGGCTCCCTTGTGTCTATCAGGGCAGCACAAGTTTGAGGTGGGGACAACTTTGGTCTGGGGTCCATCCTTCGATATAAGGATTTTTTGCAGTCAGGTCCTGGGCCAGGGGCCCCTGGGCACATGCTTTGTCCTTTTTCCCTGGGAAAGAAAACTCACAGGTCCAGGTTCCTGATGTCAGTTTGTAGGGCTCCCTTGGGTCTATCAGGGCAGCACAAGTTTGAGATGGGGACAATTTTGGTCTGGGGTCCATTCTTCGATATAAGGATTTTTTGATGTCAGGTTCTGGGCCAGGGGCCCCTGGGCACATCCTTTGTCCCTTTTCCCTGGGAAAGAAAACTCACAGGTCCAGGTTCCTGATGTCAGTTTGTAGGGCTCCCTTGGGTCTATCAGGGCAGCACAAGTTTGAGGTGGGGACAACTTTGGTTTGGGGTCCATCCTTCGATATAAGGATTTTTTGCAGTCAGGGCCTGGGCCAGGGCCAGGGACCCATGGGCACATCCTTTGGCCATTTTCCCTGGGAAAGAAAACTCACAGGTCCAGGTTCCTGATGTCAGTTTGTAGGGCTCCCTTGGGTCTATCAGGGCAGCACAAGTTTGAGATGGGGACAATTTTGGTCTGGGGTCCATTCTTCGATATAAGGATTTTTTGCGGTCAGGTCCCAGCCCTGGAGCCCCTGGGCACACGCTTTGTCCCTTTTCCCTGGGAAAGAAAATTCACAGGTCCAGGTTCCTGATGTCAGTTTGTAGGGCTCCCTTGGGTCTATCAGGGCAGCACAAGTTTGAGGTGGGGACAACTTTGGTCTGGGGTC
The DNA here is from genome assembly GCF_050655825.1 of Lonchura striata. NCBI lineage: Eukaryota > Metazoa > Chordata > Aves > Passeriformes > Estrildidae > Lonchura > Lonchura striata. The sequence continues at coordinate 13,923,414 of NC_140707.1, read as the reverse complement.
CATCCTTCGATATAAGGATTTTTTGATGTCAGGTCCTGGGCCAGGGGCCCCCTGGGCATATCCTTTGTCCCTTTACCCTGGGAAAGAAAACTCACAGGTCCAGGTTCCTGATGTCAGTTTGTAGGGCTCCCTTGGGTCTATCAGGGCAGCACAAGTTTGAGGTAAGGGACGACTTTGTTCTGGGGTCCATCCTTCGATATAAGGATTTTTTGCAGTCAGGTCCTGGGCCAGGGCCAGGGAACCATGGGCACATCCTTTGGCCATTTTCCCTGGGAAAGAAAACTCACAGGTCCAGGTTCCTGATGTCAGTTTGTAGGGCTCCCTTGGGTCTATCAGGGCAGCACAAGTTTCAGATGGGGACAATTTTGGTCTGGGGTCCATTCTTCGATATAAGGATTTTTTGCGGTCAGGTCCCAGCCCTGGAGGCCCTGGGCACAGGCTTTGTCCCTTTTCCCTGGGAAAGAAAACTCACAGGTCCAGGTTCCTGATGTCAGTTTGTAGGGCTCCCTTGGGTCTATCAGGGCAGCACAAGTTTGATGTGGGGACAACTTTGGTCTGGGGTCCATCCTTCGATATAAGGATATTTTGCAGTCAGGTCCTGGGCCAGGGGCCCCTGGGCACATCCTTTGTCCCTTTTCCCTTGGAAAGAAAACTCACAGGTCCAGGTTCCTGATGTCAGTTTGTAGGGCTCCCTTGGGTCTATCAGGGCAGCAAAGGTTTGAGGTGGGGACAACTTTGGTTTGGGGTCCATCCTTCGATATAAGGATTTTATGCAGTCAGGTCCCAGCCCAGGGCCAGGGGCCCTTGGGCACTTGCTTTGTTCCTTTTTCCTGGGAAAGAAAACTCACAGGTCCAGGTTCCTGATGTCAGTTTGTAGGGCTTCCTTGGGTCTATCAGGGCAGCACAAGTTTGAGGTGGGGACAATTTTGGTCTGGGGTCCATTCTTCGATATAAGGATTTTTTGCAGTCAGGGCCCAGCCCTGGAGCCTCTGGGCACACGCTTTGTCCCTTTTCCCTGGGAAAGAAAACTCACAGGTCCAGGTTCCTGATGTCAGTTTGTAGGGCTCCCTTGGGTCTATCAGGGCAGCACAAGTTTGAGGTGGGGACAACTTTGGTCTGGGGTCCATCCTTCGATATAAGGATATTTTGCAGTCAGGTCCTGGGCAAGGGGCCCCTGGGCACATCCTTTGTCCCTTTTCCCTGGGAAAGAAAACTCACAGGTCCAGGTTCCTGATATCAGTTTGTAGGGCTCCCTTGGGTCTATCAGGGTAGCACAAGTTTGATGTGGGGACAATTTTGGTCTGGGCTCCATACTTCGATATAAGGATTTTTTGCAGTCAGGGCCCAGCCCATGGCCAGGGGCCCCTGGGCACATCCTTTGTCCTTTTTCCCTGGGAAAGAAAACTCACAGGACCAGGTTCCTGATGTCAGTTTGTAGGGCTTCCTTGGGTCTATCAGGGCAGCACAAGTTTGAGGTGGGGACAACTTTGGTCTGGGGTCCATTCTTCGATATAAGGATTTTTTGCAGTCAGGCCCTGGGCCAGGGGCCCGTGGGCACATCCTTTGTCCCTTTTCCCTGGGAAAGAAAACTCACAGGTCCAGGTTCCTGATGTCAGTTTGTAAGGCTCCCTTGGGTCTATCAGGGCAGCACAAGTTTGAGGTGGGGACAACTTTGGTCTGCGGTCCATCCTTCGATATAAGGATTTTTTGAAGTCAGGTCCCAGCCCAGGGGCCCCTGGGCACATCCTTTGGCCATTTTCCCTGGGAAAGAAAACTCACAGGTCCAGGTTCCTGATGTCAGTTTGTAGGGCTCCCTTGGGTCTATCAGGGCAGCACAAGTTTGAGGTGGGGACAACTTTGGTCTGGGGTCCATCCTTCGATATAAGGATTTTTTGCAGTCAGGTCCTGGGCCAGGGTCCTGTGGGCACATGCTTTGTCCCTTTTCCCTGGGAAAGAAAACTCACAGGACCAGGTTCCTGATGTCAGTTTGTAGGGCTCTCTTGGATCTATCAGGGCAGCGCAAGTTTGAGGTGGGGACAACTTTGGTCTGGGGTTAATCCTTCGATATAAGGATTTTTTGCAGTCAGGTCCTGGGCCAGGGGCCTGTGTAGCACATGCTTTGTCCCTTTTCCCTGGGAAAGAAAACTCACAGGTCCAGGTTCCTGATATCAGTTTGTAGGGCTCTCTTGGATCTCTCAGGGCAGCACAAGTTTGAGATGGGGACAATTTTGGTCTGGGGTCCATCCTTCGATATAAGGATTTTTTGCAGTCAGGTCCTGGGCCGGGACCAGGGACCTATGGGCACATCCTTTGTCCCTTTTCCCTGGGAAAGAAAACTCACAGGTCCAGGTTCCTGATGTCAGTTTGTAGGGCTTCCTTGGGTCTATCAGGGCAGCACATGTTTGAGATGGGGACAATTTTGGTCTGGGGTCCATTCTTCGATATAAGGATTTTTTGCAGTCAGGTCCCAGCCCTGGAGCCCCTGAGCACATCCTTTGGCCATTTTCCCTGGGAAAGAAAACTCACAGGTCCAGGTTCCTGATGTCAGTTTGTAGGGCTCCCTTGGGTCTATCAGGGCAGCACAAGTTTGATGTGGGGACAACTTTGGTCTGGGGTCCATCCTTCGATATAAGGATATTTTGCAGTCAGGTCCTGGGCCAGGGGCCCCTGGGCCCATCCTTTGTCCCTTTTCACTTGGAAAGAAAACTCACAGGTCCAGGTTCCTGATGTCAGTTTGTAGGGCTCCCTTGGGTCTATCAGGGCAGCAAAGGTTTGAGGTGGGGACAACTTTGGTTTGGGGTCCATTCTTCGATATAAGTATTTTTTGCAGTCAGGGCCCACCCCATTGCCAGGGGCCCCTGAACATATCCTTTGGCCATTTTCCCTGGGAAAGAAAACTCACAGGTCCAGGTTCCTGATGTCAGTTTGTAGGGCTCCCTTGGGTCTATCAGGGCAGCACAAGTTTGAGGTGGGGACAACTTTGGTCTGGGGTCCATCCTTCGATATAAGGAGTTTTTGCAGTCAGGTCCTGGGCCAGGGGCCCCTGGGCACATGCTTTGTCCCTTTTCCCTGGGAAAGAAAACTCACAGGTCCAGGTTCCTGATGTCAGTTTGTAGGGCTCCCTTGTGTCTATCAGGGCAGCACAAGTTTGATGTGGGGACAACTTTGGTCTGGGGTCCATCCTTCGATATAAGGATTTTTTGCAGTCAGGTCCTGGGCCAGGGGCCCCTGGGCACATGCTTTGTCCTTTTTCCCTGGGAAAGAAAACTCACAGGTCCAGGTTCCTGATGTCAGTTTGTAGGGCTCCCTTGGGTCTATCAGGGCAGCACAAGTTTGAGATTGGGACAATTTTGGTCTGGGGTCCATTCTTCGATATAAGGATTTTTTGATGTCAGGTTCTGGGCCAGGGGCCCCTGGGCACATCCTTTGTCCCTTTTCCCTGGGAAAGAAAACTCACAGGTCCAGGTTCCTGATGTCAGTTTGTAGGGCTCCCTTGGGTCTATCAGGGCAGCACAAGTTTGAGGTGGGGACAACTTTGGTTTGCGGTCCATCCTTCGATATAAGGATTTTTTGCAGTCAGGGCCTGGGCCAGGGCCAGGGACCCATGGGCACATCCTTTGGCCATTTTCCCTGGGAAAGAAAACTCACAGGTCCAGGTTCCTGATGTCAGTTTGTAGGGCTCCCTTGGGTCTATCAGGGCAGCACAAGTTTGAGATGGGGACAATTTTGGTCTGGGGTCCATTCTTCGATATAAGGATTTTTTGCGGTCAGGTCCCAGCCCTGGAGCCCCTGGGCACACGCTTTGTCCCTTTTCCCTGGGAAAGAAAATTCACAGGTCCAGGTTCCTGATGTCAGTTTGTAGGGCTCCCTTGGGTCTATCAGGGCAGCACAAGTTTGAGGTGGGGACAACTTTGGTCTGGGGTCCATCCTTCGATATAAGGATTTTTTGATGTCAGGTCCTGGGCCAGGGGCCCCTGGGCATATCCTTTGTCCCTTTACCCTGGGAAAGAAAACTCACAGGTCCAGGTTCCTGATGTCAGTTTGTAGGGCTCCCTTGGGTCTATCAGGGCAGCACAAGTTTGAGGTAAGGGACGACTTTGTTCTGGGGTCCATCCTTCGATATAAGGATTTTTTGCAGTCAGGTCCTGGGCCAGGGCCAGGGAACCATGGGCACATCCTTTGGCCATTTTCCCTGGGAAAGAAAACTCACAGGTCCAGGTTCCTGATGTCAGTTTGTAGGGCTCCCTTGGGTCTATCAGGGCAGCACAAGTTTCAGATGGGGACAATTTTGGTCTGGGGTCCATTCTTCGATATAAGGATTTTTTGCGGTCAGGTCCCAGCCCTGGAGGCCCTGGGCACAGGCTTTGTCCCTTTTCCCTGGGAAAGAAAACTCACAGGTCCAGGTTCCTGATGTCAGTTTGTAGGGCTCCCTTGGGTCTATCAGGGCAGCACAAGTTTGATGTGGGGACAACTTTGGTCTGGGGTCCATCCTTCGATATAAGGATATTTTGCAGTCAGGTCCTGGGCCAGGGGCCCCTGGGCACATCCTTTGTCCCTTTTCCCTGGGAAAGAAAACTCACAGGTCCAGGTTCCTGATGTCAGTTTGTAGGGCTCCCTTGGGTCTATCAGGGCAGCAAAGGTTTGAGGTGGGGACAACTTTGGTTTGGGGTCCATCCTTCGATATAAGGATTTTATGCAGTCAGGTCCCAGCCCAGGGCCAGGGGCCCTTGGGCACATGCTTTGTTCCTTTTTCCTGGGAAAGAAAACTCACAGGTCCAGGTTCCTGATGTCAGTTTGTAGGGCTTCCTTGGGTCTATCAGGGCAGCACAAGTTTGAGGTGGGGACAACTTTGGTCTGGGGTCCATCCTTCGATATAAGGATTTTTTGATGTCAGGTCCTGGGCCAGGGGCCCCTGGGCATATCCTTTGTCCCTTTACCCTGGGAAAGAAAACTCACAGGTCCAGGTTCCTGATGTCAGTTTGTAGGGCTCCCTTGGGTCTATCAGGGCAGCACAAGTTTGAGGTTAGGGACGACTTTGTTCTGGGGTCCATCCTTCGATATAAGGATTTTTTGCAGTCAGGTCCTGGGCCAGGGGCGCCTGGGCACATGCTTTGTCCTTTTTCCCTGGGAAAGAAAACTCACAGGTTCAGGTTCCTGATGTCAGTTTGCAGGGCTCCCTTGGGTCTATCAGGGCAGCACAAGTTTGAGATGGGGACAATTTTGGTCTGGGGTCCATTCTTCGATATAAGGATTTTTTGATGTCAGGTTCTGGGCCAGGGGCCCCTGGGCACATCCTTTGTCCTTTTTCCCTGGGAAAGAAAACTCACAGGACCAGGTTCCTGATGTCAGTTTGTAGGGCTTCCTTGGGTCTATCAGGGCAGCACAAGTTTGAGGTGGGGACAACTTTGGTCTGGGGTCCATTCTTCGATATAAGGATTTTTTGCAGTCAGGCCCTGGGCCAGGGGCCCGTGGGCACATCCTTTGTCCCTTTTCCCTGGGAAAGAAAACTCACAGGTCCAGGTTCCTGATGTCAGTTTGTAAGGCTCCCTTGGGTCTATCAGGGCAGCACAAGTTTGAGGTGGGGACAACTTTGGTCTGCGGTCCATCCTTCGATATAAGGATTTTTTGCAGTCAGGTCCCAGCCCAGGGGCCCCTGGGCACATCCTTTGGCCATTTTCCCTGGGAAAGAAAACTCACAGGTCCAGGTTCCTGATGTCAGTTTGTAGGGCTCCCTTGGGTCTATCAGGGCAGCACAAGTTTGAGGTGGGGACAACTTTGGTCTGGGGTCCATCCTTCGATATAAGGATTTTTTGCAGTCAGGTCCTGGGCCAGGGTCCTGTGGGCACATGCTTTGTCCCTTTTCCCTGGGAAAGAAAACTCACAGGACCAGGTTCCTGATGTCAGTTTGTAGGGCTCTCTTGGATCTATCAGGGCAGCGCAAGTTTGAGGTGGGGACAACTTTGGTCTGGGGTTAATCCTTCGATATAAGGATTTTTTGCAGTCAGGTCCTGGGCCAGGGGCCTGTGTAGCACATGCTTTGTCCCTTTTCCCTGGGAAAGAAAACTCACAGGTCCAGGTTCCTGATATCAGTTTGTAGGGCTCTCTTGGATCTCTCAGGGCAGCACAAGTTTGAGATGGGGACAATTTTGGTCTGGGGTCCATCCTTCGATATAAGGATTTTTTGCAGTCAGGTCCTGGGCCGGGACCAGGGACCTATGGGCACATCCTTTGTCCCTTTTCCCTGGGAAAGAAAACTCACAGGTCCAGGTTCCTGATGTCAGTTTGTAGGGCTTCCTTGGGTCTATCAGGGCAGCACATGTTTGAGATGGGGACAATTTTGGTCTGGGGTCCATTCTTCGATATAAGGATTTTTTGCAGTCAGGTCCCAGCCCTGGAGCCCCTGAGCACATCCTTTGGCCATTTTCCCTGGGAAAGAAAACTCACAGGTCCAGGTTCCTGATGTCAGTTTGTAGGGCTCCCTTGGGTCTATCAGGGCAGCACAAGTTTGATGTGGGGACAACTTTGGTCTGGGGTCCATCCTTCGATATAAGGATATTTTGCAGTCAGGTCCTGGGCCAGGGGCCCCTGGGCCCATCCTTTGTCCCTTTTCACTTGGAAAGAAAACTCACAGGTCCAGGTTCCTGATGTCAGTTTGTAGGGCTCCCTTGGGTCTATCAGGGCAGCAAAGGTTTGAGGTGGGGACAACTTTGGTTTGGGGTCCATTCTTCGATATAAGGATTTTTTGCAGTCAGGGCCCACCCCATTGCCAGGGGCCCCTGAACATATCCTTTGGCCATTTTCCCTGGGAAAGAAAACTCACAGGTCCAGGTTCCTGATGTCAGTTTGTAGGGCTCCCTTGGGTCTATCAGGGCAGCACAAGTTTGAGGTGGGGACAACTTTGGTCTGGGGTCCATCCTTCGATATAAGGAGTTTTTGCAGTCAGGTCCTGGGCCAGGGGCCCCTGGGCACATGCTTTGTCCCTTTTCCCTGGGAAAGAAAACTCACAGGTCCAGGTTCCTGATGTCAGTTTGTAGGGCTCCCTTGTGTCTATCAGGGCAGCACAAGTTTGATGTGGGGACAACTTTGGTCTGGGGTCCATCCTTCGATATAAGGATTTTTTGCAGTCAGGTCCTGGGCCAGGGGCCCCTGGGCACATGCTTTGTCCTTTTTCCCTGGGAAAGAAAACTCACAGGTCCAGGTTCCTGATGTCAGTTTGTAGGGCTCCCTTGGGTCTATCAGGGCAGCACAAGTTTGAGATTGGGACAATTTTGGTCTGGGGTCCATTCTTCGATATAAGGATTTTTTGATGTCAGGTTCTGGGCCAGGGGCCCCTGGGCACATCCTTTGTCCCTTTTCCCTGGGAAAGAAAACTCACAGGTCCAGGTTCCTGATGTCAGTTTGTAGGGCTCCCTTGGGTCTATCAGGGCAGCACAAGTTTGAGGTGGGGACAACTTTGGTTTGCGGTCCATCCTTCGATATAAGGATTTTTTGCAGTCAGGGCCTGGGCCAGGGCCAGGGACCCATGGGCACATCCTTTGGCCATTTTCCCTGGGAAAGAAAACTCACAGGTCCAGGTTCCTGATGTCAGTTTGTAGGGCTCCCTTGGGTCTATCAGGGCAGCACAAGTTTGAGATGGGGACAATTTTGGTCTGGGGTCCATTCTTCGATATAAGGATTTTTTGCGGTCAGGTCCCAGCCCTGGAGCCCCTGGGCACACGCTTTGTCCCTTTTCCCTGGGAAAGAAAATTCACAGGTCCAGGTTCCTGATGTCAGTTTGTAGGGCTCCCTTGGGTCTATCAGGGCAGCACAAGTTTGAGGTGGGGACAACTTTGGTCTGGGGTCCATCCTTCGATATAAGGATTTTTTGATGTCAGGTCCTGGGCCAGGGGCCCCTGGGCATATCCTTTGTCCCTTTACCCTGGGAAAGAAAACTCACAGGTCCAGGTTCCTGATGTCAGTTTGTAGGGCTCCCTTGGGTCTATCAGGGCAGCACAAGTTTGAGGTAAGGGACGACTTTGTTCTGGGGTCCATCCTTCGATATAAGGATTTTTTGCAGTCAGGTCCTGGGCCAGGGCCAGGGAACCATGGGCACATCCTTTGGCCATTTTCCCTGGGAAAGAAAACTCACAGGTCCAGGTTCCTGATGTCAGTTTGTAGGGCTCCCTTGGGTCTATCAGGGCAGCACAAGTTTCAGATGGGGACAATTTTGGTCTGGGGTCCATTCTTCGATATAAGGATTTTTTGCGGTCAGGTCCCAGCCCTGGAGGCCCTGGGCACAGGCTTTGTCCCTTTTCCCTGGGAAAGAAAACTCACAGGTCCAGGTTCCTGATGTCAGTTTGTAGGGCTCCCTTGGGTCTATCAGGGCAGCACAAGTTTGATGTGGGGACAACTTTGGTCTGGGGTCCATCCTTCGATATAAGGATATTTTGCAGTCAGGTCCTGGGCCAGGGGCCCCTGGGCACATCCTTTGTCCCTTTTCCCTGGGAAAGAAAACTCACAGGTCCAGGTTCCTGATGTCAGTTTGTAGGGCTCCCTTGGGTCTATCAGGGCAGCAAAGGTTTGAGGTGGGGACAACTTTGGTTTGGGGTCCATCCTTCGATATAAGGATTTTATGCAGTCAGGGCCCAGCCCAGGGCCAGGGGCCCTTGGGCACATGCTTTGTTCCTTTTTCCTGGGAAAGAAAACTCACAGGTCCAGGTTCCTGATGTCAGTTTGTAGGGCTTCCTTGGGTCTATCAGGGCAGCACAAGTTTGAGGTGGGGACAACTTTGGTCTGGGGTCCATCCTTCGATATAAGGATTTTTTGATGTCAGGTCCTGGGCCAGGGGCCCCTGGGCATATCCTTTGTCCCTTTACCCTGGGAAAGAAAACTCACAGGTCCAGGTTCCTGATGTCAGTTTGTAGGGCTCCCTTGGGTCTATCAGGGCAGCACAAGTTTGAGGTTAGGGACGACTTTGTTCTGGGGTCCATCCTTCGATATAAGGATTTTTTGCAGTCAGGTCCTGGGCCAGGGGCGCCTGGGCACATGCTTTGTCCTTTTTCCCTGGGAAAGAAAACTCACAGGTTCAGGTTCCTGATGTCAGTTTGCAGGGCTCCCTTGGGTCTATCAGGGCAGCACAAGTTTGAGATGGGGACAATTTTGGTCTGGGGTCCATTCTTCGATATAAGGATTTTTTGATGTCAGGTTCTGGGCCAAGGGCCCCTGGGCACATCCTTTGTCCCTTTTCCCTGGGAAAGAAAACTCACAGGTCCAGGTTCCTGATGTCAGTTTGTAGGGCTCCCTTGGGTCTATCAGGGCAGCACAAGTTTGAGGTGGGGACAACTTTGGTTTGGGGTCCATCCTTCCATATAAGGATTTTTTGCAGTCAGGTTCTGGGCCAGGGCCAGGGAACCATGGGCACATCCTTTGGCCATTTTCCCTGGGAAAGAAAACTCACAGGTCCAGGTTCCTGATGTCAGTTTGTAGGGCTCCCTTGGGTCTATCAGGGCAGCACAAGTTTGAGATGGGGACAATTTTGGTCTGGGGTCCATTCTTCGATATAAGGATTTTTTGCGGTCAGGTCCCAGCCCTGGAGGCCCTGGGCACAGGCTTTGTCCCTTTTCCCTGGGAAAGAAAACTCACAGGTCCAGGTTCCTGATGTCAGTTTGTAGGGCTCCCTTGGGTCTATCAGGGCAGCACAAGTTTGATGTGGGGACAACTTTGGTCTGGGGTCCATCCTTCGATATAAGGATATTTTGCAGTCAGGTCCTGGGCCAGGGGCCCCTGGGCACATCCTTTGTCCCTTTTCCCTGGGAAAGAAAACTCACAGGTCCAGGTTCCTGATGTCAGTTTGTAGGGCTCCCTTGGGTCTATCAGGGCAGCAAAGGTTTGAGGTGGGGACAACTTTGGTTTGGGGTCCATCCTTCGATATAAGGATTTTATGCAGTCAGGGCCCAGCCCAGGGCCAGGGGCCCTTGGGCACATGCTTTGTTCCTTTTTCCTGGGAAAGAAAACTCACAGGTCCAGGTTCCTGATGTCAGTTTGTAGGGCTTCCTTGGGTCTATCAGGGCAGCACAAGTTTGAGGTGGGGACAACTTTGGTTTGGGGTCCATCCTTCGATATAAGGATTTTTTGCAGTCAGGTCCTGGGCCAGGGGCCAGGGACCCATGGGCACATCCTTTGGCCATTTTCCCTGGGAAAGAAAACTCACAGGTCCAGGTTCCTGATGTCAGTTTGTAGGGCTCCCTTGGGTCTATCAGGGCAGCACAAGTTTGAGATGGGGACAATTTTGGTCTGGGGTCCATTCTTCGATATAAGGATTTTTTGCGGTCAGGTCCCAGCCCTGGAGGCCCTGGGCACATGCTTTGTCCCTTTTCCCTGGGAAAGAAAACTCACAGGTCCAGGTTCCTGATGTCAGTTTGTAGGGCTCCCTTGGGTCTATCAGGGCAGCACAAGTTTGAGGTGGGGACAACTTTGGTCTGGGGTCCATCCTTCGATATAAGGATATTTTGCAGTCAGGTCCTGGGCCAGGGGCCCCTGGGCACATCCTTTGTCCCTTTTCCCTTGGAAAGAAAACTCACAGGTCCAGGTTCCTGATGTCAGTTTGTAGGGCTCCCTTGGGTCTATCAGGGCAGCACAAGTTTGATGTGGGGACAACTTTGGTCTGGGGTCCATCCTTCGATATAAGGATATTTTGCAGTCAGGTCCTGGGCCAGCGGCCCCTGGGCACATCCTTTGTCCCTTTTCCCTGGGAAAGAAAACTCACAGGTCCAGGTTCCTGATGTCAGTTTGTAGGGCTCCCTTGGGTCTATCAGGGCAGCAAAGGTTTGAGGTGGGGACAACTTTGGTTTGGGGTCCATCCTTCGATATAAGGATTTTATGCAGTCAGGTCCCAGCCCAGGGCCAGGGGCCCTTGGGCACATGCTTTGTTCCTTTTTCCTGGGAAAGAAAACTCACAGGTCCAGGTTCCTGATGTCAGTTTGTAGGGCTTCCTTGGGTCTATCAGGGCAGCACAAGTTTGAGGTGGGGACAACTTTGGTCTGGGGTCCATCCTTCGATATAAGGATTTTTTGATGTCAGGTCCTGGGCCAGGGGCCCCTGGGCATATCCTTTGTCCCTTTACCCTGGGAAAGAAAACTCACAGGTCCAGGTTCCTGATGTCAGTTTGTAGGGCTCCCTTGGGTCTATCAGGGCAGCACAAGTTTGAGGTTAGGGACGACTTTGTTCTGGGGTCCATCCTTCGATATAAGGATTTTTTGCAGTCAGGTCCTGGGCCAGGGGCGCCTGGGCACATGCTTTGTCCTTTTTCCCTGGGAAAGAAAACTCACAGGTTCAGGTTCCTGATGTCAGTTTGCAGGGCTCCCTTGGGTCTATCAGGGCAGCACAAGTTTGAGATGGGGACAATTTTGGTCTGGGGTCCATTCTTCGATATAAGGATTTTTTGATGTCAGGTTCTGGGCCAGGGGCCCCTGGGCACATCCTTTGTCCCTTTTCCCTGGGAAAGAAAACTCACAGGTCCAGGTTCCTGATGTCAGTTTGTAGGGCTCCCTTGGGTCTATCAGGGCAGCACAAGTTTGAGGTGGGGACAACTTTGGTTTGGGGTCCATCCTTCCATATAAGGATTTTTTGCAGTCAGGTTCTGGGCCAGGGCCAGGGAACCATGGGCACATCCTTTGGCCATTTTCCCTGGGAAAGAAAACTCACAGGTCCAGGTTCCTGATGTCAGTTTGTAGGGCTCCCTTGGGTCTATCAGGGCAGCACAAGTTTGAGATGGGGACAATTTTGGTCTGGGGTCCATTCTTCGATATAAGGATTTTTTGCGGTCAGGTCCCAGCCCTGGAGGCCCTGGGCACAGGCTTTGTCCCTTTTCCCTGGGAAAGAAAACTCACAGGTCCAGGTTCCTGATGTCAGTTTGTAGGGCTCCCTTGGGTCTATCAGGGCAGCACAAGTTTGATGTGGGGACAACTTTGGTCTGGGGTCCATCCTTCGATATAAGGATATTTTGCAGTCAGGTCCTGGGCCAGGGGCCCCTGGGCACATCCTTTGTCCCTTTTCCCTGGGAAAGAAAACTCACAGGTCCAGGTTCCTGATGTCAGTTTGTAGGGCTCCCTTGGGTCTATCAGGGCAGCAAAGGTTTGAGGTGGGGACAACTTTGGTTTGGGGTCCATCCTTCGATATAAGGATTTTATGCAGTCAGGGCCCAGCCCAGGGCCAGGGGCCCTTGGGCACATGCTTTGTTCCTTTTTCCTGGGAAAGAAAACTCACAGGTCCAGGTTCCTGATGTCAGTTTGTAGGGCTTCCTTGGGTCTATCAGGGCAGCACAAGTTTGAGGTGGGGACAACTTTGGTTTGGGGTCCATCCTTCGATATAAGGATTTTTTGCAGTCAGGTCCTGGGCCAGGGGCGCCTGGGCACATGCTTTGTCCTTTTTCCCTGGGAAAGAAAACTCACAGGTCCAGGTTCCTGATGTCAGTTTGTAGGGCTCCCTTGGGTCTATCAGGGCAGCACAAGTTTGAGATGGGGACAATTTTGGTCTGGGGTCCATTCTTCGATATAAGGATTTTTTGATGTCAGGTTCTGGGCCAGGGGCCCCTGGGCATATCCTTTGTCCCTTTACCCTGGGAAAGAAAACTCACAGGTCCAGGTTCCTGATGTCACTTTGTAGGGCTCCCTTGGGTCTATCAGGGCAGCACAAGTTTGAGGTGGGGACAACTTTGGTTTGGGGTCCATCCTTCGATATAAGGATTTTTTGCAGTCAGGTCCTGGGCCAGGGGCCAGGGACCCATGGGCACATCCTTTGGCCATTTTCCCTGGGAAAGAAAACTCACAGGTCCAGGTTCCTGATGTCAGTTTGTAGGGCTCCCTTGGGTCTATCAGGGCAGCACAAGTTTGAGATGGGGACAATTTTGGTCTGGGGTCCATTCTTCGATATAAGGATTTTTTGCGGTCAGGTCCCAGCCCTGGAGGCCCTGGGCACATGCTTTGTCCCTTTTCCCTGGGAAAGAAAACTCACAGGTCCAGGTTCCTGATGTCAGTTTGTAGGGCTCCCTTGGGTCTATCAGGGCAGCACAAGTTTGAGGTGGGGACAACTTTGGTCTGGGGTCCATCCTTCGATATAAGGATATTTTGCAGTCAGGTCCTGGGCCAGGGGCCCCTGGGCACATCCTTTGTCCCTTTTCCCTTGGAAAGAAAACTCACAGGTCCAGGTTCCTGATGTCAGTTTGTAGGGCTCCCTTGGGTCTATCAGGGCAGCAAAGGTTTGAGGTGGGGACAACTTTGGTTTGGGGTCCATCCTTCGATATAAGGATTTTATGCAGTCAGGTCCCAGCCCAGGGCCAGGGGCCCTTGGGCACATGCTTTGTTCCTTTTTCCTGGGAAAGAAAACTCACAGGTCCAGGTTCCTGATGTCAGTTTGTAGGGCTTCCTTGGGTCTATCAGGGCAGCACAAGTTTGAGGTGGGGACAATTTTGGTCTGGGGTCCATTCTTCGATATAAGGATTTTTTGCAGTCAGGTCCCAGCCCTGGAGCCTCTGGGCACACGCTTTGTCCCTTTTCCCTGGGAAAGAAAACTCACAGGTCCAGGTTCCTGATGTCAGTTTGTAGGGCTCCCTTGGGTCTATCAGGGCAGCACAAGTTTGAGGTGGGGACAACTTTGGTCTGGGGTCCATCCTTCGATATAAGGATATTTTGCAGTCAGGTCCTGGGCAAGGGGCCCCTGGGCACATCCTTTGTCCCTTTTCCCTGGGAAAGAAAACTCACAGGTCCAGGTTCCTGATATCAGTTTGTAGGGCTCCCTTGGGTCTATCAGGGTAGCACAAGTTTGATGTGGGGACAATTTTGGTCTGGGCTCCATACTTCGATATAAGGATTTTTTGCAGTCAGGGCCCAGCCCATGGCCAGGGGCCCCTGGGCACATCCTTTGTCCTTTTTCCCTGGGAAAGAAAACTCACAGGACCAGGTTCCTGATGTCAGTTTGTAGGGCTTCCTAGGGTCTATCAGGGCAGCACAAGTTTGAGGTGGGGACAACTTTGGTCTGGGGTCCATCCTTCGATATAAGGATTTTTTGCAGTCAGGCCCTGGGCCAGGGGCCCGTGGGCACATCCTTTGTCCCTTTTCCCTGGGAAAGAAAACTCACAGGTCCAGGTTCCTGATGTCAGTTTGTAAGGCTCCCTTGGGTCTATCAGGGCAGCACAAGTTTGAGGTGGGGACAACTTTGGTCTGCGGTCCATCCTTCGATATAAGGATTTTTTGCAGTCAGGTCCCAGCCCAGGGGCCCCTGGGCACATCCTTTGGCCATTTTCCCTGGGAAAGAAAACTCACAGGTCCAGGTTCCTGATGTCAGTTTGTAGGGCTCCCTTGGGTCTATCAGGGCAGCACAAGTTTGAGGTGGGGACAACTTTGGTCTGGGGTCCATCCTTCGATATAAGGATTTTTTGCAGTCAGGTCCTGGGCCAGGGGCCTGTAGGCACATGCTTTGTCCCTTTTCCCTGGGAAAGAAAACTCACAGGACCAGGTTCCTGATGTCAGTTTGTAGGGCTCTCTTGGATCTATCAGGGCAGCGCAAGTTTGAGGTGGGGACAACTTTGGTCTGGGGTTAATCCTTCGATATAAGGATTTTTTGCAGTCAGGTCCTGGGCCAGGGGCCTCTGGGCACATGCTTTGTCCCTTTTCCCTGGGAAAGAAAACTCACAGGTCCAGGTTCCTGATGTCAGTTTGTAGGGCTCTCTTGGATCTATCAGGGCAGCACAAGTTTGAGGTGGGGACAACTTTGGTCTGGGGTCCATCCTTCGATATAAGGATTTTTTGCAGTCAGGTCCTGGGCCAGGACCAGGGACCTATGGGCACATCCTTTGTCCCTTTTCCCTGGGAAAGAAAACTCACAGGTCCAGGTTCCTGATGTCAGTTTGTAGGGCTCCCTTGGGTCTATCAGGGGAGCACAAGTTTGAGATGGGGACAATTTTGGTCTGGGGTCCATTCTACGATATAAGGATTTTTTGCAGTCAGGCCACAGCCCTGGAGCCCCTGGGCACATACTTTGTCCTTTTTCCCTGGGAAAGAAAACTCACAGGTCCAGGTTCCTGATGTCAGTTTGTAGGGCTCCCTTGGGTCTATCAGGGCAGCACAAGTTTGAGGTGGGGACAACTTTGGTCTGGGGTCCATCCTTCGATATAAGGATTTTTTGCAGTCAGGCCACAGCCCAGGGCCACGGGCCCCTGGGCACATGCTTTGTCCCTTTTCCCTGGGAAAGAAAACTCACAGGTCCAGGTTCCTGATGTCAGTTTGTAGGGCTCCCTTGGGTCTATCAGGGCAGCACAAGTTTGAGGTGGGGACAACTTTGGTTTGGGGTCCATCCTTCGATATAAGGATTTTTTGCAGTCAGGTCCTGGGCCAGGGGCCCCTGGGCACATCCTTTGTCCCTTTTCCCTGGGAAAGAAAACTCACAGGTCCAGGTTCCTGATGTCACTTTGTAGGGCTCCCTTGGGTCTATCAGGGCAGCACAAGTTTGAGGTGGGGACAACATTGGTTTGGTGTCCATCCTTCGACATAAAGATTTTTTGATGTCAGGTTCTGGGCCAGGGCCAGGGACCCATGGGCACATCCTTTGGCCATTTTCCCTGGGAAAGAAAACTCACAGGTCCAGGTTCCTGATGTCAGTTTGTAGGGCTCCCTTGGGTCTATCAGGGCAGCACAAGTTTGAGATGGGGACAATTTCGGTCTGGGGTCCAATCTTCGATATAAGGATTTTTTGCAGTCAGGCCCCGGGCCAGTGGCCCCTGGGCACATCCTTTGGCTATTTTCCCTGGGAAAGAAAACTCACAGGACCAGGTTCCTGATGTCAGTTTGTAGGGCTCCCTTGGTTCTATCAGGGCAGCACAAGTTTGAGGTGGGGACAACTTCGGTCTGTGAGCTATCCTTCGATATAAGGATTTTTTGCAGTCAGGCCACAGCCCAGGGCCACGGGCCCCTGGGCACATCCTTTGTCCCTTTTCCCTTGGAAAGAAAACTCACAGGTCCAGGTTCCTGATGTCAGTTTGTAGGGCTCCCTTGGGTCAATCAGGGCAGCACAAGTTTGAGGTGGGGACAACTTTGGTCTGGGTTCCAGCTTCGATATAATGATTTTTTGCAGTCAGTTCCTGGGCCAGGGGCTTCTGGGCACATGCTTTGTCCCTTTTCCCTGGGAAAGAAAACTCACAGGTCCAGGTTCCTGATGTCAGTTTGTAGGGCTCCC
Source organism: Lonchura striata (assembly GCF_050655825.1). Classification (NCBI taxonomy): domain Eukaryota; kingdom Metazoa; phylum Chordata; class Aves; order Passeriformes; family Estrildidae; genus Lonchura; species Lonchura striata. Next base: position 13,907,208 of record NC_140707.1, on the reverse strand, counting down.
TTGGGTCTATCAGGGCAGCACAAGTTTGAGGTGGGGACAACTTTGGTCTGGGGTCCATCCTACGATATAAGGATTTTTTGCAGTCAGGTCCCAGCCCAGGGGCCCCTGGGCACATCCTTTGGCCATTTTCCCCGGGAAAGAAAACTCACAGGTCCAGGTTCCTGATGTCAGTTTGTAGGGCTCCCTTGGGTCTATCAGGGCAGCACAAGTTTGAGGTGGGGACAACTTTGGTCTGGGGTCCATCCTTCGATATAAGGAGTTTTTGCAGTCAGGTCCTGGGCCAGGGGCCCCTGGGCACATGCTTCGTCCCTTTTCCCTGGGAAAGAAAACTCACAGGTCCAGGTTCCTGATGTCAGTTTGTAGGGCTCCCTTGGGTCTATCAGGGCAGCACAAGTTTGATGTGGGGACAACTTTGGTCTGGGGTCCATCCTTCGATATAAGGACTTTTTGCAGTCAGGTCCTGGGCCCGGGCCAGGGACCCCTGAGCACACGCTTTGTCCCTTTTCCCTGGGAAAGAAAACTCACAGGTCCAGGTTCCTGATGTCAGTTTGTAGGGCTCCCTTGGGTCTATCAGGGCAGCACAAGTTTGAGGTGGGGACAACTTTGGTCTGGGGTCCATCCTTCGATATAAGGATTTTTTGCAGTCAGGGCCTGGGCCAGGACCAGGGACCTATGGGCACATCCTTTGTCCCTTTTCCCTGGGAAAGAAAACTCACAGGTCCAGGTTCCTGATGTCAGTTTGTAGGGCTCCCTTGGGTCTATCAGGGCAGCACAAGTTTGAGATGGGGACAATTTTGGTCTGGGGTCCATTCTACGATATAAGGATTTTTTGCAGTCAGGCCACAGCCCTGGAGCCCCTGGGCACATCCTTTGTCTTTTTTCCCTGGGAAAGAAAACTCACAGGTCCAGGTTCCTGATGTCAGTTTGTAGGGCTCCCTTGGGTCTATCAGAGAAGCACATGTTTGAGGTGGGGACAACTTTGGTCTGGGGTCCATCCTTCGATATAAGGATTTTTTGCAGTCAGGCCACAGCCCAGGGCCACGGGCCCCTGGGCACATGCTTTGTCCCTTTTCCCTGGGAAAGAAAACTCACAGGTCCAGGTTCCTGATGTCAGTTTGTAGGGCTCCCTTGGGTCTATCAGGGCAGCACAAGTTTGATGTGGGGACAACTTTGGTCTGGGGTCCATCCTTCGATATAAGGATTTTTTGATGTCAGGTCCTGGGCCAGGGACCCCTGGGCACACGCTTTGTCCCTTTTCCCTGGGAAAGAAAACTCACAGGTCCAGGTTCCTGATGTCAGTTTGTAGGGCTCCCTTGAGTCTATCAGGGCAGCACAAGTTTGAGGTGGGGACAACTTTGGTTTGGGGTCCATCCTTCGATATAAGGATTTTTTGCAGTCAGGTCCTGGGCCAGGGGCCCCTGGGCACATCCTTTGGCCATTTTCCCTGGGAAAGAAAACTCACAGGTCCAGGTTCCTGATGTCAGTTTGTAGGGCTCCCTTGGGTCTATCAGGGCAGCACAAGTTTGAGGTGGGGACAACTTTGGTCTGGGGTCCATCCTTCGATATAAGGATTTTTTGCAGTCAGGTCCTTGGCGAGGGGCCTGTGGGCACATGCTTTGTCCCTTTACCGTGGGAAAGAAAACTCACAGGTCCAGGTTCCTGATGTCAGTTTGTAGGGCTCTCTTGGATCTATCAGGGCAGCACAAGTTTGATGTGGGGACAACTTTGGTCTGGGGTCCATCCTTCGATATAAGGATTTTTTGTAGTCAGGTCCTGGGCCAGGGGCCTCTGGGCACATGCTTTGTCCCTTTTCCCTGGGAAAGAAAACTCACAGGTCCAGGTTCCTGATGTCAGTTTGTAGGGCTCTCTTGGATCTATCAGGGCAGCACAAGTTTGAGGTGGGGACAACTTTGGTCTGGGGTCCATCCTTCGATATAAGGATTTTTTGCAGTCAGGTCCTGGGCCAGGACCAGGGACCTATGGGCACATCCTTTGTCCCTTTTCCCTGGGAAAGAAAACTCACAGGTCCAGGTTCCTGATGTCAGTTTGTAGGGCTCCCTTGGGTCTATCAGGGCAGCACAAGTTTGAGGTGGGGACAACTTTGGTCTGGGGTCCATCCTTCGATATAAGGATTTTTTGCAGTCAGGCCACAGCCCAGGGCCACGGGCCCCTGGGCACATGCTTTGTCCCTTTTCCCTGGGAAAGAAAACTCACAGGTCCAGGTTCCTGATGTCAGTTTGTAGGGCTCCCTTGGGTCTATCAGGGCAGCACAAGTTTGAGGTGGGGACAACTTTGGTCTGGGGTCCATCCTTCGATATAAGGATTTTTTGATGTCAGGTCCTGGGCCAGGGGCCCCTGGGCACATCCTTTGTCCCTTTTCCCTGGGAAAGAAAACTCACAGGTCCAGGTTCCTGATGTCAGTTTGTAGGGCTCCCTTGGGTCTATCAGGGCAGCACAAGTTTGAGGTTAGGGACGACTTTGGTCTGGGGTCCATCCTTCGATATAAGGATTTTTTGATGTCAGGTCCTGGGCCAGGGACCCCTGGGCACACGCTTTGTCCCTTTTCCCTGGGAAAGAAAACTCACAGGTCCAGGTTCCTGATGTCAGTTTGTAGGGCTCCCTTGAGTCTATCAGGGCAGCACAAGTTTGAGGTGGGGACAACTTTGGTTTGGGGTCCATCCTTCGATATAAGGATTTTTTGCAGTCAGGTCCCAGCCCAGGGGCCCCTGGGCACATCCTTTGGCCATTTTCCCTGGGAAAGAAAACTCACAGGTCCAGGTTCCTGATGTCAGTTTGTAGGGCTCCCTTGGGTCTATCAGGGCAGCACAAGTTTGAGGTGGGGACAACTTTGGTCTGGGGTCCATCCTTCGATATAAGGATTTTTTGCAGTCAGGTCCTTGGCGAGGGGCCTGTGGGCACATGCTTTGTCCCTTTTCCGTGGGAAAGAAAACTCACAGGTCCAGGTTCCTGATGTCAGTTTGTAGGGCTCTCTTGGATCTATCAGGGCAGCACAAGTTTGAGGTGGGGACAACTTTGGTCTGGGGTCCATCCTTCGATATAAGGATTTTTTGTAGTCAGGTCCTGGGCCAGGGGCCTCTGGGCACATGCTTTGTCCCTTTTCCCTGGGAAAGAAAACTCACAGGTCCAGGTTCCTGATGTCAGTTTGTAGGGCTCTCTTGGATCTATCAGGGCAGCACAAGTTTGAAGGTGGGGACAACTTTGGTCTGGGGTCCATCCTTCGATATAAGGATTTTTTGCAGTCAGGTCCTGGGCCAGGACCAGGGACCTATGGGCACATCCTTTGGCCATTTTCCCTGGGAAAGAAAACTCACAGGTCCAGGTTCCTGATGTCAGTTTGTAGGGCTCCCTTGGGTCTATCAGGGCAGCACAAGTTTGAGGTGGGGACAACTTTGGTCTGGGGTCCATCCTTCGATATAAGGATTTTTTGCAGTCAGGCCACAGCCCAGGGCCACGGGCCCCTGGGCACATGCTGTGTCCCTTTTCCCTGGGAAAGAAAACTCACAGGTCCAGGTTCCTGATGTCAGTTTGTAGGGCTCTCCTGGATCTATCAGGGCAGCACAAGTTTGAGGTGGGGACAACTTTGGTCTGGGGTCCATCCTTCGATATAAGGATTTTTTGCAGTCAGGTCCTGGGCCAGGACCAGGGACCTATGGGCACATCCTTTGGCCATTTTCCCTGGGAAAGAAAACTCACAGGTCCAGGTTCCTGATGTCAGTTTGTAGGGCTCCCTTGGGTCTATCAGGGCAGCACAAGTTTGAGATGGGGACAATTTTGGTCTGGGGTCCATTCTACGATATAAGGATTTTTTGCAGTCAGGCCACAGCCCTGGAGCCCCTGGGCACACGCTTTGTCCCTTTTCCCTGGGAAAGAAAACTCACAGGTCCAGGTTCCTGATGTCAGTTTGTAGGGCTCCCTTGGGTCTATCAGGGCAGCACAAGTTTGAGGTGGGGACAACTTTGGTCTGGGGTCCATCCTTCGATATAAGGATTTTTTGCAGTCAGGCCACAGCCCAGGGCCACGGGCCCCTGGACACATGCTTTGTCCCTTTTCCCTGGGAAAGAAAACTCACAGGTCCAGGTTCCTGATGTCAGTTTGTAGGGCTCCCTTGGGTCTATCAGGGCAGCACAAGTTTGAGGTGGGGACAACTTTGGTCTGGGGTCCATTCTTCGATATAAGGATTTTTTGATGTCAGGTCCTGGGCCAGGGGCCCCTGGGCACATCCTTTGTCCCTTTTCCCTGGGAAAGAAAACTCACAGGTCCAGGTTCCTGATGTCAGTTTGTAGGGCTCCCTTGGGTCTATCAGGGCAGCACAAGTTTGAGGTGGGGACAACTTTGGTCTGGGGTCCATTCTTCGATATAAGGATTTTTTGCAGTCAGGTTCCAGCCCTGGAGCCCCTGGGCATACGCTTTGTCCCTTTTCCCTGGGAAAGAAAACTCACAGGACCAGGTTCCTGATGTCAGTTTGTAGGGCTCCCTTGGGTCTATCAGGGCAGCACAAGTTTGAGGTGGGGACAACTTTGGTCTGGGGTCCATCCTTCGATATAAGGATTTTTTGATGTCAGGTTCTGGGCCAGGGGCCCCTGGGCACATCCTTTGTCCCTTTTCCCTGGGAAAGAAAACTCACAGGTCCAGGTTCCTGATATCAGTTTGTAGGGCTCCCTTGGGTCTATCAGGGCAGGACAAGTTTGATGTGGGGACAATTTTGGTCTGGGGTCCATACTTCGATATAAGAATTTTTTGCAGTCAGGGCCCAGCCCATGGCCAGGGGCCCCTGGGCACATCCTTTGTCCACTTCCCCTGGGAAAGAAAACTCACAGGTCCAGGTTCCTGATGTCAGTTTGTAAGGCTGCCTTGGGTCTATCAGGGTAGCACAAGTTTGAGGTTGGGACAACTTTGGTCTGGGGTCCATCCTTCGATATAAGGATTTTTTGCAGTCAGGTCCCAGCCCAGGGGCCCCTGGGCACATCCTTTGGCCATTTTCCCTGGGAAAGAAAACTCACAGGTCCAGGTTCCTGATGTCAGTTTGTAGGGCTCCCTTGGGTCTATCTGGGCAGCACAAGTTTGAGGTGGGGACAACTTTGGTCTGGGGTCCATCCTTCGATATAAGGATTTTTTGATGTCAGGTCCTGGGCCAGGGGCCCCTGGGCACATCCTTTGTCCCTTTTCCCTGGGAAAGAAAACTCACAGGTCCAGGTTCCTGATGTCAGTTTGTAGGGCTCCCTTGGGTCTATCAGGGCAGCACAAGTTTGAGGTTAGGGACGACTTTGGTCTGGGGTCCATCCTTCGATATAAGGATTTTTTGATGTCAGGTCCTGGGCCAGGGACCCCTGGGCACACGCTTTGTCCCTTTTCCCTGGGAAAGAAAACTCACAGGTCCAGGTTCCTGATGTCAGTTTGTAGGGCTCCCTTGAGTCTATCAGGGCAGCACAAGTTTGAGGTGGGGACAACTTTGGTTTGGGGTCCATCCTTCGATATAAGGATTTTTTGCAGTCAGGTCCCAGCCCAGGGGCCCCTGGGCACATCCTTTGGCCATTTTCCCTGGGAAAGAAAACTCACAGGTCCAGGTTCCTGATGTCAGTTTGTAGGGCTCCCTTGGGTCTATCAGGGCAGCACAAGTTTGAGGTGGGGACAACTTTGGTCTGGGGTCCATCCTTCGATATAAGGATTTTTTGCAGTCAGGTCCTTGGCGAGGGGCCTGTGGGCACATGCTTTGTCCCTTTTCCGTGGGAAAGAAAACTCACAGGTCCAGGTTCCTGATGTCAGTTTGTAGGGCTCTCTTGGATCTATCAGGGCAGCACAAGTTTGAGGTGGGGACAACTTTGGTCTGGGGTCCATCCTTCGATATAAGGATTTTTTGTAGTCAGGTCCTGGGCCAGGGGCCTCTGGGCACATGCTTTGTCCCTTTTCCCTGGGAAAGAAAACTCACAGGTCCAGGTTCCTGATGTCAGTTTGTAGGGCTCCCTTGGGTCTATCAGGGCAGCACAAGTTTGAGGTGGGGACAACTTTGGTCTGGGGTCCATCCTTCGATATAAGGATTTTTTGCAGTCAGGCCACAGCCCAGGGCCACGGGCCCCTGGGCACATGCTTTGTCCCTTTTCCCTGGGAAAGAAAACTCACAGGTCCAGGTTCCTGATGTCAGTTTGTAGGGCTCTCCTGGATCTATCAGGGCAGCACAAGTTTGAGGTGGGGACAACTTTGGTCTGGGGTCCATCCTTCGATATAAGGATTTTTTGCAGTCAGGTCCTGGGCCAGGACCAGGGACCTATGGGCACATCCTTTGGCCATTTTCCCTGGGAAAGAAAACTCACAGGTCCAGGTTCCTGATGTCAGTTTGTAGGGCTCCCTTGGGTCTATCAGGGCAGCACAAGTTTGAGATGGGGACAATTTTGGTCTGGGGTCCATTCTACGATATAAGGATTTTTTGCAGTCAGGCCACAGCCCTGGAGCCCCTGGGCACACGCTTTGTCCCTTTCCCCTGGGAAAGAAAACTCACAGGTCCAGGTTCCTGATGTCAGTTTGTAGGGCTCCCTTGGGTCTATCAGGGCAGCACAAGTTTGAGGTGGGGACAACTTTGGTCTGGGGTCCATCCTTCGATATAAGGATTTTTTGCAGTCAGGCCACAGCCCAGGGCCACGGGCCCCTGGACACATGCTTTGTCCCTTTTCCCTGGGAAAGAAAACTCACAGGTCCAGGTTCCTGATGTCAGTTTGTAGGGCTCCCTTGGGTCTATCAGGGCAGCACAAGTTTGAGGTGGGGACAACTTTGGTCTGGGGTCCATTCTTCGATATAAGGATTTTTTGATGTCAGGTCCTGGGCCAGGGGCCCCTGGGCACATCCTTTGTCCCTTTTCCCTGGGAAAGAAAACTCACAGGTCCAGGTTCCTGATGTCAGTTTGTAGGGCTCCCTTGGGTCTATCAGGGCAGCACAAGTTTGAGGTGGGGACAACTTTGGTCTGGGGTCCATTCTTCGATATAAGGATTTTTTGCAGTCAGGTTCCAGCCCTGGAGCCCCTGGGCATACGCTTTGTCCCTTTTCCCTGGGAAAGAAAACTCACAGGACCAGGTTCCTGATGTCAGTTTGTAGGGCTCCCTTGGGTCTATCAGGGCAGCACAAGTTTGAGGTGGGGACAACTTTGGTCTGGGGTCCATCCTTCGATATAAGGATTTTTTGATGTCAGGTTCTGGGCCAGGGGCCCCTGGGCACATCCTTTGTCCCTTTTCCCTGGGAAAGAAAACTCACAGGTCCAGGTTCCTGATATCAGTTTGTAGGGCTCCCTTGGGTCTATCAGGGCAGGACAAGTTTGATGTGGGGACAATTTTGGTCTGGGGTCCATACTTCGATATAAGAATTTTTTGCAGTCAGGGCCCAGCCCATGGCCAGGGGCCCCTGGGCACATCCTTTGTCCACTTCCCCTGGGAAAGAAAACTCACAGGTCCAGGTTCCTGATGTCAGTTTGTAAGGCTGCCTTGGGTCTATCAGGGTAGCACAAGTTTGAGGTTGGGACAACTTTGGTCTGGGGTCCATCCTTCGATATAAGGATTTTTTGCAGTCAGGTCCCAGCCCAGGGGCCCCTGGGCACATCCTTTGGCCATTTTCCCTGGGAAAGAAAACTCACAGGTCCAGGTTCCTGATGTCAGTTTGTAGGGCTCCCTTGGGTCTATCTGGGCAGCACAAGTTTGAGGTGGGGACAACTTTGGTCTGGGGTCCATCCTTCGATATAAGGATTTTTTGCAGTCAGGTCCTGGGCCAGGGGCCTGTGGGCACCTGCTTTGTCCCTTTTCCCTGGGAAAGAAAACTCACACGTCCAGGTTCCTGATGTCAGTTTGTAGGGCTCCCTTGGATCAATCAGGGCAGCACAAGTTTGAGGTGGGGACAACTTTGGTCTGGGGTCCATCCTTCGATAGAAGGATTTTTTGCAGTCAGGTCCTGGGCCAGGACCAGGGACCTATGGGGACATCCTTTGGCCATTTTCCCTGGGAAAGAAAACTCACAGGTCCAGGTTCCTGATGTCAGTTTGTAGGGCTCCCTTGGGTCTATCAGGGCAGCACAAGTTTGAGATGGGGACAATTTTGGTCTGGGGTCCATTCTACGATATATGGATTTTTTGCAGTCAGGCCACAGCCCTGGAGCCCCTGGGCACATACTTTGTCCCTTTTCCCTGGGAAAGAAAACTCACAGGTCCAGGTTCCTGATGTCAGTTTGTAGGGCTCCCTTGGGTCTATCAGGGCAGCACAAGTTTGAGGTGGGGACAACTTTGGTTTGGGGTCCATCCTTCGATATAAGGATTTTTTGCAGTCAGGCCACAGCCCAGGGCCACGGGCCCCTGGGCACATGCTTTGTCCCTTTTCCCTGGGAAAGAAAACTCACAGGTCCAGGTTCCTGATGTCAGTTTGTAGGGCTCCCTTGGGTCTATCAGGGCAGCACAAGTTTGAGGTGGGGACAACTTTTGTCTGGGGTCCATCCTTCGATATAAGGATTTTTTGATGTCAGGTCCTGGGCCAGGGGCCCCTGGGCACATCCTTTGTCCCTTTTCTCTGGGAAAAAAAACTCACCAGTCCAGGTTCCTGATGTCAGTTTGTAGGGCTCCCTTGGGTCTATCAGGGCAGCACAAGTTTGAGGTGGGGACAACTTTGGTCTGGGGTCCATCCTTCGATATAAGTACTTTTTGCAGTCAGGTACTGGGCCAGGGGCCCCTGGGCACATCCTTTGGCCATTTTCCCTGGGAAAGAAAACTCACAGGTCCAGGTTCCTGATGTCAGTTTGTAGGGCTCCCTTGGGTCTATCAGGGCAGCACAAGTTTGAGGTGGGGACAACTTTGGTCTGGGGTCCATCCTTCGATATAAGGATTTTTTGCAGTCAGGTCCTGGGCCAGGGACCCCTGGGCACATGCTTTGTCCCTTTTCCCTGGGAAAGAAAACTCACAGGTCCAGGTTCCTGATGTCAGTTTGTAGGGCTCCCTTGGGTCTATCAGGGCAGCACAAGTTTGAGGTGGGGACAACTTTGGTCTGGGGTCCATCCTTCGATATAAGGATTTTTTGATGTCAGGTCCTGGGCCAGGGGCCCCTGGGCACATCCTTTGGCCATTTTCCCTGGGAAAGAAAACTCACAGGTCCAGGTTCCTGATGTCACTTTGTAGGGCTCCCTTGGGTCTATCAGGGCAGCACAAGTTTGAGGTGGGGACAACTTTGGTTTGGGGTCCATCCTTCGACATAAGGATTTTTTGCAGTCAGGTTCTGGGCCAGGGCCAGGGACCCATGGGCACATCCTTTGGCCATTTTCCCTGGGAAAGAAAACTCACAGGTCCAGGTTCCTGATGTCAGTTTGTAGGGCTCCCTTGGGTCTATCAGGGCAGCACAAGTTTGAGATGGGGACAATTTTGGTCTGGGGTCCAATCTTCGATATAAGGATTTTTTGCAGTCAGGCCCCGGGCCAGTGGCCCCTGGGCACATCCTTTGGCTATTTTCCCTGGGAAAGAAAACTCACAGGACCAGGTTCCTGATGTCAGTTTGTAGGGCTCCCTTGGTTCTATCAGGGTAGCACAAGTTTGAGGTGGGGACAACTTCGGTCTGTGAGCTATCCTTCGATATAAGGATTTTTTGCAGTCAGGCCACAGCCCAGGGCCACGGGCCCCTGGGCACATCCTTTGTCCCTTTTCCCTTGGAAAGAAAACTCACAGGTCCAGGTTCCTGATGTCAGTTTGTAGGGCTCCATTGGGTCAATCAGGGCAGCACAAGTTTGAGGTGGGGACAACTTTGGTCTGGGTTCCAGCTTCGATATAATGATTTTTTGCAGTCAGTTCCTGGGCCAGGGGCTTCTGGGCACATGCTTTGTCCCTTTTCCCTGGGAAAGAAAACTCACAGGTCCAGGTTCCTGATGTCAGTTTGTAGGGCTCCCTTGGGTCTATCAGGGCAGCACAAGTTTGAGGTGGGGACAATTTTGGTCTGGGGTCCATACTTCGATATAAGAATTTTTTGCAGTCAGGGCCCAGCCCATGGCCAGGGGCCCCTGGGCACATCCTTTGTCCACTTCCCCTGGGAAAGAAAACTCACAGGTCCAGGTTCCTGATGTCAGTTTGTAAGGCTGCCTTGGGTCTATCAGGGTAGCACAAGTTTGAGGTTGGGACAACTTTGGTCTGGGGTCCATCCTTCGATATAAGGATTTTTTGCAGTCAGGTCCCAGCCCAGGGGCCCCTGGGCACATCCTTTGGCCATTTTCCCTGGGAAAGAAAACTCACAGGTCCAGGTTCCTGATGTCAGTTTGTAGGGCTCCCTTGGGTCTATCTGGGCAGCACAAGTTTGAGGTGGGGACAACTTTGGTCTGGGGTCCATCCTTCGATATAAGGATTTTTTGATGTCAGGTCCTGGGCCAGGGGCCCCTGGGCACATCCTTTGTCCCTTTTCCCTGGGAAAGAAAACTCACAGGTCCAGGTTCCTGATGTCAGTTTGTAGGGCTCCCTTGGGTCTATCAGGGCAGCACAAGTTTGAGGTTAGGGACGACTTTGGTCTGGGGTCCATCCTTCGATATAAGGATTTTTTGATGTCAGGTCCTGGGCCAGGGACCCCTGGGCACACGCTTTGTCCCTTTTCCCTGGGAAAGAAAACTCACAGGTCCAGGTTCCTGATGTCAGTTTGTAGGGCTCCCTTGAGTCTATCAGGGCAGCACAAGTTTGAGGTGGGGACAACTTTGGTTTGGGGTCCATCCTTCGATATAAGGATTTTTTGCAGTCAGGTCCCAGCCCAGGGGCCCCTGGGCACATCCTTTGGCCATTTTCCCTGGGAAAGAAAACTCACAGGTCCAGGTTCCTGATGTCAGTTTGTAGGGCTCCCTTGGGTCTATCAGGGCAGCACAAGTTTGAGGTGGGGACAACTTTGGTCTGGGGTCCATCCTTCGATATAAGGATTTTTTGCAGTCAGGTCCTTGGCGAGGGGCCTGTGGGCACATGCTTTGTCCCTTTTCCGTGGGAAAGAAAACTCACAGGTCCAGGTTCCTGATGTCAGTTTGTAGGGCTCTCTTGGATCTATCAGGGCAGCACAAGTTTGAGGTGGGGACAACTTTGGTCTGGGGTCCATCCTTCGATATAAGGATTTTTTGTAGTCAGGTCCTGGGCCAGGGGCCTCTGGGCACATGCTTTGTCCCTTTTCCCTGGGAAAGAAAACTCACAGGTCCAGGTTCCTGATGTCAGTTTGTAGGGCTCTCTTGGATCTATCAGGGCAGCACAAGTTTGAAGGTGGGGACAACTTTGGTCTGGGGTCCATCCTTCGATATAAGGATTTTTTGCAGTCAGGTCCTGGGCCAGGACCAGGGACCTATGGGCACATCCTTTGGCCATTTTCCCTGGGAAAGAAAACTCACAGGTCCAGGTTCCTGATGTCAGTTTGTAGGGCTCCCTTGGGTCTATCAGGGCAGCACAAGTTTGAGGTGGGGACAACTTTGGTCTGGGGTCCATCCTTCGATATAAGGATTTTTTGCAGTCAGGCCACAGCCCAGGGCCACGGGCCCCTGGGCACATGCTTTGTCCCTTTTCCCTGGGAAAGAAAACTCACAGGTCCAGGTTCCTGATGTCAGTTTGTAGGGCTCTCCTGGATCTATCAGGGCAGCACAAGTTTGAGGTGGGGACAACTTTGGTCTGGGGTCCATCCTTCGATATAAGGATTTTTTGCAGTCAGGTCCTGGGCCAGGACCAGGGACCTATGGGCACATCCTTTGGCCATTTTCCCTGGGAAAGAAAACTCACAGGTCCAGGTTCCTGATGTCAGTTTGTAGGGCTCCCTTGGGTCTATCAGGGCAGCACAAGTTTGAGATGGGGACAATTTTGGTCTGGGGTCCATTCTACGATATAAGGATTTTTTGCAGTCAGGCCACAGCCCTGGAGCCCCTGGGCACACGCTTTGTCCCTTTCCCCTGGGAAAGAAAACTCACAGGTCCAGGTTCCTGATGTCAGTTTGTAGGGCTCCCTTGGGTCTATCAGGGCAGCACAAGTTTGAGGTGGGGACAACTTTGGTCTGGGGTCCATCCTTCGATATAAGGATTTTTTGCAGTCAGGCCACAGCCCAGGGCCACGGGCCCCTGGACACATGCTTTGTCCCTTTTCCCTGGGAAAGAAAACTCACAGGTCCAGGTTCCTGATGTCAGTTTGTAGGGCTCCCTTGGGTCTATCAGGGCAGCACAAGTTTGAGGTGGGGACAACTTTGGTCTGGGGTCCATTCTTCGATATAAGGATTTTTTGATGTCAGGTCCTGGGCCAGGGGCCCCTGGGCACATCCTTTGTCCCTTTTCCCTGGGAAAGAAAACTCACAGGTCCAGGTTCCTGATGTCAGTTTGTAGGGCTCCCTTGGGTCTATCAGGGCAGCACAAGTTTGAGGTGGGGACAACTTTGGTCTGGGGTCCATTCTTCGATATAAGGATTTTTTGCAGTCAGGTTCCAGCCCTGGAGCCCCTGGGCATACGCTTTGTCCCTTTTCCCTGGGAAAGAAAACTCACAGGACCAGGTTCCTGATGTCAGTTTGTAGGGCTCCCTTGGGTCTATCAGGGCAGCACAAGTTTGAGGTGGGGACAACTTTGGTCTGGGGTCCATCCTTCGATATAAGGATTTTTTGATGTCAGGTTCTGGGCCAGGGGCCCCTGGGCACATCCTTTGTCCCTTTTCCCTGGGAAAGAAAACTCACAGGTCCAGGTTCCTGATATCAGTTTGTAGGGCTCCCTTGGGTCTATCAGGGCAGGACAAGTTTGATGTGGGGACAATTTTGGTCTGGGGTCCATACTTCGATATAAGAATTTTTTGCAGTCAGGGCCCAGCCCATGGCCAGGGGCCCCTGGGCACATCCTTTGTCCACTTCCCCTGGGAAAGAAAACTCACAGGTCCAGGTTCCTGATGTCAGTTTGTAAGGCTGCCTTGGGTCTATCAGGGTAGCACAAGTTTGAGGTTGGGACAACTTTGGTCTGGGGTCCATCCTTCGATATAAGGATTTTTTGCAGTCAGGTCCCAGCCCAGGGGCCCCTGGGCACATCCTTTGGCCATTTTCCCTGGGAAAGAAAACTCACAGGTCCAGGTTCCTGATGTCAGTTTGTAGGGCTCCCTTGGGTCTATCTGGGCAGCACAAGTTTGAGGTGGGGACAACTTTGGTCTGGGGTCCATCCTTCGATATAAGGATTTTTTGCAGTCAGGTCCTGGGCCAGGGGCCTGTGGGCACCTGCTTTGTCCCTTTTCCCTGGGAAAGAAAACTCACACGTCCAGGTTCCTGATGTCAGTTTGTAGGGCTCCCTTGGATCAATCAGGGCAGCACAAGTTTGAGGTGGGGACAACTTTGGTCTGGGGTCCATCCTTCGATAGAAGGATTTTTTGCAGTCAGGTCCTGGGCCAGGACCAGGGACCTATGGGGACATCCTTTGGCCATTTTCCCTGGGAAAGAAAACTCACAGGTCCAGGTTCCTGATGTCAGTTTGTAGGGCTCCCTTGGGTCTATCAGGGCAGCACAAGTTTGAGATGGGGACAATTTTGGTCTGGGGTCCATTCTACGATATATGGATTTTTTGCAGTCAGGCCACAGCCCTGGAGCCCCTGGGCACATACTTTGTCCCTTTTCCCTGGGAAAGAAAACTCACAGGTCCAGGTTCCTGATGTCAGTTTGTAGGGCTCCCTTGGGTCTATCAGGGCAGCACAAGTTTGAGGTGGGGACAACTTTGGTTTGGGGTCCATCCTTCGATATAAGGATTTTTTGCAGTCAGGCCACAGCCCAGGGCCACGGGCCCCTGGGCACATGCTTTGTCCCTTTTCCCTGGGAAAGAAAACTCACAGGTCCAGGTTCCTGATGTCAGTTTGTAGGGCTCCCTTGGGTCTATCAGGGCAGCACAAGTTTGAGGTGGGGACAACTTTTGTCTGGGGTCCATCCTTCGATATAAGGATTTTTTGATGTCAGGTCCTGGGCCAGGGGCCCCTGGGCACATCCTTTGTCCCTTTTCTCTGGGAAAAAAAACTCACCAGTCCAGGTTCCTGATGTCAGTTTGTAGGGCTCCCTTGGGTCTATCAGGGCAGCACAAGTTTGAGGTGGGGACAACTTTGGTCTGGGGTCCATCCTTCGATATAAGTACTTTTTGCAGTCAGGTACTGGGCCAGGGGCCCCTGGGCACATCCTTTGGCCATTTTCCCTGGGAAAGAAAACTCACAGGTCCAGGTTCCTGATGTCAGTTTGTAGGGCTCCCTTGGGTCTATCAGGGCAGCACAAGTTTGAGGTGGGGACAACTTTGGTCTGGGGTCCATCCTTCGATATAAGGATTTTTTGCAGTCAGGTCCTGGGCCAGGGACCCCTGGGCACATGCTTTGTCCCTTTTCCCTGGGAAAGAAAACTCACAGGTCCAGGTTCCTGATGTCAGTTTGTAGGGCTCCCTTGGGTCTATCAGGGCAGCACAAGTTTGAGGTGGGGACAACTTTGGTCTGGGGTCCATCCTTCGATATAAGGATTTTTTGATGTCAGGTCCTGGGCCAGGGGCCCCTGGGCACATCCTTTGGCCATTTTCCCTGGGAAAGAAAACTCACAGGTCCAGGTTCCTGATGTCACTTTGTAGGGCTCCCTTGGGTCTATCAGGGCAGCACAAGTTTGAGGTGGGGACAACTTTGGTTTGGGGTCCATCCTTCGACATAAGGATTTTTTGCAGTCAGGTTCTGGGCCAGGGCCAGGGACCCATGGGCACATCCTTTGGCCATTTTCCCTGGGAAAGAAAACTCACAGGTCCAGGTTCCTGATGTCAGTTTGTAGGGCTCCCTTGGGTCTATCAGGGCAGCACAAGTTTGAGATGGGGACAATTTTGGTCTGGGGTCCAATCTTCGATATAAGGATTTTTTGCAGTCAGGCCCCGGGCCAGTGGCCCCTGGGCACATCCTTTGGCTATTTTCCCTGGGAAAGAAAACTCACAGGACCAGGTTCCTGATGTCAGTTTGTAGGGCTCCCTTGGTTCTATCAGGGTAGCACAAGTTTGAGGTGGGGACAACTTCGGTCTGTGAGCTATCCTTCGATATAAGGATTTTTTGCAGTCAGGCCACAGCCCAGGGCCACGGGCCCCTGGGCACATCCTTTGTCCCTTTTCCCTTGGAAAGAAAACTCACAGGTCCAGGTTCCTGATGTCAGTTTGTAGGGCTCCATTGGGTCAATCAGGGCAGCACAAGTTTGAGGTGGGGACAACTTTGGTCTGGGTTCCAGCTTCGATATAATGATTTTTTGCAGTCAGTTCCTGGGCCAGGGGCTTCTGGGCACATGCTTTGTCCCTTTTCCCTGGGAAAGAAAACTCACAGGTCCAGGTTCCTGATGTCAGTTTGTAGGGCTCCCTTGGGTCTATCAGGGCAGCACAAGTTTGAGGTGGGGACAACTTTGGTCTGGGGTCCATCCTACGATATAAGGATTTTTTGCAGTCAGGTCCCAGCCCAGGGGCCCCTGGGCACATCCTTTGGCCATTTTCCCCGGGAAGGAAAACTCACAGGTCCAGGTTCCTGATGTCAGTTTGTAGGGCTCCCTTGGGTCTATCAGGGCAGCACAAGTTTGAGGTGGGGACAACTTTGGTCTGGGGTCCATCCTTCGATATAAGGAGTTTTTGCAGTCAGGTCCTGGGCCAGGGGCCCCTGGGCACATGCTTCGTCCCTTTTCCCTGGGAAAGAAAACTCACAGGTCCAGGTTCCTGATGTCAGTTTGTAGGGCTCCCTTGGGTCTATCAGGGCAGCACAAGTTTGATGTGGGGACAACTTTGGTCTGGGGTCCATCCTTCGATATAAGGACTTTTTGCAGTCAGGTCCTGGGCCCGGGCCAGGGACCCCTGAGCACACGCTTTGTCCCTTTTCCCTGGGAAAGAAAACTCACAGGTCCAGGTTCCTGATGTCAGTTTGTAGGGCTCCCTTGGGTCTATCAGGGCAGCACAAGTTTGATGTGGGGACAACTTTGGTCTGGGGTCCATCCTTCGATATAAGGATTATTTGCAGTCAGGCCACAGCCCAGGGCCACGGGCCCCTGGGCACATGCTTTGTCCATTTTCCCTGGGAAAGAAAACTCACAGGTCCAGGTTCCTGATGTCAGTTTGTAGGGCTCCCTTGGGTCTATCAGGGCAGCACAAGTTTGAGGTGGGGACAACTTTGGTCTGGGGTCCATCCTTCGATATAAGGATTTTTTGCAGTCAGGGCCTGGGCCAGGACCAGGGACCTATGGGCACATCCTTTGTCCCTTTTCCCTGGGAAAGAAAACTCACAGGTCCAGGTTCCTGATGTCAGTTTGTAGGGCTCCCTTGGGTCTATCAGGGCAGCACAAGTTTGAGATGGGGACAATTTTGGTCTGGGGTCCATTCTACGATATAAGGATTTTTTGCAGTCAGGCCACAGCCCTGGAGCCCCTGGGCACATCCTTTGTCTTTTTTCCCTGGGAAAGAAAACTCACAGGTCCAGGTTCCTGATGTCAGTTTGTAGGGCTCCCTTGGGTCTATCAGGGCAGCACAAGTTTGAGGTGGGGACAACTTTGGTCTGGGGTCCATCCTTCGATATAAGGATTTTTTGCAGTCAGGCTACAGCCCAGGGCCACGGGCCCCTGGGCACATGCTTTGTCCCTTTTCCCTGGGAAAGAAAACTCACAGGTCCAGGTTCCTGATGTCAGTTTGTAGGGCTCCCTTGGGTCTATCAGGGCAGCACAAGTTTGATGTGGGGACAACATTGGTCTGGGGTCCATCCTTCGATATAAGGATTTTTTGATGTCAGGTCCTGGGCCAGGGACCCCTGGGCACACGCTTTGTCCCTTTTCCCTGGGAAAGAAAACTCACAGGTCCAGGTTCCTGATGTCAGTTTGTAGGGCTCCCTTGAGTCTATCAGGGCAGCACAAGTTTGAGGTGGGGACAACTTTGGTTTGGGGTCCATCCTTCGATATAAGGATTTTTTGCAGTCAGGTCCCAGCCCAGGGGCCCCTGGGCACATCCTTTGGCCATTTTCCCTGGGAAAGAAAACTCACAGGTCCAGGTTCCTGATGTCAGTTTGTAGGGCTCCCTTGGGTCTATCAGGGCAGCACAAGTTTGAGGTGGGGACAACTTTGGTCTGGGGTCCATCCTTCGATATAAGGATTTTTTGCAGTCAGGTCCTTGGCGAGGTGCCTGTGGGCACATGCTTTGTCCCTTTACCGTGGGAAAGAAAACTCACAGGTCCAGGTTCCTGATGTCAGTTTGTAGGGCTCTCTTGGATCTATCAGGGCAGCACAAGTTTGAGGTGGGGACAACTTTGGTCTGGGGTCCATCCTTCGATATAAGGATTTTTTGTAGTCAGGTCCTGGGCCAGGGGCCTCTGGGCACATGCTTTGTCCCTTTTCCCTGGGAAAGAAAACTCACAGGTCCAGGTTCCTGATGTCAGTTTGTAGGGCTCTCTTGGATCTATCAGGGCAGCACAAGTTTGAGGTGGGGACAACTTTGGTCTGGGGTCCATCCTTCGATATAAGGATTTTTTGCAGTCAGGGCCTGGGCCAGGACCAGGGACCTATGGGCACATCCTTTGTCCCTTTTCCCTGGGAAAGAAAACTCACAGGTCCATGTTCCTGATGTCAGTTTGTAGGGCTCCCTTGGGTCTATCAGGGCAGCACAAGTTTGAGATGGGGACAATTTTGGTCTGGGGTCCATTCTACGATATAAGGATTTTTTGCAGTCAGGCCACAGCCCTGGAGCCCCTGGGCACATACTTTGTCCTTTTTCCCTGGGAAAGAAAACTCACAGGTCCAGGTTCCTGATGTCAGTTTGTAGGGCTCCCTTGGGTCTATCAGGGCAGCACAAGTTTGAGGTGGGGACAACTTTGGTCTGGGGTCCATCCTTCGATATAAGGATTTTTTGCAGTCAGGCCACAGCCCAGGGCCACGGGCCCCTGGGGACATGCTTTGTCCCTTTTCCCTGGGAAAGAAAACTCACAGGTCCAGGTTCCTGATGTCAGTTTGTAGGGCTCCCTTGGGTCTATCAGGGCAGCACAAGTTTGAGGTGGGGACAACTTTGGTCTGGGGTCCATCCTTCGATATAAGGATTTTTTGATGTCAGGTCCTGGGCCAGGGGCCCCTGGGCACATCCTTTGTCCCTTTTCCCTGGGAAAGAAAACTCACAGGTCCAGGTTCCTGATGTCAGTTTGTAGGGCTCCCTTGGGTCTATCAGGGCAGCACAAGTTTGAGGTTAGGGACGACTTTGGTCTGGGGTCCATCCTTCGATATAAGGATTTTTTGATGTCAGGTCCTGGGCCAGGGACCCCTGGGCACACGCTTTGTCCCTTTTCCCTGGGAAAGAAAACTCACAGGTCCAGGTTCCTGATGTCAGTTTGTAGGGCTCCCTTGGGTCTATCAGGGCAGCACAAGTTTGAGATGGGGACAATTTTGGTCTGGGGTCCATTCTACGATATATGGATTTTTTGCAGTCAGGCCACAGCCCTGGAGCCCCTGGGCACATACTTTGTCCCTTTTCCCTGGGAAAGAAAACTCACAGGTCCAGGTTCCTGATGTCAGTTTGTAGGGCTCCCTTGGGTCTATCAGGGCAGCACAAGTTTGAGGTGGGGACAACTTTGGTCTGGGGTCCATCCTTCGATATAAGGATTTTTTGCAGTCAGGCCACAGCCCAGGGCCACGGGCCCCTGGGCACATGCTTTGTCCCTTTTCCCTGGGAAAGAAAACTCACAGGTCCAGGTTCCTGATGTCAGTTTGTAGGGCTCCCTTGGGTCTATCAGGGCAGCACAAGTTTGAGGTGGGGACAACTTTTGTCTGGGGTCCATCCTTCGATATAAGGATTTTTTGATGTCAGGTCCTGGGCCAGGGGCCCCTGGGCACATCCTTTGTCCCTTTTCCCTGGGAAAAAAAACTCACCAGTCCAGGTTCCTGATGTCAGTTTGTAGGGCTCCCTTGGGTCTATCAGGGCAGCACAAGTTTGAGGTGGGGACAACTTTGGTCTGGGGTCCATCCTTCGATATAAGTACTTTTTGTAGTCAGGTACTGGGCCAGGGCCCCCTGGGCACATCCTTTGGCCATTTTCCCTGGGAAAGAAAACTCACAGGTCCAGGTTCCTGATGTCAGTTTGTAGGGCTCCCTTGGGTCTATCAGGGCAGCACAAGTTTGAGGTGGGGACAACTTTGGTCTGGGGTCCATCCTTCGATATAAGGATTTTTTGCAGTCAGGTCCTGGGCCAGGGACCCCTGGGCACATGCTTTGTCCCTTTTCCCTGGGAAAGAAAACTCACAGGTCCAGGTTCCTGATGTCAGTTTGTAGGGCTCCCTTGGGTCTATCAGGGCAGCACAAGTTTGAGGTGGGGACAACTTTGGTCTGGGGTCCATCCTTCGATATAAGGATTTTTTGATGTCAGGTCCTGGGCCAGGGGCCCCTGGGCACATCCTTTGGCCATTTTCCCTGGGAAAGAAAACTCACAGGTCCAGGTTCCTGATGTCAGTTTGTAGGGCTCCCTTGGGTCTATCAGGGCAGCACAAGTTTGAGGTGGGGACAACTTTGGTTTGGGGTCCATCCTTCGACATAAGGATTTTTTGCAGTCAGGTTCTGGGCCAGGGCCAGGGACCCATGGGCACATCCTTTGGCCATTTTCCCTGGGAAAGAAAACTCACAGGTCCAGGTTCCTGATGTCAGTTTGTAGGGCTCCCTTGGGTCTATCAGGGCAGCACAAGTTTGAGGTGGGGACAACTTTGGTCTGGGGTCCAATCTTCGATATAAGGATTTTTTGCAGTCAGGCCCCGGGCCAGTGGCCCCTGGGCACATCCTTTGGCTATTTTCCCTGGGAAAGAAAACTCACAGGACCAGGTTCCTGATGTCAGTTTGTAGGGCTCCCTTGGTTCTATCAGGGTAGCACAAGTTTGAGGTGGAGACAACTTCGGTCTGTGAGCTATCCTTCGATATAAGGATTTTTTGCAGTCAGGCCACAGCCCAGGGCCACGGGCCCCTGGGCACATCCTTTGTCCCTTTTCCCTTGGAAAGAAAACTCACAGGTCCAGGTTCCTGATGTCAGTTTGTAGGGCTCCCTTGGGTCAATCAGGGCAGCACAAGTTTGAGGTGGGGACAACTTTGGTCTGGGTTCCAGCTTCGATATAATGATTTTTTGCAGTCAGTTCCTGGGCCAGGGGCTTCTGGGCACATGCTTTGTCCCTTTTCCCTGGGAAAGAAAACTCACAGGTCCAGGTTCCTGATGTCAGTTTGTAGGGCTCCCTTGGGTCTATCAGGGCAGCACAAGTTTGAGGTGGGGACAACTTTGGTCTGGGGTCCATCCTACGATATAAGGATTTTTTGCAGTCAGGTCCCAGCCCAGGGGCCCCTGGGCACATCCTTTGGCCATTTTCCCCGGGAAAGAAAACTCACAGGTCCAGGTTCCTGATGTCAGTTTGTAGGGCTCCCTTGGGTCTATCAGGGCAGCACAAGTTTGAGGTGGGGACAACTTTGGTCTGGGGTCCATCCTTCGATATAAGGAGTTTTTGCAGTCAGGTCCTGGGCCAGGGGCCCCTGGGCACATGCTTCGTCCCTTTTCCCTGGGAAAGAAAACTCACAGGTCCAGGTTCCTGATGTCAGTTTGTAGGGCTCCCTTGGGTCTATCAGGGCAGCACAAGTTTGATGTGGGGACAACTTTGGTCTGGGGTCCATCCTTCGATATAAGGACTTTTTGCAGTCAGGTCCTGGGCCCGGGCCAGGGACCCCTGAGCACACGCTTTGTCCCTTTTCCCTGGGAAAGAAAACTCACAGGTCCAGGTTCCTGATGTCAGTTTGTAGGGCTCCCTTGGGTCTATCAGGGCAGCACAAGTTTGATGTGGGGACAACTTTGGTCTGGGGTCCATCCTTCGATATAAGGATTATTTGCAGTCAGGCCACAGCCCAGGGCCACGGGCCCCTGGGCACATGCTTTGTCCATTTTCCCTGGGAAAGAAAACTCACAGGTCCAGGTTCCTGATGTCAGTTTGTAGGGCTCCCTTGGGTCTATCAGGGCAGCACAAGTTTGAGGTGGGGACAACTTTGGTCTGGGGTCCATCCTTCGATATAAGGATTTTTTGCAGTCAGGGCCTGGGCCAGGACCAGGGACCTATGGGCACATCCTTTGTCCCTTTTCCCTGGGAAAGAAAACTCACAGGTCCAGGTTCCTGATGTCAGTTTGTAGGGCTCCCTTGGGTCTATCAGGGCAGCACAAGTTTGAGATGGGGACAATTTTGGTCTGGGGTCCATTCTACGATATAAGGATTTTTTGCAGTCAGGCCACAGCCCTGGAGCCCCTGGGCACATCCTTTGTCTTTTTTCCCTGGGAAAGAAAACTCACAGGTCCAGGTTCCTGATGTCAGTTTGTAGGGCTCCCTTGGGTCTATCAGGGCAGCACAAGTTTGAGGTGGGGACAACTTTGGTCTGGGGTCCATCCTTCGATATAAGGATTTTTTGCAGTCAGGCTACAGCCCAGGGCCACGGGCCCCTGGGCACATGCTTTGTCCCTTTTCCCTGGGAAAGAAAACTCACAGGTCCAGGTTCCTGATGTCAGTTTGTAGGGCTCCCTTGGGTCTATCAGGGCAGCACAAGTTTGATGTGGGGAAAACATTGGTCTGGGGTCCATCCTTCGATATAAGGATTTTTTGATGTCAGGTCCTGGGCCAGGGACCCCTGGGCACACGCTTTGTCCCTTTTCCCTGGGAAAGAAAACTCACAGGTCCAGGTTCCTGATGTCAGTTTGTAGGGCTCCCTTGAGTCTATCAGGGCAGCACAAGTTTGAGGTGGGGACAACTTTGGTTTGGGGTCCATCCTTCGATATAAGGATTTTTTGCAGTCAGGTCCCAGCCCAGGGGCCCCTGGGCACATCCTTTGTCCCTTTTCCCTGGGAAAGAAAACTCACAGGTCCAGGTTCCTGATGTCAGTTTGTAGGGCTCCCTTGGGTCTATCAGGGCAGCACAAGTTTGAGGTGGGGACAACTTTGGTCTGGGGTCCATCCTTCGATATAAGGATTTTTTGCAGTCAGGTCCTGGGCCAGGGACCCCTGGTCACATGCTTTGTCCCTTTTCCCTGGGAAAGAAAACTCACAGGTCCAGGTTCCTGATGTCAGTTTGTAGGGCTCCCTTGGGTCTATCAGGGCAGCACAAGTTTGAGGTGGGGACAACTTTGGTCTGGGGTCCATCCTTCGATATAAGGATTTTTTGATGTCAGGTCCTGGGCCAGGGGCCCCTGGGCACATCCTTTGGCCATTTTCCCTGGGAAAGAAAACTCACAGGTCCAGGTTCCTGATGTCACTTTGTAGGGCTCCCTTGGGTCTATCAGGGCAGCACAAGTTTGAGGTGGGGACAACTTTGGTTTGGGGTCCATCCTTCGACATAAGGATTTTTTGCAGTCAGGTTCTGGGCCAGGGCCAGGGACCCATGGGCACATCCTTTGGCCATTTTCCCTGGGAAAGAAAACTCACAGGTCCAGGTTCCTGATGTCAGTTTGTAGGGCTCCCTTGGGTCTATCAGGGCAGCACAAGTTTGAGATGGGGACAATTTTGGTCTGGGGTCCAATCTTCGATATAAGGATTTTTTGCAGTCAGGCCCCGGGCCAGTGGCCCCTGGGCACATCCTTTGGCTATTTTCCCTGGGAAAGAAAACTCACAGGACCAGGTTCCTGATGTCAGTTTGTAGGGCTCCCTTGGTTCTATCAGGGTAGCACAAGTTTGAGGTGGAGACAACTTCGGTCTGTGAGCTATCCTTCGATATAAGGATTTTTTGCAGTCAGGCCACAGCCCAGGGCCACGGGCCCCTGGGCACATCCTTTGTCCCTTTTCCCTTGGAAAGAAAACTCACAGGTCCAGGTTCCTGATGTCAGTTTGTAGGGCTCCCTTGGGTCAATCAGGGCAGCACAAGTTTGAGGTGGGGACAACTTTGGTCTGGGTTCCAGCTTCGATATAATGATTTTCTGCAGTCAGTTCCTGGGCCAGGGGCTTCTGGGCACATGCTTTCTCCCTTTTCCCTGGGAAAGAAAACTCACAGGTCCAGGTTCCTGATGTCAGTTTGTAGGGCTCCCTTGGGTCTATCAGGGCAGCACAAGTTTGAGGTGGGGACAACTTTGGTCTGGGGTCCATCCTACGATATAAGGATTTTTTGCAGTCAGGTCCCAGCCCAGGGGCCCCTGGGCACATCCTTTGGCCATTTTCCCCGGGAAAGAAAACTCACAGGTCCAGGTTCCTGATGTCAGTTTGTAGGGCTCCCTTGGGTCTATCAGGGCAGCACAAGTTTGAGGTGGGGACAACTTTGGTCTGGGGTCCATCCTTCGATATAAGGAGTTTTTGCAGTCAGGTCCTGGGCCAGGGGCCCCTGGGCACATGCTTCGTCCCTTTTCCCTGGGAAAGAAAACTCACAGGTCCAGGTTCCTGATGTCAGTTTGTAGGGCTCCCTTGGGTCTATCAGGGCAGCACAAGTTTGATGTGGGGACAACTTTGGTCTGGGGTCCATCCTTCGATATAAGGACTTTTTGCAGTCAGGTCCTGGGCCCGGGCCAGGGACCCCTGAGCACACGCTTTGTCCCTTTTCCCTGGGAAAGAAAACTCACAGGTCCAGGTTCCTGATGTCAGTTTGTAGGGCTCCCTTGGGTCTATCAGGGCAGCACAAGTTTGAGGTGGGGACAACTTTGGTCTGGGGTCCATCCTTCGATATAAGGATTTTTTGCAGTCAGGGCCTGGGCCAGGACCAGGGACCTATGGGCACATCCTTTGTCCCTTTTCCCTGGGAAAGAAAACTCACAGGTCCAGGTTCCTGATGTCAGTTTGTAGGGCTCCCTTGGGTCTATCAGGGCAGCACAAGTTTGAGATGGGGACAATTTTGGTCTGGGGTCCATTCTACGATATAAGGATTTTTTGCAGTCAGGCCACAGCCCTGGAGCCCCTGGGCACATCCTTTGTCTTTTTTCCCTGGGAAAGAAAACTCACAGGTCCAGGTTCCTGATGTCAGTTTGTAGGGCTCCCTTGGGTCTATCAGGGCAGCACAAGTTTGAGGTGGGGACAACTTTGGTCTGGGGTCCATCCTTCGATATAAGGATTTTTTGCAGTCAGGCTACAGCCCAGGGCCACGGGCCCCTGGGCACATGCTTTGTCCCTTTTCCCTGGGAAAGAAAACTCACAGGTCCAGGTTCCTGATGTCAGTTTGTAGGGCTCCCTTGGGTCTATCAGGGCAGCACAAGTTTGATGTGGGGAAAACATTGGTCTGGGGTCCATCCTTCGATATAAGGATTTTTTGATGTCAGGTCCTGGGCCAGGGACCCCTGGGCACACGCTTTGTCCCTTTTCCCTGGGAAAGAAAACTCACAGGTCCAGGTTCCTGATGTCAGTTTGTAGGGCTCCCTTGAGTCTATCAGGGCAGCACAAGTTTGAGGTGGGGACAACTTTGGTTTGGGGTCCATCCTTCGATATAAGGATTTTTTGCAGTCAGGTCCCAGCCCAGGGGCCCCTGGGCACATCCTTTGGCCATTTTCCCTGGGAAAGAAAACTCACAGGTCCAGGTTCCTGATGTCAGTTTGTAGGGCTCCCTTGGGTCTATCAGGGCAGCACAAGTTTGAGGTGGGGACAACTTTGGTCTGGGGTCCATCCTTCGATATAAGGATTTTTTGATGTCAGGTCCTGGGCCAGGGGCCCCTGGGCACATCCTTTGGCCATTTTCCCTGGGAAAGAAAACTCACAGGTCCAGGTTCCTGATGTCACTTTGTAGGGCTCCCTTGGGTCTATCAGGGCAGCACAAGTTTGAGGTGGGGACAACTTTGGTTTGGGGTCCATCCTTCGACATAAGGATTTTTTGCAGTCAGGTTCTGGGCCAGGGCCAGGGACCCATGGGCACATCCTTTGGCCATTTTCCCTGGGAAAGAAAACTCACAGGTCCAGGTTCCTGATGTCAGTTTGTAGGGCTCCCTTGGGTCTATCAGGGCAGCACAAGTTTGAGATGGGGACAATTTTGGTCTGGGGTCCAATCTTCGATATAAGGATTTTTTGCAGTCAGGCCCCGGGCCAGTGGCCCCTGGGCACATCCTTTGGCTATTTTCCCTGGGAAAGAAAACTCACAGGACCAGGTTCCTGATGTCAGTTTGTAGGGCTCCCTTGGTTCTATCAGGGTAGCACAAGTTTGAGGTGGAGACAACTTCGGTCTGTGAGCTATCCTTCGATATAAGGATTTTTTGCAGTCAGGCCACAGCCCAGGGCCACGGGCCCCTGGGCACATCCTTTGTCCCTTTTCCCTTGGAAAGAAAACTCACAGGTCCAGGTTCCTGATGTCAGTTTGTAGGGCTCCCTTGGGTCTATCAGGGCAGCACAAGTTTGAGGTGGGGACAACTTTGGTCTGGGTTCCAGCTTCGATATAATGATTTTCTGCAGTCAGTTCCTGGGCCAGGGGCTTCTGGGCACATGCTTTGTCCCTTTTCCCTGGGAAAGAAAACTCACAGGTCCAGGTTCCTGATGTCAGTTTGTAGGGCTCCCTTGGGTCTATCAGGGCAGCACAAGTTTGAGGTGGGGACAACTTTGGTCTGGGGTCCATCCTACGATATAAGGATTTTTTGCAGTCAGGTCCCAGCCCAGGGGCCCCTGGGCACATCCTTTGGCCATTTTCCCCGGGAAAGAAAACTCACAGGTCCAGGTTCCTGATGTCAGTTTGTAGGGCTCCCTTGGGTCTATCAGGGCAGCACAAGTTTGAGGTGGGGACAACTTTGGTCTGGGGTCCATCCTTCGATATAAGGAGTTTTTGCAGTCAGGTCCTGGGCCAGGGGCCCCTGGGCACATGCTTCGTCCCTTTTCCCTGGGAAAGAAAACTCACAGGTCCAGGTTCCTGATGTCAGTTTGTAGGGCTCCCTTGGGTCTATCAGGGCAGCACAAGTTTGATGTGGGGACAACTTTGGTCTGGGGTCCATCCTTCGATATAAGGACTTTTTGCAGTCAGGTCCTGGGCCCGGGCCAGGGACCCCTGAGCACACGCTTTGTCCCTTTTCCCTGGGAAAGAAAACTCACAGGTCCAGGTTCCTGATGTCAGTTTGTAGGGCTCCCTTGGGTCTATCAGGGCAGCACAAGTTTGATGTGGGGACAACTTTGGTCTGGGGTCCATCCTTCGATATAAGGATTATTTGCAGTCAGGCCACAGCCCAGGGCCACGGGCCCCTGGGCACATGCTTTGTCCATTTTCCCTGGGAAAGAAAACTCACAGGTCCAGGTTCCTGATGTCAGTTTGTAGGGCTCCCTTGGGTCTATCAGGGCAGCACAAGTTTGAGGTGGGGACAACTTTGGTCTGGGGTCCATCCTTCGATATAAGGATTTTTTGCAGTCAGGGCCTGGGCCAGGACCAGGGACCTATGGGCACATCCTTTGTCCCTTTTCCCTGGGAAAGAAAACTCACAGGTCCAGGTTCCTGATGTCAGTTTGTAGGGCTCCCTTGGGTCTATCAGGGCAGCACAAGTTTGAGATGGGGACAATTTTGGTCTGGGGTCCATTCTACGATATAAGGATTTTTTGCAGTCAGGCCACAGCCCTGGAGCCCCTGGGCACATCCTTTGTCTTTTTTCCCTGGGAAAGAAAACTCACAGGTCCAGGTTCCTGATGTCAGTTTGTAGGGCTCCCTTGGGTCTATCAGGGCAGCACAAGTTTGAGGTGGGGACAACTTTGGTCTGGGGTCCATCCTTCGATATAAGGATTTTTTGCAGTCAGGCTACAGCCCAGGGCCACGGGCCCCTGGGCACATGCTTTGTCCCTTTTCCCTGGGAAAGAAAACTCACAGGTCCAGGTTCCTGATGTCAGTTTGTAGGGCTCCCTTGGGTCTATCAGGGCAGCACAAGTTTGATGTGGGGAAAACATTGGTCTGGGGTCCATCCTTCGATATAAGGATTTTTTGATGTCAGGTCCTGGGCCAGGGACCCCTGGGCACACGCTTTGTCCCTTTTCCCTGGGAAAGAAAACTCACAGGTCCAGGTTCCTGATGTCAGTTTGTAGGGCTCCCTTGAGTCTATCAGGGCAGCACAAGTTTGAGGTGGGGACAACTTTGGTTTGGGGTCCATCCTTCGATATAAGGATTTTTTGCAGTCAGGTCCCAGCCCAGGGGCCCCTGGGCACATCCTTTGGCCATTTTCCCTGGGAAAGAAAACTCACAGGTCCAGGTTCCTGATGTCAGTTTGTAGGGCTCCCTTGGGTCTATCAGGGCAGCACAAGTTTGAGGTGGGGACAACTTTGGTCTGGGGTCCATCCTTCGATATAAGGATTTTTTGCAGTCAGGTCCTTGGCGAGGGGCCTGTGGGCACATCCTTTGTCCCTTTACCCTGGGAAAGAAAACTCACAGGTCCAGGTTCCTGATGTCAGTTTGTAGGGCTCTCTTGGATCTATCAGGGCAGCACAAGTTTGAGGTGGGGACAACTTTGGTCTGGGGTCCATCCTTCGATATAAGGATTTTTTGTAGTCAGGTCCTGGGCCAGGGGCCTCTGGGCACATGCTTTGTCCCTTTACCCTGGGAAAGAAAACTCACAGGTCCAGGTTCCTGATGTCAGTTTGTAGGGCTCTCTTGGATCTATCAGGGCAGCACAAGTTTGAGGTGGGGACAACTTTGGTCTGGGGTCCATCCTTCGATATAAGGATTTTTTGCAGTCAGGTCCTGGGCCAGGACCAGGGACCTATGGGCACATCCTTTGTCCCTTTTCCCTGGGAAAGAAAACTCACAGGTCCATGTTCCTGATGTCAGTTTGTAGGGCTCCCTTGGGTCTATCAGGGCAGCACAAGTTTGAGATGGGGACAATTTTGGTCTGGGGTCCATTCTACGATATAAGGATTTTTTGCAGTCAGGCCACAGCCCTGGAGCCCCTGGGCACATACTTTGTCCTTTTTCCCTGGGAAAGAAAACTCACAGGTCCAGGTTCCTGATGTCAGTTTGTAGGGCTCCCTTGGGTCTATCAGGGCAGCACAAGTTTGAGGTGGGGACAACTTTGGTCTGGGGTCCATCCTTCGATATAAGGATTTTTTGCAGTCAGGCCACAGCCCAGGGCCACGGGCCCCTGGGGACATGCTTTGTCCCTTTTCCCTGGGAAAGAAAACTCACAGGTCCAGGTTCCTGATGTCAGTTTGTAGGGCTCCCTTGGGTCTATCAGGGCAGCACAAGTTTGAGGTGGGGACAACTTTGGTCTGGGCTCCATCCTTCGATATAAGGATTTTTTGATGTCAGGTCCTGGGCCAGGGGCCCCTGGGCACATCCTTTGTCCCTTTTCCCTGGGAAAGAAAACTCACAGGTCCAGGTTCCTGATGTCAGTTTGTAGGGCTCCCTTGGGTCTATCAGGGCAGCACAAGTTTGAGGTTAGGGACGACTTTGGTCTGGGGTCCATCCTTCGATATAAGGATTTTTTGATGTCAGGTCCTGGGCCAGGGACCCCTGGGCACACGCTTTGTCCCTTTTCCCTGGGAAAGAAAACTCACAGGTCCAGGTTCCTGATGTCAGTTTGTAGGGCTCCCTTGAGTCTATCAGGGCAGCACAAGTTTGAGGTGGGGACAACTTTGGTTTGGGGTCCATCCTTCGATATAAGGATTTTTTGCAGTCAGGTCCCAGCCCAGGGGCCCCTGGGCACATCCTTTGGCCATTTTCCCTGGGAAAGAAAACTCACAGGTCCAGGTTCCTGATGTCAGTTTGTAGGGCTCCCTTGGGTCTATCAGGGCAGCACAAGTTTGAGGTGGGGACAACTTTGGTCTGGGGTCCATCCTTCGATATAAGGATTTTTTGCAGTCAGGTCCTTGGCGAGGGGCCTGTGGGCACATGCTTTGTCCCTTTTCCGTGGGAAAGAAAACTCACAGGTCCAGGTTCCTGATGTCAGTTTGTAGGGCTCTCTTGGATCTATCAGGGCAGCACAAGTTTGAGGTGGGGACAACTTTGGTCTGGGGTCCATCCTTCGATATAAGGATTTTTTGTAGTCAGGTCCTGGGCCAGGGGCCTCTGGGCACATGCTTTGTCCCTTTTCCCTGGGAAAGAAAACTCACAGGTCCAGGTTCCTGATGTCAGTTTGTAGGGCTCTCTTGGATCTATCAGGGCAGCACAAGTTTGAAGGTGGGGACAACTTTGGTCTGGGGTCCATCCTTCGATATAAGGATTTTTTGCAGTCAGGTCCTGGGCCAGGACCAGGGACCTATGGGCACATCCTTTGGCCATTTTCCCTGGGAAAGAAAACTCACAGGTCCAGGTTCCTGATGTCAGTTTGTAGGGCTCCCTTGGGTCTATCAGGGCAGCACAAGTTTGAGATGGGGACAATTTTGGTCTGGGGTCCATTCTACGATATAAGGATTTTTTGCAGTCAGGCCACAGCCCTGGAGCCCCTGGGCACATACTTTGTCCTTTTTCCCTGGGAAAGAAAACTCACAGGTCCAGGTTCCTGATGTCAGTTTGTAGGGCTCCCTTGGGTCTATCAGGGCAGCACAAGTTTGAGGTGGGGACAACTTTGGTCTGGGGTCCATCCTTCGATATAAGGATTTTTTGCAGTCAGGCCACAGCCCAGGGCCACGGGCCCCTGGGCACATGCTTTCTCCCTTTTCCCTGGGAAAGAAAACTCACAGGTCCAGGTTCCTGATGTCAGTTTGTAGGGCTCTCCTGGATCTATCAGGGCAGCACAAGTTTGAGGTGGGGACAACTTTGGTCTGGGGTCCATCCTTCGATATAAGGATTTTTTGCAGTCAGGTCCTGGGCCAGGACCAGGGACCTATGGGCACATCCTTTGGCCATTTTCCCTGGGAAAGAAGACTCACAGGTCCAGGTTCCTGATGTCAGTTTGTAGGGCTCCCTTGGGTCTATCAGGGCAGCACAAGTTTGAGATGGGGACAATTTTGGTCTGGGGTCCATTCTACGATATAAGGATTTTTTGCAGTCAGGCCACAGCCCTGGAGCCCCTGGGCACACGCTTTGTCCCTTTTCCCTGGGAAAGAAAACTCACAGGTCCAGGTTCCTGATGTCAGTTTGTAGGGCTCCCTTGGGTCTATCAGGGCAGCACAAGTTTGAGGTGGGGACAACTTTGGTCTGGGGTCCATCCTTCGATATAAGGATTTTTTGCAGTCAGGCCACAGCCCAGGGCCACGGGCCCCTGGACACATGCTTTGTCCCTTTTCCCTGGGAAAGAAAACTCACAGGTCCAGGTTCCTGATGTCAGTTTGTAGGGCTCCCTTGGGTCTATCAGGGCAGCACAAGTTTGAGGTGGGGACAACTTTGGTCTGGGGTCCATTCTTCGATATAAGGATTTTTTGATGTCAGGTCCTGGGCCAGGGGCCCCTGGGCACATCCTTTGTCCCTTTTCCCTGGGAAAGAAAACTCACAGGTCCAGGTTCCTGATGTCAGTTTGTAGGGCTCCCTTGGGTCTATCAGGGCAGCACAAGTTTGAGGTGGGGACAACTTTGGTCTGGGGTCCATTCTTCGATATAAGGATTTTTTGCAGTCAGGTTCCAGCCCTGGAGCCCCTGGGCATACGCTTTGTCCCTTTTCCCTGGGAAAGAAAACTCACAGGACCAGGTTCCTGATGTCAGTTTGTAGGGCTCCCTTGGGTCTATCAGGGCAGCACAAGTTTGAGGTGGGGACAACTTTGGTCTGGGGTCCATCCTTCAATATAAGGATTTTTTGATGTCAGGTTCTGGGCCAGGGGCCCCTGGGCACATCCTTTGTCCCTTTACCCTGGGAAAGAAAACTCACACGTCCAGGTTCCTGATGTCAGTTTGTAGGGCTCCCTTGGATCAATCAGGGCAGCACAAGTTTGAGGTGGGGACAACTTCGGTCTGGGGTCCATCCTTCGATATAAGGATTTTTTGCAGTCAGGTCCTGGGCCAGGACCAGGGACCTATGGGCACATCCTTTGGCCATTTTCCCTGGGAAAGAAAACTCACAGGTCCAGGTTCCTGATGTCAGTTTGTAGGGCTCCCTTGGGTCTATCAGGGCAGCACAAGTTTGAGATGGGGACAATTTTGGTCTGGGGTCCATTCTACGATATAAGGATTTTTTGCAGTCAGGCCACAGCCCTGGAGCCCCTGGGCACATACTTTGTCCTTTTTCCCTGGGAAAGAAAACTCACAGGTCCAGGTTCCTGATGTCAGTTTGTAGGGCTCCCTTGGGTCTATCAGGGCAGCACAAGTTTGAGGTGGGGACAACTTTGGTCTGGGGTCCATCCTTCGATATAAGGATTTTTTGATGTCAGGTCCTGGGCCAGGGGCCCCTGGGCACATCCTTTGTCCCTTTTCCCTGGGAAAGAAAACTCACAGGTCCAGGTTCCTGATGTCAGTTTGTAGGGCTCCCTTGGGTCAATCAGGGCAGCACAAGTTTGAGGTGGGGACAACTTTGGTCTGGGGTCCATTCTTCGATATAAGGATTTTTTGCAGTCAGGTCCCAGCCCTGGAGCCCCTGGGCATACGCTTTGTCCCTTTTCCCTGGGAAAGAAAACTCACAGGACCAGGTTCCTGATGTCAGTTTGTAGGGCTCCCTTGGGTCTATCAGGGCAGCACAAGTTTGAGGTGGGGACAACTTTGGTCTGGGGTCCATCCTTCGATATAAGGATTTTTTGCAGTCAGGTCCCAGCCCAGGGGCCCCTGGGCACATCCTTTGGCCATTTTCCCTGGGAAAGAAAACTCACAGGTCCAGGTTCCTGATGTCAGTTTGTAGGGCTCCCTTGGGTCTATCAGGGCAGCAGAAGTTTGAGGTGGGGACAACTTTGGTCTGGGGTCCATCCTTCGATATAACGATATTTGATGTCAGCTCCTGGGCCGGGGGCCCCTGGGCACATCCTTTGTCCCTTTACCCTGGGAAAGAAAACTCACAGGTCCAGGTTCCTGATGTCACTTTGTAGGGCTCCCTTGGGTCTATCAGGGCAGCACAAGTTTGAGGTGGGGACAACTTTGGTCTGGGGTCCATCCTTCGATATAAGGAGTTTTTGCAGTCAGGTCCTGGGCCAGGGGCCCCTGGGCACATGCTTCGTCCCTTTTCCCTGGGAAAGAAAACTCACAGGTCCAGGTTCCTGATGTCAGTTTGTAGGGCTCCCTTGGGTCTATCAGGGCAGCACAAGTTTGATGTGGGGACAACTTTGGTCTGGGGTCCATCCTTCGATATAAGGACTTTTTGCAGTCAGGTCCTGGGCCCGGGCCAGGGACCCCTGAGCACACGCTTTGTCCCTTTTCCCTGGGAAAGAAAACTCACAGGTCCAGGTTCCTGATGTCAGTTTGTAGGGCTCCCTTGGGTCTATCAGGGCAGCACAAGTTTGATGTGGGGACAACTTTGGTCTGGGGTCCATCCTTCGATATAAGGATTATTTGCAGTCAGGCCACAGCCCAGGGCCACGGGCCCCTGGGCACATGCTTTGTCCATTTTCCCTGGGAAAGAAAACTCACAGGTCCAGGTTCCTGATGTCAGTTTGTAGGGCTCCCTTGGGTCTATCAGGGCAGCACAAGTTTGAGGTGGGGACAACTTTGGTCTGGGGTCCATCCTTCGATATAAGGATTTTTTGCAGTCAGGGCCTGGGCCAGGACCAGGGACCTATGGGCACATCCTTTGTCCCTTTTCCCTGGGAAAGAAAACTCACAGGTCCAGGTTCCTGATGTCAGTTTGTAGGGCTCCCTTGGGTCTATCAGGGCAGCACAAGTTTGAGATGGGGACAATTTTGGTCTGGGGTCCATCCTTCGATATAAGGATTTTTTGATGTCAGGTCCTGGGCCAGGGACCCCTGGGCACACGCTTTGTCCCTTTTCCCTGGGAAAGAAAACTCACAGGTCCAGGTTCCTGATGTCAGTTTGTAGGGCTCCCTTGAGTCTATCAGGGCAGCACAAGTTTGAGGTGGGGACAACTTTGGTTTGGGGTCCATCCTTCGATATAAGGATTTTTTGCAGTCAGGTCCCAGCCCAGGGGCCCCTGGGCACATCCTTTGGCCATTTTCCCTGGGAAAGAAAACTCACAGGTCCAGGTTCCTGATGTCAGTTTGTAGGGCTCCCTTGGGTCTATCAGGGCAGCACAAGTTTGAGGTGGGGACAACTTTGGTCTGGGGTCCATCCTTCGATATAAGGATTTTTTGCAGTCAGGTCCTTGGCGAGGTGCCTGTGGGCACATGCTTTGTCCCTTTACCGTGGGAAAGAAAACTCACAGGTCCAGGTTCCTGATGTCAGTTTGTAGGGCTCTCTTGGATCTATCAGGGCAGCACAAGTTTGAGGTGGGGACAACTTTGGTCTGGGGTCCATCCTTCGATATAAGGATTTTTTGTAGTCAGGTCCTGGGCCAGGGGCCTCTGGGCACATGCTTTGTCCCTTTTCCCTGGGAAAGAAAACTCACAGGTCCAGGTTCCTGATGTCAGTTTGTAGGGCTCTCTTGCATCTATCAGGGCAGCACAAGTTTGAGGTGGGGACAACTTTGGTCTGGGGTCCATCCTTCGATATAAGGATTTTTTGCAGTCAGGTCCTGGGCCAGGACCAGGGACCTATGGGCACATCCTTTGTCCCTTTTCCCTGGGAAAGAAAACTCACAGGTCCATGTTCCTGATGTCAGTTTGTAGGGCTCCCTTGGGTCTATCAGGGCAGCACAAGTTTGAGATGGGGACAATTTTGGTCTGGGGTCCATTCTACGATATAAGGATTTTTTGCAGTCAGGCCACAGCCCTGGAGCCCCTGGGCACATACTTTGTCCTTTTTCCCTGGGAAAGAAAACTCACAGGTCCAGGTTCCTGATGTCAGTTTGTAGGGCTCCCTTGGGTCTATCAGGGCAGCACAAGTTTGAGGTGGGGACAACTTTGGTCTGGGGTCCATCCTTCGATATAAGGATTTTTTGCAGTCAGGCCACAGCCCAGGGCCACGGGCCCCTGGGGACATGCTTTGTCCCTTTTCCCTGGGAAAGAAAACTCACAGGTCCAGGTTCCTGATGTCAGTTTGTAGGGCTCCCTTGGGTCTATCAGGGCAGCACAAGTTTGAGGTGGGGACAACTTTGGTCTGGGGTCCATCCTTCGATATAAGGATTTTTTGATGTCAGGTCCTGGGCCAGGGGCCCCTGGGCACATCCTTTGTCCCTTTTCCCTGGGAAAGAAAACTCACAGGTCCAGGTTCCTGATGTCAGTTTGTAGGGCTCCCTTGGGTCTATCAGGGCAGCACAAGTTTGAGGTTAGGGACGACTTTGGTCTGGGGTCCATCCTTCGATATAAGGATTTTTTGATGTCAGGTCCTGGGCCAGGGACCCCTGGGCACACGCTTTGTCCCTTTTCCCTGGGAAAGAAAACTCACAGGTCCAGGTTCCTGATGTCAGTTTGTAGGGCTCCCTTGGGTCTATCAGGGCAGCACAAGTTTGAGATGGGGACAATTTTGGTCTGGGGTCCATTCTACGATATATGGATTTTTTGCAGTCAGGCCACAGCCCTGGAGCCCCTGGGCACATACTTTGTCCCTTTTCCCTGGGAAAGAAAACTCACAGGTCCAGGTTCCTGATGTCAGTTTGTAGGGCTCCCTTGGGTCTATCAGGGCAGCACAAGTTTGAGGTGGGGACAACTTTGGTCTGGGGTCCATCCTTCGATATAAGGATTTTTTGCAGTCAGGCCACAGCCCAGGGCCACGGGCCCCTGGGCACATGCTTTGTCCCTTTTCCCTGGGAAAGAAAACTCACAGGTCCAGGTTCCTGATGTCAGTTTGTAGGGCTCCCTTGGGTCTATCAGGGCAGCACAAGTTTGAGGTGGGGACAACTTTTGTCTGGGGTCCATCCTTCGATATAAGGATTTTTTGATGTCAGGTCCTGGGCCAGGGGCCCCTGGGCACATCCTTTGTCCCTTTTCCCTGGGAAAAAAAACTCACCAGTCCAGGTTCCTGATGTCAGTTTGTAGGGCTCCCTTGGGTCTATCAGGGCAGCACAAGTTTGAGGTGGGGACAACTTTGGTCTGGGGTCCATCCTTCGATATAAGTACTTTTTGTAGTCAGGTACTGGGCCAGGGCCCCCTGGGCACATCCTTTGGCCATTTTCCCTGGGAAAGAAAACTCACAGGTCCAGGTTCCTGATGTCAGTTTGTAGGGCTCCCTTGGGTCTATCTGGGCAGCACAAGTTTGAGGTGGGGACAACTTTGGTCTGGGGTCCATCCTTCGATATAAGGATTTTTTGCAGTCAGGTCCTGGGCCAGGGACCCCTGGGCACATGCTTTGTCCCTTTTCCCTGGGAAAGAAAACTCACAGGTCCAGGTTCCTGATGTCAGTTTGTAGGGCTCCCTTGGGTCTATCAGGGCAGCACAAGTTTGAGGTGGGGACAACTTTGGTCTGGGGTCCATCCTTCGATATAAGGATTTTTTGATGTCAGGTCCTGGGCCAGGGGCCCCTGGGCACATCCTTTGGCCATTTTCCCTGGGAAAGAAAACTCACAGGTCCAGGTTCCTGATGTCAGTTTGTAGGGCTCCCTTGGGTCTATCAGGGCAGCACAAGTTTGAGGTGGGGACAACTTTGGTTTGGGGTCCATCCTTCGACATAAGGATTTTTTGCAGTCAGGTTCTGGGCCAGGGCCAGGGACCCATGGGCACATCCTTTGGCCATTTTCCCTGGGAAAGAAAACTCACAGGTCCAGGTTCCTGATGTCAGTTTGTAGGGCTCCCTTGGGTCTATCAGGGCAGCACAAGTTTGAGGTGGGGACAACTTTGGTCTGGGGTCCAATCTTCGATATAAGGATTTTTTGCAGTCAGGCCCCGGGCCAGTGGCCCCTGGGCACATCCTTTGGCTATTTTCCCTGGGAAAGAAAACTCACAGGACCAGGTTCCTGATGTCAGTTTGTAGGGCTCCCTTGGTTCTATCAGGGTAGCACAAGTTTGAGGTGGAGACAACTTCGGTCTGTGAGCTATCCTTCGATATAAGGATTTTTTGCAGTCAGGCCACAGCCCAGGGCCACGGGCCCCTGGGCACATCCTTTGTCCCTTTTCCCTTGGAAAGAAAACTCACAGGTCCAGGTTCCTGATGTCAGTTTGTAGGGCTCCCTTGGGTCAATCAGGGCAGCACAAGTTTGAGGTGGGGACAACTTTGGTCTGGGTTCCAGCTTCGATATAAGGATTTTTTGCAGTCAGTTCCTGGGCCAGGGGCTTCTGGGCACATGCTTTGTCCCTTTTCCCTGGGAAAGAAAACTCACAGGTCCAGGTTCCTGATGTCAGTTTGTAGGGCTCCCTTGGGTCTATCAGGGCAGCACAAGTTTGAGGTGGGGACAACTTTGGTCTGGGGTCCATCCTACGATATAAGGATTTTTTGCAGTCAGGTCCCAGCCCAGGGGCCCCTGGGCACATCCTTTGGCCATTTTCCCCGGGAAAGAAAACTCACAGGTCCAGGTTCCTGATGTCAGTTTGTAGGGCTCCCTTGGGTCTATCAGGGCAGCACAAGTTTGAGGTGGGGACAACTTTGGTCTGGGGTCCATCCTTCGATATAAGGAGTTTTTGCAGTCAGGTCCTGGGCCAGGGGCCCCTGGGCACATGCTTCGTCCCTTTTCCCTGGGAAAGAAAACTCACAGGTCCAGGTTCCTGATGTCAGTTTGTAGGGCTCCCTTGGGTCTATCAGGGCAGCACAAGTTTGATGTGGGGACAACTTTGGTCTGGGGTCCATCCTTCGATATAAGGACTTTTTGCAGTCAGGTCCTGGGCCCGGGCCAGGGACCCCTGAGCACACGCTTTGTCCCTTTTCCCTGGGAAAGAAAACTCACAGGTCCAGGTTCCTGATGTCAGTTTGTAGGGCTCCCTTGGGTCTATCAGGGCAGCACAAGTTTGATGTGGGGACAACTTTGGTCTGGGGTCCATCCTTCGATATAAGGATTATTTGCAGTCAGGCCACAGCCCAGGGCCACGGGCCCCTGGGCACATGCTTTGTCCATTTTCCCTGGGAAAGAAAACTCACAGGTCCAGGTTCCTGATGTCAGTTTGTAGGGCTCCCTTGGGTCTATCAGGGCAGCACAAGTTTGAGGTGGGGACAACTTTGGTCTGGGGTCCATCCTTCGATATAAGGATTTTTTGCAGTCAGGGCCTGGGCCAGGACCAGGGACCTATGGGCACATCCTTTGTCCCTTTTCCCTGGGAAAGAAAACTCACAGGTCCAGGTTCCTGATGTCAGTTTGTAGGGCTCCCTTGGGTCTATCAGGGCAGCACAAGTTTGAGATGGGGACAATTTTGGTCTGGGGTCCATTCTACGATATAAGGATTTTTTGCAGTCAGGCCACAGCCCTGGAGCCCCTGGGCACATCCTTTGTCTTTTTTCCCTGGGAAAGAAAACTCACAGGTCCAGGTTCCTGATGTCAGTTTGTAGGGCTCCCTTGGGTCTATCAGGGCAGCACAAGTTTGAGGTGGGGACAACTTTGGTCTGGGGTCCATCCTTCGATATAAGGATTTTTTGCAGTCAGGCTACAGCCCAGGGCCACGGGCCCCTGGGCACATGCTTTGTCCCTTTTCCCTGGGAAAGAAAACTCACAGGTCCAGGTTCCTGATGTCAGTTTGTAGGGCTCCCTTGGGTCTATCAGGGCAGCACAAGTTTGATGTGGGGAAAACATTGGTCTGGGGTCCATCCTTCGATATAAGGATTTTTTGATGTCAGGTCCTGGGCCAGGGACCCCTGGGCACACGCTTTGTCCCTTTTCCCTGGGAAAGAAAACTCACAGGTCCAGGTTCCTGATGTCAGTTTGTAGGGCTCCCTTGAGTCTATCAGGGCAGCACAAGTTTGAGGTGGGGACAACTTTGGTTTGGGGTCCATCCTTCGATATAAGGATTTTTTGCAGTCAGGTCCCAGCCCAGGGGCCCCTGGGCACATCCTTTGGCCATTTTCCCTGGGAAAGAAAACTCACAGGTCCAGGTTCCTGATGTCAGTTTGTAGGGCTCCCTTGGGTCTATCAGGGCAGCACAAGTTTGAGGTGGGGACAACTTTGGTCTGGGGTCCATCCTTCGATATAAGGATTTTTTGCAGTCAGGTCCTGGGCCAGGGACCCCTGGTCACATGCTTTGTCCCTTTTCCCTGGGAAAGAAAACTCACAGGTCCAGGTTCCTGATGTCAGTTTGTAGGGCTCCCTTGGGTCTATCAGGGCAGCACAAGTTTGAGGTGGGGACAACTTTGGTCTGGGGTCCATCCTTCGATATAAGGATTTTTTGATGTCAGGTCCTGGGCCAGGGGCCCCTGGGCACATCCTTTGGCCATTTTCCCTGGGAAAGAAAACTCACAGGTCCAGGTTCCTGATGTCACTTTGTAGGGCTCCCTTGGGTCTATCAGGGCAGCACAAGTTTGAGGTGGGGACAACTTTGGTTTGGGGTCCATCCTTCGACATAAGGATTTTTTGCAGTCAGGTTCTGGGCCAGGGCCAGGGACCCATGGGCACATCCTTTGGCCATTTTCCCTGGGAAAGAAAACTCACAGGTCCAGGTTCCTGATGTCAGTTTGTAGGGCTCCCTTGGGTCTATCAGGGCAGCACAAGTTTGAGATGGGGACAATTTTGGTCTGGGGTCCAATCTTCGATATAAGGATTTTTTGCAGTCAGGCCCCGGGCCAGTGGCCCCTGGGCACATCCTTTGGCTATTTTCCCTGGGAAAGAAAACTCACAGGACCAGGTTCCTGATGTCAGTTTGTAGGGCTCCCTTGGTTCTATCAGGGTAGCACAAGTTTGAGGTGGAGACAACTTCGGTCTGTGAGCTATCCTTCGATATAAGGATTTTTTGCAGTCAGGCCACAGCCCAGGGCCACGGGCCCCTGGGCACATCCTTTGTCCCTTTTCCCTTGGAAAGAAAACTCACAGGTCCAGGTTCCTGATGTCAGTTTGTAGGGCTCCCTTGGGTCAATCAGGGCAGCACAAGTTTGAGGTGGGGACAACTTTGGTCTGGGTTCCAGCTTCGATATAATGATTTTCTGCAGTCAGTTCCTGGGCCAGGGGCTTCTGGGCACATGCTTTGTCCCTTTTCCCTGGGAAAGAAAACTCACAGGTCCAGGTTCCTGATGTCAGTTTGTAGGGCTCCCTTGGGTCTATCAGGGCAGCACAAGTTTGAGGTGGGGACAACTTTGGTCTGGGGTCCATCCTACGATATAAGGATTTTTTGCAGTCAGGTCCCAGCCCAGGGGCCCCTGGGCACATCCTTTGGCCATTTTCCCCGGGAAAGAAAACTCACAGGTCCAGGTTCCTGATGTCAGTTTGTAGGGCTCCCTTGGGTCTATCAGGGCAGCACAAGTTTGAGGTGGGGACAACTTTGGTCTGGGGTCCATCCTTCGATATAAGGAGTTTTTGCAGTCAGGTCCTGGGCCAGGGGCCCCTGGGCACATGCTTCGTCCCTTTTCCCTGGGAAAGAAAACTCACAGGTCCAGGTTCCTGATGTCAGTTTGTAGGGCTCCCTTGGGTCTATCAGGGCAGCACAAGTTTGATGTGGGGACAACTTTGGTCTGGGGTCCATCCTTCGATATAAGGACTTTTTGCAGTCAGGTCCTGGGCCCGGGCCAGGGACCCCTGAGCACACGCTTTGTCCCTTTTCCCTGGGAAAGAAAACTCACAGGTCCAGGTTCCTGATGTCAGTTTGTAGGGCTCCCTTGGGTCTATCAGGGCAGCACAAGTTTGATGTGGGGACAACTTTGGTCTGGGGTCCATCCTTCGATATAAGGATTATTTGCAGTCAGGCCACAGCCCAGGGCCACGGGCCCCTGGGCACATGCTTTGTCCATTTTCCCTGGGAAAGAAAACTCACAGGTCCAGGTTCCTGATGTCAGTTTGTAGGGCTCCCTTGGGTCTATCAGGGCAGCACAAGTTTGAGGTGGGGACAACTTTGGTCTGGGGTCCATCCTTCGATATAAGGATTTTTTGCAGTCAGGGCCTGGGCCAGGACCAGGGACCTATGGGCACATCCTTTGTCCCTTTTCCCTGGGAAAGAAAACTCACAGGTCCAGGTTCCTGATGTCAGTTTGTAGGGCTCCCTTGGGTCTATCAGGGCAGCACAAGTTTGAGATGGGGACAATTTTGGTCTGGGGTCCATTCTACGATATAAGGATTTTTTGCAGTCAGGCCACAGCCCTGGAGCCCCTGGGCACATCCTTTGTCTTTTTTCCCTGGGAAAGAAAACTCACAGGTCCAGGTTCCTGATGTCAGTTTGTAGGGCTCCCTTGGGTCTATCAGGGCAGCACAAGTTTGAGGTGGGGACAACTTTGGTCTGGGGTCCATCCTTCGATATAAGGATTTTTTGCAGTCAGGCTACAGCCCAGGGCCACGGGCCCCTGGGCACATGCTTTGTCCCTTTTCCCTGGGAAAGAAAACTCACAGGTCCAGGTTCCTGATGTCAGTTTGTAGGGCTCCCTTGGGTCTATCAGGGCAGCACAAGTTTGATGTGGGGAAAACATTGGTCTGGGGTCCATCCTTCGATATAAGGATTTTTTGATGTCAGGTCCTGGGCCAGGGACCCCTGGGCACACGCTTTGTCCCTTTTCCCTGGGAAAGAAAACTCACAGGTCCAGGTTCCTGATGTCAGTTTGTAGGGCTCCCTTGAGTCTATCAGGGCAGCACAAGTTTGAGGTGGGGACAACTTTGGTTTGGGGTCCATCCTTCGATATAAGGATTTTTTGCAGTCAGGTCCCAGCCCAGGGGCCCCTGGGCACATCCTTTGGCCATTTTCCCTGGGAAAGAAAACTCACAGGTCCAGGTTCCTGATGTCAGTTTGTAGGGCTCCCTTGGGTCTATCAGGGCAGCACAAGTTTGAGGTGGGGACAACTTTGGTCTGGGGTCCATCCTTCGATATAAGGATTTTTTGCAGTCAGGTCCTTGGCGAGGGGCCTGTGGGCACATCCTTTGTCCCTTTACCCTGGGAAAGAAAACTCACAGGTCCAGGTTCCTGATGTCAGTTTGTAGGGCTCTCTTGGATCTATCAGGGCAGCACAAGTTTGAGGTGGGGACAACTTTGGTCTGGGGTCCATCCTTCGATATAAGGATTTTTTGTAGTCAGGTCCTGGGCCAGGGGCCTCTGGGCACATGCTTTGTCCCTTTACCCTGGGAAAGAAAACTCACAGGTCCAGGTTCCTGATGTCAGTTTGTAGGGCTCTCTTGGATCTATCAGGGCAGCACAAGTTTGAGGTGGGGACAACTTTGGTCTGGGGTCCATCCTTCGATATAAGGATTTTTTGCAGTCAGGTCCTGGGCCAGGACCAGGGACCTATGGGCACATCCTTTGTCCCTTTTCCCTGGGAAAGAAAACTCACAGGTCCATGTTCCTGATGTCAGTTTGTAGGGCTCCCTTGGGTCTATCAGGGCAGCACAAGTTTGAGATGGGGACAATTTTGGTCTGGGGTCCATTCTACGATATAAGGATTTTTTGCAGTCAGGCCACAGCCCTGGAGCCCCTGGGCACATACTTTGTCCTTTTTCCCTGGGAAAGAAAACTCACAGGTCCAGGTTCCTGATGTCAGTTTGTAGGGCTCCCTTGGGTCTATCAGGGCAGCACAAGTTTGAGGTGGGGACAACTTTGCTCTGGGGTCCATCCTTCGATATAAGGATTTTTTGCAGTCAGGCCACAGCCCAGGGCCACGGGCCCCTGGGGACATGCTTTGTCCCTTTTCCCTGGGAAAGAAAACTCACAGGTCCAGGTTCCTGATGTCAGTTTGTAGGGCTCCCTTGGGTCTATCAGGGCAGCACAAGTTTGAGGTGGGGACAACTTTGGTCTGGGCTCCATCCTTCGATATAAGGATTTTTTGATGTCAGGTCCTGGGCCAGGGGCCCCTGGGCACATCCTTTGTCCCTTTTCCCTGGGAAAGAAAACTCACAGGTCCAGGTTCCTGATGTCAGTTTGTAGGGCTCCCTTGGGTCTATCAGGGCAGCACAAGTTTGAGGTTAGGGACGACTTTGGTCTGGGGTCCATCCTTCGATATAAGGATTTTTTGATGTCAGGTCCTGGGCCAGGGACCCCTGGGCACACGCTTTGTCCCTTTTCCCTGGGAAAGAAAACTCACAGGTCCAGGTTCCTGATGTCAGTTTGTAGGGCTCCCTTGAGTCTATCAGGGCAGCACAAGTTTGAGGTGGGGACAACTTTGGTTTGGGGTCCATCCTTCGATATAAGGATTTTTTGCAGTCAGGTCCCAGCCCAGGGGCCCCTGGGCACATCCTTTGGCCATTTTCCCTGGGAAAGAAAACTCACAGGTCCAGGTTCCTGATGTCAGTTTGTAGGGCTCCCTTGGGTCTATCAGGGCAGCACAAGTTTGAGGTGGGGACAACTTTGGTCTGGGGTCCATCCTTCGATATAAGGATTTTTTGCAGTCAGGTCCTTGGCGAGGGGCCTGTGGGCACATGCTTTGTCCCTTTTCCGTGGGAAAGAAAACTCACAGGTCCAGGTTCCTGATGTCAGTTTGTAGGGCTCTCTTGGATCTATCAGGGCAGCACAAGTTTGAGGTGGGGACAACTTTGGTCTGGGGTCCATCCTTCGATATAAGGATTTTTTGTAGTCAGGTCCTGGGCCAGGGGCCTCTGGGCACATGCTTTGTCCCTTTTCCCTGGGAAAGAAAACTCACAGGTCCAGGTTCCTGATGTCAGTTTGTAGGGCTCTCTTGGATCTATCAGGGCAGCACAAGTTTGAAGGTGGGGACAACTTTGGTCTGGGGTCCATCCTTCGATATAAGGATTTTTTGCAGTCAGGTCCTGGGCCAGGACCAGGGACCTATGGGCACATCCTTTGGCCATTTTCCCTGGGAAAGAAAACTCACAGGTCCAGGTTCCTGATGTCAGTTTGTAGGGCTCCCTTGGGTCTATCAGGGCAGCACAAGTTTGAGATGGGGACAATTTTGGTCTGGGGTCCATTCTACGATATAAGGATTTTTTGCAGTCAGGCCACAGCCCTGGAGCCCCTGGGCACATACTTTGTCCTTTTTCCCTGGGAAAGAAAACTCACAGGTCCAGGTTCCTGATGTCAGTTTGTAGGGCTCCCTTGGGTCTATCAGGGCAGCACAAGTTTGAGGTGGGGACAACTTTGGTCTGGGGTCCATCCTTCGATATAAGGATTTTTTGCAGTCAGGCCACAGCCCAGGGCCACGGGCCCCTGGGCACATGCTTTGTCCCTTTTCCCTGGGAAAGAAAACTCACAGGTCCAGGTTCCTGATGTCAGTTTGTAGGGCTCTCCTGGATCTATCAGGGCAGCACAAGTTTGAGGTGGGGACAACTTTGGTCTGGGGTCCATCCTTCGATATAAGGATTTTTTGCAGTCAGGTCCTGGGCCAGGACCAGGGACCTATGGGCACATCCTTTGGCCATTTTCCCTGGGAAAGAAGACTCACAGGTCCAGGTTCCTGATGTCAGTTTGTAGGGCTCCCTTGGGTCTATCAGGGCAGCACAAGTTTGAGATGGGGACAATTTTGGTCTGGGGTCCATTCTACGATATAAGGATTTTTTGCAGTCAGGCCACAGCCCTGGAGCCCCTGGGCACACGCTTTGTCCCTTTTCCCTGGGAAAGAAAACTCACAGGTCCAGGTTCCTGATGTCAGTTTGTAGGGCTCCCTTGGGTCTATCAGGGCAGCACAAGTTTGAGGTGGGGACAACTTTGGTCTGGGGTCCATCCTTCGATATAAGGATTTTTTGCAGTCAGGCCACAGCCCAGGGCCACGGGCCCCTGGACACATGCTTTGTCCCTTTTCCCTGGGAAAGAAAACTCACAGGTCCAGGTTCCTGATGTCAGTTTGTAGGGCTCCCTTGGGTCTATCAGGGCAGCACAAGTTTGAGGTGGGGACAACTTTGGTCTGGGGTCCATTCTTCGATATAAGGATTTTTTGATGTCAGGTCCTGGGCCAGGGGCCCCTGGGCACATCCTTTGTCCCTTTTCCCTGGGAAAGAAAACTCACAGGTCCAGGTTCCTGATGTCAGTTTGTAGGGCTCCCTTGGGTCTATCAGGGCAGCACAAGTTTGAGGTGGGGACAACTTTGGTCTGGGGTCCATTCTTCGATATAAGGATTTTTTGCAGTCAGGTTCCAGCCCTGGAGCCCCTGGGCATACGCTTTGTCCCTTTTCCCTGGGAAAGAAAACTCACAGGACCAGGTTCCTGATGTCAGTTTGTAGGGCTCCCTTGGGTCTATCAGGGCAGCACAAGTTTGAGGTGGGGACAACTTTGGTCTGGGGTCCATCCTTCAATATAAGGATTTTTTGATGTCAGGTTCTGGGCCAGGGGCCCCTGGGCACATCCTTTGTCCCTTTACCCTGGGAAAGAAAACTCACACGTCCAGGTTCCTGATGTCAGTTTGTAGGGCTCCCTTGGATCAATCAGGGCAGCACAAGTTTGAGGTGGGGACAACTTCGGTCTGGGGTCCATCCTTCGATATAAGGATTTTTTGCAGTCAGGTCCTGGGCCAGGACCAGGGACCTATGGGCACATCCTTTGGCCATTTTCCCTGGGAAAGAAAACTCACAGGTCCAGGTTCCTGATGTCAGTTTGTAGGGCTCCCTTGGGTCTATCAGGGCAGCACAAGTTTGAGATGGGGACAATTTTGGTCTGGGGTCCATTCTACGATATAAGGATTTTTTGCAGTCAGGCCACAGCCCTGGAGCTCCTGGGCACATACTTTGTCCTTTTTCCCTGGGAAAGAAAACTCACAGGTCCAGGTTCCTGATGTCAG
The DNA here is from genome assembly GCF_050655825.1 of Lonchura striata. Lineage (NCBI taxonomy): Eukaryota > Metazoa > Chordata > Aves > Passeriformes > Estrildidae > Lonchura > Lonchura striata. The sequence continues at coordinate 13,862,685 of NC_140707.1, read as the reverse complement.
TTTGTAGGGCTCCCTTGGGTCTATCAGGGCAGCACAAGTTTGAGGTGGGGACAACTTTGGTCTGGGGTCCATCCTTCGATATAAGGATTTTTTGATGTCAGGTCCTGGGCCAGGGGCCCCTGGGCACATCCTTTGTCCCTTTTCCCTGGGAAAGAAAACTCACAGGTCCAGGTTCCTGATGTCAGTTTGTAGGGCTCCCTTGGGTCAATCAGGGCAGCACAAGTTTGAGGTGGGGACAACTTTGGTCTGGGGTCCATTCTTCGATATAAGGATTTTTTGCAGTCAGGTCCCAGCCCTGGAGCCCCTGGGCATACGCTTTGTCCCTTTTCCCTGGGAAAGAAAACTCACAGGACCAGGTTCCTGATGTCAGTTTGTAGGGCTCCCTTGGGTCTATCAGGGCAGCACAAGTTTGAGGTGGGGACAACTTTGGTCTGGGGTCCATCCTTCGATATAAGGATTTTTTGCAGTCAGGTCCCAGCCCAGGGGCCCCTGGGCACATCCTTTGGCCATTTTCCCTGGGAAAGAAAACTCACAGGTCCAGGTTCCTGATGTCAGTTTGTAGGGCTCCCTTGGGTCTATCAGGGCAGCAGAAGTTTGAGGTGGGGACAACTTTGGTCTGGGGTCCATCCTTCGATATAACGATATTTGATGTCAGCTCCTGGGCCGGGGGCCCCTGGGCACATCCTTTGTCCCTTTACCCTGGGAAAGAAAACTCACAGGTCCAGGTTCCTGATGTCACTTTGTAGGGCTCCCTTGGGTCTATCAGGGCAGCACAAGTTTGAGGTGGGGACAACTTTGGTCTGGGGTCCATCCTTCGATATAAGGAGTTTTTGCAGTCAGGTCCTGGGCCAGGGGCCCCTGGGCACATGCTTCGTCCCTTTTCCCTGGGAAAGAAAACTCACAGGTCCAGGTTCCTGATGTCAGTTTGTAGGGCTCCCTTGGGTCTATCAGGGCAGCACAAGTTTGATGTGGGGACAACTTTGGTCTGGGGTCCATCCTTCGATATAAGGACTTTTTGCAGTCAGGTCCTGGGCCCGGGCCAGGGACCCCTGAGCACACGCTTTGTCCCTTTTCCCTGGGAAAGAAAACTCACAGGTCCAGGTTCCTGATGTCAGTTTGTAGGGCTCCCTTGGGTCTATCAGGGCAGCACAAGTTTGATGTGGGGACAACTTTGGTCTGGGGTCCATCCTTCGATATAAGGATTTTTTGCAGTCAGGCCACAGCCCAGGGCCACGGGCCCCTGGGCACATGCTTTGTCCATTTTCCCTGGGAAAGAAAACTCACAGGTCCAGGTTCCTGATGTCAGTTTGTAGGGCTCCCTTGGGTCTATCAGGGCAGCACAAGTTTGAGGTGGGGACAACTTTGGTCTGGGGTCCATCCTTCGATATAAGGATTTTTTGCAGTCAGGGCCTGGGCCAGGACCAGGGACCTATGGGCACATCCTTTGTCCCTTTTCCCTGGGAAAGAAAACTCACAGGTCCAGGTTCCTGATGTCAGTTTGTAGGGCTCCCTTGGGTCTATCAGGGCAGCACAAGTTTGAGATGGGGACAATTTTGGTCTGGGGTCCATTCTACGATATAAGGATTTTTTGCAGTCAGGCCACAGCCCTGGAGCCCCTGGGCACATCCTTTGTCTTTTTTCCCTGGGAAAGAAAACTCACAGGTCCAGGTTCCTGATGTCAGTTTGTAGGGCTCCCTTGGGTCTATCAGGGCAGCACAAGTTTGAGGTGGGGACAACTTTGGTCTGGGGTCCATCCTTCGATATAAGGATTTTTTGCAGTCAGGCTACAGCCCAGGGCCACGGGCCCCTGGGCACATGCTTTGTCCCTTTTCCCTGGGAAAGAAAACTCACAGGTCCAGGTTCCTGATGTCAGTTTGTAGGGCTCCCTTGGGTCTATCAGGGCAGCACAAGTTTGATGTGGGGAAAACATTGGTCTGGGGTCCATCCTTCGATATAAGGATTTTTTGATGTCAGGTCCTGGGCCAGGGACCCCTGGGCACACGCTTTGTCCCTTTTCCCTGGGAAAGAAAACTCACAGGTCCAGGTTCCTGATGTCAGTTTGTAGGGCTCCCTTGAGTCTATCAGGGCAGCACAAGTTTGAGGTGGGGACAACTTTGGTTTGGGGTCCATCCTTCGATATAAGGATTTTTTGCAGTCAGGTCCCAGCCCAGGGGCCCCTGGGCACATCCTTTGGCCATTTTCCCTGGGAAAGAAAACTCACAGGTCCAGGTTCCTGATGTCAGTTTGTAGGGCTCCCTTGGGTCTATCAGGGCAGCACAAGTTTGAGGTGGGGACAACTTTGGTCTGGGGTCCATCCTTCGATATAAGGATTTTTTGCAGTCAGGTCCTTGGCGAGGGGCCTGTGGGCACATCCTTTGTCCCTTTACCCTGGGAAAGAAAACTCACAGGTCCAGGTTCCTGATGTCAGTTTGTAGGGCTCTCTTGGATCTATCAGGGCAGCACAAGTTTGAGGTGGGGACAACTTTGGTCTGGGGTCCATCCTTCGATATAAGGAGTTTTTGTAGTCAGGTCCTGGGCCAGGGGCCTCTGGGCACATGCTTTGTCCCTTTACCCTGGGAAAGAAAACTCACAGGTCCAGGTTCCTGATGTCAGTTTGTAGGGCTCTCTTGGATCTATCAGGGCAGCACAAGTTTGAGGTGGGGACAACTTTGGTCTGGGGTCCATCCTTCGATATAAGGATTTTTTGCAGTCAGGTCCTGGGCCAGGACCAGGGACCTATGGGCACATCCTTTGTCCCTTTTCCCTGGGAAAGAAAACTCACAGGTCCATGTTCCTGATGTCAGTTTGTAGGGCTCCCTTGGGTCTATCAGAGCAGCACAAGTTTGAGATGGGGACAATTTTGGTCTGGGGTCCATTCTACGATATAAGGATTTTTTGCAGTCAGGCCACAGCCCTGGAGCCCCTGGGCACATACTTTGTCCTTTTTCCCTGGGAAAGAAAACTCACAGGTCCAGGTTCCTGATGTCAGTTTGTAGGGCTCCCTTGGGTCTATCAGGGCAGCACAAGTTTGAGGTGGGGACAACTTTGGTCTGGGGTCCATCCTTCGATATAAGGATTTTTTGCAGTCAGGCCACAGCCCAGGGCCACGGGCCCCTGGGGACATGCTTTGTCCCTTTTCCCTGGGAAAGAAAACTCACAGGTCCAGGTTCCTGATGTCAGTTTGTAGGGCTCCCTTGGGTCTATCAGGGCAGCACAAGTTTGAGGTGGGGACAACTTTGGTCTGGGCTCCATCCTTCGATATAAGGATTTTTTGATGTCAGGTCCTGGGCCAGGGGCCCCTGGGCACATCCTTTGTCCCTTTTCCCTGGGAAAGAAAACTCACAGGTCCAGGTTCCTGATGTCAGTTTGTAGGGCTCCCTTGGGTCTATCAGGGCAGCACAAGTTTGAGGTTAGGGACGACTTTGGTCTGGGGTCCATCCTTCGATATAAGGATTTTTTGATGTCAGGTCCTGGGCCAGGGACCCCTGGGCACACGCTTTGTCCCTTTTCCCTGGGAAAGAAAACTCACAGGTCCAGGTTCCTGATGTCAGTTTGTAGGGCTCCCTTGAGTCTATCAGGGCAGCACAAGTTTGAGGTGGGGACAACTTTGGTTTGGGGTCCATCCTTCGATATAAGGATTTTTTGCAGTCAGGTCCCAGCCCAGGGGCCCCTGGGCACATCCTTTGGCCATTTTCCCTGGGAAAGAAAACTCACAGGTCCAGGTTCCTGATGTCAGTTTGTAGGGCTCCCTTGGGTCTATCAGGGCAGCACAAGTTTGAGGTGGGGACAACTTTGGTCTGGGCTCCATCCTTCGATATAAGGATTTTTTGCAGTCAGGTCCTTGGCGAGGGGCCTGTGGGCACATGCTTTGTCCCTTTTCCGTGGGAAAGAAAACTCACAGGTCCAGGTTCCTGATGTCAGTTTGTAGGGCTCTCTTGGATCTATCAGGGCAGCACAAGTTTGAGGTGGGGACAACTTTGGTCTGGGGTCCATCCTTCGATATAAGGATTTTTTGTAGTCAGGTCCTGGGCCAGGGGCCCCTGGGCACATGCTTTGTCCCTTTTCCCTGGGAAAGAAAACTCACAGGTCCAGGTTCCTGATGTCAGTTTGTAGGGCTCTCTTGGATCTATCAGGGCAGCACAAGTTTGAAGGTGGGGACAACTTTGGTCTGGGGTCCATCCTTCGATATAAGGATTTTTTGCAGTCAGGTCCTGGGCCAGGACCAGGGACCTATGGGCACATCCTTTGGCCATTTTCCCTGGGAAAGAAAACTCACAGGTCCAGGTTCCTGATGTCAGTTTGTAGGGCTCCCTTGGGTCTATCAGGGCAGCACAAGTTTGAGATGGGGACAATTTTGGTCTGGGGTCCATTCTACGATATAAGGATTTTTTGCAGTCAGGCCACAGCCCTGGAGCCCCTGGGCACATACTTTGTCCTTTTTCCCTGGGAAAGAAAACTCACAGGTCCAGGTTCCTGATGTCAGTTTGTAGGGCTCCCTTGGGTCTATCAGGGCAGCACAAGTTTGAGGTGGGGACAACTTTGGTCTGGGGTCCATCCTTCGATATAAGGATTTTTTGCAGTCAGGCCACAGCCCAGGGCCACGGGCCCCTGGGCACATGCTTTGTCCCTTTTCCCTGGGAAAGAAAACTCACAGGTCCAGGTTCCTGATGTCAGTTTGTAGGGCTCTCCTGGATCTATCAGGGCAGCACAAGTTTGAGGTGGGGACAACTTTGGTCTGGGGTCCATCCTTCGATATAAGGATTTTTTGCAGTCAGGGCCTGGGCCAGGACCAGGGACCTATGGGCACATCCTTTGGCCATTTTCCCTGGGAAAGAAGACTCACAGGTCCAGGTTCCTGATGTCAGTTTGTAGGGCTCCCTTGGGTCTATCAGGGCAGCACAAGTTTGAGATGGGGACAATTTTGGTCTGGGGTCCATTCTACGATATAAGGATTTTTTGCAGTCAGGCCACAGCCCTGGAGCCCCTGGGCACACGCTTTGTCCCTTTTCCCTGGGAAAGAAAACTCACAGGTCCAGGTTCCTGATGTCAGTTTGTAGGGCTCCCTTGGGTCTATCAGGGCAGCACAAGTTTGAGGTGGGGACAACTTTGGTCTGGGGTCCATCCTTCGATATAAGGATTTTTTGCAGTCAGGCCACAGCCCAGGGCCACGGGCCCCTGGACACATGCTTTGTCCCTTTTCCCTGGGAAAGAAAACTCACAGGTCCAGGTTCCTGATGTCAGTTTGTAGGGCTCCCTTGGGTCTATCAGGGCAGCACAAGTTTGAGGTGGGGACAACTTTGGTCTGGGGTCCATTCTTCGATATAAGGATTTTTTGATGTCAGGTCCTGGGCCAGGGGCCCCTGGGCACATCCTTTGTCCCTTTTCCCTGGGAAAGAAAACTCACAGGTCCAGGTTCCTGATGTCAGTTTGTAGGGCTCCCTTGGGTCTATCAGGGCAGCACAAGTTTGAGGTGGGGACAACTTTGGTCTGGGGTCCATTCTTCGATATAAGGATTTTTTGATGTCAGGTCCTGGGCCAGGGGCCCCTGGGCATACGCTTTGTCCCTTTTCCCTGGGAAAGAAAACTCACAGGACCAGGTTCCTGATGTCAGTTTGTAGGGCTCCCTTGGGTCTATCAGGGCAGCACAAGTTTGAGGTGGGGACAACTTTGGTCTGGGGTCCATCCTTCAATATAAGGATTTTTTGATGTCAGGTTCTGGGCCAGGGGCCCCTGGGCACATCCTTTGTCCCTTTACCCTGGGAAAGAAAACTCACACGTCCAGGTTCCTGATGTCAGTTTGTAGGGCTCCCTTGGATCAATCAGGGCAGCACAAGTTTGAGGTGGGGACAACTTTGGTCTGGGGTCCATCCTTCGATATAAGGATTTTTTGCAGTCAGGTCCTGGGCCAGGACCAGGGACCTATGGGCACATCCTTTGGCCATTTTCCCTGGGAAAGAAAACTCACAGGTCCAGGTTCCTGATGTCAGTTTGTAGGGCTCCCTTGGGTCTATCAGGGCAGCACAAGTTTGAGATGGGGACAATTTTGGTCTGGGGTCCATTCTACGATATAAGGATTTTTTGCAGTCAGGCCACAGCCCTGGAGCCCCTGGGCACATACTTTGTCCTTTTTCCCTGGGAAAGAAAACTCACAGGTCCAGGTTCCTGATGTCAGTTTGTAGGGCTCCCTTGGGTCTATCAGGGCAGCACAAGTTTGAGGTGGGGACAACTTTGGTCTGGGGTCCATCCTTCGATATAAGGATTTTTTGATGTCAGGTCCTGGGCCAGGGGCCCCTGGGCACATCCTTTGTCCCTTTTCCCTGGGAAAGAAAACTCACAGGTCCAGGTTCCTGATGTCAGTTTGTAGGGCTCCCTTGGGTCAATCAGGGCAGCACAAGTTTGAGGTGGGGACAACTTTGGTCTGGGGTCCATTCTTCGATATAAGGATTTTTTGCAGTCAGGTCCCAGCCCTGGAGCCCCTGGGCATACGCTTTGTCCCTTTTCCCTGGGAAAGAAAACTCACAGGACCAGGTTCCTGATGTCAGTTTGTAGGGCTCCCTTGGGTCTATCAGGGCAGCACAAGTTTGAGGTGGGGACAACTTTGGTCTGGGGTCCATCCTTCGATATAAGGATTTTTTGCAGTCAGGTCCCAGCCCAGGGGCCCCTGGGCACATCCTTTGGCCATTTTCCCTGGGAAAGAAAACTCACAGGTCCAGGTTCCTGATGTCAGTTTGTAGGGCTCCCTTGGGTCTATCAGGGCAGCAGAAGTTTGAGGTGGGGACAACTTTGGTCTGGGGTCCATCCTTCGATATAACGATATTTGATGTCAGCTCCTGGGCCGGGGGCCCCTGGGCACATCCTTTGTCCCTTTACCCTGGGAAAGAAAACTCACAGGTCCAGGTTCCTGATGTCACTTTGTAGGGCTCCCTTGGTTCTATCAGGGCAGCACAAGTTTGAGGTGGGGACAACTTTGGTCTGGGGTCCATCCTTCGATATAAGGAGTTTTTGCAGTCAGGTCCTGGGCCCGGGCCAGGGACCCCTGAGCACACGCTTTGTCCCTTTTCCCTGGGAAAGAAAACTCACAGGTCCAGGTTCCTGATGTCAGTTTGTAGGGCTCCCTTGGGTCTATCAGGGCAGCACAAGTTTGAGGTGGGGACAACTTTGGTCTGGGGACCATCCTTCGACATAAGGATTTTTTGATGTCAGGTCCTGGGCCAGGGGCCTGTGGGCACATGCTTTGTCCCTTTTCCCTGGGAAAGAAAACTCACAGGTCCAGGTTCCTGATGTCAGTTTGTAGGGCTCTCTTGCACCTATCAGGGCAGCACAAGTTTGAGGTGGGGACAACTTTGGTCTGGGGTCCATTCTTCGATATAAGGATTTTTTGCAGTCAGGTCCTGGGCCAGGACCAGGGACCTATGGGCACATCCTTTGGCCATTTTCCCTGGGAAAGAAAACTCACAGGTCCAGGTTCCTGATGTCAGTTTGTAGGGCTCCCTTGGGTCTATCAGGGCAGCACAAGTTTGAGGTGGGGACAACTTTGGTCTGGGGTCCATCCTTCGATATAAGGATTTTTTGCAGTCAGGCCACAGCCCAGGGCCACGGGCCCCTGGGCACATGCTTTGTCCCTTTTCCCTGGGAAAGAAAACTCACAGGTCCAGGTTCCTGATGTCAGTTTGTAGGGCTCCCTTGGGTCTATCAGGGCAGCACAAGTTTGAGGTGGGGACAACTTTGGTCTGGGGTCCATCCTTCGATATAAGGATTTTTTGATGTCAGGTCCTGGGCCAGGGACCCCTGGGCACACGCTTTGTCCCTTTTCCCAGGGAAAGAAAACTCACAGGTCCAGGTTCCTGATGTCAGTTTGTAGGGCTCCCTTGGGTCTATCAGGGCAGCACAAGTTTGAGGTGGGGACAACTTTGGTCTGGGGTCCATCCTTCGATATAAGGAGTTTTTGCAGTCAGGTCCTGGGCCAGGGGCCTGTGGGCACATGCTTTGTCCCTTTTCCCTGGGAAAGAAAACTCACAGGTCCAGGTTCCTGATGTCAGTTTGTAGGGCTCCCTTGGGTCTATCAGGGCAGCACAAGTTTGAGGTTAGGGACGACTTTGGTCTGGGGTCCATCCTTCGATATAAGGATTTTTTGATGTCAGGTTCTGGGCCAGGGGCCCCTGGGCACATCCTTTGTCCCTTTTCCCTGGGAAAGAAAACTCACAGGTCCAGGTTCCTGATGTCAGTTTGTAGGGCTCCCTTGGGTCTATCAGGGCAGCACAAGTTTGAGGTGGGGACAACTTTGGTTTGGGGTCCATCCTTCGACATAAGGATTTTTTGCAGTCAGGTTCTGGGCCAGGGCCAGGGACCCCTGGGCACATCCTTTGTCCCTTTTCCCTGGGAAAGAAAACTCACAGGACCAGGTTCCTGATGTCAGTTTGTAGGGCTTCCTTGGGTCTATCAGGGCAGCACAAGTTTGAGGTGGGGACAACTTTGGTCTGGGTTCCAGCTTCGATATAATGATTTTTTGCGGTCAGGTCCTGGGCCAGGGGCCCCTGGGCACATCCTTTGTACCTTTTCCCTGGGAAAGAAAACTCACAGGTCCAGGTTCCTGATATCAGTTTGTAGGGCTCCCTTGGGTCTATCAGGGCAGCACAAGTTTGAGGTGGGGACAATTTCGGTCTGGGGTCCATTCTTCGATATAAGGATTTTTTGCAGTCAGGTCCCAGCCCTGGAGCCCCTGGGCACACGCTTTGTCCCTTTTCCCTGGGAAAGAAAACTCACAGGTCCAGGTTCCTGATGTCAGTTTGTAGGGCTCCCTTGGGTCTATCAGGGCAGCACAAGTTTGAGGTGGGGACAACTTTGGTCTGGGGTCCATCCTACGATATAAAGATTTTTTGCAGTCAGGTCCCAGCCCAGGGACCCCTGGGCACATCCTTTGTCCCTTTTCCCTGGGAAAAAAAACTCACCAGTCCAGGTTCCTGATGTCAGTTTGTAGGGCTCCCTTGGGTCTATCAGGGCAGCACAAGTTTGAGGTGGGGACAACTTTGGTCTGGGGTCCATCCTTCGATATAAGGAGTTTTTGCAGTCAGGTCCTGGGCCAGGGGCCCCTGGGCACATGCTTTGTCCCTTTTCCCTGGGAAAGAAAACTCACAGGTCCAGGTTCCTGATGTCAGTTTGTAGGGCTCCCTTGGGTCTATCAGGGCAGCACAAGTTTGAGGTGGGGACAACTTTGGTCTGGGGTCCATCCTTCGATATAAGGATTTTTTGCAGTCAGGTCCTGGGCCCGGGCCAGGGACCCCAGGGCACACGCTTTGTCCCTTTTCCCTGGGAAAGAAAACTCACAGGTCCAGGTTCCTGATGTCAGTTTGTAGGGCTCCCTTGGGTCTATCAGGGCAGCACAAGTTTGAGGTGGGGACAACTTTGGTTTGGGGTCCATCCTTCGACATAAGGATTTTTTGCAGTCAGGTCCTGGGCCAGGGTCCTGTGGGCACATGCTTTGTCCCTTTTCCCTGGGAAAGAAAACTCACAGGTCCAGGTTCCTGATGTCAGTTTGTAGGGCTCCCTTGGATCTATCAGGGCAGCACAAGTTTGAGGTGGGGACAACTTTGGTCTGGGGTCCATCCTTCGATATAAGGATTTTTTGCAGTCAGGTCCTGGGCCAGGACCAGGGACCCCTGGGCACATCCTTTGGCCATTTTCCCTGGGAAAGAAAACTCACAGGTCCAGGTTCCTGATGTCAGTTTGTAGGGCTCCCTTGGGTCTATCAGGGCAGCACAAGTTTGAGATGGGGACAATTTTGGTCTGGGGTCCATTCTACGATATAAGGATTTTTTGCAGTCAGGCCACAGCCCTGGAGCCCCTGGGCACATACTTTGTCCCTTTTCCCTGGGAAAGAAAACTCACAGGTCCAGGTTCCTGATGTCAGTTTGTAGGGCTCCCTTGGGTCTATCAGGGCAGCACAAGTTTGAGGTGGGGACAACTTTGGTCTGGGGTCCATCCTTCGATATAAGGATTTTTTGATGTCAGGTCCTGGGCCAGGGGCCCCTGGGCACATCCTTTGTCCCTTTTCCCTGGGAAAGAAAACTCACAGGTCCAGGTTCCTGATGTCAGTTTGTAGGGCTCCCTTGGGTCTATCAGGGCAGCACAAGTTTGAGGTGGGGACAACTTTGGTCTGGGGTCCATTCTTCGATATAAGGATTTTTTGCAGTCAGGTCCCAGCCCTGGAGCCCCTGGGCATACGCTTTGTTCCTTTTTCCCTGGGAAAGAAAACTCACAGGACCAGGTTCCTGATGTCAGTTTGTAGGGCTCCCTTGGGTCTATCAGGGCAGCACAAGTTGGAGGTGGGGACAACTTTGGTCTGGGGTCCATCCTTCGATATAAGGATTTTTTGCAGTCAGGTCCTGGGCCAGGAGCCCCTGGGCACATCCTTTGTCCCTTTTCCCTGGGAAAGAAAATTCACAGGACCTGGTTCCTGATATCAGTTTGTAGGGCTCCCTTGGGTCTATCAGGGCAGCACAAGTTTGAGGTGGGGACAACGTTGGTCTGGGGTCCATCCTTCGATATAAGGATTTTTTGCAGTCAGGTCCCAGCCGAGGGGCCCCTGGGCACATCCTTTGGCCATTTTCCCTGGGAAAGAAAACTCACAGGTCCAGGTTCCTGATGTCAGTTTGTAGGGCTCCCTTGGGTCTATCAGGGCAGCACAAGTTTGAGGTGGGGACAACTTTGGTCTGGGGTCCATCCTTCGATATAAGGATTTTTTGATGTCAGGTCCTGGGCCAGGGACCCCTGGGCACACGCTTTGTCCCTTTTCCCTGGGAAAGAAAACTCACAGGTCCAGGTTCCTGATGTCAGTTTGTAGGGCTCCCTTGGGTCTATCAGGGCAGCACAAGTTTGAGGTGGGGACAACTTTGGTCTGGGGTCCATCCTTCGATATAAGGATTTTTTGCAGTCAGGTCCTGGGCCAGGGGCCTGTGGGCACATGCTTTGTCCCTTTTCCCTGGGAAAGAAAACTCACAGGTCCAGGTTCCTGATGTCAGTTTGTAGGGCTCCCTTGGGTCTATCAGGGCAGCACAAGTTTGAGGTTAGGGACGACTTTGGTCTGGGGTCCATCCTTCGATATAAGGATTTTTTGATGTCAGGTTCTGGGCCAGGGGCCCCTGGGCACATCCTTTGTCCCTTTTCCCTGGGAAAGAAAACTCACAGGTCCAGGTTCCTGATGTCAGTTTGTAGGGCTCCCTTGGGTCTATCAGGGCAGCACAAGTTTGAGGTGGGGACAACTTTGGTCTGTGATATATCCTTCGATATAAGGATTTTTTGCAGTCAGGCCACAGCCCTGGAGCCCCTGGGCACACGCTTTGTCCCTTTTCCCTGGGAAAGAAAACTCACAGGTCCAGGTTCCTGATGTCAGTTTGTAGGGCTCCCTTGGGTCTATCAGGGCAGCACAAGTTTGAGGTGGGGACAACTTTGGTCTGGGGTCCATCCTTCGATATAAGGATTTTTTGATGTCAGGTCCTGGGCCAGGGACCCCTGGGCACACGCTTTGTCCCTTTTCCCTGGGAAAGAAATCTCACAGGTCCAGGTTCCTGATGTCAGTTTGTAGGGCTCCCTTGGGTCTATCAGGGCAGCACAAGTTTGAGGTGGGGACAGCTTTGGTTTGGGGTCCATCCTTCGACATAAGGATTTTTTGCAGTCAGGTCCTGGGCCAGGGGCCTGTGGGCACATGCTTTGTCCATTTTCCCTGGGAAAGAAAACTCACAGGTCCAGGTTCCTGATGTCAGTTTGTAGGGCTCCCTTGGTTCTATCAGGGCAGCACAAGTTTGAGGTGGGGACAACTTCGGTCTGTGATATATCCTTCGATATAAGGATTTTTTGCAGTCAGGCCAGAGCCCAGGGCCAGGGGCCCCTGGGCACATCCTTTGTCCCTTTTCCCTTGGAAAGAAAACTCACAGGTCCAGGTTCCTGATGTCAGTTTGTAGGGCTCCCTTGGGTCAATCAGGGCAGCACAAGTTTGATGTGGGGACAACTTTGGTCTGGGGTCCATCCTTCGATATAAGGATTGTATGCAGTCAGGTCCCAGCCCTGGAGCCCCTGGGCACACGCTTTGTCCCTTTTCCCTGGGAAAAAAAACTCACAGGACCAGGTTCCTGATGTCAGTTTGTAGGGCTTCCTTGGGTCTATCAGGGCAGCACAAGTTTGAGGTGGGGACAACTTTAGTCTGGGTTCCACCTTCGATATAAGGATTTTTTGCAGTCAGGTCCTGGGCCAGGGGCCCCTGGGCACAACCTTTGTCCACTTCCCCTGGGAAAGAAAACTCACAGGTCCAGGTTCCTGATGTCAGTTTGTTAGGCTGCCTTGGGTCTATCAGGGCAGCACAAGTTTGAGGTGGGGACAACGTTGGTCTGGGGTCCATCCTTCGATATAAGGATTTTTTGCAGTCAGGTCCCAGCCCAGGGGCCCCTGGGCACATCCTTTGGCCATTTTCCCTGGGAAAGAAAACTCACAGGTCCAGGTTCCTGATGTCAGTTTGTAGGGCTCCCTTGGGTCTATCAGGGCAGCACAAGTTTGAGGTGGGGACAACTTTGGTCTGGGGTCCATCCTTCGATATAAGGATTTTTTGCAGTCAGGCCACAGCCCAGGGCCACGGGCCCCTGGGCACATGCTTTGTCCCTTTTCCCTGGGAAAGAAAACTCACAGGTCCAGGTTCCTGATGTCAGTTTGTAGGGCTCCCTTGGGTCTATCAGGGCAGCACAAGTTTGAGGTGGGGACAACTTTGGTCTGGGGTCCATCCTTCGATATAAGGATTTTTTGATGTCAGGTCCTGGGCCAGGGACCCCTGGGCACACGCTTTGTCCCTTTTCCCTGGGAAAGAAAACTCACAGGTCCAGGTTCCTGATGTCAGTTTGTAGGGCTCCCTTGGGTCTATCAGGGCAGCACAAGTTTGAGGTGGGGACAACTTTGGTCTGGGGTCCATCCTTCGATATAAGGATTTTTTGCAGTCAGGTCCTGGGCCAGGGGCCTGTGGGCACATGCTTTGTCCCTTTTCCCTGGGAAAGAAAACTCACAGGTCCAGGTTCCTGATGTCAGTTTGTAGGGCTCCCTTGGGTCTATCAGGGCAGCACAAGTTTGAGGTTAGGGACGACTTTGGTCTGGGGTCCATCCTTCGATATAAGGATTTTTTGATGTCAGGTTCTGGGCCAGGGGCCCCTGGGCACATCCTTTGTCCCTTTTCCCTGGGAAAGAAAACTCACAGGTCCAGGTTCCTGATGTCAGTTTGTAGGGCTCCCTTGGGTCTATCAGGGCAGCACAAGTTTGAGGTGGGGACAACTTTGGTCTGTGATATATCCTTCGATATAAGGATTTTTTGCAGTCAGGCCACAGCCCTGGAGCCCCTGGGCACACGCTTTGTCCCTTTTCCCTGGGAAAGAAAACTCACAGGTCCAGGTTCCTGATGTCAGTTTGTAGGGCTCCCTTGGGTCTATCAGGGCAGCACAAGTTTGAGGTGGGGACAACTTTGGTCTGGGGTCCATCCTTCGATATAAGGATTTTTTGATGTCAGGTCCTGGGCCAGGGACCCCTGGGCACACGCTTTGTCCCTTTTCCCTGGGAAAGAAATCTCACAGGTCCAGGTTCCTGATGTCAGTTTGTAGGGCTCCCTTGGGTCTATCAGGGCAGCACAAGTTTGAGGTGGGGACAACTTTGGTCTGGGGTCCATCCTTCGATATAAGGATTTTTTGATGTCAGGTCCTGGGCCAGGGACCCCTGGGCACACGCTTTGTCCCTTTTCCCTGGGAAAGAAAACTCACAGGTCCAGGTTCCTGATGTCAGTTTGTAGGGCTCCCTTGGGTCTATCAGGGCAGAACAAGTTTGAGGTGGGGACAACTTTGGTTTGGGGTCCATCCTTCGACATAAGGATTTTTTGCAGTCAGGTTGCGGGCCAGGGGCCTGTGGGCACATGCTTTGTCCCTTTTCCCTGGGAAAGAAAACTCACAGGTCCAGGTTCCTGATGTCAGTTTGTAGGGCTCCCTTGGGTCTATCAGGGCAGCACAAGTTTGAGGTGGGGACAACTTCGGTCTGTGATATATCCTTCGATATAAGGATTTTTTGCAGTCAGGCCAGAGCCCAGGGCCAGGGGCCCCTGGGCACATCCTTTGTCCCTTTTCCCTTGGAAAGAAAACTCACAGGTCCAGGTTCCTGATGTCAGTTTGTAGGGCTCCCTTGGGTCAATCAGGGCAGCACAAGTTTGATGTGGGGACAACTTTGGTCTGGGGTCCATCCTTCGATATAAGGATTTTTTGCAGTCAGGTCCTGGGCCAGGACCAGGGACCTATGGGCACATCCTTTGGCCATTTTCCCTGGGAAAGAAAACTCACAGGTCCAGGTTCCTGATGTCAGTTTGTAGGGCTCCCTTGGGTCTATCAGGGCAGCACAAGTTTGAGATGGGGACAATTTTGGTCTGGGGTCCATTATACGATATAAGGATTTTTTGCAGTCAGGCCACAGCCCTGGAGCCCCTGGGCACATACTTTGTCCCTTTTCCCTGGGAAAGAAAACTCACAGGTCCAGGTTCCTGATGTCAGTTTGTAGGGCTCCCTTGGGTCTATCAGGGCAGCACAAGTTTGAGGTGGGGACAACTTTGGTCTGGGGTCCATCCTTCGATATAAGGATTTTTTGCAGTCACGCCACAGCCCAGGGCCACGGGCCCCTGGGCACATGCTTTGTCCCTTTTCCCTGGGAAAGAAAACTCACAGGTCCAGGTTCCTGATGTCAGTTTGTAGGGCTCCCTTGGGTCTATCAGGGCAGCACAAGTTTGAGGTGGGGACAACTTTGGTCTGGGGTCCATCCTTCGATATAAGGATTTTTTGATGTCAGGTCCTGGGCCAGGGACCCCTGGGCACACGCTTTGTCCCTTTTCCCTGGGAAAGAAAACTCACAGGTCCAGGTTCCTGATGTCAGTTTGTAGGGCTCCCTTGGGTCTATCAGGGCAGAACAAGTTTGAGGTGGGGACAACTTTGGTTTGGGGTCCATCCTTCGACATAAGGATTTTTTGCAGTCAGGTTGCGGGCCAGGGGCCTGTGGGCACATGCTTTGTCCCTTTTCCCTGGGAAAGAAAACTCACAGGTCCAGGTTCCTGATGTCAGTTTGTAGGGCTCCCTTGGGTCTATCAGGGCAGCACAAGTTTGAGGTGGGGACAACTTTGGTCTGGGGTCCATCCTTCGATATAAGGATTTTTTGCAGTCAGGTCCCAGCCCAGGGGCCCCTGGGCACATCCTTTGGCCATTTTCCCTGGGAAAGAAAACTCACAGGTCCAGGTTCCTGATGTCAGTTTGTAGGGCTCCCTTGGGTCTATCAGGGCAGCACAAGTTTGAGGTGGGGACAACTTTGGTCTGGGGTCCATCCTTCGATATAAGGATTTTCTGCAGTCACGTCCTGGGCCAGGGGCCTGTGGGCACATGCTTTGTCCCTTTTCCCTGGGAAAGAAAACTCACAGGTCCAGGTTCCTGATGTCAGTTTGTAGGGCTCTCTTGGATCTATCAGGGCAGCACAAGTTTGAGGTGGGGACAACTTTGGTCTGGGGTCCATCCTTCGATATAAGGATTTTTTGCAGTCAGGTCCTGGGCCAGGACCAGGGACCTATGGGCACATCGTTTGGCCATTTTCCCTGGGAAAGAAAACTCACAGGTCCAGGTTCCTGATGTCAGTTTGTAGGGCTCCCTTGGGTCTATCAGGGCAGCACAAGTTTGAGATGGGGACAATTTTGGTCTGTGGTCCATTCTACGATATAAGGATTTTTTGCAGTCAGGCCACAGCTCTGGAGCCCCTGGGCACACGCTTTGTCCCTTTTCCCTGGGAAAGAAAACTCACAGGTCCAGGTTCCTGATGTCAGTTTGTAGGGCTCCCTTGGGTCTATCAGGGCAGCACAAGTTTGAGGTGGGGACAACTTTGGTCTGGGGTCCATCCTTCGATATAAGGATTTTTTGCAGTCAGGCCACAGCCCAGGGCCACGGGCCCCTGGGCACATGCTTTGTCCCTTTTCCCTGGGAAAGAAAACTCACAGGTCCAGGTTCCTGATGTCAGTTTGTAGGGCTCCCTTGGGTCTATCAGGGCAGCACAAGTTTGAGGTGGGGACAGCTTTGGTTTGGGGTCCATCCTTCGACATAAGGATTTTTTGCAGTCAGGTCCTGGGCCAGGGGCCTGTGGGCACATGCTTTGTCCCTTTTCCCTGGGAAAGAAAACTCACAGGTCCAGGTTCCTGATGTCAGTTTGTAGGGCTCCCTTGGGTCTATCAGGGCAGCACAAGTTTGAGGTGGGGACAACTTTGGTCTGGGGTCCATCCTTCGATATAAGGATTTTTTGCAGTCAGGTCCCATCCCAGGGGCCCCTGGGCACATCCTTTGGCCATTTTCCCTGGGAAAGAAAACTCACAGGTCCAGGTTCCTGATGTCAGTTTGTAGGGCTCCCTTGGGCCTATCAGGGCAGCACAAGTTTGAGGTGGGGACAACTTTGGTCTGGGGTCCATCCTTCGATATAAGGTTTTTTCTGCAGTCAGGTCCTGGGCCAGGGGCCTGTGGGCACGTGCTTTCTCCCTTTTCCCTGGGAAAGAAAACTCACAGGTCCAGGTTCCTGATGTCAGTTTGTAGGGCTCTCTTGGATCTATCAGGGCAGCACAAGTTTGAGGTGGGGACAACTTTGGTCTGGGGTCCATCCTTCGATATAAGGATTATTTGCAGTCAGGCCACAGCCCAGGGCCACGGGCCCCTGGGCACATGCTTTGTCCCTTTTCCCTGGGAAAGAAAACTCACAGGTCCAGGTTCCTGATGTCAGTTTGTAGGGCTCCCTTGGGTCTATCAGGGCAGCACAAGTTTGAGGTGGGGACAACTTTGGTCTGGGGTCCATCCTTCGATATAAGGATTTTTTGATGTCAGGTCCTGGGCCAGGGGCCCCTGGGCACATCCTTTGTCCCTTTTCCCTGGGAAAGAAAACTCACAGGTCCAGGTTCCTGATGTCAGTTTGTAGGGCTCCCTTGGGTCTATCAGGGCAGCACAAGTTTGAGGTGGGGACAACTTTGGTCTGGGGTCCATTCTTCGATATAAGGATTTTTTGCAGTCAGGTCCCAGCCCTGGAGCCCCTGGGCATACTCTTTGTCCCTTTTCCCTGGGAAAGAAAACTCACAGGACCAGGTTCCTGATGTCAGTTTGTAGGGCTCCCTTGGGTCTATCAGGGCAGCACAAGTTTGAGGTGGGGACAACTTTGGTCTGGGGTCCATCCTTCGATATAAGGATTTTTTGATGTCAGGTTCTGGGCCAGGGGCCCCTGGGCACATGCTTTGTCCCTTTTCCCTGGGAAAGAAAACTCACAGGTCCAGGTTCCTGATATCAGTTTGTAGGGCTCCCTTGGGTCTATCAGGGCAGCACAAGTTTGATGTGGGGTCAATTTTGGTCTGGGGTCCATACTTCGATATAAGGATTTTTTGCAGTCAGGGCCCAGCCCATGGCCAGGGGCCCCTGGGCACATCCTTTGTCCTTTTTCCCTGGGAAAGAAAACTCACAGGACCAGGTTCCTGATGTCAGTTTGTAGGGCTTCCTTGGGTCTATCAGGGCAGCACAAGTTTGAGGTGGGGACAACTTTAGTCTGGGGTCCACCTTCGATATAAGGATTTTTTGCAGTCAGGTCCTGGGCCAGGGGCCCCTGGGCACATCCTTTGTCCACTTCCCCTGGGAAAGAAAACTCACAGGTCCAGGTTCCTGATGTCAGTTTGTTAGGCTGCCTTGGGTCTATCAGGGCAGCACAAGTTTGAGGTGGGGACAACTTTGGTTTGGGGTCCATCCTTCGATATAAGGATTTTTTGCAGTCAGGTCCTGGGCCAGGGGCCTGTGGGCACATGCTTTGTCCCTTTTCCCTGGGAAAGAAAACTCACAGGTCCAGGTTCCTGATGTCAGTTTGTAGGGCTCCCTTGGGTCTATCAGGGCAGCACAAGTTTGAGGTTAGGGACGACTTTGGTCTGGGGTCCATCCTTCGATATAAGGATTTTTTGATGTCAGGTTCTGGGCCAGGGGCCCCTGGGCACATGCTTTGTCCCTTTTCCCTGGGAAAGAAAACTCACAGGTCCAGGTTCCTGATGTCAGTTTGTAGGGCTCCCTTGGGTCTATCAGGGCAGCACAAGTTTGAGGTGGGGACAACTTTGGTTTGGGGTCCATCCTTCGACATAAGGATTTTTTGCAGTCAGGTTCTGGGCCAGGGCCAGGGACCCATGGGCACATCCTTTGTCCCTTTCCCCTGGGAAAGAAAACTCACAGGTCCAGGTTCCTGATATCAGTTTGTAGGGCTCCCTTGGGTCTATCAGGGCAGCACAAGTTTGAGATGGGGACAATTTTGGTCTGGGGTCCAATCTTCGATATAAGGATTTTTTGCAGTCAGGCCCCGGGCCAGTGGCCCCTGGGCACATCCTTTGGCCATTTTCCCTGGGAAAGAAAACTCACAGGACCAGGTTCCTGATGTCAGTTTGTAGGGCTCCCTTGGTTCTATCAGGGCAGCACAAGTTTGAGGTGGGGACAACTTCGGTCTGTGATATATCCTTCGATATAAGGATTTTTTGCAGTCAGGCCAGAGCCCAGGGCCAGGGGCCCCTGGGCACATCCTTTGTCCCTTTTCCCTGGGAAAGAAAACTCACCAGTCCAGGTTCCTGATGTCAGTTTGTAGGGCTCCCTTGGGTCAATCAGGGCAGCACAAGTTTGATGTGGGGACAACTTTGGTCTGGGGTCCATCCTTCGATATAAGGATTTTTTGATGTCAGGTCCTGGGCCGGGGGCCCCTGGGCACATCCTTTGTCCCTTTACCCTGTGAAAGAAAACTCACAGGTCCAGGTTCCTGATATCAGTTTGTAGGGCTCCCTTGGGTCTATCAGGGCAGCACAAGTTTGATGTGGGGACAATTTTGGTCTGGGGTCCATTCTTCGATATAAGGATTTTTTGCAGTCAGGGCCCAGCCCATGGCCAGGGGCCCCTGGGCACATCCTTTGGCCATTTTCCCTGGGAAAGAAAACTCACAGGACCAGGTTCCTGATGTCAGTTTGTAGGGCTTCCTTGGGTCTATCAGGGCAGCACAAGTTTGAGGTGGGGACAACTTTGGTCTGGGTTCCAGCTTCGATATAAGGATTTTTTGCAGTCAGGTCCTGGGCCAGGGGCCCCTGGGCACATCCTTTGTACCTTTTCCCTGGGAAAGAAAACTCACAGGTCCAGGTTCCTGATGTCAGTTTGTAGGGCTCCCTTGGGTCTATCAGGGCAGCACAAGTTTGAGATGGGGACAATTTTGGTCTGGGGTCCATTCTTCGATATAAGGACTTTTTGCAGTCAGGTCCCAACCCTGGAGCCCCTGGGCACACGCTTTGTCCCTTTTCCCTTGGAAAGAAAACTCACAGGTCCAGGTTCCTGATGTCAGTTTGTAGGGCTCCCTTGGGTCTATCAGGGCAGCACAAGTTTGAGGTGGGGACAACTTTGGTCTGGGGTCCATTCTTCGATATAAGGATTTTTTGCAGTCAGGTCCCAGCCCTGGAGCCCTGGGCATACGCTTTGTCCCTTTTCCCTGGGAAAGAAAACTCACAGGACCAGGTTCCTGATGTCAGTTTGTAGGGCTCCCTTGGGTCTATCAGGGCAGCACAAGTTTGAGGTGGGGACAACTTTGGTCTGGGGTCCATCCTTCGATATAAGGATTTTTTGATGTCAGGTTCTGGGCCAGGGGCCCCTGGGCACATGCTTTGTCCCTTTTCCCTGGGAAAGAAAACTCACAGGTCCAGGTTCCTGATATCAGTTTGTAGGGCTCCCTTGGGTCTATCAGGGCAGCACAAGTTTGATGTGGGGACAATTTTGGTCTGGGGTCCATACTTCGATATAAGGATTTTTTGCAGTCAGGGCCCAGCCCATGGCCAGGGGCCCCTGGGCACATCCTTTGTCCTTTTTCCCTGGGAAAGAAAACTCACAGGACCAGGTTCCTGATGTCAGTTTGTAGGGCTTCCTTGGGTCCATCAGGGCAGCACAAGTTTGAGGTGGGGACAACTTTAGTCTGGGGTCCACCTTCGATATAAGGATTTTTTGCAGTCAGGTCCTGGGCCACGGGCCCCTGGGCACATCCTTTGTCCACTTCCCCTGGGAAAGAAAACTCACAGGTCCAGGTTCCTGATGTCAGTTTGTTAGGCTGCCTTGGGTCTATCAGGGCAGCACAAGTTTGAGGTGGGGACAACTTTGGTCTGGGGTCCATCCTTCGATATAAGGATTTTTTGCAGTCAGGTCCCAGCCCAGGGGCCCCTGGGCACATCCTTTGGCCATTTTCCCTGGGAAAGAAAACTCACAGGTCCAGGTTCCTGATGTAACTTTGTAGGGCTCCCTTGGGTCTATCCGGGCAGCACAAGTTTGAGGTGGGGACAACTTTGGTCTGGGGTCCATCCTTCGATATAAGGATTTTTTGCAGTCAGGCCACAGCCCAGGGCCACGGGCCCCTGGGCACATGCTTTGTCCCTTTTCCCTGGGAAAGAAAACTCACAGGTCCAGGTTCCTGATGTCAGTTTGTAGGGCTCCCTTGGGTCTATCAGGGCAGCACAAGTTTGAGGTGGGGACAACTTTGGTCTGGGGTCCATCCTTCGATATAAGGATTTTTTGCAGTCAGGTCCCAGCCCAGGGGCCCCTGGGCACACCCTTTGGCCATTTTCCCTGGGAAAGAAAACTCACAGGTCCAGGTTCCTGATGTCAGTTTGTAGGGCTCCCTTGGGTCTATCAGGGCAGCACAAGTTTGAGGTGGGGACAACTTTGGTCTGGGGTCCATCCTTCGATATAAGGATTTTTTGCAGTCAGGCCACAGCCCAGGGCCACGGGCCCCTGGGCACATGCTTTGTCCCTTTTCCCTGGGAAAGAAAACTCACAGGTCCAGGTTCCTGATGTCAGTTTGTAGGGCTCCCTTGGGTCTATCAGGGCAGCACAAGTTTGAGGTGGGGACAACTTTGGTCTGGGGTCCATCCTTCGATATAAGGATTTTTTGATGTCAGGTCCTGGGCCAGGGACCCCTGGGCACACGCTTTGTCCCTTTTCCCTGGGAAAGAAAACTCACAGGTCCAGGTTCCTGATGTCAGTTTGTAGGGCTCCCTTGGGTCTATCAGGGCAGCACAAGTTTGAGGTGGGGACAACTTTGGTTTGGGGTCCATCCTTCGATATAAGGATTTTTTGCAGTCAGGTCCTGGGCCAGGGGCCTGTGGGCACATGCTTTGTCCCTTTTCCCTGGGAAAGAAAACTCACAGGTCCAGGTTCCTGATGTCAGTTTGTAGGGCTCCCTTGGGTCTATCAGGGCAGCACAAGTTTGAGGTGGGGACAACTTTGGTTTGGGGTCCATCCTTCGACATAAGGATTTTTTGCAGTCAGGTTCTGGGCCAGGGCCAGGGACCCATGGGCACATCCTTTTTCCCTTTCCCCTGGGAAAGAAAACTCACAGGTCCAGGTTCCTGATATCAGTTTGTAGGGCTCCCTTGGGTCTATCAGGGCAGCACAAGTTTGAGATGGGGACAATTTTGGTCTGGGGTCCATTCTTCGATATAAGGATTTTTTGCAGTCAGGCCCCGGGCCAGTGGCCCCTGGGCACATCCTTTGGCCATTTTCCCTGGGAATGAAAACTCACAGGACCAGGTTCCTGATGTCAGTTTGTAGGGCTCCCTTGGTTCTATCAGGGCAGCACAAGTTTGAGGTGGGGACAACTTCGGTCTGTGATATATCCTTCGATATAAGGATTTTTTGCAGTCAGGCCAGAGCCCAGGGCCAGGGGCCCCTGGGCACATCCTTTGTCCCTTTTCCCTGGGAAAGAAAACTCACCAGTCCAGGTTCCTGATGTCAGTTTGTAGGGCTCCCTTGGGTCTATCAGGGCAGCACAAGTTTGATGTGGGGACAACTTTGGTCTGGGGTCCATCCTTCGATATAAGGATTTTTTGCAGTCAGGTCCTGGGCCGGGGGCCCCTGGGCACATCCTTTGTCCCTTTACCCTGTGAAAGAAAACTCACAGGTCCAGGTTCCTGATATCAGTTTGTAGGGCTCCCTTGGGTCTATCAGGGTAGCACAAGTTTGATGTGGGGACAATTTTGGTCTGGGGTCCATTCTTCGATATAAGGATTTTTTGCAGTCAGGGCCCAGCCCATGGCCAGGGGCCCCTGGGCACATCCTTTGGCCATTTTCCCTGGGAAAGAAAACTCACAGGACCAGGTTCCTGATGTCAGTTTGTAGGGCTTCCTTGGGTCTATCAGGGCAGCACAAGTTTGAGGTGGGGACAACTTTGGTCTGGGTTCCAGCTTCGATATAATGATTTTTTGCAGTCAGGTCCTGGGCCAGGGGCCCCTGGGCACATCCTTTGTACCTTTTCCCTGGGAAAGAAAACTCACAGGTCCAGGTTCCTGATGTCAGTTTGTAGGGCTCCCTTGGGTCTATCAGGGCAGCACAAGTTTGAGATGGGGACAATTTTGGTCTGGGGTCCATTCTTCGATATAAGGACTTTTTGCAGTCAGGTCCCAACCCTGGAGCCCCTGGGCACACGCTTTGTCCCTTTTCCCTTGGAAAGAAAACTCACAGGTCCAGGTTCCTGATGTCAGTTTGTAGGGCTCCCTTGGGTCTATCAGGGCAGCACAAGTTTGAGGTGGGGACAACTTTGGTCTGGGGTCCATTCTTCGATATAAGGATTTTTTGCAGTCAGGTCCCAGCCCTGGAGCCCTGGGCATACGCTTTGTCCCTTTTCCCTGGGAAAGAAAACTCACAGGACCAGGTTCCTGATGTCAGTTTGTAGGGCTCCCTTGGGTCTATCAGGGCAGCACAAGTTTGAGGTGGGGACAACTTTGGTCTGGGGTCCATCCTTCGATATAAGGATTTTTTGATGTCAGGTTCTGGGCCAGGGGCCCCTGGGCACATGCTTTGTCCCTTTTCCCTGGGAAAGAAAACTCACAGGTCCAGGTTCCTGATATCAGTTTGTAGGGCTCCCTTGGGTCTATCAGGGCAGCACAAGTTTGATGTGGGGACAATTTTGGTCTGGGGTCCATACTTCGATATATGGATTTTTTGCAGTCAGGGCCCAGCCCATGGCCAGGGGCCCCTGGGCACATCCTTTGTCCTTTTTCCCTGGGAAAGAAAACTCACAGGACCAGGTTCCTGATGTCAGTTTGTAGGGCTTCCTTGGGTCCATCAGGGCAGCACAAGTTTGAGGTGGGGACAACTTTAGTCTGGGGTCCACCTTCGATATAAGGATTTTTTGCAGTCAGGTCCTGGGCCACGGGCCCCTGGGCACATCCTTTGTCCACTTCCCCTGGGAAAGAAAACTCACAGGTCCAGGTTCCTGATGTCAGTTTGTTAGGCTGCCTTGGGTCTATCAGGGCAGCACAAGTTTGAGGTGGGGACAACTTTGGTCTGGGGTCCATCCTTCGATATAAGGATTTTTTGCAGTCAGGTCCCAGCCCAGGGGCCCCTGGGCACATCCTTTGGCCATTTTCCCTGGGAAAGAAAACTCACAGGTCCAGGTTCCTGATGTCACTTTGTAGGGCTCCCTTGGGTCTATCCGGGCAGCACAAGTTTGAGGTGGGGACAACTTTGGTCTGGGGTCCATCCTTCGATATAAGGATTTTTTGATGTCAGGTCCTGGGCCAGGGACCCCTGGGCACACGCTTTGTCCCTTTTCCCTGGGAAAGAAAACTCACAGGTCCAGGTTCCTGATGTCAGTTTGTAGGGCTCCCTTGGGTCTATCTGGGCAGCACAAGATTGAGGTGGGGACAACTTTGGTCTGGGGTCCATCCTTCGATATAAGGATTTTTTGCAGTCAGGGCCTGGGCCAGGGGCCTGTGGGCACATGCTTTGTCCCTTTTCCCTGGGAAAGAAAACTCACAGGTCCAGGTTCCTGATGTCAGTTTGTAGGGCTCCCTTGGGTCTATCAGGGCAGCACAAGTTTGAGGTTAGGGACGACTTTGGTCTGGGGTCCATCCTTCGATATAAGGATTTTTTGATGTCAGGTTCTGGGCCAGGGGCCCCTGGGCACATCCTTTGTCCCTTTTCCCTGGGAAAGAAAACTCACAGGTCCAGGTTCCTGATGTCAGTTTGTAGGGCTTCCTTGGGTCTATCAGGGCAGCACAAGTTTGAGGTGGGGACAACTTTGGTTTGGGGTCCATCCTTCGACATAAGGATTTTTTGCAGTCAGGTTCTGGGCCAGGGCCAGGGACCCATGGGCACATCCTTTGTCCCTTTCCCCTGGGAAAGAAAACTCACAGGTCCAGGTTCCTGATATCAGTTTGTAGGGCTCCCTTGGGTCTATCAGGGCAGCACAAGTTTGAGATGGGGACAATTTTGGTCTGGGGTCCAATCTTCGATATAAGGATTTTTTGCAGTCAGGCCCCGGGCCAGTGGCCCCTGGGCACATCCTTTGGCCATTTTCCCTGGGAAAGAAAACTCACAGGACCAGGTTCCTGATGTCAGTTTGTAGGGCTCCCTTGGTTCTATCAGGGCAGCACAAGTTTGAGGTGGGGACAACTTCGGTCTGTGATATATCCTTCGATATAAGGATTTTTTGCAGTCAGGTCAGAGCCCAGGGCCAGGGGCCCCTGGGCACATCCTTTGTCCCTTTTCCCTTGGAAAGAAAACTCACAGGTCCAGGTTCCTGATGTCAGTTTGTAGGGCTCCCTTGGGTCAATCAGGGCAGCACAAGTTTGAGGTGGGGACAACTTTGGTCTGGGGTCCATTCTTCGATATAAGGATTTTTTGCAGTCAGGGCCCAGCCCATGGCCAGGGGCCCCTGGGCACATCCTTTGGCCATTTTCCCTGGGAAAGAAAACTCACAGGACCAGGTTCCTGATGTCAGTTTGTAGGGCTTCCTTGGGTCTATCAGGGCAGCACAAGTTTGAGGTGGGGACAACTTTGGTCTGGGTTCCAGCTTCGATATAATGATTTTTTGCAGTCAGGTCCTGGGCCAGGGGCCCCTGGGCACATCCTTTGTACCTTTTCCCTGGGAAAGAAAACTCACAGGTCCAGGTTCCTGATGTCAGTTTGTAGGGCTCCCTTGGGTCTATCAGGGCAGCACAAGTTTGAGATGGGGACAATTTTGGTCTGGGGTCCATTCTTCGATATAAGGATTTTTTGCAGTCAGGTCCCAGCCCTGGAGCCCCTGGGCACACGCTTTGTCCCTTTTCCCTGGGAAAGAAAACTCACAGGTCCAGGTTCCTGATGTCAGTTTGTAGGGCTCCCTTGGGTCTATCAGGGCAGCACAAGTTTGAGGTGGGGACAACTTTGGTCTGGGGTCCATCCTTCGATATAAGGAGTTTTTGCAGTCAGGTCCTAGGCCAGGGGCCCCTGGGCACATGCTTTGTCCCTTTTCCCTGGGAAAGAAAACTCACAGGTCTAGGTTCCTGATGTCAGTTTGTAGGGCTCCCTTGGGTCTATCAGGGCAGCACAAGTTTGAGGTGGGGACAACTTTGGTCTGGGGTCCATCCTACGATATAAAGATTTTTTGCAGTCAGGTCCTAGCCCAGGGGCCCCTGGGCACATCCTTTGTCCCTTTTCCCTGGGAAAGAAAACTCACAGGACCAGGTTCCTGATGTCAGTTTGTAGGGCTCCCTTGGGTCTATAAGGGCAGCACAAGTTTGAGGTGGGGACAACTTTGGTCTGGGGTCCATCCTTCGATATAAGGATTTTTTGCAGTCAGGTCCTGGGCCAGGGGCCCCTGGGCACATGCTTTGTCCCTTTTCCCTGGGAAAGAAAACTCACAGGTCCAGGTTCCTGATGTCAGTTTGTAGGGCTCCCTTGGGTCTATCAGGGCAGCACAAGTTTGAGGTGGGGACAACTTTGGTCTGGGGTCCATCCTTCGATATAACGATATTTGATGTCAGCTCCTGGGCCGGGGGCCCCTGGGCACATCCTTTGTCCCTTTACCCTGGGAAAGAAAACTCACAGGTCCAGGTTCCTGATATCAGTTTGTAGGGCTCCCTTGGGTCTATCAGGGCAGCACAAGTTTGATGTGGGGACAATTTTGGTCTGGGGTCCATACTTCGATATAAGGATTTTTTGCAGTCAGGGCCCAGCCCATGGCCAGGGGCCCCTGGGCACATCCTTTGTCCTTTTTCCCTGGGAAAGAAAACTCACAGGACCAGGTTCCTGATGTCAGTTTGTAGGGCTTCCTTGGGTCTATCAGGGCAGCACAAGTTTGAGGTGGGGACAACTTTAGTCTGGGGTCCACCTTCGATATAAGGATTTTTTGCAGTCAGGTCCCAGCCCAGGGGCCCCTGGGCACATCCTTTGTCCACTTCCCCTGGGAAAGAAAACTCACAGGTCCAGGTTCCTGATGTCAGTTTGTAAGGCTGCCTTGGGTCTATCAGGGCAGCACAAGTTTGAGGTGGGGACAACTTTGGTCTGGGGTCCATCCTTCGATATAAGGATTTTTTGCAGTCAGGTCCCAGCCCAGGGGCCCCTGGGCACATCCTTTGGCCATTTTCCCTGGGAAAGAAAACTCACAGGTCCAGGTTCCTGATGTCAGTTTGTAGGGCTCCCTTGGGTCTATCAGGGCAGCACAAGTTTGAGGTGGGGACAACTTTGGTCTGGGGTCCATCCTTCGATATAAGGATTTTTTGCAGTCAGGTCCTGGGCCAGGCGCCTGTGGGCACATGCTTTGTCCCTTTTCCCTGGGAAAGAAAACTCACACGTCCAGGTTCCTGATGTCAGTTTGTAGGGCTCTCTTGGATCTATCAGGGCAGCACAAGTTTGAGGTGGGGACAACTTTGGTCTGGGGTCCATCCTTCGATATATGGATTTTTTGCAGTCAGGTCCTGGGCCAGGACCAGGGACCTATGGGGACATCCTTTGGCCATTTTCCCTGGGAAAGAAAACTCACAGGTCCAGGTTCCTGATGTCAGTTTGTAGGGCTCCCTTGGGTCTATCAGGGCAGCACAAGTTTGAGATGGGGACAATTTTGGTCTGGGGTCCATTCTACGATATAAGGATTTTTTGCAGTCAGGCCACAGCCCTGGAGCCCCTGGGCACATACTTTGTCCCTTTTCCCTGGGAAAGAAAACTCACAGGTCCAGGTTCCTGATGTCAGTTTGTAGGGCTCCCTTGGGTCTATCAGGGCAGCACAAGTTTGAGGTGGGGACAACTTTGGTCTGGGGTCCATCCTTCGATATAAGGATTTTTTGCAGTCAGGCCACAGCCCAGGGCCACGGGCCCCTGGGCACATGCTTTGTCCCTTTTCCCTGGGAAAGAAAACTCACAGGTCCAGGTTCCTGATGTCAGTTTGTAGGGCTCCCTTGGGTCAATCAGGCAGCACAAGTTTGAGGTGGGGACAACTTTGGTCTGGGGTCCATCCTTCGAAATAAGGATTTTTTGCAGTCAGGTCCCGGGCCAGGGGCCCCTGGGCACATCCTTTGGCCATTTTCCCTGGGTAAGGAAACTCACCAGTCCAGGTTCCTGACGTCAGTTTGTAGGGCTCCCTTGGGTCTATCAGGGCAGCACAAGTTTGAGATGGGGTCAACTTTGCTCTGGGGACCATCCTTCGATATAAGGATTTTTTGCAGTCAGGTCCCAGCCCTGGAGCCCCTGAGCACAACCTTTGTCCCTTTTCCCTGGGAAAGAAAACTCACAGGTCCAGGTTCCTGATGTCAGTTTGTAGGGCTCCCTTGGGTCTATCAGGGCAGCACAAGTTTGAGGTGGGGACAACTTTTGTCTGGGGTCCATCGTGTGATATAATGATTTTTTGCAGTCAGGTCCCAGCCCTGGGGCCCCTGGGCACATCCTTTGTCCCTTTTCCCTGGTTGAGAAAACTCACCAGTCCAGGTTCCTGATGTCAGTTTGTAGGGCTCCCTTGGGTCTATCAGGGCAGCACAAGTTTGAGGTGGGGACAACTTTGGTCTGGGGTCCATCCTTCTATATATGTATTTTTTTCAGTCAGGTCCCGGGCCAGGGGCCCCTGGGCACATCCTTTGTCCCTTTTCCCTGGGAAAGAAAACTCACAGGTCCAGGTTCCTGATGTCAGTTTGTAGGGCTCCCTTGGGTCTATCAGGGCAGCACAAGTTGGAGGTGGGGACAACTTTGGTCTGGGGTCCATCCTTCGATATAAGGATTTTTTGCAGTCAGGTCCTGGGCCAGGAGCCCCTGGGCACATCCTTTGTCCCTTTTCCCTGGGAAAGAAAATTCACAGGACCTGGTTCCTGATATCAGTTTGTAGGGCTCCCTTGGGTCTATCAGGGCAGCACAAGTTTGAGGTGGGGACAACTTTGGTCTGGGGTCCATCCTTCGATATAAGGAGTTTTTCCAGTCAGGTCCTGGGCCAGGGGCCCCTGGGCACATCCTTTGTTCCTTTTCCCTGGGAAAGAAAACTCACCAGTCCAGGTTCCTGATGTCAGTTTGTAGGGCTCCCTTGGGTCTATCAGGGCAGCACAAGTGTGAGGTGGGGACAGTTTTGTCTGGGGTCCATCCTTCAATATAAGGATTTTTTGCAGTCAGGTCCCGGGCCAGGGGCCCCTGGGCACATCCTTTGGCCATTTTCCCTGGGAAAGAAAACTCACAGGTCCAGGTTCCTGATGTCAGTTTTTAGGGTACTCTTGTGTCTATCAGCGTAACACAAATTTGAGGTGGGGACAACTTCGGTCTGTGATCCATCCTTCGATATAAGGATTTTTTTACAGTCATGGCCTGGGCCAGTTCCAGGGGCCCTTGGGCACATCCTTTGTCCCTTTTCCCGGGGAAAGTAAACTCACAGGTCCAGGTTCCTGATGTCAGTTTGTAGGGCTCCCTTGGGTCTATCAGGGCAGCACAAGTTTGAGATGGGGACAACTTTGGTCTGGGGTCCATCCTTCGATATAAGGATTTTTTGCAGTCAGGGCCCGGGCCAGGGGCCCCTGGGCACATCCTTTGGCCAATTTCCCTGGGAAAGAAAACTCACAGGTCCAGGTTCCTGATGTCAGTTTGTAGGGCTCCCTTGGGTCTATCAGGGCAGCACAACTTTGAGGTGGGGACAACTTTGGTCTGGGGTCCATCCTTTGATATAAGGAGTTTTTCCAGTCAGGTCGCAGCCCAGGGGCCCCTGGGCACATCCTTTGTCCCTTTTCCCTGGGAAAGAAAATTCACAGGTCCAGGTTCCTGATGTCAGTTTGTAGAGCTACCTTGGGTCTATCAGGGCAGCACAAGTTTGAGGTGGGGTCAACTTTGGTCTGGGGTCCATCCTTTGATATAAGGATTTTCCTTAGTCAGGTCCCATCCCAGGGGCCCCTGGGCACATCCTTTGGCCATTTTCCCTGGGAAAGAAAACTCACCAGTGCATGTTCCTGATGTCCTTATTTAAGGCTCCCTTGGGTCTATCAGGGCAGCACAAGTTTGAGGTGGGGACAACTTTGGTCTGGGGTCCATCCTTCGATATAAGGATTTTTTGCAGTCAGGTCCCGGGCCAGGGGCCCCTGGGCACATCCTTTGGCCATTTTCCCTGGGAAAGAAAACTCATAGGTCCAGGTTCCTGATGTCAGTTTGTAGGGTACTCTTGTGTCTATCAGCGTAACACAAATTTGAGGTGGGGGCAACTTCGGTCTGTGATCCATCCTTCGATATAAGGATTTTTTTACAGTCATGGCCTGGGCCAGTTCCAGGGGCCCTTGGGCACATCCTTTGTCCCATTTCCCGGGGAAAGAAAACTCACAGGTCCAGGTTCCTGATGTAAGTTTGTAGGGCTCCCTTGGGTCTATCAGGGCAGCACAAGTTTGAGGTGGGGACAACTTTGGTCTGGGGTCCATCCTTCGATATAAGGATTTTTTGCAGTCCGGGCCCGGGCCAGGGGCCCCTGGGCACATCCTTTGGCCAATTTCCCTGGGAAAGAAAACTCACAGGTCCACCTTCCTGATGTCAGTTTGTAGGGCTCCCTTTGGTCTATCAGGGAAGCACAAGTTTGAGGTGGGGACAACTTCGGCCTGCAATCCGTCCTTCGATATAAGGATTTTTTGCAGTCAGGTTCCAGCCGAGGGCCAGGGGCCCCTGGGCACATCCTTTGGCCAATTTCCCTGGGAAAGAAAACTCACAGGTCCACCTTCCTGATGTCAGTTTGTAGGGCTCCCTTGGGTCTATCAGGGAAGCACAAGTTTGATGTGGGGACAACTTCGGTCTGCAATCCGTCCTTCGATATAAGGATTTTTTGCAGTCAGGTTCCAGCCGAGGGCCAGGGGCCCCTGGGCACATCTTTTGTCCCTTTTCCCTGGGAAAGAAAACTCACCAATCCAGGTTCCTGATGTCAGTTTGTAGGGCTCCCTTGGGTCTATCAGGGCATCACAAGTTTTAGGAGGGGACAACTTCGGTCTGGGGTCCATCCTTCGATATAAGGATTTTTTGCTGTCACGTTCCAGCCAAGGGCCAGGGGCCCCTGGGGACATCCTTTGGCCATTTTCCCTGGGAAAGAAAACTCACCAGTCCAGGTTCCTGATGTCAGTCTGTAGGGCTCCCTTGGGTCTATCAGGGCAGCACAATTTTGTGGTGGGTGCAAGGTGTCTCCTTGAGGACAGCGTTAAAACCACCGGGGCATCTTCAGGGCTTGGGGCAGGACTGGCCAACCCCAGAGTACCTCACGAAGCCCTTTGTGTGTCTGTTGCATTCCAGTAGCACCTGGGGGGTTCTGAAAGTCCCAGTTCTGAGAGAAAATTCTGTTTAACTCGTACACGTTGGCTGGGTGTGCCCCCCCAGTACAGCTCGGTTCTTCTCTGAGGTGGTGCCTGGCAGGGTCTCTCCCTGTTAAGGGCCGGGTGTGTTTTTGGAACAACATGGTGAAGGTTGATTATTTGCTTCAGCAAGAGCTGATGATGTCTGATGGGTTTTTTAGGTACCTCAGCGGCCAGGAGCATGTGTCTAGGTCACTTGGAACACTTTTTGATCTCGTTCAGTTCTTTTCTGCGTGAGGCTCTGCGGGCTGCTGGCCAGGCCCAAAGGTTGCCCCAGTGTCCGTGCTCATGTCAATAATTTAATTTATTTGGCTTTTTTAGGAGCAGACATCGTGGAGGACCTTGGTGCTGTTTTCACTGGCCTCCTGCACTCTCTGAGAGAACCCCTTACTCCCTGCTTGATGTTCCAGCTCTGTGACAAAGCTGCTAAGTTTCCTCAGCTCTACCAGTTTAACCGATACTATAGGCTCTGGATGCCCAAGCAGTCCCAGGAACCTGTGGTATGGAATCCCTGAAGTCACTGAATTCTTGAGCCAGTATTCCTATAAAATCCTCGCAGTCGACAGAGGTAACATTTCCATCAGAAACAGCGTTTTTATTGAGGAGGTAATTCTGCATCTCTTGTTGATCATGCTGGGGACACACGTTTGCTCCAGGGCTTTTCTCTGATGACACAAGAGGTCTCTGTGGTGTTTGGGAGGCGATGCCAGGGCTCAGGGCTCATACAGAGACTCCTCAGCAGGCACAGCAGAGCCTGGTGTGTGCTGTGGCCTCTGTTTACAGCGCCCAGAGTTCCCCCGGGTGGGTGGGGGATCACAGGCCCCTGGGCTGGGTTTGGTGAGTTTTTCTCAGCTCAGCAGTGTGAACACTCCAGATGCCCCTGGGGACACTGCTGGACAGCATCCATCCACTCTCTCCATCCACTCATTTGTACCCAGGAATGTAGGAAACTCTGACTGGGGACAGGCAGTAGTTTTGAAAATCATGCCCTAGCCTTTTTCTCTAGGGACGAACCAAGCAAGTGCCCTGAAACCAGCGGAGCAGCTGCAGGGGCTGAAGGGAACAGAAAGGGCTCCCCGGCACCTTTTGCCTCTGTTCTCTGCCATTCCCCAAAAGGCTTGCAGTCCCGGAAGAGGCATTTGTCATGCAGCCTGCCAAAATAAAGACCTGTAAAATCCTAGCTCTGCCTTTTGTTTAACGTGTTCTTACTTCCTTTTTATGTCATCACAGAAAGCAAGGAAAGAAGAAATGTGACTGGTTCCCACTATTGCTCCGTGCAGGCATTTTTAAAGGCTGCTGTACTTCTGTCCTCTTTTTCCACTCCAAGCTTGACTTTTCACCTCCTTTTTCAAGGTCTGCTGCTTTGGGTGTCCCAAGCAGGGCTGGGTTCCTCGGCAGGGGTCTTAGGAGTTGGTGCAGATTCTGCTTTTTCCGAAGGTATATCAAAGCGTGCGAGCAAAAGGACTGTTTTGTCCAGGGGAAAGCTTTCTCTCAATGACCATCAATGCATGTATGCGTTTTAATTGTGTAACCAGGTGGATTAAGAAAAGCCAACACCTGTAGCAGATTTCTGTTGGATCTGTGTCTGTGAGAAGTGGGCTGTGTGCTGGAGAGGGAGATACGCTGTTGGAGAGTGGCAACAGCAGCAGGTGTGAGCTGTGAGGATGAGGAGGGCTCAGAGCAGCCCCAGGTGTGAGCTGTTAGCATGATGAGGGCTCAGAGCAGCCACAGGTGTGAGCTATTAGGATGATGAGGGCTCAGAGCAGCCCCAGGTGTGAGTTGTTAAGATGATGAGGGCTCAGAGCAGCCACAGGTGTGAGCTGTTAGGATGATGAGGAGGGGCGGGGTCCTGCCGGGGGAGGTTATTTAAGGGCGAGGGTTTACCTTTGCTGGCTTTTGCACGGAGCTGCTGGAGAAGAGGAGTTTATGGGGGGGCTCCCGGGGCTGTCTCCTGGAAGGATGGTGAGCACCTCGGACAGGGTCCGGGGAATCACCTGGATACACACTTGGATACGTGGAGCATTGCTCAAAGCGTAGCGGGGACTTTTCCCCTTTCCCTTTGAAATTTCGTCATCCTGAGGTTGAATTGGAGGGGGCAGTCCTGTGGTCCCGCCTTTTAAGAGGTTTGGACTGAGGTAAAAAGCTCCCTTTTGCCATCATTTGAGGAAAGCCGCTTCTTTTCTGCTCTTCTAGGGGACGCAGTTGAAGGGGAGCCCACGTTTCTGTGCCCTCGTTGGGGTGAGGTGAGCGCCGGAGCGTGGCGTCAGTGTCGGGGCTTCAGAGGAAGGGAGCTGCAGCCGTGGCAGCGCTGGCAGGGCAGGGATCGGGCTGTGCCGCTGCATTCGGGGCGCTTCTTCTGCCCCCGGCCCGGCAGCGAAGGGTCCGGCGCGGAGCCCTGCCGGCAGTGCCGGGGCTGGCCGGGGCGGAAGGGGAGCTGGGCGCGGCTGGGCTGCCGCGGGCCCGCCGGAGCCGCACCGGTGCGAGCCGTGCGGAGCCGAGCGGAGCTTTGGCCGGGCCGGCGGGCGGGGTAGGCGGCGCGGGCAGGGCCGGTGCCGGCCGGTGCCGCCGCTCCGGGCGCGGGGCTCAGGCGCCGCCGGGGCCCCCCGGGCGCGGTGCCGGCCCCGCCGGGCCGGGGGCAGCGGGCGGGGGTCTCCCGGCGCGGCGCCGCCTCTGCCTGCCGTAGGAGCCGCTTTCCTGCTGGAGCCGCGCTGCGCCCGGGGCCGGGAGCGCGGCTTCGCATTTTCCAGCCTTCCTCGCTGCGGTGTTTTTTTAGGGTCTTATCAATGTGTTTTAATGATTTTGGGGCTATTTTTAGAGATCTTTTAGGAATATTTAGGGATTTTTTTAAAACTTCTTTGGCGGTTTTTAGGGGTGTTTTAGGGGTGCTTTAAAGTAGGGTATTTTTATTGTATTTTAAGGGCATTCTGAGGCTATTTGTATGTTTTTTGTGGGGGTTTTAAGTCATTTTGAAGTTGAGGGGTTTTTTAGGGCATTTTAATGTTTTTTTAGGGTCTTTTCATGGCATAGAGGCTGAGGGGCAGCTTGAGGGGCACTGTGGGGGCTTCAGGGTGACAGAGGCTGGGAGGTGAGGGAGGAACAGGGGAGGGGACAGTGGGTGGCACAGAGAGATGCTGAGGGGGGCAGGGGCAGCTGGAGGGTGACAGAGAAGCTGGGGGCTGAGGGGCAGAGGAGAGGGATTAAGGGTGGCACACAGGAGCTGAGGGGCAGCTGAGAGGGGGCTTGAGGGGCAAAGGGGGGCTCGAGGGTGACAGCCAGAGCCTGAGGGCTGGGGGGCAGAGGGAGGGGTCAGGGGTGAAGGGAGAGGGTCTGAGGGCTGGACAGTCCAGTGGGGATCAGGGCTACAGGGTACAGCTTCGGAGGCAAGTTAGGGTACAGGTGCAGCACCCCTCACCCCAATGCTAACCTCACCCTAAGCAGCCTTTTCCCTTTTCACCCCCGACAACAGCAGCACAGCACAGCAAGCCTGACAGCGAGACCACACCGGAAGCCTCCCGCTGGGGCAGGGCAATGACCCTCGCACCAGGACAATGCCAGAACCCTCAGAGGACAACAGGACCCGCTGCAAAAAGGTAGGGATGACATCTGTGGGCTAGAGAGCAAGAGGAAGGGGCTTGGAGGCTGAGCAGGCTTCCTTGAGTGGTTTTTTTTTTTTTTTTGCAGGGCTATTAGGAATATTTAGGGGCTTTTTGAAGGCAGTCTCTGGTGACTTTTAGAGAATTGTTATACATTCCTAATGGCTATTTTAGAATTACTTGGTACATTTTTAGGGTCAGGATGAGGGTGAGACAGGATGCCCACTGAAAATGTGGAGTATTAGTGGAATGCTTTGGGAAGGTGCCAGTGGGTGAGGTGCCATGATGCTGTTCTGAAGGTTGTGATTTCTGAGCAAAGCAAAGTGGTTGTGGTTAGGGTTATACGGTTGCAGATTTCTCGAGGACAAATCCAGCACAGAAAAAAACAAGCCCCAAGATTTGTACTCTCAGATTGCAACACGTATTCAGCATGAAAAAAAATCCCTGAGTACTTGGGGGTGGGAGATGCAAGATGAGACAAATCCTGTGCCATTTTGACATTGAGAAGGAAAAAGGAAACATGGGACCTGACAAACCAGGGGAATTGCAGGGCCCTGGGAAAGAATGAGGGATATCTAAATGGTGAAAGCAAATTCAGAAGCCCAGGTTCCTGAAGTCAGTTTGTAGGGGTCCCTTGGGTCTATCAGGGCAGCACAAGTTTGAGGTGGGGCAACTTTGGTCTGTGATCCATCGTATGATATAAGGATTTTTTGCAGTCATGGCCTGGGCCAATGCCAGGGGCCCCTGGGCACATCCTTTGTCCCTTTTCCCTGGGAAAGAAAACTCACAGGTCCAGGTTCCTGATGTCAGTTTGTAGGGCTCCCTTGGGTCTATCAGGGCAGCACAAGTTTGAGGTGGGGACAACTTTGGTCTACGATCAATCCTTCGATATAAGGATTATTTGCAGTCAGGTCCTGGGCCAGGGGCCCCTGGGCACATGCTTTGTCCCTTTTCCCTGGGAAAGAAAACTCACAGGTCCAGGTTCCTGATGTCAGTTTGTAGGGCTCCCTTGGGTCTATCAGGGCAGCACAAGTTTGAGGTGGGGACAACTTTGGTCTGGGGTCCATCCTTCGATATAAGGATTTTTTGATGTCAGCTCCTGGGCCGGGGGCCCCTGGGCACATCCTTTGTCCCTTTTCCCTGGGAAAGAAAACTCACAGGTCCAGGTTCCTGATGTCACTTTGTAGGGCTCCCTTGGTTCTATCAGGGCAGCACAAGTTTGAGGTGGGGACAACTTTGGTCTGGGGTCCATCCTTCGATATAAGGATTTTTTGCAGTCAGGGCCCAGCCCAGGGCCCCCTGGGCACATCCTTTGGCCATTTTCCCTGGGAAAGAAAACCCAAAGGACCAGGTTCCTGATGTCAGTTTGTAGGGCTCCCTTGGGTCTATCAGGGCAGCACAATTTTGAGGTGGGGAGAACTTTGGTCTGGGGTCCATCCTGCGATATAAGGATTGTATGCAGTCAGGGCCCAGCCCAGGGCCAGGGGCCCCTGGGCACATCCTTTGTCCCTTTTCCCTGGGAAAGAAAACTCACAGGTCCAGGTTCCTGATGTCAGTTTGTAGGGCTCCCTTGGGTCTATCAGGGCAGCACAAGTTTGAGGTGGGGACACCTTTGGTCTGGGGTCCATCCTTTCCTATAAGAATTTTTTGCAGTGAGGTCCCTGGCCAGGGGCCCCTGGGCACATGCTTTGTCCCTTTTCCCTGGGAAAGAAAACTCGCAGGTCCAGGTTCCTGATGTCAGTTTGTAGGGCTCCCTTGGGTCTATCAGGGCAGCACAAGTTTGAGGTGGGGACAACTTTGGTTTGGGGTCCATCCTTCGATATAAGGATTTTTTGCAGTCAGGTCTCAGCCCAGGGGCCCCTGGGCACATTCTTTGTCCTTTGTCCCTTTTCCCTGGGAAAGAAAACTCACAGGTCCAGGTTCCTGATGTCAGTTTGTAGGGCTCCCTTGGGTCTATCAGGGCAGCACAAGTTTGAGATGGGGACAATTTTGGTCTGGGGTCCAATCTTCGATATAAGGATTTTTTACAGTCAGGTCCAAATCCTGGAGCCCCTGGGCACATCCTTTGTGCCTTTTCCCTGGGAAAGAAAATTCACCGGTCCAGGTTCCTGAAGTCAGTTTGTAGGGCTCCCTTGGGTCTATCAGGGCAGCACAGGTTTGAGGTGGGGCAACTTTGTTTTACGACCAATCCTTCGATATAAGTGTTTTTTGCAGTCAGATCCCGGGCCAGGGGCCCCTGGGCACATCCTTTGTCCCTTTTCCCTGGGAAAGAAATCTCACCAGTCCAGGTTCCTGATGTCAGTTTGTAGGGCTCCCTTGGGTCTATCAGGGCAGCACAAGTTTGAGGTGGGGACAACTTTGGTCTGGGGTCCATCCTTCGATATAAGGATTTTTTGCAGTCAGGGCCCAGCCCAGGGCCCCCTGGGCACATCCTTTGTCCCTTTTCCCTGGGAAAGAAAACCCAAAGGACCCGGTTCCTGATGTCAGTTTGTAGGGCTCCCTTGGGTCTATCAGGGCAGCACAATTTTGAGGTGGGGAGGACTTTGGTCTGGGGTCCATCCTGCGATATAAGGATTTTTTGCAGTCAGGGCCCAGCCCAGGGCCCCCTGGACACATCCTTTGTCCCTTTTCCCTGGGAAAGAAAACTCACAGGTCCAGGTTCCTGATGTCAGTTTGTAGGGCTCCCTTGGGTCAATCAGGGCAGCGCAAGTTTGAGATGGGGACAATTTTGGTCTGGGGTCCAATCTTCGATATAAGGATTTTTTACAGTCAGGTCCCAGCCCTGGAGCCCCTGGGCACATGCTTTTTCCCTTTTCCCTGGGAAAGAAAACTCACAGGTCCAGGTTCCTGATGTCAGTTTGTAGGGCTCCCTTGGGTCTATCAGGGCATCACAAGTTTGAGGTGGGGACAACTTTGGTCTGGGGTCCATCCTTCGATATAAGGATTTTTTGCAGTCAGGCCCAGGGCCTGGGGGCCCCTGGGCACATGCTTTGTCCCTTTTCCCTAGGAAAGAAAACTCACAGGACCAGGTTCCTGATGTCAGTTTGTAGGGCTCCCATGGATCAATCAGGGCAGCACAAGTTTGAGGTGGGGACAACTTCGGTCTGTGATCTATCCTTCGATATAAGGATTTTTTGCAGTCAGGGCTCAACCCAGGGCCAGGGGCCCCTGGGCACATCCTTTGTCCCTTTTCCCTGGGAAAGAAAACTCACAGGTCCAGGTTCCTGATGTCAGTTTGTAGGGCTCCCTTGGGTCTATCAGGGCAGCACAAGTTTGAGGTGGGGACAACTTTGGTTTGGGGTCCATCCTTCGATATAAGGATTTTTTGCAGTCAGGTCCTGGGCCAGGGGCCCCTGGGCACATCCTTTGTCCTTTGTCCCTTTTCCCTGGGAAAGAAAACTCACAGGTCCAGGTTCCTGATGTCAGTTTGTAGGGCTCCCTTGGGTCTATCAGGGCAGCACAAGTTTGAGATGGGGACAATTTTGGTCTGGGGTCCAATCTTCGATATAAGGATTTTTTACAGTCAGGTCCAAACCCTGGAGCCCCTGGGCACATCCTTTGTCCCTTTTCCCTGGGAAAGAAAGTTCACCAGTCCAGGTTCCTGAAGTCAGTTTGTAGGGCTCCCTTGGGCCTATCAGGGCAGCACAGGTTTGAGGTGGGGCAACTTTGTTTTACGACCAATCCTTCGATATAAGTGTTTTTTGCAGTCAGATCCCGGGCCAGGGGCCCCTGGGCACATCCTTTGTCCCTTTTCCCTGGGAAAGAAATCTCACCAGTCCAGGTTCCTGATGTCAGTTTGTAGGGGTCTCTTGGGTCTATCAGGGCAGCACAAGTTTGCGGTGGGGACAACTTTGGTCTGGGGTCCATCCTTCGATATAAGGATTTTTTTGCAGTCAGGTCCTGGGCCAGGGGCCCCTGGGCACATCCTTTGGCCATTTTCCCTGGGAAAGAAAACTCACAGGTCCAGTTTCCTGATGTCAGTTTGTAGGGCTCCCTTGGGTCTATCAGGGCAGCACAAGTTTGAGGTGGGGAGGACTTTGGTCTGGGGTCCATCCTGCGATATAAGGATTGTATGCAGTCAGGGCCCAGCCCAGGGCCAGAGGCCCCTGGGCACATGCTTTGTCCTATTTCCCTGGGAAAGAAAACTCACAGGTCCAGGTTCCTGATGTCAGTTTGTAGGGCTCCCTTGGGTCTATCAGGGCAGCACAAGTTTGAGGTGGGGACAACTTTGGTTTGGGGTCCATCCTTCGATATAAGGATTTTTTGCAGTGAGGTCCCTGGCCAGGGGCCCCTGGGCACATGCTTTGTCCCTTTTCCCTGGGAAAGAAAACTCACAGGTCCAGGTTCCTGATGTCAGTTTGTAGGGCTCCCTTGGGTCTATCAGGGCAGCACAAGTTTGAGGTGGGGACAACTTTGGTCTGGGCTCCATCCTTCGATATAAGGATTTTTTGCTGTCAGGTCCTGGGCCAGGGGCCCCCGGGCACATCCTTTGGCCATTTTCCCTGGGAAAGAAAACTCACCAGTCCAGGTTCCTGATGTCAGTTTGTAGGGCTCCCTTGGGTCTATCAGGGCAGCACAAGTTTGAGCTGGGGAGAACTTCGGTCTGGGGTCCATCCTTCGATATAAGGATTTTTTGCAGTCAGGTCCCGGGCCAGGGGCCCTTGGGCACATCCTTTGTCGCTTTTCCCTGGGAAAGAAAACTCACAGGTCCAGGTTCCTGATGTCACTTTGTAGGGCTCCCTTGCGTCTATCAGGGCAGCACAAGTTTGAGGTGGGGCAACTTTGGTCTGTGATCCATCGTACGATATAAGGATTTTTTGCAGTCATGGCCTGGGGCAGTGCCAGGGGCCCCTGGGCACATCCTTAGTCCCTTTTCCCTGGGAAAGAAAACTCACAGGTCCAGGTTCCTGATGTCAGTTTGTAGGGCTCCCTTGGGTCTATCAGGGCAGCACAAGTTTGAGATGGGGACAATTTTGGTCTGGGGTCCCATCTTCAATATAAGGATTTTTTACAGTCAGGTCCCAGCCCTGGAGCCCCTGGGCACACGCTTTGTCCCTTTTCCCTGGGAAAGAAAACTCACAGGTCCAGGTTCCTGATGTCAGTTTGTAGGGCTCCCTTGGGTCTATCAGGGCATCACAAGTTTGAGGTGGGGACAACTTTGGTCTGGGGTCCATCCTTCGATATAAGGATTTTTTGCAGTCAGGTCCCAGGGCCAGGGGCCCCTAGACACATGCTTTGTCCCTTTTCCCTAGGAAAGAAAACTCAAAGGACCAGGTTCCTGATGTCAGTTTGTAGGACTCCCATGGATCAATCAGGGCAGCAAAAGTTTGAGGTGGGGACAACTTCGGTCTGTGATCTATCCTTCGATATAAGGATTTTTTGCAGTCAGGGCTCAACCCAGGGCCAGGGGCCCCTGGGCACATCCTTTGTCCCTTTACCCTGGGAAAGAAAACTCACAGGTCCAGGTTCCTGATGTCAGTTTGTAGGGCTCCCTTGGGTCTATCAGGGCACCACAAGTTTGAGGTGGGGACAACTTTGGTCTGGGGTCCATTCTTCGATATAAGGATTTTTTGATGTCAGGTCCTGGGCTGGGGGCCCCTGGGCACATCCTTTGTCCCTTTACCCTGGGAAAGAAAACTCACAGGTCCAGGTTCCTGATGTCAGTTTGTAGGGCTCCCTTGGGTCTATCAGGGCAGCACAAGTTTGAGCTGGGGAGAACTTTGGTCTGGGGTCCATCCTTCGATATAAGGATTTTTTGCAGTCAGGTCCCAGCCCAGGGCCCCCTGGGCACATCCTTTGGCCATTTTCCCTGGGAAAGAAAACCCACAGGACCAGATTCCTGATGTCAGTTTGTAGGGCTCCCTTGGGTCTATCAGGGCAGCACAATTTTGAGGTGGGGAGAACTTTGGTCTGGGGTCCATCCTGCGATATAAGGATTGTATGCAGTCAGGGCCCAGCCCAGGGCCAGGGGCCCCTGGGCACATCCTTTGTCCCTTTTCCCTGGGAAAGAAAACTCACAGGTCCAGGTTCCTGATGTCAGTTTGTAGGGCTCCCTTGGGTCTATCAGGGCAGCACAAGTTTGAGGTGGGGACAACTTTGGTCTGGGGTCCATCCTTTGATATAAGAATTTTTTGCAGTGAGGTCCCTGGCCAGGGGCCCCTGGGCACATGCTTTGTCCCTTTTCCCTGGGAAAGAAAACTCGCAGGTCCAGGTTCCTGATGTCAGTTTGTAGGGCTCCCTTGGGTCTATCAGGGCAGCACAAGTTTGAGGTGGGGACAAATTTGGTTTGGGGTCCATCCTTCGATATAAGGATTTTTTGCAGTCAGGTCTCAGCCCAGGGGCCCCTGGGCACATTCTTTGTCCTTTGTCCCTTTTCCCTGGGAAAGAAAACTCACAGGTCCAGGTTCCTGATGTCAGTTTGTAGGGCTCCCTTGGGTCTATCAGGGCAGCACAAGTTTGAGATGGGGACAATTTTGGTCTGGGGTCCAATCTTCGATATAAGGATTTTTTACAGTCAGGTCCAAACCCTGGAGCCCCTGGGCACATCCTTTGTCCCTTTTCCCTGGGAAAGAAATCTCACCAGTCCAGGTTCCTGATGTCAGTTTGTAGGGGTCCCTTGGGTCTATCAGGGCAGCAAAATTTTGCGGTGGGGACAACTTACTTCTGGGGTCCATCCTTCGATATAAGGATTATTTGCAGTCAGGTCCTGGGCCAGGGGCCCCTGGGCACATGCTTTGTCCCTTTTCCCTTGGAAAGAAAACTCACAGGTCCAGGTTCCTGATGTCAGTTTGTAGGGCTCCCTTGGGTCTATCAGGGCATCACAAGTTTGAGGTGGGGACAACTTTGGTCTGGGGTCCATCCTTCGATATAAGGATTTTTTGCAGTCAGGGCTCAACCCAGGGCCAGGGGCCCCTGGGCACATGCTTTGTCCCTTTTCCCTAGGAAGGAAAACTCACAGGACCAGGTTCCTGATGTCAGTTTGTAGGGCTCCCTTGGATCAATCAGGGCAGCACAAGTTTGAGGTGGGGACAACTTTGGTCTGGGGTCCATTCTTCGATATAAGGATTTTTTGCAGTCAGGTCCTGGGCTGGGGGCCCCTGGGCACATCCTTTGTCCCTTTTCCCTGGGAAAGAAAACTCACAGGTCCAGGTTCCTGATGTCAGTTTGTAGGGCTCCCTTGGGTCTATCAGGGCAGCACAAGTTTGAGGTGGGGACAACTTTGGTCTGGGGTCCATCCTTCGATATAAGGAGTTTTTGCAGTCAGGTCCTGGGCCAGGGGCCCCTGGGCACATCCTTTGTCCCTTTTCCCTGGGAAAGAAAACTCACAGGTCCAGGTTCCTGATGTCAGTTTGTAGGGCTCCCTTGGGTCAATCAGGGCAGCACAAGTTTGAGGTGGGGACAACTTTGGTTTGGGGTCCATCCTTCGATATAAGGATTTTTTGCAGTCAGGTCCCAGCCCAGGCGCCCCTGGGCACATGCTTTGTCCCTTTTCCCTGGGAAAGAAAACTCACAGGTCCAGGTTCCTGATGTCAGTTTGTAGGGCTCCCTTGGGTCTATCAGGGCAGCACAAGTTTGAGGTGGGGACAACTTCGGCCTGCAATCCGTCCTTCGATATAAGGATTTTTTGCCGTCAGGTCCTGGGCCATAGCCAGGGACCCCTGGGCACATCCTTTGGCCATTTCCCCTGGGAAAGAAAATTCACAGGTCCAGGTTCCTGATGTCAGTTTGTAGGGCTCCCTTGGATCTATCAGGGCAGCACAAGTTTGAGATGGGGACAATTTTGGTCTGGGGTCCAATCTTCGATATAAGGATTTTTTGCAGTCAGGTCCCAGCCCAGGGGCCCCTGGGCACATCCTTTGTCCCTTTTCCCTGGGAAAGAAAACTCACAGGTCCAGGTTCCTGATGTCAGTTTGTAGAGCTCCCTTGGGTGTATTAGGGCATCACCAGTTTGAGGTGGGGACAACTTTGGTCTGGGGTCCATCCTTCGATATAAGGATTTTTTGCAGTCAGGTTCCAGCCGAGGGCCAAGGGGCCCCTGGGCACATCCTTTGTCCATTTTCCCTGGGAAAGAAAACTCACAGGTCCAGGTTCCTGATGTCAGTTTGTAGGGCTCATTTGGGTCTTTCATGGCAGCACAAGTTTGTGGTGGGCGCAAGGTGTCTCCTTGAGGACAGCGTTAAAACCACCGGGGCATCAGCAGGGCTTGGGGCAGGACTGGCCAACCCCGGAGCACCTCACGAAGCCCTCTGTGTGTCTGTTGCTGTCGAGTAGCACCTGGCTGGTTCTGAAAGTCCCAGTTCTGAGAGAAAATTCTGTTTAACTTGTACACGTTGGCTGGGTGTGTCCCCCCAGTACAGCTCGGTTCTTCTCTGAGGCGGTGCCTGGCAGGGTCTCTCTCTGTTAAGGGCCGGGTGTGTTTTTGGGAGAACACGGTGAAGGTGGATTATTTGCTTCAGCAAGAGCTGATGATGTCTGATGGGTTTTTTAGGTACCTCAGCGGCCAGGAGCACATGTCTAGGTCACTTGGAACACTTTTTGATCTCGTTCAGTTCTTTTCTGCGTGAGGCTCTGCGGGCTGCTGGCCAGGCCCAAAGTAAGGAAGGTTGCCCCAGTGTCCGTGCTCATGTCAATAGTTTAATTTATTTGGCTTTTCGAGGAGCAGACATCGTGGAGGACCTTGGTGCTGTTTTCACTGGCCTCCTGCACTCTCTGAGAGAACCGCGTGCTCCCTGCTTGATGTTCCAGCTCTGTGACAAAGCTGCTAAGTATCCTCAGCTCTACCAGTTTAACCGATACTATAGGCTCTGGATGCCCAAGCAGTCCCAGGAACCTGTGGTATGGAATCCCTGAAGTCACTGAATTCTTGAGCCAGTATTCCTATAAAATCCTCGCAGTCGACAGAGGTAACATTTCCATCAGAAACAGCGTTTTTATTGAGGAGGTAATTCTGCATCTCTTGTTGATCATGCTGGGGACACACGTTTGCTCCAGGGCTTTTCTCTGATGACACAAGAGGTCTCTGTGGTGTTTGGGAGGCGATGCCAGGGCTCAGGGCTCATACAGAGACTCCTCAGCAGGCACAGGTGTGGTGTGTGCTGTGGCCTCTGTTTACAGCGCCCAGAGTTCCCCCGGGTGGGTGGGGGATCACAGGCCCCTGGGCTGGGTTTGGTGAGTTTTTCTCAGCTCAGCAGTGTGAACACTCCAGATGCCCCTGGGGACACTGCTGGACAGCATCCATCCACTCTCTCCATCCACTCATTTGTACCCAGGAATGTAGGAAACTCTGACTGGGGACAGGCAGTAGTTTTGAAAATCATGCCCTAGCCTTTTTCTCTAGGGACGAACCAAGCAAGTGCCCTGAAACCAGCGGAGCAGCTGCAGGGGCTGAAGGGAACAGAAAGGGCTCCCCGGCACCTTTTGCCTCTGTTCTCTGCCATTCCCCAAAAGGCTTGCAGTCCCGGAAGAGGCATTTGTCATGCAGCCTGCCAAAATAAAGACCTGTAAAATCCTAGCTCTGCCTTTTGTTTAACGTGTTCTTACTTCCTTTTTATGTCATCACAGAAAGCAAGGAAAGAAGAAATGTGACTGGTTCCCACTATTGCTCCGTGCAGGCATTTTTAAAGGCTGCTGTACTTCTGTCCTCTTTTTCCACTCCAAGCTTGACTTTTCACCTCCTTTTTCAAGGTCTGCTGCTTTGGGTGTCCCAAGCAGGGCTGGGTTCCTCGGCAGGGGTCTTAGGAGTTGGTGCAGATTCTGCTTTTTCCGAAGGTATATCAAAGCGTGCGAGCAAAAGGACTGTTTTGTCCAGGGGAAAGCTTTCTCTCAATGACCATCAATGCATGTATGCGTTTTAATCGTGTAACCAGGTGGATTAAGAAAAGCCAACACCTGTAGCAGATTTCTGTTGGATCTGTGTCTGTGAGAAGTGGGCTGTGTGCTGGAGAGGGAGATACACTGTTGGAGAGTGGAAACAGCAGCAGGTGTGAGCTGTGAGGATGAGGAGGGCTCAGAGCAGCCCCAGGTGTGAGCTGCTAGCATGATGAGGGCTCAGAGCAGCCACAGGTGTGAGCTATTAGGATGATGAGGGCTCAGAGCAGCCCCAGGTGTGAGTTGTTAGGATGATGAGGAGGGGCGGGGTCCTGCCGGGGGAGGTTATTTAAGGGCGAGGGTTTACCTTTGCTGGCTTTTGCACGGAGCTGCTAGAGAAGAGGAGTTTATGGGGGGGCTCCCGGGGCTGTCTCCTGGAAGGATGGTGAGCGCCTCGGACAGGGTCCGGGGAATCACCTGGATACACACTTGGATACGTGGAGCATTGCTCAAAGCGTAGCGGGGACTTTTCCCCTTTCCCTTTGAAATTTCGTCATCCTGAGGTTGAATTGGAGGGGGCAGTCCTGTGGTCCCGCCTTTTAAGAGGTTTGGACTGAGGTAAAAAGCTCCCTTTTGCCATCATTTGAGGAAAGCCGCTTCTTTTCTGCTCTTCTAGGGGACGCAGTTGAAGGGGAGCCCACGTTTCTGTGCCCTCGTTGGGATGAGGTGAGCGCCGGAGCGTGGCGTCAGTGTCGGGGCTTCAGAGGAAGGGAGCTGCAGCC
Source organism: Lonchura striata (assembly GCF_050655825.1). Taxonomy (NCBI): domain Eukaryota; kingdom Metazoa; phylum Chordata; class Aves; order Passeriformes; family Estrildidae; genus Lonchura; species Lonchura striata. The sequence continues at coordinate 13,817,845 of NC_140707.1, read as the reverse complement.
GTGGCAGCGCTGGCAGGGCAGGGATCGGGCTGTGCCGCTGCATTCGGGGCGCTTCTTCTGCCCCCGGCCCGGCAGCGAAGGGTCCGGCGCGGAGCCCTGCCGGCAGTGCCGGGGCTGGCCGGGGCGGAAGGGGAGCTGGGCGCGGCTGGGCTGCCGCGGGCCCGCCGGAGCCGCACCGGTGCGAGCCGTGCGGAGCCGAGCGGAGCTTTGGCCGGGCCGGCGGGCGGGGTAGGCGGCGCGGGCGGGGCCGGTGCCGGCCGGTGCCGCCGCTCCGGGCGCGGGGCTCGGGCGCCGCCGGGGCCCCCCGGGCGCGGTGCCGGCCCCGCCGGGCCGGGGGCAGCGGGCGGGGGTCTCCCGGCGCGGCGCCGCCTCTGCCTGCCGGAGGAGCCGCTTTCCTGCTGGAGCCGCGCTGCGCCCGGGGCCGGGAGCGCGGCTTCGCATTTTCCAGCCTTCCTCGCTGCGGTGTTTTTTTAGGGTCTTATCAATGTGTTTTAATGATTTTGGGGCTATTTTTAGAGATCTTTTAGGAATATTTAGGGATTTTTTTAAAACTTCTTTGGCGGTTTTTAGGGGTTTTTTAGGGGTGTTTTAGGGGTGCTTTAAAGTAGGGTATTTTTATTGTATTTTAAGGGCATTCTGAGGCTATTTGTATGTTTTTTGTGGGGGTTTTAAGTCATTTTGAAGTTGAGGGGTTTTTTAGGGCATTTTAATGTTTTTTTAGGGTCTTTTCATGGCATAGAGGCTGAGGGGCAGCTTGAGGGGCACTGTGGGGGCTTCAGGGTGACAGAGGCTGGGAGGTGAGGGAGGAACAGGGGAGGGGACAGTGGGTGGCACAGAGAGATGCTGAGGGGGGCAGGGGCAGCTGGAGGGTGACAGAGAAGCTGGGGGCTGAGGGGCAGAGGAGAGGGATTAAGGGTGGCACACAGGAGCTGAGGGGCAGCTGAGAGGGGGCTTGAGGGGCAAAGGGGGGCTCGAGGGTGACAGCCAGAGCCTGAGGGCTGGGGGGCAGAGGGAGGGGTCAGGGGTGAAGGGAGAGGGTCTGAGGGCTGGACAGTCCAGTGGGGATCAGGGCTACAGGGTACAGCTTCGGAGGCAAGTTAGGGTACAGGTGCAGCACCCCTCACCCCAATGCTAACCTCACCCTAAGCAGCCTTTTCCCTTTTCACCCCCGACAACAGCAGCACAGCACAGCAAGCCTGACAGCGAGACCACACCGGAAGCCTCCCGCTGGGGCAGGGCAATGACCCTCGCACCAGGACAATGCCAGAACCCTCAGAGGACAACAGGACCCGCTGCAAAAAGGTAGGGATGACATCTGTGGGCTAGAGAGCAAGAGGAAGGGGCTTGGAGGCTGAGCAGGCTTCCTTGAGTGGTTTTTTTTTTTTTTTGCAGGGCTATTAGGAATATTTAGGGGCTTTTTGAAGGCAGTCTCTGGTGACTTTTAGAGAATTGTTATACATTCCTAATGGCTATTTTAGAATTACTTGGTACATTTTTAGGGTCAGGATGAGGGTGAGACAGGATGCCCACTGAAAATGTGGAGTATTAGTGGAATGCTTTGGGAAGGTGCCAGTGGGTGAGGTGCCATGATGCTGTTCTGAAGGTTGTGATTTCTGAGCAAAGCAAAGTGGTTGTGGTTAGGGTTATACGGTTGCAGATTTCTCGAGGACAAATCCAGCACAGAAAAAAACAAGCCCCAAGATTTGTACTCTCAGATTGCAACACGTATTCAGCATGAAAAAAAATCCCTGAGTACTTGGGGGTGGGAGATGCAAGATGAGACAAATCCTGTGCCATTTTGACATTGAGAAGGAAAAAGGAAACATGGGACCTGACAAACCAGGGGAATTGCAGGGCCCTGGGAAAGAATGAGGGATATCTAAATGGTGAAAGCAAATTCAGAAGCCCAGGTTCCTGATATCAGTTTGTAGGGCTCCCTTGGGTCTATCAGGGCAGCACAAGTTTGAGGTGGGGACAACTTTGGTCTGGGGTCCATCCTTCGATATAAGGATTTTTTGCAGTCAGGGCCCAGCCCAGGGCCCCCTGGGCACATCCTTTGGCCATTTTCCCTGGGAAAGAAAACCCAAAGGACCAGGTTCCTGATGTCAGTTTGTAGGGCTCCCTTGGGTCTATCAGGGCAGCACAATTTTGAGGTGGGGAGAACTTTGGTCTGGGGTCCATCCTGCGATATAAGGATTGTATGCAGTCAGGGCCCAGCCCAGGGCCAGGGGCCCCTGGGCACATCCTTTGTCCCTTTTCCCTGGGAAAGAAAACTCACAGGTCCAGGTTCCTGATGTCAGTTTGTAGGGCTCCCTTGGGTCTATCAGGGCAGCACAAGTTTGAGGTGGGGACACCTTTGGTCTGGGGTCCATCCTTTGATATAAGAATTTTTTGCAGTGAGGTCCCTGGCCAGGGGCCCCTGGGCACATGCTTTGTCCCTTTTCCCTGGGAAAGAAAACTCGCAGGTCCAGGTTCCTGATGTCAGTTTGTAGGGCTCCCTTGGGTCTATCAGGGCAGCACAAGTTTGCGGTGGGGACAACTTACTTCTGGGGTCCATCCTTCGATATAAGGATTTTTTTGCAGTCAGGTCCTGGGCCAGGGGCCCCTGGGCACATCCTTTGGCCATTTTCCCTGGGAAAGAAAACTCACAGGTCCAGGTTCCTGATGTCAGTTTGTAGGGCTCCCTTGGGTCTATCAGGGCAGCACAAGTTTGAGGTGGGGACAACTTTGGTCTACGATCAATCCTTCGATATAAGGATTATTTGCCGTCAGGTCCTGGGCCAGGGGCCCCTGGGCACATGCTTTGTCCCTTTTCCCTTGGAAAGAAAACTCACAGGACCAGGTTCCTGATGTCAGTTTGTAGGGCTCCCTTGGGTCTATCAGGGCAGCACAAGTTTGAGGTGGGGACAACTTTGGTCTGGGGTCCATCCTTCGATATAAGGATTTTTTGCAGTCAGGGCCCAGCCCAGGGCCCCCTGGGCACACCCTTTGTCCCTTTTCCCTGGGAAAGAAAACCCAAAGGACCAGGTTCCTGATGTCAGTTTGTAGGGCTCCCTTGGGTCTATCAGGGCAGCACAATTTTGAGGTGGGGAGGACTTTGGAATGGGGTCCATCCTGCGATATAAGGATTGTATGCAGTCAGGTCCCAGCCCAGGGTCCCCTGGGCACATCCTTAGTCCCTTTTCCCTGGGAAAGAAAATTCACCAGTCCAGGTTCCTGAAGTCAGTTTGTAGGGCTCCCTTGGGTCTATCAGGGCAGCACAGGTTTGAGGTGGGGCAACTTTGTTTTACGACCAATCCTTCGATATAAGTGTTTTTTGCAGTCAGATCCCGGGCCAGGGGCCCCTGGGCACATCCTTTGTCCCTTTTCCCTGGGAAAGAAATCTCACCAGTCCAGGTTCCTGATGTCAGTTTGTAGGGGTCCCTTGGGTCTATCAGGGCAGCACAAGTTTGCGGTGGGGACAACTTTGGTCTGGGGTCCATCCTTCGATATAAGGATTTTTTTGCAGTCAGGTCCTGGGCCAGGGGCCCCTGGGCACATCCTTTGGCCATTTTCCCTGGGAAAGAAAACTCACAGGTCCAGGTTCCTGATGTCAGTTTGTAGGGCTCCCTTGGGTCTATCAGGGCAGCACAAGTTTGAGGTGGGGACAACTTTGGTCTGGGGTCCATCCTGCGATATAAGGATTTTTTGCAGTCAGGGCCCAGCCCAGGGCCAGAGGCCCCTGGGCACATCCTTTGTCCTATTTCCCTGGGAAAGAAAACTCACAGGTCCAGGTTCCTGATGTCAGTTTGTAGGGCTCCCTTGGGTCTATCAGGGCAGCACAAGTTTGAGGTGGGGCAACTTTGGTCTGTGATCCATCGTACGATATAAGGATTTTTTGCAGTCATGGCCTGGGGCAGTGCCAGGGGCCCCTGGGCACATCCTTTGGCCATTTTCCCTGGGAAAGAAAACTCACAGGTCCAGGTTCCTGATGTCAGTTTGTAGGGCTCCCTTGGGTCTATCAGGGCAGCACAAGTTTGAGATGGGGACAACTTTGGTCTGGGGTCCAATCTTCAATATAAGGATTTTTTACAGTCAGGTCCCAGCCCTGGAGCCCCTGGGCACACGCTTTGTCCCTTTTCCCTGGGAAAGAAAACTCACAGGTCCAGGTTCCTGATGTCAGTTTGTAGGGCTCCCTTGGGTCTATCAGGGCATCACAAGTTTGAGGTGGGGACAACTTTGGTCTGGGGTCCATCCTTCGATATAAGGATTTTTTGCAGTCAGGTCCCAGGGCCAGGGGCCCCTAGACACATGCTTTGTCCCTTTTCCCTAGGAAAGAAAACTCAAAGGACCAGGTTCCTGATGTCAGTTTGTAGGACTCCCATGGATCAATCAGGGCAGCACAAGTTTGAGGTGGGGACAACTTCGGTCTGTGATCTATCCTTCGATATAAGGATTTTTTGCAGTCAGGGCTCAACCCAGGGCCAGGGGCCCCTGGGCACATCCTTTGTCCCTTTTCCCTGGGAAAGAAAACTCACAGGTCCAGGTTCCTGATGTCAGTTTGTAGGGCTCCCTTGGGTCTATCAGGGCAGCACAAGTTTGAGGTGGGGACAACTTTGGTTTGGGGTCCATCCTTCGATATAAGGATTTTTTGCTGTCAGGTCCTGGGCCAGGGGCCCCTGGGCACATCCTTTGTCCTTTGTCCCTGGGAAAGAAAACTCACAGGTCCAGGTTCCTGATGTCAGTTTGTAGGGCTCCCTTGGGTCTATCAGGGCAGCACAAGTTTGAGATGGGGACAATTTTGGTCTGGGGTCCAATCTTCGATATAAGGATTTTTTACAGTCAGGTCCAAACCCTGGAGCCCCTGGGCACATCCTTTGTCCCTTTTCCCTGGGAAAGAAAGTTCACCAGTCCAGGTTCCTGAAGTCAGTTTGTAGGGCTCCCTTGGGTCTATCAGGGCAGCACAAGTTTGAGGTGGGGCAACTCTGTTTTACGACCAATCCTTCGATATAAGTGTTTTTTGCAGTCAGATCCCGGGCCAGGGGCCCCTGGGCACATCCTTTGTCCCTTTTCCCTGGGAAAGAAATCTCACCAGTCCAGGTTCCTGATGTCAGTTTGTAGGGGTCCCTTGGGTCTATCAGGGCAGCACAAGTTTGCGGTGGGGACAACTTTGGTCTGGGGTCCATCCTTCGATATAAGGATTTTTTTGCAGTCAGGTCCTGGGCCAGGGGCCCCTGGGCACATCCTTTGGCCATTTTCCCTGGGAAAGAAAACTCACAGGTCCAGGTTCCTGATGTCAGTTTGTAGGGCTCCCTTGGGTCTATCAGGGCAGCACAAGTTTGAGGTGGGGAGGACTTTGGTCTGGGGTCCATCCTGCGATATAAGGATTGTATGCAGTCAGGGCCCAGCCCAGGGCCAGAGGCCCCTGGGCACATCCTTTGTCCTATTTCCCTGGGAAAGAAAACTCACAGGTCCAGGTTCCTGATGTCAGTTTGTAGGGCTCCCTTGGATCTATCAGGGCAGCACAAGTTTGAGGTGGGACAATTTTGGTCTGGGGTCCAATCTTCGATATAAGGATTTTTTGCAGTCAGGTCCCAGCCCAGGGGCCCCTGGGCACATCCTTTGTCCCTTTTCCCTGGGAAAGAAAACTCACAGGTCCAGGTTCCTGATGTCAGTTTGTAGAGCTCCCTTGGGTGTATTAGGGCATCACCAGTTTTAGGAGGGGACAACTTTGGTCTGGGGTCCATCCTTCGATATAAGGATTTTTTGCAGTCAGGTTCCAGCCGAGGGCCAAGGGGCCCCTGGGCACATCCTTTGTCCATTTTCCCTGGGAAAGAAAACTCACAGGTCCAGGTTCCTGATGTCAGTTTGTAGGGCTCATTTGGGTCTTTCATGGCAGCACAAGTTTGTGGTGGGCGCAAGGTGTCTCCTTGAGGACAGCGTTAAAACCACCGGGGCATCAGCAGGGCTTGGGGCAGGACTGGCCAACCCCGGAGCACCTCACGAAGCCCTCTGTGTGTCTGTTGCTGTCGAGTAGCACCTGGCTGGTTCTGAAAGTCCCAGTTCTGAGAGAAAATTCTGTTTAACTTGTACACGTTGGCTGGGTGTGTCCCCCCAGTACAGCTCGGTTCTTCTCTGAGGCGGTGCCTGGCAGGGTCTCTCTCTGTTAAGGGCCGGGTGTGTTTTTGGGAGAACACGGTGAAGGTGGATTATTTGCTTCAGCAAGAGCTGATGATGTCTGATGGGTTTTTTAGGTACCTCAGCGGCCAGGAGCACATGTCTAGGTCACTTGGAACACTTTTTGATCTCGTTCAGTTCTTTTCTGCGTGAGGCTCTGCGGGCTGCTGGCCAGGCCCAAAGTAAGGAAGGTTGCCCCAGTGTCCGTGCTCATGTCAATAGTTTAATTTATTTGGCTTTTCGAGGAGCAGACATCGTGGAGGACCTTGGTGCTGTTTTCACTGGCCTCCTGCACTCTCTGAGAGAACCGCGTGCTCCCTGCTTGATGTTCCAGCTCTGTGACAAAGCTGCTAAGTATCCTCAGCTCTACCAGTTTAACCGATACTATAGGCTCTGGATGCCCAAGCAGTCCCAGGAACCTGTGGTATGGAATCCCTGAAGTCACTGAATTCTTGAGCCAGTATTCCTATAAAATCCTCGCAGTCGACAGAGGTAACATTTCCATCAGAAACAGCGTTTTTATTGAGGAGGTAATTCTGCATCTCTTGTTGATCATGCTGGGGACACACGTTTGCTCCAGGGCTTTTCTCTGATGACACAAGAGGTCTCTGTGGTGTTTGGGAGGCGATGCCAGGGCTCAGGGCTCATACAGAGACTCCTCAGCAGGCACAGGTGTGGTGTGTGCTGTGGCCTCTGTTTACAGCGCCCAGAGTTCCCCCGGGTGGGTGGGGGATCACAGGCCCCTGGGCTGGGTTTGGTGAGTTTTTCTCAGCTCAGCAGTGTGAACACTCCAGATGCCCCTGGGGACACTGCTGGACAGCATCCATCCACTCTCTCCATCCACTCATTTGTACCCAGGAATGTAGGAAACTCTGACTGGGGACAGGCAGTAGTTTTGAAAATCATGCCCTAGCCTTTTTCTCTAGGGACGAACCAAGCAAGTGCCCTGAAACCAGCGGAGCAGCTGCAGGGGCTGAAGGGAACAGAAAGGGCTCCCCGGCACCTTTTGCCTCTGTTCTCTGCCATTCCCCAAAAGGCTTGCAGTCCCGGAAGAGGCATTTGTCATGCAGCCTGCCAAAATAAAGACCTGTAAAATCCTAGCTCTGCCTTTTGTTTAACGTGTTCTTACTTCCTTTTATGTCATCACAGAAAGCAAGGAAAGAAGAAATGTGACTGGTTCCCACTATTGCTCCGTGCAGGCATTTTTAAAGGCTGCTGTACTTCTGTCCTCTTTTTCCACTCCAAGCTTGACTTTTCACCTCCTTTTTCAAGGTCTGCTGCTTTGGGTGTCCCAAGCAGGGCTGGGTTCCTCGGCAGGGGTCTTAGGAGTTGGTGCAGATTCTGCTTTTTCCGAAGGTATATCAAAGCGTGCGAGCAAAAGGACTGTTTTGTCCAGGGGAAAGCTTTCTCTCAATGACCATCAATGCATGTATGCGTTTTAATCGTGTAACCAGGTGGATTAAGAAAAGCCAACACCTGTAGCAGATTTCTGTTGGATCTGTGTCTGTGAGAAGTGGGCTGTGTGCTGGAGAGGGAGATACACTGTTGGAGAGTGGAAACAGCAGCAGGTGTGAGCTGTGAGGATGAGGAGGGCTCAGAGCAGCCCCAGGTGTGAGCTGCTAGCATGATGAGGGCTCAGAGCAGCCACAGGTGTGAGCTATTAGGATGATGAGGGCTCAGAGCAGCCCCAGGTGTGAGTTGTTAGGATGATGAGGAGGGGCGGGGTCCTGCCGGGGGAGGTTATTTAAGGGCGAGGGTTTACCTTTGCTGGCTTTTGCACGGAGCTGCTAGAGAAGAGGAGTTTATGGGGGGGCTCCCGGGGCTGTCTCCTGGAAGGATGGTGAGCGCCTCGGACAGGGTCCGGGGAATCACCTGGATACACACTTGGATACGTGGAGCATTGCTCAAAGCGTAGCGGGGACTTTTCCCCTTTCCCTTTGAAATTTCGTCATCCTGAGGTTGAATTGGAGGGGGCAGTCCTGTGGTCCCGCCTTTTAAGAGGTTTGGACTGAGGTAAAAAGCTCCCTTTTGCCATCATTTGAGGAAAGCCGCTTCTTTTCTGCTCTTCTAGGGGACGCAGTTGAAGGGGAGCCCACGTTTCTGTGCCCTCGTTGGGGTGAGGTGAGCGCCGGAGCGTGGCGTCAGTGTCGGGGCTTCAGAGGAAGGGAGCTGCAGCCGTGGCAGCGCTGGCAGGGCAGGGATCGGGCTGTGCCGCTGCATTCGGGGCGCTTCTTCTGCCCCCGGCCCGGCAGCGAAGGGTCCGGCGCGGAGCCCTGCCGGCAGTGCCGGGGCTGGCCGGGGCGGAAGGGGAGCTGGGCGCGGCTGGGCTGCCGCGGGCCCGCCGGAGCCGCACCGGTGCGAGCCGTGCGGAGCCGAGCGGAGCTTTGGCCGGGCCGGCGGGCGGGGTAGGCGGCGCGGGCGGGGCCGGTGCCGGCCGGTGCCGCCGCTCCGGGCGCGGGGCTCGGGCGCCGCCGGGGCCCCCCGGGCGCGGTGCCGGCCCCGCCGGGCCGGGGGCAGCGGGCGGGGGTCTCCCGGCGCGGCGCCGCCTCTGCCTGCCGGAGGAGCCGCTTTCCTGCTGGAGCCGCGCTGCGCCCGGGGCCGGGAGCGCGGCTTCGCATTTTCCAGCCTTCCTCGCTGCGGTGTTTTTTTAGGGTCTTATCAATGTGTTTTAATGATTTTGGGGCTATTTTTAGAGATCTTTTAGGAATATTTAGGGATTTTTTTAAAACTTCTTTGGCGGTTTTTAGGGGTTTTTTAGGGGTGTTTTAGGGGTGCTTTAAAGTAGGGTATTTTTATTGTATTTTAAGGGCATTCTGAGGCTATTTGTATGTTTTTTGTGGGGGTTTTAAGTCATTTTGAAGTTGAGGGTTTTTTTAGGGCATTTTAATGTTTTTTTAGGGTCTTTTCATGGCATAGAGGCTGAGGGGCAGCTTGAGGGGCACTGTGGGGGCTTCAGGGTGACAGAGGCTGGGAGGTGAGGGAGGAACAGGGGAGGGGACAGTGGGTGGCACAGAGAGATGCTGAGGGGGGCAGGGGCAGCTGGAGGGTGACAGAGAAGCTGGGGGCTGAGGGGCAGAGGAGAGGGATTAAGGGTGGCACACAGGAGCTGAGGGGCAGCTGAGAGGGGGCTTGAGGGGCAAAGGGGGGCTCGAGGGTGACAGCCAGAGCCTGAGGGCTGGGGGGCAGAGGGAGGGGTCAGGGGTGAAGGGAGAGGGTCTGAGGGCTGGACAGTCCAGTGGGGATCAGGGCTACAGGGTACAGCTTCGGAGGCAAGTTAGGGTACAGGTGCAGCACCCCTCACCCCAATGCTAACCTCACCCTAAGCAGCCTTTTCCCTTTTCACCCCCGACAACAGCAGCACAGCACAGCAAGCCTGACAGCGAGACCACACCGGAAGCCTCCCGCTGGGGCAGGGCAATGACCCTCGCACCAGGACAATGCCAGAACCCTCAGAGGACAACAGGACCCGCTGCAAAAAGGTAGGGATGACATCTGTGGGCTAGAGAGCAAGAGGAAGGGGCTTGGAGGCTGAGCAGGCTTCCTTGAGTGGTTTTTTTTTTTTTTTTTGCAGGGCTATTAGGAATATTTAGGGGCTTTTTGAAGGCAGTCTCTGGTGACTTTTAGAGAATTGTTATACATTCCTAATGGCTATTTTAGAATTACTTGGTACATTTTTAGGGTCAGGATGAGGGTGAGACAGGATGCCCACTGAAAATGTGGAGTATTAGTGGAATGCTTTGGGAAGGTGCCAGTGGGTGAGGTGCCATGATGCTGTTCTGAAGGTTGTGATTTCTGAGCAAAGCAAAGTGGTTGTGGTTAGGGTTATACGGTTGCAGATTTCTCGAGGACAAATCCAGCACAGAAAAAAACAAGCCCCAAGATTTGTACTCTCAGATTGCAACACGTATTCAGCATGAAAAAAAATCCCTGAGTACTTGGGGGTGGGAGATGCAAGATGAGACAAATCCTGTGCCATTTTGACATTGAGAAGGAAAAAGGAAACATGGGACCTGACAAACCAGGGGAATTGCAGGGCCCTGGGAAAGAATGAGGGATATCTAAATGGTGAAAGCAAATTCAGAAGCCCAGGTTCCTAAAGTCAGTTTGTAGGGGTCCCTTGGGTCTATCAGGGCAGCACAAGTTTGAGGTGGGGCAACTTTGGTCTGTGATCCATCGTATGATATAAGGATTTTTTGCAGTCATGGCCTGGGCCAATGCCAGGGGCCCCTGGGCACATCCTTTGTCCCTTTTCCCTGGGAAAGAAAACTCACAGGTCCAGGTTCCTGATGTCAGTTTGTAGGGCTCCCTTGGGTCTATCAGGGCAGCACAAGTTTGAGGTGGGGACAACTTTGGTCTACGATCAATCCTTCAATATAAGGATTATTTGCAGTCAGGTCCTGGGCCAGGGGCCCCTGGGCACATGCTTTGTCCCTTTTCCCTTGGAAAGAAAACTCACAGGACCAGGTTCCTGATATCAGTTTGTAGGGCTCCCTTGGGTCTATCAGGGCAGCACAAGTTTGAGGTGGGGACAACTTTGGTCTGGGGTCCATCCTTCGATATAAGGATTTTTTGCAGTCAGGGCCCAGCCCAGGGCCCCCTGGGCACATCCTTTGGCCATTTTCCCTGGGAAAGAAAACCCAAAGGACCAGGTTCCTGATGTCAGTTTGTAGGGCTCCCTTGGGTCTATCAGGGCAGCACAAGTTTGAGCTGGGGAGAACTTTGGTCTGGGGTCCATCCTGCGATATAAGGATTGTATGCAGTCAGGGCCCAGCCCAGGGCCAGGGGCCCCTGGGCACATCCTTTGTCCCTTTTCCCTGGGAAAGAAAACTCACAGGTCCAGGTTCCTGATGTCAGTTTGTAGGGCTCCCTTGGGTCTATCAGGGCAGCACAAGTTTGAGGTGGGGACACCTTTGGTCTGGGGTCCATCCTTTGATATAAGAATTTTTTGCAGTGAGGTCCCTGGCCAGGGGCCCCTGGGCACATGCTTTGTCCCTTTTCCCTGGGAAAGAAAACTCGCAGGTCCAGGTTCCTGATGTCAGTTTGTAGGGCTCCCTTGGGTCTATCAGGGCAGCACAAGTTTGAGGTGGGGACAACTTTGGTCTGGGCTCCATCCTTTAATATAAGGATTTTTTGCAGTCAGGTCTCAGCCCAGGGGCCCCTGGGCACATCCTTTGTCCTTTGTCCCTTTTCCCTGGGAAAGAAAACTCACAGGTCCAGGTTCCTGATGTCAGTTTGTAGGGCTCCCTTGGGTCTATCAGGGCAGCACAAGTTTGAGATGGGGACAATTTTGGTCTGGGGTCCAATCTTCGATATAAGGATTTTTTACAGTCAGGTCCAAACCCTGGAGCCCCTGGGCACATGCTTTGTCCCTTTTCCCTGGGAAAGAAAATTCACCGGTCCAGGTTCCTGAAGTCAGTTTGTAGGGCTCCCTTGGGTCTATCAGGGCAGCACAAGTTTGAGGTGGGGACAACTTCGGTCTGTGATCTATCCTTCGATATAAGGATTTTTTGCAGTCTGGGCTCAACCCAGGGCCAGGGGCCCCTGGGCACATCCTTTGTCCCTTTTCCCTGGGAAAGAAAACTCACAGGTCCAGGTTCCTGATGTCAGTTTGTAGGGCTCCCTTGGGTCTATCAGGGCAGCACAAGTTTGAGGTGGGGACAACTTTGGTTTGGGGTCCATCCTTCGATATAAGGATTTTTTGCAGTCAGGTCCTGGGCCAGGGGCCCCTGGGCACATCCTTTGTCCTTTGTCCCTTTTCCCTGGGAAAGAAAACTCACAGGTCCAGGTTCCTGATGTCAGTTTGTAGGGCTCCCTTGGGTCTATCAGGGCAGCACAAGTTTGAGATGGGGACAATTTTGGTCTGGGGTCCAATCTTCGATATAAGGATTTTTTACAGTCAGGTCCAAACCCTGGAGCCCCTGGGCACATACTTTGTCCCTTTTCCCTGGGAAAGAAAGTTCACCAGTCCAGGTTCCTGAAGTCAGTTTGTAGGGCTCCCTTGGGTCTATCAGGGCAGCACAAGTTTGAGGTGGGGCAACTCTGTTTTACGACCAATCCTTCGATATAAGTGGTTTTTGCAGTCAGATCCCGGGCCAGAGGCCCCTGGGCACATCCTTTGTCCCTTCACCCTGGGAAAGAAATCTCACCAGTCCAGGTTCCTGATGTCAGTTTGTAGGGGTCCCTTGGGTCTATCAGGGCAGCACAAGTTTGCGGTGGGGACAACTTACTTCTGGGGTCCATCCTTCGATATAAGGATTTTTTTGCAGTCAGGTCCTGGGCCAGGGCCCCCTGGGCACATCCTTTGGCCATTTTCCCTGGGAAAGAAAACTCACAGGTCCAGGTTCCTGATGTCAGTTTGTAGGGCTCCCTTGGGTCTATCAGGGCAGCACAAGTTTGAGGTGGGGACAACTTTGGTCTACGATCAATCCTTCGATATAAGGATTATTTGCCGTCAGGTCCTGGGCCAGGGGCCCCTGGGCACATGCTTTGTCCCTTTTCCCTTGGAAAGAAAACTCACAGGTCCAGGTTCCTGATGTCAGTTTGTAGGGGTCCCTTGGGTCTATCAGGGCAGCACAAGTTTGCGGTGGGGACAACTTTGGTCTGGGGTCCATCCTTCGATATAAGGATTTTTTTGCAGTCAGGTCCTGGGCCAGGGGCCCCTGGGCACATCCTTTGGCCATTTTCCCTGGGAAAGAAAACTCACAGGTCCAGGTTCCTGATGTCAGTTTGTAGGGCTCCCTTGGGTCTATCAGGGCAGCACAAGTTTGAGGTGGGGAGGACTTTGGTCTGGGGTCCATCCTGCGATATAAGGATTTTTTGCAGTCAGGGCCCAGCCCAGGGCCAGAGGCCCCTGGGCACATCCTTTGTCCTATTTCCCTGGGAAAGAAAACTCACAGGTCCAGGTTCCTGATGTCAGTTTGTAGGGCTCCCTTGGGTCTATCAGGGCAGCACAAGTTTGAGGTGGGGACAACTTTGGTTTGGGGTCCATCCTTCGATATAAGGATTTTTTGCAGTGAGGTCCCTGGCCAGGGGCCCCTGGGCACATGCTTTGTCCCTTTTCCCTGGGAAAGAAAACTCACAGGTCCAGGTTCCTGATGTCAGTTTGTAGGGCTCCCTTGGGTCTATCAGGGCAGCACAAGTTTGAGGTGGGGACAACTTTGGTCTGGGCTCCATCCTTCGATATAAGGATTTTTTGCAGTCAGGTCCTGGGCCAGGGGCCCCTGGGCACATCCTTTGTCCATTTTCCCTGGGAAAGAAAACTCACCAGTCCAGGTTCCTGATGTCAGTTTGTAGGGCTCCCTTGGGTCTATCAGGGCAGCACAAGTTTGAGCTGGGGAGAACTTCGGTCTGGGGTCCATCCTTCGATATAAGGATTTTTTGCAGTCAGGTCCCGGGCCAGGGGCCCTTGGGCACATCCTTTGTCGCTTTTCCCTGGGAAAGAAAACTCACAGGTCCAGGTTCCTGATGTCAGTTTGTAGGGCTCCCTTGGGTCTATCAGGGCAGCACAAGTTTAAGGTGGGGCAACTTTGGTCTGTGATCCATCGTACGATATAAGGATTTTTTGCAGTCATGGCCTGGGGCAGTGCCAGGGGCCCCTGGGCACATCCTTTGTCCCTTTTCCCTGGGAAAGAAAACTCACAGGTCCAGGTTCCTGATGTCAGTTTGTAGGGCTCCCTTGGGTCTATCAGGGCAGCACAAGTTTGAGGTGGGGACAACTTTGGTCTGGGGTCCATCCTTCGATATAAGGATATTTTGCAGTCAGGGCCCAGCCCAGGGCCCTCTGGGCACATCCTTTGGCCATTTTCCCTGGGAAAGAAAACCCACAGGTCCAGGTTCCTGATGTCACTTTGTAGGGCTCCCTTGGGTCTATCAGGGCAGCACAAGTTTGAGCTGGGGAGAACTTTGGTCTGGGGTCCATCCTTCGATATAAGGATTTTTTGCAGTCAGGTCCCAGCCCAGGGCCAGGGGCCCCTTGGCACATCCTTTGTCCTTTTCCCTGGGAAAGAAAACTCACAGGTCCAGCTTCCTGATGTCAGTTTGTAGGGCTCCCTTGGGTCTATCAGGGCAGCACAAGTTTGAGGTGGGGACAACTTTGGTTTGGGCTCCATCCTTCGATATAAGGATTTTTTGCAGTCAGGTCCCAGCCCAGGGGCCCCTGGGCACATCCTTAGTCCCTTTTCCCTGGGAAAGAAAACTCACAGGTCCAGGTTCCTGATGTCAGTTTGTAGGGCTCCCTTGGGTCTATCAGGGCAGCACAAGTTTGAGGTGGGGACAACTTCGGTCTGTGATCTATCCTTCGATATAAGGATTTTTTGCAGTCAGGGCCCAGCCCAGGGCCCCCTGGGCACACCCTTTGTCCCTTTTCCCTGGGAAAGAAAACCCAAAGGACCAGGTTCCTGATGTCAGTTTGTAGGGCTCCCTTGGGTCTATCAGGGCAGCACAATTTTGAGGTGGGGAGGACTTTGGTCTGGGGTCCATCCTGCGATATAAGGATTGTATGCAGTCAGGTCCCAGCCCAGGGGCCCCTGGGCACATCCTTAGTCCCTTTTCCCTGGGAAAGAAAATTCACCAGTCCAGGTTCCTGAAGTCAGTTTGTAGGGCTCCCTTGGGTCTATCAGGGCAGCACAGGTTTGAGGTGGGGCAACTTTGTTTTACGACCAATCCTTCGATATAAGTGTTTTTTGCAGTCAGATCCCGGGCCAGGGGCCCCTGGGCACATCCTTTGTCCCTTTTCCCTGGGAAAGAAATCTCACCAGTCCAGGTTCCTGATGTCAGTTTGTAGGGGTCCCTTGGGTCTATCAGGGCAGCACAAGTTTGCGGTGGGGACAACTTTGGTCTGGGGTCCATCCTTCGATATAAGGATTTTTTTGCAGTCAGGTCCTGGGCCAGGGGCCCCTGGGCACATCCTTTGGCCATTTTCCCTGGGAAAGAAAACTCACAGGTCCAGGTTCCTGATGTCAGTTTGTAGGGCTCCCTTGGGTCTATCAGGGCAGCACAAGTTTGAGGTGGGGAGGACTTTGGTCTGGGGTCCATCCTGCGATATAAGGATTTTTTGCAGTCAGGGCCCAGCCCAGGGCCAGAGGCCCCTGGGCACATCCTTTGTCCTATTTCCCTGGGAAAGAAAACTCACAGGTCCAGGTTCCTGATGTCAGTTTGTAGGGCTCCCTTGGGTCTATCAGGGCAGCACAAGTTTGAGGTGGGGACAACTTTGGTTTGGGGTCCATCCTTCGATATAAGGATTTTTTGCAGTGAGGTCCCTGGCCAGGGGCCCCTGGGCACATGCTTTGTCCCTTTTCCCTGGGAAAGAAAACTCACAGGTCCAGGTTCCTGATGTCAGTTTGTAGGGCTCCCTTGGGTCTATCAGGGCAGCACAAGTTTGAGGTGGGGACAACTTTGGTCTGGGCTCCATCCTTCGATATAAGGATTTTTTGCAGTCAGGTCCTGGGCCAGGGGCCCCTGGGCACATCCTTTGGCCATTTTCCCTGGGAAAGAAAACTCACCAGTCCAGGTTCCTGATGTCAGTTTGTAGGGCTCCCTTGGGTCTATCAGGGCAGCACAAGTTTGAGCTGGGGAGAACTTCGGTCTGGGGTCCATCCTTCGATATAAGGATTTTTTGCAGTCAGGTCCCGGGCCAGGGGCCCTTGGGCACATCCTTTGTCGCTTTTCCCTGGGAAAGAAAACTCACAGGTCCAGGTTCCTGATGTCAGTTTGTAGGGCTCCCTTGGGTCTATCAGGGCAGCACAAGTTTGAGGTGGGGCAACTTTGGTCTGTGATCCATCGTACGATATAAGGATTTTTTGCAGTCATGGCCTGGGGCAGTGCCAGGGGCCCCTGGGCACATGCTTTGTCCCTTTTCCCTGGGAAAGAAAACTCACAGGTCCAGGTTCCTGATGTCAGTTTGTAGGGCTCCCTTGGGTCTATCAGGGCAGCACAAGTTTGAGGTGGGGACAACTTTGGTCTGGGGTCCATCCTTCGATATAAGGATATTTTGCAGTCAGGGCCCAGCCCAGGGCCCTCTGGGCACATCCTTTGGCCATTTTCCCTGGGAAAGAAAACCCACAGGTCCAGGTTCCTGATGTCACTTTGTAGGGCTCCCTTGGGTCTATCAGGGCAGCACAAGTTTGAGCTGGGGAGAACTTTGGTCTGGGGTCCATCCTTCGATATAAGGATTTTTTGCAGTCAGGGCCCAGCCCAGGGCCAGGGGCCCCTTGGCACATCCTTTGTCCTTTTCCCTGGGAAAGAAAACTCACAGGTCCAGGTTCCTGATGTCAGTTTGTAGGGCTCCCTTGGGTCTATCAGGGCAGCACAAGTTTGAGGTGGGGACAACTTTGGTTTGGGCTCCATCCTTCGATATAAGGATTTTTTGCAGTCAGGTCCCAGCCCAGGGGCCCCTGGGCACATCCTTAGTCCCTTTTCCCTGGGAAAGAAAACTCACAGGTCCAGGTTCCTGATGTCAGTTTGTAGGGCTCCCTTGGGTCTATCAGGGCAGCACAAGTTTGAGATGGGGACAATTTTGGTCTGGGGTCCAATCTTCAATATAAGGATTTTTTACAGTCAGGTCCCAGCCCTGGAGCCCCTGGGCACACGCTTTGTCCCTTTTCCCTGGGAAAGAAAACTCACAGGTCCAGGTTCCTGATGTCAGTTTGTAGGGCTCCCTTGGGTCTATCAGGGCATCACACGTTTGAGGTGGGGACAACTTTGGTCTGGGGTCCATCCTTCGATATAAGGATTTTTTGCAGTCAGGTCCCAGGGCCACGGGCCCCTAGACACATGCTTTGTCCCTTTTCCCTAGGAAAGAAAACTCAAAGGACCAGGTTCCTGATGTCAGTTTGTAGGACTCCCATGGATCAATCAGGGCAGCACAAGTTTGAGGTGGGGACAACTTCGGTCTGTGATCTATCCTTCGATATAAGGATTTTTTGCAGTCAGGGCTCAACCCAGGGCCAGGGGCCCCTGGGCACATCCTTTGTCCCTTTTCCCTGGGAAAGAAAACTCACAGGTCCAGGTTCCTGATGTCAGTTTGTAGGGCTCCCTTGGGTCTATCAGGGCACCACAAGTTTGAGGTGGGGACAACTTTGGTCTGCGGTCCATTCTTCGATATAAGGATTTTTTGATGTCAGGTCCTGGGCCGTGGGCCCCTGGGCACATGCTTTGTCCCTTTTCCCTGGGAAAGAAAATTCACAGGTCCAGGTTCCTGATGTCAGTTTGTAGGGCTCCCTTGCGTCTATCAGGGCAGCACAAGTTTGAGCTGGGGAGAACTTCGGTCTGGGGTCCATCCTTCGATATAAGGAGTTTTTGCAGTCAGGTCCTGGGCCAGGGGCCCCTGGGCACATCCTTTGTCCCTTTTCCCTGGGAAAGAAAACTCACAGGTCCAGGTTCCTGATGTCAGTTTGTAGGGCTCCCTTGGGTCTATCAGGGCAGCACAAGTTTGAGGTGGGGCAACTTTGTTCTGTGATCCATCGTACGATATAAGGATTTTTTGCAGTCATGGCCTGGGCCAGTGCCAGGGGCCCCTGGGCACATGCTTTGTCCCTTTTCCCTGGGAAAGAAAACTCACAGGTCCAGGTTCCTGATCTCACTTTTTAGGGCTTCCTTGGGTCTATCAGGGCAGCACAAGTTTGAGGTGGGGACAACTTTGGTCTGGGGTCCATCCTTCGATATAAGGATTTTTTGCAGTCAGGGCCCAGCCCAGGGCCCCCTGGGCACATCCTTTGGCCATTTTCCCTGGGAAAGAAAACCCACAGGACCAGGTTCCTGATGTCAGTTTGTAGGGCTCCCTTGGGTCTATCAGGGCAGCACAAGTTTGAGCTGGGGAGAACTTTGGTCTGGGGTCCATCCTGCGATATAAGGATTGTATGCAGTCAGGGCCCAGCCCTGGGCCCCCTGGGCACATGCTTTGTCCCTTTTCCCTGGGAAAGAAAACTCACAGGTCCAGGTTCCTGATGTCAGTTTGTAGGGCTCCCTTGGGTCTATCAGGGCAGCACAAGTTTGAGGTGGGGACACCTTTAGTCTGGGGTCCATCCTTTGATATAAGGATTTTTTGCAGTGAGGTCCCTGGCCAGGGGCCCCTGGGCACATGCTTTGTCCCTTTTCCCTGGGAAAGAAAACTCACAGGTCCAGGTTCCTGATGTCACTTTGTAGGGCTCCCTTGGGTCTATCAGGGCAGCACAAGTTTGAGGTGGGGAGAACTTCGGTCTGGGGTCCATCCTTCGATATAAGGATTTTTTGCAGTCAGGTCCCAGCCCAGGGGCCCCTGGGCACATCCTTTGTCCCTTTTCCCTGGGAAAGAAAACTCACCAGTCCAGGTTCCTGATGTCAGTTTGTAGGGCTCCCTTGGGTCTATCAGGGCAGCACAAGTTTGAGGTGGGGACAATTTTGGTCTGGGGTCCATCCTTCGATATAAGGATTTTTTGCAGTCAGGTCCCAGCCCAGGGGCCCCTGGGCACATCCTTTGTCCCTTTTCCCTGGGAAAGAAAACTCACAGGTCCAGGTTCCTGATGTCAGTTTGTAGGGCTCCCTTGGGTCTATCAGGGCATCACAAGTTTGAGGTGGGGACAACTTTGGTCTGGGGTCCATCCTTCGATATAAGGATGTTTTGCAGTCAGGCCCAGGGCCAGGGGCCCCTGGGCACATGCTTTGTCCCTTTTCCCTAGGAAAGAAAACTCACAGGTCCAGGTTCCTGATGTCAGTTTGTAGGGCTCCCTTGGGTCTATCAGGGCAGCACAAGTTTGAGGTGGGGACAACTTCGGTCTGTGATCTATCCTTCGATATAAGGATTTTTTGCAGTCAGGGCTCAACCCAGGGCCAGGGGCCCCTGGGCACATCCTTTGTCCCTTTACCCTGGGAAAGAAAACTCACAGGTCCAGGTTCCTGAAGTCAGTTTGTAGGGCTCCCTTGGGTCTATCAGGGCAGCACAGGTTTGAGGTGGGGCAACTTTGTTTTACGACCAATCCTTCGATATAAGTGTTTTTTGCAGTCAGATCCCGGGCCAGGGGCCCCTGGGCACATCCTTTGTCCCTTTTCCCTGGGAAAGAAATCTCACCAGTCCAGGTTCCTGATGTCAGTTTGTAGGGGTCCCTTGGGTCTATCAGGGCAGCACAAGTTTGCGGTGGGGACAACTTTGGTCTGGGGTCCATCCTTCGATATAAGGATTTTTTTGCAGTCAGGTCCTGGGCCAGGGGCCCCTGGGCACATCCTTTGGCCATTTTCCCTGGGAAAGAAAACTCACAGGTCCAGGTTCCTGATGTCAGTTTGTAGGGCTCCCTTGGGTCTATCAGGGCAGCACAAGTTTGAGGTGGGGAGGACTTTGGTCTGGGGTCCATCCTGCGATATAAGGATTTTTTGCAGTCAGGGCCCAGCCCAGGGCCAGAGGCCCCTGGGCACATCCTTTGTCCTATTTCCCTGGGAAAGAAAACTCACAGGTCCAGGTTCCTGATGTCAGTTTGTAGGGCTCCCTTGGGTCTATCAGGGCAGCACAAGTTTGAGGTGGGGACAACTTTGGTTTGGGGTCCATCCTTCGATATAAGGATTTTTTGCAGTGAGGTCCCTGGCCAGGGGCCCCTGGGCACATGCTTTGTCCCTTTTCCCTGGGAAAGAAAACTCACAGGTCCAGGTTCCTGATGTCAGTTTGTAGGGCTCCCTTGGGTCTATCAGGGCAGCACAAGTTTGAGGTGGGGACAACTTTGGTCTGGGCTCCATCCTTCGATATAAGGATTTTTTGCAGTCAGGTCCTGGGCCAGGGGCCCCTGGGCACATCCTTTGGCCATTTTCCCTGGGAAAGAAAACTCACCAGTCCAGGTTCCTGATGTCAGTTTGTAGGGCTCCCTTGGGTCTATCAGGGCAGCACAAGTTTGAGCTGGGGAGAACTTCGGTCTGGGGTCCATCCTTCGATATAAGGATTTTTTGCAGTCAGGTCCCGGGCCAGGGGCCCTTGGGCACATCCTTTGTCGCTTTTCCCTGGGAAAGAAAACTCACAGGTCCAGGTTCCTGATGTCAGTTTGTAGGGCTCCCTTGGGTCTATCAGGGCAGCACAAGTTTGAGGTGGGGCAACTTTGGTCTGTGATCCATCGTACGATATAAGGATTTTTTGCAGTCATGGCCTGGGGCAGTGCCAGGGGCCCCTGGGCACATGCTTTGTCCCTTTTCCCTGGGAAAGAAAACTCACAGGTCCAGGTTCCTGATGTCAGTTTGTAGGGCTCCCTTGGGTCTATCAGGGCAGCACAAGTTTGAGGTGGGGACAACTTTGGTCTGGGCTCCATCCTTCGATATAAGGATTTTTTGCAGTCAGGTCCTGGGCCAGGGGCCCCTGGGCACATCCTTTGGCCATTTTCCCTG
Organism: Lonchura striata; assembly: GCF_050655825.1. Lineage (NCBI taxonomy): Eukaryota > Metazoa > Chordata > Aves > Passeriformes > Estrildidae > Lonchura > Lonchura striata. Next base: position 13,797,355 of record NC_140707.1, on the reverse strand, counting down.
GGAAAGAAAACTCACCAGTCCAGGTTCCTGATGTCAGTTTGTAGGGCTCCCTTGGGTCTATCAGGGCAGCACAAGTTTGAGCTGGGGAGAACTTCGGTCTGGGGTCCATCCTTCGATATAAGGATTTTTTGCAGTCAGGTCCCGGGCCAGGGGCCCTTGGGCACATCCTTTGTCGCTTTTCCCTGGGAAAGAAAACTCACAGGTCCAGGTTCCTGATGTCAGTTTGTAGGGCTCCCTTGGGTCTATCAGGGCAGCACAAGTTTGAGGTGGGGCAACTTTGGTCTGTGATCCATCGTACGATATAAGGATTTTTTGCAGTCATGGCCTGGGGCAGTGCCAGGGGCCCCTGGGCACATCCTTTGTCCCTTTTCCCTGGGAAAGAAAACTCACAGGTCCAGGTTCCTGATGTCAGTTTGTAGGGCTCCCTTGGGTCTATCAGGGCAGCACAAGTTTGAGGTGGGGACAACTTTGGTCTGGGGTCCATCCTTCGATATAAGGATATTTTGCAGTCAGGGCCCAGCCCAGGGCCCTCTGGGCACATCCTTTGGCCCTTTTCCCTGGGAAAGAAAACCCACAGGTCCAGGTTCCTGATGTCACTTTGTAGGGCTCCCTTGGGTCTATCAGGGCAGCACAAGTTTGAGCTGGGGAGAACTTCGGTCTGGGGTCCATCCTTCGATATAAGGATTTTTTGCAGTCAGGTCCCGGGCCAGGGGCCCTTGGGCACATCCTTTGTCGCTTTTCCCTGGGAAAGAAAACTCACAGGTCCAGGTTCCTGATGTCAGTTTGTAGGGCTCCCTTGGGTCTATCAGGGCAGCACAAGTTTGAGGTGGGGACAACTTTGGTCTGGGGTCCATCCTTCGATATAAGGATATTTTGCAGTCAGGGCCCAGCCCAGGGCCCTCTGGGCACATCCTTTGGCCCTTTTCCCTGGGAAAGAAAACCCACAGGTCCAGGTTCCTGATGTCACTTTGTAGGGCTCCCTTGGGTCTATCAGGGCAGCACAAGTTTGAGCTGGGGAGAACTTTGGTCTGGGGTCCATCCTTCGATATAATGATTTTTTGCAGTCAGGTCCCAGCCCAGGGCCAGGGGCCCCTTGGCACATCCTTTGTCCTTTTCCCTGGGAAAGAAAACTCACAGGTCCAGGTTCCTGATGTCAGTTTGTAGGGCTCCCTTGGGTCTATCAGGGCAGCACAAGTTTGAGGTGGGGACAACTTTGGTTTGGGCTCCATCCTTCGATATAAGGATTTTTTGCAGTCAGGTCCCAGCCCAGGGGCCCCTGGGCACATCCTTAGTCCCTTTTCCCTGGGAAAGAAAACTCACAGGTCCAGGTTCCTGATGTCAGTTTGTAGGGCTCCCTTGGGTCTATCAGGGCAGCACAAGTTTGAGATGGGGACAATTTTGGTCTGGGGTCCAATCTTCAATATAAGGATTTTTTACAGTCAGGTCCCAGCCCTGGAGCCCCTGGGCACACGCTTTGTCCCTTTTCCCTGGGAAAGAAAACTCACAGGTCCAGGTTCCTGATGTCAGTTTGTAGGGCTCCCTTGGGTCTATCAGGGCATCACAAGTTTGAGGTGGGGACAACTTTGGTCTGGGGTCCATCCTTCGATATAAGGATTTTTTGCAGTCAGGTCCCAGGGCCACGGGCCCCTAGACACATGCTTTGTCCCTTTTCCCTAGGAAAGAAAACTCAAAGGACCAGGTTCCTGATGTCAGTTTGTAGGACTCCCATGGATCAATCAGGGCAGCACAAGTTTGAGGTGGGGACAACTTCGGTCTGTGATCTATCCTTCGATATAAGGATTTTTTGCAGTCAGGGCTCAACCCAGGGCCAGGGGCCCCTGGGCACATCCTTTGTCCCTTTTCCCTGGGAAAGAAAACTCACAGGTCCAGGTTCCTGATGTCAGTTTGTAGGGCTCCCTTGGGTCTATCAGGGCACCACAAGTTTGAGGTGGGGACAACTTTGGTCTGCGGTCCATTCTTCGATATAAGGATTTTTTGATGTCAGGTCCTGGGCCGTGGGCCCCTGGGCACATGCTTTGTCCCTTTTCCCTGGGAAAGAAAATTCACAGGTCCAGGTTCCTGATGTCAGTTTGTAGGGCTCCCTTGCGTCTATCAGGGCAGCACAAGTTTGAGCTGGGGAGAACTTCGGTCTGGGGTCCATCCTTCGATATAAGGAGTTTTTGCAGTCAGGTCCTGGGCCAGGGGCCCCTGGGCACATCCTTTGTCCCTTTTCCCTGGGAAAGAAAACTCACAGGTCCAGGTTCCTGATGTCAGTTTGTAGGGCTCCCTTGGGTCTATCAGGGCAGCACAAGTTTGAGGTGGGGCAACTTTGTTCTGTGATCCATCGTACGATATAAGGATTTTTTGCAGTCATGGCCTGGGCCAGTGCCAGGGGCCCCTGGGCACATCCTTTGTCCCTTTTCCCTGGGAAAGAAAACTCACAGGTCCAGGTTCCTGATCTCACTTTTTAGGGCTTCCTTGGGTCTATCAGGGCAGCACAAGTTTGAGGTGGGGACAACTTTGGTCTGGGGTCCATCCTTCGATATAAGGATTTTTTGCAGTCAGGGCCCAGCCCAGGGCCCCCTGGGCACATCCTTTGGCCATTTTCCCTGGGAAAGAAAACCCACAGGACCAGGTTCCTGATGTCAGTTTGTAGGGCTCCCTTGGGTCTATCAGGGCAGCACAAGTTTGAGCTGGGGAGAACTTTGGTCTGGGGTCCATCCTGCGATATAAGGATTGTATGCAGTCAGGGCCCAGCCCTGGGCCCCCTGGGCACATGCTTTGTCCCTTTTCCCTGGGAAAGAAAACTCACAGGTCCAGGTTCCTGATGTCAGTTTGTAGGGCTCCCTTGGGTCTATCAGGGCAGCACAAGTTTGAGGTGGGGACACCTTTAGTCTGGGGTCCATCCTTTGATATAAGGATTTTTTGCAGTGAGGTCCCTGGCCAGGGGCCCCTGGGCACATGCTTTGTCCCTTTTCCCTGGGAAAGAAAACTCACAGGTCCAGGTTCCTGATGTCACTTTGTAGGGCTCCCTTGGGTCTATCAGGGCAGCACAAGTTTGAGGTGGGGAGAACTTCGGTCTGGGGTCCATCCTTCGATATAAGGATTTTTTGCAGTCAGGTCCCAGCCCAGGGGCCCCTGGGCACATCCTTTGTCCCTTTTCCCTGGGAAAGAAAACTCACAGGTCCAGGTTCCTGATGTCAGTTTGTAGGGCTCCCTTGGGTCTATCAGGGCATCACAAGTTTGAGGTGGGGACAACTTTGGTCTGGGGTCCATCCTTCGATATAAGGATGTTTTGCAGTCAGGCCCAGGGCCAGGGGCCCCTGGGCACATGCTTTGTCCCTTTTCCCTAGGAAAGAAAACTCACAGGACCAGGTTCCTGATGTCAGTTTGTAGGGCTCCCTTGGGTCTATCAGGGCAGCACAAGTTTGAGGTGGGGACAACTTCGGTCTGTGATCTATCCTTCGATATAAGGATTTTTTGCAGTCAGGGCTCAACCCAGGGCCAGGGGCCCCTGGGCACATCCTTTGTCCCTTTACCCTGGGAAAGAAAACTCACAGGTCCAGGTTCCTGATGTCAGTTTGTAGGGCTCCCTTGGGTCTATCAGGGCAGCACAAGTTTGAGCTGGGGAGAACTTTGGTCTGGGGTCCATCCTGCGATATAAGGATTTTTTGCAGTCAGGTCCCAGGGCCAGGGGCCCCTAGACACATGCTTTGTCCCTTTTCCCTAGGAAAGAAAACTCAAAGGACCAGGTTCCTGATGTCAGTTTGTAGGACTCCCATGGATCAATCAGGGCAGCACAAGTTTGAGGTGGGGACAACTTCGGTCTGTGATCTATCCTTCGATATAAGGATTTTTTGCAGTCAGGGCTCAACCCAGGGCCAGGGGCCCCTGGGCACATCCTTTGTCCCTTTTCCCTGGGAAAGAAAACTCACAGGTCCAGGTTCCTGATGTCAGTTTGTAGGGCTCCCTTGGGTCTATCAGGGCAGCACAAGTTTGAGGTGGGGACAACTTTGGTTTGGGGTCCATCCTTCGATATAAGGATTTTTTGCTGTCAGGTCCTGGGCCAGGGGCCCCTGGGCACATCCTTTGTCCTTTGTCCCTGGGAAAGAAAACTCACAGGTCCAGGTTCCTGATGTCAGTTTGTAGGGCTCCCTTGGGTCTATCAGGGCAGCACAAGTTTGAGATGGGGACAATTTTGGTCTGGGGTCCAATCTTCGATATAAGGATTTTTTACAGTCAGGTCCAAACCCTGGAGCCCCTGGGCACATCCTTTGTCCCTTTTCCCTGGGAAAGAAAGTTCACCAGTCCAGGTTCCTGAAGTCAGTTTGTAGGGCTCCCTTGGGTCTATCAGGGCAGCACAAGTTTGAGGTGGGGCAACTCTGTTTTACGACCAATCCTTCGATATAAGTGTTTTTTGCAGTCAGATCCCGGGCCAGGGGCCCCTGGGCACATCCTTTGTCCCTTTTCCCTGGGAAAGAAATCTCACCAGTCCAGGTTCCTGATGTCAGTTTGTAGGGGTCCCTTGGGTCTATCAGGGCAGCACAAGTTTGCGGTGGGGACAACTTTGGTCTGGGGTCCATCCTTCGATATAAGGATTTTTTTGCAGTCAGGTCCTGGGCCAGGGGCCCCTGGGCACATCCTTTGGCCATTTTCCCTGGGAAAGAAAACTCACAGGTCCAGGTTCCTGATGTCAGTTTGTAGGGCTCCCTTGGGTCTATCAGGGCAGCACAAGTTTGAGGTGGGGAGGACTTTGGTCTGGGGTCCATCCTGCGATATAAGGATTGTATGCAGTCAGGGCCCAGCCCAGGGCCAGAGGCCCCTGGGCACATCCTTTGTCCTATTTCCCTGGGAAAGAAAACTCACAGGTCCAGGTTCCTGATGTCAGTTTGTAGGGCTCCCTTGGATCTATCAGGGCAGCACAAGTTTGAGGTGGGACAATTTTGGTCTGGGGTCCAATCTTCGATATAAGGATTTTTTGCAGTCAGGTCCCAGCCCAGGGGCCCCTGGGCACATCCTTTGTCCCTTTTCCCTGGGAAAGAAAACTCACAGGTCCAGGTTCCTGATGTCAGTTTGTAGAGCTCCCTTGGGTGTATTAGGGCATCACCAGTTTTAGGAGGGGACAACTTTGGTCTGGGGTCCATCCTTCGATATAAGGATTTTTTGCAGTCAGGTTCCAGCCGAGGGCCAAGGGGCCCCTGGGCACATCCTTTGTCCATTTTCCCTGGGAAAGAAAACTCACAGGTCCAGGTTCCTGATGTCAGTTTGTAGGGCTCATTTGGGTCTTTCATGGCAGCACAAGTTTGTGGTGGGCGCAAGGTGTCTCCTTGAGGACAGCGTTAAAACCACCGGGGCATCAGCAGGGCTTGGGGCAGGACTGGCCAACCCCGGAGCACCTCACGAAGCCCTCTGTGTGTCTGTTGCTGTCGAGTAGCACCTGGCTGGTTCTGAAAGTCCCAGTTCTGAGAGAAAATTTCGTTTAACTTGTACACGTTGGCTGGGTGTGTCCCCCCAGTACAGCTCGGTTCTTCTCTGAGGCGGTGCCTGGCAGGGTCTCTCTCTGTTAAGGGCCGGGTGTGTTTTTGGGAGAACACGGTGAAGGTGGATTATTTGCTTCAGCAAGAGCTGATGATGTCTGATGGGTTTTTTAGGTACCTCAGCGGCCAGGAGCACATGTCTAGGTCACTTGGAACACTTTTTGATCTCGTTCAGTTCTTTTCTGCGTGAGGCTCTGCGGGCTGCTGGCCAGGCCCAAAGTAAGGAAGGTTGCCCCAGTGTCCGTGCTCATGTCAATAGTTTAATTTATTTGGCTTTTCGAGGAGCAGACATCGTGGAGGACCTTGGTGCTGTTTTCACTGGCCTCCTGCACTCTCTGAGAGAACCGCGTGCTCCCTGCTTGATGTTCCAGCTCTGTGACAAAGCTGCTAAGTATCCTCAGCTCTACCAGTTTAACCGATACTATAGGCTCTGGATGCCCAAGCAGTCCCAGGAACCTGTGGTATGGAATCCCTGAAGTCACTGAATTCTTGAGCCAGTATTCCTATAAAATCCTCGCAGTCGACAGAGGTAACATTTCCATCAGAAACAGCGTTTTTATTGAGGAGGTAATTCTGCATCTCTTGTTGATCATGCTGGGGACACACGTTTGCTCCAGGGCTTTTCTCTGATGACACAAGAGGTCTCTGTGGTGTTTGGGAGGCGATGCCAGGGCTCAGGGCTCATACAGAGACTCCTCAGCAGGCACAGGTGTGGTGTGTGCTGTGGCCTCTGTTTACAGCGCCCAGAGTTCCCCCGGGTGGGTGGGGGATCACAGGCCCCTGGGCTGGGTTTGGTGAGTTTTTCTCAGCTCAGCAGTGTGAACACTCCAGATGCCCCTGGGGACACTGCTGGACAGCATCCATCCACTCTCTCCATCCACTCATTTGTACCCAGGAATGTAGGAAACTCTGACTGGGGACAGGCAGTAGTTTTGAAAATCATGCCCTAGCCTTTTTCTCTAGGGACGAACCAAGCAAGTGCCCTGAAACCAGCGGAGCAGCTGCAGGGGCTGAAGGGAACAGAAAGGGCTCCCCGGCACCTTTTGCCTCTGTTCTCTGCCATTCCCCAAAAGGCTTGCAGTCCCGGAAGAGGCATTTGTCATGCAGCCTGCCAAAATAAAGACCTGTAAAATCCTAGCTCTGCCTTTTGTTTAACGTGTTCTTACTTCCTTTTTATGTCATCACAGAAAGCAAGGAAAGAAGAAATGTGACTGGTTCCCACTATTGCTCCGTGCAGGCATTTTTAAAGGCTGCTGTACTTCTGTCCTCTTTTTCCACTCCAAGCTTGACTTTTCACCTCCTTTTTCAAGGTCTGCTGCTTTGGGTGTCCCAAGCAGGGCTGGGTTCCTCGGCAGGGGTCTTAGGAGTTGGTGCAGATTCTGCTTTTTCCGAAGGTATATCAAAGCGTGCGAGCAAAAGGACTGTTTTGTCCAGGGGAAAGCTTTCTCTCAATGACCATCAATGCATGTATGCGTTTTAATCGTGTAACCAGGTGGATTAAGAAAAGCCAACACCTGTAGCAGATTTCTGTTGGATCTGTGTCTGTGAGAAGTGGGCTGTGTGCTGGAGAGGGAGATACACTGTTGGAGAGTGGAAACAGCAGCAGGTGTGAGCTGTGAGGATGAGGAGGGCTCAGAGCAGCCCCAGGTGTGAGCTGCTAGCATGATGAGGGCTCAGAGCAGCCACAGGTGTGAGCTATTAGGATGATGAGGGCTCAGAGCAGCCCCAGGTGTGAGTTGTTAGGATGATGAGGAGGGGCGGGGTCCTGCCGGGGGAGGTTATTTAAGGGCGAGGGTTTACCTTTGCTGGCTTTTGCACGGAGCTGCTAGAGAAGAGGAGTTTATGGGGGGGCTCCCGGGGCTGTCTCCTGGAAGGATGGTGAGCGCCTCGGACAGGGTCCGGGGAATCACCTGGATACACACTTGGATACGTGGAGCATTGCTCAAAGCGTAGCGGGGACTTTTCCCCTTTCCCTTTGAAATTTCGTCATCCTGAGGTTGAATTGGAGGGGGCAGTCCTGTGGTCCCGCCTTTTAAGAGGTTTGGACTGAGGTAAAAAGCTCCCTTTTGCCATCATTTGAGGAAAGCCGCTTCTTTTCTGCTCTTCTAGGGGACGCAGTTGAAGGGGAGCCCACGTTTCTGTGCCCTCGTTGGGGTGAGGTGAGCGCCGGAGCGTGGCGTCAGTGTCGGGGCTTCAGAGGAAGGGAGCTGCAGCCGTGGCAGCGCTGGCAGGGCAGGGATCGGGCTGTGCCGCTGCATTCGGGGCGCTTCTTCTGCCCCCGGCCCGGCAGCGAAGGGTCCGGCGCGGAGCCCTGCCGGCAGTGCCGGGGCTGGCCGGGGCGGAAGGGGAGCTGGGCGCGGCTGGGCTGCCGCGGGCCCGCCGGAGCCGCACCGGTGCGAGCCGTGCGGAGCCGAGCGGAGCTTTGGCCGGGCCGGCGGGCGGGGTAGGCGGCGCGGGCGGGGCCGGTGCCGGCCGGTGCCGCCGCTCCGGGCGCGGGGCTCGGGCGCCGCCGGGGCCCCCCGGGCGCGGTGCCGGCCCCGCCGGGCCGGGGGCAGCGGGCGGGGGTCTCCCGGCGCGGCGCCACCTCTGCCTGCCGGAGGAGCCGCTTTCCTGCTGGAGCCGCGCTGCGCCCGGGGCCGGGAGCGCGGCTTCGCATTTTCCAGCCTTCCTCGCTGCGGTGTTTTTTTAGGGTCTTATCAATGTGTTTTAATGATTTTGGGGCTATTTTTAGAGATCTTTTAGGAATATTTAGGGATTTTTTTAAAACTTCTTTGGCGGTTTTTAGGGGTTTTTTAGGGGTGTTTTAGGGGTGCTTTAAAGTAGGGTATTTTTATTGTATTTTAAGGGCATTCTGAGGCTATTTGTATGTTTTTTGTGGGGGTTTTAAGTCATTTTGAAGTTGAGGGTTTTTTTAGGGCATTTTAATGTTTTTTTAGGGTCTTTTCATGGCATAGAGGCTGAGGGGCAGCTTGAGGGGCACTGTGGGGGCTTCAGGGTGACAGAGGCTGGGAGGTGAGGGAGGAACAGGGGAGGGGACAGTGGGTGGCACAGAGAGATGCTGAGGGGGGCAGGGGCAGCTGGAGGGTGACAGAGAAGCTGGGGGCTGAGGGGCAGAGGAGAGGGATTAAGGGTGGCACACAGGAGCTGAGGGGCAGCTGAGAGGGGGCTTGAGGGGCAAAGGGGGGCTCGAGGGTGACAGCCAGAGCCTGAGGGCTGGGGGGCAGAGGGAGGGGTCAGGGGTGAAGGGAGAGGGTCTGAGGGCTGGACAGTCCAGTGGGGATCAGGGCTACAGGGTACAGCTTCGGAGGCAAGTTAGGGTACAGGTGCAGCACCCCTCACCCCAATGCTAACCTCACCCTAAGCAGCCTTTTCCCTTTTCACCCCCGACAACAGCAGCACAGCACAGCAAGCCTGACAGCGAGACCACACCGGAAGCCTCCCGCTGGGGCAGGGCAATGACCCTCGCACCAGGACAATGCCAGAACCCTCAGAGGACAACAGGACCCGCTGCAAAAAGGTAGGGATGACATCTGTGGGCTAGAGAGCAAGAGGAAGGGGCTTGGAGGCTGAGCAGGCTTCCTTGAGTGGTTTTTTTTTTTTTTTTGCAGGGCTATTAGGAATATTTAGGGGCTTTTTGAAGGCAGTCTCTGGTGACTTTTAGAGAATTGTTATACATTCCTAATGGCTATTTTAGAATTACTTGGTACATTTTTAGGGTCAGGATGAGGGTGAGACAGGATGCCCACTGAAAATGTGGAGTATTAGTGGAATGCTTTGGGAAGGTGCCAGTGGGTGAGGTGCCATGATGCTGTTCTGAAGGTTGTGATTTCTGAGCAAAGCAAAGTGGTTGTGGTTAGGGTTATACGGTTGCAGATTTCTCGAGGACAAATCCAGCACAGAAAAAAACAAGCCCCAAGATTTGTACTCTCAGATTGCAACACGTATTCAGCATGAAAAAAAATCCCTGAGTACTTGGGGGTGGGAGATGCAAGATGAGACAAATCCTGTGCCATTTTGACATTGAGAAGGAAAAAGGAAACATGGGACCTGACAAACCAGGGGAATTGCAGGGCCCTGGGAAAGAATGAGGGATATCTAAATGGTGAAAGCAAATTCAGAAGCCCAGGTTCCTAAAGTCAGTTTGTAGGGGTCCCTTGGGTCTATCAGGGCAGCACAAGTTTGAGGTGGGGCAACTTTGGTCTGTGATCCATCGTATGATATAAGGATTTTTTGCAGTCATGGCCTGGGCCAATGCCAGGGGCCCCTGGGCACATCCTTTGTCCCTTTTCCCTGGGAAAGAAAACTCACAGGTCCAGGTTCCTGATGTCAGTTTGTAGGGCTCCCTTGGGTCTATCAGGGCAGCACAAGTTTGAGGTGGGGACAACTTTGGTCTACGATCAATCCTTCAATATAAGGATTATTTGCAGTCAGGTCCTGGGCCAGGGGCCCCTGGGCACATGCTTTGTCCCTTTTCCCTTGGAAAGAAAACTCACAGGACCAGGTTCCTGATATCAGTTTGTAGGGCTCCCTTGGGTCTATCAGGGCAGCACAAGTTTGAGGTGGGGACAACTTTGGTCTGGGGTCCATCCTTCGATATAAGGATTTTTTGCAGTCAGGGCCCAGCCCAGGGCCCCCTGGGCACATCCTTTGGCCATTTTCCCTGGGAAAGAAAACCCAAAGGACCAGGTTCCTGATGTCAGTTTGTAGGGCTCCCTTGGGTCTATCAGGGCAGCACAAGTTTGAGCTGGGGAGAACTTTGGTCTGGGGTCCATCCTGCGATATAAGGATTGTATGCAGTCAGGGCCCAGCCCAGGGCCAGGGGCCCCTGGGCACATCCTTTGTCCCTTTTCCCTGGGAAAGAAAACTCACAGGTCCAGGTTCCTGATGTCAGTTTGTAGGGCTCCCTTGGGTCTATCAGGGCAGCACAAGTTTGAGGTGGGGACACCTTTGGTCTGGGGTCCATCCTTTGATATAAGAATTTTTTGCAGTGAGGTCCCTGGCCAGGGGCCCCTGGGCACATGCTTTGTCCCTTTTCCCTGGGAAAGAAAACTCGCAGGTCCAGGTTCCTGATGTCAGTTTGTAGGGCTCCCTTGGGTCTATCAGGGCAGCACAAGTTTGAGGTGGGGACAACTTTGGTCTGGGCTCCATCCTTTAATATAAGGATTTTTTGCAGTCAGGTCTCAGCCCAGGGGCCCCTGGGCACATCCTTTGTCCTTTGTCCCTTTTCCCTGGGAAAGAAAACTCACAGGTCCAGGTTCCTGATGTCAGTTTGTAGGGCTCCCTTGGGTCTATCAGGGCAGCACAAGTTTGAGATGGGGACAATTTTGGTCTGGGGTCCAATCTTCGATATAAGGATTTTTTACAGTCAGGTCCAAACCCTGGAGCCCCTGGGCACATGCTTTGTCCCTTTTCCCTGGGAAAGAAAATTCACCGGTCCAGGTTCCTGAAGTCAGTTTGTAGGGCTCCCTTGGGTCTATCAGGGCAGCACAAGTTTGAGGTGGGGACAACTTCGGTCTGTGATCTATCCTTCGATATAAGGATTTTTTGCAGTCTGGGCTCAACCCAGGGCCAGGGGCCCCTGGGCACATCCTTTGTCCCTTTTCCCTGGGAAAGAAAACTCACAGGTCCAGGTTCCTGATGTCAGTTTGTAGGGCTCCCTTGGGTCTATCAGGGCAGCACAAGTTTGAGGTGGGGACAACTTTGGTTTGGGGTCCATCCTTCGATATAAGGATTTTTTGCAGTCAGGTCCTGGGCCAGGGGCCCCTGGGCACATCCTTTGTCCTTTGTCCCTTTTCCCTGGGAAAGAAAACTCACAGGTCCAGGTTCCTGATGTCAGTTTGTAGGGCTCCCTTGGGTCTATCAGGGCAGCACAAGTTTGAGATGGGGACAATTTTGGTCTGGGGTCCAATCTTCGATATAAGGATTTTTTACAGTCAGGTCCAAACCCTGGAGCCCCTGGGCACATACTTTGTCCCTTTTCCCTGGGAAAGAAAGTTCACCAGTCCAGGTTCCTGAAGTCAGTTTGTAGGGCTCCCTTGGGTCTATCAGGGCAGCACAAGTTTGAGGTGGGGCAACTCTGTTTTACGACCAATCCTTCGATATAAGTGGTTTTTGCAGTCAGATCCCGGGCCAGAGGCCCCTGGGCACATCCTTTGTCCCTTCACCCTGGGAAAGAAATCTCACCAGTCCAGGTTCCTGATGTCAGTTTGTAGGGGTCCCTTGGGTCTATCAGGGCAGCACAAGTTTGCGGTGGGGACAACTTACTTCTGGGGTCCATCCTTCGATATAAGGATTTTTTTGCAGTCAGGTCCTGGGCCAGGGCCCCCTGGGCACATCCTTTGGCCATTTTCCCTGGGAAAGAAAACTCACAGGTCCAGGTTCCTGATGTCAGTTTGTAGGGCTCCCTTGGGTCTATCAGGGCAGCACAAGTTTGAGGTGGGGACAACTTTGGTCTACGATCAATCCTTCGATATAAGGATTATTTGCCGTCAGGTCCTGGGCCAGGGGCCCCTGGGCACATGCTTTGTCCCTTTTCCCTTGGAAAGAAAACTCACAGGTCCAGGTTCCTGATGTCAGTTTGTAGGGCTCCCTTGGGTCTATCAGGGCAGCACAAGTTTGAGGTGGGGACAACTTTGGTCTGGGCTCCATCCTTCGATATAAGGATTTTTTGCAGTCAGGGCCCAGCCCAGGGCCCCCTGGGCACACCCTTTGTCCCTTTTCCCTGGGAAAGAAAACCCAAAGGACCAGGTTCCTGATGTCAGTTTGTAGGGCTCCCTTGGGTCTATCAGGGCAGCACAATTTTGAGGTGGGGAGGACTTTGGTCTGGGGTCCATCCTGCGATATAAGGATTGTATGCAGTCAGGTCCCAGCCCAGGGGCCCCTGGGCACATCCTTAGTCCCTTTTCCCTGGGAAAGAAAATTCACCAGTCCAGGTTCCTGAAGTCAGTTTGTAGGGCTCCCTTGGGTCTATCAGGGCAGCACAGGTTTGAGGTGGGGCAACTTTGTTTTACGACCAATCCTTCGATATAAGTGTTTTTTGCAGTCAGATCCCGGGCCAGGGGCCCCTGGGCACATCCTTTGTCCCTTTTCCCTGGGAAAGAAATCTCACCAGTCCAGGTTCCTGATGTCAGTTTGTAGGGGTCCCTTGGGTCTATCAGGGCAGCACAAGTTTGCGGTGGGGACAACTTTGGTCTGGGGTCCATCCTTCGATATAAGGATTTTTTTGCAGTCAGGTCCTGGGCCAGGGGCCCCTGGGCACATCCTTTGGCCATTTTCCCTGGGAAAGAAAACTCACAGGTCCAGGTTCCTGATGTCAGTTTGTAGGGCTCCCTTGGGTCTATCAGGGCAGCACAAGTTTGAGGTGGGGAGGACTTTGGTCTGGGGTCCATCCTGCGATATAAGGATTTTTTGCAGTCAGGGCCCAGCCCAGGGCCAGAGGCCCCTGGGCACATCCTTTGTCCTATTTCCCTGGGAAAGAAAACTCACAGGTCCAGGTTCCTGATGTCAGTTTGTAGGGCTCCCTTGGGTCTATCAGGGCAGCACAAGTTTGAGGTGGGGACAACTTTGGTTTGGGGTCCATCCTTCGATATAAGGATTTTTTGCAGTGAGGTCCCTGGCCAGGGGCCCCTGGGCACATGCTTTGTCCCTTTTCCCTGGGAAAGAAAACTCACAGGTCCAGGTTCCTGATGTCAGTTTGTAGGGCTCCCTTGGGTCTATCAGGGCAGCACAAGTTTGAGGTGGGGACAACTTTGGTCTGGGCTCCATCCTTCGATATAAGGATTTTTTGCAGTCAGGTCCTGGGCCAGGGGCCCCTGGGCACATCCTTTGTCCATTTTCCCTGGGAAAGAAAACTCACCAGTCCAGGTTCCTGATGTCAGTTTGTAGGGCTCCCTTGGGTCTATCAGGGCAGCACAAGTTTGAGCTGGGGAGAACTTCGGTCTGGGGTCCATCCTTCGATATAAGGATTTTTTGCAGTCAGGTCCCGGGCCAGGGGCCCTTGGGCACATCCTTTGTCGCTTTTCCCTGGGAAAGAAAACTCACAGGTCCAGGTTCCTGATGTCAGTTTGTAGGGCTCCCTTGGGTCTATCAGGGCAGCACAAGTTTGAGGTGGGGCAACTTTGGTCTGTGATCCATCGTACGATATAAGGATTTTTTGCAGTCATGGCCTGGGGCAGTGCCAGGGGCCCCTGGGCACATCCTTTGTCCCTTTTCCCTGGGAAAGAAAACTCACAGGTCCAGGTTCCTGATGTCAGTTTGTAGGGCTCCCTTGGGTCTATCAGGGCAGCACAAGTTTGAGGTGGGGACAACTTTGGTCTGGGGTCCATCCTTCGATATAAGGATATTTTGCAGTCAGGGCCCAGCCCAGGGCCCTCTGGGCACATCCTTTGGCCATTTTCCCTGGGAAAGAAAACCCACAGGTCCAGGTTCCTGATGTCACTTTGTAGGGCTCCCTTGGGTCTATCAGGGCAGCACAAGTTTGAGCTGGGGAGAACTTTGGTCTGGGGTCCATCCTTCGATATAAGGATTTTTTGCAGTCAGGTCCCAGCCCAGGGCCAGGGGCCCCTTGGCACATCCTTTGTCCTTTTCCCTGGGAAAGAAAACTCACAGGTCCAGCTTCCTGATGTCAGTTTGTAGGGCTCCCTTGGGTCTATCAGGGCAGCACAAGTTTGAGGTGGGGACAACTTTGGTTTGGGCTCCATCCTTCGATATAAGGATTTTTTGCAGTCAGGTCCCAGCCCAGGGGCCCCTGGGCACATCCTTAGTCCCTTTTCCCTGGGAAAGAAAACTCACAGGTCCAGGTTCCTGATGTCAGTTTGTAGGGCTCCCTTGGGTCTATCAGGGCAGCACAAGTTTGAGGTGGGGACAACTTCGGTCTGTGATCTATCCTTCGATATAAGGATTTTTTGCAGTCAGGGCCCAGCCCAGGGCCCCCTGGGCACACCCTTTGTCCCTTTTCCCTGGGAAAGAAAACCCAAAGGACCAGGTTCCTGATGTCAGTTTGTAGGGCTCCCTTGGGTCTATCAGGGCAGCACAATTTTGAGGTGGGGAGGACTTTGGTCTGGGGTCCATCCTGCGATATAAGGATTGTATGCAGTCAGGTCCCAGCCCAGGGGCCCCTGGGCACATCCTTAGTCCCTTTTCCCTGGGAAAGAAAATTCACCAGTCCAGGTTCCTGAAGTCAGTTTGTAGGGCTCCCTTGGGTCTATCAGGGCAGCACAGGTTTGAGGTGGGGCAACTTTGTTTTACGACCAATCCTTCGATATAAGTGTTTTTTGCAGTCAGATCCCGGGCCAGGGGCCCCTGGGCACATCCTTTGTCCCTTTTCCCTGGGAAAGAAATCTCACCAGTCCAGGTTCCTGATGTCAGTTTGTAGGGGTCCCTTGGGTCTATCAGGGCAGCACAAGTTTGCGGTGGGGACAACTTTGGTCTGGGGTCCATCCTTCGATATAAGGATTTTTTTGCAGTCAGGTCCTGGGCCAGGGGCCCCTGGGCACATCCTTTGGCCATTTTCCCTGGGAAAGAAAACTCACAGGTCCAGGTTCCTGATGTCAGTTTGTAGGGCTCCCTTGGGTCTATCAGGGCAGCACAAGTTTGAGGTGGGGAGGACTTTGGTCTGGGGTCCATCCTGCGATATAAGGATTTTTTGCAGTCAGGGCCCAGCCCAGGGCCAGAGGCCCCTGGGCACATCCTTTGTCCTATTTCCCTGGGAAAGAAAACTCACAGGTCCAGGTTCCTGATGTCAGTTTGTAGGGCTCCCTTGGGTCTATCAGGGCAGCACAAGTTTGAGGTGGGGACAACTTTGGTTTGGGGTCCATCCTTCGATATAAGGATTTTTTGCAGTGAGGTCCCTGGCCAGGGGCCCCTGGGCACATGCTTTGTCCCTTTTCCCTGGGAAAGAAAACTCACAGGTCCAGGTTCCTGATGTCAGTTTGTAGGGCTCCCTTGGGTCTATCAGGGCAGCACAAGTTTGAGGTGGGGACAACTTTGGTCTGGGCTCCATCCTTCGATATAAGGATTTTTTGCAGTCAGGTCCTGGGCCAGGGGCCCCTGGGCACATCCTTTGGCCATTTTCCCTGGGAAAGAAAACTCACCAGTCCAGGTTCCTGATGTCAGTTTGTAGGGCTCCCTTGGGTCTATCAGGGCAGCACAAGTTTGAGCTGGGGAGAACTTCGGTCTGGGGTCCATCCTTCGATATAAGGATTTTTTGCAGTCAGGTCCCGGGCCAGGGGCCCTTGGGCACATCCTTTGTCGCTTTTCCCTGGGAAAGAAAACTCACAGGTCCAGGTTCCTGATGTCAGTTTGTAGGGCTCCCTTGGGTCTATCAGGGCAGCACAAGTTTGAGGTGGGGCAACTTTGGTCTGTGATCCATCGTACGATATAAGGATTTTTTGCAGTCATGGCCTGGGGCAGTGCCAGGGGCCCCTGGGCACATGCTTTGTCCCTTTTCCCTGGGAAAGAAAACTCACAGGTCCAGGTTCCTGATGTCAGTTTGTAGGGCTCCCTTGGGTCTATCAGGGCAGCACAAGTTTGAGGTGGGGACAACTTTGGTCTGGGGTCCATCCTTCGATATAAGGATATTTTGCAGTCAGGGCCCAGCCCAGGGCCCTCTGGGCACATCCTTTGGCCATTTTCCCTGGGAAAGAAAACCCACAGGTCCAGGTTCCTGATGTCACTTTGTAGGGCTCCCTTGGGTCTATCAGGGCAGCACAAGTTTGAGCTGGGGAGAACTTTGGTCTGGGGTCCATCCTTCGATATAAGGATTTTTTGCAGTCAGGGCCCAGCCCAGGGCCAGGGGCCCCTTGGCACATCCTTTGTCCTTTTCCCTGGGAAAGAAAACTCACAGGTCCAGGTTCCTGATGTCAGTTTGTAGGGCTCCCTTGGGTCTATCAGGGCAGCACAAGTTTGAGGTGGGGACAACTTTGGTTTGGGCTCCATCCTTCGATATAAGGATTTTTTGCAGTCAGGTCCCAGCCCAGGGGCCCCTGGGCACATCCTTAGTCCCTTTTCCCTGGGAAAGAAAACTCACAGGTCCAGGTTCCTGATGTCAGTTTGTAGGGCTCCCTTGGGTCTATCAGGGCAGCACAAGTTTGAGATGGGGACAATTTTGGTCTGGGGTCCAATCTTCAATATAAGGATTTTTTACAGTCAGGTCCCAGCCCTGGAGCCCCTGGGCACACGCTTTGTCCCTTTTCCCTGGGAAAGAAAACTCACAGGTCCAGGTTCCTGATGTCAGTTTGTAGGGCTCCCTTGGGTCTATCAGGGCATCACAAGTTTGAGGTGGGGACAACTTTGGTCTGGGGTCCATCCTTCGATATAAGGATTTTTTGCAGTCAGGTCCCAGGGCCACGGGCCCCTAGACACATGCTTTGTCCCTTTTCCCTAGGAAAGAAAACTCAAAGGACCAGGTTCCTGATGTCAGTTTGTAGGACTCCCATGGATCAATCAGGGCAGCACAAGTTTGAGGTGGGGACAACTTCGGTCTGTGATCTATCCTTCGATATAAGGATTTTTTGCAGTCAGGGCTCAACCCAGGGCCAGGGGCCCCTGGGCACATCCTTTGTCCCTTTTCCCTGGGAAAGAAAACTCACAGGTCCAGGTTCCTGATGTCAGTTTGTAGGGCTCCCTTGGGTCTATCAGGGCACCACAAGTTTGAGGTGGGGACAACTTTGGTCTGCGGTCCATTCTTCGATATAAGGATTTTTTGATGTCAGGTCCTGGGCCGTGGGCCCCTGGGCACATGCTTTGTCCCTTTTCCCTGGGAAAGAAAATTCACAGGTCCAGGTTCCTGATGTCAGTTTGTAGGGCTCCCTTGCGTCTATCAGGGCAGCACAAGTTTGAGCTGGGGAGAACTTCGGTCTGGGGTCCATCCTTCGATATAAGGAGTTTTTGCAGTCAGGTCCTGGGCCAGAGGCCCCTGGGCACATCCTTTGTCCCTTTTCCCTGGGAAAGAAAACTCACAGGTCCAGGTTCCTGATGTCAGTTTGTAGGGCTCCCTTGGGTCTATCAGGGCAGCACAAGTTTGAGGTGGGGCAACTTTGTTCTGTGATCCATCGTACGATATAAGGATTTTTTGCAGTCATGGCCTGGGCCAGTGCCAGGGGCCCCTGGGCACATGCTTTGTCCCTTTTCCCTGGGAAAGAAAACTCACAGGTCCAGGTTCCTGATCTCACTTTTTAGGGCTTCCTTGGGTCTATCAGGGCAGCACAAGTTTGAGGTGGGGACAACTTTGGTCTGGGGTCCATCCTTCGATATAAGGATTTTTTGCAGTCAGGGCCCAGCCCAGGGCCCCCTGGGCACATCCTTTGGCCATTTTCCCTGGGAAAGAAAACCCACAGGACCAGGTTCCTGATGTCAGTTTGTAGGGCTCCCTTGGGTCTATCAGGGCAGCACAAGTTTGAGCTGGGGAGAACTTTGGTCTGGGGTCCATCCTGCGATATAAGGATTGTATGCAGTCAGGGCCCAGCCCTGGGCCCCCTGGGCACATGCTTTGTCCCTTTTCCCTGGGAAAGAAAACTCACAGGTCCAGGTTCCTGATGTCAGTTTGTAGGGCTCCCTTGGGTCTATCAGGGCAGCACAAGTTTGAGGTGGGGACACCTTTAGTCTGGGGTCCATCCTTTGATATAAGGATTTTTTGCAGTGAGGTCCCTGGCCAGGGGCCCCTGGGCACATGCTTTGTCCCTTTTCCCTGGGAAAGAAAACTCACAGGTCCAGGTTCCTGATGTCACTTTGTAGGGCTCCCTTGGGTCTATCAGGGCAGCACAAGTTTGAGGTGGGGAGAACTTCGGTCTGGGGTCCATCCTTCGATATAAGGATTTTTTGCAGTCAGGTCCCAGCCCAGGGGCCCCTGGGCACATCCTTTGTCCCTTTTCCCTGGGAAAGAAAACTCACCAGTCCAGGTTCCTGATGTCAGTTTGTAGGGCTCCCTTGGGTCTATCAGGGCAGCACAAGTTTGAGGTGGGGACAATTTTGGTCTGGGGTCCATCCTTCGATATAAGGATTTTTTGCAGTCAGGTCCCAGCCCAGGGGCCCCTGGGCACATCCTTTGTCCCTTTTCCCTGGGAAAGAAAACTCACAGGTCCAGGTTCCTGATGTCAGTTTGTAGGGCTCCCTTGGGTCTATCAGGGCATCACAAGTTTGAGGTGGGGACAACTTTGGTCTGGGGTCCATCCTTCGATATAAGGATGTTTTGCAGTCAGGCCCAGGGCCAGGGGCCCCTGGGCACATGCTTTGTCCCTTTTCCCTAGGAAAGAAAACTCACAGGTCCAGGTTCCTGATGTCAGTTTGTAGGGCTCCCTTGGGTCTATCAGGGCAGCACAAGTTTGAGGTGGGGACAACTTCGGTCTGTGATCTATCCTTCGATATAAGGATTTTTTGCAGTCAGGGCTCAACCCAGGGCCAGGGGCCCCTGGGCACATCCTTTGTCCCTTTACCCTGGGAAAGAAAACTCACAGGTCCAGGTTCCTGAAGTCAGTTTGTAGGGCTCCCTTGGGTCTATCAGGGCAGCACAGGTTTGAGGTGGGGCAACTTTGTTTTACGACCAATCCTTCGATATAAGTGTTTTTTGCAGTCAGATCCCGGGCCAGGGGCCCCTGGGCACATCCTTTGTCCCTTTTCCCTGGGAAAGAAATCTCACCAGTCCAGGTTCCTGATGTCAGTTTGTAGGGGTCCCTTGGGTCTATCAGGGCAGCACAAGTTTGCGGTGGGGACAACTTTGGTCTGGGGTCCATCCTTCGATATAAGGATTTTTTTGCAGTCAGGTCCTGGGCCAGGGGCCCCTGGGCACATCCTTTGGCCATTTTCCCTGGGAAAGAAAACTCACAGGTCCAGGTTCCTGATGTCAGTTTGTAGGGCTCCCTTGGGTCTATCAGGGCAGCACAAGTTTGAGGTGGGGAGGACTTTGGTCTGGGGTCCATCCTGCGATATAAGGATTTTTTGCAGTCAGGGCCCAGCCCAGGGCCAGAGGCCCCTGGGCACATCCTTTGTCCTATTTCCCTGGGAAAGAAAACTCACAGGTCCAGGTTCCTGATGTCAGTTTGTAGGGCTCCCTTGGGTCTATCAGGGCAGCACAAGTTTGAGGTGGGGACAACTTTGGTTTGGGGTCCATCCTTCGATATAAGGATTTTTTGCAGTGAGGTCCCTGGCCAGGGGCCCCTGGGCACATGCTTTGTCCCTTTTCCCTGGGAAAGAAAACTCACAGGTCCAGGTTCCTGATGTCAGTTTGTAGGGCTCCCTTGGGTCTATCAGGGCAGCACAAGTTTGAGGTGGGGACAACTTTGGTCTGGGCTCCATCCTTCGATATAAGGATTTTTTGCAGTCAGGTCCTGGGCCAGGGGCCCCTGGGCACATCCTTTGGCCATTTTCCCTGGGAAAGAAAACTCACCAGTCCAGGTTCCTGATGTCAGTTTGTAGGGCTCCCTTGGGTCTATCAGGGCAGCACAAGTTTGAGCTGGGGAGAACTTCGGTCTGGGGTCCATCCTTCGATATAAGGATTTTTTGCAGTCAGGTCCCGGGCCAGGGGCCCTTGGGCACATCCTTTGTCGCTTTTCCCTGGGAAAGAAAACTCACAGGTCCAGGTTCCTGATGTCAGTTTGTAGGGCTCCCTTGGGTCTATCAGGGCAGCACAAGTTTGAGGTGGGGCAACTTTGGTCTGTGATCCATCGTACGATATAAGGATTTTTTGCAGTCATGGCCTGGGGCAGTGCCAGGGGCCCCTGGGCACATGCTTTGTCCCTTTTCCCTGGGAAAGAAAACTCACAGGTCCAGGTTCCTGATGTCAGTTTGTAGGGCTCCCTTGGGTCTATCAGGGCAGCACAAGTTTGAGGTGGGGACAACTTTGGTCTGGGCTCCATCCTTCGATATAAGGATTTTTTGCAGTCAGGTCCTGGGCCAGGGGCCCCTGGGCACATCCTTTGGCCATTTTCCCTGGGAAAGAAAACTCACCAGTCCAGGTTCCTGATGTCAGTTTGTAGGGCTCCCTTGGGTCTATCAGGGCAGCACAAGTTTGAGCTGGGGAGAACTTCGGTCTGGGGTCCATCCTTCGATATAAGGATTTTTTGCAGTCAGGTCCCGGGCCAGGGGCCCTTGGGCACATCCTTTGTCGCTTTTCCCTGGGAAAGAAAACTCACAGGTCCAGGTTCCTGATGTCAGTTTGTAGGGCTCCCTTGGGTCTATCAGGGCAGCACAAGTTTGAGGTGGGGCAACTTTGGTCTGTGATCCATCGTACGATATAAGGATTTTTTGCAGTCATGGCCTGGGGCAGTGCCAGGGGCCCCTGGGCACATCCTTTGTCCCTTTTCCCTGGGAAAGAAAACTCACAGGTCCAGGTTCCTGATGTCAGTTTGTAGGGCTCCCTTGGGTCTATCAGGGCAGCACAAGTTTGAGGTGGGGACAACTTTGGTCTGGGGTCCATCCTTCGATATAAGGATATTTTGCAGTCAGGGCCCAGCCCAGGGCCCTCTGGGCACATCCTTTGGCCCTTTTCCCTGGGAAAGAAAACCCACAGGTCCAGGTTCCTGATGTCACTTTGTAGGGCTCCCTTGGGTCTATCAGGGCAGCACAAGTTTGAGCTGGGGAGAACTTCGGTCTGGGGTCCATCCTTCGATATAAGGATTTTTTGCAGTCAGGTCCCGGGCCAGGGGCCCTTGGGCACATCCTTTGTCGCTTTTCCCTGGGAAAGAAAACTCACAGGTCCAGGTTCCTGATGTCAGTTTGTAGGGCTCCCTTGGGTCTATCAGGGCAGCACAAGTTTGAGGTGGGGCAACTTTGGTCTGTGATCCATCGTACGATATAAGGATTTTTTGCAGTCATGGCCTGGGGCAGTGCCAGGGGCCCCTGGGCACATGCTTTGTCCCTTTTCCCTGGGAAAGAAAACTCACAGGTCCAGGTTCCTGATGTCAGTTTGTAGGGCTCCCTTGGGTCTATCAGGGCAGCACAAGTTTGAGGTGGGGACAACTTTGGTCTGGGCTCCATCCTTCGATATAAGGATTTTTTGCAGTCAGGTCCTGGGCCAGGGGCCCCTGGGCACATCCTTTGGCCATTTTCCCTGGGAAAGAAAACTCACCAGTCCAGGTTCCTGATGTCAGTTTGTAGGGCTCCCTTGGGTCTATCAGGGCAGCACAAGTTTGAGCTGGGGAGAACTTCGGTCTGGGGTCCATCCTTCGATATAAGGATTTTTTGCAGTCAGGTCCCGGGCCAGGGGCCCTTGGGCACATCCTTTGTCGCTTTTCCCTGGGAAAGAAAACTCACAGGTCCAGGTTCCTGATGTCAGTTTGTAGGGCTCCCTTGGGTCTATCAGGGCAGCACAAGTTTGAGGTGGGGCAACTTTGGTCTGTGATCCATCGTACGATATAAGGATTTTTTGCAGTCATGGCCTGGGGCAGTGCCAGGGGCCCCTGGGCACATCCTTTGTCCCTTTTCCCTGGGAAAGAAAACTCACAGGTCCAGGTTCCTGATGTCAGTTTGTAGGGCTCCCTTGGGTCTATCAGGGCAGCACAAGTTTGAGGTGGGGACAACTTTGGTCTGGGGTCCATCCTTCGATATAAGGATATTTTGCAGTCAGGGCCCAGCCCAGGGCCCTCTGGGCACATCCTTTGGCCCTTTTCCCTGGGAAAGAAAACCCACAGGTCCAGGTTCCTGATGTCACTTTGTAGGGCTCCCTTGGGTCTATCAGGGCAGCACAAGTTTGAGCTGGGGAGAACTTTGGTCTGGGGTCCATCCTTCGATATAATGATTTTTTGCAGTCAGGTCCCAGCCCAGGGCCAGGGGCCCCTTGGCACATCCTTTGTCCTTTTCCCTGGGAAAGAAAACTCACAGGTCCAGGTTCCTGATGTCAGTTTGTAGGGCTCCCTTGGGTCTATCAGGGCAGCACAAGTTTGAGGTGGGGACAACTTTGGTTTGGGCTCCATCCTTCGATATAAGGATTTTTTGCAGTCAGGTCCCAGCCCAGGGGCCCCTGGGCACATCCTTAGTCCCTTTTCCCTGGGAAAGAAAACTCACAGGTCCAGGTTCCTGATGTCAGTTTGTAGGGCTCCCTTGGGTCTATCAGGGCAGCACAAGTTTGAGATGGGGACAATTTTGGTCTGGGGTCCAATCTTCAATATAAGGATTTTTTACAGTCAGGTCCCAGCCCTGGAGCCCCTGGGCACACGCTTTGTCCCTTTTCCCTGGGAAAGAAAACTCACAGGTCCAGGTTCCTGATGTCAGTTTGTAGGGCTCCCTTGGGTCTATCAGGGCATCACAAGTTTGAGGTGGGGACAACTTTGGTCTGGGGTCCATCCTTCGATATAAGGATTTTTTGCAGTCAGGTCCCAGGGCCACGGGCCCCTAGACACATGCTTTGTCCCTTTTCCCTAGGAAAGAAAACTCAAAGGACCAGGTTCCTGATGTCAGTTTGTAGGACTCCCATGGATCAATCAGGGCAGCACAAGTTTGAGGTGGGGACAACTTCGGTCTGTGATCTATCCTTCGATATAAGGATTTTTTGCAGTCAGGGCTCAACCCAGGGCCAGGGGCCCCTGGGCACATCCTTTGTCCCTTTTCCCTGGGAAAGAAAACTCACAGGTCCAGGTTCCTGATGTCAGTTTGTAGGGCTCCCTTGGGTCTATCAGGGCACCACAAGTTTGAGGTGGGGACAACTTTGGTCTGCGGTCCATTCTTCGATATAAGGATTTTTTGATGTCAGGTCCTGGGCCGTGGGCCCCTGGGCACATGCTTTGTCCCTTTTCCCTGGGAAAGAAAATTCACAGGTCCAGGTTCCTGATGTCAGTTTGTAGGGCTCCCTTGCGTCTATCAGGGCAGCACAAGTTTGAGCTGGGGAGAACTTCGGTCTGGGGTCCATCCTTCGATATAAGGAGTTTTTGCAGTCAGGTCCTGGGCCAGGGGCCCCTGGGCACATCCTTTGTCCCTTTTCCCTGGGAAAGAAAACTCACAGGTCCAGGTTCCTGATGTCAGTTTGTAGGGCTCCCTTGGGTCTATCAGGGCAGCACAAGTTTGAGGTGGGGCAACTTTGTTCTGTGATCCATCGTACGATATAAGGATTTTTTGCAGTCATGGCCTGGGCCAGTGCCAGGGGCCCCTGGGCACATCCTTTGTCCCTTTTCCCTGGGAAAGAAAACTCACAGGTCCAGGTTCCTGATCTCACTTTTTAGGGCTTCCTTGGGTCTATCAGGGCAGCACAAGTTTGAGGTGGGGACAACTTTGGTCTGGGGTCCATCCTTCGATATAAGGATTTTTTGCAGTCAGGGCCCAGCCCAGGGCCCCCTGGGCACATCCTTTGGCCATTTTCCCTGGGAAAGAAAACCCACAGGACCAGGTTCCTGATGTCAGTTTGTAGGGCTCCCTTGGGTCTATCAGGGCAGCACAAGTTTGAGCTGGGGAGAACTTTGGTCTGGGGTCCATCCTGCGATATAAGGATTGTATGCAGTCAGGGCCCAGCCCTGGGCCCCCTGGGCACATGCTTTGTCCCTTTTCCCTGGGAAAGAAAACTCACAGGTCCAGGTTCCTGATGTCAGTTTGTAGGGCTCCCTTGGGTCTATCAGGGCAGCACAAGTTTGAGGTGGGGACACCTTTAGTCTGGGGTCCATCCTTTGATATAAGGATTTTTTGCAGTGAGGTCCCTGGCCAGGGGCCCCTGGGCACATGCTTTGTCCCTTTTCCCTGGGAAAGAAAACTCACAGGTCCAGGTTCCTGATGTCACTTTGTAGGGCTCCCTTGGGTCTATCAGGGCAGCACAAGTTTGAGGTGGGGAGAACTTCGGTCTGGGGTCCATCCTTCGATATAAGGATTTTTTGCAGTCAGGTCCCAGCCCAGGGGCCCCTGGGCACATCCTTTGTCCCTTTTCCCTGGGAAAGAAAACTCACAGGTCCAGGTTCCTGATGTCAGTTTGTAGGGCTCCCTTGGGTCTATCAGGGCATCACAAGTTTGAGGTGGGGACAACTTTGGTCTGGGGTCCATCCTTCGATATAAGGATGTTTTGCAGTCAGGCCCAGGGCCAGGGGCCCCTGGGCACATGCTTTGTCCCTTTTCCCTAGGAAAGAAAACTCACAGGACCAGGTTCCTGATGTCAGTTTGTAGGGCTCCCTTGGGTCTATCAGGGCAGCACAAGTTTGAGGTGGGGACAACTTCGGTCTGTGATCTATCCTTCGATATAAGGATTTTTTGCAGTCAGGGCTCAACCCAGGGCCAGGGGCCCCTGGGCACATCCTTTGTCCCTTTACCCTGGGAAAGAAAACTCACAGGTCCAGGTTCCTGATGTCAGTTTGTAGGGCTCCCTTGGGTCTATCAGGGCAGCACAAGTTTGAGCTGGGGAGAACTTTGGTCTGGGGTCCATCCTGCGATATAAGGATTGTATGCAGTCAGGGCCCAGCCCTGGGCCCCCTGGGCACATGCTTTGTCCCTTTTCCCTGGGAAAGAAAACTCACAGGTCCAGGTTCCTGATGTCAGTTTGTAGGGCTCCCTTGGGTCTATCAGGGCAGCACAAGTTTGAGGTGGGGACACCTTTAGTCTGGGGTCCATCCTTTGATATAAGGATTTTTTGCAGTGAGGTCCCTGGCCAGGGGCCCCTGGGCACATGCTTTGTCCCTTTTCCCTGGGAAAGAAAACTCACAGGTCCAGGTTCCTGATGTCACTTTGTAGGGCTCCCTTGGGTCTATCAGGGCAGCACAAGTTTGAGGTGGGGAGAACTTCGGTCTGGGGTCCATCCTTCGATATAAGGATTTTTTGCAGTCAGGACCCAGCCCAGGGGCCCCTGGGCACATCCTTTGTCCCTTTTCCCTGGGAAAGAAAACTCACAGGTCCAGGTTCCTGATGTCAGTTTGTAGGGCTCCCTTGGGTCTATCAGGGCAGCACAAGTTTGAGGTGGGGACAATTTTGGTCTGGGGTCCATCCTTCGATATAAGGATTTTTTGCAGTCAGGTCCCAGCCCAGGGGCCCCTGGGCACATCCTTTGTCCCTTTTCCCTGGGAAAGAAAACTCACAGGTCCAGGTTCCTGATGTCAGTTTGTAGGGCTCCCTTGGGTCTATCAGGGCATCACAAGTTTGAGGTGGGGACAACTTTGGTCTGGGGTCCATCCTTCGATATAAGGATGTTTTGCAGTCAGGCCCAGGGCCAGGGGCCCCTGGGCACATGCTTTGTCCCTTTTCCCTAGGAAAGAAAACTCACAGGACCAGGTTCCTGATGTCAGTTTGTAGGGCTCCCTTGGGTCTATCAGGGCAGCACAAGTTTGAGGTGGGGACAACTTCGGTCTGTGATCTATCCTTCGATATAAGGATTTTTTGCAGTCAGGGCTCAACCCAGGGCCAGGGGCCCCTGGGCACATCCTTTGTCCCTTTACCCTGGGAAAGAAAACTCACAGGTCCAGGTTCCTGAAGTCAGTTTGTAGGGCTCCCTTGGGTCTATCAGGGCAGCACAGGTTTGAGGTGGGGCAACTTTGTTTTACGACCAATCCTTCGATATAAGTGTTTTTTGCAGTCAGATCCCGGGCCAGGGGCCCCTGGGCACATCCTTTGTCCCTTTTCCCTGGGAAAGAAATCTCACCAGTCCAGGTTCCTGATGTCAGTTTGTAGGGGTCCCTTGGGTCTATCAGGGCAGCACAAGTTTGCGGTGGGGACAACTTTGGTCTGGGGTCCATCCTTCGATATAAGGATTTTTTTGCAGTCAGGTCCTGGGCCAGGGGCCCCTGGGCACATCCTTTGGCCATTTTCCCTGGGAAAGAAAACTCACAGGTCCAGGTTCCTGATGTCAGTTTGTAGGGCTCCCTTGGGTCTATCAGGGCAGCACAAGTTTGAGGTGGGGAGGACTTTGGTCTGGGGTCCATCCTGCGATATAAGGATTTTTTGCAGTCAGGGCCCAGCCCAGGGCCAGAGGCCCCTGGGCACATCCTTTGTCCTATTTCCCTGGGAAAGAAAACTCACAGGTCCAGGTTCCTGATGTCAGTTTGTAGGGCTCCCTTGGGTCTATCAGGGCAGCACAAGTTTGAGGTGGGGACAACTTTGGTCTGGGCTCCATCCTTCGATATAAGGATTTTTTGCAGTCAGGTCCTGGGCCAGGGGCCCCTGGGCACATCCTTTGGCCATTTTCCCTGGGAAAGAAAACTCACCAGTCCAGGTTCCTGATGTCAGTTTGTAGGGCTCCCTTGGGTCTATCAGGGCAGCACAAGTTTGAGCTGGGGAGAACTTCGGTCTCGGGTCCATCCTTCGATATAAGGATTTTTTGCAGTCAGGTCCCGGGCCAGGGGCCCTTGGGCACATCCTTTGTCGCTTTTCCCTGGGAAAGAAAACTCACAGGTCCAGGTTCCTGATGTCAGTTTGTAGGGCTCCCTTGGGTCTATCAGGGCAGCACAAGTTTGAGGTGGGGCAACTTTGGTCTGTGATCCATCGTACGATATAAGGATTTTTTGCAGTCATGGCCTGGGGCAGTGCCAGGGGCCCCTGGGCACATGCTTTGTCCCTTTTCCCTGGGAAAGAAAACTCACAGGTCCAGGTTCCTGATGTCAGTTTGTAGGGCTCCCTTGGGTCTATCAGGGCAGCACAAGTTTGAGGTGGGGACAACTTTGGTCTGGGCTCCATCCTTCGATATAAGGATTTTTTGCAGTCAGGTCCTGGGCCAGGGGCCCCTGGGCACATCCTTTGGCCATTTTCCCTGGGAAAGAAAACTCACCAGTCCAGGTTCCTGATGTCAGTTTGTAGGGCTCCCTTGGGTCTATCAGGGCAGCACAAGTTTGAGCTGGGGAGAACTTCGGTCTGGGGTCCATCCTTCGATATAAGGATTTTTTGCAGTCAGGTCCCGGGCCAGGGGCCCTTGGGCACATCCTTTGTCGCTTTTCCCTGGGAAAGAAAACTCACAGGTCCAGGTTCCTGATGTCAGTTTGTAGGGCTCCCTTGGGTCTATCAGGGCAGCACAAGTTTGAGGTGGGGCAACTTTGGTCTGTGATCCATCGTACGATATAAGGATTTTTTGCAGTCATGGCCTGGGGCAGTGCCAGGGGCCCCTGGGCACATCCTTTGTCCCTTTTCCCTGGGAAAGAAAACTCACAGGTCCAGGTTCCTGATGTCAGTTTGTAGGGCTCCCTTGGGTCTATCAGGGCAGCACAAGTTTGAGGTGGGGACAACTTTGGTCTGGGGTCCATCCTTCGATATAAGGATATTTTGCAGTCAGGGCCCAGCCCAGGGCCCTCTGGGCACATCCTTTGGCCATTTTCCCTGGGAAAGAAAACCCACAGGTCCAGGTTCCTGATGTCACTTTGTAGGGCTCCCTTGGGTCTATCAGGGCAGCACAAGTTTGAGCTGGGGAGAACTTTGGTCTGGGGTCCATCCTTCGATATAATGATTTTTTGCAGTCAGGGCCCAGCCCAGGGCCAGGGGCCCCTTGGCACATCCTTTGTCCTTTTCCCTGGGAAAGAAAACTCACAGGTCCAGGTTCCTGATGTCAGTTTGTAGGGCTCCCTTGGGTCTATCAGGGCAGCACAAGTTTGAGGTGGGGACAACTTTGGTTTGGGCTCCATCCTTCGATATAAGGATTTTTTGCAGTCAGGTCCCAGCCCAGGGGCCCCTGGGCACATCCTTAGTCCCTTTTCCCTGGGAAAGAAAACTCACAGGTCCAGGTTCCTGATGTCAGTTTGTAGGGCTCCCTTGGGTCTATCAGGGCAGCACAAGTTTGAGATGGGGACAATTTTGGTCTGGGGTCCAATCTTCAATATAAGGATTTTTTACAGTCAGGTCCCAGCCCTGGAGCCCCTGGGCACACGCTTTGTCCCTTTTCCCTGGGAAAGAAAACTCACAGGTCCAGGTTCCTGATGTCAGTTTGTAGGGCTCCCTTGGGTCTATCAGGGCATCACAAGTTTGAGGTGGGGACAACTTTGGTCTGGGGTCCATCCTTCGATATAAGGATTTTTTGCAGTCAGGTCCCAGGGCCACGGGCCCCTAGACACATGCTTTGTCCCTTTTCCCTAGGAAAGAAAACTCAAAGGACCAGGTTCCTGATGTCAGTTTGTAGGACTCCCATGGATCAATCAGGGCAGCACAAGTTTGAGGTGGGGACAACTTCGGTCTGTGATCTATCCTTCGATATAAGGATTTTTTGCAGTCAGGGCTCAACCCAGGGCCAGGGGCCCCTGGGCACATCCTTTGTCCCTTTTCCCTGGGAAAGAAAACTCACAGGTCCAGGTTCCTGATGTCAGTTTGTAGGGCTCCCTTGGGTCTATCAGGGCACCACAAGTTTGAGGTGGGGACAACTTTGGTCTGCGGTCCATTCTTCGATATAAGGATTTTTTGATGTCAGGTCCTGGGCCGTGGGCCCCTGGGCACATGCTTTGTCCCTTTTCCCTGGGAAAGAAAATTCACAGGTCCAGGTTCCTGATGTCAGTTTGTAGGGCTCCCTTGCGTCTATCAGGGCAGCACAAGTTTGAGCTGGGGAGAACTTCGGTCTGGGGTCCATCCTTCGATATAAGGAGTTTTTGCAGTCAGGTCCTGGGCCAGGGGCCCCTGGGCACATCCTTTGTCCCTTTTCCCTGGGAAAGAAAACTCACAGGTCCAGGTTCCTGATGTCAGTTTGTAGGGCTCCCTTGGGTCTATCAGGGCAGCACAAGTTTGAGGTGGGGCAACTTTGTTCTGTGATCCATCGTACGATATAAGGATTTTTTGCAGTCATGGCCTGGGCCAGTGCCAGGGGCCCCTGGGCACATCCTTTGTCCCTTTTCCCTGGGAAAGAAAACTCACAGGTCCAGGTTCCTGATCTCACTTTTTAGGGCTTCCTTGGGTCTATCAGGGCAGCACAAGTTTGAGGTGGGGACAACTTTGGTCTGGGGTCCATCCTTCGATATAAGGATTTTTTGCAGTCAGGGCCCAGCCCAGGGCCCCCTGGGCACATCCTTTGGCCATTTTCCCTGGGAAAGAAAACCCACAGGACCAGGTTCCTGATGTCAGTTTGTAGGGCTCCCTTGGGTCTATCAGGGCAGCACAAGTTTGAGCTGGGGAGAACTTTGGTCTGGGGTCCATCCTGCGATATAAGGATTGTATGCAGTCAGGGCCCAGCCCTGGGCCCCCTGGGCACATGCTTTGTCCCTTTTCCCTGGGAAAGAAAACTCACAGGTCCAGGTTCCTGATGTCAGTTTGTAGGGCTCCCTTGGGTCTATCAGGGCAGCACAAGTTTGAGGTGGGGACACCTTTAGTCTGGGGTCCATCCTTTGATATAAGGATTTTTTGCAGTGAGGTCCCTGGCCAGGGGCCCCTGGGCACATGCTTTGTCCCTTTTCCCTGGGAAAGAAAACTCACAGGTCCAGGTTCCTGATGTCACTTTGTAGGGCTCCCTTGGGTCTATCAGGGCAGCACAAGTTTGAGGTGGGGAGAACTTCGGTCTGGGGTCCATCCTTCGATATAAGGATTTTTTGCAGTCAGGTCCCAGCCCAGGGGCCCCTGGGCACATCCTTTGTCCCTTTTCCCTGGGAAAGAAAACTCACAGGTCCAGGTTCCTGATGTCAGTTTGTAGGGCTCCCTTGGGTCTATCAGGGCAGCACAAGTTTGAGGTGGGGACAATTTTGGTCTGGGGTCCATCCTTCGATATAAGGATTTTTTGCAGTCAGGTCCCAGCCCAGGGGCCCCTGGGCACATCCTTTGTCCCTTTTCCCTGGGAAAGAAAACTCACAGGTCCAGGTTCCTGATGTCAGTTTGTAGGGCTCCCTTGGGTCTATCAGGGCATCACAAGTTTGAGGTGGGGACAACTTTGGTCTGGGGTCCATCCTTCGATATAAGGATGTTTTGCAGTCAGGCCCAGGGCCAGGGGCCCCTGGGCACATGCTTTGTCCCTTTTCCCTAGGAAAGAAAACTCACAGGACCAGGTTCCTGATGTCAGTTTGTAGGGCTCCCTTGGGTCTATCAGGGCAGCACAAGTTTGAGGTGGGGACAACTTCGGTCTGTGATCTATCCTTCGATATAAGGATTTTTTGCAGTCAGGGCTCAACCCAGGGCCAGGGGCCCCTGGGCACATCCTTTGTCCCTTTACCCTGGGAAAGAAAACTCACAGGTCCAGGTTCCTGATGTCAGTTTGTAGGGCTCCCTTGGGTCTATCAGGGCAGCACAAGTTTGAGGTGGGGACAACTTTGGTTTCGGGTCCATCCTTCGATATAAGGATTTTTTGCAGTCAGGTCTCAGCCCAGGGGCCCCTGGGCACATCCTTTGTCCTTTGTCCCTTTTCCCTGGGAAAGAAAACTCACAGGTCCAGGTTCCTGATGTCAGTTTGTAGGGCTCCCTTGGGTCTATCAGGACAGCACAAGTTTGAGATGGGGACAATTTTGGTCTGGGGTCCAATCTTCGATATAAGGATTTTTTACAGTCAGGTCCAAACCTTGGAGCCCCTGGGCACATCCTTTGTCCCTTTTCCCTGGGAAAGAAATCTCACCAGTCCAGGTTCCTGATGTCAGTTTGTAGGCGTCCCTTGGGTCTATCAGGGCAGCAAAATTTTGCGGTGGGGACAACTTACTTCTGGGGTCCATCCTTCGATATAAGGATTATTTGCAGTCAGGTCCTGGGCCAGGGGCCCCTGGGCACATGCTTTGTCCCTTTTTCCCTTGGAAAGAAAACTCACAGGTCCAGGTTCCTGATGTCAGTTTGTAGGGCTCCCTTGGGTCTATCAGGGCAGCACAAGTTTGAGGTGGGGACAACTTTGGTCTGGGGTCCATCCTTCGATATAAGGATTTTTTGCAGTCAGGGCTCAACCCAGGGCCAGGGGCCCCTGGGCACATGCTTTGTCCCTTTTCCCTAGGAAAGAAAACTCACAGGACCAGGTTCCTGATGTCAGTTTGTAGGGCTCCCTTGGATCAATCAGGGCAGCACAAGTTTGAGGTGGGGACAACTTTGGTCTGGGGTCCATTCTTCGATATAAGGATTTTTTGATGTCAGGTCCTGGGCTGGGGGCCCCTGGGCACATCCTTTGTCCCTTTTCCCTGGGAAAGAAAACTCACAGGTCCAGGTTCCTGATGTCAGTTTGTAGGGCTCCCTTGGGTCTATCAGGGCAGCACAAGTTTGAGGTGGGGACAACTTCGGTCTGGGGTCCATCCTTCGATATAAGGAGTTTTTGCAGTCAGGTCCTGGGCCAGGGGCCCCTGGGCACATCCTTTGTCCCTTTTCCCTGGGAAAGAAAACTCACAGGTCCAGGTTCCTGATGTCAGTTTGTAGGGCTCCCTTGGGTCAATCAGGGCAGCACAAGTTTGAGGTGGGGACAACTTTGGTTTGGGGTCCATCCTTCGATATAAGGATTTTTTGCAGTCAGGTCCCAGCCCAGGGGCCCCTGGGCACATCCTTTGTCCCTTTTCCCTGGGAAAGAAAACTCACAGGTCCAGGTTCCTGATGTCAGTTTGTAGGGCTCCCTTGGGTCTATCAGGGCAGCACAAGTTTGAGGTGGGGACAACTTCGGCCTGCAATCCGTCCTTCGATATAAGGATTTTTTGCCGTCAGGTCCTGGGCCATAGCCAGGGACCCCTGGGCACATCCTTTGGCCATTTCCCCTGGGAAAGAAAACTCACAGGTCCAGGTTCCTGATGTCAGTTTGTAGGGCTCCCTTGGATCTATCAGGGCAGCACAAGTTTGAGATGGGGACAATTTTGGTCTGGGGTCCAATCTTCGATATAAGGATTTTTTGCAGTCAGGTCCCAGCCCAGGGGCCCCTGGGCACATCCTTTGTCCCTTTTCCCTGGGAAAGAAAACTCACAGGTCCAGGTTCCTGATGTCAGTTTGTAGAGCTCCCTTGGGTGTATTAGGGCATCACCAGTTTTAGGAGGGGACAACTTTGGTCTGGGGTCCATCCTTCGATATAAGGATTTTTTGCAGTCAGGTTCCAGCCGAGGGCCAAGGGGCCCCTGGGCACATCCTTTGTCCATTTTCCCTGGGAAAGAAAACTCACAGGTCCAGGTTCCTGATGTCAGTTTGTAGGGCTCATTTGGGTCTTTCATGGCAGCACAAGTTTGTGGTGGGCGCAAGGTGTCTCCTTGAGGACAGCGTTAAAACCACCGGGGCATCAGCAGGGCTTGGGGCAGGACTGGCCAACCCCGGAGCACCTCACAAAGCCCTCTGTGTGTCTGTTGCTGTCGAGTAGCACCTGGCCGGTTCTGAAAGTCCCAGTTCTGAGAGAAAATTCTGTTTAACTTGTACACGTTGGCTGGGTGTGTCCCCCCAGTACAGCTCGGTTCTTCTCTGAGGCGGTGCCTGGCAGGGTCTCTCTCTGTTAAGGGCCGGGTGTGTTTTTGGGAGAACACGGTGAAGGTGGATTATTTGCTTCAGCAAGAGCTGATGATGTCTGATGGGTTTTTTAGGTACCTCAGCGGCCAGGAGCACATGTCTAGGTCACTTGGAACACTTTTTGATCTCGTTCAGTTCTTTTCTGCGTGAGGCTCTGCGGGCTGCTGGCCAGGCCCAAAGTAAGGAAGGTTGCCCCAGTGTCCGTGCTCATGTCAATAGTTTAATTTATTTGGCTTTTCGAGGAGCAGACATCGTGGAGGACCTTGGTGCTGTTTTCACTGGCCTCCTGCACTCTCTGAGAGAACCGCGTGCTCCCTGCTTGATGTTCCAGCTCTGTGACAAAGCTGCTAAGTATCCTCAGCTCTACCAGTTTAACCGATACTATAGGCTCTGGATGCCCAAGCAGTCCCAGGAACCTGTGGTATGGAATCCCTGAAGTCACTGAATTCTTGAGCCAGTATTCCTATAAAATCCTCGCAGTCGACAGAGGTAACATTTCCATCAGAAACAGCGTTTTTATTGAGGAGGTAATTCTGCATCTCTTGTTGATCATGCTGGGGACACACGTTTGCTCCAGGGCTTTTCTCTGATGACACAAGAGGTCTCTGTGGTGTTTGGGAGGCGATGCCAGGGCTCAGGGCTCATACAGAGACTCCTCAGCAGGCACAGGTGTGGTGTGTGCTGTGGCCTCTGTTTACAGTGCCCAGAGTTCCCCCGGGTGGGTGGGGGATCACAGGCCCCTGGGCTGGGTTTGGTGAGTTTTTCTCAGCTCAGCAGTGTGAACACTCCAGATGCCCCTGGGGACACTGCTGGACAGCATCCATCCACTCTCTCCATCCACTCATTTGTACCCAGGAATGTAGGAAACTCTGACTGGGGACAGGCAGTAGTTTTGAAAATCATGCCCTAGCCTTTTTCTCTAGGGACGAACCAAGCAAGTGCCCTGAAACCAGCGGAGCAGCTGCAGGGGCTGAAGGGAACAGAAAGGGCTCCCCGGCACCTTTTGCCTCTGTTCTCTGCCATTCCCCAAAAGGCTTGCAGTCCCGGAAGAGGCATTTGTCATGCAGCCTGCCAAAATAAAGACCTGTAAAATCCTAGCTCTGCCTTTTGTTTAACGTGTTCTTACTTCCTTTTTATGTCATCACAGAAAGCAAGGAAAGAAGAAATGTGACTGGTTCCCACTATTGCTCCGTGCAGGCATTTTTAAAGGCTGCTGTACTTCTGTCCTCTTTTTCCACTCCAAGCTTGACTTTTCACCTCCTTTTTCAAGGTCTGCTGCTTTGGGTGTCCCAAGCAGGGCTGGGTTCCTCGGCAGGGGTCTTAGGAGTTGGTGCAGATTCTGCTTTTTCCGAAGGTATATCAAAGCGTGCGAGCAAAAGGACTGTTTTGTCCAGGGGAAAGCTTTCTCTCAATGACCATCAATGCATGTATGCGTTTTAATCGTGTAACCAGGTGGATTAAGAAAAGCCAACACCTGTAGCAGATTTCTGTTGGATCTGTGTCTGTGAGAAGTGGGCTGTGTGCTGGAGAGGGAGATACACTGTTGGAGAGTGGAAACAGCAGCAGGTGTGAGCTGTGAGGATGAGGAGGGCTCAGAGCAGCCCCAGGTGTGAGCTGCTAGCATGATGAGGGCTCAGAGCAGCCACAGGTGTGAGCTATTAGGATGATGAGGGCTCAGAGCAGCCCCAGGTGTGAGTTGTTAGGATGATGAGGAGGGGCGGGGTCCTGCCGGGGGAGGTTATTTAAGGGCGAGGGTTTACCTTTGCTGGCTTTTGCACGGAGCTGCTAGAGAAGAGGAGTTTATGGGGGGGCTCCCGGGGCTGTCTCCTGGAAGGATGGTGAGCGCCTCGGACAGGGTCCGGGGAATCACCTGGATACACACTTGGATACGTGGAGCATTGCTCAAAGCGTAGCGGGGACTTTTCCCCTTTCCCTTTGAAATTTCGTCATCCTGAGGTTGAATTGGAGGGGGCAGTCCTGTGGTCCCGCCTTTTAAGAGGTTTGGACTGAGGTAAAAAGCTCCCTTTTGCCATCATTTGAGGAAAGCCGCTTCTTTTCTGCTCTTCTAGGGGACGCAGTTGAAGGGGAGCCCACGTTTCTGTGCCCTCGTTGGGGTGAGGTGAGCGCCGGAGCGTGGCGTCAGTGTCGGGGCTTCAGAGGAAGGGAGCTGCAGCCGTGGCAGCGCTGGCAGGGCAGGGATCGGGCTGTGCCGCTGCATTCGGGGCGCTTCTTCTGCCCCCGGCCCGGCAGCGAAGGGTCCGGCGCGGAGCCCTGCCGGCAGTGCCGGGGCTGGCCGGGGCGGAAGGGGAGCTGGGCGCGGCTGGGCTGCCGCGGGCCCGCCGGAGCCGCACCGGTGCGAGCCGTGCGGAGCCGAGCGGAGCTTTGGCCGGGCCGGCGGGCGGGGTAGGCGGCGCGGGCGGGGCCGGTGCCGGCCGGTGCCGCCGCTCCGGGCGCGGGGCTCGGGCGCCGCCGGGGCCCCCCGGGCGCGGTGCCGGCCCCGCCGGGCCGGGGGCAGCGGGCGGGGGTCTCCCGGCGCGGCGCCGCCTCTGCCTGCCGGAGGAGCCGCTTTCCTGCTGGAGCCGCGCTGCGCCCGGGGCCGGGAGTGCGGCTTCGCATTTTCCAGCCTTCCTCGCTGCGGTGTTTTTTTAGGGTCTTATCAATGTGTTTTAATGATTTTGGGGCTATTTTTAGAGATTTTTTAGGAATATTTAGGGATTTTTTTAAAACTTCTTTGGCGGTTTTTAGGGGTTTTTTAGGGGTGTTTTAGGGGTGCTTTAAAGTAGGGTATTTTTATTGTATTTTAAGGGCATTCTGAGGCTATTTGTATGTTTTTTGTGGGGGTTTTAAGTCATTTTGAAGTTGAGGGTTTTTTTAGGGCATTTTAATGTTTTTTTAGGGTCTTTTCATGGCATAGAGGCTGAGGGGCAGCTTGAGGGGCACTGTGGGGGCTTCAGGGTGACAGAGGCTGGGAGGTGAGGGAGGAACAGGGGAGGGGACAGTGGGTGGCACAGAGAGATGCTGAGGGGGGCAGGGGCAGCTGGAGGGTGACAGAGAAGCTGGGGGCTGAGGGGCAGAGGAGAGGGATTAAGGGTGGCACACAGGAGCTGAGGGGCAGCTGAGAGGGGGCTTGAGGGGCAAAGGGGGGCTCGAGGGTGACAGCCAGAGCCTGAGGGCTGGGGGGCAGAGGGAGGGGTCAGGGGTGAAGGGAGAGGGTCTGAGGGCTGGACAGTCCAGTGGGGATCAGGGCTACAGGGTACAGCTTCGGAGGCAAGTTAGGGTACAGGTGCAGCACCCCTCACCCCAATGCTAACCTCACCCTAAGCAGCCTTTTCCCTTTTTACCCCCGACAACAGCAGCACAGCACAGCAAGCCTGACAGCGAGACCACACCGGAAGCCTCCCGCTGGGGCAGGGCAATGACCCTCGCACCAGGACAATGCCAGAACCCTCAGAGGACAACAGGACCCGCTGCAAAAAGGTAGGGATGACATCTGTGGGCTAGAGAGCAAGAGGAAGGGGCTTGGAGGCTGAGCAGGCTTCCTTGAGTGGTTTTTTTTTTTTTTGCAGGGCTATTAGGAATATTTAGGGGCTTTTTGAAGGCAGTCTCTGGTGACTTTTAGAGAATTGTTATACATTCCTAATGGCTATTTTAGAATTACTTGGTACATTTTTAGGGTCAGGATGAGGGTGAGACAGGATGCCCACTGAAAATGTGGAGTATTAGTGGAATGCTTTGGGAAGGTGCCAGTGGGTGAGGTGCCATGATGCTGTTCTGAAGGTTGTGATTTCTGAGCAAAGCAAAGTGGTTGTGGTTAGGGTTATACGGTTGCAGATTTCTCGAGGACAAATCCAGCACAGAAAAAAAACAAGCCCCAAGATTTGTACTCTCAGATTGCAACACGTATTCAGCATGAAAAAAAATCCCTGAGTACTTGGGGGTGGGAGATGCAAGATGAGACAAATCCTGTGCCATTTTGACATTGAGAAGGAAAAAGGAAACATGGGACCTGACAAACCAGGGGAATTGCAGGGCCCTGGGAAAGAATGAGGGATATCTAAATGGTGAAAGCAAATTCAGAAGCCCAGGTTCCTGATGTCAGTTTGTAGGGCTCCCTTGGGTCTATCAGGGCAGCACAAGTTTGAGGTGGGGACAACTTTGGTCTGGGGTCCATCCTTCGATATAAGGATTTTTTGCAGTCAGGGCCCAGCCCAGGGCCAGGGGCCCCAGGGCACATCCTTTATCCCTTTTCCCTGGGAAAGAAAACTCACATGTCCAGGTTCCAGATGTCTATTTGTAGGGCTGTCTTGGATCTATCAGGGCAGCACATGTTTGAGGTGGAGAGAACTTCGGTCTGGGGTCCATCCTTCGATATAAGGATTTTTTGCAGTCAGGTCCAGGGCCAGGGGCCCCTGGGCACATGCTTTGTCCCTTTTCCCTGGGAAAGAAAACTCACAGGTCCAGGTTCCTGATGTCAGTTTGTAGGGCTCCCTTGGGTCTATCAGGGCAGCACAAGTTTGATGTGGGGACAACTTTGGTCTGGGGTCCATCCTTCGATATAAGGATTTTTTGCAGTCAGGCCCAGCCCAGGGCCAGGGGCCCCTAGGCACATCCTTTGGCCATTTTCCCTGGGAAAGAAAATTCACCAGTCCAGGTTCCTGAAGTCAGTTTGTAGGGCTCCCTTCGGTATATCAGGGCAGCACAGGTTTGAGGTGGGGCAACTTTGTTTTACGACCAATCCTTCGATATAAGTGTTTTTTGCAGTCAGGGCCCAGCCCAGGGGCCCCTGGGCACATCCTTTGTCCCTTTTCCCTGGGAAAGAAATCTCACCAGTCCAGGTTCCTGATGTCAGTTTGTAGGGCTCCCTTGGGTCTACCAGGGCAGCAAAATTTTGAGGTGGGGACAACTTTGGTCTGGGGTCCATCCTTCGATATAAGGATTTTTTGCAGTCAGGTCCCAGCCCAGGGGCCCCTGGGCACACGCTTTGTCCCTTTTCCCTGGGAAAGAAAACTCACAGGTCCAGGTTCCTGATGTCAGTTTGTAGGGCTCCCTTGGGTCTATCAGGGCACCACAAGTTTGAGGTGGGGACAATTTTGGTCTGGGGTCCATCCTTCGATATAACGATTTTATGCAGTCGGGGCCCAGCCCAGGGGCCCCTGGGCACATCCTTTGTCCCTTTTCCCTGGGAAAGAAAATTCACAGGTCCAGGTTCCTGATGTCAGTTTGTAGGGCTCCCTTGGGTCTATCAGGGCAGCACAAGTTTGAGGTGAGGACAATTTTGGTCTGGGCTCCATCCTTTAATATAAGGATTTTTTGCAGTCAGGGCCCAGCCCAGGCCCAGGCTCCCCTGGGCACATCCTTTGTCCCTTTTCGATGGGAAAGAAAACTCACAGGTCCAGGTTCCTGATGTCACTTTGTAGGGCTCCCTTGGGTCTACCAGAGCAACACAAGTTTGAGGTGGGGACAACTTTGGTCTGGGGTCCATCCTTCGATATAAGGATTTTTTGCAGTCAGGTCCCAGCCAAGGGGCCCCTGGGCACATCCTTTGTCCCTTTTCCCTGGGAAAGAAAACTCACCAGTCCAGGTTCCTGATGTCAGTTTGTAGGGCTCCCTTGGGTCTATCAGGGCAGCACAAGTTTGTGGTGGGGACAACTTTGGTCTGGGCTCCATCCTTTGATATAAGGAGTTTTTGCAGTCAGGTCCCAGCCCAGGGGCCCCTGGGCACATCCTTTGTCCCTTTTCCCTGGGAAAGAAAACTCACCAGTCCAGGTTCCTGATGTCAGTTTGTAGGGCTCCCTTGGGTCTATCAGGGCAGCACAAGTTTGAGGTGTGTACAACTTTGGTCTGGGGTCCATCCTTCGTTATAAGGATTTTTTGCAGTCAGTGCCAAGCTCAGGGGCCCTTGGGCACAACGTTTGGCCATTTTCCCTGGGAAAGAAAACTCACAGGTCCAGGTTCCTGATGTCAGTTTGTAGGGCTCCCTTGGGTCTATCAGGGCAGCACAAGTTTGAGGTGGGGACAACTTCGGTCTGGGCTCCATCCTTCGATATAAGAATATTCCTCAGTCAGGTCCCGGGCCAGGCGCCCCTGGGCACATCCTTTGTCCCTTTTCCCTGGGAAAGAAAACTCACAGGTCCAGGTTCCTGATGTCAGTTTGTAGGGCTCCCTTGGGTCTATCAGGGCAGCACAAGTTTGAGGTGAGGACAATTTTGGTCTGGGCTCCATCCTTCAATATAAGGATTTTTTGCAGTCAGGGCCCAGCCCAGGGCCAGGCTCCCTTGGGCACATGCTTTGTCCCTTTTCCCTGGGAAAGAAAACTCACAGGTCCAGGTTCCTGATGTGAGTTTGTAGGGCTCCCTTGGGTCTATCAGGGCAGCACAAGTTTGAGGTGGGGACAATTTTGGTCTGGGGTCCATCCTTCGATATAAGGATTTTTTGCAGTCAGGTCCCGGGCCAGGGACCCCTCGGCACATCCTTTGTCCCTTTTCCCTGGGAAAGAAAACTCACAGGTCCAGGTTCCTGATGTCAGTTTGTAGGGCTCCCTTGGGTCTATCTGGGCAGCACAAGTTTGAGGTGAGGACAATTTTGGTCTGGGCTCCATCCTTCAATATAAGGATTTTTTGCAGTCAGGTCCCAGCCCAGGGCCAGGCTCCCTTGGGCACATCCTTTGTCCCTTTTCCCTGGGAAAGAAAACTCACAGGTCCAGGTTCCTGATGTCAGTTTGTAGGGCTCCCTTGGGTTTATCAGGGCAGCACAAGTTTGAGGTGGGGACAACTTTGGTCTGGGCTCCATCCTTCGATATAAGAATTTTCCTCAGTCAGATCCCGGGCCAGGCGCCCCTGAGCACATCCTTTGTCCCTTTTCCCTGGGAAAGAAAACTCACAGATCCAGGTTCCTGATGTGAGTTTGTTGGGCTATCTTGGGTCTCTCAGGGCAGCACAAGTTTGAGGTGGGGACAACTTTGGTCTGGGGTCCATCCTTCGATATAAGGATTTTTTGCAGTCAGGTCCCAGCCAAGGGGCCCCTGGGCACATCCTTTATCCCTTTTCCCTGGGAAAGAAAACTCACAGGTCCAGGTTCCTGATGTCAGTTTGTAGGGCTCCCTTGGGTCTATCTGGGCAGCACAAGTTTGAGGTGAGGACAATTTGGTCTGGGCTCCATCCTTCAATATAAGGATATTTTGCAATCAGGGCCCAGCCCAGGGCAAGGCTCCCCTGGGCACATCCTTTGTCCCTTTTCCCTGGGAAAGAAAACTCACAGGTCCAGTTTCCTGATGTGAGTTTGTAGGGCTCCCTTGGGTCTATCAGGGCAGCACAAGTTTGAGGTGGGGACAATTTTGGTCTGGGGTCCATCCTTCGATATAAGGATTTTTTGCAGTCAGGTCCCAGGCCAGGGGCCCCTGGGCACATCCTTTGTCCCTTTTCCCTGGGAAAGAAAACTCACCAGTCCAGGTTCCTGATGTCAGTTTGTAGGGCTCCCTTGGGTCAATCAGGGCACCACAAGTTTGAGGTGGGGACAATTTTGGTCTGGGGTCCATCCTTCGATATAAGGATTTTATGCAGTCGGGGCCCAGCCCAGGGGCCCCTGGGCACATCCTTTGTCCCTTTTCCCTGGGAAAGAAAATTCACAGGTCCAGGTTCCTGATGTCAGTTTGTAGGGCTCCCTTGGGTCTATCAGGGCAGCACAAGTTTGAGGTGAGGACAATTTTGGTCTGGGCTCCATCCTTTAATATAAGGATTTTTTGCAGTCAGGGCCCAGCCCAGGGCCAGGCTCCCCTGGGCACATCCTTTGTCCCTTTTCGATGGGAAAGAAAACTCACAGGTCCAGGTTCCTGATGTCACTTTGTAGGGCTCCCTTGGGTCTACCAGAGCAACACAAGTTTGAGGTGGGGACAACTTTGGTCTGGGGTCCATCCTTCGATATAAGGATTTTTTGCAGTCAGGTCCCAGCCAAGGGGCCCCTGGGCACATCCTTTGTCCCTTTTCCCTGGGAAAGAAAACTCACCAGTCCAGGTTCCTGATGTCAGTTTGTAGGGCTCCCTTGGGTCTATCAGGGCAGCACAAGTTTGTGGTGGGGACAACTTTGGTCTGGGGTCCATCCTTCGATATAAGGATTTTTTCCATTCAGGTCCACACCCAGGGGCCCCTGGGCACAACCTTTGTCCCTTTTCCCTGGGAAAGAAAACTCACAGGTCCAGGTTCCTGATGTCAGTTTGTAGGGCTCCCTTGGGTCTATCAGGGCAGCACAAGTTTGAGGTGGGGACAACTTTGGTCTGGGGTCCATCCTTCGTTATAAGGATTTTTTGCAGTCAGTGCCAAGCCCAGGGGCCCTTGGGCACAACGTTTGGCCATTTTCCCTGGGAAAGAAAGCTCACAGGTCCAGGTTCCTGATGTCAGTTTGTAGGGCTCCCTTGGGTCTATCAGGGCAGCACAAGTTTGAGGTGGGGACAACTTCGGTCTGGGCTCCATCCTTCGATATAAAAATATTCCTCAGTCAGGTCCCGGGCCAGGCGCCCCTGGGCACATCCTTTGTCCCTTTTCCCTGGGAAAGAAAACTCACAGGTCCAGGTTCCTGATGTCAGTTTGTAGGGCTCCCTTGTGTCTACCAGGCCAGCACAAGTTTGAGGTGGGGACAACTTTGGTCTGGGGTCCATCCTTCGATATAAGGATTTTTTGCAGTCAGGGCCCAGCCCAGGGGCCCCTGGGCACATCCTTTCTCCCGTTTTCACTGGGAAAGAAAACTCACAGGTCCAGGTTCCTGATGTCACTTTGTAGGGCTCCCTTGGGTCTATCAGGGCAGCACAAGTTTGAGGTGAGGACAATTTTGGTCTGGGCTCCATCCTTCACTATAAGGATTTTTTGCAGTCAGGGCCCAGCCCAGGGCCAGGCTCCCTTCCGCCCATCCTTTGTCCCTTTTCCCTGGGAAAGAAAATTCACAGGTCGAGTTTCCTGATGTCAGTTTGTAGGGCTCCCTTGTGTCTACCAGGCCAGCACAAGTTTGAGGTGGGGACAACTTTGGTCTGGGGTCCATCCTTCGATATAAGGATTTTTTGCAGTCAGGTCCCGGGCCAGGGACCCCTGGGCACATCCTTTGTCCCTTTTCCCTGGGAAAGAAAATTCACCAGTCCAGGTTCCTGATGTCAGTTTGTAGGGCTCCCTTGGGTCTACCAGGGCAGCACAAGTTTGAGGTGGGGACAACTTTGGTCTGGGCTCCATCCTTCGATATAAGTCTTTTTGGCAGTCAGGTCCCAGCCCAGGAGCCCCTGGGCACATCCTTTGGCCATTTTCCCTGGGAAAGAAAACTCACAGGTCCAGGTTCCTGATGTCAGTTTGTAGGGCTCCCTTGGGTCTATCTGGGCAGCACAAGTTTGAGGTGAGGACAGTTTTGGTCTGGAATCCATCCTTCGATATAAGGATTTTTTGCAGTCAGGTCCCAGCCCAGGGGCCCCTGGGCACATCCTTTGTCCCTTTTCCCTGGGAAAGAAAACTCACAGGTCCAGGTTCCTGATGTCAGTTTGTAGGGCTCCCTTGGGTCTATCAGGGCAGCACAAGTTTTAGGTGGGGACAACTTTGGTCTGGGCTCCATCCTTCGATATAAAATTTTCCTCAGTCAGGTCCCGGGCCAGGGGCCCCTGGGCACATCCTTTGTCCCTTTTCCCTGGGAAAGAAAACTCACAGGTCCAGGTTCCTGATGTGAGTTTGTAGGGCTCCCTTGGGTCCATCAGGGCAGCACAAGTTTGAGGTGGGGACAATTTTGGTCTGGGGTCCATCCTTCGATATAAGGATTTTTTGCAGTCAGATCCCGGGCCAGGGACCCCTCGGCACATCCTTTGTCCCTTTTCCCTGGGAAAGAAAACTCACAGGTCCAGGTTCCTGATGTCAGTTTGTAGGGCTCCCTTGGGTCTATCTGGGCAGCACAAGTTTGAGGTGAGGACAATTTTGGTCTGGGCTCCATCCTTCAATATAAGGATTTTTTGCAGTCAGGTCCCAGCCCAGGGCCAGGCTCCCTTGGGCACATCCTTTGTCCCTTTTCCCTGGGAAAGAAAACTCACAGGTCCAGGTTCCTGATGTCAGTTTGTAGGGCTCCCTTGGGTTTATCAGGGCAGCACAAGTTTGAGGTGGGGACAACTTCGGTCTGGGCTCTATCCTTCGATATAAGAATTTTCCTCAGTCAGGTCCCGGGCCAGGCGCCCCTGGGCACATCCTTTGTCCCTTTTCCCTGGGAAAGAAAACTCACAGGTCCAGGTTCCTGATGTCAGTTTGTAGGGCTCCCTTGGGTCAATCAGGGCAGCACAAGTTTGAGGTGGGGACAACTTTGGTCTGGGGTCCATCCTTCGATATAAGGATTTTTTGCAGTCAGGTCCCAGCCAAGGGGCCCCTGGGCACATCCTTTATCCCTTTTCCCTGGGAAAGAAAACTCACAGGTCCAGGTTCCTGATGTCAGTTTGTAGGGCTCCCTTGGGTCTATCAGGGCAGCACAAGTTTGTGGTGGGGACAACTTTGATCTGGAATCCATCCTTCGATATAAGGAGTTTTTGCAGTCAGGTCCCAGCCCAGGGGCCCCTGAGCACATCCTTTGTCCCTTTTCCCTGGGAAAGAAAACTCACCAGTCCAGGTTCCTGATGTCAGTTTGTAGGGCTCCCTTGGGTCTATCTGGGCAGCACAAGTTTGAGGTGAGGACAATTTGGTCTGGGCTCCATCCTTCAATATAAGGATATTTTGCAATCAGGGCCCAGCCCAGGGCAAGGCTCCCCTGGGCACATCCTTTGTCCCTTTTCCCTGGGAAAGAAAACTCACAGGTCCAGTTTCCTGATGTGAGTTTGTAGGGCTCCCTTGGGTCTATCAGGGCAGCACAAGTTTGAGGTGGGGACAATTTTGGTCTGGGGTCCATCCTTCGATATAAGGATTTTTTGCAGTCAGGTCCCGGGCCAGGGACCCCTGGGCACATACTTTGTCCCTTTTCCCTGGGAAAGAAAACTCACAGGTCCAGGTTCCTGATGTCAGTTTGTAGGGCTCCCTTGGGTCTACCAGGGCAGCAAAATTTTGAGGTGGGGACAACTTTGGTCTGGGGTCCATCCTTCGATATAAGGATTTTTTGCAGTCAGGTCCCAGGCCAGGGGCCCCTGGGCACATCCTTTGTCCTTTTTCCCTGGGAAAGAAAACTCACAGGTCCAGGTTCCTGATGTCAGTTTGTAGGGCTCCCTTGGGTCAATCAGGGCAGCACAAGTTTGAGGTGGGGACAATTTTGGTCTGGGGTCCATCCTTCGATATAAGGATTTTATGCAGTCGGGGCCCAGCCCAGGGGCCCCTGGGCACATCCTTTGTCCCTTTTCCCTGGGAAAGAAAATTCACAGGTCCAGGTTCCTGATGTCAGTTTGTAGGGCTCCCTTGGGTCTATCTCGGCAGCACAAGTTTGAGGTGAGGACAATTTTGGTCTGGGCTCCATCCTTTAATATAAGGATTTTTTGCAGTCAGGGCCCAGCCCAGGGCCAGGCTCCCCTGGGCACATCCTTTGTCCCTTTTCGATGGGAAAGAAAACTCACAGGTCCAGGTTCCTGATGTCACTTTGTAGGGCTCCCTTGGGTCTACCAGAGCAACACAAGTTTGAGGTGGGGACAACTTTGGTCTGGGGTCCATCCTTCGATATAAGGATTTTTTGCAGTCAGGTCCCAGCCAAGGGGCCCCTGGGCACATCCTTTGTCCCTTTTCCCTGGGAAAGAAAACTCACCAGTCCAGGTTCCTGATGTCAGTTTGTAGGGCTCCCTTGGGTCTATCAGGGCAGCACAAGTTTGAGGTGGGGACAACTTCGGTCTGGGCTCCATCCTTCGATATAAGAATATTCCTCAGTCAGGTCCCGGGCCAGGCGCCCCTGGGCACATCCTTTGTCCCTTTTCCCTGGGAAAGAAAACTCACAGGTCCAGGTTCCTGATGTCAGTTTGTAGGGCTCCCTTGGGTCTATCAGGGCAGCACAAGTTTGAGGTGAGGACAATTTTGGTCAGGGGTCCATCCTTCGATATAAGGATTTTTTGCAGTCAGGTCCCAGCCCCGGGGCCCCTGGGCACATCCTTTGTCCCTTTTCCCTGGGAAAGAAAACTCACAGGTCCAGGTTCCTGATGTCAGTTTGTAGGGCTCCCTTGGGTCTATCTCGGCAGCACAAGTTTGAGGTGAGGACAATTTGGTCTGGGCTCCATCCTTCAATATAAGCATATTTTGCAGTCAGGGACCA
Source organism: Lonchura striata (assembly GCF_050655825.1). Classification (NCBI taxonomy): domain Eukaryota; kingdom Metazoa; phylum Chordata; class Aves; order Passeriformes; family Estrildidae; genus Lonchura; species Lonchura striata. Next base: position 13,752,371 of record NC_140707.1, on the reverse strand, counting down.
GCCCAGGGCAAGGCTCCCCTGGGCACATCCTTTGTCCCTTTTCCCTGGGAAAGAAAACTCACATGTCCAGGTTCCAGATGTCAGTTTGTAGGGCTCCCTTGGGTTTATCAGGGCAGCACAAGTTTGAGGTGGGGACAACTTCGGTCTGGGCTCCATCCTTCGATATAAGAATTTTCCTCAGTCAGGTCCCGGGCCAGGCGCCCCTGGGCACATCCTTTGTCCCTTTTCCCTGGGAAAGAAAATTCACAGGTCCAGGTTCCTGATGTGAGTTTGTTGGGCTATATTGGGTCTATCAGGGCAGCACAAGTTTGAGGTGGGGACAACTTTGGTCTGGGCTCCATCCTTCGATATAAGGAGTTTTTGCAGTCAGGTCCCAGCCAAGGGGCCCCTGGGCACATCCTTTATCCCTTTTCCCTGGGAAAGAAAACTCACAGGTCCAGGTTCCTGATGTCAGTTTGTAGGGCTCCCTTGGGTCTATCAGGGCAGCACAAGTTTGTGGTGGGGACAACTTTGATCTGGAATCCATCCTTCGATATAAGGAGTTTTTGCAGTCAGGTCCCAGCCCAGGGGCCCCTGAGCACATCCTTTGTCCCTTTTCCCTGGGAAAGAAAACTCACCAGTCCAGGTTCCTGATGTCAGTTTGTAGGGCTCCCTTGGGTCTATCAGGGCAGCACAAGTTTGAGGTGTGTACAACTTTGGTCTGGGGTCCATCCTTCGTTATAAGGATTTTTTGCAGTCAGGTCCCAGCCCAGGGGCCCCTGGGCACATCCTTTGTCCCTTTTCCCTGGGAAAGAAAACTCACAGGTCCAGCTTCCTGATGTCAGTTTGTAGGGCTCCCTTGGGTCTATCTGGGCAGCACAAGTTTGAGGTGAGGACAATTTGGTCTGGGCTCCATCCTTCAATATAAGGATATTTTGCAATCAGGGCCCAGCCCAGGGCAAGTCTCCCCTGGGCACATCCTTTGTCCCTTTTCCCTGGGAAAGAAAACTCACCAGTCCAGGTTCCTGATGTCAGTTTGTAGGGCTCCCTTGGGTCTACCAGGGCAGCAAAATTTTGAGGTGGGGACAACTTTGGTCTGGGGTCCATCCTTCGATATAAGGATTTTTTGCAGTCAGGTCCCAGGCCAGGGGCCCTTGGGCACATCCTTTGTCCCTTTTCCCTGGGAAAGAAAACTCACCAGTCCAGGTTCCTGATGTCAGTTTGTAGGGCTCCCTTGGGTCAATCAGGGCAGCACAAGTTTGAGGTGGGGACAATTTTGGTCTGGGGTCCATCCTTCGATATAAGGATTTTATGCAGTCGGGGCCCAGCCCAGGGGCCCCTGGGCACATCCTTTGTCCCTTTTCCCTGGGAAAGAAAATTCACAGGTCCAGGTTCCTGAAGTCAGTTTGTAGGGCTCCCTTCGGTATATCAGGGCAGCACAGGTTTGAGGTGGGGCAACTTTGTTTTACGACCAATCCTTCGATATAAGTGTTTTTTGCAGTCAGATCCCGGGCCAGGGGCCCCTGGGCACATCCTTTGTCCCTTTTCCCTGGGAAAGAAATCTCACCAGTCCAGGTTCCTGATGTCAGTTTGTAGGGCTCCCTTGGGTCTACCAGGGCAGCAAAATTTTGAGGTGGGGACAACTTTGGTCTGGGGTCCATCCTTCGATATAAGGATTTTTTGCAGTCAGGGCCCAGCCCAGGGGCCCCTGGGCACAACGTTTGGCCATTTTCCCTGGGAAAGAAAACTCACAGGTCCAGGTTCCTGATGTCAGTTTGTAGGGCTCCCTTGGGTCTATCAGGGCAGCACAAGTTTGAGGTGGGGACAACTTCGGTCTGGGCTCCATCCTTCGATATAAGAATATTCCTCAGTCAGGTCCCGGGCCAGGCGCCCCTGGGCACATCCTTTGTCCCTTTTCCCTGGGAAAGAAAACTCACAGGTCCAGGTTCCTGATGTCAGTTTGTAGGGCTCCCTTGGGTCTATCAGGGCAGCACAAGTTTGAGGTGGGGACAATTTTGGTCTGGGGTCCATCCTTCGATATAAGGATTTTTTGCAGTCAGGTCCCGGGCCAGGGACCCCTCGGCACATCCTTTGTCCCTTTTCCCTGGGAAAGAAAACTCACAGGTCCAGGTTCCTGATGTCAGTTTGTAGGGCTCCCTTGGGTCTATCTGGGCAGCACAAGTTTGAGGTGAGGACAATTTTGGTCTGGGCTCCATCCTTCAATATAAGGATTTTTTGCAGTCAGGTCCCAGCCCAGGGCCAGGCTCCCTTGGGCACATCCTTTGTCCCTTTTCCCTGGGAAAGAAAACTCACAGGTCCAGGTTCCTGATGTCAGTTTGTAGGGCTCCCTTGGGTTTATCAGGGCAGCACAAGTTTGAGGTGGGGACAACTTCGGTCTGGGCTCCATCCTTCGATATAAGAATTTTCCTCAGTCAGGTCCCGGGCCAGGCGCCCCTGGGCACATCCTTTGTCCCTTTTCCCTGGGAAAGAAAACTCACAGATCCAGGTTCCTGATGTGAGTTTGTTGGGCTATCTTGGGTCTCTCAGGGCAGCACAAGTTTGAGGTGGGGACAACTTTGGTCTGGGGTCCATCCTTCGATATAAGGATTTTTTGCAGTCAGGTCCCAGCCAAGGGGCCCCTGGGCACATCCTTTATCCCTTTTCCCTGGGAAAGAAAACTCACAGGTCCAGGTTCCTGATGTCAGTTTGTAGGGCTCCCTTGGGTCTATCAGGGCAGCACAAGTTTGTGGTGGGGACAACTTTGATCTGGAATCCATCCTTCGATATAAGGAGTTTTTGCAGTCAGGTCCCAGCCCAGGGGCCCCTGAGCACATCCTTTGTCCCTTTTCCCTGGGAAAGGAAACTCACCAGTCCAGGTTCCTGATGTCAGTTTGTAGGGCTCCCTTGGGTCTATCAGGGCAGCACAAGTTTGAGGTGGGGACAATTTTGGTCAGGGGTCCATCCTTCAATATAAGGATTTTTTGCTGTCAGGTCCCAGCCCAGGGGCCCCTGGGCACATCCTTTGTCCCTTTTCCCTGGGAAAGAAAACTCACAGGTCCAGGTTCCTGATGTCAGTTTGTAGGGCTCCCTTGGGTCTATCTGGGCAGCACAAGTTTGAGGTGAGGACAATTTGGTCTGGGCTCCATCCTTCAATATAAGGATATTTTGCAATCAGGGCCCAGCCCAGGGCAAGGCTCCCCTGGGCACATCCTTTGTCCCTTTTCCCTGGGAAAGAAAACTCACAGGTCCAGTTTCCTGATGTGAGTTTGTAGGGCTCCCTTGGGTCTATCAGGGCAGCACAAGTTTGAGGTGGGGACAATTTTGGTCTGGGGTCCATCCTTCGATATAAGGATTTTTTGCAGTCAGGTCCCAGGCCAGGGGCCCCTGGGCACATCCTTTGTCCCTTTTCCCTGGGAAAGAAAACTCACCAGTCCAGGTTCCTGATGTCAGTTTGTAGGGCTCCCTTGGGTCAATCAGGGCACCACAAGTTTGAGGTGGGGACAATTTTGGTCTGGGGTCCATCCTTCGATATAAGGATTTTATGCAGTCGGGGCCCAGCCCAGGGGCCCCTGGGCACATCCTTTGTCCCTTTTCCCTGGGAAAGAAAATTCACAGGTCCAGGTTCCTGATGTCAGTTTGTAGGGCTCCCTTGGGTCTATCAGGGCAGCACAAGTTTGAGGTGAGGACAATTTTGGTCTGGGCTCCATCCTTTAATATAAGGATTTTTTGCAGTCAGGGCCCAGCCCAGGGCCAGGCTCCCCTGGGCACATCCTTTGTCCCTTTTCGATGGGAAAGAAAACTCACAGGTCCAGGTTCCTGATGTCACTTTGTAGGGCTCCCTTGGGTCTACCAGAGCAACACAAGTTTGAGGTGGGGACAACTTTGGTCTGGGGTCCATCCTTCGATATAAGGATTTTTTGCAGTCAGGTCCCAGCCAAGGGGCCCCTGGGCACATCCTTTGTCCCTTTTCCCTGGGAAAGAAAACTCACCAGTCCAGGTTCCTGATGTCAGTTTGTAGGGCTCCCTTGGGTCTATCAGGACAGCACAAGTTTGTGGTGGGGACAACTTTGGTCTGGGGTCCATCCTTCGATATAAGGATTTTTTCCATTCAGGTCCACACCCAGGGGCCCCTGGGCACAACCTTTGTCCCTTTTCCCTGGGAAAGAAAACTCACAGGTCCAGGTTCCTGATGTCAGTTTGTAGGGCTCCCTTGTGTCTACCAGGGCAGCACAAGTTTGAGGTGGGGACAACTTTGGTCTGGGGTCCATCCTTCGATATAAGGATTTTTTGCAGTCAGGGCCCAGCCCAGGGGCCCCTGGGCACATCCTTTCTCCCGTTTTCACTGGGAAAGAAAACTCACAGGTCCAGGTTCCTGATGTCACTTTGTAGGGCTCCCTTGGGTCTACCAGGGCAGCACAAGTTTGAGGTGGGGACAACTTTGGTCTGGGGTCCATCCTTCGATATAAGTCTTTTTGGCAGTCAGGTCCCGGGCCAGGGACCCCTGGGCACATCCTTTGTCCCTTTTCCCTGGGAAAGAAAACTCACCAGTCCAGGTTCCTGATGTCAGTTTGTAGGGCTCCCTTGGGTCTACCAGGGCAGCACAAGTTTGAGGTGGGGACAACTTTGGTCTGGGCTCCATCCTTCGATATAAGTCTTTTTGGCAGTCAGGTCCCAGCCCAGGAGCCCCTGGGCACATCCTTTGGCCATTTTCCCTGGGAAAGAAAACTCACAGGTCCAGGTTCCTGATGTCAGTTTGTAGGGCTCCCTTGGGTCTATCTGGGCAGCACAAGTTTGAGGTGAGGACAGTTTTGGTCTGGGCTCCATCCTTCGATATAAGTCTTTTTGGCAGTCAGGTCCCAGCCCAGGAGCCCCTGGGCACATCCTTTGGCCATTTTCCCTGGGAAAGAAAACTCACAGGTCCAGGTTCCTGATGTCAGTTTGTAGGGCTCCCTTGGGTCTATCTGGGCAGCACAAGTTTGAGGTGAGGACAGTTTTGGTCTGGAATCCATCCTTCGATATAAGGATTTTTTGCAGTCAGGTCCCAGCCCAGGGGCCCCTGGGCACATCCTTTGTCCCTTTTCCCTGGGAAAGAAAACTCACAGGTCCAGGTTCCTGATGTGAGTTTGTAGGGCTCCCTTGGGTCTATCAGGGCAGCACAAGTTTGAGGTGGGGACAACTTTTGGTCTGGGGTCCATCCTTCGATATAAGGATGTTTTGCAGTCAGATCCCGGGCCAGGGACCCCTCGGCACATCCTTTGTCCCTTTTCCCTGGGAAAGAAAACTCACAGGTCCAGGTTCCTGATGTCAGTTTGTAGGGCTCCCTTGGGTCTATCTGGGCAGCACAAGTTTGAGGTGAGGACAATTTTGGTCTGGGCTCCATCCTTCAATATAAGGATTTTTTGCAGTCAGGTCCCAGCCCAGGGCCAGGCTCCCTTGGGCACATCCTTTGTCCCTTTTCCCTGGGAAAGAAAACTCACAGGTCCAGGTTCCTGATGTCAGTTTGTAGGGCTCCCTTGGGTTTATCAGGGCAGCACAAGTTTGAGGTGGGGACAACTTCGGTCTGGGCTCTATCCTTCGATATAAGAATTTTCCTCAGTCAGGTCCCGGGCCAGGCGCCCCTGGGCACATCCTTTGTCCCTTTTCCCTGGGAAAGAAAACTCACAGGTCCAGGTTCCTGATGTCAGTTTGTAGGGCTCCCTTGGGTCAATCAGGGCAGCACAAGTTTGAGGTGGGGACAACTTTGGTCTGGGGTCCATCCTTCGATATAAGGATTTTTTGCAGTCAGGTCCCAGCCAAGGGGCCCCTGGGCACATCCTTTATCCCTTTTCCCTGGGAAAGAAAACTCACCAGTCCAGGTTCCTGATGTCAGTTTGTAGGGCTCCCTTGGGTCTATCTGGGCAGCACAAGTTTGAGGTGAGGACAATTTGGTCTGGGCTCCATCCTTCAATATAAGGATATTTTGCAATCAGGGCCCAGCCCAGGGCAAGGCTCCCCTGGGCACATCCTTTGTCCCTTTTCCCTGGGAAAGAAAACTCACAGGTCCAGTTTCCTGATGTGAGTTTGTAGGGCTCCCTTGGGTCTATCAGGGCAGCACAAGTTTGAGGTGGGGACAATTTTGGTCTGGGGTCCATCCTTCGATATAAGGATTTTTTGCAGTCAGGTCCCAGGCCAGGGGCCCCTGGGCACATCCTTTGTCCTTTTTCCCTGGGAAAGAAAACTCACAGGTCCAGGTTCCTGATGTCAGTTTGTAGGGCTCCCTTGGGTCTATCAGGGCAGCACAAGTTTGAGGTGAGGACAATTTTGGTCAGGGGTCCATCCTTCGATATAAGGATTTTTTGCAGTCAGGTCCCAGCCCCGGGGCCCCTGGGCACATCCTTTGTCCCTTTTCCCTGGGAAAGAAAACTCACAGGTCCAGGTTCCTGATGTCAGTTTGTAGGGCTCCCTTGGGTCTATCTCGGCAGCACAAGTTTGAGGTGAGGACAATTTGGTCTGGGCTCCATCCTTCAATATAAGGATATTTTGCAGTCAGGGACCAGCCCAGGGCAAGGCTCCCCTGGGCACATCCTTTGTCCCTTTTCCCTGGGAAAGAAAACTCACATGTCCAGGTTCCAGATGTCAGTTTGTAGGGCTCCCTTGGGTTTATCAGGGCAGCACAAGTTTGAGGTGGGGACAACTTCGGTCTGGGCTCCATCCTTCGATATAAGAATTTTCCTCAGTCAGGTCCCGGGCCAGGCGCCCCTGGGCACATCCTTTGTCCCTTTTCCCTGGGAAAGAAAATTCACAGGTCCAGGTTCCTGATGTGAGTTTGTTGGGCTATCTTGGGTCTATCAGGGCAGCACAAGTTTGAGGTGGGGACAACTTTGGTCTGGGCTCCATCCTTCGATATAAGGAGTTTTTCCAGTCAGGTCCCAGCCAAGGGGCCCCTGGGCACATCCTTTATCCCTTTTCCCTGGGAAAGAAAACTCACAGGTCCAGGTTCCTGATGTCAGTTTGTAGGGCTCCCTTGGGTCTATCAGGGCAGCACAAGTTTGTGGTGGGGACAACTTTGATCTGGAATCCATCCTTCGATATAAGGAGTTTTTGCAGTCAGGTCCCAGCCCAGGGGCCCCTGAGCACATCCTTTGTCCCTTTTCCCTGGGAAAGAAAACTCACCAGTCCAGGTTCCTGATGTCAGTTTGTAGGGCTCCCTTGGGTCTATCAGGGCAGCACAAGTTTGAGGTGTGTACAACTTTGGTCTGGGGTCCATCCTTCGTTATAAGGATTTTTTGCAGTCAGGTCCCAGCCCAGGGGCCCCTGGGCACATCCTTTGTCCCTTTTCCCTGGGAAAGAAAACTCACAGGTCCAGCTTCCTGATGTCAGTTTGTAGGGCTCCCTTGGGTCTATCTGGGCAGCACAAGTTTGAGGTGAGGACAATTTGGTCTGGGCTCCATCCTTCAATATAAGGATATTTTGCAATCAGGGCCCAGCCCAGGGCAAGGCTCCCCTGGGCACATCCTTTGTCCCTTTTCCCTGGGAAAGAAAACTCACCAGTCCAGGTTCCTGATGTCAGTTTGTAGGGCTCCCTTGGGTCTACCAGGGCAGAAAAATTTTGAGGTGGGGACAACTTTGGTCTGGGGTCCATCCTTCGATATAAGGATTTTTTGCAGTCAGGTCCCAGGCCAGGGGCCCTTGGGCACATCCTTTGTCCCTTTTCCCTGGGAAAGAAAACTCACCAGTCCAGGTTCCTGATGTCAGTTTGTAGGGCTCCCTTGGGTCAATCAGGGCAGCACAAGTTTGAGGTGGGGACAATTTTGGTCTGGGGTCCATCCTTCGATATAAGGATTTTATGCAGTCGGGGCCCAGCCCAGGGGCCCCTGGGCACATCCTTTGTCCCTTTTCCCTGGGAAAGAAAATTCACAGGTCCAGGTTCCTGAAGTCAGTTTGTAGGGCTCCCTTCGGTATATCAGGGCAGCACAGGTTTGAGGTGGGGCAACTTTGTTTTACGACCAATCCTTCGATATAAGTGTTTTTTGCAGTCAGATCCCGGGCCAGGGGCCCCTGGGCACATCCTTTGTCCCTTTTCCCTGGGAAAGAAATCTCACCAGTCCAGGTTCCTGATGTGAGTTTGTAGGGCTCCCTTGGGTCTACCAGGGCAGCAAAATTTTGAGGTGGGGACAACTTTGGTCTGGGGTCCATCCTTCGATATAAGGATTTTTTGCAGTCAGGGCCCAGCCCAGGGGCCCCTGGGCACAACGTTTGGCCATTTTCCCTGGGAAAGAAAACTCACAGGTCCAGGTTCCTGATGTCAGTTTGTAGGGCTCCCTTGGGTCTATCAGGGCAGCACAAGTTTGAGGTGGGGACAACTTCGGTCTGGGCTCCATCCTTCGATATAAGAATATTCCTCAGTCAGGTCCCGGGCCAGGCGCCCCTGGGCACATCCTTTGTCCCTTTTCCCTGGGAAAGAAAACTCACAGGTCCAGGTTCCTGATGTCAGTTTGTAGGGCTCCCTTGGGTCTATCAGGGCAGCACAAGTTTGAGGTGAGGACAATTTTGGTCTGGGCTCCATCCTTCAATATAAGGATTTTTTGCAGTCAGGGCCCAGCCCAGGGCCAGGCTCCCTTGGGCACATGCTTTGTCCCTTTTCCCTGGGAAAGAAAACTCACAGGTCCAGGTTCCTGATGTGAGTTTGTAGGGCTCCCTAGGGTCTATCAGGGCAGCACAAGTTTGAGGTGGGGACAATTTTGGTCTGGGGTCCATCCTTCGATATAAGGATTTTTTGCAGTCAGGTCCCGGGCCAGGGACCCCTCGGCACATCCTTTGTCCCTTTTCCCTGGGAAAGAAAACTCACAGGTCCAGGTTCCTGATGTCAGTTTGTAGGGCTCCCTTGGGTCTATCTGGGCAGCACAAGTTTGAGGTGAGGACAATTTTGGTCTGGGCTCCATCCTTCAATATAAGGATTTTTTGCAGTCAGGTCCCAGCCCAGGGCCAGGCTCCCTTGGGCACATCCTTTGTCCCTTTTCCCTGGGAAAGAAAACTCACAGGTCCAGGTTCCTGATGTCAGTTTGTAGGGCTCCCTTGGGTTTATCAGGGCAGCACAAGTTTGAGGTGGGGACAACTTCGGTCTGGGCTCCATCCTTCGATATAAGAATTTTCCTCAGTCAGGTCCCGGGCCAGGCGCCCCTGGGCACATCCTTTGTCCCTTTTCCCTGGGAAAGAAAACTCACAGATCCAGGTTCCTGATGTGAGTTTGTTGGGCTATCTTGGGTCTCTCAGGGCAGCACAAGTTTGAGGTGGGGACAACTTTGGTCTGGGGTCCATCCTTCGATATAAGGATTTTTTGCAGTCAGGTCCCAGCCAAGGGGCCCCTGGGCACATCCTTTATCCCTTTTCCCTGGGAAAGAAAACTCACAGGTCCAGGTTCCTGATGTCAGTTTGTAGGGCTCCCTTGGGTCTATCAGGGCAGCACAAGTTTGTGGTGGGGACAACTTTGATCTGGAATCCATCCTTCGATATAAGGAGTTTTTGCAGTCAGGTCCCAGCCCAGGGGCCCCTGAGCACATCCTTTGTCCCTTTTCCCTGGGAAAGGAAACTCACCAGTCCAGGTTCCTGATGTCAGTTTGTAGGGCTCCCTTGGGTCTATCAGGGCAGCACAAGTTTGAGGTGGGGACAATTTTGGTCAGGGGTCCATCCTTCAATATAAGGATTTTTTGCTGTCAGGTCCCAGCCCAGGGGCCCCTGGGCACATCCTTTGTCCCTTTTCCCTGGGAAAGAAAACTCACAGGTCCAGGTTCCTGATGTCAGTTTGTAGGGCTCCCTTGGGTCTATCTGGGCAGCACAAGTTTGAGGTGAGGACAATTTGGTCTGGGCTCCATCCTTCAATATAAGGATATTTTGCAATCAGGGCCCAGCCCAGGGCAAGGCTCCCCTGGGCACATCCTTTGTCCCTTTTCCCTGGGAAAGAAAACTCACAGGTCCAGTTTCCTGATGTGAGTTTGTAGGGCTCCCTTGGGTCTATCAGGGCAGCACAAGTTTGAGGTGGGGACAATTTTGGTCTGGGGTCCATCCTTCGATATAAGGATTTTTTGCAGTCAGGTCCCAGGCCAGGGGCCCCTGGGCACATCCTTTGTCCCTTTTCCCTGGGAAAGAAAACTCACCAGTCCAGGTTCCTGATGTCAGTTTGTAGGGCTCCCTTGGGTCAATCAGGGCACCACAAGTTTGAGGTGGGGACAATTTTGGTCTGGGGTCCATCCTTCGATATAAGGATTTTATGCAGTCGGGGCCCAGCCCAGGGGCCCCTGGGCACATCCTTTGTCCCTTTTCCCTGGGAAAGAAAATTCACAGGTCCAGGTTCCTGATGTCAGTTTGTAGGGCTCCCTTGGGTCTATCAGGGCAGCACAAGTTTGAGGTGAGGACAATTTTGGTCTGGGCTCCATCCTTTAATATAAGGATTTTTTGCAGTCAGGGCCCAGCCCATGGCCAGGCTCCCCTGGGCACATCCTTTGTCCCTTTTCGATGGGAAAGAAAACTCACAGGTCCAGGTTCCTGATGTCACTTTGTAGGGCTCCCTTGGGTCTACCAGAGCAACACAAGTTTGAGGTGGGGACAACTTTGGTCTGGGGTCCATCCTTCGATATAAGGATTTTTTGCAGTCAGGTCCCAGCCAAGGGGCCCCTGGGCACATCCTTTGTCCCTTTTCCCTGGGAAAGAAAACTCACCAGTCCAGGTTCCTGATGTCAGTTTGTAGGGCTCCCTTGGGTCTATCAGGACAGCACAAGTTTGTGGTGGGGACAACTTTGGTCTGGGGTCCATCCTTCGATATAAGGATTTTTTCCATTCAGGTCCACACCCAGGGGCCCCTGGGCACAACCTTTGTCCCTTTTCCCTGGGAAAGAAAACTCACAGGTCCAGGTTCCTGATGTCAGTTTGTAGGGCTCCCTTGTGTCTACCAGGGCAGCACAAGTTTGAGGTGGGGACAACTTTGGTCTGGGGTCCATCCTTCGATATAAGGATTTTTTGCAGTCAGGGCCCAGCCCAGGGGCCCCTGGGCACATCCTTTCTCCCGTTTTCACTGGGAAAGAAAACTCACAGGTCCAGGTTCCTGATGTCACTTTGTAGGGCTCCCTTGGGTCTACCAGGGCAGCACAAGTTTGAGGTGGGGACAACTTTGGTCTGGGGTCCATCCTTCGATATAAGTCTTTTTGGCAGTCAGGTCCCGGGCCAGGGACCCCTGGGCACATCCTTTGTCCCTTTTCCCTGGGAAAGAAAACTCACCAGTCCAGGTTCCTGATGTCAGTTTGTAGGGCTCCCTTGGGTCTACCAGGGCAGCACAAGTTTGAGGTGGGGACAACTTTGGTCTGGGCTCCATCCTTCGATATAAGTCTTTTTGGCAGTCAGGTCCCAGCCCAGGAGCCCCTGGGCACATCCTTTGGCCATTTTCCCTGGGAAAGAAAACTCACAGGTCCAGGTTCCTGATGTCAGTTTGTAGGGCTCCCTTGGGTCTATCTGGGCAGCACAAGTTTGAGGTGAGGACAGTTTTGGTCTGGGCTCCATCCTTCGATATAAGTCTTTTTGGCAGTCAGGTCCCAGCCCAGGAGCCCCTGGGCACATCCTTTGGCCATTTTCCCTGGGAAAGAAAACTCACAGGTCCAGGTTCCTGATGTCAGTTTGTAGGGCTCCCTTGGGTCTATCTGGGCAGCACAAGTTTGAGGTGAGGACAGTTTTGGTCTGGAATCCATCCTTCGATATAAGGATTTTTTGCAGTCAGGTCCCAGCCCAGGGGCCCCTGGGCACATCCTTTGTCCCTTTTCCCTGGGAAAGAAAACTCACAGGTCCAGGTTCCTGATGTCAGTTTGTAGGGCTCCCTTGGGTCTATCAGGGCAGCACAAGTTTTAGGTGGGGACAACTTTGGTCTGGGCTCCATCCTTCGATATAAAATTTTCCTCAGTCAGGTCCCGGGCCAGGGGCCCCTGGGCACATCCTTTGTCCCTTTTCCCTGGGAAAGAAAACTCACAGGTCCAGGTTCCTGATGTGAGTTTGTAGGGCTCCCTTGGGTCTATCAGGGCAGCACAAGTTTGAGGTGGGGACAACTTTTGGTCTGGGGTCCATCCTTCGATATAAGGATGTTTTGCAGTCAGATCCCGGGCCAGGGACCCCTCGGCACATCCTTTGTCCCTTTTCCCTGGGAAAGAAAACTCACAGGTCCAGGTTCCTGATGTCAGTTTGTAGGGCTCCCTTGGGTCTATCTGGGCAGCACAAGTTTGAGGTGAGGACAATTTTGGTCTGGGCTCCATCCTTCAATATAAGGATATTTTGCAGTCAGGTCCCAGCCCAGGGCCAGGCTCCCTTGGGCACATCCTTTGTCCCTTTTCCCTGGGAAAGAAAACTCACAGGTCCAGGTTCCTGATGTCAGTTTGTAGGGCTCCCTTGGGTTTATCAGGGCAGCACAAGTTTGAGGTGGGGACAACTTCGGTCTGGCCTCTATCCTTCGATATAAGAATTTTCCTCAGTCAGGTCCCGGGCCAGGCGCCCCTGGGCACATCCTTTGTCCCTTTTCCCTGGGAAAGAAAACTCACAGGTCCAGGTTCCTGATGTCAGTTTGTAGGGCTCCCTTGGGTCAATCAGGGCAGCACAAGTTTGAGGTGGGGACAACTTTGGTCTGGGGTCCATCCTTCGATATAAGGATTTTTTGCAGTCAGGTCCCAGCCAAGGGGCCCCTGGGCACATCCTTTGTCCCTTTTCCCTGGGAAAGAAAACTCACAGGTCCAGGTTCCTGATGTCAGTTTGTAGGGCTCCCTTGGGTCTATCAGGGCAGCACAAGTTTGTGGTGGGGACAACTTTGATCTGGAATCCATCCTTCGATATAAGGAGTTTTTGCAGTCAGGTCCCAGCCCAGGGGCCCCTGAGCACATCCTTTGTCCCTTTTCCCTGGGAAAGAAAACTCACCAGTCCAGGTTCCTGATGTCAGTTTGTAGGGCTCCCTTGGGTCTATCTGGGCAGCACAAGTTTGAGGTGAGGACAATTTGGTCTGGGCTCCATCCTTCAATATAAGGATATTTTGCAATCAGGGCCCAGCCCAGGGCAAGGCTCCCCTGGGCACATCCTTTGTCCCTTTTCCCTGGGAAAGAAAACTCACAGGTCCAGTTTCCTGATGTGAGTTTGTAGGGCTCCCTTGGGTCTATCAGGGCAGCACAAGTTTGAGGTGGGGACAATTTTGGTCTGGGGTCCATCCTTCGATATAAGGATTTTTTGCAGTCAGGTCCCGGGCCAGGGACCCCTGGGCACATCCTTTGTCCCTTTTCCCTGGGAAAGAAAACTCACAGGTCCAGGTTCCTGATGTCAGTTTGTAGGGCTCCCTTGGGTCTATCAGGGCAGCAAAATTTTGAGGTGGGGACAACTTTGGTCTGGGGTCCATCCTTCGATATAAGGATTTTTTGCAGTCAGGTCCCAGGCCAGGGGCCCCTGGGCACATCCTTTGTCCTTTTTCCCTGGGAAAGAAAACTCACAGGTCCAGGTTCCTGATGTCAGTTTGTAGGGCTCCCTTGGGTCAATCAGGGCAGCACAAGTTTGAGGTGGGGACAATTTTGGTCTGGGGTCCATCCTTCGATATAAGGATTTTATGCAGTCGGGGCCCAGCCCAGGGGCCCCTGGGCACATCCTTTGTCCCTTTTCCCTGGGAAAGAAAATTCACAGGTCCAGGTTCCTGATGTCAGTTTGTAGGGCTCCCTTGGGTCTATCAGGGCAGCACAAGTTTGAGGTGAGGACAATTTTGGTCTGGGCTCCATCCTTTAATATAAGGATTTTTTGCAGTCAGGGCCCAGCCCAGGGCCAGGCTCCCCTGGGCACATCCTTTGTCCCTTTTCGATGGGAAAGAAAACTCACAGGTCCAGGTTCCTGATGTCACTTAGTAGGGCTCCCTTGGGTCTACCAGAGCAACACAAGTTTGAGGTGGGGACAACTTTGGTCTGGGGTCCATCCTTCGATATAAGGGCTTTGCAGTCAGGTCCCAGCCAAGGGGCCCCTGGGCACATCCTTTGTCCCTTTTCCCTGGGAAAGAAAACTCACCAGTCCAGGTTCCTGATGTCAGTTTGTAGGGCTCCCTTGGGTCTATCAGGGCAGCACAAGTTTGAGGTGAGGACAATTTTGGTCAGGGGTCCATCCTTCGATATAAGGATTTTTTGCAGTCAGGTCCCAGCCCCGGGGCCCCTGGGCACATCCTTTGTCCCTTTTCCCTGGGAAAGAAAACTCACATGTCCAGGTTCCAGATGTCCATTTGTAGGGCTCCCTCTGGTCTACCAGGGCAGCACAAGTTTGAGGTGGGGACAACTTTGGTCTGGGCTCCATCCTTCGATATAAGTCTTTTTGGCACTCAGGTCCCAGCCCAGGAGCCCCTGGGCACATCCTTTGGCCATTTTCCCTGGGAAAGAAAACTCACAGGTCCAGGTTCCTGATGTCAGTTTGTAGGGCTCCCTTGGGTCTATCTGGGCAGCACAAGTTTGAGGTGAGGACAGTTTTGGTCTGGAATCCATCCTTCGATATAAGGATTTTTTGCAGTCAGGGCCCAGCCCAGGGCCAGGCTCCCTTGGGCACATCCTTTGTCCCTTTTCCCTGGGAAAGAAAACTCACAGGTCCAGGTTCCTGATGTCAGTTTGTAGGGCTCCCTTGGGTTTATCAGGGCAGCACAAGTTTGAGGTGGGGACAACTTCGGTCTGGGCTCCATCCTTCGATATAAGAATTTTCCTCAGTCAGGTCCCGGGCCAGGCGCCCCTGGGCACATCCTTTGTCCCTTTTCCCTGGGAAAGAAAATTCACAGGTCCAGGTTCCTGATGTGAGTTTGTTGGGCTATCTTGGGTCTATCAGGGCAGCACAAGTTTGAGGTGGGGACAACTTTGGTCTGGGCTCCATCCTTCGATATAAGGAGTTTTTCCAGTCAGGTCCCAGCCAAGGGGCCCCTGGGCACATCCTTTATCCCTTTTCCCTGGGAAAGAAAACTCACAGGTCCAGGTTCCTGATGTCAGTTTGTAGGGCTCCCTTGGGTCTATCAGGGCAGCACAAGTTTGTGGTGGGGACAACTTTGATCTGGAATCCATCCTTCGATATAAGGAGTTTTTGCAGTCAGGTCCCAGCCCAGGGGCCCCTGAGCACATCCTTTGTCCCTTTTCCCTGGGAAAGAAAACTCACCAGTCCAGGTTCCTGATGTCAGTTTGTAGGGCTCCCTTGGGTCTATCAGGGCAGCACAAGTTTGAGGTGTGTACAACTTTGGTCTGGGGTCCATCCTTCGTTATAAGGATTTTTTGCAGTCAGGTCCCAGCCCAGGGGCCCCTGGGCACATCCTTTGTCCCTTTTCCCTGGGAAAGAAAACTCACAGGTCCAGCTTCCTGATGTCAGTTTGTAGGGCTCCCTTGGGTCTATCTGGGCAGCACAAGTTTGAGGTGAGGACAATTTGGTCTGGGCTCCATCCTTCAATATAAGGATATTTTGCAATCAGGGCCCAGCCCAGGGCAAGGCTCCCCTGGGCACATCCTTTGTCCCTTTTCCCTGGGAAAGAAAACTCACCAGTCCAGGTTCCTGATGTCAGTTTGTAGGGCTCCCTTGGGTCTACCAGGGCAGCAAAATTTTGAGGTGGGGACAACTTTGGTCTGGGGTCCATCCTTCGATATAAGGATTTTTTGCAGTCAGGTCCCAGGCCAGGGGCCCTTGGGCACATCCTTTGTCCCTTTTCCCTGGGAAAGAAAACTCACCAGTCCAGGTTCCTGATGTCAGTTTGTAGGGCTCCCTTGGGTCAATCAGGGCAGCTCAAGTTTGAGGTGGGGACAATTTTGGTCTGGGGTCCATCCTTCGATATAAGGATTTTATGCAGTCGGGGCCCAGCCCAGGGGCCCCTGGGCACATCCTTTGTCCCTTTTCCCTGGGAAAGAAAATTCACAGGTCCAGGTTCCTGATGTCAGTTTGTAGGGCTCCCTTGGGTCTACCAGGGCAGCACAAGTTTGAGGTGAGGACAATTTTGGTCTGGGCTCCATCCTTTAATATAAGGATTTTTTGCAGTCAGGGCCCAGCCCAGGGCCAGGCTCCCCTGGGCACATCCTTTGTCCCTTTTCGATGGGAAAGAAAACTCACAGGTCCAGGTTCCTGATGTCACTTAGTAGGGCTCCCTTGGGTCTACCAGAGCAACACAAGTTTGAGGTGGGGACAACTTTGGTCTGGGGTCCATCCTTCGATATAAGGATTTTTTGCAGTCAGGTCCCAGCCAAGGGGCCCCTGGGCACATCCTTTGTCCCTTTTCCCTGGGAAAGAAAACTCACCAGTCCAGGTTCCTGATGTCAGTTTGTAGGGCTCCCTTGGGTCTATCAGGGCAGCACAAGTTTGAGGTGGGGACAACTTCGGTCTGGGCTCCATCATTCGATATAAGAATATTCCTCAGTCAGGTCCCGGGCCAGGCGCCCCTGGGCACATCCTTTGTCCCTTTTCCCTGGGAAAGAAAACTCACAGGTCCAGGTTCCTGATGTCAGTTTGTAGGGCTCCCTTGTGTCTACCAGGGCAGCACAAGTTTGAGGTGGGGACAACTTTGGTCTGGGGTCCATCCTTCGATATAAGGATTTTTTGCAGTCAGGGCCCAGCCCAGGGGCCCCTGGGCACATCCTTTCTCCCGTTTTCACTGGGAAAGAAAACTCACAGGTCCAGGTTCCTGATGTCACTTTGTAGGGCTCCCTTGGGTCTATCAGGGCAGCACAAGTTTGAGGTGGGGACGACTTTGGTCTTGGGTCCATCCTTCGATATAAGGATTTTTTGCAGTCAGGTCCGAGCCCAGGGGCCCCGGGCACATCCTTTGTCCCTTTTCCCTGGGAAAGAAAACTCACCAGTCCAGGTTCCTGATGTCAGTTTGTAGGGCTCCCTTGGGTCTATCAGGGCAGCACAAGTTTGAGGTGAGGACAATTTTGGTCAGGGGTCCATCCTTCGATATAAGGATTTTTTGCAGTCAGGTCCCAGCCCCGGGGCCCCTGGGCACATCCTTTGTCCCTTTTCCCTGGGAAAGAAAACTCACAGGTCCAGGTTCCTGATGTCAGTTTGTAGGGCTCCCTTGGGTCTATCTCGGCAGCACAAGTTTGAGGTGAGGACAATTTGGTCTGGGCTCCATCCTTCAATATAAGGATATTTTGCAGTCAGGGACCAGCCCAGGGCAAGGCTCCCCTGGGCACATCCTTTGTCCCTTTTCCCTGGGAAAGAAAACTCACATGTCCAGGTTCCAGATGTCCATTTGTAGGGCTCCCTCTGGTCTACCAGGGCAGCACAAGTTTGAGGTGGGGACAACTTTGGTCTGGGCTCCATCCTTCGATATAAGTCTTTTTGGCAGTCAGGTCCCAGCCCAGTAGCCCCTGGGCACATCCTTTGGCCATTTTCCCTGGGAAAGAAAACTCACAGGTCCAGGTTCCTGATGTCAGTTTGTAGGGCTCCCTTGGGTCTATCTGGGCAGCACAAGTTTGAGGTGAGGACAGTTTTGGTCTGGAATCCATCCTTCGATATAAGGATTTTTTGCAGTCAGGGCCCAGCCCAGGGCCAGGCTCCCTTGGGCACATCCTTTGTCCCTTTTCCCTGGGAAAGAAAACTCACAGGTCCAGGTTCCTGATGTCAGTTTGTAGGGCTCCCTTGGGTTTATCAGGGCAGCACAAGTTTGAGGTGGGGACAACTTCGGTCTGGGCTCCATCCTTCGATATAAGAATTTTCCTCAGTCAGGTCCCGGGCCAGGCGCCCCTGGGCACATCCTTTGTCCCTTTTCCCTGGGAAAGAAAATTCACAGGTCCAGGTTCCTGATGTGAGTTTGTTGGGCTATCTTGGGTCTATCAGGGCAGCACAAGTTTGAGGTGGGGACAACTTTGGTCTGGGCTCCATCCTTCGATATAAGGAGTTTTTCCAGTCAGGTCCCAGCCAAGGGGCCCCTGGGCACATCCTTTGTCCCTTTTCCCTGGGAAAGAAAACTCACAGGTCCAGGTTCCTGATGTCAGTTTGTAGGGCTCCCTTGGGTCTATCTGGGCAGCACAAGTTTGAGGTGAGGACAGTTTTGGTCTGGAATCCATCCTTCGATAGAAGGATTTTTTGCAGTCAGGGCCCAGCCCAGGGCCAGGCTCCCTTGGGCACATCCTTTGTCCCTTTTCCCTGGGAAAGAAAACTCACAGGTCCAGGTTCCTGATGTCAGTTTGTAGGGCTCCCTTG
The DNA here is from genome assembly GCF_050655825.1 of Lonchura striata. Classification (NCBI taxonomy): domain Eukaryota; kingdom Metazoa; phylum Chordata; class Aves; order Passeriformes; family Estrildidae; genus Lonchura; species Lonchura striata. Next base: position 13,734,209 of record NC_140707.1, on the reverse strand, counting down.
GGTTTATCAGGGCAGCACAAGTTTGAGGTGGGGACAACTTCCGTCTGGGCTCCATCCTTCGATATAAGAATTTTCCTCAGTCAGGTCCTGGGCCAGGCGCCCCTGGGCACATCCTTTGTCCCTTTTCCCTGGGAAAGAAAATTCACAGGTCCAGGTTCCTGATGTGAGTTTGTTGGGCTATCTTGGGTCTATCAGGGCAGCACAAGTTTGAGGTGGGGACAACTTTGGTCTGGGCTCCATCCTTCGATATAAGGAGTTTTTCCAGTCAGGTCCCAGCCAAGGGGCCCCTGGGCACATCCTTTGTCCCTTTTCCCTGGGAAAGAAAACTCACAGGTCCAGGTTCCTGATGTCAGTTTGTAGGGCTCCCTTGGGTCTATCAGGGCAGCACAAGTTTGTGGTGGGGACAACTTTGATCTGGAATCCATCCTTCGATATAAGGAGTTTTTGCAGTCAGGTCCCGGGCCCAGGGGCCCCTGAGCACATCCTTTTTCCCTTTTCCCTGGGAAAGAAAACTCACCAGTCCAGGTTCCTGATGTCAGTTTGTAGGGCTCCCTTGGGTCTATCAGGGCAGCACAAGTTTGAGGTGTGTACAACTTTGGTCTGGGGTCCATCCTTCGTTATAAGGATTTTTTGCAGTCAGGTCCCAGCCCAGGGGCCCCTGGGCACATCCTTTGTCCCTTTTCCCTGGGAAAGAAAACTCACAGGTCCAGGTTCCTGATGTCAGTTTGTAGGGCTCCCTTGGGTCTATCTGGGCAGCACAAGTTTGAGGTGAGGACAATTTTGGTCTGGGCTCCATCCTTCAATATAAGGATTTTTTGCAGTCAGGTCCCAGCCCAGGGCCAGGCTCCCTTGGGCACATCCTTTGTCCCTTTTCCCTGGGAAAGAAAACTCACAGGTCCAGGTTCCTGATGTCAGTTTGTAGGGCTCCCTTGGGTTTATCAGGGCAGCACAAGTTTGAGGTGGGGACAACTTCGGTCTGGGCTCCATCCTTCGATAAAAGAATTTTCATCAGTCAGGTCCCGGGCCAGGCGCCCCTGGGCACATACTTTGTCCCTTTTCCCTGGGAAAGAAAACTCACCAGTCCAGGTTCCTGATGTCAGTTTGTAGGGCTCCCTTGGGTCTACCAGGGCAGCAAAATTTTGAGGTGGGGACAACTTTGGTCTGGGGTCCATCCTTCGATATAAGGATTTTTTGCAGTCAGGTCCCAGGCCAGGGGCCCCTGGGCACATCCTTTGTCCCTTTTCCCTGGGAAAGAAAACTCACAGGTCCAGGTTCCTGATGTCAGTTTGTAGGGCTCCCTTGGGTCAATCAGGGCAGCACAAGTTTGAGGTGGGGACAACTTTGGTCTGGGGTCCATCCTTCGATATAAGGATTTTATGCAGTCGGGGCCCAGCCCAGGGGCCCCTGGGCACATCCTTTGTCCCTTTTCCCTGGGAAAGAAAATTCACAGGTCCAGGTTCCTGATGTCAGTTTGTAGGGCTCCCTTGGGTCTATCAGGGCAGCACAAGTTTGAGGTGAGGACAATTTTGGTCTGGGCTCCATCCTTTAATATAAGGATTTTTTGCAGTCAGGGCCCAGCCCAGGGCCAGGCTCCCCTGGGCACATCCTTTGTCCCTTTTCGATGGGAAAGAAAACTCACAGGTCCAGGTTCCTGATGTCACTTTGTAGGGCTCCCTTGGGTCTACCAGAGCAACACAAGTTTGAGGTGGGGACAACTTTGGTCTGGGGTCCATCCTTCGATATAAGGATTTTTTGCAGTCAGGTCCCAGCCAAGGGGCCCCTGGGCACATCCTTTGTCCCTTTTCCCTGGGAAAGAAAACTCACCAGTCCAGGTTCCTGATGTCAGTTTGTAGGGCTCCCTTGGGTCTATCAGGGCAGCACAAGTTTGTGGTGGGGACAACTTTGGTCTGGGGTCCATCCTTCGGTATAAGGAGTTTTTGCAGTCAGGTCCCAGCCCAGGGGCCCCTGGGCACATCCTTTGTCCCTTTTCCCTGGGAAAGAAAACTCACCAGTCCAGGTTCCTGATGTCAGTTTGTAGGGCTCCCTTGGGTCTATCAGGGCAGCACAGGATTGAGGTGGGGACAACTTTGGTCTGGGGTCCATCCTTCGTTATAAGGATTTTTTGCAGTCAGTGCCAAGCCCAGGGGCCCTTGGGCACAACGTTTGGCCATTTTCCCTGGGAAAGAAAACTCACAGGTCCAGGTTCCTGATGTCAGTTTGTAGGGCTCCCTTGGGTCTATCAGGGCAGCACAAGTTTGAGGTGGGGACAACTTCGGTCTGGGCTCCATCCTTCGATATAAGAATATTCCTCAGTCAGGTCCCGGGCCAGGCGCCCCTGGGCACATCCTTTGTCCCTTTTCCCTGGGAAAGAAAACTCACAGGTCCAGGTTCCTGATGTCAGTTTGTAGGGCTCCCTTGTGTCTACCAGGCCAGCAAAATTTGAGGTGGGGACGACTTTGGTCTGGGGTCCATCCTTCGATATAAGGATTTTTTGCAGTCAGGTCCGAGCCCAGGGGCCCCGGGCACATCCTTTGTCCCTTTTCCCTGGGAAAGAAAACTCACCAGTCCAGGTTCCTGATGTCAGTTTGTAGGGCTCCCTTGGGTCTATCAGGGCAGCACAAGTTTGAGGTGAGGACAATTTTGGTCAGGGGTCCATCCTTCGATATAAGGATTTTTTGCAGTCAGGTCCCAGCCCCGGGGCCCCTGGGCACATCCTTTGTCCCTTTTCCCTGGGAAAGAAAACTCACAGGTCCAGGTTCCTGATGTCAGTTTGTAGGGCTCCCTTGGGTCTATCTCGGCAGCACAAGTTTGAGGTGAGGACAATTTGGTCTGGGCTCCATCCTTCAATATAAGGATATTTTGCAGTCAGGGACCAGCCCAGGGCAAGGCTCCCCTGGGCACATCCTTTGTCCCTTTTCCCTGGGAAAGAAAACTCACATGTCCAGGTTCCAGATGTCTATTTGTAGGGCTCCCTTGGGTCTATCAGGGCAGCACAAGTTTGAGGTGGGGACAATTTTGGTCTGGGGTCCATCCTTCGATAGAAGGACTTTTTGCAGTCAGGTCCCAGCCCAGGGACCCCTGGGCACATCCTTTGTCCCTTTTCCCTGGGAAAGAAAACTCACCAGTCCAGGTTCCTGATGTCAGTTTGTAGGGCTCCCTTGGGTCTACCAGGGCAGCACAAGTTTGAGGTGGGGACAACTTTGGTCTGGGCTCCATCCTTCAATATAAGGATATTTTGCAGTCAGGGACCAGCCCAGGGCAAGGCTCCCCTGGGCACATCCTTTGTCCCTTTTCCCTGGGAAAGAAAACTCACATGTCCAGGTTCCAGATGTCTATTTGTAGGGCTCCCTTGGGTCTATCAGGGCAGCACAAGTTTGAGGTGGGGACAATTTTGGTCTGGGGTCCATCCTTCGATAGAAGGACTTTTTGCAGTCAGGTCCCGGGCCAGGGACCCCTGGGCACATCCTTTGTCCCTTTTCCCTGGGAAAGAAAACTCACCAGTCCAGGTTCCTGATGTCAGTTTGTAGGGCTCCCTTGGGTCTACCAGGGCAGCACAAGTTTGAGGTGGGGACAACTTTGGTCTGGGCTCCATCCTTCGATATAAGGATTTTTTGCAGTCAGGTCCCAGGCCAGGGGCCCCTGGGCACATCCTTTGTCCCTTTTCCCTGGGAAAGAAAACTCACAGGTCCAGGTTCCTGATGTCAGTTTGTAGGGCTCCCTTGGGTCAATCAGGGCAGCACAAGTTTGAGGTGGGGACAATTTTGGTCTGGGGTCCATCCTTCGATATAAGGATTTTATGCAGTCGGGGCCCAGCCCAGGGGCCCCTGGGCACATCCTTTGTCCCTTTTCCCTGGGAAAGAAAATTCACAGGTCCAGGTTCCTGATGTCAGTTTGTAGGGCTCCCTTGGGTCTATCAGGGCAGCACAAGTTTGAGGTGAGGACAATTTTGGTCTGGACTCCATCCTTTAATATAAGGATTTTTTGCAGTCAGGGCCCAGCCCAGGGCCAGGCTCCCCTGGGCACATCCTTTGTCCCTTTTCGATGGGAAAGAAAACTCACAGGTCCAGGTTCCTGATGTCACTTAGTAGGGCTCCCTTGGGTCTACCAGAGCAACACAAGTTTGAGGTGGGGACAACTTTGGTCTGGGGTCCATCCTTCGATATAAGGATTTTTTGCAGTCAGGTCCCAGCCAAGGGGCCCCTGGGCACATCCTTTGTCCCTTTTCCCTGGGAAAGAAAACTCACCAGTCCAGGTTCCTGATGTCAGTTTGTAGGGCTCCCTTGGGTCTATCAGGGCAGCACAAGTTTGAGGTGGGGACAACTTCGGTCTGGGCTCCATCCTTCGATATAAGAATATTCCTCAGTCAGGTCCCGGGCCAGGCGCCCCTGGGCACATCCTTTGTCCCTTTTCCCTGGGAAAGAAAACTCACAGGTCCAGGTTCCTGATGTCAGTTTGTAGGGCTCCCTTGTGTCTACCAGGGCAGCACAAGTTTGAGGTGGGGACAACTTTGGTCTGGGGTCCATCCTTCGATATAAGGATTTTTTGCAGTCAGGGCCCAGCCCAGGGGCCCCTGGGCACATCCTTTCTCCCGTTTTCACTGGGAAAGAAAACTCACAGGTCCAGGTTCCTGATGTCACTTTGTAGGGCTCCCTTGGGTCTATCTGGGCAGCACAAGTTTGAGGTGGGGACGACTTTGGTCTTGGGTCCATCCTTCGATATAAGGATTTTTTGCAGTCAGGTCCGAGCCCAGGGGCCCCGGGCACATACTTTGTCCCTTTTCCCTGGGAAAGAAAACTCACCAGTCCAGGTTCCTGATGTCAGTTTGTAGGGCTCCCTTGGGTCTATCAGGGCAGCACAAGTTTGAGGTGAGGACAATTTTGGTCAGGGGTCCATCCTTCGATATAAGGATTTTTTGCAGTCAGGTCCCAGCCCCGGGGCCCCTGGGCACATCCTTTGTCCCTTTTCCCTGGGAAAGAAAACTCACAGGTCCAGGTTCCTGATGTCAGTTTGTAGGGCTCCCTTGGGTCTATCTGGGCAGCACAAGTTTGAGGTGAGGACAATTTGGTCTGGGCTCCATCCTTCAATATAAGGATATTTTGCAGTCAGGGAGCAGCCCAGGGCAAGGCTCCCCTGGGCACATCCTTTGTCCCTTTTCCCTGGGAAAGAAAACTCACATGTCCAGGTTCCAGATGTCCATTTGTAGGGCTCCCTCTGGTCTACCAGGGCAGCACAAGTTTGAGGTGGGGACAACTTTGGTCTGGGCTCCATCCTTCGATATAAGTCTTTTTGGCAGTCAGGTCCCAGCCCAGGAGCCCCTGGGCACATCCTTTGGCCATTTTCCCTGGGAAAGAAAACTCACAGGTCCAGGTTCCTGATGTCAGTTTGTAGGGCTCCCTTGGGTCTATCTGGGCAGCACAAGTTTGAGGTGAGGACAGTTTTGGTCTGGAATCCATCCTTCGATATAAGGATTTTTTGCAGTCAGGGCCCAGCCCAGGGCCAGGCTCCCTTGGGCACATCCTTTGTCCCTTTTCCCTGGGAAAGAAAACTCACAGGTCCAGGTTCCTGATGTCAGTTTGTAGGGCTCCCTTGGGTTTATCAGGGCAGCACAAGTTTGAGGTGGGGACAACTTCGGTCTGGGCTCCATCCTTCGATATAAGAATTTTCCTCAGTCAGGTCCCGGGCCAGGCGCCCCTGGGCACATCCTTTGTCCCTTTTCCCTGGGAAAGAAAATTCACAGGTCCAGGTTCCTGATGTGAGTTTGTTGGGCTATCTTGGGTCTATCAGGGCAGCACAAGTTTGAGGTGGGGACAACTTTGGTCTGGGCTCCATCCTTCGATATAAGGAGTTTTTCCAGTCAGGTCCCAGCCAAGGGGCCCCTGGGCACATCCTTTGTCCCTTTTCCCTGGGAAAGAAAACTCACAGGTCCAGGTTCCTGATGTCAGTTTGTAGGGCTCCCTTGGGTCTATCAGGGCAGCACAAGTTTGTGGTGGGGACAACTTTGATCTGGAATCCATCCTTCGATATAAGGAGTTTTTGCAGTCAGGTCCCAGCCCAGGGGCCCCTGAGCACATCCTTTTTCCCTTTTCCCTGGGAAAGAAAACTCACCAGTCCAGGTTCCTGATGTCAGTTTGTAGGGCTCCCTTGGGTCTATCAGGGCAGCACAAGTTTGAGGTGTGTACAACTTTGGTCTGGGCTCCATCCTTCGTTATAAGGATTTTTTGCAGTCAGGTCCCAGCCCAGGGGCCCCTGGGCACATCCTTTGTCCCTTTTCCCTGGGAAAGAAAACTCACAGGTCCAGGTTCCTGATGTCAGTTTGTAGGGCTCCCTTGGGTCTATCTGGGCAGCACAAGTTTGAGGTGAGGACAATTTTGGTCTGGGCTCCATCCTTCAATATAAGGATTTTTTGCAGTCAGGTCCCAGCCCAGGGCCAGGCTCCCTTGGGCACATCCTTTGTCCCTTTTCCCTGGGAAAGAAAACTCACAGGTCCAGGTTCCTGATGTCAGTTTGTAGGGCTCCCTTGGGTTTATCAGGGCAGCACAAGTTTGAGGTGGGGACAACTTCGGTCTGGGCTCCATCCTTCGATAAAAGAATTTTCCTCAGTCAGGTCCCGGGCCAGGCGCCCCTGGGCACATCCTTTGTCCCTTTTCCCTGGGAAAGAAAACTCACAGGTCCAGGTTCCTGATGTCAGTTTGTAGGGCTCCCTTGGGTCTACCAGGGCAGCAAAATTTTGAGGTGGGGACAACTTTGGTCTGGGGTCCATCCTTCGATATAAGGATTTTTTGCAGTCAGGTCCCAGGCCAGGGGCCCCTGGGCACATCCTTTGTCCCTTTTCCCTGGGAAAGAAAACTCACAGGTCCAGGTTCCTGATGTCAGTTTGTAGGGCTCCCTTGGGTCAATCAGGGCAGCACAAGTTTGAGGTGGGGACAACTTTGGTCTGGGGTCCATCCTTCGATATAAGGATTTTATGCAGTCGGGGCCCAGCCCAGGGGCCCCTGGGCACATCCTTTGTCCCTTTTCCCTGGGAAAGAAAATTCACAGGTCCAGGTTCCTGATGTCAGTTTGTAGGGCTCCCTTGGGTCTATCAGGGCAGCACAAGTTTGAGGTGAGGACAATTTTGGTCTGGGCTCCATCCTTTAATATAAGGATTTTTTGCAGTCAGGGCCCAGCCCAGGGCCAGGCTCCCCTGGGCACATCCTTTGTCCCTTTTCGATGGGAAAGAAAACTCACAGGTCCAGGTTCCTGATGTCACTTTGTAGGGCTCCCTTGGGTCTACCAGAGCAACACAAGTTTGAGGTGGGGACAACTTTGGTCTGGGGTCCATCCTTCGATATAAGGATTTTTTGCAGTCAGGTCCCAGCCAAGGGGCCCCTGGGCACATCCTTTGTCCCTTTTCCCTGGGAAAGAAAACTCACCAGTCCAGGTTCCTGATGTCAGTTTGTAGGGCTCCCTTGGGTCTATCAGGGCAGCACAAGTTTGTGGTGGGGACAACTTTGGTCTGGGGTCCATCCTTCGGTATAAGGAGTTTTTGCAGTCAGGTCCCAGCCCAGGGGCCCCTGGGCACATCCTTTGTCCCTTTTCCCTGGGAAAGAAAACTCACCAGTCCAGGTTCCTGATGTCAGTTTGTAGGGCTCCCTTGGGTCTATCAGGGCAGCACAGGATTGAGGTGGGGACAACTTTGGTCTGGGGTCCATCCTTCGTTATAAGGATTTTTTGCAGTCAGTGCCAAGCCCAGGGGCCCTTGGGCACAACGTTTGGCCATTTTCCCTGGGAAAGAAAACTCACAGGTCCAGGTTCCTGATGTCAGTTTGTAGGGCTCCCTTGGGTCTATCAGGGCAGCACAAGTTTGAGGTGGGGACAACTTCGGTCTGGGCTCCATCCTTCGATATAAGAATATTCCTCAGTCAGGTCCCGGGCCAGGCGCCCCTGGGCACATCCTTTGTCCCTTTTCCCTGGGAAAGAAAACTCACAGGTCCAGGTTCCTGATGTCAGTTTGTAGGGCTCCCTTGTGTCTACCAGGCCAGCACAAGTTTGAGGTGGGGACGACTTTGGTCTGGGGTCCATCCTTCGATATAAGGATTTTTTGCAGTCAGGTCCGAGCCCAGGGGCCCCGGGCACATCCTTTGTCCCTTTTCCCTGGGAAAGAAAACTCACCAGTCCAGGTTCCTGATGTCAGTTTGTAGGGCTCCCTTGGGTCTATCAGGGCAGCACAAGTTTGAGGTGAGGACAATTTTGGTCAGGGGTCCATCCTTCGATATAAGGATTTTTTGCAGTCAGGTCCCAGCCCCGGGGCCCCTGGGCACATCCTTTGTCCCTTTTCCCTGGGAAAGAAAACTCACAGGTCCAGGTTCCTGATGTCAGTTTGTAGGGCTCCCTTGGGTCTATCTCGGCAGCACAAGTTTGAGGTGAGGACAATTTGGTCTGGGCTCCATCCTTCAATATAAGGATATTTTGCAGTCAGGGACCAGCCCAGGGCAAGGCTCCCCTGGGCACATCCTTTGTCCCTTTTCCCTGGGAAAGAAAACTCACATGTCCAGGTTCCAGATGTCTATTTGTAGGGCTCCCTTGGGTCTATCAGGGCAGCACAAGTTTGAGGTGGGGACAATTTTGGTCTGGGGTCCATCCTTCGATAGAAGGACTTTTTGCAGTCAGGTCCCAGCCCAGGGACCCCTGGGCACATCCTTTGTCCCTTTTCCCTGGGAAAGAAAACTCACCAGTCCAGGTTCCTGATGTCAGTTTGTAGGGCTCCCTTGGGTCTACCAGGGCAGCACAAGTTTGAGGTGGGGACAACTTTGGTCTGGGCTCCATCCTTCAATATAAGGATATTTTGCAGTCAGGGACCAGCCCAGGGCAAGGCTCCCCTGGGCACATCCTTTGTCCCTTTTCCCTGGGAAAGAAAACTCACATGTCCAGGTTCCAGATGTCTATTTGTAGGGCTCCCTTGGGTCTATCAGGGCAGCACAAGTTTGAGGTGGGGACAATTTTGGTCTGGGGTCCATCCTTCGATAGAAGGACTTTTTGCAGTCAGGTCCCGGGCCAGGGACCCCTGGGCACATCCTTTGTCCCTTTTCCCTGGGAAAGAAAACTCACCAGTCCAGGTTCCTGATGTCAGTTTGTAGGGCTCCCTTGGGTCTACCAGGGCAGCACAAGTTTGAGGTGGGGACAACTTTGGTCTGGGCTCCATCCTTCGATATAAGGATTTTTTGCAGTCAGGTCCCAGGCCAGGGGCCCCTGGGCACATCCTTTGTCCCTTTTCCCTGGGAAAGAAAACTCACAGGTCCAGGTTCCTGATGTCAGTTTGTAGGGCTCCCTTGGGTCAATCAGGGCAGCACAAGTTTGAGGTGGGGACAATTTTGGTCTGGGGTCCATCCTTCGATATAAGGATTTTATGCAGTCGGGGCCCAGCCCAGGGGCCCCTGGGCACATCCTTTGTCCCTTTTCCCTGGGAAAGAAAATTCACAGGTCCAGGTTCCTGATGTCAGTTTGTAGGGCTCCCTTGGGTCTATCAGGGCAGCACAAGTTTGAGGTGAGGACAATTTTGGTCTGGACTCCATCCTTTAATATAAGGATTTTTTGCAGTCAGGGCCCAGCCCAGGGCCAGGCTCCCCTGGGCACATCCTTTGTCCCTTTTCGATGGGAAAGAAAACTCACAGGTCCAGGTTCCTGATGTCACTTAGTAGGGCTCCCTTGGGTCTACCAGAGCAACACAAGTTTGAGGTGGGGACAACTTTGGTCTGGGGTCCATCCTTCGATATAAGGATTTTTTGCAGTCAGGTCCCAGCCAAGGGGCCCCTGGGCACATCCTTTGTCCCTTTTCCCTGGGAAAGAAAACTCACCAGTCCAGGTTCCTGATGTCAGTTTGTAGGGCTCCCTTGGGTCTATCAGGGCAGCACAAGTTTGAGGTGGGGACAACTTCGGTCTGGGCTCCATCCTTCGATATAAGAATATTCCTCAGTCAGGTCCCGGGCCAGGCGCCCCTGGGCACATCCTTTGTCCCTTTTCCCTGGGAAAGAAAACTCACAGGTCCAGGTTCCTGATGTCAGTTTGTAGGGCTCCCTTGTGTCTACCAGGGCAGCACAAGTTTGAGGTGGGGACAACTTTGGTCTGGGGTCCATCCTTCGATATAAGGATTTTTTGCAGTCAGGGCCCAGCCCAGGGGCCCCTGGGCACATCCTTTCTCCCGTTTTCACTGGGAAAGAAAACTCACAGGTCCAGGTTCCTGATGTCACTTTGTAGGGCTCCCTTGGGTCTATCTGGGCAGCACAAGTTTGAGGTGGGGACGACTTTGGTCTTGGGTCCATCCTTCGATATAAGGATTTTTTGCAGTCAGGTCCGAGCCCAGGGGCCCCGGGCACATCCTTTGTCCCTTTTCCCTGGGAAAGAAAACTCACCAGTCCAGGTTCCTGATGTCAGTTTGTAGGGCTCCCTTGGGTCTATCAGGGCAGCACAAGTTTGAGGTGAGGACAATTTTGGTCAGGGGTCCATCCTTCGATATAAGGATTTTTTGCAGTCAGGTCCCAGCCCCGGGGCCCCTGGGCACATCCTTTGTCCCTTTTCCCTGGGAAAGAAAACTCACAGGTCCAGGTTCCTGATGTCAGTTTGTAGGGCTCCCTTGGGTCTATCTGGGCAGCACAAGTTTGAGGTGAGGACAATTTGGTCTGGGCTCCATCCTTCAATATAAGGATATTTTGCAGTCAGGGAGCAGCCCAGGGCAAGGCTCCCCTGGGCACATCCTTTGTCCCTTTTCCCTGGGAAAGAAAACTCACATGTCCAGGTTCCAGATGTCCATTTGTAGGGCTCCCTCTGGTCTACCAGGGCAGCACAAGTTTGAGGTGGGGACAACTTTGGTCTGGGCTCCATCCTTCGATATAAGTCTTTTTGGCAGTCAGGTCCCAGCCCAGGAGCCCCTGGGCACATCCTTTGGCCATTTTCCCTGGGAAAGAAAACTCACAGGTCCAGGTTCCTGATGTCAGTTTGTAGGGCTCCCTTGGGTCTATCTGGGCAGCACAAGTTTGAGGTGAGGACAGTTTTGGTCTGGAATCCATCCTTCGATATAAGGATTTTTTGCAGTCAGGGCCCAGCCCAGGGCCAGGCTCCCTTGGGCACATCCTTTGTCCCTTTTCCCTGGGAAAGAAAACTCACAGGTCCAGGTTCCTGATGTCAGTTTGTAGGGCTCCCTTGGGTTTATCAGGGCAGCACAAGTTTGAGGTGGGGACAACTTCGGTCTGGGCTCCATCCTTCGATATAAGAATTTTCCTCAGTCAGGTCCCGGGCCAGGCGCCCCTGGGCACATCCTTTGTCCCTTTTCCCTGGGAAAGAAAATTCACAGGTCCAGGTTCCTGATGTGAGTTTGTTGGGCTATCTTGGGTCTATCAGGGCAGCACAAGTTTGAGGTGGGGACAACTTTGGTCTGGGCTCCATCCTTCGATATAAGGAGTTTTTCCAGTCAGGTCCCAGCCAAGGGGCCCCTGGGCACATCCTTTGTCCCTTTTCCCTGGGAAAGAAAACTCACAGGTCCAGGTTCCTGATGTCAGTTTGTAGGGCTCCCTTGGGTCTATCAGGGCAGCACAAGTTTGTGGTGGGGACAACTTTGATCTGGAATCCATCCTTCGATATAAGGAGTTTTTGCAGTCAGGTCCCAGCCCAGGGGCCCCTGAGCACATCCTTTTTCCCTTTTCCCTGGGAAAGAAAACTCACCAGTCCAGGTTCCTGATGTCAGTTTGTAGGGCTCCCTTGGGTCTATCAGGGCAGCACAAGTTTGAGGTGTGTACAACTTTGGTCTGGGCTCCATCCTTCGTTATAAGGATTTTTTGCAGTCAGGTCCCAGCCCAGGGGCCCCTGGGCACATCCTTTGTCCCTTTTCCCTGGGAAAGAAAACTCACAGGTCCAGGTTCCTGATGTCAGTTTGTAGGGCTCCCTTGGGTCTATCTGGGCAGCACAAGTTTGAGGTGAGGACAATTTTGGTCTGGGCTCCATCCTTCAATATAAGGATTTTTTGCAGTCAGGTCCCAGCCCAGGGCCAGGCTCCCTTGGGCACATCCTTTGTCCCTTTTCCCTGGGAAAGAAAACTCACAGGTCCAGGTTCCTGATGTCAGTTTGTAGGGCTCCCTTGGGTTTATCAGGGCAGCACAAGTTTGAGGTGGGGACAACTTCGGTCTGGGCTCCATCCTTCGATAAAAGAATTTTCCTCAGTCAGGTCCCGGGCCAGGCGCCCCTGGGCACATCCTTTGTCCCTTTTCCCTGGGAAAGAAAACTCACAGGTCCAGGTTCCTGATGTCAGTTTGTAGGGCTCCCTTGGGTCTACCAGGGCAGCAAAATTTTGAGGTGGGGACAACTTTGGTCTGGGGTCCATCCTTCGATATAAGGATTTTTTGCAGTCAGGTCCCAGGCCAGGGGCCCCTGGGCACATCCTTTGTCCCTTTTCCCTGGGAAAGAAAACTCACAGGTCCAGGTTCCTGATGTCAGTTTGTAGGGCTCCCTTGGGTCAATCAGGGCAGCACAAGTTTGAGGTGGGGACAACTTTGGTCTGGGGTCCATCCTTCGATATAAGGATTTTATGCAGTCGGGGCCCAGCCCAGGGGCCCCTGGGCACATCCTTTGTCCCTTTTCCCTGGGAAAGAAAATTCACAGGTCCAGGTTCCTGATGTCAGTTTGTAGGGCTCCCTTGGGTCTATCAGGGCAGCACAAGTTTGAGGTGAGGACAATTTTGGTCTGGGCTCCATCCTTTAATATAAGGATTTTTTGCAGTCAGGGCCCAGCCCAGGGCCAGGCTCCCCTGGGCACATCCTTTGTCCCTTTTCGATGGGAAAGAAAACTCACAGGTCCAGGTTCCTGATGTCACTTTGTAGGGCTCCCTTGGGTCTACCAGAGCAACACAAGTTTGAGGTGGGGACAACTTTGGTCTGGGGTCCATCCTTCGATATAAGGATTTTTTGCAGTCAGGTCCCAGCCAAGGGGCCCCTGGGCACATCCTTTGTCCCTTTTCCCTGGGAAAGAAAACTCACCAGTCCAGGTTCCTGATGTCAGTTTGTAGGGCTCCCTTGGGTCTATCAGGGCAGCACAAGTTTGTGGTGGGGACAACTTTGGTCTGGGGTCCATCCTTCGGTATAAGGAGTTTTTGCAGTCAGGTCCCAGCCCAGGGGCCCCTGGGCACATCCTTTGTCCCTTTTCCCTGGGAAAGAAAACTCACCAGTCCAGGTTCCTGATGTCAGTTTGTAGGGCTCCCTTGGGTCTATCAGGGCAGCACAGGATTGAGGTGGGGACAACTTTGGTCTGGGGTCCATCCTTCGTTATAAGGATTTTTTGCAGTCAGTGCCAAGCCCAGGGGCCCTTGGGCACAACGTTTGGCCATTTTCCCTGGGAAAGAAAACTCACAGGTCCAGGTTCCTGATGTCAGTTTGTAGGGCTCCCTTGGGTCTATCAGGGCAGCACAAGTTTGAGGTGGGGACAACTTCGGTCTGGGCTCCATCCTTCGATATAAGAATATTCCTCAGTCAGGTCCCGGGCCAGGCGCCCCTGGGCACATCCTTTGTCCCTTTTCCCTGGGAAAGAAAACTCACAGGTCCAGGTTCCTGATGTCAGTTTGTAGGGCTCCCTTGTGTCTACCAGGCCAGCACAAGTTTGAGGTGGGGACGACTTTGGTCTGGGGTCCATCCTTCGATATAAGGATTTTTTGCAGTCAGGTCCGAGCCCAGGGGCCCCGGGCACATCCTTTGTCCCTTTTCCCTGGGAAAGAAAACTCACCAGTCCAGGTTCCTGATGTCAGTTTGTAGGGCTCCCTTGGGTCTATCAGGGCAGCACAAGTTTGAGGTGAGGACAATTTTGGTCAGGGGTCCATCCTTCGATATAAGGATTTTTTGCAGTCAGGTCCCAGCCCCGGGGCCCCTGGGCACATCCTTTGTCCCTTTTCCCTGGGAAAGAAAACTCACAGGTCCAGGTTCCTGATGTCAGTTTGTAGGGCTCCCTTGGGTCTATCTCGGCAGCACAAGTTTGAGGTGAGGACAATTTGGTCTGGGCTCCATCCTTCAATATAAGGATATTTTGCAGTCAGGGACCAGCCCAGGGCAAGGCTCCCCTGGGCACATCCTTTGTCCCTTTTCCCTGGGAAAGAAAACTCACATGTCCAGGTTCCAGATGTCTATTTGTAGGGCTCCCTTGGGTCTATCAGGGCAGCACAAGTTTGAGGTGGGGACAATTTTGGTCTGGGGTCCATCCTTCGATAGAAGGACTTTTTGCAGTCAGGTCCCGGGCCAGGGACCCCTGGGCACATCCTTTGTCCCTTTTCCCTGGGAAAGAAAACTCACCAGTCCAGGTTCCTGATGTCAGTTTGTAGGGCTCCCTTGGGTCTACCAGGGCAGCACAAGTTTGAGGTGGGGACAACTTTGGTCTGGGCTCCATCCTTCAATATAAGGATATTTTGCAGTCAGGGACCAGCCCAGGGCAAGGCTCCCCTGGGCACATCCTTTGTCCCTTTTCCCTGGGAAAGAAAACTCACATGTCCAGGTTCCAGATGTCTATTTGTAGGGCTCCCTTGGGTCTATCAGGGCAGCACAAGTTTGAGGTGGGGACAATTTTGGTCTGGGGTCCATCCTTCGATAGAAGGACTTTTTGCAGTCAGGTCCCGGGCCAGGGACCCCTGGGCACATCCTTTGTCCCTTTTCCCTGGGAAAGAAAACTCACCAGTCCAGGTTCCTGATGTCAGTTTGTAGGGCTCCCTTGGGTCTATCAGGGCAGCACAAGTTTGAGGTGGGGACAACTTTGGTCTGGGCTGCATCCTTCGATATAAGTCTTTTTGGCAGTCAGGTCCCAGCCCAGGAGCCCCTGGGCACATCCTTTGGCCATTTTCCCTGGGAAAGAAAACTCACAGGTCCAGGTTCCTGATGTCAGTTTGTAGGGCTCCCTTGGGTCTATCTCGGCAGCACAAGTTTGAGGTGAGGACAGTTTTGGTCTGGAATCCATCCTTCGATATAAGGATTTTTTGCAGTCAGGGCCCAGCCCAGGGCCAGGCTCCCTTGGGCACATCCTTTGTCCCTTTTCCCTGGGAAAGAAAACTCACAGGTCCAGGTTCCTGATGTCAGTTTGTAGGGCTCCCTTGGGTTTATCAGGGCAGCACAAGTTTGAGGTGGGGACAACTTTGGTCTGGGCTCCATCCTTCGATATAAGAATTTTCCTCAGTCAGGTCCCGGGCCAGGCGCCCCTGGGCACATCCTTTGTCCCTTTTCCCTGGGAAAGAAAATTCACAGGTCCAGGTTCCTGATGTCAGTTTGTTGGGCTATCTTGGGTCTATCAGGGCAGCACAAGTTTGAGGTGGGGACAACTTTGGTCTGGGGTCCATCCTTCGATATAAGGATTTTTTGCAGTCAGGTCCCAGCCAAGGGGCCCCTGGGCACATCCTTTATCCCTTTTCCCTGGGAAAGAAAACTCACAGGTCCAGGTTCCTGATGTCAGTTTGTAGGGCTCCCTTGGGTCTATCAGGGCAGCACAAGTTTGTGGTGGGGACAACTTTGATCTGGAATCCATCCTTCGATATAAGGAGTTTTTGCAGTCAGGTCCCAGCCCAGGGGCCCCTGAGCACATCCTTTGTCCCTTTTCCCTGGGAAAGAAAACTCACCAGTCCAGGTTCCTGATGTCAGTTTGTAGGGCTCCCTTGGGTCTATCAGGGCAGCACAAGTTTGAGGTGAGGACAATTTTGGTCAGGGGTCCATCCTTCAATATAAGGATTTTTTGCAGTCAGGTCCCAGACCAGGGGCCCCTGGGCACATACTTTGTCCCTTTTCCCTGGGAAAGAAAACTCACAGGTCCAGGTTCCTGATGTCAGTTTGTAGGGCTCCCTTGGGTCTATCTGGGCAGCACAAGTTTGAGGTGAGGACAATTTGGTCTGGGCTCCATCCTTCAATATAAGGATATTTTGCAATCAGGGCCCAGCCCAGGGCAAGGCTCCCCTGGGCACATCCTTTGTCCCTTTTCCCTGGGAAAGAAAACTCACAGGTCCAGTTTCCTGATGTGAGTTTGTAGGGCTCCCTTGGGTCTATCAGGGCAGCACAAGTTTGAGATGGGGACAATTTTGGTCTGGGGTCCATCCTTCGATATAAGGATTTTTTGCAGTCAGGTCCCGGGCCAGGGACCCCTGGGCACATCCTTTGTCCCTTTTCCCTGGGAAAGAAAACTCACCAGTCCAGGTTCCTGATGTCAGTTTGTAGGGCTCCCTTGGGTCTACCAGGGCAGCAAAATTTTGAGGTGGGGACAATTTTGGTCTGGGGTCCATCCTTCGATATAAGGATTTTATGCAGTCGGGGCCCAGCCCAGGGGCCCCTGGGCACATCCTTTGTCCCTTTTCCCTGGGAAAGAAAACTCACCAGTCCAGGTTCCTGATGTCAGTTTGTAGGGCTCCCTTGGGTCTATCAGGGCAGCACAGGATTGAGGTGGGGACAACTTTGGTCTGGGGTCCATCCTTCGTTATAAGGATTTTTTGCAGTCAGTGCCAAGCCCAGGGGCCCTTGGGCACAACGTTTGGCCATTTTCCCTGGGAAAGAAAACTCACAGGTCCAGGTTCCTGATGTCAGTTTGTAGGGCTCCCTTGGGTCTATCAGGGCAGCACAAGTTTGAGGTGGGGACAACTTCGGTCTGGGCTCCATCCTTCGATATAAGAATATTCCTCAGTCAGGTCCCGGGCCAGGCGCCCCTGGGCACATCCTTTGTCCCTTTTCCCTGGGAAAGAAAACTCACAGGTCCAGGTTCCTGATGTCACTTTGTAGGGCTCCCTTGTGTCTACCAGGCCAGCACAAGTTTGAGGTGGGGACGACTTTGGTCTGGGGTCCATCCTTCGATATAAGGATTTTTTGCAGTCAGGTCCGAGCCCAGGGGCCCCGGGCACATCCTTTGTCCCTTTTCCCTGGGAAAGAAAACTCACCAGTCCAGGTTCCTGATGTCAGTTTGTAGGGCTCCCTTGGGTCTATCAGGGCAGCACAAGTTTGAGGTGAGGACAATTTTGGTCAGGGGTCCATCCTTCGATATAAGGATTTTTTGCAGTCAGGTCCCAGCCCCGGGGCCCCTGGGCACATCCTTTGTCCCTTTTCCCTGGGAAAGAAAACTCACAGGTCCAGGTTCCTGATGTCAGTTTGTAGGGCTCCCTTGGGTCTATCAGGGCAGCACAAGTTTGAGGTGAGGACAATTTGGTCTGGGCTCCATCCTTCAATATAAGGATATTTTGCAGTCAGGGACCAGCCCAGGGCAAGGCTCCCCTGGGCACATCCTTTGTCCCTTTTCCCTGGGAAAGAAAACTCACATGTCCAGGTTCCAGATGTCTATTTGTAGGGCTCCCTTGGGTCTATCAGGGCAGCACAAGTTTGAGGTGGGGACAATTTTGGTCTGGGGTCCATCCTTCGATAGAAGGACTTTTTGCAGTCAGGTCCCGGGCCAGGGACCCCTGGGCACATCCTTTGTCCCTTTTCCCTGGGAAAGAAAACTCACCAGTCCAGGTTCCTGATGTCAGTTTGTAGGGCTCCCTTGGGTCTACCAGGGCAGCACAAGTTTGAGGTGGGGACAACTTTGGTCTGGGCTCCATCCTTCAATATAAGGATATTTTGCAGTCAGGGACCAGCCCAGGGCAAGGCTCCCCTGGGCACATCCTTTGTCCCTTTTCCCTGGGAAAGAAAACTCACATGTCCAGGTTCCAGATGTCTATTTGTAGGGCTCCCTTGGGTCTATCAGGGCAGCACAAGTTTGAGGTGGGGACAATTTTGGTCTGGGGTCCATCCTTCGATAGAAGGACTTTTTGCAGTCAGGTCCCGGGCCAGGGACCCCTGGGCACATCCTTTGTCCCTTTTCCCTGGGAAAGAAAACTCACCAGTCCAGGTTCCTGATGTCAGTTTGTAGGGCTCCCTTGGGTCTACCAGGGCAGCACAAGTTTGAGGTGGGGACAACTTTGGTCTGGGCTGCATCCTTCGATATAAGTCTTTTTGGCAGTCAGGTCCCAGCCCAGGAGCCCCTGGGCACATCCTTTGGCCATTTTCCCTGGGAAAGAAAACTCACAGGTCCAGGTTCCTGATGTCAGTTTGTAGGGCTCCCTTGGGTCTATCTCGGCAGCACAAGTTTGAGGTGAGGACAGTTTTGGTCTGGAATCCATCCTTCGATATAAGGATTTTTTGCAGTCAGGGCCCAGCCCAGGGCCAGGCTCCCTTGGGCACATCCTTTGTCCCTTTTCCCTGGGAAAGAAAACTCACAGGTCCAGGTTCCTGATGTCAGTTTGTAGGGCTCCCTTGGGTTTATCAGGGCAGCACAAGTTTGAGGTGGGGACAACTTTGGTCTGGGCTCCATCCTTCGATATAAGAATTTTCCTCAGTCAGGTCCCGGGCCAGGCGCCCCTGGGCACATCCTTTGTCCCTTTTCCCTGGGAAAGAAAATTCACAGGTCCAGGTTCCTGATGTCAGTTTGTTGGGCTATCTTGGGTCTATCAGGGCAGCACAAGTTTGAGGTGGGGACAACTTTGGTCTGGGGTCCATCCTTCGATATAAGGATTTTTTGCAGTCAGGTCCCAGCCAAGGGGCCCCTGGGCACATCCTTTATCCCTTTTCCCTGGGAAAGAAAACTCACAGGTCCAGGTTCCTGATGTCAGTTTGTAGGGCTCCCTTGGGTCTATCAGGGCAGCACAAGTTTGTGGTGGGGACAACTTTGATCTGGAATCCATCCTTCGATATAAGGAGTTTTTGCAGTCAGGTCCCAGCCCAGGGGCCCCTGAGCACATCCTTTGTCCCTTTTCCCTGGGAAAGAAAACTCACCAGTCCAGGTTCCTGATGTCAGTTTGTAGGGCTCCCTTGGGTCTATCAGGGCAGCACAAGTTTGAGGTGAGGACAATTTTGGTCAGGGGTCCATCCTTCAATATAAGGATTTTTTGCAGTCAGGTCCCAGGCCAGGGGCCCCTGGGCACATACTTTGTCCCTTTTCCCTGGGAAAGAAAACTCACAGGTCCAGGTTCCTGATGTCAGTTTGTAGGGCTCCCTTGGGTCTATCTGGGCAGCACAAGTTTGAGGTGAGGACAATTTGGTCTGGGCTCCATCCTTCAATATAAGGATATTTTGCAATCAGGGCCCAGCCCAGGGCAAGGCTCCCCTGGGCACATCCTTTGTCCCTTTTCCCTGGGAAAGAAAACTCACAGGTCCAGTTTCCTGATGTGAGTTTGTAGGGCTCCCTTGGGTCTATCAGGGCAGCACAAGTTTGAGATGGGGACAATTTTGGTCTGGGGTCCATCCTTCGATATAAGGATTTTTTGCAGTCAGGTCCCGGGCCAGGGACCCCTGGGCACATCCTTTGTCCCTTTTCCCTGGGAAAGAAAACTCACCAGTCCAGGTTCCTGATGTCAGTTTGTAGGGCTCCCTTGGGTCTACCAGGGCAGCAAAATTTTGAGGTGGGGACAATTTTGGTCTGGGGTCCATCCTTCGATATAAGGATTTTATGCAGTCGGGGCCCAGCCCAGGGGCCCCTGGGCACATCCTTTGTCCCTTTTCCCTGGGAAAGAAAATTCACAGGTCCAGGTTCCTGATGTTAGTTTGTAGGGCTCCCTTGGGTCTATCAGGGCAGCACAAGTTTGAGGTGAGGACAATTTTGGTCTGGGCTCCATCCTTTAATATAAGGATTTTTTGCAGTCAGGGCCCAGCCCAGGGCCAGGCTCCCCTGGGCACATCCTTTGTCCCTTTTCGATGGGAAAGAAAACTCACAGGTCCAGGTTCCTGATGTCACTTTGTAGGGCTCCCTTGGGTCTACCAGAGCAACACAAGTTTGAGGTGGGGACAACTTTGGTCTGGGGTCCATCCTTCGATATAAGGATTTTTTGCAGTCAGTGCCAAGCCCAGGGGCCCTTGGGCACAACGTTTGGCCATTTTCCCTGGGAAAGAAAACTCACAGGTCCAGGTTCCTGATGTCAGTTTGTAGGGCTCCCTTGGGTCTACCAGGGCAGCACAAGTTTGAGGTGGGGACAACTTTGGTCTGGGCTCCATCCTTCGATATAAGAATTTTCCTCAGTCAGGTCCCGGGCCAGGCGCCCCTGGGCACATCCTTTGTCCCTTTTCCCTGGGAAAGAAAACTCACAGGTCCAGGTTCCTGATGTCAGTTTGTAGGGCTCCCTTGGGTCTATCAGGGCAGCACAAGTTTGTGGTGGGGACAACTTTGATCTGGAATCCATCCTTCGATATAAGGAGTTTTTACAGTCAGGTCCCAGCCCAGGGGCCCCTGAGCACATCCTTTTTCCCTTTTCCCTGGGAAAGAAAACTCACCAGTCCAGGTTCCTGATGTCAGTTTGTAGGGCTCCCTTGGGTCTATCAGGGCAGCACAAGTTTGAGGTGTGTACAACTTTGGTCTGGGGTCCATCCTTCGTTATAAGGATTTTTTGCAGTCAGGTCCCAGCCCAGGGGCCCCTGGGCACATCCTTTGTCCCTTTTCCCTGGGAAAGAAAACTCACCAGTCCAGGTTCCTGATGTCAGTTTGTAGGGCTCCCTTGGGTCTATCAGGGCAGCACAAGTTTGAGGTGGGGACAATTTTGGTCTGGGGTCCATCCTTCGATATAAGGATTTTTTGCAGTCAGATCCCGGGCCAGGGACCCCTCGGCACATCCTTTGTCCCTTTTCCCTGGGAAAGAAAACTCACAGGTCCAGGTTCCTGATGTCAGTTTGTAGGGCTCCCTTGGGTCTATCTGGGCAGCACAAGTTTGAGGTGAGGACAATTTTGGTCTGGGCTCCATCCTTCAATATAAGGATTTTTTGCAGTCAGGTCCCAGCCCAGGGCCAGGCTCCCTTGGGCACATCCTTTGTCCCTTTTCCCTGGGAAAGAAAACTCACAGGTCCAGGTTCCTGATGTCAGTTTGTAGGGCTCCCTTGGGTTTATCAGGGCAGCACAAGTTTGAGGTGGGGACAACTTCGGTCTGGGCTCCATCCTTCGATAAAAGAATTTTCCTCAGTCAGGTCCCGGGCCAGGCGCCCCTGGGCACATCCTTTGTCCCTTTTCCCTGGGAAAGAAAACTCACCAGTCCAGGTTCCTGATGTCAGTTTGTAGGGCTCCCTTGGGTCTACCAGGGCAGCAAAATTTTGAGGTGGGGACAACTTTGGTCTGGGGTCCATCCTTCGATATAAGGATTTTTTGCAGTCAGGTCCCAGGCCAGGGGCCCCTGGGCACATCCTTTGTCCCTTTTCCCTGGGAAAGAAAACTCACAGGTCCAGGTTCCTGATGTCAGTTTGTAGGGCTCCCTTGGGTCAATCAGGGCAGCACAAGTTTGAGGTGGGGACAATTTTGGTCTGGGGTCCATCCTTCGATATAAGGATTTTATGCAGTCGGGGCCCAGCCCAGGGGCCCCTGGGCACATCCTTTGTCCCTTTTCCCTGGGAAGGAAAATTCACAGGTCCAGGTTCCTGATGTCAGTTTGTAGGGCTCCCTTGGGTCTATCAGGGCAGCACAAGTTTGAGGTGAGGACAATTTTGGTCTGGGCTCCATCCTTCAATATAAGGATTTTTTGCAGTCAGGGCCCAGCCCAGGGCCAGGCTCCCTTGGGCACATCCTTTGTCCCTTTTCCCTGGGAAAGAAAACTCACAGGTCCAGGTTCCTGATGTCAGTTTGTAGGGCTCCCTTGGGTTTATCAGGGCAGCACAAGTTTGAGGTGGGGACAACTTCGGTCTGGGCTCCATCCTTCGATAAAAGAATTTTCCTCAGTCAGGTCCCGGGCCAGGCGCCCCTGGGCACATCCTTTGTCCCTTTTCCCTGGGAAAGAAAACTCACCAGTCCAGGTTCCTGATGTCAGTTTGTAGGGCTCCCTTGGGTCTACCAGGGCAGCAAAATTTTGAGGTGGGGACAACTTTGGTCTGGGGTCCATCCTTCGATATAAGGATTTTTTGCAGTCAGGTCCCAGGCCAGGGGCCCCTGGGCACATCCTTTGTCCCTTTTCCCTGGGAAAGAAAACTCACAGGTCCAGGTTCCTGATGTCAGTTTGTAGGGCTCCCTTGGGTCAATCAGGGCAGCACAAGTTTGAGGTGGGGACAATTTTGGTCTGGGGTCCATCCTTCGATATAAGGATTTTATGCAGTCGGGGCCCAGCCCAGGGGCCCCTGGGCACATCCTTTGTCCCTTTTCCCTGGGAAAGAAAATTCACAGGTCCAGGTTCCTGATGTCAGTTTGTAGGGCTCCCTTGGGTCTATCAGGGCAGCACAAGTTTGAGGTGAGGACAATTTTGGTCTGGGCTCCATCCTTTAATATAAGGATTTTTTGCAGTCAGGGCCCAGCCCAGGGCCAGGCTCCCCTGGGCACATCCTTTGTCCCTTTTCGATGGGAAAGAAAACTCACAGGTCCAGGTTCCTGATGTCACTTTGTAGGGCTCCCTTGGGTCTACCAGAGCAACACAAGTTTGAGGTGGGGACAACTTTGGTCTGGGGTCCATCCTTCGATATAAGGATTTTTTGCAGTCAGGTCCCAGCCAAGGGGCCCCTGGGCACATCCTTTGTCCCATTTCCCTGGGAAAGAAAACTCACCAGTCCAGGTTCCTGATGTCAGTTTGTAGGGCTCCCTTGGGTCTATCAGGGCAGCACAAGTTTGTGGTGGGGACAACTTTGGTCTGGGGTCCATCCTTCGGTATAAGGAGTTTTTGCAGTCAGGTCCCAGCCCAGGGGCCCCTGGGCACATCCTTTGTCCCTTTTCCCTGGGAAAGAAAACTCACCAGTCCAGGTTCCTGATGTCAGTTTGTAGGGCTCCCTTGGGTCTATCAGGGCAGCACAGGATTGAGGTGGGGACAACTTTGGTCTGGGGTCCATCCTTCGTTATAAGGATTTTTTGCAGTCAGTGCCAAGCCCAGGGGCCCTTGGGCACAACGTTTGGCCATTTTCCCTGGGAAAGAAAACTCACAGGTCCAGGTTCCTGATGTCAGTTTGTAGGGCTCCCTTGGGTCTATCAGGGCAGCACAAGTTTGAGGTGGGGACAACTTCGGTCTGGGCTCCATCCTTCGATATAAGAATATTCCTCAGTCAGGTCCCGGGCCAGGCGCCCCTGGGCACATCCTTTGTCCCTTTTCCCTGGGAAAGAAAACTCACAGGTCCAGGTTCCTGATGTCAGTTTGTAGGGCTCCCTTGTGTCTACCAGGCCAGCACAAGTTTGAGGTGGGGACAACTTTGGTCTGGGGTCCATCCTTCGATATAAGGATTTTTTGCAGTCAGGGCCCAGCCCAGGGGCCCCTGGGCACATCCTTTCTCCCGTTTTCACTGGGAAAGAAAACTCACAGGTCCAGGTTCCTGATGTCACTTTGTAGGGCTCCCTTGGGTCTATCTGGGCAGCACAAGTTTGAGGTGGGGACGACTTTGGTCTGGGGTCCATCCTTCGATATAAGGATTTTTTGCAGTCAGGTCCGAGCCCAGGGGCCCCGGGCACATCCTTTGTCCCTTTTCCCTGGGAAAGAAAACTCACCAGTCCAGGTTCCTGATGTCAGTTTGTAGGGCTCCCTTGGGTCTATCAGGGCAGCACAAGTTTGAGGTGAGGACAATTTGGTCTGGGCTCCATCCTTCAATATAAGGATATTTTGCAGTCAGGGACCAGCCCAGGGCAAGGCTCCCCTGGGCACATCCTTTGTCCCTTTTCCCTGGGAAAGAAAACTCACATGTCCAGGTTCCAGATGTCTATTTGTAGGGCTCCCTTGGGTCTATCAGGGCAGCACAAGTTTGAGGTGGGGACAATTTTGGTCTGGGGTCCATCCTTCGATAGAAGGACTTTTTGCAGTCAGGTCCCGGGCCAGGGACCCCTGGGCACATCCTTTGTCCCTTTTCCCTGGGAAAGAAAACTCACAGGTCCAGGTTCCTGATGTCAGTTTGTAGGGCTCCCTTGGGTCTACCAGGGCAGCACAAGTTTGAGGTGGGGACAACTTTGGTCTGGGCTCCATCCTTCAATATAAGGATATTTTGCAGTCAGGGACCAGCCCAGGGCAAGGCTCCCCTGGGCACATCCTTTGTCCCTTTTCCCTGGGAAAGAAAACTCACATGTCCAGGTTCCAGATGTCTATTTGTAGGGCTCCCTTGGGTCTATCAGGGCAGCACAAGTTTGAGGTGGGGACAATTTTGGTCTGGGGTCCATCCTTCGATAGAAGGACTTTTTGCAGTCAGGTCCCGGGCCAGGGACCCCTGGGCACATCCTTTGTCCCTTTTCCCTGGGAAAGAAAACTCACCAGTCCAGGTTCCTGATGTCAGTTTGTAGGGCTCCCTTGGGTCTACCAGGGCAGCACAAGTTTGAGGTGGGGACAACTTTGGTCTGGGCTCCATCCTTCGATATAAGTCTTTTTGGCAGTCAGGTCCCAGCCCAGGAGCCCCTGGGCACATCCTTTGGCCATTTTCCCTGGGAAAGAAAACTCACAGGTCCAGGTTCCTGATGTCAGTTTGTAGGGCTCCCTTGGGTCTATCTCGGCAGCACAAGTTTGAGGTGAGGACAGTTTTGGTCTGGAATCCATCCTTCGATATAAGGATTTTTTGCAGTCAGGGCCCAGCCCAGGGCCAGGCTCCCTTGGGCACATCCTTTGTCCCTTTTCCCTGGGAAAGAAAACTCACAGGTCCAGGTTCCTGATGTCACTTTGTAGGGCTCCCTTGGGTTTATCAGGGCAGCACAAGTTTGAGGTGGGGACAACTTTGGTCTGGGCTCCATCCTTCGATATAAGAATTTTCCTCAGTCAGGTCCCGGGCCAGGCGCCCCTGGGCACATCCTTTGTCCCTTTTCCCTGGGAAAGAAAATTCACAGGTCCAGGTTCCTGATGTCAGTTTGTTGGGCTATCTTGGGTCTATCAGGGCAGCACAAGTTTGAGGTGGGGACAACTTTGGTCTGGGGTCCATCCTTCGATATAAGGATTTTTTGCAGTCAGGTCCCAGCCAAGGGGCCCCTGGGCACATCCTTTATCCCTTTTCCCTGGGAAAGAAAACTCACAGGTCCAGGTTCCTGATGTCAGTTTGTAGGGCTCCCTTGGGTCTATCAGGGCAGCACAAGTTTGTGGTGGGGACAACTTTGATCTGGAATCCATCCTTCGATATAAGGAGTTTTTGCAGTCAGGTCCCAGCCCAGGGGCCCCTGAGCACATCCTTTGTCCCTTTTCCCTGGGAAAGAAAACTCACCAGTCCAGGTTCCTGATGTCAGTTTGTAGGGCTCCCTTGGGTCTATCAGGGCAGCACAAGTTTGAGGTGAGGACAATTTTGGTCAGGGGTCCATCCTTCAATATAAGGATTTTTTGCAGTCAGGTCCCAGGCCAGGGGCCCCTGGGCACATACTTTGTCCCTTTTCCCTGGGAAAGAAAACTCACAGGTCCAGGTTCCTGATGTCAGTTTGTAGGGCTCCCTTGGGTCTATCTGGGCAGCACAAGTTTGAGGTGAGGACAATTTGGTCTGGGCTCCATCCTTCAATATAAGGATATTTTGCAATCAGGGCCCAGCCCAGGGCAAGGCTCCCCTGGGCACATCCTTTGTCCCTTTTCCCTGGGAAAGAAAACTCACAGGTCCAGTTTCCTGATGTGAGTTTGTAGGGCTCCCTTGGGTCTATCAGGGCAGCACAAGTTTGAGATGGGGACAATTTTGGTCTGGGGTCCATCCTTCGATATAAGGATTTTTTGCAGTCAGGTCCCGGGCCAGGGACCCCTGGGCACATCCTTTGTCCCTTTTCCCTGGGAAAGAAAACTCACCAGTCCAGGTTCCTGATGTCAGTTTGTAGGGCTCCCTTGGGTCTACCAGGGCAGCAAAATTTTGAGGTGGGGACAATTTTGGTCTGGGGTCCATCCTTCGATATAAGGATTTTATGCAGTCGGGGCCCTGCCCAGGGGCCCCTGGGCACATCCTTTGTCCCTTTTCCCTGGGAAAGAAAATTCACAGGTCCAGGTTCCTGATGTTAGTTTGTAGGGCTCCCTTGGGTCTATCAGGGCAGCACAAGTTTGAGGTGAGGACAATTTTGGTCTGGGCTCCATCCTTTAATATAAGGATTTTTTGCAGTCAGGGCCCAGCCCAGGGCCAGGCTCCCCTGGGCACATCCTTTGTCCCTTTTCGATGGGAAAGAAAACTCACAGGTCCAGGTTCCTGATGTCACTTTGTAGGGCTCCCTTGGGTCTACCAGAGCAACACAAGTTTGAGGTGGGGACAACTTTGGTCTGGGGTCCATCCTTCGATATAAGGATTTTTTGCAGTCAGTGCCAAGCCCAGGGGCCCTTGGGCACAACGTTTGGCCATTTTCCCTGGGAAAGAAAACTCACAGGTCCAGGTTCCTGATGTCAGTTTGTAGGGCTCCCTTGGGTCTATCAGGGCAGCACAAGTTTGAGGTGGGGACAACTTCGGTCTGGGCTCCATCCTTCGATATAAGAATATTCCTCAGTCAGGTCCCGGGCCAGGCGCCCCTGGGCACATCCTTTGTCCCTTTTCCCTGGGAAAGAAAACTCACAGGTCCAGGTTCCTGATGTCAGTTTGTAGGGCTCCCTTGGGTCTACCAGGGCAGCACAAGTTTGAGGTGGGGACAACTTTGGTCTGGGGTCCATCCTTCGATATAAGGATTTTTTGCAGTCAGGGCCCAGCCCAGGGGCCCCTGGGCACATCCTTTCTCCCGTTTTCACTGGGAAAGAAAACTCACAGGTCCAGGTTCCTGATGTCACTTTGTAGGGCTCCCTTGGGTCTATCAGGGCAGCACAAGTTTGAGGTGGGGATGACTTTGGTCTGGGGTCCATCCTTCGATATAAGGATTTTTTGCAGTCAGGTCCGAGCCCAGGGGCCCCGGGCACATCCTTTGTCCCTTTTCCCTGGGAAAGAAAACTCACCAGTCCAGGTTCCTGATGTCAGTTTGTAGGGCTCCCTTTGGTCTATCAGGGCAGCACAGGTTTGAGGTGGGGCAACTTTGTTTTACGACCAATCCTTCGATATAAGTGTTTTTTGCAGTCAGATCCCGGGCCAGGGGCCCGTGGGCACATCCTTTGTCCCTTTTCCCTGGGAAAGAAAACTCACCAGTCCAGGTTCCTGATGTCAGTTTGTAGGGCTCCCTTGGGTCTATCAGGGCAGCACAAGTTTGAGGTGGGAACAACTTCGGTATGGGCTCCATCCTTCGATATAAGGAGTTTTTGCAGTCAGTGCCAAGCCCAGGGGCCCTTGGGCACATCGTTTGGCCATTTTCCCTGGGAAAGAAAACTCACAGGTCCAGGTTCCTGATGTCAGTTTGTAGGGCTCCCTTGGGTCTATCAGGGCAGCACAAGTTTGAGGTGGGGACGACTTTGGTCTGTGGTCCATCCATCGATATAAGGATTTTTTGCAGTCAGGACCGAGCCCAGTGGCCCCGGGCACATCCTTTGTCCCTTTTCCCTGGGAAAGAAAACTCACAGGTCCAGGTTCCTGATGTCAGTTTGTAGGGCTCCCTTGGGTCTATCAGGGCAGCACAAGTTTGTGCTGGGGACAACTTTGTTCTGGAATCCATCCTTCGATATAAGGATTTTTTGCAGTCAGGTCCCAGCCCAGGGGCCCCTGGGCACATCCTTTGTCACTTTTCCCTGGGAAAGAAAACTCACAGGTCCAGGTTCCTGATGTCAGTTTGTAGGGCTCCCTTGGGTCTATCAGAGCAGCACAAGTTTGAGGTGGGGACAATTTTGGTCTGGGCTCCATCCTTCGATATAAGAATTTTCCTCAGTCAGGTCCCGGGCCAGGCGCCCCTGGGTACATCCTTTGTCCCTTTTCCCTGGGAAAGAAAACTCACCAGTCCAGGTTCCTGATGTCAGTTTGTAGGGCTCCCTTGGGTCTACCAGGGCAGCAAAATTTTGAGGTGGGGACAACTTTGGTCTGGGGTCCATCCTTCGATATAAGGATTTTTTGCAGTCAGGTCCCAGGCCAAGGGCCCCTGGGCACATCCTCTGTCCCTTTTCCCTGGGAAAGAAAACTCACCAGTCCAGGTTCCTGATGTCAGTTTGTAGGGCTCCCTTGTGTCTACCAGGGCAGCACAAGTTTGAGGTGGGGACAACTTTGGTCTGGGGTCCATCCTTCGATATAAGGATTTTTTGCAGTCAGGGCCCAGCCCAGGGGCCCCTGGGCACATCCTTTCTCCCGTTTTCACTGGGAAAGAAAACTCACAGGTCCAGGTTCCTGATGTCACTTTGTAGGGCTCCCTTGGGTCTATCTCGGCAGCACAAGTTTGAGGTGAGGACAATTTGGTCTGGGCTCCATCCTTCAATATAAGGATATTTTGCAGTCAGGGACCAGCCCAGGGCAAGGCTCCCCTGGGCACATCCTTTGTCCCTTTTCCCTGGGAAAGAAAACTCACATGTCCAGGTTCCAGATGTCTATTTGTAGGGCTGTCTTGGATCTATCAGGGCAGCACAAGTTTGAGGTGGGCACAACTTTGGTTTGGGGTCCATCCTTCGATATAAGGATTATTTGCAGTCAGGCCCAGCCCAGGGCCAGGGGCCCCTAGACACATCCTTTGGCCATTTTCCCTGGGAAAGAAAATTCACCAGTCCAGGTTCCTGAAGTCAGTTTGTAGGGCTCCCTTTGGTCTATCAGGGCAGCACAGGTTTGAGGTGGGGCAACTTTGTTTTACGACCAATCCTTCGATATAAGTGTTTTTTGCAGTCAGATCCCGGGCCAGGGGCCCGTGGGCACATCCTTTGTCCCTTTTCCCTGGGAAAGAAAACTCACCAGTCCAGGTTCCTGATGTCAGTTTGTAGGGCTCCCTTGGGTCTATCAGGGCAGCACAAGTTTGAGGTGGGAACAACTTCGGTATGGGCTCCATCCTTCGATATAAGGAGTTTTTGCAGTCAGTGCCAAGCCCAGGGGCCCTTGGGCACATCGTTTGGCCATTTTCCCTGGGAAAGAAAACTCACAGGTCCAGGTTCCTGATGTCAGTTTGTAGGGCTCCCTTGGGTCTATCAGGGCAGCACAAGTTTGAGGTGGGGACGACTTTGGTCTGTGGTCCATCCATCGATATAAGGATTTTTTGCAGTCAGGACCGAGCCCAGTGGCCCCGGGCACTTCCTTTGTCCCTTTTCCCTGGGAAAGAAAACTCACAGGTCCAGGTTCCTGATGTCAGTTTGTAGGGCTCCCTTGGGTCTATCAGGGCAGCACAAGTTTGTGCTGGGGACAACTTTGTTCTGGAATCCATCCTTCGATATAAGGATTTTTTGCAGTCAGGTCCCAGCCCAGGGGCCCCTGGGCACATCCTTTGTCACTTTTCCCTGGGAAAGAAAACTCACAGGTCCAGGTTCCTGATGTCAGTTTGTAGGGCTCCCTTGGGTCTATCAGAGCAGCACAAGTTTGAGGTGGGGACAATTTTGGTCTGGGCTCCATCCTTCGATATAAGAATTTTCCTCAGTCAGGTCCCGGGCCAGGCGCCCCTGGGTACATCCTTTGTCCCTTTTCCCTGGGAAAGAAAACTCACCAGTCCAGGTTCCTGATGTCAGTTTGTAGGGCTCCCTTGGGTCTACCAGGGCAGCAAAATTTTGAGGTGGGGACAACTTTGGTCTGGGGTCCATCCTTCGATATAAGGATTTTTTGCAGTCAGGTCCCAGGCCAAGGGCCCCTGGGCACATCCTCTGTCCCTTTTCCCTGGGAAAGAAAACTCACCAGTCCAGGTTCCTGATGTCAGTTTGTAGGGCTCCCTTTGGTCTATCAGGGCAGCACAGGTTTGAGGTGGGGCAACTTTGTTTTACGACCAATCCTTCGATATAAGTCTTTTTTGCAGTCAGATCCCGGGCCAGGGGCCCCTGGGCACATGCTTTGTCCCTTTTCCCTGGGAAAGAAAACTCACAGGTCCAGGTTCCTGATGTCAGTTTGTAGGGCTCCCTTGGGTCGATCAGGGCAGCACAAGTTTGAGGTGAGGACAATTTTGGTCAGGGGTCCATCCTTCAATATAAGGATTTTTGCAGTCAGGTCCCAGCCCAGGGGCCCCTGGGCACATCCTTTGTCCCTTTTCCCTGGGAAAGAAAACTCACAGGTCCAGGTTCCTGATGTCAGTTTGTAGGGCTCCCTTGGGTCTATCTGGGCAGCACAAGTTTGAGGTGAGGACAATTTTGGTCTGGGCTCCATCCTTCAATATAAGGATTTTTTGCAGTCAGGTCCCGGGCCAGGGACCCCTGGGCACATCCTTTGTCCCTTTTCCCTGGGAAAGAAAACTCACAGGTCCAGGTTCCTGATGTCAGTTTGTAGGGCTCCCTTGGGTCTACCAGGGCAGCACAAGTTTGAGGTGGGGACAACTTTGGTCAGGGGTCCATCCTTCGATATAAGGATTTTTTGCAGTCAGGGCCCAGCCCAGGGGCCCCTGGACACATCCTTTGGCCATTTTCCCTTGGAAAGAAAACTCACAGGTCCAGCTTCCTGATGTCAGTTTGTAGGGCTCCCTTGGGTCTATCAGGGCAGCACAAGTTTGAGGTGGGGACAACTTCGGTCTGGGCTCCATCCTTCGATATAAGGAGTTTTTGCAGTCAGGTCCCAGCCCAGGGGCCCCTTCGCACATCCTTTGTCCCTTTTCCCTGGGAAAAAAAACTCACAGGTCCAGGTTCCTGATGTCAGTTTGTAGGGCTCCCTTGGGTCTATCAGGGCAGCATAAGTTTGAGGTGGGGACAACTTCGGTCTGGGCTCCATCCTTCGATATAAGGATTTTATGCAGTCAGGTCCCAGCCCAGGGGCCCCTGGGCACATCCTTTGGCCATTTTCCCTTGGAAAGAAAACTCACCAGTCCAGGTTCCTGATGTCAGTTTGTAGGGCTCCCTTGGGTCTATCAGGGCAGCACAAATTTGAGGTGGGGACAACTTCGGTCTGGGCTCCATCCTTCGATATAAGGAGTTTTTGCAGTCAGGTCCCAGCCCAGGGGCCCCTGGGCACATCCTTTGTCCCTTTTCCCTGGGAAAAAAAACTCACAGGTCCAGGTTCCTGATGTCAGTTTGTAGGGCTCCCTTGGGTCTATCAGGGCAGCACAAGTTTGAGGTGAGGAAAACTTTGGTCTGGGCTCCATCCTTCGATATATGGAGTTTTTGCAGTCAGTGCCCAGCCCAGGGGTTCTTGGGCACATTGTTTGGCCATTTTCCCTGGGAAAGAAAACTCACAGGTCCAGGTTCCTGATGTCACTTTGTAGGGCTCCCTTGGGTCTATCAGGGCAGCACAAGTTTGAGGTGGGGACAATTTTGGTCTGGGCTCCATCCTTCGATATAAGAATTTTCCTCAGTCAGGTCCCGGGCCAGGCGCCCCTGGGCACAACCTTTGTCCCTTTTCCCTGGGAAAGAAAATTCACAGGTCCAGGTTCCTGATGTCAGTTTGTAGGGCTCCCTTGGGTCTACCAGGGCAGCACATGTTTGAGGTGGGGACAATTTTGGTCTGGGCTCCATCCTTCAATATAAGGATTTTTTGCAGTCAGGGCCCAGCCCAGGGCCAGGCTCCCCTGGGCACACCCTTTGTCCCTTTTCCCTGGGAAAGAAAACTCACAGGTCCAGGTTCCTGATGTCAGTTTGTAGGGCTCCCTTGGGTCTATCAGGGCAGCACATGTTTGAGGTGGGGACAATTTTGGTCTGGGGTCCATCCTTCGATATAAGGATTTTTTGCAGTCAGGTCCCGGGCCAGGGACCCCTGGGCACATCCTTTGTCCCTTTTCCCTGGGAAAGAAAACTCACAGGTCCAGGTTCCTGATGTCAGTTTGTAGGGCTCCCTTGGGTCTATAAGGGTAGCACAAGTTTGAGGTGGGGACAACTTTGGTCTGGGGTCCATCCTTCGATATAAGGATTTTTGGCAGTCAGGTCCCAGCCCAGGGGCCGCTGGGCACATCCTTTGGCCATTTTCCCTGGGAAAGAAAACTCACCAGTCCAGGTTCCTGATGTCAGTTTGTAGGGCTCCCTTGGGTCTATCAGGGCAGCACAAGTTTGAGGTGGGGACAATTTTGGTCTGGGGTCCATCCTTCGATATAAGGATTTTATGCAGTCAGGTCCCAGCCCAGGGGCCCCTGGGCACATCCTTTGTCCCTTTTCCCTGGGAAAGAAAATTCACAGGTCCAGGTTCCTGATGTCAGTTTGTAGGGCTCCCTTGGGTCTATCTGGGCAGCACAAGTTTGAGGTGAGGACAATTTTGGTCTGGGCTCCATCCTTCAATATAAGGATTTTTTGCAGTCAGGTCCCAGCCCAGGGGCCCCTGGGCACATCCTTTGTCCCTTTTCCCTGGGAAAGAAAACTCACCAGTCCAGGTTCCTGATGTCAGTTTGTAGGGCTCCCTTGGGTCTATCAGGGCAGCACAAGTTTGTGGTGGGGACAACTTTGGTCTGGGCTCCATCCTTCGATATAAGGAGTTTTTGCAGTCAGGTCCCAGCCCAGGGGCCCCTGGGCACATCCTTTGTCCCTTTTCCCTGGGAAAGAAAACTCACCAGTCCAGGTTCCTGATGTCAGTTTGTAGGGCTCCCTTGGGTCTATCAGGGCAGCACAAGTTTGAGGTGGGGACAACTTTGGTCTGGGGTCCATCCTTCGTTATAAGGATTTTTTGCAGTCAGTGCCAAGCCCAGGGGCCCTTGGGCACAACGTTTGGCCATTTTCCCTGGGAAAGAAAACTCACAGGTCCAGGTTCCTGATGTCAGTTTGTAGGGCTCCCTTGGGTCTATCAGGGCAGCACAAGTTTGAGGTGGGGACAACTTCGGTCTGGGCTCCATCCTTCGATATAAGAATATTCCTCAGTCAGGTCCCGGGCCAGGCGCCCCTGGGCACATCCTTTGTCCCTTTTCCCTGGGAAAGAAAACTCACAGGTCCAGGTTCCTGATGTCAGTTTGTAGGGCTCCCTTGGGTCTACCAGGGCAGCACAAGTTTGAGGTGGGGACAATTTTGGTCTGGGGTCCATCCTTCGATATAAGGATTTTTTGCAGTCAGGGCCCAGCCCAGGGGCCCCTGGGCACATCCTTTCTCCCGTTTTCACTGGGAAAGAAAACTCACAGGTCCAGGTTCCTGATGTCACTTTGTAGGGCTCCCTTGGGTCTATCAGGGCAGCACAAGTTTGAGGTGGGGATGACTTTGGTCTGGGGTCCATCCTTCGATATAAGGATTTTTTGCAGTCAGGTCCGAGCCCAGGGTCCCCGGGCACATCCTTTGTCCCTTTTCCCTGGGAAAGAAAACTCACCAGTCCAGGTTCCTGATGTCAGTTTGTAGGGCTCCCTTGGGTCTATCAGGGCAGCACAAGTTTGAGGTGAGGACAATTTTGGTCTGGGCTCCATCCTTCAATATAAGGATTTTTTGCAGTCAGGTCCCAGCCCAGTGGCCCCTGGGCACATCCTTTGTCCCTTTTCCCTGGGAAAGAAAACTCACAGGTCCAGGTTCCTGATGTCAGTTTGTAGGGCTCCCTTGGGTCTATCTCGGCAGCACAAGTTTGAGGTGAGGACAATTTGGTCTGGGCTCCATCCTTCAATATAAGGATATTTTGCAATCAGGGCCCAGCCCAGGGCAAGGCTCCCCTGGGCACATCCTTTGTCCCTTTTCCCTGGGAAAGAAAACTCACAGGTCCAGGTTCCTGATATGAGTTTGTAGGGCTCCCTTGGGTCTATCAGGGCAGCACAAGTTTGAGGTGGGGACAATTTTGGTCTGGAGTCCATCCTTCGATATAAGGATTTTTTGCAGTCAGGTCCCGGGCCAGGGACCCCTGGGCACATCCTTTGTCCCTTTTCCCTGGGAAAGAAAACTCACCAGTCCAGGTTCCTGATGTCAGTTTGTAGGGCTCCCTTGGGTCTACCAGGGCAGCAAAATTTTGAGGTGGGGACAACTTTGGTCTGGGGTCCATCCTTCGATATATGGATTTTTTGCAGTCAGGTCCCAGGCCAGGGGCCCCTGGGCACATCCTTTGTCCCTTTTCCCTGGGAAAGAAAACTCACCAGTCCAGGTTCCTGATGTCAGTTTGTAGGGCTCCCTTTGGTCTATCAGGGCAGCACAGGTTTGAGGTGGGGCAACTTTGTTTTACGACCAATCCTTCGATATAAGTGTTTTTTGCAGTCAGATCCCGGGCCAGGGGCCCCTGGGCACATCCTTTGTCCCTTTTCCCTGGGAAAGAAAACTCACAGGTCCAGGTTCCTGATGTCAGTTTGTAGGGCTCCCTTGTGTCTACCAGGGCAGCACAAGTTTGAGGTGGGGACAACTTTGGTCTGGGGTCCATCCTTCGATATAAGGATTTTTTGCAGTCAGGGCCCAGCCCAGAGGCCCCTGGGCACATCCTTTCTCCCGTTTTCACTGGGAAAGAAAACTCACAGGTCCAGGTTCCTGATGTCACTTTGTAGGGCTCCCTTGGGTCTATCAGGGCAGCACAAGTTTGAGGTGGGGACGACTTTGGTCTGGGCTCCATCCTTCAATATAAGGATTTTTTGCAGTCAGGTCCGAGCCCAGGGGCCCCGGGCACATCCTTTGTCCCTTTTCCCTGGGAAAGAAAACTCACAGGTCCAGGTTCCTGATGTCAGTTTGTAGGGCTCCCTTGTGTCTACCAGGCCAGGACAAGTTTGAGGTGGGGACAACTTTGGTCTGGGGTCCATCCTTCGATATAAGGATTTTTTGCAGTCAGGGCCCAGCCCAGGGGCCCCTGGGCACATCCTTTCTCCCGTTTTCACTGGGAAAGAAAACTCACAGGTCCAGGTTCCTGATGTCACTTTGTAGGGCTCCCTTGGGTCTATCTGGGCAGCACAAGTTTGAGGTGGGGACGACTTTGGTCTGGGGTCCATCCTTCGATATAAGGATTTTTTGCAGTCAGGTCCGAGCCCAGGGGCCCCGGGCACATCCTTTGTCCCTTTTCCCTGGGAAAGAAAACTCACCAGTCCAGGTTCCTGATGTCAGTTTGTAGGGCTCCCTTGGGTCTATCAGGGCAGCACAAGTTTGAGGTGAGGACAATTTTGGTCAGGGGTCCATCCTTCGATATAAGGATTTTTTGCAGTCAGGTCCCAGCCCCGGGGCCCCTGGGCACATCCTTTGTCCCTTTTCCCTGGGAAAGAAAACTCACAGGTCCAGGTTCCTGATGTCAGTTTGTAGGGCTCCCTTGGGTCTATCTCGGCAGCACAAGTTTGAGGTGAGGACAATTTTGGTCTGGGCTCCATCCTTCAATATAAGGATATTTTGCAGTCAGGGACCAGCCCAGGGCAAGGCTCCCCTGGGCACATCCTTTGTCCCTTTTCCCTGGGAAAGAAAACTCACATGTCCAGGTTCCAGATGTCTATTTGTAGGGCTCCCTTGGGTCTATCAGGGCAGCACAAGTTTGAGGTGGGGACAATTTTGGTCTGGGGTCCATCCTTCGATAGAAGGACTTTTTGCAGTCAGGTCCCGGGCCAGGGACCCCTGGGCACATCCTTTGTCCCTTTTCCCTGGGAAAGAAAACTCACCAGTCCAGGTTCCTGATGTCAGTTTGTAGGGCTCCCTTGGGTCTACCAGGGCAGCACAAGTTTGAGGTGGGGACAACTTTGGTCTGGGCTCCATCCTTCAATATAAGGATATTTTGCAGTCAGGGACCAGCCCAGGGCAAGGCTCCCCTGGGCACATCCTTTGTCCCTTTTCCCTGGGAAAGAAAACTCACATGTCCAGGTTCCAGATGTCTATTTGTAGGGCTCCCTTGGGTCTATCAGGGCAGCACAAGTTTGAGGTGGGGACAATTTTGGTCTGGGGTCCATCCTTCGATAGAAGGACTTTTTGCAGTCAGGTCCCGGGCCAGGGACCCCTGGGCACATCCTTTGTCCCTTTTCCCTGGGAAAGAAAACTCACCAGTCCAGGTTCCTGATGTCAGTTTGTAGGGCTCCCTTGGGTCTACCAGGGCAGCACAAGTTTGAGGTGGGGACAACTTTGGTCTGGGCTGCATCCTTCGATATAAGTCTTTTTGGCAGTCAGGTCCCAGCCCAGGAGCCCCTGGGCACATCCTTTGGCCATTTTCCCTGGGAAAGAAAACTCACAGGTCCAGGTTCCTGATGTCAGTTTGTAGGGCACCCTTGGGTCTATCTCGGCAGCACAAGTTTGAGGTGAGGACAGTTTTGGTCTGGAATCCATCCTTCGATATAAGGATTTTTTGCAGTCAGGGCCCAGCCCAGGGCCAGGCTCCCTTGGGCACATCCTTTGTCCCTTTTCCCTGGGAAAGAAAACTCACAGGTCCAGTTTCCTGATGTGAGTTTGTAGGGCTCCCTTGGGTTTATCAGGGCAGCACAAGTTTGAGGTGGGGACAACTTCGGTCTGGGCTCCATCCTTCGATATAAGAATTTTCCTCAGTCAGGTCCCGGGCCAGGCGCCCCTGGGCACATCCTTTGTCCCTTTTCCCTGGGAAAGAAAATTCACAGGTCCAGGTTCCTGATGTCAGTTTGTTGGGCTATCTTGGGTCTATCAGGGCAGCACAAGTTTGAGGTGGGGACAACTTTGGTCTGGGGTCCATCCTTCGATATAAGGATTTTTTGCAGTCAGGTCCCAGCCAAGGGGCCCCTGGGCACATCCTTTATCCCTTTTCCCTGGGAAAGAAAACTCACAGGTCCAGGTTCCTGATGTCAGTTTGTAGGGCTCCCTTGGGTCTATCAGGGCAGCACAAGTTTGTGGTGGGGACAACTTTGATCTGGAATCCATCCTTCGATATAAGGAGTTTTTGCAGTCAGGTCCCAGCCCAGGGGCCCCTGAGCACATCCTTTGTCCCTTTTCCCTGGGAAAGAAAACTCACCAGTCCAGGTTCCTGATGTCAGTTTGTAGGGCTCCCTTGGGTCTAGCAGGGCAGCACAAGTTTGAGGTGAGGACAATTTTGGTCAGGGGTCCATCCTTCAATATAAGGATTTTTTGCAGTCAGGTCCCAGGCCAGGGGCCCCTGGGCACATACTTTGTCCCTTTTCCCTGGGAAAGAAAACTCACAGGTCCAGGTTCCTGATGTCAGTTTGTAGGGCTCCCTTGGGTCTATCTGGGCAGCACAAGTTTGAGGTGAGGACAATTTGGTCTGGGCTCCATCCTTCAATATAAGGATATTTTGCAATCAGGGCCCAGCCCAGGGCAAGGCTCCCCTGGGCACATCCTTTGTCCCTTTTCCCTGGGAAAGAAAACTCACAGGTCCAGTTTCCTGATGTGAGTTTGTAGGGCTCCCTTGGGTCTATCAGGGCAGCACAAGTTTGAGATGGGGACAATTTTGGTCTGGGGTCCATCCTTCGATATAAGGATTTTTTGCAGTCAGGTCCCGGGCCAGGGACCCCTGGGCACATCCTTTGTCCCTTTTCCCTGGGAAAGAAAACTCACCAGTCCAGGTTCCTGATGTCAGTTTGTAGGGCTCCCTTGGGTCTACCAGGGCAGCAAAATTTTGAGGTGGGGACAATTTTGGTCTGGGGTCCATC
Source organism: Lonchura striata (assembly GCF_050655825.1). Classification (NCBI taxonomy): domain Eukaryota; kingdom Metazoa; phylum Chordata; class Aves; order Passeriformes; family Estrildidae; genus Lonchura; species Lonchura striata. The sequence goes on along the minus strand of NC_140707.1, from coordinate 13,696,931 downwards.
CTTCGATATAAGGATTTTATGCAGTCGGGGCCCAGCCCAGGGGCCCCTGGGCACATCCTTTGTCCCTTTTCCCTGGGAAAGAAAATTCACAGGTCCAGGTTCCTGATGTTAGTTTGTAGGGCTCCCTTGGGTCTATCAGGGCAGCACAAGTTTGAGGTGAGGACAATTTTGGTCTGGGCTCCATCCTTTAATATAAGGATTTTTTGCAGTCAGGGCCCAGCCCAGGGCCAGGCTCCCCTGGGCACATCCTTTGTCCCTTTTCGATGGGAAAGAAAACTCACAGGTCCAGGTTCCTGATGTCACTTTGTAGGGCTCCCTTGGGTCTACCAGAGCAACACAAGTTTGAGGTGGGGACAACTTTGGTCTGGGGTCCATCCTTCGATATAAAGATTTTTTGCAGTCAGGTCCCAGCCAAGGGGCCCCTGGGCACATCCTTTGTCCCTTTTCCCTGGGAAAGAAAACTCACCAGTCCAGGTTCCTGATGTCAGTTTGTAGGGCTCCCTTGGGTCTATCAGGGCAGCACAAGTTTGTGGTGGGGACAACTTTGGTCTGGGCTCCATCCTTCGATATAAGGAGTTTTTGCAGTCAGGTCCCAGCCCAGGGGCCCCTGGGCACATCCTTTGTCCCTTTTCCCTGGGAAAGAAAACTCACCAGTCCAGGTTCCTGATGTCAGTTTGTAGGGCTCCCTTGGGTCTATCAGGGCAGCACAAGTTTGAGGTGGGGACAACTTTGGTCTGGGGTCCATCCTTCGTTATAAGGATTTTTTGCAGTCAGTGCCAAGCCCAGGGGCCCTTGGGCACAACGTTTGGCCATTTTCCCTGGGAAAGAAAACTCACAGGTCCAGGTTCCTGATGTCAGTTTGTAGGGCTCCCTTGGGTCTATCAGGGCAGCACAAGTTTGAGGTGGGGACAACTTCGGTCTGGGCTCCATCCTTCGATATAAGAATATTCCTCAGTCAGGTCCCGGGCCAGGCGCCCCTGGGCACATACTTTGTCCCTTTTCCCTGGGAAAGAAAACTCACAGGTCCAGGTTCCTGATGTCAGTTTGTAGGGCTCCCTTGGGTCTACCAGGGCAGCACAAGTTTGAGGTGGGGACAACTTTGGTCTGGGGTCCACCCTTCGATATAAGGATTTTTTGCAGTCAGGGCCCAGCCCAGGGGCCCCTGGGCACATCCTTTCTCCCGTTTTCACTGGGAAAGAAAACTCACAGGTCCAGGTTCCTGATGTCACTTTGTAGGGCTCCCTTGGGTCTATCAGGGCAGCACAAGTTTGAGGTGGGGATGACTTTGGTCTGGGGTCCATCCTTCGATATAAGGATTTTTTGCAGTCAGGTCCGAGCCCAGGGGCCCCGGGCACATCCTTTGTCCCTTTTCCCTGGGAAAGAAAACTCACCAGGTCCAGGTTCCTGATGTCAGTTTGTAGGGCTCCCTTGGGTCTATCAGGGCAGCACAAGTTTGAGGTGAGGACAATTTTGGTCTGGGCTCCATCCTTCAATATAAGGATTTTTTGCAGTCAGGTCCCAGCCCAGGGGCCCCTGGGCACATCCTTTGTCCCTTTTCCCTGGGAAAGAAAACTCACAGGTCCAGGTTCCTGATGTCAGTTTGTAGGGCTCCCTTGGGTCTATCTCGGCAGCACAAGTTTGAGGTGAGGACAATTTGGTCTGGGCTCCATCCTTCAATATAAGGATATTTTGCAATCAGGGCCCAGCCCAGGGCAAGGCTCCCCTGGGCACATCCTTTGTCCCTTTTCCCTGGGAAAGAAAACTCACAGGTCCAGTTTCCTGATATGAGTTTGTAGGGCTCCCTTGGGTCTATCAGGGCAGCACAAGTTTGAGGTGGGGACAATTTTGGTCTGGAGTCCATCCTTCGATATAAGGATTTTTTGCAGTCAGGTCCCGGGCCAGGGACCCCTGGGCACATCCTTTGTCCCTTTTCCCTGGGAAAGAAAACTCACCAGTCCAGGTTCCTGATGTCAGTTTGTAGGGCTCCCTTGGGTCTACCAGGGCAGCAAAATTTTGAGGTGGGGACAACTTTGGTCTGGGGTCCATCCTTCGATATATGGATTTTTTGCAGTCAGGTCCCAGGCCAGGGGCCCCTGGGCACATCCTTTGTCCCTTTTCCCTGGGAAAGAAAACTCACCAGTCCAGGTTCCTGATGTCAGTTTGTAGGGCTCCCTTTGGTCTATCAGGGCAGCACAGGTTTGAGGTGGGGCAACTTTGTTTTACGACCAATCCTTCGATATAAGTGTTTTTTGCAGTCAGATCCCGGGCCAGGGGCCCCTGGGCACATCCTTTGTCCCTTTTCCCTGGGAAAGAAAACTCACAGGTCCAGGTTCCTGATGTCAGTTTGTAGGGCTCCCTTGTGTCTACCAGGGCAGCACAAGTTTGAGGTGTGGACAACTTTGGTCTGGGGTCCATCCTTCGATATAAGGATTTTTTGCAGTCAGGGCCCAGCCCAGGGGCCCCTGGGCACATCCTTTCTCCCGTTTTCACTGGGAAAGAAAACTCACAGGTCCAGGTTCCTGATGTCACTTTGTAGGGCTCCCTTGGGTCTATCAGGGCAGCACAAGTTTGAGGTGGGGACGACTTTGGTCTGGGCTCCATCCTTCAATATAAGGATTTTTTGCAGTCAGGTCCGAGACCAGGGGCCCCGGGCACATCCTTTGTCCCTTTTCCCTGGGAAAGAAAACTCACCAGTCCAGGTTCCTGATGTCAGTTTGTAGGGCTCCCTTGGGTCTATCAGGGCAGCACAAGTTTGAGGTGAGGACAATTTTGGTCAGGGGTCCATCCTTCAATATAAGGATTTTTTGCAGTCAGGTCCCAGCCCAGGGGCCCCTGGGCACATACTTTGTCCCTTTTCCCTGGGAAAGAAAACTCACAGGTCCAGGTTCCTGATGTCAGTTTGTAGGGCTCCCTTGGGTCTATCAGGGCAGCACAAGTTTGAGGTGAGGACAATTTGGTCTGGGCTCCATCCTTCAATATAAGGATATTTTGCAGTCAGGGACCAGCCCAGGGCAAGGCTCCCCTGGGCACATCCTTTGTCCCTTTTCCCTGGGAAAGAAAACTCACATGTCCAGGTTCCAGATGTCTATTTGTAGGGCTGTCTTGGATCTATCAGGGCAGCACAAGTTTGAGGTGGGGACAACTTTGGTTTGGGGTCCATCCTTCGATATAAGGATTATTTGCAGTCAGGCCCAGCCCAGGGCCAGGGGCCCCTAGACACATCCTTTGGCCATTTTCCCTGGGAAAGAAAATTCACCAGTCCAGGTTCCTGAAGTCAGTTTGTAGGGCTCCCTTTGGTCTATCAGGGCAGCACAGGTTTGAGGTGGGGCAACTTTGTTTTACGACCAATCCTTCGATATAAGTGTTTTTTGCAGTCAGATCCCGGGCCAGGGGCCCGTGGGCACATCCTTTGTCCCTTTTCCCTGGGAAAGAAAACTCACCAGTCCAGGTTCCTGATGTCAGTTTGTAGGGCTCCCTTGGGTCTATCAGGGCAGCACAAGTTTGAGGTGGGAACAACTTCGGTATGGGCTCCATCCTTCGATATAAGGAGTTTTTGCAGTCAGTGCCAAGCCCAGGGGCCCTTGGGCACATCGTTTGGCCATTTTCCCTGGGAAAGAAAACTCACAGGTCCAGGTTCCTGATGTCAGTTTGTAGGGCTCCCTTGGGTCTATCAGGGCAGCACAAGTTTGAGGTGGGGACGACTTTGGTCTGTGGTCCATCCATCGATATAAGGATTTTTTGCAGTCAGGACCGAGCCCAGTGGCCCCGGGCACATCCTTTCTCCCTTTTCCCTGGGAAAGAAAACTCACAGGTCCAGGTTCCTGATGTCAGTTTGTAGGGCTCCCTTGGGTCTATCAGGGCAGCACAAGTTTGTGCTGGGGACAACTTTGTTCTGGAATCCATCCTTCGATATAAGGATTTTTTGCAGTCAGGTCCCAGCCCAGGGGCCCCTGGGCACATCCTTTGTCACTTTTCCCTGGGAAAGAAAACTCACAGGTCCAGGTTCCTGATGTCAGTTTGTAGGGCTCCCTTGGGTCGATCAGGGCAGCACAAGTTTGAGGTGAGGACAATTTTGGTCTGGGCTCCATCCTTCAATATAAGGATTTTTTGCAGTCAGGTCCCGGGCCAGGGACCCCTGGGCACATCCTTTGTCCCTTTTCCCTGGGAAAGAAAACTCACCAGTCCAGGTTCCTGATGTCAGTTTGTAGGGCTCCCTTGGGTCTACCAGGGCAGCACAAGTTTGAGGTGGGGACAACTTTGGTCAGGGGTCCATCCTTCGATATAAGGATTTTTTGCAGTCAGGTCCCAGCCCAGGGGCCCCTGGGCACATCCTTTGGCCATTTTCCCTGGGAAAGAAAACTCACCAGTCCAGGTTCCTGATGTCAGTTTGTAGGGCTCCCTTGGGTCTATCAGGGCAGCACAAGTTTGAGGTGGGGACAATTTTGGTCTGGGGTCCATCCTTCGATATAAGGATTTTTTGCAGTCAGGGCCCAGCCCAGGGGCCCCTGGACACATCCTTTGGCCATTTTCCCTTGGAAAGAAAACTCACAGGTCCAGGTTCCTGATGTCAGTTTGTAGGGCTCCCTTGGGTCTATCAGGGCAGCACAAGTTTGAGGTGGGGACAACTTCGGTCTGGGCTCCATCCTTCGATATAAGGAGTTTTTGCAGTCAGGTCCCAGCCCAGGGGCCCCTGGGCACATCCTTTGTCCCTTTTCCCTGGGAAAAAAAACTCACAGGTCCAGGTTCCTGATGTCAGTTTGTAGGGCTCCCTTGGGTCTATCAGGGCAGCATAAGTTTGAGGTGGGGACAACTTCGGTCTGGGCTCCATCCTTCGATATAAGGATTTTATGCAGTCAGGTCCCAGCCCAGGGGCCCCTGGGCACATCCTTTGGCCATTTTCCCTTGGAAAGAAAACTCACCAGTCCAGGTTCCTGATGTCAGTTTGTAGGGCTCCCTTGGGTCTACCAGGGCAGCACAAGTTTGAATTGGGGACAACTTTGGTCTGGGCTCCATCCTTCGATATAAGGATTTTTTGCAGTCAGGTCCCAGGCCAGGGGCCCCTGGGCACATCCTTTGGCCATTTTCCCTGGGAAAGAAAACTCACCAGTCCAGGTTCCTGATGTCAGTTTGTAGGGCTCCCTTGGGTCTATCAGGGCAGCACAAATTTGAGGTGGGGACAACTTCGGTCTGGGCTCCATCCTTCGATATAAGGAGTTTTTGCAGTCAGGTCCCAGCCCAGGGGCCCCTGGGCACATCCTTTGTCCCTTTTCCCTGGGAAAGAACACTCACAGGTCCAGGTTCCTGATGTCAGTTTGTAGGGCTCCCTTGGGTCTATCAGGGCAGCACAAGTTTGAGGTGGGGACAACTTTGGTCTGGGGTCCATCCTTCGATATAAGGATTTTATGCAGTCAGGGCCCACCCCAGGGGCCCCTGGGCACATCCTTTGGCCATTTTCCCTGGGAAAGAAAACTCACCAGTCCAGGTTCCTGATGTCAGTTTGTAGGGCTCCCTTGGGTCTATCAGGGCAGCACAAGTTTGAGGTGGGGACAACTTTGGTCTGGGCTCCATCCTTCGATATAAGGAGTTTTTGCAGTCAGTGCCCAGCCCAGGGGTTCTTGGGCACATCGTTTGGCCATTTTCCCTGGGAAAGAAAACTCACAGGTCCAGGTTCCTGATGTCACTTTGTAGGGCTCCCTTGGGTCTATCAGGGCAGCACAAGTTTGAGGTGGGGACAATTTTGGTCTGGGCTCCATCCTTCGATATAAGAATTTTCCTCGGTCAGGTCCCGGGCCAGGCGCCCCTGGGCACAACCTTTGTCCCTTTTCCCTGGGAAAGAAAATTCACAGGTCCAGTTTCCAGATGTGAGTTTGTAGGGCTCCCTTGGGTCAATCAGGGCAGCACAAGTTTGAGGTGGGGACAATTTTGGTCTGGGGTCCATCCTTCAATATAAGGAGTTTTTGCAGTCAGGTCCCGGGCCAGGGACCCCTGGGCACATCCTTTGTCCCTTTTCCCTGGGAAAGAAAACTCACCAGTCCAGGTTCCTGATGTCAGTTTGTAGGGCTCCCTTGGGTCTATCAGGGCAGCACAAGTTTGAGGTGGGGACAACTTCGGTCTGGGCTCCATCCTTCGATATAAGGAGTTTTTGCAGTCAGGTCCCGGGCCAGAGACCCCTGGGCACATCCTTTGTCCCTTTTCCCTGGGAAAGAAAACTCACCAGTCCAGGTTCCTGATGTCAGTTTGTAGGGCTCCCTTGGGTCTACCAGGGCAGCACATGTTTGAGGTGGGGACAATTTTGGTCTGGGCTCCATCCTTCAATATAAGGATTTTTTGCAGTCAGGGCCCAGCCCAGGGCCAGGCTCCCCTGGGCACATCCTTTGTCCCTTTTCCCTGGGAAAGAAAACTCACAGGTCCAGGTTCCTGATGTCAGTTTGTAGGGCTCCCTTGGGTCTATCAGGGCAGCACATGTTTGAGGTGGGGACAATTTTGGTCTGGGGTCCATCCTTCGATATAAGGATTTTTTGCAGTCAGGTCCCGGGCCAGGGACCCCTGGGCACATCCTTTGTCCCTTTTCCCTGGGAAAGAAAACTCACAGGTCCAGGTTCCTGATGTCAGTTTGTAGGGCTCCCTTGGGTCTATCAGGGCAGCACAAGTTTGAGGTGGGGACAATTTTGGTCTGGGGTCCATCCTTCGATATAAGGATTTTATGCAGTCAGGTCCCAGCCAAGGGGCCCCTGGGCACATCCTTTGTCCCTTTTCCCTGGGAAAGAAAATTCACAGGTCCAGGTTCCTGATGTCAGTTTGTAGGGCTCCCTTGGGTCTATCTGGGCAGCACAAGTTTGAGGTGAGGACAATTTTGGTCTGGGCTCCATCCTTCAATATAAGGATTTTTTGCAGTCAGGTCCCAGCCAAGGGGCCCCTGGGCACATCCTTTGTCCCTTTTCCCTGGGAAAGAAAACTCACCAGTCCAGGTTCCTGATGTCAGTTTGTAGGGCTCCCTTGGGTCTATCAGGGCAGCACAAGTTTGAGGTGGGGACAACTTTGGTCTGGGGTCCATCCTTCGTTATAAGGATTTTTTGCAGTCAGTGCCAAGCCCAGGGGCCCTTGGGCACAACGTTTGGCCATTTTCCCTGGGAAAGAAAACTCACAGGTCCAGGTTCCTGATGTCAGTTTGTAGGGCTCCCTTGGGTCTATCAGGGCAGCACAAGTTTGAGGTGGGGACAACTTCGGTCTGGGCTCCATCCTTCGATATAGGAATATTCCTCAGTCAGGTCCCGGGCCAGGGGCCCCTGGGCACATCCTTTGTCCCTTTTCCCTGGGAAAGAAAACTCACAGGTCCAGGTTCCTGATGTCAGTTTGTAGGGCTCCCTTGGGTCTACCAGGGCAGCACAAGTTTGAGGTGGGGACAACTTTGGTCTGGGGTCCATCCTTCAATATAAGGATTTTTTGCAGTCAGGGCCCAGCCCAGGGGCCCCTGGGCACATCCTTTCTCCCGTTTTCACTGGGAAAGAAAACTCACAGGTCCAGGTTCCTGATGTCACTTTGTAGGGCTCCCTTGGGTCTATCAGGGCAGCACAAGTTTGAGGTGGGGATGACTTTGGTCTGGGGTCCATCCTTCGATATAAGGATTTTTTGCAGTCAGGTCCGAGCCCAGGGGCCCCGGGCACATCCTTTGTCCCTTTTCCCTGGGAAAGAAAACTCACCAGTCCAGGTTCCTGATGTCAGTTTGTAGGGCTCCCTTGGGTCTATCAGGGCAGCACAAGTTTGAGGTGAGGACAATTTTGGTCTGGGCTCCATCCTTCAATATAAGGATTTTTTGCAGTCAGGTCCCAGCCCAGGGGCCCCTGGGCACATCCTTTGTCCCTTTTCCCTGGGAAAGAAAACTCACAGGTCCAGGTTCCTGATGTCAGTTTGTAGGGCTCCCTTGGGTCTATCTCGGCAGCACAAGTTTGAGGTGAGGACAATTTGGTCTGGGCTCCATCCTTCAATATAAGGATATTTTGCAATCAGGGCCCAGCCCAGGGCAAGGCTCCCCTGGGCACATCCTTTGTCCCTTTTCCCTGGGAAAGAAAACTCACAGGTCCAGTTTCCTGATATGAGTTTGTAGGGCTCCCTTGGGTCTATCAGGGCAGCACAAGTTTGAGGTGGGGACAATTTTGGTCTGGAGTCCATTCTTCGATATAAGGATTTTTTGCAGTCAGGTCCCGGGCCAGGGACCCCTGGGCACATCCTTTGTCCCTTTTCCCTGGGAAAGAAAACTCACCAGTCCAGGTTCCTGATGTCAGTTTGTAGGGCTCCCTTGGGTCTACCAGGGCAGCAAAATTTTGAGGTGGGGACAACTTTGGTCTGGGGTCCATCCTTCGATATATGGATTTTTTGCAGTCAGGTCCCAGGCCAGGGGCCCCTGGGCACATCCTTTGTCCCTTTTCCCTGGGAAAGAAAACTCACCAGTCCAGGTTCCTGATGTCAGTTTGTAGGGCTCCCTTTGGTCTATCAGGGCAGCACAGGTTTGAGGTGGGGCAACTTTGTTTTACGACCAATCCTTCGATATAAGTGTTTTTTGCAGTCAGATCCCGGGCCAGGGGCCCCTGGGCACATCCTTTGTCCCTTTTCCCTGGGAAAGAAAACTCACAGGTCCAGGTTCCTGATGTCAGTTTGTAGGGCTCCCTTGTGTCTACCAGGGCAGCACAAGTTTGAGGTGGGGACAATTTTGGTCTGGGGTCCATCCTTCGATATAAGGATTTTTTGCAGTCAGGGCCCAGCCCAGGGGCCCCTGGGCACATCCTTTCTCCCGTTTTCACTGGGAAAGAAAACTCACAGGTCCAGGTTCCTGATGTCACTTTGTAGGGCTCCCTTGGGTCTATCAGGGCAGCACAAGTTTGAGGTGGGGACGACTTTGGTCTGGGCTCCATCCTTCAATATAAGGATTTTTTGCAGTCAGGTCCGAGCCCAGGGGCCCCGGGCACATCCTTTGTCCCTTTTCCCTGGGAAAGAAAACTCACCAGTCCAGGTTCCTGATGTCAGTTTGTAGGGCTCCCTTGGGTCTATCAGGGCAGCAAAAGTTTGAGGTGGGGACAATTTTGGTCTGGGGTCCATCCTTCGATATAAGGATTTTTTGCAGTCAGGGCCCAGCCCAGGGGCCCCTGGGCACATCCTTTGGCCATTTTCCCTGGGAAAGAAAACTCACCGGTCCAGGTTCCTGATGTCAGTTTGTAGGGCTCCCTTGGGTCTATCAGGGCAGCACAAGTTTGAGGTGGGGACAACTTCGGTCTGGGCTCCATCCTTCGATATAAGGAGTTTTTGCAGTCAGGTCCCGGGCCAGAGACCCCTGGGCACATCCTTTGTCCCTTTTCCCTGGGAAAGAAAACTCACCAGTCCAGGTTCCTGATGTCAGTTTGTAGGGCTCCCTTGGGTCTACCAGGGCAGCACATGTTTGAGGTGGGGACAATTTTGGTCTGGGCTCCATCCTTCAATATAAGGATTTTTTGCAGTCAGGGCCCAGCCCAGGGCCAGGCTCCCCTGGGCACATCCTTTGTCCCTTTTCCCTGGGAAAGAAAACTCACAGGTCCAGGTTCCTGATGTCAGTTTGTAGGGCTCCCTTGGGTCTATCAGGGCAGCACATGTTTGAGGTGGGGACAATTTTGGTCTGGGGTCCATCCTTCGATATAAGGATTTTTTGCAGTCAGGTCCCGGGCCAGGGACCCCTGGGCACATCCTTTGTCCCTTTTCCTTGGGAAAGAAAACTCACAGGTCCAGGTTCCTGATGTCAGTTTGTAGGGCTCCCTTGGGTCTATCAGGGCAGCACAAGTTTGAGGTGGGGACAATTTTGGTCTGGGGTCCATCCTTCGATATAAGGATTTTATGCAGTCAGGTCCCAGCCCAGGGGCCCCTGGGCACATCCTTTGTCCCTTTTCCCTGGGAAAGAAAATTCACAGGTCCAGGTTCCTGATGTCAGTTTGTAGGGCTCCCTTGGGTCTATCTGGGCAGCACAAGTTTGAGGTGAGGACAATTTTGGTCTGGGCTCCATCCTTCAATATAAGGATTTTTTGCAGTCAGGTCCCAGCCAAGGGGCCCCTGGGCACATCCTTTGTCCCTTTTCCCTGGGAAAGAAAACTCACCAGTCCAGGTTCCTGATGTCAGTTTGTAGGGCTCCCTTGGGTCTATCAGGGCAGCACAAGTTTGAGGTGGGGACAACTTTGGTCTGGGGTCCATCCTTCGTTATAAGGATTTTTTGCAGTCAGTGCCAAGCCCAGGGGCCCTTGGGCACAACGTTTGGCCATTTTCCCTGGGAAAGAAAACTCACAGGTCCAGGTTCCTGATGTCAGTTTGTAGGGCTCCCTTGGGTCTATCAGGGCAGCACAAGTTTGAGGTGGGGACAACTTCGGTCTGGGCTCCATCCTTCGATATAAGAATATTCCTCAGTCAGGTCCCGGGCCAGGCGCCCCTGGGCACATCCTTTGTCCCTTTTCCCTGGGAAAGAAAACTCACAGGTCCAGGTTCCTGATGTCAGTTTGTAGGGCTCCCTTGGGTCTACCAGGGCAGCACAAGTTTGAGGTGGGGACAACTTTGGTCTGGGGTCCATCCTTCAATATAAGGATTTTTTGCAGTCAGGGCCCAGCCCAGGGGCCCCTGGGCACATCCTTTCTCCCGTTTTCACTGGGAAAGAAAACTCACAGGTCCAGGTTCCTGATGTCACTTTGTAGGGCTCCCTTGGGTCTATCAGGGCAGCACAAGTTTGAGGTGGGGATGACTTTGGTCTGGGGTCCATCCTTCGATATAAGGATTTTTTGCAGTCAGGTCCGAGCCCAGGGGCCCCGGGCACATCCTTTGTCCCTTTTCCCTGGGAAAGAAAACTCACCAGTCCAGGTTCCTGATGTCAGTTTGTAGGGCTCCCTTGGGTCTATCAGGGCAGCACAAGTTTGAGGTGAGGACAATTTTGGTCTGGGCTCCATCCTTCAATATAAGGATTTTTTGCAGTCAGGTCCCAGCCCAGGGGCCCCTGGGCACATCCTTTGTCCCTTTTCCCTGGGAAAGAAAACTCACAGGTCCAGGTTCCTGATGTCAGTTTGTAGGGCTCCCTTGGGTCTATCAGGGCAGCACAAGTTTGAGGTGAGGACAATTTGGTCTGGGCTCCATCCTTCAATATAAGGATATTTTGCAATCAGGGCCCAGCCCAGGGCAAGGCTCCCCTGGGCACATCCTTTGTCCCTTTTCCCTGGGAAAGAAAACTCACAGGTCCAGTTTCCTGATATGAGTTTGTAGGGCTCCCTTGGGTCTATCAGGGCAGCACAAGTTTGAGGTGGGGACAATTTTGGTCTGGAGTCCATCCTTCGATATAAGGATTTTTTGCAGTCAGGTCCCGGGCCAGGGACCCCTGGGCACATCCTTTGTCCCTTTTCCCTGGGAAAGAAAACTCACCAGTCCAGGTTCCTGATGTCAGTTTGTAGGGCTCCCTTGGGTCTATCAGGGCAGCACAAGTTTGAGGTGGGGACAACTTCGGTCTGGGCTCCATCCTTCGATATAAGGAGTTTTTGCAGTCAGGTCCCGGGCCAGAGACCCCTGGGCACATCCTTTGTCCCTTTTCCCTGGGAAAGAAAACTCACCAGTCCAGGTTCCTGATGTCAGTTTGTAGGGCTCCCTTTGGTCTATCAGGGCAGCACAGGTTTGAGGTGGGGCAACTTTGTTTTACGACCAATCCTTCGATATAAGTGTTTTTTGCAGTCAGATCCCGGGCCAGGGGCCCCTGGGCACATCCTTTGTCCCTTTTCCCTGGGAAAGAAAACTCACAGGTCCAGGTTCCTGATGTCAGTTTGTAGGGCTCCCTTGTGTCTACCAGGGCAGCACAAGTTTGAGGTGGGGACAACTTTGGTCTGGGGTCCATCCTTCGATATAAGGATTTTTTGCAGTCAGGGCCCAGCCCAGGGGCCCCTGGGCACATCCTTTCTCCCGTTTTCACTGGGAAAGAAAACTCACAGGTCCAGGTTCCTGATGTCACTTTGTAGGGCTCCCTTGGGTCTATCTCGGCAGCACAAGTTTGAGGTGAGGACAATTTGGTCTGGGCTCCATCCTTCAATATAAGGATATTTTGCAGTCAGGGACCAGCCCAGGGCAAGGCTCCCCTGGGCACATCCTTTGTCCCTTTTCCCTGGGAAAGAAAACTCACATGTCCAGGTTCCAGATGTCTATTTGTAGGGCTGTCTTGGATCTATCAGGGCAGCACAAGTTTGAGGTGGGCACAACTTTGGTTTGGGGTCCATCCTTCGATATAAGGATTATTTGCAGTCAGGCCCAGCCCAGGGCCAGGGGCCCCTAGACACATCCTTTGGCCATTTTCCCTGGGAAAGAAAATTCACCAGTCCAGGTTCCTGAAGTCAGTTTGTAGGGCTCCCTTTGGTCTATCAGGGCAGCACAGGTTTGAGGTGGGGCAACTTTGTTTTACGACCAATCCTTCGATATAAGTGTTTTTTGCAGTCAGATCCCGGGCCAGGGGCCCGTGGGCACATCCTTTGTCCCTTTTCCCTGGGAAAGAAAACTCACCAGTCCAGGTTCCTGATGTCAGTTTGTAGGGCTCCCTTGGGTCTATCAGGGCAGCACAAGTTTGAGGTGGGAACAACTTCGGTATGGGCTCCATCCTTCGATATAAGGAGTTTTTGCAGTCAGTGCCAAGCCCAGGGGCCCTTGGGCACATCGTTTGGCCATTTTCCCTGGGAAAGAAAACTCACAGGTCCAGGTTCCTGATGTCAGTTTGTAGGGCTCCCTTGGGTCTATCAGGGCAGCACAAGTTTGAGGTGGGGACGACTTTGGTCTGTGGTCCATCCATCGATATAAGGATTTTTTGCAGTCAGGACCGAGCCCAGTGGCCCCGGGCACTTCCTTTGTCCCTTTTCCCTGGGAAAGAAAACTCACAGGTCCAGGTTCCTGATGTCAGTTTGTAGGGCTCCCTTGGGTCTATCAGGGCAGCACAAGTTTGTGCTGGGGACAACTTTGTTCTGGAATCCATCCTTCGATATAAGGATTTTTTGCAGTCAGGTCCCAGCCCAGGGGCCCCTGGGCACATCCTTTGTCACTTTTCCCTGGGAAAGAAAACTCACAGGTCCAGGTTCCTGATGTCAGTTTGTAGGGCTCCCTTGGGTCTATCAGAGCAGCACAAGTTTGAGGTGGGGACAATTTTGGTCTGGGCTCCATCCTTCGATATAAGAATTTTCCTCAGTCAGGTCCCGGGCCAGGCGCCCCTGGGTACATCCTTTGTCCCTTTTCCCTGGGAAAGAAAACTCACCAGTCCAGGTTCCTGATGTCAGTTTGTAGGGCTCCCTTGGGTCTACCAGGGCAGCAAAATTTTGAGGTGGGGACAACTTTGGTCTGGGGTCCATCCTTCGATATAAGGATTTTTTGCAGTCAGGTCCCAGGCCAAGGGCCCCTGGGCACATCCTCTGTCCCTTTTCCCTGGGAAAGAAAACTCACCAGTCCAGGTTCCTGATGTCAGTTTGTAGGGCTCCCTTTGGTCTATCAGGGCAGCACAGGTTTGAGGTGGGGCAACTTTGTTTTACGACCAATCCTTCGATATAAGTCTTTTTTGCAGTCAGATCCCGGGCCAGGGGCCCCTGGGCACATGCTTTGTCCCTTTTCCCTGGGAAAGAAAACTCACAGGTCCAGGTTCCTGATGTCAGTTTGTAGGGCTCCCTTGGGTCGATCAGGGCAGCACAAGTTTGAGGTGAGGACAATTTTGGTCAGGGGTCCATCCTTCAATATAAGGATTTTTGCAGTCAGGTCCCAGCCCAGGGGCCCCTGGGCACATCCTTTGTCCCTTTTCCCTGGGAAAGAAAACTCACAGGTCCAGGTTCCTGATGTCAGTTTGTAGGGCTCCCTTGGGTCTATCTCGGCAGCACAAGTTTGAGGTGAGGACAATTTTGGTCTGGGCTCCATCCTTCAATATAAGGATTTTTTGCAGTCAGGTCCCGGGCCAGGGACCCCTGGGCACATCCTTTGTCCCTTTTCCCTGGGAAAGAAAACTCACCAGTCCAGGTTCCTGATGTCAGTTTGTAGGGCTCCCTTGGGTCTACCAGGGCAGCACAAGTTTGAGGTGGGGACAACTTTGGTCAGGGGTCCATCCTTCGATATAAGGATTTTTTGCAGTCAGGTCCCAGCCCAGGGGCCCCTGGGCACATCCTTTGGCCATTTTCCCTGGGAAAGAAAACTCACCAGTCCAGGTTCCTGATGTCAGTTTGTAGGGCTCCCTTGGGTCTATCAGGGCAGCACAAGTTTGAGGTGGGGACAATTTTGGTCTGGGGTCCATCCTTCGATATAAGGATTTTTTGCAGTCAGGGCCCAGCCCAGGGGCCCCTGGACACATCCTTTGGCCATTTTCCCTTGGAAAGAAAACTCACAGGTCCAGGTTCCTGATGTCAGTTTGTAGGGCTCCCTTGGGTCTATCAGGGCAGCACAAGTTTGAGGTGGGGACAACTTCGGTCTGGGCTCCATCCTTCGATATAAGGAGTTTTTGCAGTCAGGTCCCAGCCCAGGGGCCCCTTCGCACATCCTTTGTCCCTTTTCCCTGGGAAAAAAAACTCACAGGTCCAGGTTCCTGATGTCAGTTTGTAGGGCTCCCTTGGGTCTATCAGGGCAGCATAAGTTTGAGGTGGGGACAACTTCGGTCTGGGCTCCATCCTTCGATATAAGGATTTTATGCAGTCAGGTCCCAGCCCAGGGGCCCCTGGGCACATCCTTTGGCCATTTTCCCTTGGAAAGAAAACTCACCAGTCCAGGTTCCTGATGTCAGTTTGTAGGGCTCCCTTGGGTCTATCAGGGCAGCACAAATTTGAGGTGGGGACAACTTCGGTCTGGGCTCCATCCTTCGATATAAGGAGTTTTTGCAGTCAGGTCCCAGCCCAGGGGCCCCTGGGCACATCCTTTGTCCCTTTTCCCTGGGAAAAAAAACTCACAGGTCCAGGTTCCTGATGTCAGTTTGTAGGGCTCCCTTGGGTCTATCAGGGCAGCACAAGTTTGAGGTGAGGAAAACTTTGGTCTGGGCTCCATCCTTCGATATATGGAGTTTTTGCAGTCAGTGCCCAGCCCAGGGGTTCTTGGGCACATCGTTTGGCCATTTTCCCTGGGAAAGAAAACTCACAGGTCCAGGTTCCTGATGTCACTTTGTAGGGCTCCCTTGGGTCTATCAGGGCAGCACAAGTTTGAGGTGGGGACAATTTTGGTCTGGGCTCCATCCTTCGATATAAGAATTTTCCTCAGTCAGGTCCCGGGCCAGGCGCCCCTGGGCACAACCTTTGTCCCTTTTCCCTGGGAAAGAAAATTCACAGGTCCAGTTTCCAGATGTGAGTTTGTAGGGCTCCCTTGGGTCAATCAGGGCAGCACAAGTTTGAGGTGGGGACAATTTTGGTCTGGGGTCCATCCTTCAATATAAGGATTTTTTGCAGTCAGGTCCCGGGCCAGGGACCCCTGGGCACATCCTTTGTCCCTTTTCCCTGGGAAAGAAAACTCACCAGTCCAGGTTCCTGATGTCAGTTTGTAGGGCTCCCTTGGGTCTATCAGGGCAGCACAAGTTTGAGGTGGGGACAATTTTGGTCTGGGGTCCATCCTTCGATATAAGGATTTTTTGCAGTCAGGGCCCAGCCCAGGGGCCCCTGGGCACATCCTTTGGCCATTTTCCCTGGGAAAGAAAACTCACCGGTCCAGGTTCCTGATGTCAGTTTGTAGGGCTCCCTTGGGTCTATCAGGGCAGCACAAGTTTGAGGTGGGGACAACTTCGGTCTGGGCTCCATCCTTCGATATAAGGAGTTTTTGCAGTCAGGTCCCGGGCCAGAGACCCCTGGGCACATCCTTTGTCCCTTTTCCCTGGGAAAGAAAACTCACCAGTCCAGGTTCCTGATGTCAGTTTGTAGGGCTCCCTTGGGTCTACCAGGGCAGCACATGTTTGAGGTGGGGACAATTTTGGTCTGGGCTCCATCCTTCAATATAAGGATTTTTTGCAGTCAGGGCCCAGCCCAGGGCCAGGCTCCCCTGGGCACACCCTTTGTCCCTTTTCCCTGGGAAAGAAAACTCACAGGTCCAGGTTCCTGATGTCAGTTTGTAGGGCTCCCTTGGGTCTATCAGGGCAGCACATGTTTGAGGTGGGGACAATTTTGGTCTGGGGTCCATCCTTCGATATAAGGATTTTTTGCAGTCAGGTCCCGGGCCAGGGACCCCTGGGCACATCCTTTGTCCCTTTTCCCTGGGAAAGAAAACTCACAGGTCCAGGTTCCTGATGTCAGTTTGTAGGGCTCCCTTGGGTCTATAAGGGTAGCACAAGTTTGAGGTGGGGACAACTTTGGTCTGGGGTCCATCCTTCGATATATGGATTTTTGGCAGTCAGGTCCCAGCCCAGGGGCCGCTGGGCACATCCTTTGGCCATTTTCCCTGGGAAAGAAAACTCACCAGTCCAGGTTCCTGATGTCAGTTTGTAGGGCTCCCTTGGGTCTATCAGGGCAGCACAAGTTTGAGGTGGGGACAATTTTGGTCTGGGGTCCATCCTTCGATATAAGGATTTTATGCAGTCAGGTCCCAGCCCAGGGGCCCCTGGGCACATCCTTTGTCCCTTTTCCCTGGGAAAGAAAATTCACAGGTCCAGGTTCCTGATGTCAGTTTGTAGGGCTCCCTTGGGTCTATCTGGGCAGCACAAGTTTGAGGTGAGGACAATTTTGGTCTGGGCTCCATCCTTCAATATAAGGATTTTTTGCAGTCAGGTCCCAGCCAAGGGGCCCCTGGACACATCCTTTGTCCCTTTTCCCTGGGAAAGAAAACTCACCAGTCCAGGTTCCTGATGTCAGTTTGTAGGGCTCCCTTGGGTCTATCAGGGCAGCACAAGTTTGTGGTGGGGACAACTTTGGTCTGGGCTCCATCCTTCGATATAAGGAGTTTTTGCAGTCAGGTCCCAGCCCAGGGGCCCCTGGGCACATCCTTTGTCCCTTTTCCCTGGGAAAGAAAACTCACCAGTCCAGGTTCCTGATGTCAGTTTGTAGGGCTCCCTTGGGTCTATCAGGGCAGCACAAGTTTGAGGTGGGGACAACTTTGGTCTGGGGTCCATCCTTCGTTATAAGGATTTTTTGCAGTCAGGTCCCAGCCAAGGGGCCCCTGGACACATCCTTTGTCCCTTTTCCCTGGGAAAGAAAATTCACAGGTCCAGGTTCCTGATGTCAGTTTGTAGGGCTCCCTTGGGTCTATCTGGGCAGCACAAGTTTGAGGTGAGGACAATTTTGGTCTGGGCTCCATCCTTCAATATAAGGATTTTTTGCAGTCAGGTCCCAGCCAAGGGGCCCCTGGACACATCCTTTGTCCCTTTTCCCTGGGAAAGAAAACTCACCAGTCCAGGTTCCTGATGTCAGTTTGTAGGGCTCCCTTGGGTCTATCAGGGCAGCACAAGTTTGTGGTGGGGACAACTTTGGTCTGGGCTCCATCCTTCGATATAAGGAGTTTTTGCAGTCAGGTCCCAGCCCAGGGGCCCCTGGGCACATCCTTTGTCCCTTTTCCCTGGGAAAGAAAACTCACCAGTCCAGGTTCCTGATGTCAGTTTGTAGGGCTCCCTTGGGTCTATCAGGGCAGCACAAGTTTGAGGTGGGGACAACTTTGGTCTGGGGTCCATCCTTCGTTATAAGGATTTTTTGCAGTCAGTGCCAAGCCCAGGGGCCCTTGGGCACAACGTTTGGCCATTTTCCCTGGGAAAGAAAACTCACAGGTCCAGGTTCCTGATGTCAGTTTGTAGGGCTCCCTTGGGTCTATCAGGGCAGCACAAGTTTGAGGTGGGGACAACTTCGGTCTGGGCTCCATCCTTCGATATAAGAATATTCCTCAGTCAGGTCCCGGGCCAGGCGCCCCTGGGCACATCCTTTGTCCCTTTTCCCTGGGAAAGAAAACTCACAGGTCCAGGTTCCTGATGTCAGTTTGTAGGGCTCCCTTGGGTCTACCAGGGCAGCACAAGTTTGAGGTGGGGACAATTTTGGTCTGGGGTCCATCCTTCGATATAAGGATTTTTTGCAGTCAGGGCCCAGCCCAGGGGCCCCTGGGCACATCCTTTCTCCCGTTTTCACTGGGAAAGAAAACTCACAGGTCCAGGTTCCTGATGTCACTTTGTAGGGCTCCCTTGGGTCTATCAGGGCAGCACAAGTTTGAGGTGGGGATGACTTTGGTCTGGGGTCCATCCTTCGATATAAGGATTTTTTGCAGTCAGGTCCGAGCCCAGGGTCCCCGGGCACATCCTTTGTCCCTTTTCCCTGGGAAAGAAAACTCACCAGTCCAGGTTCCTGATGTCAGTTTGTAGGGCTCCCTTGGGTCTATCAGGGCAGCACAAGTTTGAGGTGAGGACAATTTTGGTCTGGGCTCCATCCTTCAATATAAGGATTTTTTGCAGTCAGGTCCCAGCCCAGTGGCCCCTGGGCACATCCTTTGTCCCTTTTCCCTGGGAAAGAAAACTCACAGGTCCAGGTTCCTGATGTCAGTTTGTAGGGCTCCCTTGGGTCTATCTCGGCAGCACAAGTTTGAGGTGAGGACAATTTGGTCTGGGCTCCATCCTTCAATATAAGGATATTTTGCAATCAGGGCCCAGCCCAGGGCAAGGCTCCCCTGGGCACATCCTTTGTCCCTTTTCCCTGGGAAAGAAAACTCACAGGTCCAGTTTCCTGATATGAGTTTGTAGGGCTCCCTTGGGTCTATCAGGGCAGCACAAGTTTGAGGTGGGGACAATTTTGGTCTGGAGTCCATCCTTCGATATAAGGATTTTTTGCAGTCAGGTCCCGGGCCAGGGACCCCTGGGCACATCCTTTGTCCCTTTTCCCTGGGAAAGAAAACTCACCAGTCCAGGTTCCTGATGTCAGTTTGTAGGGCTCCCTTGGGTCTACCAGGGCAGCAAAATTTTGAGGTGGGGACAACTTTGGTCTGGGGTCCATCCTTCGATATATGGATTTTTTGCAGTCAGGTCCCAGGCCAGGGGCCCCTGGGCACATCCTTTGTCCCTTTTCCCTGGGAAAGAAAACTCACCAGTCCAGGTTCCTGATGTCAGTTTGTAGGGCTCCCTTTGGTCTATCAGGGCAGCACAGGTTTGAGGTGGGGCAACTTTGTTTTACGACCAATCCTTCGATATAAGTGTTTTTTGCAGTCAGATCCCGGGCCAGGGGCCCCTGGGCACATCCTTTGTCCCTTTTCCCTGGGAAAGAAAACTCACAGGTCCAGGTTCCTGATGTCAGTTTGTAGGGCTCCCTTGTGTCTACCAGGGCAGCACAAGTTTGAGGTGGGGACAACTTTGGTCTGGGGTCCATCCTTCGATATAAGGATTTTTTGCAGTCAGGGCCCAGCCCAGAGGCCCCTGGGCACATCCTTTCTCCCGTTTTCACTGGGAAAGAAAACTCACAGGTCCAGGTTCCTGATGTCACTTTGTAGGGCTCCCTTGGGTCTATCAGGGCAGCACAAGTTTGAGGTGGGGACGACTTTGGTCTGGGCTCCATCCTTCAATATAAGGATTTTTTGCAGTCAGGTCCGAGCCCAGGGGCCCCGGGCACATCCTTTGTCCCTTTTCCCTGGGAAAGAAAACTCACAGGTCCAGGTTCCTGATGTCAGTTTGTAGGGCTCCCTTGTGTCTACCAGGCCAGGACAAGTTTGAGGTGGGGACAACTTTGGTCTGGGGTCCATCCTTCGATATAAGGATTTTTTGCAGTCAGGGCCCAGCCCAGGGGCCCCTGGGCACATCCTTTCTCCTGTTTTCACTGGGAAAGAAAACTCACAGGTCCAGGTTCCTGATGTCACTTTGTAGGGCTCCCTTGGGTCTATCTGGGCAGCACAAGTTTGAGGTGGGGACGACTTTGGTCTGGGGTCCATCCTTCGATATAAGGATTTTTTGCAGTCAGGTCCGAGCCCAGGGGCCCCGGGCACATCCTTTGTCCCTTTTCCCTGGGAAAGAAAACTCACCAGTCCAGGTTCCTGATGTCAGTTTGTAGGGCTCCCTTGGGTCTATCAGGGCAGCACAAGTTTGAGGTGAGGACAATTTTGGTCAGGGGTCCATCCTTCGATATAAGGATTTTTTGCAGTCAGGTCCCAGCCCCGGGGCCCCTGGGCACATCCTTTGTCCCTTTTCCCTGGGAAAGAAAACTCACAGGTCCAGGTTCCTGATGTCAGTTTGTAGGGCTCCCTTGGGTCTATCTCGGCAGCACAAGTTTGAGGTGAGGACAATTTTGGTCTGGGCTCCATCCTTCAATATAAGGATATTTTGCAGTCAGGGACCAGCCCAGGGCAAGGCTCCCCTGGGCACATCCTTTGTCCCTTTTCCCTGGGAAAGAAAACTCACATGTCCAGGTTCCAGATGTCTATTTGTAGGGCTCCCTTGGGTCTATCAGGGCAGCACAAGTTTGAGGTGGGGACAATTTTGGTCTGGGGTCCATCCTTCGATAGAAGGACTTTTTGCAGTCAGGTCCCGGGCCAGGGACCCCTGGGCACATCCTTTGTCCCTTTTCCCTGGGAAAGAAAACTCACCAGTCCAGGTTCCTGATGTCAGTTTGTAGGGCTCCCTTGGGTCTACCAGGGCAGCACAAGTTTGAGGTGGGGACAACTTTGGTCTGGGCTGCATCCTTCGATATAAGTCTTTTTGGCAGTCAGGTCCCAGCCCAGGAGCCCCTGGGCACATCCTTTGGCCATTTTCCCTGGGAAAGAAAACTCACAGGTCCAGGTTCCTGATGTCAGTTTGTAGGGCTCCCTTGGGTCTATCTCGGCAGCACAAGTTTGAGGTGAGGACAGTTTTGGTCTGGAATCCATCCTTCGATATAAGGATTTTTTGCAGTCAGGGCCCAGCCCAGGGCCAGGCTCCCTTGGGCACATCCTTTGTCCCTTTTCCCTGGGAAAGAAAACTCACAGGTCCAGTTTCCTGATGTGAGTTTGTAGGGCTCCCTTGGGTTTATCAGGGCAGCACAAGTTTGAGGTGGGGACAACTTCGGTCTGGGCTCCATCCTTCGATATAAGAATTTTCCTCAGTCAGGTCCCGGGCCAGGCGCCCCTGGGCACATCCTTTGTCCCTTTTCCCTGGGAAAGAAAATTCACAGGTCCAGGTTCCTGATGTCAGTTTGTTGGGCTATCTTGGGTCTATCAGGGCAGCACAAGTTTGAGGTGGGGACAACTTTGGTCTGGGGTCCATCCTTCGATATAAGGATTTTTTGCAGTCAGGTCCCAGCCAAGGGGCCCCTGGGCACATCCTTTATCCCTTTTCCCTGGGAAAGAAAACTCACAGGTCCAGGTTCCTGATGTCAGTTTGTAGGGCTCCCTTGGGTCTATCAGGGCAGCACAAGTTTGTGGTGGGGACAACTTTGATCTGGAATCCATCCTTCGATATAAGGAGTTTTTGCAGTCAGGTCCCAGCCCAGGGGCCCCTGAGCACATCCTTTGTCCCTTTTCCCTGGGAAAGAAAACTCACCAGTCCAGGTTCCTGATGTCAGTTTGTAGGGCTCCCTTGGGTCTAGCAGGGCAGCACAAGTTTGAGGTGAGGACAATTTTGGTCAGGGGTCCATCCTTCAATATAAGGATTTTTTGCAGTCAGGTCCCAGGCCAGGGGCCCCTGGGCACATACTTTGTCCCTTTTCCCTGGGAAAGAAAACTCACAGGTCCAGGTTCCTGATGTCAGTTTGTAGGGCTCCCTTGGGTCTATCTGGGCAGCACAAGTTTGAGGTGAGGACAATTTGGTCTGGGCTCCATCCTTCAATATAAGGATATTTTGCAATCAGGGCCCAGCCCAGGGCAAGGCTCCCCTGGGCACATCCTTTGTCCCTTTTCCCTGGGAAAGAAAACTCACCAGTCCAGGTTCCTGATGTCAGTTTGTAGGGCTCCCTTGGGTCTACCAGGGCAGCAAAATTTTGAGGTGGGGACAATTTTGGTCTGGGGTCCATCCTTCGATATAAGGATTTTATGCAGTCGGGGCCCAGCCCAGGGGCCCCTGGGCACATCCTTTGTCCCTTTTCCCTGGGAAAGAAAATTCACAGGTCCAGGTTCCTGATGTTAGTTTGTAGGGCTCCCTTGGGTTAATCAGGGCAGCACAAGTTTGAGGTGAGGACAATTTTGGTCTGGGCTCCATCCTTTAATATAAGGATTTTTTGCAGTCAGGGCCCAGCCCAGGGCCAGGCTCCCCTGGGCACATCCTTTGTCCCTTTTCGATGGGAAAGAAAACTCACAGGTCCAGGTTCCTGATGTCACTTTGTAGGGCTCCCTTGGGTCTACCAGAGCAACACAAGTTTGAGGTGGGGACAACTTTGGTCTGGGGTCCATCCTTCGATATAAAGATTTTTTGCAGTCAGGTCCCAGCCAAGGGGCCCCTGGGCACATCCTTTGTCCCTTTTCCCTGGGAAAGAAAACTCACCAGTCCAGGTTCCTGATGTCAGTTTGTAGGGCTCCCTTGGGTCTATCAGGGCAGCACAAGTTTGTGGTGGGGACAACTTTGGTCTGGGCTCCATCCTTCGATATAAGGAGTTTTTGCAGTCAGGTCCCAGCCCAGGGGCCCCTGGGCACATCCTTTGTCCCTTTTCCCTGGGAAAGAAAACTCACCAGTCCAGGTTCCTGATGTCAGTTTGTAGGGCTCCCTTGGGTCTATCAGGGCAGCACAAGTTTGAGGTGGGGACAACTTTGGTCTGGGGTCCATCCTTCGTTATAAGGATTTTTTGCAGTCAGTGCCAAGCCCAGGGGCCCTTGGGCACAACGTTTGGCCATTTTCCCTGGGAAAGAAAACTCACAGGTCCAGGTTCCTGATGTCAGTTTGTAGGGCTCCCTTGGGTCTATCAGGGCAGCACAAGTTTGAGGTGGGGACAACTTCGGTCTGGGCTCCATCCTTCGATATAAGAATATTCCTCAGTCAGGTCCCGGGCCAGGCGCCCCTGGGCACATACTTTGTCCCTTTTCCCTGGGAAAGAAAACTCACAGGTCCAGGTTCCTGATGTCAGTTTGTAGGGCTCCCTTGGGTCTACCAGGGCAGCACAAGTTTGAGGTGGGGACAACTTTGGTCTGGGGTCCATCCTTCGATATAAGGATTTTTTGCAGTCAGGGCCCAGCCCAGGGGCCCCTGGGCACATCCTTTCTCCCGTTTTCACTGGGAAAGAAAACTCACAGGTCCAGGTTCCTGATGTCACTTTGTAGGGCTCCCTTGGGTCTATCAGGGCAGCACAAGTTTGAGGTGGGGATGACTTTGGTCTGGGGTCCATCCTTCGATATAAGGATTTTTTGCAGTCAGGTCCGAGCCCAGGGGCCCCGGGCACATCCTTTGTCCCTTTTCCCTGGGAAAGAAAACTCACCAGTCCAGGTTCCTGATGTCAGTTTGTAGGGCTCCCTTGGGTCTATCAGGGCAGCACAAGTTTGAGGTGAGGACAATTTTGGTCTGGGCTCCATCCTTCAATATAAGGATTTTTTGCAGTCAGGTCCCAGCCCAGGGGCCCCTGGGCACATCCTTTGTCCCTTTTCCCTGGGAAAGAAAACTCACAGGTCCAGGTTCCTGATGTCAGTTTGTAGGGCTCCCTTGGGTCTATCTCGGCAGCACAAGTTTGAGGTGAGGACAATTTGGTCTGGGCTCCATCCTTCAATATAAGGATATTTTGCAATCAGGGCCCAGCCCAGGGCAAGGCTCCCCTGGGCACATCCTTTGTCCCTTTTCCCTGGGAAAGAAAACTCACAGGTCCAGTTTCCTGATATGAGTTTGTAGGGCTCCCTTGGGTCTATCAGGGCAGCACAAGTTTGAGGTGGGGACAATTTTGGTCTGGAGTCCATCCTTCGATATAAGGATTTTTTGCAGTCAGGTCCCGGGCCAGGGACCCCTGGGCACATCCTTTGTCCCTTTTCCCTGGGAAAGAAAACTCACAGGTCCAGGTTCCTGATGTCAGTTTGTAGGGCTCCCTTGGGTCTACCAGGGCAGCAAAATTTTGAGGTGGGGACAACTTTGGTCTGGGGTCCATCCTTCGATATATGGATTTTTTGCAGTCAGGTCCCAGGCCAGGGGCCCCTGGGCACATCCTTTGTCCCTTTTCCCTGGGAAAGAAAACTCACCAGTCCAGGTTCCTGATGTCAGTTTGTAGGGCTCCCTTTGGTCTATCAGGGCAGCACAGGTTTGAGGTGGGGCAACTTTGTTTTACGACCAATCCTTCGATATAAGTGTTTTTTGCAGTCAGATCCCGGGCCAGGGGCCCCTGGGCACATCCTTTGTCCCTTTTCCCTGGGAAAGAAAACTCACAGGTCCAGGTTCCTGATGTCAGTTTGTAGGGCTCCCTTGTGTCTACCAGGGCAGCACAAGTTTGAGGTGGGGACAACTTTGGTCTGGGGTCCATCCTTCGATATAAGGATTTTTTGCAGTCAGGGCCCAGCCCAGGGGCCCCTGGGCACATCCTTTCTCCCGTTTACACTGGGAAAGAAAACTCACAGGTCCAGGTTCCTGATGTCACTTTGTAGGGCTCCCTTGGGTCTATCAGGGCAGCACAAGTTTGAGGTGGGGACGACTTTGGTCTGGGCTCCATCCTTCAATATAAGGATTTTTTGCAGTCAGGTCCGAGCCCAGGGGCCCCGGGCACATCCTTTGTCCCTTTTCCCTGGGAAAGAAAACTCACCGGTCCAGGTTCCTGATGTCAGTTTGTAGGGCTCCCTTGGGTCTATCAGGGCAGCACAAGTTTGAGGTGAGGACAATTTTGGTCAGGGGTCCATCCTTCAATATAAGGATTTTTTGCAGTCAGGTCCCAGCCCAGGGGCCCCTGGGCACATACTTTGTCCCTTTTCCCTGGGAAAGAAAACTCACAGGTCCAGGTTCCTGATGTCAGTTTGTAGGGCTCCCTTGGGTCTATCAGGGCAGCACAAGTTTGAGGTGAGGACAATTTGGTCTGGGCTCCATCCTTCAATATAAGGATATTTTGCAGTCAGGGACCAGCCCAGGGCAAGGCTCCCCTGGGCACATCCTTTGTCCCTTTTCCCTGGGAAAGAAAACTCACATGTCCAGGTTCCAGATGTCTATTTGTAGGGCTGTCTTGGATCTATCAGGGCAGCACAAGTTTGAGGTGGGGACAACTTTGGTTTGGGGTCCATCCTTCGATATAAGGATTATTTGCAGTCAGGCCCAGCCCAGGGCCAGGGGCCCCTAGACACATCCTTTGGCCATTTTCCCTGGGAAAGAAAATTCACCAGTCCAGGTTCCTGAAGTCAGTTTGTAGGGCTCCCTTTGGTCTATCAGGGCAGCACAGGTTTGAGGTGGGGCAACTTTGTTTTACGACCAATCCTTCGATATAAGTGTGTTTTGCAGTCAGATCCCGGGCCAGGGGCCCGTGGGCACATCCTTTGTCCCTTTTCCCTGGGAAAGAAAACTCACCAGTCCAGGTTCCTGATGTCAGTTTGTAGGGCTCCCTTGGGTCTATCAGGGCAGCACAAGTTTGAGGTGGGAACAACTTCGGTATGGGCTCCATCCTTCGATATAAGGAGTTTTTGCAGTCAGTGCCAAGCCCAGGGGCCCTTGGGCACATCGTTTGGCCATTTTCCCTGGGAAAGAAAACTCACAGGTCCAGGTTCCTGATGTCAGTTTGTAGGGCTCCCTTGGGTCTATCAGGGCAGCACAAGTTTGAGGTGGGGACGACTTTGGTCTGTGGTCCATCCATCGATATAAGGATTTTTTGCAGTCAGGACCGAGCCCAGTGGCCCCGGGCACTTCCTTTCTCCCTTTTCCCTGGGAAAGAAAACTCACAGGTCCAGGTTCCTGATGTCAGTTTGTAGGGCTCCCTTGGGTCTATCAGGGCAGCACAATTTTGTGCTGGGGACAACTTTGTTCTGGAATCCATCCTTCGATATAAGGATTTTTTGAAGTCAGGTCCCAGCCCAGGGGCCCCTGGGCACATCCTTTGTCACTTTTCCCTGGGAAAGAAAACTCACAGGTCCAGGTTCCTGATGTCAGTTTGTAGGGCTCCCTTGGGTCGATCAGGGCAGCACAAGTTTGAGGTGAGGACAATTTTGGTCTGGGCTCCATCCTTCAATATAAGGATTTTTTGCAGTCAGGTCCCGGGCCAGGGACCCCTGGGCACATCCTTTGTCCCTTTTCCCTGGGAAAGAAAACTCACCAGTCCAGGTTCCTGATGTCAGTTTGTAGGGCTCCCTTGGGTCTACCAGGGCAGCACAAGTTTGAGGTGGGGACAACTTTGGTCAGGGGTCCATCCTTCGATATAAGGATTTTTTGCAGTCAGGTCCCAGCCCAGGGGCCCCTGGGCACATCCTTTGGCCATTTTCCCTGGGAAAGAAAACTCACCAGTCCAGGTTCCTGATGTCAGTTTGTAGGGCTCCCTTGGGTCTATCAGGGCAGCACAAGTTTGAGGTGGGGACAATTTTGGTCTGGGGTCCATCCTTCGATATAAGGATTTTTTGCAGTCAGGGCCCAGCCCAGGGGCCCCTGGACACATCCTTTGGCCATTTTCCCTTGGAAAGAAAACTCACAGGTCCAGGTTCCTGATGTCAGTTTGTAGGGCTCCCTTGGGTCTATCAGGGCAGCACAAGTTTGAGGTGGGGACAACTTCGGTCTGGGCTCCATCCTTCGATATAAGGAGTTTTTGCAGTCAGGTCCCAGCCCAGGGGCCCCTGGGCACATCCTTTGTCCCTTTTCCCTGGGAAAAAAAACTCACAGGTCCAGGTTCCTGATGTCAGTTTGTAGGGCTCCCTTGGGTCTATCAGGGCAGCATAAGTTTGAGGTGGGGACAACTTCGGTCTGGGCTCCATCCTTCGATATAAGGATTTTATGCAGTCAGGTCCCAGCCCAGGGGCCCCTGGGCACATCCTTTGGCCATTTTCCCTTGGAAAGAAAACTCACCAGTCCAGGTTCCTGATGTCAGTTTGTAGGGCTCCCTTGGGTCTACCAGGGCAGCACAAGTTTGAATTGGGGACAACTTTGGTCTGGGCTCCATCCTTCGATATAAGGAGTTTTTGCAGTCAGGTCCCAGGCCAGGGGCCCCTGGGCACATCCTTTGGCCATTTTCCCTGGGAAAGAAAACTCACCAGTCCAGGTTCCTGATGTCAGTTTGTAGGGCTCCCTTGGGTCTATCAGGGCAGCACAAATTTGAGGTGGGGACAACTTCGGTCTGGGCTCCATCCTTCGATATAAGGAGTTTTTGCAGTCAGGTCCCAGCCCAGGGGCCCCTGGGCACATCCTTTGTCCCTTTTCCCTGGGAAAAAAAACTCACAGGTCCAGGTTCCTGATGTCAGTTTGTAGGGCTCCCTTGGGTCTATCAGGGCAGCACAAGTTTGAGGTGGGGACAACTTTGGTCTGGGGTCCATCCTTCGATATAAGGATTTTATGCAGTCAGGGCCCACCCCAGGGGCCCCTGGGCACATCCTTTGGCCATTTTCCCTGGGAAAGAAAACTCACCAGTCCAGGTTCCTGATGTCAGTTTGTAGGGCTCCCTTGGGTCTATCAGGGCAGCACAAGTTTGAGGTGGGGACAACTTTGGTCTGGGCTCCATCCTTCGATATAAGGAGTTTTTGCAGTCAGTGCCCAGCCCAGGGGTTCTTGGGCACATCGTTTGGCCATTTTCCCTGGGAAAGAAAACTCACAGGTCCAGGTTCCTGATGTCACTTTGTAGGGCTCCCTTGGGTCTATCAGGGCAGCACAAGTTTGAGGTGGGGACAATTTTGGTCTGGGCTCCATCCTTCGATATAAGAATTTTCCTCAGTCAGGTCCCGGGCCAGGCGCCCCTGGGCACAACCTTTGTCCCTTTTCCCTGGGAAAGAAAATTCACAGGTCCAGTTTCCAGATGTGAGTTTGTAGGGCTCCCTTGGGTCAATCAGGGCAGCACAAGTTTGAGGTGGGGACAATTTTGGTCTGGGGTCCATCCTTCAATATAAGGAGTTTTTGCAGTCAGGTCCCGGGCCAGGGACCCCTGGGCACATCCTTTGTCCCTTTTCCCTGGGAAAGAAAACTCACCAGTCCAGGTTCCTGATGTCAGTTTGTAGGGCTCCCTTGGGTCTATCAGGGCAGCACAAGTTTGAGGTGGGGACAATTTTGGTCTGGGGTCCATCCTTCGATATAAGGATTTTTTGCAGTCAGGGCCCAGCCCAGGGGCCCCTGGGCACATCCTTTGGCCATTTTCCCTGGGAAAGAAAACTCACCGGTCCAGGTTCCTGATGTCAGTTTGTAGGGCTCCCTTGGGTCTATCAGGGCAGCACAAGTTTGAGGTGGGGACAACTTCGGTCTGGGCTCCATCCTTCGATATAAGGAGTTTTTGCAGTCAGGTCCCGGGCCAGAGACCCCTGGGCACATCCTTTGTCCCTTTTCCCTGGGAAAGAAAACTCACCAGTCCAGGTTCCTGATGTCAGTTTGTAGGGCTCCCTTGGGTCTACCAGGGCAGCACATGTTTGAGGTGGGGACAATTTTGGTCTGGGCTCCATCCTTCAATATAAGGATTTTTTGCAGTCAGGGCCCAGCCCAGGGCCAGGCTCCCCTGGGCACATCCTTTGTCCCTTTTCCCTGGGAAAGAAAACTCACAGGTCCAGGTTCCTGATGTCAGTTTGTAGGGCTCCCTTGGGTCTATCAGGGCAGCACATGTTTGAGGTGGGGACAATTTTGGTCTGGGGTCCATCCTTCGATATAAGGATTTTTTGCAGTCAGGTCCCGGGCCAGGGACCCCTGGGCACATCCTTTGTCCCTTTTCCCTGGGAAAGAAAACTCACAGGTCCAGGTTCCTGATGTCAGTTTGTAGGGCTCCCTTGGGTCTATCAGGGCAGCACAAGTTTGAGGTGGGGACAATTTTGGTCTGGGGTCCATCCTTCGATATAAGGATTTTATGCAGTCAGGTCCCAGCCAAGGGGCCCCTGGGCACATCCTTTGTCCCTTTTCCCTGGGAAAGAAAATTCACAGGTCCAGGTTCCTGATGTCAGTTTGTAGGGCTCCCTTGGGTCTATCTGGGCAGCACAAGTTTGAGGTGAGGACAATTTTGGTCTGGGCTCCATCCTTCAATATAAGGATTTTTTGCAGTCAGGTCCCAGCCAAGGGGCCCCTGGGCACATCCTTTGTCCCTTTTCCCTGGGAAAGAAAACTCACCAGTCCAGGTTCCTGATGTCAGTTTGTAGGGCTCCCTTGGGTCTATCAGGGCAGCACAAGTTTGAGGTGGGGACAACTTTGGTCTGGGGTCCATCCTTCGTTATAAGGATTTTTTGCAGTCAGTGCCAAGCCCAGGGGCCCTTGGGCACAACGTTTGGCCATTTTCCCTGGGAAAGAAAACTCACAGGTCCAGGTTCCTGATGTCAGTTTGTAGGGCTCCCTTGGGTCTATCAGGGCAGCACAAGTTTGAGGTGGGGACAACTTCGGTCTGGGCTCCATCCTTCGATATAAGAATATTCCTCAGTCAGCTCCCGGGCCAGGCGCCCCTGGGCACATCCTTTGTCCCTTTTCCCTGGGAAAGAAAACTCACAGGTCCAGGTTCCTGATGTCAGTTTGTAGGGCTCCCTTGGGTCTACCAGGGCAGCACAAGTTTGAGGTGGGGACAACTTTGGTCTGGGGTCCATCCTTCAATATAAGGATTTTTTGCAGTCAGGGCCCAGCCCAGGGGCCCCTGGGCACATCCTTTCTCCCGTTTTCACTGGGAAAGAAAACTCACAGGTCCAGGTTCCTGATGTCACTTTGTAGGGCTCCCTTGGGTCTATCAGGGCAGCACAAGTTTGAGGTGGGGATGACTTTGGTCTGGGGTCCATCCTTCGATATAAGGATTTTTTGCAGTCAGGTCCGAGCCCAGGGGCCCCGGGCACATCCTTTGTCCCTTTTCCCTGGGAAAGAAAACTCACCAGTCCAGGTTCCTGATGTCAGTTTGTAGGGCTCCCTTGGGTCTATCAGGGCAGCACAAGTTTGAGGTGAGGACAATTTTGGTCTGGGCTCCATCCTTCAATATAAGGATTTTTTGCAGTCAGGTCCCAGCCCAGGGGCCCCTGGGCACATCCTTTGTCCCTTTTCCCTGGGAAAGAAAACTCACAGGTCCAGGTTCCTGATGTCAGTTTGTAGGGCTCCCTTGGGTCTATCTCGGCAGCACAAGTTTGAGGTGAGGACAATTTGGTCTGGGCTCCATCCTTCAATATAAGGATATTTTGCAATCAGGGCCCAGCCCAGGGCAAGGCTCCCCTGGGCACATCCTTTGTCCCTTTTCCCTGGGAAAGAAAACTCACAGGTCCAGTTTCCTGATATGAGTTTGTAGGGCTCCCTTGGGTCTATCAGGGCAGCACAAGTTTGAGGTGGGGACAATTTTGGTCTGGAGTCCATCCTTCGATATAAGGATTTTTTGCAGTCAGGTCCCGGGCCAGGGACCCCTGGGCACATCCTTTGTCCCTTTTCCCTGGGAAAGAAAACTCACCAGTCCAGGTTCCTGATGTCAGTTTGTAGGGCTCCCTTGGGTCTACCAGGGCAGCAAAATTTTGAGGTGGGGACAACTTTGGTCTGGGGTCCATCCTTCGATATATGGATTTTTTGCAGTCAGGTCCCAGGCCAGGGGCCCCTGGGCACATCCTTTGTCCCTTTTCCCTGGGAAAGAAAACTCACAGGTCCAGGTTCCTGATGTCAGTTTGTAGGGCTCCCTTTGGTCTATCAGGGCAGCACAGGTTTGAGGTGGGGCAACTTTGTTTTACGACCAATCCTTCGATATAAGTGTTTTTTGCAGTCAGATCCCGGGCCAGGGGCCCCTGGGCACATCCTTTGTCCCTTTTCCCTGGGAAAGAAAACTCACAGGTCCAGGTTCCTGATGTCAGTTTGTAGGGCTCCCTTGTGTCTACCAGGGCAGCACAAGTTTGAGGTGGGGACAATTTTGGTCTGGGGTCCATCCTTCGATATAAGGATTTTTTGCAGTCAGGGCCCAGCCCAGGGGCCCCTGGGCACATCCTTTCTCCCGTTTTCACTGGGAAAGAAAACTCACAGGTCCAGGTTCCTGATGTCACTTTGTAGGGCTCCCTTGGGTCTATCAGGGCAGCACAAGTTTGAGGTGGGGACGACTTTGGTCTGGGCTCCATCCTTCAATATAAGGATTTTTTGCAGTCAGGTCCGAGCCCAGGGGCCCCGGGCACATCCTTTGTCCCTTTTCCCTGGGAAAGAAAACTCACCAGTCCAGGTTCCTGATGTCAGTTTGTAGGGCTCCCTTGGGTCTATCAGGGCAGCACAAGTTTGAGGTGGGGACAATTTTGGTCTGGGGTCCATCCTTCGATATAAGGATTTTTTGCAGTCAGGGCCCAGCCCAGGGGCCCCTGGGCACATCCTTTGGCCATTTTCCCTGGGAAAGAAAACTCACCGGTCCAGGTTCCTGATGTCAGTTTGTAGGGCTCCCTTGGGTCTATCAGGGCAGCACAAGTTTGAGGTGGGGACAACTTCGGTCTGGGCTCCATCCTTCGATATAAGGAGTTTTTGCAGTCAGGTCCCGGGCCAGAGACCCCTGGGCACATCCTTTGTCCCTTTTCCCTGGGAAAGAAAACTCACCAGTCCAGGTTCCTGATGTCAGTTTGTAGGGCTCCCTTGGGTCTACCAGGGCAGCACATGTTTGAGGTGGGGACAATTTTGGTCTGGGCTCCATCCTTCAATATAAGGATTTTTTGCAGTCAGGGCCCAGCCCAGGGCCAGGCTCCCCTGGGCACATCCTTTGTCCCTTTTCCCTGGGAAAGAAAACTCACAGGTCCAGGTTCCTGATGTCAGTTTGTAGGGCTCCCTTGGGTCTATCAGGGCAGCACATGTTTGAGGTGGGGACAATTTTGGTCTGGGGTCCATCCTTCGATATAAGGATTTTTTGCAGTCAGGTCCCGGGCCAGGGACCCCTGGGCACATCCTTTGTCCCTTTTCCTTGGGAAAGAAAACTCACAGGTCCAGGTTCCTGATGTCAGTTTGTAGGGCTCCCTTGGGTCTATCAGGGCAGCACAAGTTTGAGGTGGGGACAATTTTGGTCTGGGGTCCATCCTTCGATATAAGGATTTTATGCAGTCAGGTCCCAGCCCAGGGGCCCCTGGGCACATCCTTTGTCCCTTTTCCCTGGGAAAGAAAATTCACAGGTCCAGGTTCCTGATGTCAGTTTGTAGGGCTCCCTTGGGTCTATCTGGGCAGCACAAGTTTGAGGTGAGGACAATTTTGGTCTGGGCTCCATCCTTCAATATAAGGATTTTTTGCAGTCAGGTCCCAGCCAAGGGGCCCCTGGGCACATCCTTTGTCCCTTTTCCCTGGGAAAGAAAACTCACCAGTCCAGGTTCCTGATGTCAGTTTGTAGGGCTCCCTTGGGTCTATCAGGGCAGCACAAGTTTGAGGTGGGGACAACTTTGGTCTGGGGTCCATCCTTCGTTATAAGGATTTTTTGCAGTCAGTGCCAAGCCCAGGGGCCCTTGGGCACAACGTTTGGCCATTTTCCCTGGGAAAGAAAACTCACAGGTCCAGGTTCCTGATGTCAGTTTGTAGGGCTCCCTTGGGTCTATCAGGGCAGCACAAGTTTGAGGTGGGGACAACTTCGGTCTGGGCTCCATCCTTCGATATAAGAATATTCCTCAGTCAGGTCCCGGGCCAGGCGCCCCTGGGCACATCCTTTGTCCCTTTTCCCTGGGAAAGAAAACTCACAGGTCCAGGTTCCTGATGTCAGTTTGTAGGGCTCCCTTGGGTCTACCAGGGCAGCACAAGTTTGAGGTGGGGACAACTTTGGTCTGGGGTCCATCCTTCAATATAAGGATTTTTTGCAGTCAGGGCCCAGCCCAGGGGCCCCTGGGCACATCCTTTCTCCCGTTTTCACTGGGAAAGAAAACTCACAGGTCCAGGTTCCTGATGTCACTTTGTAGGGCTCCCTTGGGTCTATCAGGGCAGCACAAGTTTGAGGTGGGGATAACTTTGGTCTGGGGTCCATCCTTCGATATAAGGATTTTTTGCAGTCAGGTCCGAGCCCAGGGGCCCCGGGCACATCCTTTGTCCCTTTTCCCTGGGAAAGAAAACTCACCAGTCCAGGTTCCTGATGTCAGTTTGTAGGGCTCCCTTGGGTCTATCAGGGCAGCACAAGTTTGAGGTGAGGACAATTTTGGTCTGGGCTCCATCCTTCAATATAAGGATTTTTTGCAGTCAGGTCCCAGCCCAGGGGCCCCTGGGCACATCCTTTGTCCCTTTTCCCTGGGAAAGAAAACTCACAGGTCCACGTTCCTGATGTCAGTTTGTAGGGCTACCTTGGGTCTATCTCGGCAGCACAAGTTTGAGGTGAGGACAATTTGGTCTGGGCTCCATCCTTCAATATAAGGATATTTTGCAATCAGGGCCCAGCCCAGGGCAAGGCTCCCCTGGGCACATCCTTTGTCCCTTTTCCCTGGGAAAGAAAACTCACAGGTCCAGTTTCCTGATATGAGTTTGTAGGGCTCCCTTGGGTCTATCAGGGCAGCACAAGTTTGAGGTGGGGACAATTTTGGTCTGGAGTCCATCCTTCGATATAAGGATTTTTTGCAGTCAGGTCCCGGGCCAGGGACCCCTGAGCACATCCTTTGTCCCTTTTCCCTGGGAAAGAAAACTCACCAGTCCAGGTTCCTGATGTCAGTTTGTAGGGCTCCCTTGGGTCTACCAGGGCAGCACAAGTTTGAGGTGGGGACAACTTTGGTCTGGGGTCCATCCTTCGATATAAGGATTTTTTGCAGTCAGGGCCCAGCCCAGGGGCCCCTGGGCACATCCTTTCTCCCGTTTTCACTGGGAAAGAAAACTCACAGGTCCAGGTTCCTGATGTCACTTTGTAGGGCTCCCTTGGGTCTATCAGGGCAGCACAAGTTTGAGGTGGGGACGACTTTGGTCTGGGCTCCATCCTTCAATATAAGGATTTTTTGCAGTCAGGTCCGAGCCCAGGGGCCCCGGGCACATCCTTTGTCCCTTTTCCCTGGGAAAGAAAACTCACCAGTCCAGGTTCCTGATGTCAGTTTGTAGGGCTCCCTTGGGTCTATCAGGGCAGCACAAGTTTGAGGTGAGGACAATTTTGGTCAGGGGTCCATCCTTCAATATAAGGATTTTTTGCAGTCAGGTCCCAGCCCAGGGGCCCCTGGGCACATACTTTGTCCCTTTTCCCTGGGAAAGAAAACTCACAGGTCCAGGTTCCTGATGTCAGTTTGTAGGGCTCCCTTGGGTCTATCTCGGCAGCACAAGTTTGAGGTGAGGACAATTTGGTCTGGGCTCCATCCTTCAATATAAGGATATTTTGCAGTCAGGGACCAGCCCAGGGCAAGGCTCCCCTGGGCACATCCTTTGTCCCTTTTCCCTGGGAAAGAAAACTCACATGTCCAGGTTCCAGATGTCTATTTGTAGGGCTGTCTTGGATCTATCAGGGCAGCACAAGTTTGAGGTGGGGACAACTTTGGTTTGGGTTCCATCCTTCGATATAAGGATTATTTGCAGTCAGGCCCAGCCCAGGGCCAGGGGCCCCTAGACACATCCTTTGGCCATTTTCCCTGGGAAAGAAAATTCACCAGTCCAGGTTCCTGAAGTCAGTTTGTAGGGCTCCCTTTGGTCTATCAGGGCAGCACAGGTTTCAGGTGGGGCAACTTTGTTTTACGACCAATCCTTCGATATAAGTGTTTTTTGCAGTCAGATCCCGGGCCAGGGGCCCGTGGGCACATCCTTTGTCCCTTTTCCCTGGGAAAGAAAACTCACCAGTCCAGGTTCCTGATGTCAGTTTGTAGGGCTCCCTTGGGTCTATCAGGGCAGCACAAGTTTGAGGTGGGAACAACTTCGGTCTGGGCTCCATCCTTCGATATAAGGAGTTTTTGCAGTCAGTGCCAAGCCCAGGGGCCCTTGGGCACATCGTTTGGCCATTTTCCCTGGGAAAGAAAACTCACAGGTCCAGGTTCCTGATGTCAGTTTGTAGGGCTCCCTTGGGTCTATCAGGGCAGCACAAGTTTGAGGTGGGGACGACTTTGGTCTGTGGTCCATCCATCGATATAAGGATTTTTTGCAGTCAGGACCGAGCCCAGTGGCCCCGGGCACTTCCTTTGTCCCTTTTCCCTGGGAAAGAAAACTCACAGGTCCAGGTTCCTGATGTCAGTTTGTAGGGCTCCCTTGGGTCTATCAGAGCAGCACAAGTTTGAGGTGGGGACAATTTTGGTCTGGGCTCCATCCTTCGATATAAGAATTTTCCTCAGTCAGGTCCCGGGCCAGGCGCCCCTGGGCACATCCTTTGTCCCTTTTCCCTGGGAAAGAAAACTCACCAGTCCAGGTTCCTGATGTCAGTTTGTAGGGCTCCCTTGGGTCTACCAGGGCAGCAAAATTTTGAGGTGGGGACAACTTTGGTCTGGGCTCCATCCTTCGATATAAGGATTTTTTGCAGTCAGGTCCCAGGCCAAGGGCCCCTGGGCACATCCTTTGTCCCTTTTCCCTGGGAAAGAAAACTCACCAGTCCAGGTTCCTGATGTCAGTTTGTAGGGCTCCCTTGGGTCGATCAGGGCAGCACAAGTTTGTGCTGGGGACAACTTTGTTCTGGAATCCATCCTTCGATATAAGGAGTTTTTGCAGTCAGGTCCCAGCCCAGGGGCCCCTGGGCACATCCTTTGGCCATTTTCCCTGGGAAAGAAAACTCACCAGTCCAGGTTCCTGATGTCAGTTTGTAGGGCTCCCTTGGGTCTATCAGGGCAGCACAAGTTTGAGGTGGGGACAATTTTGGTCTGGGGTCCATCCTTCGATATAAGGATTTTTTGCAGTCAGGGCCCAGCCCAGGGGCCCCTGGACACATCCTTTGGCCATTTTCCCTTGGAAAGAAAACTCACAGGTCCAGGTTCCTGATGTCAGTTTGTAGGGCTCCCTTGGGTCTATCAGGGCAGCACAAGTTTGAGGTGGGGACAACTTCGGTCTGGGCTCCATCCTTCGATATAAGGAGTTTTTGCAGTCAGGTCCCAGCCCAGGGGCCCCTGGGCACATCCTTTGTCCCTTTTCCCTGGGAAAAAAAACTCACAGGTCCAGGTTCCTGATGTCAGTTTGTAGGGCTCCCTTGGGTCTATCAGGGCAGCATAAGTTTGAGGTGGGGACAACTTCGGTCTGGACTCCATCCTTCGATATAAGGATTTTATGCAGTCAGGTCCCAGCCCAGGGGCCCCTGGGCACATCCTTTGGCCATTTTCCCTTGGAAAGAAAACTCACCAGTCCAGGTTCCTGATGTCAGTTTGTAGGGCTCCCTTGGGTCTACCAGGGCAGCACAAGTTTGAATTGGGGACAACTTTGGTCTGGGCTCCATCCTTCGATATAAGGAGTTTTTGCAGTCAGGTCCCAGGCCAGGGGCCCCTGGGCACATCCTTTGGCCATTTTCCCTGGGAAAGAAAACTCACCAGTCCAGGTTCCTGATGTCAGTTTGTAGGGCTCCCTTGGATCTATCAGGGCAGCACAAGTTTGAGGTGAGGACAATTTTGGTCTGGGCTCCATCCTTCAATATATGGATTTTTTGCAGTCAGGGCCCAGCCCAGGGCCAGGCTCCCCTGGGCACATCCTTTGTCCCTTTTCCCTGGGAAAAAACCTCACAGGTCCAGGTTCCTGATGTCAGTTTGTAGGGCTCCCTTGGGTCTATCAGGGCAGCACAAATTTGAGGTGGGGACAACTTCGGTCTGGGCTCCATCCTTCGATATAAGGAGTTTTTGCAGTCAGGTCCCAGCCCAGGGGCCCCTGGGCACATCCTTTGTCCCTTTTCCCTGGGAAAAAAAACTCACAGGTCCAGGTTCCTGATGTCAGTTTGTAGGGCTCCCTTGGGTCTATCAGGGCAGCACAAGTTTGAGGTGGGGACAACTTTGGTCTGGGGTCCATCCTTCGATATAAGGATTTTATGCAGTCAGGGCCCACCCCAGGGGCCCCTGGGCACATCCTTTGGCCATTTTCCCTGGGAAAGAAAACTCACCAGTCCAGGTTCCTGATGTCAGTTTGTAGGGCTCCCTTGGGTCTATCAGGGCAGCACAAGTTTGAGGTGGGGACAACTTTGGTCTGGGCTCCATCCTTCGATATAAGGAGTTTTTGCAGTCAGTGCCCAGCCCAGGGGTTCTTGGGCACATCGTTTGGCCATTTTCCCTGGGAAAGAAAACTCACAGGTCCAGGTTCCTGATGTCAGTTTGTAGGGCTCCCTTGGGTCTATCAGGGCAGCACAAGTTTGAGGTGGGGACAATTTTGGTCTGGGCTCCATCCTTCGATATAAGAATTTTCCTCAGTCAGGTCCCGGGCCAGGCGCCCCTGGGCACAACCTTTGTCCCTTTTCCCTGGGAAAGAAAATTCACAGGTCCAGTTTCCAGATGTGAGTTTGTAGGGCTCCCTTGGGTCAATCAGGGCAGCACAAGTTTGAGGTGGGGACAATTTTGGTCTGGGGTCCATCCTTCAATATAAGGATTTTTTGCAGTCAGGTCCCGGGCCAGGGACCCCTGGGCACATCCTTTGTCCCTTTTCCCTGGGAAAGAAAACTCACCAGTCCAGGTTCCTGATGTCAGTTTGTAGGGCTCCCTTGGGTCTATCAGGGCAGCACAAGTTTGAGGTGGGGACAATTTTGGTCTGGGGTCCATCCTTCGATATAAGGATTTTTTGCAGTCAGGGCCCAGCCCAGGGGCCCCTGGGCACATCCTTTGGCCATTTTCCCTTGGAAAGAAAACTCACCAGTCCAGGTTCCTGATGTCAGTTTGTAGGGCTCCCTTGGGTCTATCAGGGCAGCACAAGTTTGAGGTGGGGACAACTTCGGTCTGGGCTCCATCCTTCGATATAAGGAGTTTTTGCAGTCAGGGCCCAGCCCAGGGGCCCCTGGGCACATCCTTTGTCCCTTTTCCCTGGGAAAGAAAACTCACAGGTCCAGGTTCCTGATGTGTGTTTGTAGGGCTCCCTTGTGTCTACCAGGGCAGCACAAGTTTGAGGTGGGGACAACTTTGGTCTGGGGTCCATCCTTCGATATAAGTATTTTTTGCAGTCAGGGCCCAGCCCAGGGGCCCCTGGGCACATACTTTCTCCCGTTTTCACTGGGAAAGAAAACTCACAGGTCCAGGTTCCTGATGTCAGTTTGTAGGGCTCCCTTGGGTCTATCAGGGCAGCACAAGTTTGAGGTGGGGACGACTTTAGTCTGTGGTCCATCCATCGATATAAGGATTTTTTGCAGTCAGGACCGAGCCCAGGGGCCCCGGGCACTTCCTTTGTCCCTTTTCAATGGGAAAGAAAACTCACCAGTCCAGGTTCCTGATGTCAGTTTGTAGGGCTCCCTTGGGTCTATCAGGGCAGCACAAGTTTGTGCTGGGGACAACTTTGGTCTGGAATCCATCCTTCGATATAAGGATTTTTTGCAGTCAGGTGCCAGCCCAGGGGCCCCTGGGCACATCCTTTGTCACTTTTCCCTGGGAAAGAAAACTCACAGGTCCAGGTCCCTGATGTCAGTTTGTAGGGCTCCCTTGGGTCTATCAGAGCAGCACAAGTTTGAGGTGGGGACAATTTTGGTCTGGGCTCCATCCTTCGATATAAGAATTTTCCTCAGTCAGGTCCCGGGCCAGGCGCCCCTGGGCACATCCTTTGTCCCTTTTCCCTGGGAAAGAAAACTCACCAGTCCAGGTTCCTGATGTCAGTTTGTAGGGCTCCCTTGGGTCGATCAGGGCAGCACAAGTTTGAGGTGAGGACAATTTTGGTCAGGGGTCCATCCTTCAATATAAGGATTTTTGCAGTCAGGTCCCAGCCCAGGGGCCCCTGGGCACATCCTTTGTCCCTTTTCCCTGGGAAAGAAAACTCACAGGTCCAGGTTCCTGATGTCAGTTTGTAGGGCTCCCTTGGGTCTATCTGGGCAGCACAAGTTTGAGGTGAGGACAATTTTGGTCTGGGCTCCATCCTTCAATATAAGGATTTTTTGCAGTCAGGTCCCGGGCCAGGGACCCCTGGGCACATCCTTTGTCCCTTTTCCCTGGGAAAGAAAACTCACCAGTCCAGGTTCCTGATGTCAGTTTGTAGGGCTCCCTTGGGTCTACCAGGGCAGCACAAGTTTGAGGTGGGGACAACTTTGGTCAGGGGTCCATCCTTCGATATAAGGATTTTTTGCAGTCAGGTCCCAGCCCAGGGGCCCCTGGGCACATCCTTTGGCCATTTTCCCTGGGAAAGAAAACTCACCAGTCCAGGTTCCTGATGTCAGTTTGTAGGGCTCCCTTGGGTCTATCAGGGCAGCACAAGTTTGAGGTGGGGACAACTTTGGTCTGGGGTCCATCCTTCGATATAAGGAGTTTTTGCAGTCAGTGCCCAGCCCAGGGGTTCTTGGGCACATCGTTTGGCCATTTTCCCTGGGAAAGAAAACTCACAGGTCCAGGTTCCTGATGTCACTTTGTAGGGCTCCCTTGGGTCTATCAGGGCAGCACAAGTTTGAGGTGGGGACAACTTTGGTCTGGGCTCCATCCTTCGATATAAGGATTTTTTGCAGTCAGGGCCCAGCCCAGGGGCCCCTGGGCACATCGTTTGGCCATTTTCCCTTGGAAAGAAAACTCACCAGTCCAGGTTCCTGATGTCAGTTTGTAGGGCTCCCTTGGGTCTATCAGGGCAGCACAAGTTTGAGGTGGGGACAACTTTGGTCTGGGCTCCATCCTTCGATATATGGAGTTTTTGCAGTCAGGTCCCAGCCCAGGGGCCCCTGGGCACATCCTTTGTCCCTTTTCCCTGGGAAAAAAAACTCACAGGTCCAGGTTCCTGATGTCAGTTTGTAGGGCTCCCTTGGGTCTATCATGGGAGCACAAGTTTGTGCTTCGCGCAAGGTGTCTCCTTGTGGACAGCATTAAAACCACCGGGTATCAGCAGGGCTTGGGGCAGGACTGGCCAACCCCAGAGCACCTCACAAAGCCCTCTGTGTTTCTGATGCAGTCGAGTTGCACCTGGGGTGTTCTGAAAGTCCCAGTTCTGAGAGAAAATTCTGTTTAACTCGTACACGTTGGCTGGGTGTGTCCCCCCAGTACAGCTCAGTTCTTCTCTGAGGCGGTGCCTGGCAGGGTCTCTCTCTGTTAAGGGCCGGGTGTGTTTTTGGCCCAACACGGTGACGGTGGATTATTTGCTTTAGCAAGAGCTGATGATGTCTGATGGGGTTTTTAGGTACCTCAGCGGCCAGGAGCACGTGTCTAGGTCACTTGGAACACTTTTTGATCTCGTTCAGTTCTTTTCCTTGTGAGGCTCTGCAGGCTGCTGGCCAGGCCCAAAGTAAGGAAGGTTGCCCCAGTGTCCGTGCTCATGTCAATAGTTTAATTTATTTGGCTTTTCTAGGAGCAGACGTCGTGGAGGACCTTGGTGCTGTTTTCACTGGCCTCCTGCACTCTCTGAGAGAACCCCTTGCTCCCTGCTTGATGTTCCAGCTCTGT
The DNA here is from genome assembly GCF_050655825.1 of Lonchura striata. NCBI lineage: Eukaryota > Metazoa > Chordata > Aves > Passeriformes > Estrildidae > Lonchura > Lonchura striata. The sequence goes on along the minus strand of NC_140707.1, from coordinate 13,656,641 downwards.
GACAAAGCTGCTAAGTATCCTCAGCTCTACCAGTTTAACCGATACTATAGGCTCTGGATGCCCAAGCAGTCCCAGGAACCTGTGGTATGGAATCCCTGAAGTCACTGAATTCTTGAGCCAGTATTCCTATAAAATCCTTGCAGTCGACAGAGGTAACATTTCCATCAGAAACAGCGTTTTTATTGAGGAGGTAATTCTGCATCTCTTGTTGATCATGCTGGGGACACACGTTTGCTCCAGGGCTTTTCTCTGATGACACAAGAGGTCTCTGTGGTGTTTGGGAGGCGATGCCAGGGCTCAGGGCTCATACAGAGACTCCTCAGCAGGCACAGCAGAGCCTGGTGTGTGCTGTGGCCTCTGTTTACAGCGCCCAGAGTTCCCCCGGGTGGGTGGGGGATCACAGGCCCCTGGGCTGGGTTTGGTGAGTTTTTCTCAGCTCAGCAGTGTGAACACTCCAGATGCCCCTGGGGACACTGCTGGACAGCATCCATCCACTCTCTCCATCCACTCATTTGTACCCAGGAATGTAGGAAACTCTGACTGGGGACAGGCAGTAGTTTTGAAAATCATGCCCTAGCCTTTTTCTCTAGGGACGAACCAAGCAAGTGCCCTGAAACCAGTGGAGCAGCTGCAGGGGCTGAAGGGGACAGAAAGGGCTCCCCAGCACCTTTTGCCTCTGTTCTCTGCCATTCCCCAAAAGGCTTGCAGTCCTGGAAGAGGCATTTGTCATGCAGCCTACCAAAATAAAGACCTGTAAAATCCTAGCTCTGCCTTTTGTTTAACGTGTTCTTACTTCCTTTTTATGTCATCACAGAAAGCAAGGAAAGAAGAAATGTGACTGGTTCCCACTATTGCTCCGTGCAGGCATTTTTAAAGGCTGCTGTACTTCTGTCCACTTTTTCCACTCCAAGCTTGACTTTTCCCCTCCTTTTTCAAGGTCTGCTGCTTTGGGTGTCCCAAGCAGGGCTTTTCCCCTCCTTTTTCAAGGTCTGCTGCTTTGGGTGTCCCAAGCAGGGCTGGGTTCTTCGGCAGGGGTCTTAGGAGTTGGTGCAGATTCTGCTTTTTCTGAAGGTATATAAAAGCGTGCGAGCAAAAGGATTGTTTTGTCCAGGGCAAAGCTTTCTCTCAATGACCATCAATGCATGTATGTGTTTTAATCGTGTAACCAGGTGGATTAAGAAAAGCCAACACCTGTAGCAGATTTCTGTTGGATCTGTGTCTGTGAGAAGTGGGCTGTGTGCTGGAGAGGGAGATACGCTGTTGGAGAGTGGCAACAGCAGCAGGTGTGAGCTGTGAGGATGATGAGGGCTCAGAGCAGCCCCAGGTGTGAGCTATTAGGATGATGAGGGCTCAGAGCAGCCCCAGGTGTGAGTTGTTAAGATGATGAGGGCTCAGAGCAGCCACAGGTGTGAGCTGTTAGGATGATGAGGAGGGGCGGGGTCCTGCCGGGGGAGGTTATTTAAGGGCGAGGGTTTACCTTTGCTGGCTTTTGCACGGAGCTGCTGGAGAAGAGGAGTTTATGGGGGGCTCCCGGGGCTGTCTCCTGGAAGGACAGTGAGCGCCTCGGACAGGGTCCGGGGAATCACCTGGATACACACTTGGATACGTGGAGCATAGCTCAAAGCGTAGCGGGGACTTTTCCCCTTTCCCTTTGAAATTTCGTCATCCTGAGGTTGAATTGGAGGGGGCAGTCCTGTGGTCCCGCCTTTTAAGAGGTTTGGACTGAGGTAAAAAGCTCCCTTTTGCCATCATTTGAGGAAAGCCGCTTCTTTTCTGCTCTTCTAGGGGACGCAGTTGAAGGGGAGCCCACGTTTCTGTGCCCTCGTTGGGGTGAGGTGAGCGCCGGAGCGTGGCGTCAGTGTCGGGGCTTCAGAGGAAGGGAGCTGCAGCCGTGGCAGCGCTGGCAGGGCGGGGATCGGGCTGTGCCGCTGCATTCGGGGCGCTTCTTCTGCCCCCGGCCCGGCAGCGAAGGGTCCGGCGCGGAGCCCTGCCGGCAGTGCCGGGGCTGGCCGGGGCGGAAGGGGAGCTGGGCGCGGCTGGGCTGCCGCGGGCCCGCCGGAGCCGCGCCGGTGCGAGCCGTGCGGAGCCGAGCGGAGCTTTGGCCGGGCCGGCGGGCGGGGGAGGCGGCGCGGGCGGGGCCGGTGCCGGCCGGTGCCGCCGCTCCGGGCGCGGGGCTCAGGCGCCGCCGGGGCCCCCCAGGCGCGGTGCCGGCCCCGCCGGGCCGGGGGCAGCGGGCGGGGGTCTCCCGGCGCGGCGCCGCCTCTGCCGGCCGGAGGAGCCGCTTTCCTGCCGGAGCCGCGCTGCGCCCGGGGCCGGGAGCACGGCTTCGCATCTTCCAGCCTCCCTCGCTGTGGTATTATTTTAGGATCTCATCAATGTGTTTTAAGGATTTTGGGGCTATTCTAAGAGCTCTTAGGAATATTTAGGGCTTTTTTTTAAAGGTTCTTTGGGGTTTTTTAGGGGTGTTTTAAAGTAGGGCATCTTTATTTTATTTTAAGGGCATTCTGTGGCTCTTTTTATGTTTTTGTGGGAGTTTTAAGACATTTTGAAGATGAGGGGTTTTTTTAGTGTATTTTTATGGGGTTTTATGGTCTTTTCTTGGCATAGAGGCTGAGGGGCAGCTTGAGGGGCACTGTGGGGGCTTGAGTGTGACAGAGGCTGGGAGCTGAGGGAGGAACAGGGGGGGGACAGTGGGTGACACAGAGAGATGCTGAGGGGGGCAGGGGCAGCTGGAGGGTGACACAGAGAAGCTGGGGGCTGAGGGGCAGAGGAGAGGGATTAAGGGTGGCACACAGGAGCTGAGGGGCAGCTGAGAGGGGGCTTGAGGGGCAAAGGGGGGCTCGAGGGTGACAGCCAGAGCCTGAGGGCTGGGGGGCAGAGGGAGGGGTCAGGGGTGAAGGGAGAGGGTCTGAGGGCTGGACAGTCCAGTGGAGATCAGGGCTACAGGGTACAGCTTAGGAGGCAAGATAGGGTACAGGTGTGGCACCCCTCACACCACCCGTACCTCACCCTACGCAGCCTTTTCCCTTTTCACCCCCGACAACAGCAGCACAGCGCAGCACAGCAAGCCTGACAGCGAGACCACACCGGAAGCCTCCCAGTGGGACAGGGCAGCGACCCTCGCACCAGGACAGCGCCAGAACCCTCAGAGGACAACAGGACCCGCTGCTAAAAGGTAGGGATGACATCTGTGGGCTAGAGAGCAACAGGATGGGGTTTGGAGGCTGAGCAGGCTTCCTTGAGTGGTTTTTTTTTTTGCAGGGCTATTAAGAATATTTAGGGGAATTTTGAAGGCTTTCTCTGGTGTCTTTTAGAGAATTGTTATACCTTCCTAATGGCTGTTTTTGAATTCCTTGGTGCGTTTTTAGGGTAAGGATGAGGGTCTGACAGGATGCCCACTGAAAATGTGGAGTATTACTGGTGTGCTTTGGGAAGGTGCCAGTGGAGGGCCAGTGGGTAAGGTGCCATGATGCTGGTCTGAAGGTTGTGATTTCTGAGCAAAGCAAGGTGGTTGTGGTTAGGGTTTTATGGTGGCAGATTTCTCGAGGAGAATTCCAGCGCAGAAAAAACCAAGCCCCAAGCTTTGTACTGTCAGTTTGCAACGCATATTCGGCATGAAAAAAAAAAAAGGCTGAGTACTTGGGGGTGGGAGATTTGGACTGGGAGAAATCCTGGGCCGTTTTGACATTAGGGAGGCAAAAGGAAACCTGGGACCTGACAAAACAGGGGGATTGCAGGGCCATGGAAATAAATGAGGGATATCTACATGGTGAAAGCAAATTCAGCAGCCCGGGTTCCTGGCGTCAGTTTGTAGGGCTCCCTTGGGACTGTCAGGGAAGCACAAGTTTGGAGCGGGGGCAGCTGGGGTCTGAACATATCCTTCCATGTTTGGATTATTTTCAGTCAGCCTCACCCTAAGTCCCAGGGGGCTCTGGGCAGAAACACAGGCCCTTTTCCCTGGGAAAGAAAACTCACCAGTCCAGATTCCTGATATCAGTTTGTAGGGCTCCCTTGGGACTCTCAGGGCAGCACAAGTTGGAGGTGGGGACAACTTCGGTCTGGGGTACCTCTTTCGATGTATTGACCTTTTGCAGTCAGGCCCCAGCCCAGGGCCAGGGGCCCCTGGGCACATCCTTTGGCCATTTTGCCTGGGAAAGAAAACTCACCAGTCCAGGTTCCTGATATCAGTTTGTTGGGCTCCCTTTGGTCTATCAGGGCAGCACAAGTTTGAGATGGGGACAACTTCGGCCTGAGATATGTAATTGGATGTATGGGTTCTTTGCAGTTAGGTCCCAGCTCAGGACCAGGGTCCCCTGGGCACATGCCTTGATTTTGAGGAAGTTTCTGTTTAGAATGTATGATTTTTTTTGGCTTAAAGTAAAAAATTTATATTTTATTTTTAGTGAGGTTTATTTTTTTTGTTGCTTACTGCTATATTTTGTGATATTTGTGTTAGGTTAGTTGTAGGGATAGCTTTACTTTTATACGTTGAAACGAGGGTCGTGCGTACTGGTGTTCTTAAAGGTTTAATATTTTTATGGTTCTGATATGTTAGGTTAATGAAATTAAGAAGTTTACAAGACTTTTTTTTGTTTTTATTTCGATACGGGCAGGGTTTTCTTAGTTTTAAGGATTTGTTTGGCATAGATTTTAGAGGCGTAATTGAGGGGATAGGACAGGGTGTCTCTGTTAATCTATTTGGCAATTTGTATACTGGGTAAATAAAATTAATATTTTGGTAGAATTTTTGGATTTTGTTAGTTTATTTATTTATGAATTTGTGTGCCTGCAGCTGTAGTGTCTCTGCTGCAAGTCTCAGTATCCATTCATGTTTGTGTGCGTCAGGCAGTCCACTCGTGTACCAGCGAGTCCCCCCTGCAAGCGGCCGCAGAGCCGCTCCTTCGCTCTCCTGGGAATTCGGGGAGCGGCACACGGCTCTGCGACGAAGCCTTGATCTTTGTCACTTGAAGGTGGCACCAGGGAGCCTCAGGAGCGGCCGAGGAGTTGCTGTAAGTCGGGGAACTACTAGTGAGGGGGACCAGGGTCCACTCGAGTTTTGGGAACGCCACCTCACCTCGCCTGCTCTTCAGCCAGGCAGACCCTGCCAGGAGGGCGTGGGCGAAGCATGCGGCCCGAGGAGCCCGGCGTTCTCAGGAGAATAATGGTGAGCACAGAATTGCTGAGTTGTGGCTGCTGTGCGGCTGAGACCGTGCAGTGATGTTTGGTGTTCTCGATTGTAGCTGAGCACGGGACCACAGCCCGGTGACCATAGGACATTCCCCGCTGGGGAGGCAGCCTCCATTGCCAGGCGACGTGGATTCTCATGCCCAGATGCCAGAGAGATAAGTGGAGGGCTAAGGCCCACAGAGGGGGTGAAAGCGGGGTGCTGGGAGGGCATTTTGAATGAGCTTTGGGGGTCGGGATGTGCAAGAAGTGTCCCCTTAGATCAGCTAAAGGGAAAGTGTCTGTTTTGATCACAGTGCTGAGGTGCTCAGGGCAGAGCAGTTTTGGTGTGTGTCCTGTCACTTGTCTCTGGTGCATTCTGTGTTCTTTGGGTCTCTCGGTCCTTTCTTCTCCTCAAAAGCTCTCTCTCCCTGTCCTGTGTCACGGGTGTCTGCACGTATTTGTCCCACAACTGCTCTGCCCTGCTGCATAGCCTGTAATAGCACAAGTCCTGGGGACTTGAAATTTGTAATTTGCGGTGTAGTTGGGCTCTAGATTGTATGGGGAGATTGACATAACATGTTTGGTGCTGTGAAGTTGTCCTGCAGCCATTTGACACTAGTCCTAACTTCCTTTCAGGTGCTGACAATTCAAATCTGTGGCAGAGAGCCCCAGTCCTGGGTGAGGGTGTTGCCATGATCAGGTCAGTCATTGTTTGCATTTGCAGGGGCAGCCTGAATGGTGACCATGTTACAGCAGTGTTCTTTGCCTTTATTTTTAGGAGCTCCAGACAGATAGCAGCAGTCAAAGTGGACCAAAGCAGTTGTTTTTGCTCAGCTTTTGGTTTTTGGTGGAACTGTAAGCATCCACTGTTGTTTGTGTGCTTTAGGGAATCCACTCAGAGTACTTATACCACTGTCTCCAACTGGCTGATGGACCAGTTTTCATGCACGTGTGGTCTTGCCAGAAGCATTACAGGACCCTGTGACAGAGCTTTCCAATTTTGCATTTCAAGGACCCCTCCTGGTAACCCACAGGAATGGGCAAGGAGTTGTGGTGAGGCAGGGAAGAGGAGCGAGGGTACCCTCAAGTTGCAGCAATGCCAAGTCACCTTGTCTGCCCTTAACCTAGGTGTGCCTTGAGATGACGGTGTCAGAATCCAAGCGCGCCTGAGGTGTGTGGCCCAAGACTTCTTGGGAGACGGTGAGTAGCAGAATTGTCAGGTTCTGGCCCATGTGCTGTTAAGGTAGTGCGCTGACGTTTGGTTTTCTTTCTCTTGGCAGAGCAAGAGATAACAGCCTGGTGACAACTGGAACTTCCCAGACAGGCAGGAGGCCTCGTTCTGCACCTGATGGGGATTTGCATCCCCAAATATGTGCAAGATAAGGTGAGAGCTACAGCCCACAGAGGGGATGGAAGAGAGGTGCCGGGTTGGGACTCCCCAGGAGGGGTTTTTGAGTCAGTTTTGGAGATGGGGATGTCCAAGAAGTGTCCCCTTAGGCCAGCTAAAGGGAAAGTGTCTGTTTTGATCACAGTGCTGAGGTGCTCAGGGCAGAGCAGTTTTGGTGTGTGTCCTGTCACTTGTCTCTGGTGCACTCTGTGTTCTTTGGATCTCTCGGTCCTTTCTTCTACTCAAAAGCTCTCTCTCCCTGTCCTGTGTCACAGGTGTCTGCACGTATTTTTCCCACAGCTGCTCTGCCCTGCTGCATAGCCTGTAACAACACAAGTCCTGGGGACTTGAAATTGGCAGTGCAAGGTTTAGTTGGGCTCTAGATTTTATGGGGAGATTGACATAACATGTTTGGTGCTGTTAAGTTGTCCTGCAGCTGTTTGACACTAGTCCTAACTTCCTTTCAGACGAAGACAGTTCAGATCAGTGGCAGGGAGCCCCAGTCCTGGGGTGAGGGTGTTGCTATGATCAGGTCAGTCATTGTTTGCATTTGCAGGGGCAGCCTGAATGGTGACCATGTTACAGCAGTGTTCTTTGCCTTTATTTTTAGGAGCTCCAGACAGATAGCAGCAGTCAAAGTGGACCAAAGCAGTTGTTTTTGCTCAGCTTTTGGTTTTTGGTGGAACTGTAAGCATCCACTGTTGTTTGTGTGCTTTAGGGAATCCACTCAGAGTACTTATACCACTGTCTCCAACTGGCTGATGGACCAGTTTTCATGCACGTGTGGTCTTGCCAGAAGCATTACAGGACCCTGTGACAGAGCTTTCCAATTTTGCATTTCAAGGACCCCTCCTGGTAACCCACAGGAATGGGCAAGGAGTTGTGGTGAGGCAGGGAAGAGGAGCGAGGGTACCCTCAAGTTGCAGCAATGCCAAGTCACCTTGTCTGCCCTTAACCTAGGTGTGCCTTGAGATGACGGTGTCAGAATCCAAGCGCGCCTGAGGTGTGTGGCCCAAGACTTCTTGGGAGACGGTGAGTAGCAGAATTGTCAGGTTCTGGCCCATGTGCTGTTAAGGTAGTGCGCTGACGTTTGGTTTTCTTTCTCTTGGCAGAGCAAGAGATAACAGCCTGGTGACAACTGGAACTTCCCAGACAGGCAGGAGGCCTCATTCTGCACCTGATGGGGATTTGCATCCCCAAATATGTGCAAGATAAGGTGAGAGCTACAGCCCACAGAGGGGATGGAAGAGAGGTGCCGGGTTGGGACTCCCCAGGAGGGGTTTTTGAGTCAGTTTTGGAGATGGGGATGTCCAAGAAGTGTCCCCTTAGGCCAGCTAAAGGGAAAGTGTCTGTTTTGATCACAGTGCTGAGGTGCTCAGGGCAGAGCAGTTTTGGTGTGTGTCCTGTCACTTGTCTCTGGTGCACTCTGTGTTCTTTGGATCTCTCGGTCCTTTCTTCTACTCAAAAGCTCTCTCTCCCTGTCCTGTGTCACAGGTGTCTGCACGTATTTTTCCCACAGCTGCTCTGCCCTGCTGCATAGCCTGTAACAACACAAGTCCTGGGGACTTGAAATTGGCAGTGCAAGGTTTAGTTGGGCTCTAGATTTTATGGGGAGATTGACATAACATGTTTGGTGCTGTTAAGTTGTCCTGCAGCTGTTTGACACTAGTCCTAACTTCCTTTCAGACGAAGACAGTTCAGATCAGTGGCAGGGAGCCCCAGTCCTGGGGTGAGGGTGTTGCTATGATCAGGTCAGTCATTGTTTGCATTTGCAGGGGCAGCCTGAATGGTGACCGTGTTACAGCAGTGTTCTTTGCCTTTATTTTTAGGAGGTCCCGACAGTTAGCAGCAGTCAAGGCCCTGTGTGCCAGGTGAGCAGTGGACAGAAGCAGTTGTTCTTGCTCAGGTTTCAAGATTTGGTGCAATTGTAAGCATCCATTGTTGTTTGTGTGCTTTAGGGAATCCACTCAGAGTATGCCAAGCCCCTGTCACCAACAGCTGATGGCCTGGATTTCCGTGCTTGTGAGCCCTCTGGAAGGTGTTGCAGGACTCTGAGATGAAGCCTTGAAATTCTGTATTTCAAGATTGCATCAGGGTTGCCTTTGGCAATGGCTGAGGAGTTGTGGTGAGTCGCCGAGGTAGGGAGGGGGAGCCAAGGTCCACTCGTGTTTCAGCAATGCTGAGTCTCTTTGTCTCTTCTTAACCCAGGCAGACCCTGCGATGACGGTGGCAGCCTCTGAGCCTGGCCAAAGTGTGTGGCCCGAGCATTCTCAGGAGAATGGTGAGTAGCAGAATTGCTGGGTTTTGTCCATTGTGCAGCTAAGATCATGCAGTGATGTTTGGTGTTCTCGATTGTAGCTGAGCACGGGACCACAGCCCGGTGACCATAGGACATTCCCCGCAGGCGAGGCAGCCTCCATTGCCAGGCGACGTGGATTCTCATCCCCAGATGCCAGAGAGATAAGTGGAGGGCTAAGGCCCGCAGAGGTGGTGAAAGCAGGGTGCTGGGAGGGCCTTTAGGATCAGCTTTGGGGGTGGGCATGTGCAAGAAGTGTCCCCTTAGGCCAGCTAAAGGGAAAGTGTCTGTTTTGATCACAGTGCTGAGGTGCTCAGGGCAGAGCAGTTCTGGTGTGTGTCTTGTCACTTGTCTCTGGTGCACTCTGTGTTCTTTGGGTCTCTCGGTCCTTTCTTCTCCTCAAAAGCTCTCTCTCCCTGTCCTGTGTCACGGGTGTCTGCACGTATTTTTCCCACAGCTGCTCTGCCCTGCTGCATAGCCTGTAATAGCACAAGTCCTGGGGACGTGAAATTGTTAATGCAGGGTGTAGTTGGGCTCTAGATTGTATGGGGAGATTGACATAACATGTTTGGTGCTGTGAAGTTGTCCTGCAGCCGTCTGACACTAGTCCTAACTTCCTTTCAGGTGCAGACAGTTCAGGTCAGTGGCAGAGGGCCCCAGTCCTGGGGTGAGGGTGTTGCTATGATCAGGTCAGTCATTGTTTGCATTTGCAGGGGCAGCCTGAATGGTGACCATGTTACAGCAGTGTTCTTTGCCTTTATTTTTAGGAGCTCCAGACAGATAGCAGCAGTCAAAGTGGACCAAAGCAGTTGTTTTTGCTCAGCTTTTGGTTTTTGGTGGAACTGTAAGCATCCACTGTTGTTTGTGTGCTTTAGGGAATCCACTCAGAGTACTTATACTACTGTCTCCAACTGGCTGATGGACCAGTTTTCATGCACGTGTGGTCTTGCCAGAAGCATTACAGGACCCTGTGACAGAGCTTTCCAATTTTGCATTTCAAGGACCCCTCCTGGTAACCCACAGGAATGGGCAAGGAGTTGTGGTGAGGCAGGGAAGAGGAGCGAGGGTACCCTCAAGTTGCAGCAATGCCATGTCACCTTGTCTGCCCTTAACCTAGGTGTGCCTTGAGATGACGGTGTCAGAATCCAAGCGCGCCTGAGGTGTGTGGCCCAAGACTTCTTGGGAGACGGTGAGTAGCAGAATTGTCAGGTTCTGGCCCATGTGCTGTTAAGGTAGTGCGCTGACGTTTGGTTTTCTTTCTCTTGGCAGAGCAAGAGATAACAGCCTGGTGACAACTGGAACTTCCCAGACAGGCAGGAGGCCTCGTTCTGCACCTGATGGGGATTTGCATCCCCAAATATGTGCAAGATAAGGTGAGAGCTACAGCCCACAGAGGGGATGGAAGAGAGGTGCCGGGTTGGGACTCCCCAGGAGGGGTTTTTGAGTCAGTTTTGGAGATGGGGATGTCCAAGAAGTGTCCCCTTAGGCCAGCTAAAGGGAAAGTGTCTGTTTTGATCACAGTGCTGAGGTGCTCAGGGCAGAGCAGTTTTGGTGTGTGTCCTGTCACTTGTCTCTGGTGCACTCTGTGTTCTTTGGATCTCTCGGTCCTTTCTTCTACTCAAAAGCTCTCTCTCCCTGTCCTGTGTCACAGGTGTCTGCACGTATTTTTCCCACAGCTGCTCTGCCCTGCTGCATAGCCTGTAACAACACAAGTCCTGGGGACTTGAAATTGGCAGTGCAAGGTTTAGTTGGGCTCTAGATTTTATGGGGAGATTGACATAACATGTTTGGTGCTGTTAAGTTGTCCTGCAGCTGTTTGACACTAGTCCTAACTTCCTTTCAGACGAAGACAGTTCAGATCAGTGGCAGGGAGCCCCAGTCCTGGGGTGAGGGTGTTGCTATGATCAGGTCAGTCATTGTTTGCATTTGCAGGGGCAGCCTGAATGGTGACCATGTTACAGCAGTGTTCTTTGCCTTTATTTTTAGGAGCTCCAGACAGATAGCAGCAGTCAAGGCCCTGTGTGCCAGGTGAGCAGTGGACAGAAGCAGTTGTTCTTGCTCAGGTTTCAAGATTTGGTGCAATTGTAAGCATCCATTGTTGTTTGTGTGCTTTAGGGAATCCACTCAGAGTATGCCAAGCCCCTGTCACCAACAGCTGATGGCCTGGATTTCCGTGCTTGTGAGCCCTCTGGAAGGTGTTGCAGGACTCTGAGATGAAGCCTTGAAATTCTGTATTTCAAGATTGCATCAGGGTTGCCTTTGGCAATGGCTGAGGAGTTGTGGTGAGTCGCCGAGGTAGGGAGGGGGAGCCAAGGTCCACTCGTGTTTCAGCAATGCTGAGTCTCTTTGTCTCTTCTTAACCCAGGCAGACCCTGCGATGACGGTGGCAGCCTCTGAGCCTGGCCAAAGTGTGTGGCCCGAGCATTCTCAGGAGAATGGTGAGTAGCAGAATTGCTGGGTTTTGTCCATTGTGCAGCTAAGATCATGCAGTGATGTTTGGTGTTCTCGATTGTAGCTGAGCACGGGACCACAGCCCGGTGACCATAGGACATTCCCCGCAGGCGAGGCAGCCTCCATTGCCAGGCGACGTGGATTCTCATCCCCAGATGCCAGAGAGATAAGTGGAGGGCTAAGGCCCGCAGAGGTGGTGAAAGCAGGGTGCTGGGAGGGCCTTTAGGATCAGCTTTGGGGGTGGGCATGTGCAAGAAGTGTCCCCTTAGGCCAGCTAAAGGGAAAGTGTCTGTTTTGATCACAGTGCTGAGGTGCTCAGGGCAGAGCAGTTCTGGTGTGTGTCTTGTCACTTGTCTCTGGTGCACTCTGTGTTCTTTGGGTCTCTCGGTCCTTTCTTCTCCTCAAAAGCTCTCTCTCCCTGTCCTGTGTCACGGGTGTCTGCACGTATTTTTCCCACAGCTGCTCTGCCCTGCTGCATAGCCTGTAATAGCACAAGTCCTGGGGACGTGAAATTGTTAATGCAGGGTGTAGTTGGGCTCTAGATTGTATGGGGAGATTGACATAACATGTTTGGTGCTGTGAAGTTGTCCTGCAGCCGTCTGACACTAGTCCTAACTTCCTTTCAGGTGCAGACAGTTCAGGTCAGTGGCAGAGGGCCCCATTCTTGCGTGAGGATTTTCCCATGATCAGGTCAGTCATTGTTTGCATTTGCAGGGGCAGCCTGAATGGTGACCATGTTACAGCAGTGTTCTTTGCCTTTATTTTTAGGAGGTCCCGGTAGTTAGCAGCAGTCAAGGCACTGTGTGCCAAGTGAGCAGTGGACAGAAGGAGTTGTTCTGGCTCATGTCTCCATTTCTGGTGCAATTCTAAGCATCCACTCTTAGTTACTTTGTTTTATTTTAGTCAGTCATCTTGCAAGATATCTCTGGTCCGGATGTCGAAGGCCAGGTGGGTGCAAGCGTAAGGTCTGGGTGGGTGTGCTTTTCAGGGCAGGGGGATGTTGTTTTCACAGAATCTCAGTGTGGGTTTTTTTGCTTTGTTTTTTTTGCAGGTGCTGTCGCTGCCCTAGCTGTGTGAAGGAACAGAGGCGAGCGGGAGAGTTGGCATTTTGGCACGGTGACTCACAGGTGGCCCTTATGCAGCAGCATGCTAAGTGTGTACCTTTTTGTTTTTCAGGTATCCTCCAGGCAGCCTGTGGAGTCAAATTGAGACTTCAGGTGGGCTGGGGCAGCGGTGTGTCGGAGTTTCAGGGATTCCTCTTTCCGTGGGCACTAGTTGCATTTTCTGTTTTGTCTTAGGTACCCTGAGGAGGAGCGTAGCTGAAGTTTGGAAACGGCAGCACCGAAGCGGATGTACAGAACGTCTCGCTGTTCACATCCAACTGACATGGGATTCCATCCGGTTGTCTTGCAAAAGCTAAGTGCTGGGGCCAGTAGGTGGGAGATGGGGGAAAAACCTTCACTATCACAGGAGGCTATTTGATGTTAGCTTGGAGAAGAGGCCCATAGTGGGACGGGCCCCTCGGGAGGGAGAGGGTTTCTCCTCAGCCCCCCCAGAGTCTTCGCCGGGCAGGGCAGTTCCGATCCCTCTCCGCGTTCTCGTGACGTTCGCATCGGCGGCCTTCTTTGACTCTCGACGTTGTCGTGGATCTTTTCACCATAGGAGCCCGCCTTCATGTCTGGAGCTATAGCTAGAGTCACCCTGTAGTCATTTCTTCCTTCTCTAGGCCTACTGAGCTTCTTAGGCTTTCTCTTAAGTGCTTTGGCACTAACATCTTGAAAGGAGTTGCATGTCATCATCAAGTGCTACTGCCCTAGGGCTTTCTTTTCTTTGGCATCATCAGCCCATGGCTCATCTTGGGCGAGGAATCTTGGGTCCATAAGGTGAAATTGCCAGGCAGTTTCCACTTGTGTCTGTGTCACGTTGTCTGTGTCTGTGTCACGTTGTCTGTGTCTGTGTCACGTTGTCTGTGTCCGTGTCACGTTGTCTGTGTCTTAGGCCTTTGTTACATTTCCATGCTTTAGCAACATCATTTTGTGCCGTATCGGCCATATTTTGCTCACGTACCTTCCTGGATATCAATTATTCTGGCATCTTTACTTATTTACTTTTTGGGACCGGACGATGTACACAAGATGTTCTCATCCATCTTCATTCTCAGTTTTGGTAGCCCTTCTCTTGGACTTCCGTACGGATCTTATTAGCCCTTCATCACCTGACCACAGTAGTTCCGTAGCATCTGCCTTCTCAAAGGATATAGGGCTCAAAAATTAGTCTTCTGGAGAATTATATCAAGTCCTCACTTATCTTGTATCTCTGTCGGCTGACGTTGTATGCACTTATGTTGCACCTACCTGTGTCGGCTTCTATTGTATGTGCGTATGTTGCGCCTACCTATGTTGGCTTATGTTGTTTGTGCTTATACTGTATGTACCTACGTTGCTTTATGTTGTTTGTGCTTATACTGTATGTACCTACGTTGCCTTATGTTGTTTGTGCTTACACTGTATGTACCTACGTTGCCTTATGTTGTATGCACCTCTGTTGTGGCAATTATGATCAGAGCTGCCTTGCCCGGGCACGTAGTCACGCTCAGGTAGAGCAGTTATAGAGCTTTGCCGTTCATCTGTTCTCTACGGGGTTTGGGGTACAACCCTGATGGGCCCAGAGTTGGTATAGCTCCTAGCTCTCAGATAGTCAGTCACTGACCGCCTCCCCTTGTCTCGTAGGTCCCCGGGTCCCTACAGAATTTCCTGGAATCTACCATTTGACATGGAGGTCCTGCGGTCAGAAGAAGCGTTTAAACATATTCTTCAGTGCAGCGTTTCACGTAAGGGTGGCAGCCAGCGTGTCAGCAGAAGAATGTGTGAGAGTGTGACTGTCTGTGTCTGTCTGTGAGAGTTTGTGTGTGCTTGTGTCTGCAGCTGTGTGTGTGTGTGTGTGTGGAGCAGTTCCAACCTTGTGTGTATGGCCTTTGCCTTTCAGGGGGGGTTTTCATCAGGCAGGAGGATTTTTTGGGAGTCTCCGGAGCGAGTTGCCGTGAATGTGAGTTTGTGCGTAACGCGAAGGGGGCGTGCACGTCGGCGGAGCGTTTTGCGCCGTTTTTGTTCCAGGTGCGTCATAACAATAAAAGCGTTGTGGACTTTTCTGAAATGGAGACACGGTTATATTGTGTCAATATGTATTTGGCTTGTAATACATTATATTGTTCTGTCTTTGCAGTTGTTCCTGTCTTTTGATGTATTTTGCTGTATGTAAATTGGACTTGTACTTGTGTGCCTAGGTATGATGTATTCTTTGTTTTATTTGTCTCTGTACTTGCATTTGTATACGTTGTTTCCCTGTGTATTGCTGAAGTTTAAATTAACAGAATAAAGATTAATCAGCCCTAATAATGATACCTCTTACCCTCTGCCCCGCCCACCATTCATCTCCTGTCTTTCTTTGGTGTGGTTGAGTCGTATCATTTTCACCCTTTTTCTCCCTTTGCCTCTTACTTTCCTCTTTAGTCTATTCCTCACTTTATCCTTCCATGTGTAACTCTTTGTCTCTGGCTGTGTTTTCCTTTGTTTCCATTTCTAACACATCTCTATGTTTCTCTAACCCTATTTCCTTCTCACCCTGTCTATTTTCTTCCATTCCTCTACATGTATTTCCCCATGTCTCTTTGTCTGTCTCTTTCAATCTAGGTTTCACTATGTTTTCTTTTTTTTTTCTCTTTGTCAGCCTTTGTCTTTCTAACACTTGCTATCATTTTCTTTGTCTCTAACCCTTTTTCCTTTTCTGTCCATCTTTAATTTTTTGTGTTTCTAACTCTTTATTTCTTTCTCTCTTGAACCCTACCTTGTGTTCAGTCTCTCCATTTGTTTTCCTGTAGGTTTTCAGCTCTATTTCTTCTTTTTCTTGTCTATTTCCTTTTCTCTTTCATTTCAAGTGCTTCCTTTTCTCTTTGTCTTTCACTCTTTTTCTCTTTACCCCTCCTTTCTTTTGCCTTTCTCTTTCCAATCTGACTTTTTTGGTTTTTCTTTTTATCACTGACTCTTATTTTTCTTGCTCTGTTTTCTTCTTACTCTCTTCTCTTCCTTTTCTTTTTCTCGCTCTTTCTTCTTGCTCTCCTCTCACTCTCTCCTCTTCTTCTTCTCACTCTCCTCTTCTTCTCACACTCTCCTCTTCTTCTCATTCTCTCGTCTTCCTCCTCTCTCCTTTTCTTCTTCTCGCTCTCTCCTCTTCTTCTCACACTGTCTTCATCTCTCTCCTTCTCACTTTCTCCTCTTCCTCCTCTTTCTTCTTGCTCTGACTCTCTCCTCTTCTTCTTACTCTCTCCTCTCCCTCTCCTCTTCTTCATCTCACTCTCTCCTCTTCTTCTCACACTCTCCTTTTCTTCATCTCACTCTCTCCTTCTCACTCGCTCCTCTTCCTCCTCTCTCCTCTTCTCACTTTCTCCTCTTCCTCCTCTCTTCTTCTTCCTCTCTCCTCTTCTTCTCACTCTCTCCTCTTCTTCTCACTCTCTCCTCTTCTTCTCACTCTCTCCTCTTCTCACGCTCTCTTCTCACACTCTCTCCTCACACTCTCTTCTTCATCTCTCTCTCCTTTTCTCCTCACTCTCTCCTCTTCCTCCTCTCTCCTCTTCTTCCTCTCACTCTCTCCTCTTATTCTTCTCACCCTCTCCTCTTCTTCATCTCACTCTCTCCTTTTCTTCTCACTCTGTCCTCTTCCTCCTTTCTCCTCTTCTTCTCACTTTCTCCTCTTCTTCTCACTTTCTCCTCTTCCTCTCTCTTCTTCTTCCTCACTCTCTCCACTTCTCACACTCTTTTTCTTCTCACTCTCTCCTTTTCCTCTTCTCTCCTTTTCTTCTCACTCGCTCTTCTTCCTCCTCTCTCCTTTTCTCACTTTCTCCTCTTCCTCCTCTCTTCTTCTTCCTCCTCTCTCCTCTTCTTGTTCTCACTCTCTCCTTCTTCTCACTTTCTCCTCTTCCTCCTCTCTCCTCGTCTTCCTCCTCTCTCCTCGTCTTCCTCCTCTCTCCTCGTCTTCTCACTCTCTTCTTCATCTCTCTCTCCTTTTCTCCTCACTCTCTCCTCTTCCTCCTCTCTCTTCTTCTCACTCTCCTCTCTCTCATCTTCCTCTTCTCTCTCTCCTTTTCTTCCTCTCACTCCTCTTCCTCCTCTCTTCCTCTTGTCACTCTCTCCTCTCTTCTCACACTCGCTTCATCTCTCTCTCCTTTTCTTCTCTCTTTCTCCTCTCTCCTCTTTCTCCTCTCTCCTCTTTCTCCTCTCTCCTTCTCACTCTCTCCTCTTCTCACTGTCCTCTTCTTCTCACACTCTCTTCTTCATCTCACTCTCTCCTTTCCTTCTCACTCTTTCCTCTTCCTCTTCTCTCCACCACTTCTTCGCACTTGCTGCTCTTCCTCCTCTCTCCTTCTCACTCGCTGCTTTTCCTCCTCTCTCCTATTCTTCTTCTCTCTCTCCTCTTCCTCCTCTCCCTCTCCTCTTCTTCCTCTCACTTACTCCTCTTCCTCCTCTCTCTTCCTCTTGTCACTCTCTCCTTTCCTTCTCACACTCTCTTCTTCCTCTCACGCTTTCCTCTTCTTGCTCTCTCCTTCTCACACTCTTCTTCATCTCTCTCCCTTTCTTCTCACTCCTCTTCCTCCTCTCTCCTCTTTTTCTTCTCACTCTCTCGTCTTCCTCCTCTCTCTTTTTCCTTTTCTCGCTCTCATCTTCCTCCTCTCTACTTTTCTTCTTGTCTCTCCTCTTCTTATCACTCTCTCCTCTTCTTCTCACTCTCTCCTCCTCTTTCTCTTTTTCCCCTTTCTGTACTTAGAATAAAAAAGCAGGAGTAGAAAATACCGTGCTCCGAGGAAGTAAAAAAAAGAAAAACAACTTTAAAAATAAAAATTTCTACTCCCTGGGAGCATCAAAGTAAAAATAAAAATTTTTACTCCTTGGTAGCATCAAATTTTCTACTGCTGCGCCTGACATTTTTATATTTATATATATATGTATAGGGGGGGTAGGGGAGGGGTCTGTCTGGTAGCCACACCCCCACTCTGAATCCTCCATCTACCCTAACCCCTTCCCTGACCCACCCTCCACCCCCTCCCCCACACCCTGACCCCACCCCTAACCACGCCCCCAATGCTGACCCCCCTCCCCCAATGCTGACCCCTCCCCCTAACCCCCACCCCTGTCCTTACCCCCTCCCCTGGCCCCGCCCCCAGCCACACACCCTCCCCTGACTTCTATTAAGATATCCATTAGGATACGTATAAAAATCTGAAATAAAATATAATAGGAATAAATGTAAGAAATTATGAAAATATAATTTTCCATCAATATCCATTACAAATCCGAATGTGAATATAAATATGAAAAATAGAAAAATAAAGCGTATTGAAATGCAGCTTAAGAGTAAAGCTTTTTTCTTTCGGTTCCTATCGGGTCGCAGGCAGGCTTTTTGTTCCGTTCTTTCCCGCGCGGACGCTTTGGGGCGTTCGCTGCCGAGGCCGTGCCGGCGGGGACGGCGCGGTGCTGCCGCCGTGTGGGCAGAGAGCGGTACTGCAGCCCGCCGCCCGCGGCCGCCATCTTGGGAGTGGCTTGGCGCGGACTCGCTTGAAAAGTGCTGCCGCCTTGTGGGCACAGGGCGGTACTGCAGCCCGACCGGCCGCTTGGGAGTGGCTTGGCGCGGACTCGCTTGAAAAGTGCTGCCGCCTTGTGCACACAGGGCAGTACTGCGGCCCCGCCGCCCGCAGCTGCCCTCTTAGGAGTGGCTTGGCGCAGACTCGCTTGAAAAGTGCTGCCGCCTTGTGGACACAGGGCGGTACTGCAGCCCGACCGGCCTCTTGGGAGTGGCTTGGCGCGGACTCGCTTGAAAAGTGCTGCCGCCTTGTGGACACAGGGCGGTACTGCAGCCCGGCCGCCCTCTTGGGAGTGGCTTGGCGCGGACTCGCTTGAAAAGTGCTGCCGCCTTGTGGACACAGGGCGGTACTGCGGCCCCCCAGCCAGCGCCCGGCAAAATCACCGAGACGGGGCGAGGGGCGGGAGCGAGCGGCGAGCGGGGCGGTGTCTGTGAGTGAGGGGAGGGCTGGAGGCGGCTCCGCGGCGGCGCCGGATTAGGATGGCAGCGGCGAGGGAGGCTTTCTGTCCCGTTCCGGCCGCCGTCCGTACCGGAACGCTTTGTGCCTTTCTGTCCCTCGCCGGCCGCCGTCCCCCACGTGTCGGGAGCCCGGCGCCGCCGTGATGGCGGCGGGCGGTGGGACCGGGCTCGGGCGGCTCTGGAGGCGCTGCTGGAGGTGGGATTCGGGGCCCGGCGCGCTGAGGGCGGCGGCACCGGGGGGACAGCGGGGGAGGGCGGGCGGGAGCAGCCGGAGGGGACCCGGCACCGGGAATGGGATTGGGGGGGGGCGGGACACACGGACAGGCCCCGGAGCCCCCGGGACCCCCAAAACTCCACCGAGACCCCCAAAAAACCCCCCGGGACCCCTCAGAACCCTCTGGGACCCCCCAAAAATAACCGGGAGCCCCCCGTTCCCGCAGGGCGAAGGCGCTGGCGCTGACCGGGAACCGGGGAGTGGAGCCGGCCGTGGACTGGTGAGGGGGGACCCCAAGAACACTCCCGGCACCCCCAAAAATACCCGGCGGGATCCCCCAAAAACAGCCCCGGGACCGCCAAAAACAGCCTCGGGAACCCAAAAATTCCCTTCAGGACCCCAAACCCCCGCCCAGGACCCCCAAAATTCCTCCCAAAAACCCCCTGAAACCTCCAAACTTCTCCCCGGGACTCGAAAGCCCTCCCTGGGACGCCCAAAATTCTCTTTGGGACCCCAAAACTCCCCCTGGGACCTCCAAATTTCCCTTTAGGACCCCTGAAATTCCTCCTGGGACTCCCAAAACCCCCTGAGACCCCAAAAGTCCTCCTGGGATGCCCCAAAATCCTTCCAGAACCCCCCAGAACCCCCTCCAATTTTGGGTCCCCCCCCGATTCGGGGTTCCCCCCGGTTTTTGGGTCCCCAGGCTGGTGGCTCATGAGGACGACCCCGACTCGGACCCCGAACTCCCCCCGGGTTTGGGGGCGCCGCCCGCGGGCCTGGGGGGGCCCCGGCAGCCGCCGGCCCCCGAGGACGAGACCCAGAAGTGAATTTTGGGGGTCGGGGGGAATTTGGGGGTTGGGGAGGAAAATTTGGGGTATGAGGAGCTCAGGGATATTTTGGGGTTCAGAGTGGTTAATTCGGGGTTTCAGGGTGTTTATGGGAAGGGTTTTTGGGTATTCTCGGGAGGGCTTTGGGGTATTCTTTGGTGGGTTTTAGGATATTTTTGGGTGGATTTTTTGGGGTATTTTTGGGAGGGTTTTGGGCTGGTTTCGGGGCATTTTATGGTGAGTTTTTTGGATATTTTTAGGAGGGTTTGGGTAATTTTGGGTGGGTTTTTTGGGGGCATTTAGGACGATTTTGGGGTATTTTTGGGTGGGTTTTGGGCTGAAGGCGGCTCAGCGGCGGCGCTGGAGAAGGATGGCAGCGGCGAGGGGGGCCCGGCGGGGCCCTGCCTTTGCCAGCCCCTCCTGCCGCCCTCCTTGGAATGGTTTGGGGCAGTATGGGGTTATTGAGGTAGGAGTGATTATTTTGTTGTTGTTGATTTAATGTGGGGTTTTTTTGTTTGTTTGTTTGTTGTTGTCGTTTGATGTATTTGGTTTGTAGAGCAGGAACTGTAGACAGAATCCTGCAGAAGTAATATGGAATTTGTCCTCCCAAAACCCGCCCGGCTTCCAACCACTTTCAGCACGTGGTCTTCCTTAGCAGCACATGGTTCCCCCACACTTGGGAGCCGGTGCACTCTACTTTTCTCTCCTCCTTTGCTGACAGATCCTGCTGAGGCTGAGGACAAAGCCCTACCCCTACACGGACAAGGCAGCAGACCTGGTTCGGGAAGCCAGCGTGCTCCAGGCTGCTCCAGGACTCTGATCAAACATCAGCATCCCCGTCTCTCACGTTGATGGTATGTGGTAACCCCTTAAGAACAGAATTCCACCTTTTTTAACCCTAAGCAGCAAACTGGGGATGGATAACTCTAGAAATCCTGTCATGTAAGGACCTCCAGGATTCAGCCCTCCATGTGTCCTTGGTATCAGAGGTTGGAATTGCAGAGTTGCCACTTTACCTCCAGACGTAATTTTTGATGTGGTTGTGCCACTTTAACAGTATTTGAAATCTCTCTTCGTGTTCTTGCAGCAGCATTTTCGAACCACAATGGAAATCTAGCCCTTCTGCCGGGAGCTGTTCACAGATTCGTGGAATCCCAGAAGGGTTTGGATGGGAAGGCACCTTTTTTTAAAGCTCGTCCCGTTCCACCCCCTGCCATGGGCAGGGACACCTTCCACCATGCCAGGGTGCTCTAAGCCCTGTCCAGCCTGGCCTTGGACACTTCCAGGGATCCGGGGGCAGCCACAGCTTCTGTGGGCAACCTGTGCTGAGGTGCCCTGAGGAAATGTGTGAGCCGGAGGGAGCCGGGGCCGGGCGGAGGGAGCCGAGCTGTGGGAATGGGCGAATGGAGGCGGGAGCGGGCGGGAATAGCCGAGCGTGGGCGAAAGCGGCCGAAAGGGGCCGAGGAGGCGAGCGGAGCCGAGCTTTGCCGAGTTCAGCCGAGGCGAGCCGAGCTTTGCCGAAGAGGCGAATGGAGGCGAATGCGGCCGGAAATAGCCGAGCGTGGCCGAAAGTAGCCGAAGCTGACCGAGGAGCCGAGTCCAGCCGAACGGAGCCGAGCTCTGCCGAGCGCAGCAGCCCGGGCGGGGCTGAGCCGGGGCGGAGCCGGGGCGCCGGGAGGATCCCCTCCTGTCCCTCTCTCTCCCGCTCCATGCTCCTGCCCGTGTTCAGTTACCTCTCTTTCCCCCGTTTCCGTGTCCCCCCCAAACCCGGCTCCTTCCTGTCCTGTCCTGTCCCTGCCCCTGCCCCGCTGCTCCGTTCCATTCCCCCTCTCGGTGGTGTGAGATGAGATTTGAGCCCTTTCTGACACCCACGCGTGCTCTTTGTGTTGTCAAATCCCGCGTGTGAGGCAGAAGCTCTCCCTGCCTCTTTTGCAGGTGGATGTGCCATTCAAAGCCCTGGAGGCAGGGCTGAGCACCGGCGAGCCGCGCGTGGCTGCTCTGCACAGGGGGCGTGGCAGGAAACACTCGCTGAGTGCCGGAGGAGCGAACGGGAGCCTTGGCCCTGCCATCCTCTGGGATCTCCGGGGACACTGCAAGCACTGGCAAAGAGCCGAGAGCCATGGGAGCAGCGCTGAGCGAGGCTGTGTCCCAGCCAAGGAGTTCCTCCTGTGTCCCTTAAGAGGATACCCCAGGGCTGGTTTTCTGCATCAAGACTTCTGATCAGACCATCTGTAGACCTCTGGCTTAATGTAAATATTTATTTATATGTTTGTCTCTGACAGCAAAGCACGTATCTCCTGACTTCCCTGCTATTCAGTATCTGCTGAACTGGCTGTGCATTTTTCCTAAGCTAAGGAAAACCCTCCCTCTGATTCTGTAATTTCCAAAGGAGCAGCATTGAGTCACTTATGTTTTTCTTGTCTCCATAACTTTAGCTTGACTCGTGCTCAAGGACAGGAATGACTCAAGAACTGTATGTGGTGAATTGTTAGTTTGGCGGGGGTTTTTGCAAATTCAGGGCTAAAATGTGATGTAAGAAAAGGCTTTTATTGCAGCAATTAGATTTTTGCAGCATGGCAGATTCTCAAGCCTCTAAGTAAATCACTTCATTCAGATTTAAACTCTCTTGAAATATGCTTGATATGTTTTGGGGTTTTTTTCATTGTTATGCTACTTTTCGTTTTGGTTTGATTTGGCTTTCTTTTTTGCCTGGCGTGGGAAAATTTTACAGCTCTCACTTTTTTCTTCTCCAGTTGAGTATAGTGTTACCTTCTTAATTCAAAAACCATTTGCTGTATGGAAAAAGCACCTTGCCTTTGTGAAGGGCCAGGTGGGAACTGTTTTAATGGCCAGTGGCACAGCCCTGTAGCACACAATTCCCAGGAAGTGGGGAGCCCTCTGCCAGGCAGAGCCACCTGGCCAGGTTCCTGCGGGTGCTGCTGCTGTACCCGGCTGATGAGGTGGGAAGCAGCTTGGCTTTATTGCCAAAATAAAGCTCACCCGTTTTCCTATGAATCCCAGCAAAGTGGTCCCAAAGGCTCTGTCACTCAGTCTCTGCTTCCATTGGTGTGGAGAGGCTGGATCCCAGTTATCACCCCAGCAGTGCCCCTGCCTCCCTTTTCCCCACTTTTCTGTTCCAGTCGTACGAAATATTCAGGCTTTGTTTTCTTCCCCCTGCGGTTCACTGCAGATCCCATAAAACCCACAGGAGGGAAGATCATTCCTTGTGCTTCCACCTCCAGGTGAGAGAGGAGATGGTCACATCCTAGGAGCCTGATTTTGGAATGTTTTATGGAATTGGCCCAGTGGCTTTTACTTCTGGGCTTCCTGGAGTCTGTCCGTGGCAGGTCCAGCCCGTGCTTCAACTGAGAGCCCTCAGTCCGCAGGGAAATGAACCTTTGGGGAAGTTCTTACAGCTCTGCTTAGTGCTTTATGAATGGTGATGATTTTCTGGAAGTAGGCTGTCCATTCTGACCCTTTTTCTTCCCTCTCCCTGCAGACTGTACCTGCTGAGAGGCTGAGGTGAGACCAGGATCTGTAAAATCCCTGACTCTCCGTCTTTTCCCGAGGCTGAAGCCGTGTTTGCTGTCAGTGACGACAGGGTGGGAGATGCTAAACACTGAAAACTTTGGGGTTTTTCCCCTGAACTCCCCAAGACTCTCTGCAGCTGTGCCCTGTCTATCTCTTGAAAGAGTTTCTGGATTTACAAAGGTTTTTACATTCTGCAATATTTATCTATAACTCGATTAAAAAGAATCCTACTGTATCAATGTGGTGTTAATTACTTTGTTTGAGTCGGTTAATTAAAGCGAATTGTTGGTAAGGAGTTTGAGCATCCCTTAGTTGGAGCTGGCAGCTCTTATTTAATTTCTCTTCATTCCTTTAATTTCTTTCAATTATTTCTTAAGCCATTACTGCAATTAGGATGCACGGTAAGGACAAGAGCATTTCTGCCCTGCTGGATTGGGAAATCCGAGCCCAATTCCTTGGAGAGATTGAGGGGATGGGGATCTGTGCCTCAAGCTGGGTTTTGACAGTGGGAATTTGGTGAGGAAGGAAGAGGAGAGATCCCACGGAAAGTGGCTGAGGCCAGTTCCGCTGGCTTTGGGTGCTCCTACCCCCGAGAAAATCATCCTGGCTGAAGGGAACTGGAAGAAGCCAGGGGGCTGCGCCGGGGGCTGTGCAGGGACCCCAAACCCTGGTCAGGGGCGCTGGGCAGTGCCAGCTCCAGAGGAACGCTGCAGAGGGGCTGCGCTGGAGCCCCTCAGCTTCCATGCAGAGATGCTGGCACTGCGGGGCTTTCGGGACACTGCCGAGAGGCTCCGCTGCCAGAGCCGGGGAGTTCTCCCGTTCTTTTCTGTCGTGCTGGGCACCTGGCAAGTCCTTCGAGCCCCGCAGGCTGCCAGTGCCAGCGGAGCAGCTGGAATCACAGACGGTCACACAGAAACCGGGCCGGGAGAGCAAATGAGCTGTTCCATGTTGCTTTTCACAACGCGTTTTGGATTTATACCAGAATCTCTTCTCTCCCCTCAGACCCCGTACCCCTGACTTTTGAGTTTTCTCACAGAAATGTCTCGGCCTGCACCGGGAAAAAGAAAATTCCCTGGCACGGCGGGGAGCGGCGGGGTTTGGGGGTGCTGGGGCGGCACGGGGGTCCCCGCGCCCCGGCCGGTCTCGGTCAGCCCCGGGAAATCGCCGCCGCCGCCGGCTCGGCCCCGGCGCCGCCCCGGTGCTCCGGCCCGAGAGAGACCCCGACCCGCCCGCCGGGGCAGAGGCGGCACCGCCGGGAGCCGAAGCGGCAGCCCCGGGCCCATCCCGGCGGGCCGGGAGCGATGGCCCCGCCTCCATCCCGGGCGGGCCGGAGCCTCAGGGGCGGGGCCGGGCCGGAGCCTCAGGGGCGGGGCCGGCGCTGGCTCAGGTGCGCGGGACCGCGGGGCACCTGCGTGGGGTGGGGCCGAGGTTATTTAAGTGCCGGGAATCGCTGCAGCCGCCATTTGCTCACTCGGAGCGCAGTGCGGGTGGTGGGTTCTGTGCGGGCTCCGCAGCTTCGCTCTTCTCTCCTTCCCCCCCTTTACTCTTCCTTCCTCCTGCTCCCATTCCCCTTCTTTCCCTGCCTTTCCCCCGTTTTCCTCTCCTCCCCAAAGCCGACTGCTTTCGCTCCCCTTTTGTGCCCCCTTCTACTCTTCCTTCCTTCTGCTCCTATTCCCCTTCTTTGTCTTCCTCCTTTTCCTTCTCGCCCCATTTCGGCCTCCCCTCCCGTCCCACCATCTACCCTTCCTTCTCTCCATATTTCTGTTTTTTCTCCCCTAAACCCACTCTCCCTCCTCCCCCAAACGCGACCCCCCCACTCGTCCCTCACCTGTCCCTGCCCCGCTGCTCCGTTCCATTCCCTCTCTCTTCCCTCCTCTGTCCCGTCCCTCTTTCCCCCTGCCGGCCTTTCCCTTCCTCGCCCGCTTTCCTCCGCAGCACGACCTCCCTCCCCACCTTCCCGCATGCCCCGCTCTGCTCCCCTGTTCTCGTTCCCCGTTCCCCTTTTCCTTCTTTCCTCGCAGCCGCGGGGCTCGGGGCGCCGCAGAATAAAGCCCAGAGGGCCGGAGCCGGCGCCCCCCGCCCTCGCTGGGGTCCCCACACGGGGCCGGAGCCGCTCTGCGGGTCCCCCCATTGCAGTCTAATACACGGCCCGACACTGCCGGGGTGCGGCTTTCCCGACATCACACTGGGGGTCGGGCTGGGGGTCGGGAGGGGGTCCTGGGGGGAGGAGGGTGGGGAGGTAGGAAGGGCCCCCTCCGGAGGAGGGGGTCCGGGGGGGGGGGGGGCGGGGTGGGAGGGGGGTGGGAATGGGTGGGTGGGGGGGGGTTGGGTGGGAGGGGGGGTGGGGGGGGGGTGGATGGGGTGGGGGGGGGGGTAGGAGGGGTGGGGGGGGGGTGGGAGGGGGGGTGGGAGGGGGGGTAGGGGGGGTGGGGGGGGGGGTGGGTGGGGTGGGAGGGGGGGGGGTGGGAGGGGGGGGGGTGGGTGGGGGGGGGGGGAGCAGAGGGGGTCACGTCACTCTGCGCCGTGAACAGAAATAAAAAAAACACACGACCGGCTGTCCCCTCCAGCCACCCCCCCCACCCACCCCCCCCCCCTCCCCACCCCCCCCACCCCCCCTGCCCTCCCCCCCACCCCCCCTCCACCCCACCCCCCGTCCCCCCCTCCCCCCCACCCCACCCCCCCCTCCCCCCCACCCCCACCCCACCCTCCCCTCTCCCCACCCCACCCTCCCCCCCACCCCCCCCCTCCCCCCCACTCCTCCCCCCTGGTCCCCCTCCCGAGAAGGGGGTCCCGGAGAGGGGGCGGGGCTGGAGGGGGGAAGGTCCCCCCTCCACCCCGCCCCCCTCCCCCGGACCCCCTCCTCCGGAGGGGGCCCACCCTGGCCCCCCCCCCGGGACCCCCTCCTCCGGAGGGGGCCCTTCCTAATCCCCCCACCCTCCCGGGACCCCCTCCTAATGAGGGGGCCCTTCCTAACCCCCCCACCCTCCTCTCCCCAGGACCCCCTCCCGACCCCCAGTGTGATGTCGGGAAAGCCGCACCCCGGCAGTGTCGGGCCGTGTATTAGACTGCAATGGGGGGACCCGCAGAGCGGCTCCGGCCCCGTGTGGGGACCCCAGCGAGGGCGGGGGGCGCCGGCTCCGGCCCTCTGGGCTTTATTCTGCGGCGCCCCGAGCCCCGCGGCTGCAAGGAAAGAGGGAAAAGGGGAACGGGGAACGAGAACAGGGGAGCAGAGCGGCAGTCGAGGGGAAGGGGACGAGGACAGGGGGCCGGTGGGGAGAGGTCGGGGTGTGCAGGGCAGGTGGGGAGGGGCCTGGGGGGAAGGCAGGGTGAAGGGAAAGAAAGATTGAAGGCAGCTTTGGGGAAGGAGGCGGAATGTGTGGAGGGGGAAAGGTATCACGGAAAGGCGGCAGGAGGAACCGGGAGCGCGTGGGGGGGAGCAGGGAGAGGGGGCACGGGGGAGCCCGGCTGGGGAGGGAAGGAACAGGGACAGGATGGAGGGACAGGGTAGTGTAGGGGTGAGTAGGGGAATAGAGAGGGAGGACAAGGAAAGGGGTGTAGGGGGGCCCGCCCGGGAGGGAGGGAGGGGAGGGCTAGGGGGGAGAGGGAGGGGGGGGGGTTTGGGGGGGGGGGAGGGTGTAGGGGGTGGGGGAGGGGAGGAAAGGAGGGTCGATAGGAGAGGTATAGAGAAAAAGAAATACAAAAGAAAAGAAATGCGCAAGAAAAGCAAAAGAAACAGAGATATAGAGCCCGACCGGTCGCAACCTCCCGCTCCGAGCGCCCAGCACCAAATGGCTCCGCCGGGCTCGCCCCGCGGTTTAAATAGCCGCGGCCCCGCCCCGCGCAGGCGCGCTGGGGCCCCGCGCACCTGTGCGCGCACCTGTGCTGGCCCCGCCCCCGGGCCCGCCCCCCGCCCGTAAATGGCGGCGGCTCCGCGCCCGCCCCGTGTTCTGTGTGGATGCTCGGGCGGACTGCGGCGGGACCGGCGCTCGGAGCTCCGTGCGGGGATCGGATCGGGGCAGCTCCCGGCCTGCGCGGCGTCCGAGGCGCTCGGCTGAGATCGGGATCGGGATTTGGGTCCTGGGCCCGCCGGTGTCTGCTGGGGGAGCCGGGCAGAGCCGCTCCTTCCTCGGCGGGCAGGGAGGGGGTGCCGGGGCCGGCGGATCGAGGCGGGATCGGGGCTGGGATCCGGACCGGCAGCGCCGCGGCCGGGAGGAGCCGCTCCGGGACGGGCGCCGCCGCTCCAGCTGCGGCCGGCCCGGGGCTCGGGTCCCGCCGGGGCTCGGGTCCCGTTCTCGCTGTGGCCGCGGGGAGCCGGGGCTGCGTCGGGGCCGGGACCCCATCGGCACCGCCGCTCCCGCAGCGCCGCCTCCGGCCCCGCGGGCGGACACGGAGCCGCCCCGCAGCCCCCGCGGGATGCCGAGCCCCCCCGCCCCGGTAGCCCCGTGGCCACCGCGCTCCCCTGCGAGCAGCAGCGCCCGCCTCCCCCGACCCGTGTCCGCATCCCCGGGGGAGCCCCGCCGGACGAGCGGGGCTGCGGCGCCGCGGCCGGGAGCAGCCGCTCCGCCGGGGCCGCTGCTCCCGCTCCGGCTGTGCCCGGTGCGGGGCTGGAGGCGCCGGAGCCCCCGAAGGGCAGAGAGCACCTCCTGTCCTTGGCTCTGCAGGGCGGGAGCTGCCGTGCCCTGCCCGTGGCTCGCAGCGTGCCGAACGCACGTCCCTGCACGGGCACCGGCGCACCGGGACAGCGCTGGCACGGACACGGCTGAAAGGCTGCCCGCGGCTCCTCGGCCAGGGGCTGCTCCCCACAGGCACGCAGAGATGCTTCAGCCCGGACAGACGCCACCGACAGCCCACAGGGACCCCAGGGAACGGCTGGCATTACCTGGGAATGGAGGCACGGGCCGTTTGCAGAGGGGCTCTGACAGCAATCCCTGTTGCCGACCTCCCCGAGCTCCCACACAGCTGCCAGGTATGTTCCAGCCACCCCAAATCTCCTCCCTCTTTTCCAGCCTGAGGCCATCATTCACCAGCAGCATTTCAGCCAAGGCAATCTTCCTTCACGGGTACTAAATGCCAAGCAAGAGCCTCGGAGATGCCTTGAAATCAGAGGTTCGAGTGCGATGATGTTGGGAGATTTCCAGGGAGCCAGCTGGAGGTGCAGAAGGGATGGAAAACTCTCACAGGTGGGTCCCACTGGAGGTGTGCTGCAGGCAGGGATGTGCATCCCTTTCCTGAGGAAAAAGGACATGCCGAGGCTCTGAAAGGAGCTGAGCTTCTGCAGGAGAGATGTTCTGCCTCAGCACAGGCCGGGAACGCATCCAGCCACCGCCTTGTCCTGCTTTAAAGCATCAACTGGAGCCTAAGCTCCGGGTGGGGAGGGAGCTGAGAGCAGGAGGGGCAGGAGCAGAGATGGGAGATGAGGCTGCTGGAATGTCACCTGGAGCAGCTGAACATGTTCTGTCCCTGCAGGAGCCCAAAGCAGATCCCTCCTGGCCGGGCTGGATGGGAGATGAGGCTGCTGGAATGTCATTGGAGCAGCCAGGAGCCAAAGCAGATCCCTCCTGGCTGGGCTGGATGGGAGATGAGGCTGCTGGAATATCATTGGAGCAGCCAGGAGCCAAAGCAGATCCCTCCTGGCTGGGCTGGATGGGAGATGAGACTGCTGGAATATCATTGGAGCAGCCAGGAGCCAAAGCAGATCCCTCCTGTCCGGGCTGGATGGGAGATGAGGCTGCTGGAATGTCACCTGGAGCAGCCAGGAGCCAAAGCAGATCCCTCCTGGCTGGGCTGGATGGGAGATGAGGCTGCTGGAATGTCACCTGGAGCAGCCAGGAGCCAAAGCAGATCCCTCCTGGCTGGGCTGGATGGGAGATGAGGCTGCTGGAATGTCACCTGGAGCAGCCAGGAGCCAAAGCAGATCCCTCCTGGCCGGGCTGGAGGGCAGCTGCTGGATCTGCTGTGGGGGAAAACTCCCTGCCTCTGCCAGGAGCGCTGGCTCTGCTCTTCCTCCAGCTCCTGAGCAGTGTCAGGGCCACCGTGAGGGAGTTCAAACCCAAAAAATCCCCACAGCCCACGGAGTGAATGATCCCAGCAGAGAAACGCAGCATTGAAATAAAAATCTTACAGCTCTGTCAAAAAGGCTGTGACATCACTGCAACGGGATTGCCAGGAACCTTCTGGTTTGCTCTCGGAACGCTCTTGGTTCTCTTTTGTGTATTTTTAGTCCCTCAGTGGACAGCTTGTAGAATTTATTCTGGGACTTAGAGGTTGAGCAGGGTTGGCTCAGGATTGACCTTCACCTCTGGTGCCGCTTTGCGCAAACACAACGTGGCCGGGCTGGGTGAACTCATGACCTCAGCTTTCCCCTCC
The DNA here is from genome assembly GCF_050655825.1 of Lonchura striata. Classification (NCBI taxonomy): domain Eukaryota; kingdom Metazoa; phylum Chordata; class Aves; order Passeriformes; family Estrildidae; genus Lonchura; species Lonchura striata. The sequence goes on along the minus strand of NC_140707.1, from coordinate 13,627,314 downwards.
AAAATGTCCCTCACTTATTTCCCTGGGGTGAGCTGGGATTTTGGCCCAGACTGTCACTCCTCACCTCCCCGTGCCCGCGCGGTGTCCGTTGTGTTCCCCACGGTGCCCTGGGGACACCGGGGGGTCCCTTTGCCTTTCTCCTGCCCCTTTCCAGCCCGAGGCTCCTCTGCCCTCGTCCCACACAGCACAGGGGCACCGAAGGGGAAAGGCTCCAGAAAACATTTCTGCGATTCCTCAGCAATTCTTTCAATTCCCCGGGGAGAGGAGCGTGAACTCACAGCCACCGAGGCCTGACGGGTTCCTGCAGCGAGAGCTCGGCGCGTGTCCGCAGAGGTGAGTGCGGCACCCGAAAGGAAAAAGCGCGGGAGACAAACGTGATTTCTTTTGCTTCAAAGTTATTGCAAGTTCTTAAAGCCCGACCAACTTTTGCTCTTGCTTTTGGTCGGGTGGAGCAGGAGCAGTGGGCAGAGGTGGTGCCATTGATGCGGACGTGCCCGATGCTTTCTGGGGCAGAAAAGGGAGATTAAGCTCGCCTTACGTCAAGCAGCTATTTAAAAAGATTTATAGCTCTTTAAACGTAGCGCCCTTTAATTACCATAATGTTTCTTCCATGATTTTAACTAATTCTCAGTGTATTTTATAAAACTTAAAATAACACCTCCTCCCCATAAAACAGACTCATCAAGCATTAGACAACAAGTCCTTGTGCCAGTCTCAGGCTTCCACATCTAACAGGAGACCCTCCCCGTAAGCAAACAAAAAAATCAAAATAACGTACCAAAACTAGTCCTTGCTAACATTAAAAATACAGCTCGACCGTATCCAAAAAAACCCCGATTTTATTTCTTCCAAATGCCAAATACTCTTCAAATTCTAAATCAAAAACTCTTAAAAAACAAAAACCATTTGTCCAAGCCCACAAAAAAATATAAAACAATCCAATCGATATCCTACATTTAACAAAACCCACTACACAAATTAGTACCATTTGAAATGTAACATAAATAAAAATCTATGACTAAGAAACATATCTCCCAATAAATAAAACCACCCTGTAAAGATATAAGTAATAATCTCAACTCAACAAGCTAAAATTTCCCCAAAACCAAAAGACTTAAAAAACCTTCAATACTTATAAATAATAACATTCAATATGTTAAGTGTTAATAAAATCAAACAAACTTAAATGTCAATACATTTAAATAAATACATTAAGTTTCTTTTTATCTATTAAAATTAAGTTCATTATTCCTTACTATCAAAATTCATTCAGTCTAAATTTAAATGTTATGTAATATAACTTATCCTAAATTTTATTAAAAATCACTTCTCTAAACTATACGGTTAATTTTCTTTTAAAAAAATGAAACTACTCAAATTACAACAACTAAAAGAAAACACTAACAAATACCTATTCAGAAGTTAAAAAAATATAGTGTATTATGTCATCAATTTCATCAAAAATTCTGTTCTTCATTACAATCTCTACTCTTTTTATCTTTTATAAGTAACACCAAAAAATAGCAATTACTATTCATATCATGCTATTTAAGAATTTTACTCTATTTCCTTAATATATATTTTTAAAGTTATCCTAACTTCTTCAAACACTTACTACTAATATACTAATTATATAATAATTTTTATAATAAACAATATTTATTAAATATTATTATAATATTTACAACCAACTTTCATATACTTTATTATCTCTTTATATAATGATCTAAAAAACACATAAAATTTCTAATTCCTACTTTTTTATTCTCTACTTATACAGCTCTTGAAACAAGTTAACCCTCTAACTAATCTCTACACTAACTCTATAATTTAACCTAATGTTATCTCACAGTTTTAAATATTTTTCAAGACTAAAAAAAAATAGATTTCATTAAAAACCTCCTCCAAACTGTTAATCTTATCACTTTCCTCAGTTATTATTACAAAATCACTTTAATATAAAACCCAACTACAACATGAATTTCTATTTCTAAGTTTCACACTAAGTAATCGCTCTCTCATACATTTTCTCCACCTTCACACTCTCAATATCCAAATCCAAACTCACAATCCTGTCCATAACCACTTTGAAATCTTTAAAAAAAAGTTTACTATACTCAAATCTATTCTAAAAACACTTCTAAAAAATCCAATTATTAAATAATGTAATTCATCTTTAATCCTAACATTTTTACTCGTAACTACTATTTTTAGAAACATTATATAAAAATACATTAAGTAACATTCACCAATTAAAATTTAAACTAGAACCTAACCCTAACTCTACCTAAATAAAATAATTAACAAGAAACCCAAATATTTTCTACGTCAAAAATAAAATTCAAATAATTTTAACTTAACAATTTAACTTTATCGATATAACAAATAAACTTATTTTTATTTTAAACTTAAAAAATCATTATCCACACATAATTATTTAATTTGCTACTAATTTAACATTTATCAACTGTTAAAAACTCTAAAATAACGTACCATCTTTTAATACTTAGTAATGATATAATTTCACCTATGTTACTAATTATAGATGTTATCTAAGTAATTCCTAATTATTGTCAATTTCTTCTTTACTACGTACATTATTTTATTCTTATATTTCTTCATGCTTATAACTGAAAAATTATAACAACCTATACCATTATCTTGCCAGTCTCTATACAATTTTATAAAACAAAACTTAACAAGACTTATTTCTCATGTCAAAACATAAAGTTTACTTATATCTCAACAAGTACAAAAACCCAAGTAAATTTCAATAAGGAACATAAAACCAGATCACACAAAAAACACACTCGCCACTCCACAAATAAAACACCAATGTAAATACAAAGATACACTACACTATGTAAATACAAATGTAGATTACGCAAGAATTGCAACATACACCTGACGTCTTGTACTGCACCCACCAAAATATAGAAACTTTAGGTTTCTTTATAAATATAAAAATCAATATTATAAACATCTTATTTAATAACTTACAAAGTATAAAATTCTATCAAATATTATACTTCTACTCTATTTACTTTATTTACTTTTAATTATATCACTTTACCAATTAACCAACCTAAAACAAACATTTAAGTAACTTTAACTAAAGTTTCAAGTTTAAATACTTTGTATTTATCTAGCGCTTCTCAAAAAAATCCATTCTTTACCTACTTACTTAATATACCAATAAAAAACATTACAAGTAATCCATATAATTAAAAAGCCCTTACATTATTAGCTCTTAATAGAAAAATAGTTACCAATTTAAAACAAAAAAGTCATTTATCCATCAATAGTAATCAAAATATAAAAGTAATTTTAAGCCTTGAAACTTAAAAATGGTAGGATCACATTTTATACCACCTATTACTTCAACAACACTAAAATAATTAAATCAATTGAAATATTATCTAAATAAACGATCTAATTCTACATCCCTTACACTAAATACCTTTCTAACAAATATAAAATATTAAATATGCAGTTTTACAAAAAAAAACCCAATAAATTTTCTTTTATTAACACACAAACATAAATATAAAATTTTAATAAAATTTATAAATGTATCTAATCACATAAAATCTACTTATAAAAGTGTACAACTTTAAGAAATATCAAAAATAAGAATAACTAATATAACAATAAATAAAATTTAACACCATAATTTTAAAATCTTATAACAAAATTATACATTTAAATTATATTATTATAATAATAATAATAACGATAACACCTTCTTTATGTTAATATATGCAACAAATGCTTAACAAAATCCATTAATAATTTTATTTTTTTTAAATACAGAGGGAGAGGGGAGACGTGGGAACGGGAAAACCAGAAACTCCCACGGACACTGAAAGATTTGATCTGCAGCCTCGGGAGAAGCTGGGATTGATGTGCAAGTACAAGACGCGGGCATTAAGCAGGAAAAGAATGAAATAAAAGACAATCCCTTCTGTTTCTGTGGCTGTCAGAGAGAGCCTGCCCCGGCTGAGCGAGAGAGAAACCGCGTGGGCACGATGGGGAAGGGCTGGCAGGGCAGGGCTGGGGCTGTGTGGGCTGAACGGAGAGTTTGCACCTTCTGACAGGAGGCGCTGAGCAAAAGTCCCCTCGGTGCAGCGGAGCCGAGCGAAGGCGCTGGGCTGGAAAAGCCAAATAAAGGCCGGGGTCAGAAATTCCGGCTGCCTCGGAACAAAGAGCCGTGAGCGCTCCTGAGCCCCGGCAGCTGCTCGCTCTGTGAACCCCCACGCGCCGGGGCTGGGTTTGCCTGAGCCCCGAGTGCCCCCGGCCCAAGAGCAGCCCCGGCCCTTCCCTGCTGAGCGCGCAGCGATCGCAAAGGAAAAAAGGAAACTCTGGCCGGCAGGGCTCTCTCTGCGTGGGTTAGGGCAGGGCCCTGCGGGGAGCAGGGCGCTCCAGCACGGACAGCCCGGATCCAGAGCAGCTCCAGGGCTGAGCAGCGGGCTGGGGACAGCTGGGGACAGCCGTGAGCAGAGCCCGTCAGCCTCCCTCCGGGGCTGGGACTGCCTTGAGCACACAGCTCCTGCCAGGTGTGGCACCTACAGACCTCAGACTCCTCGCCACAAACAAGTTCTGATCTCGCTCTCGGGGTGACCTGCACCTCCTCCCCAGAAACCGCAGGAATTAGAATTTCGGGCCGCTTTTACAAACTTTACGTCAGCTTCGCAAATGCAAATCCCAGCGGGTCCCTGCTTCCCAGAGCGCCGGTCCTCAGCCATCTCCACTTCCCTGGAAAACTGCTCCAGCCCCAGGCTGTACCAAGGTGAGCACAAGTCTGGACCGCTGCACTCAGAGCGAGATCCAGCTACAAATGGAATTCCAGAAACGGCCTCCAAAATGTTCCATAATCACACCTTTAAAATGGCTCCACAGGGCAACGGCTCCCGTGCCAGAGCGGCACCTGCACGAGTCCTTGTGCCAGCCCTGGCGCCCTGAAAAACACAAGAAACCAACATCACACAGGCCTTGTTTGCAGAATTCCTGATCCAAGCCCTCACCTGTCCTGCCCAGCACCGAGGGAAATCTGACACGGTATTCATAGGTAACCTTTGCTGAGAGCGGCCATCACCCCGGTCCTCCAGCCTGGGCAAGGTTTTGCAGCGAATGGACCCAACTTCTAACCCTGGACCTAAATTTCTGTCAGCTTTTGTTAGAAAGATACTGGAGAGTAAATCCTACAACAGATTTAAAACATTGCGCAAGGAATAACCGGCCCAGACAAAACCAAACCACCCCCATCTCTGCTCCACCCCATTTCTCCCAATTTTGGGAGAAATACTGATAGAGTTTGTAAAGACTCCCCTTCCCTGCTGCACCGTCCTTCACTGCACGTCCCTGTTGAGAGAGAAATGGAACTGGAAACAAGTTTTAAAGGATGAGTTTGTAAATAAGACTAGATACTTTAGAGAAATAGAACTATGAAAGATGCATTGTAATAAGATTCATGAGGGGTAATTTCAGATGATTGGTTTTTAAGGCATAGTGTAGCAAAAGCTAATAGGCCAAGAAACGCTTATAATGTATTGTAATTAGGAAATAGTTGGCTTCTGATTGCGGTGGCATGAATTATAACATCTGTATTGTCTCACCCTTCACGTGAGACTGAAAATGAAATAAAAGTTTTTAAAAACACTTCTCAGTTGCCTTATTTCTGGGTCAGAAAAGGGCATAATCTGATAAACTGGTGCGTTGTGCGAGGAAGATTTATCTCTCTCAATGTCCTATTCCATGGCATTTCTAAGTCAGCGTTTCTTATCTCAAATTTTCCATTCAGATAAATACTATGTAAACCTCCTGTCAAACTCTGACAATTTTCTGCAAGTCCATTTCCCACAGCAGAACTGCTCCCTGCCCAGCACAGGAGCTGCGAGTGCTGTTGCAGGGCACAATGCCTGAAGGAACACTGGAGCTGTGACATTAAAACCAGCAAAAGCAATTACTAAGTAAAAGAGATCCTCACCTGCTCCAAGAACTGAACCTCTGTGGCTCATCCTCACGGGGTGAACCTGCTCCAGGGAGGAATCTCCACGCAGCCCCCGAGACCTGGGGTCAGACGCTGCCCTACCAGCAGAAGAACAAGGGGTTAGTGAAGCTTTTTGGACACATTCTGGCCTCAGAGTGGTCTGACAAAACATCCGTCAACGTGGATCTTTAATAAAGGCAGCTGGTACCTATGCTTGCAACAGACTTCCGTGTGTTATTTCCTCGGTCTCTGTTTTAATACATTTTGATATTAAAAGTGTTTAAACAAGATTTAACCTGAGCTCTGCACCCTGCCGTGCTCCAAGCCCTGAGGAAGAGCTGGACATCCTCACACTCGCCCAAGCTGAGGCAGCTCTCACGTAGGGACAGAGCTGCTGCAGCATTTAACAACACTTAGAAATCACCCCTGCCTTGAGGGCGTCCAGAGCTGGGAGAAAGCCCTTCCCACCACCCTCTTGGATTTCCCTCCCTGCCCCTGGCTTTGCTTCCAGCTTGGGAAAGTTTGTCCTGGGGCCATTTCAGCAGCACGAAGGGCTTTTCCAACCTCAGGGGTTCCACGGGAGCCCAGTGACTGACCCAGCTGCGCACGCAGGCACACGGATCGATTATCCTGCCGTGAGCCAGAGCACTCCAGGGCATCCTTGGAACAGCTGCGGAGAGCGGGAAAAAGACACAGCTGCAGCACCGATCCCGCTCCCTGCTTTCCCAGAGGGGCAGGAACACCATTTCCTCCCGAGCCTGAGAGCTCCCAGGGAAATCCCTGTTAGGGTGGCACTGAAGGTGCCACATTTCTGGCACCCTTGCCCTAGAACCACGGCCCAGCAGGTTTCTGTGGGAGCGGGGATTGTTGCTGCAGCTCAGAAGCTGCACATCCCTAAAGCATTTCCTTAGGGACACGAAGCTCCCCGCGCGCATGTTGTAGTCCAGTTTGTAATTTCAGCGTCTTTCAAGAGAGTTTAAATCGCAATGAGGCGACTCGGTGCCAGCACAGCATTAGCTACGGGACATCGGGAGACTCACCAGACGACATTCTCGGCAGAGCCTCCATTCTCAGCGCTCCAGCTGCAGCGTTCGCATCTCTCACGGACTCCGAGCTCCGTTTCCAGGGCTCCCATCGGGAAACCGGCGGCCGCTCCCAGATGCAAACGCCCAGGGCACCGCCGATCCCAGCCCCTGCTCCTCTCCCCCCCGGACCCCCCTTCCTCCAGCCTTTACCCCTTTTAGAGCCACGGCCCCGCCCAGGACACAAACGGAGGCTCCCAGGTGCCTCCTGAGACCCAAATCATTCCAGGGGCATCAGGAAATCAAAAGAAATAAACTTTGTAGCCATGATTTCAAGTCTTTTGACTCTTCACATGGATAGTCTTAAGCCGTACTTTGTCATCATTTGGTCAGCTCATGAGTTTTTTTAGTTTTTAAAACTGTGTTTTCTCGAGGCAGAGAAACTGCAACTATCTATCTTTGAGTAGAGGAGCACATACAAAATGTCAGGGTGAAAGATTACTCATACCAGTGTGAAAAAAAACGCTAATTGCTTGGTTTTTAAAATTTTAAAAGTTTAATAATAATAAAATGGCTATAAAAATAATAATATCATTAGAGTACTAAAGCTTAGAGTTAGGACAATTACAAGACAATAAAAAAAGTAAAGAATTACGGACGTCTGGATGTTCTCGGACATTAAGTTACGAAAAGCATGACTTGTGAATAAAGGAATCACCCTTAAACTAATATACTTGTTGCATATTTATATATCCTTTATGGTCATGAATGCATTCTATTTTAAACAAGAAACTCTGTTTGTTGTATGTTAATTGTTCCCTTTAATCCCTTGGTGTCTTCGAGTAAGGCCTGAAGAAATTAGCTTCTTCTGATAAGAAGCCATAAATTCCTCTCCTTTGGAAGATTTAGGTGTTCTTTGAAGTAAGTATCTCATTCCTAAAAAAAAAACTTCCCCACCTACATAGTCTCTATTTTAACATTATGTTAGAACCTAAAACTGTATTTAACACACTACTTAAGCGAATGAACACAGCATAACTTTCTAACATTACACTTATAATATTCATTATAGCCTTTGTGAAAAGCCAATCATAAAATATGCATTCTTCACACCAGCAAGGACAAGGAGGTATTGAAGGAGACTGTTGAAGGAGAGGTAAAGTCTTAAATGCTAAAACTGAAGACAGAGCATCACTAAGTCAAATGAAAGATTTGTCTATTTGCTTTTAAACTGATACAAAGCAAGACAAAGTAAATTATTATAACTACTTCAAATCTAGTTGAAAATGTGCTGAGGTGTGCATTAAGACAAAGGTGGAAGTTTACAAGTTACAAATGCTTAAGACACTTCTTGCTAGGGATAGATAGCATTGCATCCATTCCTGAAAGATTTGCATCTCAAAAAGATATGGCATATGAATTCTTAAATTAGACCAATAATGACATGCACCCAAAAAAGAAAAACATTCTCTCTTCTCCCTTTCTTTTTTGCTTTCTTGTCATAGAGTGTGACTAAGGAGAAACGAAAAGAATCCATGAGTGACAGAGCTGATTCCAATCAATCCTCCCCGATGGAGTGATCAAAGGCCAATTGTAGTGGACCAAACAGGGCTTTCCCCTTGGAAGTGTATTCCATCCCGTCAAGATCAGCACAAACACAAGGGATGAAACCGACTTCCCACGGCTGCCATCCAAGCTATGACACTGTAACTCAGTACCACCTGCACATTTTTTTGCTTGAATCCTTAAAGTAATGATTCTCTCCATCTCCATCCCTTAAAATCCAATTCTGTCAGGTTTTCAGTGTTCAAAAATGAACTAGTTAAGATAGCACTGAGGAAAGAAAGAACACAATAAGCATATTTTATTGTGTAAGTAAGTAGATTTGAGATGGAATTACTAAAAGGTAAGCATACATGGACCCACCCCCCCCACACACAGTTGTCTTTTTGCAGTTGCACTTAAGGATTGTACTTCAAATATGGTTACACAGATATCTTCCCCCCCCCCCTCCACATTGACTGCCTCTTAATATTAGAACCGAATCTGCCACAAAATTACATGAAATAAAACAGTGAGAAATATACTTGAGAATGACTGTTGTTTACAAAACAGGTAATTTATAGTATACAATTACTGATAAGGTAGAACAAGAGTTCAAAAACTGGACTGCTTTACAAAGCACTTCTTCAAACATCAATTTTGGATTATTGCTGGAAGGTACTAAATGGTCTGTTATAGACTAATTTACAGACATTCATAGAATAGTGAAAAACGCATGCTTTAGAAACCTGGGACATTTCATGCCTTTGTACTAGCAGAACATGAAAATGGAAGTGATTGGCATTTTTCAATGTAGGTTAGTAGCATTTAGAGTTTTTATTCTGGTGTACTAACTGATTCTTCGTATTTTTTCTCTTTTTTTTCAGGTGATTTTTCATCTTCAGGTTTAGTCCATGGAGGGCTGTGAAACTTCTGTAAAGGTAAAAACATGGTGTATAGAATACATATATACATAAACAGAAATAAAAAAGTCTGTTAAAATTCCATGGCAATGGAATTGTCCCTAGAAAAGGGTCCTGATCTCTAAGAAAGCATCATTAACAACCTTCACAGTGCAAAACCATACAAGTCTGATGCTACATACAGCTTCATATCACTGCATATTTTATGTATATATGTATGAAAACAACCACATAGGTATTTAATATTTAATTATTTTGGATAACTCTCCTTACTCCTGCTTCCAGGGCTATACACATCACATTGTCAAATTAAGTAATTTGACTACTAATTCATTTGACTACCAGCTTTCCAAATATTTCATAGTTTGCAAGTTGTTACCAGCCAGAAATCATTTTGAACAGATCAATTGCAATCAGACACAGTCAAAGTCTGAATTAAGTAGTCTTCTCTTTTGAGACAGAACTTGGTGAAGAATGTGTAAGTATACTTTAAGTAACTGAATCGCATGAGACTTTTTAGTAAAACCCCAAAAATTACTCTGGAAGAGAATACCTGAAAGCTTGTCTCTGTTTCTGCTGCTTCCAAACGAGATGCTGAATCATTACGATTCCCCAGACATGTCTTGGCAACCTGTCAATAGAAATGTCAGAGATAACTACTTCATATTTTTTCCAAAAATATGCAGTTTTCAAAAAAAAACCCAAGAAAAACAAAAAAAAACCAAAATACCAAAAAAACCCAACAACAACAGCAGAAAACCAACCCAATTTGGGTCTTCTTTTAAGCCTACTTAATGAAATGAAACTAAGCTTTCATAGCTAAACTTATCCCAGACTCCCATCATCCCTGTAACAGTCTTCAACAATACAGTCTTGTGACAGCGAGTTTAACAACTTCATACTTACCCAGCTTTTTTTCTTCGTGTTTAAATCTCATCACCAATAGTGAAGTTTACTTCTACAGGTGGTCCTAGGGAACAGAAAATTAATTACAAGTGCCTTTTATGGGTGAGGAAATAGTAACAAACAGTAGAAAATCAGCATTACAGTTAGAACTTCTCTATTACTATTCTCTTGGCTATACTCTGGATCTCTTAGGTATAATAATCCCTGAATAGGAATATAAAGTCACTGAATGGAGAAGTCAGGTGACTCTCAAGGCAGAAAATCTTGCTGCATTACTTCCTGTCATTTTATTCAAGAAATAATGTCATATTCTTTGCCAATATGCTTTTTAATATCTGGGAAAGCAGAGTTGCACAGCATAAATAAAATTAATTACAAAGTGGATTTTTGAACTAAGGAGATCTTCAGGTATGAAACCAGAGATTTGCTCAACACTGGAAATTCTACTGTATTTAAATCCAAGTCCCTTCAGGAGTAGGATTAAGGATGCAATAAGAAAAGGAGCTGAAAGATTAAATACAGTCAAATATTCATAATACTTGGTCATTGCTCTAAAATGAGTTCACATTGGAATTTCTCTACTTGTTTTGCTATTAAAAGTGACACATTTAAATGGAGTGAAAACTACAAGGTTTTTTTAAAGTTTTGAGTCAGCAAGACTCCAGTGTAACAGTGGGAGGGGTTTAGTCATGTTTAAGCTACAGAAGGCAGCCTCTGAGATGATGCAGATGGATTTGATGTGGGGAGCTCTTTCTCATATTTTCCCACTCTAGACAGTAGAAATAAAAATTGGATTCATGTAGGGAATAATCAAGGCAGTATTGATTAAAATAAAGTCTATTGATAAAGCACCTACTCCTTTTATGACAAAAAATCAAACATCAAACAAACACGTGGTTTATGTCTTAGATAAAGACTAAAAAGTCAGATGACAGGGTAGCAATTTTTCGTAGTCTTGAAATACTTCAAAACCTTATACGTGTGGTCCTGTCAAAACTTCCATTTAAATTATTTACTCTTAATCTAGATTTAAAAAAAAATATTCCAAGCTGAATTATCCTCAGAAAAAATGAAGATTTAGGTGACTTCTAGGTGTGTGGCTTGAGGACAAAAGATACTCTAGGTCCAACAATCAATAGTATTGCAAAATGTGTAATAAAGAGGATAGAAATAATGCTAATTAAATATGATAATTTACATATCCAGAATTTTCTCTGACTGTACCTACTAGAACATGAAATCAGGTGACCTATTTCACCAACATCATTTATAGGAGATAGGAAGCAAAAACTATTAATTGCATTAGTAAAGCTAAAGGTCAACTTCTTAAGACATATGCAAAGGAAAAAGAAAAAAACAACCCCGGTCTGCTTTAGAGAAAATAAAAGTGAACAATAACACAATGCTGTATGAGTGAGTAGTCTTGCAGTGTCTTCATAGGCCAGACAACAAAGGCTATCTTGATAGGAAAAGAGCAATAAAGATTAAGTCTGTACTATTTCACATTTGTTCACTCAGAGATCTTCTCCTTTTAGTAGCACACCATATGGATCACTGTTGGAGAAAGACAGGGACTTTTTCCTAAGGATGTCTTTATGATGTTAAAGCATAACATATTCATTATTGACTCCTTATCACTGTGAAACATTGTATATCATTACCAAATAAATTACAGCTTGAAAACAACAACAGTTCAATAGCCAGGACTGTAACCAGCTCCTGTGGACGAGGTGCAAACACACACACACACAGAGGGCTGGGTTTAACAGAATACAAACTGAATCCCACACACATATGACCTCAGGCATATATATATAAATACATACATATACATACACCCCCACCTGTGTGTATTTATGTGTTTTTATATGTCTATATCTACATGCATATATAAACACATAAATATGCAAACACGCATAACACATAGATCTTTGTGTCCCTCAGCTAAAGATCAGTGGCAGAATATAAACTCAATGAACTAGAATACTTTCCACCCCCTTAGGTGACAAAGAAAGCAAAATATTAAACTTCTGTTATTGTTGTTAGTTCCCTCTATGCCAAATAGTGGATTGTTTTGTATGTTTGTCCGTCAGATTTCCTCCCATGAGAGGTACAATCATTACCAATGGACAGAATGAGAGCTCGACATGGCAGAAACTATCAAAAAGCAAAAACTATTTGCTGTGTTGCTTTCCTCAGCTTAGCATGCAGCCCGATTAACAAATTGTCTGTGTGTGAAATTATGGCTATAAAATCTGCATATTGATTGGTCACGTACACAAAATTTGGGAAGTTATGGTATTCAATTGTCCTAGTAAACAGCACTGCAAAGCTGGAGAGCTTCACAGCTGGATGTATAAATGACAAAGGTGGATAAACAAAGGGTGCATCTTTATTACTGTGAGAACCCCGGCCTTGCTCTGGGGTCTCATGTGGTGGTGAAATTCCTCCTCCAACCCGTGCTTCCAAAGAAAAACTCCGCAGGCTTTAGCTGTTCGGTCTCAAGGCAGTTTATCGCTAGTTATCTAACAGATTATGTTCTTGGACTGCGGCTCTTTGATCAGCGGCCTGGGTAGAGGCACACACACCCCCTGACATCCTCTCGATCTGCTGTCTTCTTCGTCTCCCTCTCTGCCCAGGGCTGCTGCTATCTTTTATAAGATATATTACTTATAACATGTTTACAATTATTTCCCAATACCTACTACCTACGTTGCCAAGTGTTTTTCTACTCTAAACCAATCTGTGAGTGCCAACATCACCAAGAACATGGAGGTAAGGAAAAAGAAGGAGGAAGAACAGGATCAGCCCACTTTCCTCCATCTTAGAACTTCTGACCCCCATGTACATGTGTTAAAACCCCCCTGTACAATACTAAAAAAATTTCCCCTCTACTTTGTAACTACTTTTACTATACTATCTAACCTTTTGTGATTGCTTGTTCCACCTCCAAAGTTGGCAATTCATTCCATGGCTCAAACTCAAAATCACAGCTGTTTTTCAGCTGTCTGCCAGGGTCTAGAATGCCTCTGACCAAGGCCTGGAACCTCTAAAAATGTCTGAGAGACATTTTGAGTTCCCACATATTAGAAAAATTTTAACACGCCAGTCAGAACTCAGCATGTCCAGTGGCTATTGAATCATGCAACTTTACCTGCGAACAGCTGAACCATGTAAATATAAGTATTTTCTACTGCATCAACTCAGCAAATCAGAACTGGCTTTATGGTCAAAAAAACCATAACAATTTAAGGTCAAATAATCAATTCACAAGTGAACAGGAAATCAAGTTTAAATAAGTGGTATTATAACAGTTTTTGCAGTTAGAAAATCATTCTGCTGCTCCTAAAGAGCATCATCCAGATTTAGTTGACCAGACATTGGAGTTTCAGTGTTCCTGTGCATCACTGCTCCTCTTGGCTTCATAGGGCACAAAAAGCAGATAGGGAGGTTGTTTGTAAAGCACAATGGGAGAGAAAGTACTGGGTTAATTCTGAAGAAAAGAAACCAGATACAGGAGAAAAGAATGGTGTGGTTAGATCAACTGACAAACTAGTTATCTTAGTTGTCAGGTTAGGTTCACAGTTTACTCAAAGACACGTTTTATCAGATTTGCTCATGAATTTGTTACAGATCTGTACTGGGAGCTGCTTTAATCACTGTTTAGAAGAAAGATACAGAACAAGAAGTATGTGAAATGTGCATATACCTTCTCAGAAGACACCTCTGCAGTTTTTCATACGCTTTTCCTGTTTTAGATCAGTGTGCTAAGGGGATGGTTAAACTCAGATGATGCAACTTCTTATGACCTTCCTCTTCCTAGTCCTCATTTACAGAATCAAATTTACTTTAAGGATTTTATTGGCTTGAAATTTCGTTATAAAAATGGTTATTTTTTTCTCTTATTACACCCTTTGGAAAACAATTGGAGAGTGCAATTTGATCAAAGCTCTGAAACAGATTTAAGAAAATAAAGCAAAATGCTGTAGTTGCTTAGAAACGTATACAATTTTGGCTCCAATACAGAATATCCTTTGTCGTTGAATGATTAATGAACATAGAGTGTTTTTTTATTACAGGAAATTAAGGCAGTAAATAAAAAGCACTACCACTTCTATTTATCAGAGAAGATTCTGTAAGGACAAAGCAAAAAATCTAATAAGAGAACAAAGAATAATTTTATAAGTTCTTTGATGTTGTAGCAATACCAAGCAGGTAGTTAAAAATGAGATGTTATATGCATAAGAATTATCTGACACGAAAAGGCAATTAAGTAAATTATGGTGTAAAAGCCAAAATCCCAAAAGCTTTTGGGAAGACAGAAAAGGGAAGGAATACAGGGGGAAAAGCTCTGCAGAACTCTGGTTCTGCACAGAGACTTTCAAGAGTCAGACATAAGAAAGCATCTCCGGATAAGGCTAAGAAAAAGTAGTACTGACAAGATGCCTCTAATAAAGTACAAATAATAAAAAGAATGGAAACTTTTACAATACCGAAGGTAATTTGGAGGGGGGCTTTTGATGAATTTCAGATGCTGTATCACAGGATATTCTACCTACTTCTGGCTATTGCTGGTCCTATGCCAAATTTCATTACAGATAAATATCAGCAGCGTCTAATTTCCAGATTTGCTACTCTGTATCCCATTTGCCAATAACTTTTCATTTTTTGTATTTCAGTATTTGTTCTAATGTAAATGACACTAATTACTCTGAACAGGCATAAGCCCCATAAATACAAAATTGCAGAAAGATCACAAATTTAAGATAGAGATGCTTAGCCATACAGACTTAAAAATACCAGTTGGAACCAGCAACTAACCATTTTGCTTTATTTTTTGCCTCAGTATCTATAAGGTTGCACGTTCTTCTCTAGTTAGTCTTCACTACCTTAATTCTTTCTAAATAGAAATCACATTTTATTTATCAGAGACACAATAAAAGGACCTTTGTGAAGTTCTGAGAAAGGATTACTGAAATAATAGGTTTCTAAGCAATGCAGTTTCTAGTACATCTTCACAAATATTACTTTGAAATGCTGCATTACAACCTTAACCATCCAGCCTTAATCTTCCTTCATTTGAATGCAAGAAGCTGTAAAAACTTCAGAAAAAATGACACAGTCAAGTAATGAAAAAAACAATTAAAACTCTTCCTAAGTGTTGCATTTTCTCCAAGTGATAGTGTTCACAGGTACAAATGGCAGCTTTGACTTACCAAAGAATTAGGATCCTTTGGGTATAAATTCCTTCCAGTACTTTCAGAACTTAAAGTGGTATTTCTAATGCCACTATATGTAGGCTAATTGTGGAAAGAAGATTTTTATTTCAGTTCTCAAAGCTAATAATTTGAATTCCTTGTGCCTTTCGTCTCTCTATGTTAATGTGAGATGATGATGATGAAGAAGAAGAAAAGATTGCTAACCAATGTCATCACCTGCACTATTTTTATGGCCATTTTAGCCTATATTAAGATGGACAGGGTGTCTGTCTGCTGATGGACTAAACAGTTAAAAATACAAGCTGTTAGAAGGACAAAAAACAACCACCTAAATAAGTAAACCACCATCTCAATAACTAAAACCTTGATTTTATGGAAAGGTGAATCTTTTAGGTGTCTTTGATTGCAATACTTGATGCAGAAATTAAATACTGGTTTGACTTTTGAAATATATTACCAGTTATTTTCTTTCCCTTTCTCTTTTAATGTATTCACTTCTGTATAAAAGAGCTGTTTAAAATGTCTGATACAAGTATTTAGCCTAAGAGGAAGAAGAAGAGGGGAGAGGAGGAGAGCGTAAGAGGAAGAAAAAGAGGAGAGAGTGAGGAGGAGAGAGTAAGAGGAAGAAAAAGAGGAGGGAGGGAGAAGAAGAAGAAAGAGAAGAGAGCGAGAAGAAAGAGAAGAGAGCGAGAAGAAAGAGAAGAGAGCGAGAAGAAAGAGAAGAGAGCGAGAAGAAAGAGAAGAGAGCGAGAAGAAAAACTGAGAAGAAAAGGAAGAGGAGAGAGTGAGAAGAAGAAAGAAAACAAAGCAAGAAAAATAAGAGTCAGAGATAAAAAGAAAAACCAAAACAGTCAGATTAGAAAGAGAAAGGCAGAGAAAGAGGAAAGAAAGGTGGGAAAAAGAGAAAAAGAGTGAAAGACAAACAGAAAAGGAAGCACTTGAAATGAAAGAGAAAAGGAAATAGAGAGACAAGAAAAAGAAGAAATAGAGCTGAAAACCTACAGGAAAACAAATGGAGAGACTGAACACAAGGTAGGGTTCAAGAGAGAAAGAAATAGAGAGTTAGAAACACAAAAAATTAAAGATGGACAGAAAAGGAAAAAGGGTTAGAGACAAAGAAAATGATAGCAAGTGTTAGAAAGACAAAGGCTGACAAAGAGGAAAAAAAAGAAGAAAACATAGTGAAACCTAGATTGAAAGAGACAGACAAAGAGACATGGGGAAATACATGTAGAGGAATGGAAGAAAATAGACAGGGTGAGAAGGAAATAGGGTTAGAGAAACATAGAGATGTGTTAGAAATGGAAACAAAGGAAAACACAGCCAGAGACAAAGAGTTACACATGGAAGGATAAAGTGAGGAATAGACTAAAGAGGAAAGTAAGAGGCAAAGGGAGAAAAAGGGTGAAAACGATAGGACTCAACCACACCAAAGAAAGACAGGAGATGAATGTTGGGCGGGGCAGAGGGTAAGAGGCATCATTATTAGGGCTGATTAATCTTTATTCCCTTAATTTAAACTTCAGCAATACACAGGGAAACAACATATACAAATGCAAGTACAGAGACAAATAAAACAAAGAATACATCATACCTAGGCACACAAGTACAAGTCCAATTTACATACAGCAAAATACATCAAAAGACAGGAACAACTGCAAAGACAGAACAATATAATGTATTACAAGCCAAATACATATTGACACAATATAACCGTGTCTCCATTTCAGAAAAGTCCACAACGCTTTTATTGTTATGACGCACGCGGAACAAAAACGGCGCAAAACGCTCCGCCGACGTGCACGCCCCCTTCGCGTTACGCACAAACTCACATTCACGGCAACTCGCTCCGGAGACTCCCAAAAAATCCTCCTGCCTGATGAAAACCCCCCCTGAAAGGCAAAGGCCATACACACAAGGTTGGAACTGCTCCACACACACACACAGCTGCAGACACAAGCACACACAAACTCTCACAGACAGACACAGACAGTCACACTCTCACACATTCTTCTGCTGACACGCTGGCTGCCACCCTTACGTGAAACACTGCACTGAAGAATATGCTTAAACACTTCTGACCGCAGGACCTCCATGTCAAATGGTAGATTCCAGGAAATTCTGTAGGGACCCGGGGACCTACGAGACAAGGGGAGGCGGTCAGTGACTGACTATCTGAGAGCTAGGAGCTATACCAACTCTGGGCCCATCAGGGTTGTACCCCAAACCCCGTAGAGAACAGATGAACGGCAAAGCTCTATAACTGCTCTACCTGAGCGTGACTACGTGCCCGGGCAAGGCAGCTCCGATCATAATTGCCACAACAGAGGTGCATATAACATAAGGCAACGTAGGTACATACAGTATAAGCACAAACAACATAAGGCAACGTAGGTACATACAGTATAAGCACAAACAACATAAGGCAACGTAGGTACATACAGTATAAGCACAAACAACATAAGGCAACGTAGGTACATACAGTATAAGCACAAACAACATAAGGCAACGTAGGTACATACAGTATAAGCACAAACAATATAAGACAACATAGGTAGGCGCAACATGCACACATACAATAGAAGCCGACACAGGTAGGTGCAACATAAGTGCATACAACGTAAGCCGACAGAGATACAAGATACAAGAAAACCCTCCCCCAGGACTAGTGCTCTCTGCCACAGATTTGAACTGTCAGCATCTGAAATTAAGTTAGGACTAGTGTCAAACGGCTGCAAGACAACTTAGCATCACCAAACATGTTATGTCAATCTCCCCATACAATCTAGAGCCCAACTACACCCTGCAAATGACAAATTTCAAGTCCCCAGGACTTGTGCTATTACAGGCTACGCAGCAGGGCAGAGCAGTTGTGGGACAAATACGTGCAGACACCTGTGACACAGGACAGGGAGAGAGAGCTTTTGAGGAGAAGAAAGAGCTGAGAGACCCAAAGAACACAGAGTGCACCAGAGACAAGTGACAGGACACACACCAGAACTGCTCTGCCCTGAGCACCTCAGCACTGTGATCAAAACAGTCACTTTCCCTTTAGCTGGCCTAAGGGGACACTTCTTGCACATCCCTGCCCCCAAAGCTGATCCTAAAGGCCCTCTCAGCACCCTGCTTTCACCCCCGCTGCGGGCCTTAGCCCTCCACTTATCTCTCTGGCATCTGGGGATGAGAATCCATGTCGCCTGGCAATGGAGGCTGCCTCGCCTGCGGGGAATGTCCTATGGTCACCGGGCTGTGGTCCCGTGCTCAGCTACAATCGAGAACCCCAAACATCACTGCATGATCTTAGCTGCACAATGGACAAAACCCAGCAATCCTGCTACTCACCATTCTCCTGAGAATGCTTGGGCCACACACTTTGGCCAGGCTCAGAGGCTGCCACCGTCATCGCAGGGTCTGCCTGGGTTAAGAAGAGACAAAGAGACTCGGCATTGCTGAAAACTAAGTGGACCTTGGCTCCCCCTCCCTACCTCGGCGTCTCACCACAACTCCTCAGCCATTGCCAAAGGCAACTCTGATGCAATCTTAAAATACAAAATTTCAAGGCTTCATCTCAGAGTCCTGCAATACTTCCCGAGAGCTCACAAGCACAGGAAATCCAGGCCATCAGCTGTTGGTGACAGGGGCTTGGCATATGCTGAGTGGATTCCCTAAAGCACACAATGGATGCTTACATTTGCACCAAAACCTGAAACCTGAGCAAGAACAACTGCTTCTGTCCACTGGTCACCTGGCACACAGGGCCTTGACTGCTGCTAACTGCCGGGACCTCCTAAAAATAAAGGCAAAGAACACTGCTGTAAGATGGTCACCATTCAGGCTGCCCCTGCAAATGCAAACAATGACTGACCTGCTCAAGGGAAAATCCTCACGCAACAATGGGGCCCTCTGCCACTGACCTGAACTGTCTGCATCTGAAAGGAAGTTAGGACTAGTGTCAAACGGCTGCAGGACAACTTAACAGCACCAAACATATTAAGGCAATCTCCTAATACAATCTAGAGCCCAACTACACCCTGCAAATGACAAATTTCAAGTCCCCAGGACTTGTGCTATTACAGGCTATGCAGCAGGGCAGAGCAGTTGTGGGACAAATACGTGCAGACACCCGTGACACAGGACAGGGAGAGAGAGCTTTTGAGGAGAAGAAAGGACCGAGAGACCCAAAGAACACAGAGTGCACCAGAGACAAGTGACAGGACACAAACCAGAACTGCTCTGCCCTGAGCACCTCAGCACTGTGATCAAAACAGACACTTTCCCTTTAGGTGGCCTTAGGAGACACTTCTTGGACATCCCCATCTCCAAAACTGACTCAAAAAACCCCTCCTGGGGAGTCCCAACCCGGCACCTCCTCCATCCCCTCTGTGGGTTGTAGCTCTCCACTTATCTTGCACATATCTGGGGATGTGTGCACCCCATCAGGTGCAGAACGAGGCCTCCTGCCTGTCTGGGAAGTTCCAGTTGTCATCAGGCTGTTATCTCTTGCTCTGCCAAGAGAAAGAAAACCAAACATCAGCGCACTACCTTAAAAGCACATGGGCCAGAACCTGACAATTCTGCTACTCACCGTCTCCCAAGAAGTCTTGGGCCACACACCTCAGGCGCGCTTGGATTCTGACACCGTCATCTCAAGGCACACCTAGGTTAAGGGCAGACAAGGTGACATGGCATTGCTGCAACTTGAGGGTACCCTCACTCCTCTTCCCTGCCTCACCACAACTCCTTGCCCATTCCTGTGGGTTACCAGGAAGGGTCCTTGAAATGCAAAATTGGAAAGCTCTGTCACAGGGTCCTGTAATGCTTCTGGCAAGACCACACGTGCATGAAAACTGGTCCATCAGCCAGTTGGAGACAGAGGTATAAGTACTCTGAATTGATTCCCTAAAGCACACAAACAACAGTGGATGCTTACAGTTCCACCAAAAACTAAAAGCTGAGCAAAAAACTCCTTTGGTCCATTGCTCACCTGGCACACTTGGCCTTGACTGCTGCTATCTGCCTGGACCACCTAAAAATAAAGGCAAAGAACACTGCTGTAACATGGTCACCATTCAGGCTGCCCCTGCAAATGCAAACAATGACTGACATGATCATGGGAAAATCCTCACGCAACAATGGGGCCCTCTGCCACTGACCTGAACTGTCTGCATCTGAAAGGAAGTTAGGACTAGTGTCAAACAGCTGCAGGACAACTTAACAGCACCAAACATATTAAGGCAATCTCCTAATACAATCTAGAGCCCAACTACACCCTGCAAATGACAAATTTCAAGTCCCCAGGACTTGTGCTATTACAGGCTATGCAGCAGGGCAGAGCAGTTGTGGGACAAATACGTGCAGACACCCGTGACACAGGACAGGATGTGACAAACCAGGGGACAGGACAGGGAGAGAGAGCTCTTGATGAGAAGAATATCTGCAAGGACCGAGAGACCCAAACAACACAGAGTGCACCAGAGACATGTGACAGGACACTCATCGGAACTGCTCTGCCCTGCATGCCTCAGCACTAAGGTCAAAACAGACACTTTTCGCCTTTAGATGGTCTAAGGAGACACTTCTTGGACGTCCCCAATTCCAAACTGACTGAAAAACCCCTCCTGGGGAGTCCCAACCTGGCACCTCGCTTATCACGCCCCTCTGTGGGTCATAACCCTCCACTTATCTTGCACATATCTGGGGATGCAAATCCCTGTTGGGTGCAGAAGAACGCCATCTCCCTGTCTGGTAAGTTCCAGCTGTCACCTCTTGGTCTGCCAAGGGAAAGAAAACTAAACATCAGTGCACCATCTGAACAGCACATCAGCCAAAACCTGGTAAATCTGCTACTCACCATCCTCCTCAGAATGCCCGGGTTCTTGGCCCTCACGCTTTGGGCATGCTTGGATTCTGACACCGTCATCGCAGGGGACACCTGGGTTAAGTGGAGACAAGGCAACATGGCATTGCTGAAACACGAGTGGAATTTGATTCCTCCCCGACTCACCGCAACACCTTGGCCATTCCCTCAGGGCTACCAGGATGGGACCTTGAAATGCAGGATTGGAAGGCTCCATCACAGGGTCCTGTAATGCTTCCAGCGAGCTCACAAGGGCATGAAACCTGGTCCATCAGCCAGTTGGGAACGGAGGTATGCGCACTCGGAGTTGATTCCCTAAAGCACAAAATCAAGAATAAATGCTTAGAATTGCACCAAAAATTGAGACCTGAGCAAAACCAACTGTTTCTGTCCACTGCTCACCTTGGACACTTGGCGTTGACTGCTGCTAACTGTCTGGACCTCCTAAAACTAAAGGCAAAGAACACTGCTGTAACACGGTCACCATTCAGGCTGCCCCTGCAAATTCAAACAACGACTGACCTGATCATGGCAACACCCTCACCCAGGACTGGGGCTCTCTGCCACTGATTGGAGTCGTCAGCATCTTGAAAGGAAGTTAGGACTAGTATCAAACGGCTGCAGGACAACTTAGCATCACCAAACATATTAAGGCAATCTCCTAATACAATCTAGAGCCCAACTACACCCTGCAAATGACAAATTTCAAGTCCCCAGGACTTGTGCTATTACAGGCTATGAAGCAGGGCAGAGCAGTTGTGGGACAAATACGTGCAGACACCCGTGACACAGGACAGGGAGAGAGAGCTTTTGAGGAGAAGAAAGGACCGAGAGACCCAAAGAACACAGAATGCACCAGAGACAAGTGACAGGACACACACCAGAACTGCTCTGCCCTGAGCACCTCAGCACTGTGATCAAAACAGACACTTTCCCTTTAGGTGGCCTTAGGAGACACTTCTTGGACATCCCCATCTCCAAAACTGACTCAAAAACCCCTCCTGGGGAGTCCCAACCCGGCACCTCTTCCATCCCCTCTGTGGGTTGTAGCTCTCCACTTATCTTGCACATATCTGGGGATGCAAATCCCCATCAGGTGCAGAACGAGGCCTCCTGCCTGTCTGGGAAGTTCCAGTTGTCATCAGGCTGTTATCTCTTGCTCTGCCAAGAGAAAGAAAACCAAACATCAGCGCACTACCTTAACAGCACATGGGCCAGAACCTGACAATTCTGCTACTCACCGTCTCCCAAGAAGTCTTGGGCCACACACCTCAGGCGCGCTTGGATTCTGACACCGTCATCTCAAGGCACACCTAGGTTAAGGGCAGACAAGGTGACATGGCATTGCTGCAACTTGAGGGTACCCTCGCTCCTCTTCCCTGCCTCACCACAACTCCTTGCCCATTCCTGTCGGTTACCAGGAGGGGACCTTGAAATGCAAAATTGGAAGGCTCTGTCACAGGGTCCTGTAATGCTTCTGGCAAGACCACACGTGCATGAAACCCGGTCCATCAGCCAGTTGGAGACAGAGGTATAAGTACACTGAGTGGATTCCCTAAAGCACACAAACAACAGTGGATGCTTACAGTTCCACCAAAAACTAAAAGCTGAGCAAAAACAACTGCTTTGGTCCACTGCTCACCTGGCACACAGGGCCTTGACTGCTGCTATCTGCCTGGACCTCCTAAAAATAAAGGCAAAGAACACTGCTGTAACACAGTCACCATTTAGGCTGCCCCTGCAAATGCAAACAATGACTGACCTGATCATGGCAACACCCTCACCCAGGACTGGGGCTCTCTGCCACTGATTGGAGTTGTCAGCATCTGAAAGGAAGTTAGGACTAGTATCAAACAGCTGCAGGACAACTTAGCATCACCAAACATATTAAGGCAATCTCCTAATACAATCTAGAGCCCAACTACACCCTGCAAATGACAAATTTCAAGTCCCCAGGACTTGTGCTATTACAGGCTATGCAGCAGGGCAGAGCAGTTGTGGGACAAATACGTGCAGACACCCGTGACACAGGACAGGGAGAGAGAGCTTTTGAGGAGAAGAAAGGACCGAGAGACCCAAAGAACACAGAGTGCACCAGAGACAAGTGACAGGACACACACCAGAACTGCTCTGCCCTGAGCACCTCAGCACTGTGATCAAAACAGACACTTTCCCTTTAGCTGATCTAAGGGGACACTTCTTGCACATCCCCACCCCCAAAGCTCATTCAAAATGCCCTCCCAGCACCCCGCTTTCACCCCCTCTGTGGGCCTTAGCACTCCACTTATCTCTCAGGATCTGGGGATGAGAATCCACGTCGCATGGCAATGGAGGCTGCCTCGCCAGCGGGGAATGTCCTATGGTCACCGGGCTGTGGTCCCGTGCTCAGCTACAATCGAGAACCCCAAACATCACTGCACGGTCTCAGCCGCACAGCAGCCACAACTCAGCAATTCTGTGCTCACCATTATTCTCCTGAGAACGCCGGGCTCCTCGGGCCGCACGCTTCGCCCACGCCCTCCTGGCAGGGTCTGCCTGGCTGAAGAGCATGCGAGGTGAGGTGGCGTTCCCAAAACTCGAGTGGACCCTGGTCCCCCTCACTAGTAGTTCCCCGACTTACAGCAACTCCTCGGCCGCTCCTGAGGCTCCCTGGTGCCACCTCCAAGTGACAAAGATCAAGGCTTCGTCGCGGAGCCGTGTGCCGCTCCCCGAATTCCCAGGAGAGCGAAGGAGCGGCTCTGCGGCCGCTTGCAGGGGGGACTCGCTGGTACACGAGTGGACTGCCTGATGCACACAAACATGAATGGATACTGAGACTTGCAGCAGAGACACTACAGCTGCAGGCACACAAATTCATAAATAATTAAACTAACAAAACCCCCAAATCCTACCAAAATATTAATTTTATTTACCCAGTATCCAAATTGCCAAATAGATTAACAGAGACACCCTGTCCTATCCCCTCAATTACGCCTCTAAAATCTATGCCAAACAAATCCCGAAAACTAAGAAAACCCTGCCTGTATTGAAATAAAAACAAAAAAAAGTCTTGTAAACGTTATAAATTCATTAACCTAACACATCAGAACCATAAAAATATTAAACCTTTATGAACAGCAGTACGCACGACCCTCGTTTCAACATATAAAAGTAAAGCTATCCCTACTACTAACCTAACACAAATATCACAAAATATAGCAGTAAGAAAAGAAAAAAAAATAATCCTCACTATAACTAGAATATAAATTTTTTATTTTAAGCCAAGAAAAATTCATACATTCTAAACAGGAACTTCCTCAAAATCAAGTATTTCAATAAACGCAAAAAACTCTAACATATTTCAAATAACTACAAAAAGGCTAAAAAACAGAAAACAATCAAGCAACCCACCACAACTATCTAAAACTATCTACAATAAACCTTCTTTAAAAAAACCCAACAAATACTTCTTACCACCTCAACAATACATCACCAGTGACACCAAACAACTCAAAATACTGTAACTCCCATCCAAAAAATGCTCTATAAACTGAAACACTAAAACTCATCTAAAACACCCACTTACCCTTCAATAACCTCCTCTAACCTACACACAAATCTAAAACCAATAAGAATTAACTATAAACTATCATACCTTAAAGAACTCCACCATTAAACACTACTGTACCAGACTTACTATAAATCAAAAACCCCAAAAAAACACACCACTGTTAAGATCACCAAAACATTTTTCTCCATTCCTCTAACAACCAAATACAAACCTCGATTTACCTTCACTTGAAAAACATACAATACACCTACAACCAACTGCCCCAAAAATAAAAACACAGTCCTACCATCCAGCATAAATTCATCCAAATGAAACTTCAAAAAAATAAAGCTCCAAAACATCTGTAATAATCCAACAACATTAGATGAAAAGTATAACAAAAATATTTTTAAAATCATCCAAATTCTTCTAAAAGACTATTATACCACAAAAAAGAAAAAAAAAAAAAAGAAAGCAAAATCAAAAAGCATAAAAGTCCCACCAATTTAATCAAAAACAGCCAGAATGGCTCCATGAGCCAACAAAAAAAAACCCCAACTTATAAGAAAATGCCAAACCGCCTCAGAAACAAACAATAAAACACAGCCCCTCTTACCATGGTATTATTTTAGTACTATGATTAAAATACACATTCTATACAAAAATGTCCTCTACCCTTCCATCAATGCCACATAAAGCAAATAAATTAACTGTTATCATACAGGACATCCATATAAAAAAAATCTCAATCGCCCTAAAACCTTAAAAATAATTACAAATTAACCCCAAAATGAAAACTTTAACAAAAGAAACCCAAAAACAAACAACAGAAACTAAAAATACACCACCATAGAACTACCTACCAGCAAAAACAACCCCACACCACACTCTTTTCACTAACAGTTGTCAGTGAGACACATCACAAAAATGAAACAAAAATAAAAAACAGCCCCAGAGAAACCCACAAAACAAATCACAAAACCCACTAGAAAAAGAAGTCCAACCAACTTACTAAACTTCAAACCATACAACAGACCCTGAAAGCTGCTAAAAATTAAAACCATACCTCTACACTAACTCAAAGAGTAACCAGCATTCTGCTAAGTTAGCTTTAAAAACCAAACTAATAAAGGAGATTAACAAAAACCTAAACCACTAGACAATAAAAAGAGAAGCACCCAAATAAATAACTACTTTAAAAAATCCACTGTATAAATACACAAGTTCCTAAAAAAAACACTGATAAAAAGCAACCAACAAATACATCAAACTGAAACAAAAACCCAAATAAATACAGTAACAACAAAAAAATTATTCCTAACTCAATAAACCCATAATGCCTCAAACCATCAAAATACAAATACCACCTAGAAATAAACACATCACCAAAAGAGAAATGTAACCACAAACAATAAGTCCCAAATTACCGGTAACAATAAAACGTCCACAACAATTAAACAAACCAAATGAATAAAACTACTATAGGAAAATTTAAAAAATGCAATTACCAAGATTAAAAAAAAACCTCACTAATTCACTACAGCACACTACCTCAAGCCCACCAAAACTAACACTACATACTCATGCTAATAAAAGCCACCACATCCTAATTAAAAACCAACCCTGTACTTCATGCTACGACCCATAAAAATCAGTGTAAAACTTAAAAAAACATATCCTGTAAGAAGATAACTACAATTATATTTTCACAACATGAAAATAATCCAAACAAAACATCCAACATATCGCACAAAAAAAAAAAAAAAATCCAACAACCAACTCAATCCAAAAAAACCCTTGTCACAGCACCTGAACCAAGAACCGTAACAACCAACAAGTACACCGTGACCCTTCTACACCAACTACGAACAAAAGAAAACGACCCAAAACATTCCTCAGGAGCGCCTCAAAACCAGCGCAGCGAGGAAGGCTGGAAGATGCGAAGCCGCGCTCCCGGCCCCGGGCGCAGCGCGGCTCCAGCAGGAAAGCGGCTCCTCCAGCAGGCAGAGGCGGCGCCGCGCCGGGAGACCCCCGCCCGCTGCCCCCGGCCCGGCGGGGCCGGCGCCGCGCCCGGGGGGCCCCGGCGGCGCCCGAGCCCCGCGCCCGGAGCGGCGGCACCGGCCGGCACCGGCCCCGCCCGCGCCGCCTCCCCCGCCCGCCGGCCCGGCCAAAGCTCCGCTCGGCTCCGCACGGCTCGCACCGGCGCGGCTCCGGCGGGCCCGCGGCAGCCCAGCCGCGCCCAGCTCCCCTTCCGCCCCGGCCAGCCCCGGCACTGCCGGCAGGGCTCCGCGCCGGACCCTTCGCTGCCGGGCCGGGGGCAGAAGAAGCGCCCCGAATGCAGCGGCACAGCCCGATCCCCGCCCTGCCAGCGCTGCCACGGCTGCAGCTCCCTTCCTCTGAAGCCCCGACACTGACGCCACGCTCCGGCGCTCACCTCACCCCAACGAGGGCACGGAAATGTAGGCTTCCCTTCAACTGCGTCCCCTAGAAGAGAAGAAAAGATCGGCTTGCCTCAAACGATGGCAAAAGGGGGCTTCTTACCTCAGTCCAAACCCCTTAAAAGGCGGGACAACAGGACTGCCCCCTCCAATTCAACCTCAGGAGGACGAAGTTTCAAAGGGAAAGGAGAAAAGCCCCGGCTGCAAAGGCGCACCGGCTCACCTGCTCGGCTGCTGCTTCTCGGCATAAAGGTTTGTCCCTCGGCTCCTCCTCTGAGCAAGGCTCCACTTATCCAGGTGGGTTTCCAGGTGATCCCCCGGACCCTGTGCGAAGCGCCCACCGTCCTTCCAGGAGACAGCCC
The DNA here is from genome assembly GCF_050655825.1 of Lonchura striata. NCBI lineage: Eukaryota > Metazoa > Chordata > Aves > Passeriformes > Estrildidae > Lonchura > Lonchura striata. The sequence continues at coordinate 13,599,527 of NC_140707.1, read as the reverse complement.
CGGGAGCCCCCCATAAACTCCTCTCCTCCAGCAGCTCCGTGCAAAAGCGATGCGAGGAAAACCCCCTAAATCAGCTGCCGGAGGAGCCGCCCCCTCCTCATCATGCTAACAGCTCACACTTGGGGCTGCTCTGAGCCCTCCTCATCCTCACAGCTCACACCTGCCGCTGTTGCCACTCTCCAACAGCGTCTCTCTGTCTCCAGCACACAGCCCACTTCTCACAGACACAGATCCAACAGAAATCTGCTACGGGTGTTGGCTTTTCCTAATCCATCTGGGTACACGATTAAAACACGTACGTGCATTGATGGTCATTGAGAGAAAGCTTTCCCCTGGACAAAACAGTCCTTTTGCCGGCACACTTTGATACACCTTCGCAAAAAGCAGAAGCAGTAGCGAGTCCTAAGACCCCTGCCGAAGAACCCAGCCCTGCTTGGGACACCCAAAGCAGCAGACCTCGAAAAAGGAGGGGAAAAGTCAAGCTTGGAGGGGAAAAAGAGGACAGAAGTACAGCAGCCTTTAAAAATGCCTGCACGGAGCAATAGTGGGAACCAGTCACATTTCTTCTTTCCTTGCTTTCTGTGATGACATAAGTAGGAAGTAAGAACACGTTAAACAAAAGGCAAGAGCTAGGATTTGACAGGTCTTCATTTTGGCAGGCGCCCCGAGCTCCACGGCTGCGGGGGAAAGATGCGAAGGGGCGACGGGAAGAGAGGAGGGAGAGCGGGACATGCGGAAGGGCGGGGAGGGAGGTCGGGCTGCGGAGGAAAGCGGGCGGGGAAGGGAAAGGCCGGCAGGGCAGCAAGAGGGACGGGGCACAGAGGAGGGAGAGAGGGGGAATGGAACGGAGCAGCGGGGCAGGGACAGGACAGGAAGGAGCCGGGTTTGGGGAGGACACGGAAACGAGGGAAAGAGAGGTAACTGAACACGGGCAGGAGCATGGAGCGGGAGAGAGAGGGACAGGAGGGGATCCTCCCGGCGCCCCGGCTCCGCCCCGGCTCCGCCCCGCCCGGGCTGCTGCGCTCGGCAGAGCTCGGCTCCGTTCGGCTGCACTCGGCTCCTCGGCCAGCTTCGGCTACTTTCGGCCACGCTCGGCTATTTCCTGCCGCATTCGCCTCCATTCGCCTCTTCGGCAAAGCTCGGCTCGCCGACACAGAAGGAGGAAGGAAAATGGAAAAGGAATGGGGGAGAGAACAAGAGGGAGAAGGGAGACACAGAGGGAAAGTGTCCTTACACCTGGTGGCACCCTGACTCTGTCTGATTTCCTATCGGCCTTCAGGTCTGGAGAGTTTCTTTGGTTTTGAATTATATGTTCTAATGAACTCCCCCAAAGCCAGAGCTATATTCTGCATGGACAGCTGCTCTTGCACGAATACAGGGAGATTTCCAGCAGCTCTGCTGGGCTGGGATAGGCTCCCATGGTAAGCTGAGAGGATGGAGACTCGGCCCCCAAGCTACAGCCACTGGGACAACTCTCCATCACGGGGCCAGGGAGCTGTGCAGGGCACAGACTCCCCTCATCCCCAGCACTGCTGTCCCCGGAGAGCCCGCTGGCTCTCTGCTCCTGAGAAACACTCTCTTCTCGCAAAAACCCAACTCCCTCACCACCTGCATCTGCTTCTTCTTCAGTATTGCCCGCAACCTTCATTTCTGCTCTCTCAAAGCACTGTTCATCTCCACCTCTTTTTCATTGCAACATCTTTCAGTTGACACCTTTGAAGTGAAGAGGCCACTGAATTCTACCATTACAGTGTAAACCACTCAGTACTGACAGAGCCTGCTATTAGTTTTAGTCCTCAGTTCTGCATTCCAAGGGATACTTTTGAAAACACACTGAAAACTCATAAAATACGTGGCATTCACTGGAGCCAGGGCTCACTTCTGCATTGTGCCTTGGCACAAACATGCTCCATCACCTGTGACATCTCTCCTGCATTGACCATTGTTCAAAGCTTTCCTGCAGGGGCCTGACGGAGCAACAGGAGCTTGCTGAGCTTCTGTCAGGGCAGGAGCATAACAGGGTGCAGATCCTGTCCTGACCCCACCCTGCATTCCTTCCTGCTCTGATACTCAATGACAAACATCCTCTGGGCCTCTACGTTACCAAATACAAGGACATGCCAACGTTTAGCGAGGACAATTTCAGCTTTCCCAATCTAAACTTTCCATATGATGTAATGACACTGTCACTTATTTACTGAGAACCCCAGCCCACGTAGCCTAGAGAAGTGTCTGTTGGCTCAGAGCAAGCTTTAGGAGCCTGGAAGAAGCTTGTTTTGATTTAGATGCCAGGCCCAAGACTGCATTTGAACTCCTGTCTCCCCACCAGAGGTTTCTAACCCATCCCCTGTGTCACATGTGCAACACCAAATACAGCAGAAAAGCACTTCTGGGAGAAGCTTAGGAATGGAGGAAAGTATAGTTATTATAAATGTTTCATATATCTGTATGTAAAGATAGATAAATAGATAGCTAAATATGTACAGACACCTGTACACCCACCTACACCGGTATCTATATGAAGTCCTTTTTAGACCCTTCCCTAAATTTGTAAGTGATTGGTGCTTATAGAGGCAAACAAAATGAACTTTTAAGTTAAGCCAACTTGGGTGGCTATTTGTGTCACAACAGTCTCTGAAAAAATGATGACAGCACTTAAAAGTCACCAATAGTAATAATAATAACAACAGTAATAAAGTATTTTGCTGCTATTTTGGCAGCTTATGCTGCTTCTTGTACTTACTGCTCAATGTCTTGCTATTTCAGTAGTTCACTATGAAGCAATGAAGCAATAAAGCAAAAGCCTTAAGGCTGGCTGCTTAGCTTACAAGAAGCTCTGTTACAATTTGGAGAAGAAATAAAACTTGGAGCATTATCAGTAAAACAGAGATTCTACCCATACCCATTAAAAATGCAGTATTTGCTCTGCAGACCTGCAAAAACTTACTTTAAAAGGTTAACTGTGACCTTTCATAAACCCAGTCTCATTTTAGCAGAAGAGTTTCCTGCTTCTCTGTGACTGTGAGATGTATCTATTAAGTTCCTTTCAAAGGCCTTGCCTGACCTATTCATTTTGCAATTGAGAGCCAAAATAGCTCAATATCAAATATCTGCAAGCACCTTAGTACTTTTGGAAGAGTGGAACTGCTCGATCAAATCCTCACGCTGACCACACTGTTTCAAAATGCAACAATGAATTATGTCATTATGTCTCCATTTGGAAAGGATTATAATGTAAAATTAAGACAAGAGCCTGCCCTACTCTGAAGGCATGGGGACAATGGGGATTTGAGTCCCCAGTATGTAACTACTGTTGCAAATGGAAGACATCTATCAAGAACAGAGACGTGCGTTACTGCACGAGATACAGTGCCCAAGTCCCAGACTTCATTAACCTTAATTAAATGGTCTTGAAACCAAAATTTTTCCATAGCAGTTCAACGGCATTAAAAGGGCCCTCCCTCTCTGTAAATGGTTTTGATACATAAACATGCAAGCACTCCCAGAAGGGCCACATCCTTAAGGACTGCTACTATATATTTACTTTATGAAGACGCTGCCCCATCTGCTGGATCAGCCACGCACACGGCCCCACTGCTACGCTTGAGTGTGGCACTGGAATAAAACTTTTCTTGTGTTTAGGAACAAAACCCCGTCAGTCAAATCCACAATCATTCCAGCAGCAAGTAGGGATGCACCAAACTGCTCGGGTTTCCATCCCTGTTTATTCTGGAAACTGACCACAAACTCCTACGGAGATTTTGAAGGGCACAAGGGCTTCTTGTGAAAGCACAAAGGAAAGAATAAATGACTAGTCAGGTATGTTCAGAAGAATAGGTGGGAGGTTTGTACCTAAGCACATAAGGCCACAGCCTCCTTTTTCAACATGTACAATCGTAGAATCAGAGAATGGTTTGGGTTGGAAGGGACCCCAAAGCTTTTCTCATCCCATCCCCTGCAGGGACACCTTCCACTAGAGCAGGTTGTTCCAAACCCCATCCAACCTGGCCTTGGACAATTCCAGGGGTGGGGCTGCCTCAGCTTCTCTGGGCAACCTCTGCTAGGGCCTTGCCACCATAACAGGGAAGAATTTCTTCTGTATATAGGATTTCTTTAAGCTTTAAAGTCCTAAAGCAGAGGCCACCTCAGGCAGGCATTTACGGATGTAAAGGGTCCTTCTCAAAGGTAACTGTAAAACATGTTCAATGTTCATTAACCTTTCATATGCTGCTCACCAATTACGGAGTGCTTTGAAGAATTTTTAATGAACGTAAATTTTAACCAAAAATACTGCAAAGCCATTATTAATACTGTATGTAGGCACAGGGTACCTGACTTGTAAAGCTGCTAGAAACCTGAACTCTTCTGATAAGATTTGCCACATTTTTTCTTTAAATAAATACATTTTAAAAAATCATCAAATGTCCCTGCTTTATTTCACCACGGCAACAAAATAAGCACAGTCTCAAGTCTGTGCTTCTGTTTCCTATTACATTAATTTCTCCTACCCTGTTCCTCCCTCAAAGCAGTGAACGTGCAGGCAAAGTAATCCTGCCATTGCTCCAGCTCCATGGAGGATACAAACCTGCCTGCAGCCTCTGTCCCTCTGCTACTAGGCAGTCACTGCTGCGCCCAGGCTCTTTATTCACGGTTGTAACAGAAATACTTTCATTTTTTTCTCTTAAAAAGACACCTAACATTTCACCAGATGGTATCAGCACTTCCAAGTGCCTGTAAACCAGACTCCCCAAGCCCAGCCCATTAGCAGCTGCTCTGTGAGTGGCAAAAGAATCCAGAAATTAATCACCTACCTTACACCGCTTCTCACCTGGTCTTGGCTACTTCCTTTCCTCAGGCTCTGGCAAGAAACCCAGACATGAAGCAATTCCCCAACCACAATGACAGCCATGAAAAGCTATTTAGGCTGCTGACAGTTTGGCCGTATCACTGGGCAGTCTGACTGAATTAGCACAGAGAATTTTAGGCTCCCCACACTCTTCTGAGCAGAGGTAGGGTGCGTTATGTTCCTGTCTTGTGGAAACCTGGCACGTGGCAGAATGGGAGTTGGGTTTGTGCATCCTTTGCTGCTTACTCCTCTCCTTACCCCCAAAAACTGGACGTGGAGCTGCAGACGTCCTTTTTACCTTTGTACTGGGGAACAAAGAGGTGGCAGATCCCCACCATTAATAGCCTGTGCAGACAGACCAACAATGAAATACAACTGTACTGGGTTTGCAAGGCAAAGCTTTGGTAGCAGGGTGGGGGGCAGAGCGGCGGCTTCTGCAAGAAGCTGCTGGCAGCTTCCTCCATGTCTGGCAGAGCCAGTCCCTGGCAGCTCCAAAGATGGATGTGCTTCAGGACAAGGCTGAGCCCATGAGAAATGGTGGTGGTGCCTCTGTGACCATGTGTTTCAGAAAAAAGAAAAAAATAAGTTTTTGCACAGTTGTAATTGCAGCCAGAGGAGAGTGGAGTGAGAGTACTTGAAAGGAACAACTCTGCAGACACCGAGGTCAGTGAAGAAGGAGGGGGAGAAGGTGTTCCAGGCACAGGAGCTGGGATTGCTCTGCAACCATGGTGAGGCAGCTGTGCCCCTGCAGCCCATGGAGATCCATGGGGATGCAAAGATCCACCTGCAGCCTGTGCAGGAGACCCATGCCAGAGCAGGGGGATGCCTGTGAGGAGGCTGTGACCCCGTGGGAGGCCTGTGGAAGGAGGAGCCCCTGCTGGAGCAGCTTGTCCCTGAAAGGCTGTACCCGTGGTAGGGTGGCCCACGCTGCAGCAGCCTGAAGGGACTTTCACCCACTGGAGGGATTCAGACTGCAGCAGTGTGATGGGGAGTGTTGCCTGTGGGATGGATTCACACTGCAGCAATTCACAGGGATCTGCTGCCTGTGAGACGGACTCATGCTGCAAAAGTTCATGGAGAACTGTCTCCCATGGGAGAGACCCCATGGAGCAGCAGGGGAGCGACTGCTTTCCCTGATGAACTGATTGTCACCCCCATTGCCTGTGTCCCTGCACAGATGGGGTAGGAGGTAGAGCTGGGAAGGAGGGTGTGGGAAGATGATGTTTTTAAGGTTTTATGTTGTTTCTCATTATCCTGCTCTGACTATTTAGCCATAAATTCAATTAGTATCTCTAATAAGACTCTCTTTTGCCTGTGACAGTATTTGACGAGCGATCTCTCCTGGTCCTTATCTCAACCCTTTTTTGTATTTTCTCTCCTCTGTCCAGCTGTGGAGGCGAGTGATAAGAGAGGCTTTGGTGGGTGCCTTGCATCCAACCCACTACATGGGAGCCTGCTCCTGGATCATGGAGCAGCTCCTGCCCCACTGCTCTGGGAATTACAGCCTGTTGGAAAGCACTTGCTAGCACAGCACTATGTAGAACAAAGATGAAATTTTCCTCTTAAGCGTTTCTGATAGCCACCAGCAGAAGAATGGCATATTCACCACCCCATCCTGCCGCCTCGAGATGTTGGCAATTGGTGGGTTACACTGATGGAAAAAATATTTACCCTAAAAATCCTGCAATGCACCAGAGCAGAGAACTAAGCACAGAACTCATTCACAATGGCTGGAGACAAAAGAGCTACAGCTAAAGCTATCACAGCCTCTAGTCATCATGCACACCCTAAAACATGTCTCATCTATGGCAAGAGACCAGAAACAAGCCTGGCTGCTGGCTGTTCTTGCTCCCCAGCTGATTCTCATTGATGTTTGCCTTACATAATTCCACTTCAGGGCCTTAGCTGGATTTCCATCTGGCCATCACTCTCTCATGGCTGATTCCTTCCATTTTAAACCTTTGCTCCATCCCTGTGACATCTGCTGTTTTGTAATACCCCACACCCATCCCGGGCTCCTCTTTCAGTCTATGGACAAGCCCCCTGTCATCTGCTGAGCTCCTCTGCCACATAAGCCTCTCTGCATTCACCTTCACCAGAGGCTGCTTCAGTTCTGGCTGGACAGCTGCACACACATTGCCTCAAGTAGCTCCTCACTCATCTGTGTATGAGTATCATCAGAAACAACTATTAAGCACCCAAACTGCTTTTAATTGACCAGCAGTAACTCAGTGTTTCGCTCAGTACTTATAAAAGGTTACAGTTCTGTGTTTTCCAGTTCTGACTGATAGTACCCACCACCTGTAACCCCCAGAAGTGGCAATATTGCTCAGCTGCTTTTCACATCTCTCTTTAGCACATGCTATTAAGAGACCATTTACCTCATCAATTACACATTGAGAAGTATCTCTAGTGTCTAAAGGTACTCTAAAAGCTGGATGCAATGGAGGAACTACTTCCTGAAACTTGTGGATGTGCTAAATCAATGACTGGTCACTGATTAAAGGCTGGAGCACTCACCTTGAGCTTTAACACTTCAGCTGATCAGCATGTGCACATGAGTACGTATCAGTGCAAAGGATTGTCTTCTGCTTCAACTGACAAACTGCTGGATAGCTTTTAAATTAAAAAAATAAAAAATAATAAAATAAATAAAATCTCTATTCCTCCAGACCCAGGGGAACAAACAAGCCAGACCTTCCGGACCCAAGCCCCAGGCCCTGCCAGTAACACACACAGCACTAAGGGATGCACAGCACGGCTGGGTGCTTAGGTTACCAACTTCTGAACTCAGGAAAGAAAGGAAGAAAAGGCAAACTTCTGGATTATTTAACAGAGTAATTTTAGCAACGATCACTCTTGGTAACTTAATGGAACAGAGGAGCAAAGTCCTCTGCCCAGAGACAAGAAGTGACTGTGTATGGCTCAGCTCACGGCCACATAACACACTCTGACCTCAGTCTGCTGGAGCATCCTCCATATGGGGACAGCAGGGGCAACCTGGATGGCTGGACTCACCCTTGACTACCAGCGAAATGCTGAAACAGTCCTGACCTGGTGCTGTGCGAAAGGAAACACTGCCAGGAAGCATTGACAGGATCAGTTCTGAAAGCAAAGCGAGGTCCTGGCCTCATGCATTGCCCTGTTTTAACCACACAGGCAAACAGCTAAGAAATGTAACTATTTTCTGCTTAAAAGCCGCAAATTCCTTGGAGAAAAGGAAAACTCGATCTGACAAAAAGAAACACTCGGGCAATGGTGATAATCTGGCACATACCGGATAACAATCATTGCCCAAACGCTCCCAGAGAAAATTGAAATTAAAAGTCACAAGGCAGATGCAGAATAATATCTGTTGTGAAAATACATTATTCAGCCAGCACTGGTGGTGGAGACTTTTGGTGCACTGCAATCTGCACACCCTGGTGACCACATATGCAGCAAGATGTGCTGCTTGGCATAGCCAAAGAGAGAGCAGCAGCCTTGCTTGGGAGGCATTTGGGAACCAGTGCCCTTACAGGTCAGAACTACTTGTTATGCCACTCTCACTGCATCGCAGCCTTCTGGAACTTGAGTAACACAGACCAACCCTGCCTCGGGGCATGCAAGAAATCATATGGGGACAAGCTGCAGACAAATGGGCCACTAGTCCATGCCACATGCATCACCAATGGCACAGCATATGCTCCCGGTTACACTGTGGGTCACATTCTGGATGGAGATCTGCAGTCCTCCATCTGCCTTAGAAGAGACAGATGCACACACTCTACAGCCAATCATCCAATTTGCACCGATCTTCAAGACAAAATCACAGACCACTCACAGACAAACCTATGGCAGTGAAGTTACATTATGGCTTACTTAGTGGAGAAGAGGCCTCAGGAGTTGTCACCAGCTCTCTACAGCACTGTTTGCTTGTCTGAGCCCACCCAGCACATGCTCTGGACGAGACCACAGTGGTCCTTGGAGCAGCAAGTGCTGCCAGGAGCTGGAGCCTTCCTGTAGCGCAGAGCTGCTCGGGAGCTGCTGCTCTCCCTGCACCACAGAGCCCTGTCCTGAAGCCTCCTGCTCCCGTGCCTCCATCTGCCGTGGCCGTGCCCAGCCCTCGAAGGAAAAGCTCACAGCTCTGGCTCTTACGGCACTGCAGGAACTCGCACACGAGGAGGAGGAAGCACGGGGCTCTCTCACCCCCAGTGCCCGCCTTGTTCCAGCATGTCAGTCCTGCAGGGCAAATGCCCCAGTATTACACACATTTATACAGCAGTATTAGACTCCATTTGGTAGCAACATCTGGCCTCCATTTACACATGCACACAGTACAAACTGATGAGTAAACTCACCCAAGTATTAATGTGACAATGGATTCTTCTCAGCTTTTGCTAACTTGACACCAAGGACAACACAATGCAGAGAATCAGCCATGCAGCTTCAGACCTAAAAGTTAACTAAATCCAACATTTTCTTGCTAACAGCGATAGCAGGAGAAATGCACAGGCAAAGAAAGGAAATAGGCCATGCTGAGTGCAGGCTTTCTTGGAGGATATGCTGGTGCTTCTAGCAAACAGGGATGTAAAAACTTGCTGCATGGGACTTTGCAGTAGCCCTAAAGCATAAACAAGCTGTGCTAGAAATGGTTTAACAATCGAGGTGAAGGTTGCCAATAACTGATAAAATAACTAACTTCCAGAAATAAAGAACCAACTCAGCTATTGATTCCTCTGAACAGAGGAGAGGATGGATCTCTGTGGTACTTTTGCAAAGTGCTCTTCTTGTGTGGTTGCAGCTTCCCTATTTAGCAGTTGGGTGAATGCAGTTCTCAATCCTTCTGCTCAGTCACCCTCAAAGACAATGCTTCCTGATGTTCAGAGGACCTCCATTTGCTTCAGTTTGTGCCCACTGACACTCAGCACCACTGAGAAGAGTTTGGCTCCATCTTTTTGACATTCTCTCTTCAAGTATTTGTAACTAGATGCCCCTGAGACATCTCATATCCATGCTGAACAGCCTCAGCTCTCTCAGTCTTTCCTCCTGTCCCTTTACCACCTTCACAGTGCTCTGTCAGACTCTCTCAAGGAGGTCCGTGTCTCTCCTGTCCCGAGGAGCCCAGAGCTGCACACAGCACTCCAGATGTGGCCTCAGCAGCGCAGAGCAGAGGGGCAGGACCACCTCCCTGCCCTGCTGACAATGCTTTGTCTAACGCCGCCCAGGAGACCACTGGCCATCCCTGCAGCCAGGGCACACTGTTTGCACAAGTTCTAGTAGTTCCAACGGGGCTCAGCATTTCTGGAGGACTTCACTTGAGAGATTCAAGTCCCATAAAAGTGCTGAATAAACTCACTGCGAGGGATTACGAGATCAACCGATGCATTGTGGAGAGACAACTGGCTAATGAAATGCCCTGCATCCAAGTAAATGGGAACAAGGGAAAGACTGAGAATTTAATGTACCTGCTCCTGCTTCTAGCCCACTTGTCCATGTTTGCCAGGCTTTGTTTGCCTAGAAAACTTTGGGTACTTCCTCCTGGTTTTCCCTGATGACTCATGCTACTTTCATCCCAAGCAAACAACTCTGCCATTTTTTACCCTTTAGGAAATAGATTCAAAACAGAACCAAAACTGCTTCAATAAGGGACTACATTTTGCTTTGATGAAGCCTGTGTTTACTAAGCTAACCTGATCTGCTGCAAGTCTGCATGCCCCCTTCCCCATGGGGGTTCCTCTACCACAGTCCAAAGGCAAAATGAGAAAATGTGCCTGGGCTGGGAAGAAACAGAAGCCACACCTTTGCAGCCTGGAACAAGCTTGAAGAATGCAGTTTGCCCTCTGAGAGAGCTCTTTGAGCCCAGTGGAGGGGGCTGAGAATTCACACTGGACTGGACTCACTTGCAGTAACCCTCTCAGACTGTATTAGGTGTGTTTGCAAACAGGCATTACCTCATGGCAGAACGAGGTGGGAAAAGCAGGACTGGTACATCACACACTCTTATATACACCAAGTTAGAAAAACCCCTGTTAGGTTAATGTTTTTATACCGGTTTACAACCATGGGAAGCCGTGCCTGATGCATTACATGTTCATCCCTAGGTATTGGTATCCTTTCTGCACATGCTGGACAGATGCACCCGCATCGTTCATGGCTATACTGTTATGAGCCCTCGAGAGCCTTGCCTCACATTATTTTTTCCTCGCCTCATTTTATCCTAAAGCATTGGCATATTGGTAAAGCCTGTACCTCTTGCTTTTCTTATAGCAACAGCAGTCACTGGAGGGAGAGGCAGAGGAGCTTGCCATTGCCATATTGACAGAAGTCAGCACTTCAGATCCCTGTTACTGCCTCAGAAAGAAAGATCTTGCTCTACTCACTTTCATCTCCAGCAAGTGCCAAATTATGTCAGTGTGAGAAGCTGCTCTGTCTCCTCCTTCCGTTCACTGGTGGCAATGAGGCACAGACAAAAGATAAGGAAGACAAAACACCCAGCCATAGTTTGTGTTCAGCTGGTGAGTTTTTCAAACGCCTTGGCTGCACAAGGATAGGCAGCAATGGGAATTTTCTTTCCAGACAGAACCAAACACTAAAACACTAAAAGCAGGCTAGTCTTTGCCTGACCTACAGATATCCAATGACTGATGTTTCTTTAAACTGTCATAAAACATTTTATATGGGACTGCAAAAGAAAAAGCAGAAGGACCAGTGAAAGATATTAAATTATTCAAAGTAAGGAACTTACTCGGAGGCTTTAAATACAGTGCTTAGGATTCTGCAGAAGATGAGCAGCCAGTTCATTCAATAAGACCCAACAAAAATAACGGTATGCATTTCTTCCTTTTATAGGTTTACGGCTAGAGGTGTCCAATTCCCACCTAAGTGACTCCCCTGGGCATAGGCCAGAGCAGTCTAATAAGCTCCTGTGGCTTTCCAAGAACTGAACAAATGAAACAACACAAAGATGAGTGTACCTCAAGAGCTGTTTATGGAATACATTTGAGCTGGACTTAGTTTATCTGCATCCACAAATCCTTTAGGACTGTCACATTACACTTGCAGGCAAATACACACACGCAGAGAAAGGCATGTGCAGCCCCATGCAGAGATCACCTATGAGCTGCCAAAGAATAAGATGCCATGTTTAATATCCAAGAGAATAAATCTTCTTGTGTTTTTTAGGCTGCCTGCTGAAGTTGTTGCTGACCTATACACTTTAGGCTCATCTAACATTGCTGGGGAATTGATGACTTTTAAGTCTGAGCATTCAAGACTTTCACCCAGCCTTGGGTGTTTTCTCATTTATGTTTTAAGAAAGTCCATCTTATATTTATCTTCAGGCAGCTACTCAAAAAGAAAAAAGGAAGGCACAGCCCTCCTTCAGTGCATCCAGACTGTTTTGAAGAGACATCCAAGTAAAGCTTTTGAAGAGCCACAAACATTAACCTGACTGCTGTTACCCACTTGTGAGGATTTCTGACATTGGCTTCCAGGGACACTTCCCTTTGAAATCACTAATGAGCATCCTCCAAGGTGCCACAGCCTTCCAAGGTGACTGAATCTACTCCAAGAATTTTCTCTCCTTTTCTGAAATACACACAAATAGACTGAGCAGACATTAAAGTTTTACTATTTCTGGTAGCAACACCATTTTCATCACCAGTATCCATCCCTGTGAGCCAGAGAGCAGCAGATCACCTGTCTGTCTTGACACTTTGCAGCTACTCTTGAGGAGGCTGAGCTGCCATGAGTCCCAGAACACGTGAGTTTAGGAATCCAGGACCCTGGAAGCCTGGGCTGGAGGCAGCCCACTTGGCTTGTTGCAAAAGCCTAGAAAACTTTGGGTACTTCCCAAAATTAATTACAAATTACACAGCTGAAAGCAACGCATTCCTACAGAACATTTTCATTTCAAGAAAAAAGTCTTTGCTAGTTCAAAATACTCCGAAAGTAACTGCTTTGATCTAGAGCCAATACCCTTTTTATCAGCAACCCAATGTGTAGAGAAAGCAAAGAAATACTAGCATACAAAATGTGAGTTTATAGCCAGTGCACTCCCCAAACAGAAACAATCTGTGGATTAGCATTAGCCATCAGCAGTGGCTCTGAAGGGCTGACTTTGCCTCATCCATCACCTGACAAGGACATGGCAACTCCACACTCCGGCAAAATTCACAGTGTTCAGAATTCTTACAACAACCATAGACAGCTGCATGCAATGGAACTACTGAAACAAATTTCTTTTTTTCCCCTCAGTGCCGGCTAGTGCTTTAATTTAACCCACATACTATCACATAGCCATGTCCAGGGAGCAAGTCTTCTCCGTGCTTCTCTTTTAAACATTATCAACATGGCTCTATGTACAACCACGTTCTACAGCTTTTAAGGCAACTATTACCCAATTCCACCTTTATACACAAGGGCTTTAGCAGACCTGCATCAACTTCATACTGCCTGGACATCTGTTCTCATGTGTTCAGAGGAGAAACGAGAGAAATATCTCACTGCTTGTTCCAAGGCTTTCTTCTCTTCAACTGAACAAGGCCCATGAGTGGTACAGAAGGAACGAGGGAAGTATTTTTTTCTTGGAGCCCAACAATCAACCAACAAGACAACAAGGAAGCCCCTCTAGGGGACTTCTGACCACTCAGGTCATCGATATATTGTTATTTTAACAGTCATAAAATCACTTTTGTGATATTTCTCTCCTTGTTTCTTGCCAGTTCCCATTTGTCCATCCAGATACATCTACTCTCATGTATCAGGCTGCACAATCCGTAGTGCAGAGACCATGCCTTCACTGTGTTTATGCAGTGCTCAAGCAGCAAGAAGACTCTTGTCTAGCAATGAGGGAGGCTTAGGGATATCTGGTGTCCAGTAGCACAAGCAGCTGACAGTTCTTAGCTCTTCCTCAAACAAAATTTCATCTGTTTTATGCAACAGCCACTCCAAGTACAACTGCATTTCGCAAAGCGCTTTTCTGACAGATTTCAGCCAGGCTAAATGATGGCTCTTCCTCTTGTCAGAGGAAGTACCCTTGCTTTTTGCTTTGCCTGTGGATCAGAAAAGCATCAAAGCACAAGGCTCTGCCTAATGACTTCAAACCAGAGGCCTCTGGATCCACTCTCAAGAGCACGTTCCCTCTCTGGGTACCTGCCTTGTCCCACCACAGCTTCCACCCTCTTCTTGGTGGATGGCCATTCTCAGCCAAAGCACAGCCATGGCCAGCCACTTGGGGATCATGCCAAAGCCGTAACTGGGGGCACTGGGCAGAGCTGCCCACACAGCTGGCACAATCTGGCACATCACCGCACCCATGTGCTACACAAGTTTTGCTGCCACTGCCGTGTAGCTCACTGGTAACAGAAGATTCACAACAGATAATGGTTTAAATCAAATAACGTGATCTGAGCCCTGCTCTACTAACACGATTATCTCTTTACCTTTTCATTGCTTGCAATAATCAGGTAGTGGCAAGTTAATGAATTTCACAGCACGCGTCACATAGCACCTTGTTACATAGCTGTTTCTTCTGCATCTGCAACAAAATGAAGGGTAAGACTGTGAAATTACTGACAGAAGGCAAGTAACAGTGTCTACTCACCATGGGAGAAAAGATGCCTCCAAGAGACTCATTCCATCATTCCCCTCTCTTTGGCAAATTACAAGAAATTAGCCCTTTTTATTTCTGGAAGAAATACACCACAGAGCAGTTGTGCCACCAGTGCACTGTCACCACGCTGCACCCATGGGCAGCTGATTCTGCACTGGAAACCAGAGAGCAGGAGAGTAGAAGCCTGGGGATGGGGGCTTGGTGGTATGCCAGAGAAGGCAGCTCCATACCTTTCACAATTCTTTCCCTTCTCAGTGCACCTGCTACAGAGAAGGCCAAAGCTAAGACATTTTATATACATTTTTTTGATCACCCTGTTAGCTTAAGCGGAAACTTAAGTCTTCCCAGAACAATAAAATTCTATAGCATGCAGAGAGAAACGGGCAAGCACCAGAACCCCAGGGATCACTCCCAAGGGAAAATTAAATTCAGTTAGGGATGAAAAGAGCCAGAAGGTAACATGAGGGAAGGTAACAGGACCTCGCAGCCAGCAAGAGGATGGGAGAAGAAGCTGCGCTATCAGCAAGTACCAGTGCTGCAAATGCAGGGAGCGCCATGCAGCCCCGTCTCTGCCAGGAAAGGCTCATGGAGCAGAAGAATGAGCACACGGGCTGCCTCTCAATCTCCTGGCAGGAAGCTTCTCTACTCCCCTTGTGCCCGGACACAAAGCTTTGGGCAGTAAAGAAGGGAGAGGCACGGTGGCACCCGTTCAGGGACGAGCCAAGCTACGGCACACCCTGCCCTGGTTCAGTGCTGGGAACCGACGGTGATCTGGCTACAAAAACCACAGGAAAGATCGTGTTTGACCCCTTGCAGCTTTTCTCTTAGAAATCACTTTAGACACTCTTCTCGTGACTAGCACTCAGCGAATCTTACCAGGACAGAATGGGACGTGCTGCAGCAGCAACCCTGACCATGGCGTGGCTGTCCCTGCTACCTGCACGGACACAGCTCGGCCACAGAGAGACAATCTTTTGTGCCAGGAACGTTTACCAGTGCCAGGTGCTGGTAAGCACTGCTCAGGGTGCTGCTGGCACCTGGGATGGCTCAAAGCTCCATGGTTTGTGGCAACAGCCAAAAAGCACGTGCCACCTCCTGAGGACCTCCACCTGTAGTATCCTGGGCAATCCAAAACCCACTATTCCCTTGTGCCTTTGTCTACCTGGAGTCATTCAGGGAAATTAAAATACACTAACTGAATTAAGAAGAGAAATCTGTTAAGATACATTCGTCTTAGGCCTCTGATGGAGAATTGAAGCACCATCAATTGCCTTCCTTCCTGCTCCTTTAATATGCAGAATGAGTGTCCATACAGACTTCTAATGAGGTTTAGTTCATCTTCCTGAAATGGTAGCTTAGTATAACTTTCTTCTACTCCTCCTCTAGACAACTTATGAATTACAGTATTTAAGCACCCGGACTCAAAGGATTCTTGCACTGTGGGAACACTTCCTGCTCAGAGTTTTTCAACAGTTAAAATCTCTGTGCTATCTTTTATGCCAGATTTAGTCAGCTGGCTCAAATGGGTCCACAAAAGACATCTGTATGGATGAATGCAATTCGTTAAAATCTTCTCCTACTTTCACTCCACTGCTGGAAATGACACAAAACATAAGAAAAAACCCAGTACCTGTTCCATTTTCAGACTGAAGCAACAGCATATTCCTGGCTGCTAATGCAGCAGGGACAACAGCACTGCAGGGAACGGTTTGGATAATCACATCTTCATTTAAAGAGAACCCAATTTCTTGATCTAAGCCATCACTGCCCTCCATCAGAACAGCCAGCATATCCACGACATCTAATAAGTGAAGGAAAAAATGTAAGCAGAGGATCCAGACTAACTGGGAAAACAACAGAGAGAGAATGCAACATTCCAGGAACACAAGGTATCTTTCTAGTTCCCCCCCAAAAAAACCCAAAACAAAACAAAACCGAAGACAAAACCAACCAAACAAACAAAAAAAACCAAACAAAAAAAACCCCTTTAATTAGTAACAACGAGATAATTATTCCTACCTCACTAGACCCATAACGCCTCGAACCATTCCAGGGAGGGCGGCAGGAGGGGCGGGCAGAGCCAGGGCCCCGCTCCGCCGCCCCGGCGGCATTTTCCGGCACGCGGCCGCTCCCGGTGTCTGGAGAGGGGCGCGGGGCCGGGAAAGGCGGCGCAGCCCTGCTCCGATGCCGCTCGGCCGCGGCCCGGGAGCGCTGCGACTGCGCCTCCGCCGCCCGCCGGCACCGGCCCCGGCCGCCCTCGGCCCGCGGAGCCGCCTCCAGCCCTCCCCTCACTCACAGACACCGCCCCGCTCGCCGCTCGCTTCCGCCCCTCGCCCCTCCCGCCGCTTTGGCCGGGCTCCGGCTGGGGGGCTGCAGTACCGCCCTGTGCCCACAAGGCGGCAGCACTTGTCCAGAGGGTCCGCGACACGATGGCGGCCCGTGGGGACCTTGACGGAGAGAGGCGTTTTTGCCGATGTACCCCACAGCAAAGTTGGCCCCGCCACAAACTTGTGCTTCCCTGACAGCCCCAAGGGAGCCCTACAAACTGACGCCAGGAACCCGGGCTGCAGAATTTGCTTTCACCATGTAGATATCCCTCATTTATTCCCAGGGCCCTGCAATCTCCCTGGGTTGCCTGGTCCCAGGTTTCCTTTTGCCCAGTCCAAATCGCCCACCCGCGAGTACTCAGGCCTTTTTTTTTTTTTTTTCATTCCAAATACATGTTGCAAACTGACAGTAATAAGGTTGGGGCTTGATTTTTTCTGTGCTGGAATTCGCCTCGAGAAATCTGCCACCATATAACCCTAACCACAACCACCTTGCTTTGCTCAGAAATCACAACCTTCAGACCAGCATCATGGCACCTCACCCACTGGCCCTCCACTGGCACCTTCCCAAAGCACTCCAGTAATACTCAACATTTTCAGTGGGCATCCTGTCAGAC
Organism: Lonchura striata; assembly: GCF_050655825.1. NCBI lineage: Eukaryota > Metazoa > Chordata > Aves > Passeriformes > Estrildidae > Lonchura > Lonchura striata. Next base: position 13,582,142 of record NC_140707.1, on the reverse strand, counting down.
CCTCACCCTTACCCTAAAAATGCACCAAGGAATTCAAAAATAGCCATTAGGAAGGCATAACAATTCTCTAAAAGTCACCAGAGAAAGCCTTCAAAATTCCCCTAAATATTCCTAATAGCCCTGCAAAAAAAAAACACTCAAGGAAGCCTGCTCAGCCTACAAACCCCTTCCTGTTGCTCTCTAGCCCACAGATGTCATCCCTACCTTTTTGCAGCAGGTCCTGTTGTCCTCTGAGGGTTCTGGCATTGTCCTGGTGCGAGGGTCATTGCCCTGCCCCAGCGGGAGGCTTCCGGTGTGGTCTCGCTGTCAGGCTTGCTGTGCTGTGCTGCTGTTGTTGGGGGTGAAAAGGGAAAAGGCTGCTTAGGGTGAGGTTAGCATGGGGGTGAGGGGTGCTGCACCTGTACCCTAACTTGCCTCCGAAGCTGTACCCTGTAGCCCTGATCCCCACTGGACTGTCCAGCCCTCAGACCCTCTCCCTTCACCCCTGACCCCTCCCTCTGCCCCCCAGCCCTCAGGCTCTGGCTGTCACCCTCGAGCCCCCCCTTGCCCCTCAAGCCCCCTCTCAGCTGCCCCTCAGCTCCTGTGTGCCACCCTTAATCCCTCTCCTCTGGCCCTCAGCCCCCAGCTGCCCCTGCCCCCCTCAGCATCTCTCTGTGTCACCCACTGTCCCCTCCCCTGTTCCCCCCTCAGCTCCCAGCCTCTGTCACCCTGAAGCCCCCACAGTGCCCCTCAAGCTGCCCCTCAGCCTCTATGCCATGAAAAGACCATAAAAACACATAAAAATGCCCTAAAAAAACCCTCAACTTCAAAGTGCCTTAAAACCCCCACAAAAACATAAAAATAGCCTCGGAACGCCCTTAAAATACAATAAAATAACCTACTTTAAAACACCCCTAAAAGCCCCCAAAGAACCTTTAAAAAAAAAATCCCTACATATTCCTAAGAACTCTTAGAATAGCCCCAAAATCCATAAACCACATTGATGAGATCCTAAAATAATACCGCAGCGAGGAAGGCTGGAAAATGCGAAGCCGCGCTCCCGGCCCCGGGCGCAGCGCGGCTCCGGCAGGAAAGCAGCTCCTCCGGCAGGCAGAGGCGGCGCTGTGCCGGGAGACCCCCGCCCGCTGCCCCCGCCCCGGCGGGGCCGGCACCGCGCCCAGGGGGCCCCGGCGGCGCCCGAGCCCCGCGCCCGGAGCGGCGGCACCGGCCCCCCCCGCGACGCCTCCCCCACCCGCCGGCCCGGCCAAAGCTCCGCTCGGCTCCGCACGGCTCGCACCGGCGCGGCTCCGGCGGGCCCGCGGCAGCCCAGCCGCGCCCAGCTCCCCTTCCGCCCCGGCCAGCCCCGGCACTGCCGGCAGGGCTCCGCGCCGGACCCTTCGCTGCCGGGCCGGGGGCAGAAGAAGCGCCCCGAATGCAGCGGCACAGCCCGATCCCCGCCCTGCCAGCGCTGCCACGGCTGCAGCTCCCTTCCTCTGAAGCCCCGACACTGACGCCACGCTCCGGCGCTCACCTCACCCCAACGAGGGCACGGAAATGTAGGCTTCCCTTCAACTGCGTCCCCTAGAAGAAAAGAAAAGAAGCGGCTTGCCTCAAACGATGGCAAAAGGGGGCTTCTTACCTCAGTCCAAACCCCTTAAAAGGCGGGACAACAGGACTGCCCCCTCCAATTCAACCTCAGGATGACGAAGTTTCAAAGGGAAAGGAGAAAAGCCCCGGCTGCAAAGGCGCACCGGCTCACCTGCTCGGCTGCTGCTTCTCGGCATAAAGGTTTGTCCCTCGGCTCCTCCTCTGAGCAAGGCTCCACTTATCCAGGTGGGTTTCCAGGTGATCCCCCGGACCCTGTGCGAAGCGCCCACCGTCCTTCCAGGAGACAGCCCCGGGAGCCCCCCATAAACTCCTCTCCTCCAGCAGCTCCGTGCAAAAGCGATGCGAGGAAAACCCCCTAAATCAGCTGCCGGAGGAGCCGCCCCCTCCTCATCATCCTCACAGCTCACACCTGGGGCTGCTCTGAGCCCTCCTCATCCTCACAGCTCACACCTGCCGCTCTTGCCGCCCTCCAAAAGCATCTCTCCGTTCCCAGCACACAGCCCACTTCTCACAGACACAGATCCAACAGAAATCTGCTATGGGTGTCGGCTTTTCTTAATCCGTCTGGGTGCACGGTTAAAACACGTACGTGCATTGATGGTCATTGAGAGAAAGCTTTCCCCTGGAGAAAACAGTCCGCCTCTGCCTGCCGGAGGAGCCGCTTTCCTGCCGGAGCCGCGCTGCGCCCGGGGCCGGGAGCGCCGCTTCGCATCTTCCAGCCTCCCTCGCTGCGGTATTATTTTAGGATCTCATCAATGTGGTTTATGGATTTTGGGGCTATTCTAAGAGTTCTTAGGAATATGTAGGGATTTTTTTTTTTAAAAGGTTCTTTGGGGGCTTTTAGGGGTGTTTTAAAGTAGGGTATGTTTATTGTATTTTAAGGGCGTTCCGAGGATATTTTTTTGTTTTTGTGGGGGTTTTAAGGCACTTTGAAGTTGAGGGTTTTTTTAGGGCATTTTTATGTGTTTTTATGGTCTTTTCATGGCATAGAGGCTGAGGGACAGCTTGAGGGGCACTGTGGGGGCATCAGGGTGACAGAGGCTGGGCCTGAGGGGGGAACAGGGGAGGGGACAGTGGGTGGCACAGAGAGATGCTGAGGGGGGCAGGGGCAGCTGGAGGGTGACACAGAGAAGCTGGGGGCTGAGGGGCAGAAGAGAGGGATTAAGGGTGGCACACAGGAGCTGAGGGGCAGCTGAGAGGGGGCTTGAGGGGCAAAGGGGGGCTCGAGGGTGACAGCCAGAGCCTGAGGGCTGGGGGGCAGAGGGAGGGGTCAGGGGTGAAGGGAGAGGGTCTGAGGGCTGGACAGTCCAGTGGGGATCAGGGCTACAGGGTACAGCTTCGGAGGCAAGTTAGGGTACAGGTGCAGCACCCCTCACCCCCATGCTAACCTCACCCTAAGCAGCCTTTTCCCTTTTCACCCCCGACAACAGCAGCACAGCACAGCAAGCCTGACAGCGAGACCACACCGGAAGCCTCCCGCTGGGGCAGGGCAGCGACCCTCGCACCAGGACAACGCCGGAACCCTCAGAGGACAACAGGACCCGCTGCAAAAAGGTAGGGATGACATCTGTGGGCTAGAGAGCAAGAGGAAGGGGCTTGGAGGCTGAGCAGGCTTCCTTGAGTGTTTTTTTTTTTTTTTTTGCAGGGCTATTAGGAATATTTAGGGGCTTTTTGAAGGCAGTCTCTGGTGTCTTTTAGGGAATTGTTATACGTTCCTAATGGCTATTTTAGAATTACTTGGTGCATTTTTAGGGTCAGGATGAGGGTGAGACAGGATGCCCACTGAAAATGTGGAGTATTAGTGGAATGCTTTGGGAAGGTGCCAGTGGAGGGCCAGTGGGTGAGGTGCCATGATGCTGTTCTGAAGGTTGTGATTTCTGAGCAAAGCAAAGTGGTTGTGGTTAGGGTTATATGGTTGCAGATTTCTCGAGGACAAATCCAGCACAGAAAAAAAACAAGCCCCAAGTTTTGTACTCTCAGATTGCAACACGTATTCAGCATGAAAAAAAATCCCTGAGTACTTGGGGGTGGGAGATGCAAGATGAGACAAATCTGCGCCGTTTTGATATTGAGAAGGCAAAAGTTAACATGGGACCTGACAAACCAGGGGAATTGCAGGGCCCTGGGAAAGAATGAGGGATATCTAAATGGTGAAAGCAAATTCAGAAGCCCAGGTTCCTGATGTCAGTTTGTAGGGCTCCCTAGGGGCTATCAGGGCAGCAAAAGTTTGAGGTGGGGACAACCTCGGTCTGGGGTCCATCCTTCGATATAAGGATTTTTTGCAGTCAGGTCCCGGGCCAGGGGCCCCATGGCACATCCTTTGTCCCTTTTCCCTGGGAAAGAAAACTCACAGGTCCAGGTTCCTGATGTCAGTTTGTAGGGCTCCCTTGGGTCTACCAGGGCAGCACAAGTTTGAGGTGGGGACAACTTTGGTCTGGGGTCCATCCTTCGATATAAGGATTTTTTGCAGTCAGGTCTCGGGCCAGGGGCCCCTGGGCACATGCTTTGTCCCTTTTCCCTGGGAAAGAAAACACACAGGTCCAGGTTCCTGATGTCAGTTTGTAGGGCTCCCTTGGGTCTATCAGGGTAGCATAGTTTTGAGGAGGGGACAACTTTGGTCTGGGGTCCATCCTTCGATATAAGGATTTTTTGCAGTCAGGTCCCAGCCCAGGGGCCCCTGGGCACATGCTTTGTCCCTTTTCCCTGGGAAAGAAAACTCACAGGTCCAGGTTCCTGATGTCAGTTTGTAGGGCTCCCTTGGGTCTATCAGGGCAGCACAAGTTTGAGGTGGGGACAACTTTGGTCTGGGGTCCATCCTTCGATATAAGGATTTTTTGCCGTCAGGTCCTGGGCCAGGGGCCGCTGGGCACATCCTTTGTCCCTTTTCCCTGGGAAAGAAAACTCACCAGTCCAGATTCCTTATGTCAGTTTGTAGGGCTCTCTTGGGTCTATCAGGGCAGCACAAGTTTGAGGTGGGGACAACTTCGGTCTGTAAACCATCCTTTGATATAAGGATTTTTTGCAGCCAGGGCCTGGGCCAGGGCCAGGGGCCCCTGGGCACATCCTTTGTCCCTTTTCCCTGGGAAAGAAAACTCACAGGTCCAGGTTCCTGATGTCAGTTTGTAGGGCTCCCTTGGGTCTATCAGGGCAGCACAAGTTTGAGGTGGGGACAACTTTGGTCTGGGGTCCATCCTTTGATATATAAGGATTTTTTTCAGTCAGGTCCCAGCCCAGGGGCCCCTGGGCACATCCTTTGGCCATTTCCCCTGGGAAAGAAAACTCACAGGTCCAGGTTCCTGATGTCAGTTTGTAGGGCTCTCTTGGATCTATCAGGGCAGCACAAGTTTGAGGTGGGGACAACTTTGGTCTGGGGTCCATCCTTCGATATAAGAATTTTTTCCAGTCAGGGCCCAGCCAGGGGCCCCTGGGCACATCCTTTGTCCCTTTTCCCTGGGAAAAAAAACTCACTGGTCCAGGTTCCTGATGTCAGTTTGTAGGGCTCCCAGGGATCTATCAGGGCAGCACAAGTTTGAGGTGGGGACAACTTTGGTCTGGGGTCCATTCTTTGATATAAGGATTTTTTGCAGTCAGGTCACAGCCCTGGAGCCCCTGGGCACATTCTTTGTCCCTTTTCCCTGGGAAAGAAAACTCACAGGTCCAGTTTCATGATGTCAGTTTGTAGGGCTCCCTTGGATCTATCAGGGCAGCACAAGTTTGAGGTGGGGACAACTTTGGTCTGGGGTCCATCCTTCGATATAAGGATTTTTTGAAGAAAGGTCCTGAGCCAGGGGCCCTTGGTCCCAAACTTTGTCCCTTTTCCCTGGGACAGAAAACTCACCAGTCCAGGTTCCTGATGTCAGTTTGTAGGGCTCCCTTGGGTCTATCAGGGTAGCAGAGTTTTGAGGAGGGGACAACTTTGGTCTGGGGTCCATCCTTCGATATAAGGATTTTTTGCAGTCAGGTCCCAGCCCAGGGGCCCCTGGGCACATCCTTTGTCCCTTTTCCCTGGGAAAGAAAACTCACAGGTCCAGGTTCCTGATGTCAGTTTGTGGGGCTCCCTTGGGTCTATCAGGGCAGCACAAGTTTGAGGTGGGGACAACTTTGGTCTGGGGTCCATCCTTCGATATTTGGATTTTTTCCAGTGAGGTCCCAGCCCACCGGCCCCTGGGCAAACCCTTTGTCCCTTTTCCCTGGGAAAGAAAATTCACAGGTCCAGGTTCCTGATGTCAGTTTGTGGGGCTCTCTTGGGTCTATCAGGGCAGCACAAGTTTGTGGTGGGGACAACTTTGGTCTGGGGTCCATCCTTCGATATAAGGATTTTTTGCAGTCAGGTTGCGGGCCAGGGGCCCCTGGGCACATCCTTTGTCCCTTTTCCCTGGGAAAGAAAACTCACAGGTCCAGATTCCTGATGTCAGTTTGTAGGGCTCCCTTGGGTGTATCAGGGCAGCACAAGTTTGAGGTGGGGACATCTTCGGTTTGGGGTCCATCCTTCGATATAAGGATTTTTTCCAGTCAGGTCCCAGCCCAGGGGCCCCTAGGCACATCCTTTGTACCTTTTCCCTGGGAAAGAAAACTCACAGGTCCAGGTTCCTTATGTCAGATTGTAGGGCTCCCTTGGGTCTATCAGGGCAGCACAAGTTTGAGGTGGGGACAACTTCGGTCTGTGATCCATCCTTCGATATAAGGATTTTTTGCATTCAGGTCCCAGCCCAGGGGCCCCTGGGCACATCCTTTGTCCTTTTTCCCTGGGAAAGAAAACTCACCAGTCCAGATTCCTGATGTCAGTTTGTAGGGCTCCCTTGAGTCTATCAGGGCAGCACAAGTTTGAGGTGGGGACAACTTTGGTCTGGGGTCCATCCTTCGATATAAGGATTTTTTGCCGTCAGGTTCTGGGCCAGGGACCCCTGGGCACATCCTTTGGCCATTTTCCCTGGGAAAGAAAACTCACAGGTCCAGGTTCCTGATGTCAGTTTGTAGGGCTCCCTTGGGTCAATCAGGGCAGCACAAATTTGAGGAGGGGACAATTTTGGTCTGGGGTCCATCCTTCGATATAAGGATTTTTTGCAGTCAGGTCCCAGGCCAGCCCAGGGGCCCCTGGGCACATCCTTTGTTCCATTTTCCTGGGAAAGAAAACTCACCAGTCCATGTTCCTGCTGTCAGTTTGTAGAGCTCCCTTGGGTGTATTAGCGCATCACAAGTTTTAGGAGGGGACAACTTCGGTCAGTGATCCGTCCTTCGATATAAGAATTTTTTGCAGTCAGGTCCCAGCCCAGGGGCCCCTGGGCACATCCTTTGTCCCTTTTCCCTGGGAAAGAAAACTCACAGGTCCAGATTCCTGATGTCAGTTTGTAGGGCTCCCTTGGGTGTATCAGGGCAGCACAAGTTTGAGGTGGGGACATCTTCGGTTTGGGGTCCATCCTTCGATATAAGGATTTTTTCCAGTCAGGTCCCAGCCCAGGGGCCCCTAGGCACATCCTTTGTACCTTTTCCCTGGGAAAGAAAACTCACAGGTCCAGGTTCCTTATGTCAGATTGTAGGGCTCCCTTGGGTCTATCAGGGCAGCACAAGTTTGAGGTGGGGACAACTTCGGTCTGTGATCCATCCTTCGATATAAGGATTTTTTGCATTCAGGTCCCAGCCCAGGGGCCCCTGGGCACATCCTTTGTCCTTTTTCCCTGGGAAAGAAAACTCACCAGTCCAGATTCCTGATGTCAGTTTGTAGGGCTCCCTTGAGTCTATCAGGGCAGCACAAGTTTGAGGTGGGGACAACTTTGGTCTGGGGTCCATCCTTCGATATAAGGATTTTTTGCCGTCAGGTTCTGGGCCAGGGACCCCTGGGCACATCCTTTGGCCATTTTCCCTGGGAAAGAAAACTCACAGGTCCAGGTTCCTGATGTCAGTTTGTAGGGCTCCCTTGGGTCAATCAGGGCAGCACAAATTTGAGGAGGGGACAATTTTGGTCTGGGGTCCATCCTTCGATATAAGGATTTTTTGCAGTCAGGTCCCAGGCCAGCCCAGGGGCCCCTGGGCACATCCTTTGTTCCATTTTCCTGGGAAAGAAAACTCACCAGTCCATGTTCCTGCTGTCAGTTTGTAGAGCTCCCTTGGGTGTATTAGCGCATCACAAGTTTTAGGAGGGGACAACTTCGGTCAGTGATCCGTCCTTCGATATAAGAATTTTTTGCAGTCAGGGCCCAGCCCAGGGGCCCCTGGGCACATCCTTTGTCCCTTTTCCCTGGGAAAGAAAACTCACAGGTCCAGGTTCCTGATGTCAGTTTGTAGGGCTCTCTTGGGTCTATCAGGGCAGGACAAGTTTGAGGTGGGGACAACTTTGGTCTGTGATCCATCCTTCGATATAAGGACTTTTTGCATTCAGGTCCCAGCCCAGGGGCCTCTGGGCACATCCTTTGTCCCTTTTCCCTGGGAAAGAAAACTCACAGGTCCAGGTTCCTGATGTCAGTTTGTAGGGCTCCCTTGGGTCTATCAGGGCAGCACAAGTTTGAGGTGGGGACAACTTTGGTCTGGGGTCCATCCTTCGATATAAGGATTTTTTGCAGTCAGGTCCCAGCCCAGGGGCCCCTGGGCACATCCTTTGTCCCTTTTCCCTGGGAAAGAAAACTCACAGGTCCAGTTTCCTGATGTCAGTTTGTAGGGCTCTCTTGGATCTATCAGGGCAGCACAAGTTTGAGGTGGGGACAACTTCGGTCTGTGATCCATCCTTCGATATAAGGATTTTTTGCATTCAGGTCCTGGGCCAGGGGCCCCTGGGCACATCCTTTGTCCTTTTTCCCTGGGAAAGAAAACTCACCAGTCCAGATTCCTGATGTCAGTTTGTAGGGCTCACTTGGGTCTATCAGGGCAGCACAAGTTTGTGGTTCACGCAAGGTGTCTCCTTGAGGACAGCGTTAAAACCACCGGGGCATCAGCAGGGCTTGGGGCAGGACTGGCCAACCCCAGAGCACCTCACGAAGCCCTCTGTGTGTCTGTTGCAGTCGAGTAGCAATTGGGGGGTTCTGAAAGTCCCACTTCTGATAGAAAATTCTGTTTAACTCGTACACCTTGGCTGGGTGTGTCCCCCCAGTACAGCTCGGTTCTTCTCTGAGGCGGTGCCTGGCAGGGTCTCTCCCTGTTAAGGGCCGGGTGTGTTTTTGGCAGAACACGGTGAAGGTGGATTATTTGCTTCAGCAAGAGCTGATGATGTCTGATGGGTTTTTTAGGTACCTCAGCGGCCAGGAGCACGTGTCTAGGTCACTTGGAACACTTTTTGATCTCGTTCAGTTCTTTTCCTTGTGAGGCTCTGCAGGCTGCTGGCCAGGCCCAAAGTAAGGAAGGTTGCCCCAGTGTCCGTGCTCATGTCAATAGTTTAATTTATTTGGCTTTTCTAGGAGCAGATGTCGTGGAGGACCTTGGTGCTGTTTTCACTGGCCTCCTGCACTCTCTGAGAGAACCCCTTGCTCCCTGCTTGATGTTCCAGCTCTGTGACAAAGCTGCTAAGTATCCTCAGCTCTACCAGTTTAACCGATACTATAGGCTCTGGATGCCCAAGCAGTCCCAGGAACCTGTGGTATGGAATCCCTGAAGTCACTGAATTCTTGAGCCAGTATTCCTATAAAATCCTCGCAGTCGACAGAGGTAACATTTCCATCAGAAACAGCGTTTTTATTGAGGAGGTAATTCTGCATCTCTTGTTGATCATGCTGGGGACACACGTTTGCTCCAGGGCTTTTCTCTGATGACACAAGAGGTCTCTGTGGTGTTTGGGAGGCGATGCCAGGGCTCAGGGCTCATACAGAGACTCCTCAGCAGGCACAGCAGAGCCTGGTGTGTGCTGTGGCCTCTGTTTACAGCGCCCAGAGTTCCCCCGGGTGGGTGGGGGATCACAGGCCCCTGGGCTGGGTTTGGTGAGTTTTTCTCAGCTCAGCAGTGTGAACACTCCAGATGCCCCTGGGGACACTGCTGGACAGCATCCATCCACTCTCTCCATCCACTCATTTGTACCCAGGAATGCAGGAAACTCTGACTGGGGACGGGCAGTAGTTTTGAAAATCATGCCCTAGCCTTTTTCTCTAGGGACGAACCAAGCAAGTGCCCTGAAACCAGCGGAGCAGCTGCAGGGGCTGAAGGGAACAGAAAGGGCTCCCCGGCACCTTTTGCCTCTGTTCTCTGCCATTCCCCAAAAGGCTTGCAGTCCCGGAAGAGGCATTTGTCATGCAGCCTGCCAAAATAAAGACCTGTAAAATCCTAGCTCTGCCTTTTGTTTAACGTGTTCTTACTTCCTTTTTATGTCATCACAGAAAGCAAGGAAAGAAGAAATGTGACTGGTTCCCACTATTGCTCCGTGCAGGCATTTTTAAAGGCTGCTGTACTTCTGTCCTCTTTTTCCACTCCAAGCTTGACTTTTCCCCTCCTTTTTCAAGGTCTGCTGCTTTGGGTATCCCAAGCAGGGCTGGGTTCCTCGGCAGGGGTCTTAGGAGTTGGTGCAGATTCTGCTTTTTCCGAAGGTATATCAAAGCGTGCGAGCAAAAGGACTGTTTTGTCCAGGGGAAAGCTTTCTCTCAATGACCATCAATGCATGTATGTGTTTTAATCGTGTAACCAGGTGGATTAAGAAAAGCCAACACCTGTAGCAGATTTCTGTTGGATCTGTGTCTGTGAGAAGTGGGCTGTGTGCTGGAGAGGGAGATACACTGTTGGAGAGTGGCAACAGCAGCAGGTGTGAGCTGTGAGGATGATGAGGGCTCAGAGCAGCCACAGGTGTGAGCTATTAGGATGATGAGGGCTCAGAGCAGCCCCAGGTGTGAGTTGTTAAGATGATGAGGGCTCAGAGCAGCCACAGGTGTGAGCTGTTAGGATGATGAGGAGGGGCGGGGTCCTGCTGGGGGAGGTTATTTAAGGGTGAGGGTTTACCTTTGCTGGCTTTTGCACGGAGCTGCTGGAGAAGAGGAGTTTATGGGGGGCTCCCGGGGCTGTCTCCTGGAAGGATGGTGAGCGCCTCGGACAGGGTCCGGGGAATCACCTGGATACACACTTGGATACGTGGAGCATTGCTCAAAGCGTAGCGGGGACTTTTCCCCTTTCCCTTTGAAATTTTGTCATCCTGAGGTTGAATTGGAGGGGGCAGTCCTGTGGTCCCGCCTTTTAAGAGGTTTGGACTGAGGTAAAAAGCTCCCTTTTGCCATCATTTGAGGAAAGCCGCTTCTTTTCTGCTCTTCTAGGGGACGCAGTTGAAGGGGAGCCCACGTTTCTGTGCCCTCGTTGGGGTGAGGTGAGCGCCGGAGCGTGGCGTCAGTGTCGGGGCTTCAGAGGAAGGGAGCTGCAGCCGTGGCAGCGCTGGCAGGGCAGGGATCGGGCTGTGCCGCTGCATTCGGGGCGCTTCTTCTGCCCCCGGCCCGGCAGCGAAGGGTCCGGCGCGGAGCCCTGCCGGCAGTGCCGGGGCTGGCCGGGGCGGAAGGGGAGCTGGGCGCGGCTGGGCTGCCGCGGGCCCGCCGGAGCCGCGCCGGTGCGAGCCGTGCGGAGCCGAGCGGAGCTTTGGCCGGGCCGGCGGGCAGGGGAGGCGGCGCGGGCGGGGCCGGTGCCGGCCGGTGTGGCCGCTCCGGGCGCGGGGCTCGGGCGCTGCCGGGGCCCCCCGGGCGCGGTGCCGGCCCCGCCGGGCCGGGGGCAGCGGGCGGGGGTCTCCCGGCGCGGCGCTGCCTCTGCTTGCCGGAGGAGCCGCTTTCCTGCCGGAGCCGCGCTGCGCCCGGGGCCGGCAGCGCGGCTTCGCATTTTCCAGCCTTCCTCGCTGCGGTGTTTTTTTAGGGTCTTATCAATGTGTTTTAAGGATTTTGGGGCTATTTTTAGATATCTTTTAGGAATATTTAGGGATTTTTTTTGAAGTTCTTCGGCGGTTTTTAGGGGTGTTTTAGGGGTGCTTTAAAGTAGGGTATTTTTATTGTATTTTAAGGGCATTCTGAGGCTATTTGTATGTTTTTTGTGGGGGTTTTAAGTCATTTTGAAGACGAGGGTTTTTTTTAGGGCATTTTAATGTTTTTTTAGGGTCTTTTCATGGCATAGAGGCTGAGGGACAGCTTGAGGGGCACTGTGGGGGCTTCAGGGTCACAGAGGCTGGGAGCTGAGGGAGGAACAGGGGAGGGGACAGTGGGTGGCACAGAGAGATGCTGAGGGGGGCAGGGGCAGCTGGAGGGTGACAGAGAAGCTGGGGGCTGAGTGGCAGAGGAGAGGGATTAAGGGTGGCACACAGGAGCTGAGGGGCAGCTGAGAGGGGGCTTGAGGGGCAAAGGGGGGCTCGAGGGTGACAGCCAGAGCCTGAGGGCTGGGGGGCAGAGGGAGGGGTCAGGGGTGAAGGGAGAGGGTCTGAGGGCTGGACAGTCCAGTGGGGATCAGGGCTACAGTGTACAGCTTCGGAGGCAAGTTAGGGTACAGGTGCAGCACCCCTCACCCCACTGCTAACCTCACCCTAAGCAGCCTTTTCCCTTTTCACCCCCGACAACAGCAGCACAGCACAGCAAGCCTGACAGCGAGACCACACCGGAAGCCTCCCGCTGGGGCAGGGCAATGACCCTCGCACCAGGACAGCACCAGAACCCTCAGAGGACAACAGGACCCGCTGCTAAAAGGTAGGGATGACATCTGTGGGCTAGAGAGCAAGAGGAAGGGGCTTGGAGGCTGAGCAGGCTTCCTTGAGTGTTTTGTTTTTTTTTTGCAGGGCTATTAGGAATATTTAGGGGCTTTTTGAAGGCAGTCTCTGGTGTCTATTAGAGAATTGTTATACATACCGAATGGCTATTTTACAATTACTTGGTGCATTTTTAGGGTCAGGATGAGGGTGAGACAGGATGCCCACTGAAAATGTGGAGTATTAGTGGAATGCTTTGGGAAGGTGCCAGTGGAGGGCCAGTGGGTGAGGTGCCATGATGCTGTTCTGAAGGTTGTGATTTCTGAGCAAAGCAAAGTGGTTGTGGTTAGGGTTATATGGTTGCAGATTTCTCGAGGACAAATCCAGCACAGAAAAAAAACAAACCCCAAGTTTTGTACTCTCAGATTGCAACACGTATTTAGCATGAAAAAAAATCCCTGAGTACTTGGGGGTGGGAGATGCAAGATGAGACAAATCCTGAGCCGTTTTGACATTGAGAAGGCAAAAGGAAACATGGGACCTGACAAACCAGGGGAATTGCAGGGCCCTGGGAAAGAATGAGGGATATGTAAATGGTGAAAGCAAATACAGAAGCCCAGGTTCCTGATGTCAGTTTGTAGGGCTCCCTAGGGTCTATCAGGGCATCACAAGTTTTAGGAGGGGACAACTTCGGTCTGGGGTCCATCCTTCGATATAAGGATTTTTTGCAGTCAGGTCCCAACCGAGGGCCAGGGGCCCCTGGGCACATCCTTTGGACATTTTCCCTGGGAAAGAAAACTCACCAGTCCAGGTTCCTGATGTCAGTCTGTAGGGTTCCATTGGGTCTATCAGGGCAGCACAAGTTTCAGGTGGGGACAACTTTGGTCTGCGATTCATCCTTCGATATAAGGATTTTTTGCAGTCAGGTCCTGGGCCAGGGGCCCTTGAGCACATCCTTTGTCCCTTTTCCCTGGGAAAGAAAACTCACAGGTCCAGGTTCCTGATGTCAGTTTGTAGGGCTCCCTTGGGTCTATCAGGGCAGCACAATTTTGAGGTGGGGACAACTTCGGTCTGGGGTCCATCCTTCGATATAAGGATTTTTTGCAGTCAGGTCCCAACCGAGGGCCAGGGGCCCCTGGGCACATCCTTTGGACATTTTCCCTGGGAAAGAAAACTCACCAGTCCAAGTTCCTGATGTCAGTCTGTAGGGTTCCCTTGGGTCTATTAGGGCAGCACAAGTTTCAGGTGGGGACAACTTTGGTCTGCGATTCATCCTTCGATATAAGGATTTTTTGCAGTCAGGTCCTGGGCCAGGGGCCCTTGAGCACATCCTTTGTCCCTTTTCCCTGGGAAAGAAAACTCACCAGTCCAGGTTCCTGATGTCAGTCTGTAGGGTTCCCTTGGGTCTATCAGGGCAGCACAAGTTTCAGGAGGGGACAACTTTGGTCTGCGATTCATCCTTCGATATAAGGATTTTTTGCAGTCAGGTCCTGGGCCAGGGGCCCTTGGGCACATCCTTTGTCCCTTTTCCCTGGGAAAGAAAACTCACCAGTCCAGGTTCCTGATGTCAGTTTGTAGGGCTCCCTTGGGTCTATCAGGGCAGCACAATTTTGAGGTGGGGACAACTTCGGTCTGGGGTCCATCCTTCGATAAAAGGATATTTTGCATTCAGGATTCAGCCCCGGGGCCCCTGGGGACAACCTTTGGACATTTCCCCTGGGAAAGAAAACTCACAGGTCCAGGTTCCTGATGTCAGTTTGTAGGGCTCCCTTGGGTCTATCAGGGCAGCACAAGTATGAGGTGGGGACAACTTTGGTCTGGGGTCCATCCTTCGATATAAAGATTTTTTGCAGTCAGGTCCCGGGCCAGGGGCCCTTGGGCACTTCCTTTGTCCCTTTTCCCTGGGAAAGAAAATTCACAGGTCCAGGTTCCTGATGTCAGTTTGTAGGGCTCCCTTGGGTCTATCAGGGCAGCACAAGTTTGAGGTGGGGACACTTTGGTCTGGGGTCCATCCTTCGATATAAGGATTTTTTGCAGTCAGGTCCCGGGCCAGGGGCCCCTGTGCACATCCTTTGTCCCTTTTCCCTGGGAAAGAAAATTCACAGGTCCAGGTTCCTGATGTCAGTTTGTAGGGCTCCCTTGGGTCTATCAGGGCAGCACAAGTTTGTGGTGGGGTCAACTTTAGTCCGCGGTCCATCCTTCGATATAAGGATTTTTTGCAGTCAGGTCCTGACCCAGGGGCCCCGGGGCACATCCTTTGATCCTTTTCCCTGAGAAAGAAAACTCACAGGTCCACGTTTCTTAATTCAGTTTGTAGGGCTCTCTTGGGTCTATCAGGGCAGCACAAGTTTGAGGTGGGGACAACTTTGGACTGGGGTCCGTCCTTCGATATAAGGATTTTTTGCAGTCAGGTCCTGGGCCAGGGGCCCTTGGGCACATCCTTTGTCCCTTTTCCCTGGGAAAGAAAACTCACCAGTCCAGGTTCCTGATGTCAGTTTTTAGGGCTCCTTTGGGTCTATCAGGGCAGCACAAGTTTAAGGTGGGGACAATTTTGGTCTGGGGTCCAGCCTTCGATATAAGGATTTTTTGCAGTCAGGTCCTGGGCCAGGGGTCCCTGGGCACATGCTTTGTCCCTTTTCCCTGGGAAAGAAAACTCACAGGTCCAGGTTCCTGATGTCAGTTTGTAGGGCTCCCTTGGGTCTATCAGGGCAGCACAAGTTTGAGGTGGGGACAACTGCGGTCTGGGATCCATCCTTCGATATATAAGGATTTTTTCCAGTCAGGTCCCAGCCCAGGGGCCCCTGGGCACACCCTTTGGACATTTGCCCTGGGAAAGAAAACTCACAGGTCCAGATTCCTTATGTCAGTTTGTAGGGCTCTCTTGGACCTATCAGGGCAGCACAAGTTTGAGGTGGGGACAACTTTGGTCTGGGGTGCATCCTTCGATATAAGGATTTTTTGCAGTCAGGCCCAGCCCAGGGTCAGGGGCCCCTGGGCATATCCTTTGGCCATTTTCCCTGGGAAAGAAAACACTCCAGTCCAGGTTCCTGATGTCAGTTTGTAGGGCTCCCTTGGGTCTATCAGGGCAGCACAATTTTGAGGTGGGGACAACTTCGGTCTGGGGTCCATCCTTCGATATAAGGATATTTTGCATTCAGTATTCATCCCTGGGGACCCTGGGCACATCCTTTGCCCCTTTTCCCTGGGAAAGAAAACTCACCGGTCCAGGTTCCTGATGTCAGTTTGTAGGGCTCCCTTGGGTCAATCAGGGCAGCACAAGTTTGAGGTGGGGACAACTTTGGTCTGGGATCCATTCTTCAATATAAGGATTTTTTGCAGTCAGGCCCAGCCCAGGGACAGAGGCCCCTGGGCACATCCTTTGGCCATTTTCCCTTGGAAAGATAACTCACAGGTCCGGGTTCCTTATGTCAGTTTGTAGGGCTCCCTTGGATCTATCAGGGCAGCACAAGTTTGAGGTGGGGACAACTTTGGACTGGGGTCCGTCCTTCGATATAAGGATTTTTTGCAGTCAGGTCCTGTGCCAGGGGCCCCTGGGCACATCCTTTGTCCCTTTTCCCTGGGAAAGAAAACTCACAGGTCCAGGGTCCTTATGTCAGTTTGTAAGG
Source organism: Lonchura striata (assembly GCF_050655825.1). Taxonomy (NCBI): domain Eukaryota; kingdom Metazoa; phylum Chordata; class Aves; order Passeriformes; family Estrildidae; genus Lonchura; species Lonchura striata. Next base: position 13,566,317 of record NC_140707.1, on the reverse strand, counting down.
CTCCCTTGGGTCTATCAGGGCAGCACAAGTTTGAGGTGGGGACAACTTTGGTCTGGGGTCCATCCTTCGATATAAGGATTTTTTGCAGTGAGGTCCTGGGCCAGGGGCCCTTGGGCACATCCTTTGTCCCTTTTCCCTGGGAAAGAAAACTCACAGGTCCAGGTTCCTGATGTCAGTTTGTAGGGCTCCCTTGGGTCTATCAGGGCAGCACAAGTTTGAGGTGGGGACAACTTTGGTCTGGGGTCCATCCTTCGATATAAGGATTTTTTGAATTCATGTCCCGGGCCAGGGGCCCCTGGGCACATCCTTTGGCCATTTTCCCTGGGAAAGAAAATTCACAGGTCCAGGTTCCTGATGTCAGTTTGTAGGGCTCCCTTGGGTCTATCTGGGCAGCACAAGATTGAGGTGGGGACAACTTTGGTCTGGGGTCCATCCTTCGATATAAGGATTTTTTGAAGACAGGTCCTGGGCCAGGGGCCCTTGGGCACATCCTTTGTACCTTTTCCCTGGGAAAGGAAATTCACAGGTCCAGGTTCCTGATGTCAGTTTGTAGGGCTCTCTTGGGTCTATCAGGGCAGCACAAGTTTGTGGTGGGGTCAACTTTAGTCTGAGGTCCATCCTTCGATATAAGGATGTTTTGCAGTCAGGGCCCAGCCCAGGGCCAGGGACCCTTGGGCACATCCTTTGTCCTTTTTCCCTGGGAAAGAAAACTCACCAGTCCAGATTCCTGATGTCAGTTTGTAGGGCTCCCTTGGGTCTATCAGGGCAGCACAAGTTTGAGGTGGGGACAACTTTGGTCTGGGGTCCATCCTTCGATATAAGGAGTTTTTGCAATCAGGTCCCAGCCCTGGGGCCCCTGGGCACATTATTTGTCTCTTTTCCCTGGGAGAGAAAACTCACCAGTCCAGGTTCCTGATGTCAGTTTGTAGGGCTCCCTTGGGTCTATCAGGGCAGCACAAGTTTAAGGTGGGGACAACTTTGGTCTGGGGTCCATCCTTCGATATAAGGACTTTTTGCAGTCAGGTCCCAGCCCTGGGGCCCCTGGGCACATCCTTTGTCCCTTTTCCCTGGGAAAGAAAACTCACCAGTCCAGGTTCCTGATGTCAGTTTGTAGGGCTCCCTTGGGTCTATCAGGGCAGCACAAGTTTGAGGTGGGGACAACTTTGGTCTGGGGTCCATCCTTCGATATATAAGGACTTTTTGCAGTCAGGTCCCAGCCCAGGGGTTCCTGGGCACATCCTTTGTCTCTTTTCCCTGGGAGAGAAAACTCACCAGTCCAGGTTCCTGATGTCAGTTTGTAGGGCTCCCTTGGGTCTATCAGGGCAGCACAAGTTTGAGGTGGGGACAACTTTGGTCTGGGGTCCATCCTTCGATATAAGGACTTTTTGCAGTCAGGTCCCAGCCCTGGGGCCCCTGGGCACATCCTTTGTCCCTTTTCCCTGGGAAAGAAAACTCACCAGTCCAGGTTCCTGATGTCAGTTTGTAGGGCTCCCTTGGGTCTATCAGGGCAGCACAAGTTTGAGGTGGGGACAACTTTGGTCTGGGGTCCATCCTTCGATATAAGGATTTTTTGCAATCAGGTCCTGGGCCAGGGGCCCCTGGGCACATGCTTTGTCCCTTTTCCCTGGGAAAGAAAACTCACAGGTCCAGGTTCCTGATGTCAGTTTGTAGGGCTCCCTTGGGTCTATCAGGGCAGCACAAGTTTAAGGTGGGGACAACTTTGGTCTGGGGTCCATCCTTCGATATCAGGATTTTTTGCAGTCAGGTTGCGGGCCAGGGGCCCCTGGGCACATCCTTTGTCCCTTTTCCCTGGGAAAGAAAACTCACAGGTCCAGGTTCCTGATGTCAGTTTGTAGGGCTCTCTTGGGTCTATCAAGGCAGCACAATTTTGAGGTGGGGACAACATCGGTCTAGGGTCCTTCCTTCGATATAAGGATTTTTTGCAGTCAGGCCCCAGCCCAGGGGCCCCTGGGCTCATCCTTTGGCCATTTTCCCTGGGAAAGAAAACTCACCAGTCCAGGTTCCTGATGTCAGTTTGTAGGGCTCCCTTGGGTCTATCAGGGCAGCACAAGTTTGAGGTGGGGACAACTTTCGTCTAGGGTCCATCCTTCGATATAAGGATTTTTTGCAGTCAGGTCCCGGGCCAGGGGCCCCTGGGCACATCCTTTGTCCCTTTTCCCTGGGAAAGAAAACTCACAGGTCCAGGTTCCTGATGTCAGTTTGTAGGGCTCCCTTGGGTCTATCAGGGCAGCACATGTTTGAGGTGGGGACAACTTTGGTCTGGGGTCTATCCTTCGATATAAGGATTTTTTGCAGTCAGGTCCTGGGCCTGGGGCCCCTGGGCACATGCTTTGTCCCTTTTCCCTGGGAAAGAAAACTCACAGGTCCAGGTTCCTGATGTCAGTTTGTAGGGCTCCCTTGGATCTATCAGGGCAGCACAAGTTTGAGGTGGGGACAACTTTGGTCTCTGATCCATCCTTCGATAAAAGGATTTTTTGCAGTCAGGTCCTGGGCCAGGGGCCCCTGGGCACAACCTTTGTCCCTTTTCCCTGGGAAAGAAAACTCACACGTCCAGGTTCCTGATGTCAGTTTGTAGGGCTCCCTTGGGTCTATCAGGGCAGCACAAGTTTGAGGTGGGGACAACTTTGGTCTGGAGTCCATCCTTCGATATAAGGATTTTTTGCAGTCAGGTCCCGTGCCAGGGGACCATGGGCACATCTTTTGTCCCTTTTCCCTGGGAAAAAAAACTCACCAGTCCAGGTTCCTGATGTCAGTTTGTAGGGCTCCCTTGGGTCTATCAGGGCAGCACAAGTTTGAGGTGGGGACAACTTTGGTCTGTGGTCCATCCTTCGATATAAGGATTTTTTGAAGTCAGGTCCTGGGCCAGGGGCCCCTGGGCACATCCTTTGTCCCTTTTCCCTGGGAAAGAAAACTCACAGGTCCAGGTTCCTGATGTCAGTTTGTAGGGCTCCCTTGGGTCTATCAGGGCAGCACAAGTTTGAGGTAGGGACAACTTTGGTCTGGGGTCCATCCTTCGATATAAGGATTTTTTGCAGTCAGGTCCCAGCCCTGGAGCCCCTGGGCACACGCTTTGTCCCTTTTCCCTGGGAAAGAAAACTCACAGGTCCAGGTTCCTGATGTCAGTTTGTAGGGCTCCCTTGGGCCTATCAGGGCAGCACAAGTTTGAGGTGGGGACAACTTTGGTCTGGGGTCCATCCTTCGATATAAGAATTTTTTGCAGTCAGGCCACAGGCCAGGGCTAGGGGCCCCTGGGCACAAGCTATGTCCGTTTTCCCTGGGAAAGAAAACTCACAGGTCCAGGTTCCTGATGTCAGTTTGTAGGGCTCCCTTGGGTCTATCAGGGCAGCACAAGTTTGAGGTGGGGACAAATTTGGTCTGGGGTCCATCCTTCGATATAAGGATTTTTTGATGTCAGGTTCTGGGCCAGGGGCCCCTGGGCACATCCTTTGTCCCTTTTCCCTGGGAAAGAAAACTCACAGGTCCAGGTTCCTGATGTCAGTTTGTAGGGCTCCCTTGGGTCTATCAGGGCAGCACAAGTTTGAGGTGGGGACAACTTTGGTCTGGGGTCCATCCTTCGATATAAGGAGTTTTTGCAATCAGGTCCCAGCCCTGGGGCCCCTGGGCACATTATTTGTCTCTTTTCCCTGAGAGAGAAAACTCACCAGTCCAGGTTCCTGATGTCAGTTTGTAGGGCTCCCTTGGGTCTATCAGGGCAGCACAAGTTTGAGGTGGGGACAACTTTGGTCTGGGGTCCATCCTTCGATATATAAGGACTTTTTGCAGTCAGGTCCCAGCCCAGGTGTTCCTGGGCACATCCTTTGTCTCTTTTCCCTGGGAGAGAAAACTCACCAGTCCAGGTTCCTGATGTCAGTTTGTAGGGCTCCCTTGGGTCTATCAGGGCAGCACAAGTTTGAGGTGGGGACAACTTTGGTCTGGGGTCCATCCTTCGATATAAGGACTTTTTGCAGTCAGGTCCCAGCCCTGGGGCCCCTGGGCACATCCTTTGTCCCTTTTCCCTGGGAAAGAAAACTCACCAGTCCAGGTTCCTGATGTCAGTTTGTAGGGCTCCCTTGGGTCTATCAGGGCAGCACAAGTTTGAGGTGGGGACAACTTTGGTCTGGGGTCCATCCTTCGATATAAGGATTTTTTGCAATCAGGTCCTGGGCCAGGGGCCCCTGGGCACATGCTTTGTCCCTTTTCCCTGGGAAAGAAAACTCACAGGTCCAGGTTCCTGATGTCAGTTTGTAGGGCTCCCTTGGGTCTATCAGGGCAGCACAAGTTTGAGGTGGGGACAACTTTGGTCTGGGGTCCATCCTTCGATATAAGGATTTTTTGCAGTCAGGTTGCGGGCCAGGGGTTCCTGGGCACATCCTTTGTCTCTTTTCCCTGGGAGAGAAAACTCACCAGTCCAGGTTCCTGATGTCAGTTTGTAGGGCTCCCTTGGGTCTTTCTGGGCAGCACAAGATTGAGGTGGGGACAACTTTGGTCTGGGGTCCATCCTTCGATATAAGGATTTTTTGAAGACAGGTCCTGGGCCAGGGGCCCTTGGGCACATCCTTTGTACCTTTTCCCTGGGAAAGAAAATTCACAGGTCCAGGTTCCTGATGTCAGTTTGTAGGGCTCTCTTGGGTCTATCAGGGCAGCACAAGTTTGTGGTGGGGTCAACTTTAGTCTGAGGTCCATCCTTCGATATAAGGATGTTTTGCAGTCAGGTCCCAACCCAGGGCCAGGGACCCTTGGGCACATCCTTTGTCCCTTTTCCCTGGGAAAGAAAACTCACAGGTCCAGATTCCTGATGTCAGTTTGTAGGGCTCCCTTGGGTCTATCAGGGCAGCACAAGTTTGAGGTGGGGACAACTTTGGTCTGGGGTCCATCCTTCGATATAAGAATTTTTTGCAGTCCGGGCCCAGCCCAGGTGCCCCTGGGCACATCCTTTGTCCCTTTTCCCTGGGAAAAAAAACTCACCAGTCCAGGTTCCTGATGTCAGTTTGTAGGGCTCCCTTGGATCTATCAGGGCAGCACAAGTTTGAGGTGGGGACAACTTTGGTCTGGGGTCCATCCTTCGATATAAGGATTTTGTGAAGAAAGGTCCTGAGCCAGGGGCCCTTGGGCCCATCCTTTTTCCCTTTTCCCTGGGAAAGAAAACTTACCAGTCCAGGTTCCTGATGTGAGTTTGTAGGGCTCCCTTGGGTCTATCAGGGCAGCACAAGTTTGAGGTGGGGACAACTTTTGTCTGGGGACCATCCTTCGATATAAGGATTTTTTGCAGTCAGGGCCCAGCCCAGGGCCAGGGACCCCTGGGCACATCCTTTGTCCCTTTTCCCTGGGAAAGAAAACTCACAGGTCCAGGTTCCTGATGTCAGTTTGTAGGGCTCCCTTGGGTCTATCAGGGGAGCACAAGTTTGAGGTGGGGACAACTTTGGTCTGGGGTCCATCCTTCGATATAAGGAGTTTTTGCAATCAGGTCCCAGCCCTGGGGCCCCTGGGCACATTATTTGTCTCTTTTCCCTGGGAGAGAAAACTCACCAGTCCAGGTTCCTGATGTCAGTTTGTAGGGCTCCCTTGGGTCTATCAGGGCAGCACAAGTTTGAGGTGGGGACAACTTTGGTCTGGGGTCCATCCTTCGATATAAGGACTTTTTGCAGTCAGGTCCCAGCCCTGGGGCACCTGGGCACATCCTTTGTCCCTTTTCCCTGGGAAAGAAAACTCACCAGTCCAGATTCCTGATGTCAGTTTGTAGGGCTCCCTTGGGTCTATCAGGGCAGCACAAGTTTGAGGTGGGGACAACTTTGGTCTGGGGTCCATCCTTCGATATATAAGGACTTTTTGCAGTCAGGTCCCAGCCCAGGGGTTCCTGGGCACATCCTTTGTCTCTTTTCCCTGGGAGAGAAAACTCACCAGTCCAGGTTCCTGATGTCAGTTTGTAGGGCTCCCTTGGGTCTATCAGGGCAGCACAAGTTTGAGGTGGGGACAACTTTGGTCTGGGGTCCATCCTTCGATATAAGGACTTTTTGCAGTCAGGTCCCAGCCCTGGGGCCCCTGGGCACATCCTTTGTCCCTTTTCCCTGGGAAAGAAAACTCACCAGTCCAGGTTCCTGATGTCAGTTTGTAGGGCTCCCTTGGGTCTATCAGGGCAGCACAAGTTTGAGGTGGGGACAACTTTGGTCTGGGGTCCATCCTTCGATATAAGGATTTTTTGCAATCAGGTCCTGGGCCAGGGGCCCCTGGGCACATGCTTTGTCCCTTTTCCCTGGGAAAGAAAACTCACAGGTCCAGGTTCCTGATGTCAGTTTGTAGGGCTCCCTTGGGTCTATCAGGGCAGCACAAGTTTAAGGTGGGGACAACTTTGGTCTGGGGTCCATCCTTCGATATCAGGATTTTTTGCAGTCAGGTTGCGGGCCAGGGGCCCCTGGGCACATCCTTTGTCCCTTTTCCCTGGGAAAGAAAACTCACAGGTCCAGGTTCCTGATGTCAGTTTGTAGGGCTCTCTTGGGTCTATCAAGGCAGCACAATTTTGAGGTGGGGACAACATCGGTCTAGGGTCCTTCCTTCGATATAAGGATTTTTTGCAGTCAGGCCCCAGCCCAGGGGCCCCTGGGCTCATCCTTTGGCCATTTTCCCTGGGAAAGAAAACTCACCAGTCCAGGTTCCTGATGTCAGTTTGTAGGGCTCCCTTGGGTCTATCAGGGCAGCACAAGTTTGAGGTGGGGACAACTTTCGCCTAGGGTCCATCCTTCGATATAAGGATTTTTTGCAGTCAGGTCCCGGGCCAGGGGCCCCTGGGCACATCCTTTGTCCCTTTTCCCTGGGAAAGAAAACTCACAGGTCCAGGTTCCTGATGTCAGTTTGTAGGGCTCCCTTGGGTCTATCAGGGCGACACATGTTTGAGGTGGGGACAACTTTGGTCTGGGGTCTATCCTTCGATATAAGGATTTTTTGCAGTCAGGTCCTGGGGCCCCTGGGCACATGCTTTGTCCCTTTTCCCTGGGAAAGAAAACTCACAGGTCCAGGTTCCTGATGTCAGTTTGTAGGGCTCCCTTGGATCTATCAGGGCAGCACAAGTTTGAGGTGGGGACAACTTTGGTCTCTGATCCATCCTTCGATAAAAGGATTTTTTGCAGTCAGGGCCCAGCCCAGGGGCCCCTGGGCACATCCTTTGTCCCTTTTCCCTGGGAAAAAAAACTCACCAGTCCAGGTTCCTGATGTCAGTTTGTAGGGCTCCCTTGGATCTATCAGGGCAGCACAAGTTTGAGGTGGGGACAACTTTGGTCTGGGGTCCATCCTTCGATATAAGGATTTTGTGAAGAAAGGTCCTGAGCCAGGGGCCCTTGGGCCCATCCTTTTTCCCTTTTCCCTGGGAAAGAAAACTTACCAGTCCAGGTTCCTGATGTCAGTTTGTAGGGCTCCCTTGGGTCTATCAGGGCAGCACAAGTTTGAGGTGGGGACAACTTTTGTCTGGGGACCATCCTTCGATATAAGGATTTTTTGCAGTCAGGGCCCAGCCCAGGGCCAGGGACCCCTGGGCACATCCTTTGTCCCTTTTCCCTGGGAAAGAAAACTCACAGGTCCAGGTTCCTGATGTCAGTTTGTAGGGCTCCCTTGGGTCTATCAGGGCAGCACAAGTTTGAGGTGGGGACAACTTTGGTCTGGGGTCCATCCTTCGATATAAGGAGTTTTTGCAATCAGGTCCCAGCCCTGGGGCCCCTGGGCACATTATTTGTCTCTTTTCCCTGGGAGAGAAAACTCACCAGTCCAGGTTCCTGATGTCAGTTTGTAGGGCTCCCTTGGGTCTATCAGGGCAGCACAAGTTTAAGGTGGGGACAACTTTGGTCTGGGGTCCATCCTTCGATATAAGGACTTTTTGCAGTCAGGTCCCAGCCCTGGGGCACCTGGGCACATCCTTTGTCCCTTTTCCCTGGGAAAGAAAACTCACCAGTCCAGGTTCCTGATGTCAGTTTGTAGGGCTCCCTTGGGTCTATCAGGGCAGCACAAGTTTGAGGTGGGGACAACTTTGGTCTGGGGTCCATCCTTCGATATAAGGACTTTTTGCAGTCAGGTCCCAGCCCTGGGGCCCCTGGGCACATCCTTTGTCCCTTTTCCCTGGGAAAGAAAACTCACCAGTCCAGGTTCCTGATGTCAGTTTGTAGGGCTCCCTTGGGTCTATCAGGGCAGCACAAGTTTGAGGTGGGGACAACTTTGGTCTGGGGTCCATCCTTCGATATAAGGATTTTTTGAAGACAGGTCCTGGGCCAGGGGCCCTTGGGCACATCCTTTGTACCTTTTCCCTGGGAAAGAAAATTCACAGGTCCAGGTTCCTGATGTCAGTTTGTAGGGCTCTCTTGGGTCTATCAGGGCAGCACAAGTTTGTGGTGGGGTCAACTTTAGTCTGAGGTCCATCCTTCGATATAAGGATGTTTTGCAGTCAGGTCCCAACCCAGGGCCAGGGACCCTTGGGCACATCCTTTGTCCCTTTTCCCTGGGAAAGAAAACTCACAGGTCCAGATTCCTGATGTCAGTTTGTAGGGCTCCCTTGGGTCTATCAGGGCAGCACAAGTTTGAGGTGGGGACAACTTTGGTCTGGGGTCCATCCTTCGATATAAGAATTTTTTGCAGTCCGGGCCCAGCCCAGGTGCCCCTGGGCACATCCTTTGTCCCTTTTCCCTGGGAAAAAAAACTCACCAGTCCAGGTTCCTGATGTCAGTTTGTAGGGCTCCCTTGGATCTATCAGGGCAGCACAAGTTTGAGGTGGGGACAACTTTGGTCTGGGGTCCATCCTTCGATATAAGGATTTTGTGAAGAAAGGTCCTGAGCCAGGGGCCCTTGGGCCCATCCTTTTTCCCTTTTCCCTGGGAAAGAAAACTTACCAGTCCAGGTTCCTGATGTGAGTTTGTAGGGCTCCCTTGGGTCTATCAGGGCAGCACAAGTTTGAGGTGGGGACAACTTTTGTCTGGGGACCATCCTTCGATATAAGGATTTTTTGCAGTCAGGGCCCAGCCCAGGGCCAGGGACCCCTGGGCACATCCTTTGTCCCTTTTCCCTGGGAAAGAAAACTCACAGGTCCAGGTTCCTGATGTCAGTTTGTAGGGCTCCCTTGGGTCTATCAGGGGAGCACAAGTTTGAGGTGGGGACAACTTTGGTCTGGGGTCCATCCTTCGATATAAGGAGTTTTTGCAATCAGGTCCCAGCCCTGGGGCCCCTGGGCACATTATTTGTCTCTTTTCCCTGGGAGAGAAAACTCACCAGTCCAGGTTCCTGATGTCAGTTTGTAGGGCTCCCTTGGGTCTATCAGGGCAGCACAAGTTTGAGGTGGGGACAACTTTGGTCTGGGGTCCATCCTTCGATATAAGGACTTTTTGCAGTCAGGTCCCAGCCCTGGGGCACCTGGGCACATCCTTTGTCCCTTTTCCCTGGGAAAGAAAACTCACCAGTCCAGATTCCTGATGTCAGTTTGTAGGGCTCCCTTGGGTCTATCAGGGCAGCACAAGTTTGAGGTGGGGACAACTTTGGTCTGGGGTCCATCCTTCGATATATAAGGACTTTTTGCAGTCAGGTCCCAGCCCAGGGGTTCCTGGGCACATCCTTTGTCTCTTTTCCCTGGGAGAGAAAACTCACCAGTCCAGGTTCCTGATGTCAGTTTGTAGGGCTCCCTTGGGTCTATCAGGGCAGCACAAGTTTGAGGTGGGGACAACTTTGGTCTGGGGTCCATCCTTCGATATAAGGACTTTTTGCAGTCAGGTCCCAGCCCTGGGGCCCCTGGGCACATCCTTTGTCCCTTTTCCCTGGGAAAGAAAACTCACCAGTCCAGGTTCCTGATGTCAGTTTGTAGGGCTCCCTTGGGTCTATCAGGGCAGCACAAGTTTGAGGTGGGGACAACTTTGGTCTGGGGTCCATCCTTCGATATAAGGATTTTTTGCAATCAGGTCCTGGGCCAGGGGCCCCTGGGCACATGCTTTGTCCCTTTTCCCTGGGAAAGAAAACTCACAGGTCCAGGTTCCTGATGTCAGTTTGTAGGGCTCCCTTGGGTCTATCAGGGCAGCACAAGTTTAAGGTGGGGACAACTTTGGTCTGGGGTCCATCCTTCGATATCAGGATTTTTTGCAGTCAGGTTGCGGGCCAGGGGCCCCTGGGCACATCCTTTGTCCCTTTTCCCTGGGAAAGAAAACTCACAGGTCCAGGTTCCTGATGTCAGTTTGTAGGGCTCTCTTGGGTCTATCAAGGCAGCACAATTTTGAGGTGGGGACAACATCGGTCTAGGGTCCTTCCTTCGATATAAGGATTTTTTGCAGTCAGGCCCCAGCCCAGGGGCCCCTGGGCTCATCCTTTGGCCATTTTCCCTGGGAAAGAAAACTCACCAGTCCAGGTTCCTGATGTCAGTTTGTAGGGCTCCCTTGGGTCTATCAGGGCAGCACAAGTTTGAGGTGGGGACAACTTTCGCCTAGGGTCCATCCTTCGATATAAGGATTTTTTGCAGTCAGGTCCCGGGCCAGGGGCCCCTGGGCACATCCTTTGTCCCTTTTCCCTGGGAAAGAAAACTCACAGGTCCAGGTTCCTGATGTCAGTTTGTAGGGCTCCCTTGGGTCTATCAGGGCGACACATGTTTGAGGTGGGGACAACTTTGGTCTGGGGTCTATCCTTCGATATAAGGATTTTTTGCAGTCAGGTCCTGGGGCCCCTGGGCACATGCTTTGTCCCTTTTCCCTGGGAAAGAAAACTCACAGGTCCAGGTTCCTGATGTCAGTTTGTAGGGCTCCCTTGGATCTATCAGGGCAGCACAAGTTTGAGGTGGGGACAACTTTGGTCTCTGATCCATCCTTCGATAAAAGGATTTTTTGCAGTCAGGGCCCAGCCCAGGGGCCCCTGGGCACATCCTTTGTCCCTTTTCCCTGGGAAAAAAAACTCACCAGTCCAGGTTCCTGATGTCAGTTTGTAGGGCTCCCTTGGATCTATCAGGGCAGCACAAGTTTGAGGTGGGGACAACTTTGGTCTGGGGTCCATCCTTCGATATAAGGATTTTGTGAAGAAAGGTCCTGAGCCAGGGGCCCTTGGGCCCATCCTTTTTCCCTTTTCCCTGGGAAAGAAAACTTACCAGTCCAGGTTCCTGATGTCAGTTTGTAGGGCTCCCTTGGGTCTATCAGGGCAGCACAAGTTTGAGGTGGGGACAACTTTTGTCTGGGGACCATCCTTCGATATAAGGATTTTTTGCAGTCAGGGCCCAGCCCAGGGCCAGGGACCCCTGGGCACATCCTTTGTCCCTTTTCCCTGGGAAAGAAAACTCACAGGTCCAGGTTCCTGATGTCAGTTTGTAGGGCTCCCTTGGGTCTATCAGGGCAGCACAAGTTTGAGGTGGGGACAACTTTGGTCTGGGGTCCATCCTTCGATATAAGGAGTTTTTGCAATCAGGTCCCAGCCCTGGGGCCCCTGGGCACATTATTTGTCTCTTTTCCCTGGGAGAGAAAACTCACCAGTCCAGGTTCCTGATGTCAGTTTGTAGGGCTCCCTTGGGTCTATCAGGGCAGCACAAGTTTAAGGTGGGGACAACTTTGGTCTGGGGTCCATCCTTCGATATAAGGACTTTTTGCAGTCAGGTCCCAGCCCTGGGGCACCTGGGCACATCCTTTGTCCCTTTTCCCTGGGAAAGAAAACTCACCAGTCCAGGTTCCTGATGTCAGTTTGTAGGGCTCCCTTGGGTCTATCAGGGCAGCACAAGTTTGAGGTGGGGACAACTTTGGTCTGGGGTCCATCCTTCGATATATAAGGACTTTTTGCAGTCAGGTCCCAGCCCAGGGGTTCCTGGGCACATCCTTTGTCTCTTTTCCCTGGGAGAGAAAACTCACCAGTCCAGGTTCCTGATGTCAGTTTGTAGGGCTCCCTTGGGTCTATCAGGGCAGCACAAGTTTGAGGTGGGGACAACTTTGGTCTGGGGTCCATCCTTCGATATAAGGACTTTTTGCAGTCAGGTCCCAGCCCTGGGGCCCCTGGGCACATCCTTTGTCCCTTTTCCCTGGGAAAGAAAACTCACCAGTCCAGGTTCCTGATGTCAGTTTGTAGGGCTCCCTTGGGTCTATCAGGGCAGCACAAGTTTGAGGTGGGGACAACTTTGGTCTGGGGTCCATCCTTCGATATAAGGATTTTTTGCAATCAGGTCCTGGGCCAGGGGCCCCTGGGCACATCCTTTGTCCCTTTTCCCTGGAAAGAAAACTCACAGGTCCAGGTTCCTGATGTCAGTTTGTAGGGCTCTCTTGGGTCTATCAAGGCAGCACAATTTTGAGGTGGGGACAACATCGGTCTAGGGTCCTTCCTTCGATATAAGGATTTTTTGCAGTCAGGCCCCAGCCCAGGGGCCCCTGGGCTCATCCTTTGGCCATTTTCCCTGGGAAAGAAAACTCACCAGTCCAGGTTCCTGATGTCAGTTTGTAGGGCTCCCTTGGATCTATCAGGGCAGCACAAGTTTGAGGTGGGGACAACTTTCGTCTAGGGTCCATCCTTCGATATAAGGATTTTTTGCAGTCAGGTCCCGGGCCAGGGGCCCCTGGGCACATCCTTTGTCCCTTTTCCCTGGGAAAGAAAACTCACAGGTCCAGGTTCCTGATGTCAGTTTGTAGGGCTCCCTTGGGTCTATCAGGGCAGCACATGTTTGAGGTGGGGACAACTTTGGTCTGGGGTCTATCCTTCGATATAAGGATTTTTTGCAGTCAGGTCCTGGGCCTGGGGCCCCTGGGCACATGCTTTGTCCCTTTTCCCTGGGAAAGAAAACTCACAGGTCCAGGTTCCTGATGTCAGTTTGTAGGGCTCCCTTGGATCTATCAGGGCAGCACAAGTTTGAGGTGGGGACAACTTTGGTCTCTGATCCATCCTTCGATAAAAGGATTTTTTGCAGTCAGGTCCTGGGCCAGGGGCCCCTGGGCACAACCTTTGTCCCTTTTCCCTGGGAAAGAAAACTCACACGTCCAGGTTCCTGATGTCAGTTTGTAGGGCTCCCTTGGGTCTATCAGGGCAGCACAAGTTTGAGGTGGGGACAACTTTGGTCTGGAGTCCATCCTTCGATATAAGGATTTTTTGCAGTCAGGTCCCGTGCCAGGGGACCATGGGCACATCTTTTGTCCCTTTTCCCTGGGAAAAAAAACTCACCAGTCCAGGTTCCTGATGTCAGTTTGTAGGGCTCCCTTGGGTCTATCAGGGCAGCACAAGTTTGAGGTGGGGACAACTTTGTTCTGTGGTCCATCCTTCGATATAAGGATTTTTTGAAGTCAGGTCCTGGGCCAGGGGCCCCTGGGCACATCCTTTGTCCCTTTTCCCTGGGAAAGAAAACTCACAGGTCCAGGTTCCTGATGTCAGTTTGTAGGGCTCCCTTGGGTCTATCAGGGCAGCACAAGTTTGAGGTAGGGACAACTTTGGTCTGGGGTCCATCCTTCGATATCAGGATTTTTTGCAGTCAGGTCCCAGCCCTGGAGCCCCTGGGCTCACGCTTTGTCCCTTTTCCCTGGGAAAGAAAACTCACAGGTCCAGGTTCCTGATGTCAGTTTGTAGGGCTCCCTTGGGCCTATCAGGGCAGCACAAGTTTGAGGTGGGGACAACTTTGGTCTGGGGTCCATCCTTCGATATAAGAATTTTTTGCAGTCAGGCCACAGGCCAGGGCTAGGGGCCCCTGGGCACAAGCTATGTCCGTTTTCCCTGGGAAAGAAAACTCACAGGTCCAGGTTCCTGATGTCAGTTTGTAGGGCTCCCTTGGGTCTATCAGGGCAGCACAAGTTTGAGGTGGGGACAAATTTGGTCTGGGGTCCATCCTTCGATATAAGGATTTTTTGATGTCAGGTTCTGGGCCAGGGGCCCCTGGGCACATCCTTTGTCCCTTTTCCCTGGGAAAGAAAACTCACAGGTCCAGGTTCCTGATGTCAGTTTGTAGGGCTCCCTTGGGTCTATCAGGGCAGCACAAGTTTGAGGTGGGGACAACTTTGGTCTGGGGTCCATCCTTCGATATAAGGAGTTTTTGCAATCAGGTCCCAGCCCTGGGGCCCCTGGGCACATTATTTGTCTCTTTTCCCTGGGAGAGAAAACTCACCAGTCCAGGTTCCTGATGTCAGTTTGTAGGGCTCCCTTGGGTCTATCAGGGCAGCACAAGTTTGAGGTGGGGACAACTTTGGTCTGGGGTCCATCCTTCGATATAAGGATTTTTTGCAATCAGGTCCTGGGCCAGGGGCCCCTGGGCACAGGCTTTGTCCCTTTTCCCTGGGAAAGAAAACTCACAGGTCCAGGTTCCTGATGTCAGTTTGTAGGGCTCCCTTGGGTCAATCAGGGCAGCACAAATTTGAGGAGGGGACAATTTTGGTCTGGGGTCCATCCTTCGATATAAGGATTTTTTGCAGTCAGGTCCCAGGCCAGCCCAGGGGCCCCTGGGCACATCCTTTGTTCCATTTTCCTGGGAAAGAAAACTCACCAGTCCATGTTCCTGCTGTCAGTTTGTAGAGCTCCCTTGGGTGTATTAGCGCATCACAAGTTTTAGGAGGGGACAACTTCGGTCAGTGATCCGTCCTTCGATATAAGAATTTTTTGCAGTCAGGGCCCAGCCCAGGGGCCCCTGGGCACATCCTTTGTCCCTTTTCCCTGGGAAAGAAAACTCACAGGTCCAGGTTCCTGATGTCAGTTTGTAGGGCTCTCTTGGGTCTATCAGGGCAGGACAAGTTTGAGGTGGGGACAACTTTGGTCTGTGATCCATCCTTCGATATAAGGACTTTTTGCATTCAGGTCCCAGCCCAGGGGCCTCTGGGCACATCCTTTGTCCCTTTTCCCTGGGAAAGAAAACTCACAGGTCCAGGTTCCTGATGTCAGTTTGTAGGGCTCCCTTGGGTCTATCAGGGCAGCACAAGTTTGAGGTGGGGACAACTTTGGTCTGGGGTCCATCCTTCGATATAAGGATTTTTTGCAGTCAGGTCCCAGCCCAGGGGCCCCTGGGCACATCCTTTGTCCCTTTTCCCTGGGAAAGAAAACTCACAGGTCCAGTTTCCTGATGTCAGTTTGTAGGGCTCTCTTGGATCTATCAGGGCAGCACAAGTTTGAGGTGGGGACAACTTCGGTCTGTGATCCATCCTTCGATATAAGGATTTTTTGCATTCAGGTCCTGGGCCAGGGGCCCCTGGGCACATCCTTTGTCCTTTTTCCCTGGGAAAGAAAACTCACCAGTCCAGATTCCTGATGTCAGTTTGTAGGGCTCACTTGGGTCTATCAGGGCAGCACAAGTTTGTGGTTCACGCAAGGTGTCTCCTTGAGGACAGCGTTAAAACCACCGGGGCATCAGCAGGGCTTGGGGCAGGACTGGCCAACCCCAGAGCACCTCACGAAGCCCTCTGTGTGTCTGTTGCAGTCGAGTAGCAATTGGGGGGTTCTGAAAGTCCCACTTCTGATAGAAAATTCTGTTTAACTCGTACACCTTGGCTGGGTGTGTCCCCCCAGTACAGCTCGGTTCTTCTCTGAGGCGGTGCCTGGCAGGGTCTCTCCCTGTTAAGGGCCGGGTGTGTTTTTGGCAGAACACGGTGAAGGTGGATTATTTGCTTCAGCAAGAGCTGATGATGTCTGATGGGTTTTTTAGGTACCTCAGCGGCCAGGAGCACGTGTCTAGGTCACTTGGAACACTTTTTGATCTCGTTCAGTTCTTTTCCTTGTGAGGCTCTGCAGGCTGCTGGCCAGGCCCAAAGTAAGGAAGGTTGCCCCAGTGTCCGTGCTCATGTCAATAGTTTAATTTATTTGGCTTTTCTAGGAGCAGATGTCGTGGAGGACCTTGGTGCTGTTTTCACTGGCCTCCTGCACTCTCTGAGAGAACCCCTTGCTCCCTGCTTGATGTTCCAGCTCTGTGACAAAGCTGCTAAGTATCCTCAGCTCTACCAGTTTAACCGATACTATAGGCTCTGGATGCCCAAGCAGTCCCAGGAACCTGTGGTATGGAATCCCTGAAGTCACTGAATTCTTGAGCCAGTATTCCTATAAAATCCTCGCAGTCGACAGAGGTAACATTTCCATCAGAAACAGCGTTTTTATTGAGGAGGTAATTCTGCATCTCTTGTTGATCATGCTGGGGACACACGTTTGCTCCAGGGCTTTTCTCTGATGACACAAGAGGTCTCTGTGGTGTTTGGGAGGCGATGCCAGGGCTCAGGGCTCATACAGAGACTCCTCAGCAGGCACAGCAGAGCCTGGTGTGTGCTGTGGCCTCTGTTTACAGCGCCCAGAGTTCCCCCGGGTGGGTGGGGGATCACAGGCCCCTGGGCTGGGTTTGGTGAGTTTTTCTCAGCTCAGCAGTGTGAACACTCCAGATGCCCCTGGGGACACTGCTGGACAGCATCCATCCACTCTCTCCATCCACTCATTTGTACCCAGGAATGCAGGAAACTCTGACTGGGGACGGGCAGTAGTTTTGAAAATCATGCCCTAGCCTTTTTCTCTAGGGACGAACCAAGCAAGTGCCCTGAAACCAGCGGAGCAGCTGCAGGGGCTGAAGGGAACAGAAAGGGCTCCCCGGCACCTTTTGCCTCTGTTCTCTGCCATTCCCCAAAAGGCTTGCAGTCCCGGAAGAGGCATTTGTCATGCAGCCTGCCAAAATAAAGACCTGTAAAATCCTAGCTCTGCCTTTTGTTTAACGTGTTCTTACTTCCTTTTTATGTCATCACAGAAAGCAAGGAAAGAAGAAATGTGACTGGTTCCCACTATTGCTCCGTGCAGGCATTTTTAAAGGCTGCTGTACTTCTGTCCTCTTTTTCCACTCCAAGCTTGACTTTTCCCCTCCTTTTTCAAGGTCTGCTGCTTTGGGTATCCCAAGCAGGGCTGGGTTCCTCGGCAGGGGTCTTAGGAGTTGGTGCAGATTCTGCTTTTTCCGAAGGTATATCAAAGCGTGCGAGCAAAAGGACTGTTTTGTCCAGGGGAAAGCTTTCTCTCAATGACCATCAATGCATGTATGTGTTTTAATCGTGTAACCAGGTGGATTAAGAAAAGCCAACACCTGTAGCAGATTTCTGTTGGATCTGTGTCTGTGAGAAGTGGGCTGTGTGCTGGAGAGGGAGATACACTGTTGGAGAGTGGCAACAGCAGCAGGTGTGAGCTGTGAGGATGATGAGGGCTCAGAGCAGCCACAGGTGTGAGCTATTAGGATGATGAGGGCTCAGAGCAGCCCCAGGTGTGAGTTGTTAAGATGATGAGGGCTCAGAGCAGCCACAGGTGTGAGCTGTTAGGATGATGAGGAGGGGCGGGGTCCTGCTGGGGGAGGTTATTTAAGGGTGAGGGTTTACCTTTGCTGGCTTTTGCACGGAGCTGCTGGAGAAGAGGAGTTTATGGGGGGCTCCCGGGGCTGTCTCCTGGAAGGATGGTGAGCGCCTCGGACAGGGTCCGGGGAATCACCTGGATACACACTTGGATACGTGGAGCATTGCTCAAAGCGTAGCGGGGACTTTTCCCCTTTCCCTTTGAAATTTTGTCATCCTGAGGTTGAATTGGAGGGGGCAGTCCTGTGGTCCCGCCTTTTAAGAGGTTTGGACTGAGGTAAAAAGCTCCCTTTTGCCATCATTTGAGGAAAGCCGCTTCTTTTCTGCTCTTCTAGGGGACGCAGTTGAAGGGGAGCCCACGTTTCTGTGCCCTCGTTGGGGTGAGGTGAGCGCCGGAGCGTGGCGTCAGTGTCGGGGCTTCAGAGGAAGGGAGCTGCAGCCGTGGCAGCGCTGGCAGGGCAGGGATCGGGCTGTGCCGCTGCATTCGGGGCGCTTCTTCTGCCCCCGGCCCGGCAGCGAAGGGTCCGGCGCGGAGCCCTGCCGGCAGTGCCGGGGCTGGCCGGGGCGGAAGGGGAGCTGGGCGCGGCTGGGCTGCCGCGGGCCCGCCGGAGCCGCGCCGGTGCGAGCCGTGCGGAGCCGAGCGGAGCTTTGGCCGGGCCGGCGGGCAGGGGAGGCGGCGCGGGCGGGGCCGGTGCCGGCCGGTGTGGCCGCTCCGGGCGCGGGGCTCGGGCGCTGCCGGGGCCCCCCGGGCGCGGTGCCGGCCCCGCCGGGCCGGGGGCAGCGGGCGGGGGTCTCCCGGCGCGGCGCTGCCTCTGCTTGCCGGAGGAGCCGCTTTCCTGCCGGAGCCGCGCTGCGCCCGGGGCCGGCAGCGCGGCTTCGCATTTTCCAGCCTTCCTCGCTGCGGTGTTTTTTTAGGGTCTTATCAATGTGTTTTAAGGATTTTGGGGCTATTTTTAGATATCTTTTAGGAATATTTAGGGATTTTTTTTGAAGTTCTTCGGCGGTTTTTAGGGGTGTTTTAGGGGTGCTTTAAAGTAGGGTATTTTTATTGTATTTTAAGGGCATTCTGAGGCTATTTGTATGTTTTTTGTGGGGGTTTTAAGTCATTTTGAAGACGAGGGTTTTTTTTAGGGCATTTTAATGTTTTTTTAGGGTCTTTTCATGGCATAGAGGCTGAGGGACAGCTTGAGGGGCACTGTGGGGGCTTCAGGGTCACAGAGGCTGGGAGCTGAGGGAGGAACAGGGGAGGGGACAGTGGGTGGCACAGAGAGATGCTGAGGGGGGCAGGGGCAGCTGGAGGGTGACAGAGAAGCTGGGGGCTGAGTGGCAGAGGAGAGGGATTAAGGGTGGCACACAGGAGCTGAGGGGCAGCTGAGAGGGGGCTTGAGGGGCAAAGGGGGGCTCGAGGGTGACAGCCAGAGCCTGAGGGCTGGGGGGCAGAGGGAGGGGTCAGGGGTGAAGGGAGAGGGTCTGAGGGCTGGACAGTCCAGTGGGGATCAGGGCTACAGGGTACAGCTTCGGAGGCAAGTTAGGGTACAGGTGCAGCACCCCTCACCCCACTGCTAACCTCACCCTAAGCAGCCTTTTCCCTTTTCACCCCCGACAACAGCAGCACAGCACAGCAAGCCTGACAGCGAGACCACACCGGAAGCCTCCCGCTGGGGCAGGGCAATGACCCTCGCACCAGGACAGCACCAGAACCCTCAGAGGACAACAGGACCCGCTGCTAAAAGGTAGGGATGACATCTGTGGGCTAGAGAGCAAGAGGAAGGGGCTTGGAGGCTGAGCAGGCTTCCTTGAGTGTTTTGTTTTTTTTTTGCAGGGCTATTAGGAATATTTAGGGGCTTTTTGAAGGCAGTCTCTGGTGTCTATTAGAGAATTGTTATACATACCGAATGGCTATTTTACAATTACTTGGTGCATTTTTAGGGTCAGGATGAGGGTGAGACAGGATGCCCACTGAAAATGTGGAGTATTAGTGGAATGCTTTGGGAAGGTGCCAGTGGAGGGCCAGTGGGTGAGGTGCCATGATGCTGTTCTGAAGGTTGTGATTTCTGAGCAAAGCAAAGTGGTTGTGGTTAGGGTTATATGGTTGCAGATTTCTCGAGGACAAATCCAGCACAGAAAAAAAACAAACCCCAAGTTTTGTACTCTCAGATTGCAACACGTATTTAGCATGAAAAAAAATCCCTGAGTACTTGGGGGTGGGAGATGCAAGATGAGACAAATCCTGAGCCGTTTTGACATTGAGAAGGCAAAAGGAAACATGGGACCTGACAAACCAGGGGAATTGCAGGGCCCTGGGAAAGAATGAGGGATATGTAAATGGTGAAAGCAAATACAGAAGCCCAGGTTCCTGATGTCAGTTTGTAGGGCTCCCTAGGGTCTATCAGGGCATCACAAGTTTTAGGAGGGGACAACTTCGGTCTGGGGTCCATCCTTCGATATAAGGATTTTTTGCAGTCAGGTCCCAACCGAGGGCCAGGGGCCCCTGGGCACATCCTTTGGACATTTTCCCTGGGAAAGAAAACTCACCAGTCCAGGTTCCTGATGTCAGTCTGTAGGGTTCCATTGGGTCTATCAGGGCAGCACAAGTTTCAGGTGGGGACAACTTTGGTCTGCGATTCATCCTTCGATATAAGGATTTTTTGCAGTCAGGTCCTGGGCCAGGGGCCCTTGAGCACATCCTTTGTCCCTTTTCCCTGGGAAAGAAAACTCACAGGTCCAGGTTCCTGATGTCAGTTTGTAGGGCTCCCTTGGGTCTATCAGGGCAGCACAATTTTGAGGTGGGGACAACTTTGGTCTGGGGTCCATCCTTCGATATAAGGATTTTTTGCAGTCAGGTCCCAACCGAGGGCCAGGGGCCCCTGGGCACATCCTTTGGACATTTTCCCTGGGAAAGAAAACTCACCAGTCCAAGTTCCTGATGTCAGTCTGTAGGGTTCCCTTGGGTCTATTAGGGCAGCACAAGTTTCAGGTGGGGACAACTTTGGTCTGCGATTCATCCTTCGATATAAGGATTTTTTGCAGTCAGGTCCTGGGCCAGGGGCCCTTGAGCACATCCTTTGTCCCTTTTCCCTGGGAAAGAAAACTCACCAGTCCAGGTTCCTGATGTCAGTCTGTAGGGTTCCCTTGGGTCTATCAGGGCAGCACAAGTTTCAGGAGGGGACAACTTTGGTCTGCGATTCATCCTTCGATATAAGGATTTTTTGCAGTCAGGTCCTGGGCCAGGGGCCCTTGGGCACATCCTTTGTCCCTTTTCCCTGGGAAAGAAAACTCACCAGTCCAGGTTCCTGATGTCAGTTTGTAGGGCTCCCTTGGGTCTATCAGGGCAGCACAATTTTGAGGTGGGGACAACTTCGGTCTGGGGTCCATCCTTCGATAAAAGGATATTTTGCATTCAGGATTCAGCCCCGGGGCCCCTGGGGACAACCTTTGGACATTTCCCCTGGGAAAGAAAACTCACAGGTCCAGGTTCCTGATGTCAGTTTGTAGGGCTCCCTTGGGTCTATCAGGGCAGCACAAGTATGAGGTGGGGACAACTTTGGTCTGGGGTCCATCCTTCGATATAAAGATTTTTTGCAGTCAGGTCCCGGGCCAGGGGCCCTTGGGCACTTCCTTTGTCCCTTTTCCCTGGGAAAGAAAATTCACAGGTCCAGGTTCCTGATGTCAGTTTGTAGGGCTCCCTTGGGTCTATCAGGGCAGCACAAGTTTGAGGTGGGGACACTTTGGTCTGGGGTCCATCCTTCGATATAAGGATTTTTTGCAGTCAGGTCCCGGGCCAGGGGCCCCTGTGCACATCCTTTGTCCCTTTTCCCTGGGAAAGAAAATTCACAGGTCCAGGTTCCTGATGTCAGTTTGTAGGGCTCCCTTGGGTCTATCAGGGCAGCACAAGTTTGTGGTGGGGTCAACTTTAGTCCGCGGTCCATCCTTCGATATAAGGATTTTTTGCAGTCAGGTCCTGACCCAGGGGCCCCGGGGCACATCCTTTGATCCTTTTCCCTGGGAAAGAAAACTCACAGGTCCACGTTTCTTAATTCAGTTTGTAGGGCTCTCTTGGGTCTATCAGGGCAGCACAAGTTTGAGGTGGGGACAACTTTGGACTGGGGTCCGTCCTTCGATATAAGGATTTTTTGCAGTCAGGTCCTG
This sequence comes from Lonchura striata, assembly GCF_050655825.1. Classification (NCBI taxonomy): domain Eukaryota; kingdom Metazoa; phylum Chordata; class Aves; order Passeriformes; family Estrildidae; genus Lonchura; species Lonchura striata. The sequence continues at coordinate 13,544,901 of NC_140707.1, read as the reverse complement.
GGCCAGGGGCCCTTGGGCACATCCTTTGTCCCTTTTCCCTGGGAAAGAAAACTCACCAGTCCAGGTTCCTGATGTCAGTTTTTAGGGCTCCTTTGGGTCTATCAGGGCAGCACAAGTTTAAGGTGGGGACAATTTTGGTCTGGGGTCCAGCCTTCGATATAAGGATTTTTTGCAGTCAGGTCCTGGGCCAGGGGTCCCTGGGCACATGCTTTGTCCCTTTTCCCTGGGAAAGAAAACTCACAGGTCCAGGTTCCTGATGTCAGTTTGTAGGGCTCCCTTGGGTCTATCAGGGCAGCACAAGTTTGAGGTGGGGACAACTGCGGTCTGGGATCCATCCTTCGATATATAAGGATTTTTTCCAGTCAGGTCCCAGCCCAGGGGCCCCTGGGCACACCCTTTGGACATTTGCCCTGGGAAAGAAAACTCACAGGTCCAGATTCCTTATGTCAGTTTGTAGGGCTCTCTTGGACCTATCAGGGCAGCACAAGTTTGAGGTGGGGACAACTTTGGTCTGGGGTGCATCCTTCGATATAAGGATTTTTTGCAGTCAGGCCCAGCCCAGGGTCAGGGGCCCCTGGGCATATCCTTTGGCCATTTTCCCTGGGAAAGAAAACACTCCAGTCCAGGTTCCTGATGTCAGTTTGTAGGGCTCCCTTGGGTCTATCAGGGCAGCACAATTTTGAGGTGGGGACAACTTCGGTCTGGGGTCCATCCTTCGATATAAGGATATTTTGCATTCAGTATTCATCCCCGGGGACCCTGGGCACATCCTTTGCACATTTCCCCTGGGAAAGAAAACTCACCGGTCCAGGTTCCTGATGTCAGTTTGTAGGGCTCCCTTGGGTCAATCAGGGCAGCACAAGTTTGAGGTGGGGACAACTTTGGTCTGGGATCCATTCTTCGATATAAGGATTTTTTGCAGTCAGGCCCAGCCCAGGGACAGAGGCCCCTGGGCACATCCTTTGGCCATTTTCCCTTGGAAAGATAACTCACAGGTCCGGGTTCCTTATGTCAGTTTGTAGGGCTCCCTTGGATCTATCAGGGCAGCACAAGTTTGAGGTGGGGACAACTTTGGACTGGGGTCCGTCCTTCGATATAAGGATTTTTTGCAGTCAGGTCCTGTGCCAGGGGCCCCTGGGCACATCCTTTGTCCCTTTTCCCTGGGAAAGAAAACTCACAGGTCCAGGGTCCTTATGTCAGTTTGTAAGGCTCCCTTGGGTCTATCAGGGCAGCACAAGTTTGAGGTGGGGACAACTTTGGTCTGGGGTCCATCCTTCGATATAAGGATTTTTTGCAGTGAGGTCCTGGGCCAGGGGCCCTTGGGCACATCCTTTGTCCCTTTTCCCTGGGAAAGAAAACTCACAGGTCCAGGTTCCTGATGTCAGTTTGTAGGGCTCCCTTGGGTCTATCAGGGCAGCACAAGTTTGAGGTGGGGACAACTTTGGTCTGGGGTCCATCCTTCGATATAAGGATTTTTTGAATTCATGTCCCGGGCCAGGGGCCCCTGGGCACATCCTTTGGCCATTTTCCCTGGGAAAGAAAATTCACAGGTCCAGGTTCCTGATGTCAGTTTGTAGGGCTCCCTTGGGTCTATCTGGGCAGCACAAGATTGAGGTGGGGACAACTTTGGTCTGGGGTCCATCCTTCGATATAAGGATTTTTTGAAGACAGGTCCTGGGCCAGGGGCCCTTGGGCACATCCTTTGTACCTTTTCCCTGGGAAAGGAAATTCACAGGTCCAGGTTCCTGATGTCAGTTTGTAGGGCTCTCTTGGGTCTATCAGGGCAGCACAAGTTTGTGGTGGGGTCAACTTTAGTCTGAGGTCCATCCTTCGATATAAGGATGTTTTGCAGTCAGGGCCCAGCCCAGGGCCAGGGACCCTTGGGCACATCCTTTGTCCTTTTTCCCTGGGAAAGAAAACTCACCAGTCCAGATTCCTGATGTCAGTTTGTAGGGCTCCCTTGGGTCTATCAGGGCAGCACAAGTTTGAGGTGGGGACAACTTTGGTCTGGGGTCCATCCTTCGATATAAGGAGTTTTTGCAATCAGGTCCCAGCCCTGGGGCCCCTGGGCACATTATTTGTCTCTTTTCCCTGGGAGAGAAAACTCACCAGTCCAGGTTCCTGATGTCAGTTTGTAGGGCTCCCTTGGGTCTATCAGGGCAGCACAAGTTTAAGGTGGGGACAACTTTGGTCTGGGGTCCATCCTTCGATATAAGGACTTTTTGCAGTCAGGTCCCAGCCCTGGGGCACCTGGGCACATCCTTTGTCCCTTTTCCCTGGGAAAGAAAACTCACCAGTCCAGGTTCCTGATGTCAGTTTGTAGGGCTCCCTTGGGTCTATCAGGGCAGCACAAGTTTGAGGTGGGGACAACTTTGGTCTGGGGTCCATCCTTCGATATATAAGGACTTTTTGCAGTCAGGTCCCAGCCCAGGGGTTCCTGGGCACATCCTTTGTCTCTTTTCCCTGGGAGAGAAAACTCACCAGTCCAGGTTCCTGATGTCAGTTTGTAGGGCTCCCTTGGGTCTATCAGGGCAGCACAAGTTTGAGGTGGGGACAACTTTGGTCTGGGGTCCATCCTTCGATATAAGGACTTTTTGCAGTCAGGTCCCAGCCCTGGGGCCCCTGGGCACATCCTTTGTCCCTTTTCCCTGGGAAAGAAAACTCACCAGTCCAGGTTCCTGATGTCAGTTTGTAGGGCTCCCTTGGGTCTATCAGGGCAGCACAAGTTTGAGGTGGGGACAACTTTGGTCTGGGGTCCATCCTTCGATATAAGGATTTTTTGCAATCAGGTCCTGGGCCAGGGGCCCCTGGGCACATGCTTTGTCCCTTTTCCCTGGGAAAGAAAACTCACAGGTCCAGGTTCCTGATGTCAGTTTGTAGGGCTCCCTTGGGTCTATCAGGGCAGCACAAGTTTAAGGTGGGGACAACTTTGGTCTGGGGTCCATCCTTCGATATCAGGATTTTTTGCAGTCAGGTTGCGGGCCAGGGGCCCCTGGGCACATCCTTTGTCCCTTTTCCCTGGGAAAGAAAACTCACAGGTCCAGGTTCCTGATGTCAGTTTGTAGGGCTCTCTTGGGTCTATCAAGGCAGCACAATTTTGAGGTGGGGACAACATCGGTCTAGGGTCCTTCCTTCGATATAAGGATTTTTTGCAGTCAGGCCCCAGCCCAGGGGCCCCTGGGCTCATCCTTTGGCCATTTTCCCTGGGAAAGAAAACTCACCAGTCCAGGTTCCTGATGTCAGTTTGTAGGGCTCCCTTGGGTCTATCAGGGCAGCACAAGTTTGAGGTGGGGACAACTTTCGTCTAGGGTCCATCCTTCGATATAAGGATTTTTTGCAGTCAGGTCCCGGGCCAGGGGCCCCTGGGCACATCCTTTGTCCCTTTTCCCTGGGAAAGAAAACTCACAGGTCCAGGTTCCTGATGTCAGTTTGTAGGGCTCCCTTGGGTCTATCAGGGCAGCACATGTTTGAGGTGGGGACAACTTTGGTCTGGGGTCTATCCTTCGATATAAGGATTTTTTGCAGTCAGGTCCTGGGCCTGGGGCCCCTGGGCACATGCTTTGTCCCTTTTCCCTGGGAAAGAAAACTCACAGGTCCAGGTTCCTGATGTCAGTTTGTAGGGCTCCCTTGGGTCTATCAGGGCAGCACAATTTTGAGGTGGGGACAACTTTGGTCTGGGGTCCATCCTTCGATATAAGGATTTTTTGCAGTCAGGTCCCAACCGAGGGCCAGGGGCCCCTGGGCACATCCTTTGGACATTTTCCCTGGGAAAGAAAACTCACCAGTCCAAGTTCCTGATGTCAGTCTGTAGGGTTCCCTTGGGTCTATTAGGGCAGCACAAGTTTCAGGTGGGGACAACTTTGGTCTGCGATTCATCCTTCGATATAAGGATTTTTTGCAGTCAGGTCCTGGGCCAGGGGCCCTTGAGCACATCCTTTGTCCCTTTTCCCTGGGAAAGAAAACTCACCAGTCCAGGTTCCTGATGTCAGTCTGTAGGGTTCCCTTGGGTCTATCAGGGCAGCACAAGTTTCAGGAGGGGACAACTTTGGTCTGCGATTCATCCTTTGATATAAGGATTTTTTGCAGTCAGGTCCTGGGCCAGGGGCCCTTGGGCACATCCTTTGTCCCTTTTCCCTGGGAAAGAAAACTCACCAGTCCAGGTTCCTGATGTCAGTTTGTAGGGCTCCCTTGGGTCTATCAGGGCAGCACAATTTTGAGGTGGGGACAACTTCGGTCTGGGGTCCATCCTTCGATAAAAGGATATTTTGCATTCAGGATTCAGCCCCGGGGCCCCTGGGGACAACCTTTGGACATTTCCCCTGGGAAAGAAAACTCACAGGTCCAGGTTCCTGATGTCAGTTTGTAGGGCTCCCTTGGGTCTATCAGGGCAGCACAAGTATGAGGTGGGGACAACTTTGGTCTGGGGTCCATCCTTCGATATAAAGATTTTTTGCAGTCAGGTCCCGGGCCAGGGGCCCTTGGGCACTTCCTTTGTCCCTTTTCCCTGGGAAAGAAAATTCACAGGTCCAGGTTCCTGATGTCAGTTTGTAGGGCTCCCTTGGGTCTATCAGGGCAGCACAAGTTTGAGGTGGGGACACTTTGGTCTGGGGTCCATCCTTCGATATAAGGATTTTTTGCAGTCAGGTCCCGGGCCAGGGGCCCCTGTGCACATCCTTTGTCCCTTTTCCCTGGGAAAGAAAATTCACAGGTCCAGGTTCCTGATGTCAGTTTGTAGGGCTCCCTTGGGTCTATCAGGGCAGCACAAGTTTGTGGTGGGGTCAACTTTAGTCCGCGGTCCATCCTTCGATATAAGGATTTTTTGCAGTCAGGTCCTGACCCAGGGGCCCCGGGGCACATCCTTTGATCCTTTTCCCTGGGAAAGAAAACTCACAGGTCCACGTTTCTTAATTCAGTTTGTAGGGCTCTCTTGGGTCTATCAGGGCAGCACAAGTTTGAGGTGGGGACAACTTTGGACTGGGGTCCGTCCTTCGATATAAGGATTTTTTGCAGTCAGGTCCTGGGCCAGGGGCCCTTGGGCACATCCTTTGTCCCTTTTCCCTGGGAAAGAAAACTCACCAGTCCAGGTTCCTGATGTCAGTTTTTAGGGCTCCTTTGGGTCTATCAGGGCAGCACAAGTTTAAGGTGGGGACAATTTTGGTCTGGGGTCCAGCCTTCGATATAAGGATTTTTTGCAGTCAGGTCCTGGGCCAGGGGTCCCTGGGCACATGCTTTGTCCCTTTTCCCTGGGAAAGAAAACTCACAGGTCCAGGTTCCTGATGTCAGTTTGTAGGGCTCCCTTGGGTCTATCAGGGCAGCACAAGTTTGAGGTGGGGACAACTGCGGTCTGGGATCCATCCTTCGATATATAAGGATTTTTTCCAGTCAGGTCCCAGCCCAGGGGCCCCTGGGCACACCCTTTGGACATTTGCCCTGGGAAAGAAAACTCACAGGTCCAGATTCCTTATGTCAGTTTGTAGGGCTCTCTTGGACCTATCAGGGCAGCACAAGTTTGAGGTGGGGACAACTTTGGTCTGGGGTGCATCCTTCGATATAAGGATTTTTTGCAGTCAGGCCCAGCCCAGGGTCAGGGGCCCCTGGGCATATCCTTTGGCCATTTTCCCTGGGAAAGAAAACACTCCAGTCCAGGTTCCTGATGTCAGTTTGTAGGGCTCCCTTGGGTCTATCAGGGCAGCACAATTTTGAGGTGGGGACAACTTCGGTCTGGGGTCCATCCTTCGATATAAGGATATTTTGCATTCAGTATTCATCCCCGGGGACCCTGGGCACATCCTTTGCACATTTCCCCTGGGAAAGAAAACTCACCGGTCCAGGTTCCTGATGTCAGTTTGTAGGGCTCCCTTGGGTCAATCAGGGCAGCACAAGTTTGAGGTGGGGACAACTTTGGTCTGGGATCCATTCTTCGATATAAGGATTTTTTGCAGTCAGGCCCAGCCCAGGGACAGAGGCCCCTGGGCACATCCTTTGGCCATTTTCCCTTGGAAAGATAACTCACAGGTCCGGGTTCCTTATGTCAGTTTGTAGGGCTCCCTTGGATCTATCAGGGCAGCACAAGTTTGAGGTGGGGACAACTTTGGACTGGGGTCCGTCCTTCGATATAAGGATTTTTTGCAGTCAGGTCCTGTGCCAGGGGCCCCTGGGCACATCCTTTGTCCCTTTTCCCTGGGAAAGAAAACTCACAGGTCCAGGGTCCTTATGTCAGTTTGTAAGGCTCCCTTGGGTCTATCAGGGCAGCACAAGTTTGAGGTGGGGACAACTTTGGTCTGGGGTCCATCCTTCGATATAAGGATTTTTTGCAGTGAGGTCCTGGGCCAGGGGCCCTTGGGCACATCCTTTGTCCCTTTTCCCTGGGAAAGAAAACTCACAGGTCCAGGTTCCTGATGTCAGTTTGTAGGGCTCCCTTGGGTCTATCAGGGCAGCACAAGTTTGAGGTGGGGACAACTTTGGTCTGGGGTCCATCCTTCGATATAAGGATTTTTTGAATTCATGTCCCGGGCCAGGGGCCCCTGGGCACATCCTTTGTCCCTTTTCCCTGGGAAAGAAAATTCACAGGTCCAGGTTCCTGATGTCAGTTTGTAGGGCTCCCTTGGGTCTATCTGGGCAGCACAAGATTGAGGTGGGGACAACTTTGGTCTGGGGTCCATCCTTCGATATAAGGATTTTTTGAAGACAGGTCCTGGGCCAGGGGCCCTTGGGCACATCCTTTGTACCTTTTCCCTGGGAAAGGAAATTCACAGGTCCAGGTTCCTGATGTCAGTTTGTAGGGCTCTCTTGGGTCTATCAGGGCAGCACAAGTTTGTGGTGGGGTCAACTTTAGTCTGAGGTCCATCCTTCGATATAAGGATGTTTTGCAGTCAGGGCCCAGCCCAGGGCCAGGGACCCTTGGGCACATCCTTTGTCCTTTTTCCCTGGGAAAGAAAACTCACCAGTCCAGATTCCTGATGTCAGTTTGTAGGGCTCCCTTGGGTCTATCAGGGCAGCACAAGTTTGAGGTGGGGACAACTTTGGTCTGGGGTCCATCCTTCGATATAAGGAGTTTTTGCAATCAGGTCCCAGCCCTGGGGCCCCTGGGCACATTATTTGTCTCTTTTCCCTGGGAGAGAAAACTCACCAGTCCAGGTTCCTGATGTCAGTTTGTAGGGCTCCCTTGGGTCTATCAGGGCAGCACAAGTTTAAGGTGGGGACAACTTTGGTCTGGGGTCCATCCTTCGATATAAGGACTTTTTGCAGTCAGGTCCCAGCCCTGGGGCACCTGGGCACATCCTTTGTCCCTTTTCCCTGGGAAAGAAAACTCACCAGTCCAGGTTCCTGATGTCAGTTTGTAGGGCTCCCTTGGGTCTATCAGGGCAGCACAAGTTTGAGGTGGGGACAACTTTGGTCTGGGGTCCATCCTTCGATATATAAGGACTTTTTGCAGTCAGGTCCCAGCCCAGGGGTTCCTGGGCACATCCTTTGTCTCTTTTCCCTGGGAGAGAAAACTCACCAGTCCAGGTTCCTGATGTCAGTTTGTAGGGCTCCCTTGGGTCTATCAGGGCAGCACAAGTTTGAGGTGGGGACAACTTTGGTCTGGGGTCCATCCTTCGATATAAGGACTTTTTGCAGTCAGGTCCCAGCCCTGGGGCCCCTGGGCACATCCTTTGTCCCTTTTCCCTGGGAAAGAAAACTCACCAGTCCAGGTTCCTGATGTCAGTTTGTAGGGCTCCCTTGGGTCTATCAGGGCAGCACAAGTTTGAGGTGGGGACAACTTTGGTCTGGGGTCCATCCTTCGATATAAGGATTTTTTGCAATCAGGTCCTGGGCCAGGGGCCCCTGGGCACATGCTTTGTCCCTTTTCCCTGGGAAAGAAAACTCACAGGTCCAGGTTCCTGATGTCAGTTTGTAGGGCTCCCTTGGGTCTATCAGGGCAGCACAAGTTTAAGGTGGGGACAACTTTGGTCTGGGGTCCATCCTTCGATATCAGGATTTTTTGCAGTCAGGTTGCGGGCCAGGGGCCCCTGGGCACATCCTTTGTCCCTTTTCCCTGGGAAAGAAAACTCACAGGTCCAGGTTCCTGATGTCAGTTTGTAGGGCTCTCTTGGGTCTATCAAGGCAGCACAATTTTGAGGTGGGGACAACATCGGTCTAGGGTCCTTCCTTCGATATAAGGATTTTTTGCAGTCAGGCCCCAGCCCAGGGGCCCCTGGGCTCATCCTTTGGCCATTTTCCCTGGGAAAGAAAACTCACCAGTCCAGGTTCCTGATGTCAGTTTGTAGGGCTCCCTTGGGTCTATCAGGGCAGCACAAGTTTGAGGTGGGGACAACTTTCGTCTAGGGTCCATCCTTCGATATAAGGATTTTTTGCAGTCAGGTCCCGGGCCAGGGGCCCCTGGGCACATCCTTTGTCCCTTTTCCCTGGGAAAGAAAACTCACAGGTCCAGGTTCCTGATGTCAGTTTGTAGGGCTCCCTTGGGTCTATCAGGGCAGCACATGTTTGAGGTGGGGACAACTTTGGTCTGGGGTCTATCCTTCGATATAAGGATTTTTTGCAGTCAGGTCCTGGGCCTGGGGCCCCTGGGCACATGCTTTGTCCCTTTTCCCTGGGAAAGAAAACTCACAGGTCCAGGTTCCTGATGTCAGTTTGTAGGGCTCCCTTGGATCTATCAGGGCAGCACAAGTTTGAGGTGGGGACAACTTTGGTCTCTGATCCATCCTTCGATAAAAGGATTTTTTGCAGTCAGGTCCTGGGCCAGGGGCCCCTGGGCACAACCTTTGTCCCTTTTCCCTGGGAAAGAAAACTCACACGTCCAGGTTCCTGATGTCAGTTTGTAGGGCTCCCTTGGGTCTATCAGGGCAGCACAAGTTTGAGGTGGGGACAACTTTGGTCTGGAGTCCATCCTTCGATATAAGGATTTTTTGCAGTCAGGTCCCGTGCCAGGGGACCATGGGCACATCTTTTGTCCCTTTTCCCTGGGAAAAAAAACTCACCAGTCCAGGTTCCTGATGTCAGTTTGTAGGGCTCCCTTGGGTCTATCAGGGCAGCACAAGTTTGAGGTGGGGACAACTTTGGTCTGTGGTCCATCCTTCGATATAAGGATTTTTTGAAGTCAGGTCCTGGGCCAGGGGCCCCTGGGCACATCCTTTGTCCCTTTTCCCTGGGAAAGAAAACTCACAGGTCCAGGTTCCTGATGTCAGTTTGTAGGGCTCCCTTGGGTCTATCAGGGCAGCACAAGTTTGAGGTAGGGACAACTTTGGTCTGGGGTCCATCCTTCGATATAAGGATTTTTTGCAGTCAGGTCCCAGCCCTGGAGCCCCTGGGCACACGCTTTGTCCCTTTTCCCTGGGAAAGAAAACTCACAGGTCCAGGTTCCTGATGTCAGCTTGTAGGGCTCCCTTGGGCCTATCAGGGCAGCACAAGTTTGAGGTGGGGACATCTTTGGTCTGGGGTCCATCCTTCGATATAAGAATTTTTTGCAGTCAGGCCACAGGCCAGGGCTAGGGGCCCCTGGGCACAAGCTATGTCCGTTTTCCCTGGGAAAGAAAACTCACAGGTCCAGGTTCCTGATGTCAGTTTGTAGGGCTCCCTTGGGTCTATCAGGGCAGCACAAGTTTGAGGTGGGGACAAATTTGGTCTGGGGTCCATCCTTCGATATAAGGATTTTTTGATGTCAGGTTCTGGGCCAGGGGCCCCTGGGCACATCCTTTGTCCCTTTTCCCTGGGAAAGAAAACTCACAGGTCCAGGTTCCTGATGTCAGTTTGTAGGGCTCCCTTGGGTCTATCAGGGCAGCACAAGTTTGAGGTGGGGACAACTTTGGTCTGGGGTCCATCCTTCGATATAAGGAGTTTTTGCAATCAGGTCCCAGCCCTGGGGCCCCTGGGCACATTATTTGTCTCTTTTCCCTGAGAGAGAAAACTCACCAGTCCAGGTTCCTGATGTCAGTTTGTAGGGCTCCCTTGGGTCTATCAGGGCAGCACAAGTTTGAGGTGGGGACAACTTTGGTCTGGGGTCCATCCTTCGATATATAAGGACTTTTTGCAGTCAGGTCCCAGCCCAGGTGTTCCTGGGCACATCCTTTGTCTCTTTTCCCTGGGAGAGAAAACTCACCAGTCCAGGTTCCTGATGTCAGTTTGTAGGGCTCCCTTGGGTCTATCAGGGCAGCACAAGTTTGAGGTGGGGACAACTTTGGTCTGGGGTCCATCCTTCGATATAAGGACTTTTTGCAGTCAGGTCCCAGCCCTGGGGCCCCTGGGCACATCCTTTGTCCCTTTTCCCTGGGAAAGAAAACTCACCAGTCCAGGTTCCTGATGTCAGTTTGTAGGGCTCCCTTGGGTCTATCAGGGCAGCACAAGTTTGAGGTGGGGACAACTTTGGTCTGGGGTCCATCCTTCGATATAAGGATTTTTTGCAATCAGGTCCTGGGCCAGGGGCCCCTGGGCACATGCTTTGTCCCTTTTCCCTGGGAAAGAAAACTCACAGGTCCAGGTTCCTGATGTCAGTTTGTAGGGCTCCCTTGGGTCTATCAGGGCAGCACAAGTTTGAGGTGGGGACAACTTTGGTCTGGGGTCCATCCTTCGATATAAGGATTTTTTGCAGTCAGGTTGCGGGCCAGGGGTTCCTGGGCACATCCTTTGTCTCTTTTCCCTGGGAGAGAAAACTCACCAGTCCAGGTTCCTGATGTCAGTTTGTAGGGCTCCCTTGGGTCTATCTGGGCAGCACAAGATTGAGGTGGGGACAACTTTGGTCTGGGGTCCATCCTTCGATATAAGGATTTTTTGAAGACAGGTCCTGGGCCAGGGGCCCTTGGGCACATCCTTTGTACCTTTTCCCTGGGAAAGAAAATTCACAGGTCCAGGTTCCTGATGTCAGTTTGTAGGGCTCTCTTGGGTCTATCAGGGCAGCACAAGTTTGTGGTGGGGTCAACTTTAGTCTGAGGTCCATCCTTCGATATAAGGATGTTTTGCAGTCAGGTCCCAACCCAGGGCCAGGGACCCTTGGGCACATCCTTTGTCCCTTTTCCCTGGGAAAGAAAACTCACAGGTCCAGATTCCTGATGTCAGTTTGTAGGGCTCCCTTGGGTCTATCAGGGCAGCACAAGTTTGAGGTGGGGACAACTTTGGTCTGGGGTCCATCCTTCGATATAAGAATTTTTTGCAGTCCGGGCCCAGCCCAGGTGCCCCTGGGCACATCCTTTGTCCCTTTTCCCTGGGAAAAAAAACTCACCAGTCCAGGTTCCTGATGTCAGTTTGTAGGGCTCCCTTGGATCTATCAGGGCAGCACAAGTTTGAGGTGGGGACAACTTTGGTCTGGGGTCCATCCTTCGATATAAGGATTTTGTGAAGAAAGGTCCTGAGCCAGGGGCCCTTGGGCCCATCCTTTTTCCCTTTTCCCTGGGAAAGAAAACTTACCAGTCCAGGTTCCTGATGTGAGTTTGTAGGGCTCCCTTGGGTCTATCAGGGCAGCACAAGTTTGAGGTGGGGACAACTTTTGTCTGGGGACCATCCTTCGATATAAGGATTTTTTGCAGTCAGGGCCCAGCCCAGGGCCAGGGACCCCTGGGCACATCCTTTGTCCCTTTTCCCTGGGAAAGAAAACTCACAGGTCCAGGTTCCTGATGTCAGTTTGTAGGGCTCCCTTGGGTCTATCAGGGGAGCACAAGTTTGAGGTGGGGACAACTTTGGTCTGGGGTCCATCCTTCGATATAAGGAGTTTTTGCAATCAGGTCCCAGCCCTGGGGCCCCTGGGCACATTATTTGTCTCTTTTCCCTGGGAGAGAAAACTCACCAGTCCAGGTTCCTGATGTCAGTTTGTAGGGCTCCCTTGGGTCTATCAGGGCAGCACAAGTTTGAGGTGGGGACAACTTTGGTCTGGGGTCCATCCTTCGATATAAGGACTTTTTGCAGTCAGGTCCCAGCCCTGGGGCACCTGGGCACATCCTTTGTCCCTTTTCCCTGGGAAAGAAAACTCACCAGTCCAGATTCCTGATGTCAGTTTGTAGGGCTCCCTTGGGTCTATCAGGGCAGCACAAGTTTGAGGTGGGGACAACTTTGGTCTGGGGTCCATCCTTCGATATATAAGGACTTTTTGCAGTCAGGTCCCAGCCCAGGGGTTCCTGGGCACATCCTTTGTCTCTTTTCCCTGGGAGAGAAAACTCACCAGTCCAGGTTCCTGATGTCAGTTTGTAGGGCTCCCTTGGGTCTATCAGGGCAGCACAAGTTTGAGGTGGGGACAACTTTGGTCTGGGGTCCATCCTTCGATATAAGGACTTTTTGCAGTCAGGTCCCAGCCCTGGGGCCCCTGGGCACATCCTTTGTCCCTTTTCCCTGGGAAAGAAAACTCACCAGTCCAGGTTCCTGATGTCAGTTTGTAGGGCTCCCTTGGGTCTATCAGGGCAGCACAAGTTTGAGGTGGGGACAACTTTGGTCTGGGGTCCATCCTTCGATATAAGGATTTTTTGCAATCAGGTCCTGGGCCAGGGGCCCCTGGGCACATGCTTTGTCCCTTTTCCCTGGGAAAGAAAACTCACAGGTCCAGGTTCCTGATGTCAGTTTGTAGGGCTCCCTTGGGTCTATCAGGGCAGCACAAGTTTAAGGTGGGGACAACTTTGGTCTGGGGTCCATCCTTCGATATCAGGATTTTTTGCAGTCAGGTTGCGGGCCAGGGGCCCCTGGGCACATCCTTTGTCCCTTTTCCCTGGGAAAGAAAACTCACAGGTCCAGGTTCCTGATGTCAGTTTGTAGGGCTCTCTTGGGTCTATCAAGGCAGCACAATTTTGAGGTGGGGACAACATCGGTCTAGGGTCCTTCCTTCGATATAAGGATTTTTTGCAGTCAGGCCCCAGCCCAGGGGCCCCTGGGCTCATCCTTTGGCCATTTTCCCTGGGAAAGAAAACTCACCAGTCCAGGTTCCTGATGTCAGTTTGTAGGGCTCCCTTGGGTCTATCAGGGCAGCACAAGTTTGAGGTGGGGACAACTTTCGCCTAGGGTCCATCCTTCGATATAAGGATTTTTTGCAGTCAGGTCCCGGGCCAGGGGCCCCTGGGCACATCCTTTGTCCCTTTTCCCTGGGAAAGAAAACTCACAGGTCCAGGTTCCTGATGTCAGTTTGTAGGGCTCCCTTGGGTCTATCAGGGCGACACATGTTTGAGGTGGGGACAACTTTGGTCTGGGGTCTATCCTTCGATATAAGGATTTTTTGCAGTCAGGTCCTGGGGCCCCTGGGCACATGCTTTGTCCCTTTTCCCTGGGAAAGAAAACTCACAGGTCCAGGTTCCTGATGTCAGTTTGTAGGGCTCCCTTGGATCTATCAGGGCAGCACAAGTTTGAGGTGGGGACAACTTTGGTCTCTGATCCATCCTTCGATAAAAGGATTTTTTGCAGTCAGGGCCCAGCCCAGGGGCCCCTGGGCACATCCTTTGTCCCTTTTCCCTGGGAAAAAAAACTCACCAGTCCAGGTTCCTGATGTCAGTTTGTAGGGCTCCCTTGGATCTATCAGGGCAGCACAAGTTTGAGGTGGGGACAACTTTGGTCTGGGGTCCATCCTTCGATATAAGGATTTTGTGAAGAAAGGTCCTGAGCCAGGGGCCCTTGGGCCCATCCTTTTTCCCTTTTCCCTGGGAAAGAAAACTTACCAGTCCAGGTTCCTGATGTCAGTTTGTAGGGCTCCCTTGGGTCTATCAGGGCAGCACAAGTTTGAGGTGGGGACAACTTTTGTCTGGGGACCATCCTTCGATATAAGGATTTTTTGCAGTCAGGGCCCAGCCCAGGGCCAGGGACCCCTGGGCACATCCTTTGTCCCTTTTCCCTGGGAAAGAAAACTCACAGGTCCAGGTTCCTGATGTCAGTTTGTAGGGCTCCCTTGGGTCTATCAGGGCAGCACAAGTTTGAGGTGGGGACAACTTTGGTCTCGGGTCCATCCTTCGATATAAGGAGTTTTTGCAATCAGGTCCCAGCCCTGGGGCCCCTGGGCACATTATTTGTCTCTTTTCCCTGGGAGAGAAAACTCACCAGTCCAGGTTCCTGATGTCAGTTTGTAGGGCTCCCTTGGGTCTATCAGGGCAGCACAAGTTTAAGGTGGGGACAACTTTGGTCTGGGGTCCATCCTTCGATATAAGAATTTTTTGCAGTCAGGCCACAGGCCAGGGCTAGGGGCCCCTGGGCACAAGCTATGTCCGTTTTCCCTGGGAAAGAAAACTCACAGGTCCAGGTTCCTGATGTCAGTTTGTAGGGCTCCCTTGGGTCTATCAGGGCAGCACAAGTTTGAGGTGGGGACAAATTTGGTCTGGGGTCCATCCTTCGATATAAGGATTTTTTGATGTCAGGTTCTGGGCCAGGGGCCCCTGGGCACATCCTTTGTCCCTTTTCCCTGGGAAAGAAAACTCACAGGTCCAGGTTCCTGATGTCAGTTTGTAGGGCTCCCTTGGGTCTATCAGGGCAGCACAAGTTTGAGGTGGGGACAACTTTGGTCTGGGGTCCATCCTTCGATATAAGGAGTTTTTGCAATCAGGTCCCAGCCCTGGGGCCCCTGGGCACATTATTTGTCTCTTTTCCCTGGGAGAGAAAACTCACCAGTCCAGGTTCCTGATGTCAGTTTGTAGGGCTCCCTTGGGTCTATCAGGGCAGCACAAGTTTGAGGTGGGGACAACTTTGGTCTGGGGTCCATCCTTCGATATAAGGACTTTTTGCAGTCAGGTCCCAGCCCTGGGGCCCCTGGGCACATCCTTTGTCCCTTTTCCCTGGGAAAGAAAACTCACCAGTCCAGGTTCCTGATGTCAGTTTGTAGGGCTCCCTTGGGTCTATCAGGGCAGCACAAGTTTGAGGTGGGGACAACTTTGGTCTGGGGTCCATCCTTCGATATAAGGATTTTTTGCAATCAGGTCCTGGGCCAGGGGCCCCTGGGCACAGGCTTTGTCCCTTTTCCCTGGGAAAGAAAACTCACAGGTCCAGGTTCCTGATGTCAGTTTGTAGGGCTCCCTTGGGTCAATCAGGGCAGCACAAATTTGAGGAGGGGACAATTTTGGTCTGGGGTCCATCCTTCGATATAAGGATTTTTTGCAGTCAGGTCCCAGGCCAGCCCAGGGGCCCCTGGGCACATCCTTTGTTCCATTTTCCTGGGAAAGAAAACTCACCAGTCCATGTTCCTGCTGTCAGTTTGTAGAGCTCCCTTGGGTGTATTAGCGCATCACAAGTTTTAGGAGGGGACAACTTCGGTCAGTGATCCGTCCTTCGATATAAGAATTTTTTGCAGTCAGGGCCCAGCCCAGGGGCCCCTGGGCACATCCTTTGTCCCTTTTCCCTGGGAAAGAAAACTCACAGGTCCAGGTTCCTGATGTCAGTTTGTAGGGCTCTCTTGGGTCTATCAGGGCAGGACAAGTTTGAGGTGGGGACAACTTTGGTCTGTGATCCATCCTTCGATATAAGGACTTTTTGCATTCAGGTCCCAGCCCAGGGGCCTCTGGGCACATCCTTTGTCCCTTTTCCCTGGGAAAGAAAACTCACAGGTCCAGGTTCCTGATGTCAGTTTGTAGGGCTCCCTTGGGTCTATCAGGGCAGCACAAGTTTGAGGTGGGGACAACTTTGGTCTGGGGTCCATCCTTCGATATAAGGATTTTTTGCAGTCAGGTCCCAGCCCAGGGGCCCCTGGGCACATCCTTTGTCCCTTTTCCCTGGGAAAGAAAACTCACAGGTCCAGTTTCCTGATGTCAGTTTGTAGGGCTCTCTTGGATCTATCAGGGCAGCACAAGTTTGAGGTGGGGACAACTTCGGTCTGTGATCCATCCTTCGATATAAGGATTTTTTGCATTCAGGTCCTGGGCCAGGGGCCCCTGGGCACATCCTTTGTCCTTTTTCCCTGGGAAAGAAAACTCACCAGTCCAGATTCCTGATGTCAGTTTGTAGGGCTCACTTGGGTCTATCAGGGCAGCACAAGTTTGTGGTTCACGCAAGGTGTCTCCTTGAGGACAGCGTTAAAACCACCGGGGCATCAGCAGGGCTTGGGGCAGGACTGGCCAACCCCAGAGCACCTCACGAAGCCCTCTGTGTGTCTGTTGCAGTCGAGTAGCAATTGGGGGGTTCTGAAAGTCCCACTTCTGATAGAAAATTCTGTTTAACTCGTACACCTTGGCTGGGTGTGTCCCCCCAGTACAGCTCGGTTCTTCTCTGAGGCGGTGCCTGGCAGGGTCTCTCCCTGTTAAGGGCCGGGTGTGTTTTTGGCAGAACACGGTGAAGGTGGATTATTTGCTTCAGCAAGAGCTGATGATGTCTGATGGGTTTTTTAGGTACCTCAGCGGCCAGGAGCACGTGTCTAGGTCACTTGGAACACTTTTTGATCTCGTTCAGTTCTTTTCCTTGTGAGGCTCTGCAGGCTGCTGGCCAGGCCCAAAGTAAGGAAGGTTGCCCCAGTGTCCGTGCTCATGTCAATAGTTTAATTTATTTGGCTTTTCTAGGAGCAGATGTCGTGGAGGACCTTGGTGCTGTTTTCACTGGCCTCCTGCACTCTCTGAGAGAACCCCTTGCTCCCTGCTTGATGTTCCAGCTCTGTGACAAAGCTGCTAAGTATCCTCAGCTCTACCAGTTTAACCGATACTATAGGCTCTGGATGCCCAAGCAGTCCCAGGAACCTGTGGTATGGAATCCCTGAAGTCACTGAATTCTTGAGCCAGTATTCCTATAAAATCCTCGCAGTCGACAGAGGTAACATTTCCATCAGAAACAGCGTTTTTATTGAGGAGGTAATTCTGCATCTCTTGTTGATCATGCTGGGGACACACGTTTGCTCCAGGGCTTTTCTCTGATGACACAAGAGGTCTCTGTGGTGTTTGGGAGGCGATGCCAGGGCTCAGGGCTCATACAGAGACTCCTCAGCAGGCACAGCAGAGCCTGGTGTGTGCTGTGGCCTCTGTTTACAGCGCCCAGAGTTCCCCCGGGTGGGTGGGGGATCACAGGCCCCTGGGCTGGGTTTGGTGAGTTTTTCTCAGCTCAGCAGTGTGAACACTCCAGATGCCCCTGGGGACACTGCTGGACAGCATCCATCCACTCTCTCCATCCACTCATTTGTACCCAGGAATGCAGGAAACTCTGACTGGGGACGGGCAGTAGTTTTGAAAATCATGCCCTAGCCTTTTTCTCTAGGGACGAACCAAGCAAGTGCCCTGAAACCAGCGGAGCAGCTGCAGGGGCTGAAGGGAACAGAAAGGGCTCCCCGGCACCTTTTGCCTCTGTTCTCTGCCATTCCCCAAAAGGCTTGCAGTCCCGGAAGAGGCATTTGTCATGCAGCCTGCCAAAATAAAGACCTGTAAAATCCTAGCTCTGCCTTTTGTTTAACGTGTTCTTACTTCCTTTTTATGTCATCACAGAAAGCAAGGAAAGAAGAAATGTGACTGGTTCCCACTATTGCTCCGTGCAGGCATTTTTAAAGGCTGCTGTACTTCTGTCCTCTTTTTCCACTCCAAGCTTGACTTTTCCCCTCCTTTTTCAAGGTCTGCTGCTTTGGGTATCCCAAGCAGGGCTGGGTTCCTCGGCAGGGGTCTTAGGAGTTGGTGCAGATTCTGCTTTTTCCGAAGGTATATCAAAGCGTGCGAGCAAAAGGACTGTTTTGTCCAGGGGAAAGCTTTCTCTCAATGACCATCAATGCATGTATGTGTTTTAATCGTGTAACCAGGTGGATTAAGAAAAGCCAACACCTGTAGCAGATTTCTGTTGGATCTGTGTCTGTGAGAAGTGGGCTGTGTGCTGGAGAGGGAGATACACTGTTGGAGAGTGGCAACAGCAGCAGGTGTGAGCTGTGAGGATGATGAGGGCTCAGAGCAGCCACAGGTGTGAGCTATTAGGATGATGAGGGCTCAGAGCAGCCCCAGGTGTGAGTTGTTAAGATGATGAGGGCTCAGAGCAGCCACAGGTGTGAGCTGTTAGGATGATGAGGAGGGGCGGGGTCCTGCTGGGGGAGGTTATTTAAGGGTGAGGGTTTACCTTTGCTGGCTTTTGCACGGAGCTGCTGGAGAAGAGGAGTTTATGGGGGGCTCCCGGGGCTGTCTCCTGGAAGGATGGTGAGCGCCTCGGACAGGGTCCGGGGAATCACCTGGATACACACTTGGATACGTGGAGCATTGCTCAAAGCGTAGCGGGGACTTTTCCCCTTTCCCTTTGAAATTTTGTCATCCTGAGGTTGAATTGGAGGGGGCAGTCCTGTGGTCCCGCCTTTTAAGAGGTTTGGACTGAGGTAAAAAGCTCCCTTTTGCCATCATTTGAGGAAAGCCGCTTCTTTTCTGCTCTTCTAGGGGACGCAGTTGAAGGGGAGCCCACGTTTCTGTGCCCTCGTTGGGGTGAGGTGAGCGCCGGAGCGTGGCGTCAGTGTCGGGGCTTCAGAGGAAGGGAGCTGCAGCCGTGGCAGCGCTGGCAGGGCAGGGATCGGGCTGTGCCGCTGCATTCGGGGCGCTTCTTCTGCCCCCGGCCCGGCAGCGAAGGGTCCGGCGCGGAGCCCTGCCGGCAGTGCCGGGGCTGGCCGGGGCGGAAGGGGAGCTGGGCGCGGCTGGGCTGCCGCGGGCCCGCCGGAGCCGCGCCGGTGCGAGCCGTGCGGAGCCGAGCGGAGCTTTGGCCGGGCCGGCGGGCAGGGGAGGCGGCGCGGGCGGGGCCGGTGCCGGCCGGTGTGGCCGCTCCGGGCGCGGGGCTCGGGCGCTGCCGGGGCCCCCCGGGCGCGGTGCCGGCCCCGCCGGGCCGGGGGCAGCGGGCGGGGGTCTCCCGGCGCGGCGCTGCCTCTGCTTGCCGGAGGAGCCGCTTTCCTGCCGGAGCCGCGCTGCGCCCGGGGCCGGCAGCGCGGCTTCGCATTTTCCAGCCTTCCTCGCTGCGGTGTTTTTTTAGGGTCTTATCAATGTGTTTTAAGGATTTTGGGGCTATTTTTAGATATCTTTTAGGAATATTTAGGGATTTTTTTTGAAGTTCTTCGGCGGTTTTTAGGGGTGTTTTAGGGGTGCTTTAAAGTAGGGTATTTTTATTGTATTTTAAGGGCATTCTGAGGCTATTTGTATGTTTTTTGTGGGGGTTTTAAGTCATTTTGAAGACGAGGGTTTTTTTTAGGGCATTTTAATGTTTTTTTAGGGTCTTTTCATGGCATAGAGGCTGAGGGACAGCTTGAGGGGCACTGTGGGGGCTTCAGGGTCACAGAGGCTGGGAGCTGAGGGAGGAACAGGGGAGGGGACAGTGGGTGGCACAGAGAGATGCTGAGGGGGGCAGGGGCAGCTGGAGGGTGACAGAGAAGCTGGGGGCTGAGTGGCAGAGGAGAGGGATTAAGGGTGGCACACAGGAGCTGAGGGGCAGCTGAGAGGGGGCTTGAGGGGCAAAGGGGGGCTCGAGGGTGACAGCCAGAGCCTGAGGGCTGGGGGGCAGAGGGAGGGGTCAGGGGTGAAGGGAGAGGGTCTGAGGGCTGGACAGTCCAGTGGGGATCAGGGCTACAGGGTACAGCTTCGGAGGCAAGTTAGGGTACAGGTGCAGCACCCCTCACCCCACTGCTAACCTCACCCTAAGCAGCCTTTTCCCTTTTCACCCCCGACAACAGCAGCACAGCACAGCAAGCCTGACAGCGAGACCACACCGGAAGCCTCCCGCTGGGGCAGGGCAATGACCCTCGCACCAGGACAGCACCAGAACCCTCAGAGGACAACAGGACCCGCTGCTAAAAGGTAGGGATGACATCTGTGGGCTAGAGAGCAAGAGGAAGGGGCTTGGAGGCTGAGCAGGCTTCCTTGAGTGTTTTGTTTTTTTTTTGCAGGGCTATTAGGAATATTTAGGGGCTTTTTGAAGGCAGTCTCTGGTGTCTATTAGAGAATTGTTATACATACCGAATGGCTATTTTACAATTACTTGGTGCATTTTTAGGGTCAGGATGAGGGTGAGACAGGATGCCCACTGAAAATGTGGAGTATTAGTGGAATGCTTTGGGAAGGTGCCAGTGGAGGGCCAGTGGGTGAGGTGCCATGATGCTGTTCTGAAGGTTGTGATTTCTGAGCAAAGCAAAGTGGTTGTGGTTAGGGTTATATGGTTGCAGATTTCTCGAGGACAAATCCAGCACAGAAAAAAAACAAACCCCAAGTTTTGTACTCTCAGATTGCAACACGTATTTAGCATGAAAAAAAATCCCTGAGTACTTGGGGGTGGGAGATGCAAGATGAGACAAATCCTGAGCCGTTTTGACATTGAGAAGGCAAAAGGAAACATGGGACCTGACAAACCAGGGGAATTGCAGGGCCCTGGGAAAGAATGAGGGATATGTAAATGGTGAAAGCAAATACAGAAGCCCAGGTTCCTGATGTCAGTTTGTAGGGCTCCCTAGGGTCTATCAGGGCATCACAAGTTTTAGGAGGGGACAACTTCGGTCTGGGGTCCATCCTTCGATATAAGGATTTTTTGCAGTCAGGTCCCAACCGAGGGCCAGGGGCCCCTGGGCACATCCTTTGGACATTTTCCCTGGGAAAGAAAACTCACCAGTCCAGGTTCCTGATGTCAGTCTGTAGGGTTCCATTGGGTCTATCAGGGCAGCACAAGTTTCAGGTGGGGACAACTTTGGTCTGCGATTCATCCTTCGATATAAGGATTTTTTGCAGTCAGGTCCTGGGCCAGGGGCCCTTGAGCACATCCTTTGTCCCTTTTCCCTGGGAAAGAAAACTCACAGGTCCAGGTTCCTGATGTCAGTTTGTAGGGCTCCCTTGGGTCTATCAGGGCAGCACAATTTTGAGGTGGGGACAACTTCGGTCTGGGGTCCATCCTTCGATATAAGGATTTTTTGCAGTCAGGTCCCAACCGAGGGCCAGGGGCCCCTGGGCACATCCTTTGGACATTTTCCCTGGGAAAGAAAACTCACCAGTCCAAGTTCCTGATGTCAGTCTGTAGGGTTCCCTTGGGTCTATTAGGGCAGCACAAGTTTCAGGTGGGGACAACTTTGGTCTGCGATTCATCCTTCGATATAAGGATTTTTTGCAGTCAGGTCCTGGGCCAGGGGCCCTTGAGCACATCCTTTGTCCCTTTTCCCTGGGAAAGAAAACTCACCAGTCCAGGTTCCTGATGTCAGTCTGTAGGGTTCCCTTGGGTCTATCAGGGCAGCACAAGTTTCAGGAGGGGACAACTTTGGTCTGCGATTCATCCTTCGATATAAGGATTTTTTGCAGTCAGGTCCTGGGCCAGGGGCCCTTGGGCACATCCTTTGTCCCTTTTCCCTGGGAAAGAAAACTCACCAGTCCAGGTTCCTGATGTCAGTTTGTAGGGCTCCCTTGGGTCTATCAGGGCAGCACAATTTTGAGGTGGGGACAACTTCGGTCTGGGGTCCATCCTTCGATAAAAGGATATTTTGCATTCAGGATTCAGCCCCGGGGCCCCTGGGGACAACCTTTGGACATTTCCCCTGGGAAAGAAAACTCACAGGTCCAGGTTCCTGATGTCAGTTTGTAGGGCTCCCTTGGGTCTATCAGGGCAGCACAAGTATGAGGTGGGGACAACTTTGGTCTGGGGTCCATCCTTCGATATAAAGATTTTTTGCAGTCAGGTCCCGGGCCAGGGGCCCTTGGGCACTTCCTTTGTCCCTTTTCCCTGGGAAAGAAAATTCACAGGTCCAGGTTCCTGATGTCAGTTTGTAGGGCTCCCTTGGGTCTATCAGGGCAGCACAAGTTTGAGGTGGGGACACTTTGGTCTGGGGTCCATCCTTCGATATAAGGATTTTTTGCAGTCAGGTCCCGGGCCAGGGGCCCCTGTGCACATCCTTTGTCCCTTTTCCCTGGGAAAGAAAATTCACAGGTCCAGGTTCCTGATGTCAGTTTGTAGGGCTCCCTTGGGTCTATCAGGGCAGCACAAGTTTGTGGTGGGGTCAACTTTAGTCCGCGGTCCATCCTTCGATATAAGGATTTTTTGCAGTCAGGTCCTGACCCAGGGGCCCCGGGGCACATCCTTTGATCCTTTTCCCTGAGAAAGAAAACTCACAGGTCCACGTTTCTTAATTCAGTTTGTAGGGCTCTCTTGGGTCTATCAGGGCAGCACAAGTTTGAGGTGGGGACAACTTTGGACTGGGGTCCGTCCTTCGATATAAGGATTTTTTGCAGTCAGGTCCTGGGCCAGGGGCCCTTGGGCACATCCTTTGTCCCTTTTCCCTGGGAAAGAAAACTCACCAGTCCAGGTTCCTGATGTCAGTTTTTAGGGCTCCTTTGGGTCTATCAGGGCAGCACAAGTTTAAGGTGGGGACAATTTTGGTCTGGGGTCCAGCCTTCGATATAAGGATTTTTTGCAGTCAGGTCCTGGGCCAGGGGTCCCTGGGCACATGCTTTGTCCCTTTTCCCTGGGAAAGAAAACTCACAGGTCCAGGTTCCTGATGTCAGTTTGTAGGGCTCCCTTGGGTCTATCAGGGCAGCACAAGTTTGAGGTGGGGACAACTGCGGTCTGGGATCCATCCTTCGATATATAAGGATTTTTTCCAGTCAGGTCCCAGCCCAGGGGCCCCTGGGCACACCCTTTGGACATTTGCCCTGGGAAAGAAAACTCACAGGTCCAGATTCCTTATGTCAGTTTGTAGGGCTCTCTTGGACCTATCAGGGCAGCACAAGTTTGAGGTGGGGACAACTTTGGTCTGGGGTGCATCCTTCGATATAAGGATTTTTTGCAGTCAGGCCCAGCCCAGGGTCAGGGGCCCCTGGGCATATCCTTTGGCCATTTTCCCTGGGAAAGAAAACACTCCAGTCCAGGTTCCTGATGTCAGTTTGTAGGGCTCCCTTGGGTCTATCAGGGCAGCACAATTTTGAGGTGGGGACAACTTCGGTCTGGGGTCCATCCTTCGATATAAGGATATTTTGCATTCAGTATTCATCCCCGGGGACCCTGGGCACATCCTTTGCACATTTCCCCTGGGAAAGAAAACTCACCGGTCCAGGTTCCTGATGTCAGTTTGTAGGGCTCCCTTGGGTCAATCAGGGCAGCACAAGTTTGAGGTGGGGACAACTTTGGTCTGGGATCCATTCTTCGATATAAGGATTTTCTGCAGTCAGGCCCAGCCCAGGGACAGAGGCCCCTGGGCACATCCTTTGGCCATTTTCCCTTGGAAAGATAACTCACAGGTCCGGGTTCCTTATGTCAGTTTGTAGGGCTCCCTTGGATCTATCAGGGCAGCACAAGTTTGAGGTGGGGACAACTTTGGACTGGGGTCCGTCCTTCGATATAAGGATTTTTTGCAGTCAGGTCCTGTGCCAGGGGCCCCTGGGCACATCCTTTGTCCCTTTTCCCTGGGAAAGAAAACTCACAGGTCCAGGGTCCTTATGTCAGTTTGTAAGGCTCCCTTGGGTCTATCAGGGCAGCACAAGTTTGAGGTGGGGACAACTTTGGTCTGGGGTCCATCCTTCGATATAAGGATTTTTTGCAGTGAGGTCCTGGGCCAGGGGCCCTTGGGCACATCCTTTGTCCCTTTTCCCTGGGAAAGAAAACTCACAGGTCCAGGTTCCTGATGTCAGTTTGTAGGGCTCCCTTGGGTCTATCAGGGCAGCACAAGTTTGAGGTGGGGACAACTTTGGTCTGGGGTCCATCCTTCGATATAAGGATTTTTTGAATTCATGTCCCGGGCCAGGGGCCCCTGGGCACATCCTTTGGCCATTTTCCCTGGGAAAGAAAATTCACAGGTCCAGGTTCCTGATGTCAGTTTGTAGGGCTCCCTTGGGTCTATCTGGGCAGCACAAGATTGAGGTGGGGACAACTTTGGTCTGGGGTCCATCCTTCGATATAAGGATTTTTTGAAGACAGGTCCTGGGCCAGGGGCCCTTGGGCACATCCTTTGTACCTTTTCCCTGGGAAAGGAAATTCACAGGTCCAGGTTCCTGATGTCAGTTTGTAGGGCTCTCTTGGGTCTATCAGGGCAGCACAAGTTTGTGGTGGGGTCAACTTTAGTCTGAGGTCCATCCTTCGATATAAGGATGTTTTGCAGTCAGGGCCCAGCCCAGGGCCAGGGACCCTTGGGCACATCCTTTGTCCTTTTTCCCTGGGAAAGAAAACTCACCAGTCCAGATTCCTGATGTCAGTTTGTAGGGCTCCCTTGGGTCTATCAGGGCAGCACAAGTTTGAGGTGGGGACAACTTTGGTCTGGGGTCCATCCTTCGATATAAGGAGTTTTTGCAATCAGGTCCCAGCCCTGGGGCCCCTGGGCACATTATTTGTCTCTTTTCCCTGGGAGAGAAAACTCACCAGTCCAGGTTCCTGATGTCAGTTTGTAGGGCTCCCTTGGGTCTATCAGGGCAGCACAAGTTTAAGGTGGGGACAACTTTGGTCTGGGGTCCATCCTTCGATATAAGGACTTTTTGCAGTCAGGTCCCAGCCCTGGGGCACCTGGGCACATCCTTTGTCCCTTTTCCCTGGGAAAGAAAACTCACCAGTCCAGGTTCCTGATGTCAGTTTGTAGGGCTCCCTTGGGTCTATCAGGGCAGCACAAGTTTGAGGTGGGGACAACTTTGGTCTGGGGTCCATCCTTCGATATATAAGGACTTTTTGCAGTCAGGTCCCAGCCCAGGGGTTCCTGGGCACATCCTTTGTCTCTTTTCCCTGGGAGAGAAAACTCACCAGTCCAGGTTCCTGATGTCAGTTTGTAGGGCTCCCTTGGGTCTATCAGGGCAGCACAAGTTTGAGGTGGGGACAACTTTGGTCTGGGGTCCATCCTTCGATATAAGGACTTTTTGCAGTCAGGTCCCAGCCCTGGGGCCCCTGGGCACATCCTTTGTCCCTTTTCCCTGGGAAAGAAAACTCACCAGTCCAGGTTCCTGATGTCAGTTTGTAGGGCTCCCTTGGGTCTATCAGGGCAGCACAAGTTTGAGGTGGGGACAACTTTGGTCTGGGGTCCATCCTTCGATATAAGGATTTTTTGCAATCAGGTCCTGGGCCAGGGGCCCCTGGGCACATGCTTTGTCCCTTTTCCCTGGGAAAGAAAACTCACAGGTCCAGGTTCCTGATGTCAGTTTGTAGGGCTCCCTTGGGTCTATCAGGGCAGCACAAGTTTAAGGTGGGGACAACTTTGGTCTGGGGTCCATCCTTCGATATCAGGATTTTTTGCAGTCAGGTTGCGGGCCAGGGGCCCCTGGGCACATCCTTTGTCCCTTTTCCCTGGGAAAGAAAACTCACAGGTCCAGGTTCCTGATGTCAGTTTGTAGGGCTCTCTTGGGTCTATCAAGGCAGCACAATTTTGAGGTGGGGACAACATCGGTCTAGGGTCCTTCCTTCGATATAAGGATTTTTTGCAGTCAGGCCCCAGCCCAGGGGCCCCTGGGCTCATCCTTTGGCCATTTTCCCTGGGAAAGAAAACTCACCAGTCCAGGTTCCTGATGTCAGTTTGTAGGGCTCCCTTGGGTCTATCAGGGCAGCACAAGTTTGAGGTGGGGACAACTTTCGTCTAGGGTCCATCCTTCGATATAAGGATTTTTTGCAGTCAGGTCCCGGGCCAGGGGCCCCTGGGCACATCCTTTGTCCCTTTTCCCTGGGAAAGAAAACTCACAGGTCCAGGTTCCTGATGTCAGTTTGTAGGGCTCCCTTGGGTCTATCAGGGCAGCACATGTTTGAGGTGGGGACAACTTTGGTCTGGGGTCTATCCTTCGATATAAGGATTTTTTGCAGTCAGGTCCTGGGCCTGGGGCCCCTGGGCACATGCTTTGTCCCTTTTCCCTGGGAAAGAAAACTCACAGGTCCAGGTTCCTGATGTCAGTTTGTAGGGCTCCCTTGGATCTATCAGGGCAGCACAAGTTTGAGGTGGGGACAACTTTGGTCTCTGATCCATCCTTCGATAAAAGGATTTTTTGCAGTCAGGTCCTGGGCCAGGGGCCCCTGGGCACAACCTTTGTCCCTTTTCCCTGGGAAAGAAAACTCACACGTCCAGGTTCCTGATGTCAGTTTGTAGGGCTCCCTTGGGTCTATCAGGGCAGCACAAGTTTGAGGTGGGGACAACTTTGGTCTGGAGTCCATCCTTCGATATAAGGATTTTTTGCAGTCAGGTCCCGTGCCAGGGGACCATGGGCACATCTTTTGTCCCTTTTCCCTGGGAAAAAAAACTCACCAGTCCAGGTTCCTGATGTCAGTTTGTAGGGCTCCCTTGGGTCTATCAGGGCAGCACAAGTTTGAGGTGGGGACAACTTTGGTCTGTGGTCCATCCTTCGATATAAGGATTTTTTGAAGTCAGGTCCTGGGCCAGAGGCCCCTGGGCACATCCTTTGTCCCTTTTCCCTGGGAAAGAAAACTCACAGGTCCAGGTTCCTGATGTCAGTTTGTAGGGCTCCCTTGGGTCTATCAGGGCAGCACAAGTTTGAGGTAGGGACAACTTTGGTCTGGGGTCCATCCTTCGATATAAGGATTTTTTGCAGTCAGGTCCCAGCCCTGGAGCCCCTGGGCACACGCTTTGTCCCTTTTCCCTGGGAAAGAAAACTCACAGGTCCAGGTTCCTGATGTCAGTTTGTAGGGCTCCCTTGGGCCTATCAGGGCAGCACAAGTTTGAGGTGGGGACAACTTTGGTCTGGGGTCCATCCTTCGATATAAGAATTTTTTGCAGTCAGGCCACAGGCCAGGGCTAGGGGCCCCTGGGCACAAGCTATGTCCGTTTTCCCTGGGAAAGAAAACTCACAGGTCCAGGTTCCTGATGTCAGTTTGTAGGGCTCCCTTGGGTCTATCAGGGCAGCACAAGTTTGAGGTGGGGACAAATTTGGTCTGGGGTCCATCCTTCGATATAAGGATTTTTTGATGTCAGGTTCTGGGCCAGGGGCCCCTGGGCACATCCTTTGTCCCTTTTCCCTGGGAAAGAAAACTCACAGGTCCAGGTTCCTGATGTCAGTTTGTAGGGCTCCCTTGGGTCTATCAGGGCAGCACAAGTTTGAGGTGGGGACAACTTTGGTCTGGGGTCCATCCTTCGATATAAGGAGTTTTTGCAATCAGGTCCCAGCCCTGGGGCCCCTGGGCACATTATTTGTCTCTTTTCCCTGAGAGAGAAAACTCACCAGTCCAGGTTCCTGATGTCAGTTTGTAGGGCTCCCTTGGGTCTATCAGGGCAGCACAAGTTTGAGGTGGGGACAACTTTGGTCTGGGGTCCATCCTTCGATATATAAGGACTTTTTGCAGTCAGGTCCCAGCCCAGGTGTTCCTGGGCACATCCTTTGTCTCTTTTCCCTGGGAGAGAAAACTCACCAGTCCAGGTTCCTGATGTCAGTTTGTAGGGCTCCCTTGGGTCTATCAGGGCAGCACAAGTTTGAGGTGGGGACAACTTTGGTCTGGGGTCCATCCTTCGATATAAGGACTTTTTGCAGTCAGGTCCCAGCCCTGGGGCCCCTGGGCACATCCTTTGTCCCTTTTCCCTGGGAAAGAAAACTCACCAGTCCAGGTTCCTGATGTCAGTTTGTAGGGCTCCCTTGGGTCTATCAGGGCAGCACAAGTTTGAGGTGGGGACAACTTTGGTCTGGGGTCCATCCTTCGATATAAGGATTTTTTGCAATCAGGTCCTGGGCCAGGGGCCCCTGGGCACATGCTTTGTCCCTTTTCCCTGGGAAAGAAAACTCACAGGTCCAGGTTCCTGATGTCAGTTTGTAGGGCTCCCTTGGGTCTATCAGGGCAGCACAAGTTTGAGGTGGGGACAACTTTGGTCTGGGGTCCATCCTTCGATATAAGGATTTTTTGCAGTCAGGTTGCGGGCCAGGGGTTCCTGGGCACATCCTTTGTCTCTTTTCCCTGGGAGAGAAAACTCACCAGTCCAGGTTCCTGATGTCAGTTTGTAGGGCTCCCTTGGGTCTATCTGGGCAGCACAAGATTGAGGTGGGGACAACTTTGGTCTGGGGTCCATCCTTCGATATAAGGATTTTTTGAAGACAGGTCCTGGGCCAGGGGCCCTTGGGCACATCCTTTGTACCTTTTCCCTGGGAAAGAAAATTCACAGGTCCAGGTTCCTGATGTCAGTTTGTAGGGCTCTCTTGGGTCTATCAGGGCAGCACAAGTTTGTGGTGGGGTCAACTTTAGTCTGAGGTCCATCCTTCGATATAAGGATGTTTTGCAGTCAGGTCCCAACCCAGGGCCAGGGACCCTTGGGCACATCCTTTGTCCCTTTTCCCTGGGAAAGAAAACTCACAGGTCCAGATTCCTGATGTCAGTTTGTAGGGCTCCCTTGGGTCTATCAGGGCAGCACAAGTTTGAGGTGGGGACAACTTTGGTCTGGGGTCCATCCTTCGATATAAGAATTTTTTGCAGTCCGGGCCCAGCCCAGGTGCCCCTGGGCACATCCTTTGTCCCTTTTCCCTGGGAAAAAAAACTCACCAGTCCAGGTTCCTGATGTCAGTTTGTAGGGCTCCCTTGGATCTATCAGGGCAGCACAAGTTTGAGGTGGGGACAACTTTGGTCTGGGGTCCATCCTTCGATATAAGGATTTTGTGAAGAAAGGTCCTGAGCCAGGGGCCCTTGGGCCCATCCTTTTTCCCTTTTCCCTGGGAAAGAAAACTTACCAGTCCAGGTTCCTGATGTGAGTTTGTAGGGCTCCCTTGGGTCTATCAGGGCAGCACAAGTTTGAGGTGGGGACAACTTTTGTCTGGGGACCATCCTTCGATATAAGGATTTTTTGCAGTCAGGGCCCAGCCCAGGGCCAGGGACCCCTGGGCACATCCTTTGTCCCTTTTCCCTGGGAAAGAAAACTCACAGGTCCAGGTTCCTGATGTCAGTTTGTAGGGCTCCCTTGGGTCTATCAGGGGAGCACAAGTTTGAGGTGGGGACAACTTTGGTCTGGGGTCCATCCTTCGATATAAGGACTTTTTGCAGTCAGGTCCCAGCCCTGGGGCACCTGGGCACATCCTTTGTCCCTTTTCCCTGGGAAAGAAAACTCACCAGTCCAGATTCCTGATGTCAGTTTGTAGGGCTCCCTTGGGTCTATCAGGGCAGCACAAGTTTGAGGTGGGGACAACTTTGGTCTGGGGTCCATCCTTCGATATATAAGGACTTTTTGCAGTCAGGTCCCAGCCCAGGGGTTCCTGGGCACATCCTTTGTCTCTTTTCCCTGGGAGAGAAAACTCACCAGTCCAGGTTCCTGATGTCAGTTTGTAGGGCTCCCTTGGGTCTATCAGGGCAGCACAAGTTTGAGGTGGGGACAACTTTGGTCTGGGGTCCATCCTTCGATATAAGGACTTTTTGCAGTCAGGTCCCAGCCCTGGGGCCCCTGGGCACATCCTTTGTCCCTTTTCCCTGGGAAAGAAAACTCACCAGTCCAGGTTCCTGATGTCAGTTTGTAGGGCTCCCTTGGGTCTATCAGGGCAGCACAAGTTTGAGGTGGGGACAACTTTGGTCTGGGGTCCATCCTTCGATATAAGGATTTTTTGCAATCAGGTCCTGGGCCAGGGGCCCCTGGGCACATGCTTTGTCCCTTTTCCCTGGGAAAGAAAACTCACAGGTCCAGGTTCCTGATGTCAGTTTGTAGGGCTCCCTTGGGTCTATCAGGGCAGCACAAGTTTAAGGTGGGGACAACTTTGGTCTGGGGTCCATCCTTCGATATCAGGATTTTTTGCAGTCAGGTTGCGGGCCAGGGGCCCCTGGGCACATCCTTTGTCCCTTTTCCCTGGGAAAGAAAACTCACAGGTCCAGGTTCCTGATGTCAGTTTGTAGGGCTCTCTTGGGTCTATCAAGGCAGCACAATTTTGAGGTGGGGACAACATCGGTCTAGGGTCCTTCCTTCGATATAAGGATTTTTTGCAGTCAGGCCCCAGCCCAGGGGCCCCTGGGCTCATCCTTTGGCCATTTTCCCTGGGAAAGAAAACTCACCAGTCCAGGTTCCTGATGTCAGTTTGTAGGGCTCCCTTGGGTCTATCAGGGCAGCACAAGTTTGAGGTGGGGACAACTTTCGCCTAGGGTCCATCCTTCGATATAAGGATTTTTTGCAGTCAGGTCCCGGGCCAGGGGCCCCTGGGCACATCCTTTGTCCCTTTTCCCTGGGAAAGAAAACTCACAGGTCCAGGTTCCTGATGTCAGTTTGTAGGGCTCCCTTGGGTCTATCAGGGCGACACATGTTTGAGGTGGGGACAACTTTGGTCTGGGGTCTATCCTTCGATATAAGGATTTTTTGCAGTCAGGTCCTGGGCCTGGGGCCCCTGGGCACATGCTTTGTCCCTTTTCCCTGGGAAAGAAAACTCACAGGTCCAGGTTCCTGATGTCAGTTTGTAGGGCTCCCTTGGATCTATCAGGGCAGCACAAGTTTGAGGTGGGGACAACTTTGGTCTCTGATCCATCCTTCGATAAAAGGATTTTTTGCAGTCAGGGCCCAGCCCAGGGGCCCCTGGGCACATCCTTTGTCCCTTTTCCCTGGGAAAAAAAACTCACCAGTCCAGGTTCCTGATGTCAGTTTGTAGGGCTCCCTTGGATCTATCAGGGCAGCACAAGTTTGAGGTGGGGACAACTTTGGTCTGGGGTCCATCCTTCGATATAAGGATTTTGTGAAGAAAGGTCCTGAGCCAGGGGCCCTTGGGCCCATCCTTTTTCCCTTTTCCCTGGGAAAGAAAACTTACCAGTCCAGGTTCCTGATGTCAGTTTGTAGGGCTCCCTTGGGTCTATCAGGGCAGCACAAGTTTGAGGTGGGGACAACTTTTGTCTGGGGACCATCCTTCGATATAAGGATTTTTTGCAGTCAGGGCCCAGCCCAGGGCCAGGGACCCCTGGGCACATCCTTTGTCCCTTTTCCCTGGGAAAGAAAACTCACAGGTCCAGGTTCCTGATGTCAGTTTGTAGGGCTCCCTTGGGTCTATCAGGGCAGCACAAGTTTGAGGTGGGGACAACTTTGGTCTGGGGTCCATCCTTCGATATAAGGAGTTTTTGCAATCAGGTCCCAGCCCTGGGGCCCCTGGGCACATTATTTGTCTCTTTTCCCTGGGAGAGAAAACTCACCAGTCCAGGTTCCTGATGTCAGTTTGTAGGGCTCCCTTGGGTCTATCAGGGCAGCACAAGTTTAAGGTGGGGACAACTTTGGTCTGGGGTCCATCCTTCGATATAAGGACTTTTTGCAGTCAGGTCCCAGCCCTGGGGCACCTGGGCACATCCTTTGTCCCTTTTCCCTGGGAAAGAAAACTCACCAGTCCAGGTTCCTGATGTCAGTTTGTAGGGCTCCCTTGGGTCTATCAGGGCAGCACAAGTTTGAGGTGGGGACAACTTTGGTCTGGGGTCCATCCTTCGATATATAAGGACTTTTTGCAGTCAGGTCCCAGCCCAGGGGTTCCTGGGCACATCCTTTGTCTCTTTTCCCTGGGAGAGAAAACTCACCAGTCCAGGTTCCTGATGTCAGTTTGTAGGGCTCCCTTGGGTCTATCAGGGCAGCACAAGTTTGAGGTGGGGACAACTTTGGTCTGGGGTCCATCCTTCGATATAAGGACTTTTTGCAGTCAGGTCCCAGCCCTGGGGCCCCTGGGCACATCCTTTGTCCCTTTTCCCTGGGAAAGAAAACTCACCAGTCCAGGTTCCTGATGTCAGTTTGTAGGGCTCCCTTGGGTCTATCAGGGCAGCACAAGTTTGAGGTGGGGACAACTTTGGTCTGGGGTCCATCCTTCGATATAAGGATTTTTTG
This sequence comes from Lonchura striata, assembly GCF_050655825.1. Taxonomy (NCBI): domain Eukaryota; kingdom Metazoa; phylum Chordata; class Aves; order Passeriformes; family Estrildidae; genus Lonchura; species Lonchura striata. Next base: position 13,513,349 of record NC_140707.1, on the reverse strand, counting down.
CAATCAGGTCCTGGGCCAGGGGCCCCTGGGCACATCCTTTGTCCCTTTTCCCTGGAAAGAAAACTCACAGGTCCAGGTTCCTGATGTCAGTTTGTAGGGCTCTCTTGGGTCTATCAAGGCAGCACAATTTTGAGGTGGGGACAACATCGGTCTAGGGTCCTTCCTTCGATATAAGGATTTTTTGCAGTCAGGCCCCAGCCCAGGGGCCCCTGGGCTCATCCTTTGGCCATTTTCCCTGGGAAAGAAAACTCACCAGTCCAGGTTCCTGATGTCAGTTTGTAGGGCTCCCTTGGATCTATCAGGGCAGCACAAGTTTGAGGTGGGGACAACTTTCGTCTAGGGTCCATCCTTCGATATAAGGATTTTTTGCAGTCAGGTCCCGGGCCAGGGGCCCCTGGGCACATCCTTTGTCCCTTTTCCCTGGGAAAGAAAACTCACAGGTCCAGGTTCCTGATGTCAGTTTGTAGGGCTCCCTTGGGTCTATCAGGGCAGCACATGTTTGAGGTGGGGACAACTTTGGTCTGGGGTCTATCCTTCGATATAAGGATTTTTTGCAGTCAGGTCCTGGGCCTGGGGCCCCTGGGCACATGCTTTGTCCCTTTTCCCTGGGAAAGAAAACTCACAGGTCCAGGTTCCTGATGTCAGTTTGTAGGGCTCCCTTGGATCTATCAGGGCAGCACAAGTTTGAGGTGGGGACAACTTTGGTCTCTGATCCATCCTTCGATAAAAGGATTTTTTGCAGTCAGGTCCTGGGCCAGGGGCCCCTGGGCACAACCTTTGTCCCTTTTCCCTGGGAAAGAAAACTCACACGTCCAGGTTCCTGATGTCAGTTTGTAGGGCTCCCTTGGGTCTATCAGGGCAGCACAAGTTTGAGGTGGGGACAACTTTGGTCTGGAGTCCATCCTTCGATATAAGGATTTTTTGCAGTCAGGTCCCGTGCCAGGGGACCATGGGCACATCTTTTGTCCCTTTTCCCTGGGAAAAAAAACTCACCAGTCCAGGTTCCTGATGTCAGTTTGTAGGGCTCCCTTGGGTCTATCAGGGCAGCACAAGTTTGAGGTGGGGACAACTTTGGTCTGTGGTCCATCCTTCGATATAAGGATTTTTTGAAGTCAGGTCCTGGGCCAGGGGCCCCTGGGCACATCCTTTGTCCCTTTTCCCTGGGAAAGAAAACTCACAGGTCCAGGTTCCTGATGTCAGTTTGTAGGGCTCCCTTGGGTCTATCAGGGCAGCACAAGTTTGAGGTAGGGACAACTTTGGTCTGGGGTCCATCCTTCGATATCAGGATTTTTTGCAGTCAGGTCCCAGCCCTGGAGCCCCTGGGCTCACGCTTTGTCCCTTTTCCCTGGGAAAGAAAACTCACAGGTCCAGGTTCCTGATGTCAGTTTGTAGGGCTCCCTTGGGCCTATCAGGGCAGCACAAGTTTGAGGTGGGGACAACTTTGGTCTGGGGTCCATCCTTCGATATAAGAATTTTTTGCAGTCAGGCCACAGGCCAGGGCTAGGGGCCCCTGGGCACAAGCTATGTCCGTTTTCCCTGGGAAAGAAAACTCACAGGTCCAGGTTCCTGATGTCAGTTTGTAGGGCTCCCTTGGGTCTATCAGGGCAGCACAAGTTTGAGGTGGGGACAAATTTGGTCTGGGGTCCATCCTTCGATATAAGGATTTTTTGATGTCAGGTTCTGGGCCAGGGGCCCCTGGGCACATCCTTTGTCCCTTTTCCCTGGGAAAGAAAACTCACAGGTCCAGGTTCCTGATGTCAGTTTGTAGGGCTCCCTTGGGTCTATCAGGGCAGCACAAGTTTGAGGTGGGGACAACTTTGGTCTGGGGTCCATCCTTCGATATAAGGAGTTTTTGCAATCAGGTCCCAGCCCTGGGGCCCCTGGGCACATTATTTGTCTCTTTTCCCTGGGAGAGAAAACTCACCAGTCCAGGTTCCTGATGTCAGTTTGTAGGGCTCCCTTGGGTCTATCAGGGCAGCACAAGTTTGAGGTGGGGACAACTTTGGTCTGGGGTCCATCCTTCGACATAAGGACTTTTTGCAGTCAGGTCCCAGCCCTGGGGCCCCTGGGCACATCCTTTGTCCCTTTTCCCTGGGAAAGAAAACTCACCAGTCCAGGTTCCTGATGTCAGTTTGTAGGGCTCCCTTGGGTCTATCAGGGCAGCACAAGTTTGAGGTGGGGACAACTTTGGTCTGGGGTCCATCCTTCGATATAAGGATTTTTTGCAATCAGGTCCTGGGCCAGGGGCCCCTGGGCACAGGCTTTGTCCCTTTTCCCTGGGAAAGAAAACTCACAGGTCCAGGTTCCTGATGTCAGTTTGTAGGGCTCTCTTGGGTCTATCAAGGCAGCACAATTTTGAGGTGGGGACAACATCGGTCTAGGGTCCTTCCTTCGATATAAGGATTTTTTGCAGTCAGGCCCCAGCCCAGGGGCCCCTGGGCTCATCCTTTGGCCATTTTCCCTGGGAAAGAAAACTCACCAGTCCAGGTTCCTGATGTCAGTTTGTAGGGCTCCCTTGGGTCTATCAGGGCAGCACAAGTTTGAGGTGGGGACAACTTTCGCCTAGGGTCCATCCTTCGATATAAGGATTTTTTGCAGTCAGGTCCCGGGCCAGGGGCCCCTGGGCACATCCTTTGTCCCTTTTCCCTGGGAAAGAAAACTCACAGGTCCAGGTTCCTGATGTCAGTTTGTAGGGCTCCCTTGGGTCTATCAGGGCGACACATGTTTGAGGTGGGGACAACTTTGGTCTGGGGTCTATCCTTCGATATAAGGATTTTTTGCAGTCAGGTCCTGGGCCTGGGGCCCCTGGGCACATGCTTTGTCCCTTTTCCCTGGGAAAGAAAACTCACAGGTCCAGGTTCCTGATGTCAGTTTGTAGGGCTCCCTTGGATCTATCAGGGCAGCACAAGTTTGAGGTGGGGACAACTTTGGTCTCTGATCCATCCTTCGATAAAAGGATTTTTTGCAGTCAGGGCCCAGCCCAGGGGCCCCTGGGCACATCCTTTGTCCCTTTTCCCTGGGAAAAAAAACTCACCAGTCCAGGTTCCTGATGTCAGTTTGTAGGGCTCCCTTGGATCTATCAGGGCAGCACAAGTTTGAGGTGGGGACAACTTTGGTCTGGGGTCCATCCTTCGATATAAGGATTTTGTGAAGAAAGGTCCTGAGCCAGGGGCCCTTGGGCCCATCCTTTTTCCCTTTTCCCTGGGAAAGAAAACTTACCAGTCCAGGTTCCTGATGTCAGTTTGTAGGGCTCCCTTGGGTCTATCAGGGCAGCACAAGTTTGAGGTGGGGACAACTTTTGTCTGGGGACCATCCTTCGATATAAGGATTTTTTGCAGTCAGGGCCCAGCCCAGGGCCAGGGACCCCTGGGCACATCCTTTGTCCCTTTTCCCTGGGAAAGAAAACTCACAGGTCCAGGTTCCTGATGTCAGTTTGTAGGGCTCCCTTGGGTCTATCAGGGCAGCACAAGTTTGAGGTGGGGACAACTTTGGTCTGGGGTCCATCCTTCGATATAAGGAGTTTTTGCAATCAGGTCCCAGCCCTGGGGCCCCTGGGCACATTATTTGTCTCTTTTCCCTGGGAGAGAAAACTCACCAGTCCAGGTTCCTGATGTCAGTTTGTAGGGCTCCCTTGGGTCTATCAGGGCAGTACAAGTTTAAGGTGGGGACAACTTTGGTCTGGGGTCCATCCTTCGATATAAGGACTTTTTGCAGTCAGGTCCCAGCCCTGGGGCACCTGGGCACATCCTTTGTCCCTTTTCCCTGGGAAAGAAAACTCACCAGTCCAGGTTCCTGATGTCAGTTTGTAGGGCTCCCTTGGGTCTATCAGGGCAGCACAAGTTTGAGGTGGGGACAACTTTGGTCTGGGGTCCATCCTTCGATATATAAGGACTTTTTGCAGTCAGGTCCCAGCCCAGGGGTTCCTGGGCACATCCTTTGTCTCTTTTCCCTGGGAGAGAAAACTCACCAGTCCAGGTTCCTGATGTCAGTTTGTAGGGCTCCCTTGGGTCTATCAGGGCAGCACAAGTTTGAGGTGGGGACAACTTTGGTCTGGGGTCCATCCTTCGATATAAGGACTTTTTGCAGTCAGGTCCCAGCCCTGGGGCCCCTGGGCACATCCTTTGTCCCTTTTCCCTGGGAAAGAAAACTCACCAGTCCAGGTTCCTGATGTCAGTTTGTAGGGCTCCCTTGGGTCTATCAGGGCAGCACAAGTTTGAGGTGGGGACAACTTTGGTCTGGGGTCCATCCTTCGATATAAGGATTTTTTGCAGTCAGGCCCCAGCCCAGGGGCCCCTGGGCTCATCCTTTGGCCATTTTCCCTGGGAAAGAAAACTCACCAGTCCAGGTTCCTGATGTCAGTTTGTAGGGCTCCCTTGGGTCTATCAGGGCAGCACAAGTTTGAGGTGGGGACAACTTTGGTCTGGGGTCCATCCTTCGATATAAGGACTTTTTGCAGTCAGGTCCCAGCCCTGGGGCCCCTGGGCACATCCTTTGTCCCTTTTCCCTGGGAAAGAAAACTCACCAGTCCAGGTTCCTGATGTCAGTTTGTAGGGCTCCCTTGGGTCTATCAGGGCAGCACAAGTTTGAGGTGGGGACAACTTTGGTCTGGGGTCCATCCTTCGATATAAGGATTTTTTGCAATCAGGTCCTGGGCCAGGGGCCCCTGGGCACATGCTTTGTCCCTTTTCCCTGGGAAAGAAAACTCACAGGTCCAGGTTCCTGATGTCAGTTTGTAGGGCTCCCTTGGGTCTATCAGGGCAGCACAAGTTTAAGGTGGGGACAACTTTGGTCTGGGGTCCATCCTTCGATATCAGGATTTTTTGCAGTCAGGTCCCAGCCCAGGGGCCCCTGGGCACATCCTTTGTCCCTTTTCCCTGGGAAAGAAAACTCACAGGTCCAGGTTCCTGATGTCAGTTTGTAGGGCTCTCTTGGGTCTATCAAGGCAGCACAATTTTGAGGTGGGGACAACATCGGTCTAGGGTCCTTCCTTCGATATAAGGATTTTTTGCAGTCAGGCCCCAGCCCAGGGGCCCCTGGGCTCATCCTTTAGCCATTTTCCCTGGGAAAGAAAACTCACCAGTCCAGGTTCCTGATGTCAGTTTGTAGGGCTCCCTTGGGTCTATCAGGGCAGCACAAGTTTGAGGTGGGGACAACTTTCGCCTAGGGTCCATCCTTCGATATAAGGATTTTTTGCAGTCAGGTCCCGGGCCAGGGGCCCCTGGGCACATCCTTTGTCCCTTTTCCCTGGGAAAGAAAACTCACAGGTCCAGGTTCCTGATGTCAGTTTGTAGGGCTCCCTTGGGTCTATCAGGGCGACACATGTTTGAGGTGGGGACAACTTTGGTCTGGGGTCTATCCTTCGATATAAGGATTTTTTGCAGTCAGGTCCTGGGCCTGGGGCCCCTGGGCACATGCTTTGTCCCTTTTCCCTGGGAAAGAAAACTCACAGGTCCAGGTTCCTGATGTCAGTTTGTAGGGCTCCCTTGGATCTATCAGGGCAGCACAAGTTTGAGGTGGGGACAACTTTGGTCTCTGATCCATCCTTCGATAAAAGGATTTTTTGCAGTCAGGGCCCAGCCCAGGGGCCCCTGGGCACATCCTTTGTCCCTTTTCCCTGGGAAAAAAAACTCACCAGTCCAGGTTCCTGATGTCAGTTTGTAGGGCTCCCTTGGATCTATCAGGGCAGCACAAGTTTGAGGTGGGGACAACTTTGGTCTGGGGTCCATCCTTCGATATAAGGATTTTGTGAAGAAAGGTCCTGAGCCAGGGGCCCTTGCGCCCATCCTTTTTCCCTTTTCCCTGGGAAAGAAAACTTACCAGTCCAGGTTCCTGATGTCAGTTTGTAGGGCTCCCTTGGGTCTATCAGGGCAGCACAAGTTTGAGGTGGGGACAACTTTTGTCTGGGGACCATCCTTCGATATAAGGATTTTTTGCAGTCAGGGCCCAGCCCAGGGCCAGGGACCCCTGGGCACATCCTTTGTCCCTTTTCCCTGGGAAAGAAAACTCACAGGTCCAGGTTCCTGATGTCAGTTTGTAGGGCTCCCTTGGGTCTATCAGGGCAGCACAAGTTTGAGGTGGGGACAACTTTGGTCTGGGGTCCATCCTTCGATATAAGGAGTTTTTGCAATCAGGTCCCAGCCCTGGGGCCCCTGGGCACATTATTTGTCTCTTTTCCCTGGGAGAGAAAACTCACCAGTCCAGGTTCCTGATGTCAGTTTGTAGGGCTCCCTTGGGTCTATCAGGGCAGCACAAGTTTAAGGTGGGGACAACTTTGGTCTGGGGTCCATCCTTCGATATAAGGACTTTTTGCAGTCAGGTTGCGGGCCAGGGGCCCCTGGGCACATCCTTTGTCCCTTTTCCCTGGGAAAGAAAACTCACCAGTCCAGGTTCCTGATGTCAGTTTGTAGGGCTCCCTTGGGTCTATCAGGGCAGCACAAGTTTGAGGTGGGGACAACTTTGGTCTGGGGTCCATCCTTCGATATATAAGGACTTTTTGCAGTCAGGTCCCAGCCCAGGGGTTCCTGGGCACATCCTTTGTCTCTTTTCCCTGGGAGAGAAAACTCACCAGTCCAGGTTCCTGATGTCAGTTTGTAGGGCTCCCTTGGGTCTATCAGGGCAGCACAAGTTTGAGGTGGGGACAACTTTGGTCTGGGGTCCATCCTTCGATATAAGGACTTTTTGCAGTCAGGTCCTGGGCCTGGGGCCCCTGGGCACATGCTTTGTCCCTTTTCCCTGGGAAAGAAAACTCACACGTCCAGGTTCCTGATGTCAGTTTGTAGGGCTCCCTTGGGTCTATCAGGGCAGCACAAGTTTGAGGTGGGGACAACTTTGGTCTGGGGTCCATCCTTCGATATAAGGATTTTTTGCAATCAGGTCCTGGGCCAGGGGCCCCTGGGCACATCCTTTGTCCCTTTTCCCTGGGAAAGAAAACTGACAGGTCCAGGTTCCTGATGTCAGTTTGTAGGGCTCCCTTGGGTCTATCAGGGCAGCACAAGTTTAAGGTGGGGACAACTTTGGTCTGGGGTCCATCCTTCGATATCAGGATTTTTTGCAGTCAGGTTGCGGGCCAGGGGCCCCTGGGCACATCCTTTGTCCCTTTTCCCTGGGAAAGAAAACTCACAGGTCCAGGTTCCTGATGTCAGTTTGTAGGGCTCTCTTGGGTCTATCAAGGCAGCACAATTTTGAGGTGGGGACAACATCGGTCTAGGGTCCTTCCTTCGATATAAGGATTTTTTGCAGTCAGGCCCCAGCCCAGGGGCCCCTGGGCTCATCCTTTGGCCATTTTCCCTGGGAAAGAAAACTCACCAGTCCAGGTTCCTGATGTCAGTTTGTAGGGCTCCCTTGGGTCTATCAGGGCAGCACAAGTTTGAGGTGGGGACAACTTTCGTCTAGGGTCCATCCTTCGATATAAGGATTTTTTGCAGTCAGGTCCCGGGCCAGGGGCCCCTGGGCACATCCTTTGTCCCTTTTCCCTGGGAAAGAAAACTCACAGGTCCAGGTTCCTGATGTCAGTTTGTAGGGCTCCCTTGGATCTATCAGGGCAGCACAAGTTTGAGGTGGGGACAACTTTGGTCTCTGATCCATCCTTCGATAAAAGGATTTTTTGCAGTCAGGTCCTGGGCCTGGGGCCCCTGGGCACAACCTTTGTCCCTTTTCCCTGGGAAAGAAAACTCACACGTCCAGGTTCCTGATGTCAGTTTGTAGGGCTCCCTTGGGTCTATCAGGGCAGCACAAGTTTGAGGTGGGGACAACTTTGGTCTGGGGACCATCCTTCGATATAAGGATTTTTTGCAGTCAGGTCCCGTGCCAGGGGACCATGGGCACATCTTTTGTCCCTTTTCCCTGGGAAAAAAAACTCACCAGTCCAGGTTCCTGATGTCAGTTTGTAGGGCTCCCTTGGGTCTATCAGGGCAGCACAAGTTTGAGGTGGGGACAACTTTGGTCTGTGGTCCATCCTTCGATATAAGGATTTTTTGAAGTCAGGTCCTGGGCCAGGGGCCCCTGGGCACATCCTTTGTCCCTTTTCCCTGGGAAAGAAAACTCACAGGTCCAGGTTCCTGATGTCAGTTTGTAGGGCTCCCTTGGGTCTATCAGGGCAGCACAAGTTTGAGGTAGGGACAACTTTGGTCTGGGGTCCATCCTTCGATATAAGGATTTTTTGCAGTCAGGTCCCAGCCCTGGAGCCCCTGGGCACACGCTTTGTCCCTTTTCCCTGGGAAAGAAAACTCACAGGTCCAGGTTCCTGATGTCAGTTTGTAGGACTCCCTTGGGCCTATCAGGGCAGCACAAGTTTGAGGTGGGGACAACTTTGGTCTAGGGTCCATCCTTCGATATAAGAATTTTTTGCAGTCAGGCCACAGGCCAGGGCTAGGGGCCCCTGGGCACAAGCTATGTCCCTTTTCCCTGGGAAAGAAAACTCACAGGTCCAGGTTCCTGATGTCAGTTTGTAGGGCTCCCTTGGGTCTATCAGGGCAGCACAAGTTTGAGGTGGGGACAAATTTGGTCTGGGGTCCATCCTTCGATATAAGGATTTTTTGATGTCAGGTTCTGGGCCAGGGGCCCCTGGGCACATCCTTTGTCCCTTTTCCCTGGGAAAGAAAACTCACAGGTCCAGGTTCCTGATGTCAGTTTGTAGGGCTCTCTTGGGTCTATCAGGGCAGCACAAGTTTGAGGTGGGGAAAACTTTGGTCTGGGGCCCATCCTTCGATATAAGAATTTTTTGCAGTCAGGGCCCAGCCCAGGGGCCCCTGGGCACATCCTTTGTCCCTTTTCCCTGGGAAAAAAAACTCACCAGTCCAGGTTCCTGATGTCAGTTTGTAGGGCTCCCTTGGGTCTATCAGGGCAGCACAAGTTTGAGGTGGGGACAACTTTGGTCTGGGGTCCATCCTTCGATATAAGGATTTTGTGAAGAAAGGTCCTGAGCCAGGGGCCCTTGGGCCCATCCTTTTTCCCTTTTCCCTGGGAAAGAAAACTCACCAGTCCAGGTTCCTGATGTCAGTTTGTAGGGCTCCCTTGGGTCTATCAGGGCAGCACAAGTTTGAGGTGGGGACAACTTTGGTCTGGGGACCATCCTTCGATATAAGGATTTTTTGCAGTCAGGGCCCAGCCCAGAGTCAGGGACCCCTGGGCACATCCTTTGTCCCTTTTCCCTGGGAAAGAAAACTCACAGGTCCAGGTTCCTGATGTCAGTTTGTAGGGCTCCCTTGGGTCTATCAGGGCAGCACATGTTTGAGGTGGGGACAACTTTGGTCTGGGGTCTATCCTTCGATATAAGGACTTTTTCCAGTCAGGTCCCAGCCCTGGCGCCCCTGGGCACATCCTTTGTCCCTTTTCCCTGGGAAAGAAAACTCACCAGTCCAGGTTCCTGATGTCAGTTTGTAGGGCTCCCTTGGGTCTATCAGGGCAGCACAAGTTTGAGGTGGGGACAACTTTGGTCTGGGGTCCATCCTTCGATATAAGGATTTTTTGCAGCCAGGGCCCAGCCCAGGGGCCCCTGGGCACATCCTTTGTCCCTTTTCCCTGGGAAAGAAAACTCACAGATCCAGGTTCCTGATGTCAGTTTGTAGGGCTCTCTTGGGTCTATCAAGCAGCACAATTTTGAGGTGGGGAAATCATCGGTCTAGGGTCCTTCCTTCGATATAAGGATTTTTTGCAGTCAGGCCCCAGCCCAGGGGCCCCTGGGCTCATCCTTTGGCCATTTTCCCTGGGAAAGAAAACTCACAGGACCAGGTTCCTGATGTCAGTTTGTAGGGCTCCCTTGGGTCTATCAGGGCAGCACAAGTTTGATGTGGGGACAACTTTGGTCTGGGGTCCATCCTTCGATATAAGGATTTTTTGCAGTCAGGTCCCGCGCCAGGGGACCGTGGGCACATCCTTTGTCCCTTTTCCCTGGGAAAAAAAACTCACCAGTCCAGGTTCCTGATGTCAGTTTGTAGGGCTCCCTTGGGTCTATCAGGGCAGCACAAGTTTGAGGTGGGGACAACTTTGGTCTGGGGTCCATCCTTCGATATAAGGACTTTTTGCAGTCAGGTACTGGGCCAGGGGCCCCTGGGCACATCCTTTGTCCCTTTTCCCTGGGAAAGAAAACTCACAGGTCCAGCTTCCTGATGTCAGTTTGTAGGGCTCCCTTGGGTCTATCAGGGCAGCACAAGTTTGAGGTGGGGACAACTTTGGTCTGGGGTCCATCCTTCGATATAAGGATTTTTTGCAGTCAGGTCCTGGGCCAGGGACCCCTGGGCACATGCTTTGTCCCTTTTCCCTGGGAAAGAAAACTCACAGGTCCAGGTTCCTGATGTCAGTTTGTAGGGCTCCCTTGGGTCTATCAGGGCAGCACAAGTTTGAGGTGGGGACAACTTTGGTCTGGGGTCCATCCTTCGATATAAGGATTTCTTTCCGTCAATTCCTGGGCCAGGACGAGGGACCCATGGGCACATCCTTTGGCCATTTTCCCTGGGAAAGAAAACTCACAGGTCCAGGTTCCTGATGTCACTTTGTAGGGCTCCCTTGGGTCTATCAGGGCAGCACAAGTTTGAGATGGGGACAATTTTGGTCTGGGGTCCATTCTTCGATATAAGGATTTTTTGCAGTCAGGTCCCAGCCCTGGAGCCCCTGGGCACACGCTTTGTCCCTTTTCCCTGGGAAAGAAAACTCACAGGTCCAGGTTCCTGATGTCAGTTTGTAGGGCTCCCTTGGGCCTATCAGGGCAGCACAAGTTTGAGGTGGGGAGAACTTTGGTCTGGGGTCCATCCTTCGATATAAGAATTTTTTGCAGTCAGGCCACAGCCCAGGGCTAGGGGCCCCTGGGCACAAGCTATGTCCCTTTTCCCTGGGAAAGAAAACTCACAGGTCCAGGTTCCTGATGTCAGTTTGTAGGGCTCCCTTGGGTCTATCAGGGCAGCACAAGTTTGAGATGGGGACAATTTTGGTCTGGGGTCCATTCTTCGATATAAGGATTTTTTGCAGTCAGGTCCCAGCCCTGGAGCCCCTGGGCACACGCTTTGTCCCTTTTCCCTGGGAAAGAAAACTCACAGGTCCAGGTTCCTGATGTCAGTTTGTAGGGCTCCCTTGGGTCTATCAGGGCAGCACAAGTTTGAGGTGGGGACAACTTTGGTCTGGGGTCCATCCTTCGATATATAAGGACTTTTTGCAGTCAGGTCCCAGCCCAGGGGTTCCTGGGCACATCCTTTGTCTCTTTTGCCTGGGAGAGAAAACTCACCAGTCCAGGTTCCTGATGTCAGTTTGTAGGGCTCCCTTGGGTCTGTCAGGGCAGCACAAGTTTGAGGTGGGGACAACTTTGGTCTGGGGTCCATCCTTTGATATAACGATTTTTTGCAGTCAGGTCCAAGCCCTGGAGCCCCTGGGCACAACCTTTGTCCCTTTTCCCTGGGAAAGAAAACTCACCAGTCCAGGTTCCTGATGTCAGTTTGTAGGGCTCCCTTGGATCTATCAGGGCAGCACAAGTTTGAGGTGGGGACAACTTTGGTCTGTGATCCATCCTTTGATATAAGGATTTTTTGCAGCCAGGGCCCAGCCCTGGGGCCCCTGGGCACATCCTTTGTCCCTTTTCCCTGGGAAAGAAAACTCACAGGTCCAGGTTCCTGATGTCAGTTTGTAGGGCTCCCTTGGGTCTATCAGGGCAGCACAAGTTTGAGGTGGGGACAACTTTGGTCTGGGGTCCATCCTTCGATATAAGGATTTTTTGCAGTCAGGTCCTGGGCCAGGGACCCCTGGGCACATCCTTTGGCCATTATCCCTGGGAAAGAAAACTCACAGGACCAGATTCCTGATGTCAGTTTGTAGGGCTCCCTTGGGTCTATCAGGGCAGTACAAGTTTGAGGTGGGGACAACTTTGGTCTGGGGTCCATCCTTCGATATAAGGATTTTTTGCAGTCAGGACCTGGGCCAGGGCCAGGGACCCATGGGCACATCCTTTGTCCCTTTTCCCTGGGAAAGAAAACTCACAGGTCCAGGTTCCTGATGTCAGTTTGTAGGGCTCCCTTGGGTCTATCAGGGCAGCACAAGTTTGAGATGGGGACAATTTTGGTCTGGGGTCCATTCTTCGATATAAGGATTTTTTGCAGTCAGGTCCCAGTCCTGGAGCCCCTGGGCACACGCTTTGTCCCTTTTCCCTGGGAAAGAAAACTCACAGGTCCAGGTTCCTGATGTCAGTTTGTAGGGCTCTCTTGGATCTATCAGGGCAGCACAAGATTGAGGTGGGGACAACTTTGGTCTGGGGTCCATCCTTCGATATAAGGATTTTTTGCAGTCAGGTCCTGGGCCAGGGGCCCCTGGGCACATCCTTTGTCCTTTTTCGCTTGGAAAGAAAACTCACAGGTCCAGGTTCCTGATGTCAGTTTGTAGGGCTCCCTTGGGTCTATCAGGGCAGCACAAGTTTGAGGTGGGGACAACTTTGGTCTGGGGTCCATCCTTCGATATATAAGGACTTTTTGCAGTCAGGTCCCAGCCCAGGGGTTCCTGGGCACATCCTTTGTCTCTTTTCCCTGGGAGAGAAAACTCACCAGTCCAGGTTCCTGATGTCAGTTTGTAGGGCTCCCTTGGGTCTATCAGGGCAGCACAAGTTTGAGGTGGGGACAACTTTGGTCTGGGGTCCATCCTTCGATACAAGGACTTTTTGCAGTCTGGTCCCAGCCCTGGGGCCCCTGGGCACATCCTTTGTCCCTTTTCCCTGGGAAAGAAAACTCACCAGTCCAGGTTCCTGATGTCAGTTTGTAGGGCTCCCTTGGGTCTATCAGGGCAGCACAAGTTTGAGGTGGGGACAACTTTGGTCTGGGGTCCATCCTTCGATATAAGGATTTTTTGCAATCAGGTCCTGGGCCAGGGGCCCCTGGGCACAACCTTTGTCCCTTTTCCCTGGGAAAGAAAACTCACAGGTCCAGGTTCCTGATGTCAGTTTGTAGGGCTCCCTTGGGTCTATCAGGGCAGCACAAGTTTAAGGTGGGGACAACTTTGGTCTGGGGTCCATCCTTCGATATAAGGATTTTTTGCAATCAGGTTGCGGGCCAGGGGCCCCTGGGCACATCCTTTGTCCCTTTTCCCTGGGAAAGAAAACTCACAGGTCCAGGTTCCTGATGTCAGTTTGTAGGGCTCCCTTGGGTCTATCAGGGCAGCACAAGTTTGAGGTGGGGACAACTTTGGTCTGTGATCCATCCTTCGATATAAGGATTTTTTGCAGTCAGGTCCTGGGCCAGGGGTCCCTGGGCACATGCTTTGCCCCTTTTCCCTGGGAAAGAAAACTCACACGTCCAGGTTCCTGATGTCAGTTTGTAGGGCTCCCTTGGGTCTATCAGGGCAGCACAAGTTTAAGGTGGGGACAACTTCGGTCTGGGGTCCATCCTTCGATATAAGGATTTTTTGCAGTCAGGTTGCGGGCCAGGGGCCCCTGGGCACATCCTTTGTCCCTTTTCCCTGGGAAAGAAAACTCACCAGTCCAGGTTCCTGCTGTCAGTTTGTAGGGCTCCCTTGGGTCTATCAGGGCAGCACAAGTTTGAGGTGGGGACAACTTCGGTCTGGGGTCCATCCTTCGATATAAGGACTTTTTCAGTCAGGTCCGGGGCCTGGGGCCCCTGGGCACATCCTTTGTCCCTTTTCCCTGGGAAAGAAAACTCACCAGTCCAGGTTCCTGATGTCAGTTTGTACGGCTCCCTTGGGTCTATCAGGGCAGCACAAGTTTAAGGTGGGGACAACTTTGGTCTGGGGTCCATCCTTCGATATAAGGATTTTTTGCAGTCAGGTTGCGGGCCAGGGGCCCCTGGGCACATCCTTTGTCCCTTTTCCCTGGGAAAGAAAACTCACAGGTCCAGGTTCCTGATGTCACTTTGTAGGGCTCCCTTGGGTCTATCAGGGCAGCACAAGTTTGAGGTGGGGACAACTTGGTCTGTGATCCATTCTTCGATATAAGGATTTTTTGCAGTCAGGTCCTGGGCCAGGGGTCCCTGGGCACATGCTTTGCCTCTTTTCCCTGGGAAAGAAAACTCACCAGTCCAGGTTCCTGATGTCAGTTTGTAGGGCTCCCTTTGGTCTATCAGGGCAGCACAAGTTTGAGGTGGGGACAACTTTGGTCTGGGGTCCATCCTTCGATATAAGGATTTTTTGCAGTCAGGGCCCTGCCCAGGGGCCCCTGGGCACATCCTTTGTCCCTTTTCCCTGGGAAAGAAAACTCACAGGTCCAGGTTCCTGATGTCAGTTTGTAGGGCTCCCTTGGGTCTATCAGGGCAGCACAAGTTTGAGGTGGGGACAACTTTGGTCTGGGGTCCATCCTTTGATATAACGATTTTTTGCAGTCAGGTCCAAGCCCTGGAGCCCCTGGGCACAACCTTTGTCCCTTTTCCCTGGGAAAGAAAACTCACCAGTCCAGGTTCCTGATGTCAGTTTGTAGGGCTCCCTTGGATCTATCAGGGCAGCACAAGTTTGAGGTGGGGACAACTTTGGTCTGGGGTCCATCCTTCGATATAAGAATTTTTTGCAGTCAGGGCCCAGCCCAGGGGCCCCAGGGCACATCCTTTGTCCCTTTTCCCTGGGAAAGAAAACTCACCAGTCCAGGTTCCTGATGTCAGTTTGTAGGGCTCCCTTGGGTCTATCAGGGCAGCACAAGTTTGAGGTGGGGACAACTTTGGTCTGTGATCCATCCTTTGATATAAGGATTTTTTGCAGCCAGGGCCCAGCCCAGGGGCCCCTGGGCACATCCTTTGTCCCTTTTCCCTGGGAAAGAAAACTCACAGGTCCAGGTTCCTGATGTCAGTTTGTAGGGCTCCCTTGGGTCTATCAGGGCAGCACAAGTTTGAGGTGGGGACAACTTTGGTCTGGGGTCCATCCTTCGATATAAGGATTTTTTGCAGTCAGGTCCTGGGCCAGGGACCCCTGGGCACATCCTTTGGCCATTATCCCTGGGAAAGAAAACTCACAGGACCAGATTCCTGATGTCAGTTTGTAGGGCTCCCTTGGGTCTATCAGGGCAGTACAAGTTTGAGGTGGGGACAACTTTGGTCTGGGGTCCATCCTTCGATATAAGGATTTTTTGCAGTCAGGACCTGGGCCAGGGCCAGGGACCCATGGGCACATCCTTTGTCCCTTTTCCCTGGGAAAGAAAACTCACAGGTCCAGGTTCCTGATGTCAGTTTGTAGGGCTCCCTTGGGTCTATCAGGGCAGCACAAGTTTGAGATGGGGACAATTTTGGTCTGGGGTCCATCCTTCGATATATAAGGACTTTTTGCAGTCAGGTCCCAGCCCAGGGGTTCCTGGGCACATCCTTTGTCTCTTTTCCCTGGGAGAGAAAACTCACCAGTCCAGGTTCCTGATGTCAGTTTGTAGGGCTCCCTTGGGTCTATCAGGGCAGCACAAGTTTGAGGTGGGGACAACTTTGGTCTGGGGTCCATCCTTCGATATAAGGATTTTTTGCAGTCAGGTCCTGGGCCAGGGACCCCTGGGCACATCCTTTGGCCATTATCCCTGGGAAAGAAAACTCACAGGACCAGATTCCTGATGTCAGTTTGTAGGGCTCCCTTGGGTCTATCAGGGCAGTACAAGTTTGAGGTGGGGACAACTTTGGTCTGGGGTCCATCCTTCGATATAAGGATTTTTTGCAGTCAGGACCTGGGCCAGGGCCAGGGACCCATGGGCACATCCTTTGTCCCTTTTCCCTGGGAAAGAAAACTCACAGGTCCAGGTTCCTGATGTCAGTTTGTAGGGCTCCCTTGGGTCTATCAGGGCAGCACAAGTTTGAGATGGGGACAATTTTGGTCTGGGGTCCATTCTTCGATATAAGGATTTTTTGCAGTCAGGTCCCAGTCCTGGAGCCCCTGGGCACACGCTTTGTCCCTTTTCCCTGGGAAAGAAAACTCACAGGTCCAGGTTCCTGATGTCAGTTTGTAGGGCTCTCTTGGATCTATCAGGGCAGCACAAGATTGAGGTGGGGACAACTTTGGTCTGGGGTCCATCCTTCGATATAAGGATTTTTTGCAGTCAGGTCCTGGGCCAGGGGCCCCTGGGCACATCCTTTGTCCTTTTTCGCTTGGAAAGAAAACTCACAGGTCCAGGTTCCTGATGTCAGTTTGTAGGGCTCCCTTGGGTCTATCAGGGCAGCACAAGTTTGAGGTGGGGACAACTTTGGTCTGGGGTCCATCCTTCGATATATAAGGACTTTTTGCAGTCAGGTCCCAGCCCAGGGGTTCCTGGGCACATCCTTTGTCTCTTTTCCCTGGGAGAGAAAACTCACCAGTCCAGGTTCCTGATGTCAGTTTGTAGGGCTCCCTTGGGTCTATCAGGGCAGCACAAGTTTGAGGTGGGGACAACTTTGGTCTGGGGTCCATCCTTCGATACAAGGACTTTTTGCAGTCTGGTCCCAGCCCTGGGGCCCCTGGGCACATCCTTTGTCCCTTTTCCCTGGGAAAGAAAACTCACCAGTCCAGGTTCCTGATGTCAGTTTGTAGGGCTCCCTTGGGTCTATCAGGGCAGCACAAGTTTGAGGTGGGGACAACTTTGGTCTGGGGTCCATCCTTCGATATAAGGATTTTTTGCAATCAGGTCCTGGGCCAGGGGCCCCTGGGCACAACCTTTGTCCCTTTTCCCTGGGAAAGAAAACTCACAGGTCCAGGTTCCTGATGTCAGTTTGTAGGGCTCCCTTGGGTCTATCAGGGCAGCACAAGTTTAAGGTGGGGACAACTTTGGTCTGGGGTCCATCCTTCGATATAAGGATTTTTTGCAATCAGGTTGCGGGCCAGGGGCCCCTGGGCACATCCTTTGTCCCTTTTCCCTGGGAAAGAAAACTCACAGGTCCAGGTTCCTGATGTCAGTTTGTAGGGCTCCCTTGGGTCTATCAGGGCAGCACAAGTTTGAGGTGGGGACAACTTTGGTCTGTGATCCATCCTTCGATATAAGGATTTTTTGCAGTCAGGTCCTGGGCCAGGGGTCCCTGGGCACATGCTTTGCCCCTTTTCCCTGGGAAAGAAAACTCACACGTCCAGGTTCCTGATGTCAGTTTGTAGGGCTCCCTTGGGTCTATCAGGGCAGCACAAGTTTAAGGTGGGGACAACTTCGGTCTGGGGTCCATCCTTCGATATAAGGATTTTTTGCAGTCAGGTTGCGGGCCAGGGGCCCCTGGGCACATCCTTTGTCCCTTTTCCCTGGGAAAGAAAACTCACCAGTCCAGGTTCCTGCTGTCAGTTTGTAGGGCTCCCTTGGGTCTATCAGGGCAGCACAAGTTTGAGGTGGGGACAACTTCGGTCTGGGGTCCATCCTTCGATATAAGGACTTTTTCAGTCAGGTCCGGGGCCTGGGGCCCCTGGGCACATCCTTTGTCCCTTTTCCCTGGGAAAGAAAACTCACCAGTCCAGGTTCCTGATGTCAGTTTGTACGGCTCCCTTGGGTCTATCAGGGCAGCACAAGTTTAAGGTGGGGACAACTTTGGTCTGGGGTCCATCCTTCGATATAAGGATTTTTTGCAGTCAGGTTGCGGGCCAGGGGCCCCTGGGCACATCCTTTGTCCCTTTTCCCTGGGAAAGAAAACTCACAGGTCCAGGTTCCTGATGTCACTTTGTAGGGCTCCCTTGGGTCTATCAGGGCAGCACAAGTTTGAGGTGGGGACAACTTGGTCTGTGATCCATTCTTCGATATAAGGATTTTTTGCAGTCAGGTCCTGGGCCAGGGGTCCCTGGGCACATGCTTTGCCTCTTTTCCCTGGGAAAGAAAACTCACCAGTCCAGGTTCCTGATGTCAGTTTGTAGGGCTCCCTTTGGTCTATCAGGGCAGCACAAGTTTGAGGTGGGGACAACTTTGGTCTGGGGTCCATCCTTCGATATAAGGATTTTTTGCAGTCAGGGCCCTGCCCAGGGGCCCCTGGGCACATCCTTTGTCCCTTTTCCCTGGGAAAGAAAACTCACAGGTCCAGGTTCCTGATGTCAGTTTGTAGGGCTCCCTTGGGTCTATCAGGGCAGCACAAGTTTGAGGTGGGGACAACTTTGGTCTGGGGTCCATCCTTTGATATAACGATTTTTTGCAGTCAGGTCCAAGCCCTGGAGCCCCTGGGCACAACCTTTGTCCCTTTTCCCTGGGAAAGAAAACTCACCAGTCCAGGTTCCTGATGTCAGTTTGTAGGGCTCCCTTGGATCTATCAGGGCAGCACAAGTTTGAGGTGGGGACAACTTTGGTCTGGGGTCCATCCTTCGATATAAGAATTTTTTGCAGTCAGGGCCCAGCCCAGGGGCCCCAGGGCACATCCTTTGTCCCTTTTCCCTGGGAAAGAAAACTCACCAGTCCAGGTTCCTGATGTCAGTTTGTAGGGCTCCCTTGGGTCTATCAGGGCAGCACAAGTTTGAGGTGGGGACAACTTTGGTCTGTGATCCATCCTTTGATATAAGGATTTTTTGCAGCCAGGGCCCAGCCCAGGGGCCCCTGGGCACATCCTTTGTCCCTTTTCCCTGGGAAAGAAAACTCACAGGTCCAGGTTCCTGATGTCAGTTTGTAGGGCTCCCTTGGGTCTATCAGGGCAGCACAAGTTTGAGGTGGGGACAACTTTGGTCTGGGGTCCATCCTTCGATATAAGGATTTTTTGCAGTCAGGTCCTGGGCCAGGGACCCCTGGGCACATCCTTTGGCCATTATCCCTGGGAAAGAAAACTCACAGGACCAGATTCCTGATGTCAGTTTGTAGGGCTCCCTTGGGTCTATCAGGGCAGTACAAGTTTGAGGTGGGGACAACTTTGGTCTGGGGTCCATCCTTCGATATAAGGATTTTTTGCAGTCAGGACCTGGGCCAGGGCCAGGGACCCATGGGCACATCCTTTGTCCCTTTTCCCTGGGAAAGAAAACTCACAGGTCCAGGTTCCTGATGTCAGTTTGTAGGGCTCCCTTGGGTCTATCAGGGCAGCACAAGTTTGAGATGGGGACAATTTTGGTCTGGGGTCCATCCTTCGATATATAAGGACTTTTTGCAGTCAGGTCCCAGCCCAGGGGTTCCTGGGCACATCCTTTGTCTCTTTTCCCTGGGAGAGAAAACTCACCAGTCCAGGTTCCTGATGTCAGTTTGTAGGGCTCCCTTGGGTCTATCAGGGCAGCACAAGTTTGAGGTGGGGACAACTTTGGTCTGGGGTCCATCCTTCGATACAAGGACTTTTTGCAGTCTGGTCCCAGCCCTGGGGCCCCTGGGCACATCCTTTGTCCCTTTTCCCTGGGAAAGAAAACTCACCAGTCCAGGTTCCTGATGTCAGTTTGTACGGCTCCCTTGGGTCTATCAGGGCAGCACAAGTTTGAGGTGGGGACAACTTTGGTCTGGGGTCCATCCTTCGATATAAGGATTTTTTGCAGTCAGGTCCTGGGCCAGGGGCCCCTGGGCACATCCTTTGTCCCTTTTCCCTGGGAAAGAAAACTCACAGGTCCAGGTTCCTGATGTCACTTTGTAGGGCTCCCTTGGGTCTATCAGGGCAGCACAAGTTTGAGGTGGGGACAACTTGGTCTGTGATCCATTCTTCGATATAAGGATTTTTTGCAGTCAGGTCCTGGGCCAGGGGTCCCTGGGCACATGCTTTGCCTCTTTTCCCTGGGAAAGAAAACTCACCAGTCCAGGTTCCTGATGTCAGTTTGTAGGGCTCCCTTTGGTCTATCAGGGCAGCACAAGTTTGAGGTGGGGACAACTTTGGTCTGGGGTCCATCCTTCGATATAAGGATTTTTTGCAGCCAGGGCCCTGCCCAGGGGCCCCTGGGCACATCCTTTGTCCCTTTTCCCTGGGAAAGAAAACTCACAGGTCCAGGTTCCTGATGTCAGTTTGTAGGGCTCCCTTGGGTCTATCAGGGCAGCACAAGTTTGAGGTGGGGACAACTTTGGTCTGGGGTCCATCCTTTGATATAACGATTTTTTGCAGTCAGGTCCAAGCCCTGGAGCCCCTGGGCACAACCTTTGTCCCTTTTCCCTGGGAAAGAAAACTCACCAGTCCAGGTTCCTGATGTCAGTTTGTAGGGCTCCCTTGGATCTATCAGGGCAGCACAAGTTTGAGGTGGGGACAACTTTGGTCTGGGGTCCATCCTTCGATATAAGAATTTTTTGCAGTCAGGGCCCAGCCCAGGGGCCCCAGGGCACATCCTTTGTCCCTTTTCCCTGGGAAAGAAAACTCACCAGTCCAGGTTCCTGATGTCAGTTTGTAGGGCTCCCTTGGGTCTATCAGGGCAGCACAAGTTTGAGGTGGGGACAACTTTGGTCTGTGATCCATCCTTTGATATAAGGATTTTTTGCAGCCAGGGCCCAGCCCAGGGGCCCCTGGGCACATCCTTTGTCCCTTTTCCCTGGGAAAGAAAACTCACAGGTCCAGGTTCCTGATGTCAGTTTGTAGGGCTCCCTTGGGTCTATCAGGGCAGCACAAGTTTGAGGTGGGGACAACTTTGGTCTGGGGTCCATCCTTCGATATAAGGATTTTTTGCAGTCAGGTCCTGGGCCAGGGACCCCTGGGCACATCCTTTGGCCATTATCCCTGGGAAAGAAAACTCACAGGACCAGATTCCTGATGTCAGTTTGTAGGGCTCCCTTGGGTCTATCAGGGCAGTACAAGTTTGAGGTGGGGACAACTTTGGTCTGGGGTCCATCCTTCGATATAAGGATTTTTTGCAGTCAGGACCTGGGCCAGGGCCAGGGACCCATGGGCACATCCTTTGTCCCTTTTCCCTGGGAAAGAAAACTCACAGGTCCAGGTTCCTGATGTCAGTTTGTAGGGCTCCCTTGGGTCTATCAGGGCAGCACAAGTTTGAGATGGGGACAATTTTGGTCTGGGGTCCATTCTTCGATATAAGGATTTTTTGCAGTCAGGTCCCTGTCCTGGAGCCCCTGGGCACACGCTTTGTCCCTTTTCCCTGGGAAAGAAAACTCACAGGTCCAGGTTCCTGATGTCAGTTTGTAGGGCTCTCTTGGGTCTATCAGGGCAGCACAAGATTGAGGTGGGGACAACTTTGGTCTGGGGTCCATCCTTCGATATAAGGATTTTTTGCAGTCAGGTCCTGGGCCAGGGGCCCCTGGGCACATCCTTTGTCCTTTTTCCCTTGGAAAGAAAACTCACAGGTCCAGGTTCCTGATGTCAGTTTGTAGGGCTCCCTTGGGTCTATCAGGGCAGCACAAGTTTGAGGTGGGGACAACTTTGGTCTGGGGTCCATCCTTCGATATATAAGGACTTTTTGCAGTCAGGTCCCAGCCCAGGGGTTCCTGGGCACATCCTTTGTCTCATTTCCCTGGGAGAGAAAACTCACCAGTCCAGGTTCCTGATGTCAGTTTGTAGGGCTCCCTTGGGTCTATCAGGGCAGCACAAGTTTGAGGTGGGGACAACTTTGGTCTGGGGTCCATCCTTCGATATAAGGACTTTTTGCAGTCAGGTCCCAGCCCTGGGGCCCCTGGGCACATCCTTTGTCCCTTTTCCCTGGGAAAGAAAACTCACCAGTCCAGGTTCCTGATGTCAGTTTGTAGGGCTCCCTTGGGTCTATCAGGGCAGCACAAGTTTGAGGTGGGGACAACTTTGGTCTGGGGTCCATCCTTCGATATAAGGATTTTTTGCAATCAGGTCCTGGGCCAGGGGCCCCTGGGCACATCCTTTGTCCCTTTTCCCTGGGAAAGAAAACTCACAGGTCCAGGTTCCTGATGTCAGTTTGTAGGGCTCCCTTGGGTCTATCAGGGTAGCACAAGTTTAAGGTGGGGACAACTTTGGTCTGGGGTCCATCCTTCGATATAAGGATTTTTTGCAATCAGGTTGCGGGCCAGGGGCCCCTGGGCACATCCTTTGTCCCTTTTCCCTGGGAAAGAAAACTCACCAGTCCAGGTTCCTGATGTCAGTTTGTAGGGCTCCCTTGGGTCTATCAGGGCAGCACAAGTTTGAGGTGGGGACAACTTTGGTCTGTGATCCATCCTTCGATATAAGGATTTTTTGCAGTCAGGTCCTGGGCCAGGGGTCCCTGGGCACATGCTTTGCCCCTTTTCCCTGGGAAAGAAAACTCACACGTCCAGGTTCCTGATGTCAGTTTGTAGGGCTCCCTTGGGTCTATCAGGGCAGCACAAGTTTAAGGTGGGGACAACTTTGGTCTGGGGTCCATCCTTCGATATAAGGATTTTTGCAGTCAGGTTGCGGGCCAGGGGCCCCTGGGCACATCCTTTGTCCCTTTTCCCTGGGAAAGAAAACTCACCAGTCCAGGTTCCTGCTGTCAGTTTGTAGGGCTCCCTTGGGTCTATCAGGGCAGCACAAGTTTGAGGTGGGGACAACTTTGGTCTGGGGTCCATCCTTCGATATAAGGACTTTTTCAGTCAGGTCCGGGGCCTGGGGCCCCTGGGCACATCCTTTGTCCCTTTTCCCTGGGAAAGAAAACTCACCAGTCCAGGTTCCTGATGTCAGTTTGTACGGCTCCCTTGGGTCTATCAGGGCAGCACAAGTTTAAGGTGGGGACAACTTTGGTCTGGGGTCCATCCTTCGATATAAGGATTTTTTGCAGTCAGGTTGCGGGCCAGGGGCCCCTGGGCACATCCTTTGTCCCTTTTCCCTGGGAAAGAAAACTCACAGGTCCAGGTTCCTGATGTCACTTTGTAGGGCTCCCTTGGGTCTATCAGGGCAGCACAAGTTTGAGGTGGGGACAACTTGGTCTGTGATCCATTCTTCGATATAAGGATTTTTTGCAGTCAGGTCCTGGGCCAGGGGTCCCTGGGCACATGCTTTGCCTCTTTTCCCTGGGAAAGAAAACTCACCAGTCCAGGTTCCTGATGTCAGTTTGTAGGGCTCCCTTTGGTCTATCAGGGCAGCACAAGTTTGAGGTGGGGACAACTTTGGTCTGGGGTCCATCCTTCGATATAAGGATTTTTTGCAGCCAGGGCCCAGCCCAGGGGCCCCTGGGCTCATCCT
This sequence comes from Lonchura striata, assembly GCF_050655825.1. Classification (NCBI taxonomy): domain Eukaryota; kingdom Metazoa; phylum Chordata; class Aves; order Passeriformes; family Estrildidae; genus Lonchura; species Lonchura striata. Next base: position 13,490,478 of record NC_140707.1, on the reverse strand, counting down.
TTGTCCCTTTTCCCTGGGAAAGAAAACTCACAGGTCCAGGTTCCTGATGTCAGTTTGTAGGGCTCCCTTGGGTCTATCAGGGCAGCACAAGTTTGAGGTGGGGACAACTTTGGTCTGTGATCCATTCTTCGATATAAGGATTTTTTGCAGTCAGGTCCTGGGCCAGGGGTCCCTGGGCACATGCTTTGCCCCTTTTCCCTGGGAAAGAAAACTCACCAGTCCAGGTTCCTGATGTCAGTTTGTAGGGCTCCCTTGGGTCTATCAGGGCAGCACAAGTTTGAGGTGGGGACAACTTTGGTCTGGGGTCCATCCTTCGATATAAGGATTTTTTGCAGTCAGGTCCTGGGCCAGGGGCCCCTGGGCACATCCTTTGTCCCTTTTCCCTGGGAAAGAAAACTCACAGGTCCAGGTTCCTGATGTCAGTTTTTAGGGCTCCCTTGGGTCTATCAGGGCAGCACAAGTTTGAGGTGGGGACAACTTTGGTCTGGGGTCCATCCTTCGATATAAGGATTTTTTGCAGCCAGGGCCCAGCCCAGGGGCCCCTGGGCACATCCTTTGGCCATTTTCCCTGGGAAAGAAAACTCACAGGTCCAGGTTCCTGATGTCAGTTTGTAGGGCTCTCTTGGGTCTATCAAGCAGCACAATTTTGAGGTGGGGAAAACATCGGTCTAGGGTCCTTCCTTCGATATAAGGATTTTTTGCAGTCAGGCCCCAGCCCAGGGGCCCCTGGGCTCATCCTTTGGCCATTTTCCCTGGGAAATTAAACTCACAGGACCAGGTTCCTGATGTCAGTTTGTAGGGCTCCCTTGGGTCTATCAGGGCAGCACAAGTTTGATGTGGGGACAACTTTGGTCTGGGGTCCATCCTTCGATATATGGATTTTTTGCAGTCAGGTACCGCGCCAGGGGACCATGGGCACATCTTTTGTCCCTTTTCCCTGGGAAAAAAAACTCACCAGTCCAGGTTCCTGATGTCAGTTTGTAGGGCTCCCTTGGGTCTATCAGGGCAGCACAAGTTTGAGGTGGGGACAACTTTGGTCTGGGGTCCATCCTTCGATATAAGTATTTTTTGCAGTCAGGTCCTGGGCCAGGGGCCCCTGGGCACATCCTTTGTCCCTTTTCCCTGGGAAAGAAAACTCACAGGTCCAGGTTCCTGATGTCAGTTTGTAGGGCTCCCTTGGGTCTATCAGGGCAGCACAAGTTTGAGGTGGGGACAAATTTGGTCTGGGGTCCATCCTTCGATATAAGGATTTTTTGATGTCAGGTTCTGGGCCAGGGGCCCCTGGGCACATCCTTTGTCCCTTTACCCTGGGAAAGAAAACTCACAGGTCCAGGTTCCTGATGTCGGTTTGTAGGGCTCTCTTGGGTCTATCAGGGCAGCACAAGTTTGAGGTGGGGACAACTTTGGTCTGGGGTCCATCCTTCGATATAAGGATTTTTTGCAGTCAGGACCTGGGCCAGGGCCAGGGACCCATGGGCACATCCTTTGTCCCTTTTCCCTGGGAAAGAAAACTCACAGGTCCAGGTTCCTGATGTCAGTTTGTAGGGCTCCCTTGGGTCTATCAGGGCAGCACAAGTTTGAGATGGGGACAATTTTGGTCTGGGGTCCATTCTTCGATATAATGATTTTTTGCAGTCAGGTCCCAGTCCTGGAGCTCCTGGGCACATCCTTTGTCCCTTTTCCCTGGGAAAGAAAACTCACAGGTCCAGGTTCCTGATGTCAGTTTGTAGGGCTCTCTTGGGTCTATCAGGGCAGCACAAGATTGAGGTGGGGACAACTTTGGTCTGTGATCCATCCTTCGATATAAGGATTTTTTGCAGTCAGGTCCTGGGCCAGGGGCCCCTGGGCACATCCTTTGTCCTTTTTCCCTTGGAAAGAAAACTCAGCAGTCCAGGTTCCTGATGTCAGTTTGTAGGGCTCCCTTGGGTCTATCAGGGCAGCACAAGTTTGAGGTGGGGACAACTTTGGTCTGGGGTCCATCCTTCGATATATAAGGACTTTTTGCAGTCAGGTCCCAGCCCAGGGGTTCCTGGGCACATCCTTTGCCTCTTTTCCCTGGGAGAGAAAACTCACCAGTCCAGGTTCCTGATGTCAGTTTGTAGGGCTCCCTTGGGTCTATCAGGGCAGCACAAGTTTGAGGTGGGGACAACTTTGGTCTGGGGTCCATCCTTCGATATAAGGACTTTTTGCAGTCAGGTCCCAGCCCTGGGGCCCCTGGGCACATCCTTTGTCCCTTTTCCCTGGGAAAGAAAACTCACCAGTCCAGGTTCCTGATGTCAGTTTGTAGGGCTCCCTTGGGTCTATCAGGGCAGCACAAGTTTGAGGTGGGGACAACTTTGGTCTGGGGTCCATCCTTCGATATAAGGATTTTTTGCAATCAGGTCCTGGGCCAGGGGCCCCTGGGCACAACCTTTGTCCCTTTTCCCTGGGAAAGAAAACTCACAGGTCCAGGTTCCTGATGTCAGTTTGTAGGGCTCCCTTGGGTCTATCAGGGCAGCACAAGTTTAAGGTGGGGACAACTTTGGTCTGGGGTCCATCCTTCGATATAAGGATTTTTTGCAATCAGGTTGCGGGCCAGGGGCCCCTGGGCACATCCTTTGTCCCTTTTCCCTGGGAAAGAAAACTCACCAGTCCAGGTTCCTGATGTTAGTTTGTAGGGCTCCCTTGGGTCTATCAGGGCAGCACAAGTTTGAGGTGGGGACAACTTTTGTCTGTGATCCATCCTTCGATATAAGGATTTTTTGCAGTCAGGTCCTGGGCCAGGGGTCCCTGGGCACATGCTTTGCCCCTTTTCCCTGGGAAAGAAAACTCACCAGTCCAGGTTCCTGATGTCAGTTTGTAGGGCTCCCTTGGGTCTATCAGGGCAGCACAAGTTTAAGGTGGGGACAACTTTGGTCTGGGGTCCATCCTTCGATATAAGGATTTTTTGCAGTCAGGTTGCGGGCCAGGGGCCCCTGGGCACATCCTTTGTCCCTTTTCCCTGGGAAAGAAAACTCACAGGTCCAGGTTCCTGATGTCACTTTGTAGGGCTCCCTTGGGTCTATCAGGGCAGCACAAGTTTGAGGTGGGGACAACTTGGTCTGTGATCCATTCTTCGATATAAGGATTTTTTGCAGTCAGGTCCTGGGCCAGGGGTCCCTGGGCACATGCTTTGCCTCTTTTCCCTGGGAAAGAAAACTCACAGGTCCAGGTTCCTGATGTCACTTTGTAGGGCTCCCTTGGGTCTATCAGGGCAGCACAAGTTTGAGGTGGGGACAACTTTGGTCTGTGATCCATCCTTCGATATAAGGATTTTTTGCAGTCAGGTCCTGGGCCAGGGGTCCCTGGGCACATGCTTTGCCCCTTTTCCCTGGGAAAGAAAACTCACAGGTCCAGGTTCCTGATGTCAGTTTGTAGGGCTCCCTTGGGTCTATCAGGGCAGCACAAGTTTGAGGTGGGGACAACTTTGGTCTGGGGTCCATCCTTCGATATAAGGATTTTTTGTAGTCAGGTCCTGGGCCAGGGGCCCCTGGGCACATGCTTTGCCCCTTTTCCCTGGGAAAGAAAACTCACAGGTCCAGGTTCCTGATGTCAGTTTGTAGGGCTCCCTTGGGTCTATCAGGGCAGCACAAGTTTGAGGTGGGGACAACTTTGGTCTGTGATCCATCCTTCGATATAAGGATTTTTTGCAGTCAGGTCCTGGGCCAGGGGTCCCTGGGCACATGCTTTGTCCCTTTTCCCTGGGAAAGAAAACTCACACGTCCAGGTTCCTGATGTCAGTTTGTAGGGCTCCCTTGGGTCTATCAGGGCAGCACAAGTTTGAGGTGGGGACAACTTTGGTCTGGGGTCCATCCTTCGATATAAGGATTTTTTGCAGCCAGGGCCCAGCCCAGGGGCCCCTGGGCACATCCTTTGGCCATTTTCCCTGGGAAAGAAAACTCACAGGTCCAGGTTCCTGATGTCAGTTTGTAGGGCTCTCTTGGGTCTATCAAGCAGCACAATTTTGAGGTGGGGAAAACATCGGTCTAGGGTCCTTCCTTCGATATAAGGCTTTTTTGCAGTAAGGCCCCAGCCCAGGGGCCCCTGGGCTCATCCTTTGGCCATTTTCCCTGGGAAAAAAAACTCACAGGACCAGGTTCCTGATGTCAGTTTGTAGGGCTCCCTTGGGTCTATCAGGGCAGCACACAAGTTTGAGGTGGGGACAACTTTGGTCTCTGCTCCATCCTTCGATATAAGTATTTTTTGCAGTCAGGTCCTGGGCCAGGGGCCCCTGGGCACATCCTTTGTCCCTTTTCCCTGGGAAAGAAAACTCACAGGTCCAGGTTCCTGATGTCAGTTTGTAGGGCTCCCTTGGGTCTATCAGGGCAGCACAAGTTTGAGGTGGGGACAAATTTGGTCTGGGGTCCATCCTTCGATATAAGGATTTTTTGATGTCAGGTTCTGGGCCAGGGGCCCCTGGGCACATCCTTTGTCCCTTTTCCCTGGGAAAGAAAACTCACAGGTCCAGGTTCCTGATGTCAGTTTGTAGGGCTCTCTTGGGTCTATCAGGGCAGCACAAGTTTGAGGTGGGGACAACTTTGGTCTAGGGTCCATCCTTCGATATAAGGATTTTTTGCAGTCAGGACCTGGGCCAGGGCCAGGGACCCATGGGCACATCCTTTGTCCCTTTTCCCTGGGAAAGAAAACTCACAGGTCCAGGTTCCTGATGTCAGTTTGTAGGGCTCCCTTGGGTCTATCAGGGCAGCACAAGTTTGAGATGGGGACAATTTTGGTCTGGGGTCCATTCTTCGATATAAGGATTTTTTGCAGTCAGGTCCCAGCCCTGGAGCCCCTGGGCACACGCTTTGTCCCTTTTCCCTGGGAAAGAAAACTCACAGGTCCAGGTTCCTGATGTCAGTTTGTAGGGCTCTCTTGGGTCTATCAGGGCAGCACAAGATTGAGGTGGGGACAACTTTGGTCTGGGGTCCATCCTTCGATATAAGGATTTTTTGCAGTCAGGTCCTGGGCCAGGGGCCCCTGGGCACATCCTTTGTCCTTTTTCCCTTGGAAAGAAAACTCACAGGTCCAGGTTCCTGATGTCAGTTTGTAGGGCTCCCTTGGGTCTATCAGGGCAGCACAAGTTTGAGGTGGGGACAACTTTGGTCTGTGGTCCATCCTTCGATATATAAGGACTTTTTGCAGTCATGTCCCAGCCCTGGGGTTCCTGGGCACATCCTTTGTCTCTTTTCCCTGGGAGAGAAAACTCACCAGTCCAGGTTCCTGATGTCATTTTGTAGGGCTCCCTTGGGTCTATCAGGGCAGCACAAGTTTGAGGTGGGGACAACTTTGGTCTGGGGTCCATCCTTCTATATAAGGACTTTTTGCAGTCAGGTCCCAGCCCTGGGGCCCCTGGGCACATCCTTTGTCCCTTTTCCCTGGGAAAGAAAACTCACAGGTCCAGGTTCCTGATGTCAGTTTGTAGGGCTCCCTTGGGTCTATCAGGGCAGCACAAGTTTGAGGTGGGGACAACTTTGGTCTGGGGTCCATCCTTCGATATAAGGATTTTTTGCAATCAGGTCCTGGGCCAGGGGTCCCTGGGCACATGCTTTGCCCCTTTTCCCTGGGAAAGAAAACTCACAGGTCCAGGTTCCTGATGTCAGTTTGTAGGGCTCCCTTGGGTCTATCAGGGCAGCACAAGTTTAAGGTGGGGACAACTTTGGTCTGGGGTCCATCCTTCGATATAAGGATTTTTTGCAGTCAGGTTGCGGGCCAGGGGCCCCTGGGCACATCCTTTGTCCCTTTTCCCTGGGAAAGAAAACTCACCAGTCCAGGTTCCTGATGTCAGTTTGTAGGGCTCCCTTGGGTCTATCAGGGCAGCACAAGTTTGAGGTGGGGACAACTTTGGTCTGGGGTCCATCCTTCGATATAAGGATTTTTTGTAGTCAGGTCCTGGGCCAGGGGTCCCTGGGCACATGCTTTGTCCCTTTTCCCTGGGAAAGAAAACTCACAGGTCCAGGTTCCTGATGTCAGTTTGTAGGGCTCCCTTGGGTCTATCAGGGCAGCACAAGTTTGAGGTGGGGACAACTTTGGTCTGGGGTCCATCCTTCGATATAAGGATTTTTTGCAATCAGGTCCTGGGCCAGGGGCCCTTGGGCACATCCTTTGTCCCTTTTCCCTGGGAAAGAAAACTCACAGGTCCAGGTTCCTGATGTCAGTTTGTAGGGCTCCCTTGGGTCTATCAGGGCAGCACAAGTTTGAGGTGGGGACAACTTTGGTCTGGGGTCCATCCTTCGATATAAGGATTTTTTGCAGCCAGGGCCCAGCCCAGGGGCCCCTGGGCACATCCTTTGTCCCTTTTCCCTGGGAAAGAAAACTCACAGGTCCAGGTTCCTGATGTCAGTTTGTAGGGCTCCCTTGGGTCTATCAGGGCAGCACAAGTTTGAGGTGGGGACAACTTTGGTCTGTGATCCATTCTTCGATATAAGGATTTTTTGCAGTCAGGTCCTGGGCCAGGGGTCCCTGGGCACATGCTTTGCCCCTTTTCCCTGGGAAAGAAAACTCACACGTCCAGGTTCCTGATGTCAGTTTGTAGAGCTCCCTTGGGTCTATCAGGGCAGCACAAGTTTGAGATGGGGACAACTTCGGTCTGGGGTCCATCCTTCGATATAAGGACTTTTTGCAGTCAGGTCCCAGCCCTGGGGCCCCTGGGCACATCCTTTGTCCCTTTTCCCTGGGAAAGAAAACTCACAGGTCCAGGTTCCTGATGTCAGTTTGTAGGGCTCCCTTGGGTCTATCAGGGCAGCACAAGTTTGAGGTGGGGACAACTTTGGTCTGGGGTCCATCCTTCGATATAAGGATTTTTTGCAATCAGGTCCTGGGCCATGGGCCCCTGGGCACAACCTTTGTCCCTTTTCCCTGGGAAAGAAAACTCACAGGTCCAGGTTCCTGATGTCAGTTTGTAGGGCTCCCTTGGGTCTATCAGGGCAGCACAAGTTTAAGGTGGGGACAACTTTGGTCTGTGATCCATTCTTCGATATAAGGATTTTTTGCAGTCAGGCCCCAGCCCAGGGGCCCCTGGGCACATCCTTTGTCCCTTTTCCCTGGGAAAGAAAACTCACAGGTCCAGGTTCCTGATGTCAGTTTGTAGGGCTCCCTTGGGTGTATCATGGCAGCACAAGTTTGAGGTGGGGACAACTTTGGTCTGGGGTCTATCCTTCGATATAAGGATTTTTTGCAGTCAGGTCCCAGCCCTGGGGCCCCTGGGCACATGCTTTGTCCCTTTTCCCTGGGAAAGAAAACTCACAGGTCCAGGTTCCTGATGTCAGTTTGTAGGGCTCCCTTGGATCTATCAGGGCAGCACAAGTTTGAGGTGGGGACAACTTTGGTCTGTGATCCATCCTTTGATATAAGGATTTTTTGCAGTCAGGTCCTGGGCCAAGGGCCCCTGGGCACATGCTTTGTCCCTTTTCCCTGGGAAAAAAAACTCACAGGTCCAGGTTCCTGATGTCAGTTTGTAGGGCTCCCTTGGGTCTATCAGGGCAGCACAAGTTTGAGGTGGGGACAACTTTGGTCTGGGGTCCATCCTTCGATATAAGGATTTTTTGCATTCCTGTCCCGGGCCAGGGGCCCCTGGGCACATCCTTTGGCCATTTTCCCTGGGAAAGTAAATTCACAGGTCCAGGTTCCTGATGTCAGTTTGTAGGGCTCTCTTGGATCTATCAGGGCAGCACAAGTTTGAGGTGGGGACAACTTTGGTCTGGGGTCCATCCTTCGATATAAGGATTTTTTGAAGTCAGGTCCCAGCCCAGGGGCCCATGGGCACATCCTTTGTCCCTTTTCACTGGGAAAGAAAACTCACAGGTCCAGGTTCCTGATGTCAGTTTGTAGGGCTCTCTTGGATCTATCAGGGCAGCACAAGTTTGAGGTGGGGACAACTTTGGTCTGGGGTCCATCCTTCGATATAAGGATTTTTTGAAGTCAGGGCCCAGCCCAGGGGCCCCTGGGCACATCCTTTGTCCCTTTACTCTGGGAAAAAAAACTCACCAGTCCAGGTTCCTGATGTCAGTTTGTAGGGCTCTCTTGGATCTATCAGGGCAGCACAAGTTTGAGGTGGGGACAACTTTGGTCTGGGGTCCATCCTTCGATATATAAGGACTTTTTGCAGTCAGGTCCCAGCCCAGGGGTTCCTGGGCACATCCTTTGTCTCTTTTCCCTGTGAGAGAAAACTCACCAGTCCAGGTTCCTGATGTCATTTTGTAGGGCTCCCTTGGGTCTATCAGGGCAGCACAAGTTTGAGGTGGGGACAACTTTGGTCTGGGGTCCATCCTTCGATATAAGGATTTTTTGCAGTCAGGTCCTGGGCCAGGGGCCCCTGTGCACATCCTTTGTCCCTTTTCCCTGGGAAAGAAAACTCACAGGTCCAGGTTCCTGATGTGAGTTTGTAGGGCTCCCTTGGGTCTATCAGGGCAGCACAAGTTTGAGGTGGGGACAACTTCGGTCTGGGGTCCATCCTTCGATATAAGGACTTCTTGCAGTCAGGTCCCAGCCCTGGGGCCCCTGGGCACATCCTTTGTCCCTTTTCCCTGGGAAAGAAAACTCACCAGTCCAGGTTCCTGCTGTCAGTTTGTAGGGCTCCCTTGGGTCTATCAGGGCAGCACAAGTTTGAGGTGGGGACAACTTTGGTCTGGGGTCCATCCTTCGATATAAGGATTTTTTGCAATCAGGTCCTGGGCCAGGGGCCCCTGGGCACAACCTTTGTCCCTTTTCCCTGGGAAAGAAAACTCACAGGTCCAGGTTCCTGATGTCAGTTTGTAGGGCTCCCTTGGGTCTATCAGGGCAGCACAAGTTTAAGGTGGGGACAACTTTGGTCTGGGGTCCATCCTTCGATATATGGATTTTTTGCAGTCAGGTTGCGGGCCAGGGGCCCCTGGGCACATCCTTTGTCCCTTTTCCCTGGGAAAGAAAACTCACAGGTCCAGGTTCCTGATGTCAGTTTGTAGGGCTCTCTTGGGTCTATCAAGCAGCACAATTTTGAGGTGGGGACAACATCGGTCTAGGGTCCTTCCTTCGATATAAGGATTTTTTGCAGTCAGGCCCCAGCCCAGGGGCCCCTGGGCTCATCCTTTGGCCATTTCCCTGGGAAAGAATACTCACCAGTCCAGGTTCCTGATGTCAGTTTGTAGGGCTCCCTTGGGTCTATCAGGGCAGCACAAGTTTGAGGTGGGGACAACTTTGGTCTAGGGTCCATCCTTCGATATAAGGATTTTTTGCAGTCAGGTCCCGGGCCAGGGGCCCCTGGGCACATCCTTTGTCCCTTTTCCCTGGGAAAGAAAACTCACAGGTCCAGGTTCCTGATGTCAGTTTGTAGGGCTCTCTTGGGTCTATCAGGGCAGCACAATTTTGAGGTGGGGACAACATCGGTCTAGGGTCCTTCCTTCGATATAAGGATTTTTTGCAGTCAGGCCCCAGCCCAGGGGCCCCTGGGCTCATCCTTTGGCCATTTCCCTGGGAAAGAATACTCACCAGTCCAGGTTCCTGATGTCAGTTTGTAGGGCTCCCTTGGGTCTATCAGGGCAGCACAAGTTTGAGGTGGGGACAACTTTCGTCTAGGGTCCATCCTTCGATATAAGGATTTTTTGCAGTCAGGTCCCGGGCCAGGGGCCCCTGGGCACATCCTTTGTCCCTTTTCCCTGGGAAAGAAAACTCACAGGTCCAGGTTCCTGATGTCAGTTTGTAGGGCTCCCTTGGGTGTAACATGGCAGCACAAGTTTGAGGTGGGGACAACTTTGGTCTGGGGTCTATCCTTCGATATAAGGATTTTTTGCAATCAGGTCCTTGGCCAGGGGCCCCTGGGCACATGCTTTGTCCCTTTTCCCTGGGAAAGAAAACTCACAGGTCCAGGTTCCTGATGTCAGTTTGTAGGGCTCCCTTGGATCTATCAGGGCAGCACAAGTTTGAGGTGGGGACAACTTTGGTCTGTGATCCATCCTTCGATATAAGGATTTTTTGCAGTCAGGTCCTGGGCCAGGGGCCCCTGGGCACATGCTTTGTCCCTTTTCCCTGGGAATGAAAACTCACAGGTCCAGGTTCCTGATGTCAGTTTGTAAGGCTCCCTTGGGTCTGTCAGGACAGCACAAGTTTGAGGTGGGTACAACTTTGGTCTGGGGTCCATCCTTTGATATAACGATTTTTTGCAGTCAGGTCCAAGCCCTGGAGCCCCTGGGCACAACCTTTGTCCCTTTTCCCTGGGAAAGAAAACTCACAGGTCCAGGTTCCTGATGTCAGTTTGTAGGGCTCCCTTGGATCTCTCAGGGCAGCACAAGTTTGAGGTGGGGACAACTTTGGTCTGTGATCCATCCTTCGATATAAGGATTTTTTGCAGTCAGGTCCTGGGCCAGGGGCCCCTGGGCACATGCTTTGTCCCTTTTCCCTGGGAAAAAAAACTCACAGGTCCAGGTTCCTGATGTCAGTTTGTAAGGCTCCCTTGGGTCTATCAGGGCAGCACAAGTTTGAGGTGGGGACAACTTTGGTCTGGGGTCCATCCTTCGATATAAGGATTTTTTGCATTCCTGTCCCGGGCCAGGGGCCCCTGGGCACATCCTTTGGCCATTTTCCCTGGGAAAGAAAATTCACAGGTCCAGGTTCCTGATGTCAGTTTGTAGGGCTCTCTTGGATCTTTCAGGGCAGCACAAGTTTGAGGTGGGGACAACTTTGGTCTGGGGTCCATCCTTCGATATAAGGATTTTTTGAAGTCAGGTCCCAGCCCAGGGGCCCATGGGCACATCCTTTGTCCCTTTTCCCTGGGAAAAAAAACTCACAGGTCCAGGTTCCTGATGTCAGTTTGTAGGGCTCTCTTGGATCTATCAGGGCAGCACAAGTTTGAGGTGGGGACAACTTTGGTCTGGGGTCCATCCTTCGATATAAGGATTTTTTGAAGTCAGGGCCCAGCCCAGGGGCCCCTGGGCACATCCTTTGTCCCTTTACCCTGGGAAAAAAAACTCACCAGTCCAGGTTCCTGATGTCAGTTTGTAGGGCTCTCTTGGATCTATCAGGGCAGCACAAGTTTGAGGTGGGGACAACTTTGGTCTGGGGTCCATCCTTCGATATATAAGGACTTTTTGCAGTCAGGTCCCAGCCCAGGGGTTCCTGGGCACATCCTTTGTCTCTTTTCCCTGGGAGAGAAAACTCACCAGTCCAGGTTCCTGATGTCAGTTTGTAGGGCTCCCTTGGGTCTATCAGGGCAGCACAAGATTGAGGTGGGGACAACTTTGGTCTGGGGTCCATCCTTCGATATAAGGATTTTTTGCAGTCAGGTCCCGGGCCAGGGGCCCCTGTGCACATCCTTTGTCCCTTTTCCCTGGGAAAGAAAACTCACAGGTCCAGGTTCCTGATGTCAGTTTGTAGGGCTCCCTTGGGTCTATCAGGGCAGCAAAAGTTTGAGGTGGGGACAACTTCGGTCTGGGGTCCATCCTTCGATATAAGGACTTTTTGCAGTCAGGTCCCAGCCCTGGGGCCCCTGGGCACATCCTTTGTCCCTTTTCCCTGGGAAAGAAAACTCACCAGTCCAGGTTCCTGATGTCAGTTTGTAGGGCTCCCTTGGGTCTATCAGGGCAGCACAAGTTTGAGGTGGGGACAACTTTGGTCTGGGGTCCATCCTTCGATATAAGGATTTTTTGCAATCAGGTCCTGGGCCAGGGGCCCCTGGGCATATGCTTTGCCCCTTTTCCCTGGGAAAGAAAACTCACAGGTCCAGGTTCCTGATGTCAGTTTGTAGGGCTCCCTTGGGTCTATCAGGGCAGCACAAGTTTAAGGTGGGGACAACTTTGGTCTGGGGTCCATCCTTCGATATAAGGATTTTTTGCAGTCAGGTTGCGGGCCAGGGGCCCCTGGGCACATCCTTTGTCCCCTTTCCCTGGGAAAGAAAACTCACCAGTCCAGGTTCCTGATGTCAGTTTGTAGGGCTCCCTTGGGTCTATCAGGGCAGCACAAGTTTGAGGTGGGGACAACTTTGGTCTGTGATCCATCCTTCGATATAAGGATTTTTTGCAGTCAGGTCCTGGGCCAGGGGTCCCTGGGCACATGCTTTGTCCCTTTTCCCTGGGAAAGAAAACTCACAGGTCCAGGTTCCTGATGTCAGTTTGTAGGGCTCCCTTGGGTCTATCAGGGCAGCACAAGTTTAAGGTGGGGACAACTTTGGTCTGGGGTCCATCCTTCGATATAAGGATTTTTTGCAGTCAGGTTGCGGGCCAGGGGCCCCTGGGCATATCCTTTGTCCCTTTTCCCTGGGAAAGAAAACTCACCAGTCCAGGTTCCTGATGTCAATTTGTAGGGCTCCCTTGGGTCTATCAGGGCAGCACAAGTTTGAGGTGGGGACAACTTTGGTCTGTGATCCATTCTTCGATATAAGGATTTTTTGCAGTCAGGTCCTGGGCCAGGGGTCCCTGGGCGCATGCTTTGCCCCTTTTCCCTGGGAAAGAAAACTCACACGTCCAGGTTCCTGATGTCAGTTTGTAGGGCTCCCTTGGGTCTATCAGGGCAGCACAAGTTTGAGGTGGGGACAACTTCGGTCTGGGGTCCATCCTTCGATATAAGGACTTTTTGCAGTCAGGTCCCAGCCCTGGGGCCCCTGGGCACATCCTTTGTCCCTTTTCCCTGGGAAAGAAAACTCACCAGTCCAGGTTCCTGATGTCAGTTTGTAGGGCTCCCTTGGGTCTATCAGGGCAGCACAAGTTTAAGGTGGGGACAACTTTGGTCTGGGGTCCATCCTTCGATATAAGGATTTTTTGCAGTCAGGTTGCGGGCCAGGGGTCCCTGGGCACATCCTTTGTCCCTTTTCACTGGGAAAGAAAACTCACAGGTCCAGGTTCCTGATGTCACTTTGTAGGGCTCCCTTGGGTCTATCAGGGCAGCACAAGTTTGAGGTGGGGACAACTTCGGTCTGGGGTCCATCCTTCGATATAAGGACTTTTTGCAGTCAGGTCCCAGCCCTGGGGCCCCATGGCACATCCTTTGTCCCTTTTCCCTGGGAAAGAAAACTCACCAGTCCAGGTTCCTGATGTCAGTTTGTAGGGCTCCCTTGGATCTATCAGGGCAGCACAAGTTTAAGGTGGGGACAACTTTGGTCTGGGGTCCATCCTTCGATATAAGGATTTTTTGCAGTCAGGTTGCGAGCCAGGGGCCCCTGGGCACATCCTTTGTCCCTTTTCCCTGGGAAAGAAAACTCACAGGTCCAGGTTCCTGATGTCACTTTGTAGGGCTCCCTTGGGTCTATCAGGGCAGCACAAGTTTGAGGTGGGGACAACTTTGGTCTGTGATCCATTCTTCGATATAAGGATTTTTTGCAGTCAGGTCCTGGGCCAGGGGTCCCTGTTCACATGCTTTGCTTCTTTTCCCTGGGAAAGAAAACTCACCAGTCCAGGTTCCTGATGTCAGTTTGTAGGGCTCCCTTGGGTCTATCAGGGCAGCACAAGTTTGAGGTGGGGACAACTTTGGTCTGGGGTCCATCCTTCGATATAAGGATTTTTTGCAGCCAGGACCCAGCCCAGGGGCCCCTGGGCTCATCCTTTGGCCATTTTCCCTGGGAAAGAATACTCACCAGTCCAGGTTCCTGATGTCAGTTTGTAGGGCTCCCTTGGGTCTATCAGGGCAGCACAAGTTTGAGGTGGGGACAACTTTCGTCTAGGGTCCATCCTTCGATATAAGGATTTTTTGCAGTCAGGTCCTTGGCCAGGGGCCCCTGGGCACATGCTTTGTCCCTTTTCCCTGGGAAAGAAAACTCACAGGTCCAGGTTCCTGATGTCAGTTTGTAGGGCTCCCTTGGATCTATCAGGGCAGCACAAGTTTGAGGTGGGGACAACTTTGGTCTGTGATCCATCCTTCGATATAAGGATTTTTTGCAGTCAGGTCCTGGGCCAGGGGCCCCTGGGCACAACCTTTGTCCCTTTTCCCTGGGAAAGAAAACTCACAGGTCCAGGTTCCTGATGTCAGTTTGTAGGGCTCCCTTGGGTCTGTCAGGGCAGCACATGTTTGAGGTGGGGACAACTTTGGTCTGGGGTCCATCCTTTGATATAACGATTTTTTGCAGTCAGGTCCAAGCCCTGGAGCCCCTGGGCACAACCTTTGTCCCTTTTCCCTGGGAAAGAAAACTCACAGGTCCAGGTTCCTGATGTCAGTTTGTAGGGCTCCCTTGGGTCTATCAGGGCAGCACAAGTTTGAGGTGGGGACAACTTTGGTCTGGGGTCCATCCTTTGATATAAGGATTTTTTGAAGAAAGGTCCTGGACCAGGGGCCCTTGGGCACAACCTTTGTCCCTTTTCCCTGGGAAAGAAAATTCACAGGTCCAGGTTCCTGATGTCAGTTTGTAGGGCTCCCTTGGGTCTATCAGGGCAGCACAAGTTTGAGGTGGGGACAACTTTGGTCTGGGGACCATCCTTCGATATAAGGATTTTTTGCAGTCAGGGCCCAGCCCAGGGCCAGGGACCGCTGGGCACATGCTTTGTCCCTTTTCCCTGGGAAAGAAAACTCACAGGTCCAGGTTCCTGATGTCAGTTTGTAGGGCTCCCTTGGGTCTATCAGGGCAGCACATGTTTGAGGTGGGGACAACTTTGGTCTGGGGTCCATCCTTCGATATAAGGACTTTTTGCAGTCAGGTCCCAGCCCTGGGGCCCCTGGGCACATCCTTTGGCCATTTTCCCTGGGAAAGAAAACTCACAGGTCCAGGTTCCTGATGTCAGTTTGTAGGGCTCCCTTGGGTCTATCAGGGCAGCACAAGTTTGAGGTGGGGACAACTTTGGTCTGGGGTCCATCCTTCAATATAAGGATTTTTTGCAATCAGGTCCTGGGCCAGGGGCCCCTGGGCACATGTTTTGTCTTTTTTCCCTGGGAAAGAAAACTCACAGGTCCAGGTTCCTGATGTCAGTTTGTAGGGCTCCCTTGGGTCTATCAGGGCAGCACAAGTTTAAGGTGGGGACAACATTGGTCTGGGGTCCATCCTTCGATATAAGGATTTTTTGTAGTCAGGTCCTGGGCCAGGGGCCCCTGGGCACATCCTTTGTCCCTTTTCCCTGGGAAAGAAAACTCACAGGTCCAGGTTCCTGATGTCAGTTTGTAGGGCTCCCTTGGGTCTATCAGGGCAGCACAAGTTTGAGGTGGGGACAACTTTGGTCTGTGATCCATCCTTCGATATAAGGATTTTTTGCAGTCAGGTCCTGGGCCAGGGGTCCCTGGGCACATGCTTTGCCCCTTTTCCCTGGGAAAGAAAACTCACAGGTCCAGGTTCCTGATGTCAGTTTGTAGGGCTCTCTTGGGTCTATCAAGCAGCACAATTTTGAGGTGGGGAAAACATCGGTCTAGGGTCCTTCCTTCGATATAAGGATTTTTTGCAGTCAGGCCCCAGCCCAGGGGCCCCTGGGCTCATCCTTTGTCCCTTTTCCCTGGGAAAGAAAACTCACAGGTCCAGGTTCCTGATGTCAGTTTGTAGGGCTCCCTTGGGTCTATCAGGGCAGCACAAGTTTGAGGTGGGGACAACTTTGGTCTGGGGTCCATCCTTCGATATAAGGATTTTTTGCAATCAGGTCCTGGGCCAGGGGCCCTTGGGCACAACCTTTGTCCCTTTTCTCTGGGAAAGAAAACTCACAGGTCCAGGTTCCTGATGTCAGTTTGTAGGGCTCCCTTGGGTCTATCAGGGCAGCACAAGTTTAAGGTGGGGACAACTTTGGTCTGGGGTCCATCCTTCGATATCAGGATTTTTTGCAGTCAGGTTGCGGGCCAGGGGCCCCTGGGCACATCCTTTGTCCCTTTTCCCTGGGAAAGAAAACTCACAGGTCCAGGTTCCTGATGTCACTTTGTAGGGCTCCCTTGGGTCTATCAGGGCAGCACAAGTTTGAGGTGGGGACAACTTTGGTCTGTGATCCATTCTTCGATATAAGGATTTTTTGCAGTCAGGTCCTGGGCCAGGGGTCCCTGTTCACATGCTTTGCCCCTTTTCCCTGGGAAAGAAAACTCACCAGTCCAGGTTCCTGATGTCAGTTTGTAGGGCTCCCTTGGGTCTATCAGGGCAGCACAAGTTTGAGGTGGGGACAACTTTCGTCTAGGGTCCATCCTTCGATATAAGGATTTTTTGCAGTCAGGTCCCGGGCCAGGGGCCCCTGGGCACATCCTTTGTCCCTTTTCCCTGGGAAAGAAAACTCACAGGTCCAGGTTCCTGATGTCAGTTTGTAGGGCTCCCTTGGGTCTATCAGGGCAGCACAAGTTTGAGGTGGGGACAACTTTGGTCTGTGATCCATCCTTCGATATAAGGATTTTTTGCAGTCAGGTCCTGGGCCAGGGGTCCCTGGGCGCATGCTTTGCCCCTTTTCCCTGGGAAAGAAAACTCACAGGTCCGGGTTCCTGATGTCAGTTTGTAGGGCTCCCTTGGGTCTATCAGGGCAGCACAAGTTTAAGGTGGGGACAACTTTGGTCTGGGGTCCATCCTTCGATATAAGGATTTTTTGCAGTCAGGTTGCGGGCCAGGGGTCCCTGGGCACATCCTTTGTCCCTTTTCCCTGGGAAAGAAAACTCACCAGTCCAGGTTCCTGATGTCAATTTGTAGGGCTCCCTTGGGTCTATCAGGGCAGCACAAGTTTGAGGTGGGGACAACTTTGGTCTGGGGTCCATCCTTCGATATAAGGATTTTTTGCAGTCAGGTCCTTGGCCAGGGGCCCCTGGGCACATGCTTTGTCCCTTTTCCCTGGGAAAGAAAACTCACAGGTCCAGGTTCCTGATGTCAGTTTGTAGGGCTCCCTTGGATCTATCAGGGCAGCACAAGTTTGAGGTGGGGACAACTTTGGTCTGTGATCCATCCTTCGATATAAGGATTTTTTGCAGTCAGGTCCTGGGCCAGGGGCCCCTGGGCACAACCTTTGTCCCTTTTCCCTGGGAAAGAAAACTCACAGGTCCAGGTTCCTGATGTCAGTTTGTAGGGCTCCCTTGGGTCTGTCAGGGCAGCACATGTTTGAGGTGGGGACAACTTTGGTCTGGGGTCCATCCTTTGATATAACGATTTTTTGCAGTCAGGTCCAAGCCCTGGAGCCCCTGGGCACAACCTTTGTCCCTTTTCCCTGGGAAAGAAAACTCACAGGTCCAGGTTCCTGATGTCAGTTTGTAGGGCTCCCTTGGATCTATCAGGGCAGCACAAGTTTGAGGTGGGGACAACTTTGGTCTGTGATCCATCCTTCGATATAAGGATTTTTTGCAGTCAGGTCCTGGGCCAGGGGCCCCTGGGCACAACCTTTGTCCCTTTTCCCTGGGAAAGAAAACTCACAGGTCCAGGTTCCTGATGTCAGTTTGTAGGGCTCCCTTGGGTCTATCAGGGCAGCACAAGTTTGAGGTGGGGACAACTTTGGTCTGGGGTCCATCCTTTGATATAAGGATTTTTTGAAGAAAGGTCCTGGACCAGGGGCCCTTGGGCACAACCTTTGTCCCTTTTCCCTGGGAAAGAAAATTCACAGGTCCAGGTTCCTGATGTCAGTTTGTAGGGCTCCCTTGGGTCTATCAGGGCAGCACAAGTTTGAGGTGGGGACAACTTTTGTCTGGGGACCATCCTTCGATATAAGGATTTTTTGCAGTCAGGGCCCAGCGCAGGGCCAGGGACCGCTGGGCACATGCTTTGTCCCTTTTCCCTGGGAAAGAAAACTCACAGGTCCAGGTTCCTGATGTCAGTTTGTAGGGCTCCCTTGGGTCTATCAGGGCAGCACATGTTTGAGGTGGGGACAACTTTGGTCTGGGGTCCATCCTTCGATATAAGGACTTTTTGCAGTCAGGTCCCAGCCCTGGGGCCCCTGGGCACATCCTTTGGCCATTTTCCCTGGGAAAGAAAACTCACAGGTCCAGGTTCCTGATGTCAGTTTGTAGGGCTCCCTTGGGTCTATCAGGGCAGCACAAGTTTGAGGTGGGGACAACTTTGGTCTGGGGTCCATCCTTCAATATAAGGATTTTTTGCAGTCAGGTCCCGGGCCAGGGGCCCCTGGGCACATGTTTTGTCTTTTTTCCCTGGGAAAGAAAACTCACAGGTCCAGGTTCCTGATGTCAGTTTGTAGGGCTCCCTTGGGTCTATCAGGGCAGCACAAGTTTAAGGTGGGGACAACTTTGGTCTGGGGTCCATCCTTCGATATAAGGATTTTTTGTAGTCAGGTCCTGGGCCAGGGGCCCCTGGGCACATCCTTTGTCCCTTTTCCCTGGGAAAGAAAACTCACCAGTCCAGGTTCCTGATGTCAGTTTGTAGGGCTCCCTTGGGTCTATCAGGGCAGCACAAGTTTGAGGTGGGGACAACTTTGGTCTGTGATCCATCCTTCGATATAAGGATTTTTTGCAGTCAGGTCCTGGGCCAGGGGTCCCTGGGCACATGCTTTGCCCCTTTTCCCTGGGAAAGAAAACTCACAGGTCCAGGTTCCTGATGTCAGTTTGTAGGGCTCTCTTGGGTCTATCAAGCAGCACAATTTTGAGGTGGGGAAAACATCGGTCTAGGGTCCTTCCTTCGATATAAGGATTTTTTGCAGTCAGGCCCCAGCCCAGGGGCCCCTGGGCTCATCCTTTGTCCCTTTTCCCTGGGAAAGAAAACTCACAGGTCCAGGTTCCTGATGTCAGTTTGTAGGGCTCCCTTGGATCTATCAGGGCAGCACAAGTTTGAGGTGGGGACAACTTTGGTCTGTGATCCATCCTTCGATATAAGGATTTTTTGCAGTCAGGTCCTGGGCCAGGGGCCCTTGGGCACAACCTTTGTCCCTTTTCCCTGGGAATGAAAACTCACAGGTCCAGGTTCCTGATGTCAGTTTGTAAGGCTCCCTTGGGTCTGTCAGGACAGCACAAGTTTGAGGTGGGTACAACTTTGGTCTGGGGTCCATCCTTTGATATAACGATTTTTTGCAGTCAGGTCCAAGCCCTGGAGCCCCTGGGCACAACCTTTGTCCCTTTTCCCTGGGAAAGAAAACTCACAGGTCCAGGTTCCTGATGTCAGTTTGTAGGGCTCCCTTGGATCTCTCAGGGCAGCACAAGTTTGAGGTGGGGACAACTTTGGTCTGTGATCCATCCTTCGATATAAGGATTTTTTGCAGTCAGGTCCTGGGCCAGGGGCCCCTGGGCACATGCTTTGTCCCTTTTCCCTGGGAAAAAAAACTCACAGGTCCAGGTTCCTGATGTCAGTTTGTAAGGCTCCCTTGGGTCTATCAGGGCAGCACAAGTTTGAGGTGGGGACAACTTTGGTCTGGGGTCCATCCTTCGATATAAGGATTTTTTGAAGTCAGGTCCCAGCCCAGGGGCCCATGGGCACATCCTTTGTCCCTTTTCCCTGGGAAAAAAAACTCACAGGTCCAGGTTCCTGATGTCAGTTTGTAGGGCTCTCTTGGATCTATCAGGGCAGCACAAGTTTGAGGTGGGGACAACTTTGGTCTGGGGTCCATCCTTCGATATAAGGATTTTTTGAAGTCAGGGCCCAGCCCAGGGGCCCCTGGGCACATCCTTTGTCCCTTTACCCTGGGAAAAAAAACTCACCAGTCCAGGTTCCTGATGTCAGTTTGTAGGGCTCTCTTGGATCTATCAGGGCAGCACAAGTTTGAGGTGGGGACAACTTTGGTCTGGGGTCCATCCTTCGATATATAAGGACTTTTTGCAGTCAGGTCCCAGCCCAGGGGTTCCTGGGCACATCCTTTGTCTCTTTTCCCTGGGAGAGAAAACTCACCAGTCCAGGTTCCTGATGTCAGTTTGTAGGGCTCCCTTGGGTCTATCTGGGCAGCACAAGATTGAGGTGGGGACAACTTTGGTCTGGGGTCCATCCTTCGATATAAGGATTTTTTGCAGTCAGGTCCCGGGCCAGGGGCCCCTGTGCACATCCTTTGTCCCTTTTCCCTGGGAAAGAAAACTCACAGGTCCAGGTTCCTGATGTCAGTTTGTAGGGCTCCCTTGGGTCTATCAGGGCAGCAAAAGTTTGAGGTGGGGACAACTTCGGTCTGGGGTCCATCCTTCGATATAAGGACTTTTTGCAGTCAGGTCCCAGCCCTGGGGCCCCTGGGCACATCCTTTGTCCCTTTTCCCTGGGAAAGAAAACTCACCAGTCCAGGTTCCTGATGTCAGTTTGTAGGGCTCCCTTGGGTCTATCAGGGCAGCACAAGTTTGAGGTGGGGACAACTTTGGTCTGGGGTCCATCCTTCGATATAAGGATTTTTTGCAATCAGGTCCTGGGCCAGGGGCCCCTGGGCATATGCTTTGCCCCTTTTCCCTGGGAAAGAAAACTCACAGGTCCAGGTTCCTGATGTCAGTTTGTAGGGCTCCCTTGGGTCTATCAGGGCAGCACAAGTTTAAGGTGGGGACAACTTTGGTCTGGGGTCCATCCTTCGATATAAGGATTTTTTGCAGTCAGGTTGCGGGCCAGGGGCCCCTGGGCACATCCTTTGTCCCTTTTCCCTGGGAAAGAAAACTCACCAGTCCAGGTTCCTGATGTCAGTTTGTAGGGCTCCCTTGGGTCTATCAGGGCAGCACAAGTTTGAGGTGGGGACAACTTTGGTCTGTGATCCATCCTTCGATATAAGGATTTTTTGCAGTCAGGTCCTGGGCCAGGGGTCCCTGGGCACATGCTTTGCCCCTTTTCCCTGGGAAAGAAAACTCACAGGTCCAGGTTCCTGATGTCAGTTTGTAGGGCTCCCTTGGGTCTATCAGGGCAGCACAAGTTTAAGGTGGGGACAACTTTGGTCTGGGGTCCATCCTTCGATATAAGGATTTTTTGCAGTCAGGTTGCGGGCCAGGGGCCCCTGGGCACATCCTTTGTCCCTTTTCCCTGGGAAAGAAAACTCACCAGTCCAGGTTCCTGATGTCAATTTGTAGGGCTCCCTTGGGTCTATCAGGGCAGCACAAGTTTGAGGTGGGGACAACTTTGGTCTGTGATCCATTCTTCGATATAAGGATTTTTTGCAGTCAGGTCCTGGGCCAGGGGTCCCTGGGCGCATGCTTTGCCCCTTTTCCCTGGGAAAGAAAACTCACACGTCCAGGTTCCTGATGTCAGTTTGTAGGGCTCCCTTGGGTCTATCAGGGCAGCACAAGTTTGAGGTGGGGACAACTTCGGTCTGGGGTCCATCCTTCGATATAAGGACTTTTTGCAGTCAGGTCCCAGCCCTGGGGCCCCTGGGCACATCCTTTGTCCCTTTTCCCTGGGAAAGAAAACTCACCAGTCCAGGTTCCTGATGTCAGTTTGTAGGGCTCCCTTGGGTCTATCAGGGCAGCACAAGTTTAAGGTGGGGACAACTTTGGTCTGGGGTCCATCCTTCGATATAAGGATTTTTTGCAGTCAGGTTGCGGGCCAGGGGTCCCTGGGCACATCCTTTGTCCCTTTTCACTGGGAAAGAAAACTCACAGGTCCAGGTTCCTGATGTCACTTTGTAGGGCTCCCTTGGGTCTATCAGGGCAGCACAAGTTTGAGGTGGGGACAACTTTGGTCTGGGGTCCATCCTTCGATATAAGGACTTTTTGCAGTCAGGTCCCAGCCCTGGGGCCCCTGGGCACATCCTTTGTCCCTTTTCCCTGGGAAAGAAAACTCACCAGTCCAGGTTCCTGATGTCAGTTTGTAGGGCTCCCTTGGATCTATCAGGGCAGCACAAGTTTAAGGTGGGGACAACTTTGGTCTGGGGTCCATCCTTCGATATAAGGATTTTTTGCAGTCAGGTTGCGGGCCAGGGGCCCCTGGGCACATCCTTTGTCCCTTTTCCCTGGGAAAGAAAACTCACAGGTCCAGGTTCCTGATGTCACTTTGTAGGGCTCCCTTGGGTCTATCAGGGCAGCACAAGTTTGAGGTGGGGACAACTTTGGTCTGTGATCCATTCTTCGATATAAGGATTTTTTGCAGTCAGGTCCTGGGCCAGGGGTCCCTGTTCACATGCTTTGCCCCTTTTCCCTGGGAAAGAAAACTCACCAGTCCAGGTTCCTGATGTCAGTTTGTAGGGCTCCCTTGGGTCTATCAGGGCAGCACAAGTTTGAGGTGGGGACAACTTTGGTCTGGGGTCCATCCTTCGATATAAGGATTTTTTGCAGCCAGGGCCCAGCCCAGGGGCCCCTGGGCACATCCTTTGTCCCTTTTCCCTGGGAAAGAAAACTCACAGGTCCAGGTTCCTGATGTCAGTTTGTAGGGCTCTCTTGGGTCTATCAGGGCAGCACAATTTTGAGGTGGGGACAACATCGGTCTAGGGTCCTTCCTTCGATATAAGGATTTTTGCAGTCAGGTCCTTGGCCAGGGGCCCCTGGGCACATGCTTTGTCCCTTTTCCCTGGGAAAGAAAACTCACAGGTCCAGGTTCCTGATGTCAGTTTGTAGGGCTCCCTTGGATCTATCAGGGCAGCACAAGTTTGAGGTGGGGACAACTTTGGTCTGTGATCCATCCTTCGATATAAGGATTTTTTGCAGTCAGGTCCTGGGCCAGGGGCCCCTGGGCACAACCTTTGTCCCTTTTCCCTGGGAAAGAAAACTCACAGGTCCAGGTTCCTGATGTCAGTTTGTAGGGCTCCCTTGGGTCTGTCAGGGCAGCACATGTTTGAGGTGGGGACAACTTTGGTCTGGGGTCCATCCTTTGATATAACGATTTTTTGCAGTCAGGTCCAAGCCCTGGAGCCCCTGGGCACAACCTTTGTCCCTTTTCCCTGGGAAAGAAAACTCACAGGTCCAGGTTCCTGATGTCAGTTTGTAGGGCTCCCTTGGGTCTATCAGGGCAGCACAAGTTTGAGGTGGGGACAACTTTGGTCTGGGGTCCATCCTTTGATATAAGGATTTTTTGAAGAAAGGTCCTGGACCAGGGGCCCTTGGGCACAACCTTTGTCCCTTTTCCCTGGGAAAGAAAATTCACAGGTCCAGGTTCCTGATGTCAGTTTGTAGGGCTCCCTTGGGTCTATCAGGGCAGCACAAGTTTGAGGTGGGGACAACTTTTGTCTGGGGACCATCCTTCGATATAAGGATTTTTTGCAGTCAGGGCCCAGCGCAGGGCCAGGGACCGCTGGGCACATGCTTTGTCCCTTTTCCCTGGGAAAGAAAACTCACAGGTCCAGGTTCCTGATGTCAGTTTGTAGGGCTCCCTTGGGTCTATCAGGGCAGCACATGTTTGAGGTGGGGACAACTTTGGTCTGGGGTCCATCCTTCGATATAAGGACTTTTTGCAGTCAGGTCCCAGCCCTGGGGCCCCTGGGCACATCCTTTGGCCATTTTCCCTGGGAAAGAAAACTCACAGGTCCAGGTTCCTGATGTCAGTTTGTAGGGCTCCCTTGGGTCTATCAGGGCAGCACAAGTTTGAGGTGGGGACAACTTTGGTCTGGGGTCCATCCTTCAATATAAGGATTTTTTGCAATCAGGTCCTGGGCCAGGGGCCCCTGGGCACATGTTTTGTCTTTTTTCCCTGGGAAAGAAAACTCACAGGTCCAGGTTCCTGATGTCAGTTTGTAGGGCTCCCTTGGGTCTATCAGGGCAGCACAAGTTTAAGGTGGGGACAACTTTGGTCTGGGGTCCATCCTTTGATATAACGATTTTTTGCAGTCAGGTCCAAGCCCTGGAGCCCCTGGGCACAACCTTTGTCCCTTTTCCCTGGGAAAGAAAACTCACAGGTCCAGGTTCCTGATGTCAGTTTGTAGGGCTCCCTTGGATCTCTCAGGGCAGCACAAGTTTGAGGTGGGGACAACTTTGGTCTGTGATCCATCCTTCGATATAAGGATTTTTTGCAGTCAGGTCCTGGGCCAGGGGCCCCTGGGCACATGCTTTGTCCCTTTTCCCTGGGAAAAAAAAACTCACAGGTCCAGGTTCCTGATGTCAGTTTGTAAGGCTCCCTTGGGTCTATCACGGCAGCACAAGTTTGAGGTGGGGACAACTTTGGTCTGGGGTCCATCCTTCGATATAAGGATTTTTTGCATTCCTGTCCCGGGCCAGGGGCCCCTGGGCACATCCTTTGGCCATTTTCCCTGGGAAAGAAAATTCACAGGTCCAGGTTCCTGATGTCAGTTTGTAGGGCTCTCTTGGATCTATCAGGGCAGCACAAGTTTGAGGTGGGGACAACTTTGGTCTGGGGTCCATCCTTCGATATAAGGATTTTTTGAAGTCAGGTCCCAGCCCAGGGGCCCATGGGCACATCCTTTGTCCCTTTTCCCTGGGAAAAAAAACTCACAGGTCCAGGTTCCTGATGTCAGTTTGTAGGGCTCTCATGGATCTATCAGGGCAGCACAAGTTTGAGGTGGGGACAACTTTGGTCTGGGGTCCATCCTTCGATATAAGGATTTTTTGAAGTCAGGGCCCAGCCCAGGGGCCCCTGGGCACATCCTTTGTCCCTTTACCCTGGGAAAAAAAACTCACCAGTCCAGGTTCCTGATGTCAGTTTGTAGGGCTCTCTTGGATCTATCAGGGCAGCACAAGTTTGAGGTGGGGACAACTTTGGTCTGGGGTCCATCCTTCGATATATAAGGACTTTTTGCAGTCAGGTCCCAGCCCAGGGGTTCCTGGGCACATCCTTTGTCTCTTTTCCCTGGGAGAGAAAACTCACCAGTCCAGGTTCCTGATGTCAGTTTGTAGGGCTCCCTTGGGTCTATCTGGGCAGCACAAGATTGAGGTGGGGACAACTTTGGTCTGGGGTCCATCCTTCGATATAAGGATTTTTTGCAGTCAGGTCCCGGGCCAGGGGCCCCTGTGCACATCCTTTGTCCCTTTTCCCTGGGAAAGAAAACTCACAGGTCCAGGTTCCTGATGTCAGTTTGTAGGGCTCCCTTGGGTCTATCAGGGCAGCAAAAGTTTGAGGTGGGGACAACTTCGGTCTGGGGTCCATCCTTCGATATAAGGACTTTTTGCAGTCAGGTCCCAGCCCTGGGGCCCCTGGGCACATCCTTTGTCCCTTTTCCCTGGGAAAGAAAACTCACCAGTCCAGGTTCCTGATGTCAGTTTGTAGGGCTCCCTTGGGTCTATCAGGGCAGCACAAGTTTGAGGTGGGGACAACTTTGGTCTGGGGTCCATCCTTCGATATAAGGATTTTTTGCAATCAGGTCCTGGGCCAGGGGCCCCTGGGCATATGCTTTGCCCCTTTTCCCTGGGAAAGAAAACTCACAGGTCCAGGTTCCTGATGTCAGTTTGTAGGGCTCCCTTGGGTCTATCAGGGCAGCACAAGTTTAAGGTGGGGACAACTTTGGTCTGGGGTCCATCCTTCGATATAAGGATTTTTTGCAGTCAGGTTGCGGGCCAGGGGCCCCTGGGCACATCCTTTGTCCCTTTTCCCTGGGAAAGAAAACTCACCAGTCCAGGTTCCTGATGTCAGTTTGTAGGGCTCCCTTGGGTCTATCAGGGCAGCACAAGTTTGAGGTGGGGACAACTTTGGTCTGTGATCCATCCTTCGATATAAGGATTTTTTGCAGTCAGGTCCTGGGCCAGGGGTCCCTGGGCACATGCTTTGCCCCTTTTCCCTGGGAAAGAAAACTCACAGGTCCAGGTTCCTGATGTCAGTTTGTAGGGCTCCCTTGGGTCTATCAGGGCAGCACAAGTTTGAGGTGGGGACAACTTTGGTCTGGGGTCCATCCTTCGATATAAGGATTTTTTGCAGTCAGGTTGCGGGCCAGGGGCCCCTGGGCACATCCTTTGTCCCTTTTCCCTGGGAAAGAAAACTCACCAGTCCAGGTTCCTGATGTCAATTTGTAGGGCTCCCTTGGGTCTATCAGGGCAGCACAAGTTTGAGGTGGGGACAACTTTGGTCTGTGATCCATTCTTCGATATAAGGATTTTTTGCAGTCAGGTCCTGGGCCAGGGGTCCCTGGGCGCATGCTTTGCCCCTTTTCCCTGGGAAAGAAAACTCACACGTCCAGGTTCCTGATGTCAGTTTGTAGGGCTCCCTTGGGTCTATCAGGGCAGCACAAGTTTGAGGTGGGGACAACTTCGGTCTGGGGTCCATCCTTCGATATAAGGACTTTTTGCAGTCAGGTCCCAGCCCTGGGGCCCCTGGGCACATCCTTTGTCCCTTTTCCCTGGGAAAGAAAACTCACCAGTCCAGGTTCCTGATGTCAGTTTGTAGGGCTCCCTTGGGTCTATCAGGGCAGCACAAGTTTAAGGTGGGGACAACTTTGGTCTGGGGTCCATCCTTCGATATAAGGATTTTTTGCAGTCAGGTTGCGGGCCAGGGGTCCCTGGGCACATCCTTTGTCCCTTTTCACTGGGAAAGAAAACTCACAGGTCCAGGTTCCTGATGTCACTTTGTAGGGCTCCCTTGGGTCTATCAGGGCAGCACAAGTTTGAGGTGGGGACAACTTCGGTCTGGGGTCCATCCTTCGATATAAGGACTTTTTGCAGTCAGGTCCCAGCCCTGGGGCCCCTGGGCACATCCTTTGTCCCTTTTCCCTGGGAAAGAAAACTCACCAGTCCAGGTTCCTGATGTCAGTTTGTAGGGCTCCCTTGGATCTATCAGGGCAGCACAAGTTTAAGGTGGGGACAACTTTGGTCTGGGGTCCATCCTTCGATATAAGGATTTTTTGCAGTCAGGTTGCGGGCCAGGGGCCCCTGGGCACATCCTTTGTCCCTTTTCCCTGGGAAAGAAAACTCACAGGTCCAGGTTCCTGATGTCACTTTGTAGGGCTCCCTTGGGTCTATCAGGGCAGCACAAGTTTGAGGTGGGGACAACTTTGGTCTGTGATCCATTCTTCGATATAAGGATTTTTTGCAGTCAGGTCCTGGGCCAGGGGTCCCTGTTCACATGCTTTGCCCCTTTTCCCTGGGAAAGAAAACTCACCAGTCCAGGTTCCTGATGTCAGTTTGTAGGGCTCCCTTGGGTCTATCAGGGCAGCACAAGTTTGAGGTGGGGACAACTTTGGTCTGGGGTCCATCCTTCGATATAAGGATTTTTTGCAGCCAGGGCCCAGCCCAGGGGCCCCTGGGCACATCCTTTGTCCCTTTTCCCTGGGAAAGAAAACTCACAGGTCCAGGTTCCTGATGTCAGTTTGTAGGGCTCTCTTGGGTCTATCAGGGCAGCACAATTTTGAGGTGGGGACAACTTTGGTCTGGGGTCCATCCTTCGATATAAGGATTTTTTGCATTCCTGTCCCGGGCCAGGGGCCCCTGGGCACATCCTTTGGCCATTTTCCCTGGGAAAGAAAATTCACAGGTCCAGGTTCCTGATGTCAGTTTGTAGGGCTCTCTTGGATCTATCAGGGCAGCACAAGTTTGAGGTGGGGACAACTTTGGTCTGGGGTCCATCCTTCGATATAAGGATTTTTTGAAGTCAGGTCCCAGCCCAGGGGCCCATGGGCACATCCTTTGTCCCTTTTCCCTGGGAAAAAAAACTCACAGGTCCAGGTTCCTGATGTCAGTTTGTAGGGCTCTCATGGATCTATCAGGGCAGCACAAGTTTGAGGTGGGGACAACTTTGGTCTGGGGTCCATCCTTCGATATAAGGATTTTTTGAAGTCAGGGCCCAGCCCAGGGGCCCCTGGGCACATCCTTTGTCCCTTTACCCTGGGAAAAAAAACTCACCAGTCCAGGTTCCTGATGTCAGTTTGTAGGGCTCTCTTGGATCTATCAGGGCAGCACAAGTTTGAGGTGGGGACAACTTTGGTCTGGGGTCCATCCTTCGATATATAAGGACTTTTTGCAGTCAGGTCCCAGCCCAGGGGTTCCTGGGCACATCCTTTGTCTCTTTTCCCTGGGAGAGAAAACTCACCAGTCCAGGTTCCTGATGTCAGTTTGTAGGGCTCCCTTGGGTCTATCTGGGCAGCACAAGATTGAGGTGGGGACAACTTTGGTCTGGGGTCCATCCTTCGATATAAGGATTTTTTGCAGTCAGGTCCCGGGCCAGGGGCCCCTGTGCACATCCTTTGTCCCTTTTCCCTGGGAAAGAAAACTCACAGGTCCAGGTTCCTGATGTCAGTTTGTAGGGCTCCCTTGGGTCTATCAGGGCAGCAAAAGTTTGAGGTGGGGACAACTTCGGTCTGGGGTCCATCCTTCGATATAAGGACTTTTTGCAGTCAGGTCCCAGCCCTGGGGCCCCTGGGCACATCCTTTGTCCCTTTTCCCTGGGAAAGAAAACTCACCAGTCCAGGTTCCTGATGTCAGTTTGTAGGGCTCCCTTGGGTCTATCAGGGCAGCACAAGTTTGAGGTGGGGACAACTTTGGTCTGGGGTCCATCCTTCGATATAAGGATTTTTTGCAATCAGGTCCTGGGCCAGGGGCCCCTGGGCATATGCTTTGCCCCTTTTCCCTGGGAAAGAAAACTCACAGGTCCAGGTTCCTGATGTCAGTTTGTAGGGCTCCCTTGGGTCTATCAGGGCAGCACAAGTTTAAGGTGGGGACAACTTTGGTCTGGGGTCCATCCTTCGATATAAGGATTTTTTGCAGTCAGGTTGCGGGCCAGGGGCCCCTGGGCACATCCTTTGTCCCTTTTCCCTGGGAAAGAAAACTCACCAGTCCAGGTTCCTGATGTCAGTTTGTAGGGCTCCCTTGGGTCTATCAGGGCAGCACAAGTTTGAGGTGGGGACAACTTTGGTCTGTGATCCATCCTTCGATATAAGGATTTTTTGCAGTCAGGTCCTGGGCCAGGGGTCCCTGGGCACATGCTTTGCCCCTTTTCCCTGGGAAAGAAAACTCACAGGTCCAGGTTCCTGATGTCAGTTTGTAGGGCTCCCTTGGGTCTATCAGGGCAGCACAAGTTTGAGGTGGGGACAACTTTGGTCTGGGGTCCATCCTTCGATATAAGGATTTTTTGCAGTCAGGTTGCGGGCCAGGGGCCCCTGGGCACATCCTTTGTCCCTTTTCCCTGGGAAAGAAAACTCACCAGTCCAGGTTCCTGATGTCAATTTGTAGGGCTCCCTTGGGTCTATCAGGGCAGCACAAGTTTGAGGTGGGGACAACTTTGGTCTGTGATCCATTCTTCGATATAAGGATTTTTTGCAGTCAGGTCCTGGGCCAGGGGTCCCTGGGCGCATGCTTTGCCCCTTTTCCCTGGGAAAGAAAACTCACACGTCCAGGTTCCTGATGTCAGTTTGTAGGGCTCCCTTGGGTCTATCAGGGCAGCACAAGTTTGAGGTGGGGACAACTTCGGTCTGGGGTCCATCCTTCGATATAAGGACTTTTTGCAGTCAGGTCCCAGCCCTGGGGCCCCTGGGCACATCCTTTGTCCCTTTTCCCTGGGAAAGAAAACTCACCAGTCCAGGTTCCTGATGTCAGTTTGTAGGGCTCCCTTGGGTCTATCAGGGCAGCACAAGTTTAAGGTGGGGACAACTTTGGTCTGGGGTCCATCCTTCGATATAAGGATTTTTTGCAGTCAGGTTGCGGGCCAGGGGTCCCTGGGCACATCCTTTGTCCCTTTTCACTGGGAAAGAAAACTCACAGGTCCAGGTTCCTGATGTCACTTTGTAGGGCTCCCTTGGGTCTATCAGGGCAGCACAAGTTTGAGGTGGGGACAACTTCGGTCTGGGGTCCATCCTTCGATATAAGGACTTTTTGCAGTCAGGTCCCAGCCCTGGGGCCCCTGGGCACATCCTTTGTCCCTTTTCCCTGGGAAAGAAAACTCACCAGTCCAGGTTCCTGATGTCAGTTTGTAGGGCTCCCTTGGATCTATCAGGGCAGCACAAGTTTAAGGTGGGGACAACTTTGGTCTGGGGTCCATCCTTCGATATAAGGATTTTTTGCAGTCAGGTTGCGGGCCAGGGGCCCCTGGGCACATCCTTTGTCCCTTTTCCCTGGGAAAGAAAACTCACAGGTCCAGGTTCCTGATGTCACTTTGTAGGGCTCCCTTGGGTCTATCAGGGCAGCACAAGTTTGAGGTGGGGACAACTTTGGTCTGTGATCCATTCTTCGATATAAGGATTTTTTGCAGTCAGGTCCTGGGCCAGGGGTCCCTGTTCACATGCTTTGCCCCTTTTCCCTGGGAAAGAAAACTCACCAGTCCAGGTTCCTGATGTCAGTTTGTAGGGCTCCCTTGGGTCTATCAGGGCAGCACAAGTTTGAGGTGGGGACAACTTTGGTCTGGGGTCCATCCTTCGATATAAGGATTTTTTGCAGCCAGGGCCCAGCCCAGGGGCCCCTGGGCACATCCTTTGTCCCTTTTCCCTGGGAAAGAAAACTCACAGGTCCAGGTTCCTGATGTCAGTTTGTAGGGCTCTCTTGGGTCTATCAGGGCAGCACAATTTTGAGGTGGGGACAACATCGGTCTAGGGTCCTTCCTTCGATATAAGGATTTTTTGCAGTCAGGCCCCAGCCCAGGGGCCCCTGGGCTCATCCTTTGGCCATTTTCCCTGGGAAAGAATACTCACCAGTCCAGGTTCCTGATGTCAGTTTGTAGGGCTCCCTTGGGTCTATCAGGGCAGCACAAGTTTGAGGTGGGGACAACTTTCGTCTAGGGTCCATCCTTCGATATAAGGATTTTTTGCAGTCAGGTCCTTGGCCAGGGGCCCCTGGGCACATGCTTTGTCCCTTTTCCCTGGGAAAGAAAACTCACAGGTCCAGGTTCCTGATGTCAGTTTGTAGGGCTCCCTTGGATCTATCAGGGCAGCACAAGTTTGAGGTGGGGACAACTTTGGTCTGTGATCCATCCTTCGATATAAGGATTTTTTGCAGTCAGGTCCTGGGCCAGGGGCCCCTGGGCACAACCTTTGTCCCTTTTCCCTGGGAAAGAAAACTCACAGGTCCAGGTTCCTGATGTCAGTTTGTAGGGCTCCCTTGGGTCTGTCAGGGCAGCACATGTTTGAGGTGGGGACAACTTTGGTCTGGGTTCCATCCTTTGATATAACGATTTTTTGCAGTCAGGTCCAAGCCCTGGAGCCCCTGGGCACAACCTTTGTCCCTTTTCCCTGGGAAAGAAAACTCACAGGTCCAGGTTCCTGATGTCAGTTTGTAGGGCTCCCTTGGGTCTATCAGGGCAGCACAAGTTTGAGGTGGGGACAACTTTGGTCTGGGGGCCATCCTTTGATATAAGGATTTTTTGAAGAAAGGTCCTGGACCAGGGGCCCTTGGGCACAACCTTTGTCCCTTTTCCCTGGGAAAGAAAATTCACAGGTCCAGGTTCCTGATGTCAGTTTGTAGGGCTCCCTTGGGTCTATCAGGGCAGCACAAGTTTGAGGTGGGGACAACTTTTGTCTGGGGACCATCCTTCGATATAAGGATTTTTTGCAGTCAGGGCCCAGCGCAGGGCCAGGGACCGCTGGGCACATGCTTTGCCCCTTTTCCCTGGGAAAGAAAACTCACAGGTCCAGGTTCCTGATGTCAGTTTGTAGGGCTCTCTTGGGTCTATCAAGCAGCACAATTTTGAGGTGGGGAAAACATCGGTCTAGGGTCCTTCCTTCGATATAAGGATTTTTTGCAGTCAGGCCCCAGCCCAGGGGCCCCTGGGCTCATCCTTTGTCCCTTTTCCCTGGGAAAGAAAACTCACAGGTCCAGGTTCCTGATGTCAGTTTGTAGGGCTCCCTTGGATCTATCAGGGCAGCACAAGTTTGAGGTGGGGACAACTTTGGTCTGTGATCCATCCTTCGATATAAGGATTTTTTGCAGTCAGGTCCTGGGCCAGGGGCCCTTGGGCACAACCTTTGTCCCTTTTCCCTGGGAATGAAAACTCACAGGTCCAGGTTCCTGATGTCAGTTTGTAAGGCTCCCTTGGGTCTGTCAGGACAGCACAAGTTTGAGGTGGGTACAACTTTGGTCTGGGGTCCATCCTTTGATATAACGATTTTTTGCAGTCAGGTCCAAGCCCTGGAGCCCCTGGGCACAACCTTTGTCCCTTTTCCCTGGGAAAGAAAACTCACAGGTCCAGGTTCCTGATGTCAGTTTGTAGGGCTCCCTTGGATCTCTCAGGGCAGCACAAGTTTGAGGTGGGGACAACTTTGGTCTGTGATCCATCCTTCGATATAAGGATTTTTTGCAGTCAGGTCCTGGGCCAGGGGCCCCTGGGCACATGCTTTGTCCCTTTTCCCTGGGAAAAAAAACTCACAGGTCCAGGTTCCTGATGTCAGTTTGTAAGGCTCCCTTGGGTCTATCAGGGCAGCACAAGTTTGAGGTGGGGACAACTTTGGTCTGGGGTCCATCCTTCGATATAAGGATTTTTTGAAGTCAGGTCCCAGCCCAGGGGCCCATGGGCACATCCTTTGTCCCTTTTCCCTGGGAAAAAAAACTCACAGGTCCAGGTTCCTGATGTCAGTTTGTAGGGCTCTCTTGGATCTATCAGGGCAGCACAAGTTTGAGGTGGGGACAACTTTGGTCTGGGGTCCATCCTTCGATATAAGGATTTTTTGAAGTCAGGGCCCAGCCCAGGGGCCCCTGGGCACATCCTTTGTCCCTTTACCCTGGGAAAAAAAACTCACCAGTCCAGGTTCCTGATGTCAGTTTGTAGGGCTCTCTTGGATCTATCAGGGCAGCACAAGTTTGAGGTGGGGACAACTTTGGTCTGGGGTCCATCCTTCGATATATAAGGACTTTTTGCAGTCAGGTCCCAGCCCAGGGGTTCCTGGGCACATCCTTTGTCTCTTTTCCCTGGGAGAGAAAACTCACCAGTCCAGGTTCCTGATGTCAGTTTGTAGGGCTCCCTTGGGTCTATCTGGGCAGCACAAGATTGAGGTGGGGACAACTTTGGTCTGGGGTCCATCCTTCGATATAAGGATTTTTTGCAGTCAGGTCCCGGGCCAGGGGCCCCTGTGCACATCCTTTGTCCCTTTTCCCTGGGAAAGAAAACTCACAGGTCCAGGTTCCTGATGTCAGTTTGTAGGGCTCCCTTGGGTCTATCAGGGCAGCAAAAGTTTGAGGTGGGGACAACTTCGGTCTGGGGTCCATCCTTCGATATAAGGACTTTTTGCAGTCAGGTCCCAGCCCTGGGGCCCCTGGGCACATCCTTTGTCCCTTTTCCCTGGGAAAGAAAACTCACCAGTCCAGGTTCCTGATGTCAGTTTGTAGGGCTCCCTTGGGTCTATCAGGGCAGCACAAGTTTGAGGTGGGGACAACTTTGGTCTGGGGTCCATCCTTCGATATAAGGATTTTTTGCAATCAGGTCCTGGGCCAGGGGCCCCTGGGCATATGCTTTGCCCCTTTTCCCTGGGAAAGAAAACTCACAGGTCCAGGTTCCTGATGTCAGTTTGTAGGGCTCCCTTGGGTCTATCAGGGCAGCACAAGTTTAAGGTGGGGACAACTTTGGTCTGGGGTCCATCCTTCGATATAAGGATTTTTTGCAGTCAGGTTGCGGGCCAGGGGCCCCTGGGCACATCCTTTGTCCCTTTTCCCTGGGAAAGAAAACTCACCAGTCCAGGTTCCTGATGTCAGTTTGTAGGGCTCCCTTGGGTCTATCAGGGCAGCACAAGTTTGAGGTGGGGACAACTTTGGTCTGTGATCCATCCTTCGATATAAGGATTTTTTGCAGTCAGGTCCTGGGCCAGGGGTCCCTGGGCACATGCTTTGCCCCTTTTCCCTGGGAAAGAAAACTCACAGGTCCAGGTTCCTGATGTCAGTTTGTAGGGCTCCCTTGGGTCTATCAGGGCAGCACAAGTTTAAGGTGGGGACAACTTTGGTCTGGGGTCCATCCTTCGATATAAGGATTTTTTGCAGTCAGGTTGCGGGCCAGGGGCCCCTGGGCACATCCTTTGTCCCTTTTCCCTGGGAAAGAAAACTCACCAGTCCAGGTTCCTGATGTCAATTTGTAGGGCTCCCTTGGGTCTATCAGGGCAGCACAAGTTTGAGGTGGGGACAACTTTGGTCTGTGATCCATTCTTCGATATAAGGATTTTTTGCAGTCAGGTCCTGGGCCAGGGGTCCCTGGGCGCATGCTTTGCCCCTTTTCCCTGGGAAAGAAAACTCACACGTCCAGGTTCCTGATGTCAGTTTGTAGGGCTCCCTTGGGTCTATCAGGGCAGCACAAGTTTGAGGTTGGGACAACTTCGGTCTGGGGTCCATCCTTCGATATAAGGACTTTTTGCAGTCAGGTCCCAGCCCTGGGGCCCCTGGGCACATCCTTTGTCCCTTTTCCCTGGGAAAGAAAACTCACCAGTCCAGGTTCCTGATGTCAGTTTGTAGGGCTCCCTTGGGTCTATCAGGGCAGCACAAGTTTAAGGTGGGGACAACTTTGGTCTGGGGTCCATCCTTCGATATAAGGATTTTTTGCAGTCAGGTTGCGGGCCAGGGGTCCCTGGGCACATCCTTTGTCCCTTTTCACTGGGAAAGAAAACTCACAGGTCCAGGTTCCTGATGTCACTTTGTAGGGCTCCCTTGGGTCTATCAGGGCAGCACAAGTTTGAGGTGGGGACAACTTTGGTCTGGGGTCCATCCTTCGATATAAGGACTTTTTGCAGTCAGGTCCCAGCCCTGGGGCCCCTGGGCACATCCTTTGTCCCTTTTCCCTGGGAAAGAAAACTCACCAGTCCAGGTTCCTGATGTCAGTTTGTAGGGCTCCCTTGGATCTATCAGGGCAGCACAAGTTTAAGGTGGGGACAACTTTGGTCTGGGGTCCATCCTTCGATATAAGGATTTTTTGCAGTCAGGTTGCGGGCCAGG
This sequence comes from Lonchura striata, assembly GCF_050655825.1. Taxonomy (NCBI): domain Eukaryota; kingdom Metazoa; phylum Chordata; class Aves; order Passeriformes; family Estrildidae; genus Lonchura; species Lonchura striata. The sequence continues at coordinate 13,456,041 of NC_140707.1, read as the reverse complement.
GGCCCCTGGGCACATCCTTTGTCCCTTTTCCCTGGGAAAGAAAACTCACAGGTCCAGGTTCCTGATGTCACTTTGTAGGGCTCCCTTGGGTCTATCAGGGCAGCACAAGTTTGAGGTGGGGACAACTTTGGTCTGTGATCCATTCTTCGATATAAGGATTTTTTGCAGTCAGGTCCTGGGCCAGGGGTCCCTGTTCACATGCTTTGCCCCTTTTCCCTGGGAAAGAAAACTCACCAGTCCAGGTTCCTGATGTCAGTTTGTAGGGCTCCCTTGGGTCTATCAGGGCAGCACAAGTTTGAGGTGGGGACAACTTTGGTCTGGGGTCCATCCTTCGATATAAGGATTTTTTGCAGCCAGGGCCCAGCCCAGGGGCCCCTGGGCACATCCTTTGTCCCTTTTCCCTGGGAAAGAAAACTCACAGGTCCAGGTTCCTGATGTCAGTTTGTAGGGCTCTCTTGGGTCTATCAGGGCAGCACAATTTTGAGGTGGGGACAACATCGGTCTAGGGTCCTTCCTTCGATATAAGGATTTTTTGCAGTCAGGTCCTTGGCCAGGGGCCCCTGGGCACATGCTTTGTCCCTTTTCCCTGGGAAAGAAAACTCACAGGTCCAGGTTCCTGATGTCAGTTTGTAGGGCTCCCTTGGATCTATCAGGGCAGCACAAGTTTGAGGTGGGGACAACTTTGGTCTGTGATCCATCCTTCGATATAAGGATTTTTTGCAGTCAGGTCCTGGGCCAGGGGCCCCTGGGCACAACCTTTGTCCCTTTTCCCTGGGAAAGAAAACTCACAGGTCCAGGTTCCTGATGTCAGTTTGTAGGGCTCCCTTGGGTCTGTCAGGGCAGCACATGTTTGAGGTGGGGACAACTTTGGTCTGGGGTCCATCCTTTGATATAACGATTTTTTGCAGTCAGGTCCAAGCCCTGGAGCCCCTGGGCACAACCTTTGTCCCTTTTCCCTGGGAAAGAAAACTCACAGGTCCAGGTTCCTGATGTCAGTTTGTAGGGCTCCCTTGGGTCTATCAGGGCAGCACAAGTTTGAGGTGGGGACAACTTTGGTCTGGGGTCCATCCTTTGATATAAGGATTTTTTGAAGAAAGGTCCTGGACCAGGGGCCCTTGGGCACAACCTTTGTCCCTTTTCCCTGGGAAAGAAAATTCACAGGTCCAGGTTCCTGATGTCAGTTTGTAGGGCTCCCTTGGGTCTATCAGGGCAGCACAAGTTTGAGGTGGGGACAACTTTTGTCTGGGGACCATCCTTCGATATAAGGATTTTTTGCAGTCAGGGCCCAGCGCAGGGCCAGGGACCGCTGGGCACATGCTTTGTCCCTTTTCCCTGGGAAAGAAAACTCACAGGTCCAGGTTCCTGATGTCAGTTTGTAGGGCTCCCTTGGGTCTATCAGGGCAGCACATGTTTGAGGTGGGGACAACTTTGGTCTGGGGTCCATCCTTCGATATAAGGACTTTTTGCAGTCAGGTCCCAGCCCTGGGGCCCCTGGGCACATCCTTTGGCCATTTTCCCTGGGAAAGAAAACTCACAGGTCCAGGTTCCTGATGTCAGTTTGTAGGGCTCCCTTGGGTCTATCAGGGCAGCACAAGTTTGAGGTGGGGACAACTTTGGTCTGGGGTCCATCCTTCAATATAAGGATTTTTTGCAATCAGGTCCTGGGCCAGGGGCCCCTGGGCACATGTTTTGTCTTTTTTCCCTGGGAAAGAAAACTCACAGGTCCAGGTTCCTGATGTCAGTTTGTAGGGCTCCCTTGGGTCTATCAGGGCAGCACAAGTTTAAGGTGGGGACAACTTTGGTCTGGGGTCCATCCTTTGATATAACGATTTTTTGCAGTCAGGTCCAAGCCCTGGAGCCCCTGGGCACAACCTTTGTCCCTTTTCCCTGGGAAAGAAAACTCACAGGTCCAGGTTCCTGATGTCAGTTTGTAGGGCTCCCTTGGATCTCTCAGGGCAGCACAAGTTTGAGGTGGGGACAACTTTGGTCTGTGATCCATCCTTCGATATAAGGATTTTTTGCAGTCAGGTCCTGGGCCAGGGGCCCCTGGGCACATGCTTTGTCCCTTTTCCCTGGGAAAAAAAACTCACAGGTCCAGGTTCCTGATGTCAGTTTGTAAGGCTCCCTTGGGTCTATCAGGGCAGCACAAGTTTGAGGTGGGGACAACTTTGGTCTGGGGTCCATCCTTCGATATAAGGATTTTTTGCATTCCTGTCCCGGGCCAGGGGCCCCTGGGCACATCCTTTGGCCATTTTCCCTGGGAAAGAAAATTCACAGGTCCAGGTTCCTGATGTCAGTTTGTAGGGCTCTCTTGGATCTATCAGGGCAGCACAAGTTTGAGGTGGGGACAACTTTGGTCTGGGGTCCATCCTTCGATATAAGGATTTTTTGAAGTCAGGTCCCAGCCCAGGGGCCCATGGGCACATCCTTTGTCCCTTTTCCCTGGGAAAAAAAACTCACAGGTCCAGGTTCCTGATGTCAGTTTGTAGGGCTCTCATGGATCTATCAGGGCAGCACAAGTTTGAGGTGGGGACAACTTTGGTCTGGGGTCCATCCTTCGATATAAGGATTTTTTGAAGTCAGGGCCCAGCCCAGGGGCCCCTGGGCACATCCTTTGTCCCTTTACCCTGGGAAAAAAAACTCACCAGTCCAGGTTCCTGATGTCAGTTTGTAGGGCTCTCTTGGATCTATCAGGGCAGCACAAGTTTGAGGTGGGGACAACTTTGGTCTGGGGTCCATCCTTCGATATATAAGGACTTTTTGCAGTCAGGTCCCAGCCCAGGGGTTCCTGGGCACATCCTTTGTCTCTTTTCCCTGGGAGAGAAAACTCACCAGTCCAGGTTCCTGATGTCAGTTTGTAGGGCTCCCTTGGGTCTATCAGGGCAGCACAAGTTTGAGGTGGGGACAACTTTGGTCTGGGGTCCATCCTTCGATATAAGGATTTTTTGCAATCAGGTCCTGGGCCAGGGGCCCCTGGGCATATGCTTTGCCCCTTTTCCCTGGGAAAGAAAACTCACAGGTCCAGGTTCCTGATGTCAGTTTGTAGGGCTCCCTTGGGTCTATCAGGGCAGCACAAGTTTAAGGTGGGGACAACTTTGGTCTGGGGTCCATCCTTCGATATAAGGATTTTTTGCAGTCAGGTTGCGGGCCAGGGGCCCCTGGGCACATCCTTTGTCCCTTTTCCCTGGGAAAGAAAACTCACCAGTCCAGGTTCCTGATGTCAGTTTGTAGGGCTCCCTTGGGTCTATCAGGGCAGCACAAGTTTGAGGTGGGGACAACTTTGGTCTGTGATCCATCCTTCGATATAAGGATTTTTTGCAGTCAGGTCCTGGGCCAGGGGTCCCTGGGCACATGCTTTGCCCCTTTTCCCTGGGAAAGAAAACTCACAGGTCCAGGTTCCTGATGTCAGTTTGTAGGGCTCCCTTGGGTCTATCAGGGCAGCACAAGTTTGAGGTGGGGACAACTTTGGTCTGGGGTCCATCCTTCGATATAAGGATTTTTTGCAGTCAGGTTGCGGGCCAGGGGCCCCTGGGCACATCCTTTGTCCCTTTTCCCTGGGAAAGAAAACTCACCAGTCCAGGTTCCTGATGTCAATTTGTAGGGCTCCCTTGGGTCTATCAGGGCAGCACAAGTTTGAGGTGGGGACAACTTTGGTCTGTGATCCATTCTTCGATATAAGGATTTTTTGCAGTCAGGTCCTGGGCCAGGGGTCCCTGGGCGCATGCTTTGCCCCTTTTCCCTGGGAAAGAAAACTCACACGTCCAGGTTCCTGATGTCAGTTTGTAGGGCTCCCTTGGGTCTATCAGGGCAGCACAAGTTTGAGGTGGGGACAACTTCGGTCTGGGGTCCATCCTTCGATATAAGGACTTTTTGCAGTCAGGTCCCAGCCCTGGGGCCCCTGGGCACATCCTTTATCCCTTTTCCCTGGGAAAGAAAACTCACCAGTCCAGGTTCCTGATGTCAGTTTGTAGGGCTCCCTTGGGTCTATCAGGGCAGCACAAGTTTAAGGTGGGGACAACTTTGGTCTGGGGTCCATCCTTCGATATAAGGATTTTTTGCAGTCAGGTTGCGGGCCAGGGGTCCCTGGGCACATCCTTTGTCCCTTTTCACTGGGAAAGAAAACTCACAGGTCCAGGTTCCTGATGTCACTTTGTAGGGCTCCCTTGGGTCTATCAGGGCAGCACAAGTTTGAGGTGGGGACAACTTCGGTCTGGGGTCCATCCTTCGATATAAGGACTTTTTGCAGTCAGGTCCCAGCCCTGGGGCCCCTGGGCACATCCTTTGTCCCTTTTCCCTGGGAAAGAAAACTCACCAGTCCAGGTTCCTGATGTCAGTTTGTAGGGCTCCCTTGGATCTATCAGGGCAGCACAAGTTTAAGGTGGGGACAACTTTGGTCTGGGGTCCATCCTTCGATATAAGGATTTTTTGCAGTCAGGTTGCAGGCCAGGGGCCCCTGGGCACATCCTTTGTCCCTTTTCCCTGGGAAAGAAAACTCACAGGTCCAGGTTCCTGATGTCACTTTGTAGGGCTCCCTTGGGTCTATCAGGGCAGCACAAGTTTGAGGTGGGGACAACTTTGGTCTGTGATCCATTCTTCGATATAAGGATTTTTTGCAGTCAGGTCCTGGGCCAGGGGTCCCTGTTCACATGCTTTGCCCCTTTTCCCTGGGAAAGAAAACTCACCAGTCCAGGTTCCTGATGTCAGTTTGTAGGGCTCCCTTGGGTCTATCAGGGCAGCACAAGTTTGAGGTGGGGACAACTTTGGTCTGGGGTCCATCCTTCGATATAAGGATTTTTTGCAGCCAGGGCCCAGCCCAGGGGCCCCTGGGCACATCCTTTGTCCCTTTTCCCTGGGAAAGAAAACTCACAGGTCCAGGTTCCTGATGTCAGTTTGTAGGGCTCTCTTGGGTCTATCAGGGCAGCACAATTTTGAGGTGGGGACAACATCGGTCTAGGGTCCTTCCTTCGATATAAGGATTTTTTGCAGTCAGGCCCCAGCCCAGGGGCCCCTGGGCTCATCCTTTGGCCATTTTCCCTGGGAAAGAATACTCACCAGTCCAGGTTCCTGATGTCAGTTTGTAGGGCTCCCTTGGGTCTATCAGGGCAGCACAAGTTTGAGGTGGGGACAACTTTCGTCTAGGGTCCATCCTTCGATATAAGGATTTTTTGCAGTCAGGTCCTTGGCCAGGGGCCCCTGGGCACATGCTTTGTCCCTTTTCCCTGGGAAAGAAAACTCACAGGTCCAGGTTCCTGATGTCAGTTTGTAGGGCTCCCTTGGATCTATCAGGGCAGCACAAGTTTGAGGTGGGGACAACTTTGGTCTGTGATCCATCCTTCGATATAAGGATTTTTTGCAGTCAGGTCCTGGGCCAGGGGCCCCTGGGCACAACCTTTGTCCCTTTTCCCTGGGAAAGAAAACTCACAGGTCCAGGTTCCTGATGTCAGTTTGTAGGGCTCCCTTGGGTCTGTCAGGGCAGCACATGTTTGAGGTGGGGACAACTTTGGTCTGGGGTCCATCCTTTGATATAACGATTTTTTGCAGTCAGGTCCAAGCCCTGGAGCCCCTGGGCACAACCTTTGTCCCTTTTCCCTGGGAAAGAAAACTCACAGGTCCAGGTTCCTGATGTCAGTTTGTAGGGCTCCCTTGGGTCTATCAGGGCAGCACAAGTTTGAGGTGGGGACAACTTTGGTCTGGGGGCCATCCTTTGATATAAGGATTTTTTGAAGAAAGGTCCTGGACCAGGGGCCCTTGGGCACAACCTTTGTCCCTTTTCCCTGGGAAAGAAAATTCACAGGTCCAGGTTCCTGATGTCAGTTTGTAGGGCTCCCTTGGGTCTATCAGGGCAGCACAAGTTTGAGGTGGGGACAACTTTTGTCTGGGGACCATCCTTCGATATAAGGATTTTTTGCAGCCAGGGCCCAGCGCAGGGCCAGGGACCGCTGGGCACATGCTTTGTCCCTTTTCCCTGGGAAAGAAAACTCACAGGTCCAGGTTCCTGATGTCAGTTTGTAGGGCTCCCTTGGGTCTATCAGGGCAGCACATGTTTGAGGTGGGGACAACTTTGGTCTGGGGTCCATCCTTCGATATAAGGACTTTTTGCAGTCAGGTCCCAGCCCTGGGGCCCCTGGGCACATCCTTTGGCCATTTTCCCTGGGAAAGAAAACTCACAGGTCCAGGTTCCTGATGTCACTTTGTAGGGCTCCCTTGGGTCTATCAGGGCAGCACAAGTTTGAGGTGGGGACAACTTTGGTCTGGGGTCCATCCTTCAATATAAGGATTTTTTGCAATCAGGTCCTGGGCCAGGGGCCCCTGGGCACATGTTTTGTCTTTTTTCCCTGGGAAAGAAAACTCACAGGTCCAGGTTCCTGATGTCAGTTTGTAGGGCTCCCTTGGGTCTATCAGGGCAGCACAAGTTTAAGGTGGGGACAACTTTGGTCTGGGGTCCATCCTTCGATATAAGGATTTTTTGTAGTCAGGTCCTGGGCCAGGGGCCCCTGGGCACATCCTTTGTCCCTTTTCCCTGGGAAAGAAAACTCACCAGTCCAGGTTCCTGATGTCAGTTTGTAGGGCTCCCTTGGGTCTATCAGGGCAGCACAAGTTTGAGGTGGGGACAACTTTGGTCTGTGATCCATTCTTCGATATAAGGATTTTTTGCAGTCAGGTCCTGGGCCAGGGGTCCCTGTTCACATGCTTTGCCCCTTTTCCCTGGGAAAGAAAACTCACCAGTCCAGGTTCCTGATGTCAGTTTGTAGGGCTCCCTTGGGTCTATCAGGGCAGCACAAGTTTGAGGTGGGGACAACTTTGGTCTGGGGTCCATCCTTCGATATAAGGATTTTTTGCAGCCAGGGCCCAGCCCAGGGGCCCCTGGGCACATCCTTTGTCCCTTTTCCCTGGGAAAGAAAACTCACAGGTCCAGGTTCCTGATGTCAGTTTGTAGGGCTCTCTTGGGTCTATCAGGGCAGCACAATTTTGAGGTGGGGACAACATCGGTCTAGGGTCCTTCCTTCGATATAAGGATTTTTTGCAGTCAGGCCCCAGCCCAGGGGCCCCTGGGCTCATCCTTTGGCCATTTTCCCTGGGAAAGAATACTCACCAGTCCAGGTTCCTGATGTCAGTTTGTAGGGCTCCCTTGGGTCTATCAGGGCAGCACAAGTTTGAGGTGGGGACAACTTTCGTCTAGGGTCCATCCTTCGATATAAGGATTTTTTGCAGTCAGGTCCTTGGCCAGGGGCCCCTGGGCACATGCTTTGTCCCTTTTCCCTGGGAAAGAAAACTCACAGGTCCAGGTTCCTGATGTCAGTTTGTAGGGCTCCCTTGGATCTATCAGGGCAGCACAAGTTTGAGGTGGGGACAACTTTGGTCTGTGATCCATCCTTCGATATAAGGATTTTTTGCAGTCAGGTCCTGGGCCAGGGGCCCCTGGGCACAACCTTTGTCCCTTTTCCCTGGGAAAGAAAACTCACAGGTCCAGGTTCCTGATGTCAGTTTGTAGGGCTCCCTTGGGTCTGTCAGGGCAGCACATGTTTGAGGTGGGGACAACTTTGGTCTGGGGTCCATCCTTTGATATAACGATTTTTTGCAGTCAGGTCCAAGCCCTGGAGCCCCTGGGCACAACCTTTGTCCCTTTTCCCTGGGAAAGAAAACTCACAGGTCCAGGTTCCTGATGTCAGTTTGTAGGGCTCCCTTGGGTCTATCAGGGCAGCACAAGTTTGAGGTGGGGACAACTTTGGTCTGGGGTCCATCCTTTGATATAAGGATTTTTTGAAGAAAGGTCCTGGACCAGGGGCCCTTGGGCACAACCTTTGTCCCTTTTCCCTGGGAAAGAAAATTCACAGGTCCAGGTTCCTGATGTCAGTTTGTAGGGCTCCCTTGGGTCTATCAGGGCACCACAAGTTTGAGGTGGGGACAACTTTGGTCTGGGGACCATCCTTCGATATAAGGATTTTTTGCAGTCAGGGCCCAGCGCAGGGCCAGGGACCGCTGGGCACATGCTTTGTCCCTTTTCCCTGGGAAAGAAAACTCACAGGTCCAGGTTCCTGATGTCAGTTTGTAGGGCTCCCTTGGGTCTATCAGGGCAGCACATGTTTGAGGTGGGGACAACTTTGGTCTGGGGTCCATCCTTCGATATAAGGACTTTTTGCAGTCAGGTCCCAGCCCTGGGGCCCCTGGGCACATCCTTTGGCCATTTTCCCTGGGAAAGAAAACTCACAGGTCCAGGTTCCTGATGTCAGTTTGTAGGGCTCCCTTGGGTCTATCAGGGCAGCACAAGTTTGAGGTGGGGACAACTTTGGTCTGGGGTCCATCCTTCAATATAAGGATTTTTTGCAATCAGGTCCTGGGCCAGGGGCCCCTGGGCACATGTTTTGTCTTTTTTCCCTGGGAAAGAAAACTCACAGGTCCAGGTTCCTGATGTCAGTTTGTAGGGCTCCCTTGGGTCTATCAGGGCAGCACAAGTTTAAGGTGGGGACAACTTTGGTCTGGGGTCCATCCTTCGATATAAGGATTTTTTGTAGTCAGGTCCTGGGCCAGGGGCCCCTGGGCACATCCTTTGTCCCTTTTCCCTGGGAAAGAAAACTCACCAGTCCAGGTTCCTGATGTCAATTTGTAGGGCTCCCTTGGGTCTATCAGGGCAGCACAAGTTTGAGGTGGGGACAACTTTGGTCTGTGATCCATTCTTCGATATAAGGATTTTTTGCAGTCAGGTCCTGGGCCAGGGGTCCCTGGGCGCATGCTTTGCCCCTTTTCCCTGGGAAAGAAAACTCACACGTCCAGGTTCCTGATGTCAGTTTGTAGGGCTCCCTTGGGTCTATCAGGGCAGCACAAGTTTGAGGTGGGGACAACTTCGGTCTGGGGTCCATCCTTCGATATAAGGACTTTTTGCAGTCAGGTCCCAGCCCTGGGGCCCCTGGGCACATCCTTTGTCCCTTTTCCCTGGGAAAGAAAACTCACCAGTCCAGGTTCCTGATGTCAGTTTGTAGGGCTCCCTTGGGTCTATCAGGGCAGCACAAGTTTAAGGTGGGGACAACTTTGGTCTGGGGTCCATCCTTCGATATAAGGATTTTTTGCAGTCAGGTTGCGGGCCAGGGATCCCTGGGCACATCCTTTGTCCCTTTTCACTGGGAAAGAAAACTCACAGGTCCAGGTTCCTGATGTCACTTTGTAGGGCTCCCTTGGGTCTATCAGGGCAGCACAAGTTTGAGGTGGGGACAATTTCGGTCTGGGGTCCATCCTTCGATATAAGGACTTTTTGCAGTCAGGTCCCAGCCCTGGGGCCCCTGGGCACATCCTTTGTCCCTTTTCCCTGGGAAAGAAAACTCACCAGTCCAGGTTCCTGATGTCAGTTTGTAGGGCTCCCTTGGATCTATCAGGGCAGCACAAGTTTAAGGTGGGGACAACTTTGGTCTGGGGTCCATCCTTCGATATAAGGATTTTTTGCAGTCAGGTTGCGGGCCAGGGGCCCCTGGGCACATCCTTTGTCCTTTTTCCCTGGGAAAGAAAACTCACAGGTCCAGGTTCCTGATGTCACTTTGTAGGGCTCCCTTGGGTCTATCAGGGCAGCACAAGTTTGAGGTGGGGACAACTTTGGTCTGTGATCCATTCTTCGATATAAGGATTTTTTGCAGTCAGGTCCTGGGCCAGGGGTCCCTGTTCACATGCTTTGCCCCTTTTCCCTGGGAAAGAAAACTCACCAGTCCAGGTTCCTGATGTCAGTTTGTAGGGCTCCCTTGGGTCTATCAGGGCAGCACAAGTTTGTGGTGGGGACAACTTTGGTCTGGGGTCCATCCTTCGATATAAGGATTTTTTGCAGCCAGGGCCCAGCCCAGGGGCCCCTGGGCACATCCTTTGTCCCTTTTCCCTGGGAAAGAAAACTCACAGGTCCAGGTTCCTGATGTCAGTTTGTAGGGCTCTCTTGGGTCTATCAGGGCAGCACAATTTTGAGGTGGGGACAACATCGGTCTAGGGTCCTTCCTTCGATATAAGGATTTTTTGCAGTCAGGCCCCAGCCCAGGGGCCCCTGGGCTCATCCTTTGGCCATTTTCCCTGGGAAAGAATACTCACCAGTCCAGGTTCCTGATGTCAGTTTGTAGGGCTCCCTTGGGTCTATCAGGGCAGCACAAGTTTGAGGTGGGGACAACTTTCGTCTAGGGTCCATCCTTCGATATAAGGATTTTTTGCAGTCAGGTCCTTGGCCAGGGGCCCCTGGGCACATGCTTTGTCCCTTTTCCCTGGGAAAGAAAACTCACAGGTCCAGGTTCCTGATGTCAGTTTGTAGGGCTCCCTTGGATCTATCAGGGCAGCACAAGTTTGAGGTGGGGACAACTTTGGTCTGTGATCCATCCTTCGATATAAGGATTTTTTGCAGTCAGGTCCTGGGCCAGGGGCCCCTGGGCACAACCTTTGTCCCTTTTCCCTGGGAAAGAAAACTCACAGGTCCAGGTTCCTGATGTCAGTTTGTAGGGCTCCCTTGGATCTGTCAGGGCAGCACATGTTTGAGGTGGGGACAACTTTGGTCTGGGGTCCATCCTTTGATATAACGATTTTTTGCAGTCAGGTCCAAGCCCTGGAGCCCCTGGACACAACCTTTGTCCCTTTTCCCTGGGAAAGAAAACTCACAGGTCCAGGTTCCTGATGTCAGTTTGTAGGGCTCCCTTGGGTCTATCAGGGCAGCACAAGTTTGAGGTGGGGACAACTTTGGTCTGGGGTCCATCCTTTGATATAAGGATTTTTTGAAGAAAGTTCCTGGACCAGGGGCCCTTGGGCACAACCTTTGTCCCTTTTCCCTGGGAAAGAAAATTCACAGGTCCAGGTTCCTGATGTCAGTTTGTAGGGCTCCCTTGGGTCTATCAGGGCAGCACAAGTTTGAGGTGGGGACAACTTTTGTCTGGGGACCATCCTTCGATATAAGGATTTTTTGCAGTCAGGGCCCAGCGCAGGGCCAGGGACCGCTGGGCACATGCTTTGTCCCTTTTCCCTGGGAAAGAAAACTCACAGGTCCAGGTTCCTGATGTCAGTTTGTAGGGCTCCCTTGGGTCTATCAGGGCAGCACAAGTTTGAGGTGGGGACAACTTTGGTCTGTGATCCATTCTTCGATATAAGGATTTTTTGCAGTCAGGTCCTGGGCCAGGGGTCCCTGTTCACATGCTTTGCCCCTTTTCCCTGGGAAAGAAAACTCACCAGTCCAGGTTCCTGATGTCAGTTTGTAGGGCTCCCTTGGGTCTATCAGGGCAGCACAAGTTTGAGGTGGGGACAACTTTCGTCTAGGGTCCATCCTTCGATATAAGGATTTTTTGCAGTCAGGTCCCGGGCCAGGGGCCCCTGGGCACATCCTTTGTCCCTTTTCCCTGGGAAAGAAAACTCACAGGTCCAGGTTCCTGATGTCAGTTTGTAGGGCTCCCTTGGGTCTATCAGGGCAGCACAAGTTTGAGGTGGGGACAACTTTGGTCTGTGATCCATCCTTCGATATAAGGATTTTTTGCAGTCAGGTCCTGGGCCAGGGGTCCCTGGGCACATCCTTTGCCCCTTTTCCCTGGGAAAGAAAACTCACAGGTCCAGGTTCCTGATGTCAGTTTGTAGGGCTCCCTTGGGTCTATCAGGGCAGCACAAGTTTAAGGTGGGGACAACTTTGGTCTGGGGTCCATCCTTTGATATAAGGATTTTTTGCAGTCAGGTTGCGGGCCAGGGGCCCCTGGGCACATCCTTTGTCCCTTTTCCCTGGGAAAGAAAACTCACCAGTCCAGGTTCCTGATGTCAATTTGTAGGGCTCCCTTGGGTCTATCAGGGCAGCACAAGTTTGAGGTGGGGACAACTTTGGTCTGTGATCCATTCTTCGATATAAGGATTTTTTGCAGTCAGGTCCTGGGCCAGGGGTCCCTGGGCGCATGCTTTGCCCCTTTTCCCTGGGAAAGAAAACTCACAGGTCCAGGTTCCTGATGTCAGTTTGTAGGGCTCCCTTGGGTCTATCAGGGCAGCACAAGTTTAAGGTGCGGACAACTTTGGTCTGTGATCCATTCTTCGATATAAGGATTTTTTGCAGTAAGGTCCTGGGCCAGGGGTCCCTGGGCACATGCTTTGCCCCTTTTCCCTGGGAAAGAAAACTCACCAGTCCAGGTTCCTGATGTCAGTTTGTAGGGCTCCCTTGGGTCTATCAGGGCAGCACAAGTTTGAGGTGGGGACAACTTTGGTCTGGGGTCCATCCTTCGATATAAGGATTTTTTGCAGCCAAGGCCCAGCCCAGGGGCCCCTGGACACAACCTTTGTCCCTTTTCCCTGGGAAAGAAAACTCACAGGTCCAGGTTCCTGATGTCAGTTTGTAGGGCTCCCTTGGGTCTATCAGGGCAGCACAAGTTTGAGGTGGGGACAACTTTGGTCTGGGGTCCATCCTTTGATATAAGGATTTTTTGAAGAAAGGTCCTGGACCAGGGGCCCTTGGGCACAACCTTTGTCCCTTTTCCCTGGGAAAGAAAATTCACAGGTCCAGGTTCCTGATGTCAGTTTGTAGGGCTCCCTTGGGTCTATCAGGGCAGCACAAGTTTGAGGTGGGGACAACTTTTGTCTGGGGACCATCCTTCGATATAAGGATTTTTTGCAGTCAGGGCCCAGCGCAGGGCCAGGGACCGCTGGGCACATGCTTTGTCCCTTTTCCCTGGGAAAGAAAACTCACAGGTCCAGGTTCCTGATGTCAGTTTGTAGGGCTCCCTTGGATCTATCAGGGCAGCACATGTTTGAGGTGGGGACAACTTTGGTCTGGGGTCCATCCTTCGATATAAGGACTTTTTGCAGTCAGGTCCCAGCCCTGGGGCCCCTGGGCACATCCTTTGGCCATTTTCCCTGGGAAAGAAAACTCACAGGTCCAGGTTCCTGATGTCAGTTTGTAGGGCTCCCTTGGGTCTATCAGGGCAGCACAAGTTTGAGGTGGGGACAACTTTGGTCTGGGGTCCATCCTTCAATATAAGGATTTTTTGCAATCTGGTCCTGGTCCAGGGGCCCCTGGGCACATCCTTTGTCCCTTTTCCCTGGGAAAGAAAACTCACCAGTCCAGGTTCCTGATGTCAGTTTGTAGGGCTCCCTTGGGTCTATCAGGGCAGCACAAGTTTGAGGTGGGGACAACTTTGGTCTGTGATCCATCCTTCGATATAAGGATTTTTTGCAGTCAGGTCCTGGGCCAGGGGTCCCTGGGCACATCCTTTGTCCCTTTTCCCTGGGAAAGAAAACTCACAGGTCCAGGTTCCTGATGTCAGTTTGTAGGGCTCTCTTGGGTCTATCAGGGCAGCACAATTTTGAGGTGGGGACAACATCAGTCTAGGGTCCTTCCTTCGATATAAGGATTTTTTGCAGTCAGGCCCCAGCCCAGGGGCCCCTGGGCTCATCCTTTGGCCATTTTCCCTGGGAAAGAATACTCACCAGTCCAGGTTCCTGATGTCAGTTTGTAGGGCTCTCTTGGGTCTATCAGGGCAGCACAAGTTTGAGGTGGGGACAACTTTCGTCTAGGGTCCATCCTTCGATATAAGGATTTTTTGCAGTCAGGTCCTTGGCCAGGGGCCCCTGGGCACATGCTTTGTCCCTTTTCCCTGGGAAAGAAAACTCACAGGTCCAGGTTCCTGATGTCAGTTTGTAGGGCTCCCTTGGATCTATCAGGGCAGCACAAGTTTGAGGTGGGGACAACTTTGGTCTGTGATCCATCCTTCGATATAAGGATTTTTTGCAGTCAGGTCCTGGGCCAGGGGCCCCTGGGCACAACCTTTGTCCCTTTTCCCTGGGAAAGAAAACTCACAGGTCCAGGTTCCTGATGTCAGTTTGTAGGGCTCCCTTGGGTCTGTCAGGGCAGCACATGTTTGAGGTGGGGACAACTTTGGTCTGGGGTCCATCCTTTGATATAACGATTTTTTGCAGTCAGGTCCAAGCCCTGGAGCCCCTGGGCACAACCTTTGTCCCTTTTCCCTGGGAAAGAAAACTCACAGGTCCAGGTTCCTGATGTCAGTTTGTAGGGCTCCCTTGGGTCTATCAGGGCAGCACAAGTTTGAGGTGGGGACAACTTTGGTCTGGGGTCCATCCTTTATTATAAGGATTTTTTGAAGAAAGGTCCTGGACCAGGGGCCCTTGGGCACAACCTTTGTCCCTTTTCCCTGGGAAAGAAAATTCACAGGTCCAGGTTCCTGATGTCAGTTTGTAGGGCTCCCTTGGGTCTATCAGGGCAGCACAAGTTTGAGGTGGAGACAACTTTTGTCTGGGGACCATCCTTCGATATAAGGATTTTTTGCAGCCAGGGCCCAGCGCAGGGCCAGGGACCGCTGGGCACATGCTTTGTCCCTTTTCCCTGGGAAAGAAAACTCACAGGTCCAGGTTCCTGATGTCAGTTTGTAGGGCTCCCTTGGATCTATCAGGGCAGCACATGTTTGAGGTGTGGACAACTTTGGTCTGGGGTCCATGCTTCGATATAAGGACTTTTTGCAGTCAGGTCCCAGCCCTGGGGCCCCTGGGCACATCCTTTGGCCATTTTCCCTGGGAAAGAAAACTCACAGGTCCAGGTTCCTGATGTCAGTTTGTAGGGCTCCCTTGGGTCTATCAGGGCAGCACAAGTTTGAGGTGGGGACAACTTTGGTCTGGGGTCCATCCTTCAATATAAGGATTTTTTGCAATCAGGTCCTGGGCCAGGGGCCCCTGGGCACATCCTTTGTCCCTTTTCCCTGGGAAAGAAAACTCACCAGTCCAGGTTCCTGATGTCAGTTTGTAGGGCTCCCTTGGGTCTATCAGGGCAGCACAAGTTTGAGGTGGGGACAACTTTGGTCTGTGATCCATCCTTCGATATAAGGATTTTTTGCAGTCAGGTCCTGGGCCAGGGGTCCCTGGGCACATGCTTTGCCCCTTTTCCCTGGGAAAGAAAACTCACAGGTCCAGGTTCCTGATGTCAGTTTGTAGGGCTCTCTTGGGTCTATCAAGCAGCACAATTTTGAGGTGGGGAAAACATCGGTCTAGGGTCCTTCCTTCGATATAAGGATTTTTTGCAGTCAGGCCCCAGCCCAGGGGCCCCTGGGCTCATCCTTTGTCCCTTTTCCCTGGGAAAGAAAACTCACAGGTCCAGGTTCCTGATGTCAGTTTGTAGGGCTCCCTTGGGTCTATCAGGGCAGCACAAGTTTGAGGTGGGGACAACTTTGGTCTGGGGTCCATCCTTCGATATAAGGATTTTTTGCAATCAGGTCCTGGGCCAGGGGCCCTTGGGCACAACCTTTGTCCCTTTTCTCTGGGAAAGAAAACTCACAGGTCCAGGTTCCTGATGTCAGTTTGTAGGGCTCCCTTGGGTCTATCAGGGCAGCACAAGTTTAAGGTGGGGACAACTTTGGTCTGGGGTCCATCCTTCGATATCAGGATTTTTTGCAGTCAGGTTGCGGGCCAGGGGCCCCTGGGCACATCCTTTGTCCCTTTTCCCTGGGAAAGAAAACTCACAGGTCCAGGTTCCTGATGTCACTTTGTAGGGCTCCCTTGGGTCTATCAGGGCAGCACAAGTTTGAGGTGGGGACAACTTTGGTCTGTGATCCATTCTTCGATATAAGGATTTTTTGCAGTCAGGTCCTGGGCCAGGGGTCCCTGTTCACATGCTTTGCCCCTTTTCCCTGGGAAAGAAAACTCACCAGTCCAGGTTCCTGATGTCAGTTTGTAGGGCTCCCTTGGGTCTATCAGGGCAGCACAAGTTTGAGGTGGGGACAACTTTCGTCTAGGGTCCATCCTTCGATATAAGGATTTTTTGCAGTCAGGTCCCGGGCCAGGGGCCCCTGGGCACATCCTTTGTCCCTTTTCCCTGGGAAATAAAACTCACAGGTCCAGGTTCCTGATGTCAGTTTGTAGGGCTCCCTTGGGTCTATCAGGGCAG
This sequence comes from Lonchura striata, assembly GCF_050655825.1. Lineage (NCBI taxonomy): Eukaryota > Metazoa > Chordata > Aves > Passeriformes > Estrildidae > Lonchura > Lonchura striata. The sequence continues at coordinate 13,440,176 of NC_140707.1, read as the reverse complement.
CACAAGTTTGAGGTGGGGACAACTTTGGTCTGTGATCCATCCTTCGATATAAGGATTTTTTGCAGTCAGGTCCTGGGCCAGGGGTCCCTGGGCACATGCTTTTCCCCTTTTCCCTGGGAAAGAAAACTCACAGGTCCAGGTTCCTGATGTCAGTTTGTAGGGCTCCCTTGGGTCTATCAGGGCAGCACAAGTTTAAGGTGGGGACAACTTTGGTCTGGGGTCCATCCTTTGATATAAGGATTTTTTGCAGTCAGGTTGCGGGCCAGGGGCCCCTGGGCACATCCTTTGTCCCTTTTCCCTGGGAAAGAAAACTCACCAGTCCAGGTTCCTGATGTCAATTTGTAGGGCTCCCTTGGGTCTATCAGGGCAGCACAAGTTTGAGGTGGGGACAACTTTGGTCCGTGATCCATTCTTCGATATAAGGATTTTTTGCAGTCAGGTCCTGGGCCAGGGGTCCCTGGGCGCATGCTTTGCCCCTTTTCCCTGGGAAAGAAAACTCACAGGTCCAGGTTCCTGATGTCAGTTTGTAGGGCTCCCTTGGGTCTATCAGGGCAGCACAAGTTTAAGGTGGGGACAACTTTGGTCTGTGATCCATTCTTCGATATAAGGATTTTTTGCAGTAAGGTCCTGGGCCAGGGGTCCCTGGGCACATCCTTTGCCCCTTTTCCCTGGGAAAGAAAACTCACCAGTCCAGGTTCCTGATGTCAGTTTGTAGGGCTCCCTTGGGTCTATCAGGGCAGCACAAGTTTGAGGTGGGGACAACTTTGGTCTGGGGTCCATCCTTCGATATAAGGATTTTTTGCAGCCAAGGCCCAGCCCAGGGGCCCCTGGGCACATCCTTTGTCCCTTTTCCCTGGGAAAGAAAACTCACAGGTCCAGGTTCCTGATGTCAGTTTGTAGGGCTCTCTTGGGTCTATCAGGGCAGCACAATTTTGAGGTGGGGACAACATCGGTCTAGGGTCCTTCCTTCGATATAAGGATTTTTTGCAGTCAGGCCCCAGCCCAGGGGCCCCTGGGCTCATCCTTTGGCCATTTTCCCTGGGAAAGAATACTCACCAGTCCAGGTTCCTGATGTCAGTTTGTAGGGCTCCCTTGGGTCTATCAGGGCAGCACAAGTTTGAGGTGGGGACAACTTTCGTCTAGGGTCCATCCTTCGATATAAGGATTTTTTGCAGTCAGGTCCTTGGCCAGGGGCCCCTGGGCACATGCTTTGTCCCTTTTCCCTGGGAAAGAAAACTCACAGGTCCAGGTTCCTGATGTCAGTTTGTAGGGCTCCCTTGGATCTATCAGGGCAGCACAAGTTTGAGGTGGGGACAACTTTGGTCTGTGATCCATCCTTCGATATAAGGATTTTTTGCAGTCAGGTCCTGGGCCAGGGGCCCCTGGGCACAACCTTTGTCCCTTTTCCCTGGGAAAGAAAACTCACAGGTCCAGGTTCCTGATGTCAGTTTGTAGGGCTCCCTTGGGTCTGTCAGGGCAGCACATGTTTGAGGTGGGGACAACTTTGGTCTGGGGTCCATCCTTTGATATAACGATTTTTTGCAGTCAGGTCCAAGCCCTGGAGCCCCTGGGCACAACCTTTGTCCCTTTTCCCTGGGAAAGAAAACTCACAGGTCCAGGTTCCTGATGTCAGTTTGTAGGGCTCCCTTGGGTCTATCAGGGCAGCACAAGTTTGAGGTGGGGACAACTTTGGTCTGGGGTCCATCCTTTGATATAAGGATTTTTTGAAGAAAGGTCCTGGACCAGGGGCCCTTGGGCACAACCTTTGTCCCTTTTCCCTGGGAAAGAAAATTCACAGGTCCAGGTTCCTGATGTCAGTTTGTAGGGCTCCCTTGGGTCTATCAGGGCAGCACAAGTTTGAGGTGGGGACAACTTTTGTCTGGGGACCATCCTTCGATATAAGGATTTTTTGCAGTCAGGGCCCAGCGCAGGGCCAGGGACCGCTGGGCACATGCTTTGTCCCTTTTCCCTGGGAAAGAAAACTCACAGGTCCAGGTTCCTGATGTCAGTTTGTAGGGCTCCCTTGGATCTATCAGGGCAGCACATGTTTGAGGTGGGGACAACTTTGGTCTGGGGTCCATCCTTCGATATAAGGACTTTTTGCAGTCAGGTCCCAGCCCTGGGGCCCCTGGGCACATCCTTTGGCCATTTTCCCTGGGAAAGAAAACTCACAGGTCCAGGTTCCTGATGTCAGTTTGTAGGGCTCCCTTGGGTCTATCAGGGCAGCACAAGTTTGAGGTGGGGACAACTTTGGTCTGGGGTCCATCCTTCAATATAAGGATTTTTTGCAATCTGGTCCTGGTCCAGGGGCCCCTGGGCACATCCTTTGTCCCTTTTCCCTGGGAAAGAAAACTCACCAGTCCAGGTTCCTGATGTCAGTTTGTAGGGCTCCCTTGGGTCTATCAGGGCAGCACAAGTTTGAGGTGGGGACAACTTTGGTCTGTGATCCATCCTTCGATATAAGGATTTTTTGCAGTCAGGTCCTGGGCCAGGGGTCCCTGGGCACATCCTTTGTCCCTTTTCCCTGGGAAAGAAAACTCACAGGTCCAGGTTCCTGATGTCAGTTTGTAGGGCTCTCTTGGGTCTATCAGGGCAGCACAATTTTGAGGTGGGGACAACATCGGTCTAGGGTCCTTCCTTCGATATAAGGATTTTTTGCAGTCAGGCCCCAGCCCAGGGGCCCCTGGGCTCATCCTTTGGCCATTTTCCCTGGGAAAGAATACTCACCAGTCCAGGTTCCTGATGTCAGTTTGTAGGGCTCCCTTGGGTCTATCAGGGCAGCACAAGTTTGAGGTGGGGACAACTTTCGTCTGGGGTCCATCCTTTGATATAAGGATTTTTTGCAGTCAGGTCCTTGGCCAGGGGCCCCTGGGCACATGCTTTGTCCCTTTTCCCTGGGAAAGAAAACTCACAGGTCCAGGTTCCTGATGTCAGTTTGTAGGGCTCCCTTGGATCTATCAGGGCAGCACAAGTTTGAGGTGGGGACAACTTTGGTCTGTGATCCATCCTTCGATATAAGGATTTTTTGCAGTCAGGTCCTGGGCCAGGGGCCCCTGGGCACAACCTTTGTCCCTTTTCCCTGGGAAAGAAAACTCACAGGTCCAGGTTCCTGATGTCAGTTTGTAGGGCTCCCTTGGGTCTGTCAGGGCAGCACATGTTTGAGGTGGGGACAACTTTGGTCTGGGGTCCATCCTTTGATATAACGATTTTTTGCAGTCAGGTCCAAGCCCTGGAGCCCCTGGGCACAACCTTTGTCCCTTTTCCCTGGGAAAGAAAACTCACAGGTCCAGGTTCCTGATGTCAGTTTGTAGGGCTCCCTTGGGTCTATCAGGGCAGCACAAGTTTGAGGTGGGGACAACTTTGGTCTGGGGTCCATCCTTTGATATAAGGATTTTTTGAAGAAAGGTCCTGGACCAGGGGCCCTTGGGCACAACCTTTGTCCCTTTTCCCTGGGAAAGAAAATTCACAGGTCCAGTTTCCTGATGTCAGTTTGTAGGGCTCCCTTGGGTCTATCAGGGCAGCACAAGTTTGAGGTGGGGACAACTTTTGTCTGGGGACCATCCTTCGATATAAGGATTTTTTGCAGCCCGGGCCCAGCGCAGGGCCAGGGACCGCTGGGCACATGCTTTGTCCCTTTTCCCTGGGAAAGAAAACTCACAGGTCCAGGTTCCTGATGTCAGTTTGTAGGGCTCCCTTGGATCTATCAGGGCAGCACATGTTTGAGGTGGGGACAACTTTGGTCTGGGGTCCATGCTTCGATATAAGGACTTTTTGCAGTCAGGTCCCAGCCCTGGGGCCCCTGGGCACATCCTTTGGCCATTTTCCCTGGGAAAGAAAACTCACAGGTCCAGGTTCCTGATGTCAGTTTGTAGGGCTCCCTTGGGTCTATCAGGGCAGCACAAGTTTGAGGTGGGGACAACTTTGGTCTGGGGTCCATCCTTCAATATAAGGATTTTTTGCAATCAGGTCCTGGGCCAGGGGCCCCTGGGCACATCCTTTGTCCCTTTTCCCTGGGAAAGAAAACTCACCAGTCCAGGTTCCTGATGTCAGTTTGTAGGGCTCCCTTGGGTCTATCAGGGCAGCACAAGTTTGAGGTGGGGACAACTTTGGTCTGTGATCCATCCTTCGATATAAGGATTTTTTGCAGTCAGGTCCTGGGCCAGGGGTCCCTGGGCACATGCTTTGCCCCTTTTCCCTGGGAAAGAAAACTCACAGGTCCAGGTTCCTGATGTCAGTTTGTAGGGCTCTCTTGGGTCTATCAAGCAGCACAATTTTGAGGTGGGGAAAACATCGGTCTAGGGTCCTTCCTTCGATATAAGGATTTTTTGCAGTCAGGCCCCAGCCCAGGGGCCCCTGGGCTCATCCTTTGTCCCTTTTCCCTGGGAAAGAAAACTCACAGGTCCAGGTTCCTGATGTCAGTTTGTAGGGCTCCCTTGGGTCTATCAGGGCAGCACAAGTTTGAGGTGGGGACAACTTTGGTCTGGGGTCCATCCTTCGATATAAGGATTTTTTGCAATCAGGTCCTGGGCCAGGGGCCCTTGGGCACAACCTTTGTCCCTTTTCTCTGGGAAAGAAAACTCACAGGTCCAGGTTCCTGATGTCAGTTTGTAGGGCTCCCTTGGGTCTATCAGGGCAGCACAAGTTTAAGGTGGGGACAACTTTGGTCTGGGGTCCATTCTTCGATATCAGGATTTTTTGCAGTCAGGTTGCGGGCCAGGGGCCCCTGGGCACATCCTTTGTCCCTTTTCCCTGGGAAAGAAAACTCACAGGTCCAGGTTCCTGATGTCACTTTGTAGGGCTCCCTTGGGTCTATCAGGGCAGCACAAGTTTGAGGTGGGGACAACTTTGGTCTGTGATCCATTCTTCGATATAAGGATTTTTTGCAGTCAGGTCCTGGGCCAGGGGTCCCTGTTCACATGCTTTGCCCCTTTTCCCTGGGAAAGAAAACTCACCAGTCCAGGTTCCTGATGTCAGTTTGTAGGGCTCCCTTGGGTCTATCAGGGCAGCACAAGTTTGAGGTGGGGACAACTTTCGTCTAGGGTCCATCCTTCGATATAAGGATTTTTTGCAGTCAGGTCCCGGGCCAGGGGCCCCTGGGCACATCCTTTGTCCCTTTTCCCTGGGAAAGAAAACTCACAGGTCCAGGTTCCTGATGTCAGTTTGTAGGGCTCCCTTGGGTGTATCATGGCAGCAGAAGTTTGAGGTGGGGACAACTTTGGTCTGGGGTCTATCCTTCGATATAAGGATTTTTTGCAGTCAGGTCCTTGGCCAGGGGCCCCTGGGCACATGCTTTGTCCCTTTTCCCTGGGAAAGAAAACTCACAGGTCCAGGTTCCTGATGTCAGTTTGTAGGGCTCCCTTGGATCTATCAGGGCAGCACAAGTTTGAGGTGGGGACAACTTTGGTCTGTGATCCATCCTTCGATATAAGGATTTTTTGCAGTCAGGTCCTGGGCCAGGGGCCCCTGGGCACAACCTTTGTCCCTTTTCCCTGGGAAAGAAAACTCACAGGTCCAGGTTCCTGATGTCAGTTTGTAGGGCTCCCTTGGGTCTGTCAGGGCAGCACATGTTTGAGGTGGGGACAACTTTGGTCTGGGGTCCATCCTTTGATATAACGATTTTTTGCAGTCAGGTCCAAGCCCTGGAGCCCCTGGACACAACCTTTGTCCCTTTTCCCTGGGAAAGAAAACTCACAGGTCCAGGTTCCTGATGTCAGTTTGTAGGGCTCCCTTGGGTCTATCAGGGCAGCACAAGTTTGAGGTGGGGACAACTTTGGTCTGGGGTCCATCCTTTGATATAAGGATTTTTTGAAGACAGGTCCTGGACCAGGGGCCCTTGGGCACATCCTTTGTCCCTTTTCCCTGGGAAAGAAAATTCACAGGTCCAGGTTCCTGATGTCAGTTTGTAGGGCTCCCTTGGGTCTATCAGGGCAGCACGAGTTTGTGGTGGGGTCAACTTTAGTCTGAGGTCCATCCTTCGATATAAGGATGTTTTGCAGTCAGGTCCCAGCCCAGGGGCCCCTGGGCTCATCCTTTGTCCCTTTTCCCTGGGAAAGAAAACTCACAGGTCCAGGTTCCTGATGTCAGTTTGTAGGGCTCCCTTGGGTCTATCAGGGCAGCACAAGTTTGAGGTGGGGACAACTTTGGACTGGGGTCCATCCTTCAATATAAGGATTTTTTGCAGTCAGGTCCGGGGCCTGGGGCCCCTGGGCACATCCTTTGGCCATTTTCCCTGGGAAAGAAAACTCACCAGTCCAGGTTCCTATGTCAGTCTGTAGGGCTCTCTTGGGTCTATCAGGGCAGCACAAGTTTGAGGTGGGGACAACTTTGGTCTGGGGTCCATCCTTCGATATAAGGATTTTTTGCAGTCAGGTCCTGGGCCAGGGGCCCCTGAGCACATGTTTTGTCCCTTTACCCTGGGAAAGAAAACTCACACGTCCAGGTTCCTAATGTCAGTTTGTAGGGCTCCCTTGGATCTATCAGGGCAGCACAAGTTTGTGGTGGGGACAACATTTCTCTGGGGACCATCCTTCGATATAATGATTTTTTGCAGTCAGGGCCCAGCCCAGGGCCAGGGACCCTTGGGCACATCCTTTGTCCCTTTTCCCTGGGAAAGAAAACTCACAGGTCCAGGTTCCTGATGTCAGTTTGTAGGGCTCCCTTGGGTCTATCAGGGCAGCACAAGTTTGAGGTGGGGACAACTTTTGTCTGGGGACCATCCTTCGATATAAGGATTTTTTGCAGTCAGGGCCCAGCGCAGGGCCAGGGACCCCTGGGCACATCATTTGTCCCTTTTCCCTGGGAAAGAAAACTCACAGGTCCAGGTTCCTGATGTCAGTTTGTAGGGCTCCCTTGGGTCTATCAGGGCAGCACAAGTTTGAGGTGGGGACAACTTTGGTCTGGGGTCCATCCTTCAATATAAGGATTTTTTGCAATCAGGTCCTGGGCCAGGGGCCCCTGGGCACATGTTTTGTCTTTTTTCCCTGGGAAAGAAAACTCACAGGTCCAGGTTCCTGATGTCAGTTTGTAGGGCTCCCTTGGGTCTATCAGGGCAGCACAAGTTTAAGGTGGGGACAACTTTGGTCTGTGATCCATCCTTCGATATAAGGATTTTTTGTAGTCAGCTCCTGGGCCAGGGGCCCCTGGGCACATCCTTTGTCCCTTTTCCCTGGGAAAGAAAACTCACCAGTCCAGGTTCCTGATGTCAGTTTGTAGGGCTCCCTTGGGTCTATCAGGGCAGCACAAGTTTGAGGTGGGGACAACTTTGGTCTGTGATCCATCCTTCGATATAAGGATTTTTTGCACTCAGGTCCTTGGCCAGGGGTCCCTGGGCACATGCTTTGCCCCTTTTCCCTGGGAAAGAAAACTCACAGGTCCAGGTTCCTGATGTCAGTTTGTAGGGCTCTCTTGGGTCTATCAAGCAGCACAATTTTGAGGTGGGGAAAACATCGGTCTAGGGTCCTTCCTTCGATATAAGGATTTTTTGCAGTCAGGCCCCAGCCCAGGGGCCCCTGGGCACATGCTTTGCCCCTTTTCCCTGGGAAAGAAAACTCACAGGTCCAGGTTCCTGATGTCAGTATGTAGGGCTCCCTTGGGTCTATCAGGGCAGCACAAGTTTGAGGTGGGGACAACTTTGGTCTGGGGTCCATCCTTCGATATAAGGATTTTTTGTATTCCTGTCCCGGGCCAGGGGCCCCTGGGCACATCCTTTGGCCATTTTCCCTGGGAAAGAAAATTCACAGGTCCAGGTTCCTGATGTCAGTTTGTAGGGCTCCCTTGGGTCTATCAGGGCAGCACAAGTTTGAGGTGGGGTCAACTTTAGTCTGAGGTCCATCCTTCGATATAAGGATGTTTTGCAGTCAGGTCCCAGCCCAGGGGCCCCTGGGCACATCCTTTGTCCCTTTTCCCTGGGAAAGAAAACTCACAGGTCCAGGTTCCTGATGTCAGTTTGTAGGGCTCCCTTGGGTCTATCAGGGCAGCACAAGTTTGAGGTGGGGACAACTTTGGACTGGGGTCCATCCTTCAATATAAGGATTTTTTGCAGTCAGGTCCGGGGCCTGGGGCCCCTGGGCACATCCTTTGGCCATTTTCCCTGGGAAGGAAAACTCACAGGTCCAGGTTCCTGATGTCAGTTTGTAGGGCTCCCTTGGATCTATCAGGGCAGCACAAGTTTGAGGTGGGGAAAATTTTGGTCTGGGGTCCATCCTTCGATATAAGGATTTTTCTCAGTCAGGTCCTTGGCCAGGGGCCCCTGGGCACATGCTTTGTCCCTTTTCCCTGGGAAAGAAAACTCACAGGTCCAGGTTCCTGATGTCAGTTTGTAGGGCTCCCTTGGGTCTATCAGGGCAGCACAAGTTTGAGGTGGGGAAAACTTTGGTCTGGGGTCCATCCTTCGATATAAGAATTTTTTGCAGTCAGGGCCCAGCCCAGGGGCCCCTGGGCACATCCTTTGTCCCTTTTCCCTGGGAAAAAAAACTCACCAGTCCAGGTTCCTGATGTCAGTTTGTAGGGCTCCCTTGGATCTATCAGGGCAGCACAAGTTTGAGGTGGGGACAACTTTGGTCTGGGGTCCATCCTTCGATATAAGGATTTTGTGAAGAGAGGTCCTGGACCAGGGGCCCTTGGGCACATCCTTTGTCCCTTTTCCCTGGGAAAGAAAATTCACAGGTCCAGGTTCCTGATGTCAGTTTGTAGGGCTCCCTTGGGTCTATCAGGGCAGCACAAGTTTGTGGTGGGGTCAACTTTAGTCTGAGGTCCATCCTTCGATATAAGGATGTTTTGCAGTCAGGTCCCAGCCCAGGGGCCCCTGGGCACATCCTTTATCCCTTTTCCCTGGGAAAGAAAACTCACAGGTCCAGGTTCCTGATGTCAGTTTGTAGGGCTCCCTTGGGTCTATCAGGGCAGCACAAGTTTGAGGTGGGGACAACTTTGGACTGGGGTCCATCCTTCAACATAAGGATTTTTTGCAGTCAGGTCCGGGGCCTGGGGCCCCTGGGCACATCCTTTGTCCCTTTTCCCTGGGAAAAAAAACTCACCAGTCCAGGTTCCTGATGTCAGTTTGTAGGGCTCCCTTGGATCTATCAGGGCAGCACAAGTTTGAGGTGGGGACAACTTTGGTCTGGGGTCCATCCTTCGATATAAGGATTTTGTGAAGAGAGGTCCTGGACCAGGGGCCCTTGGGCACATCCTTTGTCCCTTTTCCCTGGGAAAGAAAATTCACAGGTCCAGGTTCCTGATGTCAGTTTGTAGGGCTCCCTTGGGTCTATCAGGGCAGCACAAGTTTGTGGTGGGATCAACTTTAGTCTGAGGTCCATCCTTCGATATAAGGATGTTTTGCAGTCAGGTCCCAGCCCAGGGGCCCCTGGGCACATCCTTTGTCCCTTTTCCCTGGGAAAGAAAACTCACAGGTCCAGGTTCCTGATGTCAGTTTGTAGGGCTCCCTTGGGTCTATCAGGGCAGCACAAGTTTGAGGTGGGGACAACTTTGGACTGGGGTCCATCCTTCAATATAAGGATTTTTTGCAGTCAGGTCCGGGGCCTGGGGCCCCTGGGCACATCCTTTGGCCATTTTCCCTGGGAAAGAAAACTCACCAGTCCAGGTTCCTATGTCAGTCTGTAGGGCTCTCTTGGGTCTATCAGGGCAGCACAAGTTTGAGGTGGGGACAACTTTGGTCTGGGGTCCATCCTTCGATATAAGGATTTTTTGCAGTCAGGTCCTGGGCCAGGGGCCCCTGGGCACATGTTTTGTCCCTTTACCCTGGGAAAGAAAACTCACAGGTCCAGGTTCCTGATGTCAGTTTGTAGGGCTCCCTTGGATCTATCAGGGCAGCACAAGTTTGAGGTGGGGACAATTTTGGTCTGGGGTCCATCCTTCGATATAAGGATTTTTCTCAGTCAGGTCCTTGGCCAGGGGCCCCTGGGCACATGCTTTGTCCCTTTTCCCTGGGAAAGAAAACTCACAGGTCCAGGTTCCTGATGTCAGTTTGTAGGGCTCCCTTGGGTCTATCAGGGCAGCACAAGTTTGTGGTGGGGACAACATTTCTCTGGGGACCATCCTTCGATATAAGGATTTTTTGCAGTCAGGGCCCAGCCCAGGGCCAGGGACCCTTGGGCACATCCTTTGTCTCTTTTCCCTGGGAAAGAAAACTCACAGGTCCAGGTTCCTGATGTCAGTTTGTAGGGCTCCCTTGGGTCTATCAGGGCAGCACAAGTTTGAGGTGGGGACAACTTTGGTCTGGGGTCCATCCTTCGATATAAGAATTTTTTGCAGTCAGGGCCCAGCCCAGGGGCCCCTGGGCACATCCTTTGGCCATTTTCCCTGGGAAAGAAAACTCACCAGTCCAGGTTCCTGATGTCAGTTTGTAGGGCTCCCTTGGGTCTATCAGGGCAGCACAAGTTTGAGGTGGGGACAACTTTGGTCTGGGCTCCATCCTTCGATATAAGGAGTTTTTGCAGTCAGTGCCCAGCCCAGGGGTTCTTGGGCACATCGTTTGGCCATTTTCCCTGGGAAAGAAAACTCACAGGTCCAGGTTCCTGATGTCACTTTGTAGGGCTCCCTTGGGTCTATCAGGGCAGCACAAGTTTGAGGTGGGGACAACTTTGGTCTGGGCTCCATCCTTCGATATAAGGATTTTTTGCAGTCAGGGCCCAGCCAAGGGGCCCCTGGGCACATCCTTTATCATTTTCCCTGGGAAAGAACACTCACAGGTCCAGGTTCCTGATGTCAGTTTGTAGGGCTCCCTTGGGTCTATCAGGGCAGCACAAGTTTGAGGTGGGGACGACTTTGGTCTGGGCTCCATCCTTCGATATAAGAATTTTCGTCAGTCAGGTCCCAGGCCAGGCGCCCCTGGGCACAACCTTTGTCCCTTTTCCCTGGGAAAGAAAACTCACAGGTCCAGGTTCCTGATGTCAGTTTGTAGGGCTCCCTTGGGTCTATCTGGGCAGCACAAGTTTGAGGTGAGGACAATTTTGGTCTGGGCTCCATCCTTCAATATAAGGATTTTTTGCAGTCAGGGCCCAGCCCAGGGCCAGGCTCTCCTGGGCGCATCCTTTGTCCCTTTTCCCTGGGAAAGATAATTCACAGGTCCAGTTTCCTGATGTGAGTTTGTAGGGCTCCCTTGGGTCTATCAGGGCAGCACAAGTTTGAGGTGGGGACAATTTTGGTCTGGGGTCCATCCTTCGATATAAGGATTTTTTGCAGTCAGGTCCCGGGCCAGGGACCCCTGGGCACATCCTTTGTCCCTTTTCCCTGGGAAAGAAAACTCACCAGTCCAGGTTCCTGATGTCAGTTTGTAGGGCTCCCTTGGGTCTACCAGGGCAGCACAAGTTTGAGGTGGGGACAACTTTGGTCAGGGGTCCATCCTTCGATATAAGGATTTTTGGCAGTCAGGTCCCAGCCCAGGGGCCCCTGGGCACATCCTTTGGCCATTTTCCCTGGGAAAGAAATCTCACCAGTCCAGGTTCCTGATGTCAGTTTGTAGGGCTCCCTTGGGTCTATCAGGGCAGCACAAGTTTGAGGTGGGGACAATTTTGGTCTGGGGTCCATCCTTCGATATAAGGATTTTTTGCAGTCAGGGCCCAGCCCAGGGGCCCCTGGGCACATCCTTTGGCCATTTTCCCTTGGAAAGAAAACTCACCAGTCCAGGTTCCTGATGTCAGTTTGTAGGGCTCCCTTGGGTCTATCAGGGCAGCACAAGTTTGAGGTGGGGACAACTTCGGTCTGGGCTCCATCCTTCGATATAAGGAGTTTTTGCAGTCAGGTCCCAGCCCAGGGGCCCCTGGGCACATCCTTTGTCCCTTTTCCCTGGGAAAAAAAACTCACAGGTCCAGGTTCCTGATGTCAGTTTGTAGGGCTCCCTTGGGTCTATCATGGGAGCACAAGTTTGTGCTTCGCGCAAGGTGTCTCCTTGTGGACAGCATTAAAACCACCGGGTATCAGCAGGGCTTGGGGCAGGACTGGCCAACCCCAGAGCACCTCACAAAGCCCTCTGTGTGTCTGATGCAGTCGAGTTGCACCTGGGGGTTTCTGAAAGTCCCAGTTCTGAGAGAAAATTCTGTTTAACTCGTACACGTTGGCTGGGTGTGTCCCCCCAGTAGAGCTCGGTTCTTCTCTGAGGCGGTGCCTGCAGGGTCTCTCTCTGTTAAGGGCCGGGTGTGTTTTTGGCCCAACACGGTGAAGGTGGATTATTTGCTTCAGCAAGAGCTGATGATGTCTGATGGGGTTTTTAGGTACCTCAGCGGCCAGGAGCACGTGTCTAGGTCACTTGGAACACTTTTTGATCTCGTTCAGTTCTTTTCCTTGTGAGGCTCTGCAGGCTGCTGGCCAGGCCCAAAGTAAGGAAGGTTGCCCCAGTGTCCGTGCTCATGTCAATAGTTTAATTTATTTGGCTTTTCTAGGAGCAGACGTCGTGGAGGACCTTGGTGCTGTTTTCACTGGCCTCCTGCACTCTCTGAGAGAACCCCTTGCTCCCTGCTTGATGTTCCAGCTCTGTGACAAAGCTGCTAAGTATCCTCAGCTCTACCAGTTTAACCGATACTATAGGCTCTGGATACCCAAGCAGTCCCAGGAACCTGTGGTATGGAATCCCTGAAGTCACTGAATTCTTGAGCCAGTATTCCTATAAAATCCTCGCAGTCGACAGAGGTAACATTTCCATCAGAAACAGCGTTTTTATTGAGGAGGTAATTCTGCATCTCTTGTTGATCATGCTGGGGACACACGTTTGCTCCAGGGCTTTTCTCTGATGACACAAGAGGTCTCTGTGGTGTTTGGGAGGCGATGCCAGGGCTCAGGGCTCATACAGAGACTCCTCAGCAGGCACAGCAGAGCCTGGTGTGTGCTGTGGCCTCTGTTTACAGCGCCCAGAGTTCCCCCGGGTGGGTGGGGGATCACAGGCCCCTGGGCTGGGTTTGGTGAGTTTTTCTCAGCTCAGCAGTGTGAACACTCCAGATGCCCCTGGGGACACTGCTGGACAGCATCCATCCACTCTCTCCATCCACTCATTTGTACCCAGGAATGTAGGAAACTCTGACTGGGGACAGGCAGTAGTTTTGAAAATCATGCCCTAGCCTTTTTCTCTAGGGACGAACCAAGCAAGTGCCCTGAAACCAGTGGAGCAGCTGCAGGGGCTGAAGGGGACAGAAAGGGCTCCCCAGCACCTTTTGCCTCTGTTCTCTGCCATTCCCCAAAAGGCTTGCAGTCCTGGAAGAGGCATTTGTCATGCAGCCTACCAAAATAAAGACCTGTAAAATCCTAGCTCTGCCTTTTGTTTAACGTGTTCTTACTTCCTTTTTATGTCATCACAGAAAGCAAGGAAAGAAGAAATGTGACTGGTTCCCACTATTGCTCCGTGCAGGCATTTTTAAAGGCTGCTGTACTTCTGTCCACTTTTTCCACTCCAAGCTTGACTTTTCCCCTCCTTTTTCAAGGTCTGCTGCTTTGGGTGTCCCAAGCAGGGCTTTTCCCCTCCTTTTTCAAGGTCTGCTGCTTTGGGTGTCCCAAGCAGGGCTGGGTTCTTCGGCAGGGGTCTTAGGAGTTGGTGCAGATTCTGCTTTTTCCGAAGGTATATCAAAGCGTGCGAGCAAAAGGATTGTTTTGTCCAGGGCAAAGCTTTCTCTCAATGACCATCAATGCATGTATGTGTTTTAATCGTGTAACCAGGTGGATTAAGAAAAGCCAACACCTGTAGCAGATTTCTGTTGGATCTGTGTCTGTGAGAAGTGGGCTGTGTGCTGGAGAGGGAGATACGCTGTTGGAGAGTGGCAACAGCAGCAGGTGTGAGCTGTGAGGATGATGAGGGCTCAGAGCAGCCCCAGGTGTGAGCTATTAGGATGATGAGGGCTCAGAGCAGCCCCAGGTGTGAGTTGTTAAGATGATGAGGGCTCAGAGCAGCCACAGGTGTGAGCTGTTAGGATGATGAGGAGGGGCGGGGTCCTGCCGGGGGAGGTTATTTAAGGGCGAGGGTTTACCTTTGCTGGCTTTTGCACGGAGCTGCTGGAGAAGAGGAGTTTATGGGGGGCTCCCGGGGCTGTCTCCTGGAAGGACAGTGAGCGCCTCGGACAGGGTCCGGGGAATCACCTGGATACACACTTGGATACGTGGAGCATAGCTCAAAGCATAGCGGGGACTTTTCCCCTTTCCCTTTGAAATTTCGTCATCCTGAGGTTGAATTGGAGGGGGCAGTCCTGTGGTCCCGCCTTTTAAGAGGTTTGGACTGAGATAAAAAGCTCCCTTTTGCCATCATTTGAGGAAAGCCGCTTCTTTTCTGCTCTTCTAGGGGACGCAGTTGAAGGGGAGCCCACGTTTCTGTGCCCTCGTTGGGGTGAGGTGAGCGCCGGAGCGTGGCGTCAGTGTCGGGGCTTCAGAGGAAGGGAGCTGCAGCCGTGGCAGCGCTGGCAGGGCGGGGATCGGGCTGTGCCGCTGCATTCGGGGCGCTTCTTCTGCCCCCGGCCCGGCAGCGAAGGGTCCGGCGCGGAGCCCTGCCGGCAGTGCCGGGGCTGGCCGGGGCGGAAGGGGAGCTGGGCGCGGCTGGGCTGCCGCGGGCCCGCCGGAGCCGCACCGGTGCGAGCCGTGCGGAGCCGAGCGGAGCTTTGGCCGGGCCGGCGGGCAGGGGAGGCGGCGTGGGCGGGGCCGGTGCCGGCCGGTGCCGCCGCTCCGGGCGCGGGGCTCAGGCGCCGCCGGGGCCCCCCAGGCGCGGTGCCGGCCCCGCCGGGCCGGGGGCAGCGGGCGGGGGTCTCCCGGCGCGGCGCCGCCTCTGCCTGCCGGAGGAGCCGCTTTCCTGCCGGAGCCGCGCTGCGCCCGGGGCCGGGAGCACGGCTTCGCATCTTCCAGCCTCCCTCGCTGTGGTATTATTTTAGGATCTCATCAATGTGTTTTAAGGATTTTGGGGCTATTCTAAGAGCTCTTAGGAATATTTAGGGCTTTTTTTTAAAGGTTCTTTGGGGTTTTTTAGGGGTGTTTTAAAGTAGGGCATCTTTATTTTATTTTAAGGGCATTCTGTGGCTCTTTTTATGTTTTTGTGGGAGTTTTAAGACATTTTGAAGATGAGGGGTTTTTTTAGTGTATTTTTATGGGGTTTTATGGTCTTTTCTTGGCATAGAGGCTGAGGGGCAGCTTGAGGGGCACTGTGGGGGCTTGAGTGTGACAGAGGCTGGGAGCTGAGGGAGGAACGGGGGGGGGACAGTGGGTGACACAGAGAGATGCTGAGGGGGGCAGGGGCAGCTGGAGGGTGACACAGAGAAGCTGGGGGCTGAGGGGCAGAGGAGAGGGATTAAGGGTGGCACACAGGAGCTGAGGGGCAGCTGAGAGGGGGCTTGAGGGGCAAAGGGGGGCTCGAGGGTGACAGCCAGAGCCTGAGGGCTGGGGGGCAGAGGGAGGGGTCAGGGGTGAAGGGAGAGGGTCTGAGGGCTGGACAGTCCAGTGGAGATCAGGGCTACAGGGTACAGCTTAGGAGGCAAGATAGGGTACAGGTGTGGCACCCCTCACACCACCCGTACCTCACCCTACGCAGCCTTTTCCCTTTTCACCCCCGACAACAGCAGCACAGCGCAGCACAGCAAGCCTGACAGCGAGACCACACCGGAAGCCTCCCAGTGGGACAGGGCAGCGACCCTCGCACCAGGACAGCGCCAGAACCCTCAGAGGACAACAGGACCCGCTGCTAAAAGGTAGGGATGACATCTGTGGGCTAGAGAGCAACAGGATGGGGTTTGGAGGCTGAGCAGGCTTCCTTGAGTGGTTTTTTTTTTTGCAGGGCTATTAAGAATATTTAGGGGAATTTTGAAGGCTTTCTCTGGTGTCTTTTAGAGAATTGTTATACCTTCCTAATGGCTGTTTTTGAATTCCTTGGTGCGTTTTTAGGGTAAGGATGAGGGTCTGACAGGATGCCCACTGAAAATGTGGAGTATTACTGGTGTGCTTTGGGAAGGTGCCAGTGGAGGGCCAGTGGGTAAGGTGCCATGATGCTGGTCTGAAGGTTGTGATTTCTGAGCAAAGCAAGGTGGTTGTGGTTAGGGTTTTATGGTGGCAGATTTCTCGAGGAGAATTCCAGCGCAGAAAAAACCAAGCCCCAAGCTTTGTACTGTCAGTTTGCAACGCATATTCGGCATGAAAAAAAAAAAAGGCTGAGTACTTGGGGGTGGGAGATTTGGACTGGGAGAAATCCTGGGCCGTTTTGACATTAGGGAGGCAAAAGGAAACCTGGGACCTGACAAAACAGGGGGATTGCAGGGCCATGGAAATAAATGAGGGATATCTACATGGTGAAAGCAAATTCAGCAGCCCGGGTTCCTGGCGTCAGTTTGTAGGGCTCCCTTGGGACTGTCAGGGAAGCACAAGTTTGGAGCGGGGGCAGCTGGGGTCTGAACATATCCTTCCATGTTTGGATTATTTTCAGTCAGCCTCACCCTAAGTCCCAGGGGGCTCTGGGCAGAAACACAGGCCCTTTTCCCTGGGAAAGAAAACTCACCAGTCCAGATTCCTGATATCAGTTTGTAGGGCTCCCTTGGGACTCTCAGGGCAGCACAAGTTGGAGGTGGGGACAACTTTGGTCTGGGGTACCTCTTTCGATGTATTGACCTTTTGCAGTCAGGTCCCAGCCCAGGGCCAGGGGCCCCTGGGCACATCCTTTGGCCATTTTGCCTGGGAAAGAAAACTCACCAGTCCAGGTTCCTGATATCAGTTTGTTGGGCTCCCTTTGGTCTATCAGGGCAGCACAAGTTTGAGATGGGGACAACTTCGGCCTGAGATATGTAATTGGATGTATGGGTTCTTTGCAGTTAGGTCCCAGCTCAGGACCAGGGTCCCCTGGGCACATGCCTTGATTTTGAGGAAGTTTCTGTTTAGAATGTATGATTTTTTTTGGCTTAAAGTAAAAAATTTATATTTTATTTTTAGTGAGGTTTATTTTTTTTGTTGCTTACTGCTATATTTTGTGATATTTGTGTTAGGTTAGTTGTAGGGATAGCTTTACTTTTATACGTTGAAACGAGGGTCGTGCGTACTGGTGTTCTTAAAGGTTTAATATTTTTATGGTTCTGATGTGTTAGGTTAATGAATTTATAACGTTTACAAGACTTTTTTTTGTTTTTATTTCGATACGGGCAGGGTTTTCTTAGTTTTAAGGATTTGTTTGGCATAGATTTTAGAGGCGTAATTGAGGGGATAGGACAGGGTGTCTCTGTTAATCTATTTGGCAATTTGTATACTGGGTAAATAAAATTAATATTTTGGTAGAATTTTTGGATTTTGTTAGTTTATTTATTTATGAATTTGTGTGCCTGCAGCTGTAGTGTCTCTGCTGCAAGTCTCAGTATCCATTCATGTTTGTGTGCGTCAGGCAGTCCACTCGTGTACCAGCGAGACCCCCCTGCAAGCGGTCGCAGAGCCGCTCCTTCGCTCTCCTGGGAATTCGGGGAGCGGCACACAGCTCTGCGACGAAGCCTTGATCTTGGTCACTTGAAGGTGGCACCAGGGAGCCTCAGGAGCGGCCGAGGAGTTGCTGTAAGTCGGGGAACTACTAGTGAGGGGGACCAGGGTCCACTCGAGTTTTGGGAACGCCACCTCACCTCGCCTGCTCTTCAGCCAGGCAGACCCTGCCAGGAGGGCGTGGGCGAAGCGTGCGGCCCAAGGAGCCCGGCGTTCTCAGGAGAATAATGGTGAGCACAGAATTGCTGAGTTGTGGCTGCTGTGCGGCTGAGACCGTGCAGTGATGTTTGGTGTTCTCGATTGTAGCTGAGCACGGGACCACAGCCCGGTGACCATAGGACATTCCCCGCTGGGGAGGCAGCCTCCATTGCCAGGCGACGTGGATTCTCATGCCCAGATGCCAGAGAGATAAGTGGAGGGCTAAGGCCCACAGAGGGGGTGAAAGCGGGGTGCTGGGAGGGCATTTTGAATGAGCTTTGGGGGTCGGGATGTGCAAGAAGTGTCCCCTTAGATCAGCTAAAGGGAAAGTGTCTGTTTTGATCACAGTGCTGAGGTGCTCAGGGCAGAGCAGTTTTGGTGTGTGTCCTGTCACTTGTCTCTGGTGCATTCTGTGTTCTTTGGGTCTCTCGGTCCTTTCTTCTCCTCAAAAGCTCTCTCTCCCTGTCCTGTGTCACGGGTGTCTGCACGTATTTGTCCCACAACTGCTCTGCCCTGCTGCATAGCCTGTAATAGCACAAGTCCTGGGGACTTCAAATTTGTAATTTGCGGTGTAGTTGGGCTCTAGATTGTATGGGGAGATTGACATAACATGTTTGGTGCTGTGAAGTTGTCCTGCAGCCATTTGACACTAGTCCTAACTTCCTTTCAGGTGCTGACAATTCAAATCTGTGGCAGAGAGCCCCAGTCCTGGGTGAGGGTGTTGCTATGATCAGGTCAGTCATTGTTTGCATTTGCAGGGGCAGCCTGAATGGTGACCATGTTACAGCAGTGTTCTTTGCCTTTATTTTTAGGAGCTCCAGACAGATAGCAGCAGTCAAAGTGGACCAAAGCAGTTGTTTTTGCTCAGCTTTTGGTTTTTGGTGGAACTGTAAGCATCCACTGTTGTTTGTGTGCTTTAGGGAATCCACTCAGAGTACTTATACCACTGTCTCCAACTGGCTGATGGACCAGTTTTCATGCACGTGTGGTCTTGCCAGAAGCATTACAGGACCCTGTGACAGAGCTTTCCAATTTTGCATTTCAAGGACCCCTCCTGGTAACCCACAGGAATGGGCAAGGAGTTGTGGTGAGGCAGGGAAGAGGAGCGAGGGTACCCTCAAGTTGCAGCAATGCCAAGTCACCTTGTCTGCCCTTAACCTAGGTGTGCCTTGAGATGACGGTGTCAGAATCCAAGCGCGCCTGAGGTGTGTGGCCCAAGACTTCTTGGGAGACGGTGAGTAGCAGAATTGTCAGGTTCTGGCCCATGTGCTGTTAAGGTAGTGTGCTGACGTTTGGTTTTCTTTCTCTTGGCAGAGCAAGAGATAACAGCCTGGTGACAACTGGAACTTCCCAGACAGGCAGGAGGCCTCGTTCTGCACCTGATGGGGATTTGCATCCCCAGATATGTGCAAGATAAGGTGAGAGCTACAGCCCACAGAGGGGATGGAAGAGAGGTGCCGGGTTGGGACTCCCCAGGAGGGGTTTTTGAGTCAGTTTTGGAGATGGGGATGTCCAAGAAGTGTCCCCTTAGGCCAGCTAAAGGGAAAGTGTCTGTTTTGATCACAGTGCTGAGGTGCTCAGGGCAGAGCAGTTTTGGTGTGTGTCCTGTCACTTGTCTCTGGTGCACTCTGTGTTCTTTGGATCTCTCGGTCCTTTCTTCTACTCAAAAGCTCTCTCTCCCTGTCCTGTGTCACAGGTGTCTGCACGTATTTTTCCCACAGCTGCTCTGCCCTGCTGCATAGCCTGTAACAACACAAGTCCTGGGGACTTGAAATTGGCAGTGCAAGGTTTAGTTGGGCTCTAGATTTTATGGGGAGATTGACATAACATGTTTGGTGCTGTTAAGTTGTCCTGCAGCTGTTTGACACTAGTCCTAACTTCCTTTCAGACGAAGACAGTTCAGATCAGTGGCAGGGAGCCCCAGTCCTGGGGTGAGGGTGTTGCTATGATCAGGTCAGTCATTGTTTGCATTTGCAGGGGCAGCCTGAATGGTGACCGTGTTACAGCAGTGTTCTTTGCCTTTATTTTTAGGAGGTCCCGACAGTTAGCAGCAGTCAAGGCCCTGTGTGCCAGGTGAGCAGTGGACAGAAGCAGTTGTTCTTGCTCAGGTTTCAAGATTTGGTGCAATTGTAAGCATCCATTGTTGTTTGTGTGCTTTAGGGAATCCACTCAGAGTATGCCAAGCCCCTGTCACCAACAGCTGATGGCCTGGATTTCCGTGCTTGTGAGCCCTCTGGAAGGTATTGCAGGACTCTGAGATGAAGCCTTGAAATTCTGTATTTCAAGATTGCATCAGGGTTGCCTTTGGCAATGGCTGAGGAGTTGTGGTGAGTCGCCGAGGTAGGGAGGGGGAGCCAAGGTCCACTCGTGTTTCAGCAATGCTGAGTCTCTTTGTCTCTTCTTAACCCAGGCAGACCCTGCGATGACGGTGGCAGCCTCTGAGCCTGGCCAAAGTGTGTGGCCCGAGCATTCTCAGGAGAATGGTGAGTAGCAGAATTGCTGGGTTTTGTCCATTGTGCAGCTAAGATCATGCAGTGATGTTTGGTGTTCTCGATTGTAGCTGAGCACGGGACCACAGCCCGGTGACCATAGGACATTCCCCGCAGGCAAGGCAGCCTCCATTGCCAGGCGACGTGGATTCTCATCCCCAGATGCCAGAGAGATAAGTGGAGGGCTAAGGCCCGCAGAGGGGGTGAAAGCAGGGTGCTGGGAGGGCCTTTAGGATCAGCTTTGGGGGTGGGCATGTGCAAGAAGTGTCCCCTTAGGCCAGCTAAAGGGAAAGTGTCTGTTTTGATCACAGTGCTGAGGTGCTCAGGGCAGAGCAGTTCTGGTGTGTGTCTTGTCACTTGTCTCTGGTGCACTCTGTGTTCTTTGGGTCTCTCGGTCCTTTCTTCTCCTCAAAAGCTCTCTCTCCCTGTCCTGTGTCACGGGTGTCTGCACGTATTTTTCCCACAGCTGCTCTGCCCTGCTGCATAGCCTGTAATAGCACAAGTCCTGGGGACGTGAAATTGTTAATGCAGGGTGTAGTTGGGCTCTAGATTGTATGGGGAGATTGACATAACATGTTTGGTGCTGTGAAGTTGTCCTGCAGCCGTCTGACACTAGTCCTAACTTCCTTTCAGGTGCAGACAGTTCAGGTCAGTGGCAGAGGGCCCCATTCTTGCGTGAGGATTTTCCCATGATCAGGTCAGTCATTGTTTGCATTTGCAGGGGCAGCCTGAATGGTGACCATGTTACAGCAGTGTTCTTTGCCTTTATTTTTAGGAGCTCCAGACAGATAGCAGCAGTCAAAGTGGACCAAAGCAGTTGTTTTTGCTCAGCTTTTGGTTTTTGGTGGAACTGTAAGCATCCACTGTTGTTTGTGTGCTTTAGGGAATCCACTCAGAGTACTTATACCACTGTCTCCAACTGGCTGATGGACCAGTTTTCATGCACGTGTGGTCTTGCCAGAAGCATTACAGGACCCTGTGACAGAGCTTTCCAATTTTGCATTTCAAGGACCCCTCCTGGTAACCCACAGGAATGGGCAAGGAGTTGTGGTGAGGCAGGGAAGAGGAGCGAGGGTACCCTCAAGTTGCAGCAATGCCATGTCACCTTGTCTGCCCTTAACCTAGGTGTGCCTTGAGATGACGGTGTCAGAATCCAAGCGCGCCTGAGGTGTGTGGCCCAAGACTTCTTGGGAGACGGTGAGTAGCAGAATTGTCAGGTTCTGGCCCATGTGCTGTTAAGGTAGTGCGCTGACGTTTGGTTTTCTTTCTCTTGGCAGAGCAAGAGATAACAGCCTGGTGACAACTGGAACTTCCCAGACAGGCAGGAGGCCTCGTTCTGCACCTGATGGGGATTTGCATCCCCAGATATGTGCAAGATAAGGTGAGAGCTACAGCCCACAGAGGGGATGGAAGAGAGGTGCCGGGTTGGGACTCCCCAGGAGGGGTTTTTGAGTCAGTTTTGGAGATGGGGATGTCCAAGAAGTGTCCCCTTAGGCCAGCTAAAGGGAAAGTGTCTGTTTTGATCACAGTGCTGAGGTGCTCAGGGCAGAGCAGTTTTGGTGTGTGTCCTGTCACTTGTCTCTGGTGCACTCTGTGTTCTTTGGATCTCTCGGTCCTTTCTTCTACTCAAAAGCTCTCTCTCCCTGTCCTGTGTCACAGGTGTCTGCACGTATTTTTCCCACAGCTGCTCTGCCCTGCTGCATAGCCTGTAACAACACAAGTCCTGGGGACTTGAAATTGGCAGTGCAGGGTTTAGTTGGGCTCTAGATTTTATGGGGAGATTGACATAACATGTTTGGTGCTGTTAAGTTGTCCTGCAGCTGTTTGACACTAGTCCTAACTTCCTTTCAGACGAAGACAGTTCAGATCAGTGGCAGGGAGCCCCAGTCCTGGGGTGAGGGTGTTGCTATGATCAGGTCAGTCATTGTTTGCATTTGCAGGGGCAGCCTGAATGGTGACCGTGTTACAGCAGTGTTCTTTGCCTTTATTTTTAGGAGGTCCCGACAGTTAGCAGCAGTCAAGGCCCTGTGTGCCAGGTGAGCAGTGGACAGAAGCAGTTGTTCTTGCTCAGGTTTCAAGATTTGGTGCAATTGTAAGCATCCATTGTTGTTTGTGTGCTTTAGGGAATCCACTCAGAGTATGCCAAGCCCCTGTCACGAACAGCTGATGGCCTGGATTTCCGTGCTTGTGAGCCCTCTGGAAGGTGTTGCAGGACTCTGAGATGAAGCCTTGAAATTCTGTATTTCAAGATTGCATCAGGGTTGCCTTTGGCAATGGCTGAGGAGTTGTGGTGAGTCGCCGAGGTAGGGAGGGGGAGCCAAGGTCCACTCGTGTTTCAGCAATGCTGAGTCTCTTTGTCTCTTCTTAACCCAGGCAGACCCTGCGATGACGGTGGCAGCCTCTGAGCCTGGCCAAAGTGTGTGGCCCGAGCATTCTCAGGAGAATGGTGAGTAGCAGAATTGCTGGGTTTTGTCCATTGTGCACCAAGATCATGCAGTGATGTTTGGGGTTCTCGATTGTAGCTGAGCACGGGACCACAGCCCGGTGACCATAGGACATTCCCCGCAGGCGAGGCAGCCTCCATTGCCAGGCGACGTGGATTCTCATCCCCAGATGCCAGAGAGATAAGTGGAGGGCTAAGGCCCACAGAGGTGGTGAAAGCAGGGTGCTGGGAGGGCCTTTAGGATCAGCTTTGGGGGTGGGCATGTGCAAGAAGTGTCCCCTTAGGCCAGCTAAAGGGAAAGTGTCTGTTTTGATCACAGTGCTGAGGTGCTCAGGGCAGAGCAGTTCTGGTGTGTGTCTTGTCACTTGTCTCTGGTGCACTCTGTGTTCTTTGGGTCTCTCGGTCCTTTCTTCTCCTCAAAAGCTCTCTCTCCCTGTCCTGTGTCACGGGTGTCTGCACGTATTTTTCCCACAGCTGCTCTGCCCTGCTGCATAGCCTGTAATAGCACAAGTCCTGGGGACGTGAAATTGTTAATGCAGGGTGTAGTTGGGCTCTAGATTGTATGGGGAGATTGACATAACATGTTTGGTGCTGTGAAGTTGTCCTGCAGCCGTCTGACACTAGTCCTAACTTCCTTTCAGGTGCAGACAGTTCAGGTCAGTGGCAGAGGGCCCCATTCTTGCGTGAGGATTTTCCCATGATCAGGTCAGTCATTGTTTGCATTTGCAGGGGCAGCCTGAATGGTGACCATGTTACAGCAGTGTTCTTTGCCTTTATTTTTAGGAGGTCCCGGTAGTTAGCAGCAGTCAAGGCACTGTGTGCCAAGTGAGCAGTGGACAGAAGGAGTTGTTCTGGCTCATGTCTCCATTTCTGGTGCAATTCTAAGCATCCACTCTTAGTTACTTTGTTTTATTTTAGTCAGTCATCTTGCAAGATATCTCTGGTCCGGATGTCGAAGGCCAGGTGGGTGCAAGCGTAAGGTCTGGGTGGGTGTGCTTTTCAGGGCAGGGGGATGTTGTTTTCACAGAATCTCAGTGTGGGTTTTTTTGCTTTGTTTTTTTTGCAGGTGCTGTCGCTGCCCTAGCTGTGTGAAGGAACAGAGGCGAGCGGGAGAGTTGGCATTTTGGCACGGTGACTCACAGGTGGCCCTTATGCAGCAGCATGCTAAGTGTGTACCTTTTTGTTTTTCAGGTATCCTCCAGGCAGCCTGTGGAGTCAAATTGAGACTTCAGGTGGGCTGGGGCAGCGGTGTGTCGGAGTTTCAGGGATTCCTCTTTCCGTGGGCACTAGTTGCATTTTCTGTTTTGTCTTAGGTACCCTGAGGAGGAGCGTAGCTGAAGTTTGGAAACGGCAGCACCGAAGCGGATGTACAGAACGTCTCGCTGTTCACATCCAACTGACATGGGATTCCATCCGGTTGTCTTGCAAAAGCTAAGTGCTGGGGCCAGTAGGTGGGAGATGGGGGAAAAACCTTCACTATCACAGGAGGCTATTTGATGTTAGCTTGGAGAAGAGGCCCATAGTGGGACGGGCCCCTCGGGAGGGAGAGGGTTTCTCCTCAGCCCCCCCAGAGTCTTCGCCGGGCAGGGCAGTTCCGATCCCTCTCCGCGTTCTCGTGACGTTCGCATCGGCGGCCTTCTTTGACTCTCGACGTTGTCGTGGATCTTTTCACCATAGGAGCCCGCCTTCATGTCTGGAGCTATAGCTACAGTCACCCTGTAGTCATTTCTTCCTTCTCTAGGCCTACTGAGCTTCTTAGGCTTTCTCTTAAGTGCTTTGGCACTAACATCTTGAAAGGAGTTGCATGTCATCATCAAGTGCTACTGCCCTAGGGCTTTCTTTTCTTTGGCATCATCAGCCCATGGCTCATCTTGGGCGAGGAATCTTGGGTCCATAAGGTGAAATTGCCAGGCAGTTTCCACTTGTGTCTGTGTCACGTTGTCTGTGTCTGTGTCACGTTGTCTGTGTCTGTGTCACGTTGTCTGTGTCCGTGTCACGTTGTCTGTGTCTTAGGCCTTTGTTACATCTCCATGCTTTAGCAACATCATTTTGTGCCGTATCGGCCATATTTTGCTCACGTACCTTCCTGGATATCAATTATTCTGGCATCTTTACTTATTTACTTTTTGGGACCGGACGATGTACACAAGATGTTCTCATCCATCTTCATTCTCAGTTTTGGTAGCCCTTCTCTTGGACTTCCGTACGGATCTTATTAGCCCTTCATCACCTGACCACAGTAGTTCCGTAGCATCTGCCTTCTCAAAGGATATAGGGCTCAAAAATTAGTCTTCTGGAGAATTATATCAAGTCCTCACTTATCTTGTATCTCTGTCGGCTGACGTTGTATGCACTTATGTTGCACCTACCTGTGTCGGCTTCTATTGTATGTGCGTATGTTGCGCCTACCTATGTTGGCTTATGTTGTTTGTGCTTATACTGTATGTACCTACGTTGCTTTATGTTGTTTGTGCTTATACTGTATGTACCTACGTTGCCTTATGTTGTTTGTGCTTACACTGTATGTACCTACGTTGCCTTATGTTATATGCACCTCTGTTGTGGCAATTATGATCGGAGCTGCCTTGCCCGGGCACGTAGTCACGCTCAGGTAGAGCAGTTATAGAGCTTTGCCGTTCATCTGTTCTCTACGGGGTTTGGGGTACAACCCTGATGGGCCCAGAGTTGGTATAGCTCCTAGCTCTCAGATAGTCAGTCACTGACCGCCTCCCCTTGTCTCGTAGGTCCCCGGGTCCCTACAGAATTTCCTGGAATCTACCATTTGACATGGAGGTCCTGCGGTCAGAAGAAGCGTTTAAACATATTCTTCAGTGCAGCGTTTCACGTAAGGGTGGCAGCCAGCGTGTCAGCAGAAGAATGTGTGAGAGTGTGACTGTCTGTGTCTGTCTGTGAGAGTTTGTGTGTGCTTGTGTCTGCAGCTGTGTGTGTGTGTGTGTGTGGAGCAGTTCCAACCTTGTGTGTATGGCCTTTGCCTTTCAGGGGGGGTTTTCATCAGGCAGGAGGATTTTTTGGGAGTCTCCGGAGCGAGTTGCCGTGAATGTGAGTTTGTGCGTAACGCGAAGGGGGCGTGCACGTCGGCGGAGCGTTTTGCGCCGTTTTTGTTCCAGGTGCGTCATAACAATAAAAGCGTTGTGGACTTTTCTGAAATGGAGACACGGTTATATTGTGTCAATATGTATTTGGCTTGTAATACATTATATTGTTCTGTCTTTGCAGTTGTTCCTGTCTTTTGATGTATTTTGCTGTATGTAAATTGGACTTGTACTTGTGTGCCTAGGTATGATGTATTCTTTGTTTTATTTGTCTCTGTACTTGCATTTGTATACGTTGTTTCCCTGTGTATTGCTGAAGTTTAAATTAACGGAATAAAGATTAATCAGCCCTAATAATGATACCTCTTACCCTCTGCCCCGCCCACCATTCATCTCCTGTCTTTCTTTGGTGTGGTTGAGTCGTATCATTTTCACCCTTTTTCTCCCTTTGCCTCTTACTTTCCTCTTTAGTCTATTCCTCACTTTATCCTTCCATGTGTAACTCTTTGTCTCTGGCTGTGTTTTCCTTTGTTTCCATTTCTAACACATCTCTATGTTTCTCTAACCCTATTTCCTTCTCACCCTGTCTATTTTCTTCCATTCCTCTACATGTATTTCCCCATGTCTCTTTGTCTGTCTCTTTCAATCTAGGTTTCACTATGTTTTCTTTTTTTTTTTCTCTTTGTCAGCCTTTGTCTTTCTAACACTTGCTATCATTTTCTTTGTCTCTAACCCTTTTTCCTTTTCTGTCCATCTTTAATTTTTTGTGTTTCTAACTCTCTATTTCTTTCTCTCTTGAACCCTACCTTGTGTTCAGTCTCTCCATTTGTTTTCCTGTAGGTTTTCAGCTCTATTTCTTCTTTTTCTTGTCTATTTCCTTTTCTCTTTCATTTCAAGTGCTTCCTTTTCTCTTTGTCTTTCACTCTTTTTCTCTTTACCCCTCCTTTCTTTTGCCTTTCTCTTTCCAATCTGACTTTTTTGGTTTTTCTTTTTATCACTGACTCTTATTTTTCTTGCTCTGTTTTCTTCTTACTCTCTTCTCTTCCTTTTCTTTTTCTCGCTCTTTCTTCTTGCTCTCCTCTCACTCTCTCCTCTTCTTCTTCTCACTCTCCTCTTCTTCTCACACTCTCCTCTTCTTCTCATTCTCTCGTCTTCCTCCTCTCTCCTTTTCTTCTTCTCGCTCTCTCCTCTTCTTCTCACACTGTCTTCATCTCTCTCCTTCTCACTTTCTCCTCTTCCTCCTCTTTCTTCTTGCTCTGACTCTCTCCTCTTCTTCTTACTCTCTCCTCTCCCTCTCCTCTTCTTCATCTCACTCTCTCCTCTTCTTCTCACACTCTCCTTTTCTTCATCTCACTCTCTCCTTCTCACTCGCTCCTCTTCCTCCTCTCTCCTCTTCTCACTTTCTCCTCTTCCTCCTCTCTTCTTCTTCCTCTCTCCTCTTCTTCTCACTCTCTCCTCTTCTTCTCACTCTCTCCTCTTCTTCTCACTCTCTCCTCTTCTCACGCTCTCTTCTCACACTCTCTCCTCACACTCTCTTCTTCATCTCTCTCTCCTTTTCTCCTCACTCTCTCCTCTTCCTCCTCTCTCCTCTTCTTCCTCTCACTCTCTCCTCTTATTCTTCTCACCCTCTCCTCTTCTTCATCTCACTCTCTCCTTTTCTTCTCACTCTGTCCTCTTCCTCCTTTCTCCTCTTCTTCTCACTTTCTCCTCTTCTTCTCACTTTCTCCTCTTCCTCTCTCTTCTTCTTCCTCACTCTCTCCACTTCTCACACTCTTTTTCTTCTCACTCTCTCCTTTTCCTCTTCTCTCCTTTTCTTCTCACTCGCTCTTCTTCCTCCTCTCTCCTTTTCTCACTTTCTCCTCTTCCTCCTCTCTTCTTCTTCCTCCTCTCTCCTCTTCTTGTTCTCACTCTCTCCTTCTTCTCACTTTCTCCTCTTCCTCCTCTCTCCTCGTCTTCCTCCTCTCTCCTCGTCTTCCTCCTCTCTCCTCGTCTTCCTCCTCTCTCCTCGTCTTCTCACTCTCTTCTTCATCTCTCTCTCCTTTTCTCCTCACTCTCTCCTCTTCCTCCTCTCTCTTCTTCTCACTCTCCTCTCTCTCATCTTCCTCTTCTCTCTCTCCTTTTCTTCCTCTCACTTACTCCTCTTCCTCCTCTCTTCCTCTTGTCACTCTCTCCTCTCTTCTCACACTCGCTTCATCTCTCTCTCCTTTTCTTCTCTCTTTCTCCTCTCTCCTCTTTCTCCTCTCTCCTTCTCACTCTCTCCTCTTCTCACTGTCCTCTTCTTCTCACACTCTCTTCTTCATCTCACTCTCTCCTTTCCTTCTCACTCTTTCCTCTTCCTCTTCTCTCCACCACTTCTTCGCACTTGCTGCTCTTCCTCCTCTCTCCTTCTCACTCGCTGCTTTTCCTCCTCTCTCCTATTCTTCTTCTCTCTCTCCTCTTCCTCCTCTCCCTCTCCTCTTCTTCCTCTCACTTACTCCTCTTCCTCCTCTCTCTTCCTCTTGTCACTCTCTCCTTTCCTTCTCACACTCTCTTCTTCCTCTCACGCTTTCCTCTTCTTGCTCTCTCCTTCTCACACTCTTCTTCATCTCTCTCCCTTTCTTCTCACTCCTCTTCCTCCTCTCTCCTCTTTTTCTTCTCACTCTCTCGTCTTCCTCCTCTCTCTTTTTCCTTTTCTCGCTCTCATCTTCCTCCTCTCTACTTTTCTTCTTGTCTCTCCTCTTCTTATCACTCTCTCCTCTTCTTCTCACTCTCTCCTCCTCTTTCTCTTTTTCCCCTTTCTGTACTTAGAATAAAAAAGCAGGAGTAGAAAATACCGTGCTCCGAGGAAGTAAAAAAAAGAAAAACAACTTTAAAAATAAAAATTTCTACTCCCTGGGAGCATCAAAGTAAAAATAAAAATTTTTACTCCTTGGTAGCATCAAATTTTCTACTGCTGCGCCTGACATTTTTATATTTATATATATATGTATAGGGGGGGTAGGGGAGGGGTCTGTCTGGTAGCCACACCCCCACTCTGAATCCTCCATCTACCCTAACCCCTTCCCTGACCCACCCTCCACCCCCTCCCCCACACCCTGACCCCACCCCTAACCACGCCCCCAATGCTGACCCCCCTCCCCCAATGCTGACCCCTCCCCCTAACCCCCACCCCTGTCCTTACCCCCTCCCCTGGCCCCGCCCCCAGCCACACACCCTCCCCTGACTTCTATTAAGATATCCATTAGGATACGTATAAAAATCTGAAATAAAATATAATAGGAATAAATGTAAGAAATTATGAAAATATAATTTTCCATCAATATCCATTACAAATCCGAATGTGAATATAAATATGAAAAATAGAAAAATAAAGCGTATTGAAATGCAGCTTAAGAGTAAAGCTTTTTTCTTTCGGTTCCTATCGGGTCGCAGGCAGGCTTTTTGTTCCGTTCTTTCCCGCGCGGACGCTTTGGGGCGTTCGCTGCCGAGGCCGTGCCGGCGGGGACGGCGCGGTGCTGCCGCCGTGTGGGCAGAGAGCGGTACTGCAGCCCGCCGCCCGCGGCCGCCATCTTGGGAGTGGCTTGGCGCGGACTCGCTTGAAAAGTGCTGCCGCCTTGTGGGCACAGGGCGGTACTGCAGCCCGACCGGCCGCTTGGGAGTGGCTTGGCGCGGACTCGCTTGAAAAGTGCTGCCGCCTTGTGGACACAGGGCAGTACTGCGGCCCCGCCGCCCGCAGCTGCCCTCTTAGGAGTGGCTTGGCGCAGACTCGCTTGAAAAGTGCTGCCGCCTTGTGGACACAGGGCGGTACTGCAGCCCGGCCGCCCTCTTGGGAGTGGCTTGGCGCGGACTCGCTTGAAAAGTGCTGCCGCCTTGTGGACACAGGGCGGTACTGCGGCCCCCCAGCCAGCGCCCGGCAAAATCACCGAGACGGGGCGAGGGGCGGGAGCGAGCGGCGAGCGGGGCGGTGTCTGTGAGTGAGGGGAGGGCTGGAGGCGGCTCCGCGGCGGCGCCGGATTAGGATGGCAGCGGCGAGGGAGGCTTTCTGTCCCGTTCCGGCCGCCGTCCGTACCGGAACGCTTTGTGCCTTTCTGTCCCTCGCCGGCCGCCGTCCCCCACGTGTCGGGAGCCCGGCGCCGCCGTGATGGCGGCGGGCGGTGGGACCGGGCTCGGGCGGCTCTGGAGGCGCTGCTGGAGGTGGGATTCGGGGCCCGGCGCGCTGAGGGCGGCGGCACCGGGGGGACAGCGGGGGAGGGCGGGCGGGAGCAGCCGGAGGGGACCCGGCACCGGGAATGGGATTGGGGGGGGGCGGGACACACGGACAGGCCCCGGAGCCCCCGGGACCCCCAAAACTCCACCGAGACCCCCAAAAAACCCCCCGGGACCCCTCAGAACCCTCTGGGACCCCCCAAAAATAACCGGGAGCCCCCCGTTCCCGCAGGGCGAAGGCGCTGGCGCTGACCGGGAACCGGGGAGTGGAGCCGGCCGTGGACTGGTGAGGGGGGACCCCAAGAACACTCCCGGCACCCCCAAAAATACCCGGCGGGATCCCCCAAAAACAGCCCCGGGACCGCCAAAAACAGCCTCGGGAACCCAAAAATTCCCTTCAGGACCCCAAACCCCCGCCCAGGACCCCCAAAATTCCTCCCAAAAACCCCCTGAAACCTCCAAACTTCTCCCCGGGACTCCAAAGCCCTCCCTGGGACGCCCAAAATTCTCTTTGGGACCCCAAAACTCCCCCTGGGACCTCCAAATTTCCCTTTAGGACCCCTGAAATTCCTCCTGGGACTCCCAAAACCCCCTGAGACCCCAAAAGTCCTCCTGGGATGCCCCAAAATCCTTCCAGAACCCCCCAGAACCCCCTCCAATTTTGGGTCCCCCCCCGATTGGGGGTTCCCCCCGGTTTTTGGGTCCCCAGGCTGGTGGCTCATGAGGACGACCCCGACTCGGACCCCGAACTCCCCCCGGGTTTGGGGGCGCCGCCCGCGGGCCTGGGGGGGCCCCGGCAGCCGCCGGCCCCCGAGGACGAGACCCAGAAGTGAATTTTGGGGGTCGGGGGGAATTTGGGGGTTGGGGAGGAAAATTTGGGGTATGAGGAGCTCAGGGATATTTTGGGGTTCAGAGTGGTTAATTCGGGGTTTCAGGGTGTTTATGGGAAGGGTTTTTGGGTATTCTCGGGAGGGCTTTGGGGTATTCTTTGGTGGGTTTTAGGATATTTTTGGGTGGATTTTTTGGGGTATTTTTGGGAGGGTTTTGGGCTGGTTTCGGGGCATTTTATGGTGAGTTTTTTGGATATTTTTAGGAGGGTTTGGGTAATTTTGGGTGGGTTTTTTGGGGGCATTTAGGACGATTTTGGGGTATTTTTGGGTGGGTTTTGGGCTGAAGGCGGCTCAGCGGCGGCGCTGGAGAAGGATGGCAGCGGCGAGGGGGGCCCGGCGGGGCCCTGCCTTTGCCAGCCCCTCCTGCCGCCCTCCTTGGAATGGTTTGGGGCAGTATGGGGTTATTGAGGTAGGAGTGATTATTTTGTTGTTGTTGATTTAATGTGGGGTTTTTTTGTTTGTTTGTTTGTTGTTGTCGTTTGATGTATTTGGTTTGTAGAGCAGGAACTGTAGACAGAATCCTGCAGAAGTAATATGGAATTTGTCCTCCCAAAACCCGCCCGGCTTCCAACCACTTTCAGCACGTGGTCTTCCTTAGCAGCACATGGTTCCCCCACACTTGGGAGCCGGTGCACTCTACTTTTCTCTCCTCCTTTGCTGACAGATCCTGCTGAGGCTGAGGACAAAGCCCTACCCCTACACGGACAAGGCAGCAGACCTGGTTCGGGAAGCCAGCGTGCTCCAGGCTGCTCCAGGACTCTGATCAAACATCAGCATCCCCGTCTCTCACGTTGATGGTATGTGGTAAC
Source organism: Lonchura striata (assembly GCF_050655825.1). NCBI lineage: Eukaryota > Metazoa > Chordata > Aves > Passeriformes > Estrildidae > Lonchura > Lonchura striata. Next base: position 13,408,688 of record NC_140707.1, on the reverse strand, counting down.
CCCTTAAGAACAGAATTCCACCTTTTTTAACCCTAAGCAGCAAACTGGGGATGGATAACTCTAGAAATCCTGTCATGTAAGGACCTCCAGGATTCAGCCCTCCATGTGTCCTTGGTATCAGAGGTTGGAATTGCAGAGTTGCCACTTTACCTCCAGACGTAATTTTTGATGTGGTTGTGCCACTTTAACAGTATTTGAAATCTCTCTTCGTGTTCTTGCAGCAGCATTTTCGAACCACAATGGAAATCTAGCCCTTCTGCCGGGAGCTGTTCACAGATTCGTGGAATCCCAGAAGGGTTTGGATGGGAAGGCACCTTTTTTTAAAGCTCGTCCCGTTCCACCCCCTGCCATGGGCAGGGACACCTTCCACCATGCCAGGGTGCTCTAAGCCCTGTCCAGCCTGGCCTTGGACACTTCCAGGGATCCGGGGGCAGCCACAGCTTCTGTGGGCAACCTGTGCTGAGGTGCCCTGAGGAAATGTGTGAGCCGGAGGGAGCCGGGGCCGGGCGGAGGGAGCCGAGCTGTGGGAATGGGCGAATGGAGGCGGGAGCGGGCGGGACTAGGCGAGCGTGGGCGAAAGCGGCCGAAAGGGGCCGAGGAGGCGAGCGGAGCCGAGCTTTGCCGAGTTCAGCCGAGGCGAGCCGAGCTTTGCCGAAGAGGCGAATGGAGGCGAATGCGGCCGGAAATAGCCGAGCGTGGCCGAAAGTAGCCGAAGCTGACCGAGGAGCCGAGTCCAGCCGAACGGAGCCGAGCTCTGCCGAGCGCAGCAGCCCGGGCGGGGCGGAGCCGGGGCGGAGCCGGGGCGCCGGGAGGATCCCCTCCTGTCCCTCTCTCTCCCGCTCCATGCTCCTGCCCGTGTTCAGTTACCTCTCTTTCCCCCGTTTCCGTGTCCCCCCCAAACCCGGCTCCTTCCTGTCCTGTCCTGTCCCTGCCCCTGCCCCGCTGCTCCGTTCCATTCCCCCTCTCGGTGGTGTGAGATGAGATTTGAGCCCTTTCTGACACCCACGCGTGCTCTTTGTGTTGTCAAATCCCGCGTGTGAGGCAGAAGCTCTCCCTGCCTCTTTTGCAGGTGGATGTGCCATTCAAAGCCCTGGAGGCAGGGCTGAGCACCGGCGAGCCGCGCGTGGCTGCTCTGCACAGGGGGCGTGGCAGGAAACACTCGCTGAGTGCCGGAGGAGCGAACGGGAGCCTTGGCCCTGCCATCCTCTGGGATCTCCGGGGACACTGCAAGCACTGGCAAAGAGCCGAGAGCCATGGGAGCAGCGCTGAGCGAGGCTGTGTCCCAGCCAAGGAGTTCCTCCTGTGTCCCTTAAGAGGATACCCCAGGGCTGGTTTTCTGCATCAAGACTTCTGATCAGACCATCTGTAGACCTCTGGCTTAATGTAAATATTTATTTATATGTTTGTCTCTGACAGCAAAGCACGTATCTCCTGACTTCCCTGCTATTCAGTATCTGCTGAACTGGCTGTGCATTTTTCCTAAGCTAAGGAAAACCCTCCCTCTGATTCTGTAATTTCCAAAGGAGCAGCATTGAGTCACTTATGTTTTTCTTGTCTCCATAACTTTAGCTTGACTCGTGCTCAAGGACAGGAATGACTCAAGAACTGTATGTGGTGAATTGTTAGTTTGGCGGGGGTTTTTGCAAATTCAGGGCTAAAATGTGATGTAAGAAAAGGCTTTTATTGCAGCAATTAGATTTTTGCAGCATGGCAGATTCTCAAGCCTCTAAGTAAATCACTTCATTCAGATTTAAACTCTCTTGAAATATGCTTGATATGTTTTGGGGTTTTTTTCATTGTTATGCTACTTTTCGTTTTGGTTTGATTTGGCTTTCTTTTTTGCCTGGCGTGGGAAAATTTTACAGCTCTCACTTTTTTCTTCTCCAGTTGAGTATAGTGTTACCTTCTTAATTCAAAAACCATTTGCTGTATGGAAAAAGCACCTTGCCTTTGTGAAGGGCCAGGTGGGAACTGTTTTAATGGCCAGTGGCACAGCCCTGTAGCACACAATTCCCAGGAAGTGGGGAGCCCTCTGCCAGGCAGAGCCACCTGGCCAGGTTCCTGCGGGTGCTGCTGCTGTACCCGGCTGATGAGGTGGGAAGCAGCTTGGCTTTATTGCCAAAATAAAGCTCACCCGTTTTCCTATGAATCCCAGCAAAGTGGTCCCAAAGGCTCTGTCACTCAGTCTCTGCTTCCATTGGTGTGGAGAGGCTGGATCCCAGTTATCACCCCAGCAGTGCCCCTGCCTCCCTTTTCCCCACTTTTCTGTTCCAGTCGTACGAAATATTCAGGCTTTGTTTTCTTCCCCCTGCGGTTCACTGCAGATCCCATAAAACCCACAGGAGGGAAGATCATTCCTTGTGCTTCCACCTCCAGGTGAGAGAGGAGATGGTCACATCCTAGGAGCCTGATTTTGGAATGTTTTATGGAATTGGCCCAGTGGCTTTTACTTCTGGGCTTCCTGGAGTCTGTCCGTGGCAGGTCCAGCCCGTGCTTCAACTGAGAGCCCTCAGTCCGCAGGGAAATGAACCTTTGGGGAAGTTCTTACAGCTCTGCTTAGTGCTTTATGAATGGTGATGATTTTCTGGAAGTAGGCTGTCCATTCTGACCCTTTTTCTTCCCTCTCCCTGCAGACTGTACCTGCTGAGAGGCTGAGGTGAGACCAGGATCTGTAAAATCCCTGACTCTCCGTCTTTTCCCGAGGCTGAAGCCGTGTTTGCTGTCAGTGACGACAGGGTGGGAGATGCTAAACACTGAAAACTTTGGGGTTTTTCCCCTGAACTCCCCAAGACTCTCTGCAGCTGTGCCCTGTCTATCTCTTGAAAGAGTTTCTGGATTTACAAAGGTTTTTACATTCTGCAATATTTATCTATAACTCGATTAAAAAGAATCCTACTGTATCAATGTGGTGTTAATTACTTTGTTTGAGTCGGTTAATTAAAGCGAATTGTTGGTAAGGAGTTTGAGCATCCCTTAGTTGGAGCTGGCAGCTCTTATTTAATTTCTCTTCATTCCTTTAATTTCTTTCAATTATTTCTTAAGCCATTACTGCAATTAGGATGCACGGTAAGGACAAGAGCATTTCTGCCCTGCTGGATTGGGAAATCCGAGCCCAATTCCTTGGAGAGATTGAGGGGATGGGGATCTGTGCCTCAAGCTGGGTTTTGACAGTGGGAATTTGGTGAGGAAGGAAGAGGAGAGATCCCACGGAAAGTGGCTGAGGCCAGTTCCGCTGGCTTTGGGTGCTCCTACCCCCGAGAAAATCATCCTGGCTGAAGGGAACTGGAAGAAGCCAGGGGGCTGCGCCGGGGGCTGTGCAGGGACCCCAAACCCTGGTCAGGGGCGCTGGGCAGTGCCAGCTCCAGAGGAACGCTGCAGAGGGGCTGCGCTGGAGCCCCTCAGCTTCCATGCAGAGATGCTGGCACTGCGGGGCTTTCGGGACACTGCCGAGAGGCTCCGCTGCCAGAGCCGGGGAGTTCTCCCGTTCTTTTCTGTCGTGCTGGGCACCTGGCAAGTCCTTCGAGCCCCGCAGGCTGCCAGTGCCAGCGGAGCAGCTGGAATCACAGACGGTCACACAGAAACCGGGCCGGGAGAGCAAATGAGCTGTTCCATGTTGCTTTTCACAACGCGTTTTGGATTTATACCAGAATCTCTTCTCTCCCCTCAGACCCCGTACCCCTGACTTTTGAGTTTTCTCACAGAAATGTCTCGGCCTGCACCGGGAAAAAGAAAATTCCCTGGCACGGCGGGGAGCGGCGGGGTTTGGGGGTGCTGGGGCGGCACGGGGGTCCCCGCGCCCCGGCCGGTCTCGGTCAGCCCCGGGAAATCGCCGCCGCCGCCGGCTCGGCCCCGGCGCCGCCCCGGTGCTCCGGCCCGAGAGAGACCCCGACCCGCCCGCCGGGGCAGAGGCGGCACCGCCGGGAGCCGAAGCGGCAGCCCCGGGCCCATCCCGGCGGGCCGGGAGCGATGGCCCCGCCTCCATCCCGGGCGGGCCGGAGCCTCAGGGGCGGGGCCGGGCCGGAGCCTCAGGGGCGGGGCCGGCGCTGGCTCAGGTGCGCGGGACCGCGGGGCACCTGCGTGGGGTGGGGCCGAGGTTATTTAAGTGCCGGGAATCGCTGCAGCCGCCATTTGCTCACTCGGAGCGCAGTGCGGGTGGTGGGTTCTGTGCGGGCTCCGCAGCTTCGCCCTTCTCTCCTTCCCCCCCTTTACTCTTCCTTCCTCCTGCTCCCATTCCCCTTCTTTCCCTGCCTTTCCCCCGTTTTCCTCTCCTCCCCAAAGCCGACTGCTTTCGCTCCCCTTTTGTGCCCCCTTCTACTCTTCCTTCCTTCTGCTCCTATTCCCCTTCTTTGTCTTCCTCCTTTTCCTTCTCGCCCCATTTCGGCCTCCCCTCCCGTCCCACCATCTACCCTTCCTTCCTTCTCTCCATATTTCTGTTTTTTCTCCCCTAAACCCACTCTCCCTCCTCCCCCAAACGCGACCCCCCCACTCGTCCCTCACCTGTCCCTGCCCCGCTGCTCCGTTCCATTCCCTCTCTCTTCCCTCCTCTGTCCCGTCCCTCTTTCCCCCTGCCGGGCTTTCCCTTCCTCGCCCGCTTTCCTCCGCAGCCCGACCTCCCTCCCCACCTTCCCGCATGCCCCGCTCTGCTCCCCTGTTCTCGTTCCCCGTTCCCCTTTTCCTTCTTTCCTCGCAGCCGCGGGGCTCGGGGCGCCGCAGAATAAAGCCCAGAGGGCCGGAGCCGGCGCCCCCCGCCCTCGCTGGGGTCCCCACACGGGGCCGGAGCCGCTCTGCGGGTCCCCCCATTGCAGTCTAATACACGGCCCGACACTGCCGGGGTGCGGCTTTCCCGACATCACACTGGGGGTCGGGAGGGGGTCCTGGGGAGAGGAGGGTGGGGGGGTTAGGAAGGGCCCCCTCCGGAGGAGGGGGTCCGGGGGGGGGGGGGGCGGGGTGGGAGGGGGGTGGGAATGGGTGGGTGGGGGGGGGTTGGGTGGGAGGGGGGGTGGGGGGGGGGTGGATGGGGTGGGGGGGGGGGTAGGAGGGGTGGGGGGGGGGTGGGAGGGGGGGTGGGAGGGGGGGTAGGGGGGGTGGGGGGGGGGGTGGGTGGGGTGGGGGGGGGGGTGGGAGGGGGGGGGGGGTGGGTGGGGGGGGGGGGAGCAGAGGGGGTCACGTCACTCTGCGCCGTGAACAGAAATAAAAAAAACACACGACCGGCTGTCCCCTCCAGCCACCCCCCCCACCCACCCCCCCCCCCCTCCCCACCCCCCCCACCCCCTCCCCACCCCCCCCACCCCCCCTGCCCTCCCCCCCACCCCCCCTCCACCCCACCCCCCGTCCCCCCCTCCCCCCCACCCCACCCCCCCCTCCCCCCCACCCCCACCCCACCCTCCCCTCTCCCCACCCCACCCTCCCCCCCACCCCCCCCCTCCCCCCCACTCCTCCCCCCTGGTCCCCCTCCCGAGAAGGGGGTCCCGGAGAGGGGGCGGGGCTGGAGGGGGGAAGGTCCCCCCTCCACCCCGCCCCCCTCCCCCGGACCCCCTCCTCCGGAGGGGGCCCACCCTGGCCCCCCCCCCGGGACCCCCTCCTCCGGAGGGGGCCCTTCCTAATCCCCCCACCCTCCCGGGACCCCCTCCTAATGAGGGGGCCCTTCCTAACCCCCCCACCCTCCTCTCCCCAGGACCCCCTCCCGACCCCCAGTGTGATGTCGGGAAAGCCGCACCCCGGCAGTGTCGGGCCGTGTATTAGACTGCAATGGGGGGACCCGCAGAGCGGCTCCGGCCCCGTGTGGGGACCCCAGCGAGGGCGGGGGGCGCCGGCTCCGGCCCTCTGGGCTTTATTCTGCGGCGCCCCGAGCCCCGCGGCTGCAAGGAAAGAGGGAAAAGGGGAACGGGGAACGAGAACAGGGGAGCAGAGCGGCAGTCGAGGGGAAGGGGACGAGGACAGGGGGCCGGTGGGGAGAGGTCGGGGTGTGCAGGGCAGGTGGGGAGGGGCCTGGGGGGAAGGCAGGGTGAAGGGAAAGAAAGATTGAAGGCAGCTTTGGGGAAGGAGGCGGAATGTGTGGAGGGGGAAAGGTATCACGGAAAGGCGGCAGGAGGAACCGGGAGCGCGTGGGGGGGAGCAGGGAGAGGGGGCACGGGGGAGCCCGGCTGGGGAGGGAAGGAACAGGGACAGGATGGAGGGACAGGGTAGTGTAGGGGTGAGTAGGGGAATAGAGAGGGAGGACAAGGAAAGGGGTGTAGGGGGGCCCGCCCGGGAGGGAGGGAGGGGAGGGCTAGGGGGGAGAGGGAGGGGGGGGGGTTTGGGGGGGGGGAGGGTGTAGGGGGTGGGGGAGGGGAGGAAAGGAGGGTCGATAGGAGAGGTATAGAGAAAAAGAAATACAAAAGAAAAGAAATGCGCAAGAAAAGCAAAAGAAACAGAGATATAGAGCCCGACCGGTCGCAACCTCCCGCTCCGAGCGCCCAGCACCAAATGGCTCCGCCGGGCTCGCCCCGCGGTTTAAATAGCCGCGGCCCCGCCCCGCGCAGGCGCGCTGGGGCCCCGCGCACCTGTGCGCGCACCTGTGCTGGCCCCGCCCCCGGGCCCGCCCCCCGCCCGTAAATGGCGGCGGCTCCGCGCCCGCCCCGTGTTCTGTGTGGATGCTCGGGCGGACTGCGGCGGGACCGGCGCTCGGAGCTCCGTGCGGGGATCGGATCGGGGCAGCTCCCGGCCTGCGCGGCGTCCGAGGCGCTCGGCTGAGATCGGGATCGGGATTTGGGTCCTGGGCCCGCCGGTGTCTGCTGGGGGAGCCGGGCAGAGCCGCTCCTTCCTCGGCGGGCAGGGAGGGGGTGCCGGGGCCGGCGGATCGAGGCGGGATCGGGGCTGGGATCCGGACCGGCAGCGCCGCGGCCGGGAGGAGCCGCTCCGGGACGGGCGCCGCCGCTCCAGCTGCGGCCGGCCCGGGGCTCGGGTCCCGCCGGGGCTCGGGTCCCGTTCTCGCTGTGGCCGCGGGGAGCCGGGGCTGCGTCGGGGCCGGGACCCCATCGGCACCGCCGCTCCCGCAGCGCCGCCTCCGGCCCCGCGGGCGGACACGGAGCCGCCCCGCAGCCCCCGCGGGATGCCGAGCCCCCCCGCCCCGGTAGCCCCGTGGCCACCGCGCTCCCCTGCGAGCAGCAGCGCCCGCCTCCCCCGACCCGTGTCCGCATCCCCGGGGGAGCCCCGCCGGACGAGCGGGGCTGCGGCGCCGCGGCCGGGAGCAGCCGCTCCGCCGGGGCCGCTGCTCCCGCTCCGGCTGTGCCCGGTGCGGGGCTGGAGGCGCCGGAGCCCCCGAAGGGCAGAGAGCACCTCCTGTCCTTGGCTCTGCAGGGCGGGAGCTGCCGTGCCCTGCCCGTGGCTCGCAGCGTGCCGAACGCACGTCCCTGCACGGGCACCGGCGCACCGGGACAGCGCTGGCACGGACACGGCTGAAAGGCTGCCCGCGGCTCCTCGGCCAGGGGCTGCTCCCCACAGGCACGCAGAGATGCTTCAGCCCGGACAGACGCCACCGACAGCCCACAGGGACCCCAGGGAACGGCTGGCATTACCTGGGAATGGAGGCACGGGCCGTTTGCAGAGGGGCTCTGACAGCAATCCCTGTTGCCGACCTCCCCGAGCTCCCACACAGCTGCCAGGTATGTTCCAGCCACCCCAAATCTCCTCCCTCTTTTCCAGCCTGAGGCCATCATTCACCAGCAGCATTTCAGCCAAGGCAATCTTCCTTCACGGGTACTAAATGCCAAGCAAGAGCCTCGGAGATGCCTTGAAATCAGAGGTTCGAGTGCGATGATGTTGGGAGATTTCCAGGGAGCCAGCTGGAGGTGCAGAAGGGATGGAAAACTCTCACAGGTGGGTCCCACTGGAGGTGTGCTGCAGGCAGGGATGTGCATCCCTTTCCTGAGGAAAAAGGACATGCCGAGGCTCTGAAAGGAGCTGAGCTTCTGCAGGAGAGATGTTCTGCCGGGAGCGCATCCAGCCACCGCCTTGTCCTGCTTTAAAACATCAACTGGAGCCTAAGCTCCGGGTGGGGAGGGAGCTGAGAGCAGGAGGGGCAGGAGCAGGGATGGGAGATGAGGCTGCTGGAATGTCACCTGGAGCAGCTGAACATGTTCTGTCCCTGCAGGAGCCCAAAGCAGATCCCTCCTGGCCGGGCTGGATGGGAGATGAGGCTGCTGGAATGTCATTGGAGCAGCCAGGAGCCAAAGCAGATCCCTCCTGGCCGGGCTGGATGGGAGATGAGGCTGCTGGAATGTCACCTGGAGCAGCCAGGAGCCAAAGCAGATCCCTCCTGGCTGGGCTGGATGGGAGATGAGGCTGTTGGAATGTCACCTGGAGCAGCCAGGAGCCAAAGCAGATCCCTCCTGGCCGGGCTGGAGGGCAGCTGCTGGATCTGCTGTGGGGGAAAACTCCCTGCCCCTGCCAGGAGCGCTGGCTCTGCTCTTCCTCCAGCTCTTGAGCAGTGTCAGGGCCACCGTGAGGGAGTTCAAACCCTAAAAATCCCCACAGCCCACGGAGTGAATGATCCCAGCAGAGAAACGCAGCATTGAAATAAAAATCTTACAGCTCTGTCAAAAAGGCTGTGACATCACTGCAACGGGATTGCCAGGAACCTTCTGGTTTGCTCTCGGAACTTTTGTGTATTTTTAGTCCCTCAGTGGACAGCTTGTAGAATTTATTCTGGGACTTAGAGGTTGAGCAGGGTTGGCTCAGGATTGACCTTCACCTCTGGTGCCGCTTTGCGCAAACACAACGTGGCCGGGCTGGGTGAACTCGTGACCTCAGCTTTCCCCTCCAAAATGTCCCTCACTTATTTCCCTGGGGTGAGCTGGGATTTTGGCCCAGACTGTCACTCCTCACCTCCCCGTGCCCGCGCGGTGTCCGTTGTGTTCCCCACGGTGCCCTGGGGACACCGGGGGGTCCCTTTGCCTTTCTCCTGCCCCTTTCCAGCCCGAGGCTCCTCTGCCCTCGTCCCACACAGCACAGGGGCACCGAAGGGGAAAGGCTCCAGAAAACATTTCTGCGATTCCTCAGCAACTCTTTCAATTCCCCGGGGAGAGGAGCGTGAACTCACAGCCACCGAGGCCTGACGGGTTCCTGCAGCGAGAGCTCGGCACGTGTCCGCAGAGGTGAGTGCGGCACCCGAAAGGAAAAAGCGCGGGAGACAAACGTGATTTCTTTTGCTTCAAAGTTATTGCAAGTTCTTAAAGCCCGACCAACTTTTGCTCTTGCTTTTGGTCGGGTGGAGCAGGAGCAGTGGGCAGAGGTGGTGCCATTGATGCGGACGTGCCCGATGCTTTCTGGGGCAGAAAAAGGAGATTAAGCTCGCCTTACGTCAAGCAGCTATTTAAAAAGATTTATAGCTCTTTAAACGTAGTGCCCTTTAATTACCATAATGTTTCTTCCATGATTTTAACTAATTCTCAGTGTATTTTATAAAACTTAAAATAACACCTCCTCCCCATAAAACAGACTCATCAAGCATTAGACAACAAGTCCTTGTGCCAGTCTCAGGCTTCCACATCTAACAGGAGACCCTCCCCGTAAGCAAACAAAAAAATCAAAATAACGTACCAAAACTAGTCCTTGCTAACATTAAAAATACAGCTCGACTGTATCCAAAAAAACCCCGATTTTATTTCTTCCAAATGCCAAATACTCTTCAAATTCTAAATCAAAAACTCTTAAAAAACAAAAACCATTTGTCCAAGCCCACAAAAAATATAAAACAATCCAATCGATATCCTACATTTAACAAAACCCACTACACAAATTAGTACCATTTGAAATGTAACATAAATAAAAATCTATGACTAAGAAACATATCTCCCAATAAATAAAACCACCCTGTAAAGATATAAGTAATAATCTCAACTCAACAAGCTAAAATTTCCCCAAAACCAAAAGACTTACAAAACCTTCAATACTTATAAATAATAACATTCAATATGTTAAGTGTTAATAAAATCAAACTTAAATGTCAATACATTTAAATAAATACATTAAGTTTCTTTTTATCTATTAAAATTAAGTTCATTATTCCTTACTATCAAAATTCATTCAGTCTAAATTTAAATGTTATGTAATATAACTTATCCTAAATTTTATTAAAAATCACTTCTCTAAACTATACGGTTAATTTTCTTTTAAAAAAATGAAACTACTCAAATTACAACAACTAAAAGAAAACACTAACAAATACCTATTCAGAAGTTAAAAAAATATAGTGTATTATGTCATCAATTTCATCAAAAATTCTGTTCTTCATTACAATCTCTACTCTTTTTATCTTTTATAAGTAACACCAAAAAATAGCAATTACTATTCATATCATGCTATTTAAGAATTTTACTCTATTTCCTTAATATATATTTTTAAAGTTATCCTAACTTCTTCAAACACTTACTACTAATATACTAATTATATAATAATTTTTATAATAAACAATATTTATTAAATATTATTATAATATTTACAACCAACTTTCATATACTTTATTATCTCTTTATATAATGATCTAAAAACACATAAAATTTCTAATTCCTACTTTTTTATTCTCTACTTATACAGCTCTTGAAACAAGTTAACCCTCTAACTAATCTCTACACTAACTCTATAATTTAACCTAATGTTATCTCACAGTTTTAAATATTTTTCAAGACTAAAAAAAAATATATTTCATTAAAAACCTCCTCCAAACTGTTAATCTTATCACTTTCCTCAGTTATTATTACAAAATCACTTTAATATAAAACCCAACTACAACATGAATTTCTATTTCTAAGTTTCACACTAAGTAATCGCTCTCTCATACATTTTCTCCACCTTCACACTCTCAATATCCAAATCCAAACTCACAATCCTGTCCATAACCACTTTGAAATCTTTAAAAAAAAGTTTACTATACTCAAATCTATTCTAAAAACACTTCTAAAAAATCCAATTATTAAATAATGTAATTCATCTTTAATCCTAACATTTTTACTCTTAACTACTATTTTTAGAAACATTATATAAAAATACATTAAGTAACATTCACCAATTAAAATTTAAACTAGAACCTAACCCTAACTCTACCTAAATAAAATAATTAACAAGAAACCCAAATATTTTCTACGTCAAAAATAAAATTCAAATAATTTTAACTTAACAATTTAACTTTATCGATATAACAAATAAACTTATTTTTATTTTAAACTTAAAAAATCATTATCCACACATAATTATTTAACTTGCTACTAATTTAACATTTATCAACTGTTAAAAACTCTAAAATAACATACCATCTTTTAATACTTAGTAATGATATAATTTCACCTATGTTACTAATTATAGATGTTATCTAAGTAATTCCTAATTATTGTCAATTTCTTCTTTACTACGTACATTATTTTATTCTTATATTTCTTCATGCTTATAACTGAAAAATTATAACAACCTATACCATTATCTTGCCAGTCTCTATACAATTTTATAAAACAAAACTTAACAAGACTTATTTCTCATGTCAAAACATAAAGTTTACTTATATCTCAACAAGTACAAAAACCCAAGTAAATTTCAATAAGGAACATAAAACCAGATCACACAAAAAACACACTCGCCACTCCACAAATAAAACACCAATGTAAATACAAAGATACACTACACTATGTAAATACAAATGTAGATTACGCAAGAATTGCAACATACACCTGACGTCTTGTACTGCACCCACCAAAATATAGAAACTTTAGGTTTCTTTATAAATATAAAAATCAATATTATAAACATCTTATTTAATAACTTACAAAGTATAAAATTCTATCAAATATTATACTTCTACTCTATTTACTTTATTTACTTTTAATTATATCACTTTACCAATTAACCAACCTAAAACAAACATTTAAGTAACTTTAACTAAAGTTTCAAGTTTAAATACTTTGTATTTATCTAGCGCTTCTCAAAAAAATCCATTCTTTACCTACTTACTTAATATACCAATAAAAAACATTACAAGTAATCCATATAATTAAAAAGCCCTTACATTATTAGCTCTTAATAGAAAAATAGTTACCAATTTAAAACAAAAAAGTCATTTATCCATCAATAGTAATCAAAATATAAAAGTAATTTTAAGCCTTGAAACTTAAAAATGGTAGGATCACATTTTATACCACCTATTACTTCAACAACACTAAAATAATTAAATCAATTGAAATATTATCTAAATAAACGATCTAATTCTACATCCCTTACACTAAATACCTTTCTAACAAATATAAAATATTAAATACGCAGTTTTACAAAAAAAAAAAACAATAAATTTTCTTTTATTAACACACAAACATAAATATAAAATTTTAATAAAATTTATAAATGTATCTAATCACATAAAATCTACTTATAAAAGTGTACAACTTTAAGAAATATCAAAAATAAGAATAACTAATATAACAATAAATAAAATTTAACACCATAATTTTAAAATCTTATAACAAAATTATACATTTAAATTATATTATTATAATAATAATAATAACGATAACACCTTCTTTATGTTAATATATGCAACAAATGCTTAACAAAATCCATTAATAATTTTATTTTTTTTAAATACAGAGGGAGAGGGGAGACGTGGGAACGGGAAAACCAGAAACTCCCACGGACACTGAAAGATTTGATCTGCAGCCTCGGGAGAAGCTGGGATTGATGTGCAAGTACAAGACGCGGGCATTAAGCAGGAAAAGAATGAAATAAAAGACAATCCCTTCTGTTTCTGTGGCTGTCAGAGAGAGCCTGCCCTGGCTGAGCGAGAGAGAAACCGCGTGGGCACGATGGGGAAGGGCTGGCAGGGCAGGGCTGGGGCTGTGTGGGCTGAACGGAGAGTTTGCACCTTCTGACAGGAGGCGTTGAGCAAAAGTCCCCTCGGTGCAGCGGAGCCGAGCGAAGGCGCTGGGCTAGAAAAGCCAAATAAGGCCGGGGTCAGAAATTCCGGCTGCCTCGGAACAAAGAGCCGTGAGCGCTCCTGAGCCCCGGCAGCTGCTCGCTCTGTGAACCCCCACGCGCCGGGGCTGGGTTTGCCTGAGCCCCGAGTGCCCCCGGCCCAAGAGCAGCCCCGGCCCTTCCCTGCTGAGCGCGCAGCGATCGCAAAGGAAAAAAGGAAACTCTGGCCGGCAGGGCTCTCTCTGCGTGGGTTAGGGCAGGGCCCTGCGGGGAGCAGGGCGCTCCAGCACGGACAGCCCGGATCCAGAGCAGCTCCAGGGCTGAGCAGCGGGCTGGGGACAGCTGGGGACAGCCGTGAGCAGAGCCCGTCAGCCTCCCTCCGGGGCTGGGACTGCCTTGAGCACACAGCTCCTGCCAGGTGTGGCACCTACAGACCTCAGACTCCTCGCCACAAACAAGTTCTGATCTCGCTCTCGGGGTGACCTGCACCTCCTCCCCAGAAACCGCAGGAATTAGAATTTCGGGCCGCTTTTACAAACTTTACGTCAGCTTCGCAAATGCAAATCCCAGCGGGTCCCTGCTTCCCAGAGCGCCGGTCCTCAGCCATCTCCACTTCCCTGGAAAACTGCTCCAGCCCCAGGCTGTACCAAGGTGAGCACAAGTCTGGACCGCTGCACTCAGAGCGAGATCCAGCTACAAATGGAATTCCAGAAACGGCCTCCAAAATGTTCCATAATCACACCTTTAAAATGGCTCCACAGGGCAACGGCTCCCGTGCCAGAGCGGCACCTGCACGAGTCCTTGTGCCAGCCCTGGCGCCCTGAAAAACACAAGAAACCAACATCACACAGGCCTTGTTTGCAGAATTCCTGATCCAAGCCCTCACCTGTCCTGCCCAGCACCGAGGGAAATCTGACACGGTATTCATAGGTAACCTTTGCTGAGAGCGGCCATCACCCCGGTCCTCCAGCCTGGGCAAGGTTTTGCAGCGAATGGACCCAACTTCTAACCCTGGACCTAAATTTCTGTCAGCTTTTGTTAGAAAGATACTGGAGAGTAAATCCTACAACAGATTTAAAACGTTGCGCAAGGAATAACCGGCCCAGACAAAACCAAACCACCCCCATCTCTGCTCCACCCCATTTTGTAAAGACTCCCCTTCCCTGCTGCACCGTCCTTCACTGCACGTCCCTGTTGAGAGAGAAATGGAACTGGAAACAAGTTTTAAAGGATGAGTTTGTAAATAAGACTAGATACTTTAGAGAAATAGAACTATGAAAGATGCATTGTAATAAGATTCATGAGGGGTAATTTCAGATGATTGGTTTTTAAGGCATAGTGTAGCAAAAGCTAATAGGCCAAGAAACGCTTATAATGTATTGTAATTAGGAAATAGTTGGCTTCTGATTGCGGTGGCATGAATTATAACATCTGTATTGTCTCACCCTTCACGTGAGACTGAAAATGAAATAAAAGTTTTTAAAAACACTTCTCAGTTGCCTTATTTCTGGGTCAGAAAAGGGCATAATCTGATAAACTGGTGCGTTGTGCGAGGAAGATTTATCTCTCTCAATGTCCTATTCCATGGCATTTCTAAGTCAGCGTTTCTTATCTCAAATTTTCCATTCAGATAAATACTATGTAAACCTCCTGTCAAACTCTGACAATTTTCTGCAAGTCCATTTCCCACAGCAGAACTGCTCCCTGCCCAGCACAGAAGCTGCGAGTGCTGTTGCAGGGCACAATGCCTGAAGGAACACTGGAGCTGTGACATTAAAACCAGCAAAAGCAATTACTAAGTAAAAGAGATCCTCACCTGCTCCAAGAACTGAACCTCTGTGGCTCATCCTCACAGGGTGAACCTGCTCCAGGGAGGAATCTCCACGCAGCCCCCGAGACCTGGGGTCAGACGCTGCCCTACCAGCAGAAGAACAAGGGGTTAGTGAAGCTTTTGGGACACATTCTGGCCTCAGAGTGGTCTGACAAAACATCCGTCAACGTGGATCTTTAATAAAGGCAGCTGGTACCTAAGCTTGCAACAGACTTCCGTGTGTTATTTCCTCGGTCTCTGTTTTAACACATTTTGATATTAAAAGTGTTTAAACAAGATTTAACCTGAGCTCTGCACCCTGCCGTGCTCCAAGCCCTGAGGAAGAGCTGGACATCCTCACACTCGCCCAAGCTGAGGCAGCTCTCACGTAGGGACAGAGCTGCTGCAGCATTTAACAACACTTAGAAATCACCCCTGCCTTGAGGGCGTCCAGAGCTGGGAGAAAGCCCTTCCCACCACCCTCTTGGATTTCCCTCCCTGCCCCTGGCTTTGCTTCCAGCTTGGGAAGGTTTGTCCTGGGGCCATTTCAGCAGCACGAAGGGCTTTTCCAACCTCAGGGGTTCCACGGGAGCCCAGTGACTGACTCAGCTGCGCACGCAGGCACACAGATCGATTATCCTGCCGTGAGCCAGAGCACTCCAGGGCATCCTTGGAACAGCTGCGGAGAGCGGGAAAAAGACACAGCTGCAGCACCGATCCCGCTCCCTGCTTTCCCAGAGGGGCAGGAACACCATTTCCTCCCGAGCCTGAGAGCTCCCAGGGAAATCCCTGTTAGGGTGGCACTGAAGGTGCCACATTTCTGGCACCCTTGCCCTAGAACCACGGCCCAGCAGGTTTCTGTGGGAGCGGGGATTGTTGCTGCAGCTCAGAAGCTGCACATCCCTAAAGCATTTCCTTAGGGACACGAAGCTCCCCGCGCGCATGTTGTAGTCCAGTTTGTAATTTCAGCGTCTTTCAAGAGAGTTTAAATCGCAATGAGGCGACTCGGTGCCAGCACAGCATTAGCTACGGGACATCGGGAGACTCACCAGACGACATTCTCGGCAGAGCCTCCATTCTCAGCGCTCCAGCTGCAGCGTTCGCATCTCTCACGGACTCCGAGCTCCGTTTCCAGGGCTCCCATCGGGAAACCGGCGGCCGCTCCCAGATGCAAACGCCCAGGGCACCGCCGATCCCAGCCCCTGCTCCTCTCCCCCCCGGACCCCCCTTCCTCCAGCCTTTACCCCTTTTAGAGCCACGGCCCCGCCCAGGACACAAACGGAGGCTCCCAGGTGCCTCCTGAGACCCAAATCATTCCAGGGGCATCAGGAAATCAAAAGAAATAAACTTTGTAGCCATGATTTCAAGTCTTTTGACTCTTCACATGGATAGTCTTAAGCCGTACTTTGTCATCATTTGGTCAGCTCATGAGGTTTTTTAGTTTTTAAAACTGTGTTTTCTCGAGGCAGAGAAACTGCAACTATCTATCTTTGAGTAGAGGAGCACATACAAAATGTCAGGGTGAAAGATTACTCATACCAGTGTGAAAAAAAACGCTAATTGCTTGGTTTTTAAAATTTTAAAAGTTTAATAATAATAAAATGGCTATAAAAATAATAATATCATTAGAGTACTAAAGCTTAGAGTTAGGACAATTACAAGACAATAAAAAAAGTAAAGAATTACGGACGTCCGGATGTTCTCGGACATTAAGTTACGAAAAGCATGACTTGTGAATAAAGGAATCACCCTTAAACTAATATACTTGTTGCATATTTATATATCCTTTATGGTCATGAATGCATTCTATTTTAAACAAGAAACTCTGTTTGTTGTATGTTAATTGTTCCCTTTAATCCCTTGGTGTCTTCGAGTAAGGCCTGAAGAAATTAGCTTCTTCTGATAAGAAGCCATAAATTCCTCTCCTTTGGAAGATTTAGGTGTTCTTTGAAGTAAGTATCTCATTCCTAAAAAAAAAACTTCCCCACCTACATAGTCTCTATTTTAACATTATGTTAGAACCTAAAACTGTATTTAACACACTACTTAAGCGAATGAACACAGCATAACTTTCTAACATTACACTTATAATATTCATTATAGCCTTTGTGAAAAGCCAATCATAAAATATGCATTCTTCACACCAGCAAGGACAAGGAGGTATTGAAGGAGACTGTTGAAGGAGAGGTAAAGTCTTAAATGCTAAAACTGAAGACAGAGCATCACTAAGTCAAATGAAAGATTTGTCTATTTGCTTTTAAACTGATACAAAGCAAGACAAAGTAAATTATTATAACTACTTCAAATCTAGTTGAAAATGTGCTGAGGTGTGCATTAAGACAAAGGTGGAAGTTTACAAGTTACAAATGCTTAAGACACTTCTTGCTAGGGATAGATAGCATTGCATCCATTCCTGAAAGATTTGCATCTCAAAAAGATATGGCATATGAATTCTTAAATTAGACCAATAATGACATGCACCCAAAAAAGAAAAACATTCTCTCTTCTCCCTTTCTTTTTTGCTTTCTTGTCATAGAGTGTGACTAAGGAGAAACGAAAAGAATCCATGAGTGACAGAGCTGATTCCAATCAATCCTCCCCGATGGAGTGATCAAAGGCCAATTGTAGTGGACCAAACAGGGCTTTCCCCTTGGAAGTGTATTCCATCCCGTCGAGATCAGCACAAACACAAGGGATGAAACCGACTTCCCACGGCTGCCATCCAAGCTATGACACTGTAACTCAGTACCACCTGCACATTTTGTTGCTTGAATCCTTAAAGTAATGATTCTCTCCATCTCCATCCCTTAAAATCCAATTCTGTCAGCTTTTCAGTGTTCAAAAATGAACTAGTTAAGATAGCACTGAGGAAAGAAAGAACACAATAAGCATATTTTATTGTGTAAGTAAGTAGATTTGAGATGGAATTACTAAAAGGTAAGCATACATGGACCCCCCCCCCCACACACACACAGTTGTCTTTTTGCAGTTGCACTTAAGGATTGTACTTCAAATATGGTTACACAGATATCTTCCCCCCCCTCCACATTGACTGCCTCTTAATATTAGAACCGAATCTGCCACAAAATTACATGAAATAAAACAGTGAGAAATATACTTGAGAATGACTGTTGTTTACAAAACAGGTAATTTATAGTATACAATTACTGATAAGGTAGAACAAGAGTTCAAAAACTGGACTGCTTTACAAAGCACTTCTTCAAACATCAATTCTGGATTATTGCTGGAAGGTACTAAATGGTCTGTTATAGACTAATTTACAGACATTCATAGAATAGTGAAAAATGCATGCTTTAGAAACCTGGGACATTTCATGCCTTTGTGCTAGCAGAACATGAAAATGGAAGTGATTGGCATTTTTCAATGTAGGTTAGTAGCATTTAGAGTTTTTATTCTGGTGTACTAACTGATTCTTCGTATTTTTTCTCTTTTTTTTCAGGTGATTTTTCATCTTCAGGTTTAGTCCATGGAGGGCTGTGAAACTTCTGTAAAGGTAAAAACATGGTGTATAGAATACATATATACATAAACAGAAATAAAAAAGTCTGTTAAAATTCCATGGCAATGGAATTGTCCCTAGAAAAGGGTCCTGATCTCTAAGAAAGCATCATTAACAACCTTCACAGTGCAAAACCATACAAGTCTGATGCTACATACAGCTTCATATCACTGCATATTTTATGTATATATGTATGAAAACAACCACATAGGTATTTAATATTTAATTATTTTGGATAACTCTCTTTACTCCTGCTTCCAGGGCTATACACATCACATTG
Organism: Lonchura striata; assembly: GCF_050655825.1. NCBI lineage: Eukaryota > Metazoa > Chordata > Aves > Passeriformes > Estrildidae > Lonchura > Lonchura striata. The sequence continues at coordinate 13,390,145 of NC_140707.1, read as the reverse complement.
TCAAATTAAGTAATTTGACTACTAATTCATTTGACTACCAGCTTTCCAAATATTTCATAGTTTGCAAGTTGTTACCAGCCAGAAATCATTTTGAACAGATCAATTGCAATCAGACACAGTCAAAGTCTGAATTAAGTAGTCTTCTCTTTTGAGACAGAACTTGGTGAAGAATGTGTAAGTATACTTTAAGTAACTGAATCGCATGAGACTTTTTAGTAAAACCCCAAAAATTACTCTGGAAGAGAATACCTGAAAGCTTGTCTCTGTTTCTGCTGCTTCCAAACGAGATGCTGAATCATTACGATTCCCCAGACATGTCTTGGCAACCTGTCAATAGAAATGTCAGAGATAACTACTTCATATTTTTTCCAAAAATATTCAGTTTTCAAAAAAAAACCCAAAAAAAACCAAAAAACCAAAATACCAAAAAAACCCAACAACAACAGCAAAAAACCAACCCAATTTGGGTCTTCTTTTAAGCCTACTTAATGAAATGAAACTAAGTTTTCATAGCTAAACTTATCCCAGACTCCCATCATCCCTGTAACAGTCTTCAACAATACAGTCTTGTGACAGCGAGTTTAACAACTTCATACTTACCCAGCTTTTTTTCTTCGTGTTTAAATCTCATCACCAATAGTGAAGTTTACTTCTACAGGTGGTCCTAGGGAACAGAAAATTAATTACAAGTGCCTTTTATGGGTGAGGAAATAGTAACAAACAGTAGAAAATCAGCATTACAGTTAGAACTTCTCTATTACTATTCTCTTGGCTATACTCTGGATCTCTTAGGTATAATAATCCCTGAATAGGAATATAAAGTCACTGAATGGAGAAGTCAGGTGACTCTCAAGGCAGAAAATCTTGCTGCATTACTTCCTGTCATTTTATTCAAGAAATAATGTCATATTCTTTGCCAATATGCTTTTTAATATCTGGGAAAGCAGAGTTGCACAGCATAAATAAAATTAATTACAAAGTGGATTTTTGAACTAAGGAGATCTTCAGGTATGAAACCAGAGATTTGCTCAACACTGGAAATTCTACTGTATTTAAATCCAAGTCCCTTCAGGAGTAGGATTAAGGATGCAATAAGAAAAGGAGCTGAAAGATTAAATACAGTCAAATATTCATAATACTTGGTCATTGCTCTAAAATGAGTTCACATTGGAATTTCTCTACTTGTTTTGCTATTAAAAGTGACACATTTAAATGGAGTGAAAACTACAAGGTTTTTTTAAAGTTTTGAGTCAGCAAGACTCCAGTGTAACAGTGGGAGGGGTTTAGTCATGTTTAAGCTACAGAAGGCAGCCTCTGAGATGATGCAGATGGATTTGATGTGGGGAGCTCTTTCTCATATTTTCCCACTCTAGACAGTAGAAATAAAAATTGGATTCATGTAGGGAATAATCAAGGCAGTATTGATTAAAATAAAGTCTATTGATAAAGCACCTACTCCTTTTATGACAAAAAATCAAACATCAAACAAACACGTGGTTTATGTCTTAGATAAAGACTAAAAAGTCAGATGACAGGGTAGCAATTTTTCGTAGTCTTGAAATACTTCAAAACCTTATACGTGTGGTCCTGTCAAAACTTCCATTTAAATTATTTACTCTTAATCTAGATTTAAAAAAAAATATTCCAAGCTGAATTATCCTCAGAAAAAATGAAGATTTAGGTGACTTCTAGGTGTGTGGCTTGAGGACAAAAGATACTCTAGGTCCAACAATCAATAGTATTGCAAAATGTGTAATAAAGAGGATAGAAATAATGCTAATTAAATATGATAATTTACATATCCAGAATTTTCTCTGACTGTACCTACTAGAACATGAAATCAGGTGACCTATTTCACCAACATCATTTATAGGAGATAGGAAGCAAAAACTATTAATTGCATTAGTAAAGCTAAAGGTCAACTTCTTAAGACATATGCAAAGGAAAAAGAAAAAAACAACCCCGGTCTGCTTTAGAGAAAATAAAAGTGAACAATAACACAATGCTGTATGAGTGAGTAGTCTTGCAGTGTCTTCATAGGCCAGACAACAAAGGCTATCTTGATAGGAAAAGAGCAATAAAGATTAAGTCTGTACTATTTCACATTTGTTCACTCAGAGATCTTCTCCTTTTAGTAGCACACCATATGGATCACTGTTGGAGAAAGACAGGGACTTTTTCCTAAGGATGTCTTTATGATGTTAAAGCATAACATATTCATTATTGACTCCTTATCACTGTGAAACATTGTATATCATTACCAAATAAATTACAGCTTGAAAACAACAACAGTTCAATAGCCAGGACTGTAACCAGCTCCTGTGGACGAGGTGCAAACACACACACACAGAGGGCTGGGTTTAACAGAATACAAACTGAATCCCACACACATATGACCTCAGGCATATATATATAAATACATACATATACATACACCCCCACCTGTGTGTATTTATGTGTTTTTATATGTCTATATCTACATGCATATATAAACACATAAATATGCAAACACGCATAACACATAGATCTTTGTGTCCCTCAGCTAAAGATCAGTGGCAGAATATAAACTCAATGAACTAGAATACTTTCCACCCCCTTAGGTGACAAAGAAAGCAAAATATTAAACTTCTGTTATTGTTGTTAGTTCCCTCTATGCCAAATAGTGGATTGTTTTGTATGTTTGTCCGTCAGATTTCCTCCCATGAGAGGTACAATCATTACCAATGGACAGAATGAGAGCTCGACATGGCAGAAACTATCAAAAAGCAAAAACTATTTGCTGTGTTGCTTTCCTCAGCTTAGCATGCAGCCCGATTAACAAATTGTCTGTGTGTGAAATTATGGCTATAAAATCTGCATATTGATTGGTCACGTACACAAAATTTGGGAAGTTATGGTATTCAATTGTCCTAGTAAACAGCACTGCAAAGCTGGAGAGCTTCACAGCTGGATGTATAAATGACAAAGGTGGATAAACAAAGGGTGCATCTTTATTACTGTGAGAACCCCGGCCTTGCTCTGGGGTCTCATGTGGTGGTGAAATTCCTCCTCCAACCCGTGCTTCCAAAGAAAAACTCCGCAGGCTTTAGCTGTTCGGTCTCAAGGCAGTTTATCGCTAGTTATCTAACAGATTATGTTCTTGGACTGCGGCTCTTTGATCAGCGGCCTGGGTAGAGGCACACACACCCCCTGACATCCTCTCGATCTGCTGTCTTCTTCGTCTCCCTCTCTGCCCAGGGCTGCTGCTATCTTTTATAAGATATATTACGTATAACATGTTTACAATTATTTCCCAATACCTACTACCTACGTTGCCAAGTGTTTTTCTACTCTAAACCAATCTGTGAGTGCCAACATCACCAAGAACATGGAGGTAAGGAAAAAGAAGGAGGAAGAACAGGATCAGCCCACTTTCCTCCATCTTAGAACTTCTGACCCCCATGTACATGTGTTAAAACCCCCCTGTACAATACTAAAAAAATTTCCCCTCTACTTTGTAACTACTTTTACTATACTATCTAACCTTTTGTGATTGCTTGTTCCACCTCCAAAGTTGGCAATTCATTCCATGGCTCAAACTCAAAATCACAGCTGTTTTTCAGCTGTCTGCCAGGGTCTAGAATGCCTCTGACCAAGGCCTGGAACCTCTAAAAATGTCTGAGAGACATTTTGAGTTCCCACATATTAGAAAAATTTTAACACGCCAGTCAGAACTCAGCATGTCCAGTGGCTATTGAATCATGCAACTTTACCTGCGAACAGCTGAACCATGTAAATATAAGTATTTTCTACTGCATCAACTCAGCAAATCAGAACTGGCTTTATGGTCAAAAAAACCATAACAATTTAAGGTCAAATAATCAATTCACAAGTGAACAGGAAATCAAGTTTAAATAAGTGGTATTATAACAGTTTTTGCAGTTAGAAAATCATTCTGCTGCTCCTAAAGAGCATCATCCAGATTTAGTTGACCAGACATTGGAGTTTCAGTGTTCCTGTGCATCACTGCTCCTCTTGGCTTCATAGGGCACAAAAAGCAGATAGGGAGGTTGTTTGTAAAGCACAATGGGAGAGAAAGTACTGGGTTAATTCTGAAGAAAAGAAACCAGATACAGGAGAAAAGAATGGTGTGGTTAGATCAACTGACAAACTAGTTATCTTAGTTGTCAGGTTAGGTTCACAGTTTACTCAAAGACACGTTTTATCAGATTTGCTCATGAATTTGTTACAGATCTGTACTGGGAGCTGCTTTAATCACTGTTTAGAAGAAAGATACAGAACAAGAAGTATGTGAAATGTGCATATACCTTCTCAGAAGACACCTCTGCAGTTTTTCATACGCTTTTCCTGTTTTAGATCAGTGTGCTAAGGGGATGGTTAAACTCAGATGATGCAACTTCTTATGACCTTCCTCTTCCTAGTCCTCATTTACAGAATCAAATTTACTTTAAGGATTTTATTGGCTTGAAATTTCGTTATAAAAATGGTTATTTTTTTCTCTTATTACACCCTTTGGAAAACAATTGGAGAGTGCAATTTGATCAAAGCTCTGAAACAGATTTAAGAAAATAAAGCAAAATGCTGTAGTTGCTTAGAAACGTATACAATTTTGGCTCCAATACAGAATATCCTTTGTCATTGAATGATTAATGAACATAGAGTGTTTTTTTATTACAGGAAATTAAGGCAGTAAATAAAAAGCACTACCACTTCTATTTATCAGAGAAGATTCTGTAAGGACAAAGCAAAAAATCTAATAAGAGAACAAAGAATAATTTTATAAGTTCTTTGATGTTGTAGCAATACCAAGCAGGTAGTTAAAAATGAGATGTTATATGCATAAGAATTATCTGACACGAAAAGGCAATTAAGTAAATTATGGTGTAAAAGCCAAAATCCCAAAAGCTTTTGGGAAGACAGAAAAGGGAAGGAATACAGGGGGAAAAGCTCTGCAGAACTCTGGTTCTGCACAGAGACTTTCAGGAGTCAGACATAAGAAAGCATCTCCGGATAAGGCTAAGAAAAAGTAGTACTGACAAGATGCCTCTAATAAAGTACAAATAATAAAAAGAATGGAAACTTTTACAATACCGAAGGTAATTTGGAGGGGGGCTTTTGATGAATTTCAGATGCTGTATCACAGGATATTCTACCTACTTCTGGCTATTGCTGGTCCTATGCCAAATTTCATTACAGATAAATATCAGCAGCGTCTAATTTCCAGATTTGCTACTCTGTATCCCATTTGCCAATAACTTTTCATTTTTTGTATTTCAGTATTTGTTCTAATGTAAATGACACTAATTACTCTGAACAGGCATAAGCCCCATAAATACAAAATTGCAGAAAGATCACAAATTTAAGATAGAGATGCTTAGCCATACAGACTTAAAAATACCAGTTGGAACCAGCAACTAACCATTTTGCTTTATTTTTTGCCTCAGTATCTATAAGGTTGCATGTTCTTCTCTAGTTAGTCTTCACTACCTTAATTCTTTCTAAATAGAAATCACATTTTATTTATCAGAGACACAATAAAAGGACCTTTGTGAAGTTCTGAGAAAGGATTACTGAAATAATAGGTTTCTAAGCAATGCAGTTTCTAGTACATCTTCACAAATATTACTTTGAAATGCTGCATTACAACCTTAACCATCCAGCCTTAATCTTCCTTCATTTGAATGCAAGAAGCTGTAAAAACTTCAGAAAAAATGACACAGTCAAGTAATGAAAAAAACAATTAAAACTCTTCCTAAGTGTTGCATTTTCTCCAAGTGATAGTGTTCACAGGTACAAATGGCAGCTTTGACTTACCAAAGAATTAGGATCCTTTGGGTATAAATTCCTTCCAGTACTTTCAGAACTTAAAGTGGTATTTCTAATGCCACTATATGTAGGCTAATTGTGGAAAGAAGATTTTTATTTCAGTTCTCAAAGCTAATAATTTGAATTCCTTGTGCCTTTCGTCTCTCTATGTTAATGTGAGATGATGATGATGAAGAAGAAAAGATTGCTAACCAATGTCATCACCTGCACTATTTTTATGGCCATTTTAGCCTATATTAAGATGGACAGGGTGTCTGTCTGCTGATGGACTAAACAGTTAAAAATACAAGCTGTTAGAAGGACAAAAAACAACCACCTAAATAAGTAAACCACCATCTCAATAACTAAAACCTTGATTTTATGGAAAGGTGAATCTTTTAGGTGTCTTTGATTGCAATACTTGATGCAGAAATTAAATACTGGTTTGACTTTTGAAATATATTACCAGTTATTTTCTTTCCCTTTCTCTTTTAATGTATTCACTTCTGTATAAAAGAGCTGTTTAAAATGTCTGATACAAGTATTTAGCCTAAGAGGAAGAAGAAGAGGGGAGAGGAGGAGAGCGTAAGAGGAAGAAAAAGAGGAGAGAGTGAGGAGGAGAGAGTAAGAGGAAGAAAAAGAGGAGGGAGGGAGAAGAAGAAGAAAGAGAAGAGAGCGAGAAGAAAGAGAAGAGAGCGAGAAGAAAGAGAAGAGAGCGAGAAGAAAGAGAAGAGAGCGAGAAGAAAAACTGAGAAGAAAAGGAAGAGGAGAGAGTGAGAAGAAGAAAGAAAACAAAGCAAGAAAAATAAGAGTCAGAGATAAAAAGAAAAACCAAAACAGTCAGATTAGAAAGAGAAAGGCAGAGAAAGAGGAAAGAAAGGTGGGAAAAAGAGAAAAAGAGTGAAAGACAAACAGAAAAGGAAGCACTTGAAATGAAAGAGAAAAGGAAATAGAGAGACAAGAAAAAGAAGAAATAGAGCTGAAAACCTACAGGAAAACAAATGGAGAGACTGAACACAAGGTAGGGTTCAAGAGAGAAAGAAATAGAGAGTTAGAAACACAAAAAAATTAAAGATGGACAGAAAAGGAAAAAGGGTTAGAGACAAAGAAAATGATAGCAAGTGTTAGAAAGACAAAGGCTGACAAAGAGGAAAAAAAAGAAGAAAACATAGTGAAACCTAGATTGAAAGAGACAGACAAAGAGACATGGGGAAATACATGTAGAGGAATGGAAGAAAATAGACAGGGTGAGAAGGAAATAGGGTTAGAGAAACATAGAGATGTGTTAGAAATGGAAACAAAGGAAAACACAGCCAGAGACAAAGAGTTACACATGGAAGGATAAAGTGAGGAATAGACTAAAGAGGAAAGTAAGAGGCAAAGGGAGAAAAAGGGTGAAAACGATAGGACTCAACCACACCAAAGAAAGACAGGAGATGAATGTTGGGCGGGGCAGAGGGTAAGAGGCATCATTATTAGGGCTGATTAATCTTTATTCCCTTAATTTAAACTTCAGCAATACACAGGGAAACAACATATACAAATGCAAGTACAGAGACAAATAAAACAAAGAATACATCATACCTAGGCACACAAGTACAAGTCCAATTTACATACAGCAAAATACATCAAAAGACAGGAACAACTGCAAAGACAGAACAATATAATGTAATACAAGCCAAATACATATTGACACAATATAACCGTGTCTCCATTTCAGAAAAGTCCACAACGCTTTTATTGTTATGACGCACGCGGAACAAAAACGGCGCAAAACGCTCCGCCGACGTGCACGCCCCCTTCGCACTACGCACAAACTCACATTCACGGCAACTCGCTCCGGAGACTCCCAAAAAATCCTCCTGCCTGATGAAAACCCCCCCTGAAAGGCAAAGGCCATACACACAAGGTTGGAACTGCTCCACACACACACACAGCTGCAGACACAAGCACACACAAACTCTCACAGACAGACACAGACAGTCACACTCTCACATATTCTTCTGCTGACACGCTGGCTGCCACCCTTACGTGAAACGCTGCACTGAAGAATATGCTTAAACGCTTCTTCTGACCGCAGGACCTCCATGTCAAATGGTAGATTCCAGGAAATTCTGTAGGGACCCGGGGACCTACGAGACAAGGGGAGGCAGTCAGTGACTGACTATCTGAGAGCTAGGAGCTATACCAGCTCTGGGCCCATCAGGGTTGTACCCCAAACCCCGTAGAGAACAGATGAACGGCAAAGCTCTATAACTGCTCTACCTGAGCGTGACTACGTGCCCGGGCAAGGCAGCTCCGATCATAATTGCCACAACAGAGGTGCATATAACATAAGGCAACGTAGGTACATACAGTATAAGCACAAACAACATAAGGCAACGTAGGTACATACAGTATAAGCACAAACAACATAAGACAACATAGGTAGGCGCAACATGCACACATACAATAGAAGCCGACACAGGTAGGTGCAACATAAGTGCATACAACGTAAGCCGACAGAGATACAAGATACAAGAAAACCCTCCCCCAGGACTAGTGCTCTCTGCCACAGATTTGAACTGTCAGCATCTGAAATTAAGTTAGGACTAGTGTCAAACGGCTGCAAGACAACTTAGCATCACCAAACATGTTATGTCAATCTCCTAATACAATCTAGAGCCCAACTACACCCTGCAAATGACAAATTTCAAGTCCCCAGGACTTGTGCTATTACAGGCTATGCAGCAGGGCAGAGCAGTTGTGGGACAAATACGTGCAGACACCCGTGACACAGGACAGGGAGAGAGAGCTTTTGAGGAGAAGAAAGGACCGAGAGACCCAAAGAACACAGAGTGCACCAGAGACAAGTGACAGGACACACACCAGAACTGCTCTGCCCTGAGCACCTCAGCACTGTGATCAAAACAGTCACTTTTCCTTTAGCTGGCCTAAGGGGACACTTCTTGCACATCCCTGCCCCCAAAGCTGATCCTAAAGGCCCTCCCAGCACCCCGCTTTCACCCCCTCTGTGGGCCTTAGCCCTCCACTTATCTCTCTGGCATCTGGGGATGAGAATCCACGTCGCCTGGCAATGGAGGCTGCCTCGCCTGCGGGGAATGTCCTATGGTCACCGGGCTGTGGTCCCGTGCTCAGCTACAATCGAGAACCCCAAACATCACTGCATGATCTTAGCTGCACAATGGACAAAACCCAGCAATCCTGCTACTCACCATTCTCCTGAGAATGCTCGGGCCGCACATTTTGGCCAGGCTCAGAGGCTGCCACCGTCATCGCAGGGTCTGCCTGGGTTAAGAAGAGACAAAGAGACTCGGCATTGCTGAAAACTAAGTGGACCTTGGCTCCCCCTCCCTACCTCGGCGTCTCACCACAACTCCTCAGCCATTGCCAAAGGCAACTCTGATGCAATCTTAAAATACAAAATTTCAAGGCTTCATCTCAGAGTCCTGCAATACTTCCCGAGAGCTCACAAGCACAGGAAATCCAGGCCATCAGCTGTTGGTGACAGGGGCTTGGCATATGCTGAGTGGATTCCCTAAAGCACACAAACAACAATGGATGCTTACAATTGCACCAAAACCTGAAACCTGAGCAAGAACAACTGCTTCTGTCCACTGCTCACCTGGCACACAGGGCCTTGACTGCTGCTAACTGCCGGGACCTCCTAAAAATAAAGGCAAAGAACACTGCTGTAACATGGTCACCATTCAGGCTGCCCCTGCAAATGCAAACAATGACTGACCTGCTCAAGGGAAAATCCTCACGCAACAATGGGGCCCTCTGCCACTGACCTGAACTGTCTGCATCTGAAAGGAAGTTAGGACTAGTGTCAAACGGCTGCAGGACAACTTAACAGCACCAAACATATTAAGGCAATCTCCTAATACAATCTAGAGCCCAACTACACCCTGCAAATGACAAATTTCAAGTCCCCAGGACTTGTGCTATTACAGGCTATGCAGCAGGGCAGAGCAGTTGTGGGACAAATACGTGCAGACACCCGTGACACAGGACAGGGAGAGAGAGCTTTTGAGGAGAAGAAAGGACCGAGAGACCCAAAGAACACAGAGTGCACCAGAGACAAGTGACAGGACACACACCAGAACTGCTCTGCCCTGAGCACCTCAGCACTGTGATCAAAACAGACACTTTCCCTTTAGCTGATCTAAGGGGACACTTCTTGGACATCCCCATCTCCAAAACTGACTCAAAAAACCCCTCCTGGGGAGTCCCAACCCGGCACCTCCTCCATCCCCTCTGTGGGTTGTAGCTCTCCACTTACCTTGCACATATCTGGGGATGCAAATCCCCATCAGGTGCAGAACGAGGCCTCCTGCCTGTCTGGGAAGTTCCAGTTGTCATCAGGCTGTTATCTCTTGCTCTGCCAAGAGAAAGAAAACCAAACGTCAGCGCACTACCTTAACAGCACATGGGCCAGAACCTGACAATTCTGCTACTCACCGTCTCCCAAGAAGTCTTGGGCCACACACCTCAGGCGCGCTTGGATTCTGACACCGTCATCTCAAGGCACACCTAGGTTAAGGGCAGACAAGGTGACATGGCATTGCTGCAACTTGAGGGTACCCTCGCTCCTCTTCCCTGCCTCACCACAACTCCTTGCCCATTCCTGTGGGTTACCAGGAAGGGTCCTTGAAATGCAAAATTGGAAAGCTCTGTCACAGGGTCCTGTAATGCTTCTGGCAAGACCACACGTGCATGAAAACTGGTCCATCAGCCAGTTGGAGACAGAGGTATAAGTACTCTGAGTGGATTCCCTAAAGCACACAAACAACAGTGGATGCTTACAGTTCCACCAAAAACTAAAAGCTGAGCAAAAAACTCCTTTGGTCCATTGCTCACCTGGCACACTTGGCCTTGACTGCTGCTATCTGCCTGGACCACCTAAAAATAAAGGCAAAGAACACTGCTGTAACATGGTCACCATTCAGGCTGCCCCTGCAAATGCAAACAATGACTGACCTGATCATGGGAAAATCCTCACGCAACAATGGGGCCCTCTGCCACTGACCTGAACTGTCTGCATCTGAAAGAAGTTAGGACTAGTGTCAAACAGCTGCAGGACAACTTAACAGCACCAAACATATTAAGGCAATCTCCTAATACAATCTAGAGCCCAACTACACCCTGCAAATGACAAATTTCAAGTCCCCAGGACTTGTGCTATTACAGGCTATGCAGCAGGGCAGAGCAGTTGTGGGACAAATACGTGCAGACACCCGTGACACAGGACAGGATGTGACAAACCAGGGGACAGGACAGGGAGAGAGAGCTCTTGATGAGAAGAATATCTGCAAGGACCGAGAGACCCAAAGAACACAGAGTGCACCAGAGACATGTGACAGGACACTCATCGGAACTGCTCTGCCCTGCATGCCTCAGCACTAAGGTCAAAACAGACACTTTTCGCCTTTAGATGGTCTAAGGAGACACTTCTTGGACGTCCCCAATTCCAAACTGACTGAAAAACCCCTCCTGGGGAGTCCCAACCTTGCACCTCGCTTATCACGCCCCTCTGTGGGTCATAACCCTCCACTTATCTTGCACATATCTGGGGATGCAAATCCCTGTTGGGTGCAGAAGAACGCCATCTCCCTGTCTGGTAAGTTCCAGCTGTCACCTCTTGGTCTGCCAAGGGAAAGAAAACTAAACATCAGTGCACAATCTGAACAGCACATCAGCCAAAACCTGGTAAATCTGCTACTCACCATCCTCCTCAGAATGCCCGGGTTCTTGGCCCTCACGCTTTGGGCGTGCTTGGATTCTGACACCGTCATCGCAGGGGACACCTGGGTTAAGTGGAGACAAGGCAACATGGCATTGCTGAAACACGAGTGGAATTTGATTCCTCCCCGACTCACCGCAACACCTTGGCCATTCCCTCAGGGCTACCAGGATGGGACCTTGAAATGCAGGATTGGAAGGCTCCATCACAGGGTCCTGTAATGCTTCCAGCGAGCTCACAAGGGCATGAAACCTGGTCCATCAGCCAGTTGGTAACGGAGGTATGCGCACTCGGAGTTGATTCCCTAAAGCACAAAATCTAGAATAAATGCTTAGAATTGCACCAAAAATTGAGACCTGAGCAAAACCAACTGTTTCTGTCCACTGCTCACCTTGGACACTTGGCGTTGACTGCTGCTAACTGTCTGGACCTCCTAAAACTAAAGGCAAAGAACACTGCTGTAACACAGTCACCCTTTAGGCTGCCCCTGCAAATGCAAACAACGACTGACCTGATCATGGCAACACCCTCACCCAGGACTGGGGCTCTCTGCCACTGATTGGAGTCGTCAGCATCTTGAAAGGAAGTTAGGACTAGTATCAAATGGCTGCAGGACAACTTAGCATCACCAAACATATTAAGGCAATCTCCTAATACAATCTAGAGCCCAACTACACCCTGCAAATGACAAATTTCAAGTCCCCAGGACTTGTGCTATTACAGGCTATGCAGCAGGGCAGAGCAGTTGTGGGACAAATACGTGCAGACACCCGTGACACAGGACAGGGAGAGAGAGCTTTTGAGGAGAAGAAAGGACCGAGAGACCCAAAGAACACAGAGTGCACCAGAGACAAGTGACAGGACACACACCAGAACTGCTCTGCCCTGAGCACCTCAGCACTGTGACCAAAACAGACACTTTCCCTTTAGCTGATCTGAGGGGACACTTCTTGGACATCCCCATCTCCAAAACTGACTCAAAAACCCCTCCTGGGGAGTCCCAACCCGGCACCTCTTCCATCCCCTCTGTGGGTTGTAGCTCTCCACTTATCTTGCACATATCTGGGGATGCAAATCCCCATCAGGTGCAGAACGAGGCCTCCTGCCTGTCTGGGAAGTTCCAGTTGTCACCAGGCTGTTATCTCTTGCTCTGCCAAGAGAAAGAAAACCAAACGTCAGCGCACTACCTTAACAGCACATGGGCCAGAACCTGACAATTCTGCTACTCACCGTCTCCCAAGAAGTCTTGGGCCACACACCTCAGGCGCGCTTGGATTCTGACACCGTCATCTCAAGGCACACCTAGGTTAAGGGCAGACAAGGTGACATGGCATTGCTGCAACTTGAGGGTACCCTCGCTCCTCTTCCCTGCCTCACCACAACTCCTTGCCCATTCCTGTGGGTTACCAGGAGGGGACCTTGAAATGCAAAATTGGAAGGCTCTGTCACAGGGTCCTGTAATGCTTCTGGCAAGACCACACGTGCATGAAAACTGGTCCATCAGCCAGTTGGAGACAGAGGTATAAGTACACTGAGTGGATTCCCTAAAGCACACAAACAACAGTGGATGCTTACAGTTCCACCAAAAACTAAAAGCTGAGCAAAAACAACTGCTTTGGTCCACTGCTCACCTGGCACACAGGGCCTTGACTGCTGCTATCTGCCTGGACCTCCTAAAAATAAAGGCAAAGAACACTGCTGTAACACAGTCACCCTTTAGGCTGCCCCTGCAAATGCAAACAATGACTGACCTGATCATGGCAACACCCTCACCCAGGACTGGGGCTCTCTGCCACTGATTGGAGTTGTCAGCATCTGAAAGGAAGTTAGGACTAGTATCAAACGGCTGCAGGACAACTTAGCATCACCAAACACGTTATGTCAATCTCCCCATACAATCTAGAGCCCAACTACACCCTGCAAATGACAAATTTCAAGTCCCCAGGACTTGTGCTATTACAGGCTATGCAGCAGGGCAGAGCAGTTGTGGGACAAATACGTGCAGACACCCGTGACACAGGACAGGGAGAGAGAGCTTTTGAGGAGAAGAAAGAGCTGAGAGACCCAAAGAACACAGAGTGCACCAGAGACAAGTGACAGGACACTCATCGGAACTGCTCTGCCCTGAGCACCTCAGCACTGTGATCAAAACAGACACTTTCCCTTTAGCTGATCTAAGGGGACACTTCTTGCACATCCCGACCCCCAAAGCTCATTCAAAATGCCCTCCCAGCACCCCGCTTTCACCCCCTCTGTGGGCCTTAGCACTCCACTTATCTCTCAGGATCTGGGGATGAGAATCCATGTCGCCTGGCAATGGAGGCTGCCTCGCCAGCGGGGAATGTCCTATGGTCACCGGGCTGTGGTCCCGTGCTCAGCTACAATCGAGAACCCCAAACATCACTGCACGGTCTCAGCCGCACAGCAGCCACAACTGAGCAATTCTCTGCTCACCATTATTCTCCTGAGAACGCCGGGCTCCTCGGGCCGCACGCTTCGCCCACGCCCTCCTGGCAGGGTCTGCCTGGCTGAAGAGCAGGCGAGGTGAGGTGGCGTTCCCAAAACTCGAGTGGACCCTGGTCCCCCTCACTAGTAGTTCCCCGACTTACAGCAACTCCTCGGCCGCTCCTGAGGCTCCCTGGTGCCACCTTCAAGTGACCAAGATCAAGGCTTCGTCGCAGAGCTGTGTGCCGCTCCCCGAATTCCCAGGAGAGCGAAGGAGCGGCTCTGCGGCCGCTTGCAGGGGGGACTCGCTGGTACACGAGTGGACTGCCTGACGCACACAAACATGAATGGATACTGAGACTTGCAGCAGAGACACTACAGCTGCAGGCACACAAATTCATAAATAATTAAACTAACAAAACCCCAAAATCCTACCAAAATATTAATTTTATTTACGCAGTATCCAAATTGCCAAATAGATTAACAGAGACACCCTGTCCTATCCCCTCAATTACGCCTCTAAAATCTATGCCAAACAAATCCCGAAAACTAAGAAAACCCTGCCTGTATTGAAATAAAAACAAAAAAAAGTCTTGTAAACGTTATAAATTCATTAACCTAACACATCAGAACCATAAAAATATTAAACCTTTATGAACAGCAGTACGCACGACCCTCGTTTCAACATATAAAAGTAAAGCTATCCCTACTACTAACCTAACACAAATATCACAAAATATAGCAGTAAGAAAAGAAAAAAAAAATAATCCTCACTATAACTAGAATATAAATTTTTTATTTTAAGCCAAGAAAAATTCATACATTCTAAACAGGAACTTCCTCAAAATCAAGTATTTCAATAAACGCAAAAAACTCTAACATATTTCAAATAACTACAAAAAGGCTAAAAAACATAAAACAATCAAGCAACCCACCACAACTATCTAAAACTATCTACAATAAACCTTCTTTAAAAAAACCCAACAAATACTTCTTACCACCTCAACAATACATCACCAGTGACACCAAACAACTCAAAATACTGTAACTCCCATCCAAAAAATGCTCTATAAACTGAAACACTAAAACTCATCTAAAACACCCACTTACCCTTCAATAACCTCCTCTAACCTACACACAAATCTAAAACCAATAAGAATTAACTATAAACTATCATACCTTAAAGAACTCCACCATTAAACACTACTGTACCAGACTTACTATAAATCAAAAACCCCAAAAAAACACACCACTGTTAACATCACCAAAACATTTTTCTCCATTCCTCTAACAACCAAATACAAACCTCGATTTACCTTCACTTGAAAAACATACAATACACCTACAACCAACTGCCCCAAAAATAAAAACACAGTCCTACCATCCAGCATAAATTCATCCAAATGAAACTTCAAAAAAATAAAGCTCCAAAACATCTGTAATAATCCAACAACATTAGATGAAAAGTATAACAAAAATATTTTTTAAATCATCCAAATTCTTCTAAAAGACTATTATACCACAAAAAAGAAAAAAAAAAAAAAAGAAAGCAAAATCAAAAAGCATAAAAGTCCCACCAATTTAATCAAAAACAGCCAGAATGGCTCCATGAGCCAACAAAAAAAACCCCCAACTTATAAGAAAATGCCAAACCACCTCAGAAACAAACAATAAAACACAGCCCCTCTTACCATGGTATTATTTTAGTACTATGATTAAAATACACATTCTATACAAAAATGTCCTCTACCCTTCCATCAATGCCACATAAAGCAAATAAATTAACTGTTATCATACAGGACATCCATATAAAAAAAATCTCAATCGCCCTAAAACCTTAAAAATAATTACAAATTAACCCCAAAATGAAAACTTTAACAAAAGAAACCCAAAAACAAACAACAGAAACTAAAAATACACCACCATAGAACTACCTACCAGCAAAAACAACCCCACACCACACTCTTTTCACTAACAGTTGTCAGTGAGACACATCACAAAAATGAAACAAAAATAAAAAACAGCCCTAGAGAAACCCACAAAACAAATCACAAAACCCACTAGAAAAAGAAGCCCAACCAACTTACTAAACTTCAAACCATACAACAGACCCTGAAAGCTGCTAAAAATTAAAACCATACCTCTACACTAACTCAAAGAGTAACCAGCATTCTGCTAAGTTAGCTTTAAAAACCAAACTAATAAAGGAGATTAACAAAAACCTAAACCACTAGACAATAAAAAGAGAAGCACCCAAATAAATAACTACCTAAAAAAATCCACTGTATAAATACACAAGTTCCTAAAAAAAACACTGATAAAAAGCAACCAACAAATACATCAAACTGAAACAAAAACCCAAATAAATACAGTAACAACAAAAAAATTATTCCTAACTCAATAAACCCATAATGCCTCAAACCATCAAAATACAAATACCACCTAGAAATAAACACATCACCAAAAGAGAAATGTAACCACAAACAATAAGTCCCAAATTACCGGTAACAATAAAACGTCCACAACAATTAAACAAACCAAATAAATAAAATCACTATAGGAAAATTTAAAAAATGCAATTACCAAGATTAAAAAAAAAACCTCACTAATTCACTACAGCACACTACCTCAAGCCCACCAAAACTAACACTACATACTCATGCTAATAAAAGCCACCACATCCTAATTAAAAACCAACCCTGTACTTCATGCTACGACCCATAAAAATCAGTGTAAACCTTAAAAAAACATATCCTTTAAGAAGATAACTACAATTATATTTTCACAACATGAGAATAATCCAAACAAAACATCCAACATATCGCACAAAAAAAAAAAAAAAATCCAACAACCAACTCAATCCAAAAAAACCCTTGTCACAGCACCTGAACCAAGAACCGTAACAACCAACAAGTACACCGTGACCCTTCTCCTACACCAACTACGAACAAAAGAAAACGACCCAAAACATTCCTCAGGAGCGCCTCAAAACCAGCGCAGCGAGGGAGGCTGGAAGATGCGAAGCCGCGCTCCCGGCCCCGGGCGCAGCGCGGCTCCGGCAGGAAAGCGGCTCCTCCGGCAGGCAGAGGCGGCGCCGCGCCGGGAGACCCCCGCCCGCTGCCCCCGGCCCGGCGGGGCCGGCACCGCGCCCGGGGGGCCCCGGCGGCGCCCGAGCCCCGCGCCCGGAGCGGCGGCACCGGCCGGCACCGGCCCCGCCCGCGCCGCCTCCCCCGCCCGCCGGCCCGGCCAAAGCTCCGCTCGGCTCCGCACGGCTCGCACCGGCGCGGCTCCGGCGGGCCCGCGGCAGCCCAGCCGCGCCCAGCTCCCCTTCCGCCCCGGCCAGCCCCGGCACTGCCGGCAGGGCTCCGCGCCGGACCCTTCGCTGCCGGGCCGGGGGCAGAAGAAGCGCCCCGAATGCAGCGGCACAGCCCGATCCCCGCCCTGCCAGCGCTGCCACGGCTGCAGCTCCCTTCCTCTGAAGCCCCGACACTGACGCCACGCTCCGGCGCTCACCTCACCCCAACGAGGGCACGGAAATGTAGGCTTCCCTTCAACTGCGTCCCCTAGAAGAGAAGAAAAGAAGCGGCTTGCCTCAAACGATGGCAAAAGGGGGCTTCTTACCTCAGTCCAAACCCCTTAAAAGGCGGGACAACAGGACTGCCCCCTCCAATTCAACCTCAGGATGACGAAGTTTCAAAGGGAAAGGAGAAAAGCCCCGGCTGCAAAGGCGCACCGGCTCACCTGCTCGGCTGCTGCTTCTCGGCATAAAGGTTTGTCCCTCGGCTCCTCCTCTGAGCAAGGCTCCACTTATCCAGGTGGGTTTCCAGGTGATCCCCCGGACCCTGTGCGAAGCACCCACCGTCCTTCCAGGAGACAGCCCCGGGAGCCCCCCATAAACTCCTCTCCTCCAGCAGCTCCGTGCAAAAGCGATGCGAGGAAAACCCCCTAAATCAGCTGCCGGAGGAGCCGCCCCCTCCTCATCATGCTAACAGCTCACACTTGGGGCTGCTCTGAGCCCTCCTCATCCTCACAGCTCACACCTGCCGCTGTTGCCACTCTCCAACAGCGTCTCTCTGTCTCCAGCACACAGCCCACTTCTCACAGACACAGATCCAACAGAAATCTGCTACGGGTGTCGGCTTTTCCTAATCCATCTGGGTACACGATTAAAACACGTACGTGCATTGATGGTCATTGAGAGAAAGCTTTCCCCTGGACAAAACAGTCCTTTTGCCGGCACACTTTGATACACCTTCGCAAAAAGCAGAAGCAGTAGCGAGTCCTAAGACCCCTGCCGAAGAACCCAGCCCTGCTTGGGACACCCAAAGCAGCAGACCTCGAAAAAGGAGGGGAAAAGTCAAGCTTGGAGGGGAAAAAGAGGACAGAAGTACAGCAGCCTTTAAAAATGCCTGCACGGAGCAATAGTGGGAACCAGTCACATTTCTTCTTTCCTTGCTTTCTGTGATGACATAAGTAGGAAGTAAGAACACGTTAAACAAAAGGCAAGAGCTAGGATTTGACAGGTCTTCATTTTGGCAGGCGCCCCGAGCTCCACGGCTGCGGGGGAAAGATGCGAAGGGGCGACGGGAAGAGAGGAGGGAGAGCGGGACATGCGGAAGGGCGGGGAGGGAGGTCGGGCTGCGGAGGAAAGCGGGCGGGGAAGGGAAAGGCCGGCAGGGCAGCAAGAGGGACGGGGCACAGAGGAGGGAGAGAGGGGGAATGGAACGGAGCAGCGGGGCAGGGACAGGACAGGAAGGAGCCGGGTTTGGGGGGGACACGGAAACGAGGGAAAGAGAGGTAACTGAACACGGGCAGGAGCATGGAGCGGGAGAGAGAGGGACAGGAGGGGATCCTCCCGGCGCCCCGGCTCCGCCCCGGCTCCGCCCCGGCCGGGCTGCTGCGCTCGGCAGAGCTCGGCTCCGTTCGGCTGGACTCGGCTCCTCGGCCAGCTTCGGCTACTTTCGGCCACGCTCGGCTATTTCCTGCCGCATTCGCCTCCATTCGCCTCTTCGGCAAAGCTCGGCTCGCCGACACAGAAGGAGGAAGGAAAATGGAAAAGGAATGGGGGAGAGAACAAGAGGGAGAAGGGAGACACAGAGGGAAAGTGTCCTTACACCTGGTGGCACCCTGACTCTGTCTGATTTCCTATCGGCCTTCAGGTCTGGAGAGTTTCTTTGGTTTTGAATTATATGTTCTAATGAACTCCCCCAAAGCCAGAGCTATATTCTGCATGGACAGCTGCTCTTGCACGAATACAGGGAGATTTCCAGCAGCTCTGCTGGGCTGGGATAGGCTCCCATGGTAAGCTGAGAGGATGGAGACTCGGCCCCCAAGCTACAGCCACTGGGACAACTCTCCATCACGGGGCCAGGGAGCTGTGCAGGGCACAGACTCCCCTCATCCCCAGCACTGCTGTCCCCGGAGAGCCCGCTGGCTCTCTGCTCCTGAGAAACACTCTCTTCTCGCAAAAACCCAACTCCCTCACCACCTGCATCTGCTTCTTCTTCAGTATTGCCCGCAACCTTCATTTCTGCTCTCTCAAAGCACTGTTCATCTCCACCTCTTTTTCATTGCAACATCTTTCAGTTGACACCTTTGAAGTGAAGAGGCCACTGAATTCTACCATTACAGTGTAAACCACTCAGTACTGACAGAGCCTGCTATTAGTTTTAGTCCTCAGTTCTGCATTCCAAGGGATACTTTTGAAAACACACTGAAAACTCATAAAATACGTGGCATTCACTGGAGCCAGGGCTCACTTCTGCATTGTGCCTTGGCACAAACATGCTCCATCACCTGTGACATCTCTCCTGCATTGACCATTGTTCAAAGCTTTCCTGCAGGGGCCTGACGGAGCAACAGGAGCTTGCTGAGCTTCTGTCAGGGCAGGAGCATAACAGGGTGCAGATCCTGTCCTGACCCCACCCTGCATTCCTTCCTGCTCTGATACTCAATGACAAACATCCTCTGGGCCTCTACGTTACCAAATACAAGGACATGCCAACGTTTAGCGAGGACAATTTCAGCTTTCCCAATCTAAACTTTCCATATGATGTAATGACACTGTCACTTATTTACTGAGAACCCCAGCCCACGTAGCCTAGAGAAGTGTCTGTTGGCTCAGAGCAAGCTTTAGGAGCCTGGAAGAAGCTTGTTTTGATTTAGATGCCAGGCCCAAGACTGCATTTGAACTCCTGTCTCCCCACCAGAGGTTTCTAACCCATCCCCTGTGTCACATGTGCAACACCAAATACAGCAGAAAAGCACTTCTGGGAGAAGCTTAGGAATGGAGGAAAGTATAGTTATTATAAATGTTTCATATATCTGTATGTAAAGATAGATAAATAGATAGCTAAATATGTACAGACACCTGTACACCCACCTACACCGGTATCTATATGAAGTCCTTTTTAGACCCTTCCCTAAATTTGTAAGTGATTGGTGCTTATAGAGGCAAACAAAATGAACTTTTAAGTTAAGCCAACTTGGGTGGCTATTTGTGTCACAACAGTCTCTGAAAAAATGATGACAGCACTTAAAAGTCACCAATAGTAATAATAATAACAACAGTAATAAAGTATTTTGCTGCTATTTTGGCAGCTTATGCTGCTTCTTGTACTTACTGCTCAATGTCTTGCTATTTCAGTAGTTCACTATGAAGCAATGAAGCAATAAAGCAAAAGCCTTAAGGCTGGCTGCTTAGCTTACAAGAAGCTCTGTTACAATTTGGAGAAGAAATAAAACTTGGAGCATTATCAGTAAAACAGAGATTCTACCCATACCCATTAAAAATGCAGTATTTGCTCTGCAGACCTGCAAAAACTTACTTTAAAAGGTTAACTGTGACCTTTCATAAACCCAGTCTCATTTTAGCAGAAGAGTTTCCTGCTTCTCTGTGACTGTGAGATGTATCTATTAAGTTCCTTTCAAAGGCCTTGCCTGACCTATTCATTTTGCAATTGAGAGCCAAAATAGCTCAATATCAAATATCTGCAAGCACCTTAGTACTTTTGGAAGAGTGGAACTGCTCGATCAAATCCTCACGCTGACCACACTGTTTCAAAATGCAACAATGAATTATGTCATTATGTCTCCATTTGGAAAGGATTATAATGTAAAATTAAGACAAGAGCCTGCCCTACTCTGAAGGCATGGGGACAATGGGGATTTGAGTCCCCAGTATGTAACTACTGTTGCAAATGGAAGACATCTATCAAGAACAGAGACGTGCGTTACTGCACGAGATACAGTGCCCAAGTCCCAGACTTCATTAACCTTAATTAAATGGTCTTGAAACCAAAATTTTTCCATAGCAGTTCAACGGCATTAAAAGGGCCCTCCCTCTCTGTAAATGGTTTTGATACATAAACATGCAAGCACTCCCAGAAGGGCCACATCCTTAAGGACTGCTACTATATATTTACTTTATGAAGACGCTGCCCCATCTGCTGGATCAGCCACGCACACGGCCCCACTGCTACGCTTGAGTGTGGCACTGGAATAAAACTTTTCTTGTGTTTAGGAACAAAACCCCGTCAGTCAAATCCACAATCATTCCAGCAGCAAGTAGGGATGCACCAAACTGCTCGGGTTTCCATCCCTGTTTATTCTGGAAACTGACCACAAACTCCTACGGAGATTTTGAAGGGCACAAGGGCTTCTTGTGAAAGCACAAAGGAAAGAATAAATGACTAGTCAGGTATGTTCAGAAGAATAGGTGGGAGGTTTGTACCTAAGCACATAAGGCCACAGCCTCCTTTTTCAACATGTACAATCGTAGAATCAGAGAATGGTTTGGGTTGGAAGGGACCCCAAAGCTTTTCTCATCCCATCCCCTGCAGGGACACCTTCCACTAGAGCAGGTTGTTCCAAACCCCATCCAACCTGGCCTTGGACAATTCCAGGGGTGGGGCTGCCTCAGCTTCTCTGGGCAACCTCTGCTAGGGCCTTGCCACCATAACAGGGAAGAATTTCTTCTGTATATAGGATTTCTTTAAGCTTTAAAGTCCTAAAGCAGAGGCCACCTCAGGCAGGCATTTACGGATGTAAAGGGTCCTTCTCAAAGGTAACTGTAAAACATGTTCAATGTTCATTAACCTTTCATATGCTGCTCACCAATTACGGAGTGCTTTGAAGAATTTTTAATGAACGTAAATTTTAACCAAAAATACTGCAAAGCCATTATTGATACTGTATGTAGGCACAGGGTACCTGACTTGTAAAGCTGCTAGAAACCTGAACTCTTCTGATAAGATTTGCCACATTTTTTCTTTAAATAAATACATTTTAAAAAATCATCAAATGTCCCTGCTTTATTTCACCACGGCAACAAAATAAGCACAGTCTCAAGTCTGTGCTTCTGTTTCCTATTACATTAATTTCTCCTACCCTGTTCCTCCCTCAAAGCAGTGAACGTGCAGGCAAAGTAATCCTGCCATTGCTCCAGCTCCATGGAGGATACAAACCTGCCTGCAGCCTCTGTCCCTCTGCTACTAGGCAGTCACTGCTGTGCCCAGGCTCTTTATTCACGGTTGTAACAGAAATACTTTCATTTTTTTCTCTTAAAAAGACACCTAACATTTCACCAGATGGTATCAGCACTTCCAAGTGCCTGTAAACCAGACTCCCCAAGCCCAGCCCATTAGCAGCTGCTCTGTGAGTGGCAAAAGAATCCAGAAATTAATCACCTACCTTACACCGCTTCTCACCTGGTCTTGGCTACTTCCTTTCCTCAGGCTCTGGCAAGAAACCCAGACATGAAGCAATTCCCCAACCACAATGACAGCCATGAAAAGCTATTTAGGCTGCTGACAGTTTGGCCGTATCACTGGGCAGTCTGACTGAATTAGCACAGAGAATTTTAGGCTCCCCACACTCTTCTGAGCAGAGGTAGGGTGCGTTATGTTCCTGTCTTGTGGAAACCTGGCACGTGGCAGAATGGGAGTTGGGTTTGTGCATCCTTTGCTGCTTACTCCTCTCCTTACCCCCAAAAACTGGACGTGGAGCTGCAGACGTCCTTTTTACCTTTGTACTGGGGAACAAAGAGGTGGCAGATCCCCACCATTAATAGCCTGTGCAGACAGACCAACAATGAAATACAACTGTACTGGGTTTGCAAGGCAAAGCTTTGGTAGCAGGGTGGGGTCAGAGCGGCGGCTTCTGCAAGAAGCTGCTGGCAGCTTCCTCCATGTCTGGCAGAGCCAGTCCCTGGCAGCTCCAAAGATGGATGTGCTTCAGGACAAGGCTGAGCCCATGAGAAATGGTGGTGGTGCCTCTGTGACCATGTGTTTCAGAAAAAAGAAAAAAATAAGTTTTTGCACAGTTGTAATTGCAGCCAGAGGAGAGTGGAGTGAGAGTACTTGAAAGGAACAACTCTGCAGACACCGAGGTCAGTGAAGAAGGAGGGGGAGAAGGTGTTCCAGGCACAGGAGCTGGGATTGCTCTGCAACCATGGTGAGGCAGCTGTGCCCCTGCAGCCCATGGAGATCCATGGGGATGCAAAGATCCACCTGCAGCCTGTGCAGGAGACCCATGCCAGAGCAGGGGGATGCCTGTGAGGAGGCTGTGACCCCGTGGGAGGCCTGTGGAAGGAGGAGCCCCTGCTGGAGCAGCTTGTCCCTGAAAGGCTGTACCCGTGGTAGGGTGGCCCACGCTGCAGCAGCCTGAAGGGACTTTCACCCACTGGAGGGATTCAGACTGCAGCAGTGTGATGGGGAGTGTTGCCTGTGGGATGGATTCACACTGCAGCAATTCACAGGGATCTGCTGCCTGTGAGACGGACTCATGCTGCAAAAGTTCATGGAGAACTGTCTCCCATGGGAGAGACCCCATGGAGCAGCAGGGGAGCGACTGCTTTCCCTGATGAACTGATTGTCACCCCCATTGCCTGTGTCCCTGCACAGATGGGGTAGGAGGTAGAGCTGGGAAGGAGGGTGTGGGAAGATGATGTTTTTAAGGTTTTATGTTGTTTCTCATTATCCTGCTCTGACTATTTAGCCATAAATTCAATTAGTATCTCTAATAAGACTCTCTTTTGCCTGTGACAGTATTTGACGAGCGATCTCTCCTGGTCCTTATCTCAACCCTTTTTTGTATTTTCTCTCCTCTGTCCAGCTGTGGAGGCGAGTGATAAGAGAGGCTTTGGTGGGTGCCTTGCATCCAACCCACTACATGGGAGCCTGCTCCTGGATCATGGAGCAGCTCCTGCCCCACTGCTCTGGGAATTACAGCCTGTTGGAAAGCACTTGCTAGCACAGCACTATGTAGAACAAAGATGAAATTTTCCTCTTAAGCGTTTCTGATAGCCACCAGCAGAAGAATGGCATATTCACCACCCCATCCTGCCGCCTCGAGATGTTGGCAATTGGTGGGTTACACTGATGGAAAAAATATTTACCCTAAAAATCCTGCAATGCACCAGAGCAGAGAACTAAGCACAGAACTCATTCACAATGGCTGGAGACAAAAGAGCTACAGCTAAAGCTATCACAGCCTCTAGTCATCATGCACACCCTAAAACATGTCTCATCTATGGCAAGAGACCAGAAACAAGCCTGGCTGCTGGCTGTTCTTGCTCCCCAGCTGATTCTCATTGATGTTTGCCTTACATAATTCCACTTCAGGGCCTTAGCTGGATTTCCATCTGGCCATCACTCTCTCATGGCTGATTCCTTCCATTTTAAACCTTTGCTCCATCCCTGTGACATCTGCTGTTTTGTAATACCCCACACCCATCCCGGGCTCCTCTTTCAGTCTATGGACAAGCCCCCTGTCATCTGCTGAGCTCCTCTGCCACATAAGCCTCTCTGCATTCACCTTCACCAGAGGCTGCTTCAGTTCTGGCTGGACAGCTGCACACACATTGCCTCAAGTAGCTCCTCACTCATCTGTGTATGAGTATCATCAGAAACAACTATTAAGCACCCAAACTGCTTTTAATTGACCAGCAGTAACTCAGTGTTTCGCTCAGTACTTATAAAAGGTTACAGTTCTGTGTTTTCCAGTTCTGACTGATAGTACCCACCACCTGTAACCCCCAGAAGTGGCAATATTGCTCAGCTGCTTTTCACATCTCTCTTTAGCACATGCTATTAAGAGACCATTTACCTCATCAATTACACATTGAGAAGTATCTCTAGTGTCTAAAGGTACTCTAAAAGCTGGATGCAATGGAGGAACTACTTCCTGAAACTTGTGGATGTGCTAAATCAATGACTGGTCACTGATTAAAGGCTGGAGCACTCACCTTGAGCTTTAACACTTCAGCTGATCAGCATGTGCACATGAGTACGTATCAGTGCAAAGGATTGTCTTCTGCTTCAACTGACAAACTGCTGGATAGCTTTTAAATTAAAAAAATCAAAAATAATAAAATAAATAAAATCTCTATTCCTCCAGACCCAGGGGAACAAACAAGCCAGACCTTCCGGACCCAAGCCCCAGGCCCTGCCAGTAACACACACAGCACTAAGGGATGCACAGCACGGCTGGGTGCTTAGGTTACCAACTTCTGAACTCAGGAAAGAAAGGAAGAAAAGGCAAACTTCTGGATTATTTAACAGAGTAATTTTAGCAACGATCACTCTTGGTAACTTAATGGAACAGAGGAGCAAAGTCCTCTGCCCAGAGACAAGAAGTGACTGTGTATGGCTCAGCTCACGGCCACATAACACACTCTGACCTCAGTCTGCTGGAGCATCCTCCATATGGGGACAGCAGGGGCAACCTGGATGGCTGGACTCACCCTTGACTACCAGCGAAATGCTGAAACAGTCCTGACCTGGTGCTGTGCGAAAGGAAACACTGCCAGGAAGCATTGACAGGATCAGTTCTGAAAGCAAAGCGAGGTCCTGGCCTCATGCATTGCCCTGTTTTAACCACACAGGCAAACAGCTAAGAAATGTAACTATTTTCTGCTTAAAAGCCGCAAATTCCTTGGAGAAAAGGAAAACTCGATCTGACAAAAAGAAACACTCGGGCAATGGTGATAATCTGGCACATACCGGATAACAATCATTGCCCAAACGCTCCCAGAGAAAATTGAAATTAAAAGTCACAAGGCAGATGCAGAATAATATCTGTTGTGAAAATACATTATTCAGCCAGCACTGGTGGTGGAGACTTTTGGTGCACTGCAATCTGCACACCCTGGTGACCACATATGCAGCAAGATGTGCTGCTTGGCATAGCTAAAGAGAGAGCAGCAGCCTTGCTTGGGAGGCATTTGGGAACCAGTGCCCTTACAGGTCAGAACTACTTGTTATGCCACTCTCACTGCATCGCAGCCTTCTGGAACTTGAGTAACACAGACCAACCCTGCCTCGGGGCATGCAAGAAATCATATGGGGACAAGCTGCAGACAAATGGGCCACTAGTCCATGCCACATGCATCACCAATGGCACAGCATATGCTCCCGGTTACACTGTGGGTCACA
The DNA here is from genome assembly GCF_050655825.1 of Lonchura striata. Taxonomy (NCBI): domain Eukaryota; kingdom Metazoa; phylum Chordata; class Aves; order Passeriformes; family Estrildidae; genus Lonchura; species Lonchura striata. The sequence goes on along the minus strand of NC_140707.1, from coordinate 13,363,715 downwards.
TTCTGGATGGAGATCTGCAGTCCTCCATCTGCCTTAGAAGAGACAGATGCACACACTCTACAGCCAATCATCCAATTTGCACCGATCTTCAAGACAAAATCACAGACCACTCACAGACAAACCTATGGCAGTGAAGTTACATTATGGCTTACTTAGTGGAGAAGAGGCCTCAGGAGTTGTCACCAGCTCTCTACAGCACTGTTTGCTTGTCTGAGCCCACCCAGCACATGCTCTGGACGAGACCACAGTGGTCCTTGGAGCAGCAAGTGCTGCCAGGAGCTGGAGCCTTCCTGTAGCGCAGAGCTGCTCAGGAGCTGCTGCTCTCCCTGCACCACAGAGCCCTGTCCTGAAGCCTCCTGCTCCCGTGCCTCCATCTGCCGTGGCCGTGCCCAGCCCTCGAAGGAAAAGCTCACAGCTCTGGCTCTTACGGCACTGCAGGAACTCGCACACGAGGAGGAGGAAGCACGGGGCTCTCTCACCCCCAGTGCCCGCCTTGTTCCAGCATGTCAGTCCTGCAGGGCAAATGCCCCAGTATTACACACATTTATACAGCAGTATTAGACTCCATTTGGTAGCAACATCTGGCCTCCATTTACACATGCACACAGTACAAACTGATGAGTAAACTCACCCAAGTATTAATGTGACAATGGATTCTTCTCAGCTTTTGCTAACTTGACACCAAGGACAACACAATGCAGAGAATCAGCCATGCAGCTTCAGACCTAAAAGTTAACTAAATCCAACATTTTCTTGCTAACAGCGATAGCAGGAGAAATGCACAGGCAAAGAAAGGAAATAGGCCATGCTGAGTGCAGGCTTTCTTGGAGGATATGCTGGTGCTTCTAGCAAACAGGGATGTAAAAACTTGCTGCATGGGACTTTGCAGTAGCCCTAAAGCATAAACAAGCTGTGCTAGAAATGGTTTAACAATCGAGGTGAAGGTTGCCAATAACTGATAAAATAACTAACTTCCAGAAATAAAGAACCAACTCAGCTATTGATTCCTCTGAACAGAGGAGAGGATGGATCTCTGTGGTACTTTTGCAAAGTGCTCTTCTTGTGTGGTTGCAGCTTCCCTATTTAGCAGTTGGGTGAATGCAGTTCTCAATCCTTCTGCTCAGTCACCCTCAAAGACAATGCTTCCTGATGTTCAGAGGACCTCCATTTGCTTCAGTTTGTGCCCACTGACACTCAGCACCACTGAGAAGAGTTTGGCTCCATCTTTTTGACATTCTCTCTTCAAGTATTTGTAACTAGATGCCCCTGAGACATCTCTTATCCATGCTGAACAGCCTCAGCTCTCTCAGTCTTTCCTCCTGTCCCTTTACCACCTTCACAGTGCTCTGTCAGACTCTCTCAAGGAGGTCCGTGTCTCTCCTGTCCCGAGGAGCCCAGAGCTGCACACAGCACTCCAGATGTGGCCTCAGCAGCGCAGAGCAGAGGGGCAGGACCACCTCCCTGCCCTGCTGACAATGCTTTGTCTAACGCCGCCCAGGAGACCACTGGCCATCCCTGCAGCCAGGGCACACTGTTTGCACAAGTTCTAGTAGTTCCAACGGGGCTCAGCATTTCTGGAGGACTTCACTTGAGAGATTCAAGTCCCATAAAAGTGCTGAATAAACTCACTGCGAGGGATTACGAGATCAACCGATGCATTGTGGAGAGACAACTGGCTAATGAAATGCCCTGCATCCAAGTAAATGGGAACAAGGGAAAGACTGAGAATTTAATGTACCTGCTCCTGCTTCTAGCCCACTTGTCCATGTTTGCCAGGCTTTGTTTGCCTAGAAAACTTTGGGTACTTCCTCCTGGTTTTCCCTGATGACTCATGCTACTTTCATCCCAAGCAAACAACTCTGCCATTTTTTACCCTTTAGGAAATAGATTCAAAACAGAACCAAAACTGCTTCAATAAGGGACTACATTTTGCTTTGATGAAGCCTGTGTTTACTAAGCTAACCTGATCTGCTGCAAGTCTGCATGCCCCCTTCCCCATGGGGGTTCCTCTACCACAGTCCAAAGGCAAAATGAGAAAATGTGCCTGGGCTGGGAAGAAACAGAAGCCACACCTTTGCAGCCTGGAACAAGCTTGAAGAATGCAGTTTGCCCTCTGAGAGAGCTCTTTGAGCCCAGTGGAGGGGGCTGAGAATTCACACTGGACTGGACTCACTTGCAGTAACCCTCTCAGACTGTATTAGGTGTGTTTGCAAACAGGCATTACCTCATGGCAGAACGAGGTGGGAAAAGCAGGACTGGTACATCACACACTCTTATATACACCAAGTTAGAAAAACCCCTGTTAGGTTAATGTTTTTATACCGGTTTACAACCATGGGAAGCCGTGCCTGATGCATTACATGTTCATCCCTAGGTATTGGTATCCTTTCTGCACATGCTGGACAGATGCACCCGCATCGTTCATGGCTATACTGTTATGAGCCCTCGAGAGCCTTGCCTCACATTATTTTTTCCTCGCCTCATTTTATCCTAAAGCATTGGCATATTGGTAAAGCCTGTACCTCTTGCTTTTCTTATAGCAACAGCAGTCACTGGAGGGAGAGGCAGAGGAGCTTGCCATTGCCATATTGACAGAAGTCAGCACTTCAGATCCCTGTTACTGCCTCAGAAAGAAAGATCTTGCTCTACTCACTTTCATCTCCAGCAAGTGCCAAATTATGTCAGTGTGAGAAGCTGCTCTGTCTCCTCCTTCCGTTCACTGGTGGCAATGAGGCACAGACAAAAGATAAGGAAGACAAAACACCCAGCCATAGTTTGTGTTCAGCTGGTGAGTTTTTCAAACGCCTTGGCTGCACAAGGATAGGCAGCAATGGGAATTTTCTTTCCAGACAGAACCAAACACTAAAACACTAAAAGCAGGCTAGTCTTTGCCTGACCTACAGATATCCAATGACTGATGTTTCTTTAAACTGTCATAAAACATTTTATATGGGACTGCAAAAGAAAAAGCAGAAGGACCAGTGAAAGATATTAAATTATTCAAAGTAAGGAACTTACTCGGAGGCTTTAAATACAGTGCTTAGGATTCTGCAGAAGATGAGCAGCCAGTTCATTCAATAAGACCCAACAAAAATAACGGTATGCATTTCTTCCTTTTATAGGTTTACGGCTAGAGGTGTCCAATTCCCACCTAAGTGACTCCCCTGGGCATAGGCCAGAGCAGTCTAATAAGCTCCTGTGGCTTTCCAAGAACTGAACAAATGAAACAACACAAAGATGAGTGTACCTCAAGAGCTGTTTATGGAATACATTTGAGCTGGACTTAGTTTATCTGCATCCACAAATCCTTTAGGACTGTCACATTACACTTGCAGGCAAATACACACACGCAGAGAAAGGCATGTGCAGCCCCATGCAGAGATCACCTATGAGCTGCCAAAGAATAAGATGCCATGTTTAATATCCAAGAGAATAAATCTTCTTGTGTTTTTTAGGCTGCCTGCTGAAGTTGTTGCTGACCTATACACTTTAGGCTCATCTAACATTGCTGGGGAATTGATGACTTTTAAGTCTGAGCATTCAAGACTTTCACCCAGCCTTGGGTGTTTTCTCATTTATGTTTTAAGAAAGTCCATCTTATATTTATCTTCAGGCAGCTACTCAAAAAGAAAAAAGGAAGGCACAGCCCTCCTTCAGTGCATCCAGACTGTTTTGAAGAGACATCCAAGTAAAGCTTTTGAAGAGCCACAAACATTAACCTGACTGCTGTTACCCACTTGTGAGGATTTCTGACATTGGCTTCCAGGGACACTTCCCTTTGAAATCACTAATGAGCATCCTCCAAGGTGCCACAGCCTTCCAAGGTGACTGAATCTACTCCAAGAATTTTCTCTCCTTTTCTGAAATACACACAAATAGACTGAGCAGACATTAAAGTTTTACTATTTCTGGTAGCAACACCATTTTCATCACCAGTATCCATCCCTGTGAGCCAGAGAGCAGCAGATCACCTGTCTGTCTTGACACTTTGCAGCTACTCTTGAGGAGGCTGAGCTGCCATGAGTCCCAGAACACGTGAGTTTAGGAATCCAGGACCCTGGAAGCCTGGGCTGGAGGCAGCCCACTTGGCTTGTTGCAAAAGCCTAGAAAACTTTGGGTACTTCCCAAAATTAATTACAAATTACACAGCTGAAAGCAACGCATTCCTACAGAACATTTTCATTTCAAGAAAAAAGTCTTTGCTAGTTCAAAATACTCCGAAAGTAACTGCTTTGATCTAGAGCCAATACCCTTTTTATCAGCAACCCAATGTGTAGAGAAAGCAAAGAAATACTAGCATACAAAATGTGAGTTTATAGCCAGTTCACTCCCCAAACAGAAACAATCTGTGGATTAGCATTAGCCATCAGCAGTGGCTCTGAAGGGCTGACTTTGCCTCATCCATCACCTGACAAGGACATGGCAACTCCACACTCCGGCAAAATTCACAGTGTTCAGAATTCTTACAACAACCATAGACAGCTGCATGCAATGGAACTACTGAAACAAATTTCTTTTTTTCCCCTCAGTGCCGGCTAGTGCTTTACTTTAACCCACATACTATCACATAGCCATGTCCAGGGAGCAAGTCTTCTCCGTGCTTCTCTTTTAAACATTATCAACATGGCTCTATGTACAACCACGTTCTACAGCTTTTAAGGCAACTATTACCCAATTCCACCTTTATACACAAGGGCTTTAGCAGACCTGCATCAACTTCATACTGCCTGGACATCTGTTCTCATGTGTTCAGAGGAGAAACGAGAGAAATATCTCACTGCTTGTTCCAAGGCTTTCTTCTCTTCAACTGAACAAGGCCCATGAGTGGTACAGAAGGAACGAGGGAAGTATTTTTTTCTTGGAGCCCAACAATCAACCAACAAGACAACAAGGAAGCCCCTCTAGGGGACTTCTGACCACTCAGGTCATCGATATATTGTTATTTTAACAGTCATAAAATCACTTTTGTGATATTTCTCTCCTTGTTTCTTGCCAGTTCCCATTTGTCCATCCAGATACATCTACTCTCATGTATCAGGCTGCACAATCCGTAGTGCAGAGACCATGCCTTCACTGTGTTTATGCAGTGCTCAAGCAGCAAGAAGACTCTTGTCTAGCAATGAGGGAGGCTTAGGGATATCTGGTGTCCAGTAGCACAAGCAGCTGACAGTTCTTAGCTCTTCCTCAAACAAAATTTCATCTGTTTTATGCAACAGCCACTCCAAGTACAACTGCATTTCGCAAAGCGCTTTTCTGACAGATTTCAGCCAGGCTAAATGATGGCTCTTCCTCTTGTCAGAGGAAGTACCCTTGCTTTTTGCTTTGCCTGTGGATCAGAAAAGCATCAAAGCACAAGGCTCTGCCTAATGACTTCAAACCAGAGGCCTCTGGATCCACTCTCAAGAGCACGTTCCCTCTCTGGGTACCTGCCTTGTCCCACCACAGCTTCCACCCTCTTCTTGGTGGATGGCCATTCTCAGCCAAAGCACAGCCATGGCCAGCCACTTGGGGATCATGCCAAAGCCGTAACTGGGGGCACTGGGCAGAGCTGCCCACACAGCTGGCACAATCTGGCACATCACCGCACCCATGTGCTACACAAGTTTTGCTGCCACTGCCGTGTAGCTCACTGGTAACAGAAGATTCACAACAGATAATGGTTTAAATCAAATAACGTGATCTGAGCCCTGCTCTACTAACACGATTATCTCTTTACCTTTTCATTGCTTGCAATAATCAGGTAGTGGCAAGTTAATGAATTTCACAGCACGCGTCACATAGCACCTTGTTACATAGCTGTTTCTTCTGCATCTGCAACAAAATGAAGGGTAAGACTGTGAAATTACTGACAGAAGGCAAGTAACAGTGTCTACTCACCATGGGAGAAAAGATGCCTCCAAGAGACTCATTCCATCATTCCCCTCTCTTTGGCAAATTACAAGAAATTAGCCCTTTTTATTTCTGGAAGAAATACACCACAGAGCAGTTGTGCCACCAGTGCACTGTCACCACGCTGCACCCATGGGCAGCTGATTCTGCACTGGAAACCAGAGAGCAGGAGAGTAGAAGCCTGGGGATGGGGGCTTGGTGGTATGCCAGAGAAGGCAGCTCCATACCTTTCACAATTCTTTCCCTTCTCAGTGCACCTGCTACAGAGAAGGCCAAAGCTAAGACATTTTATATACATTTTTTTGATCACCCTGTTAGCTTAAGCGGAAACTTAAGTCTTCCCAGAACAATAAAATTCTATAGCATGCAGAGAGAAACGGGCAAGCACCAGAACCCCAGGGATCACTCCCAAGGGAAAATTAAATTCAGTTAGGGATGAAAAGAGCCAGAAGGTAACATGAGGGAAGGTAACAGGACCTCGCAGCCAGCAAGAGGATGGGAGAAGAAGCTGCGCTATCAGCAAGTACCAGTGCTGCAAATGCAGGGAGCGCCATGCAGCCCCGTCTCTGCCAGGAAAGGCTCATGGAGCAGAAGAATGAGCACACGGGCTGCCTCTCAATCTCCTGGCAGGAAGCTTCTCTACTCCCCTTGTGCCCGGACACAAAGCTTTGGGCAGTAAAGAAGGGAGAGGCACGGTGGCACCCGTTCAGGGACGAGCCAAGCTACGGCACACCCTGCCCTGGTTCAGTGCTGGGAACCGACGGTGATCTGGCTACAAAAACCACAGGAAAGATCGTGTTTGACCCCTTGCAGCTTTTCTCTTAGAAATCACTTTAGACACTCTTCTCGTGACTAGCACTCAGCGAATCTTACCAGGACAGAATGGGACGTGCTGCAGCAGCAACCCTGACCATGGCGTGGCTGTCCCTGCTACCTGCACGGACACAGCTCGGCCACAGAGAGACAATCTTTTGTGCCAGGAACGTTTACCAGTGCCAGGTGCTGGTAAGCACTGCTCAGGGTGCTGCTGGCACCTGGGATGGCTCAAAGCTCCATGGTTTGTGGCAACAGCCAAAAAGCACGTGCCACCTCCTGAGGACCTCCACCTGTAGTATCCTGGGCAATCCAAAACCCACTATTCCCTTGTGCCTTTGTCTACCTGGAGTCATTCAGGGAAATTAAAATACACTAACTGAATTAAGAAGAGAAATCTGTTAAGATACATTCGTCTTAGGCCTCTGATGGAGAATTGAAGCACCATCAATTGCCTTCCTTCCTGCTCCTTTAATATGCAGAATGAGTGTCCATACAGACTTCTAATGAGGTTTAGTTCATCTTCCTGAAATGGTAGCTTAGTATAACTTTCTTCTACTCCTCCTCTAGACAACTTATGAATTACAGTATTTAAGCACCCGGACTCAAAGGATTCTTGCACTGTGGGAACACTTCCTGCTCAGAGTTTTTCAACAGTTAAAATCTCTGTGCTATCTTTTATGCCAGATTTAGTCAGCTGGCTCAAATGGGTCCACAAAAGACATCTGTATGGATGAACGCAATTCGTTAAAATCTTCTCCTACTTTCACTCCACTGCTGGAAATGACACAAAACATAAGAAAAAACCCAGTACCTGTTCCATTTTCAGACTGAAGCAACAGCATATTCCTGGCTGCTAATGCAGCAGGGACAACAGCACTGCAGGGAACGGTTTGGATAATCACATCTTCATTTAAAGAGAACCCAATTTCTTGATCTAAGCCATCACTGCCCTCCATCAGAACAGCCAGCATATCCACGACATCTAATAAGTGAAGGAAAAAATGTAAGCAGAGGATCCAGACTAACTGGGAAAACAACAGAGAGAGAATGCAACATTCCAGGAACACAAGGTATCTTTCTAGTTCCCCCCCAAAAAAACCCAAAACAAAACAAAACCGAAGACAAAACCAACCAACCAAACAAAAAAAACCAAACAAAAAAAACCCCTTTAATTAGTAACAACGAGATAATTATTCCTACCTCACTAGACCCATAACGCCTCGAACCATTCCAGGGAGGGCGGCAGGAGGGGCGGGCAGAGCCAGGGCCCCGCTCCGCCGCCCCGGCGGCATTTTCCGGCACGCGGCCGCTCCCGGCGTCTGGAGAGGGGCGCGGGGCCGGGAAAGGCGGCGCAGCCCTGCTCCGATGCCGCTCGGCCGCGGCCCGGGAGCGCTGCGACTGCGCCTCCGCCGCCCGCCGGCACCGGCCCCGGCCGCCCTCGGCCCGCGGAGCCGCCTCCAGCCCTCCCCTCACTCACAGACACCGCCCCGCTCGCCGCTCGCTTCCGCCCCTCGCCCCTCCCGCCGCTTTGGCCGGGCTCCGGCTGGGGGGCTGCAGTACCGCCCTGTGCCCACAAGGCGGCAGCACTTGTCCAGAGGGTCCGCGACACGATGGCGGCCCGTGGGGACCTTGACGGAGAGAGGCGTTTTTGCCGATGTACCCCACAGCAAAGTTGGCTCCGCCACAAACTTGTGCTTCCCTGACAGCCCCAAGGGAGCCCTACAAACTGACGCCAGGAACCCGGGCTGCAGAATTTGCTTTCACCATGTAGATATCCCTCATTTATTCCCAGGGCCCTGCAATCTCCCTGGGTTGCCTGGTCCCAGGTTTCCTTTTGCCCAGTCCAAATCGCCCACCCGCGAGTACTCAGGCCTTTTTTTTTTTTTTTCATTCCAAATACATGTTGCAAACTGACAGTAATAAGGTTGGGGCTTGATTTTTTCTGTGCTGGAATTCGCCTCGAGAAATCTGCCACCATATAACCCTAACCACAACCACCTTGCTTTGCTCAGAAATCACAACCTTCAGACCAGCATCATGGCACCTCACCCACTGGCCCTCCACTGGCACCTTCCCAAAGCACTCCAGTAATACTCAACATTTTCAGTGGGCATCCTGTCAGACCCTCACCCTTACCCTAAAAATGCACCAAGGAATTCAAAAATAGCCATTAGGAAGGCATAACAATTCTCTAAAAGTCACCAGAGAAAGCCTTCAAAATTCCCCTAAATATTCCTAATAGCCCTGCAAAAAAAAAACACTCAAGGAAGCCTGCTCAGCCTACAAACCCCTTCCTGTTGCTCTCTAGCCCACAGATGTCATCCCTACCTTTTTGCAGCAGGTCCTGTTGTCCTCTGAGGGTTCTGGCATTGTCCTGGTGCGAGGGTCATTGCCCTGCCCCAGCGGGAGGCTTCCGGTGTGGTCTCGCTGTCAGGCTTGCTGTGCTGTGCTGCTGTTGTCGGGGGTGAAAAGGGAAAAGGCTGCTTAGGGTGAGGTTAGCATGGGGGTGAGGGGTGCTGCACCTGTACCCTAACTTGCCTCCGAAGCTGTACCCTGTAGCCCTGATCCCCACTGGACTGTCCAGCCCTCAGACCCTCTCCCTTCACCCCTGACCCCTCCCTCTGCCCCCCAGCCCTCAGGCTCTGGCTGTCACCCTCGAGCCCCCCCTTGCCCCTCAAGCCCCCTCTCAGCTGCCCCTCAGCTCCTGTGTGCCACCCTTAATCCCTCTCCTCTGGCCCTCAGCCCCCAGCTGCCCCTGCCCCCCTCAGCATCTCTCTGTGTCACCCACTGTCCCCTCCCCTGTTCCCCCCTCAGCTCCCAGCCTCTGTCACCCTGAAGCCCCCACAGTGCCCCTCAAGCTGCCCCTCAGCCTCTATGCCATGAAAAGACCATAAAAACACATAAAAATGCCCTAAAAAAACCCTCAACTTCAAAGTGCCTTAAAACCCCCACAAAAAACATAAAAATAGCCTCGGAACGCCCTTAAAATACAATAAAATAACCTACTTTAAAACACCCCTAAAAGCCCCCAAAGAACCTTTAAAAAAAAAATCCCTACATATTCCTAAGAACTCTTAGAATAGCCCCAAAATCCATAAACCACATTGATGAGATCCTAAAATAATACCGCAGCGAGGAAGGCTGGAAAATGCGAAGCCGCGCTCCCGGCCCCGGGCGCAGCGCGGCTCCGGCAGGAAAGCAGCTCCTCCGGCAGGCAGAGGCGGCGCTGTGCCGGGAGACCCCCGCCCGCTGCCCCCGCCCCGGCGGGGCCGGCACCGCGCCCAGGGGGCCCCGGCGGCGCCCGAGCCCCGCGCCCGGAGCGGCGGCACCGGCCCGCCCCGCGACGCCTCCCCCGCCCGCCGGCCCGGCCAAAGCTCCGCTCGGCTCCGCACGGCTCGCACCGGCGCGGCTCCGGCGGGCCCACGGCAGCCCAGCCGCGCCCAGCTCCCCTTCCGCCCCGGCCAGCCCCGGCACTGCCGGCAGGGCTCCGCGCCGGACCCTTCGCTGCCGGGCCGGGGGCAGAAGAAGCGCCCCGAATGCAGCGGCACAGCCCGATCCCCGCCCTGCCAGCGCTGCCACGGCTGCAGCTCCCTTCCTCTGAAGCCCCGACACTGACGCCACGCTCCGGCGCTCACCTCACCCCAACGAGGGCACGGAAATGTAGGCTTCCCTTCAACTGCGTCCCCTAGAAGAGAAGAAAAGAAGCGGCTTGCCTCAAACGATGGCAAAAGGGGGCTTCTTACCTCAGTCCAAACCCCTTAAAAGGCGGGACAACAGGACTGCCCCCTCCAATTCAACCTCAGGATGACGAAGTTTCAAAGGGAAAGGAGAAAAGCCCCGGCTGAAAAGGCGCACCGGCTCACCTGCTCGGCTGCTGCTTCTCGGCATAAAGGTTTGTCCCTCGGCTCCTCCTCTGAGCAAGGCTCCACTTATCCAGGTGGGTTTCCAGGTGATCCCCCGGACCCTGTGCGAAGCGCCCACCGTCCTTCCAGGAGACAGCCCCGGGAGCCCCCCATAAACTCCTCTCCTCCAGCAGCTCCGTGCAAAAGCGATGCGAGGAAAACCCCCTAAATCAGCTGCCGGAGGAGCCGCCCCCTCCTCATCATCCTCACAGCTCACACCTGGGGCTGCTCTGAGCCCTCCTCATCCTCACAGCTCACACCTGCCGCTCTTGCCGCCCTCCAAAAGCATCTCTCCGTTCCCAGCACACAGCCCACTTCTCACAGACACAGATCCAACAGAAATCTGCTATGGGTGTCGGCTTTTCTTAATCCGTCTGGGTGCACGGTTAAAACACGTACGTGCATTGATGGTCATTGAGAGAAAGCTTTCCCCTGGAGAAAACAGTCCGCCTCTGCCTGCCGGAGGAGCCGCTTTCCTGCCGGAGCCGCGCTGCGCCCGGGGCCGGGAGCGCCGCTTCGCATCTTCCAGCCTCCCTCGCTGCGGTATTATTTTAGGATCTCATCAATGTGGTTTATGGATTTTGGGGCTATTCTAAGAGTTCTTAGGAATATGTAGGGATTTTTTTTTTTTAAAAGGTTCTTTGGGGGCTTTTAGGGGTGTTTTAAAGTAGGGTATGTTTATTGTATTTTAAGGGCGTTCCGAGGATATTTTTTTGTTTTTGTGGGGGTTTTAAGGCACTTTGAAGTTGAGGGTTTTTTTAGGGCATTTTTATGTGTTTTTATGGTCTTTTCATGGCATAGAGGCTGAGGGACAGCTTGAGGGGCACTGTGGGGGCTTCAGGGTGACAGAGGCTGGGCCTGAGGGGGGAACAGGGGAGGGGACAGTGGGTGACACAGAGAGATGCTGAGGGGGGCAGGGGCAGCTGGAGGGTGACACAGAGAAGCTGGGGGCTGAGGGGCAGAGGAGAGGGATTAAGGGTGGCACACAGGAGCTGAGGGGCAGCTGAGAGGGGGCTTGAGGGGCAAAGGGGGGCTCGAGGGTGACAGCCAGAGCCTGAGGGCTGGGGGGCAGAGGGAGGGGTCAGGGGTGAAGGGAGAGGGTCTGAGGGCTGGACAGTCCAGTGGGGATCAGGGCTACAGGGTACAGCTTCGGAGGCAAGTTAGGGTACAGGTGCAGCACCCCTCACCCCCATGCTAACCTCACCCTAAGCAGCCTTTTCCCTTTTCACCCCCGACAACAGCAGCACAGCACAGCAAGCCTGACAGCGAGACCACACCGGAAGCCTCCCGCTGGGGCAGGGCAGCGACCCTCGCACCAGGACAACGCCGGAACCCTCAGAGGACAACAGGACCCGCTGCAAAAAGGTAGGGATGACATCTGTGGGCTAGAGAGCAAGAGGAAGGGGCTTGGAGGCTGAGCAGGCTTCCTTGAGTGTTTTTTTTTTTTTTTTTTGCAGGGCTATTAGGAATATTTAGGGGCTTTTTGAAGGCAGTCTCTGGTGTCTTTTAGGGAATTGTTATACCTTCCTAATGGCTATTTTAGAATTACTTGGTGCATTTTTAGGGTCAGGATGAGGGTGAGACAGGATGCCCACTGAAAATGTGGAGTATTAGTGGAATGCTTTGGGAAGGTGCCAGTGGAGGGCCAGTGGGTGAGGTGCCATGATGCTGTTCTGAAGGTTGTGATTTCTGAGCAAAGCAAAGTGGTTGTGGTTAGGGTTATATGGTTGCAGATTTCTCGAGGACAAATCCAGCACAGAAAAAAAACAAACCCCAAGTTTTGTACTCTCAGATTGCAACACGTATTCAGCATGAAAAAAAATCCCTGAGTACTTGGGGGTGGGAGATGCAAGATGAGACAAATCTGCGACGTTTTGATATTGAGAAGGCAAAAGTTAACATGGGACCTGACAAACCAGGGGAATTGCAGGGCCCTGGGAAAGAATGAGGGATATCTAAATGGTGAAAGCAAATTCAGAAGCCCAGGTTCCTGATGTCAGTTTGTAGGGCTCCCTAGGGGCTATCAGGGCAGCAAAAGTTTGAGGTGGGGACAACCTCGGTCTGGGGTCCATCCTTCGATATAAGGATTTTTTGCAGTCAGGTCCCGGGCCAGGGGCCCCATGGCACATCCTTTGTCCCTTTTCCATGGGAAAGAAAACTCACAGGTCCAGGTTCCTGATGTCAGTTTGTAGGGCTCCCTTGGGTCTACCAGGGCAGAACAAGTTTGAGGTGGGGACAACTTTGGTCTGGGGTCCATCCTTCGATATAAGGATTTTTTGCAGTCAGGTCTCGGGCCAGGGGCCCCTGGGCACATGCTTTGTCCCTTTTCCCTGGGAAAGAAAACACACAGGTCCAGGTTCCTGATGTCAGTTTGTAGGGCTCCCTTGGGTCTATCAGGGTAGCATAGTTTTGAGGAGGGGACAACTTTGGTCTGGGGTCCATCCTTCGATATAAGGAGTTTTTGCAGTCTGGTCCCAGCCCAGGGGCCCCTGGGCACATCCTTTGTCCCTTTTCCCTGGGAAAGAAAACTCACAGGTCCAGGTTCCTGATGTCAGTTTGTAGGGCTCCCTTGGGTCTATCAGGGCAGCACAAGTTTGAGGTGGGGACAACTTTGGTCTGGGGTCCATCCTTCGATATAAGGATTTTTTGCCGTCAGGTCCTGGGCCAGGGGCCGCTGGGCACATCCTTTGTCCCTTTTCCCTGGGAAAGAAAACTCACCAGTCCAGATTCCTTATGTCAGTTTGTAGGGCTCTCTTGGGTCTATCAGGGCAGCACAAGTTTGAGGTGGGGACAACTTCGGTCTGTAAACCATCCTTTGATATAAGGATTTTTTGCAGTCAGGTCCCAGCCCTGGAGCCCCTGGGCACATTCTTTGTCCCTTTTCCCTGGGAAAGAAAACTCACACGTCCAGGTTCATGATGTCAGTTTGTAGGGCTCCCTTGGATCTATCAGGGCAGCACAAGTTTGAGGTGGGGACAACTTTGGTCTGGGGTCCATCCTTCGATATAAGGATTTTTTGAAGAAAGGTCCTGAGCCAGGGGCCCTTGGTCCCAACCTTTTTCCCTTTTCCCTGGGACAGAAAACTCACCAGTCCAGGTTCCTGATGTCAGTTTGTGGGGCTCCCTTGGGTCTATCAGGGCAGCACAAGTTTGAGGTGGGGACAACTTTGGTCTGGGGTCCATCCTTCGATATTTGGATTTTTTCCAGTGAGGTCCCAGCCCACCGGCCCCTGGGCAAACCCTTTGTCCCTTTTCCCTGGGAAAGAAAATTCACAGGTCCAGGTTCCTGATGTCAGTTTGTGGGGCTCTCTTGGGTCTATCAGGGCAGCACAAGTTTGTGGTGGGGACAACTTTGGTCTGGGGTCCATCCTTCGATATAAGGATTTTTTGCAGTCAGGTCCCGGGCCAGGACCAGGGACCCATGGGCACATCCCTTGTCCCTTTTCCCTGGGAAAGAAAACTCACAGGTCCAGGTTCCTGATGTCAGTTTGTAGGGCTCCCTTGGGTCTATCAGGGAAGCACAAGTTTGAGGTGGGGACATCTTCGGTTTGGGGTCCATCCTTCGATATAAGGATTTTTTCCAGTCAGGTCCCAGCCCAGGGGCCCCTAGGCACATCCTTTGTACCTTTTCCCTGGGAAAGAAAACTCACAGGTCCAGGTTCCTTATGTCAGATTGTAGGGCTCCCTTGGGTCTATCAGGGCAGCACAAGTTTGAGGTGGGGACAACTTCGGTCTGTGATCCATCCTTCGATATAAGGATTTTTTGCATTCAGGTCCCAGCCCAGGGGCCCCTGGGCACATCCTTTGTCCTTTTTCCCTGGGAAAGAAAACTCACCAGTCCAGATTCCTGATGTCAGTTTGTAGGGCTCCCTTGAGTCTATCAGGGCAGCACAAGTTTGAGGTGGGGACAACTTTGGTCTGGGGTCCATCCTTCGATATAAGGATTTTTTGCCGTCAGGTTCTGGGCCAGGGGCCCCTGGGCACATCCTTTGGCCATTTTCCCTGGGAAAGAAAACTCACAGGTCCAGGTTCCTGATGTCAGTTTGTAGGGCTCCCTTGGGTCAATCAGGGCAGCACAAATTTGAGGAGGGGACAATTTTGGTCTGGGGTCCATCCTTCGATATAAGGATTTTTTGCAGTCAGGTCCCAGGCCAGCCCAGGGGCCCCTGGGCACATCCTTTGTCCCATTTTCCTGGGAAAGAAAACTCACCAGTCCATGTTCCTGCTGTCAGTTTGTAGAGCTCCCTTGGGTGTATTAGCGCATCACAAGTTTTAGGAGGGGACAACTTTGGTCTGGGGTCCATCCTTCGATATAAGGATTTTTTGTAGTCAGGTCCCGGGCCAGGTGCCCCTGGGCACATCCTTTGGACATTTTTCCTGGGAAAGAAAACTCACAGGTCCAGGTTCCTGATGTCAGTTTGTAGGGCTCTCTTGGGTCTATCAGGTCAGCACAAGTTTGATGTGGGGACAACTTCGGTCAGTGATCCATCCTTCGATATAAGAATTTTTTGCAGTCAGGGCCCAGCCCAGGGGCCCCTGGGCACATCCTTTGTCCCTTTTCCCTGGGAAAGAAAACTCACAGGTCCAGGTTCCTGATGTCAGTTTGTAGGGCTCTCTTGGGTCTATCAGGGCAGCACAAGTTTGATGTGGGGACAACTTCGGTCTGTGATCCATCCTTCGATATAAGGACTTTTTGCATTCAGGTCCCAGCCCAGGGGCCTCTGGGCACATCCTTTGTCCCTTTTCCCTGGGAAAGAAAACTCACAGGTCCAGGTTCCTGATGTCAGTTTGTAGGGCTCTCTTGGGTCTATCAGGGCAGCACAAGTTTGAGGTGGGGACAACTTTGGTTTGGGGTCCATCCTTCGATATAAGGATTTTTTGCAGTCAGGTCCCAGCCCAGGGGCCCCTGGGCACATCCTTTGTCCCTTTTCCCTGGGAAAGAAAACTCACAGGTCCAGGTTCCTGATGTCAGTTTGTAGGGCTCTCTTGGATCTATCAGGGCAGCACAAGTTTGAGGTGGGGACAACTTCGGTCTGTGATCCATCCTTCGATATAAGGATTTTTTGCATTCAGGTCCTGGGCCAGGGGCCCCTGGGCACATCCTTTGTCCTTTTTCCCTGGGAAAGAAAACTCACCAGTCCAGATTCCTGATGTCAGTTTGTAGGGCTCCCTTGGGTCAATCAGGGCAGCACAAGTTTGAGGTGGGGACAACTTTGGTCTGGGGTCCATCCTTCGATATAAGGATTTTTTGCCGTCAGGTTCCAGCCCAGCCCCGGGGCCCCTGGGCACATCCTTTGTCCCTTTTTCCTGGGAAAGAAAACTCACCAGTCCAGGTTCCTGCTGTCAGTTTGTAGAGCTCCCTTGGGTGTATTAGGGCATCACAAGTTTTAGGAGGGGACAACTTCGGTCTGTGGTGCATCCTTCGATATAAGGATATTTTGCAGTCAGGTCCCGGGCCAGGGGCCCCTGGGCACATCCTTTGTCCCTTTTCCCTGGGAAAGAAAACTCACAGGTCCAGGTTCCTGATGTCAGTTTGTAGGGCTCTCTTGGATCTATCAGGGCAGGACAAGTTTGAGGTGGGTACAACTTTGGTCTGGGGTCCATCCTTCGATATAAGGATTTTTTGCATTCAGGTCCCAGCCCAGCCTGGGGGCCCCTGGGCACATCCTTTGTCCCTTTTTCCTGGGAAAGAAAACTCACCAGTCTAGGTTCCTGCTGTCAGTTTGTAGAGCTCCCTTGGGTATATTAGGGCATCACAAGTTTGAGGTGGGGACAACTTTGGTCTGGGGTCCATCCTTCGATATAAGGATTTTTTGCAGTCAGTTTCCACCCGAGGGCCAGGGGCCCCTTGGCTCATCCTTTGGCCATTTTCCCTGGGAAAGAAACTCACCAGTCCAGGTTCCTGATGTCTGTTTGTAGGGCTCACTTGGGTCTATCAGGGCAGCACAAGTTTGTGGTTCACGCAAGGTGTCTCCTTGAGGACAGCGTTAAAACCACCGGGGCATCAGCAGGGCTTGGGGCAGGACTGGCCAACCCCAGAGCACCTCACGAAGCCCTCTGTGTGTCTGTTGCAGTCGAGTAGCAATTGGGGGGTTCTGAAAGTCCCACTTCTGATAGAAAATTCTGTTTAACTCGTACACGTTGGCTGGGTGTGTCCCCCCAGTACAGCTCGGTTCTTCTCTGAGGCGGTGCCTGGCAGGGTCTCTCCCTGTTAAGGGCCGGGTGTGTTTTTGGCAGAACACGGTGAAGGTGGATTATTTGCTTCAGCAAGAGCTGATGATGTCTGATGGGTTTTTTAGGTACCTCAGCGGCCAGGAGCACGTGTCTAGGTCACTTGGAACACTTTTTGATCTCGTTCAGTTCTTTTCTGTGTGAGGCTCTGCAGGCTGCTGGCCAGGCCCAAAGTAAGGAAGGTTGCCCCAGTGTCCGTGCTCATGTCAATAGTTTAATTTATTTGGCTTTTCGAGGAGCAGATGTCGTGGAGGACCTTGGTGCTGTTTTCACTGGCCTCCTGCACTCTCTGAGAGAACCCCTTGCTCCCTGCTTGATGTTCCAGCTCTGTGACAAAGCTGCTAAGTATCCTCAGCTCTACCAGTTTAACCGATACTATAGGCTCTGGATGCCCAAGCAGTCCCAGGAACCTGTGGTATGGAATCCCTGAAGTCACTGAATTCTTGAGCCAGTATTCCTATAAAATCCTCGCAGTCGACAGAGGTAACATTTCCATCAGAAACAGCGTTTTTATTGAGGAGGTAATTCTGCATCTCTTGTTGATCATGCTGGGGACACACGTTTGCTCCAGGGCTTTTCTCTGATGACACAAGAGGTCTCTGTGGTGTTTGGGAGGCGATGCCAGGGCTCAGGGCTCATACAGAGACTCCTCAGCAGGCACAGCAGAGCCTGGTGTGTGCTGTGGCCTCTGTTTACAGCGCCCAGAGTTCCCCCGGGTGGGTGGGGGATCACAGGCCCCTGGGCTGGGTTTGGTGAGTTTTTCTCAGCTCAGCAGTGTGAACACTCCAGATGCCCCTGGGGACACTGCTGGACAGCATCCATCCACTCTCTCCATCCACTCATTTGTACCCAGGAATGCAGGAAACTCTGACTGGGGACGGGCAGTAGTTTTGAAAATCATGCCCTAGCCTTTTTCTCTAGGGACGAACCAAGCAAGTGCCCTGAAACCAGCGGAGCAGCTGCAGGGGCTGAAGGGAACAGAAAGGGCTCCCCAGCACCTTTTGCCTCTGTTCTCTGCCATTCCCCAAAAGGCTTGCAGTCCCGGAAGAGGCATTTGTCATGCAGCCTGCCAAAATAAAGACCTGTAAAATCCTAGCTCTGCCTTTTGTTTAACGTGTTCTTACTTCCTTTTTATGTCATCACAGAAAGCAAGGAAAGAAGAAATGTGACTGGTTCCCACTATTGCTCCGTGCAGGCATTTTTAAAGGCTGCTGTACTTCTGTCCTCTTTTTCCACTCCAAGCTTGACTTTTCCCCTCCTTTTTCAAGGTCTGCTGCTTTGGGTGTCCCAAGCAGGGCTGGGTTCCTCGGCAGGGGTCTTAGGAGTTGGTGCAGATTCTGCTTTTTCCGAAGGTATATCAAAGCGTGCGAGCAAAAGGACTGTTTTGTCCAGGGGAAAGCTTTCTCTCAATGACCATCAATGCATGTATGTGTTTTAATCGTGTAACCAGGTGGATTAAGAAAAGCCAACACCTGTAGCAGATTTCTGTTGGATCTGTGTCTGTGAGAAGTGGGCTGTGTGCTGGAGAGGGAGATACACTGTTGGAGAGTGGCAACAGCAGCAGGTGTGAGCTGTGAGGATGAGGAGGGCTCAGAGCAGCCCCAGGTGTGAGCTGTTAGCATGATGAGGGCTCAGAGCAGCCCCAGGTGTGAGCTATTAGGATGATGAGGGCTCAGAGCAGCCCCAGGTGTGAGTTGTTAAGATGATGAGGGCTCAGAGCAGCCACAGGTGTGAGCTGTTAGGATGATGAGGAGGGGCGGGGTCCTGCTGGGGGAGGTTATTTAAGGGTGAGGGTTTACCTTTGCTGGCTTTTGCACGGAGCTGCTGGAGAAGAGGAGTTTATGGGGGGCTCCCGGGGCTGTCTCCTGGAAGGATGGTGAGCGCCTCGGACAGGGTCCGGGGAATCACCTGGATACACACTTGGATACGTGGAGCATTGCTCAAAGCGTAGCGGGGACTTTTCCCCTTTCCCTTTGAAATTTTGTCATCCTGAGGTTGAATTGGAGGGGGCAGTCCTGCGGTCCCGCCTTTTAAGAGGTTTGGACTGAGGTAAAAAGCTCCCTTTTGCCATCATTTGAGGAAAGCCGCTTCTTTTCTGCTCTTCTAGGGGACGCAGTTGAAGGGGAGCCCACGTTTCTGTGCCCTCGTTGGGGTGAGGTGAGCGCCGGAGCGTGGCGTCAGTGTCAGGGCTTCAGAGGAAGGGAGCTGCAGCCGTGGCAGCGCTGGCAGGGCGGGGATCGGGCTGTGCCGCTGCATTCGGGGCGCTTCTTCTGCCCCCGGCCCGGCAGCGAAGGGTCCGGCGCGGAGCCCTGCCGGCAGTGCCGGGGCTGGCCGGGGTGGAAGGGGAGCTGGGCGCGGCTGGGCTGCCGCGGGCCCGCCGGAGCCGCGCCGGTGCGAGCCGTGCGGAGCCGAGCGGAGCTTTGGCCGGGCCGGCGGGCAGGGGAGGCGGCGCGGGCGGGGCCGGTGCCGGCCGGTGCGGCCGCTCCGGGCGCGGGGCTCGGGCGCTGCCGGGGCCCCCCGGGCGCGGTGCCGGCCCCGCCGGGCCGGGGGCAGCGGGCGGGGGTCTCCCGGCGCGGCGCCGCCTCTGCCGGCCGGAGGAGCCGCTTTCCTGCCGGAGCCGCGCTGCGCCCGGGGCCGGCAGCGCGGCTTCGCATTTTCCAGCCTTCCTCGCTGCGGTGTTTTTTTAGGGTCTTATCAATGTGTTTTAAGGATTTTGGGGCTATTTTTAGATATCTTTTAGGAATATTTAGGGATTTTTTTCGAAGTTCTTCGGCGGTTTTTAGGGGTGTTTTAGGGGTGCTTTAAAGTAGGGTATTTTTATTGTATTTTAAGGGCATTCTGAGGCTATTTGTATGTTTTTTGTGGGGGTTTTAAGTCATTTTGAAGACGAGGGGTTTTTTTAGGGCATTTTAATGTTTTTTTAGGGTCTTTTCATGGCATAGAGGCTGAGGGACAGCTTGAGGGGCACTGTGAGGGCTTCAGGGTCACAGAGGCTGGGAGCTGAGGGAGGAACAGGGGAGGGGACAGTGGGTGGCACAGAGAGATGCTGAGGGGGGCAGGGGCAGCTGGAGGGTGACAGAGAAGCTGGGGGCTGAGTGGCAGAGGAGAGGGATTAAGGGTGGCACACAGGAGCTGAGGGGCAGCTGAGAGGGGGCTTGAGGGGCAAAGGGGGGCTCGAGGGTGACAGCCAGAGCCTGAGGGCTGGGGGGCAGAGGGAGGGGTCAGGGGTGAAGGGAGAGGGTCTGAGGGCTGGACAGTCCAGTGGGGATCAGGGCTACAGGGTACAGCTTCGGAGGCAAGTTAGGGTACAGGTGCAGCACCCCTCACCCCCATGCTAACCTCACCCTAAGCAGCCTTTTCCCTTTTCACCCCCGACAACAGCAGCACAGCACAGCAAGCCTGACAGCGAGACCACACCGGAAGCCTCCCGCTGGGGCAGGGCAATGACCCTCGCACCAGGACAGCACCAGAACCCTCAGAGGACAACAGGACCCGCTGCTAAAAGGTAGGAATGACATCTGTGGGCTAGAGAGCAAGAGGAAGGGGCTTGGAGGCTGAGCAGGCTTCCTTGAGTGGTTTTTTTTTTTTTTTGCAGGGCTATTAGGAATATTTAGGGGCTTTTTGAAGGCAGTCTCTGGTGTCTATTAGAGAATTGTTATACATACCGAATGGCTATTTTACAATTACTTGGTGCATTTTTAGGGTCAGGATGAGGGTGAGACAGGATGCCCACTGAAAATGTGGAGTATTAGTGGAATGCTTTGGGAAGGTGCCAGTGGAGGGCCAGTGGGTGAGGTGCCATGATGCTGTTCTGAAGGTTGTGATTTCTGAGCAAAGCAAAGTGGTTGTGGTTAGGGTTATATGGTTGCAGATTTCTCGAGGACAAATCCAGCACAGAAAAAAAACAAACCCCAAGTTTTGTACTCTCAGATTGCAACACGTATTCAGCATGAAAAAAAATCCCTGAGTACTTGGGGGTGGGAGATGCAAGATGAGACAAATCTGCGACGTTTTGACATTGAGAAGGCAAAAGGAAACATGGGACCTGACAAACCAGGGGAATTGCAGGGCCCTGGGAAAGAATGAGGGATATCTAAATGGTGAAAGCAAATACAGAAGCCCAGGTTCCTGATGTCAGTTTGTAGGGCTCCCTAGGGTCTATCAGGGCAGCACAAGTTTCAGGTGGGGACAACTTTGGTCTGCGATTCATCCTTCGATATAAGGATTTTTTGCAGTCAGGGCCCAGCCCAGGGGCCCTTGAGCACATCCTTTGTCCCTTTTCCCTGGGAAAGAAAACTCACAGGTCCAGGTTCCTGATGTCAGTTTGTAGGGCTCCCTTGGGTCTATCAGAGCAGCACAATTTTGAGGTGGGGACAACTTCGGTCTGGGGTCCATCCTTCGATATAAGGATTTTTTGCAGTCAGGTCCCAACCGAGGGCCAGGGGCCCCAGGGCACATCCTTTGGACATTTTCCCTGGGAAAGAAAACTCACCAGTCCAGGTTCCTGATGTCAGTCTGTAGGGTTCCCTTGGGTCTATTAGGGCAGCACAAGTTTCAGGTGGGGACAACTTTGGTCTGCGATTCATCCTTCGATATAAGGATTTTTTGCAGTCAGGTCCTGGGCCAGGGGCCCTTGAGCACATCCTTTGTCCCTTTTCCCTGGGAAAGAAAACTCACCAGTCCAGGTTCCTGATGTCAGTCTGTAGGGTTCCCTTGGGTCTATCAGGGTAGCACAAGTTTCAGGAGGGGACAACTTTGGTCTGCGATTCATCCTTCGATATAAGGATTTTTTGTAGTCAGGTCCTGGGCCAGGGGCCCTTGGGCACATCCTTTGTCCCTTTTCCCTGGGAAAGAAAACTCACCAGTCCAGGTTCCTGATGTCAGTTTGTAGGGCTCCCTTGGGTCTATCAGGGCAGCACAATTTTGAGGTGGGGACAACTTCGGTCTGGGGTCCATCCTTCGATAAAAGGATATTTTGCATTCAGGATTCAGCCCCGGGGCCCCTGGGGACAACCTTTGGACATTTCCCCTGGGAAAGAAAACTCACAGGTCCAGGTTCCTGATGTCAGTTTGTAGGGCTCCCTTGGGTCTATCAGGGCAGCACAAGTTTGAGGTGGGGACAACTTTGGTCTGGGGTCCATCCTTCGATATAAAGATTTTTTGAAGTCAGGTCCCGGGCCAGGGGCCCTTGGGCACTTCCTTTGTCCCTTTTCCCTGGGAAAGAAAATTCACAGGTCCAGGTTCCTGATGTCAGTTTGTAGGGCTCCCTTGGGTCTATCAGGGCAGCACAAGTTTGAGGTGGGGACACTTTGGTCTAGGGTCCATCCTTCGATATAAGGATTTTTTGCAGTCAGGTCCCGGGCCAGGGGCCCCTGTGCACATCCTTTGTCCCTTTTCCCTGGGAAAGAAAATTCACAGGTCCAGGTTCCTGATGTCAGTTTGTAGGGCTCCCTTGGGTCTATCAGGGCAGCACAAGTTTGTGGTGGGGTCAACTTTAGTCCGCGGTCCATCCTTCGATATAAGGATTTTTTGCAGTCAGGTCCTGACCCAGGGGCCCCGGGGCACATCCTTTGATCCTTTTCCCTGAGAAAGAAAACTCACAGGTCCACGTTTCTTAATTCAGTTTGTAGGGCTCTCTTGGGTCTCTCAGGGCAGCACAAGTTTGAGGTGGGGACAATTTTGGACTGGGGTCCATCCTTCGATATAAGGATTTTTTGCAGTCAGGTCCTGGGCCAGGGGTCCCTGGGCACATGCTTTGTCCCTTTTCCCTGGGAAAGAAAACTCACAGGTCCAGGTTCCTGATGTCAGTTTGTAGGGCTCCCTTGGGTCTATCAGGGCAGCACAAGTTTGAGGTGGGGACAACTGCGGTCTGGGATCCATCCTTCGATATATAAGGATTTTTTCCAGTCAGGTCCCAGCCCAGGGGCCCCTGGGCACACCCTTTGGACATTTGCCCTGGGAAAGAAAACTCACAGGTCCAGATTCCTTATGTCAGTTTGTAGGGCTCTCTTGGACCTATCAGGGCAGCACAAGTTTGAGGTGGGGACAACTTTGGTCTGGGGTGCATCCTTCGATATAAGGATTTTTTCCAGTCAGGTCCCAGCCCAGGGGCCCCTGGGCACACCCTTTGGACATTTGCCCTGGGAAAGAAAACTCACAGGTCCAGGTTCCTGATGTCAGTTTGTAGGGCTCCCTTGGGTCAATCAGGGCAGCACAAGTTTGAGGTGGGGACAACTTTGGTCTGGGATCCATTCTTCGATATAAGGATTTTTTGCAGTCAGGCCCAGCCCAGGGACAGAGGCCCCTGGGCACATCCTTTGTCCCTTTTCCCTGGGAAAGATAACTCACAGGTCCAGGTTCCTGATGTCAGTTTGTAGGGCTCCCTTGGGTCTATCAGGGCAGCACAAGTTTGTGGTAGGCTCAACATTAGTCTGAGGTCCATCCTTCGATATAAGGATTTTTTGCAGTCAGGTCCCAGCCCAGGGGCCCCTGGGCACATCTTTTGTCCCTTTTCCCTGGGAAAGGAAACTCACAGGTCCAGGTTCCTGATGGCAGTTTTTAGGACTCCCTTGGTTCTATCAGGGCAGCACAAGTTTGAGGTGGGGACAACTTTGGTCTGGGGTCCATCCTTCAATATAAGGATTTTTTGCAGTCAGGTCCTGGGCCAGGGGCCCCTGGGCACATCCTTTGTCCCTTTTCCCTGGGAAAGAAAACTCACAGGTCCGGGTTCCTTATGTCAGTTTGTAGGGCTCCCTTGGGTCTATCAGGGCAGCACAAGTTTGAGGTGGGGACAACTTTGGACTGGGGTCCGTCCTTCGATATAAGGATTTTTTCCAGTCAGGTCCTGTGCCAGGGGCCCCTGGGCACATCCTTTGTCCCTTTTCCCTGGGAAAGAAAATTCACAGGTCCAGGGTCCTTATGTCAGTTTGTAAGGCTCTCTTGGGTCTATCAGGGCAGCACAAGTTTGAGGTGGGGACAACTTTGGTCTGGGGTCCATCCTTCGATATAAGGATTTTTTGCAGTGAGGTCCTGGGCCAGGGGCCCTTGGGCACATCCTTTGTCCCTTTTCCCTGGGAAAGAAAACTCACAGGTCCAGGTTCCTGATGTCAGTTTGTAGGGCTCCCTTGGGTCTATCAGGGCAGCACAAGTTTGAGGTGGGGACAACTTTGGTCTGGGGTCCATCCTTCGATATAAGGATTTTTTGAATTCATGTCCCGGGCCAGGGGCCCCTGGGCACATCCTTTGGCCATTTTCCCTGGGAAAGAAAATTCACAGGTCCAGGTTCCTGATGTCAGTTTGTAGGGCTCTCTTGGATCTATCAGGGCAGCACAAGTTTGTGGTGGGGACAGCATTTGTCTGGGGTCCATCCTTTGATATAAGGACTTTTTGCAGTCAGGTCCCAGCCCTGGGGCCCCTGGGCACATGCTTTGTCCCTTTTCCCTGGGAAAAAACACTCACAGGTCCAGGTTCCTGATGTCAGTTTGTAGGGCTCTCTTGGATCTATCAGGGCAGCACAAGTTTGAGGTGGGGACAACTTTGGTCTGGGGTCCATCCTTCGATATATAAGGACTTTTTGCAGTCAGGTCCCAGCCCAGGGGTTCCTGGGCACATCCTTTGTCTCTTTTCCCTGGGAGAGAAAACTCACCAGTCCAGGTTCCTGATGTCAGTTTGTAGGGCTCCCTTGGGTCTATCTGGGCAGCACAAGATTGAGGTGGGGACAACTTTGGTCTGGGGTCCATCCTTCGATATAAGGATTTTTTGAAGACAGGTCCTGGGCCAGGGGCCCTTGGGCACATCCTTTGTACCTTTTCCCTGGGAAAGAAAATTCACAGGTCCAGGTTCCTGATGTCAGTTTTTAGGGCTCTCTTGGTTCTATCAGGGCAGCACAAGTTTGTGGTGGGGTCAACTTTAGTCTGAGGTCCATCCTTCGATATAAGGATGTTTTGCAGCCAAAGCCCAGCCCAGGGCCAGGGACCCTTGGGCACATCCTTTGTCCCTTTTCCCTGGGAAAGAAAACTCACAGGTCCAGATTCCTGATGTCAGTTTGTAGGGCTCCCTTGGGTCTATCAGGGCAGCACAAGTTTGAGGTGGGGACAACTTTGGTCTGGGGTCCATCCTTCGATATAAGAATTTTTTGCAGTCAGGGCCCAGCCCAGGGGCCCCTGGGCACATCCTTTGTCCCTTTTCCCTGGGAAAAAAAAATCACCAGTCCAGGTTCCTGATGTCAGTTTGTAGGGCTCCCTTGGATCTATCAGGGCAGCACAAGTTTGAGGTGGGGACAACTTTGGTCTGGGGTCCATCCTTCGATATAAGGATTTTGTGAAGAAAGGTCCTGAGCCAGGGGCCCTTGGGCCCATCCTTTTTCCCTTTTCCCTGGGAAAGAAAACTTACCAGTCCAGGTTCCTGATGTCAGTTTGTAGGGCTCCCTTGGGTCTATCAGGGCAGCACAAGTTTGAGGTGGGGACAACTTTTGTCTGGGGACCATCCTTCGATATAAGGATTTTTTGCAGTCAGGGCCCAGCCCAGGGCCAGGGACCCCTGGGCACATCCTTTGTCCCTTTTCCCTGGGAAAGAAAACTCACAGGTCCAGGTTCCTGATGTCAGTTTGTAGGGCTCCCTTGGGTCTATCAGGGCAGCACAAGTTTGAGGTGGGGACAACTTTGGTCTGGGGTCCATCCTTCGATATAAGGAGTTTTTGCAATCAGGTCCCAGCCCTGGGGCCCCTGGGCACATTATTTGTCTCTTTTCCCTGGGAGAGAAAACTCACCAGTCCAGGTTCCTGATGTCAGTTTGTAGGGCTCCCTTGGGTCTATCAGGGCAGCACAAGTTTGAGGTGGGGACAACTTTGGTCTGGGGTCCATCCTTCGATATAAGGACTTTTTGCAGTCAGGTCCCAGCCCTGGGGCACCTGGGCACATCCTTTGTCCCTTTTCCCTGGGAAAGAAAACTCACCAGTCCAGGTTCCTGATGTCAGTTTGTAGGGCTCCCTTGGGTCTATCAGGGCAGCACAAGTTTGAGGTGGGGACAACTTTGGTCTGGGGTCCATCCTTCGATATATAAGGACTTTTTGCAGTCAGGTCCCAGCCCAGGGGTTCCTGGGCACATCCTTTGTCTCTTTTCCCTGGGAGAGAAAACTCACCAGTCCAGGTTCCTGATGTCAGTTTGTAGGGCTCCCTTGGGTCTATCAGGGCAGCACAAGTTTGAGGTGGGGACAACTTTGGTCTGGGGTCCATCCTTCGATATAAGGACTTTTTGCAGTCAGGTCCCAGCCCTGGGGCCCCTGGGCACATCCTTTGTCCCTTTTCCCTGGGAAAGAAAACTCACCAGTCCAGGTTCCTGATGTCAGTTTGTAGGGCTCCCTTGGGTCTATCAGGGCAGCACAAGTTTGAGGTGGGGACAACTTTGGTCTGGGGTCCATCCTTCGATATAAGGATTTTTTGCAATCAGGTCCTGGGCCAGGGGCCCCTGGGCACATGCTTTGTCCCTTTTCCCTGGGAAAGAAAACTCACAGGTCCAGGTTCCTGATGTCAGTTTGTAGGGCTCCCTTGGGTCTATCAGGGCAGCACAAGTTTAAGGTGGGGACAACTTTGGTCTGGGGTCCATCCTTCGATATAAGGATTTTTTGCAGTCAGGTTGCGGGCCAGGGGCCCCTGGGCACATCCTTTGTCCCTTTTCCCTGGGAAAGAAAACTCACAGGTCCAGGTTCCTGATGTCAGTTTGTAGGGCTCTCTTGGGTCTATCAAGGCAGCACAATTTTGAGGTGAGGACAACATCGGTCTAGGGTCCTTCCTTCGATATAAGGATTTTTTGCAGTGAGGCCCCAGCCCAGGGGCCCCTGGGCTCATCCTTTGGCCATTTTCCCTGGGAAAGAAAACTCACCAGTCCAGGTTCCTGATGTCAGTTTGTAGGGCTCCCTTGGGTCTATCAGGGCAGCACAAGTTTGAGGTGGGGACAACTTTCGTCTAG
The DNA here is from genome assembly GCF_050655825.1 of Lonchura striata. Lineage (NCBI taxonomy): Eukaryota > Metazoa > Chordata > Aves > Passeriformes > Estrildidae > Lonchura > Lonchura striata. The sequence continues at coordinate 13,336,912 of NC_140707.1, read as the reverse complement.
GGTCCATCCTTCGATATAAGGATTTTTTGCAGTCAGGTCCCGGGCCAGGGGCCCCTGGGCACATCCTTTGTCCCTTTTCCCTGGGAAAGAAAACTCACAGGTCCAGGTTCCTGATGTCAGTTTGTAGGGCTCCCTTGGGTGTATCATGGCAGCACAAGTTTGAGGTGGGGACAACTTTGGTCTGGGGTCTATCCTTCGATATAAGGATTTTTTGCAGTCAGGTCCTGGGCCTGGGGCCCCTGGGCACATGCTTTGTCCCTTTTCCCTGGGAAAGAAAACTCACAGGTCCAGGTTCCTGATGTCAGTTTGTAGGGCTCCCTTGGATCTATCAGGGCAGCACAAGTTTGAGGTGGGGACAACTTTGGTCTGGGGTCCATCCTTCGATAAAAGGATTTTTTGCAGTCAGGTCCTGGGCCAGGGGCCCCTGGTCACAACCTTTGTCCCTTTTCCCTGGGAAAGAAAACTCACAGGTCCAGGTTCCTGATGTCAGTTTGTAGGGCTCCCTTGGGTCTGTCAGGGCAGCACAAGTTTGAGGTGGGGACAACTTTGGTCTGGGGTCCATCCTTTGATATAACGATTTTTTGCAGTCAGGTCCAAGCCCTGGAGCCCCTGGGCACAACCTTTGTCCCTTTTCCCTGGGAAAGAAAACTCACAGGTCCAGGTTCCTGATGTCAGTTTGTAGGGCTCCCTTGGATCTATCAGGGCAGCACAAGTTTGAGGTGGGGACAACTTTGGTCTGTGATCCATCCTTCGATATAAGGATTTTTTCCAGTCAGGTCCTGGGCCAGGGGCCCCTGGGCACATGCTTTGTCCCTTTTCCCTGGGAAAGAAAACTCACAGGTCCAGGTTCCTGATGTCAGTTTGTAGGGCTCCCTTGGGTCTATCAGGGCAGCACAAGTTTGAGGTGGGGACAACTTTGGTCTGGGGTCCATCCTTCGATATAAGGATTTTTTGCAGTCAGGCCACAGCCCTGGAGCCCCTGGGCACACGCTTTGTCCCTTTTCCCTGGGAAAGAAAATTCACAGGTCCAGGTTCCTGATGTCAGTTTGTAGGGCTCCCTTGGGTCTATCAGGGCAGCACAAGTTTATGGTGGGGTCAACTTTAGTCTGAGGTCCATCCTTCGATATAAGGATGTTTTGCAGTCAGGTCCCAGCCCAGGGGCCCCTGGGCACATGCTTTGTCCCTTTTCCCTGGGAAAGAAAACTCACAGGTCCAGGTTCCTGATGTCAGTTTGTAGGCCTCCCTTGGGTCTATCAGGGCAGCACAAGTTTGAGGTGGGGACAACTTTGGACTGGGGTCCATCCTTCAATATAAGGATTTTTTGCAGTCAGGTCCGGGGCCTGGGGCCCCTGGGCACATCCTTTGGCCATTTTCCCTGGGAAAGAAAACTCACCAGTCCAGGTTCCTATGTCAGTCTGTAGGGCTCTCTTGGGTCTATCAGGGCAGCACAAGTTTGAGGTGGGGACAACTTTGGTCTGGGGTCCATCCTTCGATATAAGGATTTTTTGCAGTCAGGTCCTGGGCCAGGGGTTCCTGGGCACATGTTTTGTCCCTTTTCCCTGGGAAAGAAAACTCACAGGTCCAGGTTCCTAATGTCAGTTTGTAGGGCTCCCTTGGATCTATCAGGGCAGCACAAGTTTGAGGTGGGGACAATTTTGGTCTGGGGTCCATCCTTCGATATAAGGATTTTTCTCAGTCAGGTCCTTGGCCAGGGGCCCCTGGGCACATGCTTTGTCCCTTTTCCCTGGGAAAGAAAACTCACAGCTCCAGGTTCCTGATGTCAGTTTGTAGGGCTCCCTTGGGTCTATCAGGGCAGCACAAGTTTGAGGTGGGGACAACTTTGGTCTGGGGACCATCCTTCGATATAAGGATTTTTTGCAGTCAGGGCCCAGCCCAGGGCCAGGGACCCCTGGGCACATCCTTTGTCCCTTTTCCCTGGGAAAGAAAACTCACAGGTCCAGGTTCCTGATGTCAGTTTGTAGGGCTCCCTTGGGTCTATCAGGGCAGCACATGTTTGAGGTGGGGACAACTTTGGTCTTGGGTCCATCCTTTGATATAAGGACTTTTTTCAGTCAGGTCCCAGCCCTGGGGCCCCTGGGCACATCCTTTGTCCCTTTTCCCTGGGAAAGAAAACTCACCAGTCCAGGTTCCTGATGTCAGTTTGTAGGGCTCCCTTGGGTCTATCAGGGCAGCACAAGTTTGAGGTGGGGACAACTTTGGTCTGGGGTCCATCCTTCAATATAAGGATTTTTTGCAATCTGGTCCTGGGCCAGGGGCCCCTGGGCACATGTTTTGTCCCTTTTCCCTGGGAAAGAAAACTCACAGGTCCAGGTTCCTGATGTCAGTTTGTAGGGCTCCCTTGGGTCTATCAGGGCAGCGCAAGTTTAAGGTGGGGTCAACTTTGGTCTGGGCTCCATCCTTCGATATAAGGATTTTTTGTAGTCAGGTCCTGGGCCAGGGGCCCCTGGACACATCCTTTGTCCCTTTTCCCTGGGAAAGAAATCTGACCAGTCCAGGTTCCTGATGTCAGTTTGTAGGGCTCCCTTGGGTCTATCAGGGCAGCACAAGTTTGAGGTGGGGACAACTTTGGTCTGGGGTCCATCCTTCGATATAAGGATTTTTTGCAGTCAGGTCCCGCGCCAGGGGACCATGGGCACATCTTTTGTCCCTTTTCCCTGGGAAAAAAAACTTACCAGTCCAGGTTCCTGATGTCAGTTTGTAGGGCTCCCTTGGGTCTATCAGGGCAGCACAAGTTTGAGGTGGGGACAACTTTGGTCTGTGGTCCATCCTTCGATATAAGGATTTTTTGAAGTCAGGTCCTGGGCCAGGGGCCCCTGGGCACATCCTTTGTCCCTTTTCCCTGGGAAAGAAAACTCACAGGTCCAGGTTCCTGATGTCAGTTTGTAGGGCTCCCTTGGGTCTATCAGGGCAGCACAAGTTTGAGGTGGGGACAACTTTGGTCTGGGGTCCATCCTTCGATATAAGGATTTTTTGCAGTCAGGTCCTGGGCCAGGACCAGGGACCCATGGGCACATCCTTTGGCCATTTTCCCTGGGAAAGAAAACTCACAGGTCCAGGTTCCTGATGTCACTTTGTAGGGCTCCCTTGGGTCTATCAGGGCAGCACAAGTTTGAGATGGGGACAATTTTGGTCTGGGGTCCATTCTTCGATATAAGAATTTTTTGCAGTCAGGTCCCAGCCCTGGAGCCCCTGGGCACACGCTTTGTCCCTTTTCCCTGGGAAAGAAAACTCACAGGTCCAGGTTCCTGATGTCAGTTTGTAGGGCTCCCTTGGGCCTATCAGGGCAGCACAAGTTTGAGGTGGGGACAACTTTGGTCTGGGGTCCATCCTTCGATATAAGAATTTTTTGCAGTCAGGCCACAGCCCAGGGCTAGGGGCCCCTGGGCACAAGCTATGTCCCTTTTCCCTGGGAAAGAAAACTCACAGGTCCAGGTTCCTGATGTCAGTTTGTAGGGCTCCCTTGGGTCTATCAGGGCAGCACAAGTTTGAGGTGGGGACAAATTTGGTCTGGGGTCCATCCTTCGATATAAGGATTTTTTGATGTCAGGTTCTGGGCCAGGGGCCCCTGGGCACATCCTTTGTCCCTTTTCCCTGGGAAAGAAAACTGACAGGTCCAGGTTCCTGATGTCATTTTGTAGGGCTCTCTTGGGTCTATCAGGGCAGCACAAGTTTGAGGTGGGGAAAACTTTGGTCTGGGGTCCATCCTTCGATATAAGAATTTTTTGCAGTCAGGGCCCAGCCCAGGGGCCCCTGGGCACATCCTTTGTCCCTTTTCCCTGGGAAAAAAAACTCACCAGTCCAGGTTCCTGATGTCAGTTTGTAGGGCTCCCTTGGATCTATCAGGGCAGCACAAGTTTGAGGTGGGGACAACTTTGGTCTGGGGTCCATCCTTCGATATAAGGATTTTGTGAAGAAAGGTCCTGAGCCAGGGGCCCTTGGGCCCATCCTTTTTCCCTTTTCCCTGGGAAAGAAAACTCACAGGTCCAGGTTCCTGATGTCAGTTTGTAGGGCTCCCTTGGGTCTATCAGGGCAGCACAAGTTTGAGGTGGGGACAACTTTTGTCTGGGGACCATCCTTCGATATAAGGATTTTTTGCAGTCAGGGCCCAGCCCAGTGTCAGGGACACCTGGGCACATCCTTTGTCCCTTTTCCCTGGGAAAGAAAACTCACAGGTCCAGGTTCCTGATGTCAGTTTGTAGGGCTCCCTTGGGTCTATCAGGGCAGCACATGTTTGAGGTGGGGACAACTTTGGTCTTGGGTCCATCCTTTGATATAAGGACTTTTTGCAGTCAGGTCCCAGCCCTGGGGCCCCTGGGCACATCCTTTGTCCCTTTTCCCTGGGAAAGAAAACTCACCAGTCCAGGTTCCTGATGTCAGTTTGTAGGGCTCCCTTGGGTCTATCAGGGCAGCACAAGTTTGAGGTGGGGACAACTTTGGTCTGGGGTCCATCCTTCAATATAAGGATTTTTTGCAATCTGGTCCTGGGCCAGGGGCCCCTGGGCACATGTTTTGTCCCTTTTCCCTGGGAAAGAAAACTCACAGGTCCAGGTTCCTGATGTCAGTTTGTAGGGCTCCCTTGGGTCTATCAGGGCAGCGCAAGTTTAAGGTGGGGTCAACTTTGGTCTGGGCTCCATCCTTCGATATAAGGATTTTTTGTAGTCAGGTCCTGGGCCAGGGGCCCCTGGACACATCCTTTGTCCCTTTTCCCTGGGAAAGAAATCTGACCAGTCCAGGTTCCTGATGTCAGTTTGTAGGGCTCCCTTGGGTCTATCAGGGCAGCACAAGTTTGAGGTGGGGACAACTTTGGTCTGGGGTCCATTCTTCGATATAAGGATTTTTTGCAGTCAGGTCCCGCGCCAGGGGACCATGGGCACATCTTTTGTCCCTTTTCCCTGGGAAAAAAAACTTACCAGTCCAGGTTCCTGATGTCAGTTTGTAGGGCTCCCTTGGGTCTATCAGGGCAGCACAAGTTTGAGGTGGGGACAACTTTGGTCTGTGGTCCATCCTTCGATATAAGGATTTTTTGAAGTCAGGTCCTGGGCCAGGGGCCCCTGGGCACATCCTTTGTCCCTTTTCCCTGGGAAAGAAAACTCACAGGTCCAGGTTCCTGATGTCAGTTTGTAGGGCTCCCTTGGGTCTATCAGGGCAGCACAAGTTTGAGGTGGGGACAACTTTGGTCTGGGGTCCATCCTTCGATATAAGGATTTTTTGCAGTCAGGTCCTGGGCCAGGACCAGGGACCCATGGGCACATCCTTTGGCCATTTTCCCTGGGAAAGAAAACTCACAGGTCCAGGTTCCTGATGTCACTTTGTAGGGCTCCCTTGGGTCTATCAGGGCAGCACAAGTTTGAGATGGGGACAATTTTGGTCTGGGGTCCATTCTTCGATATAAGAATTTTTTGCAGTCAGGTCCCAGCCCTGGAGCCCCTGGGCACACGCTTTGTCCCTTTTCCCTGGGAAAGAAAACTCACAGGTCCAGGTTCCTGATGTCAGTTTGTAGGGCTCCCTTGGGCCTATCAGGGCAGCACAAGTTTGAGGTGGGGACAACTTTGGTCTGGGGTCCATCCTTCGATATAAGAATTTTTTGCAGTCAGGCCACAGCCGAGGGCTAGGGGCCCCTGGGCACAAGCTATGTCCCTTTTCCCTGGGAAAGAAAACTCACAGGTCCAGGTTCCTGTTGTCAGTTTGTAGGGCTCCCTTGGGTCTATCAGGGCAGCACAAGTTTGAGGTGGGGACAAATTTGGTCTGGGGTCCATCCTTCGATATAAGGATTTTTTGATGTCAGGTTCTGGGCCAGGGGCCCCTGGGCACATCCTTTGTCCCTTTTCCCTGGGAAAGAAAACTGACAGGTCCAGGTTCCTGATGTCATTTTGTAGGGCTCTCTTGGGTCTATCAGGGCAGCACAAGTTTGAGGTGGGGAAAACTTTGGTCTGGGGTCCATCCTTCGATATAAGAATTTTTTGCAGTCAGGGCCCAGCCCAGGGGCCCCTGGGCACATCCTTTGTCCCTTTTCCCTGGGAAAAAAAACTCACCAGTCCAGGTTCCTGATGTCAGTTTGTAGGGCTCCCTTGGATCTATCAGGGCAGCACAAGTTTGAGGTGGGGACAACTTTGGTCTGGGGTCCATCCTTCGATATAAGGATTTTGTGAAGAAAGGTCCTGAGCCAGGGGCCCTTGGGCCCATCCTTTTTCCCTTTTCCCTGGGAAAGAAAACTCACAGGTCCAGGTTCCTGATGTCAGTTTGTAGGGCTCCCTTGGGTCTATCAGGGCAGCACAAGTTTGAGGTGGGGACAACTTTTGTCTGGGGACCATCCTTCGATATAAGGATTTTTTGTAGTCAGGGCCCAGCCCAGTGTCAGGGACACCTGGGCACATCCTTTGTCCCTTTTCCCTGGGAAAGAAAACTCACAGGTCCAGGTTCCTGATGTCAGTTTGTAGGGCTCCCTTGGGTCTATCAGGGCAGCACGTGTTTGAGGTGGGGACAACTTTGGTCTGGGGTCTATCCTTCGATATAAGGACTTTTTGCAGTCAGGTCCCAGCCCTGGCGCCCCTGGGCACATCCTTTGTCCCTTTTCCCTCGGAAAGAAAATTCACCAGTCCAGGTTCCTGATGTCAGTTTGTAGGGCTCCCTTGGGTCTATCAGGGCAGCACAAGTTTGAGGTGGGGACAACTTTGGTCTGGGGTCCATCCTTCGATAAAAGGATTTTTTGCAGCCAGGGCCCAGCCCAGGGGCCCCTGGGCACATCCTTTGTCCCTTTTCCCTGGGAAAGAAAACTCACAGGTCCAGGTTCCTGATGTCAGTTTGTAGGGCTCTCTTGGGTCTATCAAGCAGCACAATTTTGAGGTGGGGAAAACATCGGTCTAGGGTCCTTCCTTCGATATAAGGATTTTTTGCAGTCAGGCCCCAGCCCAGGGGCCCCTGGGCTCATCCTTTGGCCATTTTCCCTGGGAAAGAAAACTCACAGGACCAGGTTCCTGATGTCAGTTTGTAGGGCTCCCTTGGGTCTATCAGGGCAGCACAAGTTTGATGTGGGGACAACTTTGGTCTGGGGTCCATCCTTCGATATAAGAATTTTTTGCAGTCAGGCCACAGCCCAGGGCTAGGGGCCCCTGGGCACAAGGTATGTCCCTTTTCCCTGGGAAAGAAAACTCACAGGTCCAGGTTCCTGATGTCAGTTTGTAGGGCTCCCTTGGGTCTATCAGGGCAGCACAAGTTTGAGGTGGGGACAACTTTGGTCTGGGGTCCATCCTTCGATACAAGTACTTTTTGCAGTCAGGTACTGGGCCAGGGGCCCCTGGGCACATCCTTTGTCCCTTTTCCCTGGGAAAGAAAACTCACAGGTCCAGGTTCCTGATGTCAGTTTGTAGGGCTCCCTTGGGTCTATCAGGGCAGCACAAGTTTGAGGTGGGGACAACTTTGGTCTGGGGTCCATCCTTCGATATAAGGATTTTTTGCAGTCAGGTCCTGGGCCAGGGACCCCTGGGCACATGCTTTGTCCCTTTTCCCTGGGAAAGAAAACTCACAGGTCCAGGTTCCTGATGTCAGTTTGTAGGGCTCCCTTGGGTCTATCAGGGCAGCACAAGTTTGAGGTGGGGACAACTTTGGTCTGGGGTCCATCCTTCGATATAAGGATTTTTTTCCGTCAAGTCCTGGGCCAGGACCAGGGACCCATGGGCACACGCTTTGTCCCTTTTCCCTGGGAAAGAAAACTCACAGGTCCAGGTTCCTGATGTCAGTTTGTAGGGCTCCCTTGGGCCTATCAGGGCAGCACAAGTTTGAGGTGGGGAGAACTTTGGTCTGGGGTCCATCCTTCGATATAAGAATTTTTTGCAGTCAGGCCACAGCCCAGGGCTAGGGGCCCCTGGGCACAAGGTATGTCCCTTTTCCCTGGGAAAGAAAACTCACAGGTCCAGGTTCCTGATGTCAGTTTGTAGGGCTCCCTTGGGTCTATCAGGGCAGCACAAGTTTGAGGTGGGGACAAATTTGGTCTGGGGTCCATCCTTCGATATAAGGATTTTTTGATGTCAGGTTCTGGGCCAGGGGCCCCTGGGCACATCCTTTGTCCCTTTTCCCTGGGAAAGAAAACTCACAGGTCCAGGTTCCTGATGTCAGTTTGTAGGGCTCCCTTGGGTCTATCAGGGCAGCACAAGTTTGAGGTGGGGAAAACTTTGGTCTGGGGTCCATCCTTCGATATAAGGATTTTTTGCAGTCAGGTCCTGGGCCAGGGCCAGGGACCAATGGGCACATCCTTTGTCCCTTTTCCCTGGGAAAGAAAACTCACAGGTCCAGGTTCCTGATGTCAGTTTGTAGGGCTCCCTTGGGTCTATCAGGGCAGCACAAGTTTGAGATGGGGACAATTTTGGTCTGGGGTCCATTCTTCGATATAAGGATTTTTTGCAGTCAGGTCCCAGCCCTGGAGCCCCTGAGCACACGCTTTGTCCCTTTTCCCTGGGAAGGAAAACTCACAGGTCCAGGTTCCTGATGTCAGTTTGTAGGGCTCCCTTGGGTCTATCAGGGCAGCACAAGTTTAAGGTGGGGACAACTTTGGTCTGGGGTCCATCCTTCGATATAAGGAGTTTTTGCAGTCAGGTCCTGGGCCAGGGGCCCCTGGGCACATCCTTTGTCCTTTTTCCCTTGGAAAGAAAACTCACAGGTCCTGGTTCCTGATGTCAGTTTGTAGGGCTCCCTTGGGTCTATCAGGGCAGCACAAGTTTGAGGTGGGGACAACTTTGGTCTGGGGTCCATCCTTCGATATATAAGGACTTTTTGCAGTCAGGTCCCAGCCCAGGGGTTCCTGGGCACATCCTTTGTCTCTTTTCCCTGGGAGAGAAAACTCACCAGTCCAGGTTCCTGATGTCAGTTTGTAGGGCTCCCTTGGGTCTATCAGGGCAGCACAAGTTTGAGGTGGGGACAACTTTGGTCTGGGGTCCATCCTTCGATATAAGGACTTTTTGCAGTCTGGTCCCAGCCCTGGGGCCCCTGGGCACATCCTTTGTCCCTTTTCCCTGGGAAAGAAAACTCACCAGTCCAGGTTCCTGATGTCAGTTTGTAGGGCTCCCTTGGGTCTATCAGGGCAGCAAAGTTTGAGGTGGGGACAACTTCGGTCTGGGGTCCATCCTTATATATAAGGACTTTTTGCAGTCAGGTCCCAGCCCTGGGGCCCCTGGGCACATCCTTTGTCCCTTTTCCCTGGGAAAGAAAACTCACAGGTCCAGGTTCCTGATGTCAGTTTGTAGGGCTCCCTTGGGTCTATCAGGGCAGCACAAGTTTGAGGTGGGGACAACTTTGGTCTGGGGACCATCCTTCGATATAAGGATTTTTTGCAGTCAGGTCCTGGGCCAGGGACCCCTGGGCACATCCTTTGGCCATTATCCCTGGGAAAGAAAACTCACAGGACCAGATTCCTGATGTCAGTTTGTAGGGCTCCCTTGGGTCTATCAGGGCAGTACAAGTTTGAGGTGGGGACAACTTTGGTCTGGGCTCCATCCTTCGATATAAGGATTTTTTGCAGTCAGGACCTGGGCCAGGGCCAGGGACCCATGGGCACATCCTTTGTCCCTTTTCCCTGGGAAAGAAAACTCACAGGTCCAGGTTCCTGATGTCAGTTTGTAGGGCTCCCTTGGGTCTATCAGGGCAGCACAAGTTTGAGATGGGGACAATTTTGGTCTGGGGTCCATTCTTCGATATAAGGATTTTTTGCAGTCAGGTCCCAGTCCTGGAGCCCCTGGGCACACGCTTTGTCCCTTTTCCCTGGGAAAGAAAACTCACAGGTCCAGGTTCCTGATGTCAGTTTGTAGGGCTCTCTTGGGTCTATCAGGGCAGCACAAGATTGAGGTGGGGACAACTTTGGTCTGGGGTCCATCCTTCGATATATGGATTTTTTGCAGTCAGGTCCTGGGCCAGGGGCCCTTGGGCACATCCTTTGTCCTTTTTCCCTTGGAAAGAAAACTCACAGGTCCAGGTTCCTGATGTCAGTTTGTAGGGCTCCCTTGGGTCTATCAGGGCAGCACAAGTTTGAGGTGGGGACAACTTTGGTCTGGGGTCCATCCTTCGATATATAAGGACTTTTTGCAGTCAGGTCCCAGCCCAGGGGTTCCTGGGCACATCCTTTGTCTCTTTTCCCTGGGAGAGAAAACTCACCAGTCCAGGTTCCTGATGTCAGTTTGTAGGGCTCCCTTGGGTCTATCAGGGCAGCACAAGTTTGAGGTGGGGACAACTTTGGTCTGGGGTCCATCCTTCGATATAAGAATTTTTTGCAGTCAGGCCACAGCCCAGGAGCCCCTGAGCACACGCTTTGTCCCTTTTCCCTGGGAAGGAAAACTCACAGGTCCAGGTTCCTGATGTCAGTTTGTAGGGCTCCCTTGGGTCTATCAGGGCAGCACAAGTTTAAGGTGGGGACAACTTTGGTCTGGGGTCCATCCTTCGATATAAGGAGTTTTTGCAGTCAGGTCCTGGGCCAGGGGCCCCTGGGCACATCCTTTGTCCTTTTTCCCTTGGAAAGAAAACTCACAGGTCCTGGTTCCTGATGTCAGTTTGTAGGGCTCCCTTGGGTCTATCAGGGCAGCACAAGTTTGAGGTGGGGACAACTTTGGTCTGGGGTCCATCCTTCGATATATAAGGACTTTTTGCAGTCAGGTCCCAGCCCAGGGGTTCCTGGGCACATCCTTTGTCTCTTTTCCCTGGGAGAGAAAACTCACCAGTCCAGGTTCCTGATGTCAGTTTGTAGGGCTCCCTTGGGTCTATCAGGGCAGCACAAGTTTGAGGTGGGGACAACTTTGGTCTGGGGTCCATCCTTCGATATAAGGACTTTTTGCAGTCTGGTCCCAGCCCTGGGGCCCCTGGGCACATCCTTTGTCCCTTTTCCCTGGGAAAGAAAACTCACCAGTCCAGGTTCCTGATGTCAGTTTGTAGGGCTCCCTTGGGTCTATCAGGGCAGCAAAGTTTGAGGTGGGGACAACTTCGGTCTGGGGTCCATCCTTATATATAAGGACTTTTTGCAGTCAGGTCCCAGCCCTGGGGCCCCTGGGCACATCCTTTGTCCCTTTTCCCTGGGAAAGAAAACTCACAGGTCCAGGTTCCTGATGTCAGTTTGTAGGGCTCCCTTGGGTCTATCAGGGCAGCACAAGTTTGAGGTGGGGACAACTTTGGTCTGGGGACCATCCTTCGATATAAGGATTTTTTGCAGTCAGGTCCTGGGCCAGGGACCCCTGGGCACATCCTTTGGCCATTATCCCTGGGAAAGAAAACTCACAGGACCAGATTCCTGATGTCAGTTTGTAGGGCTCCCTTGGGTCTATCAGGGCAGTACAAGTTTGAGGTGGGGACAACTTTGGTCTGGGCTCCATCCTTCGATATAAGGATTTTTTGCAGTCAGGACCTGGGCCAGGGCCAGGGACCCATGGGCACATCCTTTGTCCCTTTTCCCTGGGAAAGAAAACTCACAGGTCCAGGTTCCTGATGTCAGTTTGTAGGGCTCCCTTGGGTCTATCAGGGCAGCACAAGTTTGAGATGGGGACAATTTTGGTCTGGGGTCCATTCTTCGATATAAGGATTTTTTGCAGTCAGGTCCCAGTCCTGGAGCCCCTGGGCACACGCTTTGTCCCTTTTCCCTGGGAAAGAAAACTCACAGGTCCAGGTTCCTGATGTCAGTTTGTAGGGCTCTCTTGGGTCTATCAGGGCAGCACAAGATTGAGGTGGGGACAACTTTGGTCTGGGGTCCATCCTTCGATATATGGATTTTTTGCAGTCAGGTCCTGGGCCAGGGGCCCTTGGGCACATCCTTTGTCCTTTTTCCCTTGGAAAGAAAACTCACAGGTCCAGGTTCCTGATGTCAGTTTGTAGGGCTCCCTTGGGTCTATCAGGGCAGCACAAGTTTGAGGTGGGGACAACTTTGGTCTGGGGTCCATCCTTCGATATATAAGGACTTTTTGCAGTCAGGTCCCAGCCCAGGGGTTCCTGGGCACATCCTTTGTCTCTTTTCCCTGGGAGAGAAAACTCACCAGTCCAGGTTCCTGATGTCAGTTTGTAGGGCTCCCTTGGGTCTATCAGGGCAGCACAAGTTTGAGGTGGGGACAACTTTGGTCTGGGGTCCATCCTTCGATATAAGAATTTTTTGCAGTCAGGCCACAGCCCAGGGCTAGGGGCCCCTGGGCACAAGCTATGTCCCTTTTCCCTGGGAAAGAAAACTCACAGGTCCAGGTTCCTGATGTCAGTTTGTAGGGCTCCCTTGGGTCTATCAGGGCAGCACAAGTTTGAGGTGGGGACAAATTTGGTCTGGGGTCCATCCTTCGATATAAGGATTTTTTGATGTCAGGTTCTGGGCCAGGGGCCCCTGGGCACATCCTTTGTCCCTTTTCCCTGGGAAAGAAAACTGACAGGTCCAGGTTCCTGATGTCATTTTGTAGGGCTCTCTTGGGTCTATCAGGGCAGCACAAGTTTGAGGTGGGGAAAACTTTGGTCTGGGGTCCATCCTTCGATATAAGAATTTTTTGCAGTCAGGGCCCAGCCCAGGGGCCCCTGGGCACATCCTTTGTCCCTTTTCCCTGGGAAAAAAAACTCACCAGTCCAGGTTCCTGATGTCAGTTTGTAGGGCTCCCTTGGATCTATCAGGGCAGCACAAGTTTGAGGTGGGGACAACTTTGGTCTGGGGTCCATCCTTCGATATAAGGATTTTGTGAAGAAAGGTCCTGAGCCAGGGGCCCTTGGGCCCATCCTTTTTCCCTTTTCCCTGGGAAAGAAAACTCACAGGTCCAGGTTCCTGATGTCAGTTTGTAGGGCTCCCTTGGGTCTATCAGGGCAGCACAAGTTTGAGGTGGGGACAACTTTTGTCTGGGGACCATCCTTCGATATAAGGATTTTTTGCAGTCAGGGCCCAGCCCAGTGTCAGGGACACCTGGGCACATCCTTTGTCCCTTTTCCCTGGGAAAGAAAACTAACAGGTCCAGGTTCCTGATGTCAGTTTGTAGGGCTCCCTTGGGTCTATCAGGGCAGCACATGTTTGAGGTGGGGACAACTTTGGTCTTGGGTCCATCCTTTGATATAAGGACTTTTTGCAGTCAGGTCCCAGCCCTGGGGCCCCTGGGCACATCCTTTGTCCCTTTTCCCTGGGAAAGAAAACTCACCAGTCCAGGTTCCTGATGTCAGTTTGTAGGGCTCCCTTGGGTCTATCAGGGCAGCACAAGTTTGAGGTGGGGACAACTTTGGTCTGGGGTCCATCCTTCAATATAAGGATTTTTTGCAATCTGGTCCTGGGCCAGGGGCCCCTGGGCACATGTTTTGTCCCTTTTCCCTGGGAAAGAAAACTCACAGGTCCAGGTTCCTGATGTCAGTTTGTAGGGCTCCCTTGGGTCTATCAGGGCAGCGCAAGTTTAAGGTGGGGTCAACTTTGGTCTGGGCTCCATCCTTCGATATAAGGATTTTTTGTAGTCAGGTCCTGGGCCAGGGGCCCCTGGACACATCCTTTGTCCCTTTTCCCTGGGAAAGAAATCTGACCAGTCCAGGTTCCTGATGTCAGTTTGTAGGGCTCCCTTGGGTCTATCAGGGCAGCACAAGTTTGAGGTGGGGACAACTTTGGTCTGGGGTCCATCCTTCGATATAAGGATTTTTTGCAGTCAGGTCCCGCGCCAGGGGACCATGGGCACATCTTTTGTCCCTTTTCCCTGGGAAAAAAAACTTACCAGTCCAGGTTCCTGATGTCAGTTTGTAGGGCTCCCTTGGGTCTATCAGGGCAGCACAAGTTTGAGGTGGGGACAACTTTGGTCTGTGGTCCATCCTTCGATATAAGGATTTTTTGAAGTCAGGTCCTGGGCCAGGGGCCCCTGGGCACATCCTTTGTCCCTTTTCCCTGGGAAAGAAAACTCACAGGTCCAGGTTCCTGATGTCAGTTTGTAGGGCTCCCTTGGGTCTATCAGGGCAGCACAAGTTTGAGGTGGGGACAACTTTGGTCTGGGGTCCATCCTTCGATATAAGGATTTTTTGCAGTCAGGTCCTGGGCCAGGACCAGGGACCCATGGGCACATCCTTTGGCCATTTTCCCTGGGAAAGAAAACTCACAGGTCCAGGTTCCTGATGTCACTTTGTAGGGCTCCCTTGGGTCTATCAGGGCAGCACAAGTTTGAGATGGGGACAATTTTGGTCTGGGGTCCATTCTTCGATATAAGAATTTTTTGCAGTCAGGTCCCAGCCCTGGAGCCCCTGGGCACACGCTTTGTCCCTTTTCCCTGGGAAAGAAAACTCACAGGTCCAGGTTCCTGATGTCAGTTTGTAGGGCTCCCTTGGGCCTATCAGGGCAGCACAAGTTTGAGGTGGGGACAACTTTGGTCTGGGGTCCATCCTTCGATATAAGAATTTTTTGCAGTCAGGCCACAGCCCAGGGCTAGGGGCCCCTGGGCACAAGCTATGTCCCTTTTCCCTGGGAAAGAAAACTCACAGGTCCAGGTTCCTGATGTCAGTTTGTAGGGCTCCCTTGGGTCTATCAGGGCAGCACAAGTTTGAGGTGGGGACAAATTTGGTCTGGGGTCCATCCTTCGATATAAGGATTTTTTGATGTCAGGTTCTGGGCCAGGGGCCCCTGGGCACATCCTTTGTCCCTTTTCCCTGGGAAAGAAAACTGACAGGTCCAGGTTCCTGATGTCATTTTGTAGGGCTCTCTTGGGTCTATCAGGGCAGCACAAGTTTGAGGTGGGGAAAACTTTGGTCTGGGGTCCATCCTTCGATATAAGAATTTTTTGCAGTCAGGGCCCAGCCCAGGGGCCCCTGGGCACATCCTTTGTCCCTTTTCCCTGGGAAAAAAAACTCACCAGTCCAGGTTCCTGATGTCAGTTTGTAGGGCTCCCTTGGATCTATCAGGGCAGCACAAGTTTGAGGTGGGGACAACTTTGGTCTGGGGTCCATCCTTCGATATAAGGATTTTGTGAAGAAAGGTCCTGAGCCAGGGGCCCTTGGGCCCATCCTTTTTCCCTTTTCCCTGGGAAAGAAAACTCACAGGTCCAGGTTCCTGATGTCAGTTTGTAGGGCTCCCTTGGGTCTATCAGGGCAGCACAAGTTTGAGGTGGGGACAACTTTTGTCTGGGGACCATCCTTCGATATAAGGATTTTTTGCAGTCAGGGCCCAGCCCAGTGTCAGGGACACCTGGGCACATCCTTTGTCCCTTTTCCCTGGGAAAGAAAACTCACAGGTCCAGGTTCCTGATGTCAGTTTGTAGGGCTCCCTTGGGTCTATCAGGGCAGCACGTGTTTGAGGTGGGGACAACTTTGGTCTGGGGTCTATCCTTCGATATAAGGACTTTTTGCAGTCAGGTCCCAGCCCTGGCGCCCCTGGGCACATCCTTTGTCCCTTTTCCCTCGGAAAGAAAATTCACCAGTCCAGGTTCCTGATGTCAGTTTGTAGGGCTCCCTTGGGTCTATCAGGGCAGCACAAGTTTGAGGTGGGGACAACTTTGGTCTGGGGTCCATCCTTCGATAAAAGGATTTTTTGCAGCCAGGGCCCAGCCCAGGGGCCCCTGGGCACATCCTTTGTCCCTTTTCCCTGGGAAAGAAAACTCACAGGTCCAGGTTCCTGATGTCAGTTTGTAGGGCTCTCTTGGGTCTATCAAGCAGCACAATTTTGAGGTGGGGAAAACATCGGTCTAGGGTCCTTCCTTCGATATAAGGATTTTTTGCAGTCAGGCCCCAGCCCAGGGGCCCCTGGGCTCATCCTTTGTCCCTTTTCCCTGGGAAAGAAAACTCACAGGTCCAGGTTCCTGATGTCAGTTTGTAGGGCTCCCTTGGGTCTATCAGGGCAGCGCAAGTTTAAGGTGGGGTCAACTTTGGTCTGGGCTCCATCCTTCGATATAAGGATTTTTTGTAGTCAGGTCCTGGGCCAGGGGCCCCTGGACACATCCTTTGTCCCTTTTCCCTGGGAAAGAAATCTGACCAGTCCAGGTTCCTGATGTCAGTTTGTAGGGCTCCCTTGGGTCTATCAGGGCAGCACAAGTTTGAGGTGGGGACAACTTTGGTCTGGGGTCCATCCTTCGATATAAGGATTTTTTGCAGTCAGGTCCCGCGCCAGGGGACCATGGGCACATCTTTTGTCCCTTTTCCCTGGGAAAAAAAACTTACCAGTCCAGGTTCCTGATGTCAGTTTGTAGGGCTCCCTTGGGTCTATCAGGGCAGCACAAGTTTGAGGTGGGGACAACTTTGGTCTGTGGTCCATCCTTCGATATAAGGATTTTTTGAAGTCAGGTCCTGGGCCAGGGGCCCCTGGGCACATCCTTTGTCCCTTTTCCCTGGGAAAGAAAACTCACAGGTCCAGGTTCCTGATGTCAGTTTGTAGGGCTCCCTTGGGTCTATCAGGGCAGCACAAGTTTGAGGTGGGGACAACTTTGGTCTGGGGTCCATCCTTCGATATAAGGATTTTTTGCAGTCAGGTCCTGGGCCAGGACCAGGGACCCATGGGCACATCCTTTGGCCATTTTCCCTGGGAAAGAAAACTCACAGGTCCAGGTTCCTGATGTCACTTTGTAGGGCTCCCTTGGGTCTATCAGGGCAGCACAAGTTTGAGATGGGGACAATTTTGGTCTGGGGTCCATTCTTCGATATAAGAATTTTTTGCAGTCAGGTCCCAGCCCTGGAGCCCCTGGGCACACGCTTTGTCCCTTTTCCCTGGGAAAGAAAACTCACAGGTCCAGGTTCCTGATGTCAGTTTGTAGGGCTCCCTTGGGCCTATCAGGGCAGCACAAGTTTGAGGTGGGGACAACTTTGGTCTGGGGTCCATCCTTCGATATAAGAATTTTTTGCAGTCAGGCCACAGCCCAGGGCTAGGGGCCCCTGGGCACAAGCTATGTCCCTTTTCCCTGGGAAAGAAAACTCACAGGTCCAGGTTCCTGATGTCAGTTTGTAGGGCTCCCTTGGGTCTATCAGGGCAGCACAAGTTTGAGGTGGGGACAAATTTGGTCTGGGGTCCATCCTTCGATATAAGGATTTTTTGATGTCAGGTTCTGGGCCAGGGGCCCCTGGGCACATCCTTTGTCCCTTTTCCCTGGGAAAGAAAACTGACAGGTCCAGGTTCCTGATGTCATTTTGTAGGGCTCTCTTGGGTCTATCAGGGCAGCACAAGTTTGAGGTGGGGAAAACTTTGGTCTGGGGTCCATCCTTCGATATAAGAATTTTTTGCAGTCAGGGCCCAGCCCAGGGGCCCCTGGGCACATCCTTTGTCCCTTTTCCCTGGGAAAAAAAACTCACCAGTCCAGGTTCCTGATGTCAGTTTGTAGGGCTCCCTTGGATCTATCAGGGCAGCACAAGTTTGAGGTGGGGACAACTTTGGTCTGGGGTCCATCCTTCGATATAAGGATTTTGTGAAGAAAGGTCCTGAGCCAGGGGCCCTTGGGCCCATCCTTTTTCCCTTTTCCCTGGGAAAGAAAACTCACAGGTCCAGGTTCCTGATGTCAGTTTGTAGGGCTCCCTTGGGTCTATCAGGGCAGCACAAGTTTGAGGTGGGGACAACTTTTGTCTGGGGACCATCCTTCGATATAAGGATTTTTTGCAGTCAGGGCCCAGCCCAGTGTCAGGGACACCTGGGCACATCCTTTGTCCCTTTTCCCTGGGAAAGAAAACTCACAGGTCCAGGTTCCTGATGTCAGTTTGTAGGGCTCCCTTGGGTCTATCAGGGCAGCACATGTTTGAGGTGGGGACAACTTTGGTCTTGGGTCCATCCTTTGATATAAGGACTTTTTGCAGTCAGGTCCCAGCCCTGGGGCCCCTGGGCACATCCTTTGTCCCTTTTCCCTGGGAAAGAAAACTCACCAGTCCAGGTTCCTGATGTCAGTTTGTAGGGCTCCCTTGGGTCTATCAGGGCAGCACAAGTTTGAGGTGGGGACAACTTTGGTCTGGGGTCCATCCTTCAATATAAGGATTTTTTGCAATCTGGTCCTGGGCCAGGGGCCCCTGGGCACATGTTTTGTCCCTTTTCCCTGGGAAAGAAAACTCACAGGTCCAGGTTCCTGATGTCAGTTTGTAGGGCTCCCTTGGGTCTATCAGGGCAGCGCAAGTTTAAGGTGGGGTCAACTTTGGTCTGGGCTCCATCCTTCGATATAAGGATTTTTTGTAGTCAGGTCCTGGGCCAGGGGCCCCTGGACACATCCTTTGTCCCTTTTCCCTGGGAAAGAAATCTGACCAGTCCAGGTTCCTGATGTCAGTTTGTAGGGCTCCCTTGGGTCTATCAGGGCAGCACAAGTTTGAGGTGGGGACAACTTTGGTCTGGGGTCCATTCTTCGATATAAGGATTTTTTGCAGTCAGGTCCCGCGCCAGGGGACCATGGGCACATCTTTTGTCCCTTTTCCCTGGGAAAAAAAACTTACCAGTCCAGGTTCCTGATGTCAGTTTGTAGGGCTCCCTTGGGTCTATCAGGGCAGCACAAGTTTGAGGTGGGGACAACTTTGGTCTGTGGTCCATCCTTCGATATAAGGATTTTTTGAAGTCAGGTCCTGGGCCAGGGGCCCCTGGGCACATCCTTTGTCCCTTTTCCCTGGGAAAGAAAACTCACAGGTCCAGGTTCCTGATGTCAGTTTGTAGGGCTCCCTTGGGTCTATCAGGGCAGCACAAGTTTGAGGTGGGGACAACTTTGGTCTGGGGTCCATCCTTCGATATAAGGATTTTTTGCAGTCAGGTCCTGGGCCAGGACCAGGGACCCATGGGCACATCCTTTGTCCCTTTTCCCTGGGAAAGAAAACTCACAGGTCCAGGTTCCTGATGTCACTTTGTAGGGCTCCCTTGGGTCTATCAGGGCAGCACAAGTTTGAGATGGGGACAATTTTGGTCTGGGGTCCATTCTTCGATATAAGAATTTTTTGCAGTCAGGTCCCAGCCCTGGAGCCCCTGGGCACACGCTTTGTCCCTTTTCCCTGGGAAAGAAAACTCACAGGTCCAGGTTCCTGATGTCAGTTTGTAGGGCTCCCTTGGGCCTATCAGGGCAGCACAAGTTTGAGGTGGGGACAACTTTGGTCTGGGGTCCATCCTTCGATATAAGAATTTTTTGCAGTCAGGCCACAGCCGAGGGCTAGGGGCCCCTGGGCACAAGCTATGTCCCTTTTCCCTGGGAAAGAAAACTCACAGGTCCAGGTTCCTGTTGTCAGTTTGTAGGGCTCCCTTGGGTCTATCAGGGCAGCACAAGTTTGAGGTGGGGACAAATTTGGTCTGGGGTCCATCCTTCGATATAAGGATTTTTTGATGTCAGGTTCTGGGCCAGGGGCCCCTGGGCACATCCTTTGTCCCTTTTCCCTGGGAAAGAAAACTGACAGGTCCAGGTTCCTGATGTCATTTTGTAGGGCTCTCTTGGGTCTATCAGGGCAGCACAAGTTTGAGGTGGGGAAAACTTTGGTCTGGGGTCCATCCTTCGATATAAGAATTTTTTGCAGTCAGGGCCCAGCCCAGGGGCCCCTGGGCACATCCTTTGTCCCTTTTCCCTGGGAAAAAAAACTCACCAGTCCAGGTTCCTGATGTCAGTTTGTAGGGCTCCCTTGGATCTATCAGGGCAGCACAAGTTTGAGGTGGGGACAACTTTGGTCTGGGGTCCATCCTTCGATATAAGGATTTTGTGAAGAAAGGTCCTGAGCCAGGGGCCCTTGGGCCCATCCTTTTTCCCTTTTCCCTGGGAAAGAAAACTCACAGGTCCAGGTTCCTGATGTCAGTTTGTAGGGCTCCCTTGGGTCTATCAGGGCAGCACAAGTTTGAGGTGGGGACAACTTTTGTCTGGGGACCATCCTTCGATATAAGGATTTTTTGCAGTCAGGGCCCAGCCCAGTGTCAGGGACACCTGGGCACATCCTTTGTCCCTTTTCCCTGGGAAAGAAAACTCACAGGTCCAGGTTCCTGATGTCAGTTTGTAGGGCTCCCTTGGGTCTATCAGGGCAGCACGTGTTTGAGGTGGGGACAACTTTGGTCTGGGGTCTATCCTTCGATATAAGGACTTTTTGCAGTCAGGTCCCAGCCCTGGCGCCCCTGGGCACATCCTTTGTCCCTTTTCCCTCGGAAAGAAAATTCACCAGTCCAGGTTCCTGATGTCAGTTTGTAGGGCTCCCTTGGGTCTATCAGGGCAGCACAAGTTTGAGGTGGGGACAACTTTGGTCTGGGGTCCATCCTTCGATAAAAGGATTTTTTGCAGCCAGGGCCCAGCCCAGGGGCCCCTGGGCACATCCTTTGTCCCTTTTCCCTGGGAAAGAAAACTCACAGGTCCAGGTTCCTGATGTCAGTTTGTAGGGCTCTCTTGGGTCTATCAAGCAGCACAATTTTGAGGTGGGGAAAACATCGGTCTAGGGTCCTTCCTTCGATATAAGGATTTTTTGCAGTCAGGCCCCAGCCCAGGGGCCCCTGGGCTCATCCTTTGGCCATTTTCCCTGGGAAAGAAAACTCACAGGACCAGGTTCCTGATGTCAGTTTGTAGGGCTCCCTTGGGTCTATCAGGGCAGCACAAGTTTGATGTGGGGACAACTTTGGTCTGGGGTCCATCCTTCGATATAAGAATTTTTTGCAGTCAGGCCACAGCCCAGGGCTAGGGGCCCCTGGGCACAAGGTATGTCCCTTTTCCCTGGGAAAGAAAACTCACAGGTCCAGGTTCCTGATGTCAGTTTGTAGGGCTCCCTTGGGTCTATCAGGGCAGCACAAGTTTGAGGTGGGGACAACTTTGGTCTGGGGTCCATCCTTCGATACAAGTACTTTTTGCAGTCAGGTACTGGGCCAGGGGCCCCTGGGCACATCCTTTGTCCCTTTTCCCTGGGAAAGAAAACTCACAGGTCCAGGTTCCTGATGTCAGTTTGTAGGGCTCCCTTGGGTCTATCAGGGCAGCACAAGTTTGAGGTGGGGACAACTTTGGTCTGGGGTCCATCCTTCGATATAAGGATTTTTTGCAGTCAGGTCCTGGGCCAGGGACCCCTGGGCACATGCTTTGTCCCTTTTCCCTGGGAAAGAAAACTCACAGGTCCAGGTTCCTGATGTCAGTTTGTAGGGCTCCCTTGGGTCTATCAGGGCAGCACAAGTTTGAGGTGGGGACAACTTTGGTCTGGGGTCCATCCTTCGATATAAGGATTTTTTTCCGTCAAGTCCTGGGCCAGGACCAGGGACCCATGGGGACATCCTTTGGCCATTTTCCCTGGGAAAGAAAACTCACAGGTCCAGGTTCCTGATGTCACTTTGTAGGGCTCCCTTGGGTCTATCAGGGCAGCACAAGTTTGAGATGGGGACAATTTTGGTCTGGGGTCCATTCTTCGATATAAGGATTTTTTGCAGTCAGGTCCCAGCCCTGGAGCCCCTGGGCACACGCTTTGTCCCTTTTCCCTGGGAAAGAAAACTCACAGGTCCAGGTTCCTGATGTCAGTTTGTAGGGCTCCCTTGGGCCTATCAGGGCAGCACAAGTTTGAGGTGGGGAGAACTTTGGTCTGGGGTCCATCCTTCGATATAAGAATTTTTTGCAGTCAGGCCACAGCCCAGGGCTAGGGGCCCCTGGGCACAAGGTATGTCCCTTTTCCCTGGGAAAGAAAACTCACAGGTCCAGGTTCCTGATGTCAGTTTGTAGGGCTCCCTTGGGTCTATCAGGGCAGCACAAGTTTGAGGTGGGGACAAATTTGGTCTGGGGTCCATCCTTCGATATAAGGATTTTTTGATGTCAGGTTCTGGGCCAGGGGCCCCTGGGCACATCCTTTGTCCCTTTTCCCTGGGAAAGAAAACTCACAGGTCCAGGTTCCTGATGTCAGTTTGTAGGGCTCCCTTGGGTCTATCAGGGCAGCACAAGTTTGAGGTGGGGAAAACTTTGGTCTGGGGTCCATCCTTCGATATAAGGATTTTTTGCAGTCAGGTCCTGGGCCAGGGCCAGGGACCAATGGGCACATCCTTTGTCCCTTTTCCCTGGGAAAGAAAACTCACAGGTCCAGGTTCCTGATGTCAGTTTGTAGGGCTCCCTTGGGTCTATCAGGGCAGCACAAGTTTGAGATGGGGACAATTTTGGTCTGGGGTCCATTCTTCGATATAAGGATTTTTTGCAGTCAGGTCCCAGCCCTGGAGCCCCTGAGCACACGCTTTGTCCCTTTTCCCTGGGAAGGAAAACTCACAGGTCCAGGTTCCTGATGTCAGTTTGTAGGGCTCCCTTGGGTCTATCAGGGCAGCACAAGTTTAAGGTGGGGACAACTTTGGTCTGGGGTCCATCCTTCGATATAAGGAGTTTTTGCAGTCAGGTCCTGGGCCAGGGGCCCCTGGGCACATCCTTTGTCCTTTTTCCCTTGGAAAGAAAACTCACAGGTCCTGGTTCCTGATGTCAGTTTGTAGGGCTCCCTTGGGTCTATCAGGGCAGCACAAGTTTGAGGTTGGGACAACTTTGGTCTGGGGTCCATCCTTCGATATATAAGGACTTTTTGCAGTCAGGTCCCAGCCCAGGGGTTCCTGGGCACATCCTTTGTCTCTTTTCCCTGGGAGAGAAAACTCACCAGTCCAGGTTCCTGATGTCAGTTTGTAGGGCTCCCTTGGGTCTATCAGGGCAGCACAAGTTTGAGGTGGGGACAACTTTGGTCTGGGGTCCATCCTTCGATATAAGGACTTTTTGCAGTCTGGTCCCAGCCCTGGGGCCCCTGGGCACATCCTTTGTCCCTTTTCCCTGGGAAAGAAAACTCACCAGTCCAGGTTCCTGATGTCAGTTTGTAGGGCTCCCTTGGGTCTATCAGGGCAGCACAAGTTTGAGGTGGGGACAACTTCGGTCTGGGGTCCATCCTTATATATAAGGACTTTTTGCAGTCAGGTCCCAGCCCTGGGGCCCCTGGGCACATCCTTTGTCCCTTTTCCCTGGGAAAGAAAACTCACAGGTCCAGGTTCCTGATGTCAGTTTGTAGGGCTCCCTTGGGTCTATCAGGGCAGCACAAGTTTGAGGTGGGGACAACTTTGGTCTGGGGACCATCCTTCGATATAAGGATTTTTTGCAGTCAGGTCCTGGGCCAGGGACCCCTGGGCACATCCTTTGGCCATTATCCCTGGGAAAGAAAACTCACAGGACCAGATTCCTGATGTCAGTTTGTAGGGCTCCCTTGGGTCTATCAGGGCAGTACAAGTTTGAGGTGGGGACAACTTTGGTCTGGGCTCCATCCTTCGATATAAGGATTTTTTGCAGTCAGGACCTGGGCCAGGGCCAGGGACCCATGGGCACATCCTTTGTCCCTTTTCCCTGGGAAAGAAAACTCACAGGTCCAGGTTCCTGATGTCAGTTTGTAGGGCTCCCTTGGGTCTATCAGGGCAGCACAAGTTTGAGATGGGGACAATTTTGGTCTGGGGTCCATTCTTCGATATAAGGATTTTTTGCAGTCAGGTCCCAGTCCTGGAGCCCCTGGGCACACGCTTTGTCCCTTTTCCCTGGGAAAGAAAACTCACAGGTCCAGGTTCCTGATGTCAGTTTGTAGGGCTCTCTTGGGTCTATCAGGGCAGCACAAGATTGAGGTGGGGACAACTTTGGTCTGGGGTCCATCCTTCGATATATGGATTTTTTGCAGTCAGGTCCTGGGCCAGGGGCCCTTGGGCACATCCTTTGTCCTTTTTCCCTTGGAAAGAAAACTCACAGGTCCAGGTTCCTGATGTCAGTTTGTAGGGCTCCCTTGGGTCTATCAGGGCAGCACAAGTTTGAGGTGGGGACAACTTTGGTCTGGGGTCCATCCTTCGATATATAAGGACTTTTTGCAGTCAGGTCCCAGCCCAGGGGTTCCTGGGCACATCCTTTGTCTCTTTTCCCTGGGAGAGAAAACTCACCAGTCCAGGTTCCTGATGTCAGTTTGTAGGGCTCCCTTGGGTCTATCAGGGCAGCACAAGTTTGAGGTGGGGACAACTTTGGTCTGGGGTCCATCCTTCGATATAAGAATTTTTTGCAGTCAGGCCACAGCCCAGGGCTAGGGGCCCCTGGGCACAAGCTATGTCCCTTTTCCCTGGGAAAGAAAACTCACAGGTCCAGGTTCCTGATGTCAGTTTGTAGGGCTCCCTTGGGTCTATCAGGGCAGCACAAGTTTGAGGTGGGGACAAATTTGGTCTGGGGTCCATCCTTCGATATAAGGATTTTTTGATGTCAGGTTCTGGGCCAGGGGCCCCTGGGCACATCCTTTGTCCCTTTTCCCTGGGAAAGAAAACTGACAGGTCCAGGTTCCTGATGTCATTTTGTAGGGCTCTCTTGGGTCTATCAGGGCAGCACAAGTTTGAGGTGGGGAAAACTTTGGTCTGGGGTCCATCCTTCGATATAAGAATTTTTTGCAGTCAGGGCCCAGCCCAGGGGCCCCTGGGCACATCCTTTGTCCCTTTTCCCTGGGAAAAAAAACTCACCAGTCCAGGTTCCTGATGTCAGTTTGTAGGGCTCCCTTGGATCTATCAGGGCAGCACAAGTTTGAGGTGGGGACAACTTTGGTCTGGGGTCCATCCTTCGATATAAGGATTTTGTGAAGAAAGGTCCTGAGCCAGGGGCCCTTGGGCCCATCCTTTTTCCCTTTTCCCTGGGAAAGAAAACTCACAGGTCCAGGTTCCTGATGTCAGTTTGTAGGGCTCCCTTGGGTCTATCAGGGCAGCACAAGTTTGAGGTGGGGACAACTTTTGTCTGGGGACCATCCTTCGATATAAGGATTTTTTGCAGTCAGGGCCCAGCCCAGTGTCAGGGACACCTGGGCACATCCTTTGTCCCTTTTCCCTGGGAAAGAAAACTAACAGGTCCAGGTTCCTGATGTCAGTTTGTAGGGCTCCCTTGGGTCTATCAGGGCAGCACATGTTTGAGGTGGGGACAACTTTGGTCTTGGGTCCATCCTTTGATATAAGGACTTTTTGCAGTCAGGTCCCAGCCCTGGGGCCCCTGGGCACATCCTTTGTCCCTTTTCCCTGGGAAAGAAAACTCACCAGTCCAGGTTCCTGATGTCAGTTTGTAGGGCTCCCTTGGGTCTATCAGGGCAGCACAAGTTTGAGGTGGGGACAACTTTGGTCTGGGGTCCATCCTTCAATATAAGGATTTTTTGCAATCTGGTCCTGGGCCAGGGGCCCCTGGGCACATGTTTTGTCCCTTTTCCCTGGGAAAGAAAACTCACAGGTCCAGGTTCCTGATGTCAGTTTGTAGGGCTCCCTTGGGTCTATCAGGGCAGCGCAAGTTTAAGGTGGGGTCAACTTTGGTCTGGGCTCCATCCTTCGATATAAGGATTTTTTGTAGTCAGGTCCTGGGCCAGGGGCCCCTGGACACATCCTTTGTCCCTTTTCCCTGGGAAAGAAATCTGACCAGTCCAGGTTCCTGATGTCAGTTTGTAGGGCTCCCTTGGGTCTATCAGGGCAGCACAAGTTTGAGGTGGGGACAACTTTGGTCTGGGGTCCATCCTTCGATATAAGGATTTTTTGCAGTCAGGTCCCGCGCCAGGGGACCATGGGCACATCTTTTGTCCCTTTTCCCTGGGAAAAAAAACTTACCAGTCCAGGTTCCTGATGTCAGTTTGTAGGGCTCCCTTGGGTCTATCAGGGCAGCACAAGTTTGAGGTGGGGACAACTTTGGTCTGTGGTCCATCCTTCGATATAAGGATTTTTTGAAGTCAGGTCCTGGGCCAGGGGCCCCTGGGCACATCCTTTGTCCCTTTTCCCTGGGAAAGAAAACTCACAGGTCCAGGTTCCTGATGTCAGTTTGTAGGGCTCCCTTGGGTCTATCAGGGCAGCACAAGTTTGAGGTGGGGACAACTTTGGTCTGGGGTCCATCCTTCGATATAAGGATTTTTTGCAGTCAGGTCCTGGGCCAGGACCAGGGACCCATGGGCACATCCTTTGGCCATTTTCCCTGGGAAAGAAAACTCACAGGTCCAGGTTCCTGATGTCACTTTGTAGGGCTCCCTTGGGTCTATCAGGGCAGCACAAGTTTGAGATGGGGACAATTTTGGTCTGGGGTCCATTCTTCGATATAAGAATTTTTTGCAGTCAGGTCCCAGCCCTGGAGCCCCTGGGCACACGCTTTGTCCCTTTTCCCTGGGAAAGAAAACTCACAGGTCCAGGTTCCTGATGTCAGTTTGTAGGGCTCCCTTGGGCCTATCAGGGCAGCACAAGTTTGAGGTGGGGACAACTTTGGTCTGGGGTCCATCCTTCGATATAAGAATTTTTTGCAGTCAGGCCACAGCCCAGGGCTAGGGGCCCCTGGGCACAAGCTATGTCCCTTTTCCCTGGGAAAGAAAACTCACAGGTCCAGGTTCCTGATGTCAGTTTGTAGGGCTCCCTTGGGTCTATCAGGGCAGCACAAGTTTGAGGTGGGGACAAATTTGGTCTGGGGTCCATCCTTCGATATAAGGATTTTTTGATGTCAGGTTCTGGGCCAGGGGCCCCTGGGCACATCCTTTGTCCCTTTTCCCTGGGAAAGAAAACTGACAGGTCCAGGTTCCTGATGTCATTTTGTAGGGCTCTCTTGGGTCTATCAGGGCAGCACAAGTTTGAGGTGGGGAAAACTTTGGTCTGGGGTCCATCCTTCGATATAAGAATTTTTTGCAGTCAGGGCCCAGCCCAGGGGCCCCTGGGCACATCCTTTGTCCCTTTTCCCTGGGAAAAAAAACTCACCAGTCCAGGTTCCTGATGTCAGTTTGTAGGGCTCCCTTGGATCTATCAGGGCAGCACAAGTTTGAGGTGGGGACAACTTTGGTCTGGGGTCCATCCTTCGATATAAGGATTTTGTGAAGAAAGGTCCTGAGCCAGGGGCCCTTGGGCCCATCCTTTTTCCCTTTTCCCTGGGAAAGAAAACTCACAGGTCCAGGTTCCTGATGTCAGTTTGTAGGGCTCCCTTGGGTCTATCAGGGCAGCACAAGTTTGAGGTGGGGACAACTTTTGTCTGGGGACCATCCTTCGATATAAGGATTTTTTGCAGTCAGGGCCCAGCCCAGTGTCAGGGACACCTGGGCACATCCTTTGTCCCTTTTCCCTGGGAAAGAAAACTCACAGGTCCAGGTTCCTGATGTCAGTTTGTAGGGCTCCCTTGGGTCTATCAGGGCAGCACGTGTTTGAGGTGGGGACAACTTTGGTCTGGGGTCTATCCTTCGATATAAGGACTTTTTGCAGTCAGGTCCCAGCCCTGGCGCCCCTGGGCACATCCTTTGTCCCTTTTCCCTCGGAAAGAAAATTCACCAGTCCAGGTTCCTGATGTCAGTTTGTAGGGCTCCCTTGGGTCTATCAGGGCAGCACAAGTTTGAGGTGGGGACAACTTTGGTCTGGGGTCCATCCTTCGATAAAAGGATTTTTTGCAGCCAGGGCCCAGCCCAGGGGCCCCTGGGCACATCCTTTGTCCCTTTTCCCTGGGAAAGAAAACTCACAGGTCCAGGTTCCTGATGTCAGTTTGTAGGGCTCTCTTGGGTCTATCAAGCAGCACAATTTTGAGGTGGGGAAAACATCGGTCTAGGGTCCTTCCTTCGATATAAGGATTTTTTGCAGTCAGGCCCCAGCCCAGGGGCCCCTGGGCTCATCCTTTGGCCATTTTCCCTGGGAAAGAAAACTCACAGGACCAGGTTCCTGATGTCAGTTTGTAGGGCTCCCTTGGGTCTATCAGGGCAGCACAAGTTTGATGTGGGGACAACTTTGGTCTGGGGTCCATCCTTCGATATAAGGATTTTTTGCAGTCAGGTCCCGCGCCAGGGGACCGTGGGCACATCCTTTGTCCCTTTTCCCTGGGAAAAAAAACTCACCAGTCCAGGTTCCTGATGTCAGTTTGTAGGGCTCCCTTGGGTCTATCAGGGCAGCACAAGTTTGAGGTGGGGACAACTTTGGTCTGGGGTCCATCCTTCGATACAAGTACTTTTTGCAGTCAGGTACTGGGCCAGGGGCCCCTGGGCACATCCTTTGTCCCTTTTCCCTGGGAAAGAAAACTCACAGGTCCAGGTTCCTGATGTCAGTTTGTAGGGCTCCCTTGGGTCTATCAGGGCAGCACAAGTTTGAGGTGGGGACAACTTTGGTCTGGGGACCATCCTTCGATATAAGGATTTTTTGCAGTCAAGTCCTGGGCCAGGACCAGGGACCCATGGGGACATCCTTTGGCCATTTTCCCTGGGAAAGAAAACTCACAGGTCCAGGTTCCTGATGTCACTTTGTAGGGCTCCCTTGGGTCTATCAGGGCAGCACAAGTTTGAGATGGGGACAATTTTGGTCTGGGGTCCATTCTTCGATATAAGGATTTTTTGCAGTCAGGTCCCAGCCCTGGAGCCCCTGGGCACACGCTTTGTCCCTTTTCCCTGGGAAAGAAAACTCACAGGTCCAGGTTCCTGATGTCAGTTTGTAGGGCTCCCTTGGGCCTATCAGGGCAGCACAAGTTTGAGGTGGGGAGAACTTTGGTCTGGGGTCCATCCTTCGATATAAGAATTTTTTGCAGTCAGGCCACAGCCCAGGGCTAGGGGCCCCTGGGCACAAGGTATGTCCCTTTTCCCTGGGAAAGAAAACTCACAGGTCCAGGTTCCTGATGTCAGTTTGTAGGGCTCCCTTGGGTCTATCAGGGCAGCACAAGTTTGAGGTGGGGACAAATTTGGTCTGGGGTCCATCCTTCGATATAAGGATTTTTTGATGTCAGGTTCTGGGCCAGGGGCCCCTGGGCACATCCTTTGTCCCTTTTCCCTGGGAAAGAAAACTCACAGGTCCAGGTTCCTGATGTCAGTTTGTAGGGCTCCCTTGGGTCTATCAGGGCAGCACAAGTTTGAGGTGGGGAAAACTTTGGTCTGGGGTCCATCCTTCGATATAAGGATTTTTTGCAGTCAGGTCCTGGGCCAGGGCCAGGGACCAATGGGCACATCCTTTGTCCCTTTTCCCTGGGAAAGAAAACTCACAGGTCCAGGTTCCTGATGTCAGTTTGTAGGGCTCCCTTGGGTCTATCAGGGCAGCACAAGTTTGAGATGGGGACAATTTTGGTCTGGGGTCCATTCTTCGATATAAGGATTTTTTGCAGTCAGGTCCCAGCCCTGGAGCCCCTGAGCACACGCTTTGTCCCTTTTCCCTGGGAAGGAAAACTCACAGGTCCAGGTTCCTGATGTCAGTTTGTAGGGCTCCCTTGGGTCTATCAGGGCAGCACAAGTTTAAGGTGGGGACAACTTTGGTCTGGGGTCCATCCTTCGATATAAGGAGTTTTGCAGTCAGGTCCTGGGCCAGGGGCCCCTGGGCACATCCTTTGTCCTTTTTCCCTTGGAAAGAAAACTCACAGGTCCTGGTTCCTGATGTCAGTTTGTAGGGCTCCCTTGTGTCTACCAGGGCAGCACAAGTTTGAGGTGGGGACAACTTTGGTCTGGGGTCCATCCTTCGATATATAAGGACTTTTTGCAGTCAGGTCCCAGCCCAGGGGTTCCTGGGCACATCCTTTGTCTCTTTTCCCTGGGAGAGAAAACTCACCAGTCCAGGTTCCTGATGTCAGTTTGTAGGGCTCCCTTGGGTCTATCAGGGCAGCACAAGTTTGAGGTGGGGACAACTTTGGTCTGGGGTCCATCCTTCGATATAAGGACTTTTTGCAGTCTGGTCCCAGCCCTGGGGCCCCTGGGCACATCCTTTGTCCCTTTTCCCTGGGAAAGAAAACTCACCAGTCCAGGTTCCTGATGTCAGTTTGTAGGGCTCCCTTGGGTCTATCAGGGCAGCACAAGTTTGAGGTGGGGACAACTTCGGTCTGGGGTCCATCCTTAGATATAAGGACTTTTTGCAGTCAGGTCCCAGCCCTGGGGCCCCTGGGCACATCCTTTGTCCCTTTTCCCTGGGAAAGAAAACTCACAGGTCCAGGTTCCTGATGTCAGTTTGTAGGGCTCCCTTGGGTCTATCAGGGCAGCACAAGTTTGAGGTGGGAACAACTTTGGTCTGGGGTCCATCCTTTGATATAACGATTTTTTGCAGTCAGGTCCAAGCCCTGGAGCCCCTGGGCACAACCTTTGTCCCTTTTCCCTGGGAAAGAAAACTCACAGGTTCAGGTTCCTGATGTCAGTTTGTAGGGCTCCCTTGGGTCTATCAGGGCAGCACAAGTTTGAGGTGGGGACAACTTTGGTCTGGGGACCATCCTTCGATATAAGGATTTTTTGCAGTCAGGTCCTGGGCCAGGGACCCCTGGGCACATCCTTTGGCCATTATCCCTGGGAAAGAAAACTCACAGGACCAGATTCCTGATGTCAGTTTGTAGGGCTCCCTTGGGTCTATCAGGGCAGTACAAGTTTGAGGTGGGGACAACTTTGGTCTGGGGTCCATCCTTCGATATAAGGATTTTTTGCAGTTAGGACCTGGGCCAGGGCCAGGGACCCATGGGCACATCCTTTGTCCCTTTTCCCTGGGAAAGAAAACTCACAGGTCCAGGTTCCTGATGTCAGTTTGTAGGGCTCCCTTGGGTCTATCAGGGCAGCACAAGTTTGAGATGGGGACAATTTTGGTCTGGGGTCCATTCTTCGATATAAGGATTTTTTGCAGTCAGGTCCCAGTCCTGGAGCCCCTGGGCACACGCTTTGTCCCTTTTCCCTGGGAAAGAAAACTCACAGGTCCAGGTTCCTGATGTCAGTTTGTAGGGCTCTCTTGGGTCTATCAGGGCAGCACAAGATTGAGGTGGGGACAACTTTGGTCTGGGGTCCATCCTTCGATATATGGATTTTTTGCAGTCAGGTCCTGGGCCAGGGGCCCCTGGGCACATCCTTTGTCCTTTTTCCCTTGGAAAGAAAACTCACAGGTCCAGGTTCCTGATGTCAGTTTGTAGGGCTCCCTTGGGTCTATCAGGGCAGCACAAGTTTGAGGTGGGGACAACTTTGGTCTGGGGTCCATCCTTCGATATATAAGGACTTTTTGCAGTCAGGTCCCAGCCCAGGGGTTCCTGGGCACATCCTTTGTCTCTTTTCCCTGGGAGAGAAAACTCACCAGTCCAGGTTCCTGATGTCAGTTTGTAGGGCTCCCTTGGGTCTATCAGGGCAGCACAAGTTTGAGGTGGGGACAACTTTGGTCTGGGGTCCATCCTTCGATATAAGGACTTTTTGCAGTCTGGTCCCAGCCCTGGGGCCCCTGGGCACATCCTTTGTCTCTTTTCCCTGGGAAAGAAAACTCACCAGTCCAGGTTCCTGATGTCAGTTTGTAGGGCTCCCTTGGGTCTATCAGGGCAGCACAAGTTTGAGATGGGGACAATTTTGGTCTGGGGTCCATTCTTCGATATAAGAATTTTTTGCAGTCAGGTCCCAGCCCTGGAGCCCCTGGGCACACGCTTTGTCCCTTTTCCCTGGGAAAGAAAACTCACAGGTCCAGGTTCCTGATGTCAGTTTGTAGGGCTCCCTTGGGCCTATCAGGGCAGCACAAGTTTGAGGTGGGGACAACTTTGGTCTGGGGTCCATCCTTCGATATAAGAATTTTTTGCAGTCAGGCCACAGCCCAGGGCTAGGGGCCCCTGGGCACAAGCTATGTCCCTTTTCCCTGGGAAAGAAAACTCACAGGTCCAGGTTCCTGATGTCAGTTTGTAGGGCTCCCTTGGGTCTATCAGGGCAGCACAAGTTTGAGGTGGGGACAAATTTGGTCTGGGGTCCATCCTTCGATATAAGGATTTTTTGATGTCAGGTTCTGGGCCAGGGGCCCCTGGGCACATCCTTTGTCCCTTTTCCCTGGGAAAGAAAACTGACAGGTCCAGGTTCCTGATGTCATTTTGTAGGGCTCTCTTGGGTCTATCAGGGCAGCACAAGTTTGAGGTGGGGAAAACTTTGGTCTGGGGTCCATCCTTCGATATAAGAATTTTTTGCAGTCAGGGCCCAGCCCAGGAGCCCCTGGGCACATCCTTTGTCCCTTTTCCCTGGGAAAAAAAACTCACCAGTCCAGGTTCCTGATGTCAGTTTGTAGGGCTCCCTTGGATCTATCAGGGCAGCACAAGTTTGAGGTGGGGACAACTTTGGTCTGGGGTCCATCCTTCGATATAAGGATTTTGTGAAGAAAGGTCCTGAGCCAGGGGCCCTTGGGCCCATCCTTTTTCCCTTTTCCCTGGGAAAGAAAACTCACCAGTCCAGGCTCCTGATGTCAGTTTGTAGGGCTCCCTTGGGTCTATCAGGGCAGCACAAGTTTGAGGTGGGGACAACTTTTGTCTGGGGACCATCCTTCGATATAAGGATTTTTTGCAGTCAGGGCCCAGCCCAGTGTCAGGGACCCCTGGGCACATCCTTTGTCCCTTTTCCCTGGGAAAGAAAACTCACAGGTCCAGGTTCCTGATGTCAGTTTGTAGGGCTCCCTTGGGTCTATCAGGGCAGCACGTGTTTGAGGTGGGGACAACTTTGGTCTGGGGTCTATCCTTCGATATAAGGAATTTTTGCAGTCAGGTCCCAGCCCTGGCGCCCCTGGGCACATCCTTTGTCCCTTTTCCCTCGGAAAGAAAACTCACCAGTCCAGGTTCCTGATGTCAGTTTGTAGGGCTCCCTTGGGTCTATCAGGGCAGCACAAGTTTGAGGTGGGGACAACTTTGGTCTGGGGTCCATCCTTCGATAAAAGGATTTTTTGCAGCCAGGGCCCAGCCCAGGGGCCCCTGGGCACATCCTTTGTCCCTTTTCCCTGGGAAAGAAAACTCACAGGTCCAGGTTCCTGATGTCAGTTTGTAGGGCTCTCTTGGGTCTATCAAGCAGCACAATTTTGAGGTGGGGAAAACATCGGTCTAGGGTCCTTCCTTCGATATAAGGATTTTTTGCAGTCAGGTCCCAGCCCTGGAGCCCCTGGGCACACGCTTTGTCCCTTTTCCCTGGGAAAGAAAACTCACAGGTCCAGGTTCCTGATGTCAGTTTGTAGGGCTCCCTTGGGCCTATCAGGGCAGCACAAGTTTGAGGTGGGGACAACTTTGGTCTGGGGTCCATCCTTCGATATAAGAATTTTTTGCAGTCAGGCCACAGCCCAGGGCTAGGGGCCCCTGGGCACAAGCTATGTCCCTTTTCCCTGGGAAAGAAAACTCACAGGTCCAGGTTCCTGATGTCAGTTTGTAGGGCTCCCTTGGGTCTATCAGGGCAGCACAAGTTTGAGGTGGGGACAAATTTGGTCTGGGGTCCATCCTTCGATATAAGGATTTTTTGATGTCAGGTTCTGGGCCAGGGGCCCCTGGGCACATCCTTTGTCCCTTTTCCCTGGGAAAGAAAACTGACAGGTCCAGGTTCCTGATGTCATTTTGTAGGGCTCTCTTGGGTCTATCAGGGCAGCACAAGTTTGAGGTGGGGAAAACTTTGGTCTGGGGTCCATCCTTCGATATAAGAATTTTTTGCAGTCAGGGCCCAGCCCAGGGGCCCCTGGGCACATCCTTTGTCCCTTTTCCCTGGGAAAAAAAACTCACCAGTCCAGGTTCCTGATGTCAGTTTGTAGGGCTCCCTTGGATCTATCAGGGCAGCACAAGTTTGAGGTGGGGACAACTTTGGTCTGGGGTCCATCCTTCGATATAAGGATTTTGTGAAGAAAGGTCCTGAGCCAGGGGCCCTTGGGCCCATCCTTTTTCCCTTTTCCCTGGGAAAGAAAACTCACCAGTCCAGGTTCCTGATGTCAGTTTGTAGGGCTCCCTTGGGTCTATCAGGGCAGCACAAGTTTGAGGTGGGGACAACTTTGGTCTGTGATCCATCCTTCGATATAAGGATTTTTTGCAGTCAGGTCCTGGGCCAGGGGTCCCTGGGCACATGCTTTGCCCCTTTTCCCTGGGAAAGAAAACTCACACGTCCAGGTTCCTGATGTCAGTTTGTAGGGCTCCCTTGGGTCTATCAGGGCAGCACAAGTTTGAGGTGGGAACAACTTTGGTCTGGGGTCCATCCTTTGATATAACGATTTTTTGCAGTCAGGTCCCGCGCCAGGGGCCCCTAGGCTCATCCTTTGGCCATTTTCCCTGGGAAAGAAAACTCACAGGACCAGGTTCCTGATGTCAGTTTGTAGGGCTCCCTTGGGTCTATCAGGGCAGCACAAGTTTGAGGTGGGGACAACTTTGGTCTGGGGACCATCCTTCGATATAAGGATTTTTTGCAGTCAGGTCCTGGGCCAGGGACCCCTGGGCACATCCTTTGGCCATTATCCCTGGGAAAGAAAACTCACAGGACCAGATTCCTGATGTCAGTTTGTAGGGCTCCCTTGGGTCTATCAGGGCAGTACAAGTTTGAGGTGGGGACAACTTTGGTCTGGGGTCCATCCTTCGATATAAGGATTTTTTGCAGTTAGGACCTGGGCCAGGGCCAGGGACCCATGGGCACATCCTTTGTCCCTTTTCCCTGGGAAAGAAAACTCACAGGTCCAGGTTCCTGATGTCAGTTTGTAGGGCTCCCTTGGGTCTATCAGGGCAGCACAAGTTTGAGGTGGGAACAACTTTGGTCTGGGGTCCATCCTTTGATATAACGATTTTTTGCAGTCAGGTCCCGCGCCAGGGGCCCCTAGGCTCATCCTTTGGCCATTTTCCCTGGGAAAGAAAACTCACAGGACCAGGTTCCTGATGTCAGTTTGTAGGGCTCCCTTGGGTCTATCAGGGCAGCACAAGTTTGAGGTGGGGACAACTTTGGTCTGGGGACCATCCTTCGATATAAGGATTTTTTGCAGTCAGGTCCTGGGCCAGGGACCCCTGGGCACATCCTTTGGCCATTATCCCTGGGAAAGAAAACTCACAGGACCAGATTCCTGATGTCAGTTTGTAGGGCTCCCTTGGGTCTATCAGGGCAGTACAAGTTTGAGGTGGGGACAACTTTGGTCTGGGGTCCATCCTTCGATATAAGGATTTTTTGCAGTTAGGACCTGGGCCAGGGCCAGGGACCCATGGGCACATCCTTTGTCCCTTTTCCCTGGGAAAGAAAACTCACAGGTCCAGGTTCCTGATGTCAGTTTGTAGGGCTCCCTTGGGTCTATCAGGGCAGCACAAGTTTGAGATGGGGACAATTTTGGTCTGGGGTCCATTCTTCGATATAAGGATTTTTTGCAGTCAGGTCCCAGTCCTGGAGCCCCTGGGCACACGCTTTGTCCCTTTTCCCTGGGAAAGAAAACTCACAGGTCCAGGTTCCTGATGTCAGTTTGTAGGGCTCTCTTGGGTCTATCAGGGCAGCACAAGATTGAGGTGGGGACAACTTTGGTCTGGGGTCCATCCTTCGATATATGGATTTTTTGCAGTCAGGTCCTGGGCCAGGGGCCCCTGGGCACATCCTTTGTCCTTTTTCCCTTGGAAAGAAAACTCACAGGTCCAGGTTCCTGATGTCAGTTTGTAGGGCTCCCTTGGGTCTATCAGGGCAGCACAAGTTTGAGGTGGGGACAACTTTGGTCTGGGGTCCATCCTTCGATATATAAGGACTTTTTGCAGTCAGGTCCCAGCCCAGGGGTTCCTGGGCACATCCTTTGTCTCTTTTCCCTGGGAGAGAAAACTCACCAGTCCAGGTTCCTGATGTCAGTTTGTAGGGCTCCCTTGGGTCTATCAGGGCAGCACAAGTTTGAGGTGGGGACAACTTTGGTCTGGGGTCCATCCTTCGATATAAGGACTTTTTGCAGTCTGGTCCCAGCCCTGGGGCCCCTGGGCACATCCTTTGTCTCTTTTCCCTGGGAAAGAAAACTCACCAGTCCAGGTTCCTGATGTCAGTTTGTAGGGCTCCCTTGGGTCTATCAGGGCAGCACAAGTTTGAGATGGGGACAATTTTGGTCTGGGGTCCATTCTTCGATATAAGAATTTTTTGCAGTCAGGTCCCAGCCCTGGAGCCCCTGGGCACACGCTTTGTCCCTTTTCCCTGGGAAAGAAAACTCACAGGTCCAGGTTCCTGATGTCAGTTTGTAGGGCTCCCTTGGGCCTATCAGGGCAGCACAAGTTTGAGGTGGGGACAACTTTGGTCTGGGGTCCATCCTTCGATATAAGAATTTTTTGCAGTCAGGCCACAGCCCAGGGCTAGGGGCCCCTGGGCACAAGCTATGTCCCTTTTCCCTGGGAAAGAAAACTCACAGGTCCAGGTTCCTGATGTCAGTTTGTAGGGCTCCCTTGGGTCTATCAGGGCAGCACAAGTTTGAGGTGGGGACAAATTTGGTCTGGGGTCCATCCTTCGATATAAGGATTTTTTGATGTCAGGTTCTGGGCCAGGGGCCCCTGGGCACATCCTTTGTCCCTTTTCCCTGGGAAAGAAAACTGACAGGTCCAGGTTCCTGATGTCATTTTGTAGGGCTCTCTTGGGTCTATCAGGGCAGCACAAGTTTGAGGTGGGGAAAACTTTGGTCTGGGGTCCATCCTTCGATATAAGAATTTTTTGCAGTCAGGGCCCAGCCCAGGAGCCCCTGGGCACATCCTTTGTCCCTTTTCCCTGGGAAAAAAAACTCACCAGTCCAGGTTCCTGATGTCAGTTTGTAGGGCTCCCTTGGATCTATCAGGGCAGCACAAGTTTGAGGTGGGGACAACTTTGGTCTGGGGTCCATCCTTCGATATAAGGATTTTGTGAAGAAAGGTCCTGAGCCAGGGGCCCTTGGGCCCATCCTTTTTCCCTTTTCCCTGGGAAAGAAAACTCACCAGTCCAGGCTCCTGATGTCAGTTTGTAGGGCTCCCTTGGGTCTATCAGGGCAGCACAAGTTTGAGGTGGGGACAACTTTTGTCTGGGGACCATCCTTCGATATAAGGATTTTTTGCAGTCAGGGCCCAGCCCAGTGTCAGGGACCCCTGGGCACATCCTTTGTCCCTTTTCCCTGGGAAAGAAAACTCACAGGTCCAGGTTCCTGATGTCAGTTTGTAGGGCTCCCTTGGGTCTATCAGGGCAGCACGTGTTTGAGGTGGGGACAACTTTGGTCTGGGGTCTATCCTTCGATATAAGGAATTTTTGCAGTCAGGTCCCAGCCCTGGCGCCCCTGGGCACATCCTTTGTCCCTTTTCCCTCGGAAAGAAAACTCACCAGTCCAGGTTCCTGATGTCAGTTTGTAGGGCTCCCTTGGGTCTATCAGGGCAGCACAAGTTTGAGGTGGGGACAACTTTGGTCTGGGGTCCATCCTTCGATAAAAGGATTTTTTGCAGCCAGGGCCCAGCCCAGGGGCCCCTGGGCACATCCTTTGTCCCTTTTCCCTGGGAAAGAAAACTCACAGGTCCAGGTTCCTGATGTCAGTTTGTAGGGCTCTCTTGGGTCTATCAAGCAGCACAATTTTGAGGTGGGGAAAACATCGGTCTAGGGTCCTTCCTTCGATATAAGGATTTTTTGCAGTCAGGTCCCAGCCCTGGAGCCCCTGGGCACACGCTTTGTCCCTTTTCCCTGGGAAAGAAAACTCACAGGTCCAGGTTCCTGATGTCAGTTTGTAGGGCTCCCTTGGGCCTATCAGGGCAGCACAAGTTTGAGGTGGGGACAACTTTGGTCTGGGGTCCATCCTTCGATATAAGAATTTTTTGCAGTCAGGCCACAGCCCAGGGCTAGGGGCCCCTGGGCACAAGCTATGTCCCTTTTCCCTGGGAAAGAAAACTCACAGGTCCAGGTTCCTGATGTCAGTTTGTAGGGCTCCCTTGGGTCTATCAGGGCAGCACAAGTTTGAGGTGGGGACAAATTTGGTCTGGGGTCCATCCTTCGATATAAGGATTTTTTGATGTCAGGTTCTGGGCCAGGGGCCCCTGGGCACATCCTTTGTCCCTTTTCCCTGGGAAAGAAAACTGACAGGTCCAGGTTCCTGATGTCATTTTGTAGGGCTCTCTTGGGTCTATCAGGGCAGCACAAGTTTGAGGTGGGGAAAACTTTGGTCTGGGGTCCATCCTTCGATATAAGAATTTTTTGCAGTCAGGGCCCAGCCCAGGGGCCCCTGGGCACATCCTTTGTCCCTTTTCCCTGGGAAAAAAAACTCACCAGTCCAGGTTCCTGATGTCAGTTTGTAGGGCTCCCTTGGATCTATCAGGGCAGCACAAGTTTGAGGTGGGGACAACTTTGGTCTGGGGTCCATCCTTCGATATAAGGATTTTGTGAAGAAAGGTCCTGAGCCAGGGGCCCTTGGGCCCATCCTTTTTCCCTTTTCCCTGGGAAAGAAAACTCACCAGTCCAGGTTCCTGATGTCAGTTTGTAGGGCTCCCTTGGGTCTATCAGGGCAGCACAAGTTTGAGGTGGGGACAACTTTGGTCTGTGATCCATCCTTCGATATAAGGATTTTTTGCAGTCAGGTCCTGGGCCAGGGGTCCCTGGGCACATGCTTTGCCCCTTTTCCCTGGGAAAGAAAACTCACACGTCCAGGTTCCTGATGTCAGTTTGTAGGGCTCCCTTGGGTCTATCAGGGCAGCACAAGTTTGAGGTGGGAACAACTTTGGTCTGGGGTCCATCCTTTGATATAACGATTTTTTGCAGTCAGGTCCCGCGCCAGGGGCCCCTAGGCTCATCCTTTGGCCATTTTCCCTGGGAAAGAAAACTCACAGGACCAGGTTCCTGATGTCAGTTTGTAGGGCTCCCTTGGGTCTATCAGGGCAGCACAAGTTTGATGTGGGGACAACTTTGGTCTGGGGTCCATCCTTCGATATAAGGATTTTTTGCAGTCAGGTCCCGCGCCAGGGGACCGTGGGCACATCCTTTGTCCCTTTTCCCTGGGAAAAAAAACTCACCAGTCCAGGTTCCTGATGTCAGTTTGTAGGGCTCCCTTGGGTCTATCAGGGCAGCACAAGTTTGAGGTGGGGACAACTTTGGTCTGGGGTCCATCCTTCGATACAAGTACTTTTTGCAGTCAGGTACTGGGCCAGGGGCCCCTGGGCACATCCTTTGTCCCTTTTCCCTGGGAAAGAAAACTCACAGGTCCAGGTTCCTGATGTCAGTTTGTAGGGCTCCCTTGGGTCTATCAGGGCAGCACAAGTTTGAGGTGGGGACAACTTTGGTCTGGGGACCATCCTTCGATATAAGGATTTTTTGCAGTCAGGTCCTGGGCCAGGGACCCCTGGGCACATGCTTTGTCCCTTTTCCCTGGGAAAGAAAACTCACAGGTCCAGGTTCCTGATGTCAGTTTGTAGGGCTCCCTTGGGTCTATCAGGGCAGCACAAGTTTGAGGTGGGGACAACTTTGGTCTGGGGTCCATCCTTCGATATAAGGATTTTTTTCCGTCAAGTCCTGGGCCAGGACCAGGGACCCATGGGGACATCCTTTGGCCATTTTCCCTGGGAAAGAAAACTCACAGGTCCAGGTTCCTGATGTCAGTTTGTAGGGCTCCCTTGGGTCTATCAGGGCAGCACAAGTTTGAGATGGGGACAATTTTGGTCTGGGGTCCATTCTTCGATATAAGGATTTTTTGCAGTCAGGTCCCAGCCCTGGAGCCCCTGGGCACACGCTTTGTCCCTTTTCCCTGGGAAAGAAAACTCACAGGTCCAGGTTCCTGATGTCAGTTTGTAGGGCTCCCTTGGGCCTATCAGGGCAGCACAAGTTTGAGGTGGGGAGAACTTTGGTCTGGGGTCCATCCTTCGATATAAGAATTTTTTGCAGTCAGGCCACAGCCCAGGGCTAGGGGCCCCTGGGCACAAGGTATGTCCCTTTTCCCTGGGAAAGAAAACTCACAGGTCCAGGTTCCTGATGTCAGTTTGTAGGGCTCCCTTGGGTCTATCAGGGCAGCACAAGTTTGAGGTGGGGACAAATTTGGTCTGGGGTCCATCCTTCGATATAAGGATTTTTTGATGTCAGGTTCTGGGCCAGGGGCCCCTGGGCACATCCTTTGTCCCTTTTCCCTGGGAAAGAAAACTCACAGGTCCAGGTTCCTGATGTCAGTTTGTAGGGCTCCCTTGGGTCTATCAGGGCAGCACAAGTTTGAGGTGGGGAAAACTTTGGTCTGGGGTCCATCCTTCGATATAAGGATTTTTTGCAGTCAGGTCCTGGGCCAGGGCCAGGGACCAATGGGCACATCCTTTGTCCCTTTTCCCTGGGAAAGAAAACTCACAGGTCCAGGTTCCTGATGTCAGTTTGTAGGGCTCCCTTGGGTCTATCAGGGCAGCACAAGTTTGAGATGGGGACAATTTTGGTCTGGGGTCCATTCTTCGATATAAGGATTTTTTGCAGTCAGGTCCCAGCCCTGGAGCCCCTGAGCACACGCTTTGTCCCTTTTCCCTGGGAAGGAAAACTCACAGGTCCAGGTTCCTGATGTCAGTTTGTAGGGCTCCCTTGGGTCTATCAGGGCAGCACAAGTTTAAGGTGGGGACAACTTTGGTCTGGGGTCCATCCTTCGATATAAGGAGTTTTTGCAGTCAGGTCCTGGGCCAGGGGCCCCTGGGCACATCCTTTGTCCTTTTTCCCTTGGAAAGAAAACTCACAGGTCCTGGTTCCTGATGTCAGTTTGTAGGGCTCCCTTGGGTCTATCAGGGCAGCACAAGTTTGAGGTGGGGACAACTTTGGTCTGGGGTCCATCCTTCGATATATAAGGACTTTTTGCAGTCAGGTCCCAGCCCAGGGGTTCCTGGGCACATCCTTTGTCTCTTTTCCCTGGGAGAGAAAACTCACCAGTCCAGGTTCCTGATGTCAGTTTGTAGGGCTCCCTTGGGTCTATCAGGGCAGCACAAGTTTGAGGTGGGGACAACTTTGGTCTGGGGTCCATCCTTCGATATAAGGACTTTTTGCAGTCTGGTCCCAGCCCTGGGGCCCCTGGGCACATCCTTTGTCCCTTTTCCCTGGGAAAGAAAACTCACCAGTCCAGGTTCCTGATGTCAGTTTGTAGGGCTCCCTTGGGTCTATCAGGGCAGCACAAGTTTGAGGTGGGGACAACTTCGGTCTGGGGTCCATCCTTAGATATAAGGACTTTTTGCAGTCAGGTCCCAGCCCTGGGGCCCCTGGGCACATCCTTTGTCCCTTTTCCCTGGGAAAGAAAACTCACAGGTCCAGGTTCCTGATGTCAGTTTGTAGGGCTCCCTTGGGTCTATCAGGGCAGCACAAGTTTGAGGTGGGAACAACTTTGGTCTGGGGTCCATCCTTTGATATAACGATTTTTTGCAGTCAGGTCCAAGCCCTGGAGCCCCTGGGCACAACCTTTGTCCCTTTTCCCTGGGAAAGAAAACTCACAGGTTCAGGTTCCTGATGTCAGTTTGTAGGGCTCCCTTGGGTCTATCAGGGCAGCACAAGTTTGAGGTGGGGACAACTTTGGTCTGGGGACCATCCTTCGATATAAGGATTTTTTGCAGTCAGGTCCTGGGCCAGGGACCCCTGGGCACATCCTTTGGCCATTATCCCTGGGAAAGAAAACTCACAGGACCAGATTCCT
Source organism: Lonchura striata (assembly GCF_050655825.1). Classification (NCBI taxonomy): domain Eukaryota; kingdom Metazoa; phylum Chordata; class Aves; order Passeriformes; family Estrildidae; genus Lonchura; species Lonchura striata. Next base: position 13,295,796 of record NC_140707.1, on the reverse strand, counting down.
GATGTCAGTTTGTAGGGCTCCCTTGGGTCTATCAGGGCAGTACAAGTTTGAGGTGGGGACAACTTTGGTCTGGGCTCCATCCTTCGATATAAGGATTTTTTGCAGTTAGGACCTGGGCCAGGGCCAGGGACCCATGGGCACATCCTTTGTCCCTTTTCCCTGGGAAAGAAAACTCACAGGTCCAGGTTCCTGATGTCAGTTTGTAGGGCTCCCTTGGGTCTATCAGGGCAGCACAAGTTTGAGATGGGGACAATTTTGGTCTGGGGTCCATTCTTCGATATAAGGATTTTTTGCAGTCAGGTCCCAGTCCTGGAGCCCCTGGGCACACGCTTTGTCCCTTTTCCCTGGGAAAGAAAACTCACAGGTCCAGGTTCCTGATGTCAGTTTGTAGGGCTCTCTTGGGTCTATCAGGGCAGCACAAGATTGAGGTGGGGACAACTTTGGTCTGGGGTCCATCCTTCGATATATGGATTTTTTGCAGTCAGGTCCTGGGCCAGGGGCCCCTGGGCACATCCTTTGTCCTTTTTCCCTTGGAAAGAAAACTCACAGGTCCAGGTTCCTGATGTCAGTTTGTAGGGCTCCCTTGGGTCTATCAGGGCAGCACAAGTTTGAGGTGGGGACAACTTTGGTCTGGGGTCCATCCTTCGATATATAAGGACTTTTTGCAGTCAGGTCCCAGCCCAGGGGTTCCTGGGCACATCCTTTGTCTCTTTTCCCTGGGAGAGAAAACTCACCAGTCCAGGTTCCTGATGTCAGTTTGTAGGGCTCCCTTGGGTCTATCAGGGCAGCACAAGTTTGAGGTGGGGACAACTTTGGTCTGGGGTCCATCCTTCGATATAAGGACTTTTTGCAGTCTGGTCCCAGCCCTGGGGCCCCTGGGCACATCCTTTGTCTCTTTTCCCTGGGAAAGAAAACTCACCAGTCCAGGTTCCTGATGTCAGTTTGTAGGGCTCCCTTGGGTCTATCAGGGCAGCACAAGTTTGAGATGGGGACAATTTTGGTCTGGGGTCCATTCTTCGATATAAGAATTTTTTGCAGTCAGGTCCCAGCCCTGGAGCCCCTGGGCACACGCTTTGTCCCTTTTCCCTGGGAAAGAAAACTCACAGGTCCAGGTTCCTGATGTCAGTTTGTAGGGCTCCCTTGGGCCTATCAGGGCAGCACAAGTTTGAGGTGGGGACAACTTTGGTCTGGGGTCCATCCTTCGATATAAGAATTTTTTGCAGTCAGGCCACAGCCCAGGGCTAGGGGCCCCTGGGCACAAGCTATGTCCCTTTTCCCTGGGAAAGAAAACTCACAGGTCCAGGTTCCTGATGTCAGTTTGTAGGGCTCCCTTGGGTCTATCAGGGCAGCACAAGTTTGAGGTGGGGACAAATTTGGTCTGGGGTCCATCCTTCGATATAAGGATTTTTTGATGTCAGGTTCTGGGCCAGGGGCCCCTGGGCACATCCTTTGTCCCTTTTCCCTGGGAAAGAAAACTGACAGGTCCAGGTTCCTGATGTCATTTTGTAGGGCTCTCTTGGGTCTATCAGGGCAGCACAAGTTTGAGGTGGGGAAAACTTTGGTCTGGGGTCCATCCTTCGATATAAGAATTTTTTGCAGTCAGGGCCCAGCCCAGGAGCCCCTGGGCACATCCTTTGTCCCTTTTCCCTGGGAAAAAAAACTCACCAGTCCAGGTTCCTGATGTCAGTTTGTAGGGCTCCCTTGGATCTATCAGGGCAGCACAAGTTTGAGGTGGGGACAACTTTGGTCTGGGGTCCATCCTTCGATATAAGGATTTTGTGAAGAAAGGTCCTGAGCCAGGGGCCCTTGGGCCCATCCTTTTTCCCTTTTCCCTGGGAAAGAAAACTCACCAGTCCAGGCTCCTGATGTCAGTTTGTAGGGCTCCCTTGGGTCTATCAGGGCAGCACAAGTTTGAGGTGGGGACAACTTTTGTCTGGGGACCATCCTTCGATATAAGGATTTTTTGCAGTCAGGGCCCAGCCCAGTGTCAGGGACCCCTGGGCACATCCTTTGTCCCTTTTCCCTGGGAAAGAAAACTCACAGGTCCAGGTTCCTGATGTCAGTTTGTAGGGCTCCCTTGGGTCTATCAGGGCAGCACGTGTTTGAGGTGGGGACAACTTTGGTCTGGGGTCTATCCTTCGATATAAGGACTTTTTGCAGTCAGGTCCCAGCCCTGGCGCCCCTGGGCACATCCTTTGTCCCTTTTCCCTCGGAAAGAAAACTCACCAGTCCAGGTTCCTGATGTCAGTTTGTAGGGCTCCCTTGGGTCTATCAGGGCAGCACAAGTTTGAGGTGGGGACAACTTTGGTCTGGGGTCCATCCTTCGATAAAAGGATTTTTTGCAGCCAGGGCCCAGCCCAGGGGCCCCTGGGCACATCCTTTGTCCCTTTTCCCTGGGAAAGAAAACTCACAGGTCCAGGTTCCTGATGTCAGTTTGTAGGGCTCTCTTGGGTCTATCAAGCAGCACAATTTTGAGGTGGGGAAAACATCGGTCTAGGGTCCTTCCTTCGATATAAGGATTTTTTGCAGTCAGGTCCCAGCCCTGGAGCCCCTGGGCACACGCTTTGTCCCTTTTCCCTGGGAAAGAAAACTCACAGGTCCAGGTTCCTGATGTCAGTTTGTAGGGCTCCCTTGGGCCTATCAGGGCAGCACAAGTTTGAGGTGGGGACAACTTTGGTCTGGGGTCCATCCTTCGATATAAGAATTTTTTGCAGTCAGGCCACAGCCCAGGGCTAGGGGCCCCTGGGCACAAGCTATGTCCCTTTTCCCTGGGAAAGAAAACTCACAGGTCCAGGTTCCTGATGTCAGTTTGTAGGGCTCCCTTGGGTCTATCAGGGCAGCACAAGTTTGAGGTGGGGACAAATTTGGTCTGGGGTCCATCCTTCGATATAAGGATTTTTTGATGTCAGGTTCTGGGCCAGGGGCCCCTGGGCACATCCTTTGTCCCTTTTCCCTGGGAAAGAAAACTGACAGGTCCAGGTTCCTGATGTCATTTTGTAGGGCTCTCTTGGGTCTATCAGGGCAGCACAAGTTTGAGGTGGGGAAAACTTTGGTCTGGGGTCCATCCTTCGATATAAGAATTTTTTGCAGTCAGGGCCCAGCCCAGGGGCCCCTGGGCACATCCTTTGTCCCTTTTCCCTGGGAAAAAAAACTCACCAGTCCAGGTTCCTGATGTCAGTTTGTAGGGCTCCCTTGGATCTATCAGGGCAGCACAAGTTTGAGGTGGGGACAACTTTGGTCTGGGGTCCATCCTTCGATATAAGGATTTTGTGAAGAAAGGTCCTGAGCCAGGGGCCCTTGGGCCCATCCTTTTTCCCTTTTCCCTGGGAAAGAAAACTCACCAGTCCAGGTTCCTGATGTCAGTTTGTAGGGCTCCCTTGGGTCTATCAGGGCAGCACAAGTTTGAGGTGGGGACAACTTTTGTCTGGGGACCATCCTTCGATATAAGGATTTTTTGCAGTCAGGGCCCAGCCCAGTGTCAGGGACCCCTGGGCACATCCTTTGTCCCTTTTCCCTGGGAAAGAAAACTCACAGGTCCAGGTTCCTGATGTCAGTTTGTAGGGCTCCCTTGGGTCTATCAGGGCAGCACGTGTTTGAGGTGGGGACAACTTTGGTCTGGGGTCTATCCTTCGATATAAGGACTTTTTGCAGTCAGGTCCCAGCCCTGGCGCCCCTGGGCACATCCTTTGTCCCTTTTCCCTCGGAAAGAAAACTCACCAGTCCAGGTTCCTGATGTCAGTTTGTAGGGCTCCCTTGGGTCTATCAGGGCAGCACAAGTTTGAGGTGGGGACAACTTTGGTCTGGGGTCCATCCTTCGATAAAAGGATTTTTTGCAGCCAGGGCCCAGCCCAGGGGCCCCTGGGCACATCCTATGTCCCTTTTCCCTGGGAAAGAAAACTCACAGGTCCAGGTTCCTGATGTCAGTTTGTAGGGCTCTCTTGGGTCTATCAAGCAGCACAATTTTGAGGTGGGGAAAACATCGGTCTAGGGTCCTTCCTTCGATATAAGGATTTTTTGCAGTCAGGCCCCAGCCCAGGGGCCCCTGGGCTCATCCTTTGGCCATTTTCCCTGGGAAAGAAAACTCACAGGACCAGGTTCCTGATGTCAGTTTGTAGGGCTCCCTTGGGTCTATCAGGGCAGCACAAGTTTGATGTGGGGACAACTTTGGTCTGGGGTCCATCCTTCGATATAAGGATTTTTTGCAGTCAGGTCCCGCGCCAGGGGACCGTGGGCACATCCTTTGTCCCTTTTCCCTGGGAAAAAAAACTCACCAGTCCAGGTTCCTGATGTCAGTTTGTAGGGCTCCCTTGGGTCTATCAGGGCAGCACAAGTTTGAGGTGGGGACAACTTTGGTCTGGGGTCCATCCTTCGATACAAGTACTTTTTGCAGTCAGGTACTGGGCCAGGGGCCCCTGGGCACATCCTTTGTCCCTTTTCCCTGGGAAAGAAAACTCACAGGTCCAGGTTCCTGATGTCAGTTTGTAGGGCTCCCTTGGGTCTATCAGGGCAGCACAAGTTTGAGGTGGGGACAACTTTGGTCTGGGGTCCATCCTTCGATATAAGGATTTTTTGCAGTCAGGTCCTGGGCCAGGGACCCCTGGGCACATGCTTTGTCCCTTTTCCCTGGGAAAGAAAACTCACAGGTCCAGGTTCCTGATGTCAGTTTGTAGGGCTCCCTTGGGTCTATCAGGGCAGCACAAGTTTGAGGTGGGGACAACTTTGGTCTGGGGTCCATCCTTCGATATAAGGATTTTTTTCCGTCAAGTCCTGGGCCAGGACCAGGGACCCATGGGGACATCCTTTGGCCATTTTCCCTGGGAAAGAAAACTCACAGGTCCAGGTTCCTGATGTCACTTTGTAGGGCTCCCTTGGGTCTATCAGGGCAGCACAAGTTTGAGATGGGGACAATTTTGGTCTGGGGTCCATTCTTCGATATAAGGATTTTTTGCAGTCAGGTCCCAGCCCTGGAGCCCCTGGGCACACGCTTTGTCCCTTTTCCCTGGGAAAGAAAACTCACAGGTCCAGGTTCCTGATGTCAGTTTGTAGGGCTCCCTTGGGCCTATCAGGGCAGCACAAGTTTGAGGTGGGGAGAACTTTGGTCTGGGGTCCATCCTTCGATATAAGAATTTTTTGCAGTCAGGCCACAGCCCAGGGCTAGGGGCCCCTGGGCACAAGCTATGTCCCTTTTCCCTGGGAAAGAAAACTCACAGGTCCAGGTTCCTGATGTCAGTTTGTAGGGCTCCCTTGGGTCTATCAGGGCAGCACAAGTTTGAGGTGGGGACAAATTTGGTCTGGCGTCCATCCTTCGATATAAGGATTTTTTGATGTCAGGTTCTGGGCCAGGGGCCCCTGGGCACATCCTTTGTCCCTTTTCCCTGGGAAAGAAAACTCACAGGTCCAGGTTCCTGATGTCAGTTTGTAGGGCTCCCTTGGGTCTATCAGGGCAGCACAAGTTTGAGGTGGGGACAACTTTGGTCTGGGGTCCATCCTTCGATATATAAGGACTTTTTGCAGTCAGGTCCCAGCCCAGGGGTTCCTGGGCACATCCTTTGTCTCTTTTCCCTGGGAGAGAAAACTCACCAGTCCAGGTTCCTGATGTCAGTTTGTAGGGCTCCCTTGGGTCTATCAGGGCAGCACAAGTTTGAGGTGGGGACAACTTTGGTCTGGGGTCCATCCTTCGATATAAGGACTTTTTGCAGTCTGGTCCCAGCCCTGGGGCCCCTGGGCACATCCTTTGTCCCTTTTCCCTGGGAAAGAAAACTCACCAGTCCAGGTTCCTGATGTCAGTTTGTAGGGCTCCCTTGGGTCTATCAGGGCAGCACAAGTTTGAGGTGGGGACAACTTCGGTCTGGGGTCCATCCTTAGATATAAGGACTTTTTGCAGTCAGGTCCCAGCCCTGGGGCCCCTGGGCACATCCTTTGTCCCTTTTCCCTGGGAAAGAAAACTCACAGGTCCAGGTTCCTGATGTCAGTTTGTAGGGCTCCCTTGGGTCTATCAGGGCAGCACAAGTTTGAGGTGGGAACAACTTTGGTCTGGGGTCCATCCTTTGATATAACGATTTTTTGCAGTCAGGTCCAAGCCCTGGAGCCCCTGGGCACAACCTTTGTCCCTTTTCCCTGGGAAAGAAAACTCACAGGTTCAGGTTCCTGATGTCAGTTTGTAGGGCTCCCTTGGGTCTATCAGGGCAGCACAAGTTTGAGGTGGGGACAAATTTGGTCTGGGGTCCATCCTTCGATATAAGGATTTTTTGATGTCAGGTTCTGGGCCAGGGGCCCCTGGGCACATCCTTTGTCCCTTTTCCCTGGGAAAGAAAACTGACAGGTCCAGGTTCCTGATGTCATTTTGTAGGGCTCTCTTGGGTCTATCAGGGCAGCACAAGTTTGAGGTGGGGAAAACTTTGGTCTGGGGTCCATCCTTCGATATAAGAATTTTTTGCAGTCAGGGCCCAGCCCAGGGGCCCCTGGGCACATCCTTTGTCCCTTTTCCCTGGGAAAAAAAACTCACCAGTCCAGGTTCCTGATGTCAGTTTGTAGGGCTCCCTTGGATCTATCAGGGCAGCACAAGTTTGAGGTGGGGACAACTTTGGTCTGGGGTCCATCCTTCGATATAAGGATTTTGTGAAGAAAGGTCCTGAGCCAGGGGCCCTTGGGCCCATCCTTTTTCCCTTTTCCCTGGGAAAGAAAACTCACCAGTCCAGGTTCCTGATGTCAGTTTGTAGGGCTCCCTTGGGTCTATCAGGGCAGCACAAGTTTGAGGTGGGGACAACTTTTGTCTGGGGACCATCCTTCGATATAAGGATTTTTTGCAGTCAGGGCCCAGCCCAGTGTCAGGGACCCCTGGGCACATCCTTTGTCCCTTTTCCCTGGGAAAGAAAACTCACAGGTCCAGGTTCCTGATGTCAGTTTGTAGGGCTCCCTTGGGTCTATCAGGGCAGCACGTGTTTGAGGTGGGGACAACTTTGGTCTGGGGTCTATCCTTCGATATAAGGACTTTTTGCAGTCAGGTCCCAGCCCTGGCGCCCCTGGGCACATCCTTTGTCCCTTTTCCCTCGGAAAGAAAACTCACCAGTCCAGGTTCCTGATGTCAGTTTGTAGGGCTCCCTTGGGTCTATCAGGGCAGCACAAGTTTGAGGTGGGGACAACTTTGGTCTGGGGTCCATCCTTCGATAAAAGGATTTTTTGCAGCCAGGGCCCAGCCCAGGGGCCCCTGGGCACATCCTATGTCCCTTTTCCCTGGGAAAGAAAACTCACAGGTCCAGGTTCCTGATGTCAGTTTGTAGGGCTCTCTTGGGTCTATCAAGCAGCACAATTTTGAGGTGGGGAAAACATCGGTCTAGGGTCCTTCCTTCGATATAAGGATTTTTTGCAGTCAGGCCCCAGCCCAGGGGCCCCTGGGCTCATCCTTTGGCCATTTTCCCTGGGAAAGAAAACTCACAGGACCAGGTTCCTGATGTCAGTTTGTAGGGCTCCCTTGGGTCTATCAGGGCAGCACAAGTTTGAGGTGGGGACAACTTTGGTCTGGGGTCCATCCTTCGATACAAGTACTTTTTGCAGTCAGGTACTGGGCCAGGGGCCCCTGGGCACATCCTTTGTCCCTTTTCCCTGGGAAAGAAAACTCACAGGTCCAGGTTCCTGATGTCAGTTTGTAGGGCTCCCTTGGGTCTATCAGGGCAGCACAAGTTTGAGGTGGGGACAACTTTGGTCTGGGGTCCATCCTTCGATATAAGGATTTTTTGCAGTCAGGTCCTGGGCCAGGGACCCCTGGGCACATGCTTTGTCCCTTTTCCCTGGGAAAGAAAACTCACAGGTCCAGGTTCCTGATGTCAGTTTGTAGGGCTCCCTTGGGTCTATCAGGGCAGCACAAGTTTGAGGTGGGGACAACTTTGGTCTGGGGTCCATCCTTCGATATAAGGATTTTTTTCCGTCAAGTCCTGGGCCAGGACCAGGGACCCATGGGGACATCCTTTGGCCATTTTCCCTGGGAAAGAAAACTCACAGGTCCAGGTTCCTGATGTCACTTTGTAGGGCTCCCTTGGGTCTATCAGGGCAGCACAAGTTTGAGATGGGGACAATTTTGGTCTGGGGTCCATTCTTCGATATAAGGATTTTTTGCAGTCAGGTCCCAGCCCTGGAGCCCCTGGGCACACGCTTTGTCCCTTTTCCCTGGGAAAGAAAACTCACAGGTCCAGGTTCCTGATGTCAGTTTGTAGGGCTCCCTTGGGCCTATCAGGGCAGCACAAGTTTGAGGTGGGGAGAACTTTGGTCTGGGGTCCATCCTTCGATATAAGAATTTTTTGCAGTCAGGCCACAGCCCAGGGCTAGGGGCCCCTGGGCACAAGCTATGTCCCTTTTCCCTGGGAAAGAAAACTCACAGGTCCAGGTTCCTGATGTCAGTTTGTAGGGCTCCCTTGGGTCTATCAGGGCAGCACAAGTTTGAGGTGGGGACAAATTTGGTCTGGCGTCCATCCTTCGATATAAGGATTTTTTGATGTCAGGTTCTGGGCCAGGGGCCCCTGGGCACATCCTTTGTCCCTTTTCCCTGGGAAAGAAAACTCACAGGTCCAGGTTCCTGATGTCAGTTTGTAGGGCTCCCTTGGGTCTATCAGGGCAGCACAAGTTTGAGGTGGGGACAACTTTGGTCTGGGGTCCATCCTTCGATATATAAGGACTTTTTGCAGTCAGGTCCCAGCCCAGGGGTTCCTGGGCACATCCTTTGTCTCTTTTCCCTGGGAGAGAAAACTCACCAGTCCAGGTTCCTGATGTCAGTTTGTAGGGCTCCCTTGGGTCTATCAGGGCAGCACAAGTTTGAGGTGGGGACAACTTTGGTCTGGGGTCCATCCTTCGATATAAGGACTTTTTGCAGTCTGGTCCCAGCCCTGGGGCCCCTGGGCACATCCTTTGTCCCTTTTCCCTGGGAAAGAAAACTCACCAGTCCAGGTTCCTGATGTCAGTTTGTAGGGCTCCCTTGGGTCTATCAGGGCAGCACAAGTTTGAGGTGGGGACAACTTCGGTCTGGGGTCCATCCTTAGATATAAGGACTTTTTGCAGTCAGGTCCCAGCCCTGGGGCCCCTGGGCACATCCTTTGTCCCTTTTCCCTGGGAAAGAAAACTCACAGGTCCAGGTTCCTGATGTCAGTTTGTAGGGCTCCCTTGGGTCTATCAGGGCAGCACAAGTTTGAGGTGGGAACAACTTTGGTCTGGGGTCCATCCTTTGATATAACGATTTTTTGCAGTCAGGTCCAAGCCCTGGAGCCCCTGGGCACAACCTTTGTCCCTTTTCCCTGGGAAAGAAAACTCACAGGTTCAGGTTCCTGATGTCAGTTTGTAGGGCTCCCTTGGGTCTATCAGGGCAGCACAAGTTTGAGGTGGGGACAACTTTGGTCTGGGGACCATCCTTCGATATAAGGATTTTTTGCAGTCAGGTCCTGGGCCAGGGACCCCTGGGCACATCCTTTGGCCATTATCCCTGGGAAAGAAAACTCACAGGACCAGATTCCTGATGTCAGTTTGTAGGGCTCCCTTGGGTCTATCAGGGCAGTACAAGTTTGAGGTGGGGACAACTTTGGTCTGGGGTCCATCCTTCGATATAAGGATTTTTTGCAGTCAGGACCTGGGCCAGGGCCAGGGACCCATGGGCACATCCTTTGTCCCTTTTCCCTGGGAAAGAAAACTCACAGGTCCAGGTTCCTGATGTCAGTTTGTAGGGCTCCCTTGTGTCTATCAGGGCAGCACAAGTTTGAGATGGGGACAATTTTGGTCTGGGGTCCATTCTTCGATATAAGGATTTTTTGCAGTCAGGTCCCAGTCCTGGAGCCCCTGGGCACACGCTTTGTCCCTTTTCCCTGGGAAAGAAAACTCACAGGTCCAGGTTCCTGATGTCAGTTTGTAGGGCTCTCTTGGGTCTATCAGGGCAGCACAAGATTGAGGTGGGGACAACTTTGGTCTGGGGTCCATCCTTCGATATATGGATTTTTTGCAGTCAGGTCCTGGGCCAGGGGCCCTTGGGCACATCCTTTGTCCTTTTTCCCTTGGAAAGAAAACTCACAGGTCCAGGTTCCTGATGTCAGTTTGTAGGGCTCCCTTTGGTCTATCAGGGCAGCACAAGTTTGAGGTGGGGACAACTTTGGTCTGGGGTCCATCCTTCGATATATAAGGACTTTTTGCAGTCAGGTCCCAGCCCAGGGGTTCCTGGGCACATCCTTTGTCTCTTTTCCCTGGGAGAGAAAACTCACCAGTCCAGGTTCCTGATGTCAGTTTGTAGGGCTCCCTTGGGTCTATCAGGGCAGCACAAGTTTGAGGTGGGGACAACTTTGGTCTGGGGTCCATCCTTCGATATAAGGACTTTTTGCAGTCTGGTCCCAGCCCTGGGGCCCCTGGGCACATCCTTTGTCCCTTTTCCCTGGGAAAGAAAACTCACCAGTCCAGGTTCCTGATGTCAGTTTGTAGGGCTCCCTTGGGTCTATCAGGGCAGCACAAGTTTGAGGTGGGGACAACTTTGGTCTGTGATCCATCCTTCGATATAAGGATTTTTTGCAGTCAGGTCCTGGGCCAGGGGTCCCTGGGCACATCTTTTGTCCCTTTTCCCTGGGAAAAAAAACTCACCAGTCCAGGTTCCTGATGTCAGTTTGTAGGGCTCCCTTGGGTCTATCAGGGCAGCACAAGTTTGAGGTGGGGACAAATTTGGTCTGGGGTCCATCCTTCGATATAAGGATTTTTTGATGTCAGGTTCTGGGCCAGGGGCCCCTGGGCACATCCTTTGTCCCTTTTCCCTGGGAAAGAAAACTCACAGGTCCAGGTTCCTGATGTCAGTTTGTAGGGCTCCCTTGGGTCTATCAGGGCAGCACAAGTTTGAGGTGGGGACAACTTTGGTCTGGGGTCCATCCTTCGATATAAGGATTTTTTGCAGTCAGGTCCTGGGCCAGGGACCACTGGGCACATCCTTTGGCCATTATCCCTGGGAAAGAAAACTCACAGGACCAGATTCCTGATGTCAGTTTGTAGGGCTCCCTTGGGTCTATCAGGGCAGTACAAGTTTGAGGTGGGGACAACTTTGGTCTGGGGTCCATCCTTCGATATAAGGATTTTTTGCAGTCAGGACCTGGGCCAGGGCCAGGGACCCATGGGCACATCCTTTGTCCCTTTTCCCTGGGAAAGAAAACTCACAGGTCCAGGTTCCTGATGTCAGTTTGTAGGGCTCCCTTGGGTCTATCAGGGCAGCAAAAGTTTGAGATGGGGACAATTTTGGTCTGGGGTCCATCCTTCGATATAAGGATTTTTTGCAGTCAGGTCCCAGTCCTGGAGCCCCTGGGCACATCCTTTGTCCCTTTTCCCTGGGAAAGAAAACTCACAGGTCCAGGTTCCTGATGTCAGTTTGTAGGGCTCCCTTGGGTCTATCAGGGCAGCACAAGTTTAAGGTGGGGACAACTTTGGTCTGGGGTCCATCCTTCGATATAAGGATTTTTTGCAATCAGGTTGCGGGCCAGGGGCCCCTGGGCACATCCTTTGTCTCTTTTCCCTGGGAAAGAAAACTCACCAGTCCAGGTTCCTGATGTCAGTTTGTAGGGCTCCCTTGGGTCTATCAGGGCAGCACAAGTTTGAGGTGGGGACAACTTTGGTCTGTGATCCATCCTTCGATATAAGGATTTTTTGCAGTCAGGTCCTGGGCCAGGGGTCCCTGGGCACATGCTTTGCCCCTTTTCCCTGGGAAAGAAAACTCACCAGTCCAGGTTCCTGATGTCAGTTTGTAGGGCTCCCTTGGGTCTATCAGGGCGGCACAAGTTTAAGGTGGGGACAACTTTGGTCTGGGGTCCATCCTTCGATATAAGGATTTTTTGCAGTCAGGTTGCGGGCCAGGGGCCCCTGGGCACATCCTTTGTCCCTTTTCCCTGGGAAAGAAAACTCACAGGTCCAGGTTCCTGATGTCAGTTTGTAGGGCTCCCTTGGGTCTATCAGGGCAGCACAAGTTTGAGGTGGGGACAACTTGGTCTGTGATCCATTCTTCGATATAAGGATTTTTTGCAGTCAGGTCCTGGGCCAGGGGTCCCTGGGCACATGCTTTGCCTCTTTTCCCTGGGAAAGAAAACTCACCAGTCCAGGTTCCTGATGTCAGTTTGTAGGGCTCCCTTGGGTCTATCAGGGCAGCACAAGTTTGAGGTGGGGACAACTTTGGTCTGGGGTCCATCCTTCGATATATAAGGACTTTTTGCAGTCAGGTCCCAGCCCAGGGGTTCCTGGGCACATCCTTTGTCTCTTTTCCCTGGGAGAGAAAACTCACCAGTCCAGGTTCCTGATGTCAGTTTGTAGGGCTCCCTTGGGTCTATCAGGGCAGCACAAGTTTGAGGTGGGGACAACTTTGGTCTGGGGTCCATCCTTCGATATAAGGACTTTTTGCAGTCTGGTCCCAGCCCTGGGGCCCCTGGGCACATCCTTTGTCCCTTTTCCCTGGGAAAGAAAACTCACCAGTCCAGGTTCCTGATGTCAGTTTGTAGGGCTCCCTTGGGTCTATCAGGGCAGCACAAGTTTGAGGTGGGGACAACTTTGGTCTGGGGTCCATCCTTCGATATAAGGATTTTTTGCAATCACGTCCCAGCCCTGGGGCCCCTGGGCACAACCTTTGTCCCTTTTCCCTGGGAAAGAAAACTCACAGGTCCAGGTTCCTGATGTCAGTTTGTAGGGCTCCCTTGGGTCTATCAGGGCAGCACAAGTTTGAGGTGGGGACAACTTTGGTCTGGGGTCCATCCTTCGATATAAGGATTTTTTGCAATCAGGTTGCGGGCCAGGGGCCCCTGGGCACATCCTTTGTCCCTTTTCCCTGGGAAAGAAAACTCACCAGTCCAGGTTCCTGATGTCAGTTTGTAGGGCTCCCTTGGGTCTATCAGGGCGGCACAAGTTTAAGGTGGGGACAACTTTGGTCTGGGGTCCATCCTTCGATATAAGGATTTTTTGCAGTCAGGTTGCGGGCCAGGGGCCCCTGGGCACATCCTTTGTCCCTTTTCCCTGGGAAAGAAAACTCACAGGTCCAGGTTCCTGATGTCAGTTTGTAGGGCTCCCTTGGGTCTATCAGGGCAGCACAAGTTTGAGGTGGGGACAACTTGGTCTGTGATCCATTCTTCGATATAAGGATTTTTTGCAGTCAGGTCCTGGGCCAGGGGTCCCTGGGCACATGCTTTGCCTCTTTTCCCTGGGAAAGAAAACTCACCAGTCCAGGTTCCTGATGTCAGTTTGTAGGGCTCCCTTGGGTCTATCAGGGCAGCACAAGTTTGAGGTGGGGACAACTTTGGTCTGGGGTCCATCCTTCGATATATAAGGACTTTTTGCAGTCAGGTCCCAGCCCAGGGGTTCCTGGGCACATCCTTTGTCTCTTTTCCCTGGGAGAGAAAACTCACCAGTCCAGGTTCCTGATGTCAGTTTGTAGGGCTCCCTTGGGTCTATCAGGGCAGCACAAGTTTGAGGTGGGGACAACTTTGGTCTGGGGTCCATCCTTCGATATAAGGACTTTTTGCAGTCTGGTCCCAGCCCTGGGGCCCCTGGGCACATCCTTTGTCCCTTTTCCCTGGGAAAGAAAACTCACCAGTCCAGGTTCCTGATGTCAGTTTGTAGGGCTCCCTTGGGTCTATCAGGGCAGCACAAGTTTGAGGTGGGGAGAACTTTGGTCTGGGGTCCATCCTTCGATATAAGGATTTTTTGCAATCACGTCCCAGCCCTGGGGCCCCTGGGCACAACCTTTGTCCCTTTTCCCTGGGAAAGAAAACTCACAGGTCCAGGTTCCTGATGTCAGTTTGTAGGGCTCCCTTGGGTCTATCAGGGCAGCACAAGTTTGAGGTGGGGACAACTTTGGTCTGGGGTCCATCCTTCGATATAAGGATTTTTTGCAATCAGGTTGCGGGCCAGGGGCCCCTGGGCACATCCTTTGTCCCTTTTCCCTGGGAAAGAAAACTCACCAGTCCAGGTTCCTGATGTCAGTTTGTAGGGCTCCCTTGGGTCTATCAGGGCAGCACAAGTTTGAGGTGGGGACAACTTTGGTCTGTGATCCATCCTTCGATATAAGGATTTTTTGCAGTCAGGTCCTGGGCCAGGGGTCCCTGGGCACATCTTTTGTCCCTTTTCCCTGGGAAAAAAAACTCACCAGTCCAGGTTCCTGATGTCAGTTTGTAGGGCTCCCTTGGGTCTATCAGGGCAGCACAAGTTTGAGGTGGGGACAAATTTGGTCTGGGGTCCATCCTTCGATATAAGGATTTTTTGATGTCAGGTTCTGGGCCAGGGGCCCCTGGGCACATCCTTTGTCCCTTTTCCCTGGGAAAGAAAACTCACAGGTCCAGGTTCCTGATGTCAGTTTGTAGGGCTCCCTTGGGTCTATCAGGGCAGCACAAGTTTGAGGTGGGGACAACTTTGGTCTGGGGTCCATCCTTCGATATAAGGATTTTTTGCAGTCAGGTCCTGGGCCAGGGACCACTGGGCACATCCTTTGGCCATTATCCCTGGGAAAGAAAACTCACAGGACCAGATTCCTGATGTCAGTTTGTAGGGCTCCCTTGGGTCTATCAGGGCAGTACAAGTTTGAGGTGGGGACAACTTTGGTCTGGGGTCCATCCTTCGATATAAGGATTTTTTGCAGTCAGGACCTGGGCCAGGGCCAGGGACCCATGGGCACATCCTTTGTCCCTTTTCCCTGGGAAAGAAAACTCACAGGTCCAGGTTCCTGATGTCAGTTTGTAGGGCTCCCTTGGGTCTATCAGGGCAGCACAAGTTTGAGATGGGGACAATTTTGGTCTGGGGTCCATCCTTCGATATAAGGATTTTTTGCAGTCAGGTCCCAGTCCTGGAGCCCCTGGGCACATCCTTTGTACCTTTTCCCTGGGAAAGAAAACTCACAGGTCCAGGTTCCTGATGTCAGTTTGTAGGGCTCCCTTGGGTCTATCAGGGCAGCACAAGATTGAGGTGCGGACAACTTTGGTCTGGGGTCCATCCTTCGATATAAGGATTTTTTGCAGTCAGGTCCTGGGCCAGGGGCCCCTGGGCACATCCTTTGTCCTTTTTCCCTTGGAAAGAAAACTCAGCAGTCCAGGTTCCTGATGTCAGTTTGTAGGGCTCCCTTGGGTCTATCAGGGCAGCACAAGTTTGAGGTGTGGACAACTTTGGTCTGGGGTCCATCCTTCGATATATAAGGACTTTTTGCAGTCAGGTCCCAGCCCAGGGGTTCCTGGGCACATCCTTTGTCTCTTTTCCCTGGGAGAGAAAACTCACCAGTCCAGGTTCCTGATGTCAGTTTGTAGGGCTCCCTTGGGTCTATCAGGGCAGCACAAGTTTGAGGTGGGGACAACTTTGGTCTGGGGTCCATCCTTCGATATAAGGACTTTTTGCAGTCAGGTCCCAGCCCTGGGGCCCCTGGGCACAACCTTTGTCCCTTTTCCCTGGGAAAGAAAACTCACAGGTCCAGGTTCCTGATGTCAGTTTGTAGGGCTCCCTTGGGTCTATCAGGGCAGCACAAGTTTAAGGTGGGGACAACTTTGGTCTGGGGTCCATCCTTTGATATAAGGATTTTTTGCAATCAGGTTGCGGGCCAGGGGCCCCTGGGCACATCCTTTGTCCCTTTTCCCTGGGAAAGAAAACTCACCAGTCCAGGTTCCTGATGTCAGTTTGTAGGGCTCCCTTGGGTCTATCAGGGCAGCACAAGTTTGAGGTGGGGACAACTTTGGTCTGTGATCCATCCTTCGATATAAGGATTTTTTGCAGTCAGGTCCTGGGCCAGGGGTCCCTGGGCACATGCTTTGCCCCTTTTCCCTGGGAAAGAAAACTCACCAGTCCAGGTTCCTGATGTCAGTTTGTAGGGCTCCCTTGGGTCTATCAGGGCAGCACAAGTTTAAGGTGGGGACAACTTTGGTCTGGGGTCCATCCTTCGATATAAGGATTTTTTGCAGTCAGGTTGCGGGCCAGGGGCCCCTGGGCACATCCTTTGTCCCTTTTCCCTGGGAAAGAAAACTCACAGGTCCAGGTTCCTGATGTCAGTTTGTAGGGCTCCCTTGGGTCTATCAGGGCAGCACAAGTTTGAGGTGGGGACAACTTGGTCTGTGATCCATTCTTCGATATAAGGATTTTTTGCAGTCAGGTCCTGGGCTAGGGGTCCCTGGGCACATGCTTTGCCTCTTTTCCCTGGGAAAGAAAACTCACCAGTCCAGGTTCCTGATGTCAGTTTGTAGGGCTCCCTTTGGTCTATCAGGGCAGCACAAGTTTGAGGTGGGGACAACTTTGGTCTGGGGTCCATCCTTCGATATAAGGATTTTTTGCAGCCAGGGCCCTGCCCAGGGGCCCCTGGGCACATCCTTTGTCCCTTTTCCCTGGGAAAGAAAACTCACAGGTCCAGGTTCCTGATGTCACTTTGTAGGGCTCCCTTGGGTCTATCAGGGCAGCACAAGTTTGAGGTGGGGACAACTTTGGTCTGTGATCCATCCTTCGATATAAGGATTTTTTGCAGTCAGGTCCTGGGCCAGGGGTCCCTGGGCACATGCTTTGCCCCTTTTCCCTGGGAAAGAAAACTCACAGGTCCAGGTTCCTGATGTCAGTTTGTAGGGCTCCCTTGGGTCTATCAGGGCAGCACAAGTTTGAGGTGGGGACAACTTTGGTCTGGGGTCCATCCTTCGATATTAGGATTTTTTATAGTCAGGTCCTGGGCCAGGGGCCCCTGGGCACATGCTTTGCCCCTTTTCCCTGGGAAAGAAAACTCACCAGTCCAGGTTCCTGATGTCAGTTTGTAGGGCTCCCTTGGGTCTATCAGGGCAGCACAAGTTTGAGGTGGGGACAACTTTGGTCTGTGATCCATCCTTCGATATAAGGATTTTTTGCAGTCAGGTTGCGGGCCAGGGGTCCCTGGGCACATGCTTTGTCCCTTTTCCCTGGGAAAGAAAACTCACACGTCCAGGTTCCTGATGTCAGTTTGTAGGGCTCCCTTGGGTCTATCAGGGCAGCACAAGTTTAAGGTGGGGACAACTTTGGTCTGGGGTCCATCCTTCGATATAAGGATTTTTTGCAGCCAGGGCCCAGCCCAGGGGCCCCTGGGCACATCCTTTGGCCATTTTCCTTGGGAATGAAAACTCACAGATCCAGGTTCCTGATGTCAGTTTGTAGGGCTCTCTTGGGTCTATCAAGCAGCACAATTTTGAGGTGGGGAAAACATCGGTCTAGGGTCCTTCCTTCGATATAAGGATTTTTTGCAGTCAGGCCCCAGCCCAGGGGCCCCTGGGCTCATCCTTTGGCCATTTTCCCTGGGAAATTAAACTCACAGGACCAGGTTCCTGATGTCAGTTTGTAGGGCTCCCTTGGGTTTATCAGGGCAGCACAAGTTTGATGTGGGGACAACTTTGGTCTGGGGTCCATCCTTCGATATAAGGATTTTTTGCAGTCAGGTCCCGCGCCAGGGGATTATGGGCACATCTTTTGTCCCTTTTCCCTGGGAAAAAAAACTCACCAGTCCAGGTTCCTGATGTCAGTTTGTAGGGCTCCCTTGGGTCTATCAGGGCAGCACAAGTTTGAGGTGGGGACAACTTTGGTCTGGGGTCCATCCTTCGATATATGTATTTTTTGCAGTCAGGTCCTGGGCCAGGGGCCCCTGGGCACATCCTTTGTCCCTTTTCCCTGGGAAAGAAAACTCACAGGTCCAGGTTCCTGATGTCAGTTTGTAGGGCTCCCTTGGGTCTATCAGGGCAGCACAAGTTTGAGGTGGGGACAACTTTGGTCTGGGGTCCATCCTTCGATATAAGGATTTTTTGCAGTCAGGTCCTGGGCCAGGGACCCCTGGGCACATCTTTTGTCCCTTTTCCCTGGGAAAAAAAACTCACCAGTCCAGGTTCCTGATGTCAGTTTGTAGGGCTCCCTTGGGTCTATCAGGGCAGCACAAGTTTGAGGTGGGGACAAATTTGGTCTGGGGTCCATCCTTCGATATAAGGATTTTTTGATGTCAGGTTCTGGGCCAGGGGCCCCTGGGCACATCCTTTGTCCCTTTTCCCTGGGAAAGAAAACTCACAGGTCCAGGTTCCTGATGTCAGTTTGTAGGGCTCCCTTGGGTCTATCAGGGCAGCACAAGTTTGAGGTGGGGACAACTTTGGTCTGGGGTCCATCCTTCGATATAAGGATTTTTTGCAGTCAGGTCCTGGGCCAGGGACCACTGGGCACATCCTTTGGCCATTATCCCTGGGAAAGAAAACTCACAGGACCAGATTCCTGATGTCAGTTTGTAGGGCTCCCTTGGGTCTATCAGGGCAGTACAAGTTTGAGGTGGGGACAACTTTGGTCTGGGGTCCATCCTTCGATATAAGGATTTTTTGCAGTCAGGACCTGGGCCAGGGCCAGGGACCCATGGGCACATCCTTTGTCCCTTTTCCCTGGGAAAGAAAACTCACAGGTCCAGGTTCCTGATGTCAGTTTGTAGGGCTCCCTTGGGTCTATCAGGGCAGCAAAAGTTTGAGATGGGGACAATTTTGGTCTGGGGTCCATCCTTCGATATAAGGATTTTTTGCAGTCAGGTCCCAGTCCTGGAGCCCCTGGGCACATCCTTTGTCCCTTTTCCCTGGGAAAGAAAACTCACAGGTCCAGGTTCCTGATGTCAGTTTGTAGGGCTCCCTTGGGTCTATCAGGGCAGCACAAGTTTAAGGTGGGGACAACTTTGGTCTGGGGTCCATCCTTCGATATAAGGATTTTTTGCAATCAGGTTGCGGGCCAGGGGCCCCTGGGCACATCCTTTGTCTCTTTTCCCTGGGAAAGAAAACTCACCAGTCCAGGTTCCTGATGTCAGTTTGTAGGGCTCCCTTGGGTCTATCAGGGCAGCACAAGTTTGAGGTGGGGACAACTTTGGTCTGTGATCCATCCTTCGATATAAGGATTTTTTGCAGTCAGGTCCTGGGCCAGGGATCCCTGGGCACATGCTTTGCCCCTTTTCCCTGGGAAAGAAAACTCACCAGTCCAGGTTCCTGATGTCAGTTTGTAGGGCTCCCTTGGGTCTATCAGGGCGGCACAAGTTTAAGGTGGGGACAACTTTGGTCTGGGGTCCATCCTTCGATATAAGGATTTTTTGCAGTCAGGTTGCGGGCCAGGGGCCCCTGGGCACATCCTTTGTCCCTTTTCCCTGGGAAAGAAAACTCACAGGTCCAGGTTCCTGATGTCAGTTTGTAGGGCTCCCTTGGGTCTATCAGGGCAGCACAAGTTTGAGGTGGGGACAACTTGGTCTGTGATCCATTCTTCGATATAAGGATTTTTTGCAGTCAGGTCCTGGGCCAGGGGTCCCTGGGCACATGCTTTGCCTCTTTTCCCTGGGAAAGAAAACTCACCAGTCCAGGTTCCTGATGTCAGTTTGTAGGGCTCCCTTGGGTCTATCAGGGCAGCACAAGTTTGAGGTGGGGACAACTTTGGTCTGGGGTCCATCCTTCGATATATAAGGACTTTTTGCAGTCAGGTCCCAGCCCAGGGGTTCCTGGGCACATCCTTTGTCTCTTTTCCCTGGGAGAGAAAACTCACCAGTCCAGGTTCCTGATGTCAGTTTGTAGGGCTCCCTTGGGTCTATCAGGGCAGCACAAGTTTGAGGTGGGGACAACTTTGGTCTGGGGTCCATCCTTCGATATAAGGACTTTTTGCAGTCTGGTCCCAGCCCTGGGGCCCCTGGGCACATCCTTTGTCCCTTTTCCCTGGGAAAGAAAACTCACCAGTCCAGGTTCCTGATGTCAGTTTGTAGGGCTCCCTTGGGTCTATCAGGGCAGCACAAGTTTGAGGTGGGGACAACTTTGGTCTGGGGTCCATCCTTCGATATAAGGATTTTTTGCAATCACGTCCCAGCCCTGGGGCCCCTGGGCACAACCTTTGTCCCTTTTCCCTGGGAAAGAAAACTCACAGGTCCAGGTTCCTGATGTCAGTTTGTAGGGCTCCCTTGGGTCTATCAGGGCAGCACAAGTTTGAGGTGGGGACAACTTTGGTCTGGGGTCCATCCTTCGATATAAGGATTTTTTGCAATCAGGTTGCGGGCCAGGGGCCCCTGGGCACATCCTTTGTCCCTTTTCCCTGGGAAAGAAAACTCACCAGTCCAGGTTCCTGATGTCAGTTTGTAGGGCTCCCTTGGGTCTATCAGGGCGGCACAAGTTTAAGGTGGGGACAACTTTGGTCTGGGGTCCATCCTTCGATATAAGGATTTTTTGCAGTCAGGTTGTGGGCCAGGGGCCCCTGGGCACATCCTTTGTCCCTTTTCCCTGGGAAAGAAAACTCACAGGTCCAGGTTCCTGATGTCAGTTTGTAGGGCTCCCTTGGGTCTATCAGGGCAGCACAAGTTTGAGGTGGGGACAACTTGGTCTGTGATCCATTCTTCGATATAAGGATTTTTTGCAGTCAGGTCCTGGGCCAGGGGTCCCTGGGCACATGCTTTGCCTCTTTTCCCTGGGAAAGAAAACTCACCAGTCCAGGTTCCTGATGTCAGTTTGTAGGGCTCCCTTGGGTCTATCAGGGCAGCACAAGTTTGAGGTGGGGACAACTTTGGTCTGGGGTCCATCCTTCGATATATAAGGACTTTTTGCAGTCCGGTCCCAGCCCAGGGGTTCCTGGGCACATCCTTTGTCTCTTTTCCCTGGGAGAGAAAACTCACCAGTCCAGGTTCCTGATGTCAGTTTGTAGGGCTCCCTTGGGTCTATCAGGGCAGCACAAGTTTGAGGTGGGGACAACTTTGGTCTGGGGTCCATCCTTCGATATAAGGACTTTTTGCAGTCTGGTCCCAGCCCTGGGGCCCCTGGGCACATCCTTTGTCCCTTTTCCCTGGGAAAGAAAACTCACCAGTCCAGGTTCCTGATGTCAGTTTGTAGGGCTCCCTTGGGTCTATCAGGGCAGCACAAGTTTGAGGTGGGGACAACTTTGGTCTGGGGTCCATCCTTCGATATAAGGATTTTTTGCAATCACGTCCCAGCCCTGGGGCCCCTGGGCACAACCTTTGTCCCTTTTCCCTGGGAAAGAAAACTCACAGGTCCAGGTTCCTGATGTCAGTTTGTAGGGCTCCCTTGGGTCTATCAGGGCAGCACAAGTTTGAGGTGGGGACAACTTTGGTCTGGGGTCCATCCTTCGATATAAGGATTTTTTGCAATCAGGTTGCGGGCCAGGGGCCCCTGGGCACATCCTTTGTCCCTTTTCCCTGGGAAAGAAAACTCACCAGTCCAGGTTCCTGATGTCAGTTTGTAGGGCTCCCTTGGGTCTATCAGGGCAGCACAAGTTTGAGGTGGGGACAACTTTGGTCTGTGATCCATCCTTCGATATAAGGATTTTTTGCAGTCAGGTCCTGGGCCAGGGGTCCCTGGGCACATCTTTTGTCCCTTTTCCCTGGGAAAAAAAACTCACCAGTCCAGGTTCCTGATGTCAGTTTGTAGGGCTCCCTTGGGTCTATCAGGGCAGCACAAGTTTGAGGTGGGGACAAATTTGGTCTGGGGTCCATCCTTCGATATAAGGATTTTTTGATGTCAGGTTCTGGGCCAGGGGCCCCTGGGCACATCCTTTGTCCCTTTTCCCTGGGAAAGAAAACTCACAGGTCCAGGTTCCTGATGTCAGTTTGTAGGGCTCCCTTGGGTCTATCAGGGCAGCACAAGTTTGAGGTGGGGACAACTTTGGTCTGGGGTCCATCCTTCGATATAAGGATTTTTTGCAGTCAGGTCCTGGGCCAGGGACCACTGGGCACATCCTTTGGCCATTATCCCTGGGAAAGAAAACTCACAGGACCAGATTCCTGATGTCAGTTTGTAGGGCTCCCTTGGGTCTATCAGGGCAGTACAAGTTTGAGGTGGGGACAACTTTGGTCTGGGGTCCATCCTTCGATATAAGGATTTTTTGCAGTCAGGACCTGGGCCAGGGCCAGGGACCCATGGGCACATCCTTTGTCCCTTTTCCCTGGGAAAGAAAACTCACAGGTCCAGGTTCCTGATGTCAGTTTGTAGGGCTCCCTTGGGTCTATCAGGGCAGCACAAGTTTGAGATGGGGACAATTTTGGTCTGGGGTCCATCCTTCGATATAAGGATTTTTTGCAGTCAGGTCCCAGTCCTGGAGCCCCTGGGCACATCCTTTGTACCTTTTCCCTGGGAAAGAAAACTCACAGGTCCAGGTTCCTGATGTCAGTTTGTAGGGCTCCCTTGGGTCTATCAGGGCAGCACAAGATTGAGGTGCGGACAACTTTGGTCTGGGGTCCATCCTTCGATATAAGGATTTTTTGCAGTCAGGTCCTGGGCCAGGGGCCCCTGGGCACATCCTTTGTCCTTTTTCCCTTGGAAAGAAAACTCAGCAGTCCAGGTTCCTGATGTCAGTTTGTAGGGCTCCCTTGGGTCTATCAGGGCAGCACAAGTTTGAGGTGTGGACAACTTTGGTCTGGGGTCCATCCTTCGATATATAAGGACTTTTTGCAGTCAGGTCCCAGCCCAGGGGTTCCTGGGCACATCCTTTGTCTCTTTTCCCTGGGAGAGAAAACTCACCAGTCCAGGTTCCTGATGTCAGTTTGTAGGGCTCCCTTGGGTCTATCAGGGCAGCACAAGTTTGAGGTGGGGACAACTTTGGTCTGGGGTCCATCCTTCGATATAAGGACTTTTTGCAGTCAGGTCCCAGCCCTGGGGCCCCTGGGCACAACCTTTGTCCCTTTTCCCTGGGAAAGAAAACTCACAGGTCCAGGTTCCTGATGTCAGTTTGTAGGGCTCCCTTGGGTCTATCAGGGCAGCACAAGTTTAAGGTGGGGACAACTTTGGTCTGGGGTCCATCCTTTGATATAAGGATTTTTTGCAATCAGGTTGCGGGCCAGGGGCCCCTGGGCACATCCTTTGTCCCTTTTCCCTGGGAAAGAAAACTCACCAGTCCAGGTTCCTGATGTCAGTTTGTAGGGCTCCCTTGGGTCTATCAGGGCAGCACAAGTTTGAGGTGTGGACAACTTTGGTCTGGGGTCCATCCTTCGATATATAAGGACTTTTTGCAGTCAGGTCCCAGCCCAGGGGTTCCTGGGCACATCCTTTGTCTCTTTTCCCTGGGAGAGAAAACTCACCAGTCCAGGTTCCTGATGTCAGTTTGTAGGGCTCCCTTGGGTCTATCAGGGCAGCACAAGTTTGAGGTGGGGACAACTTTGGTCTGGGGTCCATCCTTCGATATAAGGACTTTTTGCAGTCAGGTCCCAGCCCTGGGGCCCCTGGGCACAACCTTTGTCCCTTTTCCCTGGGAAAGAAAACTCACAGGTCCAGGTTCCTGATGTCAGTTTGTAGGGCTCCCTTGGGTCTATCAGGGCAGCACAAGTTTAAGGTGGGGACAACTTTGGTCTGGGGTCCATCCTTTGATATAAGGATTTTTTGCAATCAGGTTGCGGGCCAGGGGCCCCTGGGCACATCCTTTGTCCCTTTTCCCTGGGAAAGAAAACTCACCAGTCCAGGTTCCTGATGTCAGTTTGTAGGGCTCCCTTGGGTCTATCAGGGCAGCACAAGTTTGAGGTGGGGACAACTTTGGTCTGTGATCCATCCTTCGATATAAGGATTTTTTGCAGTCAGGTCCTGGGCCAGGGGTCCCTGGGCACATGCTTTGCCCCTTTTCCCTGGGAAAGAAAACTCACCAGTCCAGGTTCCTGATGTCAGTTTGTAGGGCTCCCTTGGGTCTATCAGGGCGGCACAAGTTTAAGGTGGGGACAACTTTGGTCTGGGGTCCATCCTTCGATATAAGGATTTTTTGCAGTCAGGTTGCGGGCCAGGGGCCCCTGGGCACATCCTTTGTCCCTTTTCCCTGGGAAAGAAAACTCACAGGTCCAGGTTCCTGATGTCAGTTTGTAGGGCTCCCTTGGGTCTATCAGGGCAGCACAAGTTTGAGGTGGGGACAACTTGGTCTGTGATCCATTCTTCGATATAAGGATTTTTTGCAGTCAGGTCCTGGGCCAGGGGTCCCTGGGCACATGCTTTGCCTCTTTTCCCTGGGAAAGAAAACTCACCAGTCCAGGTTCCTGATGTCAGTTTGTAGGGCTCCCTTTGGTCTATCAGGGCAGCACAAGTTTGAGGTGGGGACAACTTTGGTCTGGGGTCCATCCTTCGATATAAGGATTTTTTGCAGCCAGGGCCCTGCCCAGGGGCCCCTGGGCACATCCTTTGTCCCTTTTCCCTGGGAAAGAAAACTCACAGGTCCAGGTTCCTGATGTCACTTTGTAGGGCTCCCTTGGGTCTATCAGGGCAGCACAAGTTTGAGGTGGGGACAACTTTGGTCTGTGATCCATCCTTCGATATAAGGATTTTTTGCAGTCAGGTCCTGGGCCAGGGGTCCCTGGGCACATGCTTTGCCCCTTTTCCCTGGGAAAGAAAACTCACAGGTCCAGGTTCCTGATGTCAGTTTGTAGGGCTCCCTTGGGTCTATCAGGGCAGCACAAGTTTGAGGTGGGGACAACTTTGGTCTGGGGTCCATCCTTCGATATTAGGATTTTTTATAGTCAGGTCCTGGGCCAGGGGCCCCTGGGCACATGCTTTGCCCCTTTTCCCTGGGAAAGAAAACTCACCAGTCCAGGTTCCTGATGTCAGTTTGTAGGGCTCCCTTGGGTCTATCAGGGCAGCACAAGTTTGAGGTGGGGACAACTTTGGTCTGTGATCCATCCTTCGATATAAGGATTTTTTGCAGTCAGGTTGCGGGCCAGGGGTCCCTGGGCACATGCTTTGTCCCTTTTCCCTGGGAAAGAAAACTCACACGTCCAGGTTCCTGATGTCAGTTTGTAGGGCTCCCTTGGGTCTATCAGGGCAGCACAAGTTTAAGGTGGGGACAACTTTGGTCTGGGGTCCATCCTTCGATATAAGGATTTTTTGCAGCCAGGGCCCAGCCCAGGGGCCCCTGGGCACATCCTTTGGCCATTTTCCTTGGGAATGAAAACTCACAGATCCAGGTTCCTGATGTCAGTTTGTAGGGCTCTCTTGGGTCTATCAAGCAGCACAATTTTGAGGTGGGGAAAACATCGGTCTAGGGTCCTTCCTTCGATATAAGGATTTTTTGCAGTCAGGACCCAGCCCAGGGGCCCCTGGGCTCATCCTTTGGCCATTTTCCCTGGGAAATTAAACTCACAGGACCAGGTTCCTGATGTCAGTTTGTAGGGCTCCCTTGGGTCTATCAGGGCAGCACAAGTTTGATGTGGGGACAACTTTGGTCTGGGGTCCATCCATCGATATATGGATTTTTTGCAGTCAGGTCCCGCGCCAGTGGATTATGGGCACATCTTTTGTCCCTTTTCCCTGGGAAAAAAAACTCACCAGTCCAGGTTCCTGATGTCAGTTTGTAGGGCTCCCTTGGGTCTATCAGGGCAGCACAAGTTTGAGGTGGGGACAACTTTGGTCTGGGGTCCATCCTTCGATATATGTATTTTTTGCAGTCAGGTCCTGGGCCAGGGGCCCCTGGGCACATCCTTTGTCCCTTTTCCCTGGGAAAGAAAACTCACAGGTCCAGGTTCCTGATGTCAGTTTGTAGGGCTCCCTTGGGTCTATCAGGGCAGCACAAGTTTGAGGTGGGGACAACTTTGGTCTGGGGTCCATCCTTCGATATAAGGATTTTTTGCAGTCAGGTCCTGGGCCAGGGACCCCTGGGCACATCCTTTGGCCATTATCCCTGGGAAAGAAAACTCACAGGTCCAGGTTCCTGATGTCAGTTTGTAGGGCTCCCTTGGGTCTATCAGGGCAGCACAAGTTTGAGATGGGGACAATTTTGGTCTGGGGTCCATTCTTCGATATAAGGATTTTTTGCAGTCAGGTCCCAGTCCTGGAGCCCCTGGGCACATCCTTTGTCCCTTTTCCCTGGGAAAGAAAACTCACAGGTCCAGGTTCCTGATGTCAGTTTGTAGGGCTCTCTTGGGTCTATCAGGGCAGCACAAGATTGAGGTGGGGACAACTTTGGTCTGGGGTCCATCCTTCGATATAAGGATTTTTTGCAGTCAGGTCCTGGGCCAGGGGCCCCTGGGCACATCCTTTGTCCTTTTTCCCTTGGAAAGAAAACTCAGCAGTCCAGGTTCCTGATGTCAGTTTGTAGGGCTCCCTTGGGTCTATCAGGGCAGCACAAGTTTGAGGTGGGGACAACTTTGGTCTGGGGTCCATCCTTCGATATATAAGGACTTTTTGCAGTCAGGTCCCAGCCCAGGGGTTCCTGGGCACATCCTTTGTCTCTTTTCCCTGGGAGAGAAAACTCACCAGTC
Organism: Lonchura striata; assembly: GCF_050655825.1. Classification (NCBI taxonomy): domain Eukaryota; kingdom Metazoa; phylum Chordata; class Aves; order Passeriformes; family Estrildidae; genus Lonchura; species Lonchura striata. Next base: position 13,269,617 of record NC_140707.1, on the reverse strand, counting down.
CAGGTTCCTGATGTCAGTTTGTAGGGCTCCCTTGGGTCTATCAGGGCAGCACAAGTTTGAGGTGGGGACAACTTTGGTCTGGGGTCCATCCTTCGATATAAGGACTTTTTGCAGTCAGGTCCCAGCCCTGGGGCCCCTGGGCACATCCTTTGTCCCTTTTCCCTGGGAAAGAAAACTCACCAGTCCAGGTTCCTGATGTCAGTTTGTAGGGCTCCCTTGGGTCTATCAGGGCAGCACAAGTTTGAGGTGGGGACAACTTTGGTCTGTGATCCATCCTTCGATATAAGGATTTTTTGCAGTCAGGTCCTGGGCCAGGGGTCCCTGGGCACATGCTTTGCCCCTTTTCCCTGGGAAAGAAAACTCACCAGTCCAGGTTCCTGATGTCAGTTTGTAGGGCTCCCTTGGGTCTATCAGGGCAGCACAAGTTTAAGGTGGGGACAACTTTGGTCTGGGGTCCATCCTTCGATATAAGGATTTTTTGCAGTCAGGTTGCGGGCCAGGGGCCCCTGGGCACATCCTTTGTCCCTTTTCCCTGGGAAAGAAAACTCACAGGTCCAGGTTCCTGATGTCACTTTGTAGGGCTCCCTTGGGTCTATCAGGGCAGCACAAGTTTGAGGTGGGGACAACTTGGTCTGTGATCCATTCTTCGATATAAGGATTTCTTGCAGTCAGGTCCTGGGCCAGGGGTCCCTGGGCACATGCTTTGCCTCTTTTCCCTGGGAAAGAAAACTCACCAGTCCAGGTTCCTGATGTCAGTTTGTAGGGCTCCCTTTGGTCTATCAGGGCAGCACAAGTTTGAGGTGGGGACAACTTTGGTCTGGGGTCCATCCTTCGATATAAGGATTTTTTGCAGCCAGGGCCCAGCCCAGGGGCCCCTGGGCACATCCTTTGTCCCTTTTCCCTGGGAAAGAAAACTCACAGGTCCAGGTTCCTGATGTCACTTTGTAGGGCTCCCTTGGGTCTATCAGGGCAGCACAAGTTTGAGGTGGGGACAACTTTGGTCTGTGATCCATCCTTCGATATAAGGATTTTTTGCAGTCAGGTCCTGGGCCAGGGGTCCCTGGGCACATGCTTTGCCCCTTTTCCCTGGGAAAGAAAACTCACAGGTCCAGGTTCCTGATGTCAGTTTGTAGGGCTCCCTTGGGTCTATCAGGGCAGCACAAGTTTGAGGTGGGGACAACTTTGGTCTGGGGTCCATCCTTCGATATAAGGATTTTTTGTAGTCAGGTCCTGGGCCAGGGGCCCCTGGGCACATGCTTTGCCCCTTTTCCCTGGGAAAGAAAACTCACCAGTCCAGGTTCCTGATGTCAGTTTGTAGGGCTCCCTTGGGTCTATCAGGGCAGCACAAGTTTGAGGTGGGGACAACTTTGGTCTGTGATCCATCCTTCGATATAAGGATTTTTTGCAGTCAGGTCCTGGGCCAGGGGTCCCTGGGCACATGCTTTGTCTCTTTTCCCTGGGAAAGAAAACTCACAGCTCCAGGTTCCTGATGTCAGTTTGTAGGGCTCCCTTGGGTCTATCAGGGCAGCACAAGTTTGAGGTGGGGACAACTTTGGTCTGGGGTCCATCCTTCGATATAAGGATTTTTTGCAATCAGGTTGCGGGCCAGGGGCCCCTGGGCACATCCTTTTTTCCTTTTTACCTGGGAAAGAAAACTCACCAGTCCAGGTTCCTGATGTCAGTTTGTAGGGCTCCCTTGGGTCTATCAGGGCAGCACAAGTTTGAGGTGGGGACAACTTTGGTCTGTGATCCATCCTTCGATATAAGGATTTTTTGCAGTCAGGTCCTGGGCCAGGGGTCCCTGGGCACATCTTTTGTCCCTTTTCCCTGGGAAAAAAAACTCACCAGTCCAGGTTCCTGATGTCAGTTTGTAGGGCTCCCTTGGGTCTATCAGGGCAGCACAAGTTTGAGGTGGGGACAAATTTGGTCTGGGGTCCATCCTTCGATATAAGGATTTTTTGATGTCAGGTTCTGGGCCAGGGGCCCCTGGGCACATCCTTTGTCCCTTTTCCCTGGGAAAGAAAACTCACAGGTCCAGGTTCCTGATGTCAGTTTGTAGGGCTCCCTTGGGTCTATCAGGGCAGCACAAGTTTGAGGTGGGGACAACTTTGGTCTGGGGTCCATCCTTCGATATAAGGATTTTTTGCAGTCAGGTCCTGGGCCAGGGACCACTGGGCACATCCTTTGGCCATTATCCCTGGGAAAGAAAACTCACAGGACCAGATTCCTGATGTCAGTTTGTAGGGCTCCCTTGGGTCTATCAGGGCAGTACAAGTTTGAGGTGGGGACAACTTTGGTCTGGGGTCCATCCTTCGATATAAGGATTTTTTGCAGTCAGGACCTGGGCCAGGGCCAGGGACCCATGGGCACATCCTTTGTCCCTTTTCCCTGGGAAAGAAAACTCACAGGTCCAGGTTCCTGATGTCAGTTTGTAGGGCTCCCTTGGGTCTATCAGGGCAGCACAAGTTTGAGATGGGGACAATTTTGGTCTGGGGTCCATCCTTCGATATAAGGATTTTTTGCAGTCAGGTCCCAGTCCTGGAGCCCCTGGGCACATCCTTTGTACCTTTTCCCTGGGAAAGAAAACTCACAGGTCCAGGTTCCTGATGTCAGTTTGTAGGGCTCCCTTGGGTCTATCAGGGCAGCACAAGATTGAGGTGGGGACAACTTTGGTCTGGGGTCCATCCTTCGATATAAGGATTTTTTGCAGTCAGGTCCTGGGCCAGGGGCCCCTGGGCACATCCTTTGTCCTTTTGCCCTTGGAAAGAAAACTCAGCAGTCCAGGTTCCTGATGTCAGTTTGTAGGGCTCCCTTGGGTCTATCAGGGCAGCACAAGTTTGAGGTGTGGACAACTTTGGTCTGGGGTCCATCCTTCGATATATAAGGACTTTTTGCAGTCAGGTCCCAGCCCAGGGGTTCCTGGGCACATCCTTTGTCCCTTTCCCTGGGAGAGAAAACTCACCAGTCCAGGTTCCTGATGTCAGTTTGTAGGGCTCCCTTGGGTCTATCAGGGCAGCACAAGTTTGAGGTTGGGACAACTTTGGTCTGGGGTCCATCCTTCGATATAAGGACTTTTTGCAGTCAGGTCCCAGCCCTGGGGCCCCTGGGCACAACCTTTGTCCCTTTTCCCTGGGAAAGAAAACTCACAGGTCCAGGTTCCTGATGTCAGTTTGTAGGGCTCCCTTGGGTCTATCAGGGCAGCACAAGTTTAAGGTGGGGACAACTTTGGTCTGGGGTCCATCCTTTGATATAAGGATTTTTTGCAATCAGGTTGCGGGCCAGGGGCCCCTGGGCACATCCTTTGTCCCTTTTCCCTGGGAAAGAAAACTCACCAGTCCAGGTTCCTGATGTCAGTTTGTAGGGCTCCCTTGGGTCTATCAGGGCAGCACAAGTTTGAGGTGGGGACAACTTTGGTCTGTGATCCATCCTTCGATATAAGGATTTTTTGCAGTCAGGTCCTGGGCCAGGGGTCCCTGGGCACATGCTTTGCCCCTTTTCCCTGGGAAAGAAAACTCACCAGTCCAGGTTCCTGATGTCAGTTTGTAGGGCTCCCTTGGGTCTATCAGGGCGGCACAAGTTTAAGGTGGGGACAACTTTGGTCTGGGGTCCATCCTTCGATATAAGGATTTTTTGCAGTCAGGTTGCGGGCCAGGGGCCCCTGGGCACATCCTTTGTCCCTTTTCCCTGGGAAAGAAAACTCACAGGTCCAGGTTCCTGATGTCAGTTTGTAGGGCTCCCTTGGGTCTATCAGGGCAGCACAAGTTTGAGGTGGGGACAACTTGGTCTGTGATCCATTCTTCGATATAAGGATTTTTTGCAGTCAGGTCCTGGGCCAGGGGTCCCTGGGCACATGCTTTGCCTCTTTTCCCTGGGAAAGAAAACTCACCAGTCCAGGTTCCTGATGTCAGTTTGTAGGGCTCCCTTTGGTCTATCAGGGCAGCACAAGTTTGAGGTGGGGACAACTTTGGTCTGGGGTCCATCCTTCGATATAAGGATTTTTTGCAGCCAGGGCCCTGCCCAGGGGCCCCTGGGCACATCCTTTGTCCCTTTTCCCTGGGAAAGAAAACTCACAGGTCCAGGTTCCTGATGTCACTTTGTAGGGCTCCCTTGGGTCTATCAGGGCAGCACAAGTTTGAGGTGGGGACAACTTTGGTCTGTGATCCATCCTTCGATATAAGGATTTTTTGCAGTCAGGTCCTGGGCCAGGGGTCCCTGGGCACATGCTTTGCCCCTTTTCCCTGGGAAAGAAAACTCACAGGTCCAGGTTCCTGATGTCAGTTTGTAGGGCTCCCTTGGGTCTATCAGGGCAGCACAAGTTTGAGGTGGGGACAACTTTGGTCTGGGGTCCATCCTTCGATATTAGGATTTTTTATAGTCAGGTCCTGGGCCAGGGGCCCCTGGGCACATGCTTTGCCCCTTTTCCCTGGGAAAGAAAACTCACCAGTCCAGGTTCCTGATGTCAGTTTGTAGGGCTCCCTTGGGTCTATCAGGGCAGCACAAGTTTGAGGTGGGGACAACTTTGGTCTGTGATCCATCCTTCGATATAAGGATTTTTTGCAGTCAGGTTGCGGGCCAGGGGTCCCTGGGCACATGCTTTGTCCCTTTTCCCTGGGAAAGAAAACTCACACGTCCAGGTTCCTGATGTCAGTTTGTAGGGCTCCCTTGGGTCTATCAGGGCAGCACAAGTTTAAGGTGGGGACAACTTTGGTCTGGGGTCCATCCTTCGATATAAGGATTTTTTGCAGCCAGGGCCCAGCCCAGGGGCCCCTGGGCACATCCTTTGGCCATTTTCCTTGGGAATGAAAACTCACAGATCCAGGTTCCTGATGTCAGTTTGTAGGGCTCTCTTGGGTCTATCAAGCAGCACAATTTTGAGGTGGGGAAAACATCGGTCTAGGGTCCTTCCTTCGATATAAGGATTTTTTGCAGTCAGGCCCCAGCCCAGGGGCCCCTGGGCTCATCCTTTGGCCATTTTCCCTGGGAAATTAAACTCACAGGACCAGGTTCCTGATGTCAGTTTGTAGGGCTCCCTTGGGTCTATCAGGGCAGCACAAGTTTGATGTGGGGACAACTTTGGTCTGGGGTCCATCCATCGATATATGGATTTTTTGCAGTCAGGTCCCGCGCCAGTGGATTATGGGCACATCTTTTGTCCCTTTTCCCTGGGAAAAAAAACTCACCAGTCCAGGTTCCTGATGTCAGTTTGTAGGGCTCCCTTGGGTCTATCAGGGCAGCACAAGTTTGAGGTGGGGACAACTTTGGTCTGGGGTCCATCCTTCGATATAAGGATTTTTTGCAGTCAGGTCCTGGGCCAGGGGCCCCTGGGCACATCCTTTGTCCCTTTTCCCTGGGAAAGAAAACTCACAGGTCCAGGTTCCTGATGTCAGTTTGTAGGGCTCCCTTGGGTCTATCAGGGCAGCACAAGTTTGAGGTGGGGACAACTTTGGTCTGGGGTCCATCCTTCGATATAAGGATTTTTTGCAGTCAGGTCCTGGGCCAGGGACCCCTGGGCACATCCTTTGGCCATTATCCCTGGGAAAGAAAACTCACAGGACCAGATTCCTGATGTCAGTTTGTAGGGCTCCCTTGGGTCTATCAGGGCAGTACAAGTTTGAGGTGGGGACAACTTTGGTCTGGGGTCCATCCTTCGATATAAGGATTTTTTGCAGTCAGGACCTGGGCCAGGGCCAGGGACCCATGGGCACATCCTTTGTCCCTTTTCCCTGGGAAAGAAAACTCACAGGTCCAGGTTCCTGATGTCAGTTTGTAGGGCTCCCTTGGGTCTATCAGGGCAGCACAAGTTTGAGATGGGGACAATTTTGGTCTGGGGTCCATTCTTCGATATAAGGATTTTTTGCAGTCAGGTCCCAGTCCTGGAGCCCCTGGGCACATCCTTTGTCCCTTTTCCCTGGGAAAGAAAACTCACAGGTCCAGGTTCCTGATGTCAGTTTGTAGGGCTCTCTTGGGTCTATCAGGGCAGCACAAGATTGAGGTGGGGACAACTTTGGTCTGGGGTCCATCCTTCGATATAAGGATTTTTTGCAGTCAGGTCCTGGGCCAGGGGCCCCTGGGCACATCCTTTGTCCTTTTTCCCTTGGAAAGAAAACTCAGCAGTCCAGGTTCCTGATGTCAGTTTGTAGGGCTCCCTTGGGTCTATCAGGGCAGCACAAGTTTGAGGTGGGGACAACTTTGGTCTGGGGTCCATCCTTCGATATATAAGGACTTTTTGCAGTCAGGTCCCAGCCCAGGGGTTCCTGGGCACATCCTTTGTCTCTTTTCCCTGGGAGAGAAAACTCACCAGTCCAGGTTCCTGATGTCAGTTTGTAGGGCTCCCTTGGGTCTATCAGGGCAGCACAAGTTTGAGGTGGGGACAACTTTGGTCTGGGGTCCATCCTTCGATATAAGGACTTTTTGCAGTCAGGTCCCAGCCCTGGGGCCCCTGGGCACATCCTTTGTCCCTTTTCCCTGGGAAAGAAAACTCACCAGTCCAGGTTCCTGATGTCAGTTTGTAGGGCTCCCTTGGGTCTATCAGGGCAGCACAAGTTTGAGGTGGGGACAACTTTGGTCTGTGATCCATCCTTCGATATAAGGATTTTTTGCAGTCAGGTCCTGGGCCAGGGGTCCCTGGGCACATGCTTTGCCCCTTTTCCCTGGGAAAGAAAACTCACCAGTCCAGGTTCCTGATGTCAGTTTGTAGGGCTCCCTTGGGTCTATCAGGGCAGCACAAGTTTAAGGTGGGGACAACTTTGGTCTGGGGTCCATCCTTCGATATAAGGATTTTTTGCAGTCAGGTTGCGGGCCAGGGGCCCCTGGGCACATCCTTTGTCCCTTTTCCCTGGGAAAGAAAACTCACAGGTCCAGGTTCCTGATGTCAGTTTGTAGGGCTCCCTTGGGTCTATCAGGGCAGCACAAGTTTGAGGTGGGGACAACTTGGTCTGTGATCCATTCTTCGATATAAGGATTTTTTGCAGTCAGGTCCTGGGCCAGGGGTCCCTGGGCACATGCTTTGCCTCTTTTCCCTGGGAAAGAAAACTCACCAGTCCAGGTTCCTGATGTCAGTTTGTAGGGCTCCCTTTGGTCTATCAGGGCAGCACAAGTTTGAGGTGGGGACAACTTTGGTCTGGGGTCCATCCTTCGATATAAGGATTTTTTGCAGCCAGGGCCCAGCCCAGGGGCCCCTGGGCACATCCTTTGTCCCTTTTCCCTGGGAAAGAAAACTCACAGGTCCAGGTTCCTGATGTCACTTTGTAGGGCTCCCTTGGGTCTATCAGGGCAGCACAAGTTTGAGGTGGGGACAACTTTGGTCTGTGATCCATCCTTCGATATAAGGATTTTTTGCAGTCAGGTCCTGGGCCAGGGGTCCCTGGGCACATGCTTTGCCCCTTTTCCCTGGGAAAGAAAACTCACAGGTCCAGGTTCCTGATGTCAGTTTGTAGGGCTCCCTTGGGTCTATCAGGGCAGCACAAGTTTGAGGTGGGGACAACTTTGGTCTGGGGTCCATCCTTCGATATAAGGATTTTTTGTAGTCAGGTCCTGGGCCAGGGGCCCCTGGGCACATGCTTTGCCCCTTTTCCCTGGGAAAGAAAACTCACCAGTCCAGGTTCCTGATGTCAGTTTGTAGGGCTCCCTTGGGTCTATCAGGGCAGCACAAGTTTGAGGTGGGGACAACTTTGGTCTGTGATCCATCCTTCGATATAAGGATTTTTTGCAGTCAGGTCCTGGGCCAGGGGTCCCTGGGCACATGCTTTGTCTCTTTTCCCTGGGAAAGAAAACTCACACGTCCAGGTTCCTGATGTCAGTGTGTAGGGCTCCCTTGGGTCTATCAGGGCAGCACAAGTTTAAGGTGGGGACAACTTTGGTCTGGGGTCCATCCTTCGATATAAGGATTTTTTGCAGCCAGGGCCCAGCCCAGGGGCCCCTGGGCACATCCTTTGGCCATTTTCCTTGGGAATGAAAACTCACAGATCCAGGTTCCTGATGTCAGTTTGTAGGGCTCTCTTGGGTCTATCAAGCAGCACAATTTTGAGGTGGGGAAAACATCGGTCTAGGGTCCTTCCTTCGATATAAGGATTTTTTGCAGTCAGGCCCCAGCCCAGGGGCCCCTGGGCTCATCCTTTGGCCATTTTCCCTGGGAAATTAAACTCACAGGACCAGGTTCCTGATGTCAGTTTGTAGGGCTCCCTTGGGTCTATCAGGGCAGCACAAGTTTGATGTGGGGACAACTTTGGTCTGGGGTCCATCCTTCGATATATGGATTTTTTGCAGTCAGGTCCCGCGCCAGGGGATTATGGGCACATCTTTTGTCCCTTTTCCCTCGGAAAAAAAACTCACCAGTCCAGGTTCCTGATGTCAGTTTGTAGGGCTCCCTTGGGTCTATCAGGGCAGCACAAGTTTAAGGTGGGGACAACTTTGGTCTGGGGTCCATCCTTCGATATAAGGATTTTTTGCAATCAGGTTGCGGGCCAGGGGCCCCTGGGCACATCCTTTGTCCCTTTTCCCTGGGAAAGAAAACTCACCAGTCCAGGTTCCTGATGTCAGTTTGTAGGGCTCCCTTGGGTCTATCAGGGCAGCACAAGTTTGAGGTGGGGACAACTTTGGTCTGTGATCCATCCTTCGATATAAGGATTTTTTGCAGTCAGGTCCTGGGCCAGGGGTCCCTGGGCACATGCTTTGCCCCTTTTCCCTGGGAAAGAAAACTCACCAGTCCAGGTTCCTGATGTCAGTTTGTAGGGCTCCCTTGGGTCTATCAGGGCGGCACAAGTTTAAGGTGGGGACAACTTTGGTCTGGGGTCCATCCTTCGATATAAGGATTTTTTGCAGTCAGGTTGCGGGCCAGGGGCCCCTGGGCACATCCTTTGTCCCTTTTCCCTGGGAAAGAAAACTCACAGGTCCAGGTTCCTGATGTCAGTTTGTAGGGCTCCCTTGGGTCTATCAGGGCAGCACAAGTTTGAGGTGGGGACAACTTGGTCTGTGATCCATTCTTCGATATAAGGATTTTTTGCAGTCAGGTCCTGGGCCAGGCGTCCCTGGGCACATGCTTTGCCTCTTTTCCCTGGGAAAGAAAACTCACCAGTCCAGGTTCCTGATGTCAGTTTGTAGGGCTCCCTTTGGTCTATCAGGGCAGCACAAGTTTGAGGTGGGGACAACTTTGGTCTGGGGTCCATCCTTCGATATAAGGATTTTTTGCAGCCAGGGCCCAGCCCAGGGGCCCCTGGGCACATCCTTTGTCCCTTTTCCCTGGGAAAGAAAACTCACAGGTCCAGGTTCCTGATGTCACTTTGTAGGGCTCCCTTGGGTCTATCAGGGCAGCACAAGTTTGAGGTGGGGACAACTTTGGTCTGTGATCCATCCTTCGATATAAGGATTTTTTGCAGTCAGGTCCTGGGCCAGGGGTCCCTGGGCACATGCTTTGCCCCTTTTCCCTGGGAAAGAAAACTCACAGGTCCAGGTTCCTGATGTCAGTTTGTAGGGCTCCCTTGGGTCTATCAGGGCAGCACAAGTTTGAGGTGGGGACAACTTTGGTCTGGGGTCCATCCTTCGATATTAGGATTTTTTATAGTCAGGTCCTGGGCCAGGGGCCCCTGGGCACATGCTTTGCCCCTTTTCCCTGGGAAAGAAAACTCACCAGTCCAGGTTCCTGATGTCAGTTTGTAGGGCTCCCTTGGGTCTATCAGGGCAGCACAAGTTTGAGGTGGGGACAACTTTGGTCTGTGATCCATCCTTCGATATAAGGATTTTTTGCAGTCAGGTTGCGGGCCAGGGGTCCCTGGGCACATGCTTTGTCCCTTTTCCCTGGGAAAGAAAACTCACACGTCCAGGTTCCTGATGTCAGTTTGTAGGGCTCCCTTGGGTCTATCAGGGCAGCACAAGTTTAAGGTGGGGACAACTTTGGTCTGGGGTCCATCCTTCGATATAAGGATTTTTTGCAGCCAGGGCCCAGCCCAGGGGCCCCTGGGCACATCCTTTGGCCATTTTCCTTGGGAATGAAAACTCACAGATCCAGGTTCCTGATGTCAGTTTGTAGGGCTCTCTTGGGTCTATCAAGCAGCACAATTTTGAGGTGGGGAAAACATCGGTCTAGGGTCCTTCCTTCGATATAAGGATTTTTTGCAGTCAGGCCCCAGCCCAGGGGCCCCTGGGCTCATCCTTTGGCCATTTTCCCTGGGAAATTAAACTCACAGGACCAGGTTCCTGATGTCAGTTTGTAGGGCTCCCTTGGGTCTATCAGGGCAGCACAAGTTTGATGTGGGGACAACTTTGGTCTGGGGTCCATCCTTCGATATAAGGATTTTTTGCAGTCAGGTCCCGCGCCAGGGGATTATGGGCACATCTTTTGTCCCTTTTCCCTGGGAAAAAAAACTCACCAGTCCAGGTTCCTGATGTCAGTTTGTAGGGCTCCCTTGGGTCTATCAGGGCAGCACAAGTTTGAGGTGGGGACAACTTTGGTCTGGGGTCCATCCTTCGATATATGTATTTTTTGCAGTCAGGTCCTGGGCCAGGGGCCCCTGGGCACATCCTTTGTCCCTTTTCCCTGGGAAAGAAAACTCACAGGTCCAGGTTCCTGATGTCAGTTTGTAGGGCTCCCTTGGGTCTATCAGGGCAGCACAAGTTTGAGATGGGGACAATTTTGGTCTGGGGTCCATTCTTCGATATAAGGATTTTTTGCAGTCAGGTCCCAGTCCTGGAGCCCCTGGGCACATCCTTTGTCCCTTTTCCCTGGGAAAGAAAACTCACAGGTCCAGGTTCCTGATGTCAGTTTGTAGGGCTCTCTTGGGTCTATCAGGGCAGCACAAGATTGAGGTGGGGACAACTTTGGTCTGGGGTCCATCCTTCGATATAAGGATTTTTTGCAGTCAGGTCCTGGGCCAGGGGCCCCTGGGCACATCCTTTGTCCTTTTTCCCTTGGAAAGAAAACTCAGCAGTCCAGGTTCCTGATGTCAGTTTGTAGGGCTCCCTTGGGTCTATCAGGGCAGCACAAGTTTGAGGTGGGGACAACTTTGGTCTGGGCTCCATCCTTCGATATAAGGACTTTTTGCAGTCAGGTCCCAGCCCTGGGGCCCCATGGCACATCCTTTGTCCCTTTTCCCTGGGAAAGAAAACTCACCAGTCCAGGTTCCTGATGTCAGTTTGTAGGGCTCCCTTGGGTCTATCAGGGCAGCACAAGTTTGAGGTGGGGACAACTTTGGTCTGGGGTCCATCCTTCGATATAAGGATTTTTTGCAATCAGGTTGCGGGCCAGGGGCCCCTGGGCACATCCTTTGTCCCTTTTCCCTGGGAAAGAAAACTCACAGGTCCAGGTTCCTGATGTCAGTTTGTAGGGCTCCCTTGGGTCTATCAGGGCAGCACAAGTTTGAGGTGGGGACAACTTTGGTCTGTGATCCATCCTTCGATATAAGGATTTTTTGCAGTCAGGTCCTGGGCCAGGGGTCCCTGGGCACATGCTTTGCCCCTTTTCCCTGGGAAAGAAAACTCACCAGTCCAGGTTCCTGATGTCAGTTTGTAGGGCTCCCTTGGGTCTATCAGGGCAGCACAAGTTTAAGGTGGGGACAACTTTGGTCTGGGGTCCATCCTTCGATATAAGGATTTTTTGCAGTCAGGTTGCGGGCCAGGGGCCCCTGGGCACATCCTTTGTCCCTTTTCCCTGGGAAAGAAAACTCACAGGTCCAGGTTCCTGATGTCAGTTTGTAGGGCTCCCTTTGGTCTATCAGGGCAGCACAAGTTTGAGGTGGGGACAACTTTGGTCTGGGGTCCATCCTTCGATATAAGGATTTTTTGCAGCCAGGGCCCAGCCCAGGGGCCCCTGGGCACATCCTTTGTCCCTTTTCCCTGGGAAAGAAAACTCACAGGTCCAGGTTCCTGATGTCACTTTGTAGGGCTCCCTTGGGTCTATCAGGGCAGCACAAGTTTGAGGTGGGGACAACTTTGGTCTGTGATCCATCCTTCGATATAAGGATTTTTTGCAGTCAGGTCCTGGGCCAGGGGTCCCTGGGCGCATGCTTTGCCCCTTTTCCCTGGGAAAGAAAACTCACCGGTCCAGGTTCCTGATGTCAGTTTGTAGGGCTCCCTTGGGTCTATCAGGGCAGCACAAGTTTGAGGTGGGGACAACTTTGGTCTGTGATCCATCCTTCGATATAAGGATTTTTTGCAGTCAGGTCCTGGGCCAGGGGTCCCTGGGCACAAGCTTTGTCCCTTTTCCCTGGGGAAGAAAACTCACACGTCGAGGTTCCTGATGTCAGTTTGTAGGGCTCCCTTGGGTCTATCAGGGCAGCACAAGTTTGAGGTGGGGACAACTTTGGTCTGGGGTCCATCCTTCGATATAAGGATTTTTTGCAGCCAGGGCCCAGCCCAGGGGCCCCTGGGCACATCCTTTGGCCATTTTCCCTGGGAAAGAAAACTCACAGGTCCAGGTTCCTGATGTCAGTTTGTAGGGCTCTCTTGGGTCTATCAAGCAGCACAATTTTGAGGTGGGGAAAACATCTGTCTAGGGTCCTTCCTTCGATATAAGGATTTTTTGCAGTAAGGCCCCAGCCCAGGGGCCCCTGGGCTCATCCTTTGGCCATTTTCCCTGGGAAAAAAAACTCACAGGACCAGGTTCCTGATGTCAGTTTGTAGGGCTCCCTTGGGTCTATCAGGGCAGCACAAGTTTGATGTGGGGACAATTTTGGTCTGGGGTCCATCCTTCGATATATGGATTTTTTGAAGTCAGGTCCCGCGCCAGGGGACCATGGGCACATCCTTTTGTCCCTTTTCCCTGGGAAAAAAAACTCACCAGTCCAGGTTCCTGATGTCAGTTTGTAGGGCTCCCTTGGGTCTATCAGGGCAGCACAAGTTTGAGGTGGGGACAACTTTGGTCTGGGGTCCATCCTTCGATATAAGGATTTTTTGCAATCAGGTCCTGGGCCAGGGGCCCTTGGGCACAACCTTTGTCCCTTTTCCCTGGGAAAGAAAACTCACAGGTCCAGGTTCCTGATGTCAGTTTGTAGGGCTCTCTTGGGTCTATCAGGGCAGCACAAGTTTAAGGTGGGGACAACTTTGGTCTGGAGTCCATCCTTCGATATAAGGATTTTTTGCAGTCAGGTTGCGGGCAAGGGGCCCCTGGGCACATCCTTTGTCCCTTTTCCCTGGGAAAGAAAACTCACAGGTCCAGGTTCCTGATGTCAATTTGTAGGGCTCCCTTGGGTCTATCAGGGCAGCACAAGTTTGAGGTGGGGACAACTTTGGTCTGTGATCCATTCTTCGATATAAGGATTTTTTGCAGTCAGGTCCTGGGCCAGGGGTCCCTGGGCACATCCTTTGTCCCTTTTCCCTGGGAAAGAAAACTCACCAGTCCAGGTTCCTGATGTCAGTTTGTAGGGCTCCCTTGGGTCTATCAGGGCAGCACAAGTTTGAGGTGGGGACAACTTTGGTCTGGGGTCCATCCTTCGATATAAGGATTTTTTGCAGCCAGGGCCCAGCCCAGGGGCCCCTGGGCACATCCTTTGTCCCTTTTCCCTGGGAAAGAAAACTCACAGGTCCAGGTTCCTGATGTCACTTTGTAGGGCTCCCTTGGGTCTATCAGGGCAGCACAAGTTTGAGGTGGGGACAACTTTGGTCTGTGATCCATTCTTTGATATAAGGATTTTTTGCAGTCAGGTCCTGGGCCAGGGGTCCCTGGGCACATGCTTTGCCCCTTTTCCCTGGGAAAGAAAACTCACACGTCCAGGTTCCTGATGTCAGTTTGTAGAGCTCCCTTGGGTCTATCAGGGCAGCACAAGTTTGAGATGGGGACAACTTCGGTCTGGGGTCCATCCTTCGATATAAGGACTTTTTGCTGTCATGTCCCAGCCCTGGGGCCCCTGGGCACATCCTTTGTCCCTTTTCCCTGGGAAAGAAAACTCACAGGTCCAGGTTCCTGATGTCAGTTTGTAGGGCTCCCTTGGGTCTATCAGGGCAGCACAAGTTTGAGGTGGGGACAACTTTGGTCTGTGATCCATCCTTCGATATAAGGATTTTTTGCAATCAGGTCCTGGGCCATGGGCCCCTGGGCACAACCTTTGTCCCTTTTCCCTGGGAAAGAAAACTCACAGGTCCAGGTTCCTGATGTCAGTTTGTAGGGCTCCCTTGGGTCTATCAGGGCAGCACAAGTTTAAGGTGGGGACAACTTTGGTCTGTGATCCATTCTTCGATATAAGGATTTTTTGCAGTCAGGTCCTGGGCCAGGGGTCCCTGGGCACATGCTTTGCCCCTTTTCCCTGGGAAAGAAAACTCACCAGTCCAGGTTCCTGATGTCAGTTTGTAGGGCTCCCTTGGGTCTATCAGGGCAGCACAAGTTTGAGGTGGGGACAACTTTGGTCTAGGGTCCTTCCTTCGATATAAGGATTTTTTGCAGTCAGGCCCCAGCCCAGGGGCCCCTGGGCTCATCCTTTGGCCATTTTCCCTGGGAAAGAATACTCACCAGTCCAGGTTCCTGATGTCAGTTTGTAGGGCTCCCTTGGGTCTATCAGGGCAGCACAAGTTTGAGGTGGGGACAACTTTCGTCTAGGGTCCATCCTTCGATATAAGGAATTTTTGCAGTCATGTCCCGGGCCAGGGGCCCCTGGGCACATCCTTTGTCCCTTTTCCCTGGGAAAGAAAACTCACAGGTCCAGGTTCCTGATGTCAGTTTGTAGGGCTCCCTTGGGTGTATCATGACAGCAGAAGTTTGAGGTGGGGACAACTTTGGTCTGGGGTCTATCCTTCGATATAAGGATTTTTTGCAGTCAGGTCCTTGGCCAGGGGCCCCTGGGCACATCCTTTGTCCCTTTTCCCTGGGAAAAAAAACTCACAGGTCCAGGTTCCTGATGTCAGTTTGTAGGGCTCCCTTGGGTCTATCAGGGCAGCACAAGTTTGAGGTGGGGACAACTTTGGTCTGGGGTCCATCCTTCGATATAAGGATTTTTTGCATTCCTGTCCCGGGCCAGGGGCCCCTGGGCACATCCTTTGGCCATTTTCCCTGGGAAAGAAAATTCACAGGTCCAGGTTCCTGATGTCAGTTTGTAGGGCTCTCTTGGATCTATCAGGGCAGCACAAGTTTGAGGTGGGGACAACTTTGGTCTGGGGTCCATCCTTCGATATAAGGATTTTTTGCAGTCAGGTTGCGGGCAAGGGGCCCCTGGGCACAACCTTTGTCCCTTTTCCCTGGGAAAGAAAACTCACAGGTCCAGGTTCCTGATGTCAATTTGTAGGGCTCCCTTGGGTCTATCAGGGCAGCACAAGTTTGAGGTGGGGACAACTTTGGTCTGTGATCCATTCTTCGATATATGGATTTTTTGCAGTCAGGTCCTGGGCCAGGGGTCCCTGGGCACATGCTTTGCGCCTTTTCCCTGGGAAAGAAAACTCACCAGTCCAGGTTCCTGATGTCAGTTTGTAGGGCTCCCTTGGGTCTATCAGGGCAGCACAAGTTTGAGGTGGGGACAACTTTGGTCTGGGGTCCATCCTTCGATATAAGGATTTTTTGCAGCCAGGGCCCAGCCCAGGGGCCCCTGGGCACATCCTTTGTCCCTTTTCCCTGGGAAAGAAAACTCACAGGTCCAGGTTCCTGATGTCACTTTGTAGGGCTCCCTTGGGTCTATCAGGGCAGCACAAGTTTGAGGTGGGGACAACTTTGGTCTGTGATCCATTCTTCGATATAAGGATTTTTTGCAGTCAGGTCCTGGGCCAGGGGTCCCTGGGCACATGCTTTGCCCCTTTTCCCTGGGAAAGAAAACTCACACGTCCAGGTTCCTGATGTCAGTTTGTAGAGCTCCCTTGGGTCTATCAGGGCAGCACAAGTTTGAGATGGGGACAACTTCGGTCTGGGGTCCATCCTTCGATATAAGGACTTTTTGCAGTCAGGTCCCAGCCCTGGGGCCCCTGGGCACATCCTTTGTCCCTTTTCCCTGGGAAAGAAAACTCACAGGTCCAGGTTCCTGATGTCAGTTTGTAGGGCTCCCTTGGGTCTATCAGGGCAGCACAAGTTTGAGGTGGGGACAACTTTGGTCTGGGGTCCATCCTTCGATATAAGGATTTTTTGCAATCAGGTCCTGGGCCATGGGCCCCTGGGCACAACCTTTGTCCCTTTTCCCTGGGAAAGAAAACTCACAGGTCCAGGTTCCTGATGTCAGTTTGTAGGGCTCCCTTGGGTCTATCAGGGCAGCACAAGTTTAAGGTGGGGACAACTTTGGTCTGTGATCCATTCTTCGGTATAAGGATTTTTTGCAGTCAGGTCCTGGGCCAGGGGTCCCTGGGCACATGCTTTGCCCCTTTTCCCTGGGAAAGAAAACTCACCAGTCCAGGTTCCTGATGTCAGTTTGTAGGGCTCCCTTGGGTCTATCAGGGCAGCACAAGTTTGAGGTGGGGACAACTTTGGTCTGGGGTCCATCCTTCGATATAAGGATTTTTTGCAGCCAGGGCCCAGCCCAGGGGCCCCTGGGCACATCCTTTGTCCCTTTTCCCTGGGAAAGAAAACTCACAGGTCCAGGTTCCTGATGTCACTTTGTAGGGCTCCCTTGGGTCTATCAGGGCAGCACAAGTTTGAGGTGGGGACAACTTTGGTCTGGGGTCCATCCTTCGATATAAGGATTTTTTGCATTCCTGTCCCGGGCCATGGGCCCCTGGGCACATCCTTTGGCCATTTTCCCTGGGAAAGAAAATTCACAGGTCCAGGTTCCTGATGTCAGTTTGTAGGGCTCTCTTGGATCTATCAGGGCAGCACAAGTTTGAGGTGGGGACAACTTTGGTCTGGGGTCCATCCTTCGATATAAGGATTTTTTGAAGTCAGGTCCCAGCCCAGGGGCCCATGGGCACATCCTTTGTCCCTTTTCCCTGGGAAAGAAAACTCACAGGTCCAGGTTCCTGATGTCAGTTTGTAGGGCTCTCTTGGATCTATCAGGGCAGCACAAGTTTGAGGTGGGGACAACTTTGGTCTGGGGTCCATCCTTCGATATAAGGATTTTTTGAAGTCAGGGCCCAGCCCAGGGGCCCCTGGGCACATCCTTTGTCCCTTTACCCTGGGAAAAAAAACTCACCAGTCCAGGTTCCTGATGTCAGTTTGTAGGGCTCTCTTGGATCTATCAGGGCAGCACAAGTTTGAGGTGGGGACAACTTTGGTCTGGGGTCCATCCTTCGATATATAAGGACTTTTTGCAGTCAGGTCCCAGCCCAGGGGTTCCTGGGCACATCCTTTGTCTCTTTTCCCTGGGAGAGAAAACTCACCAGTCCAGGTTCCTGATGTCAGTTTGTATGGCTCCCTTGGGTCTATCTGGGCAGCACAAGATTGAGGTGGGGACAACTTTGGTCTGGGGTCCATCCTTCGATATAAGGATTTTTTGCAGTCAGGTCCCGGGCCAGGGGCCCCTGTGCACATCCTTTGTCCCTTTTCCCTTGGAAAGAAAACTCACAGGTCCAGGTTCCTGATGTCAGTTTGTAGGGCTCCCTTGGGTCTATCAGGGCAGCACAAGTTTGAGGTGGGGACAACTTCGGTCTGGGGTCCATCCTTCGATATAAGGACTTCTTGCAGTCAGGTCCCAGCCCTGGGGCCCCTGGGCACATCCTTTGTCCCTTTTCCCTGGGAAAGAAAACTCACCAGTCCAGGTTCCTGATGTCAGTTTGTAGGGCTCCCTTGGGTCTATCAGGGCAGCACAAGTTTGAGGTGGGGACAACTTTGGTCTGGGGTCCATCCTTCGATATAAGGATTTTTTGCAATCAGGTCCTGGGCCAGGGGCCCCTGGGCACAACCTTTGTCCCTTTTCCCTGGGAAAGAAAACTCACAGGTCCAGGTTCCTGATGTCAGTTTGTAGGGCTCCCTTGGGTCTATCAGGGCAGCACAAGTTTAAGGTGGGGACAACTTTGGTCTGGGGTCCATCCTTCGATATAAGGATTTTTTGCAGTCAGGTTGCGGGCCAGGGGCCCCTGGGCACATCCTTTGTCCCTTTTCCCTGGGAAAGAAAACTCACCAGTCCAGGTTCCTGATGTCAGTTTGTAGGGCTCCCTTGGGTCTATCAGGGCAGCACAAGTTTGAGGTGGGGACAACTTTGGTCTGGGGTCCATCCTTCGATATAAGGATTTTTTGCAGTCAGGTTGCGGGCCAGGGGCCCCTGGGCACATCCTTTGTCCCTTTTCCCTGGGAAAGAAAACTCACAGGTCCAGGTTCCTGATGTCAGTTTGTAGGGCTCCCTTGGGTCTATCAGGGCAGCACAAGTTTGAGGTGGGGACAACTTTGGTCTGTGATCCATTCTTCGATATAAGGATTTTTTGCAGTCAGGTCCTGGGCCAGGGGTCCCTGGGCACATGCTTTGCCCCTTTTCCCTGGGAAAGAAAACTCACAGGTCCAGGTTCCTGATGTCAGTTTGTAGGGCTCCCTTGGGTCTATCAGGGCAGCACAAGTTTGAGGTGGGGACAACTTTGGTCTGGGGTCCATCCTTCGATATAAGGATTTTTTGCAATCAGGTCCTGGGCCAGGGGCCCCTGGGCACAACCTTTGTCCCTTTTCCCTGGGAAAGAAAACTCACAGGTCCAGGTTCCTGATGTCAGTTTGTAGGGCTCCCTTGGGTCTATCAGGGCAGCACAAGTTTAAGGTGGGGACAACTTTGGTCTGGGGTCCATCCTTCGATATAAGGATTTTTTGCAGTCAGGTTGCGGGCCAGGGGCCCCTGGGCACATCCTTTGTCCCTTTTCCCTGGGAAAGAAAACTCACCAGTCCAGGTTCCTGATGTCAGTTTGTAGGGCTCCCTTGGGTCTATCAGGGCAGCACAAGTTTGAGGTGGGGACAACTTTGGTCTGGGGTCCATCCTTCGATATAAGGATTTTTTGCAGTCAGGTTGCGGGCCAGGGGCCCCTGGGCACATCCTTTGTCCCTTTTCCCTGGGAAAGAAAACTCACAGGTCCAGGTTCCTGATGTCAGTTTGTAGGGCTCCCTTGGGTCTATCAGGGCAGCACAAGTTTGAGGTGGGGACAACTTTGGTCTGTGATCCATTCTTCGATATAAGGATTTTTTGCAGTCAGGTCCTGGGCCAGGGGTCCCTGGGCACATGCTTTGCCCCTTTTCCCTGGGAAAGAAAACTCACAGGTCCAGGTTCCTGATGTCAGTTTGTAGGGCTCCCTTGGGTCTATCAGGGCAGCACAAGTTTGAGGTGGGGACAACTTTGGTCTGGGGTCCATCCTTCGATATAAGGATTTTTTGCAGCCAGGGCCCAGCCCAGGGGCCCCTGGGCACATCCTTTGTCCCTTTTCCCTGGGAAAGAAAACTCACAGGTCCAGGTTCCTGATGTCAGTTTGTAGGGCTCTCTTGGGTCTATCAGGGCAGCACAATTTTGAGGTGGGGACAACATCGGTCTAGGGTCCTTCCTTCGATATAAGGATTTTTTGCAGTCAGGCCCCAGCCCAGGGGCCCCTGGGCTCATCCTTTGGCCATTTTCCCTGGGAAAGAATACTCACCAGTCCAGGTTCCTGATGTCAGTTTGTAGGGCTCCCTTGGGTCTATCAGGGCAGCACAAGTTTGAGGTGGGGACAACTTTCGTCTAGGGTCCATCCTTCGATATAAGGATTTTTTGCTGTCAGGTCCCGGGCCAGGGGCCCCTGGGCACATCCTTTGTCCCTTTTCCCTGGGAAAGAAAACTCACAGGTCCAGGTTCCTGATGTCAGTTTGTAGGGCTCCCTTGGGTGTAACATGGCAGCACAAGTTTGAGGTGGGGACAACTTTGGTCTGGGGTCTATCCTTCGATATAAGGATTTTTTGCAGTCAGGTCCTTGGCCAGGGGCCCCTGGGCGCATGCTTTGTCCCTTTTCCCTGGGAAAGAAAACTCACAGGTCCAGGTTCCTGATGTCAGTTTGTAGGGCTCCCTTGGATCTATCAGGGCAGCACAAGTTTGAGGTGGGGACAACTTTGGTCTGTGATCCATCCTTCGATATAAGGATTTTTTGCAGTCAGGTCCTGGGCCAGGGGCCCCTGGGCACAACCTTTGTCCCTTTTCCCTGGGAATGAAAACTCAAAGGTCCAGGTTCCTGATGTCAGTTTGTAGGGCTCCCTTGGGTCTGTCAGGGCAGCACAAGTTTGAGGTGGGGACAACTTTGGTCTGGGGTCCATCCTTTGATATAACGATTTTTTGCAGTCAGGTCCAAGCCCTGGAGCCCCTGGGCACAACCTTTGTCCCTTTTCCCTGGGAAAGAAAACTCACAGGTCCAGGTTCCTGATGTCAGTTTGTAGGGCTCCCTTGGATCTCTCAGGGCAGCACAAGTTTGAGGTGGGGACAACTTTGGTCTGTGATCCATCCTTCGATATAAGGATTTTTTGCAGTCAGGTCCTGGGCCAGGGGCCCCTGGGCACATGCTTTGTCCCTTTTCCCTGGGAAAAAAAACTCACAGGTCCAGGTTCCTGATGTCAGTTTGTAGGGCTCCCTTGGGTCTATCAGGGCAGCACAAGTTTGAGGTGGGGACAACTTTGGTCTGGGGTCCATCCTTCGATATAAGGATTTTTTGCATTCCTGTCCCGGGCCAGGGGCCCCTGGGCACATCCTTTGGCCATTTTCCCTGGGAAAGAAAATTCACAGGTCCAGGTTCCTGATGTCAGTTTGTAGGGCTCTCTTGGATCTATCAGGGCAGCACAAGTTTGAGGTGGGGACAACTTTGGTCTGGGGTCCATCCTTCGATATAAGGATTTTTTGAAGTCAGGTCCCAGCCCTTGGGCCCATGGGCACATCCTTTGTCCCTTTTCCCTGGGAAAAAAAACTCACAGGTCCAGGTTCCTGATGTCAGTTTGTAGGGCTTTCTTGGATCTATCAGGGCAGCACAAGTTTGAGGTGGGGACAACTTTGGTCTGGGGTCCATCCTTCGATATAAGGATTTTTTAAAGTCAGGGCCCAGCCCAGGGGCCCCTGGGCACATCCTTTGTCCCTTTACCCTGGGAAAAAAAACTCACCAGTCCAGGTTCCTGATGTCAGTTTGTAGGACTCTCTTGGATCTATCAGGGCAGCACAAGTTTGAGGTGGGGACAACTTTGGTCTGGGGTCCATCCTTCGATATATAAGGACATTTTGCAGTCAGGTCCCAGCCCAGGGGTTCCTGGGCACATCCTTTGTCTCTTTTCCCTGGGAGAGAAAACTCACAGGTCCAGGTTCCTGATGTCAGTTTGTAGGGCTCCCTTGGGTCTATCTGGGCAGCACAAGATTGAGGTGGGGACAACTTTGGTCTGGGGTCCATCCTTCACTATAAGGATTTTTTGCAGTCAGGTCCCGGGCCAGGGGCCCCTGTGCACATCCTTTGTCCCTTTTCCCTGGGAAAGAAAACTCACAGGTCCAGGTTCCTGATGTCAGTTTGTAGGGCTCCCTTGGGTCTATCAGGGCAGCACAAGTTTGAGGTGGGGACAACTTCGGTCTGTGATCCATCCTTCGATATAAGGATTTTTTGCAGTCAGGTCCTGGGCCAGGGGCCCCTGGGCACATGCTTTGTCCCTTTTCCCTGGGAAAAAAAACTCACAGGTCCAGGTTCCTGATGTCAGTTTGTAGGGCTCCCTTGGGTCTATCAGGGCAGCACAAGTTTGAGGTGGGGACAACTTTGGTCTGGGGTCCATCCTTCGATATAAGGATTTTTTGCATTCCAGTCCCGGGCCAGGGGCCCCTGGGCACATCCTTTGGCCATTTTCCCTGGGAAAGAAAATTCACAGGTCCAGGTTCCTGATGTCAGTTTGTAGGGCTCTCTTGGATCTATCAGGGCAGCACAAGTTTGAGGTGGGGACAACTTTGGTCTGGGGTCCATCCTTCGATATAAGGATTTTTTGAAGTCAGGTCCCAGCCCTTGGGCCCATGGGCACATCCTTTGTCCCTTTTCCCTGGGAAAAAAAACTCACAGGTCCAGGTTCCTGATGTCAGTTTGTAGGGCTTTCTTGGATCTATCAGGGCAGCACAAGTTTGAGGTGGGGACAACTTTGGTCTGGGGTCCATCCTTCGATATAAGGATTTTTTGAAGTCAGGGCCCAGCCCAGGGGCCCCTGGGCACATCCTTTGTCCCTTTACCCTGGGAAAAAAAACTCACCAGTCCAGGTTCCTGATGTCAGTTTGTAGGACTCTCTTGGATCTATCAGGGCAGCACAAGTTTGAGGTGGGGACAACTTTGGTCTGGGGTCCATCCTTCGATATATAAGGACTTTTTGCAGTCAGGTCCCAGCCCAGGGGTTCCTGGGCACATCCTTTGTCTCTTTTCCCTGGGAGAGAAAACTCACAGGTCCAGGTTCCTGATGTCAGTTTGTAGGGCTCCCTTGGGTCTATCTGGGCAGCACAAGATTGAGGTGGGGACAACTTTGGTCTGGGGTCCATCCTTCGCTATAAGGATTTTTTGCAGTCAGGTCCCGGGCCAGGGGCCCCTGTGCACATCCTTTGTCCCTTTTCCCTGGGAAAGAAAACTCACTGGTCCAGGTTCCTGATGTCAGTTTGTAGGGCTCCCTTGGGTCTATCAGGGCAGCAAAAGTTTGAGGTGGGGACAACTTCGGTCTGGGCTCCATCCTTCGATATAAGGACTTTTTGCAGTCAGGTCCTGGGCCAGGGGCCCCTGGGCACATGCTTTGCCCCTTTTCCCTGGGAAAGAAAACTCACAGGTCCAGGTTCCTGATGTCAGTTTGTAGGGCTCCCTTGGGTCTATCAGGGCAGCACAAGTTTAAGGTGGGGACAACTTTGGTCTGGGGTCCATCCTTCGATATAAGGATTTTTTGCAGTCAGGTTGTGGGCCAGGGGCCCCTGGGCACATCCTTTGTCCCTTTTCCCTGGGAAAGAAAACTCACCAGTCCAGGTTCCTGATGTCAGTTTGTAGGGCTCCCTTGGGTCTATCAGGGCAGCACAAGTTTGAGGTGGGGACAACTTTGGTCTGTGATCCATGCTTCGATATAAGGATTTTTTGCAGTCAGGTCCTGGGCCAGGGGTCCCTGGGCACATGCTTTGCCCCTTTTCCCTGGGAAAGAAAACTCACACGTCCAGGTTCCTGATGTCAGTTTGTAGGGCTCCCTTGGGTCTATCAGGGCAGCACAAGTTTGAGGTGGGGACAACTTCGGTCTGGGGTCCATCCTTCGATATAAGGACTTTTTGCAGTCAGGTCCTGGGCCAGGGGTCCCTGTTCACATGCTTTGCCCCTTTTCCCTGGGAAAGAAAACTCACCAGTCCAGGTTCCTGATGTCAGTTTGTAGGGCTCCCTTGGGTCTATCAGGGCAGCACAAGTTTGAGGTGGGGACAACTTTGGTCTGGGGTCCATCCTTCGATATAAGGATTTTTTGCAGCCAGGGCCCAGCCCAGGGGCCCCTGGGCACATCCTTTGTCCCTTTTCCCTGGGAAAGAAAACTCACAGGTCCAGGTTCCTGATGTCAGTTTGTAGGGCTCTCTTGGGTCTATCAGGGCAGCACAATTTTGAGGTGGGGACAACATCGGTCTAGGGTCCTTCCTTCGATATAAGGATTTTTTGCAGTCAGGCCCCAGCCCAGGGGCCCCTGGGCTCATCCTTTGGCCATTTTCCCTGGGAAAGAATACTCACCAGTCCAGGTTCCTGATGTCAGTTTGTAGGGCTCCCTTGGGTCTATCAGGGCAGCACAAGTTTGAGGTGGGGACAACTTTCGTCTAGGGTCCATCCTTCGATATAAGGATTTTTTGCAGTCAGGTCCTTGGCCAGGGGCCCCTGGGCACATGCTTTGTCCCTTTTCCCGGGGAAAAAAAACTCACAGGTCCAGGTTCCTGATGTCAGTTTGTAGGGCTCCCTTGTGTCTATCAGGGCAGCACAAGTTTGAGGTGGGGACAACTTTGGTCTGTGATCCATCCTTCGATATAAGGATTTTTTGCAGTCAGGTCCTGGGCGAGGGGCCCCTGGGCACAACCTTTGTCCCTTTTCCCTGGGAAAGAAAACTCACAGGTCCAGGTTCCTGATGTCAGTTTGTAGGGCTCCCTTGGGTCTGTCAGGGCAGCACATGTTTGAGGTGGGGACAACTTTGGTCTGGGGTCCATCCTTTGATATAACGATTTTTTGCAGTCAGGTCCAAGCCCTGGAGCCCCTGGGCACAACCTTTGTCCCTTTTCCCTGGGAAAGAAAACTCACAGGTCCAGGTTCCTGATGTCAGTTTGTAGGGCTCCCTTGGGTCTATCAGGGCAGCACAAGTTTGAGGTGGGGACAACTTTGGTCTGGGGTCCATCCTTTGATATAAGGGTTTTTTGAAGACAGGTCCTGGACCAGGGGACCTTGGGCACATCCTTTGTCCCTTTTCCCTGGGAAAGAAAATTCACAGGTCCAGGTTCCTGATGTCAGTTTGTTGGGCTCCCTTGGGTCTATCAGGGCAGCACAAGTTTGAGGTGGGGACAACTTTGGTCTGGGGTCCATCCTTCGATATAAGGATTTTTTGCAGTCAGGTCCTGGGCCAGGGGCCCCTGGGCACATGTTTTGTCCCTTTACCCTGGGAAAGAAAACTCACAGGTCCAGGTTCCTAATGTCAGTTTGTAGGGCTCCCTTGGATCTATCAGGGCAGCACAAGTTTGAGGTGGGGACAATTTTGGTCTGGGGTCCATCCTTCGATATAAGGATTTTTCTCAGTCAGGTCCTTGGCCAGGGGCCCCTGGGCACATGCTTTGTCCCTTTTCCCTGGGAAAGAAAACTCACAGGTCCAGGTTCCTGATGTCAGTTTGTAGGGCTCCCTTGGGTCTATCAGGGCAGCACAAGTTTGTGGTGGGGACAACATTTCTCTGGGGACCATCCTTCGATATAATGATTTTTTGCAGTCAGGGCCCAGCCCAGGGCCAGGGACCCTTGGGCACATCTTTTGTCCCTTTTCCCTGGGAAAGAAAACTCACAGGTCCAGGTTCCTGATGTCAGTTTGTAGGGCTCCCTTGGGTCTATCAGGGCAGCACAAGTTTGAGGTGGGGACAACTTTGGTCTGGGGTCCATCCTTCGATATAAGAATTTTTTGCAGTCAGGGCCCAGCCCAGGGGCCCCTGGGCACATCCTTTGTCCCTTTTCCCTGGGAAAAAAAACTCACCAGTCCAGGTTGCTGATGTCAGTTTGTAGGGCTCCCTTGGATCTATCAGGGCAGCACAAGTTTGAGGTGGGGACAACTTTGGTCTGGGGTCCATCCTTCGATATATGGATTTTTTGAAGAAAGGTCCTGAGCCAGGGGCCCTTGGGCCCATCCTTTTTCCCTTTTCCCTGGGAAAGAAAATTCACAGGTCCAGGTTCCTGATGTCAGTTTGTAGGGCTCTCTTGGATCTATCAGGGCAGCACAAGTTTGAGGTGGGGACAACTTTGGTCTGGGGTCCATCCTTCGATATAAGGATTTTTTGAAGTCAGGTCCCAGCCCTTGGGCCCATGGGCACATCCTTTGTCCCTTTTCCCTGGGAAAAAAAACTCACAGGTCCAGGTTCCTGATGTCAGTTTGTAGGGCTTTCTTGGATCTATCAGGGCAGCACAAGTTTGAGGTGGGGACAACTTTGGTCTGGGGTCTATCCTTCGATATAAGGATTTTTTGAAGTCAGGGCCCAGCCCAGGGGCCCCTGGGCACATCCTTTGTCCCTTTACCCTGGGAAAAAAAACTCACCAGTCCAGGTTCCTGATGTCAGTTTGTAGGGCTCTCTTGGATCTATCAGGGCAGCACAAGTTTGAGGTGGGGACAACTTTGGTCTGGGGTCCATCCTTCGATATATAAGGACTTTTTGCAGTCAGGTCCCAGCCCAGGGGTTCCTGGGCACATCCTTTGTCTCTTTTCCCTGGGAGAGAAAACTCACAGGTCCAGGTTCCTGATGTCAGTTTGTAGGGCTCCCTTGGGTCTATCTGGGCAGCACAAGATTGAGGTGGGGACAACTTTGGTCTGGGGTCCATCCTTCGCTATAAGGATTTTTTGCAGTCAGGTCCCGGGCCAGGGGCCCCTGTGCACATCCTTTGTCCCTTTTCCCTGGGAAAGAAAACTCACAGGTCCAGGTTCCTGATGTCACTTTGTAGGGCTCCCTTGGGTCTATCAGGGCAGCAAAAGTTTGAGGTGGGGACAACTTTGGTCTGGGGTCCATCCTTTGATATAAGGACTTTTTGCA
This sequence comes from Lonchura striata, assembly GCF_050655825.1. Taxonomy (NCBI): domain Eukaryota; kingdom Metazoa; phylum Chordata; class Aves; order Passeriformes; family Estrildidae; genus Lonchura; species Lonchura striata. The sequence continues at coordinate 13,243,581 of NC_140707.1, read as the reverse complement.
GTCAGGTCCCAGCCCTGGGGACCCTGGGCACATCCTTTGTCCCTTTTCCCTGGGAAAGAAAACTCACCAGTCCAGGTTCCTGATGTCAGTTTGTAGGGCTCCCTTGGGTCTATCAGGGCAGCACAAGTTTGAGGTGGGGACAACTTTGGTCTGGGGTCCATCCTTCGATATAAGGATTTTTTGCAATCAGGTCCTGGGCCAGGGGCCCCTGGGCACATGCTTTGCCTCTTTTCCCTGGGAAAGAAAACTCACAGGTCCAGGTTCTTGATGTCAGTTTGTAGGGCTCCCTTGGGTCTATCAGGGCAGCACAAGTTTAAGGTGGGGACAACTTTGGTCTGGGGTCCATCCTTCGATATAAGGATTTTTTGCAGTCAGGTTGCGGGCCAGGGGCCCCTGGGCACATCCTTTGTCCCTTTTCCCTGGGAAAGAAAACTCACCAGTCCAGGTTCCTGATGTCAGTTTGTAGGGCTCCCTTGGGTCTATCAGGGCAGCACAAGTTTGAGGTGGGGACAACTTTGGTCTGTGATCCATCCTTCGATATAAGGATTTTTTGCAGTCAGGTCCTGGGCCAGGGGTCCCTGGGCACATGCTTTGCCCCTTTTCCCTGGGAAAGAAAACTCACACGTCCAGGTTCCTGATGTCAGTTTGTAGGGCTCCCTTGGGTCTATCAGGGCAGCACAAGTTTGAGGTGGGGACAACTTCGGTCTGGGGTCCATCCTTTGATATAAGGACTTTTTGCAGTCAGGTCCCAGCCCAGGGGCCCCTGGGCACATCCTTTGTCCCTTTTCCCTGGGAAAGAAAACTCACCAGTCCAGGTTCCTGATGTCAGTTTGTAGGGCTCCCTTGGGTCTATCAGGGCAGCACAAGTTTGAGGTGGGGACAACTTTGGTCTGGGGTCCATCCTTCGATATAAGGATTTTTTGCAGTCAGGTCCTGGGCCAGGGGCCCTTGGGCACAACCTTTGTCCCTTTTCTCTGGGAAAGAAAACTCACAGGTCCAGGTTCCTGATGTCAGTTTGTAGGGCTCCCTTGGGTCTATCAGGGCAGCACAAGTTTGAGGTGGGGACAACTTTGGTCTGGGGTCCATCCTTCGATATAAGGATTTTTTGCAGTCAGGTTGCGGGCCAGGGGCCCCTGGGCACATCCTTTGTCCCTTTTCCCTGGGAAAGAAAACTCACAGGTCCAGGTTCCTGATGTCACTTTGTAGGGCTCCCTTGGGTCTATCAGGGCAGCACAAGTTTGAGGTGGGGACAACTTTGGTCTGTGATCCATTCTTCGATATAAGGACTTTTTGCAGTCAGGTCCTGGTCCAGGGGTCCCTGTTCACATGCTTTGCCCCTTTTCCCTGGGAAAGAAAACTCACCAGTCCAGGTTCCTGATGTCAGTTTGTAGGGCTCCCTTGGGTCTATCAGGGCAGCACAAGTTTGAGGTGGGGACAACTTTGGTCTGGGGTCCATCCTTCGATATAAGGATTTTTTGCAGCCAGGGCCCAGCCCAGGGGCCCCTGGGCACATCCTTTGTCCCTTTTCCCTGGGAAAGAAAACTCACAGGTCCAGGTTCCTGATGTCAGTTTGTAGGGCTCTCTTGGGTCTATCAGGGCAGCACAATTTTGAGGTGGGGACAACATCGGTCTAGGGTCCTTCCTTCGATATAAGGATTTTTTGCAGTCAGGCCCCAGCCCAGGGGCCCCTGGGCTCATCCTTTGGCCATTTTCCCTGGGAAAGAATACTCACCAGTCCAGGTTCCTGATGTCAGTTTGTAGGGCTCCCTTGGGTCTATCAGGGCAGCACAAGTTTGAGGTGGGGACAACTTTCGTCTAGGGTCCATCCTTCGATATAAGGATTTTTTGCAGTCAGGTCCTTGGCCAGGGGCCCCTGGGCACATGCTTTGTCCCTTTTCCCTGGGAAAGAAAACTCACAGGTCCAGGTTCCTGATGTCACTTTGTAGGGCTCCCTTGGATCTATCAGGGCAGCACAAGTTTGAGGTGGGGACAACTTTGGTCTGTGATCCATCCTTCGATATAAGGATTTTTTGCAGTCAGGTCCTGGGCGAGGGGCCCCTGGGCACAACCTTTGTCCCTTTTCCCTGGGAAAGAAAACTCACAGGTCCAGGTTCCTGATGTCAGTTTGTAGGGCTCCCTTGGGTCTGTCAGGGCAGCACATGTTTGAGGTGGGGACAACTTTGGTCTGGGGTCCATCCTTTGATATAACGATTTTTTGCAGTCAGGTCAAAGCCCTGGAGCCCCTGGGCACAACCTTTGTCCCTTTTCCCTGGGAAAGAAAACTCACAGGTCCAGGTTCCTGATGTCAGTTTGTAGGGCTCCCTTGGGTCTATCAGGGCAGCACAAGTTTGAGGTGGGGACAACTTTGGTCTGGGATCCATCCTTTGATATAAGGATTTTTTGAAGACAGGTCCTGGACCAGGGGACCTTGGGCACATCCTTTGTCCCTTTTCCCTGGGAAAGAAAATTCACAGGTCCAGGTTCCTGATGTCAGTTTGTAGGGCTCCCTTGGGTCTATCAGGGCAGCACAAGTTTGAGGTGGGGACAACTTTGGTCTGGGGTCCATCCTTCGATATAAGGATTTTTTGCAGTCAGGTCCTGGGCCAGGGGCCCCTGGGCACATGTTTTGTCCCTTTACCCTGGGAAAGAATACTCACCAGTCCAGGTTCCTGATGTCAGTTTGTAGGGCTCTCTTGGATCTATCAGGGCAGCACAAGTTTAAGGTGGGGACAACTTTGGTCTGGGGTCCATCCTTCGATATAAGGATTTTTTGAAGTCAGGTCCCAGCCCTTGGGCCCATGGGCACATCCTTTGTCCCTTTTCCCTGGGAAAAAAAACTCACAGGTCCAGGTTCCTGATGTCAGTTTGTAGGGCTTTCTTGGATCTATCAGGGCAGCACAAGTTTGAGGTGGGGACAACTTTGGTCTGGGGTCCATCCTTCGATATAAGGATTTTTTGAAGTCAGGGCCCAGCCCAGGGGCCCCTGGGCACATCCTTTGTCCCTTTACCCTGGGAAAAAAAACTCACCAGTCCAGGTTCCTGATGTCAGTTTGTAGGACTCTCTTGCATCTATCAGGGCAGCACAAGTTTGAGGTGGGGACAACTTTGGTCTGGGGTCCATCCTTCGATATATAAGGACTTTTTGCAGTCAGGTCCCAGCCCAGGGGTTCCTGGGCACATCCTTTGTCTCTTTTCCCTGGGAGAGAAAACTCACAGGTCCAGGTTCCTGATGTCAGTTTGTAGGGCTCCCTTGGGTCTATCTGGGCAGCACAAGATTGAGGTGGGGACAACTTTGGTCTGGGGTCCATCCTTCGCTATAAGGATTTTTTGCAGTCAGGTCCCGGGCCAGGGGCCCCTGTGCACATCCTTTGTCCCTTTTCCCTGGGAAAGAAAACTCACAGGTCCAGGTTCCTGATGTCAGTTTGTAGGGCTCCCTTGGGTCTATCAGGGCAGCACAAGTTTGAGGTGGGGACAACTTCGGTCTGGGGTCCATCCTTCGATATAAGGACTTTTTGCAGTCAGGTCCCAGCCCTGGGGCCCCTGGGCACATCCTTTGTCCCTTTTCCCTGGGAAAGAAAACTCACCAGTCCAGGTTCCTGATGTCAGTTTGTAGGGCTCCCTTGGGTCTATCAGGGCAGCACAAGTTTGAGGTGGGGACAACTTTGGTCTGGGGTCCATCCTTCGATATAAGGATTTTTTGCAATCAGGTCCTGGGCCAGGGGCCCCTGGGCACATGCTTTGCCCCTTTTCCCTGGGAAAGAAAACTCACAGGTCCAGGTTCCTGATGTCAGTTTGTAGGGCTCCCTTGGGTCTATCAGGGCAGCACAAGTTTAAGGTGGGGACAACTTTGGTCTGGGGTCCATACTTCGATATAAGGATTTTTTGCAGTCAGGTTGCGGGCCAGGGGCCCCTGGGCACATCCTTTGTCCCTTTTCCCTGGGAAAGAAAACTCACCAGTCCAGGTTCCTGATGTCAGTTTGTAGGGCTCCCTTGGGTCTATCAGGGCAGCACAAGTTTGAGGTGGGGACAACTTTGGTCTGTGATCCATCCTTCGATATAAGGATTTTTTGCAGTCAGGTCCTGGGCCAGGGGTCCCTGGGCACATGCTTTGCCCCTTTTCCCTGGGAAAGAAAACTCACACGTCCAGGTTCCTGATGTCAGTTTGTAGGGCTCCCTTGGGTCTATCAGGGCAGCACAAGTTTGAGGTGGGGACAACTTCGGTCTGGGGTCCATCCTTCGATATAAGGACTTTTTGCAGTCAGGTCCCAGCCCAGGGGCCCCTGGGCACATCCTTTGTCCCTTTTCCCTGGGAAAGAAAACTCACCAGTCCAGGTTCCTGATGTCAGTTTGTAGGGCTCCCTTGGGTCTATCAGGGCAGCACAAGTTTGAGGTGGGGACAACTTTGGTCTGGGGTCCATCCTTCGATATAAGGATTTTTTGCAGTCAGGTCCTGGGCCAGGGGCCCTTGGGCACAACCTTTGTCCCTTTTCTCTGGGAAAGAAAACTCACAGGTCCAGGTTCCTGATGTCAGTTTGTAGGGCTCCCTTGGGTCTATCAGGGCAGCACAAGTTTAAGGTGGGGACAACTTTGGTCTGGGGTCCATCCTTCGATATAAGGATTTTTTGCTGTCAGGTTGCGGGCCAGGGGCCCCTGGGCACATCCTTTGTCCCTTTTCCCTGGGAAAGAAAACTCACAGGTCCAGGTTCCTGATGTCACTTTGTAGGGCTCCCTTGGGTCTATCAGGGCAGCACAAGTTTGAGGTGGGGACAACTTTGGTCTGTGATCCATTCTTCGATATAAGGACTTTTTGCAGTCAGGTCCTGGGCCAGGGGTCCCTGTTCACATGCTTTGCCCCTTTTCCCTGGGAAAGAAAACTCACCAGTCCAGGTTCCTGATGTCAGTTTGTAGGGCTCCCTTGGGTCTATCAGGGCAGCACAAGTTTGAGGTGGGGACAACTTTGGTCTGGGGTCCATCCTTCGATATAAGGATTTTTTGAAGCCAGGGCCCAGCCCAGGGGCCCCTGGGCACATCCTTTGTCCCTTTTCCCTGGGAAAGAAAACTCACAGGTCCAGGTTCCTGATGTCAGTTTGTAGGGCTCTCTTGGGTCTATCAGGGCAGCACAATTTTGAGGTGGGGACAACATCGGTCTAGGGTCCTTCCTTCGATATAAGGATTTTTTGCAGTCAGGCCCCAGCCCAGGGGACCCTGGGCTCATCCTTTGGCCATTTTCCCTGGGAAAGAATAGTCACCAGTCCAGGTTCCTGATGTCAGTTTGTAGGGCTCCCTTGGGTCTATCAGGGCAGCACAAGTTTGAGGTGGGGACAACTTTCGTCTAGGGTCCATCCTTCGATATAAGGATTTTTTGCAGTCAGGTCCTTGGCCAGGGGCCCCTGGGCACATGCTTTGTCCCTTTTCCCTGGGAAAAAAAACTCACAGGTCCAGGTTCCTGATGTCAGTTTGTAGGGCTCCCTTGGATCTATCAGGGCAGCACAAGTTTGAGGTGGGGACAACTTTGGTCTGTGATCCATCCTTCGATATAAGGATTTTTTGCAGTCAGGTCCTGGGCGAGGGGCCCCTGGGCACAACCTTTGTCCCTTTTCCCTGGGAAAGAAAACTCACAGGTCCAGGTTCCTGATGTCAGTTTGTAGGGCTCCCTTGGGTCTGTCAGGGCAGCACATGTTTGAGGTGGGGACAACTTTGGTCTGGGGTCCATCCTTTGATATAACGATTTTTTGCAGTCAGGTCCAAGCCCTGGAGCCCCTGGGCACAACCTTTGTCCCTTTTCCCTGGGAAAGAAAACTCACAGGTCCAGGTTCCTGATGTCAGTTTGTAGGGCTCCCTTGGGTCTATCAGGGCAGCACAAGTTTGAGGTGGGGACAACTTTGGTCTGGGGTCCATCCTTTGATATAAGGATTTTTTGAAGACAGGTCCTGGACCAGGGGACCTTGGGCACATCCTTTGTCCCTTTTCCCTGGGAAAGAAAATTCACAGGTCCAGGTTCCTGATGTCAGTTTGTAGGGCTCCCTTGGATCTATCAGGGCAGCACAAGTTTGAGGTGGGGACAATTTTGGTCTGGGGTCCATCCTTCGATATAAGGATTTTTCTCAGTCAGGTCCTTGGCCAGGGGCCCCTGGGCACATGCTTTGTCTCTTTTCCCTGGGAAAGAAAACTCACAGGTCCAGGTTGCTGATGTCAGTTTGTAGGGCTCCCTTGGATCTATCAGGGCAGCACAAGTTTGAGGTGGGGACAACTTTGGTCTGGGGTCCATCCTTCGATATAAGGATTTTGTGAAGAAAGGTCCTGAGCCAGGGGCCCTTGGGCCCATCCTTTTTCCCTTTTCCCTGGGAAAGAAAACTCACCAGTCCAGGTTCCTGATGTCAGTTTGTAGGGCTCCCTTGGGTCTATCAGGGCAGCACAAGTTTGAGGTGGGGACAACTTTTGTCTGGGGACCATCCTTCGATATAAGGATTTTTTGCAGTCAGGTCCCAGCGCAGGGCCAGGGACCCCTGGGCACATCATTTGTCCCTTTTCCCTGGGAAAGAAAACTCACAGGTCCAGGTTCCTGATGTCAGTTTGTAGGGCTCCCTTGGGTCTATCAGGGCAGCACATGTTTGAGGTGGGGACAACTTTGGTCTGGGGTCCATCCTTCGATATAAGGACTTTTTGCAGTCAGGTCCCAGCCCTGGGGCCCCTGGGCACATCCTTTGGCCATTTTCCCTGGGAAAGAAAACACACAGGTCCAGGTTCCTGATGTCACTTTGTAGGGCTCCCTTGGGTCTATCAGGGCAGCACAAGTTTGAGGTGGGGACAACTTTGGTCTGGGGTCCATCCTTCAATATAAGGATTTTTTGCAATCAGGTCCTGGGCCAGGGGCCCCTGGGCACAGGTTTTGTCTTTTTTCCCTGGGAAAGAAAACTCACAGGTCCAGGTTCCTGATGTCAGTTTGTAGGGCTCCCTTGGGTCTATCAGGGCAGCACAAGTTTAAGGTGGGGACAACTTTGGTCTGGGGTCCATCCTTCGATATAAGGATTTTTTGTAGTCAGGTCCTGGGCCAGGGGCCCCTGGGCACATCCTTTGTCCCTTTTCCCTGGGAAAGAAAACTCACCAGTCCAGGTTCCTGATGTCAGTTTGTAGGGCTCCCTTGGGTCTATCAGGGCAGCACAAGTTTGAGGTGGGGACAACTTTGGTCTGTGATCCATCCTTCGATATAAGGATTTTTTGCAGTCAGGTCCTGGGCCAGGGGTCCCTGGGCACATGCTTTGCCCCTTTTCCCTGGGAAAGAAAACTCACAGGTCCAGGTTCCTGATGTCAGTTTGTAGGGCTCTCTTGGGTCTATCAAGCAGCACAATTTTGAGGTGGGGAAAACATCGGTCTTGGGTCCTTCCTTCGATATAAGGATTTTTTGCAGTCAGGCCCCAGCCCAGGGGCCCCTGGGCTCATCCTTTGTCCCTTTTCCCTGGGAAAGAAAACTCACAGGTCCAGGTTCCTGATGTCAGTTTGTAGGGCTCCCTTGGGTCTATCAGGGCAGCACAAGTTTGAGGTGGGGACAACTTTGGTCTGGGGTCCATTCTTCGATATAAGGATTTTTTGCAATCAGGTCCTGGGCCAGGGGCCCTTTGGCACAACCTTTGTCCCTTTTCTCTGGGAAAGAAAACTCACAGGTCCAGGTTCCTGATGTCAGTTTGTAGGGCTCCCTTGGGTCTATCAGGGCAGCACAAGTTTAAGGTGGGGACAACTTTGGTCTGGGGTCCATCCTTCGATATAAGGATTTTTTGCAGTCAGGTTGCGGGCCAGGGGCCCCTGGGCACATCCTTTGTCCCTTTTCCCTGGGAAAGAAAACTCACAGGTCCAGGTTCCTGATGTCACTTTGTAGGGCTCCCTTGGGTCTATCAGGGCAGCACAAGTTTGAGGTGGGGACAACTTTGGTCTGTGATCCATTCTTCGATATAAGGATTTTTTGCAGTCAGGTCCTGGGCCAGGGGTCCCTGTTCACATGCTTTGCCCCTTTTCCCTGGGAAAGAAAACTCACCAGTCCAGGTTCCTGATGTCAGTTTGTAGGGCTCCCTTGGGTCTATCAGGGCAGCACAAGTTTGAGGTGGGGACAACTTTGGTCTGGGGTCCATCCTTCGATATAAGGATTTTTTGCAGCCAGGGCCCAGCCCAGGGGCCCCTGGGCACATCCTTTGTCCCTTTTCCCTGGGAAAGAAAACTCACAGGTCCAGGTTCCTGATGTCAGTTTGTAGGGCTCTCTTGGGTCTATCAGGGCAGCACAATTTTGAGGTGGGGACAACATCGGTCTAGGGTCCTTCCTTCGATATAAGGATTTTTTGCAGTCAGGCCCCAGCCCAGGGGCCCCTGGGCTCATCCTTTGACCATTTTCCCTGGGAAAGAATACTCACCAGTCCAGGTTCCTGATGTCAGTTTGTAGGGCTCCCTTGGGTCTATCAGGGCAGCACAAGTTTGAGGTGGGGACAACTTTGGTCTGGGGTCCATCCTTCGATATAAGGATTTTTTGCAGTCAGGTCCCGGGCCAGGGGCCCCTGGGCACATCCTTTGTCCCTTTTCCCTGGGAAAGAAAACTCACAGGTCCAGGTTCCTGATGTCAGTTTGTAGGGCTCCCTTGGGTCTATCATGGCAGCAGAAGTTTGAGGTGGGGACAACTTTGGTCTGGGGTCTATCCTTCGATATAAGGATTTTTTGCAGTCAGGTCCTTGGCCAGGGGCCCCTGGGCACATGCTTTGTCCCTTTTCCCTGGGAAAGAAAACTCACAGGTCCAGGTTCCTGATGTCAGTTTGTAGGGCTCCCTTGGATCTATCAGGGCAGCACAAGTTTGAGGTGGGGACAACTTTGGTCTGGGGTCCATCCTTCGATATAAGGATTTTTTGCAGTCAGGTCCTGGGCCAGGGGCCCCTGGGCACAACCTTTGTCCCTTTTCCCTGGGAAAGAAAACTCACAGGTCCAGGTTCCTGATGTCAGTTTGTAGGGCTCCCTTGGGTCTATCAGGGCAGCACATGTTTGAGGTGGGGACAACTTTGGTCTGGGGTCCATCCTTTGATATAAAGATTTTTTGCAGTCAGGTCCCAGCCCTGGAGCCCCTGGGCATAACCTTTGTCCCTTTTCCCTGGGAAAGAAAACTCACAGGTCCAGGTTCCTGATGTCAGTTTGTAGGGCTCCCTTGGGTCTATCAGGGCAGCACAAGTTTGAGGTGGGGACAACTTTGGTCTGGGGTCCATCCTTTGATATAAGGATTTTTTGAAGACAGGTCCTGGACCAGGGGCCCTTGGGCACATCCTTTGTCCCTTTTCCCTGGGAAAGAAAATTCACAGGTCCAGGTTCCTGATGTCAGTTTGTAGGGCTCCCTTGGGTCTATCAGGGCAGCACAAGTTTGTGGTGGGGTCAACTTTAGTCTGAGGTCCATCCTTCGATATAAGGATGTTTTGCAGTCTGGTCCCAGCCCAGGGGCCCCTGGGCACATCCTTTGTCCCTTTTCCCTGGGAAAGAAAACTCACAGGTCCAGGTTCCTGATGTCAGTTTGTAGGGCTCCCTTGGGTCTATCAGGGCAGCACAAGTTTGAGGTGGGGACAACTTTGGACTGGGGTCCATCCTTCAATATAAGGATTTTTTGCAGTCAGGTCCGGGGCCTGGGGCCCCTGGGCACATCCTTTGGCCATTTTCCCTGGGAAAGAAAACTCACCAGTCCAGGTTCCTATGTCAGTCTGTAGGGCTCTCTTGGGTCTATCAGGGCAGCACAAGTTTGAGGTGGGGACAACTTTGGTCTGGGGTCCATCCTTCGATATAAGGATTTTTTGCAGTCAGGTCCTGGGCCAGGGGCCCCTGGGCACATCCTTTGTCCCTTTACCCTGGGAAAGAAAACTCACAGGTCCAGGTTCCTAATGTCAGTTTGTAGGGCTCCCTTGGATCTATCAGGGCAGCACAAGTTTGAGGTGGGGACAATTTTGGTCTGGGGTCCATCCTTCGATATAACGATTTTTTGCAGTCAGGTCCAAGCCCTGGAGCCCCTGGGCACAACCTTTGTCCCTTTTCCCTGGGAAAGAAAACTCAAAGGTCCAGGTTCCTGATGTCAGTTTGTAGGGCTCCCTTGGGTCTATCAGGGCAGCACAAGTTTGAGGTGGGGACAACTTTGGTCTGGGGTCCATCCTTTGATATAAGGATTTTTTGAAGACAGGTCCTGGACCAGGGGACCTTGGGCACATCCTTTGTCCCTTTTCCCTGGGAAAGAAAATTCACAGGTCCAGGTTCCTGATGTCAGTTTGTAGGGCTCCCTTGGATCTATCAGGGCAGCACAAGTTTGAGGTGGGGACAATTTTGGTCTGGGGTCCATCCTTCGATATAAGGATTTTTCTCAGTCAGGTCCTTGGCCAGGGGCCCCTGGGCACATGCTTTGTCCCTTTTCCCTGGGAAAGAAAACTCACAGGTCCAGGTTCCTGATGTCAGTTTGTAGGGCTCCCTTGGGTCTATCAGGGCAGCACAAGTTTGTGGTGGGGACAACATTTCTCTGGGGACCATCCTTCGATATAATGATTTTTTGCAGTCAGGGCCCAGCCCAGGGCCAGGGACCCTTGGGCACATCCTTTGTCCCTTTTCCCTGGGAAAGAAAACTCACAGGTCCAGGTTCCTGATGTCAGTTTGTAGGGCTCCCTTGGGTCTATCAGGGCAGCACAAGTTTGAGGTGGGGACAACTTTGGTCTGGGGTCCATCCTTCGATACAAGAATTTTTTGCAGTCAGGGCCCAGCCCAGGGGCCCCTGGGCACATCCTTTGTCCCTTTTCCCTGGGAAAAAAAACTCACCAGTCCAGGTTGCTGATGTCAGTTTGTAGGGCTCCCTTGGATCTATCAGGGCAGCACAAGTTTGAGGTGCGGACAACTTTGGTCTGGGGTCCATCCTTCGATATAAGGATTTTGTGAAGAAAGGTCCTGAGCCAGGGGCCCTTGGGCCCATCCTTTTTCCCTTTTCCCTGGGAAAGAAAACTCACCAGTCCAGGTTCCTGATGTCAGTTTGTAGGGCTCCCTTGGGTCTATCAGGGCAGCACAAGTTTGAGGTGGGGACAACTTTTGTCTGGGGACCATCCTTCGATATAAGGATTTTTTGCAGTCAGGTCCCAGCGCAGGGCCAGGGACCCCTGGGCACATCATTTGTCCCTTTTCCCTGGGAAAGAAAACTCACAGGTCCAGGTTCCTGATGTCAGTTTGTAGGGCTCCCTTGGGTCTATCAGGGCAGCACATGTTTGAGGTGGGGACAACTTTGGTCTGGGGTCCATCCTTCGATATAAGGACTTTTTGCAGTCAGGTCCCAGCCCTGGGGCCCCTGGGCACATCCTTTGGCCATTTTCCCTGGGAAAGAAAACTCACAGGTCCAGGTTCCTGATGTCAGTTTGTAGGGCTCCCTTGGGTCTATCAGGGCAGCACAAGTTTGAGGTGGGGACAACTTTGGTCTGGGGTCCATCCTTCAATATAAGGATTTTTTGCAATCAGGTCCTGGGCCAGGGGCCCCTGGGCACAGGTTTTGTCTTTTTTCCCTGGGAAAGAAAACTCACAGGTCCAGGTTCCTGATGTCAGTTTGTAGGGCTCCCTTGGGTCTATCAGGGCAGCACAAGTTTAAGGTGGGGACAACTTTGGTCTGGGGTCCATCCTTCGATATAAGGATTTTTTGTAGTCAGGTCCTGGGCCAGGGGCCCCTGGGCACATCCTTTGTCCCTTTTCCCTGGGAAAGAAAACTCACCAGTCCAGGTTCCTGATGTCAGTTTGTAGGGCTCCCTTGGGTCTATCAGGGCAGCACAAGTTTGAGGTGGGGACAACTTTGGTCTGTGATCCATCCTTCGATATAAGGATTTTTTGCAGTCAGGTCCTGGGCCAGGGGTCCCTGGGCACATGCTTTGCCCCTTTTCCCTGGGAAAGAAAACTCACAGGTCCAGGTTCCTGATGTCAGTTTGTAGGGCTCTCTTGGGTCTATCAAGCAGCACAATTTTGAGGTGGGGAAAACATCGGTCTAGGGTCCTTCCTTCGATATAAGGATTTTTTGCAGTCAGGCCCCAGCCCAGGGGCCCCTGGGCTCATCCTTTGTCCCTTTTCCCTGGGAAAGAAAACTCACAGGTCCAGGTTCCTGATGTCAGTTTGTAGGGCTCCCTTGGGTCTATCAGGGCAGCACAAGTTTGAGGTGGGGACAACTTTGGTCTGGGGTCCATTCTTCGATATAAGGATTTTTTGCAATCAGGTCCTGGGCCAGGGGCCCTTTGGCACAACCTTTGTCCCTTTTCTCTGGGAAAGAAAACTCACAGGTCCAGGTTCCTGATGTCAGTTTGTAGGGCTCCCTTGGGTCTATCAGGGCAGCACAAGTTTAAGGTGGGGACAACTTTGGTCTGGGGTCCATCCTTCGATATAAGGATTTTTTGCAGTCAGGTTGCGGGCCAGGGGCCCCTGGGCACATCCTTTGTCCCTTTTCCCTGGGAAAGAAAACTCACAGGTCCAGGTTCCTGATGTCACTTTGTAGGGCTCCCTTGGGTCTATCAGGGCAGCACAAGTTTGAGGTGGGGACAACTTTGGTCTGTGATCCATTCTTCGATATCAGGATTTTTTGCAGTCAGGTCCTGGGCCAGGGGTCCCTGTTCACATGCTTTGCCCCTTTTCCCTGGGAAAGAAAACTCACCAGTCCAGGTTCCTGATGTCAGTTTGTAGGGCTCCCTTGGGTCTATCAGGGCAGCACAAGTTTGAGGTGGGGACAACTTTGGTCTGGGGTCCATCCTTCGATATAAGGATTTTTTGCAGCCAGGGCCCAGCCCAGGGGCCCCTGGGCACATCCTTTGTCCCTTTTCCCTGGGAAAGAAAACTCACAGGTCCAGGTTCCTGATGTCAGTTTGTAGGGCTCTCTTGGGTCTATCAGGGCAGCACAATTTTGAGGTGGGGACAACATCGGTCTAGGGTCCTTCCTTCGATATAAGGATTTTTTGCAGTCAGGCCCCAGCCCAGGGGCCCCTGGGCTCATCCTTTGACCATTTTCCCTGGGAAAGAATACTCACCAGTCCAGGTTCCTGATGTCAGTTTGTAGGGCTCCCTTGGGTCTATCAGGGCAGCACAAGTTTGAGGTGGGGACAACTTTGGTCTGGGGTCCATCCTTCGATATAAGGATTTTTTGCAGTCAGGTCCCGGGCCAGGGGCCCCTGGGCACATCCTTTGTCCCTTTTCCCTGGGAAAGAAAACTCACAGGTCCAGGTTCCTGATGTCAGTTTGTAGGGCTCCCTTGGGTCTATCATGGCAGCAGAAGTTTGAGGTGGGGACAACTTTGGTCTGGGGTCTATCCTTCGATATAAGGATTTTTTGCAGTCAGGTCCTTGGCCAGGGGCCCCTGGGCACATGCTTTGTCCCTTTTCCCTGGGAAAGAAAACTCACAGGTCCAGGTTCCTGATGTCAGTTTGTAGGGCTCCCTTGGATCTATCAGGGCAGCACAAGTTTGAGGTGGGGACAACTTTGGTCTGGGGTCCATCCTTCGATATAAGGATTTTTTGCAGTCAGGTCCTGGGCCAGGGGCCCCTGGGCACAACCTTTGTCCCTTTTCCCTGGGAAAGAAAACTCACAGGTCCAGGTTCCTGATGTCAGTTTGTAGGGCTCCCTTGGGTCTGTCAGGGCAGCACATGTTTGAGGTGGGGACAACTTTGGTCTGGGGTCCATCCTTTGATATAACGATTTTTTGCAGTCAGGTCCCAGCCCTGGAGCCCCTGGGCACAACCTTTGTCCCTTTTCCCTGGGAAAGAAAACTCACAGGTCCAGGTTCCTGATGTCAGTTTGTAGGGCTCCCTTGGGTCTATCAGGGCAGCACAAGTTTGAGGTGGGGACAACTTTGGTCTGGGGTCCATCCTTTGATATAAGGATTTTTTGAAGACAGGTCCTGGACCAGGGGCCCTTGGGCACATCCTTTGTCCCTTTTCCCTGGGAAAGAAAATTCACAGGTCCAGGTTCCTGATGTCAGTTTGTAGGGCTCCCTTGGGTCTATCAGGGCAGCACAAGTTTGTGGTGGGGTCAACTTTAGTCTGAGGTCCATCCTTCGATATAAGGATGTTTTGCAGTCTGGTCCCAGCCCAGGGGCCCCTGGGCACATCCTTTGTCCCTTTTCCCTGGGAAAGAAAACTCACAGGTCCAGGTTCCTGATGTCAGTTTGTAGGGCTCCCTTGGGTCTATCAGGGCAGCACAAGTTTGAGGTTGGGACAACTTTGGACTGGGGTCCATCCTTCAATATAAGGATTTTTTGCAGTCAGGTCCGGGGCCTGGGGCCCCTGGGCACATCCTTTGGCCATTTTCCCTGGGAAAGAAAACTCACCAGTCCAGGTTCCTATGTCAGTCTGTAGGGCTCTCTTGGGTCTATCAGGGCAGCACAAGTTTGAGGTGGGGACAACTTTGGTCTGGGGTCCATCCTTCGATATAAGGATTTTTTGCAGTCAGGTCCTGGGCCAGGGGCCCCTGGGCACATGTTTTGTCCCTTTACCCTGGGAAAGAAAACTCACAGGTCCAGGTTCCTAATGTCAGTTTGTAGGGCTCCCTTGGATCTATCAGGGCAGCACACGTTTGAGGTGGGGACAATTTTGGTCTGGGGTCCATCCTTCGATATAAGGATTTTTCTCAGTCAGGTCCTTGGCCAGGGGCCCCTGGGCACATGCTTTGTCCCTTTTCCCTGGGAAAGAAAACTCACAGGTCCAGGTTCCTGATGTCAGTTTGTAGGGCTCCCTTGGGTCTATCAGGGCAGCACAAGTTTGAGGTGGGGACAACTTTGGTCTGGGGTCCATCCTTTGATATAAGGATTTTTTGAAGACAGGTCCTGGACCAGGGGACCTTGGGCACATCCTTTGTCCCTTTTCCCTGGGAAAGAAAATTCACAGGTCCAGGTTCCTGATGTCAGTTTGTAGGGCTCCCTTGGGTCTATCAGGGCAGCACAAGTTTGAGGTGGGGACAACTTTGGTCTGGGGTCCATCCTTCGATATAAGGATTTTTTGCAGTCAGGTCCTGGGCCAGGGGCCCCTGGGCACATGTTTTGTCCCTTTACCCTGGGAAAGAATACTCACCAGTCCAGGTTCCTGATGTCAGTTTGTAGGGCTCCCTTGGGTCTATCAGGGCAGCACAAGTTTGAGGTGGGGACAACTTTGGTCTGGGGTCCATCCTTCGATATAAGGATTTTTTGCAGTCAGGTCCTGGGCCAGGGGCCCTTGGGCACAACCTTTGTCCCTTTTCTCTGGGAAAGAAAACTCACAGGTCCAGGTTCCTGATGTCAGTTTGTAGGGCTCCCTTGGGTCTATCAGGGCAGCACAAGTTTGAGGTGGGGACAACTTTGGTCTGTGATCCATTCTTCGATATAAGGACTTTTTGCAGTCAGGTCCTGGGCCAGGGATCCCTGTTCACATGCTTTGCCCCTTTTCCCTGGGAAAGAAAACTCACCAGTCCAGGTTCCTGATGTCAGTTTGTAGGGCTCCCTTGGGTCTATCAGGGCAGCACAAGTTTGAGGTGGGGACAACTTTGGTCTGGGGTCCATCCTTCGATATAAGGACTTTTTGAAGCCAGGGCCCGGCCCAGGGGCCCCTGGGCACATCCTTTGTCCCTTTTCCCTGGGAAAGAAAACTCACAGGTCCAGGTTCCTGATGTCAGTTTGTAGGGCTCTCTTGGGTCTATCAGGGCAGCACAATTTTGAGGTGGGGACAACATCGGTCTAGGGTCCTTCCTTCGATATAAGGATTTTTTGCAGTCAGGCCCCAGCCCAGGGGACCCTGGGCTCATCCTTTGGCCATTTTCCCTGGGAAAGAATAGTCACCAGTCCAGGTTCCTGATGTCAGTTTGTAGGGCTCCCTTGGGTCTATCAGGGCAGCACAAGTTTGAGGTGGGGACAACTTTCGTCTAGGGTCCATCCTTCGATATAAGGATTTTTTGCAGTCAGGTCCTTGGCCAGGGGCCCCTGGGCACATGCTTTGTCCCTTTTCCCTGGGAAAAAAAACTCACAGGTCCAGGTTCCTGATGTCAGTTTGTAGGGCTCCCTTGGATCTATCAGGGCAGCACAAGTTTGAGGTGGGGACAACTTTGGTCTGTGATCCATCCTTCGATATAAGGATTTTTTGCAGTCAGGTCCTGGGCGAGGGGCCCCTGGGCACAACCTTTGTCCCTTTTCCCTGGGAAAGAAAACTCACAGGTCCAGGTTCCTGATGTCAGTTTGTAGGGCTCCCTTGGGTCTGTCAGGGCAGCACATGTTTGAGGTGGGGACAACTTTGGTCTGGGGTCCATCCTTTGATATAACGATTTTTTGCAGTCAGGTCCAAGCCCTGGAGCCCCTGGGCACAACCTTTGTCCCTTTTCCCTGGGAAAGAAAACTCACAGGTCCAGGTTCCTGATGTCAGTTTGTAGGGCTCCCTTGGGTCTATCAGGGCAGCACAAGTTTGAGGTGGGGACAACTTTGGTCTGGGGTCCATCCTTTGATATAAGGATTTTTTGAAGACAGGTCCTGGACCAGGGGACCTTGGGCACATCCTTTGTCCCTTTTCCCTGGGAAAGAAAATTCACAGGTCCAGGTTCCTGATGTCAGTTTGTAGGGCTCCCTTGGATCTATCAGGGCAGCACAAGTTTGAGGTGGGGACAATTTTGGTCTGGGGTCCATCCTTCGATATAAGGATTTTTCTCAGTCAGGTCCTTGGCCAGGGGCCCCTGGGCACATGCTTTGTCTCTTTTCCCTGGGAAAGAAAACTCACAGGTCCAGGTTCCTGATGTCAGTTTGTAGGGCTCCCTTGGGTCTATCAGGGCAGCACAAGTTTGTGGTGGGGACAACATTTCTCTGGGGACCATCCTTCGATATAATGATTTTTTGCAGTCAGGGCCCAGCCCAGGGCCAGGGACCCTTGGGCACATCCTTTGTCCCTTTTCCCTGGGAAAGAAAACTCACAGGTCCAGGTTCCTGATGTCAGTTTGTAGGGCTCCCTTGGGTCTATCAGGGCAGCACAAGTTTGAGGTGGGGACAACTTTGGTCTGGGGTCCATCCTTCGATACAAGAATTTTTTGCAGTCAGGGCCCAGCCCAGGGGCCCCTGGGCACATCCTTTGTCCCTTTTCCCTGGGAAAAAAAACTCACCAGTCCAGGTTGCTGATGTCAGTTTGTAGGGCTCCCTTGGATCTATCAGGGCAGCACAAGTTTGAGGTGGGGACAACTTTGGTCTGGGGTCCATCCTTCGATATAAGGATTTTGTGAAGAAAGGTCCTGAGCCAGGGGCCCTTGGGCCCATCCTTTTTCCCTTTTCCCTGGGAAAGAAAACTCACCAGTCCAGGTTCCTGATGTCAGTTTGTAGGGCTCCCTTGGGTCTATCAGGGCAGCACAAGTTTGAGGTGGGGACAACTTTTGTCTGGGGACCATCCTTCGATATAAGGATTTTTTGCAGTCAGGTCCCAGCGCAGGGCCAGGGACCCCTGGGCACATCATTTGTCCCTTTTCCCTGGGAAAGAAAACTCACAGGTCCAGGTTCCTGATGTCAGTTTGTAGGGCTCCCTTGGGTCTATCAGGGCAGCACATGTTTGAGGTGGGGACAACTTTGGTCTGGGGTCCATCCTTCGATATAAGGACTTTTTGCAGTCAGGTCCCAGCCCTGGGGCCCCTGGGCACATCCTTTGGCCATTTTCCCTGGGAAAGAAAACTCACAGGTCCAGGTTCCTGATGTCACTTTGTAGGGCTCCCTTGGGTCTATCAGGGCAGCACAAGTTTGAGGTGGGGACAACTTTGGTCTGGGGTCCATCCTTCAATATAAGGATTTTTTGCAATCAGGTCCTGGGCCAGGGGCCCCTGGGCACAGGTTTTGTCTTTTTTCCCTGGGAAAGAAAACTCACAGGTCCAGGTTCCTGATGTCAGTTTGTAGGGCTCCCTTGGGTCTATCAGGGCAGCACAAGTTTAAGGTGGGGACAACTTTGGTCTGGGGTCCATCCTTCGATATAAGGATTTTTTGTAGTCAGGTCCTGGGCCAGGGGCCCCTGGGCACATCCTTTGTCCCTTTTCCCTGGGAAAGAAAACTCACCAGTCCAGGTTCCTGATGTCAGTTTGTAGGGCTCCCTTGGGTCTATCAGGGCAGCACAAGTTTGAGGTGGGGACAACTTTGGTCTGTGATCCATCCTTCGATATAAGGATTTTTTGCAGTCAGGTCCTGGGCCAGGGGTCCCTGGGCACATGCTTTGCCCCTTTTCCCTGGGAAAGAAAACTCACAGGTCCAGGTTCCTGATGTCAGTTTGTAGGGCTCTCTTGGGTCTATCAAGCAGCACAATTTTGAGGTGGGGAAAACATCGGTCTAGGGTCCTTCCTTCGATATAAGGATTTTTTGCAGTCAGGCCCCAGCCCAGGGGCCCCTGGGCTCATCCTTTGTCCCTTTTCCCTGGGAAAGAAAACTCACAGGTCCAGGTTCCTGATGTCAGTTTGTAGGGCTCCCTTGGGTCTATCAGGGCAGCACAAGTTTGAGGTGGGGACAACTTTGGTCTGGGGTCCATTCTTCGATATAAGGATTTTTTGCAATCAGGTCCTGGGCCAGGGGCCCTTTGGCACAACCTTTGTCCCTTTTCTCTGGGAAAGAAAACTCACAGGTCCAGGTTCCTGATGTCAGTTTGTAGGGCTCCCTTGGGTCTATCAGGGCAGCACAAGTTTAAGGTGGGGACAACTTTGGTCTGGGGTCCATCCTTCGATATAAGGATTTTTTGCAGTCAGGTTGCGGGCCAGGGGCCCCTGGGCACATCCTTTGTCCCTTTTCCCTGGGAAAGAAAACTCACCAGTCCAGGTTCCTGATGTCAGTTTGTAGGGCTCCCTTGGGTCTATCAGGGCAGCACAAGTTTGAGGTGGGGACAACTTTGGTCTGTGATCCATTCTTCGATATAAGGATTTTTTGCAGTCAGGTCCTGGGCCAGGGGTCCCTGTTCACATGCTTTGCCCCTTTTCCCTGGGAAAGAAAACTCACCAGTCCAGGTTCCTGATGTCAGTTTGTAGGGCTCCCTTGGGTCTATCAGGGCAGCACAAGTTTGAGGTGGGGACAACTTTGGTCTGGGGTCCATCCTTCGATATAAGGATTTTTTGCAGCCAGGGCCCAGCCCAGGGGCCCCTGGGCACATCCTTTGTCCCTTTTCCCTGGGAAAGAAAACTCACAGGTCCAGGTTCCTGATGTCAGTTTGTAGGGCTCTCTTGGGTCTATCAGGGCAGCACAATTTTGAGGTGGGGACAACATCGGTCTAGGGTCCTTCCTTCGATATAAGGATTTTTTGCAGTCAGGCCCCAGCCCAGGGGCCCCTGGGCTCATCCTTTGACCATTTTCCCTGGGAAAGAATACTCACCAGTCCAGGTTCCTGATGTCAGTTTGTAGGGCTCCCTTGGGTCTATCAGGGCAGCACAAGTTTGAGGTGGGGACAACTTTGGTCTGGGGTCCATCCTTCGATATAAGGATTTTTTGCAGTCAGGTCCCGGGCCAGGGGCCCCTGGGCACATCCTTTGTCCCTTTTCCCTGGGAAAGAAAACTCACAGGTCCAGGTTCCTGATGTCAGTTTGTAGGGCTCCCTTGGGTCTATCATGGCAGCAGAAGTTTGAGGTGGGGACAACTTTGGTCTGGGGTCTATCCTTCGATATAAGGATTTTTTGCAGTCAGGTCCTTGGCCAGGGGCCCCTGGGCACATGCTTTGTCCCTTTTCCCTGGGAAAGAAAACTCACAGGTCCAGGTTCCTGATGTCAGTTTGTAGGGCTCCCTTGGATCTATCAGGGCAGCACAAGTTTGAGGTGGGGACAACTTTGGTCTGGGGTCCATCCTTCGATATAAGGATTTTTTGCAGTCAGGTCCTGGGCCAGGGGCCCCTGGGCACAACCTTTGTCCCTTTTCCCTGGGAAAGAAAACTCACAGGTCCAGGTTCCTGATGTCAGTTTGTAGGGCTCCCTTGGGTCTATCAGGGCAGCACATGTTTGAGGTGGGGACAACTTTGGTCTGGGGTCCATCCTTTGATATAAAGATTTTTTGCAGTCAGGTCCCAGCCCTGGAGCCCCTGGGCATAACCTTTGTCCCTTTTCCCTGGGAAAGAAAACTCACAGGTCCAGGTTCCTGATGTCAGTTTGTAGGGCTCCCTTGGGTCTATCAGGGCAGCACAAGTTTGAGGTGGGGACAACTTTGGTCTGGGGTCCATCCTTTGATATAAGGATTTTTTGAAGACAGGTCCTGGACCAGGGGCCCTTGGGCACATCCTTTGTCCCTTTTCCCTGGGAAAGAAAATTCACAGGTCCAGGTTCCTGATGTCAGTTTGTAGGGCTCCCTTGGGTCTATCAGGGCAGCACAAGTTTGTGGTGGGGTCAACTTTAGTCTGAGGTCCATCCTTCGATATAAGGATGTTTTGCAGTCTGGTCCCAGCCCAGGGGCCCCTGGGCACATCCTTTGTCCCTTTTCCCTGGGAAAGAAAACTCACAGGTCCAGGTTCCTGATGTCAGTTTGTAGGGCTCCCTTGGGTCTATCAGGGCAGCACAAGTTTGAGGTGGGGACAACTTTGGACTGGGGTCCATCCTTCAATATAAGGATTTTTTGCAGTCAGGTCCGGGGCCTGGGGCCCCTGGGCACATCCTTTGGCCATTTTCCCTGGGAAAGAAAACTCACCAGTCCAGGTTCCTATGTCAGTCTGTAGGGCTCTCTTGGGTCTATCAGGGCAGCACAAGTTTGAGGTGGGGACAACTTTGGTCTGGGGTCCATCCTTCGATATAAGGATTTTTTGCAGTCAGGTCCTGGGCCAGGGGCCCCTGGGCACATGTTTTGTCCCTTTACCCTGGGAAAGAAAACTCACAGGTCCAGGTTCCTAATGTCAGTTTGTAGGGCTCCCTTGGATCTATCAGGGCAGCACAAGTTTGAGGTGGGGACAATTTTGGTCTGGGGTCCATCCTTCGATATAACGATTTTTTGCAGTCAGGTCCAAGCCCTGGAGCCCCTGGGCACAACCTTTGTCCCTTTTCCCTGGGAAAGAAAACTCAAAGGTCCAGGTTCCTGATGTCAGTTTGTAGGGCTCCCTTGGGTCTATCAGGGCAGCACAAGTTTGAGGTGGGGACAACTTTGGTCTGGGGTCCATCCTTTGATATAAGGATTTTTTGAAGACAGGTCTTGGACCAGGGGACCTTGGGCACATCCTTTGTCCCTTTTCCCTGGGAAAGAAAATTCACAGGTCCAGGTTCCTGATGTCAGTTTGTAGGGCTCCCTTGGATCTATCAGGGCAGCACAAGTTTGAGGTGGGGACAATTTTGGTCTGGGGTCCATCCTTCGATATAAGGATTTTTCTCAGTCAGGTCCTTGGCCAGGGGCCCCTGGGCACATGCTTTGTCCCTTTTCCCTGGGAAAGAAAACTCACAGGTCCAGGTTCCTGATGTCAGTTTGTAGGGCTCCCTTGGGTCTATCAGGGCAGCACAAGTTTGTGGTGGGGACAACATTTCTCTGGGGACCATCCTTCGATATAATGATTTTTTGCAGTCAGGGCCCAGCCCAGGGCCAGGGACCCTTGGGCACATCCTTTGTCCCTTTTCCCTGGGAAAGAAAACTCACAGGTCCAGGTTCCTGATGTCAGTTTGTAGGGCTCCCTTGGGTCTATCAGGGCAGCACAAGTTTGAGGTGGGGACAACTTTGGTCTGGGGTCCATCCTTCGATACAAGAATTTTTTGCAGTCAGGGCCCAGCCCAGGGGCCCCTGGGCACATCCTTTGTCCCTTTTCCCTGGGAAAAAAAACTCACCAGTCCAGGTTGCTGATGTCAGTTTGTAGGGCTCCCTTGGATCTATCAGGGCAGCACAAGTTTGAGGTGCGGACAACTTTGGTCTGGGGTCCATCCTTCGATATAAGGATTTTGTGAAGAAAGGTCCTGAGCCAGGGGCCCTTGGGCCCATCCTTTTTCCCTTTTCCCTGGGAAAGAAAACTCACCAGTCCAGGTTCCTGATGTCAGTTTGTAGGGCTCCCTTGGGTCTATCAGGGCAGCACAAGTTTGAGGTGGGGACAACTTTTGTCTGGGGACCATCCTTCGATATAAGGATTTTTTGCAGTCAGGTCCCAGCGCAGGGCCAGGGACCCCTGGGCACATCATTTGTCCCTTTTCCCTGGGAAAGAAAACTCACAGGTCCAGGTTCCTGATGTCAGTTTGTAGGGCTCCCTTGGGTCTATCAGGGCAGCACATGTTTGAGGTGGGGACAACTTTGGTCTGGGGTCCATCCTTCGATATAAGGACTTTTTGCAGTCAGGTCCCAGCCCTGGGGCCCCTGGGCACATCCTTTGGCCATTTTCCCTGGGAAAGAAAACTCACAGGTCCAGGTTCCTGATGTCAGTTTGTAGGGCTCCCTTGGGTCTATCAGGGCAGCACAAGTTTGAGGTGGGGACAACTTTGGTCTGGGGTCCATCCTTCAATATAAGGATTTTTTGCAATCAGGTCCTGGGCCAGGGGCCCCTGGGCACAGGTTTTGTCTTTTTTCCCTGGGAAAGAAAACTCACAGGTCCAGGTTCCTGATGTCAGTTTGTAGGGCTCCCTTGGGTCTATCAGGGCAGCACAAGTTTAAGGTGGGGACAACTTTGGTCTGGGGTCCATCCTTCGATATAAGGATTTTTTGTAGTCAGGTCCTGGGCCAGGGGCCCCTGGGCACATCCTTTGTCCCTTTTCCCTGGGAAAGAAAACTCACCAGTCCAGGTTCCTGATGTCAGTTTGTAGGGCTCCCTTGGGTCTATCAGGGCAGCACAAGTTTGAGGTGGGGACAACTTTGGTCTGTGATCCATCCTTCGATATAAGGATTTTTTGCAGTCAGGTCCTGGGCCAGGGGTCCCTGGGCACATGCTTTGCCCCTTTTCCCTGGGAAAGAAAACTCACAGGTCCAGGTTCCTGATGTCAGTTTGTAGGGCTCTCTTGGGTCTATCAAGCAGCACAATTTTGAGGTGGGGAAAACATCGGTCTAGGGTCCTTCCTTCGATATAAGGATTTTTTGCAGTCAGGCCCCAGCCCAGGGGCCCCTGGGCTCATCCTTTGTCCCTTTTCCCTGGGAAAGAAAACTCACAGGTCCAGGTTCCTGATGTCAGTTTGTAGGGCTCCCTTGGGTCTATCAGGGCAGCACAAGTTTGAGGTGGGGACAACTTTGGTCTGGGGTCCATTCTTCGATATAAGGATTTTTTGCAATCAGGTCCTGGGCCAGGGGCCCTTTGGCACAACCTTTGTCCCTTTTCTCTGGGAAAGAAAACTCACAGGTCCAGGTTCCTGATGTCAGTTTGTAGGGCTCCCTTGGGTCTATCAGGGCAGCACAAGTTTAAGGTGGGGACAACTTTGGTCTGGGGTCCATCCTTCGATATAAGGATTTTTTGCAGTCAGGTTGCGGGCCAGGGGCCCCTGGGCACATCCTTTGTCCCTTTTCCCTGGGAAAGAAAACTCACAGGTCCAGGTTCCTGATGTCACTTTGTAGGGCTCCCTTGGGTCTATCAGGGCAGCACAAGTTTGAGGTGGGGACAACTTTGGTCTGTGATCCATTATTCGATATCAGGATTTTTTGCAGTCAGGTCCTGGGCCAGGGGTCCCTGTTCACATGCTTTGCCCCTTTTCCCTGGGAAAGAAAACTCACCAGTCCAGGTTCCTGATGTCAGTTTGTAGGGCTCCCTTGGGTCTATCAGGGCAGCACAAGTTTGAGGTGGGGACAACTTTGGTCTGGGGTCCATCCTTCGATATAAGGATTTTTTGCAGCCAGGGCCCAGCCCAGGGGCCCCTGGGCACATCCTTTGTCCCTTTTCCCTGGGAAAGAAAACTCACAGGTCCAGGTTCCTGATGTCAGTTTGTAGGGCTCTCTTGGGTCTATCAGGGCAGCACAATTTTGAGGTGGGGACAACATCGGTCTAGGGTCCTTCCTTCGATATAAGGATTTTTTGCAGTCAGGCCCCAGCCCAGGGGCCCCTGGGCTCATCCTTTGACCATTTTCCCTGGGAAAGAATACTCACCAGTCCAGGTTCCTGATGTCAGTTTGTAGGGCTCCCTTGGGTCTATCAGGGCAGCACAAGTTTGAGGTGAGGACAACTTTGGTCTGGGGTCCATCCTTCGATATAAGGATTTTTTGCAGTCAGGTCCCGGGCCAGGGGCCCCTGGGCACATCCTTTGTCCCTTTTCCCTGGGAAAGAAAACTCACAGGTCCAGGTTCCTGATGTCAGTTTGTAGGGCTCCCTTGGGTCTATCATGGCAGCAGAAGTTTGAGGTGGGGACAACTTTGGTCTGGGGTCTATCCTTCGATATAAGGATTTTTTGCAGTCAGGTCCTTGGCCAGGGGCCCCTGGGCACATGCTTTGTCCCTTTTCCCTGGGAAAGAAAACTCACAGGTCCAGGTTCCTGATGTCAGTTTGTAGGGCTCCCTTGGATCTATCAGGGCAGCACAAGTTTGAGGTGGGGACAACTTTGGTCTGGGGTCCATCCTTCGATATAAGGATTTTTTGCAGTCAGGTCCTGGGCCAGGGGCCCCTGGGCACAACCTTTGTCCCTTTTCCCTGGGAAAGAAAACTCACAGGTCCAGGTTCCTGATGTCAGTTTGTAGGGCTCCCTTGGGTCTGTCAGGGCAGCACATGTTTGAGGTGGGGACAACTTTGGTCTGGGGTCCATCCTTTGATATAACGATTTTTTGCAGTCAGGTCCCAGCCCTGGAGCCCCTGGGCACAACCTTTGTCCCTTTTCCCTGGGAAAGAAAACTCACAGGTCCAGGTTCCTGATGTCAGTTTGTAGGGCTCCCTTGGGTCTATCAGGGCAGCACAAGTTTGAGGTGGGGACAACTTTGGTCTGGGGTCCATCCTTTGATATAAGGATTTTTTGAAGACAGGTCCTGGACCAGGGGCCCTTGGGCACATCCTTTGTCCCTTTTCCCTGGGAAAGAAAATTCACAGGTCCAGGTTCCTGATGTCAGTTTGTAGGGCTCCCTTGGGTCTATCAGGGCAGCACAAGTTTGTGGTGGGGTCAACTTTAGTCTGAGGTCCATCCTTCGATATAAGGATGTTTTGCAGTCTGGTCCCAGCCCAGGGGCCCCTGGGCACATCCTTTGTCCCTTTTCCCTGGGAAAGAAAACTCACAGGTCCAGGTTCCTGATGTCAGTTTGTAGGGCTCCCTTGGGTCTATCAGGGCAGCACAAGTTTGAGGTGGGGACAACTTTGGACTGGGGTCCATCCTTCAATATAAGGATTTTTTGCAGTCAGGTCCGGGGCCTGGGGCCCCTGGGCACATCCTTTGGCCATTTTCCCTGGGAAAGAAAACTCACCAGTCCAGGTTCCTATGTCAGTCTGTAGGGCTCTCTTGGGTCTATCAGGGCAGCACAAGTTTGAGGTGGGGACAACTTTGGTCTGGGGTCCATCCTTCGATATAAGGATTTTTTGCAGTCAGGTCCTGGGCCAGGGGCCCCTGGGCACATGTTTTGTCCCTTTACCCTGGGAAAGAAAACTCACAGGTCCAGGTTCCTAATGTCAGTTTGTAGGGCTCCCTTGGATCTATCAGGGCAGCACACGTTTGAGGTGGGGACAATTTTGGTCTGGGGTCCATCCTTCGATATAAGGATTTTTCTCAGTCAGGTCCTTGGCCAGGGGCCCCTGGGCACATGCTTTGTCCCTTTTCCCTGGGAAAGAAAACTCACAGGTCCAGGTTCCTGATGTCAGTTTGTAGGGCTCCCTTGGGTCTATCAGGGCAGCACAAGTTTGAGGTGGGGACAACTTTGGTCTGGGGTCCATCCTTTGATATAAGGATTTTTTGAAGACAGGTCCTGGACCAGGGGACCTTGGGCACATCCTTTGTCCCTTTTCCCTGGGAAAGAAAATTCACAGGTCCAGGTTCCTGATGTCAGTTTGTAGGGCTCCCTTGGGTCTATCAGGGCAGCACAAGTTTGAGGTGGGGACAACTTTGGTCTGGGGTCCATCCTTCGATATAAGGATTTTTTGCAGTCAGGTCCTGGGCCAGGGGCCCCTGGGCACATGTTTTGTCCCTTTACCCTGGGAAAGAATACTCACCAGTCCAGGTTCCTGATGTCAGTTTGTAGGGCTCCCTTGGGTCTATCAGGGCAGCACAAGTTTGAGGTGGGGACAACTTTGGTCTGGGGTCCATCCTTCGATATAAGGATTTTTTGCAGTCAGGTCCTGGGCCAGGGGCCCTTGGGCACAACCTTTGTCCCTTTTCTCTGGGAAAGAAAACTCACAGGTCCAGGTTCCTGATGTCAGTTTGTAGGGCTCCCTTGGGTCTATCAGGGCAGCACAAGTTTAAGGTGGGGACAACTTTGGTCTGGGGTCCATCCTTCGATATAAGGATTTTTTGCTGTCAGGTTGCGGGCCAGGGGCCCCTGGGCACATCCTTTGTCCCTTTTCCCTGGGAAAGAAAACTCACAGGTCCAGGTTCCTGATGTCACTTTGTAGGGCTCCCTTGGGTCTATCAGGGCAGCACAAGTTTGAGGTGGGGACAACTTTGGTCTGTGATCCATTCTTCGATATAAGGACTTTTTGCAGTCAGGTCCTGGGCCAGGGATCCCTGTTCACATGCTTTGCCCCTTTTCCCTGGGAAAGAAAACTCACCAGTCCAGGTTCCTGATGTCAGTTTGTAGGGCTCCCTTGGGTCTATCAGGGCAGCACAAGTTTGAGGTGGGGACAACTTTGGTCTGGGGTCCATCCTTCGATATAAGGACTTTTTGAAGCCAGGGCCCAGCCCAGGGGCCCCTGGGCACATCCTTTGTCCCTTTTCCCTGGGAAAGAAAACTCACAGGTCCAGGTTCCTGATGTCAGTTTGTAGGGCTCTCTTGGGTCTATCAGGGCAGCACAAGTTTGAGGTGGGGACAACATCGGTCTAGGGTCCTTCCTTCGATATAAGGATTTTTTGCAGTCAGGCCCCAGCCCAGGGGACCCTGGGCTCATCCTTTGGCCATTTTCCCTGGGAAAGAATAGTCACCAGTCCAGGTTCCTGATGTCAGTTTGTAGGGCTCCCTTGGGTCTATCAGGGCAGCACAAGTTTGAGGTGGGGACAACTTTCGTCTAGGGTCCATCCTTCGATATAAGGATTTTTTGCAGTCAGGTCCTTGGCCAGGGGCCCCTGGGCACATGCTTTGTCCCTTTTCCCTGGGAAAAAAAACTCACAGGTCCAGGTTCCTGATGTCAGTTTGTAGGGCTCCCTTGGATCTATCAGGGCAGCACAAGTTTGAGGTGGGGACAACTTTGGTCTGTGATCCATCCTTCGATATAAGGATTTTTTGCAGTCAGGTCCTGGGCGAGGGGCCCCTGGGCACAACCTTTGTCCCTTTTCCCTGGGAAAGAAAACTCACAGGTCCAGGTTCCTGATGTCAGTTTGTAGGGCTCCCTTGGGTCTGTCAGGGCAGCACATGTTTGAGGTGGGGACAACTTTGGTCTGGGGTCCATCCTTTGATATAACGATTTTTTGCAGTCAGGTCCAAGCCCTGGAGCCCCTGGGCACAACCTTTGTCCCTTTTCCCTGGGAAAGAAAACTCACAGGTCCAGGTTCCTGATGTCAGTTTGTAGGGCTCCCTTGGGTCTATCAGGGCAGCACAAGTTTGAGGTGGGGACAACTTTGGTCTGGGGTCCATCCTTTGATATAAGGATTTTTTGAAGACAGGTCCTGGACCAGGGGACCTTGGGCACATCCTTTGTCCCTTTTCCCTGGGAAAGAAAATTCACAGGTCCAGGTTCCTGATGTCAGTTTGTAGGGCTCCCTTGGATCTATCAGGGCAGCACAAGTTTGAGGTGGGGACAATTTTGGTCTGGGGTCCATCCTTCGATATAAGGATTTTTCTCAGTCAGGTCCTTGTCCAGGGGCCCCTGGGCACATGCTTTGTCCCTTTTCCCTGGGAAAGAAAACTCACAGGTCCAGGTTCCTGATGTCAGTTTGTAGGGCTCCCTTGGATCTATCAGGGCAGCACAAGTTTGTGGTGGGGACAACATTTCTCTGGGGACCATCCTTCGATATAATGATTTTTTGCAGTCAGGGCCCAGCCCAGGGCCAGGGACCCTTGGGCACATCCTTTGTCCCTTTTCCCTGGGAAAGAAAACTCACAGGTCCAGGTTCCTGATGTCAGTTTGTAGGGCTCCCTTGGGTCTATCAGGGCAGCACAAGTTTGAGGTGGGGACAACTTTGGTCTGGGGTCCATCCTTCGATACAAGAATTTTTTGCAGTCAGGGCCCAGCCCAGGGGCCCCTGGGCACATCCTTTGTCCCTTTTCCCTGGGAAAAAAAACTCACCAGTCCAGGTTGCTGATGTCAGTTTGTAGGGCTCCCTTGGATCTATCAGGGCAGCACAAGTTTGAGGTGGGGACAACTTTGGTCTGGGGTCCATCCTTCGATATAAGGATTTTGTGAAGAAAGGTCCTGAGCCAGGGGCCCTTGGGCCCATCCTTTTTCCCTTTTCCCTGGGAAAGAAAACTCACCAGTCCAGGTTCCTGATGTCAGTTTGTAGGGCTCCCTTGGGTCTATCAGGGCAGCACAAGTTTGAGGTGGGGACAACTTTTGTCTGGGGACCATCCTTCGATATAAGGATTTTTTGCAGTCAGGTCCCAGCGCAGGGCCAGGGACCCCTGGGCACATCATTTGTCCCTTTTCCCTGGGAAAGAAAACTCACAGGTCCAGGTTCCTGATGTCAGTTTGTAGGGCTCCCTTGGGTCTATCAGGGCAGCACAAGTTTAAGGTGGGGACAACTTTGGTCTGGGGTCCATCCTTCGATATAAGGATTTTTTGTAGTCAGGTCCTGGGCCAGGGGCCCCTGGGCACATCCTTTGTCCCTTTTCCCTGGGAAAGAAAACTCACCAGTCCAGGTTCCTGATGTCAGTTTGTAGGGCTCCCTTGGGTCTATCAGGGCAGCACAAGTTTGAGGTGGGGACAACTTTGGTCTGTGATCCATCCTTCGATATAAGGATTTTTTGCAGTCAGGTCCTGGGCCAGGGGTCCCTGGGCACATGCTTTGCCCCTTTTCCCTGGGAAAGAAAACTCACAGGTCCAGGTTCCTGATGTCAGTTTGTAGGGCTCTCTTGGGTCTATCAAGCAGCACAATTTTGAGGTGGGGAAAACATCGGTCTAGGGTCCTTCCTTCGATATAAGGATTTTTTGCAGTCAGGCCCCAGCCCAGGGGCCCCTGGGCTCATCCTTTGTCCCTTTTCCCTGGGAAAGAAAACTCACAGGTCCAGGTTCCTGATGTCAGTTTGTAGGGCTCCCTTGGGTCTATCAGGGCAGCACAAGTTTGAGGTGGGGACAACTTTGGTCTGGGGTCCATTCTTCGATATAAGGATTTTTTGCAATCAGGTCCTGGGCCAGGGGCCCTTTGGCACAACCTTTGTCCCTTTTCTCTGGGAAAGAAAACTCACAGGTCCAGGTTCCTGATGTCAGTTTGTAGGGCTCCCTTGGGTCTATCAGGGCAGCACAAGTTTAAGGTGGGGACAACTTTGGTCTGGGGTCCATCCTTCGATATAAGGATTTTTTGCAGTCAGGTTGCGGGCCAGGGGCCCCTGGGCACATCCTTTGTCTTTTTTCCCTGGGAAAGAAAACTCACAGGTCCAGGTTCCTGATGTCACTTTGTAGGGCTCCCTTGGGTCTATCAGGGCAGCACAAGTTTGAGGTGGGGACAACTTTGGTCTGTGATCCATTCTTCGATATAAGGATTTTTTGCAGTCAGGTCCTGGGCCAGGGGTCCCTGTTCACATGCTTTGCCCCTTTTCCCTGGGAAAGAAAACTCACCAGTCCAGGTTCCTGATGTCAGTTTGTAGGGCTCCCTTGGGTCTATCAGGGCAGCACAAGTTTGAGGTGGGGACAACTTTGGTCTGGGGTCCATCCTTCGATATAAGGATTTTTTGCAGCCAGGGCCCAGCCCAGGGGCCCCTGGGCACATCCTTTGTCCCTTTTCCCTGGGAAAGAAAACTCACAGGTCCAGGTTCCTGATGTCAGTTTGTAGGGCTCTCTTGGGTCTATCAGGGCAGCACAATTTTGAGGTGGGGACAACATCGGTCTAGGGTCCTTCCTTCGATATAAGGATTTTTTGCAGTCAGGCCCCAGCCCAGGGGCCCCTGGGCTCATCCTTTGACCATTTTCCCTGGGAAAGAATACTCACCAGTCCAGGTTCCTGATGTCAGTTTGTAGGGCTCCCTTGGATCTATCAGGGCAGCACAAGTTTGAGGTGGGGACAATTTTGGTCTGGGGTCCATCCTTCGATATAACGATTTTTTGCAGTCAGGTCCAAGCCCTGGAGCCCCTGGGCACAACCTTTGTCCCTTTTCCCTGGGAAAGAAAACTCACAGGTCCAGGTTCCTGATGTCAGTTTGTAGGGCTCCCTTGGGTCTATCAGGGCAGCACAAGTTTGAGGTGGGGACAACTTTGGTCTGGGGTCCATCCTTTGATATAAGGATTTTTTGAAGACAGGTCCTGGACCAGGGGACCTTGGGCACATCCTTTGTCCCTTTTCCCTGGGAAAGAAAATTCACAGGTCCAGGTTCCTGATGTCAGTTTGTAGGGCTCCCTTGGATCTATCAGGGCAGCACAAGTTTGA
The DNA here is from genome assembly GCF_050655825.1 of Lonchura striata. Classification (NCBI taxonomy): domain Eukaryota; kingdom Metazoa; phylum Chordata; class Aves; order Passeriformes; family Estrildidae; genus Lonchura; species Lonchura striata. The sequence goes on along the minus strand of NC_140707.1, from coordinate 13,213,062 downwards.
GGTGGGGACAATTTTGGTCTGGGGTCCATCCTTCGATATAAGGATTTTTCTCAGTCAGGTCCTTGGCCAGGGGCCCCTGGGCACATGCTTTGTCCCTTTTCCCTGGGAAAGAAAACTCACAGGTCCAGGTTCCTGATGTCAGTTTGTAGGGCTCCCTTGGGTCTATCAGGGCAGCACAAGTTTGTGGTGGGGACAACATTTCTCTGGGGACCATCCTTCGATATAATGATTTTTTGCAGTCAGGTCCTGGGCCAGGGGTCCCTGGGCACATCCTTTGTCCCTTTTCCCTGGGAAAGAAAACTCACAGGTCCAGGTTCCTGATGTCAGTTTGTAGGGCTCCCTTGGGTCTATCAGGGCAGCACAAGTTTGAGGTGGGGACAACTTTGGTCTGGGGTCCATCCTTCGATACAAGAATTTTTTGCAGTCAGGGCCCAGCCCAGGGGCCCCTGGGCACATCCTTTGTCCCTTTTCCCTGGGAAAAAAAACTCACCAGTCCAGGTTGCTGATGTCAGTTTGTAGGGCTCCCTTGGATCTATTAGGGCAGCACAAGTTTGAGGTGCGGACAACTTTGGTCTGGGGTCCATCCTTCGATATAAGGATTTTGTGAAGAAAGGTCCTGAGCCAGGGGCCCTTGGGCCCATCCTTTTTCCCTTTTCCCTGGGAAAGAAAACTCACCAGTCCAGGTTCCTGATGTCAGTTTGTAGGGCTCCCTTGGGTCTATCATGGCAGCAGAAGTTTGAGGTGGGGACAACTTTGGTCTGGGGTCTATCCTTCGATATAAGGATTTTTTGCAGTCAGGTCCTTGGCCAGGGGCCCCTGGGCACATGCTTTGTCCCTTTTCCCTGGGAAAGAAAACTCACAGGTCCAGGTTCCTGATGTCAGTTTGTAGGGCTCCCTTGGATCTATCAGGGCAGCACAAGTTTGAGGTGGGGACAACTTTGGTCTGGGGTCCATCCTTCGATATAAGGATTTTTTGCAGTCAGGTCCTGGGCCAGGGGCCCCTGGGCACAACCTTTGTCCCTTTTCCCTGGGAAAGAAAACTCACAGGTCCAGGTTCCTGATGTCAGTTTGTAGGGCTCCCTTGGGTCTGTCAGGGCAGCACATGTTTGAGGTGGGGACAACTTTGGTCTGGGGTCCATCCTTTGATATAACGATTTTTTGCAGTCAGGTCCCAGCCCTGGAGCCCCTGGGCACAACCTTTGTCCCTTTTCCCTGGGAAAGAAAACTCACAGGTCCAGGTTCCTGATGTCAGTTTGTAGGGCTCCCTTGGGTCTATCAGGGCAGCACAAGTTTGAGGTGGGGACAACTTTGGTCTGGGGTCCATCCTTTGATATAAGGATTTTTTGAAGACAGGTCCTGGACCAGGGGCCCTTGGGCACATCCTTTGTCCCTTTTCCCTGGGAAAGAAAATTCACAGGTCCAGGTTCCTGATGTCAGTTTGTAGGGCTCCCTTGGGTCTATCAGGGCAGCACAAGTTTGTGGTGGGGTCAACTTTAGTCTGAGGTCCATCCTTCGATATAAGGATGTTTTGCAGTCTGGTCCCAGCCCAGGGGCCCCTGGGCACATCCTTTGTCCCTTTTCCCTGGGAAAGAAAACTCACAGGTCCAGGTTCCTGATGTCAGTTTGTAGGGCTCCCTTGGGTCTATCAGGGCAGCACAAGTTTGAGGTGGGGACAACTTTGGACTGGGGTCCATCCTTCAATATAAGGATTTTTTGCAGTCAGGTCCGGGGCCTGGGGCCCCTGGGCACATCCTTTGGCCATTTTCCCTGGGAAAGAAAACTCACCAGTCCAGGTTCCTATGTCAGTCTGTAGGGCTCTCTTGGGTCTATCAGGGCAGCACAAGTTTGAGGTGGGGACAACTTTGGTCTGGGGTCCATCCTTCGATATAAGGATTTTTTGCAGTCAGGTCCTGGGCCAGGGGCCCCTGGGCACATGTTTTGTCCCTTTACCCTGGGAAAGAAAACTCACAGGTCCAGGTTCCTAATGTCAGTTTGTAGGGCTCCCTTGGATCTATCAGGGCAGCACACGTTTGAGGTGGGGACAATTTTGGTCTGGGGTCCATCCTTCGATATAAGGATTTTTCTCAGTCAGGTCCTTGGCCAGGGGCCCCTGGGCACATGCTTTGTCCCTTTTCCCTGGGAAAGAAAACTCACAGGTCCAGGTTCCTGATGTCAGTTTGTAGGGCTCCCTTGGGTCTATCAGGGCAGCACAAGTTTGAGGTGGGGACAACTTTGGTCTGGGGTCCATCCTTTGATATAAGGATTTTTTGAAGACAGGTCCTGGACCAGGGGACCTTGGGCACATCCTTTGTCCCTTTTCCCTGGGAAAGAAAATTCACAGGTCCAGGTTCCTGATGTCAGTTTGTAGGGCTCCCTTGGGTCTATCAGGGCAGCACAAGTTTGAGGTGGGGACAACTTTGGTCTGGGGTCCATCCTTCGATATAAGGATTTTTTGCAGTCAGGTCCTGGGCCAGGGGCCCCTGGGCACATGTTTTGTCCCTTTACCCTGGGAAAGAATACTCACCAGTCCAGGTTCCTGATGTCAGTTTGTAGGGCTCTCTTGGATCTATCAGGGCAGCACAAGTTTGAGGTGGGGACAACTTTGGTCTGGGGTCCATCCTTCGATATAAGGATTTTTTGAAGTCAGGTCCCAGCCCTTGGGCCCATGGGCACATCCTTTGTCCCTTTTCCCTGGGAAAGAAAACTCACAGGTCCAGGTTCCTGATGTCAGTTTGTAGGGCTTTCTTGGATCTATCAGGGCAGCACAAGTTTGAGGTGGGGACAACTTTGGTCTGGGGTCCATCCTTCGATATAAGGATTTTTTGAAGTCAGGGCCCAGCCCAGGGGCCCCTGGGCACATCCTTTGTCCCTTTACCCTGGGAAAAAAAACTCACCAGTCCAGGTTCCTGATGTCAGTTTGTAGGGCTCTCTTGGATCTATCAGGGCAGCACAAGTTTGAGGTGGGGACAACTTTGGTCTGGGGTCCATCCTTCGATATATAAGGACTTTTTGCAGTCAGGTCCCAGCCCAGGGGTTCCTGGGCACATCCTTTGTCTCTTTTCCCTGGGAGAGAAAACTCACAGGTCCAGGTTCCTGATGTCAGTTTGTAGGGCTCCCTTGGGTCTATCTGGGCAGCACAAGATTGAGGTGGGGACAACTTTGGTCTGGGGTCCATCCTTCGCTATAAGGATTTTTTGCAGTCAGGTCCCGGGCCAGGGGCCCCTGTGCACATCCTTTGTCCCTTTTCCCTGGGAAAGAAAACTCACAGGTCCAGGTTCCTGATGTCAGTTTGTAGGGCTCCCTTGGGTCTATCAGGGCAGCAAAAGTTTGAGGTGGGGACAACTTCGGTCTGGGGTCCATCCTTCGATATAAGGACTTTTTGCAGTCAGGTCCCAGCCCTGGGGCCCCTGGGCACATCCTTTGTCCCTTTTCCCTGGGAAAGAAAACTCACCAGTCCAGGTTCCTGATGTCAGTTTGTAGGGCTCCCTTGGGTCTATCAGGGCAGCACAAGTTTGAGGTGGGGACAACTTTGGTCTGGGGTCCATCCTTCGATATAAGGATTTTTTGCAATCAGGTCCTGGGCCAGGGGCCCCTGGGCACATGCTTTGCCCCTTTTCCCTGGGAAAGAAAATTCACAGGTCCAGGTTCCTGATGTCAGTTTGTAGGGCTCCCTTGGGTCTATCAGGGCAGCACAAGTTTAAGGTGGGGACAACTTTGGTCTGGGGTCCATACTTCGATATAAGGATTTTTTGCAGTCAGGTTGCGGGCCAGGGGCCCCTGGGCACATCCTTTGTCCCTTTTCCCTGGGAAAGAAAACTCACCAGTCCAGGTTCCTGATGTCAGTTTGTAGGGCTCCCTTGGGTCTATCAGGGCAGCACAAGTTTGAGGTGGGGACAACTTTGGTCTGTGATCCATCCTTCGATATAAGGATTTTTTGCAGTCAGGTCCTGGGCCAGGGGTCCCTGGGCACATGCTTTGCCCCTTTTCCCTGGGAAAGAAAACTCACACGTCCAGGTTCCTGATGTCAGTTTGTAGGGCTCCCTTGGGTCTATCAGGGCAGCACAAGTTTGAGGTGGGGACAACTTCGGTCTGGGGTCCATCCTTCGACATAAGGACTTTTTGCAGTCAGGTCCCAGCCCAGGGGCCCCTGGGCACATCCTTTGTCCCTTTTCCCTGGGAAAGAAAACTCACCAGTCCAGGTTCCTGATGTCAGTTTGTAGGGCTCCCTTGGGTCTATCAGGGCAGCACAAGTTTGAGGTGGGGACAACTTTGGTCTGGGGTCCATCCTTCGATATAAGGATTTTTTGCAGTCAGGTCCTGGGCCAGGGGCCCTTGGGCACAACCTTTGTCCCTTTTCTCTGGGAAAGAAAACTCACAGGTCCAGGTTCCTGATGTCAGTTTGTAGGGCTCCCTTGGGTCTATCAGGGCAGCACAAGTTTAAGGTGGGGACAACTTTGGTCTGGGGTCCATCCTTCGATATAAGGATTTTTTGCTGTCAGGTTGCGGGCCAGGGGCCCCTGGGCACATCCTTTGTCCCTTTTCCCTGGGAAAGAAAACTCACAGGTCCAGGTTCCTGATGTCACTTTGTAGGGCTCCCTTGGGTCTATCAGGGCAGCACAAGTTTGAGGTGGGGACAACTTTGGTCTGTGATCCATTCTTCGATATAAGGACTTTTTGCAGTCAGGTCCTGGGCCAGGGATCCCTGTTCACATGCTTTGCCCCTTTTCCCTGGGAAAGAAAACTCACCAGTCCAGGTTCCTGATGTCAGTTTGTAGGGCTCCCTTGGGTCTATCAGGGCAGCACAAGTTTGAGGTGGGGACAACTTTGGTCTGGGGTCCATCCTTCGATATAAGGATTTTTTGCAGCCAGGGCCCAGCCCAGGGGCCCCTGGGCACATCCTTTGTCCCTTTTCCCTGGGAAAGAAAACTCACAGGTCCAGGTTCCTGATGTCAGTTTGTAGGGCTCTCTTGGGTCTATCAGGGCAGCACAATTTTGAGGTGGGGACAACATCGGTCTAGGGTCCTTCCTTCGATATAAGGATTTTTTGCAGTCAGGCCCCAGCCCAGGGGACCCTGGGCTCATCCTTTGGCCATTTTCCCTGGGAAAGAATAGTCACCAGTCCAGGTTCCTGATGTCAGTTTGTAGGGCTCCCTTGGGTCTATCAGGGCAGCACAAGTTTGAGGTGGGGACAACTTTCGTCTAGGGTCCATCCTTCGATATAAGGATTTTTTGCAGTCAGGTCCTTGGCCAGGGGCCCCTGGGCACATGCTTTGTCCCTTTTCCCTGGGAAAAAAACCTCACAGGTCCAGGTTCCTGATGTCAGTTTGTAGGGCTCCCTTGGATCTATCAGGGCAGCACAAGTTTGAGGTGGGGACAACTTTGGTCTGTGATCCATCCTTCGATATAAGGATTTTTTGCAGTCAGGTCCTGGGCGAGGGGCCCCTGGGCACAACCTTTGTCCCTTTTCCCTGGGAAAGAAAACTCACAGGTCCAGGTTCCTGATGTCAGTTTGTAGGGCTCCCTTGGGTCTGTCAGGGCAGCACATGTTTGAGGTGGGGACAACTTTGGTCTGGGGTCCATCCTTTGATATAACGATTTTTTGCAGTCAGGTCCAAGCCCTGGAGCCCCTGGGCACAACCTTTGTCCCTTTTCCCTGGGAAAGAAAACTCACAGGTCCAGGTTCCTGATGTCAGTTTGTAGGGCTCCCTTGGGTCTATCAGGGCAGCACAAGTTTGAGGTGGGGACAACTTTGGTCTGGGGTCCATCCTTTGATATAAGGATTTTTTGAAGACAGGTCCTGGACCAGGGGACCTTGGGCACATCCTTTGTCCCTTTTCCCTGGGAAAGAAAATTCACAGGTCCAGGTTCCTGATGTCAGTTTGTAGGGCTCCCTTGGATCTATCAGGGCAGCACAAGTTTGAGGTGGGGACAATTTTGGTCTGGGGTCCATCCTTCGATATAAGGATTTTTCTCAGTCAGGTCCTTGGCCAGGGGCCCCTGGGCACATGGTTTGTCCCTTTTCCCTGGGAAAGAAAACTCACAGGTCCAGGTTCCTGATGTCAGTTTGTAGGGCTCCCTTGGGTCTATCAGGGCAGCACAAGTTTGTGGTGGGGACAACATTTCTCTGGGGACCATCCTTCGATATAATGATTTTTTGCAGTCAGGGCCCAGCCCAGGGCCAGGGACCCTTGGGCACATCCTTTGTCCCTTTTCCCTGGGAAAGAAAACTCACAGGTCCAGGTTCCTGATGTCAGTTTGTAGGGCTCCCTTGGGTCTATCAGGGCAGCACAAGTTTGAGGTGGGGACAACTTTGGTCTGGGGTCCATCCTTCGATACAAGAATTTTTTGCAGTCAGGGCCCAGCCCAGGGGCCCCTGGGCACATCCTTTGTCCCTTTTCCCTGGGAAAAAAAACTCACCAGTCCAGGTTGCTGATGTCAGTTTGTAGGGCTCCCTTGGATCTATCAGGGCAGCACAAGTTTGAGGTGGGGACAACTTTGGTCTGGGGTCCATCCTTCGATATAAGGATTTTGTGAAGAAAGGTCCTGAGCCAGGGGCCCTTGGGCCCATCCTTTTTCCCTTTTCCCTGGGAAAGAAAACTCACCAGTCCAGGTTCCTGATGTCAGTTTGTAGGGCTCCCTTGGGTCTATCAGGGCAGCACAAGTTTGAGGTGGGGACAACTTTTGTCTGGGGACCATCCTTCGATATAAGGATTTTTTGCAGTCAGGTCCCAGCGCAGGGCCAGGGACCCCTGGGCACATCATTTGTCCCTTTTCCCTGGGAAAGAAAACTCACAGGTCCAGGTTCCTGATGTCAGTTTGTAGGGCTCCCTTGGGTCTATCAGGGCAGCACAAGTTTAAGGTGGGGACAACTTTGGTCTGGGGTCCATCCTTCGATATAAGGATTTTTTGTAGTCAGGTCCTGGGCCAGGGGCCCCTGGGCACATCCTTTGTCCCTTTTCCCTGGGAAAGAAAACTCACAGGTCCAGGTTCCTGATGTCAGTTTGTAGGGCTCCCTTGGGTCTATCAGGGCAGCACAAGTTTGAGGTGGGGACAACTTTGGTCTGGGGTCCATTCTTCGATATAAGGATTTTTTGCAATCAGGTCCTGGGCCAGGGGCCCTTTGGCACAACCTTTGTCCCTTTTCTCTGGGAAAGAAAACTCACAGGTCCAGGTTCCTGATGTCAGTTTGTAGGGCTCCCTTGGGTCTATCAGGGCAGCACAAGTTTAAGGTGGGGACAACTTTGGTCTGGGGTCCATCCTTCGATATAAGGATTTTTTGAAGTCAGGTTGCGGGCCAGGGGCCCCTGGGCACATCCTTTGTCTTTTTTCCCTGGGAAAGAAAACTCACAGGTCCAGGTTCCTGATGTCACTTTGTAGGGCTCCCTTGGGTCTATCAGGGCAGCACAAGTTTGAGGTGGGGACAACTTTGGTCTGTGATCCATTCTTCGATATAAGGATTTTTTGCAGTCAGGTCCTGGGCCAGGGGTCCCTGGGCACATGCTTTGCCCCTTTTCCCTGGGAAAGAAAACTCACCAGTCCAGGTTCCTGATGTCAGTTTGTAGGGCTCCCTTGGGTCTATCAGGGCAGCACAAGTTTGAGGTGGGGACAACTTTGGTCTGGGGTCCATCCTTCGATATAAGGATTTTTTGCAGCCAGGGCCCAGCCCTGGGGCCCCTGGGCACATCCTTTGTCCCTTTTCCCTGGGAAAGAAAACTCACAGGTCCAGGTTCCTGATGTCAGTTTGTAGGGCTCTCTTGGGTCTATCAGGGCAGCACAATTTTGAGGTGGGGACAACATCGGTCTAGGGTCCTTCCTTCGATATAAGGATTTTTTGCAGTCAGGCCCCAGCCCAGGGGCCCCTGGGCTCATCCTTTGACCATTTTCCCTGGGAAAGAATACTCACCAGTCCAGGTTCCTGATGTCAGTTTGTAGGGCTCCCTTGGGTCTATCAGGGCAGCACAAGTTTGAGGTGGGGACAACTTTGGTCTGGGGTCCATCCTTCGATATAAGGATTTTTTGCAGTCAGGTCCCGGGCCAGGGGCCCCTGGGCACATCCTTTGTCCCTTTTCCCTGGGAAAGAAAACTCACAGGTCCAGGTTCCTGATGTCAATTTGTAGGGCTCCCTTGGGTGTATCATGGCAGCAGAAGTTTGAGGTGGGGACAACTTTGGTCTGGGGTCTATCCTTCGATATAAGGATTTTTTGCAGTCAGGTCCTTGGCCAGGGGCCCCTGGGCACATGCTTTGTCCCTTTTCCCTGGGAAAGAAAACTCACAGGTCCAGGTTCCTGATGTCAGTTTGTAGGGCTCCCTTGGATCTATCAGGGCAGCACAAGTTTGAGGTGGGGACAACTTTGGTCTGGGGTCCATCCTTCGATATAAGGATTTTTTGCAGTCAGGTCCTGGGCCAGGGGCCCCTGGGCACAACCTTTGTCCCTTTTCCCTGGGAAAGAAAACTCACAGGTCCAGGTTCCTGATGTCAGTTTGTAGGGCTCCCTTGGGTCTATCAGGGCAGCACATGTTTGAGGTGGGGACAACTTTGGTCTGGGGTCCATCCTTTGATATAACGATTTTTTGCAGTCAGGTCCCAGCCCTGGAGCCCCTGGGCACAACCTTTGTCCCTTTTCCCTGGGAAAGAAAACTCACAGGTCCAGGTTCCTGATGTCAGTTTGTAGGGCTCCCTTGGGTCTATCAGGGCAGCACAAGTTTGAGGTGGGGACAACTTTGGTCTGGGGTCCATCCTTTGATATAAGGATTTTTTTAAGACAGGTCCTGGACCAGGGGCCCTTGGGCACATCCTTTGTCCCTTTTCCCTGGGAAAGAAAATTCACAGGTCCAGGTTCCTGATGTCAGTTTGTAGGGCTCCCTTGGGTCTATCAGGGCAGCACAAGTTTGTGGTGGGGTCAACTTTAGTCTGAGGTCCATCCTTCGATATAAGGATGTTTTGCAGTCTGGTCCCAGCCCAGGGGCCCCTGGGCACATCCTTTGTCCCTTTTCCCTGGGAAAGAAAACTCACAGGTCCAGGTTCCTGATGTCAGTTTGTAGGGCTCCCTTGGGTCTATCAGGGCAGCACAAGTTTGAGGTGGGGACAACTTTGGACTGGGGTCCATCCTTCAATATAAGGATTTTTTGCAGTCAGGTCCGGGGCCTGGGGCCCCTGGGCACATCCTTTGGCCATTTTCCCTGGGAAAGAAAACTCACCAGTCCAGGTTCCTATGTCAGTCTGTAGGGCTCTCTTGGGTCTATCAGGGCAGCACAAGTTTGAGGTGGGGACAACTTTGGTCTGGGGTCCATCCTTCGATATAAGGATTTTTTGCAGTCAGGTCCTGGGCCAGGGGCCCCTGGGCACATGTTTTGTCCCTTTACCCTGGGAAAGAAAACTCACAGGTCCAGGTTCCTAATGTCAGTTTGTAGGGCTCCCTTGGATCTATCAGGGCAGCACAAGTTTGAGGTGGGGACAATTTTGGTCTGGGGTCCATCCTTCGATATAAGGATTTTTCTCAGTCAGGTCCTTGGCCAGGGGCCCCTGGGCACATGCTTTGTCCCTTTTCCCTGGGAAAGAAAACTCACAGGTCCAGGTTCCTGATGTCAGTTTGTAGGGCTCCCTTGGGTCTATCAGGGCAGCACAAGTTTGTGGTGGGGACAACATTTCTCTGGGGACCATCCTTCGATATAATGATTTTTTGCAGTCAGGGCCCAGCCCAGGGGCCCCTGGGCACATCCTTTGTCCCTTTTCCCTGGGAAAAAAAAACTCACCAGTCCAGGTTCCTGATGTCAGTTTGTAGGGCTCCCTTGGATCTATCAGGGCAGCACAAGTTTGAGGTGGGGACAACTTTGGTCTGGGGTCCATCCTTCGATATAAGGATTTTGTGAAGAAAGGTCCTGAGCCAGGGGCCCTTGGGCCCATCCTTTTTCCCTTTTCCCTGGGAAAGAAAACTCACCAGTCCAGGTTCCTGATGTCAGTTTGTAGGGCTCCCTTGGGTCTATCAGGGCAGCACAAGTTTGAGGTGGGGAGAACTTTGGTCTGGGGACCATCCTTCGATATAAGGATTTTTTGCAGTCAGGGCCCAGCGCAGGGCCAGGGACCCCTGGGCACATCATTTGTCCCTTTTCCCTGGGAAAGAAAACTCACAGGTCCAGGTTCCTGATGTCAGTTTGTAGGGCTCCCTTGGGTCTATCAGGGCAGCACATGTTTGAGGTGGGGACAACTTTGGTCTGGGGTCCATCCTTCGATATAAGGACTTTTTGCAGTCAGGTCCCAGCCCTGGTGCCCCTGGGCACATCCTTTGGCCATTTTCCCTGGGAAAGAAAACTCACAGGTCCAGGTTGCTGATGTCAGTTTGTAGGGCTCCCTTGGATCTATCAGGGCAGCACAAGTTTGAGGTGGGGACAACTTTGGTCTGGGGTCCATCCTTCGATATAAGGATTTTGTGAAGAAAGGTCCTGAGCCAGGGGCCCTTGGGCCCATCCTTTTTCCCTTTTCCCTGGGAAAGAAAACTCACCAGTCCAGGTTCCTGATGTCAGTTTGTAGGGCTCCCTTGGGTCTATCAGGGCAGCACAAGTTTGAGGTGGGGACAACTTTTGTCTGGGGACCATCCTTCGATATAAGGATTTTTTGCAGTCAGGGCCCAGCGCAGGGCCAGGGACCCCTGGGCACATCATTTGTCCCTTTTCCCTGGGAAAGAAAACTCACAGGTCCAGGTTCCTGATGTCAGTTTGTAGGGCTCCCTTGGGTCTATCAGGGCAGCACATGTTTGAGGTGGGGACAACTTTGGTCTGGGGTCCATCCTTCGATATAAGGACTTTTTGCAGTCAGGTCCCAGCCCTGGGGCCCCTGGGCACATCCTTTGGCCATTTTCCCTGGGAAAGAAAACTCACAGGTCCAGGTTCCTGATGTCAGTTTGTAGGGCTCCCTTGGGTCTATCAGGGCAGCACAAGTTTGAGGTGGGGACAACTTTGGTCTGGGGTCCATCCTTCAATATAAGGATTTTTTGCAATCAGGTCCTGGGCCAGGGGCCCCTGGGCACATGTTTTGTCTTTTTTCCCTGGGAAAGAAAACTCACAGGTCCAGGTTCCTGATGTCAGTTTGTAGGGCTCCCTTGGGTCTATCAGGGCAGCACAAGTTTAAGGTGGGGACAACTTTGGTCTGGGGTCCATCCTTCGATATAAGGATTTTTTGCAGTCAGGCCACAGCCCAGGGCCACGGGCCCCTGGGCACATGCTTTGTCCCTTTTCCCTGGGAAAGAAAACTCACAGGTCCAGGTTCCTGATGTCAGTTTGTAGGGCTCCCTTGGGTCTATCAGGGCAGCACAAGTTTGAGGTGGGGACAACTTTGGTCTGGGGTCCATCCTTCGATATAAGGATTTTTTGATGTCAGGTCCTGGGCCAGGGACCCCTGGGCACATGCTTTGTCCCTTTTCCCTGGGAAAGAAAACTCACAGGTCCAGGTTCCTGATGTCAGTTTGTAGGGCTCCCTTGGGTCTATCAGGGCAGCACAAGTTTGAGGTGGGGACAACTTTGGTTTGGGGTCCATCCTTCGATATAAGGATTTTTTGCAGTCAGGTCCTGGGCCAGGGGCCTGTGGGCACATGCTTTGTCCCTTTTCCCTGGGAAAGAAAACTCACAGGTCCAGGTTCCTGATGTCAGTTTGTAGGGCTCCCTTGGGTCTATCAGGGCAGCACAAGTTTGAGGTTAGGGACGACTTTGTTCTGGGGTCCATCCTTCGATATAAGGATTTTTTGATGTCAGGTTCTGGGCCAGGGGCCCCTGGGCACATCCTTTGTCCCTTTTCCCTGGGAAAGAAAACTCACAGGTCCAGGTTCCTGATGTCAGTTTGTAGGGCTCCCTTGGGTCTATCAGGGCAGCACAAGTTTGAGGTGGGGACAACTTCGGTCTGTGATATATCCTTCGATATAAGGATTTTTTGCAGTCAGGCCACAGCCCTGGAGCCCCTGGGCACACGCTTTGTCCCTTTTCCCTGGGAAAGAAAACTCACAGGTCCAGGTTCCTGATGTCAGTTTGTAGGGCTCCCTTGGGTCTATCAGGGCAGCAAAAGTTTGAGGTGGGGACAACTTTGTTCTGGGGTCCATCCTTTGATATAAGGACTTTTTGCAGTCAGGTCCCAGCCCTGGGGACCCTGGGCACATCCTTTGTCCCTTTTCCCTGGGAAAGAAAACTCACCAGTCCAGGTTCCTGATGTCAGTTTGTAGGGCTCCCTTGGGTCTATCAGGGCAGCACAAGTTTGAGGTGGGGACAACTTTGGTCTGGGGTCCATCCTTCGATATAAGGATTTTTTGCAATCAGGTCCTGGGCCAGGGGCCCCTGGGCACATGCTTTGCCCCTTTTCCCTGGGAAAGAAAACTCACAGGTCCAGGTTCCTGATGTCAGTTTGTAGGGCTCCCTTGGGTCTATCAGGGCAGCACAAGTTTAAGGTGGGGACAACTTTGGTCTGGGGTCCATACTTCGATATAAGGATTTTTTGCAGTCAGGTTGCGGGCCAGGGGCCCCTGGGCACATCCTTTGTCCCTTTTCCCTGGGAAAGAAAACTCACCAGTCCAGGTTCCTGATGTCAGTTTGTAGGGCTCCCTTGGGTCTATCAGGGCAGCACAAGTTTGAGGTGGGGACAACTTTGGTCTGTGATCCATCCTTCGATATAAGGATTTTTTGCAGTCAGGTCCTGGGCCAGGGGTCCCTGGGCACATGCTTTGCCCCTTTTCCCTGGGAAAGAAAACTCACACGTCCAGGTTCCTGATGTCAGTTTGTAGGGCTCCCTTGGGTCTATCAGGGCAGCACAAGTTTGAGGTGGGGACAACTTCGGTCTGGGGTCCATCCTTCAATATAAGGACTTTTTGCAGTCAGGTCCCAGCCCAGGGGCCCCTGGGCACATCCTTTGTCCCTTTTCCCTGGGAAAGAAAACTCACCAGTCCAGGTTCCTGATGTCAGTTTGTAGGGCTCCCTTGGGTCTATCAGGGCAGCACAAGTTTGAGGTGGGGACAACTTTGGTCTGGGGTCCATCCTTCGATATAAGGATTTTTTGCAGTCAGGTCCTGGGCCAGGGGCCCTTGGGCACAACCTTTGTCCCTTTTCTCTGGGAAAGAAAACTCACAGGTCCAGGTTCCTGATGTCAGTTTGTAGGGCTCCCTTGGGTCTATCAGGGCAGCACAAGTTTAAGGTGGGGACAACTTTGGTCTGGGGTCCATCCTTCGATATAAGGATTTTTTGCTGTCAGGTTGCGGGCCAGGGGCCCCTGGGCACATCCTTTGTCCCTTTTCCCTGGGAAAGAAAACTCACAGGTCCAGGTTCCTGATGTCACTTTGTAGGGCTCCCTTGGGTCTATCAGGGCAGCACAAGTTTGAGGTGGGGACAACTTTGGTCTGTGATCCATTCTTCGATATAAGGACTTTTTGCAGTCAGGTCCTGGGCCAGGGATCCCTGTTCACATGCTTTGCCCCTTTTCCCTGGGAAAGAAAACTCACCAGTCCAGGTTCCTGATGTCAGTTTGTAGGGCTCCCTTGGGTCTATCAGGGCAGCACAAGTTTGAGGTGGGGACAACTTTGGTCTGGGGTCCATCCTTCGATATAAGGATTTTTTGAAGCCAGGGCCCAGCCCAGGGGCCCCTGGGCACATCCTTTGTCCCTTTTCCCTGGGAAAGAAAACTCACAGGTCCAGGTTCCTGATGTCAGTTTGTAGGGCTCTCTTGGGTCTATCAGGGCAGCACAATTTTGAGGTGGGGACAACATCGGTCTAGGGTCCTTCCTTCGATATAAGGATTTTTTGCAGTCAGGCCCCAGCCCAGGGGACCCTGGGCTCATCCTTTGGCCATTTTCCCTGGGAAAGAAAACTCACAGGTCCAGGTTCCTGATGTCAGTTTGTAGGGCTCCCTTGGGTCTATCAGGGCAGCACAAGTTTGAGGTGGGGACAACTTTCGTCTAGGGTCCATCCTTCGATATAAGGATTTTTTGCAGTCAGGTCCTTGGCCAGGGGCCCCTGGGCACATGCTTTGTCCCTTTTCCCTGGGAAAAAAAACTCACAGGTCCAGGTTCCTGATGTCAGTTTGTAGGGCTCCCTTGGATCTATCAGGGCAGCACAAGTTTGAGGTGGGGACAACTTTGGTCTGTGATCCATCCTTCGATATAAGGATTTTTTGCAGTCAGGTCCTGGGCGAGGGGCCCCTGGGCACAACCTTTGTCCCTTTTCCCTGGGAAAGAAAACTCACAGGTCCAGGTTCCTGATGTCAGTTTGTAGGGCTCCCTTGGGTCTGTCAGGGCAGCACATGTTTGAGGTGGGGACAACTTTGGTCTGGGGTCCATCCTTTGATATAACGATTTTTTGCAGTCAGGTCCAAGCCCTGGAGCCCCTGGGCACAACCTTTGTCCCTTTTCCCTGGGAAAGAAAACTCACAGGTCCAGGTTCCTGATGTCAGTTTGTAGGGCTCCCTTGGGTCTATCAGGGCAGCACAAGTTTGAGGTGGGGACAACTTTGGTCTGGGGTCCATCCTTTGATATAAGGATTTTTTGAAGACAGGTCCTGGACCAGGGGACCTTGGGCACATCCTTTGTCCCTTTTCCCTGGGAAAGAAAATTCACAGGTCCAGGTTCCTGATGTCAGTTTGTAGGGCTCCCTTGGATCTATCAGGGCAGCACAAGTTTGAGGTGGGGACAATTTTGGTCTGGGGTCCATCCTTCGATATAAGGATTTTTCTCAGTCAGGTCCTTGGCCAGGGGCCCCTGGGCACATGCTTTGTCCCTTTTCCCTGGGAAAGAAAACTCACAGGTCCAGGTTCCTGATGTCAGTTTGTAGGGCTCCCTTGGGTCTATCAGGGCAGCACAAGTTTGTGGTGGGGACAACATTTCTCTGGGGACCATCCTTCGATATAATGATTTTTTGCAGTCAGGTCCCAGCCCTGGGGCCCCTGGGCACATCCTTTGTCCCTTTTCCCTGGTTGAGAAAACTCACCAGTCCAGGTTCCTGATGTCAGTTTGTAGGGCTCCCTTGGGTCTATCAGGGCAGCACAAGTTTGAGGTGGGGACAACTTTGGTCTGGGGTCCATCCTTCGATACAAGAATTTTTTGCAGTCAGGGCCCAGCCCAGGGGCCCCTGGGCACATCCTTTGTCCCTTTTCCCTGGGAAAAAAAACTCACCAGTCCAGGTTGCTGATGTCAGTTTGTAGGGCTCCCTTGGATCTATCAGGGCAGCACAAGTTTGAGGTGGGGACAACTTTGGTCTGGGGTCCATCCTTCGATATAAAGATTTTGTGAAGAAAGGTCCTGAGCCAGGGGCCCTTGGGCCCATCCTTTTTCCCTTTTCCCTGGGAAAGAAAACTCACCAGTCCAGGTTCCTGATGTCAGTTTGTAGGGCTCCCTTGGGTCTATCAGGGCAGCACAAGTTTGAGGTGGGGACAACTTTTGTCTGGGGACCATCCTTCGATATAAGGATTTTTTGCAGTCAGGTCCCAGCGCAGGGCCAGGGACCCCTGGGCACATCATTTGTCCCTTTTCCCTGGGAAAGAAAACTCACAGGTCCAGGTTCCTGATGTCAGTTTGTAGGGCTCCCTTGGGTCTATCAGGGCAGCACATGTTTGAGGTGGGGACAACTTTGGTCTGGGGTCCATCCTTCGATATAAGGACTTTTTGCAGTCAGGTCCCAGCCCTGGGGCCCCTGGGCACATCCTTTGGCCATTTTCCCTGGGAAAGAAAACTCACAGGTCCAGGTTCCTGATGTCAGTTTGTAGGGCTCCCTTGGGTCTATCAGGGCAGCACAAGTTTAAGGTGGGGACAACTTTGGTCTGGGGTCCATCCTTCGATATAAGGATTTTTTGTAGTCAGGTCCTGGGCCAGGGGCCCCTGGGCACATCCTTTGTCCCTTTTCCCTGGGAAAGAAAACTCACCAGTCCAGGTTCCTGATGTCAGTTTGTAGGGCTCCCTTGGGTCTATCAGGGCAGCACAAGTTTGAGGTGGGGACAACTTTGGTCTGTGATCCATCCTTCGATATAAGGATTTTTTGCAGTCAGGTCCTGGGCCAGGGGTCCCTGGGCACATGCTTTGCCCCTTTTCCCTGGGAAAGAAAACTCACAGGTCCAGGTTCCTGATGTCAGTTTGTAGGGCTCTCTTGGGTCTATCAAGCAGCACAATTTTGAGGTGGGGAAAACATCGGTCTAGGGTCCTTCCTTCGATATAAGGATTTTTTGCAGTCAGGCCCCAGCCCAGGGGCCCCTGGGCTCATCCTTTGTCCCTTTTCCCTGGGAAAGAAAACTCACAGGTCCAGGTTCCTGATGTCAGTTTGTAGGGCTCGCTTGGGTCTATCAGGGCAGCACAAGTTTGAGGTGGGGACAACTTTGGTCTGGGGTCCATTCTTTGATATAAGGATTTTTTGCAATCAGGTCCTGGGCCAGGGGCCCTTTGGCACAACCTTTGTCCCTTTTCTCTGGGAAAGAAAACTCACAGGTCCAGGTTCCTGATGTCAGTTTGTAGGGCTCCCTTGGGTCTATCAGGGCAGCACAAGTTTAAGGTGGGGACAACTTTGGTCTGGGGTCCATCCTTCGATATAAGGATTTTTTGCAGTCAGGTTGCGGGCCAGGGGCCCCTGGGCACATCCTTTGTCCCTTTTCCCTGGGAAAGAAAACTCACAGGTCCAGGTTCCTGATGTCACTTTGTAGGGCTCCCTTGGGTCTATCAGGGCAGCACAAGTTTGAGGTGGGGACAACTTTGGTCTGTGATCCATTCTTCGATATAAGGATTTTTTGCAGTCAGGTCCTGGGCCAGGGGTCCCTGTTCACATGCTTTGCCCCTTTTCCCTGGGAAAGAAAACTCACCAGTCCAGGTTCCTGATGTCAGTTTGTAGGGCTCCCTTGGGTCTATCAGGGCAGCACAAGTTTGAGGTGGGGACAAGTTTGGTCTGGGGTCCATCCTTCGATATAAGGATTTTTTGCAGCCAGGGCCCAGCCCAGGGGCCCCTGGGCACATCCTTTGTCCCTTTTCCCTGGGAAAGAAAACTCACAGGTCCAGGTTCCTGATGTCAGTTTGTAGGGCTCTCTTGGGTCTATCAGGGCAGCACAATTTTGAGGTGGGGACAACATCGGTCTAGGGTCCTTCCTTCGATATAAGGATTTTTTGCAGTCAGGCCCCAGCCCAGGGGCCCCTGGGCTCATCCTTTGACCATTTTCCCTGGGAAAGAATACTCACCAGTCCAGGTTCCTGATGTCAGTTTGTAGGGCTCCCTTGGGTCTATCAGGGCAGCACAAGTTTGAGGTGGGGACAACTTTGGTCTGGGGTCCATCCTTCGATATAAGGATTTTTTGATGTCAGGTCCGGGGCCTGGGGCCCCTGGGCACATCCTTTGGCCATTTTCCCTGGGAAAGAAAACTCACCAGTCCAGGTTCCTATGTCAGTCTGTAGGGCTCTCTTGGGTCTATCAGGGCAGCACAAGTTTGAGGTGGGGACAACTTTGGTCTGGGGTCCATCCTTCGATATAAGGATTTTTTGCAGTCAGGTCCTGGGCCAGGGACCCCTGGGCACATGTTTTGTCCCTTTACCCTGGGAAAGAAAACTCACAGGTCCAGGTTCCTAATGTCAGTTTGTAGGGCTCCCTTGGATCTATCAGGGCAGCACAAGTTTGATGTGGGGACAATTTTGGTCTGGGGTCCATCCTTCGATATAAGGATTTTTCTCAGTCAGGTCCTTGGCCAGGGGCCCCTGGGCACATGCTTTGTCCCTTTTCCCTGGGAAAGAAAACTCACAGGTCCAGGTTCCTGATGTCAGTTTGTAGGGCTCCCTTGGGTCTATCAGGGCAGCACAAGTTTGTGGTGGGGACAACATTTCTCTGGGGACCATCCTTCGATATAATGATTTTTTGCAGTCAGGGCCCAGCCCAGGGGCACCTGGGCACATCCTTTGTCCCTTTTCCCTGGGAAAAAAAAACTCACCAGTCCAGGTTCCTGATGTCAGTTTGTAGGGCTCCCTTGGATCTATCAGGGCAGCACAAGTTTGAGGTGGGGACAACTTTGGTCTGGGGTCCATCCTTCGATATAAGGATTTTGTGAAGAAAGGTCCTGAGCCAGGGACCCTTGGGCCCATCCTTTTTCCCTTTTCCCTGGGAAAGAAAACTCACCAGTCCAGGTTCCTGATGTCAGTTTGTAGGGCTCCCTTGGGTCTATCAGGGCAGCACAAGTTTGAGGTGGGGAGAACTTTGGTCTGGGGACCATCCTTCGATATAAGGATTTTTTGCAGTCAGGGCCCAGCGCAGGGCCAGGGACCCCTGGGCACATCATTTGTCCCTTTTCCCTGGGAAAGAAAACTCACAGGTCCAGGTTCCTGATGTCAGTTTGTAGGGCTCCCTTGGGTCTATCAGGGCAGCACATGTTTGAGGTGGGGACAACTTTGGTCTGGGGTCCATCCTTCGATATAAGGACTTTTTGCAGTCAGGTCCCAGCCCTGGGGCCCCTGGGCACATCCTTTGGCCATTTTCCCTGGGAAAGAAAACTCACAGGTCCAGGTTGCTGATGTCAGTTTGTAGGGCTCCCTTGGATCTATCAGGGCAGCACAAGTTTGAGGTGGGGACAACTTTGGTCTGGGGTCCATCCTTCGATATAAGGATTTTGTGAAGAAAGGTCCTGAGCCAGGGGCCCTTGGGCCCATCCTTTTTCCCTTTTCCCTGGGAAAGAAAACTCACCAGTCCAGGTTCCTGATGTCAGTTTGTAGGGCTCCCTTGGGTCTATCAGGGCAGCACAAGTTTGAGGTGGGGACAACTTTTGTCTGGGGACCATCCTTCGATATAAGGATTTTTTGCAGTCAGGGCCCAGCGCAGGGCCAGGGACCCCTGGGCACATCATTTGTCCCTTTTCCCTGGGAAAGAAAACTCACAGGTCCAGGTTCCTGATGTCAGTTTGTAGGGCTCCCTTGGGTCTATCAGGGCAGCACATGTTTGAGGTGGGGACAACTTTGGTCTGGGGTCCATCCTTCGATATAAGGACTTTTTGCAGTCAGGTCCCAGCCCTGGGGCCCCTGGGCACATCCTTTGGCCATTTTCCCTGGGAAAGAAAACTCACAGGTCCAGGTTCCTGATGTCAGTTTGTAGGGCTCCCTTGGGTCTATCAGGGCAGCACAAGTTTGAGGTGGGGACAACTTTGGTCTGGGGTCCATCCTTCAATATAAGGATTTTTTGCAATCAGGTCCTGGGCCAGGGGCCCCTGGGCACATGTTTTGTCTTTTTTCCCTGGGAAAGAAAACTCACAGGTCCAGGTTCCTGGTGTCAGTTTGTAGGGCTCCCTTGGGTCTATCAGGGCAGCACAAGTTTAAGGTGGGGACAACTTTGGTCTGGGGTCCATCCTTCGATATAAGGATTTTTTGCAGTCAGGCCACAGCCCAGGGCCACGGGCCCCTGGGCACATGCTTTGTCCCTTTTCCCTGGGAAAGAAAACTCACAGGTCCAGGTTCCTGATGTCAGTTTGTAGGGCTCGCTTGGGTCTATCAGGGCAGCACAAGTTTGAGGTGGGGACAACTTTGGTCTGGGGTCCATCCTTCGATATAAGGATTTTTTGATGTCAGGTCCTGGGCCAGGGACCCCTGGGCACATGCTTTGTCCCTTTTCCCTGGGAAAGAAAACTCACATGTCCAGGTTCCTGATGTCAGTTTGTAGGGCTCCCTTGGGTCTATCAGGGCAGCACAAGTTTGAGGTGGGGACAACTTTGGTTTGGGGTCCATCCTTCGATATAAGGATTTTTTGCAGTCAGGTCCTGGGCCAGGGGCCTGTGGGCACATGCTTTGTCCCTTTTCCCTGGGAAAGAAAACTCACAGGTCCAGGTTCCTGATGTCAGTTTGTAGGGCTCCCTTGGGTCTATCAGGGCAGCACAAGTTTGAGGTTAGGGACGACTTTGGTCTGGGGTCCATCCTTCGATATAAGGATTTTTTGATGTCAGGTTCTGGGCCAGGGGCCCCTGGGCACATCCTTTGTCCCTTTTCCCTGGGAAAGAAAACTCACAGGTCCAGGTTCCTGATGTCAGTTTGTAGGGCTCCCTTGGGTCTATCAGGGCAGCACAAGTTTGAGGTGGGGACAACTTCGGTCTGTGATATATCCTTCGATATAAGGATTTTTTGCAGTCAGGCCACAGCCCTGGAGCCCCTGGGCACACGCTTTGTCCCTTTTCCCTGGGAAAGAAAACTCACAGGTCCAGGTTCCTGATGTCAGTTTGTAGGGCTCCCTTGGGTCTATCAGGGCAGCAAAAGTTTGAGGTGGGGACAACTTTGTTCTGGGGTCCATCCTTTGATATAAGGACTTTTTGCAGTCAGGTCCCAGCCCTGGGGACCCTGGGCACATCCTTTGTCCCTTTTCCCTGGGAAAGAAAACTCACCAGTCCAGGTTCCTGATGTCAGTTTGTAGGGCTCCCTTGGGTCTATCAGGGCAGCACAAGTTTGAGGTGGGGACAACTTTGGTCTGGGGTCCATCCTTCGATATAAGGATTTTTTGCAATCAGGTCCTGGGCCAGGGGCCCCTGGGCACATGCTTTGCCCCTTTTCCCTGGGAAAGAAAACTCACAGGTCCAGGTTCTTGATGTCAGTTTGTAGGGCTCCCTTGGGTCTATCAGGGCAGCACAAGTTTAAGGTGGGGACAACATTTCTCTGGGGACCATCCTTCGATATAAGGATTTTTTGCAGTCAGGTTGCGGGCCAGGGGCCCCTGGGCACATCCTTTGTCCCTTTTCCCTGGGAAAGAAAACTCACCAGTCCAGGTTCCTGATGTCAGTTTGTAGGGCTCCCTTGGGTCTATCAGGGCAGCACAAGTTTGAGGTGGGGACAACTTTGGTCTGTGATCCATCCTTCGATATAAGGATTTTTTGCAGTCAGGTCCTGGGCCAGGGGTCCCTGGGCACATGCTTTGCCCCTTTTCCCTGGGAAAGAAAACTCACAGGTCCAGGTTCCTGATGTCACTTTGTAGGGCTCCCTTGGGTCTATCAGGGCAGCACAAGTTTGAGGTGGGGACAACTTTGGTCTGTGATCCATTCTTCGATATAAGGACTTTTTGCAGTCAGGTCCTGGGCCAGGGGTCCCTGTTCACATGCTTTGCCCCTTTTCCCTGGGAAAGAAAACTCACCAGTCCAGGTTCCTGATGTCAGTTTGTAGGGCTCTCTTGGGTCTATCAGGGCAGCACAATTTTGAGGTGGGGACAACATCGGTCTAGGATCCTTCCTTCGATATAAGGATTTTTTGCAGTCAGGCCCCAGCCCAGGGGCCCCTGGGCTCATCCTTTGGCCATTTTCCCTGGGAAAGAATACTCACCAGTCCAGGTTCCTGATGTCAGTTTGTAGGGCTCCCTTGGGTCTATCAGGGCAGCACAAGTTTGAGGTGGGGACAACTTTCGTCTAGGGTCCATCCTTCGATATAAGGATTTTTTGCAGTCAGGTCCTTGGCCAGGGGCCCCTGGGCACATGCTTTGTCCCTTTTCCCTGGGAAAGAAAACTCAGCAGTCCAGGTTCCTGATGTCACTTTGTAGGGCTCCCTTGGATCTATCAGGGCAGCACAAGTTTGAGGTGGGGACAACTTTGGTCTGTGATCCATCCTTCGATATAAGGATTTTTTGCAGTCAGGTCCTGGGCGAGGGGCCCCTGGGCACAATCTTTGTCCCTTTTCCCTGGGAAAGAAAACTCACAGGTCCAGGTTCCTGATGTCAGTTTGTAGGGCTCCCTTGGGTCTGTCAGGGCAGCACATGTTTGAGGTGGGGACAACTTTGGTCTGGGGTCCATCCTTTGATATAACGATTTTTTGCAGTCAGGTCCAAGCCCTGGAGCCCCTGGGCACAACCTTTGTCCCTTTTCCCTGGGAAAGAAAACTCACAGGTCCAGGTTCCTGATGTCAGTTTGTAGGGCTCCCTTGGGTCTATCAGGGCAGCACAAGTTTGAGGTGGGGACAACTTTGGTCTGGGGTCCATCCTTTGATATAAGGATTTTTTGAAGACAGGTCCTGGACCAGGGGACCTTGGGCACATCCTTTGTCCCTTTTCCCTGGGAAAGAAAATTCACAGGTCCAGGTTCCTGATGTCAGTTTGTAGGGCTCCCTTGGGTCTATCAGGGCAGCACAAGTTTGAGGTGGGGACAACTTTGGTCTGGGCTCCATCCTTTGATATAAGGATTTTTCTCAGTCAGGTCCTGGGCCAGGGGCCCCTGGGCACATGTTTTGTCCCTTTACCCTGGGAAAGAATACTCACCAGTCCAGGTTCCTGATGTCAGTTTGTAGGGCTCTCTTGGATCTATCAGGGCAGCACAAGTTTGAGGTGGGGACAACTTTGGTCTGGGGTCCATCCTTCGATGTAAGGATTTTTTGAAGTCAGGTCCCAGCCCTTGGGCCCATGGGCACATCCTTTGTCCCTTTTCCCTGGGAAAAAAAACTCACAGGTCCAGGTTCCTGATGTCAGTTTGTAGGGCTTTCTTGGATCTATCAGGGCAGCACAAGTTTGAGGTGGGGACAACTTTGGTCTGGGGTCCATCCTTCGATATAAGGATTTTTTGAAGTCAGGGCCCAGCCCAGGGGCCCCTGGGCACATCCTTTGTCCCTTTACCCTGGGAAAAAAAACTCACCAGTCCAGGTTCCTGATGTCAGTTTGTAGGGCTCTCTTGGATCTATCAGGGCAGCACAAGTTTGAGGTGGGGACAACTTTGGTCTGGGGTCCATCCTTCGATATATAAGGACTTTTTGCAGTCAGGTCCCAGCCCAGGGGTTCCTGGGCACATCCTTTGTCTCTTTTCCCTGGGAGAGAAAACTCACAGGTCCAGGTTCCTGATGTCAGTTTGTAGGGCTCCCTTGGGTCTATCTGGGCAGCACAAGATTGAGGTGGGGACAACTTTGGTCTGGGGTCCATCCTTCGCTATAAGGATTTTTTGCAGTCAGGTCCCGGGCCAGGGGCCCCTGTGCACATCCTTTGTCCCTTTTCCCTGGGAAAGAAAACTCACAGGTCCAGGTTCCTGATGTCAGTTTGTAGGGCTCCCTTGGGTCTATCAGGGCAGCAAAAGTTTGAGGTGGGGACAACTTCGGTCTGGGGTCCATCCTTCGATATAAGGACTTTTTGCAGTCAGGTCCCAGCCCTGGGGCCCCTGGGCACATCCTTTGTCCCTTTTCCCTGGGAAAGAAAACTCACCAGTCCAGGTTCCTGATGTCAGTTTGTAGGGCTCCCTTGGGTCTATCAGGGCAGCACAAGTTTGAGGTGGGGACAACTTTGGTCTGGGGTCCATCCTTCGATATAAGGATTTTTTGCAATCAGGTCCTGGGCCAGGGGCCCCTGGGCACATGCTTTGCCCCTTTTCCCTGGGAAAGAAAACTCACAGGTCCAGGTTCCTGATGTCAGTTTGTAGGGCTCCCTTGGGTCTATCAGGGCAGCACAAGTTTAAGGTGGGGACAACTTTGGTCTGGGGTCCATACTTCGATATAAGGATTTTTTGCAGTCAGGTTGCGGGCCAGGGGCCCCTGGGCACATCCTTTGTCCCTTTTCCCTGGGAAAAAAAACTCACAGGTCCAGGTTCCTGATGTCAGTTTGTAGGGCTTTCTTGGATCTATCAGGGCAGCACAAGTTTGAGGTGGGGACAACTTTGGTCTGGGGTCCATCCTTCGATATAAGGATTTTTTGAAGTCAGGGCCCAGCCCAGGGGCCCCTGGGCACATCCTTTGTCCCTTTACCCTGGGAAAAAAAACTCACCAGTCCAGGTTCCTGATGTCAGTTTGTAGGGCTCTCTTGGATCTATCAGGGCAGCACAAGTTTGAGGTGGGGACAACTTTGGTCTGGGGTCCATCCTTCGATATATAAGGACTTTTTGCAGTCAGGTCCCAGCCCAGGGGTTCCTGGGCACATCCTTTGTCTCTTTTCCCTGGGAGAGAAAACTCACAGGTCCAGGTTCCTGATGTCAGTTTGTAGGGCTCCCTTGGGTCTATCTGGGCAGCACAAGATTGAGGTGGGGACAACTTTGGTCTGGGGTCCATCCTTCGCTATAAGGATTTTTTGCAGTCAGGTCCCGGGCCAGGGGCCCCTGTGCACATCCTTTGTCCCTTTTCCCTGGGAAAGAAAACTCACAGGTCCAGGTTCCTGATGTCAGTTTGTAGGGCTCCCTTGGGTCTATCAGGGCAGCAAAAGTTTGAGGTGGGGACAACTTCGGTCTGGGGTCCATCCTTCGATATAAGGACTTTTTGCAGTCAGGTCCCAGCCCTGGGGCCCCTGGGCACATCCTTTGTCCCTTTTCCCTGGGAAAGAAAACTCACCAGTCCAGGTTCCTGATGTCAGTTTGTAGGGCTCCCTTGGGTCTATCAGGGCAGCACAAGTTTGAGGTGGGGACAACTTTGGTCTGGGGTCCATCCTTCGATATAAGGATTTTTTGCAATCAGGTCCTGGGCCAGGGGCCCCTGGGCACATGCTTTGCCCCTTTTCCCTGGGAAAGAAAACTCACAGGTCCAGGTTCCTGATGTCAGTTTGTAGGGCTCCCTTGGGTCTATCAGGGCAGCACAAGTTTAAGGTGGGGACAACTTTGGTCTGGGGTCCATACTTCGATATAAGGATTTTTTGCAGTCAGGTTGCGGGCCAGGGGCCCCTGGGCACATCCTTTGTCCCTTTTCCCTGGGAAAGAAAACTCACCAGTCCAGGTTCCTGATGTCAGTTTGTAGGGCTCCCTTGGGTCTATCAGGGCAGCACATGTTTGAGGTGGGGACAACTTTGGTCTGTGATCCATCCTTCGATATAAGGATTTTTTGCAGTCAGGTCCTGGGCCAGGGGTCCCTGGGCACATCCTTTGCCCCTTTTCCCTGGGAAAGAAAACTCACACGTCCAGGTTCCTGATGTCAGTTTGTAGGGCTCCCTTGGGTCTATCAGGGCAGCACAAGTTTGAGGTGGGGACAACTTCGGTCTGGGGTCCATCCTTCGATATAAGGACTTTTTGCAGTCAGGTCCCAGCCCAGGGGCCCCTGGGCACATCCTTTGTCCCTTTTCCCTGGGAAAGAAAACTCACCAGTCCAGGTTCCTGATGTCAGTTTGTAGGGCTCCCTTGGGTCTATCAGGGCAGCACAAGTTTGAGGTGGGGACAACTTTGGTCTGGGGTCCATCCTTCGATATAAGGATTTTTTGCAGTCAGGTCCTGGGCCAGGGGCCCTTGCCACAACCTTTGTCCCTTTTCTCTGGGAAAGAAAACTCACAGGTCCAGGTTCCTGATGTCAGTTTGTAGGGCTCCCTTGGGTCTATCAGGACAGCACAAGTTTAAGGTGGGGACAACTTTGGTCTGGGGTCCATCCTTCGATATAAGGATTTTTTGCTGTCAGGTTGCGGGCCAGGGGCCCCTGGGCACATCCTTTGTCCCTTTTCCCTGGGAAAGAAAACTCACAGGTCCAGGTTCCTGATGTCACTTTGTAGGGCTCCCTTGGGTCTATCAGGGCAGCACAAGTTTGAGGTGGGGACAACTTTGGTCTGTGATCCATTCTTCGATATAAGGACTTTTTGCAGTCAGGTCCTGGGCCAGGGGTCCCTGTTCACATGCTTTGCCCCTTTTCCCTGGGAAAGAAAACTCACCAGTCCAGGTTCCTGATGTCAGTTTGTAGGGCTCCCTTGGGTCTATCAGGGCAGCACAAGTTTGAGGTGGGGACAACTTTGGTCTGGGGTCCATCCTTCGATATAAGGATTTTTTGAAGCCAGGGCCCAGCCCAGGGGCCCCTGGGCACATCCTTTGTCCCTTTTCCCTGGGAAAGAAAACTCACAGGTCCAGGTTCCTGATGTCAGTTTGTAGGGCTCTCTTGGGTCTATCAGGGCAGCACAATTTTGAGGTGGGGACAACATCGGTCTAGGGTCCTTCCTTCGATATAAGGATTTTTTGCAGTCAGGCCCCAGCCCAGGGGACCCTGGGCTCATCCTTTGGCCATTTTCCCTGGGAAAGAATAGTCACCAGTCCAGGTTCCTGATGTCAGTTTGTAGGGCTCCCTTGGGTCTATCAGGGCAGCACAAGTTTGAGGTGGGGACAACTTTCGTCTAGGGTCCATCCTTCGATATAAGGATTTTTTGCAGTCAGGTCCTTGGCCAGGGGCCCCTGGGCACATGCTTTGTCCCTTTTCCCTGGGAAAAAAAACTCACAGGTCCAGGTTCCTGATGTCAGTTTGTAGGGCTCCCTTGGATCTATCAGGGCAGCACAAGTTTGAGGTGGGGACAACTTTGGTCTGTGATCCATCCTTCGATATAAGGATTTTTTGCAGTCAGGTCCTGGGCGAGGGGCCCCTGGGCACAACCTTTGTCCCTTTTCCCTGGGAAAGAAAACTCACAGGTCCAGGTTCCTGATGTCAGTTTGTAGGGCTCCCTTGGGTCTGTCAGGGCAGCACATGTTTGAGGTGGGGACAACTTTGGTCTGGGGTCCATCCTTTGATATAACGATTTTTTGCAGTCAGGTCCAAGCCCTGGAGCCCCTGGGCACAACCTTTGTCCCTTTTCCCTGGGAAAGAAAACTCACAGGTCCAGGTTCCTGATGTCAGTTTGTAGGGCTCCCTTGGGTCTATCAGGGCAGCACAAGTTTGAGGTGGGGACAACTTTGGTCTGGGGTCCATCCTTTGATATAAGGATTTTTTGAAGACAGGTCCTGGACCAGGGGACCTTGGGCACATCCTTTGTCCCTTTTCCCTGGGAAAGAAAATTCACAGGTCCAGGTTCCTGATGTCAGTTTGTAGGGCTCCCTTGGATCTATCAGGGCAGCACAAGTTTGAGGTGGGGACAATTTTGGTCTGGGGTCCATCCTTCGATATAAGGATTTTTCTCAGTCAGGTCCTTGGCCAGGGGCCCCTGGGCACATGCTTTGTCCCTTTTCCCTGGGAAAGAAAACTCACAGGTCCAGGTTCCTGATGTCAGTTTGTAGGGCTCCCTTGGGTCTATCAGGGCAGCACAAGTTTAAGGTGGGGACAACTTTGGTCTGGGGTCCATCCTTCGATATAATGATTTTTTGCAGTCAGGGCCCAGCCCAGGGCCAGGGACCCTTGGGCACATCCTTTGTCCCTTTTCCCTGGGAAAGAAAACTCACAGGTCCAGGTTCCTGATGTCAGTTTGTAGGGCTCCCTTGGGTCTATCAGGGCAGCACAAGTTTGAGGTGGGGACAACTTTGGTCTGGGGTCCATCCTTCGATACAAGAATTTTTTGCAGTCAGGGCCCAGCCCAGGGGCCCCTGGGCACATCCTTTGTCCCTTTTCCCTGGGAAAAAAAACTCACCAGTCCAGGTTGCTGATGTCAGTTTGTAGGGCTCCCTTGGATCTATCAGGGCAGCACAAGTTTGAGGTGGGGACAACTTTGGTCTGGGGTCCATCCTTCGATATAAGGATTTTGTGAAGAAAGGTCCTGAGCCAGGGGCCCTTGGGCCCATCCTTTTTCCCTTTTCCCTGGGAAAGAAAACTCACCAGTCCAGGTTCCTGATGTCAGTTTGTAGGGCTCCCTTGGGTCTATCAGGGCAGCACAAGTTTGAGGTGGGGACAACTTTTGTCTGGGGACCATCCTTCGATATAAGGATTTTTTGCAGTCAGGTCCCAGCGCAGGGCCAGGGACCCCTGGGCACATCATTTGTCCCTTTTCCCTGGGAAAGAAAACTCACAGGTCCAGGTTCCTGATGTCAGTTTGTAGGGCTCCCTTGGGTCTATCAGGGCAGCACATGTTTGAGGTGGGGACAACTTTGGTCTGGGGTCCATCCTTCGATATAAGGACTTTTTGCAGTCAGGTCCCAGCCCTGGGGCCCCTGGGCACATCCTTTGGCCATTTTCCCTGGGAAAGAAAACTCACAGGTCCAGGTTCCTGATGTCAGTTTGTAGGGCTCCCTTGGGTCTATCAGGGCAGCACAAGTTTGAGGTGGGGACAACTTTGGTCTGGGGTCCATCCTTCAATATAAGGATTTTTTGCAATCAGGTCCTGGCCCAGGGGCCCCTGGGCACAGGTTTTGTCTTTTTTCCCTGGGAAAGAAAACTCACAGGTCCAGGTTCCTGATGTCAGTTTGTAGGGCTCCCTTGGGTCTATCAGGGCAGCACAAGTTTAAGGTGGGGACAACTTTGGTCTGGGGTCCATCCTTCGATATAAGGATTTTTTGTAGTCAGGTCCTGGGCCAGGGGCCCCTGGGCACATCCTTTGTCCCTTTTCCCTGGGAAAGAAAACTCACCAGTCCAGGTTCCTGATGTCAGTTTGTAGGGCTCCCTTGGGTCTATCAGGGCAGCACAAGTTTGAGGTGGGGACAACTTTGGTCTGTGATCCATCCTTCGATATAAGGATTTTTTGCAGTCAGGTCCTGGGCCAGGGGTCCCTGGGCACATGCTTTGCCCCTTTTCCCTGGGAAAGAAAACTCACAGGTCCAGGTTCCTGATGTCAGTTTGTAGGGCTCTCTTGGGTCTATCAAGCAGCACAATTTTGAGGTGGGGAAAACATCGGTCTAGGGTCCTTCCTTCGATATAAGGATTTTTTGCAGTCAGGCCCCAGCCCAGGGGCCCCTGGGCTCATCCTTTGTCCCTTTTCCCTGGGAAAGAAAACTCACAGGTCCAGGTTCCTGATGTCAGTTTGTAGGGCTCCCTTGGGTCTATCAGGGCAGCACAAGTTTGAGGTGGGGACAACTTTGGTCTGGGGTCCATTCTTCGATATAAGGATTTTTTGCAATCAGGTCCTGGGCCAGGGGCCCTTTGGCACAACCTTTGTCCCTTTTCTCTGGGAAAGAAAACTCACAGGTCCAGGTTCCTGATGTCAGTTTGTAGGGCTCCCTTGGGTCTATCAGGGCAGCACAAGTTTAAGGTGGGGACAACTTTGGTCTGGGGTCCATCCTTCGATATAAGGATTTTTTGCAGTCAGGTTGCGGGCCAGGGGCCCCTGGGCACATCCTTTGTCCCTTTACCCTGGGAAAGAAAACTCACAGGTCCAGGTTCCTGATGTCACTTTGTAGGGCTCCCTTGGGTCTATCAGGGCAGCACAAGTTTGAGGTGGGGACAACTTTGGTCTGTGATCCATTCTTCGATATAAGGATTTTTTGCAGTCAGGTCCTGGGCCAGGGGTCCCTGTTCACATGCTTTGCCCCTTTTCCCTGGGAAAGAAAACTCACCAGTCCAGGTTCCTGATGTCAGTTTGTAGGGCTCCCTTGGGTCTATCAGGGCAGCACAAGTTTGAGGTGGGGACAACTTTGGTCTGGGGTCCATCCTTCGATATAAGGATTTTTTGCAGCCAGGGCCCAGCCCAGGGGCCCCTGGGCACATCCTTTGTCCCTTTTCCCTGGGAAAGAAAACTCACAGGTCCAGGTTCCTGATGTCAGTTTGTAGGGCTCTCTTGGGTCTATCAGGGCAGCACAATTTTGAGGTGGGGACAACATCGGTCTAGGGTCCTTCCTTCGATATAAGGATTTTTTGCAGTCAGGCCCCAGCCCAGGGGCCCCTGGGCTCATCCTTTGACCATTTTCCCTGGGAAAGAATACTCACCAGTCCAGGTTCCTGATGTCAGTTTGTAGGGCTCCCTTGGGTCTATCAGGGCAGCACAAGTTTGAGGTGGGGACAACTTTGGTCTGGGGTCCATCCTTCGATATAAGGATTTTTTGCAGTCAGGTCCCGGGCCAGGGGCCCCTGGGCACATCCTTTGTCCCTTTTCCCTGGGAAAGAAAACTCACAGGTCCAGGTTCCTGATGTCAGTTTGTAGGGCTCCCTTGGGTGTATCATGGCAGCAGAAGTTTGAGGTGGGGACAACTTTGGTCTGGGGTCTATCCTTCGATATAAGGATTTTTTGCAGTCAGGTCCTTGGCCAGGGGCCCCTGGGCACATGCTTTGTCCCTTTTCCCTGGGAAAGAAAACTCACAGGTCCAGGTTCCTGATGTCAGTTTGTAGGGCTCCCTTGGATCTATCAGGGCAGCACAAGTTTGAGGTGGGGACAACTTTGGTCTGGGGTCCATCCTTCGATATAAGGATTTTTTGCAGTCAGGTCCTGGGCCAGGGGCCCCTGGGCACAACCTTTGTCCCTTTTCCCTGGGAAAGAAAACTCACAGGTCCAGGTTCCTGATGTCAGTTTGTAGGGCTCCCTTGGGTCTGTCAGGGCAGCACATGTTTGAGGTGGGGACAACTTTGGTCTGGGGTCCATCCTTTGATATAACGATTTTTTGCAGTCAGGTCCCAGCCCTGGAGCCCCTGGGCACAACCTTTGTCCCTTTTCCCTGGGAAAGAAAACTCACAGGTCCAGGTTCTTGATGTCAGTTTGTAGGGTTCCCTTGGGTCTATCAGGGCAGCACAAGTTTGAGGTGGGGACAACTTTGGTCTGGGGTCCATCCTTTGATATAAGGATTTTTTGAAGACAGGTCCTGGACCAGGGGCCCTTGGGCACATCCTTTGTCCCTTTTCCCTGGGAAAGAAAATTCACAGGTCCAGGTTCCTGATGTCAGTTTGTAGGGCTCCCTTGGGTCTATCAGGGCAGCACAAGTTTGTGGTGGGGTCAACTTTAGTCTGAGGTCCATCCTTCGATATAAGGATGTTTTGCAGTCTGGTCCCAGCCCAGGGGCCCCTGGGCACATCCTTTGTCCCTTTTCCCTGGGAAAGAAAACTCACAGGTCCAGGTTCCTGATGTCAGTTTGTAGGGCTCCCTTGGGTCTATCAGGGCAGCACAAGTTTGAGGTGGGGACAACTTTGGACTGGGGTCCATCCTTCAATATAAGGATTTTTTGCAGTCAGGTCCGGGGCCTGGGGCCCCTGGGCACATCCTTTGGCCATTTTCCCTGGGAAAGAAAACTCACCAGTCCAGGTTCCTATGTCAGTCTGTAGGGCTCTCTTGGGTCTATCAGGGCAGCACAAGTTTGAGGTGGGGACAACTTTGGTCTGGGGTCCATCCTTCGATATAAGGATTTTTTGCAGTCAGGTCCTGGGCCAGGGGCCCCTGGGCACATGTTTTGTCCCTTTACCCTGGGAAAGAAAACTCACAGGTCCAGGTTCCTAATGTCAGTTTGTAGGGCTCCCTTGGATCTATCAGGGCAGCACAAGTTTGAGGTGGGGACAATTTTGGTCTGGGGTCCATCCTTCGATATAAGGATTTTTCTCAGTCAGGTCCTTGGCCAGGGGCCCCTGGGCACATGCTTTGTCCCTTTTCCCTGGGAAAGAAAACTCACAGGTCCAGGTTCCTGATGTCAGTTTGTAGGGCTCCCTTGGGTCTATCAGGGCAGCACAAGTTTGTGGTGGGGACAACATTTCTCTGGGGACCATCCTTCGATATAATGATTTTTTGCAGTCAGGGCCCAGCCCAGGGGCCCCTGGGCACATCCTTTGTCCCTTTTCCCTGGGAAAAAAAACTCACCAGTCCAGGTTGCTGATGTCAGTTTGTAGGGCTCCCTTGGATCTATCAGGGCAGCACAAGTTTGAGGTGGGGACAACTTTGGTCTGGGGTCCATCCTTCGATATAAGGATTTTGTGAAGAAAGGTCCTGAGCCAGGGGCCCTTGGGCCCATCCTTTTTCCCTTTTCCCTGGGAAAGAAAACTCACCAGTCCAGGTTCCTGATGTCAGTTTGTAGGGCTCCCTTGGGTCTATCAGGGCAGCACAAGTTTGAGGTGGGGACAACTTTTGTCTGGGGACCATCCTTCGATATAAGGATTTTTTGCAGTCAGGTCCCAGCGCAGGGCCAGGGACCCCTGGGCACATCATTTGTCCCTTTTCCCTGGGAAAGAAAACTCACAGGTCCAGGTTCCTGATGTCAGTTTGTAGGGCTCCCTTGGGTCTATCAGGGCAGCACATGTTTGAGGTGGGGACAACTTTGGTCTGGGGTCCATCCTTCGATATAAGGACTTTTTGCAGTCAGGTCCCAGCCCTGGGGCCCCTGGGCACATCCTTTGGCCATTTTCCCTGGGAAAGAAAACTCACAGGTCCAGGTTCCTGATGTCAGTTTGTAGGGCTCCCTTGGGTCTATCAGGGCAGCACAAGTTTGAGGTGGGGACAACTTTGGTCTGGGGTCCATCCTTCAATATAAGGATTTTTTGCAATCAGGTCCTGGCCCAGGGGCCCCTGGGCACAGGTTTTGTCTTTTTTCCCTGGGAAAGAAAACTCACAGGTCCAGGTTCCTGATGTCAGTTTGTAGGGCTCCCTTGGGTCTATCAGGGCAGCACAAGTTTAAGGTGGGGACAACTTTGGTCTGGGGTCCATCCTTCGATATAAGGATTTTTTGTAGTCAGGTCCTGGGCCAGGGGCCCCTGGGCACATCCTTTGTCCCTTTTCCCTGGGAAAGAAAACTCACCAGTCCAGGTTCCTGATGTCAGTTTGTAGGGCTCCCTTGGGTCTATCAGGGCAGCACAAGTTTGAGGTGGGGACAACTTTGGTCTGTGATCCATCCTTCGATATAAGGATTTTTTGCAGTCAGGTCCTGGGCCAGGGGTCCCTGGGCACATGCTTTGCCCCTTTTCCCTGGGAAAGAAAACTCACAGGTCCAGGTTCCTGATGTCAGTTTGTAGGGCTCTCTTGGGTCTATCAAGCAGCACAATTTTGAGGTGGGGAAAACATCGGTCTAGGGTCCTTCCTTCGATATAAGGATTTTTTGCAGTCAGGCCCCAGCCCAGGGGCCCCTGGGCTCATCCTTTGTCCCTTTTCCCTGGGAAAGAAAACTCACAGGTCCAGGTTCCTGATGTCAGTTTGTAGGGCTCCCTTGGGTCTATCAGGGCAGCACAAGTTTGAGGTGGGGACAACTTTGGTCTGGGGTCCATTCTTCGATATAAGGATTTTTTGCAATCAGGTCCTGGGCCAGGGGCCCTTTGGCACAACCTTTGTCCTTTTTCTCTGGGAAAGAAAACTCACAGGTCCAGGTTCCTGATGTCAGTTTGTAGGGCTCCCTTGGGTCTATCAGGGCAGCACAAGTTTAAGGTGGGGACAACTTTGGTCTGGGGTCCATCCTTCGATATAAGGATTTTTTGCAGTCAGGTTGCGGGCCAGGGGCCCCTGGGCACATCCTTTGTCCCTTTTCCCTGGGAAAGAAAACTCACAGGTCCAGGTTCCTGATGTCACTTTGTAGGGCTCCCTTGGGTCTATCAGGGCAGCACAAGTTTGAGGTGGGGACAACTTTGGTCTGTGATCCATTCTTCGATATAAGGATTTTTTGCAGTCAGGTCCTGGGCCAGGGGTCCCTGTTCACATGCTTTGCCCCTTTTCCCTGGGAAAGAAAACTCACCAGTCCAGGTTCCTGATGTCAGTTTGTAGGGCTCCCTTGGGTCTATCAGGGCAGCACAAGTTTGAGGTGGGGACAACTTTGGTCTGGGGTCCATCCTTCGATATAAGGATTTTTTGCAGCCAGGGCCCAGCCCAGGGGCCCCTGGGCACATCCTTTGTCCCTTTTCCCTGGGAAAGAAAACTCACAGGTCCAGGTTCCTGATGTCAGTTTGTAGGGCTCTCTTGGGTCTATCAGGGCAGCACAATTTTGAGGTGGGGACAACATCGGTCTAGGGTCCTTCCTTCGATATAAGGATTTTTTGCAGTCAGGCCCCAGCCCAGGGGACCCTGGGCTCATCCTTTGGCCATTTTCCCTGGGAAAGAATAGTCACCAGTCCAGGTTCCTGATGTCAGTTTGTAGGGCTCCCTTGGGTCTATCAGGGCAGCACAAGTTTGAGGTGGGGACAACTTTCGTCTAGGGTCCATCCTTCGATATAAGGATTTTTTGCAGTCAGGTCCTTGGCCAGGGGCCCCTGGGCACATGCTTTGTCCCTTTTCCCTGGGAAAAAAACCTCACAGGTCCAGGTTCCTGATGTCAGTTTGTAGGGCTCCCTTGGATCTATCAGGGCAGCACAAGTTTGAGGTGGGGACAACTTTGGTCTGTGATCCATCCTTCGATATAAGGATTTTTTGCAGTCAGGTCCTGGGCGAGGGGCCCCTGGGCACAACCTTTGTCCCTTTTCCCTGGGAAAGAAAACTCACAGGTCCAGGTTCCTGATGTCAGTTTGTAGGGCTCCCTTGGGTCTGTCAGGGCAGCACATGTTTGAGGTGGGGACAACTTTGGTCTGGGGTCCATCCTTTGATATAACGATTTTTTGCAGTCAGGTCCAAGCCCTGGAGCCCCTGGGCACAACCTTTGTCCCTTTTCCCTGGGAAAGAAAACTCACAGGTCCAGGTTCCTGATGTCAGTTTGTAGGGCTCCCTTGGGTCTATCAGGGCAGCACAAGTTTGAGGTGGGGACAACTTTGGTCTGGGGTCCATCCTTTGATATAAGGATTTTTTGAAGACAGGTCCTGGACCAGGGGACCTTGGGCACAT
The DNA here is from genome assembly GCF_050655825.1 of Lonchura striata. NCBI lineage: Eukaryota > Metazoa > Chordata > Aves > Passeriformes > Estrildidae > Lonchura > Lonchura striata. Next base: position 13,178,862 of record NC_140707.1, on the reverse strand, counting down.
CCTTTGTCCCTTTTCCCTGGGAAAGAAAATTCACAGGTCCAGGTTCCTGATGTCAGTTTGTAGGGCTCCCTTGGATCTATCAGGGCAGCACAAGTTTGAGGTGGGGACAATTTTGGTCTGGGGTCCATCCTTCGATATAAGGATTTTTCTCAGTCAGGTCCTTGGCCAGGGGCCCCTGGGCACATGCTTTGTCCCTTTTCCCTGGGAAAGAAAACTCACAGGTCCAGGTTCCTGATGTCAGTTTGTAGGGCTCCCTTGGGTCTATCAGGGCAGCACAAGTTTGTGGTGGGGACAACATTTCTCTGGGGACCATCCTTCGATATAATGATTTTTTGCAGTCAGGGCCCAGCCCAGGGCCAGGGACCCTTGGGCACATCCTTTGTCCCTTTTCCCTGGGAAAGAAAACTCACAGGTCCAGGTTCCTGATGTCAGTTTGTAGGGCTCCCTTGGGTCTATCAGGGCAGCACAAGTTTGAGGTGGGGACAACTTTGGTCTGGGGTCCATCCTTCGATACAAGAATTTTTTGCAGTCAGGGCCCAGCCCAGGGGCCCCTGGGCACATCCTTTGTCCCTTTTCCCTGGGAAAAAAAACTCACCAGTCCAGGTTGCTGATGTCAGTTTGTAGGGCTCCCTTGGATCTATCAGGGCAGCACAAGTTTGAGGTGGGGACAACTTTGGTCTGGGGTCCATCCTTCGATATAAGGATTTTGTGAAGAAAGGTCCTGAGCCAGGGGCCCTTGGGCCCATCCTTTTTCCCTTTTCCCTGGGAAAGAAAACTCACCAGTCCAGGTTCCTGATGTCAGTTTGTAGGGCTCCCTTGGGTCTATCAGGGCAGCACAAGTTTGAGGTGGGGACAACTTTTGTCTGGGGACCATCCTTCGATATAAGGATTTTTTGCAGTCAGGTCCCAGCGCAGGGCCAGGGACCCCTGGGCACATCATTTGTCCCTTTTCCCTGGGAAAGAAAACTCACAGGTCCAGGTTCCTGATGTCAGTTTGTAGGGCTCCCTTGGGTCTATCAGGGCAGCACAAGTTTAAGGTGGGGACAACTTTGGTCTGGGGTCCATCCTTCGATATAAGGATTTTTTGTAGTCAGGTCCTGGGCCAGGGGCCCCTGGGCACATCCTTTGTCCCTTTTCCCTGGGAAAGAAAACTCACCAGTCCAGGTTCCTGATGTCAGTTTGTAGGGCTCCCTTGGGTCTATCAGGGCAGCACAAGTTTGAGGTGGGGACAACTTTGGTCTGTGATCCATCCTTCGATATAAGGATTTTTTGCAGTCAGGTCCTGGGCCAGGGGTCCCTGGGCACATGCTTTGCCCCTTTTCCCTGGGAAAGAAAACTCACAGGTCCAGGTTCCTGATGTCAGTTTGTAGGGCTCTCTTGGGTCTATCAAGCAGCACAATTTTGAGGTGGGGAAAACATCGGTCTAGGGTCCTTCCTTCGATATAAGGATTTTTTGCAGTCAGGCCCCAGCCCAGGGGCCCCTGGGCTCATCCTTTGTCCCTTTTCCCTGGGAAAGAAAACTCACAGGTCCAGGTTCCTGATGTCAGTTTGTAGGGCTCCCTTGGGTCTATCAGGGCAGCACAAGTTTGAGGTGGGGACAACTTTGGTCTGGGGTCCATTCTTCGATATAAGGATTTTTTGCAATCAGGTCCTGGGCCAGGGGCCCTTTGGCACAACCTTTGTCCCTTTTCTCTGGGAAAGAAAACTCACAGGTCCAGGTTCCTGATGTCAGTTTGTAGGGCTCCCTTGGGTCTATCAGGGCAGCACAAGTTTAAGGTGGGGACAACTTTGGTCTGGGGTCCATCCTTCGATATAAGGATTTTTTGAAGTCAGGTTGCGGGCCAGGGGCCCCTGGGCACATCCTTTGTCTTTTTTCCCTGGGAAAGAAAACTCACAGGTCCAGGTTCCTGATGTCACTTTGTAGGGCTCCCTTGGGTCTATCAGGGCAGCACAAGTTTGAGGTGGGGACAACTTTGGTCTGTGATCCATTCTTCGATATAAGGATTTTTTGCAGTCAGGTCCTGGGCCAGGGGTCCCTGGGCACATGCTTTGCCCCTTTTCCCTGGGAAAGAAAACTCACCAGTCCAGGTTCCTGATGTCAGTTTGTAGGGCTCCCTTGGGTCTATCAGGGCAGCACAAGTTTGAGGTGGGGACAACTTTGGTCTGGGGTCCATCCTTCGATATAAGGATTTTTTGCAGCCAGGGCCCAGCCCAGGGGCCCCTGGGCACATCCTTTGTCCCTTTTCCCTGGGAAAGAAAACTCACAGGTCCAGGTTCCTGATGTCAGTTTGTAGGGCTCTCTTGGGTCTATCAGGGCAGCACAATTTTGAGGTGGGGACAACATCGGTCTAGGGTCCTTCCTTCGATATAAGGATTTTTTGCAGTCAGGCCCCAGCCCAGGGGCCCCTGGGCTCATCCTTTGACCATTTTCCCTGGGAAAGAATACTCACCAGTCCAGGTTCCTGATGTCAGTTTGTAGGGCTCCCTTGGGTCTATCAGGGCAGCACAAGTTTGAGGTGGGGACAACTTTGGTCTGGGGTCCATCCTTCGATATAAGGATTTTTTGCAGTCAGGTCCCGGGCCAGGGGCCCCTGGGCACATCCTTTGTCCCTTTTCCCTGGGAAAGAAAACTCACAGGTCCAGGTTCCTGATGTCAGTTTGTAGGGCTCCCTTGGGTGTATCATGGCAGCAGAAGTTTGAGGTGGGGACAACTTTGGTCTGGGGTCTATCCTTCGATATAAGGATTTTTTGCAGTCAGGTCCTTGGCCAGGGGCCCCTGGGCACATGCTTTGTCCCTTTTCCCTGGGAAAGAAAACTCACAGGTCCAGGTTCCTGATGTCAGTTTGTAGGGCTCCCTTGGATCTATCAGGGCAGCACAAGTTTGAGGTGGGGACAACTTTGGTCTGGGGTCCATCCTTCGATATAAGGATTTTTTGCAGTCAGGTCCTGGGCCAGGGGCCCCTGGGCACAACCTTTGTCCCTTTTCCCTGGGAAAGAAAACTCACAGGTCCAGGTTCCTGATGTCAGTTTGTAGGGCTCCCTTGGGTCTATCAGGGCAGCACATGTTTGAGGTGGGGACAACTTTGGTCTGGGGTCCATCCTTTGATATAACGATTTTTTGCAGTCAGGTCCCAGCCCTGGAGCCCCTGGGCACATCCTTTGTCCCTTTTCCCTGGGAAAAAAAAACTCACCAGTCCAGGTTCCTGATGTCAGTTTGTAGGGCTCCCTTGGGTCTATCAGGGCAGCACAAGTTTGAGGTGGGGACAACTTTGGTCTGGGGTCCATCCTTTGATATAAGGATTTTTTTAAGACAGGTCCTGGACCAGGGGCCCTTGGGCACATCCTTTGTCCCTTTTCCCTGGGAAAGAAAATTCACAGGTCCAGGTTCCTGATGTCAGTTTGTAGGGCTCCCTTGGGTCTATCAGGGCAGCACAAGTTTGTGGTGGGGTCAACTTTAGTCTGAGGTCCATCCTTCGATATAAGGATGTTTTGCAGTCTGGTCCCAGCCCAGGGGCCCCTGGGCACATCCTTTGTCCCTTTTCCCTGGGAAAGAAAACTCACAGGTCCAGGTTCCTGATGTCAGTTTGTAGGGCTCCCTTGGGTCTATCAGGGCAGCACAAGTTTGAGGTGGGGACAACTTTGGACTGGGGTCCATCCTTCAATATAAGGATTTTTTGCAGTCAGGTCCGGGGCCTGGGGCCCCTGGGCACATCCTTTGGCCATTTTCCCTGGGAAAGAAAACTCACCAGTCCAGGTTCCTATGTCAGTCTGTAGGGCTCTCTTGGGTCTATCAGGGCAGCACAAGTTTGAGGTGGGGACAACTTTGGTCTGGGGTCCATCCTTCGATATAAGGATTTTTTGCAGTCAGGTCCTGGGCCAGGGGCCCCTGGGCACATGTTTTGTCCCTTTACCCTGGGAAAGAAAACTCACAGGTCCAGGTTCCTAATGTCAGTTTGTAGGGCTCCCTTGGATCTATCAGGGCAGCACAAGTTTGAGGTGGGGACAATTTTGGTCTGGGGTCCATCCTTCGATATAAGGATTTTTCTCAGTCAGGTCCTTGGCCAGGGGCCCCTGGGCACATGCTTTGTCCCTTTTCCCTGGGAAAGAAAACTCACAGGTCCAGGTTCCTGATGTCAGTTTGTAGGGCTCCCTTGGGTCTATCAGGGCAGCACAAGTTTGTGGTGGGGACAACATTTCTCTGGGGACCATCCTTCGATATAATGATTTTTTGCAGTCAGGGCCCAGCCCAGGGGCCCCTGGGCACATCCTTTGTCCCTTTTCCCTGGGAAAAAAAAACTCACCAGTCCAGGTTCCTGATGTCAGTTTGTAGGGCTCCCTTGGATCTATCAGGGCAGCACAAGTTTGAGGTGGGGACAACTTTGGTCTGGGGTCCATCCTTCGATATAAGGATTTTGTGAAGAAAGGTCCTGAGCCAGGGGCCCTTGGGCCCATCCTTTTTCCCTTTTCCCTGGGAAAGAAAACTCACCAGTCCAGGTTCCTGATGTCAGTTTGTAGGGCTCCCTTGGGTCTATCAGGGCAGCACAAGTTTGAGGTGGGGAGAACTTTGGTCTGGGGACCATCCTTCGATATAAGGATTTTTTGCAGTCAGGGCCCAGCGCAGGGCCAGGGACCCCTGGGCACATCATTTGTCCCTTTTCCCTGGGAAAGAAAACTCACAGGTCCAGGTTCCTGATGTCAGTTTGTAGGGCTCCCTTGGGTCTATCAGGGCAGCACATGTTTGAGGTGGGGACAACTTTGGTCTGGGGTCCATCCTTCGATATAAGGACTTTTTGCAGTCAGGTCCCAGCCCTGGTGCCCCTGGGCACATCCTTTGGCCATTTTCCCTGGGAAAGAAAACTCACAGGTCCAGGTTGCTGATGTCAGTTTGTAGGGCTCCCTTGGATCTATCAGGGCAGCACAAGTTTGAGGTGGGGACAACTTTGGTCTGGGGTCCATCCTTCGATATAAGGATTTTGTGAAGAAAGGTCCTGAGCCAGGGGCCCTTGGGCCCATCCTTTTTCCCTTTTCCCTGGGAAAGAAAACTCACCAGTCCAGGTTCCTGATGTCAGTTTGTAGGGCTCCCTTGGGTCTATCAGGGCAGCACAAGTTTGAGGTGGGGACAACTTTTGTCTGGGGACCATCCTTCGATATAAGGATTTTTTGCAGTCAGGGCCCAGCGCAGGGCCAGGGACCCCTGGGCACATCATTTGTCCCTTTTCCCTGGGAAAGAAAACTCACAGGTCCAGGTTCCTGATGTCAGTTTGTAGGGCTCCCTTGGGTCTATCAGGGCAGCACATGTTTGAGGTGGGGACAACTTTGGTCTGGGGTCCATCCTTCGATATAAGGACTTTTTGCAGTCAGATCCCAGCCCTGGGGCCCCTGGGCACATCCTTTGGCCATTTTCCCTGGGAAAGAAAACTCACAGGTCCAGGTTCCTGATGTCAGTTTGTAGGGCTCCCTTGGGTCTATCAGGGCAGCACAAGTTTGAGGTGGGGACAACTTTGGTCTGGGGTCCATCCTTCAATATAAGGATTTTTTGCAATCAGGTCCTGGGCCAGGGGCCCCTGGGCACATGTTTTGTCTTTTTTCCCTGGGAAAGAAAACTCACAGGTCCAGGTTCCTGATGTCAGTTTGTAGGGCTCCCTTGGGTCTATCAGGGCAGCACAAGTTTAAGGTGGGGACAACTTTGGTCTGGGGTCCAATCTTCGATATAAGGATTTTTTGCAGTCAGGCCACAGCCCAGGGCCACCGGCCCCTGGGCACATGCTTTGTCCCTTTTCCCTGGGAAAGAAAACTCACAGGTCCAGGTTCCTGATGTCAGTTTGTAGGGCTCCCTTGGGTCTATCAGGGCAGCACAAGTTTGAGGTGGGGACAACTTTGGTCTGGGGTCCATCCTTCGATATAAGGATTTTTTGATGTCAGGTCCGGGGCCTGGGGCCCCTGGGCACATCCTTTGGCCATTTTCCCTGGGAAAGAAAACTCACCAGTCCAGGTTCCTATGTCAGTCTGTAGGGCTCTCTTGGGTCTATCAGGGCAGCACAAGTTTGAGGTGGGGACAACTTTGGTCTGGGGTCCATCCTTCGATATAAGGATTTTTTGCAGTCAGGTCCTGGGCCAGGGACCCCTGGGCACATGTTTTGTCCCTTTACCCTGGGAAAGAAAACTCACAGGTCCAGGTTCCTAATGTCAGTTTGTAGGGCTCCCTTGGATCTATCAGGGCAGCACAAGTTTGATGTGGGGACAATTTTGGTCTGGGGTCCATCCTTCGATATAAGGATTTTTCTCAGTCAGGTCCTTGGCCAGGGGCCCCTGGGCACATGCTTTGTCCCTTTTCCCTGGGAAAGAAAACTCACAGGTCCAGGTTCCTGATGTCAGTTTGTAGGGCTCCCTTGGGTCTATCAGGGCAGCACAAGTTTGTGGTGGGGACAACATTTCTCTGGGGACCATCCTTCGATATAATGATTTTTTGCAGTCAGGGCCCAGCCCAGGGGCACCTGGGCACATCCTTTGTCCCTTTTCCCTGGGAAAAAAAAACTCACCAGTCCAGGTTCCTGATGTCAGTTTGTAGGGCTCCCTTGGATCTATCAGGGCAGCACAAGTTTGAGGTGGGGACAACTTTGGTCTGGGGTCCATCCTTCGATATAAGGATTTTGTGAAGAAAGGTCCTGAGCCAGGGGCCCTTGGGCCCATCCTTTTTCCCTTTTCCCTGGGAAAGAAAACTCACCAGTCCAGGTTCCTGATGTCAGTTTGTAGGGCTCCCTTGGGTCTATCAGGGCAGCACAAGTTTGAGGTGGGGAGAATTTTGGTCTGGGGACCATCCTTCGATATAAGGATTTTTTGCAGTCAGGGCCCAGCGCAGGGCCAGGGACCCCTGGGCACATCATTTGTCCCTTTTCCCTGGGAAAGAAAACTCACAGGTCCAGGTTCCTGATGTCAGTTTGTAGGGCTCCCTTGGGTCTATCAGGGCAGCACATGTTTGAGGTGGGGACAACTTTGGTCTGGGGTCCATCCTTCGATATAAGGACTTTTTGCAGTCAGGTCCCAGCCCTGGGGCCCCTGGGCACATCCTTTGGCCATTTTCCCTGGGAAAGAAAACTCACAGGTCCAGGTTGCTGATGTCAGTTTGTAGGGCTCCCTTGGATCTATCAGGGCAGCACAAGTTTGAGGTGGGGACAACTTTGGTCTGGGGTCCATCCTTCGATATAAGGATTTTGTGAAGAAAGATCCTGAGCCAGGGGCCCTTGGGCCCATCCTTTTTCCCTTTTCCCTGGGAAAGAAAACTCACCAGTCCAGGTTCCTGATGTCAGTTTGTAGGGCTCCCTTGGGTCTATCAGGGCAGCACAAGTTTGAGGTGGGGACAACTTTTGTCTGGGGACCATCCTTCGATATAAGGATTTTTTGCAGTCAGGGCCCAGCGCAGGGCCAGGGACCCCTGGGCACATCATTTGTCCCTTTTCCCTGGGAAAGAAAACTCACAGGTCCAGGTTCCTGATGTCAGTTTGTAGGGCTCCCTTGGGTCTATCAGGGCAGCACATGTTTGAGGTGGGGACAACTTTGGTCTGGGGTCCATCCTTCGATATAAGGACTTTTTGCAGTCAGGTCCCAGCCCTGGGGCCCCTGGGCACATCCTTTGGCCATTTTCCCTGGGAAAGAAAACTCACAGGTCCAGGTTCCTGATGTCAGTTTGTAGGGCTCCCTTGGGTCTATCAGGGCAGCACAAGTTTGAGGTGGGGACAACTTTGGTCTGGGGTCCATCCTTCAATATAAGGATTTTTTGCAATCAGGTCCTGGGCCAGGGGCCCCTGGGCACATGTTTTGTCTTTTTTCCCTGGGAAAGAAAACTCACAGGTCCAGGTTCCTGATGTCAGTTTGTAGGGCTCCCTTGGGTCTATCAGGGCAGCACAAGTTTAAGGTGGGGACAACTTTGGTCTGGGGTCCATCCTTCGATATAAGGATTTTTTGCAGTCAGGCCACAGCCCAGGGCCACGGGCCCCTGGGCACATGCTTTGTCCCTTTTCCCTGGGAAAGAAAACTCACAGGTCCAGGTTCCTGATGTCAGTTTGTAGGGCTCCCTTGGGTCTATCAGGGCAGCACAAGTTTGAGGTGGGGACAACTTTGGTCTGGGGTCCATCCTTCGATATAAGGATTTTTTGATGTCAGGTCCTGGGCCAGGGACCCCTGGGCACATGCTTTGTCCCTTTTCCCTGGGAAAGAAAACTCACAGGTCCAGGTTCCTGATGTCAGTTTGTAGGGCTCCCTTGGGTCTATCAGGGCAGCACAAGTTTGAGGTGGGGACAACTTTGGTTTGGGGTCCATCCTTCGATATAAGGATTTTTTGCAGTCAGGTCCTGGGCCAGGGGCCTGTGGGCACATGCTTTGTCCCTTTTCCCTGGGAAAGAAAACTCACAGGTCCAGGTTCCTGATGTCAGTTTGTAGGGCTCCCTTGGGTCTATCAGGGCAGCACAAGTTTGAGGTTAGGGACGACTTTGTTCTGGGGTCCATCCTTCGATATAAGGATTTTTTGATGTCAGGTTCTGGGCCAGGGGCCCCTGGGCACATCCTTTGTCCCTTTTCCCTGGGAAAGAAAACTCACAGGTCCAGGTTCCTGATGTCAGTTTGTAGGGCTCCCTTGGGTCTATCAGGGCAGCACAAGTTTGAGGTGGGGACAACTTCGGTCTGTGATATATCCTTCGATATAAGGATTTTTTGCAGTCAGGCCACAGCCCTGGAGCCCCTGGGCACACGCTTTGTCCCTTTTCCCTGGGAAAGAAAACTCACAGGTCCAGGTTCCTGATGTCAGTTTGTAGGGCTCCCTTGGGTCTATCAGGGCAGCAAAAGTTTGAGGTGGGGACAACTTTGTTCTGGGGTCCATCCTTTGATATAAGGACTTTTTGCAGTCAGGTCCCAGCCCTGGGGACCCTGGGCACATCCTTTGTCCCTTTTCCCTGGGAAAGAAAACTCACCAGTCCAGGTTCCTGATGTCAGTTTGTAGGGCTCCCTTGGGTCTATCAGGGCAGCACAAGTTTGAGGTGGGGACAACTTTGGTCTGGGGTCCATCCTTCGATATAAGGATTTTTTGCAATCAGGTCCTGGGCCAGGGGCCCCTGGGCACATGCTTTGCCCCTTTTCCCTGGGAAAGAAAACTCACAGGTCCAGGTTCCTGATGTCAGTTTGTAGGGCTCCCTTGGGTCTATCAGGGCAGCACAAGTTTAAGGTGGGGACAACTTTGGTCTGGGGTCCATACTTCGATATAAGGATTTTTTGCAGTCAGGTTGCGGGCCAGGGGCCCCTGGGCACATCCTTTGTCCCTTTTCCCTGGGAAAGAAAACTCACCAGTCCAGGTTCCTGATGTCAGTTTGTAGGGCTCCCTTGGGTCTATCAGGGCAGCACAAGTTTGAGGTGGGGACAACTTTGGTCTGTGATCCATCCTTCGATATAAGGATTTTTTGCAGTCAGGTCCTGGGCCAGGGGTCCCTGGGCACATGCTTTGCCCCTTTTCCCTGGGAAAGAAAACTCACACGTCCAGGTTCCTGATGTCAGTTTGTAGGGCTCCCTTGGGTCTATCAGGGCAGCACAAGTTTGAGGTGGGGACAACTTCGGTCTGGGGTCCATCCTTCAATATAAGGACTTTTTGCAGTCAGGTCCCAGCCCAGGGGCCCCTGGGCACATCCTTTGTCCCTTTTCCCTGGGAAAGAAAACTCACCAGTCCAGGTTCCTGATGTCAGTTTGTAGGGCTCCCTTGGGTCTATCAGGGCAGCACAAGTTTGAGGTGGGGACAACTTTGGTCTGGGGTCCATCCTTCGATATAAGGATTTTTTGCAGTCAGGTCCTGGGCCAGGGGCCCTTGGGCACAACCTTTGTCCCTTTTCTCTGGGAAAGAAAACTCACAGGTCCAGGTTCCTGATGTCAGTTTGTAGGGCTCCCTTGGGTCTATCAGGGCAGCACAAGTTTAAGGTGGGGACAACTTTGGTCTGGGGTCCATCCTTCGATATAAGGATTTTTTGCTGTCAGGTTGCGGGCCAGGGGCCCCTGGGCACATCCTTTGTCCCTTTTCCCTGGGAAAGAAAACTCACAGGTCCAGGTTCCTGATGTCACTTTGTAGGGCTCCCTTGGGTCTATCAGGGCAGCACAAGTTTGAGGTGGGGACAACTTTGGTCTGTGATCCATTCTTCGATATAAGGACTTTTTGCAGTCAGGTCCTGGGCCAGGGATCCCTGTTCACATGCTTTGCCCCTTTTCCCTGGGAAAGAAAACTCACCAGTCCAGGTTCCTGATGTCAGTTTGTAGGGCTCCCTTGGGTCTATCAGGGCAGCACAAGTTTGAGGTGGGGACAACTTTGGTCTGGGGTCCATCCTTCGATATAAGGATTTTTTGAAGCCAGGGCCCAGCCCAGGGGCCCCTGGGCACATCCTTTGTCCCTTTTCCCTGGGAAAGAAAACTCACAGGTCCAGGTTCCTGATGTCAGTTTGTAGGGCTCTCTTGGGTCTATCAGGGCAGCACAATTTTGAGGTGGGGACAACATCGGTCTAGGGTCCTTCCTTCGATATAAGGATTTTTTGCAGTCAGGCCCCAGCCCAGGGGACCCTGGGCTCATCCTTTGGCCATTTTCCCTGGGAAAGAAAACTCACAGGTCCAGGTTCCTGATGTCAGTTTGTAGGGCTCCCTTGGGTCTATCAGGGCAGCACAAGTTTGAGGTGGGGACAACTTTCGTCTAGGGTCCATCCTTCGATATAAGGATTTTTTGCAGTCAGGTCCTTGGCCAGGGGCCCCTGGGCACATGCTTTGTCCCTTTTCCCTGGGAAAAAAAACTCACAGGTCCAGGTTCCTGATGTCAGTTTGTAGGGCTCCCTTGGATCTATCAGGGCAGCACAAGTTTGAGGTGGGGACAACTTTGGTCTGTGATCCATCCTTCGATATAAGGATTTTTTGCAGTCAGGTCCTGGGCGAGGGGCCCCTGGGCACAACCTTTGTCCCTTTTCCCTGGGAAAGAAAACTCACAGGTCCAGGTTCCTGATGTCAGTTTGTAGGGCTCCCTTGGGTCTGTCAGGGCAGCACATGTTTGAGGTGGGGACAACTTTGGTCTGGGGTCCATCCTTTGATATAACGATTTTTTGCAGTCAGGTCCAAGCCCTGGAGCCCCTGGGCACAACCTTTGTCCCTTTTCCCTGGGAAAGAAAACTCACAGGTCCAGGTTCCTGATGTCAGTTTGTAGGGCTCCCTTGGGTCTATCAGGGCAGCACAAGTTTGAGGTGGGGACAACTTTGGTCTGGGGTCCATCCTTTGATATAAGGATTTTTTGAAGACAGGTCCTGGACCAGGGGACCTTGGGCACATCCTTTGTCCCTTTTCCCTGGGAAAGAAAATTCACAGGTCCAGGTTCCTGATGTCAGTTTGTAGGGCTCCCTTGGATCTATCAGGGCAGCACAAGTTTGAGGTGGGGACAATTTTGGTCTGGGGTCCATCCTTCGATATAAGGATTTTTCTCAGTCAGGTCCTTGGCCAGGGGCCCCTGGGCACATCATTTGTCCCTTTTCCCTGGGAAAGAAAACTCACAGGTCCAGGTTCCTGATGTCAGTTTGTAGGGCTCCCTTGGGTCTATCAGGGCAGCACAAGTTTGTGGTGGGGACAACATTTCTCTGGGGACCATCCTTCGATATAATGATTTTTTGCAGTCAGGTCCCAGCCCTGGGGCCCCTGGGCACATCCTTTGTCCCTTTTCCCTGGTTGAGAAAACTCACCAGTCCAGGTTCCTGATGTCAGTTTGTAGGGCTCCCTTGGGTCTATCAGGGCAGCACAAGTTTGAGGTGGGGACAACTTTGGTCTGGGGTCCATCCTTCGATACAAGAATTTTTTGCAGTCAGGGCCCAGCCCAGGGGCCCCTGGGCACATCCTTTGTCCCTTTTCCCTGGGAAAAAAAACTCACCAGTCCAGGTTGCTGATGTCAGTTTGTAGGGCTCCCTTGGATCTATCAGGGCAGCACAAGTTTGAGGTGGGGACAACTTTGGTCTGGGGTCCATCCTTCGATATAAAGATTTTGTGAAGAAAGGTCCTGAGCCAGGGGCCCTTGGGCCCATCCTTTTTCCCTTTTCCCTGGGAAAGAAAACTCACCAGTCCAGGTTCCTGATGTCAGTTTGTAGGGCTCCCTTGGGTCTATCAGGGCAGCACAAGTTTGAGGTGGGGACAACTTTTGTCTGGGGACCATCCTTCGATATAAGGATTTTTTGCAGTCAGGTCCCAGCGCAGGGCCAGGGACCCCTGGGCACATCATTTGTCCCTTTTCCCTGGGAAAGAAAACTCACAGGTCCAGGTTCCTGATGTCAGTTTGTAGGGCTCCCTTGGGTCTATCAGGGCAGCACATGTTTGAGGTGGGGACAACTTTGGTCTGGGGTCCATCCTTCGATATAAGGACTTTTTGCAGTCAGGTCCCAGCCCTGGGGCCCCTGGGCACATCCTTTGGCCATTTTCCCTGGGAAAGAAAACTCACAGGTCCAGGTTCCTGATGTCAGTTTGTAGGGCTCCCTTGGGTCTATCAGGGCAGCACAAGTTTAAGGTGGGGACAACTTTGGTCTGGGGTCCATCCTTCGATATAAGGATTTTTTGCAGTCAGGTTGCGGGCCAGGGGCCCCTGGGCACATCCTTTGTCCCTTTTCCCTGGGAAAGAAAACTCACAGGTCCAGGTTCCTGATGTCACTTTGTAGGGCTCCCTTGGGTCTATCAGGGCAGCACAAGTTTGAGGTGGGGACAACTTTGGTCTGTGATCCATTCTTCGATATAAGGATTTTTTGCAGTCAGGTCCTGGGCCAGGGGTCCCTGTTCACATGCTTTGCCCCTTTTCCCTGGGAAAGAAAACTCACAGGTCCAGGTTCCTGATGTCAGTTTGTAGGGCTCCCTTGGGTCTATCAGGGCAGCACAAGTTTGAGGTGGGGACAACTTTGGTCTGGGGTCCATCCTTCGATATAAGGATTTTTTGCAGCCAGGGCCCAGCCCAGGGGCCCCTGGGCACATCCTTTGTCCCTTTTCCCTGGGAAAGAAAACTCACAGGTCCAGGTTCCTGATGTCAGTTTGTAGGGCTCTCTTGGGTCTATCAGGGCAGCACAATTTTGAGGTGGGGACAACATCGGTCTAGGGTCCTTCCTTCGATATAAGGATTTTTTGCAGTCAGGCCCCAGCCCAGGGGCCCCTGGGCTCATCCTTTGACCATTTTCCCTGGGAAAGAATACTCACCAGTCCAGGTTCCTGATGTCAGTTTGTAGGGCTCCCTTGGGTCTATCAGGGCAGCACAAGTTTGAGGTGGGGACAACTTTGGTCTGGGGTCCATCCTTCGATATAAGGATTTTTTGCAGTCAGGTTGCGGGCCAGGGGCCCCTGGGCACATCCTTTGGCCATTTTCCCTGGGAAAGAAAACTCACCAGTCCAGGTTCCTATGTCAGTCTGTAGGGCTCTCTTGGGTCTATCAGGGCAGCACAAGTTTGAGGTGGGGACAACTTTGGTCTGGGGTCCATCCTTCGATATAAGGATTTTTTGCAGTCAGGTCCTGGGCCAGGGACCCCTGGGCACATGTTTTGTCCCTTTACCCTGGGAAAGAAAACTCACAGGTCCAGGTTCCTAATGTCAGTTTGTAGGGCTCCCTTGGATCTATCAGGGCAGCACAAGTTTGATGTGGGGACAATTTTGGTCTGGGGTCCATCCTTCGATATAAGGATTTTTCTCAGTCAGGTCCTTGGCCAGGGGCCCCTGGGCACATGCTTTGTCCCTTTTCCCTGGGAAAGAAAACTCACAGGTCCAGGTTCCTGATGTCAGTTTGTAGGGCTCCCTTGGGTCTATCAGGGCAGCACAAGTTTGTGGTGGGGACAACATTTCTCTGGGGACCATCCTTCGATATAATGATTTTTTGCAGTCAGGGCCCAGCCCAGGGGCACCTGGGCACATCCTTTGTCCCTTTTCCCTGGGAAAAAAAAACTCACCAGTCCAGGTTCCTGATGTCAGTTTGTAGGGCTCCCTTGGATCTATCAGGGCAGCACAAGTTTGAGGTGGGGACAACTTTGGTCTGGGGTCCATCCTTCGATATAAGGATTTTGTGAAGAAAGGTCCTGAGCCAGGGACCCTTGGGCCCATCCTTTTTCCCTTTTCCCTGGGAAAGAAAACTCACCAGTCCAGGTTCCTGATGTCAGTTTGTAGGGCTCCCTTGGGTCTATCAGGGCAGCACAAGTTTGAGGTGGGGAGAACTTTGGTCTGGGGACCATCCTTCGATATAAGGATTTTTTGCAGTCAGGGCCCAGCGCAGGGCCAGGGACCCCTGGGCACATCATTTGTCCCTTTTCCCTGGGAAAGAAAACTCACAGGTCCAGGTTCCTGATGTCAGTTTGTAGGGCTCCCTTGGGTCTATCAGGGCAGCACATGTTTGAGGTGGGGACAACTTTGGTCTGGGGTCCATCCTTCGATATAAGGACTTTTTGCAGTCAGGTCCCAGCCCTGGGGCCCCTGGGCACATCCTTTGGCCATTTTCCCTGGGAAAGAAAACTCACAGGTCCAGGTTGCTGATGTCAGTTTGTAGGGCTCCCTTGGATCTATCAGGGCAGCACAAGTTTGAGGTGGGGACAACTTTGGTCTGGGGTCCATCCTTCGATATAAGGATTTTGTGAAGAAAGGTCCTGAGCCAGGGGCCCTTGGGCCCATCCTTTTTCCCTTTTCCCTGGGAAAGAAAACTCACCAGTCCAGGTTCCTGATGTCAGTTTGTAGGGCTCCCTTGGGTCTATCAGGGCAGCACAAGTTTGAGGTGGGGACAACTTTTGTCTGGGGACCATCCTTCGATATAAGGATTTTTTGCAGTCAGGGCCCAGCGCAGGGCCAGGGACCCCTGGGCACATCATTTGTCCCTTTTCCCTGGGAAAGAAAACTCACAGGTCCAGGTTCCTGATGTCAGTTTGTAGGGCTCCCTTGGGTCTATCAGGGCAGCACATGTTTGAGGTGGGGACAACTTTGGTCTGGGGTCCATCCTTCGATATAAGGACTTTTTGCAGTCAGGTCCCAGCCCTGGGGCCCCTGGGCACATCCTTTGGCCATTTTCCCTGGGAAAGAAAACTCACAGGTCCAGGTTCCTGATGTCAGTTTGTAGGGCTCCCTTGGGTCTATCAGGGCAGCACAAGTTTGAGGTGGGGACAACTTTGGTCTGGGGTCCATCCTTCAATATAAGGATTTTTTGCAATCAGGTCCTGGGCCAGGGGCCCCTGGGCACATGTTTTGTCTTTTTTCCCTGGGAAAGAAAACTCACAGGTCCAGGTTCCTGGTGTCAGTTTGTAGGGCTCCCTTGGGTCTATCAGGGCAGCACAAGTTTAAGGTGGGGACAACTTTGGTCTGGGGTCCATCCTTCGATATAAGGATTTTTTGCAGTCAGGCCACAGCCCAGGGCCACGGGCCCCTGGGCACATGCTTTGTCCCTTTTCCCTGGGAAAGAAAACTCACAGGTCCAGGTTCCTGATGTCAGTTTGTAGGGCTCGCTTGGGTCTATCAGGGCAGCACAAGTTTGAGGTGGGGACAACTTTGGTCTGGGGTCCATCCTTCGATATAAGGATTTTTTGATGTCAGGTCCTGGGCCAGGGACCCCTGGGCACATGCTTTGTCCCTTTTCCCTGGGAAAGAAAACTCACATGTCCAGGTTCCTGATGTCAGTTTGTAGGGCTCCCTTGGGTCTATCAGGGCAGCACAAGTTTGAGGTGGGGACAACTTTGGTTTGGGGTCCATCCTTCGATATAAGGATTTTTTGCAGTCAGGTCCTGGGCCAGGGGCCTGTGGGCACATGCTTTGTCCCTTTTCCCTGGGAAAGAAAACTCACAGGTCCAGGTTCCTGATGTCAGTTTGTAGGGCTCCCTTGGGTCTATCAGGGCAGCACAAGTTTGAGGTTAGGGACGACTTTGGTCTGGGGTCCATCCTTCGATATAAGGATTTTTTGATGTCAGGTTCTGGGCCAGGGGCCCCTGGGCACATCCTTTGTCCCTTTTCCCTGGGAAAGAAAACTCACAGGTCCAGGTTCCTGATGTCAGTTTGTAGGGCTCCCTTGGGTCTATCAGGGCAGCACAAGTTTGAGGTGGGGACAACTTCGGTCTGTGATATATCCTTCGATATAAGGATTTTTTGCAGTCAGGCCACAGCCCTGGAGCCCCTGGGCACACGCTTTGTCCCTTTTCCCTGGGAAAGAAAACTCACAGGTCCAGGTTCCTGATGTCAGTTTGTAGGGCTCCCTTGGGTCTATCAGGGCAGCAAAAGTTTGAGGTGGGGACAACTTTGTTCTGGGGTCCATCCTTTGATATAAGGACTTTTTGCAGTCAGGTCCCAGCCCTGGGGACCCTGGGCACATCCTTTGTCCCTTTTCCCTGGGAAAGAAAACTCACCAGTCCAGGTTCCTGATGTCAGTTTGTAGGGCTCCCTTGGGTCTATCAGGGCAGCACAAGTTTGAGGTGGGGACAACTTTGGTCTGGGGTCCATCCTTCGATATAAGGATTTTTTGCAATCAGGTCCTGGGCCAGGGGCCCCTGGGCACATGCTTTGCCCCTTTTCCCTGGGAAAGAAAACTCACAGGTCCAGGTTCTTGATGTCAGTTTGTAGGGCTCCCTTGGGTCTATCAGGGCAGCACAAGTTTAAGGTGGGGACAACATTTCTCTGGGGACCATCCTTCGATATAAGGATTTTTTGCAGTCAGGTTGCGGGCCAGGGGCCCCTGGGCACATCCTTTGTCCCTTTTCCCTGGGAAAGAAAACTCACCAGTCCAGGTTCCTGATGTCAGTTTGTAGGGCTCCCTTGGGTCTATCAGGGCAGCACAAGTTTGAGGTGGGGACAACTTTGGTCTGTGATCCATCCTTCGATATAAGGATTTTTTGCAGTCAGGTCCTGGGCCAGGGGTCCCTGGGCACATGCTTTGCCCCTTTTCCCTGGGAAAGAAAACTCACAGGTCCAGGTTCCTGATGTCACTTTGTAGGGCTCCCTTGGGTCTATCAGGGCAGCACAAGTTTGAGGTGGGGACAACTTTGGTCTGTGATCCATTCTTCGATATAAGGACTTTTTGCAGTCAGGTCCTGGGCCAGGGGTCCCTGTTCACATGCTTTGCCCCTTTTCCCTGGGAAAGAAAACTCACCAGTCCAGGTTCCTGATGTCAGTTTGTAGGGCTCTCTTGGGTCTATCAGGGCAGCACAATTTTGAGGTGGGGACAACATCGGTCTAGGATCCTTCCTTCGATATAAGGATTTTTTGCAGTCAGGCCCCAGCCCAGGGGCCCCTGGGCTCATCCTTTGGCCATTTTCCCTGGGAAAGAATACTCACCAGTCCAGGTTCCTGATGTCAGTTTGTAGGGCTCCCTTGGGTCTATCAGGGCAGCACAAGTTTGAGGTGGGGACAACTTTCGTCTAGGGTCCATCCTTCGATATAAGGATTTTTTGCAGTCAGGTCCTTGGCCAGGGGCCCCTGGGCACATGCTTTGTCCCTTTTCCCTGGGAAAGAAAACTCACAGGTCCAGGTTCCTGATGTCACTTTGTAGGGCTCCCTTGGATCTATCAGGGCAGCACAAGTTTGAGGTGGGGACAACTTTGGTCTGTGATCCATCCTTCGATATAAGGATTTTTTGCAGTCAGGTCCTGGGCGAGGGGCCCCTGGGCACAATCTTTGTCCCTTTTCCCTGGGAAAGAAAACTCACAGGTCCAGGTTCCTGATGTCAGTTTGTAGGGCTCCCTTGGGTCTGTCAGGGCAGCACATGTTTGAGGTGGGGACAACTTTGGTCTGGGGTCCATCCTTTGATATAACGATTTTTTGCAGTCAGGTCCAAGCCCTGGAGCCCCTGGGCACAACCTTTGTCCCTTTTCCCTGGGAAAGAAAACTCACAGGTCCAGGTTCCTGATGTCAGTTTGTAGGGCTCCCTTGGGTCTATCAGGGCAGCACAAGTTTGAGGTGGGGACAACTTTGGTCTGGGGTCCATCCTTTGATATAAGGATTTTTTGAAGACAGGTCCTGGACCAGGGGACCTTGGGCACATCCTTTGTCCCTTTTCCCTGGGAAAGAAAATTCACAGGTCCAGGTTCCTGATGTCAGTTTGTAGGGCTCCCTTGGGTCTATCAGGGCAGCACAAGTTTGAGGTGGGGACAACTTTGGTCTGGGCTCCATCCTTTGATATAAGGATTTTTCTCAGTCAGGTCCTGGGCCAGGGGCCCCTGGGCACATGTTTTGTCCCTTTACCCTGGGAAAGAATACTCACCAGTCCAGGTTCCTGATGTCAGTTTGTAGGGCTCTCTTGGATCTATCAGGGCAGCACAAGTTTGAGGTGGGGACAACTTTGGTCTGGGGTCCATCCTTCGATGTAAGGATTTTTTGAAGTCAGGTCCCAGCCCTTGGGCCCATGGGCACATCCTTTGTCCCTTTTCCCTGGGAAAAAAAACTCACAGGTCCAGGTTCCTGATGTCAGTTTGTAGGGCTTTCTTGGATCTATCAGGGCAGCACAAGTTTGAGGTGGGGACAACTTTGGTCTGGGGTCCATCCTTCGATATAAGGATTTTTTGAAGTCAGGGCCCAGCCCAGGGGCCCCTGGGCACATCCTTTGTCCCTTTACCCTGGGAAAAAAAACTCACCAGTCCAGGTTCCTGATGTCAGTTTGTAGGGCTCTCTTGGATCTATCAGGGCAGCACAAGTTTGAGGTGGGGACAACTTTGGTCTGGGGTCCATCCTTCGCTATAAGGATTTTTTGCAGTCAGGTCCCGGGCCAGGGGCCCCTGTGCACATCCTTTGTCCCTTTTCCCTGGGAAAGAAAACTCACAGGTCCAGGTTCCTGATGTCAGTTTGTAGGGCTCCCTTGGGTCTATCAGGGCAGCAAAAGTTTGAGGTGGGGACAACTTCGGTCTGGGGTCCATCCTTCGATATAAGGACTTTTTGCAGTCAGGTCCCAGCCCTGGGGCCCCTGGGCACATCCTTTGTCCCTTTTCCCTGGGAAAGAAAACTCACCAGTCCAGGTTCCTGATGTCAGTTTGTAGGGCTCCCTTGGGTCTATCAGGGCAGCACAAGTTTGAGGTGGGGACAACTTTGGTCTGGGGTCCATCCTTCGATATAAGGATTTTTTGCAATCAGGTCCTGGGCCAGGGGCCCCTGGGCACATGCTTTGCCCCTTTTCCCTGGGAAAGAAAACTCACAGGTCCAGGTTCCTGATGTCAGTTTGTAGGGCTCCCTTGGGTCTATCAGGGCAGCACAAGTTTAAGGTGGGGACAACTTTGGTCTGGGGTCCATACTTCGATATAAGGATTTTTTGCAGTCAGGTTGCGGGCCAGGGGCCCCTGGGCACATCCTTTGTCCCTTTTCCCTGGGAAAGAAAACTCACCAGTCCAGGTTCCTGATGTCAGTTTGTAGGGCTCCCTTGGGTCTATCAGGGCAGCACAAGTTTGAGGTGGGGACAACTTTGGTCTGTGATCCATCCTTCGATATAAGGATTTTTTGCAGTCAGGTCCTGGGCCAGGGGTCCCTGGGCACATGCTTTGCCCCTTTTCCCTGGGAAAGAAAACTCACACGTCCAGGTTCCTGATGTCAGTTTGTAGGGCTCCCTTGGGTCTATCAGGGCAGCACAAGTTTGAGGTGGGGACAACTTCGGTCTGGGGTCCATCCTTCGATATAAGGACTTTTTGCAGTCAGGTCCCAGCCCAGGGGCCCCTGGGCACATCCTTTGTCCCTTTTCCCTGGGAAAGAAAACTCACCAGTCCAGGTTCCTGATGTCAGTTTGTAGGGCTCCCTTGGGTCTATCAGGGCAGCACAAGTTTGAGGTGGGGACAACTTTGGTCTGGGGTCCATCCTTCGATATAAGGATTTTTTGCAGTCAGGTCCTGGGCCAGGGGCCCTTGCCACAACCTTTGTCCCTTTTCTCTGGGAAAGAAAACTCACAGGTCCAGGTTCCTGATGTCAGTTTGTAGGGCTCCCTTGGGTCTATCAGGACAGCACAAGTTTAAGGTGGGGACAACTTTGGTCTGGGGTCCATCCTTCGATATAAGGATTTTTTGCTGTCAGGTTGCGGGCCAGGGGCCCCTGGGCACATCCTTTGTCCCTTTTCCCTGGGAAAGAAAACTCACAGGTCCAGGTTCCTGATGTCACTTTGTAGGGCTCCCTTGGGTCTATCAGGGCAGCACAAGTTTGAGGTGGGGACAACTTTGGTCTGTGATCCATTCTTCGATATAAGGACTTTTTGCAGTCAGGTCCTGGGCCAGGGGTCCCTGTTCACATGCTTTGCCCCTTTTCCCTGGGAAAGAAAACTCACCAGTCCAGGTTCCTGATGTCAGTTTGTAGGGCTCCCTTGGGTCTATCAGGGCAGCACAAGTTTGAGGTGGGGACAACTTTGGTCTGGGGTCCATCCTTCGATATAAGGATTTTTTGAAGCCAGGGCCCAGCCCAGGGGCCCCTGGGCACATCCTTTGTCCCTTTTCCCTGGGAAAGAAAACTCACAGGTCCAGGTTCCTGATGTCAGTTTGTAGGGCTCTCTTGGGTCTATCAGGGCAGCACAATTTTGAGGTGGGGACAACATCGGTCTAGGGTCCTTCCTTCGATATAAGGATTTTTTGCAGTCAGGCCCCAGCCCAGGGGACCCTGGGCTCATCCTTTGGCCATTTTCCCTGGGAAAGAATAGTCACCAGTCCAGGTTCCTGATGTCAGTTTGTAGGGCTCCCTTGGGTCTATCAGGGCAGCACAAGTTTGAGGTGGGGACAACTTTCGTCTAGGGTCCATCCTTCGATATAAGGATTTTTTGCAGTCAGGTCCTTGGCCAGGGGCCCCTGGGCACATGCTTTGTCCCTTTTCCCTGGGAAAAAAAACTCACAGGTCCAGGTTCCTGATGTCAGTTTGTAGGGCTCCCTTGGATCTATCAGGGCAGCACAAGTTTGAGGTGGGGACAACTTTGGTCTGTGATCCATCCTTCGATATAAGGATTTTTTGCAGTCAGGTCCTGGGCGAGGGGCCCCTGGGCACAACCTTTGTCCCTTTTCCCTGGGAAAGAAAACTCACAGGTCCAGGTTCCTGATGTCAGTTTGTAGGGCTCCCTTGGGTCTGTCAGGGCAGCACATGTTTGAGGTGGGGACAACTTTGGTCTGGGGTCCATCCTTTGATATAACGATTTTTTGCAGTCAGGTCCAAGCCCTGGAGCCCCTGGGCACAACCTTTGTCCCTTTTCCCTGGGAAAGAAAACTCACAGGTCCAGGTTCCTGATGTCAGTTTGTAGGGCTCCCTTGGGTCTATCAGGGCAGCACAAGTTTGAGGTGGGGACAACTTTGGTCTGGGGTCCATCCTTTGATATAAGGATTTTTTGAAGACAGGTCCTGGACCAGGGGACCTTGGGCACATCCTTTGTCCCTTTTCCCTGGGAAAGAAAATTCACAGGTCCAGGTTCCTGATGTCAGTTTGTAGGGCTCCCTTGGATCTATCAGGGCAGCACAAGTTTGAGGTGGGGACAATTTTGGTCTGGGGTCCATCCTTCGATATAAGGATTTTTCTCAGTCAGGTCCTTGGCCAGGGGCCCCTGGGCACATGCTTTGTCCCTTTTCCCTGGGAAAGAAAACTCACAGGTCCAGGTTCCTGATGTCAGTTTGTAGGGCTCCCTTGGGTCTATCAGGGCAGCACAAGTTTAAGGTGGGGACAACTTTGGTCTGGGGTCCATCCTTCGATATAATGATTTTTTGCAGTCAGGGCCCAGCCCAGGGCCAGGGACCCTTGGGCACATCCTTTGTCCCTTTTCCCTGGGAAAGAAAACTCACAGGTCCAGGTTCCTGATGTCAGTTTGTAGGGCTCCCTTGGGTCTATCAGGGCAGCACAAGTTTGAGGTGGGGACAACTTTGGTCTGGGGTCCATCCTTCGATACAAGAATTTTTTGCAGTCAGGGCCCAGCCCAGGGGCCCCTGGGCACATCCTTTGTCCCTTTTCCCTGGGAAAAAAAACTCACCAGTCCAGGTTGCTGATGTCAGTTTGTAGGGCTCCCTTGGATCTATCAGGGCAGCACAAGTTTGAGGTGGGGACAACTTTGGTCTGGGGTCCATCCTTCGATATAAGGATTTTGTGAAGAAAGGTCCTGAGCCAGGGGCCCTTGGGCCCATCCTTTTTCCCTTTTCCCTGGGAAAGAAAACTCACCAGTCCAGGTTCCTGATGTCAGTTTGTAGGGCTCCCTTGGGTCTATCAGGGCAGCACAAGTTTGAGGTGGGGACAACTTTTGTCTGGGGACCATCCTTCGATATAAGGATTTTTTGCAGTCAGGTCCCAGCGCAGGGCCAGGGACCCCTGGGCACATCATTTGTCCCTTTTCCCTGGGAAAGAAAACTCACAGGTCCAGGTTCCTGATGTCAGTTTGTAGGGCTCTCTTGGGTCTATCAAGCAGCACAATTTTGAGGTGGGGAAAACATCGGTCTAGGGTCCTTCCTTCGATATAAGGATTTTTTGCAGTCAGGCCCCAGCCCAGGGGCCCCTGGGCTCATCCTTTGTCCCTTTTCCCTGGGAAAGAAAACTCACAGGTCCAGGTTCCTGATGTCAGTTTGTAGGGCTCCCTTGGGTCTATCAGGGCAGCACAAGTTTGAGGTGGGGACAACTTTGGTCTGGGGTCCATTCTTCGATATAAGGATTTTTTGCAATCAGGTCCTGGGCCAGGGGCCCTTTGGCACAACCTTTGTCCCTTTTCTCTGGGAAAGAAAACTCACAGGTCCAGGTTCCTGATGTCAGTTTGTAGGGCTCCCTTGGGTCTATCAGGGCAGCACAAGTTTAAGGTGGGGACAACTTTGGTCTGGGGTCCATCCTTCGATATAAGGATTTTTTGCAGTCAGGTTGCGGGCCAGGGGCCCCTGGGCACATCCTTTGTCCCTTTACCCTGGGAAAGAAAACTCACAGGTCCAGGTTCCTGATGTCACTTTGTAGGGCTCCCTTGGGTCTATCAGGGCAGCACAAGTTTGAGGTGGGGACAACTTTGGTCTGTGATCCATTCTTCGATATAAGGATTTTTTGCAGTCAGGTCCTGGGCCAGGGGTCCCTGTTCACATGCTTTGCCCCTTTTCCCTGGGAAAGAAAACTCACCAGTCCAGGTTCCTGATGTCAGTTTGTAGGGCTCCCTTGGGTCTATCAGGGCAGCACAAGTTTGAGGTGGGGACAACTTTGGTCTGGGGTCCATCCTTCGATATAAGGATTTTTTGCAGCCAGGGCCCAGCCCAGGGGCCCCTGGGCACATCCTTTGTCCCTTTTCCCTGGGAAAGAAAACTCACAGGTCCAGGTTCCTGATGTCAGTTTGTAGGGCTCTCTTGGGTCTATCAGGGCAGCACAATTTTGAGGTGGGGACAACATCGGTCTAGGGTCCTTCCTTCGATATAAGGATTTTTTGCAGTCAGGCCCCAGCCCAGGGGCCCCTGGGCTCATCCTTTGACCATTTTCCCTGGGAAAGAATACTCACCAGTCCAGGTTCCTGATGTCAGTTTGTAGGGCTCCCTTGGGTCTATCAGGGCAGCACAAGTTTGAGGTGGGGACAACTTTGGTCTGGGGTCCATCCTTCGATATAAGGATTTTTTGCAGTCAGGTCCCGGGCCAGGGGCCCCTGGGCACATCCTTTGTCCCTTTTCCCTGGGAAAGAAAACTCACAGGTCCAGGTTCCTGATGTCAGTTTGTAGGGCTCCCTTGGGTGTATCATGGCAGCAGAAGTTTGAGGTGGGGACAACTTTGGTCTGGGGTCTATCCTTCGATATAAGGATTTTTTGCAGTCAGGTCCTTGGCCAGGGGCCCCTGGGCACATGCTTTGTCCCTTTTCCCTGGGAAAGAAAACTCACAGGTCCAGGTTCCTGATGTCAGTTTGTAGGGCTCCCTTGGATCTATCAGGGCAGCACAAGTTTGAGGTGGGGACAACTTTGGTCTGGGGTCCATCCTTCGATATAAGGATTTTTTGCAGTCAGGTCCTGGGCCAGGGGCCCCTGGGCACAACCTTTGTCCCTTTTCCCTGGGAAAGAAAACTCACAGGTCCAGGTTCCTGATGTCAGTTTGTAGGGCTCCCTTGGGTCTGTCAGGGCAGCACATGTTTGAGGTGGGGACAACTTTGGTCTGGGGTCCATCCTTTGATATAACGATTTTTTGCAGTCAGGTCCCAGCCCTGGAGCCCCTGGGCACAACCTTTGTCCCTTTTCCCTGGGAAAGAAAACTCACAGGTCCAGGTTCTTGATGTCAGTTTGTAGGGTTCCCTTGGGTCTATCAGGGCAGCACAAGTTTGAGGTGGGGACAACTTTGGTCTGGGGTCCATCCTTTGATATAAGGATTTTTTGAAGACAGGTCCTGGACCAGGGGCCCTTGGGCACATCCTTTGTCCCTTTTCCCTGGGAAAGAAAATTCACAGGTCCAGGTTCCTGATGTCAGTTTGTAGGGCTCCCTTGGGTCTATCAGGGCAGCACAAGTTTGTGGTGGGGTCAACTTTAGTCTGAGGTCCATCCTTCGATATAAGGATGTTTTGCAGTCTGGTCCCAGCCCAGGGGCCCCTGGGCACATCCTTTGTCCCTTTTCCCTGGGAAAGAAAACTCACAGGTCCAGGTTCCTGATGTCAGTTTGTAGGGCTCCCTTGGGTCTATCAGGGCAGCACAAGTTTGAGGTGGGGACAACTTTGGACTGGGGTCCATCCTTCAATATAAGGATTTTTTGCAGTCAGGTCCGGGGCCTGGGGCCCCTGGGCACATCCTTTGGCCATTTTCCCTGGGAAAGAAAACTCACCAGTCCAGGTTCCTATGTCAGTCTGTAGGGCTCTCTTGGGTCTATCAGGGCAGCACAAGTTTGAGGTGGGGACAACTTTGGACTGGGGTCCATCCTTCAATAT
This sequence comes from Lonchura striata, assembly GCF_050655825.1. Lineage (NCBI taxonomy): Eukaryota > Metazoa > Chordata > Aves > Passeriformes > Estrildidae > Lonchura > Lonchura striata. The sequence goes on along the minus strand of NC_140707.1, from coordinate 13,154,036 downwards.
AAGGATTTTTTGCAGTCAGGTCCTGGGCCAGGGGCCCCTGGGCACATGTTTTGTCCCTTTACCCTGGGAAAGAAAACTCACAGGTCCAGGTTCCTAATGTCAGTTTGTAGGGCTCCCTTGGATCTATCAGGGCAGCACAAGTTTGAGGTGGGGACAATTTTGGTCTGGGGTCCATCCTTCGATATAAGGATTTTTCTCAGTCAGGTCCTTGGCCAGGGGCCCCTGGGCACATGCTTTGTCCCTTTTCCCTGGGAAAGAAAACTCACAGGTCCAGGTTCCTGATGTCAGTTTGTAGGGCTCCCTTGGGTCTATCAGGGCAGCACAAGTTTGTGGTGGGGACAACATTTCTCTGGGGACCATCCTTCGATATAATGATTTTTTGCAGTCAGGGCCCAGCCCAGGGGCCCCTGGGCACATCCTTTGTCCCTTTTCCCTGGGAAAAAAAACTCACCAGTCCAGGTTGCTGATGTCAGTTTGTAGGGCTCCCTTGGATCTATCAGGGCAGCACAAGTTTGAGGTGGGGACAACTTTGGTCTGGGGTCCATCCTTCGATATAAGGATTTTGTGAAGAAAGGTCCTGAGCCAGGGGCCCTTGGGCCCATCCTTTTTCCCTTTTCCCTGGGAAAGAAAACTCACCAGTCCAGGTTCCTGATGTCAGTTTGTAGGGCTCCCTTGGGTCTATCAGGGCAGCACAAGTTTGAGGTGGGGACAACTTTTGTCTGGGGACCATCCTTCGATATAAGGATTTTTTGCAGTCAGGTCCCAGCGCAGGGCCAGGGACCCCTGGGCACATCATTTGTCCCTTTTCCCTGGGAAAGAAAACTCACAGGTCCAGGTTCCTGATGTCAGTTTGTAGGGCTCCCTTGGGTCTATCAGGGCAGCACATGTTTGAGGTGGGGACAACTTTGGTCTGGGGTCCATCCTTCGATATAAGGACTTTTTGCAGTCAGGTCCCAGCCCTGGGGCCCCTGGGCACATCCTTTGGCCATTTTCCCTGGGAAAGAAAACTCACAGGTCCAGGTTCCTGATGTCAGTTTGTAGGGCTCCCTTGGGTCTATCAGGGCAGCACAAGTTTGAGGTGGGGACAACTTTGGTCTGGGGTCCATCCTTCAATATAAGGATTTTTTGCAATCAGGTCCTGGCCCAGGGGCCCCTGGGCACAGGTTTTGTCTTTTTTCCCTGGGAAAGAAAACTCACAGGTCCAGGTTCCTGATGTCAGTTTGTAGGGCTCCCTTGGGTCTATCAGGGCAGCACAAGTTTAAGGTGGGGACAACTTTGGTCTGGGGTCCATCCTTCGATATAAGGATTTTTTGTAGTAAGGTCCTGGGCCAGGGGCCCCTGGGCACATCCTTTGTCCCTTTTCCCTGGGAAAGAAAACTCACCAGTCCAGGTTCCTGATGTCAGTTTGTAGGGCTCCCTTGGGTCTATCAGGGCAGCACAAGTTTGAGGTGGGGACAACTTTGGTCTGTGATCCATCCTTCGATATAAGGATTTTTTGCAGTCAGGTCCTGGGCCAGGGGTCCCTGGGCACATGCTTTGCCCCTTTTCCCTGGGAAAGAAAACTCACAGGTCCAGGTTCCTGATGTCAGTTTGTAGGGCTCTCTTGGGTCTATCAAGCAGCACAATTTTGAGGTGGGGAAAACATCGGTCTAGGGTCCTTCCTTCGATATAAGGATTTTTTGCAGTCAGGCCCCAGCCCAGGGGCCCCTGGGCTCATCCTTTGTCCCTTTTCCCTGGGAAAGAAAACTCACAGGTCCAGGTTCCTGATGTCAGTTTGTAGGGCTCCCTTGGGTCTATCAGGGCAGCACAAGTTTGAGGTGGGGACAACTTTGGTCTGGGGTCCATTCTTCGATATAAGGATTTTTTGCAATCAGGTCCTGGGCCAGGGGCCCTTTGGCACAACCTTTGTCCTTTTTCTCTGGGAAAGAAAACTCACAGGTCCAGGTTCCTGATGTCAGTTTGTAGGGCTCCCTTGGGTCTATCAGGGCAGCACAAGTTTAAGGTGGGGACAACTTTGGTCTGGGGTCCATCCTTCGATATAAGGATTTTTTGCAGTCAGGTTGCGGGCCAGGGGCCCCTGGGCACATCCTTTGTCCCTTTTCCCTGGGAAAGAAAACTCACAGGTCCAGGTTCCTGATGTCACTTTGTAGGGCTCCCTTGGGTCTATCAGGGCAGCACAAGTTTGAGGTGGGGACAACTTTGGTCTGTGATCCATTCTTCGATATAAGGATTTTTTGCAGTCAGGTCCTGGGCCAGGGGTCCCTGTTCACATGCTTTGCCCCTTTTCCCTGGGAAAGAAAACTCACCAGTCCAGGTTCCTGATGTCAGTTTGTAGGGCTCCCTTGGGTCTATCAGGGCAGCACAAGTTTGAGGTGGGGACAACTTTGGTCTGGGGTCCATCCTTCGATATAAGGATTTTTTGCAGCCAGGGCCCAGCCCAGGGGCCCCTGGGCACATCCTTTGTCCCTTTTCCCTGGGAAAGAAAACTCACAGGTCCAGGTTCCTGATGTCAGTTTGTAGGGCTCTCTTAGGTCTATCAGGGCAGCACAATTTTGAGGTGGGGACAACATCGGTCTAGGGTCCTTCCTTCGATATAAGGATTTTTTGCAGTCAGGCCCCAGCCCAGGGGCCCCTGGGCTCATCCTTTGACCATTTTCCCTGGGAAAGAATACTCACCAGTCCAGGTTCCTGATGTCAGTTTGTAGGGCTCCCTTGGGTCTATCAGGGCAGCACAAGTTTGAGGTGGGGACAACTTTGGTCTGGGGTCCATCCTTCGATATAAGGATTTTTTGCAGTCAGGTCCCGGGCCAGGGGCCCCTGGGCACATCCTTTGTCCCTTTTCCCTGGGAAAGAAAACTCACAGGTCCAGGTTCCTGATGTCAGTTTGTAGGGCTCCCTTGGGTGTATCATGGCAGCAGAAGTTTAAGGTGGGGACAACTTTGGTCTGGGGTCTATCCTTCGATATAAGGATTTTTTGCAGTCAGGTCCTTGGCCAGGGGCCCCTGGGCACATGCTTTGTCCCTTTTCCCTGGGAAAGAAAACTCACAGGTCCAGGTTCCTGATGTCAGTTTGTAGGGCTCCCTTGGGTCTGTCAGGGCAGCACATGTTTGAGGTGGGGACAACTTTGGTCTGGGGTCCATCCTTTGATATAACGATTTTTTGCAGTCAGGTCCCAGCCCTGGAGCCCCTGGGCACAACCTTTGTCCCTTTTCCCTGGGAAAGAAAACTCACAGGTCCAGGTTCTTGATGTCAGTTTGTAGGGTTCCCTTGGGTCTATCAGGGCAGCACAAGTTTGAGGTGGGGACAACTTTGGTCTGGGGTCCATCCTTTGATATAAGGATTTTTTGAAGACAGGTCCTGGACCAGGGGCCCTTGGGCACATCCTTTGTCCCTTTTCCCTGGGAAAGAAAATTCACAGGTCCAGGTTCCTGATGTCAGTTTGTAGGGCTCCCTTGGGTCTATCAGGGCAGCACAAGTTTGTGGTGGGGTCAACTTTAGTCTGAGGTCCATCCTTCGATATAAGGATGTTTTGCAGTCTGGTCCCAGCCCAGGGGCCCCTGGGCACATCCTTTGTCCCTTTTCCCTGGGAAAGAAAACTCACAGGTCCAGGTTCCTGATGTCAGTTTGTAGGGCTCCCTTGGGTCTATCAGGGCAGCACAAGTTTGAGGTGGGGACAACTTTGGACTGGGGTCCATCCTTCAATATAAGGATTTTTTGCAGTCAGGTCCGGGGCCTGGGGCCCCTGGGCACATCCTTTGGCCATTTTCCCTGGGAAAGAAAACTCACCAGTCCAGGTTCCTATGTCAGTCTGTAGGGCTCTCTTGGGTCTATCAGGGCAGCACAAGTTTGAGGTGGGGACAACTTTGGTCTGGGGTCCATCCTTCGATATAAGGATTTTTTGCAGTCAGGTCCTGGGCCAGGGGCCCCTGGGCACATGTTTTGTCCCTTTACCCTGGGAAAGAAAACTCACAGGTCCAGGTTCCTAATGTCAGTTTGTAGGGCTCCCTTGGATCTATCAGGGCAGCACAAGTTTGAGGTGGGGACAATTTTGGTCTGGGGTCCATCCTTCGATATAAGGATTTTTCTCAGTCAGGTCCTTGGCCAGGGGCCCCTGGGCACATGCTTTGTCCCTTTTCCCTGGGAAAGAAAACTCACAGGTCCAGGTTCCTGATGTCAGTTTGTAGGGCTCCCTTGGGTCTATCAGGGCAGCACAAGTTTGTGGTGGGGACAACATTTCTCTGGGGACCATCCTTCGATATAATGATTTTTTGCAGTCAGGGCCCAGCCCAGGGGCCCCTGGGCACATCCTTTGTCCCTTTTCCCTGGGAAAAAAAAACTCACCAGTCCAGGTTCCTGATGTCAGTTTGTAGGGCTCCCTTGGATCTATCAGGGCAGCACAAGTTTGAGGTGGGGACAACTTTGGTCTGGGGTCCATCCTTCGATATAAGGATTTTGTGAAGAAAGGTCCTGAGCCAGGGGCCCTTGGGCCCATCCTTTTTCCCTTTTCCCTGGGAAAGAAAACTCACCAGTCCAGGTTCCTGATGTCAGTTTGTAGGGCTCCCTTGGGTCTATCAGGGCAGCACAAGTTTGAGGTGGGGAGAACTTTGGTCTGGGGACCATCCTTCGATATAAGGATTTTTTGCAGTCAGGGCCCAGCGCAGGGCCAGGGACCCCTGGGCACATCATTTGTCCCTTTTCCCTGGGAAAGAAAACTCACAGGTCCAGGTTCCTGATGTCAGTTTGTAGGGCTCCCTTGGGTCTATCAGGGCAGCACATGTTTGAGGTGGGGACAACTTTGGTCTGGGGTCCATCCTTCGATATAAGGACTTTTTGCAGTCAGGTCCCAGCCCTGGGGCCCCTGGGCACATCCTTTGGCCATTTTCCCTGGGAAAGAAAACTCACAGGTCCAGGTTGCTGATGTCAGTTTGTAGGGCTCCCTTGGATCTATCAGGGCAGCACAAGTTTGAGGTGGGGACAACTTTGGTCTGGGGTCCATCCTTCGATATAAGGATTTTGTGAAGAAAGGTCCTGAGCCAGGGGCCCTTGGGCCCATCCTTTTTCCCTTTTCCCTGGGAAAGAAAACTCACATGTCCAGGTTCCTGATGTCAGTTTGTAGGGCTCCCTTGGGTCTATCAGGGCAGCACAAGTTTGAGGTGGGGACAACTTTTGTCTGGGGACCATCCTTCGATATAAGGATTTTTTGCAGTCAGGGCCCAGCGCAGGGCCAGGGACCCCTGGGCACATCATTTGTCCCTTTTCCCTGGGAAAGAAAACTCACAGGTCCAGGTTCCTGATGTCAGTTTGTAGGGCTCCCTTGGGTCTATCAGGGCAGCACATGTTTGAGGTGGGGACAACTTTGGTCTGGGGTCCATCCTTCGATATAAGGACTTTTTGCAGTCAGGTCCCAGCCCTGGGGCCCCTGGGCACATCCTTTGGCCATTTTCCCTGGGAAAGAAAACTCACAGGTCCAGGTTCCTGATGTCAGTTTGTAGGGCTCCCTTGGGTCTATCAGGGCAGCACAAGTTTGAGGTGGGGACAACTTTGGTCTGGGGTCCATCCTTCAATATAAGGATTTTTTGCAATCAGGTCCTGGGCCAGGGGCCCCTGGGCACATGTTTTGTCTTTTTTCCCTGGGAAAGAAAACTCACAGGTCCAGGTTCCTGATGTCAGTTTGTAGGGCTCCCTTGGGTCTATCAGGGCAGCACAAGTTTAAGGTGGGGACAACTTTGGTCTGGGGTCCATCCTTCGATATAAGGATTTTTTGCAGTCAGGCCACAGCCCAGGGCCACGGGCCCCTGGGCACATGCTTTGTCCCTTTTCCCTGGGAAAGAAAACTCACAGGTCCAGGTTCCTGATGTCAGTTTGTAGGGCTCCCTTGGGTCTATCAGGGCAGCACAAGTTTGAGGTGGGGACAACTTTGGTCTGGGGTCCATCCTTCGATATAAGGATTTTTTGATGTCAGGTCCGGGGCCTGGGGCCCCTGGGCACATCCTTTGGCCATTTTCCCTGGGAAAGAAAACTCACCAGTCCAGGTTCCTATGTCAGTCTGTAGGGCTCTCTTGGGTCTATCAGGGCAGCACAAGTTTGAGGTGGGGACAACTTTGGTCTGGGGTCCATCCTTCGATATAAGGATTTTTTGCAGTCAGGTCCTGGGCCAGGGGCCCCTGGGCACATGTTTTGTCCCTTTACCCTGGGAAAGAAAACTCACAGGTCCAGGTTCCTAATGTCAGTTTGTAGGGCTCCCTTGGATCTATCAGGGCAGCACAAGTTTGATGTGGGGACAATTTTGGTCTGGGGTCCATCCTTCGATATAAGGATTTTTCTCAGTCAGGTCCTTGGCCAGGGGCCCCTGGGCACATGCTTTGTCCCTTTTCCCTGGGAAAGAAAACTCACAGGTCCAGGTTCCTGATGTCAGTTTGTAGGGCTCCCTTGGGTCTATCAGGGCAGCACAAGTTTGTGGTGGGGACAACATTTCTCTGGGGACCATCCTTCGATATAATGATTTTTTGCAGTCAGGGCCCAGCCCAGGGGCCCCTGGGCACATCCTTTGTCCCTTTTCCCTGGGAAAAAAAAACTCACCAGTCCAGGTTCCTGATGTCAGTTTGTAGGGCTCCCTTGGGTCTATCAGGGCAGCACAAGTTTGAGGTGGGGACAACTTTGGTCTGGGGTCCATCCTTCGATATAAGGATTTTTTGATGTCAGGTTCTGGGCCAGGGGCCCCTGGGCACATCCTTTGTCCCTTTTCCCTGGGAAAGAAAACTCACAGGTCCAGGTTCCTGATGTCAGTTTGTAGGGCTCCCTTGGGTCTATCAGGGCAGCACAAGTTTGAGGTGGGGACAACTTCGGTCTGTGATATATCCTTCGATATAAGGATTTTTTGCAGTCAGGCCACAGCCCTGGAGCCCCTGGGCACACGCTTTGTCCCTTTTCCCTGGGAAAGAAAACTCACAGGTCCAGGTTCCTGATGTCAGTTTGTAGGGCTCCCTTGGGTCTATCAGGGCAGCACAAGTTTGAGGTGGGGACAACTTTGGTTTGGGGTCCATCCTTCGACATAAGGATTTTTTGCAGTCAGTTTCTGGGCCCGGGCCAGGGACCCATGGGCACATCCTTTGTCCCTTTCCCCTGGGAAAGAAAACTCACAGGTCCAGGTTCCTGATATCAGTTTGTAGGGCTCCCTTGGGTCTATCAGGGCAGCACAAGTTTGAGATGGGGACAATTTTGGTCTGGGGTCCAATCTTCGATATAAGGATTTTTTGCAGTCAGGCCCCGGGCCAGTGGCCCCTGGGCACATCCTTTGGCCATTTTCCCTGGGTTAGAAAACTCACAGGACCAGGTTCCTGATGTCAGTTTGTAGGGCTCCCTTGGTTCTATCAGGGCAGCACAAGTTTGAGGTGGGGACAACTTCGGTCTGTGATATATCCTTCGATATAAGGATTTTTTGCAGTCAGGCCAGAGCCCAGGGCCAGGGGCCCCTGGGCACATCCTTTGTCCCTTTTCCCTGGGAAAGAAAACTCACAGGTCCAGGTTCCTGATGTCAGTTTGTAGGGCTCCCTTGGGTCAATCAGGGCAGCACAAGTTTGATGTGGGGACAACTTTGGTCTGGGGTCCATCCTTCGATATAAGGATTTTTTGATGTCAGGTCCTGGGCCGGGGGCCCCTGGGCACATCCTTTGTCCCTTTACCCTGTGAAAGAAAACTCAGAGGTCCAGGTTCCTGATATCAGTTTGTAGGGCTCCCTTGGGTCTATCAGGGCAGCACAAGTTTGATGTGGGGACAATTTTGGTCTGGGGTCCATTCTTCGATATACGGATTTTTTGCAGTCAGGGCCCAGCCCATGGCCAGGGGCCCCTGGGCACATCCTTTGGCCATTTTCCCTGGGAAAGAAAACTCACAGGACCAGGTTCCTGATGTCAGTTTGTAGGGCTCCCTTGGGTCTATCAGGGCAGCACAAGTTTGAGGTGGGGACAACTTTGGTCTGGGTTCCAGCTTCGATATAATGATTTTTTGCGGTCAGGTCCTGGGCCAGGGGCCCCTGGGCACATCCTTTGTACCTTTTCCCTGGGAAAGAAAACTCACAGGTCCAGGTTCCTGATGTCAGTTTGTAGGGCTCCCTTGGGTCTATCAGGGCAGCACAAGTTTGAGGTGGGGACAATTTTGGTATGGGGTCCATTCTTCGATATAAGGATTGTATGCAGTCAGGTCCCAGCCCTGGAGCCCCTGGGCACACGCTTTGTCCCTTTTCCCTGGGAAAGAAAACTCACACGTCCAGGTTCCTGATGTCAGTTTGTAGGGCTCCCTTGGGTCTATCAGGGCAGCACAAGTTTGAGGTGGGGACAACTTTGGTCTGGGGTCCATTCTTCGATATAAGGATTTTTTGCAGTCAGGTCCCAGACCTGGAGCCCCTGGGCACACGCTTTGTCCCTTTTCCCTGGGAAAGAAAACTCACAGGTCCAGGTTCCTGATGTCAGTTTGTAGGGCTCCCTTGGGTCTATCAGGGCAGCACAAGTTTGAGGTGGGGACAACTTTGGTCTGGGGTCCATCCTTCGATATAAGGAGTTTTTGCAGTCAGGTCCTGGGCCAGGGGCCCCTGGGCACATGCTTTGTCCCTTTTCCCTGGGAAAGAAAACTCACAGGTCCAGGTTCCTGATGTCAGTTTGTAGGGCTCCCTTGGGTCTATCAGGGCAGCACAAGTTTGAGGTGGGGACAACTTTGGTCTGGGGTCCATCCTTCGATATAACGATATTTGATGTCAGCTCCTGGGCCGGGGGCCCCTGGGCACATCCTTTGTCCCTTTTCCCTGGGAAAGAAAACTCACAGGTCCAGGTTCCTGATGTCACTTTGTAGGGCTCCCTTGGGTCTATCAGGGCAGCACAAGTTTGAGGTGGGGACAACTTTGGTCTGGGGTCCATCCTTCGATATAAGGATTTTTTGCAGTCAGGTCCTGGGCCCGGGCCAGGGACCCCAGGGCACACGCTTTGTCCCTTTTCCCTGGGAAAGAAAACTCACATGTCCAGGTTCCTGATGTCAGTTTGTAGGGCTCCCTTGGGTCTATCAGGGCAGCACAAGTTTGAGGTGGGGACAACTTTGGTTTGGGGCCCATCCTTCGACATAAGGATTTTTTGCAGTCAGGTCCTGGGCCAGGGTCCTGTGGGCACATGCTTTGTCCCTTTTCCCTGGGAAAGAAAACTCACAGGTCCAGGTTCCTGATGTCAGTTTGTAGGGCTCCCTTGGATCTATCAGGGCAGCACAAGTTTGAGGTGGGGACAACTTTGGTCTGGGGTCCATCCTTCGATATAAGGATTTTTTGCAGTCAGGTCCTGGGCCAGGACCAGGGACCTATGGGCACATCCTTTGGCCATTTTCCCTGGGAAAGAAAACTCACAGGTCCAGGTTCCTGATGTCAGTTTGTAGGGCTCCCTTGGGTCTATCAGGGCAGCACAAGTTTGAGATGGAGACAATTTTGGTCTGGGGTCCATTCTACGATATAAGGATTTTTTGCAGTCAGGCCACAGCCCTGGAGCCCCTGGGCACATACTTTGTCCCTTTTCCCTGGGAAAGAAAACTCACAGGTCCAGGTTCCTGATGTCAGTTTGTAGGGCTCCCTTGTGTCTATCAGGGCAGCACAAGTTTGAGGTGGGGACAACTTTGGTCTGGTGTCCATCCTTCGATATAAGGATTTTTTGCAGTCAGGGCACAGCCCAGGGCCACGGGCCCCTGGGCACATGCTTTGTCCCTTTTCCCTGGGAAAGAAAACTCACAGGTCCAGGTTCCTGATGTCAGTTTGTAGGGCTCCCTTGGGTCTATCAGGGCAGCACAAGTTTGAGGTGGGGACAACTTTGGTCTGGGGTCCATCCTTCGATATAAGGATTTTTTGCAGTCAGGGCCCAGCCCAGGGGCCCCTGGGCACATCCTTTGGCCATTTTCCCTGGGAAAGAAAACTCACAGGTCCAGGTTCCTGATGTCAGTTTGTAGGGCTCCCTTGGGTCTATCAGGGCAGCACAAGTTTGAGGTGGGGACAACTTTGGTCTGGGGTCCATCCTTCGATATAAGGATTTTCTGCAGTCAGGTCCTGGGCCAGGGGCCTGTGGGCACATGCTTTGTCCCTTTTCCCTGGGAAAGAAAACTCACAGGTCCAGGTTCCTGATGTCAGTTTGTAGGGCTCTCTTGGATCTATCAGGGCAGCACAAGTTTGAGGTGGGGACAACTTTGGTCTGGGGTCCATCCTTCGATATAAGGATTTTTTGCAGTCAGGTCCTGGGCCAGGACCAGGGACCTATGGGCACATCCTTTGGCCATTTTCCCTGGGAAAGAAAACTCACAGGTCCAGGTTCCTGATGTCAGTTTGTAGGGCTCCCTTGGGTCTATCAGGGCAGCACAAGTTTGAGATGGGGACAATTTTGGTCTGTGGTCCATTCTACGATATAAGGATTTTTTGCAGTCAGGCCACAGCCCTGGAGCCCCTGGGCACACGCTTTGTCCCTTTTCCCTGGGAAAGAAAACTCACAGGTCCAGGTTCCTGATGTCAGTTTGTAGGGCTCCCTTGGGTCTATCAGGGCAGCACAAGTTTGAGGTGGGGACAACTTTGGTCTGGGGTCCATCCTTCGATATAAGGATTTTTTGCAGTCAGGCCACAGCCCAGGGCCACGGGCCCCTGGGCACATGCTTTGTCCCTTTTCCCTGGGAAAGAAAACTCACAGGTCCAGGTTCCTGATGTCAGTTTGTAGGGCTCCCTTGGGTCTATCAGGGCAGCACAAGTTTGAGGTGGGGACAGCTTTGGTTTGGGGTCCATCCTTCGACATAAGGATTTTTTGCAGTCAGGTCCTGGGCCAGGGGCCTGTGGGCACATGCTTTGTCCCTTTTCCCTGGGAAAGAAAACTCACAGGTCCAGGTTCCTGATGTCAGTTTGTAGGGCTCCCTTGGGTCTATCAGGGCAGCACAAGTTTGAGGTGGGGACAACTTTGGTCTGGGGTCCATCCTTCGATATAAGGATTTTTTGCAGTCAGGTCCCATCCCAGGGGCCCCTGGGCACATCCTTTGGCCATTTTCCCTGGGAAAGAAAACTCACAGGTCCAGGTTCCTGATGTCAGTTTGTAGGGCTCCCTTGGGCCTATCAGGGCAGCACAAGTTTGAGGTGGGGACAACTTTGGTCTGGGGTCCATCCTTCGATATAAGGATTTTTCTGCAGTCAGGTCCTGGGCCAGGGGCCTGTGGGCACATGCTTTCTCCCTTTTCCCTGGGAAAGAAAACTCACAGGTCCAGGTTCCTGATGTCAGTTTGTAGGGCTCTCTTGGATCTATCAGGGCAGCACAAGTTTGAGGTGGGGACAACTTTGGTCTGGGGTCCATCCTTCGATATAAGGATTTTTTGCAGTCAGGTCCTGGGCCAGGACCAGGGACCTATGGGCACATCCTTTGGCCATTTTCCCTGGGAAAGAAAACTCACAGGTCCAGGTTCCTGATGTCAGTTTGTAGGGCTCCCTTGGGTCTATCAGGGCAGCACAAGTTTGAGATGGGGACAATTTTGGTCTGTGGTCCATTCTACGATATAAGGATTTTTTGCAGTCAGGCCACAGCCCTGGAGCCCCTGGGCACACGCTTTGTCCCTTTTCCCTGGGAAAGAAAACTCACAGGTCCAGGTTCCTGATGTCAGTTTGTAGGGCTCCCTTGGGTCTATCAGGGCAGCACAAGTTTGAGGTGGGGACAACTTTGGTCTGGGGTCCATTCTTCGATATAAGGATTTTTTGCAGTCAGGTCCCAGCCCTGGAGCCCCTGGGCATACGCTTTGTCCCTTTTCCCTGGGAAAGAAAACTCACAGGACCAGGTTCCTGATGTCAGTTTGTAGGGCTCCCTTGGGTCTATCAGGGCAGCACACTTTTGAGGTGGGGACAACTTTGGTCTGGGGTCCATCCTTCGATATAAGGATTTTTTGATGTCAGGTTCTGGGCCAGGGGCCCCTGGGCACATGCTTTGTCCCTTTTCCCTGGGAAAGAAAACTCACAGGTCCAGGTTCCTGATATCAGTTTGTAGGGCTCCCTTGGGTCTATCAGGGCAGCACAAGTTTGATGTGGGGTCAATTTTGGTCTGGGGTCCATACTTCGATATAAGGATTTTTTGCAGTCAGGGCCCAGCCCATGGCCAGGGGCCCCTGGGCACATCCTTTGTCCTTTTTCCCTGGGAAAGAAAACGCACAGGACCAGGTTCCTGATGTCAGTTTGTAGGGCTTCCTTGGGTCTATCAGGGCAGCACAAGTTTGAGGTGGGGACAACTTTAGTCTGGGGTCCACCTTCGATATAAGGATTTTTTGCAGTCAGGTCCTGGGCCAGGGGCCCCTGGGCACATCCTTTGTCCACTTCCCCTGGGAAAGAAAACTCACAGGTCCAGGTTCCTGATGTCAGTTTGTTAGGCTGCCTTGGGTCTATCAGGGCAGCACAAGTTTGAGGTGGGGACAACTTTGGTCTGGGGTCCATCCTTCGATATAAGGATTTTTTGCAGTCAGGTCCCAGCCCAAAGGCCCCTGGGCACACCCTTTGGCCATCTTCCCTGGGAAAGAAAACTCACAGGTCCAGGTTCCTGATGTCAGTTTGTAGGGCTCCCTTGGGTCTATCAGGGCAGCACAAGTTTGAGGTGGGGACAACTTTGGTCTGGGGTCCATCCTTCGATATAAGGATTTTTTGCAGTCAGGCCACAGCCCAGGGCCACGGGCCCCTGGGCACATGCTTTGTCCCTTTTCCCTGGGAAAGAAAACTCACAGGTCCAGGTTCCTGATGTCAGTTTGTAGGGCTCCCTTGGGTCTATCAGGGCAGCACAAGTTTGAGGTGGGGACAACTTTGGTCTGGGGTCCATCCTTCGATATAAGGATTTTTTGATGTCAGGTCCTGGGCCAGGGACCCCTGGGCACACGCTTTGTCCCTTTTCCCTGGGAAAGAAAACTCACAGGTCCAGGTTCCTGATGTCAGTTTGTAGGGCTCCCTTGGGTCTATCAGGGCAGCACAAGTTTGAGGTGGGGACAACTTTGGTTTGGGGTCCATCCTTCGATATAAGGATTTTTTGCAGTCAGGTCCTGGGCCAGGGGCCTGTGGGCACATGCTTTGTCCCTTTTCCCTGGGAAAGAAAACTCACAGGTCCAGGTTCCTGATGTCAGTTTGTAGGGCTCCCTTGGGTCTATCAGGGCAGCACAAGTTTGAGGTTAGGGACGACTTTTGTCTGGGGTCCATCCTTCGATATAAGGATTTTTTGATGTCAGGTTCTGGGCCAGGGGCCCCTGGGCACATCCTTTGTCCCTTTTCCCTGGGAAAGAAAACTCACAGGTCCAGGTTCCTGATGTCAGTTTGTAGGGCTCCCTTGGGTCTATCAGGGCAGCACAAGTTTGAGGTGGGGACAACTTTGGTTTGGGGTCCATCCTTCGACATAAGGATTTTTTGCAGTCAGGTTCTGGGCCAGGGCCAGGGACCCATGGGCACATCCTTTGTCCCTTTCCCCTGGGAAAGAAAACTCACAGGTCCAGGTTCCTGATATCAGTTTGTAGGGCTCCCTTGGGTCTATCAGGGCAGCACAAGTTTGAGATGGGGACAATTTTGGTCTGGGGTCCAATCTTCGATATAAGGATTTTTTGCAGTCAGGCCCCGGGCCAGTGGCCCCTGGGCACATCCTTTGGCCATTTTCCCTGGGAAAGAAAACTCACAGGACCAGGTTCCTGATGTCAGTTTGTAGGGCTCCCTTGGTTCTATCAGGGCAGCACAAGTTTGAGGTGGGGACAACTTCGGTCTGTGATATATCCTTCGATATAAGGATTTTTTGCAGTCAGGCCAGAGCCCAGGGCCAGGGGCACCTGGGCACATCCTTTGGCCATTTTCCCTGGGAAAGAAAACTCACAGGACCAGGTTCCTGATGTCAGTTTGTAGGGCTTCCTTGGGTCTATCAGGGCAGCACAAGTTTGAGGTGGGGACAACTTTGGTCTGGGTTCCAGCTTCGATATAATGATTTTTTGCAGTCAGGTCCTGGGCCAGGGGCCCCTGGGCACATCCTTTGTACCTTTTCCCTGGGAAAGAAAACTCACAGGTCCAGGTTCCTGATGTCAGTTTGTAGGGCTCCCTTGGGTCTATCAGGGCAGCACAAGTTTGAGATGGGGACAATTTTGGTCTGGGGTCCATTCTTCGATATAAGGACTTTTTGCAGTCAGGTCCCAACCCTGGAGCCCCTGGGCACACGCTTTGTCCCTTTTCCCTTGGAAAGAAAACTCACAGGTCCAGGTTCCTGATGTCAGTTTGTAGGGCTCCCTTGGGTCTATCAGGGCAGCACAAGTTTGAGGTGGGGACAACTTTGGTCTGGGGTCCATTCTTCGATATAAGGATTTTTTGCAGTCAGGTCCCAGCCCTGGAGCCCTGGGCATACGCTTTGTCCCTTTTCCCTGGGAAAGAAAACTCACAGGACCAGGTTCCTGATGTCAGTTTGTAGGGCTCCCTTGGGTCTATCAGGGCAGCACAAGTTTGAGGTGGGGACAACTTTGGTCTGGGGTCCATCCTTCGATATAAGGATTTTTTGATGTCAGGTTCTGGGCCACGGGCCCCTGGGCACATGCTTTGTCCCTTTTCCCTGGGAAAGAAAACTCACAGGTCCAGGTTCCTGATATCAGTTTGTAGGGCTCCCTTGGGTCTATCAGGGCAGCACAAGTTTGATGTGGGGACAATTTTGGTCTGGGGTCCATACTTCGATATAAGGATTTTTTGCAGTCAGGGCCCAGCCCATGGCCAGGGGCCCCTGGGCACATCCTTTGTCCTTTTTCCCTGGGAAAGAAAACTCACAGGACCAGGTTCCTGATGTCAGTTTGTAGGGCTTCCTTGGGTCCATCAGGGCAGCACAAGTTTGAGGTGGGGACAACTTTAGTCTGGGGTCCACCTTCCATATAAGGATTTTTTGCAGTCAGGTCCTGGTCCACGGGCCCCTGGGCACATCCTTTGTCCACTTCCCCTGGGAAAGAAAACTCACAGGTCCAGGTTCCTGATGTCAGTTTGTTAGGCTGCCTTGGGTCTATCAGGGCAGCACAAGTTTGAGGTGGGGACAACTTTGGTCTGGGGTCCATCCTTCGATATAAGGATTTTTTGCAGTCAGGTCCCAGCCCAGGGGCCCCTGGGCACATCCTTTGGCCATTTTCCCTGGGAAAGAAAACTCACAGGTCCAGGTTCCTGATGTCAGTTTGTAGGGCTCCCTTGGGTCTATCCGGGCAGCACAAGTTTGAGGTGGGGACAACTTTGGTCTGGGGTCCATCCTTCGATATAAGGATTTTTTGCAGTCAGGCCACAGCCCAGGGCCACGGGCCCCTGGGCACATGCTTTGTCCCTTTTCCCTGGGAAAGAAAACTCACAGGTCCAGGTTCCTGATGTCAGTTTGTAGGGCTCCCTTGGGTCTATCAGGGCAGCACAAGTTTGAGGTGGGGACAACTTTGGTTTGGGGTCCATCCTTCGATATAAGGATTTTTTGATGTCAGGTCCTGGGCCAGGGACCCCTGGGCACACGCTTTGTCCCTTTTCCCTGGGAAAGAAAACTCACAGGTCCAGGTTCCTGATGTCAGTTTGTAGGGCTCCCTTGGGTCTATCTGGGCAGCACAAGATTGAGGTGGGGACAACTTTGGTCTGGGGTCCATCCTTCGATATAAGGATTTTTTGCAGTCAGGGCCTGGGCCAGGGGCCTGTGGGCACATGCTTTGTCCCTTTTCCCTGGGAAAGAAAACTCACAGGTCCAGGTTCCTGATGTCAGTTTGTAGGGCTCCCTTGGGTCTATCAGGGCAGCACAAGTTTGAGGTTAGGGACGACTTTGGTCTGGGGTCCATCCTTCGATATAAGGATTTTTTGATGTCAGGTTCTGGGCCAGGGGCCCCTGGGCACATCCTTTGTCCCTTTTCCCTGGGAAAGAAAACTCACAGGTCCAGGTTCCTGATGTCAGTTTGTAGGGCTCCCTTGGGTCTATCAGGGCAGCACAAGTTTGAGGTGGGGACAACTTTGGTTTGGGGTCCATCCTTCGACATAAGGATTTTTTGCAGTCAGGTTCTGGGCCAGGGCCAGGGACCCATGGGCACATCCTTTGTCCCTTTCCCCTGGGAAAGAAAACTCACAGGTCCAGGTTCCTGATATCAGTTTGTAGGGCTCTCTTGGGTCTATCAGGGCAGCACAAGTTTGAGATGGGGACAATTTTGGTCTGGGGTCCAATCTTCGATATAAGGATTTTTTGCAGTCAGGCCCCGGGCCAGTGGCCCCTGGGCACATCCTTTGGCCATTTTCCCTGGGAAAGAAAACTCACAGGACCAGGTTCCTGATGTCAGTTTGTAGGGCTCCCTTGGTTCTATCAGGGCAGCACAAGTTTGAGGTGGGGACAACTTCGGTCTGTGATATATCCTTCGATATAAGGATTTTTTGCAGTCAGGCCAGAGCCCAGGGCTAGGGGCCCCTGGGCACATCCTTTGTCCCTTTTCCCTTGGAAAGAAAACTCACAGGTCCAGGTTCCTGATGTCAGTTTGTAGGGCTCCCTTGGGTCAATCAGGGCAGCACAAGTTTGAGGTGGGGACAACTTTGGTCTGGGGTCCATTCTTCGATATAAGGATTTTTTGCAGTCAGGGCCCAGCCCATGGCCAGGGGCCCCTGGGCACATCCTTTGGCCATTTTCCCTGGGAAAGAAAACTCACAGGACCAGGTTCCTGATGTCAGTTTGTAGGGCTTCCTTGGGTCTATCAGGGCAGCACAAGTTTGAGGTGGGGACAACTTTGGTCTGGGTTCCAGCTTCGATATAATGATTTTTTGCAGTCAGGTCCTGGGCCAGGGGCCCCTGGGCACATCCTTTGTACCTTTTCCCTGGGAAAGAAAACTCACAGGTCCAGGTTCCTGATGTCAGTTTGTAGGGCTCCCTTGGGTCTATCAGGGCAGCACAAGTTTGAGATGGGGACAATTTTGGTCTGGGGTCCATTCTTCGATATAAGGATTTTTTGCAGTCAGGTCCCAGCCCTGGAGCCCCTGGGCACACGCTTTGTCCCTTTTCCCTGGGAAAGAAAACTCACAGGTCCAGGTTCCTGATGTCAGTTTGTAGGGCTCCCTTGGGTCTATCAGGGCAGCACAAGTTTGAGGTGGGGACAACTTTGGTCTGGGGTCCATCCTTCGATATAAGGAGTTTTTGCAGTCAGGTCCTAGGCCAGGGGCCCCTGGGCACATGCTTTGTCCCTTTTCCCTGGGAAAGAAAACTCACAGGTCCAGGTTCCTGATGTCAGTTTGTAGGGCTCCCTTGGGTCTATCAGGGCAGCACAAGTTTGAGGTGGGGACAACTTTGGTCTGGGGTCCATCCTACGATATAAAGATTTTTTGCAGTCAGGTCCCAGCCCAGGGGCCCCTGGGCACATCCTTTGTCCCTTTTCCCTGGGAAAGAAAACTCACAGGACCAGGTTCCTGATGTCAGTTTGTAGGGCTCCCTTGGGTCTATAAGGGCAGCACAAGTTTGAGGTGGGGACAACTTTGGTCTGGGGTCCATCCTTCGATATAAGGATTTTTTGCAATCAGGTCCTGGGCCAGGGGCCCCTGGGCACATGCTTTGTCCCTTTTCCCTGGGAAAGAAAACTCACAGGTCCAGGTTCCTGATGTCAGTTTGTAGGGCTCCCTTGGGTCTATCAGGGCAGCACAAGTTTGAGGTGGGGACAACTTTGGTCTGGGGTCCATCCTTCGATATAACGATATTTGATGTCAGCTCCTGGGCCAGGGGCCCCTGGGCACATCCTTTGTCCCTTTACCCTGGGAAAGAAAACTCACAGGTCCAGGTTCCTGATATCAGTTTGTAGGGCTCCCTTGGGTCTATCAGGGCAGCACAAGTTTGATGTGGGGACAATTTTGGTCTGGGGTCCATACTTCGATATAAGGATTTTTTGCAGTCAGGGCCCAGCCCATGGCCAGGGGCCCCTGGGCACATCCTTTGTCCTTTTTCCCTGGGAAAGAAAACTCACAGGACCAGGTTCCTGATGTCAGTTTGTAGGGCTTCCTTGGGTCTATCAGGGCAGCACAAGTTTGAGGTGGGGACAACTTTATTCTGGGGTCCACCTTCGATATAAGGATTTTTTGCAGTCAGGTCCCAGCCCAGGGGCCCCTGGGCACATGCTTTGTCCCTTTTCCCTGGGAAAGAAAACTCACAGGTCCAGGTTCCTGATGTCAGTTTGTAAGGCTGCCTTGGGTCTATCAGGGCAGCACAAGTTTGAGGTGGGGACAACTTTGGTCTGGGGTCCATTCTTCGATATAAGGATTTTTTGCAGTCAGGTCCCAGCCCAGGGGCCCCTGGGCACATCCTTTGGCCATTTTCCCTGGGAAAGAAAACTCACAGGTCCAGGTTCCTGATGTCAGTTTGTAGGGCTCCCTTGGGTCTATCAGGGCAGCACAAGTTTGAGGTGGGGACAGCTTTGGTCTGGGGTCCATCCTTCGATATAAGGATTTTTTGCAGTCAGGTCCTGGGCCAGGCGCCTGTGGGCACAGGCTTTGTCCCTTTTCCCTGGGAAAGAAAACTCACACGTCCAGGTTCCTGATGTCAGTTTGTAGGGCTCTCTTGGATCTATCAGGGCAGCACAAGTTTGAGGTGGGGACAACTTTGGTCTGGGGTCCATCCTTCGATATATGGATTTTTTGCAGTCAGGTCCTGGGCCAGGACCAGGGACCTATGGGGACATCCTTTGGCCATTTTCCCTGGGAAAGAAAACTCACAGGTCCAGGTTCCTGATGTCAGTTTGTAGGGCTCCCTTGGGTCTATCAGGGCAGCACAAGTTTGAGATGGGGACAATTTTGGTCTGGGGTCCATTCTACGATATAAGGATTTTTTGCAGTCAGGCCACAGCCCTGGAGCCCCTGGGCACATACTTTGTCCCTTTTCCCTGGGAAAGAAAACTCACAGGTCCAGGTTCCTGATGTCAGTTTGTAGGGCTCCCTTGGGTCTATCAGGGCAGCACAAGTTTGAGGTGGGGACAACTTTGGTCTGGGGTCCATCCTTCGATATAAGGATTTTTTGCAGTCAGGCCACAGCCCAGGGCCACGGGCCCCTGGGCACATGCTTTGTCCCTTTTCCCTGGGAAAGAAAACTCACAGGTCCAGGTTCCTGATGTCAGTTTGTAGGGCTCCCTTGGGTCAATCAGGCAGCACAAGTTTGAGGTGGGGACAACTTTTGTCTGGGGTCCATCCTTCGAAATAAGGATTTTTTGCAGTCAGGTCCCGGGCCAGGGGCCCCTGGGCACATCCTTTGGCCATTTTCCCTGGGTAAGGAAACTCACAGGTCCAGGTTCCTGACGTCAGTTTGTAGGGCTCCCTTGGGTCTATCAGGGCAGCACAAGTTTGAGATGGGGTCAACTTTGGTCTGGGGACCATCCTTCAATATAAGGATTTTTTGCAGTCAGGTCCCAGCCCTGGAGCCCCTGAGCACAACCTTTGTCCCTTTTCCCTGGGAAAGAAAACTCACAGGTCCAGGTTCCTGATGTCAGTTTGTAGGGCTCCCTTGGGTCTATCAGGGCAGCACAAGTTTGAGGTGGGGACAACTTTTGTCTGGGGTCCATCGTGTGATATAATGATTTTTTGCAGTCAGGTCCCAGCCCTGGGGCCCCTGGGCACATCCTTTGTCCCTTTTCCCTGGTTGAGAAAACTCACCAGTCCAGGTTCCTGATGTCAGTTTGTAGGGCTCCCTTGGGTCTATCAGGGCAGCACAAGTTTGAGGTGGGGACAACTTTGGTCTGGGGTCCATCCTTCTATATATGTATTTTTTTCAGTCAGGTCCCGGGCCAGGGGCCCCTGGGCACATCCTTTGTCCCTTTTCCCTGGGAAAGAAAACTCACAGGTCCAGGTTCCTGATGTCAGTTTGTAGGGCTCCCTTGGGTCTATCAGGGCAGCACAAGTTGGAGGTGGGGACAACTTTGGTCTGGGGTCCATCCTTCGATATAAGGATTTTTTGCAGTCAGGTCCTGGGCCAGGAGCCCCTGGGCACATCCTTTGTCCCTTTTCCCTGGGAAAGAAAATTCACAGGACCTGGTTCCTGATATCAGTTTGTAGGGCTCCCTTGGGTCTATCAGGGCAGCACAAGTTTGAGGTGGGGACAACTTTGGTCTGGGGTCCATCCTTCGATATAAGGAGTTTTTCCAGTCAGGTCCTGGGCCAGGGGCCCCTGGGCACATCCTTTGTTCCTTTTCCCTGGGAAAGAAAACTCACCAGTCCAGGTTCCTGATGTCAGTTTGTAGGGCTCCCTTGGGTCTATCAGGGCAGCACAAGTGTGAGGTGGGGACAGTTTTGTCTGGGGTCCATCCTTCAATATAAGGATTTTTTGCAGTCAGGTCCCGGGCCAGGGGCCCCTGGGCACATCCTTTGGCCATTTTCCCTGGGAAAGAAAACTCACAGGTCCAGGTTCCTGATGTCAGTTTGTAGGGTACTCTTGTGTCTATCAGCGTAACACAAATTTGAGGTGGGGACAACTTCGGTCTGTGATCCATCCTTCGATATAAGGATTTTTTTACAGTCATGGCCTGGGCCAGTTCCAGGGGCCCTTGGGCACATCCTTTGTCCCTTTTCCCGGGGAAAGAAATCTCACAGGTCCAGGTTCCTGATGTCAGTTTGTAGGGCTCCCTTGGGTCTATCAGGGCAGCACAAGTTTGAGATGGGGACAACTTTGGTCTGGGGTCCATCCTTCGATATAAGGATTTTTTGCAGTCAGGGCCCGGGCCAGGGGCCCCTGGGCACATCCTTTGGCCAATTTCCCTGGGAAAGAAAACTCACAGGTCCAGGTTCCTGATGTCAGTTTGTAGGGCTCCCTTGGGTCTATCAGGGCAGCACAACTTTGAGGTGGGGACAACTTTGGTCTGGGGTCCATCCTTTGATATAAGGAGTTTTTCCAGTCAGGTCGCAGCCCAGGGGCCCCTGGGCACATCCTTTGTCCCTTTTCCCTGGGAAAGAAAATTCACAGGTCCAGGTTCCTGATGTCAGTTTGTAGAGCTACCTTGGGTCTATCAGGGCAGCACAAGTTTGAGGTGGGGTCAACTTTGGTCTGGGGTCCATCCTTTGATATAAGGATTTTCCTTAGTCAGGTCCCATCCCAGGGGCCCCTGGGCACATCCTTTGGCCATTTTCCCTGGGAAAGAAAACTCACCAGTGCATGTTCCTGATGTCCTTATTTAGGGCTCCCTTGGGTCTATCAGGGCAGCACAAGTTTGAGGTGGGGACAACTTTGGTCTGGGGTCCATCCTTCGATATAAGGATTTTTTGCAGTCAGGTCCCGGGCCAGGGGCCCCTGGGCACATCCTTTGGCCATTTTCCCTGGGAAAGAAAACTCATAGGTCCAGGTTCCTGATGTCAGTTTGTAGGGTACTCTTGTGTCTATCAGCGTAACACAAATTTGAGGTGGGGGCAACTTCGGTCTGTGATCCATCCTTCGATATAAGGATTTTTTTACAGTCATGGCCTGGGCCAGTTCCAGGGGCCCTTGGGCACATCCTTTGTCCCATTTCCCGGGGAAAGAAAAGTCACAGGTCCAGGTTCCTGATGTAAGTTTGTAGGGCTCCCTTGGGTCTATCAGGGCAGCACAAGTTTGAGGTGGGGACAACTTTGGTCTGGGGTCCATCCTTCGATATAAGGATTTTTTGCAGTCCGGGCCCGGGCCAGGGGCCCCTGGGCACATCCTTTGGCCAATTTCCCTGGGAAAGAAAACTCACAGGTCCAGGTTCCTGATGTCAGTTTGTAGGGCTCCCTTGGGTCTATCAGGGCAGCACAAGTTTGAGGTGGGGACAACTTTGGTCTGGGGTCCATCCTTCGATATAAGGATTTTTATCAGTCAGGCCCAGCCCAGGGCCAGGGGCCCCTGGGCACATCCTTTGGCCAATTTCCCTGGGAAAGAAAACTCACAGGTCCACCTTCCTGATGTCAGTTTGTAGGGCTCCCTTTGGTCTATCAGGGAAGCACAAGTTTGAGGTGGGGACAACTTCGGCCTGCAATCCGTCCTTCGATATAAGGATTTTTTGCAGTCAGGTTCCAGCCGAGGGCCAGGGGCCCCTGGGCACATCCTTTGGCCAATTTCCCTGGGAATGAAAACTCACAGGTCCACCTTCCTGATGTCAGTTTGTAGGGCTCCCTTGGGTCTATCAGGGAAGCACAAGTTTGAGGTGGGGACAACTTCGGTCTGCAATCCGTCCTTCGATATAAGGATTTTTTGCAGTCAGGTTCCAGCCGAGGGCCAGGGGCCCCTGGGCACATCTTTTGTCCCTTTTCCCTGGGAAAGAAAACTCACCAATCCAGGTTCCTGATGTCAGTTTGTAGGGCTCCCTTGGGTCTATCAGGGCATCACAAGTTTTAGGAGGGGACAACTTCGGTCTGGGGTCCATCCTTCGATATAAGGATTTTTTGCTGTCACGTTCCAGCCAAGGGCCAGGGGCCCCTGGGCACATCCTTTGGCCATTTTCCCTGGGAAAGAAAACTCACCAGTCCAGGTTCCTGATGTCAGTCTGTAGGGCTCCCTTGGGTCTATCAGGGCAGCACAATTTTGTGGTGGGTGCAAGGTGTCTCCTTGAGGACAGCGTTAAAACCACCGGGGCATCTGCAGGGCTTGGGGCAGGACTGGCCAACTCCAGAGTACCTCACGAAGCCCTTTGTGTGTCTGTTGCATTCCAGTAGCACCTGGGGG
Organism: Lonchura striata; assembly: GCF_050655825.1. NCBI lineage: Eukaryota > Metazoa > Chordata > Aves > Passeriformes > Estrildidae > Lonchura > Lonchura striata. Next base: position 13,131,375 of record NC_140707.1, on the reverse strand, counting down.
GTTCTGAAAGTCCCAGTTCTGAGAGAAAATTCTGTTTAACTCGTACACGTTGGCTGGGTGTGCCCCCCCAGTACAGCTTGGTTTTTCTCTGAGGTGGTGCCTGGCAGGGTCTCTCCCTGTTAAGGGCCGGGTGTGTTTTTGGAACAACATGGTGAAGGTTGATTATTTGCTTCAGCAAGAGCTGATGATGTCTGATGGGTTTTTTAGGTACCTCAGCGGCCAGGAGCATGTGTCTAGGTCACTTGGAACACTTTTTGATCTCGTTCAGTTCTTTTCTGCGTGAGGCTCTGCGGGCTGCTGGCCAGGCCCAAAGGTTGCCCCAGTGTCCGTGCTGATGTCAATAATTTAATTTATTTGGCTTTTTTAGGAGCAGACATCGTGGAGGACCTTGGTGCTGTTTTCACTGGCCTCCTGCACTCTCTGAGAGAACCCCTTACTCCCTGCTTGATGTTCCAGCTCTGTGACAAAGCTGCTAAGTTTCCTCAGCTCTACCAGTTTAACCGATACTATAGGCTCTGGATGCCCAAGCAGTCCCAGGAACCTGTGGTATGGAATCCCTGAAGTCACTGAATTCTTGAGCCAGTATTCCTATAAAATCCTCGCAGTCGACAGAGGTAACATTTCCATCAGAAACAGCGTTTTTATTGAGGAGGTAATTCTGCATCTCTTGTTGATCATGCTGGGGACACACGTTTGCTCCAGGGCTTTTCTCTGATGACACAAGAGGTCTCTGTGGTGTTTGGGAGGCGATGCCAGGGCTCAGGGCTCATACAGAGACTCCTCAGCAGGCACAGCAGAGCCTGGTGTGTGCTGTGGCCTCTGTTTACAGCGCCCAGAGTTCCCCCGGGTGGGTGGGGGATCACAGGCCCCTGGGCTGGGTTTGGTGAGTTTTTCTCAGCTCAGCAGTGTGAACACTCCAGATGCCCCTGGGGACACTGCTGGACAGCATCCATCCACTCTCTCCATCCACTCATTTGTACCCAGGAATGTAGGAAACTCTGACTGGGGACAGGCAGTAGTTTTGAAAATCATGCCCTAGCCTTTTTCTCTAGGGACGAACCAAGCAAGTGCCCTGAAACCAGCGGAGCAGCTGCAGGGGCTGAAGGGAACAGAAAGGGCTCCCCGGCACCTTTTGCCTCTGTTCTCTGCCATTCCCCAAAAGGCTTGCAGTCCCGGAAGAGGCATTTGTCATGCAGCCTGCCAAAATAAAGACCTGTAAAATCCTAGCTCTGCCTTTTGTTTAACGTGTTCTTACTTCCTTTTTATGTCATCACAGAAAGCAAGGAAAGAAGAAATGTGACTGGTTCCCACTATTGCTCCGTGCAGGCATTTTTAAAGGCTGCTGTACTTCTGTCCTCTTTTTCCACTCCAAGCTTGACTTTTCACCTCCTTTTTCAAGGTCTGCTGCTTTGGGTGTCCCAAGCAGGGCTGGGTTCCTCGGCAGGGGTCTTAGGAGTTGGTGCAGATTCTGCTTTTTCCGAAGGTATATCAAAGCGTGCGAGCAAAAGGACTGTTTTGTCCAGGGGAAAGCTTTCTCTCAATGACCATCAATGCATGTATGCGTTTTAATTGTGTAACCAGGTGGATTAAGAAAAGCCAACACCTGTAGCAGATTTCTGTTGGATCTGTGTCTGTGAGAAGTGGGCTGTGTGCTGGAGAGGGAGATACGCTGTTGGAGAGTGGCAACAGCAGCAGGTGTGAGCTGTGAGGATGAGGAGGGCTCAGAGCAGCCCCAGGTGTGAGCTGTTAGCATGATGAGGGCTCAGAGCAGCCACAGGTGTGAGCTATTAGGATGATGAGGGCTCAGAGCAGCCCCAGGTGTGAGTTGTTAAGATGATGAGGGCTCAGAGCAGCCACAGGTGTGAGCTGTTAGGATGATGAGGAGGGGCGGGGTCCTGCCGGGGGAGGTTATTTAAGGGCGAGGGTTTACCTTTGCTGGCTTTTGCACGGAGCTGCTGGAGAAGAGGAGTTTATGGGGGGGCTCCCGGGGCTGTCTCCTGGAAGGATGGTGAGCACCTCGGACAGGGTCCGGGGAATCACCTGGATACACACTTGGATACGTGGAGCATTGCTCAAAGCGTAGCGGGGACTTTTCCCCTTTCCCTTTGAAATTTCGTCATCCTGAGGTTGAATTGGAGGGGGCAGTCCTGTGGTCCCGCCTTTTAAGAGGTTTGGACTGAGGTAAAAAGCTCCCTTTTGCCATCATTTGAGGAAAGCCGCTTCTTTTCTGCTCTTCTAGGGGACGCAGTTGAAGGGGAGCCCACGTTTCTGTGCCCTCGTTGGGGTGAGGTGAGCGCCGGAGCGTGGCGTCAGTGTCGGGGCTTCAGAGGAAGGGAGCTGCAGCCGTGGCAGCGCTGGCAGGGCAGGGATCGGGCTGTGCCGCTGCATTCGGGGCGCTTCTTCTGCCCCCGGCCCGGCAGCGAAGGGTCCGGCGCGGAGCCCTGCCGGCAGTGCCGGGGCTGGCCGGGGCGGAAGGGGAGCTGGGCGCGGCTGGGCTGCCGCGGGCCCGCCGGAGCCGCACCGGTGCGAGCCGTGCGGAGCCGAGCGGAGCTTTGGCCGGGCCGGCGGGCGGGGTAGGCGGCGCGGGCGGGGCCGGTGCCGGCCGGTGCCGCCGCTCCGGGCGCGGGGCTCGGGCGCCGCCGGGGCCCCCCGGGCGCGGTGCCGGCCCCGCCGGGCCGGGGGCAGCGGGCGGGGGTCTCCCGGCGCGGCGCCGCCTCTGCCTGCCGGAGGAGCCGCTTTCCTGCTGGAGCCGCGCTGCGCCCGGGGCCGGGAGCGCGGCTTCGCATTTTCCAGCCTTCCTCGCTGCGGTGTTTTTTTAGGGTCTTATCAATGTGTTTTAATGATTTTGGGGCTATTTTTAGAGATCTTTTAGGAATATTTAGGGATTTTTTTAAAACTTCTTTGGCGGTTTTTAGGGGTGTTTTAGGGGTGCTTTAAAGTAGGGTATTTTTATTGTATTTTAAGGGCATTCTGAGGCTATTTGTATGTTTTTTGTGGGGGTTTTAAGTCATTTTGAAGTTGAGGGGTTTTTTAGGGCATTTTAATGTTTTTTTAGGGTCTTTTCATGGCATAGAGGCTGAGGGGCAGCTTGAGGGGCACTGTGGGGGCTTCAGGGTGACAGAGGCTGGGAGGTGAGGGAGGAACAGGGGAGGGGACAGTGGGTGGCACAGAGAGATGCTGAGGGGGGCAGGGGCAGCTGGAGGGTGACAGAGAAGCTGGGGGCTGAGGGGCAGAGGAGAGGGATTAAGGGTGGCACACAGGAGCTGAGGGGCAGCTGAGAGGGGGCTTGAGGGGCAAAGGGGGGCTCGAGGGTGACAGCCAGAGCCTGAGGGCTGGGGGGCAGAGGGAGGGGTCAGGGGTGAAGGGAGAGGGTCTGAGGGCTGGACAGTCCAGTGGGGATCAGGGCTACAGGGTACAGCTTCGGAGGCAAGTTAGGGTACAGGTGCAGCACCCCTCACCCCAATGCTAACCTCACCCTAAGCAGCCTTTTCCCTTTTCACCCCCGACAACAGCAGCACAGCACAGCAAGCCTGACAGCGAGACCACACCGGAAGCCTCCCGCTGGGGCAGGGCAATGACCCTCGCACCAGGACAATGCCAGAACCCTCAGAGGACAACAGGACCCGCTGCAAAAAGGTAGGGATGACATCTGTGGGCTAGAGAGCAAGAGGAAGGGGCTTGGAGGCTGAGCAGGCTTCCTTGAGTGGTTTTTTTTTTTTTTTGCAGGGCTATTAGGAATATTTAGGGGCTTTTTGAAGGCAGTCTCTGGTGACTTTTAGAGAATTGTTATACATTCCTAATGGCTATTTTAGAATTACTTGGTACATTTTTAGGGTCAGGATGAGGGTGAGACAGGATGCCCACTGAAAATGTGGAGTATTAGTGGAATGCTTTGGGAAGGTGCCAGTGGGTGAGGTGCCATGATGCTGTTCTGAAGGTTGTGATTTCTGAGCAAAGCAAAGTGGTTGTGGTTAGGGTTATACGGTTGCAGATTTCTCGAGGACAAATCCAGCACAGAAAAAAACAAGCCCCAAGATTTGTACTCTCAGATTGCAACACGTATTCAGCATGAAAAAAAATCCCTGAGTACTTGGGGGTGGGAGATGCAAGATGAGACAAATCCTGTGCCATTTTGACATTGAGAAGGAAAAAGGAAACATGGGACCTGACAAACCAGGGGAATTGCAGGGCCCTGGGAAAGAATGAGGGATATCTAAATGGTGAAAGCAAATTCAGAAGCCCAGGTTCCTGAAGTCAGTTTGTAGGGGTCCCTTGGGTCTATCAGGGCAGCACAAGTTTGAGGTGGGGCAACTTTGGTCTGTGATCCATCGTATGATATAAGGATTTTTTGCAGTCATGGCCTGGGCCAATGCCAGGGGCCCCTGGGCACATCCTTTGTCCCTTTTCCCTGGGAAAGAAAACTCACAGGTCCAGGTTCCTGATGTCAGTTTGTAGGGCTCCCTTGGGTCTATCAGGGCAGCACAAGTTTGAGGTGGGGACAACTTTGGTCTACGATCAATCCTTCGATATAAGGATTATTTGCAGTCAGGTCCTGGGCCAGGGGCCCCTGGGCACATGCTTTGTCCCTTTTCCCTTGGAAAGAAAACTCACAGGACCAGGTTCCTGATATCAGTTTGTAGGGCTCCCTTGGGTCTATCAGGGCAGCACAAGTTTGAGGTGGGGACAACTTTGGTCTGGGGTCCATCCTTCGATATAAGGATTTTTTGCAGTCAGGGCCCAGCCCAGGGCCCCCTGGGCACATCCTTTGGCCATTTTCCCTGGGAAAGAAAACCCAAAGGACCAGGTTCCTGATGTCAGTTTGTAGGGCTCCCTTGGGTCTATCAGGGCAGCACAATTTTGAGGTGGGGAGAACTTTGGTCTGGGGTCCATCCTGCGATATAAGGATTGTATGCAGTCAGGGCCCAGCCCAGGGCCAGGGGCCCCTGGGCACATCCTTTGTCCCTTTTCCCTGGGAAAGAAAACTCACAGGTCCAGGTTCCTGATGTCAGTTTGTAGGGCTCCCTTGGGTCTATCAGGGCAGCACAAGTTTGAGGTGGGGACACCTTTGGTCTGGGGTCCATCCTTTGATATAAGAATTTTTTGCAGTGAGGTCCCTGGCCAGGGGCCCCTGGGCACATGCTTTGTCCCTTTTCCCTGGGAAAGAAAACTCGCAGGTCCAGGTTCCTGATGTCAGTTTGTAGGGCTCCCTTGGGTCTATCAGGGCAGCACAAGTTTGAGGTGGGGACAACTTTGGTTTGGGGTCCATCCTTCGATATAAGGATTTTTTGCAGTCAGGTCTCAGCCCAGGGGCCCCTGGGCACATCCTTTGTCCTTTGTCCCTTTTCCCTGGGAAAGAAAACTCACAGGTCCAGGTTCCTGATGTCAGTTTGTAGGGCTCCCTTGGGTCTATCAGGGCAGCACAAGTTTGAGATGGGGACAATTTTGGTCTGGGGTCCAATCTTCGATATAAGGATTTTTTACAGTCAGGTCCAAACCCTGGAGCCCCTGGGCACATCCTTTGTCCCTTTTCCCTGGGAAAGAAAATTCACCGGTCCAGGTTCCTGAAGTCAGTTTGTAGGGCTCCCTTGGGTCTATCAGGGCAGCACAGGTTTGAGGTGGGGCAACTTTGTTTTACGACCAATCCTTCGATATAAGTGTTTTTTGCAGTCAGATCCCGGGCCAGGGGCCCCTGGGCACATCCTTTGTCCCTTTTCCCTGGGAAAGAAATCTCACCAGTCCAGGTTCCTGATGTCAGTTTGTAGGGCTCCCTTGGGTCTATCAGGGCAGCACAAGTTTGAGGTGGGGACAACTTTGGTCTGGGGTCCATCCTTCGATATAAGGATTTTTTGCAGTCAGGGCCCAGCCCAGGGCCCCCTGGGCACATCCTTTGTCCCTTTTCCCTGGGAAAGAAAACCCAAAGGACCAGGTTCCTGATGTCAGTTTGTAGGGCTCCCTTGGGTCTATCAGGGCAGCACAATTTTGAGGTGGGGAGGACTTTGGTCTGGGGTCCATCCTGCGATATAAGGATTTTTTGCAGTCAGGTCCCAGCCCAGGGGCCCCTGGGCACATCCTTTGTCCCTTTTCCCTGGGAAAGAAAACTCACAGGTCCAGGTTCCTGATGTCAGTTTGTAGGGCTCCCTTGGGTCTATCAGGGCATCACAAGTTTGAGGTGGGGACAACTTTGGTCTGGGGTCCATCCTTCGATATAAGGATTTTTTGCAGTCAGGCCCAGGGCCAGGGGCCCCTGGGCACATGCTTTGTCCCTTTTCCCTAGGAAAGAAAACTCACAGGACCAGGTTCCTGATGTCAGTTTGTAGGGCTCCCATGGATCAATCAGGGCATCACAAGTTTGAGGTGGGGACAACTTCGGTCTGCGATCTATCCTTCGATATAAGGATTTTTTGCAGTCAGGGCTCAACCCAGGGCCAGCGGCCCCTGGGCACATCCTTTGTCCCTTTTCCCTGGGAAAGAAAACTCACAGGTCCAGGTTCCTGATGTCAGTTTGTAGGGCTCCCTTGGGTCTATCAGGGCAGCACAAGTTTGAGGTGGGGACAACTTTGGTTTGGGGTCCATCCTTCGATATAAGGATTTTTTGCAGTCAGGTCCTGGGCCAGGGGCCCCTGGACACATCCTTTGTCCTTTGTCCCTTTTCCCTGGGAAAGAAAACTCACAGGTCCAGGTTCCTGATGTCAGTTTGTAGGGCTCCCTTGGGTCTATCAGGGCAGCACAAGTTTGAGGTGGGGCAACTCTGTTTTACGACCAATCCTTCGATATATATGTTTTTTGCAGTCAGATCCCGGGCCAGGGGCCCCTGGGCACATCCTTTGTCCCTTTACCCTGGGAAAGAAATCTCACCAGTCCAGGTTCCTGATGTCAGTTTGTAGGGGTCCCTTGGGTCTATCAGGGCAGCACAAGTTTGCGGTGGGGACAACTTACTTCTGGGGTCCATCCTTCGATATAAGGATTTTTTTGCAGTCAGGTCCTGGGCCAGGGGCCCCTGGGCACATCCTTTGGCCATTTTCCCTGGGAAAGAAAACTCACAGGTCCAGGTTCCTGATGTCAGTTTGTAGGGCTCCCTTGGGTCTATCAGGGCAGCACAAGTTTGAGGTGGGGACAACTTTGGTCTACGATCAATCCTTCGATATAAGGATTTTTTGCAGTCAGGGCCCAGCCCAGGGCCCCCTGGGCACACCCTTTGTCCCTTTTCCCTGGGAAAGAAAACCCAAAGGACCAGGTTCCTGATGTCAGTTTGTAGGGCTCCCTTGGGTCTATCAGGGCAGCACAATTTTGAGGTGGGGAGGACTTTGGTCTGGGGTCCATCCTGCGATATAAGGATTGTATGCAGTCAGGTCCCAGCCCCGGGGCCCCTGGGCACATCCTTAGTCCCTTTTCCCTGGGAAAGAAAATTCACCAGTCCAGGTTCCTGAAGTCAGTTTGTAGGGCTCCCTTGGGTCTATCAGGGCAGCACAGGTTTGAGGTGGGGCAACTTTGTTTTACGACCAATCCTTCGATATAAGTGTTTTTTGCAGTCAGATCCCGGGCCAGGTGCCCCTGGGCACATCCTTTGTCCCTTTTCCCTGGGAAAGAAATCTCACCAGTCCAGGTTCCTGGTGTCAGTTTGTAGGGGTCCCTTGGGTCTATCAGGGCAGCACAAGTTTGCGGTGGGGACAACTTTGGTCTGGGGTCCATCCTTCGATATAAGGATTTTTTTGCAGTCAGGTCCTGGGCCAGGGGCCCCTGGGCACATCCTTTGGCCATTTTCCCTGGGAAAGAAAACTCACAGGTCCAGGTTCCTGATGTCAGTTTGTAGGGCTCCCTTGGGTCTATCAGGGCAGCACAATTTTGAGGTGGGGAGGACTTTGGTCTGGGGTCCATCCTGCGATATAAGGATTGTATGCAGTCAGGGCCCAGCCCAGGGCCAGAGGCCCCTGGGCACATCCTTTGTCCTATTTCCCTGGGAAAGAAAACTCACAGGTCCAGGTTCCTGATGTCAGTTTGTAGGGCTCCCTTGGGTCTATCAGGGCAGCACAAGTTTGAGGTGGGGACAACTTTGGTTTGGGGTCCATCCTTCGATATAAGGATTTTTTGCAGTGAGGTCCCTGGCCAGGGGCCCCTGGGCACATGCTTTGTCCCTTTTCCCTGGGAAAGAAAACTCACAGGTCCAGGTTCCTGATGTCAGTTTGTAGGGCTCCCTTGGGTCTATCAGGGCAGCACAAGTTTGAGGTGGGGACAACTTTGGTCTGGGCTCCATCCTTCGATATAAGGATTTTTTGCAGTCAGGTCCTGGGCCAGGGGCCCCTGGGCACATCCTTTGTCGCTTTTCCCTGGGAAAGAAAACTCACAGGTCCAGGTTCCTGATGTCAGTTTGTAGGGCTCCCTTGGGTCTATCAGGGCAGCACAAGTTTGAGGTGGGGCAACTTTGGTCTGTGATCCATCGTACGATATAAGGATTTTTTGCAGTCATGGCCTGGGGCAGTGCCAGGGGCCCCTGGGCACATCCTTAGTCCCTTTTCCCTGGGAAAGAAAACTCACAGGTCCAGGTTCCTGATGTCAGTTTGTAGGGCTCCCTTGGGTCTATCAGGGCAGCACAAGTTTGAGATGGGGACAATTTTGGTCTGGGGTCCCATCTTCAATATAAGGATTTTTTACAGTCAGGTCCCATCCCTGGAGCCCCTGGGCACACGCTTTGTCCCTTTTCCCTGGGAAAGAAAACTCACAGGTCCAGGTTCCTGATGTCAGTTTGTAGGGCTCCCTTGGGTCTATCAGGGCATCACAAGTTTGAGGTGGGGACAACTTTGGTCTGGGGTCCATCCTTCGATATAAGGATTTTTTGCAGTCAGGTCCCAGGGCCAGGGGCCCCTAGACACATGCTTTGTCCCTTTTCCCTAGGAAAGAAAACTCAAAGGACCAGGTTCCTGATGTCAGTTTGTAGGACTCCCATGGATCAATCAGGGCAGCAAAAGTTTGAGGTGGGGACAACTTCGGTCTGTGATCTATCCTTCGATATAAGGATTTTTTGCAGTCAGGGCTCAACCCAGGGCCAGGGGCCCCTGGGCACATCCTTTGTCCCTTTACCCTTGGAAAGAAAACTCACAGGTCCAGGTTCCTGATGTCAGTTTGTAGGGCTCCCTTGGGTCTATCAGGGCACCACAAGTTTGAGGTGGGGACAACTTTGGTCTGGGGTCCATTCTTCGATATAAGGATTTTTTGATGTCAGGTCCTGGGCTGGGGGCCCCTGGGCACATCCTTTGTCCCTTTTCCCTGGGAAAGAAAACTCACAGGTCCAGGTTCCTGATGTCAGTTTGTAGGGCTCCCTTGGGTCTATCAGGGCAGCACAAGTTTGAGCTGGGGAGAACTTTGGTCTGGGGTCCATCCTTCGATATAAGGATTTTTTGCAGTCAGGGCCCAGCCCAGGGCCCCCTGGGCACATCCTTTGGCCATTTTCCCTTTTCCCTGGGAAAGAAAACTCACAGGTCCAGGTTCCTGATGTCAGTTTGTAGGGCTCCCTTGGGTCTATCAGGGCAGCACAAGTTTGAGATGGGGACAATTTTGGTCTGGGGTCCAATCTTCGATATAAGGATTTTTTACAGTCAGGTCCAAACCCTGGAGCCCCTGGGCACATCCTTTGTCCCTTTTCCCTGGGAAAGAAATCTCACAGGTCCAGGTTCCTGATGTCAGTTTGTAGGGGTCCCTTGGGTCTATCAGGGCAGCAAAATTTTGCGGTGGGGACAACTTACTTCTGGGGTCCATCCTTCGATATAAGGATTATTTGCAGTCAGGTCCTGGGCCAGGGGCCCCTGGGCACATGCTTTGTCCCTTTTCCCTTGGAAAGAAAACTCACAGGTCCAGGTTCCTGATGTCAGTTTGTAGGGCTCCCTTGGGTCTATCAGGGCATCACAAGTTTGAGGTGGGGACAACTTTGGTCTGGGGTCCATCCTTCGATATAAGGATTTTTTGCAGTCAGGGCTCAACCCAGGGCCAGGGGCCCCTGGGCACATGCTTTGTCCCTTTTCCCTAGGAAAGAAAACTCACAGGACCAGGTTCCTGATGTCAGTTTGTAGGGCTCCCTTGGATCAATCAGGGCAGCACAAGTTTGAGGTGGGGACAACTTTGGTCTGGGGTCCATTCTTCGATATAAGGATTTTTTGCAGTCAGGTCCTGGGCTGGGGGCCCCTGGGCACATCCTTTGTCCCTTTTCCCTGGGAAAGAAAACTCACAGGTCCAGGTTCCTGATGTCAGTTTGTAGGGCTCCCTTGGGTCTATCAGGGCAGCACAAGTTTGAGGTGGGGACAACTTTGGTCTGGGGTCCATCCTTCGATATAAGGAGTTTTTGCAGTCAGGTCCTGGGCCAGGGGCCCCTGGGCACATCCTTTGTCCCTTTTCCCTGGGAAAGAAAACTCACAGGTCCAGGTTCCTGATGTCAGTTTGTAGGGCTCCCTTGGGTCAATCAGGGCAGCACAAGTTTGAGGTGGGGACAACTTTGGTTTGGGGTCCATCCTTCGATATAAGGATTTTTTGCAGTCAGGTCCCAGCCCAGGCGCCCCTGGGCACATGCTTTGTCCCTTTTCCCTGGGAAAGAAAACTCACAGGTCCAGGTTCCTGATGTCAGTTTGTAGGGGTCCCTTGGGTCTATCAGGGCAGCACAAGTTTGAGGTGGGGACAACTTCGGCCTGCAATCCGTCCTTCGATATAAGGATTTTTTGCCGTCAGGTCCTGGGCCATAGCCAGGGACCCCTGGGCACATCCTTTGGCCATTTCCCCTGGGAAAGAAAACTCACAGGTCCAGGTTCCTGATGTCAGTTTGTAGGGCTCCCTTGGATCTATCAGGGCAGCACAAGTTTGAGATGGGGACAATTTTGGTCTGGGGTCCAATCTTCGATATAAGGATTGTATGCAGTCAGGTCCCAGCCCAGGGGCCCCTGGGCACATCCTTTGTCCCTTTTCCCTGGGAAAGAAAACTCACAGGTCCAGGTTCCTGATGTCAGTTTGTAGAGCTCCCTTGGGTGTATTAGGGCATCACCAGTTTTAGGAGGGGACAACTTTGGTCTGGGGTCCATCCTTCGATATAAGGATTTTTTGCAGTCAGGTTCCAGCCGAGGGCCAAGGGGCCCCTGGGCACATCCTTTGTCCATTTTCCCTGGGAAAGAAAACTCACAGGTCCAGGTTCCTGATGTCAGTTTGTAGGGCTCATTTGGGTCTTTCATGGCAGCACAAGTTTGTGGTGGGCGCAAGGTGTCTCCTTGAGGACAGCGTTAAAACCACCGGGGCATCAGCAGGGCTTGGGGCAGGACTGGCCAACCCCGGAGCACCTCACGAAGCCCTCTGTGTGTCTGTTGCTGTCGAGTAGCACCTGGCTGGTTCTGAAAGTCCCAGTTCTGAGAGAAAATTCTGTTTAACTTGTACACGTTGGCTGGGTGTGTCCCCCCAGTACAGCTCGGTTCTTCTCTGAGGCGGTGCCTGGCAGGGTCTCTCTCTGTTAAGGGCCGGGTGTGTTTTTGGGAGAACACGGTGAAGGTGGATTATTTGCTTCAGCAAGAGCTGATGATGTCTGATGGGTTTTTTAGGTACCTCAGCGGCCAGGAGCACATGTCTAGGTCACTTGGAACACTTTTTGATCTCGTTCAGTTCTTTTCTGCGTGAGGCTCTGCGGGCTGCTGGCCAGGCCCAAAGTAAGGAAGGTTGCCCCAGTGTCCGTGCTCATGTCAATAGTTTAATTTATTTGGCTTTTCGAGGAGCAGACATCGTGGAGGACCTTGGTGCTGTTTTCACTGGCCTCCTGCACTCTCTGAGAGAACCCCTTGCTCCCTGCTTGATGTTCCAGCTCTGTGACAAAGCTGCTAAGTATCCTCAGCTCTACCAGTTTAACCGATACTATAGGCTCTGGATGCCCAAGCAGTCCCAGGAACCTGTGGTATGGAATCCCTGAAGTCACTGAATTCTTGAGCCAGTATTCCTATAAAATCCTCGCAGTCGACAGAGGTAACATTTCCATCAGAAACAGCGTTTTTATTGAGGAGGTAATTCTGCATCTCTTGTTGATCATGCTGGGGACACACGTTTGCTCCAGGGCTTTTCTCTGATGACACAAGAGGTCTCTGTGGTGTTTGGGAGGCGATGCCAGGGCTCAGGGCTCATACAGAGACTCCTCAGCAGGCACAGCAGAGCCTGGTGTGTGCTGTGGCCTCTGTTTACAGCGCCCAGAGTTCCCCCGGGTGGGTGGGGGATCACAGGCCCCTGGGCTGGGTTTGGTGAGTTTTTCTCAGCTCAGCAGTGTGAACACTCCAGATGCCCCTGGGGACACTGCTGGACAGCATCCATCCACTCTCTCCATCCACTCATTTGTACCCAGGAATGTAGGAAACTCTGACTGGGGACAGGCAGTAGTTTTGAAAATCATGCCCTAGCCTTTTTCTCTAGGGACGAACCAAGCAAGTGCCCTGAAACCAGCGGAGCAGCTGCAGGGGCTGAAGGGAACAGAAAGGGCTCCCCGGCACCTTTTGCCTCTGTTCTCTGCCATTCCCCAAAAGGCTTGCAGTCCCGGAAGAGGCATTTGTCATGCAGCCTGCCAAAATAAAGACCTGTAAAATCCTAGCTCTGCCTTTTGTTTAACGTGTTCTTACTTCCTTTTTATGTCATCACAGAAAGCAAGGAAAGAAGAAATGTGACTGGTTCCCACTATTGCTCCGTGCAGGCATTTTTAAAGGCTGCTGTACTTCTGTCCTCTTTTTCCACTCCAAGCTTGACTTTTCACCTCCTTTTTCAAGGTCTGCTGCTTTGGGTGTCCCAAGCAGGGCTGGGTTCCTCGGCAGGGGTCTTAGGAGTTGGTGCAGATTCTGCTTTTTCCGAAGGTATATCAAAGCGTGCGAGCAAAAGGACTGTTTTGTCCAGGGGAAAGCTTTCTCTCAATGACCATCAATGCATGTATGCGTTTTAATCGTGTAACCAGGTGGATTAAGAAAAGCCAACACCTGTAGCAGATTTCTGTTGGATCTGTGTCTGTGAGAAGTGGGCTGTGTGCTGGAGAGGGAGATACACTGTTGGAGAGTGGAAACAGCAGCAGGTGTGAGCTGTGAGGATGAGGAGGGCTCAGAGCAGCCCCAGGTGTGAGCTGCTAGCATGATGAGGGCTCAGAGCAGCCACAGGTGTGAGCTATTAGGATGATGAGGGCTCAGAGCAGCCCCAGGTGTGAGTTGTTAGGATGATGAGGAGGGGCGGGGTCCTGCCGGGGGAGGTTATTTAAGGGCGAGGGTTTACCTTTGCTGGCTTTTGCACGGAGCTGCTAGAGAAGAGGAGTTTATGGGGGGGCTCCCGGGGCTGTCTCCTGGAAGGATGGTGAGCGCCTCGGACAGGGTCCGGGGAATCACCTGGATACACACTTGGATACGTGGAGCATTGCTCAAAGCGTAGCGGGGACTTTTCCCCTTTCCCTTTGAAATTTCGTCATCCTGAGGTTGAATTGGAGGGGGCAGTCCTGTGGTCCCGCCTTTTAAGAGGTTTGGACTGAGGTAAAAAGCTCCCTTTTGCCATCATTTGAGGAAAGCCGCTTCTTTTCTGCTCTTCTAGGGGACGCAGTTGAAGGGGAGCCCACGTTTCTGTGCCCTCGTTGGGGTGAGGTGAGCGCCGGAGCGTGGCGTCAGTGTCGGGGCTTCAGAGGAAGGGAGCTGCAGCCGTGGCAGCGCTGGCAGGGCAGGGATCGGGCTGTGCCGCTGCATTCGGGGCGCTTCTTCTGCCCCCGGCCCGGCAGCGAAGGGTCCGGCGCGGAGCCCTGCCGGCAGTGCCGGGGCTGGCCGGGGCGGAAGGGGAGCTGGGCGCGGCTGGGCTGCCGCGGGCCCGCCGGAGCCGCACCGGTGCGAGCCGTGCGGAGCCGAGCGGAGCTTTGGCCGGGCCGGCGGGCGGGGTAGGCGGCGCGGGCGGGGCCGGTGCCGGCCGGTGCCGCCGCTCCGGGCGCGGGGCTCGGGCGCCGCCGGGGCCCCCCGGGCGCGGTGCCGGCCCCGCCGGGCCGGGGGCAGCGGGCGGGGGTCTCCCGGCGCGGCGCCGCCTCTGCCTGCCGGAGGAGCCGCTTTCCTGCTGGAGCCGCGCTGCGCCCGGGGCCGGGAGCGCGGCTTCGCATTTTCCAGCCTTCCTCGCTGCGGTGTTTTTTTAGGGTCTTATCAATGTGTTTTAATGATTTTGGGGCTATTTTTAGAGATCTTTTAGGAATATTTAGGGATTTTTTTAAAACTTCTTTGGCGGTTTTTAGGGGTTTTTTAGGGGTGTTTTAGGGGTGCTTTAAAGTAGGGTATTTTTATTGTATTTTAAGGGCATTCTGAGGCTATTTGTATGTTTTTTGTGGGGGTTTTAAGTCATTTTGAAGTTGAGGGGTTTTTTAGGGCATTTTAATGTTTTTTTAGGGTCTTTTCATGGCATAGAGGCTGAGGGGCAGCTTGAGGGGCACTGTGGGGGCTTCAGGGTGACAGAGGCTGGGAGGTGAGGGAGGAACAGGGGAGGGGACAGTGGGTGGCACAGAGAGATGCTGAGGGGGGCAGGGGCAGCTGGAGGGTGACAGAGAAGCTGGGGGCTGAGGGGCAGAGGAGAGGGATTAAGGGTGGCACACAGGAGCTGAGGGGCAGCTGAGAGGGGGCTTGAGGGGCAAAGGGGGGCTCGAGGGTGACAGCCAGAGCCTGAGGGCTGGGGGGCAGAGGGAGGGGTCAGGGGTGAAGGGAGAGGGTCTGAGGGCTGGACAGTCCAGTGGGGATCAGGGCTACAGGGTACAGCTTCGGAGGCAAGTTAGGGTACAGGTGCAGCACCCCTCACCCCAATGCTAACCTCACCCTAAGCAGCCTTTTCCCTTTTCACCCCCGACAACAGCAGCACAGCACAGCAAGCCTGACAGCGAGACCACACCGGAAGCCTCCCGCTGGGGCAGGGCAATGACCCTCGCACCAGGACAATGCCAGAACCCTCAGAGGACAACAGGACCCGCTGCAAAAAGGTAGGGATGACATCTGTGGGCTAGAGAGCAAGAGGAAGGGGCTTGGAGGCTGAGCAGGCTTCCTTGAGTGTTTTTTTTTTTTTTTTGCAGGGCTATTAGGAATATTTAGGGGCTTTTTGAAGGCAGTCTCTGGTGACTTTTAGAGAATTGTTATACATTCCTAATGGCTATTTTAGAATTACTTGGTACATTTTTAGGGTCAGGATGAGGGTGAGACAGGATGCCCACTGAAAATGTGGAGTATTAGTGGAATGCTTTGGGAAGGTGCCAGTGGGTGAGGTGCCATGATGCTGTTCTGAAGGTTGTGATTTCTGAGCAAAGCAAAGTGGTTGTGGTTAGGGTTATACGGTTGCAGATTTCTCGAGGACAAATCCAGCACAGAAAAAAAACAAGCCCCAAGATTTGTACTCTCAGATTGCAACACGTATTCAGCATGAAAAAAAATCCCTGAGTACTTGGGGGTGGGAGATGCAAGATGAGACAAATCCTGTGCCATTTTGACATTGAGAAGGAAAAAGGAAACATGGGACCTGACAAACCAGGGGAATTGCAGGGCCCTGGGAAAGAATGAGGGATATCTAAATGGTGAAAGCAAATTCAGAAGCCCAGGTTCCTGATGTCAGTTTGTAGGGCTCCCTTGGGTCTATCAGGGCAGCACAAGTTTGAGGTGGGGACAACTTTGGACTGGGGTCCATCCTTCGATATAAGGATTTTTTGCAGTCAGGGCCCAGCCCAGGGCCAGGGGCCCCAGGGCACATCCTTTATCCCTTTTCCCTGGGAAAGAAAACTCACATGTCCAGGTTCCAGATGTCTATTTGTAGGGCTGTCTTGGATCTATCAGGGCAGCACATGTTTGAGGTGGGGAGAACTTCGGTCTGGGGTCCATCCTTCGATATAAGGATTTTTTGCAGTCAGGTCCAGGGCCAGGGGCCCCTGGGCACATGCTTTGTCCCTTTTCCCTGGGAAAGAAAACTCACAGGTCCAGGTTCCTGATGTCAGTTTGTAGGGCTTCCTTGGGTCTATCAGGGCAGCACAAGTTTGAGGTGCGGACAACTTTGGTCTGGGGTCCATCCTTCGATATAAGGATTATTTGCAGTCAGGCCCAGCCCAGGGCCAGGGGCCCCTAGGCACATCCTTTGGCCATTTTCCCTGGGAAAGAAAATTCACCAGTCCAGGTTCCTGAAGTCAGTTTGTAGGGCTCCCTTCGGTATATCAGGGCAGCACAGGTTTGAGGTGGGGCAACTTTGTTTTACGACCAATCCTTCGATATAAGTGTTTTTTGCAGTCAGATCCCGGGCCAGGGGCCCCTGGGCACATCCTTTGTCCCTTTTCCCTGGGAAAGAAATCTCACCAGTCCAGGTTCCTGATGTCAGTTTGTAGGGCTCCCTTGGGTCTACCAGGGCAGCAAAATTTTGAGGTGGGGACAACTTTGGTCTGGGGTCCATCCTTCGATATAAGGATTTTTTGCAGTCAGGTCCCAGGCCAGGGGCCCCTGGGCACATCCTTTGTCCCTTTTCCCTGGGAAAGAAAACTCACCAGTCCAGGTTCCTGATGTCAGTTTGTAGGGCTCCCTTGGGTCTATCAGGGCACCACAAGTTTGAGGTGGGGACAATTTTGGTCTGGGGTCCATCCTTCGATATAACGATTTTATGCAGTCGGGGCCCAGCCCAGGGGCCCCTGGGCACATCCTTTGTCCCTTTTCCCTGGGAAAGAAAATTCACAGGTCCAGGTTCCTGATGTCAGTTTGTAGGGCTCCCTTGGGTCTATCAGGGCAGCACAAGTTTGAGGTGAGGACAATTTTGGTCTGGGCTCCATCCTTTAATATAAGGATTTTTTGCAGTCAGGGCCCAGCCCAGGCCCAGGCTCCCCTGGGCACATCCTTTGTCCCTTTTCGATGGGAAAGAAAACTCACAGGTCCAGGTTCCTGATGTCACTTTGTAGGGCTCCCTTGGGTCTACCAGAGCAACACAAGTTTGAGGTGGGGACAACTTTGGTCTGGGGTCCATCCTTCGATATAAGGATTTTTTGCAGTCAGGTCCCAGCCAAGGGGCCCCTGGGCACATCCTTTGTCCCTTTTCCCTGGGAAAGAAAACTCACCAGTCCAGGTTCCTGATGTCAGTTTGTAGGGCTCCCTTGGGTCTATCAGGGCAGCACAAGTTTGTGGTGGGGACAACTTTGGTCTGGGCTCCATCCTTCGATATAAGGAGTTTTTGCAGTCAGGTCCCAGCCCAGGGGCCCCTGGGCACATCCTTTGTCCCTTTTCCCTGGGAAAGAAAACTCACCAGTCCAGGTTCCTGATGTCAGTTTGTAGGGCTCCCTTGGGTCTATCAGGGCAGCACAAGTTTGAGGTGTGTACAACTTTGGTCTGGGGTCCATCCTTCGTTATAAGGATTTTTTGCAGTCACTGCCAAGCCCAGGGGCCCTTGGGCACATCGTTTGGCCATTTTCCCTGGGAAAGAAAACTCACAGGTCCAGGTTCCTGATGTCAGTTTGTAGGGCTCCCTTGGGTCTATCAGGGCAGCACAAGTTTGAGGTGGGGACAACTTCGGTCTGGGCTCCATCCTTCGATATAAGAATATTCCTCAGTCAGGTCACGGGCCAGGCGCCCCTGGGCACATCCTTTGTCCCTTTTCCCTGGGAAAGAAAACTCACAGGTCCAGGTTCCTGATGTCAGTTTGTAGGGCTCCCTTGGGTCTATCAGGGCAGCACAAGTTTGAGGTGAGGACAATTTTGGTCTGGGCTCCATCCTTCAATATAAGGATTTTTTGCAGTCAGGGCCCAGCCCAGGGCCAGGCTCCCTTGGGCACATGCTTTGTCCCTTTTCCCTGGGAAAGAAAACTCACAGGTCCAGGTTCCTGATGTGAGTTTGTAGGGCTCCCTTGGGTCTATCAGGGCAGCACAAGTTTGAGGTGGGGACAATTTTGGTCTGGGGTCCATCCTTCGATATAAGGATTTTTTGCAGTCAGGTCCCGGGCCAGGGACCCCTCGGCACATCCTTTGTCCCTTTTCCCTGGGAAAGAAAACTCACAGGTCCAGGTTCCTGATGTCAGTTTGTAGGGCTCCCTTGGGTCTATCTGGGCAGCACAAGTTTGAGGTGAGGACAATTTTGGTCTGGGCTCCATCCTTCAATATAAGGATTTTTTGCAGTCAGGTCCCAGCCCAGGGCCAGGCTCCCTTGGGCACATCCTTTGTCCCTTTTCCCTGGGAAAGAAAACTCACAGGTCCAGGTTCCTGATGTCAGTTTGTAGGGCTCCCTTGGGTTTATCAGGGCAGCACAAGTTTGAGGTGGGGACAACTTCGGTCTGGGCTCCATCCTTCGATATAAGGATTTTTTGCAGTCAGGTCCCAGCCAAGGGGCCCCTGTGCACATCCTTTATCCCTTTTCCCTGGGAAAGAAAACTCACAGGTCCAGGTTCCTGATGTCAGTTTGTAGGGCTCCCTTGGGTCTATCAGGGCAGCACAAGTTTGTGGTGGGGACAACTTTGATCTGGAATCCATCCTTCGATATAAGGAGTTTTTGCAGTCAGGTCCCAGCCCCGGGGCCCCTGGGCACATCCTTTGTCCCTTTTCCCTGGGAAAGAAAACTCACCAGTCCAGGTTCCTGATGTCAGTTTGTAGGGCTCCCTTGGGTCTATCAGGGCAGCACAAGTTTGAGGTGAGGACAACTTTGGTCAGGGGTCCATCCTTCAATATAAGGATTTTTTGCAGTCAGGTCCCAGCCCAGGGGCCCCTGGGCACATCCTTTGTCCCTTTTCCCTGGGAAAGAAAACTCACAGGTCCAGGTTCCTGATGTCAGTTTGTAGGGCTCCCTTGGGTCTATCTGGGCAGCACAAGTTTGAGGTGAGGACAATTTGGTCTGGGCTCCATCCTTCAATATAAGGATATTTTGCAATCAGGGCCCAGCCCAGGGCAAGGCTCCCCTGGGCACATCCTTTGTCCCTTTTCCCTGGGAAAGAAAACTCACAGGTCCAGTTTCCTGATGTGAGTTTGTAGGGCTCCCTTGGGTCTATCAGGGCAGCACAAGTTTGAGGTGGGGACAATTTTGGTCTGGGGTCCATCCTTCGATATAAGGACTTTTTGCAGTCAGGTCCCAGGCCAGGGGCCCCTGGGCACATCCTTTGTCCCTTTTCCCTGGGAAAGAAAACTCACCAGTCCAGGTTCCTGATGTCAGTTTGTAGGGCTCCCTTGGGTCAATCAGGGCAGCACAAGTTTGAGGTGGGGACAACTTTGTTCTGGGGTCCATCCTTCGATATAAGGATTTTATGCAGTCGGGGCCCAGCCCAGGGGCCCCTCGGCACATCCTTTGTCCCTTTTCCCTGGGAAAGAAAATTCACAGGTCCAGGTTCCTGATGTCAGTTTGTAGGGCTCCCTTGGGTGTATCAGGGCAGCACAAGTTTGAGGTGAGGACAATTTTGGTCTGGGCTCCATCCTTTAATATAAGGATTTTTTGCAGTCAGGGCCCAGCCCAGGGGCCCCAGGCTCCCCTGGGCACATCCTTTGTCCCTTTTCGATGGGAAAGAAAACTCACAGGTCCAGGTTCCTGATGTCACTTTGTAGGGCTCCCTTGGGTCTACCAGAGCAACACAAGTTTGAGGTGGGGACAACTTTGGTCTGGGGTCCATCCTTCGATATAAGGATTTTTTGCAGTCAGGTCCCAGCCAAGGGGCCCCTGGGCACATCCTTTGTCCCTTTTCCCTGGGAAAGAAAACTCACCAGTCCAGGTTCCTGATGTGAGTTTGTAGGGCTCCCTTGGGTCTATCAGGGCAGCACAAGTTTGTGGTGGGGACAACTTTGGTCTGGGGTCCATCCTTCAATATAAGGATTTTTTCCATTCAGGTCCACACCCAGGGGCCCCTGGGCACAACCTTTGTCCCTTTTCCCTGGGAAAGAAAACTCACAGGTCCAGGTTCCTGATGTGAGTTTGTAGGGCTCCCTTGGGTCTATCAGGGCAGCACAAGTTTGAGGTGGGGACAACTTTGGTCTGGGGTCCATCCTTCGTTATAAGGATTTTTTGCAGTCAGTGCCAAGCCCAGGGGCCCTTGGGCACAACGTTTGGCCATTTTCCCTGGGAAAGAAAACTCACAGGTCCAGGTTCCTGATGTCAGTTTGTAGGGCTCCCTTGGGTCTATCAGGGCAGCACAAGTTTGAGGTGGGGACAACTTCGGTCTGGGCTCCATCCTTCGATATAAGAATATTCCTCAGTCAGGTCCCGGGCCAGGGGCCCCTGGGCACATCCTTTGTCCCTTTTCCCTGGGAAAGAAAACTCACAGGTCCAGGTTCCTAATGTGAGTTTGTAGGGCTCCCTTGGGTCTATCAGGGCAGCACAAGTTTGAGGTGGGGACAATTTTGGTCTGGGGTCCATCCTTCGATATAAGGATTTTTTGCAGTCAGGGCCCAGCCCAGGGGCCCCTGGGCACATCCTTTCTCCCGTTTTCACTGGGAAAGAAAACTCACAGGTCCAGGTTCCTGATGTCAGTTTGTAGGGCTCCCTTGGGTCTATCTGGGCAGCACAAGTTTGAGGTGAGGACAATTTTGGTCTGGGCTCCATCCTTCAATATAAGGATTTTTTGCAGTCAGGTCCCAGCACAGGGCCAGGCTCCCTTGGGCACATCCTTTGTCCCTTTTCCCTGGGAAAGAAAACTCACAGGTCCAGGTTCCTGATGTCAGTTTGTAGGGCTCCCTTGGGTTTATCAGGGCAGCACAAGTTCGAGGTGGGGACAACTTCGGTCTGGGCTCTATCCTTCGATATAAGAATTTTCCTCAGTCAGGTCCCGGGCCAGGCGCCCCTGGGCACATCCTTTGTCCCTTTTCCCTGGGAAAGAAAACTCACAGGTCCAGGTTCCTGATGTCAGTTTGTAGGGCTCCCTTGGGTCAATCAGGGCAGCACAAGTTTGAGGTGGGGACAACTTTGATCTGGAATCCATCCTTCGATATAAGAAGTTTTTGCAGTCAGGTCCCAGCCCAGGGGCCCCTGAGCACATCCTTTGTCCCTTTTCCCTGGGAAAGAAAACTCACAGGTCCAGGTTCCTGATGTCAGTTTGTAGGGCTCCCTTGGGTCTATCTGGGCAGCACAAGTTTGAGGTGAGGACAATTTGGTCTGGGCTCCATCCTTCAATATAAGGATATTTTGCAATCAGGGCCCAGCCCAGGGCAAGGCTCCCCTGGGCACATCCTTTGTCCCTTTTCCCTGGGAAAGAAAACTCACAGGTCCAGTTTCCTGATGTGAGTTTGTAGGGCTCCCTTGGGTCTATCAGGGCAGCACAAGTTTGAGGTGGGGACAATTTTGGTCTGGGGTCCATCCTTCGATATAAGGATTTTTTGCAGTCAGATCCCGGGCCAGGGACCCCTGGGCACATCCTTTGTCCCTTTTCCCTGGGAAAGAAAACTCACCAGTCCAGGTTCCTGATGTCAGTTTGTAGGGCTCCCTTGGGTCAATCAGGGCAGCACAAGTTTGAGGTGGGGACAATTTTGGTCTGGGGTCCATCCTTCGATATAAGGATTTTATGCAGTCGGGGCCCAGCCCAGGGGCCCCTGGGCACATCCTTTGTCCCTTTTCCCTGGGAAAGAAAATTCACAGGTCCAGGTTCCTGATGTCAGTTTGTAGGGCTCCCTTGGGTCTATCAGGGCAGCACAAGTTTGAGGTGGGGACAATTTTGGTCTGGGGTCCATCCTTCGATATAAGGATTTTATGCAGTCGGGGCCCAGCCCAGGGGCCCCTGGGCACATCCTTTGTCCCTTTTCGATGGGAAAGAAAACTCACAGGTCCAGGTTCCTGATGTCACTTTGTAGGGCTCCCTTGGGTCTACCAGAGCAACACAAGTTTGAGGTGGGGACAACTTTGGTCTGGGGTCCATCCTTCGATATAAGGATTTTTTGCAGTCAGGTCCCAGCCAAGGGGCCCCTGGGCACATCCTTTGTCCCTTTTCCCTGGGAAAGAAAACTCACCAGTCCAGGTTCCTGATGTCAGTTTGTAGGGCTCCCTTGGGTCTATCAGGGCAGCACAAGTTTGTGGTGGGGACAACTTTGGTCTGGGGTCCATCCTTCGATATAAGGATTTTTTCCATTCAGGTCCACACCCAGGGGCCCCTGGGCACAACCTTTGTCCCTTTTCCCTGGGAAAGAAAACTCACAGGTCCAGGTTCCTGATGTCAGTTTGTAGGGCTCCCTTGGGTCTATCAGGGCATCACAAGTTTGAGGTGGGGACAACTTTGGTCTGGGGTCCATCCTTCGTTATAAGGATTTTTTGCAGTCAGTGCCAAGCCCAGGGGCCCTTGGGCACAACGTTTGTCCCTTTTCCCTGGGAAAGAAAACTCACAGGTCCAGGTTCCTGATGTCAGTTTGTAGGGCTCCCTTGGGTCTATCAGGGCAGCACAAGTTTGAGGTGGGGACAACTTCGGTCTGGGCTCCATCCTTCGATATAAGAATATTTCTCAGTCAGGTCCCGGGCCAGGGGCCCCTGGGCACATCCTTTGTCCCTTTTCCCTGGGAAAGAAAACTCACAGGTCCAGGTTCCTAATGTGAGTTTGTAGGGCTCCCTTGGGTCTATCAGGGCAGCACAAGTTTGAGGTGGGGACAATTTTGGTCTGGGGTCCATCCTTCGATATAAGGATTTTTTGCAGTCAGATCCCGGGCCAGGGACCCCTGGGCACATCCTTTGTCCCTTTTCCCTGGGAAAGAAAACTCACAGGTCCAGGTTCCTGATGTCAGTTTGTAGGGCTCCCTTGGGTCTATCTGGGCAGCACAAGTTTGAGGTGAGGACAATTTTGGTCTGGGCTCCATCCTTCAATATAAGGATTTTTTGCAGTCAGGTCCCAGCCCAGGGCCAGGCTCCCTTGGGCACATCCTTTGTCCCTTTTCCCTGGGAAAGAAAACTCACAGGTCCAGGTTCCTGATGTCAGTTTGTAGGGCTCCCTTGAGTTTATCAGGGCAGCACAAGTTTGAGGTGGGGACAACTTCGGTCTGGGCTCTATCCTTCGATATAAGAATTTTCCTCAGTCAGGTCCCGGGCCAGGCGCCCCTGGGCACATCCTTTGTCCCTTTTCCCTGGGAAAGAAAACTCACAGGTCCAGGTTCCTGATGTCAGTTTGTAGGGCTCCCTTGGGTCAATCAGGGCAGCACAAGTTTGAGGTGGGGACAACTTTGATCTGGAATCCATCCTTCGATATAAGGATTTTTTGCAGTCAGGTCCCAGGCCAGGGGCCCCTGGGCACATCCTTTGTCCCTTTTCCCTGGGAAAGAAAACTCACCAGTCCAGGTTCCTGATGTCAGTTTGTAGGGCTCCCTTGGGTCAATCAGGGCAGCACAAGTTTGAGGTGGGGACAATTTTGGTCTGGGGTCCATCCTTCGATATAAGGATTTTATGCAGTCGGGGCCCAGCCCAGGGGCCCCTGGGCACATCCTTTGTCCCTTTTCCCTGGGAAAGAAAACTCACAGGTCCAGGTTCCTGATGTCAGTTTGTAGGGCTCCCTTGGGTCTATCAGGGCAGCACAAGTTTGAGGTGAGGACAATTTTGGTCTGGGCTCCATCCTTTAATATAAGGATTTTTTGCAGTCAGGGCCCAGCCCAGGGCCAGGCTCCCCTGGGCACATCCTTTGTCCCTTTTCGATGGGAAAGAAAACTCACAGGTCCAGGTTCCTGATGTCACTTTGTAGGGCTCCCTTGGGTCTACCAGAGCAACACAAGTTTGAGGTGGGGACAACTTTGGTCTGGGGTCCATCCTTCGATATAAGGATTTTTTGCAGTCAGGTCCCAGCCAAGGGGCCCCTGGGCACATCCTTTGTCCCTTTTCCCTGGGAAAGAAAACTCACCAGTCCAGGTTCCTGATGTCAGTTTGTAGGGCTCCCTTGGGTCTATCAGGGCAGCACAAGTTTGTGGTGGGGACAACTTTGGTCTGGGGTCCATCCTTCGATATAAGGATTTTTTCCATTCAGGTCCACACCCAGGGGCCCCTGGGCACAACCTTTGTCCCTTTTCCCTGGGAAAGAAAACTCACAGGTCCAGGTTCCTGATGTCAGTTTGTAGGGCTCCCTTGGGTCTATCAGGGCAGCACAAGTTTGAGGTGGGGACAACTTTGGTCTGGGGTCCATCCTTCGTTATAAGGATTTTTTGCAGTCAGTGCCAAGCCCAAGGGCCCTTGGGCACAACGTTTGTCCCTTTTCCCTGGGAAAGAAAACTCACAGGTCCAGGTTCCTGATGTCAGTTTGTAGGGCTCCCTTGGGTCTATCAGGGCAGCACAAGTTTGAGGTGGGGACAACTTCGGTCTGGGCTCCATCCTTCGATATAAGAATATTCCTCAGTCAGGTCCCGGGCCAGGGGCCCCTGGGCACATCCTTTGTCCCTTTTCCCTGGGAAAGAAAACTCACAGGTCCAGGTTCCTAATGTGAGTTTGTAGGGCTCCCTTGGGTCTATCAGGGCAGCACAAGTTTGAGGTGGGGACAATTTTGTTCTGGGGTCCATCCTTCGATATAAGGATTTTTTGCAGTCAGATCCCGGGCCAGGGACCCCTCGGCACATCCTTTGTCCCTTTTCCCTGGGAAAGAAAACTCACAGGTCCAGGTTCCTGATGTCAGTTTGTAGGGCTCCCTTGGGTCTATCTGGGCAGCACAAGTTTGAGGTGAGGACAATTTTGGTCTGGGCTCCATCCTTCAATATAAGGATTTTTTGCAGTCAGGTCCCAGCCCAGGGCCAGGCTCCCTTGGGCACATCCTTTGTCCCTTTTCCCTGGGAAAGAAAACTCACAGGTCCAGGTTCCTGATGTCAGTTTGTAGGGCTCCCTTGGGTCAATCAGGGCAGCACAAGTTTGAGGTGGGGACAACTTTGATCTGGAATCCATCCTTCGATATAAGGAGTTTTTGCAGTCAGGTCCCAGCCCAGGGGCCCCTGAGCACATCCTTTGTCCCTTTTCCCTGGGAAAGAAAACTCACAGGTCCAGGTTCCTGATGTCAGTTTGTAGGGCTCCCTTGGATCTATCTGGGCAGCACAAGTTTGAGGTGAGGACAATTTGGTCTGGGCTCCATCCTTAAATATAAGGATATTTTGCAATCAGGGCCCAGCCCAGGGCAAGGCTCCCCTGGGCACATCCTTTGTCCCTTTTCCCTGGGAAAGAAAACTCACAGGTCCAGTTTCCTGATGTGAGTTTGTAGGGCTCCCTTGGGTCTATCAGGGCAGCACAAGTTTGAGGTGGGGACAATTTTGGTCTGGGGTCCATCCTTCGATATAAGGATTTTTTGCAGTCAGGTCCCGGGCCAGGGACCCCTGGGCACATCCTTTGTCCCTTTTCCCTGGGAAAGAAAACTCACAGGTCCAGGTTCCTGATGTCAGTTTGTAGGGCTCCCTTGGGTCTATCAGGGCAGCACAAGTTTGAGGTGAGGACAATTTTGGTCTGGGCTCCATCCTTTAATATAAGGATTTTTTGCAGTCAGGGCCCAGCCCAGGGCCAGGCTCCCCTGGGCACATCCTTTGTCCCTTTTCGATGGGAAAGAAAACTCACAGGTCCAGGTTCCTGATGTCACTTTGTAGGGCTCCCTTGGGTCTACCAGAGCAACACAAGTTTGAGGTGGGGACAACTTTGGTCTGGGGTCCATCCTTCGATATAAGGATTTTTTGCAGTCAGGTCCCAGCCAAGGGGCCCCTGGGCACATCCTTTGTCCCTTTTCCCTGGGAAAGAAAACTCACCAGTCCAGGTTCCTGATGTCAGTTTGTAGGGCTCCCTTGGGTCTATCAGGGCAGCACAAGTTTGTGGTGGGGACAACTTTGGTCTGGGGTCCATCCTTCGATATAAGGATTTTTTCCATTCAGGTCCACACCCAGGGGCCCCTGGGCACAACCTTTGTCCCTTTTCCCTGGGAAAGAAAACTCACAGGTCCAGGTTCCTGATGTCAGTTTGTAGGGCTCCCTTGGGTCTATCAGGGCAGCACAAGTTTGAGGTGGGGACAACTTTGGTCTGGGGTCCATCCTTCGTTATAAGGATTTTTTGCAGTCAGTGCCAAGCCCAAGGGCCCTTGGGCACAACGTTTGTCCCTTTTCCCTGGGAAAGAAAACTCACAGGTCCAGGTTCCTGATGTCAGTTTGTAGGGCTCCCTTGGGTCTATCAGGGCAGCACAAGTTTGAGGTGGGGACAACTTCGGTCTGGGCTCCATCCTTCGATATAAGAATATTCCTCAGTCAGGTCCCGGGCCAGGGGCCCCTGGGCACATCCTTTGTCCCTTTTCCCTGGGAAAGAAAACTCACAGGTCCAGGTTCCTAATGTGAGTTTGTAGGGCTCCCTTGGGTCTATCAGGGCAGCACAAGTTTGAGGTGGGGACAATTTTGTTCTGGGGTCCATCCTTCGATATAAGGATTTTTTGCAGTCAGATCCCGGGCCAGGGACCCCTCGGCACATCCTTTGTCCCTTTTCCCTGGGAAAGAAAACTCACAGGTCCAGGTTCCTGATGTCAGTTTGTAGGGCTCCCTTGGGTCTATCTGGGCAGCACAAGTTTGAGGTGAGGACAATTTTGGTCTGGGCTCCATCCTTCAATATAAGGATTTTTTGCAGTCAGGTCCCAGCCCAGGGCCAGGCTCCCTTGGGCACATCCTTTGTCCCTTTTCCCTGGGAAAGAAAACTCACAGGTCCAGGTTCCTGATGTCAGTTTGTAGGGCTCCCTTGGGTCAATCAGGGCAGCACAAGTTTGAGGTGGGGACAACTTTGATCTGGAATCCATCCTTCGATATAAGGAGTTTTTGCAGTCAGGTCCCAGCCCAGGGGCCCCTGAGCACATCCTTTGTCCCTTTTCCCTGGGAAAGAAAACTCACAGGTCCAGGTTCCTGATGTCAGTTTGTAGGGCTCCCTTGGATCTATCTGGGCAGCACAAGTTTGAGGTGAGGACAATTTGGTCTGGGCTCCATCCTTAAATATAAGGATATTTTGCAATCAGGGCCCAGCCCAGGGCAAGGCTCCCCTGGGCACATCCTTTGTCCCTTTTCCCTGGGAAAGAAAACTCACAGGTCCAGTTTCCTGATGTGAGTTTGTAGGGCTCCCTTGGGTCTATCAGGGCAGCACAAGTTTGAGGTGGGGACAATTTTGGTCTGGGGTCCATCCTTCGATATAAGGATTTTTTGCAGTCAGGTCCCGGGCCAGGGACCCCTGGGCACATACTTTGTCCCTTTTCCCTGGGAAAGAAAACTCACAGGTCCACGTTCCTGATGTCAGTTTGTAGGGCTCCCTTGGGTCTACCAGAGCAACACAAGTTTGAGGTGGGGACAACTTTGGTCTGGGGTCCATCCTTCGATATAAGGATTTTTTGCAGTCAGGTCCCAGCCAAGGGGCCACTGGGCACATCCTTTGTCCCTTTTCCCTGGGAAAGAAAACTCACCAGTCCAGGTTCCTGATGTCAGTTTGTAGGGCTCCCTTGGGTCTATCAGGGCAGCACAAGTTTGAGGTGGGGACAACTTTGGACTGGGGTCCATCCTTCGATATAAGGATTTTTTGCAGTCAGGGCCCAGCCCAGGGCCAGGGGCCCCAGGGCACATCCTTTATCCCTTTTCCCTGGGAAAGAAAACTCACATGTCCAGGTTCCAGATGTCTATTTGTAGGGCTGTCTTGGATCTATCAGGGCAGCACATGTTTGACGTGGGGAGAACTTCGGTCTGGGGTCCATCCTTCGATATAAGGATTTTTTGCAGTCAGGTCCAGGGCCAGGGGCCCCTGGGCACATGCTTTGTCCCTTTTCCCTGGGAAAGAAAACTCACAGGTCCAGGTTCCTGATGTCAGTTTGTAGGGCTTCCTTGGGTCTATCAGGGCAGCACAAGTTTGAGGTGCGGACAACTTTGGTCTGGGGTCCATCCTTCGATATAAGGATTATTTGCAGTCAGGCCCAGCCCAGGGCCAGGGGCCCCTAGGCACATCCTTTGTCCCTTTTCCCTGGGAAAGAAAATTCACCAGTCCAGGTTCCTGAAGTCAGTTTGTAGGGCTCCCTTCGGTATATCAGGGCAGCACAGGTTTGAGGTGGGGCAACTTTGTTTTACGACCAATCCTTCGATATAAGTGTTTTTTGCAGTCAGATCCCGGGCCAGGGGCCCCTGGGCACATCCTTTGTCCCTTTTCCCTGGGAAAGAAAACTCACCAGTCCAGGTTCCTGATGTCAGTTTGTAGGGCTCCCTTGGGTCTACCAGGGCAGCAAAATTTTGAGGTGGGGACAACTTTGGTCTGGGGTCCATCCTTCGATATAAGGATTTTTTGCAGTCAGGTCCCAGGCCAGGGGCCCCTGGGCACATCCTTTGTCCCTTTTCCCTGGGAAAGAAAACTCACAGGTCCAGGTTCCTGATGTCAGTTTGTAGGGCTCCCTTGGGTCTATCAGGGCAGCAGAAGTTTGAGGTGAGGACAATTTTGGTCTGGGCTCCATCCTTTAATATAAGGATTTTTTGCAGTCAGGGCCCAGCCCAGGCCCAGGCTCCCCTGGGCACATCCTTTGTCCCTTTTCGATGGGAAAGAAAACTCACAGGTCCAGGTTCCTGATGTCACTTTGTAGGGCTCCCTTGGGTCTACCAGAGCAACACAAGTTTGAGGTGGGGACAACTTTGGTCTGGGGTCCATCCTTCGATATAAGGATTTTTTGCAGTCAGGTCCCAGCCAAGGGGCCCCTGGGCACATCCTTTGTCCCTTTTCCCTGGGAAAGAAAACTCACCAGTCCAGGTTCCTGATGTCAGTTTGTAGGGCTCCCTTGGGTCTATCAGGGCAGCACAAGTTTGTGGTGGGGACAACTTTGGTCTGGGCTCCATCCTTCGATATAAGGAGTTTTTGCAGTCAGGTCCCAGCCCAGGGGCCCCTGGGCACATCCTTTGTCCCTTTTCCCTGGGAAAGAAAACTCACCAGTCCAGGTTCCTGATGTCAGTTTGTAGGGCTCCCTTGGGTCTATCAGGGCAGCACAAGTTTGAGGTGTGTACAACTTTGGTCTGGGGTCCATCCTTCGTTATAAGGATTTTTTGCAGTCACTGCCAAGCCCAGGGGCCCTTGGGCACAACGTTTGGCCATTTTCCCTGGGAAAGAAAACTCACAGGTCCAGGTTCCTGATGTCAGTTTGTAGGGCTCCCTTGGGTCTATCAGGGCAGCACAAGTTTGAGGTGGGGACAACTTCGGTCTGGGCTCCATCCTTCGATATAAGAATATTCCTCAGTCAGGTCACGGGCCAGGCGCCCCTGGGCACATCCTTTGTCCCTTTTCCCTGGGAAAGAAAACTCACAGGTCCAGGTTCCTGATGTCAGTTTGTAGGGCTCCCTTGGGTCTATCAGGGCAGCACAAGTTTGAGGTGAGGACAATTTTGGTCTGGGCTCCATCCTTCAATATAAGGATTTTTTGCAGTCAGGGCCCAGCCCAGGGCCAGGCTCCCTTGGGCACATGCTTTGTCCCTTTTCCCTGGGAAAGAAAACTCACAGGTCCAGGTTCCTGATGTGAGTTTGTAGGGCTCCCTTGGGTCTATCAGGGCAGCACAAGTTTGAGGTGGGGACAATTTTGGTCTGGGGTCCATCCTTCGATATAAGGATTTTTTGCAGTCAGGTCCCGGGCCAGGGACCCCTCGGCACATCCTTTGTCCCTTTTCCCTGGGAAAGAAAACTCACAGGTCCAGGTTCCTGATGTCAGTTTGTAGGGCTCCCTTGGGTCTATCTGGGCAGCACAAGTTTGAGGTGAGGACAATTTTGGTCTGGGCTCCATCCTTCAATATAAGGATTTTTTGCAGTCAGGTCCCAGCCCAGGGCCAGGCTCCCTTGGGCACATCCTTTGTCCCTTTTCCCTGGGAAAGAAAACTCACAGGTCCAGGTTCCTGATGTCAGTTTGTAGGGCTCCCTTGGGTTTATCAGGGCAGCACAAGTTTGAGGTGGGGACAACTTCGGTCTGGGCTCCATCCTTCGATATAAGGATTTTTTGCAGTTAGGTCCCAGCCAAGGGGCCCCTGGGCACATCCTTTATCCCTTTTCCCTGGGAAAGAAAACTCACAGGTCCAGGTTCCTGATGTCAGTTTGTAGGGCTCCCTTGGGTCTATCAGGGCAGCACAAGTTTGTGGTGGGGACAACTTTGATCTGGAATCCATCCTTCGATATAAGGAGTTTTTGCAGTCAGGTCCCAGCCCCGGGGCCCCTGGGCACATCCTTTGTCCCTTTTCCCTGGGAAAGAAAACTCACCAGTCCAGGTTCCTGATGTCAGTTTGTAGGGCTCCCTTGGGTCTATCAGGGCAGCACAAGTTTGAGGTGAGGACAATTTTGGTCAGGGGTCCATCCTTCAATATAAGGATTTTTTGCAGTCAGGTCCCAGCCCAGGGGCCCCTGGGCACATCCTTTGTCCCTTTTCCCTGGGAAAGAAAACTCACAGGTCCAGGTTCCTGATGTCAGTTTGTAGGGCTCCCTTGGGTCTATCTGGGCAGCACAAGTTTGAGGTGAGGACAATTTGGTCTGGGCTCCATCCTTCAATATAAGGATATTTTGCAATCAGGGCCCAGCCCAGGGCAAGGCTCCCCTGGGCACATCCTTTGTCCCTTTTCCCTGGGAAAGAAAACTCACAGGTCCAGTTTCCTGATGTGAGTTTGTAGGGCTCCCTTGGGTCTATCAGGGCAGCACAAGTTTGAGGTGGGGACAATTTTGGTCTGGGGTCCATCCTTCGATATAAGGACTTTTTGCAGTCAGGTCCCAGGCCAGGGGCCCCTGGGCACATCCTTTGTCCCTTTTCCCTGGGAAAGAAAACTCACCAGTCCAGGTTCCTGATGTCAGTTTGTAGGGCTCCCTTGGGTCAATCAGCGCAGCACAAGTTTGAGGTGGGGACAACTTTGGTCTGGGGTCCATCCTTCGATATAAGGATTTTATGCAGTCGGGGCCCAGCCCAGGGGCCCCTCGGCACATCCTTTGTCCCTTTTCCCTGGGAAAGAAAATTCACAGGTCCAGGTTCCTGATGTCAGTTTGTAGGGCTCCCTTGGGTGTATCAGGGCAGCACAAGTTTGAGGTGAGGACAATTTTGGTCTGGGCTCCATCCTTTAATATAAGGATTTTTTGCAGTCAGGGCCCAGCCCAGGGGCCCCAGGCTCCCCTGGGCACATCCTTTGTCCCGTTTCGATGGGAAAGAAAACTCACAGGTCCAGGTTCCTGATGTCACTTTGTAGGGCTCCCTTGGGTCTACCAGAGCAACACAAGTTTGAGGTGGGGACAACTTTGGTCTGGGGTCCATCCTTCGATATAAGGATTTTTTGCAGTCAGGTCCCAGCCAAGGGGCCCCTGGGCACATCCTTTGTCCCTTTTCCCTGGGAAAGAAAACTCACCAGTCCAGGTTCCTGATGTGAGTTTGTAGGGCTCCCTTGGGTCTATCAGGGCAGCACAAGTTTGTGGTGGGGACAACTTTGGTCTGGGGTCCATCCTTCGATATAAGGATTTTTTCCATTCAGGTCCACACCCAGGGGCCCCTGGGCACAACCTTTGTCCCTTTTCCCTGGGAAAGAAAACTCACAGGTCCAGGTTCCTGATGTCAGTTTGTAGGGCTCCCTTGGGTCTATCAGGGCAGCACAAGTTTGAGGTGGGGACAACTTCGGTCTGGGCTCCATCCTTCGTTATAAGGATTTTTTGCAGTCAGTGCCAAGCCCAGGGGCCCTTGGGCACAACGTTTGGCCATTTTCCCTGGGAAAGAAAACTCACAGGTCCAGGTTCCTGATGTCAGTTTGTAGGGCTCCCTTGGGTCTATCAGGGCAGCACAAGTTTGAGGTGGGGACAACTTCGGTCTGGGCTCCATCCTTCGATATAAGAATATTCCTCAGTCAGGTCCCGGGCCAGGGGCCCCTGGGCACATCCTTTGTCCCTTTTCCCTGGGAAAGAAAACTCACAGGTCCAGGTTCCTAATGTGAGTTTGTAGGGCTCCCTTGGGTCTATCAGGGCAGCACAAGTTTGAGGTGGGGACAATTTTGGTCTGGGGTCCATCCTTCGATATAAGGATTTTTTGCAGTCAGGGCCCAGCCCAGGGGCCCCTGGGCACATCCTTTCTCCCGTTTTCACTGGGAAAGAAAACTCACAGGTCCAGGTTCCTGATGTCAGTTTGTAGGGCTCCCTTGGGTCTATCTGGGCAGCACAAGTTTGAGGTGAGGACAATTTTGGTCTGGGCTCCATCCTTCAATATAAGGATTTTTTGCAGTCAGGTCCCAGCACAGGGCCAGGCTCCCTTGGGCACATCCTTTGTCCCTTTTCCCTGGGAAAGAAAACTCACAGGTCCAGGTTCCTGATGTCAGTTTGTAGGGCTCCCTTGGGTTTATCAGGGCAGCACAAGTTCGAGGTGGGGACAACTTCGGTCTGGGCTCTATCCTTCGATATAAGAATTTTCCTCAGTCAGGTCCCGGGCCAGGCGCCCCTGGGCACATCCTTTGTCCCTTTTCCCTGGGAAAGAAAACTCACAGGTCCAGGTTCCTGATGTCAGTTTGTAGGGCTCCCTTGGGTCAATCAGGGCAGCACAAGTTTGAGGTGGGGACAACTTTGATCTGGAATCCATCCTTCGATATAAGGAGTTTTTGCAGTCAGGTCCCAGCCCAGGGGCCCCTGAGCACATCCTTTGTCCCTTTTCCCTGGGAAAGAAAACTCACAGGTCCAGGTTCCTGATGTCAGTTTGTAGGGCTCCCTTGGGTCTATCTGGGCAGCACAAGTTTGAGGTGAGGACAATTTGGTCTGGGCTCCATCCTTCAATATAAGGATATTTTGCAATCAGGGCCCAGCCCAGGGCAAGGCTCCCCTGGGCACATCCTTTGTCCCTTTTCCCTGGGAAAGAAAACTCACAGGTCCAGTTTCCTGATGTGAGTTTGTAGGGCTCCCTTGGGTCTATCAGGGCAGCACAAGTTTGAGGTGGGGACAATTTTGGTCTGGGGTCCATCCTTCGATATAAGGATTTTTTGCAGTCAGATCCCGGGCCAGGGACCCCTCGGCACATCCTTTGTCCCTTTTCCCTGGGAAAGAAAACTCACAGGTCCAGGTTCCTGATGTCAGTTTGTAGGGCTCCCTTGGGTCTATCTGGGCAGCAGAAGTTTGAGGTGAGGACAATTTTGGTCTGGGCTCCATCCTTCAATATAAGGATTTTTTGCAGTCAGGTCCCAGCCCAGGGCCAGGCTCCCTTGGGCACATCCTTTGTCCCTTTTCCCTGGGAAAGAAAACTCACAGGTCCAGGTTCCTGATGTCAGTTTGTAGGGCTCCCTTGGGTTTATCAGGGCAGCACAAGTTTGAGGTGGGGACAACTTCGGTCTGGGCTCTATCCTTCGATATAAGAATTTTCCTCAGTCAGGTCCCGGGCCAGGCGCCCCTGGGCACATCCTTTGTCCCTTTTCCCTGGGAAAGAAAACTCACAGGTCCAGGTTCCTGATGTCAGTTTGTAGGGCTCCCTTGGGTCAATCAGGGCAGCACAAGTTTGAGGTGGGGACAACTTTGATCTGGAATCCATCCTTCGATATAAGGATTTTTTGCAGTCAGGTCCCAGCCCAGGGGCCCCTGAGCACATCCTTTGTCCCTTTTCCCTGGGAAAGAAAACTCACCAGTCCAGGTTCCTGATGTCAGTTTGTAGGGCTCCCTTGGGTCTATCAGGGCAGCACAAGTTTGAGGTGAGGA
This sequence comes from Lonchura striata, assembly GCF_050655825.1. Lineage (NCBI taxonomy): Eukaryota > Metazoa > Chordata > Aves > Passeriformes > Estrildidae > Lonchura > Lonchura striata. Next base: position 13,097,816 of record NC_140707.1, on the reverse strand, counting down.
CAATTTTGGTCAGGGGTCCATCCTTCAATATAAGGATTTTTTGCAGTCAGGTCCCAGCCCAGGGGCCCCTGGGCACATCCTTTGTCCCTTTTCCCTGGGAAAGAAAACTCACAGGTCCAGGTTCCTGATGTCAGTTTGTAGGGCTCCCTTGGGTCTATCTGGGCAGCACAAGTTTGAGGTGAGGACAATTTGGTCTGGGCTCCATCCTTCAATATAAGGATATTTTGCAATCAGGGCCCAGCCCAGGGCAAGGCTCCCCTGGGCACATCCTTTGTCCCTTTTCCCTGGGAAAGAAAACTCACAGGTCCAGTTTCCTGATGTGAGTTTGTAGGGCTCCCTTGGGTCTATCAGGGCAGCACAAGTTTGAGGTGGGGACAATTTTGGTCTGGGGTCCATCCTTCGATATAAGGATTTTTTGCAGTCAGGTCCCAGGCCAGGGGCCCCTGGGCACATCCTTTGTCCCTTTTCCCTGGGAAAGAAAACTCACCAGTCCAGGTTCCTGATGTCAGTTTGTAGGGCTCCCTTGGGTCAATCAGGGCAGCACAAGTTTGAGGTGGGGACAATTTTGGTCTGGGGTCCATCCTTCGATATAAGGATTTTATGCAGTCGGGGCCCAGCCCAGGGGCCCCTGGGCACATCCTTTGTCCCTTTTCCCTGGGAAAGAAAATTCACAGGTCCAGGTTCCTGATATCAGTTTGTAGGGCTCCCTTGGGTCTATCAGGGCAGCACAAGTTTGAGGTGGGGACAATTTTGGTCTGGGGTCCATCCTTCGATATAAGGATTTTATGCAGTCGGGGCCCAGCCCAGGGGCCCCTGGGCACATCCTTTGTCCCTTTTCGATGGGAAAGAAAACTCACAGGTCCAGGTTCCTGATGTCACTTTGTAGGGCTCCCTTGGGTCTACCAGAGCAACACAAGTTTGAGGTGGGGACAACTTTGGTCTGGGGTCCATCCTTCGATATAAGGATTTTTTGCAGTCAGGTCCCAGCCAAGGGGCCCCTGGGCACATCCTTTGTCCCTTTTCCCTGGGAAAGAAAACTCACAGGTCCAGGTTCCTGATGTCAGTTTGTAGGGCTCCCTTGGGTCTATCAGGGCAGCACAAGTTTGTGGTGGGGACAACTTTGGTCTGGGGTCCATCCTTCGATATAAGGATTTTTTCCATTCAGGTCCACACCCAGGGGCCCCTGGGCACAACCTTTGTCCCTTTTCCCTGGGAAAGAAAACTCACAGGTCCAGGTTCCTGATGTCAGTTTGTAGGGCTCCCTTGGGTCTATCAGGGCATCACAAGTTTGAGGTGGGGACAACTTTGGTCTGGGGTCCATCCTTCGTTATAAGGATTTTTTGCAGTCAGTGCCAAGCCCAGGGGCCCTTGGGCACAACGTTTGTCCCTTTTCCCTGGGAAAGAAAACTCACAGGTCCAGGTTCCTGATGTCAGTTTGTAGGGCTCCCTTGGGTCTATCAGGGCAGCACAAGTTTGAGGTGGGGACAACTTCGGTCTGGGCTCCATCCTTCGATATAAGAATATTTCTCAGTCAGGTCCCGGGCCAGGGGCCCCTGGGCACATCCTTTGTCCCTTTTCCCTGGGAAAGAAAACTCACAGGTCCAGGTTCCTAATGTGAGTTTGTAGGGCTCCCTTGGGTCTATCAGGGCAGCACAAGTTTGAGGTGGGGACAATTTTGGTCTGGGGTCCATCCTTCGATATAAGGATTTTTTGCAGTCAGATCCCGGGCCAGGGACCCCTGGGCACATCCTTTGTCCCTTTTCCCTGGGAAAGAAAACTCACAGGTCCAGGTTCCTGATGTCAGTTTGTAGGGCTCCCTTGGGTCTATCTGGGCAGCACAAGTTTGAGGTGAGGACAATTTTGGTCTGGGCTCCATCCTTCAATATAAGGATTTTTTGCAGTCAGGTCCCAGCCCAGGGCCAGGCTCCCTTGGGCACATCCTTTGTCCCTTTTCCCTGGGAAAGAAAACTCACAGGTCCAGGTTCCTGATGTCAGTTTGTAGGGCTCCCTTGAGTTTATCAGGGCAGCACAAGTTTGAGGTGGGGACAACTTCGGTCTGGGCTCTATCCTTCGATATAAGAATTTTCCTCAGTCAGGTCCCGGGCCAGGCGCCCCTGGGCACATCCTTTGTCCCTTTTCCCTGGGAAAGAAAACTCACAGGTCCAGGTTCCTGATGTCAGTTTGTAGGGCTCCCTTGGGTCAATCAGGGCAGCACAAGTTTGAGGTGGGGATAACTTTGATCTGGAATCCATCCTTCGATATAAGGATTTTTTGCAGTCAGGTCCCAGGCCAGGGGCCCCTGGGCACATCCTTTGTCCCTTTTCCCTGGGAAAGAAAACTCACCAGTCCAGGTTCCTGATGTCAGTTTGTAGGGCTCCCTTGGGTCAATCAGGGCAGCACAAGTTTGAGGTGGGGACAATTTTGGTCTGGGGTCCATCCTTCGATATAAGGATTTTATGCAGTCGGGGCCCAGCCCAGGGGCCCCTGGGCACATCCTTTGTCCCTTTTCCCTGGGAAAGAAAACTCACAGGTCCAGGTTCCTGATGTCAGTTTGTAGGGCTCCCTTGGGTCTATCAGGGCAGCAGAAGTTTGAGGTGAGGACAATTTTGGTCTGGGCTCCATCCTTTAATATAAGGATTTTATGCAGTCGGAGCCCAGCCCAGGGGCCCCTGGGCACATCCTTTGTCCCTTTTCCCTGGGAAAGAAAATTCACAGGTCCAGGTTCCTGATGTCAGTTTGTAGGGCTCCCTTGGGTCTATCAGGGCAGCAGAAGTTTGAGGTGAGGACAATTTTGGTCTGGGCTCCATCCTTTAATATAAGGATTTTTTGCAGTCAGGGCCCAGCCCAGGCCCAGGCTCCCCTGGGCACATCCTTTGTCCCTTTTCGATGGGAAAGAAAACTCACAGGTCCAGGTTCCTGATGTCACTTTGTAGGGCTCCCTTGGGTCTACCAGAGCAACACAAGTTTGAGGTGGGGACAACTTTGGTCTGGGGTCCATCCTTCGATATAAGGATTTTTTGCAGTCAGGTCCCAGCCAAGGGGCCCCTGGGCACATCCTTTGTCCCTTTTCCCTGGGAAAGAAAACTCACCAGTCCAGGTTCCTGATGTCAGTTTGTAGGGCTCCCTTGGGTCTATCAGGGCAGCACAAGTTTGTGGTGGGGACAACTTTGGTCTGGGCTCCATCCTTCGATATAAGGAGTTTTTGCAGTCAGGTCCCAGCCCAGGGGCCCCTGGGCACATCCTTTGTCCCTTTTCCCTGGGAAAGAAAACTCACCAGTCCAGGTTCCTGATGTCAGTTTGTAGGGCTCCCTTGGGTCTATCAGGGCAGCACAAGTTTGAGGTGTGTACAACTTTGGTCTGGGGTCCATCCTTCGTTATAAGGATTTTTTGCAGTCACTGCCAAGCCCAGGGGCCCTTGGGCACAACGTTTGGCCATTTTCCCTGGGAAAGAAAACTCACAGGTCCAGGTTCCTGATGTCAGTTTGTAGGGCTCCCTTGGGTCTATCAGGGCAGCACAAGTTTGAGGTGGGGACAACTTCGGTCTGGGCTCCATCCTTCGATATAAGAATATTCCTCAGTCAGGTCACGGGCCAGGCGCCCCTGGGCACATCCTTTGTCCCTTTTCCCTGGGAAAGAAAACTCACAGGTCCAGGTTCCTGATGTCAGTTTGTAGGGCTCCCTTGGGTCTATCAGGGCAGCACAAGTTTGAGGTGAGGACAATTTTGGTCTGGGCTCCATCCTTCAATATAAGGATTTTTTGCAGTCAGGGCCCAGCCCAGGGCCAGGCTCCCTTGGGCACATGCTTTGTCCCTTTTCCCTGGGAAAGAAAACTCACAGGTCCAGGTTCCTGATGTGAGTTTGTAGGGCTCCCTTGGGTCTATCAGGGCAGCACAAGTTTGAGGTGGGGACAATTTTGGTCTGGGGTCCATCCTTCGATATAAGGATTTTTTGCAGTCAGGTCCCGGGCCAGGGACCCCTCGGCACATCCTTTGTCCCTTTTCCCTGGGAAAGAAAACTCACAGGTCCAGGTTCCTGATGTCAGTTTGTAGGGCTCCCTTGGGTCTATCTGGGCAGCACAAGTTTGAGGTGAGGACAATTTTGGTCTGGGCTCCATCCTTCAATATAAGGATTTTTTGCAGTCAGGTCCCAGCCCAGGGCCAGGCTCCCTTGGGCACATCCTTTGTCCCTTTTCCCTGGGAAAGAAAACTCACAGGTCCAGGTTCCTGATGTCAGTTTGTAGGGCTCCCTTGGGTTTATCAGGGCAGCACAAGTTTGAGGTGGGGACAACTTCGGTCTGGGCTCCATCCTTCGATATAAGGATTTTTTGCAGTCAGGTCCCAGCCAAGGGGCCCCTGGGCACATCCTTTATCCCTTTTCCCTGGGAAAGAAAACTCACAGGTCCAGGTTCCTGATGTCAGTTTGTAGGGCTCCCTTGGGTCTATCAGGGCAGCACAAGTTTGTGGTGGGGACAACTTTGATCTGGAATCCATCCTTCGATATAAGGAGTTTTTGCAGTCAGGTCCCAGCCCCGGGGCCCCTGGGCACATCCTTTGTCCCTTTTCCCTGGGAAAGAAAACTCACCAGTCCAGGTTCCTGATGTCAGTTTGTAGGGCTCCCTTGGGTCTATCAGGGCAGCACAAGTTTGAGGTGAGGACAATTTTGGTCAGGGGTCCATCCTTCAATATAAGGATTTTTTGCAGTCAGGTCCCAGCCCAGGGGCCCCTGGGCACATCCTTTGTCCCTTTTCCCTGGGAAAGAAAACTCACAGGTCCAGGTTCCTGATGTCAGTTTGTAGGGCTCCCTTGGGTCTATCTGGGCAGCACAAGTTTGAGGTGAGGACAATTTGGTCTGGGCTCCATCCTTCAATATAAGGATATTTTGCAATCAGGGCCCAGCCCAGGGCAAGGCTCCCCTGGGCACATCCTTTGTCCCTTTTCCCTGGGAAAGAAAACTCACAGGTCCAGTTTCCTGATGTGAGTTTGTAGGGCTCCCTTGGGTCTATCAGGGCAGCACAAGTTTGAGGTGGGGACAATTTTGGTCTGGGGTCCATCCTTCGATATAAGGACTTTTTGCAGTCAGGTCCCAGGCCAGGGGCCCCTGGGCACATCCTTTGTCCCTTTTCCCTGGGAAAGAAAACTCACCAGTCCAGGTTCCTGATGTCAGTTTGTAGGGCTCCCTTGGGTCAATCAGCGCAGCACAAGTTTGAGGTGGGGACAACTTTGGTCTGGGGTCCATCCTTCGATATAAGGATTTTATGCAGTCGGGGCCCAGCCCAGGGGCCCCTCGGCACATCCTTTGTCCCTTTTCCCTGGGAAAGAAAATTCACAGGTCCAGGTTCCTGATGTCAGTTTGTAGGGCTCCCTTGGGTGTATCAGGGCAGCACAAGTTTGAGGTGAGGACAATTTTGGTCTGGGCTCCATCCTTTAATATAAGGATTTTTTGCAGTCAGGGCCCAGCCCAGGGGCCCCAGGCTCCCCTGGGCACATCCTTTGTCCCGTTTCGATGGGAAAGAAAACTCACAGGTCCAGGTTCCTGATGTCACTTTGTAGGGCTCCCTTGGGTCTACCAGAGCAACACAAGTTTGAGGTGGGGACAACTTTGGTCTGGGGTCCATCCTTCGATATAAGGATTTTTTGCAGTCAGGTCCCAGCCAAGGGGCCCCTGGGCACATCCTTTGTCCCTTTTCCCTGGGAAAGAAAACTCACCAGTCCAGGTTCCTGATGTGAGTTTGTAGGGCTCCCTTGGGTCTATCAGGGCAGCACAAGTTTGTGGTGGGGACAACTTTGGTCTGGGGTCCATCCTTCGATATAAGGATTTTTTCCATTCAGGTCCACACCCAGGGGCCCCTGGGCACAACCTTTGTCCCTTTTCCCTGGGAAAGAAAACTCACAGGTCCAGGTTCCTGATGTCAGTTTGTAGGGCTCCCTTGGGTCTATCAGGGCAGCACAAGTTTGAGGTGGGGACAACTTTGGTCTGGGGTCCATCCTTCGTTATAAGGATTTTTTGCAGTCAGTGCCAAGCCCAGGGGCCCTTGGGCACAACGTTTGGCCATTTTCCCTGGGAAAGAAAACTCACAGGTCCAGGTTCCTGATGTCAGTTTGTAGGGCTCCCTTGGGTCTATCAGGGCAGCACAAGTTTGAGGTGGGGACAACTTCGGTCTGGGCTCCATCCTTCGATATAAGAATATTCCTCAGTCAGGTCCCGGGCCAGGGGCCCCTGGGCACATCCTTTGTCCCTTTTCCCTGGGAAAGAAAACTCACAGGTCCAGGTTCCTAATGTGAGTTTGTAGGGCTCCCTTGGGTCTATCAGGGCAGCACAAGTTTGAGGTGGGGACAATTTTGGTCTGGGGTCCATCCTTCGATATAAGGATTTTTTGCAGTCAGGGCCCAGCCCAGGGGCCCCTGGGCACATCCTTTCTCCCGTTTTCACTGGGAAAGAAAACTCACAGGTCCAGGTTCCTGATGTCAGTTTGTAGGGCTCCCTTGGGTCTATCTGGGCAGCACAAGTTTGAGGTGAGGACAATTTTGGTCTGGGCTCCATCCTTCAATATAAGGATTTTTTGCAGTCAGGTCCCAGCACAGGGCCAGGCTCCCTTGGGCACATCCTTTGTCCCTTTTCCCTGGGAAAGAAAACTCACAGGTCCAGGTTCCTGATGTCAGTTTGTAGGGCTCCCTTGGGTTTATCAGGGCAGCACAAGTTCGAGGTGGGGACAACTTCGGTCTGGGCTCTATCCTTCGATATAAGAATTTTCCTCAGTCAGGTCCCGGGCCAGGCGCCCCTGGGCACATCCTTTGTCCCTTTTCCCTGGGAAAGAAAACTCACAGGTCCAGGTTCCTGATGTCAGTTTGTAGGGCTCCCTTGGGTCAATCAGGGCAGCACAAGTTTGAGGTGGGGACAACTTTGATCTGGAATCCATCCTTCGATATAAGGAGTTTTTGCAGTCAGGTCCCAGCCCAGGGGCCCCTGAGCACATCCTTTGTCCCTTTTCCCTGGGAAAGAAAACTCACAGGTCCAGGTTCCTGATGTCAGTTTGTAGGGCTCCCTTGGGTCTATCTGGGCAGCACAAGTTTGAGGTGAGGACAATTTGGTCTGGGCTCCATCCTTCAATATAAGGATATTTTGCAATCAGGGCCCAGCCCAGGGCAAGGCTCCCCTGGGCACATCCTTTGTCCCTTTTCCCTGGGAAAGAAAACTCACAGGTCCAGTTTCCTGATGTGAGTTTGTAGGGCTCCCTTGGGTCTATCAGGGCAGCACAAGTTTGAGGTGGGGACAATTTTGGTCTGGGGTCCATCCTTCGATATAAGGATTTTTTGCAGTCAGATCCCGGGCCAGGGACCCCTCGGCACATCCTTTGTCCCTTTTCCCTGGGAAAGAAAACTCACAGGTCCAGGTTCCTGATGTCAGTTTGTAGGGCTCCCTTGGGTCTATCTGGGCAGCAGAAGTTTGAGGTGAGGACAATTTTGGTCTGGGCTCCATCCTTCAATATAAGGATTTTTTGCAGTCAGGTCCCAGCCCAGGGCCAGGCTCCCTTGGGCACATCCTTTGTCCCTTTTCCCTGGGAAAGAAAACTCACAGGTCCAGGTTCCTGATGTCAGTTTGTAGGGCTCCCTTGGGTTTATCAGGGCAGCACAAGTTTGAGGTGGGGACAACTTCGGTCTGGGCTCTATCCTTCGATATAAGAATTTTCCTCAGTCAGGTCCCGGGCCAGGCGCCCCTGGGCACATCCTTTGTCCCTTTTCCCTGGGAAAGAAAACTCACAGGTCCAGGTTCCTGATGTCAGTTTGTAGGGCTCCCTTGGGTCAATCAGGGCAGCACAAGTTTGAGGTGGGGACAACTTTGATCTGGAATCCATCCTTCGATATAAGGATTTTTTGCAGTCAGGTCCCAGCCCAGGGGCCCCTGAGCACATCCTTTGTCCCTTTTCCCTGGGAAAGAAAACTCACCAGTCCAGGTTCCTGATGTCAGTTTGTAGGGCTCCCTTGGGTCTATCAGGGCAGCACAAGTTTGAGGTGAGGACAATTTTGGTCAGGGGTCCATCCTTCAATATAAGGATTTTTTGCAGTCAGGTCCCAGCCCAGGGGCCCCTGGGCACATCCTTTGTCCCTTTTCCCTGGGAAAGAAAACTCACAGGTCCAGGTTCCTGATGTCAGTTTGTAGGGCTCCCTTGGGTCTATCTGGGCAGCACAAGTTTGAGGTGAGGACAATTTGGTCTGGGCTCCATCCTTCAATATAAGGATATTTTGCAATCAGGGCCCAGCCCAGGGCAAGGCTCCCCTGGGCACATCCTTTGTCCCTTTTCCCTGGGAAAGAAAACTCACAGGTCCAGTTTCCTGATGTGAGTTTGTAGGGCTCCCTTGGGTCTATCAGGGCAGCACAAGTTTGAGGTGGGGACAATTTTGGTCTGGGGTCCATCCTTCGATATAAGGATTTTTTGCAGTCAGGTCCCAGGCCAGGGGCCCCTGGGCACATCCTTTGTCCCTTTTCCCTGGGAAAGAAAACTCACCAGTCCAGGTTCCTGATGTCAGTTTGTAGGGCTCCCTTGGGTCAATCAGGGCAGCACAAGTTTGAGGTGGGGACAATTTTGGTCTGGGGTCCATCCTTCGATATAAGGATTTTATGCAGTCGGGGCCCAGCCCAGGGGCCCCTGGGCACATCCTTTGTCCCTTTTCCCTGGGAAAGAAAATTCACAGGTCCAGGTTCCTGATATCAGTTTGTAGGGCTCCCTTGGGTCTATCAGGGCAGCACAAGTTTGAGGTGGGGACAATTTTGGTCTGGGGTCCATCCTTCGATATAAGGATTTTATGCAGTCGGGGCCCAGCCCAGGGGCCCCTGGGCACATCCTTTGTCCCTTTTCGATGGGAAAGAAAACTCACAGGTCCAGGTTCCTGATGTCACTTTGTAGGGCTCCCTTGGGTCTACCAGAGCAACACAAGTTTGAGGTGGGGACAACTTTGGTCTGGGGTCCATCCTTCGATATAAGGATTTTTTGCAGTCAGGTCCCAGCCAAGGGGCCCCTGGGCACATCCTTTGTCCCTTTTCCCTGGGAAAGAAAACTCACAGGTCCAGGTTCCTGATGTCAGTTTGTAGGGCTCCCTTGGGTCTATCAGGGCAGCACAAGTTTGTGGTGGGGACAACTTTGGTCTGGGGTCCATCCTTCGATATAAGGATTTTTTCCATTCAGGTCCACACCCAGGGGCCCCTGGGCACAACCTTTGTCCCTTTTCCCTGGGAAAGAAAACTCACAGGTCCAGGTTCCTGATGTCAGTTTGTAGGGCTCCCTTGGGTCTATCAGGGCATCACAAGTTTGAGGTGGGGACAACTTTGGTCTGGGGTCCATCCTTCGTTATAAGGATTTTTTGCAGTCAGTGCCAAGCCCAGGGGCCCTTGGGCACAACGTTTGTCCCTTTTCCCTGGGAAAGAAAACTCACAGGTCCAGGTTCCTGATGTCAGTTTGTAGGGCTCCCTTGGGTCTATCAGGGCAGCACAAGTTTGAGGTGGGGACAACTTCGGTCTGGGCTCCATCCTTCGATATAAGAATATTTCTCAGTCAGGTCCCGGGCCAGGGGCCCCTGGGCACATCCTTTGTCCCTTTTCCCTGGGAAAGAAAACTCACAGGTCCAGGTTCCTAATGTGAGTTTGTAGGGCTCCCTTGGGTCTATCAGGGCAGCACAAGTTTGAGGTGGGGACAATTTTGGTCTGGGGTCCATCCTTCGATATAAGGATTTTTTGCAGTCAGATCCCGGGCCAGGGACCCCTGGGCACATCCTTTGTCCCTTTTCCCTGGGAAAGAAAACTCACAGGTCCAGGTTCCTGATGTCAGTTTGTAGGGCTCCCTTGGGTCTATCTGGGCAGCACAAGTTTGAGGTGAGGACAATTTTGGTCTGGGCTCCATCCTTCAATATAAGGATTTTTTGCAGTCAGGTCCCAGCCCAGGGCCAGGCTCCCTTGGGCACATCCTTTGTCCCTTTTCCCTGGGAAAGAAAACTCACAGGTCCAGGTTCCTGATGTCAGTTTGTAGGGCTCCCTTGAGTTTATCAGGGCAGCACAAGTTTGAGGTGGGGACAACTTCGGTCTGGGCTCTATCCTTCGATATAAGAATTTTCCTCAGTCAGGTCCCGGGCCAGGCGCCCCTGGGCACATCCTTTGTCCCTTTTCCCTGGGAAAGAAAACTCACAGGTCCAGGTTCCTGATGTCAGTTTGTAGGGCTCCCTTGGGTCAATCAGGGCAGCACAAGTTTGAGGTGGGGACAACTTTGATCTGGAATCCATCCTTCGATATAAGGATTTTTTGCAGTCAGGTCCCAGGCCAGGGGCCCCTGGGCACATCCTTTGTCCCTTTTCCCTGGGAAAGAAAACTCACCAGTCCAGGTTCCTGATGTCAGTTTGTAGGGCTCCCTTGGGTCAATCAGGGCAGCACAAGTTTGAGGTGGGGACAATTTTGGTCTGGGGTCCATCCTTCGATATAAGGATTTTATGCAGTCGGGGCCCAGCCCAGGGGCCCCTGGGCACATCCTTTGTCCCTTTTCCCTGGGAAAGGAAACTCACAGGTCCAGGTTCCTGATGTCAGTTTGTAGGGCTCCCTTGGGTCTATCTGGGCAGCACAAGTTTGAGGTGAGGACAATTTTGGTCTGGGCTCCATCCTTTAATATAAGGATTTTTTGCAGTCAGGGCCCAGCCCAGGGCCAGGCTCCCCTGGGCACATCCTTTGTCCCTTTTCGATGGGAAAGAAAACTCACAGGTCCAGGTTCCTGATGTCACTTTGTAGGGCTCCCTTGGGTCTACCAGAGCAACACAAGTTTGAGGTGGGGACAACTTTGGTCTGGGGTCCATCCTTCGATATAAGGATTTTTTGCAGTCAGGTCCCAGCCAAGGGGCCCCTGGGCACATCCTTTGTCCCTTTTCCCTGGGAAAGAAAACTCACCAGTCCAGGTTCCTGATGTCAGTTTGTAGGGCTCCCTTGGGTCTATCAGGGCAGCACAAGTTTGTGGTGGGGACAACTTTGGTCTGGGGTCCATCCTTCGATATAAGGATTTTTTCCATTCAGGTCCACACCCAGGGGCCCCTGGGCACAACCTTTGTCCCTTTTCCCTGGGAAAGAAAACTCACAGGTCCAGGTTCCTGATGTCAGTTTGTAGGGCTCCCTTGGGTCTATCAGGGCAGCACAAGTTTGAGGTGGGGACAACTTTGGTCTGGGGTCCATCCATCGTTATAAGGATTTTTTGCAGTCAGTGCCAAGCCCAAGGGCCCTTGGGCACAACGTTTGTCCCTTTTCCCTGGGAAAGAAAACTCACAGGTCCAGGTTCCTGATGTCAGTTTGTAGGGCTCCCTTGGGTCTATCAGGGCAGCACAAGTTTGAGGTGGGGACAACTTCGGTCTGGGCTCCATCCTTCGATATAAGAATATTCCTCAGTCAGGTCCCGGGCCAGGGGCCCCTGGGCACATCCTTTGTCCCTTTTCCCTGGGAAAGAAAACTCACAGGTCCAGGTTCCTAATGTGAGTTTGTAGGGCTCCCTTGGGTCTATCAGGGCAGCACAAGTTTGAGGTGGGGACAATTTTGTTCTGGGGTCCATCCTTCGATATAAGGATTTTTTGCAGTCAGATCCCGGGCCAGGGACCCCTCGGCACATCCTTTGTCCCTTTTCCCTGGGAAAGAAAACTCACAGGTCCAGGTTCCTGATGTCAGTTTGTAGGGCTCCCTTGGGTCTATCTGGGCAGCACAAGTTTGAGGTGAGGACAATTTTGGTCTGGGCTCCATCCTTCAATATAAGGATTTTTTGCAGTCAGGTCCCAGCCCAGGGCCAGGCTCCCTTGGGCACATCCTTTGTCCCTTTTCCCTGGGAAAGAAAACTCACAGGTCCAGGTTCCTGATGTCAGTTTGTAGGGCTCCCTTGGGTCAATCAGGGCAGCACAAGTTTGAGGTGGGGACAACTTTGATCTGGAATCCATCCTTCGATATAAGGAGTTTTTGCAGTCAGGTCCCAGCCCAGGGGCCCCTGAGCACATCCTTTGTCCCTTTTCCCTGGGAAAGAAAACTCACAGGTCCAGGTTCCTGATGTCAGTTTGTAGGGCTCCCTTGGGTCTATCTGGGCAGCACAAGTTTGAGGTGAGGACAATTTGGTCTGGGCTCCATCCTTAAATATAATGATATTTTGCAATCAGGGCCCAGCCCAGGGCAAGGCTCCCCTGGGCACATCCTTTGTCCCTTTTCCCTGGGAAAGAAAACTCACAGGTCCAGTTTCCTGATGTGAGTTTGTAGGGCTCCCTTGGGTCTATCAGGGCAGCACAAGTTTGAGGTGGGGACAATTTTGGTCTGGGGTCCATCCTTCGATATAAGGATTTTTTGCAGTCAGGTCCCGGGCCAGGGACCCCTGGGCACATACTTTGTCCCTTTTCCCTGGGAAAGAAAACTCACAGGTCCAGGTTCCTGATGTCAGTTTGTAGGGCTCCCTTGGGTCTACCAGAGCAACACAAGTTTGAGGTGGGGACAACTTTGGTCTGGGGTCCATCCTTCGATATAAGGATTTTTTGCAGTCAGGTCCCAGCCAAGGGGCCCCTGGGCACATCCTTTGTCCCTTTTCCCTGGGAAAGAAAACTCACCAGTCCAGGTTCCTGATGTCAGTTTGTAGGGCTCCCTTGGGTCTATCAGGGCAGCACAAGTTTGTGGTGGGGACAACTTTGGTCTGGGGTCCATCCTTCGATATAAGGATTTTTTCCATTCAGGTCCACACCCAGGGGCCCCTGGGCACAACCTTTGTCCCTTTTCCCTGGGAAAGAAAACTCACAGGTCCAGGTTCCTGATGTCAGTTTGTAGGGCTCCCTTGGGTCTATCAGGGCAGCACAAGTTTGAGGTGGGGACAACTTTGGTCTGGGGTCCATCCTTCGTTATAAGGATTTTTTGCAGTCAGTGCCAAGCCCAAGGGCCCTTGGGCACAACGTTTGTCCCTTTTCCCTGGGAAAGAAAACTCACAGGTCCAGGTTCCTGATGTCAGTTTGTAGGGCTCCCTTGGGTCTATCAGGGCAGCACAAGTTTGAGGTGGGGACAACTTCGGTCTGGGCTCCATCCTTCGATATAAGAATATTCCTCAGTCAGGTCCCGGGCCAGGGGCCCCTGGGCACATCCTTTGTCCCTTTTCCCTGGGAAAGAAAACTCACAGGTCCAGGTTCCTAATGTGAGTTTGTAGGGCTCCCTTGGGTCTATCAGGGCAGCACAAGTTTGAGGTGGGGACAATTTTGTTCTGGGGTCCATCCTTCGATATAAGGATTTTTTGCAGTCAGATCCCGGGCCAGGGACCCCTCGGCACATCCTTTGTCCCTTTTCCCTGGGAAAGAAAACTCACAGGTCCAGGTTCCTGATGTCAGTTTGTAGGGCTCCCTTGGGTCTATCTGGGCAGCACAAGTTTGAGGTGAGGACAATTTTGGTCTGGGCTCCATCCTTCAATATAAGGATTTTTTGCAGTCAGGTCCCAGCCCAGGGCCAGGCTCCCTTGGGCACATCCTTTGTCCCTTTTCCCTGGGAAAGAAAACTCACAGGTCCAGGTTCCTGATGTCAGTTTGTAGGGCTCCCTTGGGTCAATCAGGGCAGCACAAGTTTGAGGTGGGGACAACTTTGATCTGGAATCCATCCTTCGATATAAGGAGTTTTTGCAGTCAGGTCCCAGCCCAGGGGCCCCTGAGCACATCCTTTGTCCCTTTTCCCTGGGAAAGAAAACTCACAGGTCCAGGTTCCTGATGTCAGTTTGTAGGGCTCCCTTGGGTCTATCTGGGCAGCACAAGTTTGAGGTGAGGACAATTTGGTCTGGGCTCCATCCTTAAATATAAGGATATTTTGCAATCAGGGCCCAGCCCAGGGCAAGGCTCCCCTGGGCACATCCTTTGGCCATTTTCCCTGGGAAAGAAAACTCACAGGTCCAGGTTCCTGATGTGAGTTTGTAGGGCTTCCTTGGGTCTATCAGGGCAGCACAAGTTTGAGGTGCGGACAACTTTGGTCTGGGGTCCATCCTTCGATATAAGGATTTTTTGCAGTCAGGTCCCGGGCCAGGGACCCCTGGGCACATACTTTGTCCCTTTTCCCTGGGAAAGAAAACTCACAGGTCCAGGTTCCTGATGTCAGTTTGTAGGGCTCCCTTGGGTCTACCAGGGCAGCAAAATTTTGAGGTGGGGACAACTTTGGTCTGGGGTCCATCCTTCGATATAAGGATTTTTTGCAGTCAGGTCCCAGGCCAGGGGCCCCTGGGCACATCCTTTGTCCTTTTTCCCTGGGAAAGAAAACTCACAGGTCCAGGTTCCTGATGTCAGTTTGTAGGGCTCCCTTGGGTCAATCAGGGCAGCACAAGTTTGAGGTGGGGACAATTTTGGTCTGGGGTCCATCCTTCGATATAAGGATTTTATGCAGTCGGGGCCCAGCCCAGGGGCCCCTGGGCACATCCTTTGTCCCTTTTCCCTGGGAAAGAAAATTCACAGGTCCAGGTTCCTGATGTCAGTTTGTAGGGCTCCCTTGGGTCTATCAGGGCAGCACAAGTTTGAGGTGAGGACAATTTTGGTCTGGGCTCCATCCTTTAATATAAGGATTTTTTGCAGTCAGGGCCCAGCCCAGGGCCAGGCTCCCCTGGGCACATCCTTTGTCCCTTTTCGATGGGAAAGAAAACTCACAGGTCCAGGTTCCTGATGTCACTTAGTAGGGCTCCCTTGGGTCTACCAGAGCAACACAAGTTTGAGGTGGGGACAACTTTGGTCTGGGGTCCATCCTTCGATATAAGGATTTTTTGCAGTCAGGTCCCAGCCAAGGGGCCCCTGGGCACATCCTTTGTCCCTTTTCCCTGGGAAAGAAAACTCACCAGTCCAGGTTCCTGATGTCAGTTTGTAGGGCTCCCTTGGGTCTATCAGGGCAGCACAAGTTTGAGGTGTGGACAACTTCGGTCTGGGCTCCATCCTTCGATATAAGAATATTCCTCAGTCAGGTCCCGGGCCAGGCGCCCTTGGGCACATCCTTTGTCCCTTTTCCCTGGGAAAGAAAACTCACAGGTCCAGGTTCCTGATGTCAGTTTGTAGGGCTCCCTTGTGTCTACCAGGGCAGCACAAGTTTGAGGTGGGGA
Source organism: Lonchura striata (assembly GCF_050655825.1). Taxonomy (NCBI): domain Eukaryota; kingdom Metazoa; phylum Chordata; class Aves; order Passeriformes; family Estrildidae; genus Lonchura; species Lonchura striata. The sequence goes on along the minus strand of NC_140707.1, from coordinate 13,082,725 downwards.
CAACTTTGGTCTGGGGTCCATCCTTCGATATAAGGATTTTTTGCAGTCAGGGCCCAGCCCAGGGGCCCCGGGCACATCCTTTGTCCCTTTTCCCGGGGAAAGAAAACTCACCAGTCCAGGTTCCTGATGTCAGTTTGTAGGGCTCCCTTGGGTCTATCAGGGCAGCACAAGTTTGAGGTGAGGACAATTTTGGTCAGGGGTCCATCCTTCGATATAAGGATTTTTTGCAGTCAGGTCCCAGCCCCGGGGCCCCTGGGCACATCCTTTGTCCCTTTTCCCTGGGAAAGAAAACTCACAGGTCCAGGTTCCTGATGTCAGTTTGTAGGGCTCCCTTGGGTCTATCAGGGCAGCACAAGTTTGAGGTGAGGACAATTTGGTCTGGGCTCCATCCTTCAATATAAGGATATTTTGCAGTCAGGGACCAGCCCAGGGCAAGGCTCCCCTGGGCACATCCTTTGTCCCTTTTCCCTGGGAAAGAAAACTCACATGTCCAGGTTCCAGATGTCCATTTGTAGGGCTCCCTCTGGTCTACCAGGGCAGCACAAGTTTGAGGTGGGGACAACTTTGGTCTGGGCTCCATCCTTCGATATAAGGATTTTTTGCAGTCAGGTCCCAGCCCAGGAGCCCCTGGGCACATCCTTTGGCCATTTTCCCTGGGAAAGAAAACTCACAGGTCCAGGTTCCTGATGTCAGTTTGTAGGGCTCCCTTGGGTCTATCTGGGCAGCACAAGTTTGAGGTGAGGACAGTTTTGGTCTGGAATCCATCCTTCGATATAAGGATTTTTTGCAGTCAGGGCCCAGCCCAGGGCCAGGCTCCCTTGGGCACATCCTTTGTCCCTTTTCCCTGGGAAAGAAAACTCACCAGTCCAGGTTCCTGATGTCAGTTTGTAGGGCTCCCTTGGGTCAATCAGGGCAGCACAAGTTTGAGGTGGGGACAATTTTGGTCTGGGGTCCATCCTTCGATATAAGGATTTTATGCAGTCGGGGCCCAGCCCAGGGGCCCCTGGGCACATCCTTTGTCCCTTTTCCCTGGGAAAGAAAATTCACAGGTCCAGGTTCCTGATGTCAGTTTGTAGGGCTCCCTTGGGTCTACCAGGGCAGCACAAGTTTGAGGTGAGGACAATTTTGGTCTGGGCTCCATCCTTTAATATAAGGATTTTTTGCAGTCAGGGCCCAGCCCAGGGCCAGGCTCCCCTGGGCACATCCTTTGTCCCTTTTCGATGGGAAAGAAAACTCACAGGTCCAGGTTCCTGATGTCACTTTGTAGGGCTCCCTTGGGTCTACCAGAGCAACACAAGTTTGAGGTGGGGACAACTTTGGTCTGGGGTCCATCCTTCAATATAAGGATTTTTTGCAGTCAGGTCCCAGCCAAGGGGCCCCTGGGCACATCCTTTGTCCCTTTTCCCTGGGAAAGAAAACTCACAGGTCCAGGTTCCTGATGTCAGTTTGTAGGGCTCCCTTGGGTCTATCAGGGCAGCACAAGTTTGTGGTGGGGACAACTTTGGTCTGGGGTCCATCCTTCGATATAAGGATTTTTTCCATTCAGGTCCACACCCAGGGGCCCCTGGGCACAACCTTTGTCCCTTTTCCCTGGGAAAGAAAACTCACAGGTCCAGGTTCCTGATGTCAGTTTGTAGGGCTCCCTTGGGTCTATCAGGGCAGCACAAGTTTGAGGTGTGTACAACTTTGGTCTGGGGTCCATCCTTCGTTATAAGGATTTTTTGCAGTCAGTGCCAAGCCCAGTGGCCCTTGGGCACAATGTTTGGCCATTTTCCCTGGGAAAGAAAACTCACAGGTCCAGGTTCCTGATGTCAGTTTGTAGGGCTCCCTTGGGTCTATCAGGGCAGCACAAGTTTGAGGTGGGGACAATTTTGGTCTGGGGTCCATCCTTCGATATAAGGATTTTTTGCAGTCAGGGCCCAGCCCAGGGGCCCCTGGGCACATCCTTTCTCCCGTTTTCACTGGGAAAGAAAACTCACAGGTCCAGGTTCCTGATGTCAGTTTGTAGGGCTCCCTTGGGTTTATCAGGGCAGCACAAGTTTGAGGTGGGGACAACTTCGGTCTGGGCTCTATCCTTCGATATAAGAATTTTCCTCAGTCAGGTCCCGGGCCAGGCGCCCCTGGGCACATCCTTTGTCCCTTTTCCCTGGGAAAGAAAACTCACAGGTCCAGGTTCCTGATGTCAGTTTGTAGGGCTCCCTTGGGTCAATCAGGGCAGCACAAGTTTGAGGTGGGGACAACTTTGATCTGGAATCCATCCTTCGATATAAGGAGTTTTTGCAGTCAGGTCCCAGCCCAGGGGCCCCTGAGCACATCCTTTGTCCCTTTTCCCTGGGAAAGAAAACTCACAGGTCCAGGTTCCTGATGTCAGTTTGTAGGGCTCCCTTGGGTCTATCTGGGCAGCACAAGTTTGAGGTGAGGACAATTTGGTCTGGGCTCCATCCTTCAATATAAGGATATTTTGCAATCAGGGCCCAGCCCAGGGCAAGGCTCCCCTGGGCACATCCTTTGTCCCTTTTCCCTGGGAAAGAAAACTCACAGGTCCAGTTTCCTGATGTGAGTTTGTAGGGCTCCCTTGGGTCTATCAGGGCAGCACAAGTTTGAGGTGGGGACAATTTTGGTCTGGGGTCCATCCTTCGATATAAGGATTTTTTGCAGTCAGGTCCCAGGCCAGGGACCCCTGGGCACATACTTTGTCCCTTTTCCCTGGGAAAGAAAACTCACAGGTCCAGGTTCCTGATGTCAGTTTGTAGGGCTCCCTTGGGTCTACCAGGGCAGCAAAATTTTGAGGTGGGGACAACTTTGGTCTGGGGTCCATCCTTCGATATAAGGATTTTTTGCAGTCAGGTCCCAGGCCAGGGGCCCCTGGGCACATCCTTTGTCCTTTTTCCCTGGGAAAGAAAACTCACAGGTCCAGGTTCCTGATGTCAGTTTGTAGGGCTCCCTTGGGTCAATCAGGGCAGCACAAGTTTGAGGTGGGGACAATTTTGGTCTGGGGTCCATCCTTCGATATAAGGATTTTATGCAGTCGGGGCCCAGCCCAGGGGCCCCTGGGCACATCCTTTGTCCCTTTTCCCTGGGAAAGAAAATTCACAGGTCCAGGTTCCTGATGTCAGTTTGTAGGGCTCCCTTGGGTCTACCAGGGCAGCACAAGTTTGAGGTGAGGACAATTTTGGTCTGGGCTCCATCCTTTAATATAAGGATTTTTTGCAATCAGGGCCCAGCCCAGGGCCAGGCTCCCCTGGGCACATCCTTTGTCCCTTTTCGATGGGAAAGAAAACTCACAGGTCCAGGTTCCTGATGTCACTTTGTAGGGCTCCCTTGGGTCTACCAGAGCAACACAAGTTTGAGGTGGGGACAACTTTGGTCTGGGGTCCATCCTTCAATATAAGGATTTTTTGCAGTCAGGTCCCAGCCAAGGGGCCCCTGGGCACATCCTTTGTCCCTTTTCCCTGGGAAAGAAAACTCACAGGTCCAGGTTCCTGATGTCAGTTTGTAGGGCTCCCTTGGGTCTATCAGGGCAGCACAAGTTTGTGGTGGGGACAACTTTGGTCTGGGGTCCATCCTTCGATATAAGGATTTTTTCCATTCAGGTCCACAACCAGGGGCCCCTGGGCACAACCTTTGTCCCTTTTCCCTGGGAAAGAAAACTCACAGGTCCAGGTTCCTGATGTCAGTTTGTAGGGCTCCCTTGGGTCTATCAGGGCAGCACAAGTTTGAGGTGTGTACAACTTTGGTCTGGGGTCCATCCTTCGTTATAAGGATTTTTTGCAGTCAGTGCCAAGCCCAGTGGCCCTTGGGCACAATGTTTGGCCATTTTCCCTGGGAAAGAAAACTCACAGGTCCAGGTTCCTGATGTCAGTTTGTAGGGCTCCCTTGGGTCTATCAGGGCAGCACAAGTTTGAGGTGGGGACAATTTTGGTCTGGGGTCCATCCTTCGATATAAGGATTTTTTGCAGTCAGGGCCCAGCCCAGGGGCCCCTGGGCACATCCTTTCTCCCGTTTTCACTGGGAAAGAAAACTCACAGGTCCAGGTTCCTGATGTCAGTTTGTAGGGCTCCCTTGGGTCTATCAGGGCAGCACAAGTTTGAGGTGAGGACAATTTTGGTCTGGGCTCCATCCTTCACTATAAGGATTTTTTGCAGTCAGGGCCCAGCCCAGGGCCAGGCTCCCTTGGGCACATCCTTTGTCCCTTTTCCCTGGGAAAGAAAATTCACAGGTCCAGTTTCCTGATGTGAGTTTGTAGGGCTCCCTTGGGTCTATCAGGGCAGCACAAGTTTGAGGTGGGGACAATTTTGGTCTGGGGTCCATCCTTCGATATAAGGATTTTTTGCAGTCAGGTCCCGGGCCAGGGACCCCATGGCACATCCTTTGTCCCTTTTCCCTGGGAAAGAAAACTCACAGGTCCAGGTTCCTGATGTCAGTTTGTAGGGCTCCCTTGGGTCTACCAGGGCAGCACAAGTTTGAGGTGGGGACAACTTTGGTCTGGGCTCCATCCTTCGATATAAGTCTTTTTGGCAGTCAGGTCCCAGCCCAGGAGCCCCTGGGCACATCCTTTGGCCATTTTCCCTGGGAAAGAAAACTCACAGGTCCAGGTTCCTGATGTCAGTTTGTAGGGCTCCCTTGGGTCTATCTGGGCAGCACAAGTTTGAGGTGGGGACAATTTTGGTCTGGGGTCCATCCTTCGATATAAGGATTTTTTGCAGTCAGGTCCCGGGCCAGGGACCCCTGGGCACATCCTTTGTCCCTTTTCCCTGGGAAAGAAAACTCACCAGTCCAGGTTCCTGATGTCAGTTTGTAGGGCTCCCTTGGGTCTACCAGGGCAGCACAAGTTTGAGGTGGGGACAACTTTGGTCTGGGCTCCATCCTTCGATATAAGTCTTTTTGGCAGTCAGGTCCCAGCCCAGGAGCCCCTGGGCACATCCTTTGTCACTTTTCCCTGGGAAAGAAAACTCACAGGTCCAGGTTCCTGATGTCAGTTTGTAGGGCTCCCTTGGGTCTATCAGGGCAGCACAAGTTTGAGGTGAGGACAACTTTGGTCTGGGCTCCATCCTTCAATATAAGGATTTTTTGCAGTCAGGGCCCAGCCCAGGGCCAGGCTCCCTTGGGCACATCCTTTGTCCCTTTTCCCTGGGAAAGAAAATTCACAGGTCCAGGTTCCTGATGTGAGTTTGTAGGGCTCCCTTGGGTCTATCAGGGCAGCACAAGTTTGAGGTGGGGACAATTTTGGTCTGGGGTCCATCCTTCGATATAAGGATTTTTTGCAGTCAGATCCCGGGCCAGGGACCCCTCGGCACATCCTTTGTCCCTTTTCCCTGGGAAAGAAAACTCACAGGTCCAGGTTCCTGATGTCAGTTTGTAGGGCTCCCTTGGGTCTATCTGGGCAGCACAAGTTTGAGGTGAGGACAATTTTGGTCTGGGCTCCATCCTTCAATATAAGGATTTTTTGCAGTCAGGTCCCAGCCCAGGGCCAGGCTCCCTTGGGCACATCCTTTATCCCTTTTCCCTGGGAAAGAAAACTCACAGGTCCAGGTTCCTGATGTCAGTTTGTAGGGCTCCCTTGGGTTTATCAGGGCAGCACAAGTTTGAGGTGGGGACAACTTCGGTCTGGGCTCCATCCTTCGATATAAGAATTTTCCTCAGTCAGGTCCCGGGCCAGGCGCCCCTGGGCACATCCTTTGTCCCTTTTCCCTGGGAAAGAAAACTCACAGGTCCAGGTTCCTGATGTGAGTTTGTTGGGCTATCTTGGGTCTACCAGGGCACCAAAATTTTGAGGTGGGGACAACTTTGGTCTGGGGTCCATCCTTCGATATAAGGATTTTTTGCAGTCAGGTCCCAGGCCAGGGGCCCCTGGGCACATCCTTTGTCCCTTTTCCCTGGGAAAGAAAACTCACAGGTCCAGGTTCCTGATGTCAGTTTGTAGGGCTCCCTTGGGTCAATCAGGGCAGCACAAGTTTGAGGTGGGGACAATTTTGGTCTGGGGTCCATCCTTCGATATAAGGATTTTATGCAGTCGGGGCCCAGCCCAGGGGCCCCTGGGCACATCCTTTGTCCCTTTTCCCTGGGAAAGAAAATTCACAGGTCCAGGTTCCTGATGTCAGTTTGTAGGGCTCCCTTGGGTCTATCAGGGCAGCACAAGTTTGAGGTGAGGACAATTTTGGTCTGGGCTCCATCCTTTAATATAAGGATTTTTTGCAGTCAGGGCCCAGCCCAGGGCCAGGCTCCCCTGGGCACATCCTTTGTCCCTTTTCGATGGGAAAGAAAACTCACAGGTCCAGGTTCCTGATGTCACTTAGTAGGGCTCCCTTGGGTCTACCAGAGCAACACAAGTTTGAGGTGGGGACAACTTTGGTCTGGGGTCCATCCTTCGATATAAGGATTTTTTGCAGTCAGGTCCCAGCCAAGGGGTCCCTGGGCACATCCTTTGTCCCTTTTCCCTGGGAAAGAAAACTCACCAGTCCAGGTTCCTGATGTCAGTTTGTAGGGCTCCCTTGGGTCTATCAGGGCAGCACAAGTTTGAGGTGGGGACAACTTCGGTCTGGGCTCCATCCTTCGATATAAGAATATTCCTCAGTCAGGTCCCGGGCCAGGCGCCCCTGGGCACATCCTTTGTCCCTTTTCCCTGGGAAAGAAAACTCACAGGTCCAGGTTCCTGATGTCAGTTTGTAGGGCTCCCTTGGGTCTATCAGGGCAGCACAAGTTTGAGGTGGGGACAACTTTGGTCTGGGGTCCATCCTTCGATATAAGGATTTTTTGCAGTCAGGGCCCAGCCCAGGGGCCCCTGGGCACATCCTTTCTCCCGTTTTCACTGGGAAAGAAAACTCACAGGTACAGGTTCCTGATGTCACTTTGTAGGGCTCCCTTGGGTCTATCAGGGCAGCACAAGTTTGAGGTGGGGACGACTTTGGTCTTGGGTCCATCCTTCGATATAAGGATTTTTTGCAGTCAGGTCCGAGCCCAGGGGCCCCGGGCACATCCTTTGTCCCTTTTCCCTGGGAAAGAAAACTCACCAGTCCAGGTTCCTGATGTCAGTTTGTAGGGCTCCCTTGGGTCTATCAGGGCAGCACAAGTTTGAGGTGAGGACAATTTTGGTCAGGGGTCCATCCTTCGATATAAGGATTTTTTGCAGTCAGGTCCCAGCCCCGGGGCCCCTGGGCACATCCTTTGTCCCTTTTCCCTGGGAAAGAAAACTCACAGGTCCAGGTTCCTGATGTCAGTTTGTAGGGCTCCCTTGGGTCTATCTCGGCAGCACAAGTTTGAGGTGAGGACAATTTGGTCTGGGCTCCATCCTTCAATATAAGGATATTTTGCAGTCAGGGACCAGCCCAGGGCAAGGCTCCCCTGGGCACATCCTTTGTCCCTTTTCCCTGGGAAAGAAAACTCACATGTCCAGGTTCCAGATGTCCATTTGTAGGGCTCCCTCTGGTCTACCAGGGCAGCACAAGTTTGAGGTGGGGACAACTTTGGTCTGGGGTCCATCCTTCGATATAAGTCTTTTTGGCAGTCAGGTCCCAGCCCAGGAGCCCCTGGGCACATCCTTTGGCCATTTTCCCTGGGAAAGAAAACTCACAGGTCCAGGTTCCTGATGTCAGTTTGTAGGGCTCCCTTGGGTCTATCTGGGCAGCACAAGTTTGAGGTGAGGACAGTTTTGGTCTGGAATCCATCCTTCGATATAAGGATTTTTTGCAGTCAGGGCCCAGCCCAGGGCCAGGCTCCCTTGGGCACATCCTTTGTCCCTTTTCCCTGGGAAAGAAAACTCACAGGTCCAGGTTCCTGATGTCAGTTTGTAGGGCTCCCTTGGATCTATCAGGGCAGCACAAGTTTGAGGTGGGGACAACTTCGGTCTGGGCTCCATCCTTCGATATAAGAATTTTCCTCAGTCAGGTCCCGGGCCAGGCGCCCCTGGGCACATCCTTTGTCCCTTTTCCCTGGGAAAGAAAATTCACAGGACCAGGTTCCTGATGTGAGTTTGTTGGGCTATCTTGGGTCTATCAGGGCAGCACAAGTTTGAGGTGGGGACAACTTTGGTCTGGGCTCCATCCTTCGATATAAGGAGTTTTTCCAGTCAGGTCCCAGCCAAGGGGCCCCTGGGCACATCCTTTATCCCTTTTCCCTGGGAAAGAAAACTCACAGGTCCAGGTTCCTGATGTCAGTTTGTAGGGCTCCCTTGGGTCTATCAGGGCAGCACAAGTTTGTGGTGGGGACAACTTTGATCTGGAATCCATCCTTCGATATAAGGAGTTTTTGCAGTCAGGTCCCAGCCCAGGGGCCCCTGGGCACATCCTTTCTCCCGTTTTCACTGGGAAAGAAAACTCACAGGTCCAGGTTCCTGATGTCAGTTTGTAGGGCTCCCTTGGGTCTATCAGGGCAGCACAAGTTTGAGGTGAGGACAATTTTGGTCTGGGCTCCATCCTTCACTATAAGGATTTTTTGCAGTCAGGGCCCAGCCCAGGGCCAGGCTCCCTTGGGCACATCCTTTGTCCCTTTTCCCTGGGAAAGAAAATTCACAGGTCCAGTTTCCTGATGTGAGTTTGTAGGGCTCCCTTGGGTCTACCAGGGCAGCAAAATTTTGAGGTGGGGACAACTTTGGTCTGGGGTCCATCCTTCGATATAAGGATTTTTTGCAGTCAGGTCCCAGGCCAGGGGCCCCTGGGCACATCCTTTGTCCCTTTTCCCTGGGAAAGAAAACTCACAGGTCCACGTTCCTGATGTCAGTTTGTAGGGCTCCCTTGGGTCTACCAGGGCAGCACAAGTTTGAGGTGAGGACAATTTTGGTCTGGGCTCCATCCTTTAATATAAGGATTTTTTGCAGTCAGGGCCCAGCCCAGGGCCAGGCTCCCCTGGGCACATCCTTTGTCCCTTTTCGATGGGAAAGAAAACTCACAGGTCCAGGTTCCTGATGTCACTTTGTAGGGCTCCCTTGGGTCTACCATAGCAACACAAGTTTGAGGTGGGGACAAATTTGGTCTGGGGTCCATCCTTCAATATAAGGATTTTTTGCAGTCAGGTCCCAGCCAAGGGGCCCCTGGGCACATCCTTTGTCCCTTTTCCCTGGGAAAGAAAACTCACAGGTCCAGGTTCCTGATGTCAGTTTGTAGGGCTCCCTTGGGTCTATCAGGGCAGCACAAGTTTGTGGTGGGGACAACTTTGGTCTGGGGTCCATCCTTCGATATAAGGATTTTTTCCATTCAGGTCCACACCCAGGGGCCCCTGGGCACAACCTTTGTCCCTTTTCCCTGGGAAAGAAAACTCACAGGTCCAGGTTCCTGATGTCAGTTTGTAGGGCTCCCTTGGGTCTATCAGGGCAGCACAAGTTTGAGGTGTGTACAACTTTGGTCTGGGGTCCATCCTTCGTTATAAGGATTTTTTGCAGTCAGTGCCAAGCCCAGTGGCCCTTGGGCACAACGTTTGGCCATTTTCCCTGGGAAAGAAAACTCACAGGTCCAGGTTCCTGATGGCAGTTTGTAGGGCTCCCTTGGGTCTATCAGGGCAGCACAAGTTTGAGGTGGGGACAACTTCGGTCTGGGCTCCATCCTTCGATATAAGAATATTCCTCAGTCAGGTCCCGGGCCAGGCGCCCCTGGGCACATCCTTTGTCCCTTTTCCCTGGGAAAGAAAACTCACAGGTCCAGGTTCCTGATGTCAGTTTGTAGGGCTCCCTTGGGTCTACCAGGGCAGCACAAGTTTGAGGTGGGGACAACTTTGGTCTGGGCTCCATCCTTCGATATAAGTCTTTTTGGCAGTCAGGTCCCAGCCCAGGAGCCCCTGGGCACATCCTTTGTCCCTTTTCGATGGGAAAGAAAACTCACAGGTCCAGGTTCCTGATGTCAGTTTGTAGGGCTCCCTTGGGTCTATCTGGGCAGCACAAGTTTGAGGTGGGGACAATTTTGGTCTGGGGTCCATCCTTCGATATAAGGATTTTTTGCAGTCAGGTCCCGGGCCAGGGACCCCTGGGCACATCCTTTGTCCCTTTTCCCTGGGAAAGAAAACTCACCAGTCCAGGTTCCTGATGTCAGTTTGTAGGGCTCCCTTGGGTCTACCAGGGCAGCACAAGTTTGAGGTGGGGACAACTTTGGTCTGGGCTCCATCCTTCGATATAAGTCTTTTTGGCAGTCAGGTCCCAGCCCAGGAGCCCCTGGGCACATCCTTTGGCCATTTTCCCTGGGAAAGAAAACTCACAGGTCCAGGTTCCTGATGTCAGTTTGTAGGGCTCCCTTGGGTCTATCAGGGCAGCACAAGTTTGAGGTGGGGACAACTTCGGTCTGGGCTACATCCTTCGATATAAAATTTTCCTCAGTCAGGTCCCGGGCCAGGGGCCCCTGGGCACATCCTTTGTCCCTTTTCCCTGGGAAAGAAAACTCACCAGTCCAGGTTCCTGATGTGAGTTTGTAGGGCTCCCTTGGGTCTATCAGGGCAGCACAAGTTTGAGGTGAGGACAACTTTGGTCTGGGCTCCATCCTTCAATATAAGGATTTTTTGCAGTCAGGGCCCAGCCCAGGGCCAGGCTCCCTTGGGCACATCCTTTGTCCCTTTTCCCTGGGAAAGAAAATTCACAGGTCCAGGTTCCTGATGTGAGTTTGTAGGGCTCCCTTGGGTCTATCAGGGCAGCACAAGTTTGAGGTGGGGAGAATTTTGGTCTGGGGTCCATCCTTCGATATAAGGATTTTTTGCAGTCAGATCCCGGGCCAGGGACCCCTCGGCACATCCTTTGTCCCTTTTCCCTGGGAAAGAAAAATCACAGGTCCAGGTTCCTGATGTCAGTTTGTAGGGCTCTCTTGGGTCTATCTGGGCAGCACAAGTTTGAGGTGAGGACAATTTTGGTCTGGGCTCCATCCTTCAATATAAGGATTTTTTGCAGTCAGGTCCCAGCCCAGGGCCAGGCTCCCTTGGGCACAACCTTTGTCCCTTTTCCCTGGGAAAGAAAACTCACAGGTCCAGGTTCCTGATGTCAGTTTGTAGGGCTCCCTTGGGTTTATCAGGGCAGCACAAGTTTGAGGTGGGGACAACTTCGGTCTGGGCTCCATCCTTCGATAAAAGAATTTTCCTCAGTCAGGTCCCGGGCCAGGCGCCCCTGGGCACATCCTTTGTCCCTTTTCCCTGGGAAAGAAAACTCACCAGTCCAGGTTCCTGATGTCAGTTTGTAGGGCTCCCTTGGGTCTACCAGGGCAGCAAAATTTTGAGGTGGGGACAACTTTGGTCTGGGGTCCATCCTTCGATATAAGGATTTTTTGCAGTCAGGTCCCAGGCCAGGGGCCCCTGGGCACATCCTTTGTCCCTTTTCCCTGGGAAAGAAAACTCACCAGTCCAGGTTCCTGATGTCAGTTTGTAGGGCTCCCTTGGGTCAATCAGGGCAGCACAAGTTTGAGGTGGGGACAATTTTGGTCTGGGGTCCATCCTTCGATATAAGGATTTTTTGCAGTCGGGGCCCAGCCCAGGGGCCCCTGGGCACATCCTTTGTCCCTTTTCCCTGGGAAAGAAAATTCACAGGTCCACGTTCCTGATGTCAGTTTGTAGGGCTCCCTTGGGTCTACCAGGGCAGCACAAGTTTGAGGTGAGGACAATTTTGGTCTGGGCTCCATCCTTTAATATAAGGATTTTTTGCAGTCAGGGCCCAGCCCAGGGCCAGGCTCCCCTGGGCACATCCTTTGTCCCTTTTCGATGGGAAAGAAAACTCACAGGTCCAGGTTCCTGATGTCACTTTGTAGGGCTCCCTTGGGTCTACCATAGCAACACAAGTTTGAGGTGGGGACAATTTTGGTCTGGGGTCCATCCTTCAATATAAGGATTTTTTGCAGTCAGGTCCCAGCCAAGGGGCCCCTGGGCACATCCTTTGTCCCTTTTCCCTGGGAAAGAAAACTCACAGGTCCAGGTTCCTGATGTCAGTTTGTAGGGCTCCCTTGGGTCTATCAGGGCAGCAGAAGTTTGTGGTGGGGACAACTTTGGTCTGGGGTCCATCCTTCGATATAAGGATTTTTTCCATTCAGGTCCACACCCAGGGGCCCCTGGGCACAACCTTTGTCCCTTTTCCCTGGGAAAGAAAACTCACAGGTCCAGGTTCCTGATGTCAGTTTGTAGGGCTCCCTTGGGTCTATCAGGGCTGCACAAGTTTGAGGTGTGTACAACTTTGGTCTGGGGTCCATCCTTCGTTATAAGGATTTTTTGCAGTCAGTGCCAAGCCCAGTGGCCCTTGGGCACAACGTTTGGCCATTTTCCCTGGGAAAGAAAACTCACAGGTCCAGGTTCCTGATGTCAGTTTGTAGGGCTCCCTTGGGTCTATCAGGGCAGCACAAGTTTGAGGTGGGGACAACTTCGGTCTGGGCTCCATCCTTCGATATAAGAATATTCCTCAGTCAGGTCCCGGGCCAGGCGCCCCTGGGCACATCCTTTGTCCCTTTTCCCTGGGAAAGAAAACTCACAGGTCCAGGTTCCTGATGTCAGTTTGTAGGGCTCCCTTGGGTCTATCAGGGCAGCACAAGTTTGAGGTGGGGACAATTTTGGTCTGGGGTCCATCCTTCGATATAAGGATTTTTTGCAGTCAGGTCCCGGGCCAGGCGCCCCTGGGCACATCCTTTGTCCCTTTTCCCTGGGAAAGAAAACTCACCAGTCCAGGTTCCTGATGTCAGTTTGTAGGGCTCCCTTGGGTCTACCAGGGCAGCACAAGTTTGAGGTGGGGACAACTTTGGTCTGGGCTCCATCCTTCGATATAAGTCTTTTTGGCAGTCAGGTCCCAGCCCAGGAGCCCCTGGGCACATCCTTTGGCCATTTTCCCTGGGAAAGAAAACTCACAGGTCCAGGTTCCTGATGTCAGTTTGTAGGGCTCCCTTGGGTCTATCAGGGCTGCACAAGTTTGAGGTGTGTACAACTTTGGTCTGGGGTCCATCCTTCGTTATAAGGATTTTTTGCAGTCAGTGCCAAGCCCAGTGGCCCTTGGGCACAACGTTTGGCCATTTTCCCTGGGAAAGAAAACTCACAGGTCCAGGTTCCTGATGTCAGTTTGTAGGGCTCCCTTGGGTCTATCAGGGCAGCACAAGTTTGAGGTGGGGACAACTTCGGTCTGGGCTCCATCCTTCGATATAAGAATATTCCTCAGTCAGGTCCCGGGCCAGGCGCCCCTGGGCACATCCTTTGTCCCTTTTCCCTGGGAAAGAAAACTCAGGTCCAGGTTCCTGATGTCAGTTTGTAGGGCTCCCTTGGGTCTATCAGGGCAGCACAAGTTTGAGGTGGGGACAATTTTGGTCTGGGGTCCATCCTTCGATATAAGGATTTTTTGCAGTCAGGTCCCGGGCCAGGCGCCCCTGGGCACATCCTTTGTCCCTTTTCCCTGGGAAAGAAAACTCACCAGTCCAGGTTCCTGATGTCAGTTTGTAGGGCTCCCTTGGGTCTACCAGGGCAGCACAAGTTTGAGGTGGGGACAACTTTGGTCTGGGCTCCATCCTTCGATATAAGTCTTTTTGGCAGTCAGGTCCCAGCCCAGGAGCCCCTGGGCACATCCTTTGGCCATTTTCCCTGGGAAAGAAAACTCACAGGTCCAGGTTCCTGATGTCAGTTTGTAGGGCTCCCTTGGGTCTATCTGGGCAGCACAAGTTTGAGGTGGGGACAATTTTGGTCTGGGCTCCATCCTTCGATATAAGGATTTTTTGCAGTCAGGTCCCGGGCCAGGGACCCCTGGGCACATCCTTTGTCCCTTTTCCCTGGGAAAGAAAACTCACCAGTCCAGGTTCCTGATGTCAGTTTGTAGGGCTCCCTTCGGTCTACCAGGGCAGCACAAGTTTGAGGTGGGGACAACTTTGGTCTGGGCTCCATCCTTCGATATATGTCTTTTTGGCAGTCAGGTCCCAGCCCAGGAGCCCCTGGGCACATCCTTTGGCCATTTTCCCTGGGAAAGAAAACTCACAGGTCCAGGTTCCTGATGTCAGTTTGTAGGGCTCCCTTGGGTCTATCAGGGCAGCACAAGTTTGAGGTGGGGACAACTTCGGTCTGGGCTCCATCCTTCGATATAAAATTTTCCTCAGTCAGGTCCCGGGCCAGGGGCCCCTGGGCACATCCTTTGTCCCTTTTCCCTGGGAAAGAAAACTCACCAGTCCAGGTTCCTGATGTCAGTTTGTAGGGCTCCCTTGGGTCTATCAGGGCAGCACAAGTTTGAGGTGAGGACAACTTTGGTCTGGGCTCCATCCTTCAATATAAGGATTTTTTGCAGTCAGGGCCCAGCCCAGGGCCAGGCTCCCTTGGGCACATCCTTTGTCCCTTTTCCCTGGGAAAGAAAATTCACAGGTCCAGGTTCCTGATGTGAGTTTGTAGGGCTCCCTTGGGTCTATCAGGGCAGCACAAGTTTGAGGTGGGGACAATTTTGGTCTGGGGTCCATCCTTCGATATAAGGATTTTTTGCAGTCAGATCCCGGGCCAGGGACCCCTCGGCACATCCTTTGTCCCTTTTCCCTGGGAAAGAAAACTCACAGGTCCAGGTTCCTGATGTCAGTTTGTAGGGCTCCCTTGGGTCTATCTGGGCAGCACAAGTTTGAGGTGAGGACAATTTTGGTCTGGGCTCCATCCTTCAATATAAGGATTTTTTGCAGTCAGGTCCCAGCCCAGGGCCAGGCTCCCTTGGGCACAACCTTTGTCCCTTTTCCCTGGGAAAGAAAACTCACAGGTCCAGGTTCCTGATGTCAGTTTGTAGGGCTCCCTTGGGTCTATCAGGGCAGCACAAGTTTGTGGTGGGGACAACTTTGATCTGGAATCCATCCTTCGATATAAGGAGTTTTTGCAGTCAGGTCCTGGCCCAGGGGCCCCTGAGCACATCCTTTGTCCCTTTTCCCTGGGAAAGAAAACTCACCAGTCCAGGTTCCTGATGTCAGTTTGTAGGGCTCCCTTGGGTCTATCTGGGCAGCACAAGTTTGAGGTGAGGACAATTTGGTCTGGGCTCCATCCTTCAATATAAGGATATTTTGCAATCAGGGCCCAGCCCAGGGCAAGGCTCCCCTGGGCACATCCTTTGTCCCTTTTCCCTGGGAAAGAAAACTCACAGGTCCAGTTTCCTGATGTGAGTTTGTAGGGCTCCCTTGGGTCTATCAGGGCAGCACAAGTTTGAGGTGGGGACAATTTTGGTCTGGGGTCCATCCTTCGATATAAGGATTTTTTGCAGTCAGGTCCCGGGCCAGGGACCCCTGGGCACATACTTTGTCCCTTTTCCCTGGGAAAGAAAACTCACAGGTCCAGGTTCCTGATGTCAGTTTGTAGGGCTCCCTTGGGTCTACCAGGGCAGCAAAATTTTGAGGTGGGGACAACTTTGGTCTGGGGTCCATCCTTCGATATAAGGATTTTTTGCAGTCAGGGCCCAGCCCAGGGGCCCCTGGGCACATCCTTTGTCCCTTTTCCCTGGGAAAGAAAACTCACAGGTCCAGGTTCCTGATGTCAGTTTGTAGGGCTCCCTTGGGTCAATCAGGGCAGCACAAGTTTGAGGTGGGGACAATTTTGGTCTGGGGTCCATCCTTCGATATAAGGATTTTATGCAGTCGGGGCCCAGCCCAGGGGCCCCTGGGCACATCCTTTGTCCCTTTTCCCTGGGAAAGAAAATTCACAGGTCCAGGTTCCTGATGTCAGTTTGTAGGGCTCCCTTGGGTCTATCAGGGCAGCACAAGTTTGAGGTGAGGACAATTTTGGTCTGGGCTCCATCCTTTAATATAAGGATTTTTTGCAGTCAGGGCCCAGCCCAGGGCCAGGCTCCCCTGGGCACATCCTTTGTCCCTTTTCGATGGGAAAGAAAACTCACAGGTCCAGGTTCCTGATGTCACTTTGTAGGGCTCCCTTGGGTCTATCAGGGCAGCACAAGTTTGAGGTGGGGACGACTTTGGTCTTGGGTCCATCCTTCGATATAAGGATTTTTTGCAGTCAGGTCCGAGCCCAGGGGCCCCGGGCACATCCTTTGTCCCTTTTCCCTGGGAAAGAAAACTCACCAGTCCAGGTTCCTGATGTCAGTTTGTAGGGCTCCCTTGGGTCTATCAGGGCAGCACAAGTTTGAGGTGAGGACAATTTTGGTCAGGGGTCCATCCTTCGATATAAGGATTTTTTGCAGTCAGGTCCCAGCCCCGGGGCCCCTGGGCACATCCTTTGTCCCTTTTCCCTGGGAAAGAAAACTCACAGGTCCAGGTTCCTGATGTCAGTTTGTAGGGCTCCCTTGGGTCTATCTCGGCAGCACAAGTTTGAGGTGAGGACAATTTGGTCTGGGCTCCATCCTTCAATATAAGGATATTTTGCAGTCAGGGACCAGCCCAGGGCAAGGCTCCCCTGGGCACATCCTTTGTCCCTTTTCCCTGGGAAAGAAAACTCACATGTCCAGGTTCCAGATGTCCATTTGTAGGGCTCCCTCTGGTCTACCAGGGCAGCACAAGTTTGAGGTGGGGACAACTTTGGTCTGGGCTCCATCCTTCGATATAAGTCTTTTTGGCAGTCAGGTCCCAGCCCAGGAGCCCCTGGGCACATCCTTTGGCCATTTTCCCTGGGAAAGAAAACTCACAGGTCCAGGTTCCTGATGTCAGTTTGTAGGGCTCCCTTGGGTCTATCTGGGCAGCACAAGTTTGAGGTGAGGACAGTTTTGGTCTGGAATCCATCCTTCGATATAAGGATTTTTTGCAGTCAGGGCCCAGCCCAGGGCCAGGCTCCCTTGGGCACATCCTTTGTCCCTTTTCCCTGGGAAAGAAAACTCACAGGTCCAGGTTCCTGATGTCAGTTTGTAGGGCTCCCTTGGGTTTATCAGGGCAGCACAAGTTTGAGGTGGGGACAACTTCGGTCTGGGCTCCATCCTTCGATATAACAATTTTCCTCAGTCAGGTCCCGGGCCAGGCGCCCCTGGGCACATCCTTTGTCCCTTTTCCCTGGGAAAGAAAATTCACAGGTCCAGGTTCCTGATGTGAGTTTGTTGGGCTATCTTGGGTCTATCAGGGCAGCACAAGTTTGAGGTGGGGACAACTTTGGTCTGGGCTCCATCCTTCGATATAAGGAGTTTTTCCAGTCAGGTCCCAGCCAAGGGGCCCCTGGGCACATCCTTTATCCCTTTTCCCTGGGAAAGAAAACTCACAGGTCCAGGTTCCTGATGTCAGTTTGTAGGGCTCCCTTGGGTCTATCAGGGCAGCACAAGTTTGTGGTGGGGACAACTTTGATCTGGAATCCATCCTTCGATATAAGGAGTTTTTGCAGTCAGGTCCCAGCCCAGGGGCCCCTGAGCACATCCTTTGTCCCTTTTCCCTGGGAAAGAAAACTCACCAGTCCAGGTTCCTGATGTCAGTTTGTAGGGCTCCCTTGGGTCTATCAGGGCAGCACAAGTTTGAGGTGTGTACAACTTTGGTCTGGGGTCCATCCTTCGTTATAAGGATTTTTTGCAGTCAGGTCCCAGCCCAGGGGCCCCTGGGCACATCCTTTGTCCCTTTTCCCTGGGAAAGAAAACTCACAGGTCCAGCTTCCTGATGTCAGTTTGTAGGGCTCCCTTGGGTCTATCTGGGCAGCACAAGTTTGAGGTGAGGACAATTTGGTCTGGGCTCCATCCTTCAATATAAGGATATTTTGCAATCAGGGCCCAGCCCAGGGCAAGGCTCCCCTGGGCACATCCTTTGTCCCTTTTCCCTGGGAAAGAAAACTCACCAGTCCAGGTTCCTGATGTCAGTTTGTAGGGCTCCCTTGGGTCTATCAGGGCAGCACAAGTTTGAGGTGAGGACAACTTTGGTCTGGGCTCCATCCTTCGATATAAGGATTTTTTGCAGTCAGGGCCCAGCCCAGGGCCAGGCTCCCTTGGGCACATCCTTTGTCCCTTTTCCCTGGGAAAGAAAACTCACAGGTCCAGGTTCCTGATGTCAGTTTGTAGGGCTCCCTTGGGTTTATCAGGGCAGCACAAGTTTGAGGTGGGGACAACTTCGGTCTGGGCTCCATCCTTCGATAAAAGAATTTTCCTCAGTCAGGTCCCGGGCCAGGCGCCCCTGGGCACATCCTTTGTCCCTTTTCCCTGGGAAAGAAAACTCACCAGTCCAGGTTCCTGATGTCAGTTTGTAGGGCTCCCTTGGGTCTACCAGGGCAGCAAAATTTTGAGGTGGGGACAACTTTGGTCTGGGGTCCATCCTTCGATATAAGGATTTTTTGCAGTCAGGTCCCAGGCCAGGGGCCCCTGGGCACATCCTTTGTCCCTTTTCCCTGGGAAAGAAAACTCACAGGTCCAGGTTCCTGATGTCAGTTTGTAGGGCTCCCTTGGGTCACTCAGGGCAGCACAAGTTTGAGGTGGGGACAATTTTGGTCTGGGGTCCATCCTTCGATATAAGGATTTTATGCAGTCGGGGCCCAGCCCAGGGGCCCCTGGGCACATCCTTTGTCCCTTTTCCCTGGGAAAGAAAATTCACAGGTCCAGGTTCTTGATGTCAGTTTGTAGGGCTCCCTTGGGTCTATCAGGGCAGCACAAGTTTGAGGTGAGGACAATTTTGGTCTGGGCTCCATCCTTTAATATAAGGATTTTTTGCAGTCAGGGCCCAGCCCAGGGCCAGGCTCCCCTGGGCACATCCTTTGTCCCTTTTCGATGGGAAAGAAAACTCACAGGTCCAGGTTCCTGATGTCACTTTGTAGGGCTCCCTTGGGTCTACCAGAGCAACACAAGTTTGAGGTGGGGACAACTTTGGTCTGGGCTCCATCCTTCGATATAAGGATTTTTTGCAGTCAGGTCCCAGCCAAGGGGCCCCTGGGCACATCCTTTGTCCCTTTTCCCTTGGAAAGAAAACTCACCAGTCCAGGTTCCTGATGTCAGTTTGTAGGGCTCCCTTGGGTCTATCAGGGCAGCACAAGTTTGTGGTGGGGACAACTTTGGTCTGGGCTCCATCCTTCGATATAAGGATTTTTTGCAGTCAGTGCCAAGCCCAGGGGCCCTTGGGCACAACGTTTGGCCATTTTCCCTGGGAAAGAAAACTCACAGGTCCAGGTTCCTGATGTCAGTTTGTAGGGCTCCCTTGGGTCTATCAGGGCAGCACAAGTTTGAGGTGGGGACAACTTCGGTCTGGGCTCCATCCTTCGATATAAGAATATTCCTCAGTCAGGTCCCGGGCCAGGCGCCCCTGGGCACATCCTTTGTCCCTTTTCCCTGGGAAAGAAAACTCACAGGTCCAGGTTCCTGATGTCAGTTTGTAGGGCTCCCTTGTGTCTACCAGGGCAGCACAAGCTTGAGGTGGGGACAACTTTGGTCTGGGGTCCATCCTTCGATATAAGGATTTTTTGCAGTCAGGGCCCAGCCCAGGGGCCCCTGGGCACATCCTTTCTCCCGTTTTCACTGGGAAAGAAAACTCACAGGTCCAGGTTCCTGATGTCACTTTGTAGGGCTCCCTTGGGTCTATCTGGGCAGCACAAGTTTGAGGTGGGGACGACTTTGGTCTGGGGTCCATCCTTCGATATAAGGATTTTTTGCAGTCAGGTCCGAGCCCAGGGGCCCCGGGCACATCCTTTGTCCCTTTTCCCTGGGAAAGAAAACTCACCAGTCCAGGTTCCTGATGTCAGTTTGTAGGGCTCCCTTGGGTCTATCAGGGCAGCACAAGTTTGAGGTGAGGACAATTTTGGTCAGGGGTCCATCCTTCGATATAAGGATTTTTTGCAGTCAGGTCCCAGCCCCGGGGCCCATGGGCACATCCTTTGTCCCTTTTCCCTGGGAAAGAAAACTCACAGGTCCAGGTTCCTGATGTCAGTTTGTAGGGCTCCCTTGGGTCTATCTCGGCAGCACAAGTTTGAGGTGAGGACAATTTGGTCTGGGCTCCATCCTTCAATATAAGTATATTTTGTAGTCAGGGACCAGCCCAGGGCAAGGCTCCCCTGGGCACATCCTTTGTCCCTTTTCCCTGGGAAAGAAAACTCACATGTCCAGGTTCCAGATGTCTATTTGTAGGGCTCCCTTGGGTCTATCAGGGCAGCACAAGTTTGAGGTGGGGACAATTTTGGTCTGGGGTCCATCCTTCGATAGAAGGATTTTTTGCAGTCAGGTTCCGGGCCAGGGACCCCTGGGCACATCCTTTGTCCCTTTTCCCTGGGAAAGAAAACTCACCAGTCCAGGTTCCTGATGTCAGTTTGTAGGGCTCCCTTGGGTCTACCAGGGCAGCACAAGTTTGAGGTGGGGACAACTTTGGTCTGGGCTCCATCCTTCGATATAAGTCTTTTTGGCAGTCAGGTCCCAGCCCAGGAGCCCCTGGGCACATCCTTTGGCCATTTTCCCTGGGAAAGAAAACTCACAGGTCCAGGTTCCTGATGTCAGTTTGTAGGGCTCCCTTGGGTCTATCTCGGCAGCACAAGTTTGAGGTGAGGACAGTTTTGGTCTGGAATCCATCCTTCGATATAAGGATTTTTTGCAGTCAGGGCCCGGGCCAGGGCCAGGCTCCCTTGGGCACATCCTTTGTCCCTTTTCCCTGGGAAAGAAAACTCACAGGTCCAGGTTCCTGATGTCAGTTTGTAGGGCTCCCTTGGGTTTATCAGGGCAGCACAAGTTTGAGGTGGGGACAACTTCGGTCTGGGCTCCATCCTTCGATATAAGAATTTTCCTCAGTCAGGTCCCGGGCCAGGCGCCCCTGGGCACATCCTTTGTCCCTTTTCCCTGGGAAAGAAAATTCACAGGTCCAGGTTCCTGATGTCAGTTTGTTGGGCTATCTTGGGTCTATCAGGGCAGCACAAGTTTGTGGTGGGGACAACTTTGATCTGGAATCCATCCTTCGATATAAGGAGTTTTTGCAGTCAGGTCCCAGCCCAGGGGCCCCTGAGCACATCCTTTGTCCCTTTTCCCTGGGAAAGAAAACTCACCAGTCCAGGTTCCTGATGTCAGTTTGTAGGGCTCCCTTGGGTCTATCAGGGCAGCACAAGTTTGAGGTGAGGACAATTTTGGTCAGGGGTCCATCCTTCAATATAAGGATTTTTTGCAGTCAGGTCCCAGGCCAGGGGCCCCTGGGCACATACTTTGTCCCTTTTCCCTGGGAAAGAAAACTCACAGGTCCAGGTTCCTGATGTCAGTTTGTAGGGCTCCCTTGGGTCTATCTGGGCAGCACAAGTTTGAGGTGAGGACAATTTGGTCTGGGCTCCATCCTTCAATATAAGGATATTTTGCAATCAGGGCCCAGCCCAGGGCAAGGCTCCCCTGGGCACACCCTTTGTCCCTTTTCCCTGGGAAAGAAAACTCACAGGTCCAGTTTCCTGATGTGAGTTTGTAGGGCTCCCTTGGGTCTATCAGGGCAGCACAAGTTTGAGATGGGGACAATTTTGGTCTGGGGTCCATCCTTCGATATAAGGATTTTTTGCAGTCAGGTCCCGGGCCAGGGACCCCTGGGCACATCCTTTGTCCCTTTTCCCTGGGAAAGAAAACTCACCAGTCCAGGTTCCTGATGTCAGTTTGTAGGGCTCCCTTGGGTCTACCAGGGCAGCAAAATTTTGAGGTGGGGACAATTTTGGTCTGGGGTCCATCCTTCGATATAAGGATTTTATGCAGTCGGGGCCCAGCCCAGCGGCCCCTGGGCACATCCTTTGTCCCTTTTCCCTGGGAAAGAAAATTCACAGGTCCAGGTTCCTGATGTCAGTTTGTAGGGCTCCCTTGGGTCTATCAGGGCTGCACAAGTTTGAGGTGTGTACAACTTTGGTCTGGGGTCCATCCTTCGTTATAAGGATTTTTTGCAGTCAGTGCCAAGCCCAGTGGCCCTTGGGCACAACGTTTGGCCATTTTCCCTGGGAAAGAAAACTCACAGGTCCAGGTTCCTGATGTCAGTTTGTAGGGCTCCCTTGGGTCTATCAGGGCAGCACAAGTTTGAGGTGGGGACAACTTCGGTCTGGGCTCCATCCTTCGATATAAGAATATTCCTCAGTCAGGTCCCGGGCCAGGCGCCCCTGGGCACATCCTTTGTCCCTTTTCCCTGGGAAAGAAAACTCACAGGTCCAGGTTCCTGATGTCAGTTTGTAGGGCTCCCTTGGGTCTATCAGGGCAGCACAAGTTTGAGGTGGGGACAATTTTGGTCTGGGGTCCATCCTTCGATATAAGGATTTTTTGCAGTCAGGTCCCGGGCCAGGCGCCCCTGGGCACATCCTTTGTCCCTTTTCCCTGGGAAAGAAAACTCACCAGTCCAGGTTCCTGATGTCAGTTTGTAGGGCTCCCTTGGGTCTACCAGGGCAGCACAAGTTTGAGGTGGGGACAACTTTGGTCTGGGCTCCATCCTTCGATACAAGTCTTTTTGGCAGTCAGGTCCCAGCCCAGGAGCCCCTGGGCACATCCTTTGGCCATTTTCCCTGGGAAAGAAAACTCACAGGTCCAGGTTCCTGATGTCAGTTTGTAGGGCTCCCTTGGGTCTATCAGGGCTGCACAAGTTTGAGGTGTGTACAACTTTGGTCTGGGGTCCATCCTTCGTTATAAGGATTTTTTGCAGTCAGTGCCAAGCCCAGTGGCCCTTGGGCACAACGTTTGGCCATTTTCCCTGGGAAAGAAAACTCACAGGTCCAGGTTCCTGATGTCAGTTTGTAGGGCTCCCTTGGGTCTATCAGGGCAGCACAAGTTTGAGGTGGGGACAACTTCGGTCTGGGCTCCATCCTTCGATATAAGAATATTCCTCAGTCAGGTCCCGGGCCAGGCGCCCCTGGGCACATCCTTTGTCCCTTTTCCCTGGGAAAGAAAACTCACAGGTCCAGGTTCCTGATGTCAGTTTGTAGGGCTCCCTTGGGTCTATCAGGGCAGCACAAGTTTGAGGTGGGGACAATTTTGGTCTGGGGTCCATCCTTCGATATAAGGATTTTTTGCAGTCAGGTCCCGGGCCAGGCGCCCCTGGGCACATCCTTTGTCCCTTTTCCCTGGGAAAGAAAACTCACCAGTCCAGGTTCCTGATGTCAGTTTGTAGGGCTCCCTTGGGTCTACCAGGGCAGCACAAGTTTGAGGTGGGGACAACTTTGGTCTGGGCTCCATCCTTCGATATAAGTCTTTTTGGCAGTCAGGTCCCAGCCCAGGAGCCCCTGGGCACATCCTTTGGCCATTTTCCCTGGGAAAGAAAACTCACAGGTCCAGGTTCCTGATGTCAGTTTGTAGGGCTCCCTTGGGTCTATCAGGGCAGCACAAGTTTGTGGTGGGGACAACTTTGATCTGGAATCCATCCTTCGATATAAGGATTTTTTGCAGTCAGGTCCCGGGCCAGGGACCCCTGGGCACATCCTTTGTCCCTTTTCCCTGGGAAAGAAAACTCACCAGTCCAGGTTCCTGATGTCAGTTTGTAGGGCTCCCTTGGGTCTATCAGGGCAGCACAAGTTTGAGGTGAGGACAATTTTGGTCAGGGGTCCATCCTTCAATATAAGGATTTTTTGCAGTCAGGTCCCAGGCCAGGGGCCCCTGGGCACATACTTTGTCCCTTTTCCCTGGGAAAGAAAACTCACAGGTCCAGGTTCCTGATGTCAGTTTGTAGGGCTCCCTTGGGTCTATCTGGGCAGCACAAGTTTGAGGTGAGGACAATTTGGTCTGGGCTCCATCCTTCAATATAAGGATATTTTGCAATCAGGGCCCAGCCCAGGGCAAGGCTCCCCTGGGCACATCCTTTGTCCCTTTTCCCTGGGAAAGAAAACTCACAGGTCCAGTTTCCTGATGTGAGTTTGTAGGGCTCCCTTGGGTCTATCAGGGCAGCACAAGTTTGAGATGGGGACAATTTTGGTCTGGGGTCCATCCTTCGATATAAGGATTTTTTGCAGTCAGGTCCCGGGCCAGGGACCCCTGGGCACATCCTTTGTCCCTTTTCCCTGGGAAAGAAAACTCACCAGTCCAGGTTCCTGATGTCAGTTTGTAGGGCTCCCTTGGGTCTACCAGGGCAGCAAAATTTTGAGGTGGGGACAATTTTGGTCTGGGGTCCATCCTTCGATATAAGGATTTTATGCAGTCGGGGCCCAGCCCAGCGGCCCCTGGGCACATCCTTTGTCCCTTTTCCCTGGGAAAGAAAATTCACAGGTCCAGGTTCCTGATGTCAGTTTGTAGGGCTCCCTTGGGTCTATCAGGGCAGCACAAGTTTGAGGTGAGGACAATTTTGGTCTGGGCTCCATCCTTTAATATAAGGATTTTTTGCAGTCAGGGCCCAGCCCAGGGCCAGGCTCCCCTGGGCACATCCTTTGTCCCTTTTCGATGGGAAAGAAAACTCACAGGTCCAGGTTCCTGATGTCACTTTGTAGGGCTCCCTTGGGTCTACCAGAGCAACACAAGTTTGAGGTGGGGACAACTTTGGTCTGGGGTCCATCCTTCGATATAAGGATTTTTGCAGTCAGGTCCCAGCCAAGGGGCCCCTGGGCACATCCTTTGTCCCTTTTCCCTGGGAAAGAAAACTCACCAGTCCAGGTTCCTGATGTCAGTTTGTAGGGCTCCCTTGGGTCTATCAGGGCAGCACAAGTTTGTGGTGGGGACAACTTTGGTCTGGGCTCCATCCTTCGATATAAGGAGTTTTTGCAGTCAGGTCCCAGCCCAGGGGCCCCTGGGCACATCCTTTGTCCCTTTTCCCTGGGAAAGAAAACTCACCGGTCCAGGTTCCTGATGTCAGTTTGTAGGGCTCCCTTGGGTCTATCAGGGCAGCACAAGTTTGAGGTGGGGACAACTTTGGTCTGGGGTCTATCCTTCGTTATAAGGATTTTTTGCAGTCAGTGCCAAGCCCAGGGGCCCTTGGGCACAACGTTTGGCCATTTTCCCTGGGAAAGAAAACTCACAGGTCCAGGTTCCTGATGTCAGTTTGTAGGGCTCCCTTGGGTCTATCAGGGCAGCACAAGTTTGAGGTGGGGACAACTTCGGTCTGGGCTCCATCCTTCGATATAAGAATATTCCTCAGTCAGGTCCCGGGCCAGGCGCCCCTGGGCACATCCTTTGTCCCTTTTCCCTGGGAAAGAAAACTCACAGGTCCAGGTTCCTGATGTCAGTTTGTAGGGCTCCCTTGGGTCTACCAGGGCAGCACAAGTTTGAGGTGGGGACAACTTTGGTCTGGGGTCCATCCTTCGATATAAGGATTTTTTGCAGTCAGGGCCCAGCCCAGGGGCCCCTGGGCACATCCTTTCTCCCGTTTTCACTGGGAAAGAAAACTCACAGGTCCAGGTTCCTGATGTCACTTTGTAGGGCTCCCTTGGGTCTATCAGGGCAGCACAAGTTTGAGGTGGGGATGACTTTGGTCTGGGGTCCATCCTTCGATATAAGGATTTTTTGCAGTCAGGTCCGAGCCCAGGGGCCCCGGGCACATCCTTTGTCCCTTTTCCCTGGGAAAGAAAACTCACCAGTCCAGGTTCCTGATGTCAGTTTGTAGGGCTCCCTTGGGTCTATCAGGGCAGCACAAGTTTGAGGTGAGGACAATTTTGGTCTGGGCTCCATCCTTCAATATAAGGATTTTTTGCAGTCAGGTCCCAGCCCAGGGGCCCCTGGGCACATCCTTTGTCCCTTTTCCCTGGGAAAGAAAACTCACAGGTCCAGGTTCCTGATGTCAGTTTGTAGGGCTCCCTTGGGTCTATCTCGGCAGCACAAGTTTGAGGTGAGGACAATTTGGTCTGGGCTCCATCCTTCAATATAAGGATATTTTGCAATCAGGGCCCAGCCCAGGGCAAGGCTCCCCTGGGCACATCCTTTGTCCCTTTTCCCTGGGAAAGAAAACTCACAGGTCCAGTTTCCTGATATGAGTTTGTAGGGCTCCCTTGGGTCTATCAGGCCAGCACAAGTTTGAGGTGGGGACAATTTTGGTCTGGAGTCCATCCTTCGATATAAGGATTTTTTGCAGTCAGGTCCCGGGCCAGGGACCCCTGGGCACATCCTTTGTCCCTTTTCCCTGGGAAAGAAAACTCACCAGTCCAGGTTCCTGATGTCAGTTTGTAGGGCTCCCTTGGGTCTACCAGGGCAGCAAAATTTTGAGGTGGGGACAACTTTGGTCTGGGGTCCATCCTTCGATATAAGGATTTTTTGCAGTCAGGTCCCAGGCCAGGGGCCCCTGGGCACATCCTTTGTCCCTTTTCCCTGGGAAAGAAAAGTCACCAGTCCAGGTTCCTGATGTCAGTTTGTAGGGCTCCCTTTGGTCTATCAGGGCAGCACAGGTTTGAGGTGGGGCAACTTTGTTTTACGACCAATCCTTCGATATAAGTGTTTTTTGCAGTCAGATCCCGGGCCAGGGGCCCCTGGGCACATCCTTTGTCCCTTTTCCCTGGGAAAGAAAACTCACAGGTCCAGGTTCCTGATGTCAGTTTGTAGGGCTCCCTTGGGTCTACCAGGGCAGCACAAGTTTGAGGTGGGGACAACTTTGGTCTGGGGTCCATCCTTCGATATAAGGATTTTTTGCAGTCAGGGCCCAGCCCAGGGGCCCCTGGGCACATCCTTTCTCCCGTTTTCACTGGGAAAGAAAACTCACAGGTCCAGGTTCCTGATGTCAGTTTGTAGGGCTCCCTTGGGTCTATCAGGGCAGCACAAGTTTGAGGTGGGGACGACTTTGGTCTGGGCTCCATCCTTCAATATAAGGATTTTTTGCAGTCAGGTCCGAGCCCAGGGGCCCCGGGCACATCCTTTGTCCCTTTTCCCTGGGAAAGAAAACTCACCAGTCCAGGTTCCTGATGTCAGTTTGTAGGGCTCCCTTGGGTCTATCAGGGCAGCACAAGTTTGAGGTGAGGACAATTTTGGTCAGGGGTCCATCCTTCAATATAAGGATTTTTTGCAGTCAGGTCCCAGCCCAGGGGCCCCTGGGCACATACTTTGTCCCTTTTCCCTGGGAAAGAAAACTCACAGGTCCAGGTTCCTGATGTCAGTTTGTAGGGCTCCCTTGGGTCTATCTCGGCAGCACAAGTTTGAGGTGAGGACAATTTGGTCTGGGCTCCATCCTTCAATATAAGGATATTTTGCAGTCAGGGACCAGCCCAGGGCAAGGCTCCCCTGGGCACATCCTTTGTCCCTTTTCCCTGGGAAAGAAAACTCACATGTCCAGGTTCCAGATGTCTATTTGTAGGGCTGTCTTGGATCTATCAGGGCAGCACATGTTTGAGGTGGGGAGAACTTCGGTCTGGGGTCCATCCTTCGATAGAAGGATTTTTTGCAGTCAGGTCCAGGGCCAGGCTCCCCTGGGCACATGCTTTGTCCCTTTTCCCTGGGAAAGAAAACTCACAGGTCCAGGTTCCTGATGTCACTTTGTAGGGCTTCCTTGGGTCTATCAGGGCAGCACAAGTTTGAGGTGGGGACAACTTTGGTCTGGGGTCCATCCTTCGATATAAGGATTATTTGCAGTCAGGCCCAGCCCAGGGCCAGGGGCCCCTAGACACATCCTTTGGCCATTTTCCCTGGGAAAGAAAATTCACCAGTCCAGGTTCCTGAAGTCAGTTTGTAGGGCTCCCTTTGGTCTATCAGGGCAGCACAGGTTTGAGGTGGGGCAACTTTGTTTTACGACCAATCCTTCGATATAAGTCTTTTTTGCAGTCAGATCCCGGGCCAGGGGCCCCTGGGCACATCCTTTGTCCCTTTTCCCTGGGAAAGAAAACTCACAGGTCCAGGTTCCTGATGTCAGTTTGTAGGGCTCCCTTGGGTCGATCAGGGCAGCACAAGTTTGAGGTGAGGACAATTTTGGTCAGGGGTCCATCCTTCAATATAAGGATTTTTGCAGTCAGGTCCCAGCCCAGGGGCCCCTGGGCACATCCTTTGTCCCTTTTCCCTGGGAAAGAAAACTCACAGGTCCAGGTTCCTGATGTCAGTTTGTAGGGCTCCCTTGGGTCTATCAGGGCAGCACAAGTTTGAGGTGAGGACAATTTTGGTCTGGGCTCCATCCTTCAATATAAGGATTTTTTGCAGTCAGGTCCCGGGCCAGGGACCCCTGGGCACATCCTTTGTCCCTTTTCCCTGGGAAAGAAAACTCACCAGTCCAGGTTCCTGATGTCAGTTTGTAGGGCTCCCTTGGGTCTATCAGGGCAGCACAAGTTTGAGGTGGGGACAACTTCGGTCTGGGCTCCATCCTTCGATATAAGAATATTCCTCAGTCAGGTCCCGGGCCAGGCGCCCCTGGGCACATCCTTTGTCCCTTTTCCCTGGGAAAGAAAACTCACAGGTCCAGGTTCCTGATGTCAGTTTGTAGGGCTCCCTTGTGTCTACCAGGGCAGCACAAGCTTGAGGTGGGGACAACTTTGGTCTGGGGTCCATCCTTCGATATAAGGATTTTTTGCAGTCAGGGCCCAGCCCAGGGGCCCCTGGGCACATCCTTTCTCCCGTTTTCACTGGGAAAGAAAACTCACAGGTCCAGGTTCCTGATGTCACTTTGTAGGGCTCCCTTGGGTCTATCTGGGCAGCACAAGTTTGAGGTGGGGACGACTTTGGTCTGGGGTCCATCCTTCGATATAAGGATTTTTTGCAGTCAGGTCCGAGCCCAGGGGCCCCGGGCACATCCTTTGTCCCTTTTCCCTGGGAAAGAAAACTCACCAGTCCAGGTTCCTGATGTCAGTTTGTAGGGCTCCCTTGGGTCTATCAGGGCAGCACAAGTTTGAGGTGAGGACAATTTTGGTCAGGGGTCCATCCTTCGATATAAGGATTTTTTGCAGTCAGGTCCCAGCCCCGGGGCCCATGGGCACATCCTTTGTCCCTTTTCCCTGGGAAAGAAAACTCACAGGTCCAGGTTCCTGATGTCAGTTTGTAGGGCTCCCTTGGGTCTATCTCGGCAGCACAAGTTTGAGGTGAGGACAATTTGGTCTGGGCTCCATCCTTCAATATAAGTATATTTTGTAGTCAGGGACCAGCCCAGGGCAAGGCTCCCCTGGGCACATCCTTTGTCCCTTTTCCCTGGGAAAGAAAACTCACATGTCCAGGTTCCAGATGTCTATTTGTAGGGCTCCCTTGGGTCTATCAGGGCAGCACAAGTTTGAGGTGGGGACAATTTAGGTCTGGGGTCCATCCTTCGATAGAAGGATTTTTTGCAGTCAGGTTCCGGGCCAGGGACCCCTGGGCACATCCTTTGTCCCTTTTCCCTGGGAAAGAAAACTCACCAGTCCAGGTTCCTGATGTCAGTTTGTAGGGCTCCCTTGGGTCTACCAGGGCAGCACAAGTTTGAGGTGGGGACAACTTTGGTCTGGGCTCCATCCTTCGATATAAGTCTTTTTGGCAGTCAGGTCCCAGCCCAGGAGCCCCTGGGCACATCCTTTGGCCATTTTCCCTGGGAAAGAAAACTCACAGGTCCAGGTTCCTGATGTCAGTTTGTAGGGCTCCCTTGGGTCTATCTCGGCAGCACAAGTTTGAGGTGAGGACAGTTTTGGTCTGGAATCCATCCTTCGATATAAGGATTTTTTGCAGTCAGGGCCCGGGCCAGGGCCAGGCTCCCTTGGGCACATCCTTTGTCCCTTTTCCCTGGGAAAGAAAACTCACAGGTCCAGGTTCCTGATGTCAGTTTGTAGGGCTCCCTTGGGTTTATCAGGGCAGCACAAGTTTGAGGTGGGGACAACTTCGGTCTGGGCTCCATCCTTCGATATAAGAATTTTCCTCAGTCAGGTCCCGGGCCAGGCGCCCCTGGGCACATCCTTTGTCCCTTTTCCCTGGGAAAGAAAATTCACAGGTCCAGGTTCCTGATGTCAGTTTGTTGGGCTATCTTGGGTCTATCAGGGCAGCACAAGTTTGAGGTGGGGACAACTTTGGTCTGGGGTCCATCCTTCGATATAAGGATTTTTTGCAGTCAGGTCCCAGCCAAGGGGCCCCTGGGCACATCCTTTATCCTTTTTCCCTGGGAAAGAAAACTCACAGGTCCAGGTTCCTGATGTCAGTTTGTAGGGCTCCCTTGGGTCTATCAGGGCAGCACAAGTTTGTGGTGGGGACAACTTTGATCTGGAATCCATCCTTCGATATATGGAGTTTTTGCAGTCAGGTCCCAGCCCAGGGGCCCCTGAGCACATCCTTTGTCCCTTTTCCCTGGGAAAGAAAACTCACCAGTCCAGGTTCCTGATGTCAGTTTGTAGGGCTCCCTTGGGTCTATCAGGGCAGCACAAGTTTGAGGTGAGGACAATTTTGGTCAGGGGTCCATCCTTCAATATAAGGATTTTTTGCAGTCAGGTCCCAGGCCAGGGGCCCCTGGGCACATACTTTGTCCCTTTTCCCTGGGAAAGAAAACTCACAGGTCCAGGTTCCTGATGTCAGTTTGTAGGGCTCCCTTGGGTCTATCTGGGCAGCACAAGTTTGAGGTGAGGACAATTTGGTCTGGGCTCCATCCTTCAATATAAGGATATTTTGCAATCAGGGCCCAGCCCAGGGCAAGGCTCCCCTGGGCACATCCTTTGTCCCTTTTCCCTGGGAAAGAAAACTCACAGGTCCAGTTTCCTGATGTGAGTTTGTAGGGCTCCCTTGGGTCTATCAGGGCAGCACAAGTTTGAGATGGGGACAATTTTGGTCTGGGGTCCATCCTTCGATATAAGGATTTTTTGCAGTCAGGTCCCGGGCCAGGGACCCCTGGGCACATCCTTTGTCCCTTTTCCCTGGGAAAGAAAACTCACCAGTCCAGGTTCCTGATGTCAGTTTGTAGGGCTCCCTTGGGTCTACCAGGGCAGCAAAATTTTGAGGTGGGGACAATTTTGGTCTGGGGTCCATCCTTCGATATAAGGATTTTATGCAGTCGGGGCCCAGCCCAGTGGCCCCTGGGCACATCCTTTGTCCCTTTTCCCTGGGACAGAAAATTCACAGGTCCAGGTTCCTGATGTCAGTTTGTAGGGCTCCCTTGGGTCTATCAGGGCAGCACAAGTTTGAGGTGAGGACAATTTTGGTCTGGGCTCCATCCTTTAATATAAGGATTTTTTGCAGTCAGGGCCCAGCCCAGGGCCAGGCTCCCCTGGGCACATCCTTTGTCCCTTTTCGATGGGAAAGAAAACTCACAGGTCCAGGTTCCTGATGTCACTTTGTAGGGCTCCCTTGGGTCTACCAGAGCAACACAAGTTTGAGGTGGGGACAACTTTGGTCTGGGGTCCATCCTTCGATATAAGGATTTTTGCAGTCAGGTCCCAGCCAAGGGGCCCCTGGGCACATCCTTTGTCCCTTTTCCCTGGGAAAGAAAACTCACCAGTCCAGGTTCCTGATGTCAGTTTGTAGGGCTCCCTTGGGTCTATCAGGGCAGCACAAGTTTGTGGTGGGGACAACTTTGGTCTGGGCTCCATCCTTCGATATAAGGAGTTTTTGCAGTCAGGTCCCAGCCCAGGGGCCCCTGGGCACATCCTTTGTCCCTTTTCCCTGGGAAAGAAAACTCACCGGTCCAGGTTCCTGATGTCAGTTTGTAGGGCTCCCTTGGGTCTATCAGGGCAGCACAAGTTTGAGGTGGGGACAACTTTGGTCTGGGGTCTATCCTTCGTTATAAGGATTTTTTGCAGTCAGTGCCAAGCCCAGGGGCCCTTGGGCACAACGTTTGGCCATTTTCCCTGGGAAAGAAAACTCACAGGTCCAGGTTCCTGATGTCAGTTTGTAGGGCTCCCTTGGGTCTATCAGGGCAGCACAAGTTTGAGGTGGGGACAACTTCGGTCTGGGCTCCATCCTTCGATATAAGAATATTCCTCAGTCAGGTCCCGGGCCAGGCGCCCCTGGGCACATCCTTTGTCCCTTTTCCCTGGGAAAGAAAACTCACAGGTCCAGGTTCCTGATGTCAGTTTGTAGGGCTCCCTTGGGTCTACCAGGGCAGCACAAGTTTGAGGTGGGGACAACTTTGGTCTGGGGTCCATCCTTCGATATAAGGATTTTTTGCAGTCAGGGCCCAGCCCAGGGGCCCCTGGGCACATCCTTTCTCCCGTTTTCACTGGGAAAGAAAACTCACAGGTCCAGGTTCCTGATGTCACTTTGTAGGGCTCCCTTGGGTCTATCAGGGCAGCACAAGTTTGAGGTGGGGATGACTTTGGTCTGGGGTCCATCCTTCGATATAAGGATTTTTTGCAGTCAGGTCCGAGCCCAGGGGCCCCGGGCACATCCTTTGTCCCTTTTCCCTGGGAAAGAAAACTCACCAGTCCAGGTTCCTGATGTCAGTTTGTAGGGCTCCCTTGGGTCTATCAGGGCAGCACAAGTTTGAGGTGAGGACAATTTTGGTCTGGGCTCCATCCTTCAATATAAGGATTTTTTGCAGTCAGGTCCCAGCCCAGGGGCCCCTGGGCACATCCTTTGTCCCTTTTCCCTGGGAAAGAAAACTCACAGGTCCAGGTTCCTGATGTCAGTTTGTAGGGCTCCCTTGGGTCTATCTCGGCAGCACAAGTTTGAGGTGAGGACAATTTGGTCTGGGCTCCATCCTTCAATATAAGGATATTTTGCAATCAGGGCCCAGCCCAGGGCAAGGCTCCCCTGGGCACATCCTTTGTCCCTTTTCCCTGGGAAAGAAAACTCACAGGTCCAGTTTCCTGATATGAGTTTGTAGGGCTCCCTTGGGTCTATCAGGCCAGCACAAGTTTGAGGTGGGGACAATTTTGGTCTGGAGTCCATCCTTCGATATAAGGATTTTTTGCAGTCAGGTCCCGGGCCAGGGACCCCTGGGCACATCCTTTGTCCCTTTTCCCTGGGAAAGAAAACTCACCAGTCCAGGTTCCTGATGTCAGTTTGTAGGGCTCCCTTTGGTCTATCAGGGCAGCACAGGTTTGAGGTGGGGCAACTTTGTTTTACGACCAATCCTTCGATATAAGTGTTTTTTGCAGTCAGATCCCGGGCCAGGGGCCCCTGGGCACATCCTTTGTCCCTTTTCCCTGGGAAAGAAAACTCACAGGTCCAGGTTCCTGATGTCAGTTTGTAGGGCTCCCTTGTGTCTACCAGGGCAGCACAAGTTTGAGGTGGGGACAACTTTGGTCTGGGGTCCATCCTTCGATATAAGGATTTTTTGCAGTCAGGGCCCAGCCCAGTGGCCCCTGGGCACATCCTTTCTCCCGTTTTCACTGGGAAAGAAAACTCACAGGTCCAGGTTCCTGATGTCAGTTTGTAGGGCTCCCTTGGGTCTATCAGGGCAGCACAAGTTTGAGGTGGGGACGACTTTGGTCTGGGCTCCATCCTTCAATATAAGGATTTTTTGCAGTCAGGTCCGAGCCCAGGGGCCCCGGGCACATCCTTTGTCCCTTTTCCCTGGGAAAGAAAACTCACCAGTCCAGGTTCCTGATGTCAGTTTGTAGGGCTCCCTTGGGTCTATCAGGGCAGCACAAGTTTGAGGTGAGGACAATTTTGGTCAGGGGTCCATCCTTCAATATAAGGATTTTTTGCAGTCAGGTCCCAGCCCAGGGGCCCCTGGGCACATACTTTGTCCCTTTTCCCTGGGAAAGAAAACTCACAGGTCCAGGTTCCTGATGTCAGTTTGTAGGGCTCCCTTGGGTCTATCTCGGCAGCACAAGTTTGAGGTGAGGACAATTTGGTCTGGGCTCCATCCTTCAATATAAGGATATTTTGCAGTCAGGGACCAGCCCAGGGCAAGGCTCCCCTGGGCACATCCTTTGTCCCTTTTCCCTGGGAAAGAAAACTCACATGTCCAGGTTCCAGATGTCTATTTGTAGGGCTGTCTTGGATCTATCAGGGCAGCACATGTTTGAGGTGGGGAGAACTTCGGTCTGGGGTCCATCCTTCGATAGAAGGATTTTTTGCAGTCAGGTCCAGGGCCAGGCTCCCCTGGGCACATGCTTTGTCCCTTTTCCCTGGGAAAGAAAACTCACAGGTCCAGGTTCCTGATGTCACTTTGTAGGGCTTCCTTGGGTCTATCAGGGCAGCACAAGTTTGAGGTGGGGACAACTTTGGTCTGGGGTCCATCCTTCGATATAAGGATTATTTGCAGTCAGGCCCAGCCCAGGGCCAGGGGCCCCTAGACACATCCTTTGGCCATTTTCCCTGGGAAAGAAAATTCACCAGTCCAGGTTCCTGAAGTCAGTTTGTAGGGCTCCCTTTGGTCTATCAGGGCAGCACAGGTTTGAGGTGGGGCAACTTTGTTTTACGACCAATCCTTCGATATAAGTCTTTTTTGCAGTCAGATCCCGGGCCAGGGGCCCCTGGGCACATCCTTTGTCCCTTTTCCCTGGGAAAGAAAACTCACAGGTCCAGGTTCCTGATGTCAGTTTGTAGGGCTCCCTTGGGTCGATCAGGGCAGCACAAGTTTGAGGTGAGGACAATTTTGGTCAGGGGTCCATCCTTCAATATAAGGATTTTTGCAGTCAGGTCCCAGCCCAGGGGCCCCTGGGCACATCCTTTGTCCCTTTTCCCTGGGAAAGAAAACTCACAGGTCCAGGTTCCTGATGTCAGTTTGTAGGGCTCCCTTGGGTCTATCAGGGCAGCACAAGTTTGAGGTGAGGACAATTTTGGTCTGGGCTCCATCCTTCAATATAAGGATTTTTTGCAGTCAGGTCCCGGGCCAGGGACCCCTGGGCACATCCTTTGTCCCTTTTCCCTGGGAAAGAAAACTCACCAGTCCAGGTTCCTGATGTCAGTTTGTAGGGCTCCCTTGGGTCTACCAGGGCAGCACAAGTTTGAGGTGGGGACAACTTTGGTCTGGGCTCCATCCTTCGATATAAGGATTTTTTGCAGTCAGGTCCCAGCCCAGGGGCCCCTGGGCACATCCTTTGGCCATTTTCCCTGGGAAAGAAAACTCACCAGTCCAGGTTCCTGATGTCAGTTTGTAGGGCTCCCTTGGGTCTATCAGGGCAGCACAAGTTTGAGGTGGGGACAATTTTGGTCTGGGGTCCATCCTTCGATATAAGGATTTTTTGCAGTCAGGGCCCAGCCCAGGGGCCCCTGGACACATCCTTTGGCCATTTTCCCTTGGAAAGAAAACTCACAGGTCCAGGTTCCTGATGTCAGTTTGTAGGGCTCCCTTGGGTCTATCAGGGCAGCACAAGTTTGAGGGGGGACAACTTCGGTCTGGGCTCCATCCTTCGATATAAGGATTTTTTGCAGTCAGGTCCCAGCCCAGGGGCCCCTGGGCACATCCTTTGTCCCTTTTCCCTGGGAAAAAAAACTCACAGGTCCAGGTTCCTGATGTCAGTTTGTAGGGCTCCCTTGGGTCTATCAGGGCAGCATAAGTTTGAGGTGGGGACAACTTCGGTCTGGGCTCCATCCTTCGATATAAGGATTTTATGCAGTCAGGTCCCAGCCCAGGGGCCCCTGGGCACATCCTTTGGCCATTTTCCCTTGGAAAGAAAACTCACCAGTCCAGGTTCCTGATGTCAGTTTGTAGGGCTCCCTTGGGTCTACCAGGGCAGCACAAGTTTGAA
Organism: Lonchura striata; assembly: GCF_050655825.1. Taxonomy (NCBI): domain Eukaryota; kingdom Metazoa; phylum Chordata; class Aves; order Passeriformes; family Estrildidae; genus Lonchura; species Lonchura striata. The sequence goes on along the minus strand of NC_140707.1, from coordinate 13,047,556 downwards.
TTGGGGACAACTTTGGTCTGGGCTCCATCCTTCGATATAAGGAGTTTTTGCAGTCAGGTCCCAGGCCAGGGGCCCCTGGGCACATCCTTTGTCCCTTTTCCCTGGGAAAGAAAACTCACCAGTCCAGGTTCCTGATGTCAGTTTGTAGGGCTCCCTTGGATCTATCAGGGCAGCACAAGTTTGAGGTGAGGACAATTTTGGTCTGGGCTCCATCTTTCAATATATGGATTTTTTGCAGTCAGGGCCCAGCCCAGGGCCAGGCTCCCCTGGGCACATCCTTTGTCCCTTTTCCCTGGGAAAAAACCTCACAGGTCCAGGTTCCTGATGTCAGTTTGTAGGGCTCCCTTGGGTCTATCAGGGCAGCACAAATTTGAGGTGGGGACAACTTCGGTCTGGGCTCCATCCTTCGATATAAGGAGTTTTTGCAGTCAGGTCCCAGCCCAGGGGCCCCTGGGCACATCCTTTGTCCCTTTTCCCTGGGAAAAAAAACTCACAGGTCCAGGTTCCTGATGTCAGTTTGTAGGGCTCCCTTGGGTCTATCAGGGCAGCACAAGTTTGAGGTGGGGACAACTTTGGTCTGGGGTCCATCCTTCGATATAAGGATTTTATGCAGTCAGGGCCCACCCCAGGGGCCCCTGGGCACATCCTTTGGCCATTTTCCCTGGGAAAGAAAACTCACCAGTCCAGGTTGCTGATGTCAGTTTGTAGGGCTCCCTTGGGTCTATCAGGGCAGCACAAGTTTGAGGTGGGGACAACTTTGGTCTGGGCTCCATCCTTCGATATAAGGATTTTTTGCAGTCAGTGCCCAGCCCAGGGGTTCTTGGGCACATCGTTTGGCCATTTTCCCTGGGAAAGAAAACTCACAGGTCCAGGTTCCTGATGTCACTTTGTAGGGCTCCCTTGGGTCTATCAGGGCAGCACAAGTTTGAGGTGGGGACAATTTTGGTCTGGGCTCCATCCTTCGATATAAGAATTTTCCTCAGTCAGGTCCCGGGCCAGGCGCCCCTGGGCACATCCTTTGTCCCTTTTCCCTGGGAAAGAAAACTCACAGGTCCAGGTTCCTGATGTCAGTTTGTAGGGCTCCCTTGGGTCTATCTGGGCAGCACAAGTTTGAGGTGAGGACAATTTTGGTCTGGGCTCCATCCTTCAATATAAGGATTTTTTGCAGTCAGGGCCCAGCCCAGGGCCAGGCTCCCCTGGGCACATCCTTTGTCCCTTTTCCCTGGGAAAGAAAATTCACAGGTCCAGTTTCCAGATGTGAGTTTGTAGGGCTGCCTTGGGTCAATCAGGGCAGCACAAGTTTGAGGTGGGGACAATTTTGGTCTGGGGTCCATCCTTCGATATAAGGATTTTATGCAGTCAGGTCCCAGCCCAGGGGCCCCTGGGCACATCCTTTGTCCCTTTTCCCTGGGAAAGAAAATTCACAGGTCCAGGTTCCTGATGTCAGTTTGTAGGGCTCCCTTGGGTCTATCAGGGCAGCACAAGTTTGAGGTGGGGACAATTTTGGTCTGGGGTCCATCCTTCGATATAAGGATTTTTTGCAGTCAGATCCCGGGCCAGGGACCCCTCGGCACATCCTTTGTCCCTTTTCCCTGGGAAAGAAAACTCACAGGTCCAGGTTCCTGATGTCAGTTTGTAGGGCTCTCTTGGGTCTATCTGGGCAGCACAAGTTTGAGGTGAGGACAATTTTGGTCTGGGCTCCATCCTTCAATATAAGGATTTTTTGCAGTCAGGTCCCAGCCCAGGGCCAGGCTCCCTTGGGCACAACCTTTGTCCCTTTTCCCTGGGAAAGAAAACTCACAGGTCCAGGTTCCTGATGTCAGTTTGTAGGGCTCCCTTGGGTTTATCAGGGCAGCACAAGTTTGAGGTGGGGACAACTTCGGTCTGGGCTCCATCCTTCGATAAAAGAATTTTCCTCAGTCAGGTCCCGGGCCAGGCGCCCCTGGGCACATCCTTTGTCCCTTTTCCCTGGGAAAGAAAACTCACCAGTCCAGGTTCCTGATGTCAGTTTGTAGGGCTCCCTTGGGTCTACCAGGGCAGCAAAATTTTGAGGTGGGGACAACTTTGGTCTGGGGTCCATCCTTCGTTATAAGGATTTTTTGCAGTCAGGTCCCAGCCCAGGGGCCCCTGGGCACATGCTTTGTCCCTTTTCCCTGGGAAAGAAAACTCACAGGTCCAGCTTCCTGATGTCAGTTTGTAGGGCTCCCTTGGGTCTATCTGGGCAGCACAAGTTTGAGGTGAGGACAATTTGGTCTGGGCTCCATCCTTCAATATAAGGATATTTTGCAATCAGGGCCCAGCCCAGGGCAAGGCTCCCCTGGGCACATCCTTTGTCCCTTTTCCCTGGGAAAGAAAACTCACCAGTCCAGGTTCCTGATGTCAGTTTGTAGGGCTCCCTTGGGTCTACCAGGGCAGCAAAATTTTGAGGTGGGGACAACTTTGGTCTGGGGTCCATCCTTCGATATAAGGATTTTTTGCAGTCAGGTCCCAGGCCAGGGGCCCTTGGGCACATCCTTTGTCCCTTTTCCCTGGGAAAGAAAACTCACCAGTCCAGGTTCCTGATGTCAGTTTGTAGGGCTCCCTTGGGTCAATCAGGGCAGCACAAGTTTGAGGTGGGGACAATTTTGGTCTGGGGTCCATCCTTCGATATAAGGATTTTATGCAGTCGGGGCCCAGCCCAGGGGCCCCTGGGCACATCCTTTGTCCCTTTTCCCTGGGAAAGAAAATTCACAGGTCCAGGTTCCTGATGTCAGTTTGTAGGGCTCCCTTGGGTCTACCAGGGCAGCACAAGTTTGAGGTGAGGACAATTTTGGTCTGGGCTCCATCCTTTAATATAAGGATTTTTTGCAGTCAGGGCCCAGCCCAGGGCCAGGCTCCCCTGGGCACATCCTTTGTCCCTTTTCGATGGGAAAGAAAACTCACAGGTCCAGGTTCCTGATGTCACTTTGTAGGGCTCCCTTGGGTCTACCAGAGCAACACAAGTTTGAGGTGGGGACAACTTTGGTCTGGGGTCCATCCTTCAATATAAGGATTTTTTGCAGTCAGGTCCCAGCCAAGGGGCCCCTGGGCACATCCTTTGTCCCTTTTCCCTGGGAAAGAAAACTCACAGGTCCAGGTTCCTGATGTCAGTTTGTAGGGCTCCCTTGGGTCTATCAGGGCAGCACAAGTTTGTGGTGGGGACAACTTTGGTCTGGGGTCCATCCTTCGATATAAGGATTTTTTCCATTCAGGTCCACAACCAGGGGCCCCTGGGCACAACCTTTGTCCCTTTTCCCTGGGAAAGAAAACTCACAGGTCCAGGTTCCTGATGTCAGTTTGTAGGGCTCCCTTGGGTCTATCAGGGCAGCACAAGTTTGAGGTGTGTACAACTTTGGTCTGGGGTCCATCCTTCGTTATAAGGATTTTTTGCAGTCAGTGCCAAGCCCAGTGGCCCTTGGGCACAATGTTTGGCCATTTTCCCTGGGAAAGAAAACTCACAGGTCCAGGTTCCTGATGTCAGTTTGTAGGGCTCCCTTGGGTCTATCAGGGCAGCACAAGTTTGAGGTGGGGACAATTTTGGTCTGGGGTCCATCCTTCGATATAAGGATTTTTTGCAGTCAGGGCCCAGCCCAGGGGCCCCTGGGCACATCCTTTCTCCCGTTTTCACTGGGAAAGAAAACTCACAGGTCCAGGTTCCTGATGTCAGTTTGTAGGGCTCCCTTGGGTCTATCAGGGCAGCACAAGTTTGAGGTGAGGACAATTTTGGTCTGGGCTCCATCCTTCACTATAAGGATTTTTTGCAGTCAGGGCCCAGCCCAGGGCCAGGCTCCCTTGGGCACATCCTTTGTCCCTTTTCCCTGGGAAAGAAAATTCACAGGTCCAGTTTCCTGATGTGAGTTTGTAGGGCTCCCTTGGGTCTATCAGGGCAGCACAAGTTTGAGGTGGGGACAATTTTGGTCTGGGGTCCATCCTTCGATATAAGGATTTTTTGCAGTCAGGTCCCGGGCCAGGGACCCCATGGCACATCCTTTGTCCCTTTTCCCTGGGAAAGAAAACTCACAGGTCCAGGTTCCTGATGTCAGTTTGTAGGGCTCCCTTGGGTCTACCAGGGCAGCACAAGTTTGAGGTGGGGACAACTTTGGTCTGGGCTCCATCCTTCGATATAAGTCTTTTTGGCAGTCAGGTCCCAGCCCAGGAGCCCCTGGGCACATCCTTTGGCCATTTTCCCTGGGAAAGAAAACTCACAGGTCCAGGTTCCTGATGTCAGTTTGTAGGGCTCCCTTGGGTCTATCTGGGCAGCACAAGTTTGAGGTGGGGACAATTTTGGTCTGGGGTCCATCCTTCGATATAAGGATTTTTTGCAGTCAGGTCCCGGGCCAGGGACCCCTGGGCACATCCTTTGTCCCTTTTCCCTGGGAAAGAAAACTCACCAGTCCAGGTTCCTGATGTCAGTTTGTAGGGCTCCCTTGGGTCTACCAGGGCAGCACAAGTTTGAGGTGGGGACAACTTTGGTCTGGGCTCCATCCTTCGATATAAGTCTTTTTGGCAGTCAGGTCCCAGCCCAGGAGCCCCTGGGCACATCCTTTGGCCATTTTCCCTGGGAAAGAAAACTCACAGGTCCAGGTTCCTGATGTCAGTTTGTAGGGCTCCCTTGGGTCTATCTGGGCAGCACAAGTTTGAGGTGAGGACAGTTTTGGTCTGGGGTCCATCCTTCGATATAAGTCTTTTTGGCAGTCAGGTCCCAGCCCAGGAGCCCCTGGGCACATCCTTTGGCCATTTTCCCTGGGAAAGAAAACTCACAGGTCCAGGTTCCTGATGTCACTTTGTAGGGCTCCCTTGGGTCTATCTGGGCAGCACAAGTTTGAGGTGAGGACAGTTTTGGTCTGGAATCCATCCTTCGATATAAGGATTTTTTGCAGTCAGGTCCCAGCCCAGGGGCCCCTGGGCACATCCTTTGTCACTTTTCCCTGGGAAAGAAAACTCACAGGTCCAGGTTCCTGATGTCAGTTTGTAGGGCTCCCTTGGGTCTATCAGGGCAGCACAAGTTTGAGGTGAGGACAACTTTGGTCTGGGCTCCATCCTTCAATATAAGGATTTTTTGCAGTCAGGGCCCAGCCCAGGGCCAGGCTCCCTTGGGCACATCCTTTGTCCCTTTTCCCTGGGAAAGAAAATTCACAGGTCCAGGTTCCTGATGTGAGTTTGTTGGGCTATCTTGGGTCTACCAGGGCAGCAAAATTTTGAGGTGGGGACAACTTTGGTCTGGGGTCCATCCTTCGATATAAGGATTTTTTGCAGTCAGGTCCCAGGCCAGGGGCCCCTGGGCACATCCTTTGTCCCTTTTCCCTGGGAAAGAAAACTCACAGGTCCAGGTTCCTGATGTCAGTTTGTAGGGCTCCCTTGGGTCAATCAGGGCAGCACAAGTTTGAGGTGGGGACAATTTTGGTCTGGGGTCCATCCTTCGATATAAGGATTTTATGCAGTCGGGGCCCAGCCCAGGGGCCCCTGGGCACATCCTTTGTCCCTTTTCCCTGGGAAAGAAAATTCACAGGTCCAGGTTCCTGATGTCAGTTTGTAGGGCTCCCTTGGGTCTATCAGGGCAGCACAAGTTTGAGGTGAGGACAATTTTGGTCTGGGCTCCATCCTTTAATATAAGGATTTTTTGCAGTCAGGGCCCAGCCCAGGGCCAGGCTCCCCTGGGCACATCCTTTGTCCCTTTTCGATGGGAAAGAAAACTCACAGGTCCAGGTTCCTGATGTCACTTAGTAGGGCTCCCTTGGGTCTACCAGAGCAACACAAGTTTGAGGTGGGGACAACTTTGGTCTGGGGTCCATCCTTCGATATAAGGATTTTTTGCAGTCAGGTCCCAGCCAAGGGGTCCCTGGGCACATCCTTTGTCCCTTTTCCCTGGGAAAGAAAACTCACCAGTCCAGGTTCCTGATGTCAGTTTGTAGGGCTCCCTTGGGTCTATCAGGGCAGCACAAGTTTGAGGTGGGGACAACTTCGGTCTGGGCTCCATCCTTCGATATAAGAATATTCCTCAGTCAGGTCCCGGGCCAGGCGCCCCTGGGCACATCCTTTGTCCCTTTTCCCTGGGAAAGAAAACTCACAGGTCCAGGTTCCTGATGTCAGTTTGTAGGGCTCCCTTGTGTCTACCAGGGCAGCACAAGTTTGAGGTGGGGACAACTTTGGTCTGGGGTCCATCCTTCGATATAAGGATTTTTTGCAGTCAGGGCCCAGCCCAGGGGCCCCTGGGCACATCCTTTCTCCCGTTTTCACTGGGAAAGAAAACTCACAGGTCCAGGTTCCTGATGTCACTTTGTAGGGCTCCCTTGGGTCTATCAGGGCAGCACAAGTTTGAGGTGGGGACGACTTTGGTCTTGGGTCCATCCTTCGATATAAGGATTTTTTGCAGTCAGGTCCGAGCCCAGGGGCCCCGGGCACATCCTTTGTCCCTTTACCCTGGGAAAGAAAACTCACCAGTCCAGGTTCCTGATGTCAGTTTGTAGGGCTCCCTTGGGTCTATCAGGGCAGCACAAGTTTGAGGTGAGGACAATTTTGGTCAGGGGTCCATCCTTCGATATAAGGATTTTTTGCAGTCAGGTCCCAGCCCCGGGGCCCCTGGGCACATCCTTTGTCCCTTTTCCCTGGGAAAGAAAACTCACAGGTCCAGGTTCCTGATGTCAGTTTGTAGGGCTCCCTTGGGTCTATCTCGGCAGCACAAGTTTGAGGTGAGGACAATTTGGTCTGGGCTCCATCCTTCAATATAAGGATATTTTGCAGTCAGGGACCAGCCCAGGGGAAGGCTCCCCTGGGCACATCCTTTGTCCCTTTTCCCTGGGAAAGAAAACTCACATGTCCAGGTTCCAGATGTCCATTTGTAGGGCTCCCTCTGGTCTACCAGGGCAGCACAAGTTTGAGGTGGGGACAACTTTGGTCTGGGGTCCATCCTTCGATATAAGTCTTTTTGGCAGTCAGGTCCCAGCCCAGGAGCCCCTGGGCACATCCTTTGGCCATTTTCCCTGGGAAAGAAAACTCACAGGTCCAGGTTCCTGATGTCAGTTTGTAGGGCTCCCTTGGGTCTATCTGGGCAGCACAAGTTTGAGGTGAGGACAGTTTTGGTCTGGAATCCATCCTTCGATATAAGGATTTTTTGCAGTCAGGGCCCAGCCCAGGGCCAGGCTCCCTTGGGCACATCCTTTGTCCCTTTTCCCTGGGAAAGAAAACTCACAGGTCCAGGTTCCTGATGTCAGTTTGTAGGGCTCCCTTGGATCTATCAGGGCAGCACAAGTTTGAGGTGGGGACAACTTCGGTCTGGGCTCCATCCTTCGATATAAGAATTTTCCTCAGTCAGGTCCCGGGCCAGGCGCCCCTGGGCACATCCTTTGTCCCTTTTCCCTGGGAAAGAAAATTCACAGGACCAGGTTCCTGATGTGAGTTTGTTGGGCTATCTTGGGTCTATCAGGGCAGCACAAGTTTGAGGTGGGGACAACTTTGGTCTGGGCTCCATCCTTCGATATAAGGAGTTTTTCCAGTCAGGTCCCAGCCCAGGGGCCCCTGGGCACATCCTTTATCCCTTTTCCCTGGGAAAGAAAACTCACAGGTCCAGGTTCCTGATGTCAGTTTGTAGGGCTCCCTTGGGTCTATCAGGGCAGCACAAGTTTGTGGTGGGGACAACTTTGATCTGGAATCCATCCTTTGATATAAGGAGTTTTTGCAGTCAGGTCCCAGCCCAGGGGCCCCTGGGTACATCCTTTCTCCCGTTTTCACTGGGAAAGAAAACTCACAAGTCCAGGTTCCTGATGTCAGTTTGTAGGGCTCCCTTGGGTCTATCAGGGCAGCACAAGTTTGAGGTGAGGACAATTTTGGTCTGGGCTCCATCCTTCACTATAAGGATTTTTTGCAGTCAGGGCCCAGCCCAGGGCCAGGCTCCCTTGGGCACATCCTTTGTCCCTTTTCCCTGGGAAAGAAAATTCACAGGTCCAGTTTCCTGATGTGAGTTTGTAGGGCTCCCTTGGGTCTACCAGGGCAGCAAAATTTTGAGGTGGGGACAACTTTGGTCTGGGGTCCATCCTTCGATATAAGGATTTTTTGCAGTCAGGTCCCAGGCCAGGGGCCCCTGGGCACATCCTTTGTCCCTTTTCCCTGGGAAAGAAAACTCACCAGTCCAGGTTCCTGATGTCAGTTTGTAGGGCTCCCTTGGGTCAATCAGGGCAGCACAATTTTGAGGTGGGGACAATTTTGGTCTGGGGTCCATCCTTCGATATAAGGATTTTATGCAGTCGGGGCCCAGCCCAGGGGCCCCTGGGCACATCCTTTGTCCCTTTTCCCTGGGAAAGAAAATTCACAGGTCCACGTTCCTGATGTCAGTTTGTAGGGCTCCCTTGGGTCTACCAGGGCAGCACAAGTTTGAGGTGAGGACAATTTTGGTCTGGGCTCCATCCTTTAATATAAGGATTTTTTGCAGTCAGGGCCCAGCCCAGGGCCAGGCTCCCCTGGGCACATCCTTTGTCCCTTTTCGATGGGAAAGAAAACTCACAGGTCCAGGTTCCTGATGTCACTTTGTAGGGCTCCCTTGGGTCTACCATAGCAACACAAGTTTGAGGTGGGGACAAATTTGGTCTGGGGTCCATCCTTCAATATAAGGATTTTTTGCAGTCAGGTCCTAGCCAAGGGGCCCCTGGGCACATCCTTTGTCCCTTTTCCCTGGGAAAGAAAACTCACAGGTCCAGGTTCCTGATGTCAGTTTGTAGGGCTCCCTTGGGTCTATCAGGGCAGCACAAGTTTGAGGTGGGGACAACTTTGGTCTGGGGTCCATCCTTCGTTATAAGGATTTTTTGCAGTCAGTGCCAAGCCCAGTGGCCCTTGGGCACAACGTTTGGCCATTTTCCCTGGGAAAGAAAACTCACAGGTCCAGGTTCCTGATGTCAGTTTGTAGGGCTCCCTTGGGTCTATCAGGGCAGCACAAGTTTGAGGTGGGGACAACTTCGGTCTGGGCTCCATCCTTCGATATAAGAATATTCCTCAGTCAGGTCCCGGGCCAGGCGCCCCTGGGCACATCCTTTGTCCCTTTTCCCTGGGAAAGAAAACTCACAGGTCCAGGTTCCTGATGTCAGTTTGTAGGGCTCCCTTGGGTCTATCAGGGCAGCACAAGTTTGAGGTGGGGACAATTTTGGTCTGGGGTCCATCCTTCGATATAAGGATTTTTTGCAGTCAGGTCCCGGGCCAGGGACCCCTGGGCACATCCTTTGTCCCTTTTCCCTGGGAAAGAAAACTCACCAGTCCAGGTTCCTGATGTCAGTTTGTAGGGCTCCCTTGGGTCTACCAGGGCAGCACAAGTTTGAGGTGGGGACAACTTTGGTCTGGGCTCCATCCTTCGATATAAGTCTTTTTGGCAGTCAGGTCCCAGCCCAGGAGCCCCTGGGCACATCCTTTGGCCATTTTCCCTGGGAAAGAAAACTCACAGGTCCAGGTTCCTGATGTCAGTTTGTAGGGCTCCCTTGGGTCTATCTGGGCAGCACAAGTTTGAGGTGGGGACAATTTTGGTCTGGGGTCCATCCTTCGATATAAGGATTTTTTGCAGTCAGGTCCCGGGCCAGGGACCCCTGGGCACATCCTTTGTCCCTTTTCCCTGGGAAAGAAAACTCACCAGTCCAGGTTCCTGATGTCAGTTTGTAGGGCTCCCTTGGGTCTACCAGGGCAGCACAAGTTTGAGGTGGGGACAACTTTGGTCTGGGCTCCATCCTTCGATATAAGTCTTTTTGGCAGTCAGGTCCCAGCCCAGGAGCCCCTGGGCACATCCTTTGGCCATTTTCCCTGGGAAAGAAAACTCACAGGTCCAGGTTCCTGATGTCAGTTTGTAGGGCTCCCTTGGGTCTATCTGGGCAGCACAAGTTTGAGGTGAGGACAGTTTTGGTCTGGAATCCATCCTTCGATATAAGGATTTTTTGCAGTCAGGGCCCAGCCCAGGGCCAGGCTCCCTTGGGCACATCCTTTGTCCCTTTTCCCTGGGAAAGAAAACTCACAGGTCCAGGTTCCTGATGTCAGTTTGTAGGGCTCCCTTGGATCTATCAGGGCAGCACAAGTTTGAGGTGGGGACAACTTCGGTCTGGGCTCCATCCTTCGATATAAGAATTTTCCTCAGTCAGGTCCCGGGCCAGGCGCCCCTGGGCACATCCTTTGTCCCTTTTCCCTGGGAAAGAAAATTCACAGGACCAGGTTCCTGATGTGAGTTTGTTGGGCTATCTTGGGTCTATCAGGGCAGCACAAGTTTGAGGTGGGGACAACTTTGGTCTGGGCTCCATCCTTCGATATAAGGAGTTTTTCCAGTCAGGTCCCAGCCAAGGGGCCCCTGGGCACATCCTTTATCCCTTTTCCCTGGGAAAGAAAACTCACAGGTCCAGGTTCCTGATGTCAGTTTGTAGGGCTCCCTTGGGTCTATCAGGGCAGCACAAGTTTGTGGTGGGGACAACTTTGATCTGGAATCCATCCTTCGATATAAGGAGTTTTTGCAGTCAGGTCCCAGCCCAGGGGCCCTTGGGCACATCCTTTCTCCCGTTTTCACTGGGAAAGAAAACTCACAGGTCCAGGTTCCTGATGTCAGTTTGTAGGGCTCCCTTGGGTCTATCAGGGCAGCACAAGTTTGAGGTGAGGACAATTTTGGTCTGGGCTCCATCCTTCACTATAAGGATTTTTTGCAGTCAGGGCCCAGCCCAGGGCCAGGCTCCCTTGGGCACATCCTTTGTCCCTTTTCCCTGGGAAAGAAAATTCACAGGTCCAGTTTCCTGATGTGAGTTTGTAGGGCTCCCTTGGGTCTACCAGGGCAGCAAAATTTTGAGGTGGGGACAACTTTGGTCTGGGGTCCATCCTTCGATATAAGGATTTTTTGCAGTCAGGTCCCAGGCCAGGGGCCCCTGGGCACATCCTTTGTCCCTTTTCCCTGGGAAAGAAAACTCACCAGTCCAGGTTCCTGATGTCAGTTTGTAGGGCTCCCTTGGGTCAATCAGGGCAGCACAAGTTTGAGGTGGGGACAATTTTGGTCTGGGGTCCATCCTTCGATATAAGGATTTTATGCAGTCGGGGCCCAGGCCAGGGGCCCCTGGGCACATCCTTTGTCCCTTTTCCCTGGGAAAGAAAATTCACAGGTCCAGTTTCCTGATGTGAGTTTGTAGGGCTCCCTTGGGTCTACCAGGGCAGCACAAGTTTGAGGTGAGGACAATTTTGGTCTGGGCTCCATCCTTTAATATAAGGATTTTTTGCAGTCAGGGCCCAGCCCAGGGCCAGGCTCCCCTGGGCACATCCTTTGTCCCTTTTCGATGGGAAAGAAAACTCACAGGTCCAGGTTCCTGATGTCACTTTGTAGGGCTCCCTTGGGTCTACCATAGCAACACAAGTTTGAGGTGGGGACAAATTTGGTCTGGGGTCCATCCTTCAATATAAGGATTTTTTGCAGTCAGGTCCCAGCCAAGGGGCCCCTGGGCACATCCTTTGTCCCTTTTCCCTGGGAAAGAAAACTCACAGGTCCAGGTTCCTGATGTCAGTTTGTAGGGCTCCCTTGGGTCTATCAGGGCAGCACAAGTTTGTGGTGGGGACAACTTTGGTCTGGGGTCCATCCTTCGATATAAGGATTTTTTCCATTCAGGTCCACACCCAGGGGCCCCTGGGCACAACCTTTGTCCCTTTTCCCTGGGAAAGAAAACTCACAGGTCCAGGTTCCTGATGTCAGTTTGTAGGGCTCCCTTGGGTCTATCAGGGCAGCACAAGTTTGAGGTGTGTACAACTTTGGTCTGGGGTCCATCCTTCGTTATAAGGATTTTTTGCAGTCAGTGCCAAGCCCAGTGGCCCTTGGGCACAACGTTTGGCCATTTTCCCTGGGAAAGAAAACTCACAGGTCCAGGTTCCTGATGGCAGTTTGTAGGGCTCCCTTGGGTCTATCAGGGCAGCACAAGTTTGAGGTGGGGACAACTTTGGTCTGGGCTCCATCCTTCGATATAAGTCTTTTTGGCAGTCAGGTCCCAGCCCAGGAGCCCCTGGGCACATCCTTTGTCCCTTTTCGATGGGAAAGAAAACTCACAGGTCCAGGTTCCTGATGTCAGTTTGTAGGGCTCCCTTGGGTCTATCTGGGCAGCACAAGTTTGAGGTGGGGACAATTTTGGTCTGGGGTCCATCCTTCGATATAAGGATTTTTTGCAGTCAGGTCCCGGGCCAGGGACCCCTGGGCACATCCTTTGTCCCTTTTCCCTGGGAAAGAAAACTCACCAGTCCAGGTTCCTGATGTCAGTTTGTAGGGCTCCCTTGGGTCTACCAGGGCAGCACAAGTTTGAGGTGGGGACAACTTTGGTCTGGGCTCCATCCTTCGATATAAGTCTTTTTGGCAGTCAGGTCCCAGCCCAGGAGCCCCTGGGCACATCCTTTGGCCATTTTCCCTGGGAAAGAAAACTCACAGGTCCAGGTTCCTGATGTCAGTTTGTAGGGCTCCCTTGGGTCTATCAGGGCAGCACAAGTTTGAGGTGGGGACAACTTCGGTCTGGGCTACATCCTTCGATATAAAATTTTCCTCAGTCAGGTCCCGGGCCAGGGGCCCCTGGGCACATCCTTTGTCCCTTTTCCCTGGGAAAGAAAACTCACCAGTCCAGGTTCCTGATGTGAGTTTGTAGGGCTCCCTTGGGTCTATCAGGGCAGCACAAGTTTGAGGTGAGGACAACTTTGGTCTGGGCTCCATCCTTCAATATAAGGATTTTTTGCAGTCAGGGCCCAGCCCAGGGCCAGGCTCCCTTGGGCACATCCTTTGTCCCTTTTCCCTGGGAAAGAAAATTCACAGGTCCAGGTTCCTGATGTGAGTTTGTAGGGCTCCCTTGGGTCTATCAGGGCAGCACAAGTTTGAGGTGGGGACAATTTTGGTCTGGGGTCCATCCTTCGATATAAGGATTTTTTGCAGTCAGATCCCGGGCCAGGGACCCCTCGGCACATCCTTTGTCCCTTTTCCCTGGGAAAGAAAAATCACAGGTCCAGGTTCCTGATGTCAGTTTGTAGGGCTCTCTTGGGTCTATCTGGGCAGCACAAGTTTGAGGTGAGGACAATTTTGGTCTGGGCTCCATCCTTCAATATAAGGATTTTTCGCAGTCAGGTCCCAGCCCAGGGCCAGGCTCCCTTGGGCACAACCTTTGTCCCTTTTCCCTGGGAAAGAAAACTCACAGGTCCAGGTTCCTGATGTCAGTTTGTAGGGCTCCCTTGGGTTTATCAGGGCAGCACAAGTTTGAGGTGGGGACAACTTCGGTCTGGGCTCCATCCTTCGATAAAAGAATTTTCCTCAGTCAGGTCCCGGGCCAGGCGCCCCTGGGCACATCCTTTGTCCCTTTTCCCTGGGAAAGAAAACTCACCAGTCCAGGTTCCTGATGTCAGTTTGTAGGGCTCCCTTGGGTCTATCAGGGCAGCACAAGTTTGTGGTGGGGACAACTTTGGTCTGGGGTCCATCCTTCGATATAAGGATTTTTTCCATTCAGGTCCACACCCAGGGGCCCCTGGGCACAACCTTTGTCCCTTTTCCCTGGGAAAGAAAACTCACAGGTCCAGGTTCCTGATGTCAGTTTGTAGGGCTCCCTTGGGTCTATCAGGGCAGCACAAGTTTGAGGTGTGTACAACTTTGGTCTGGGGTCCATCCTTCGTTATAAGGATTTTTTGCAGTCAGTGCCAAGCCCAGTGGCCCTTGGGCACAACGTTTGGCCATTTTCCCTGGGAAAGAAAACTCACAGGTCCAGGTTCCTGATGGCAGTTTGTAGGGCTCCCTTGGGTCTATCAGGGCAGCACAAGTTTGAGGTGGGGACAACTTTGGTCTGGGCTCCATCCTTCGATATAAGTCTTTTTGGCAGTCAGGTCCCAGCCCAGGAGCCCCTGGGCACATCCTTTGTCCCTTTTCGATGGGAAAGAAAACTCACAGGTCCAGGTTCCTGATGTCAGTTTGTAGGGCTCCCTTGGGTCTATCTGGGCAGCACAAGTTTGAGGTGGGGACAATTTTGGTCTGGGGTCCATCCTTCGATATAAGGATTTTTTGCAGTCAGGTCCCGGGCCAGGGACCCCTGGGCACATCCTTTGTCCCTTTTCCCTGGGAAAGAAAACTCACCAGTCCAGGTTCCTGATGTCAGTTTGTAGGGCTCCCTTGGGTCTACCAGGGCAGCACAAGTTTGAGGTGGGGACAACTTTGGTCTGGGCTCCATCCTTCGATATAAGTCTTTTTGGCAGTCAGGTCCCAGCCCAGGAGCCCCTGGGCACATCCTTTGGCCATTTTCCCTGGGAAAGAAAACTCACAGGTCCAGGTTCCTGATGTCAGTTTGTAGGGCTCCCTTGGGTCTATCAGGGCAGCACAAGTTTGAGGTGGGGACAACTTCGGTCTGGGCTACATCCTTCGATATAAAATTTTCCTCAGTCAGGTCCCGGGCCAGGGGCCCCTGGGCACATCCTTTGTCCCTTTTCCCTGGGAAAGAAAACTCACCAGTCCAGGTTCCTGATGTGAGTTTGTAGGGCTCCCTTGGGTCTATCAGGGCAGCACAAGTTTGAGGTGAGGACAACTTTGGTCTGGGCTCCATCCTTCAATATAAGGATTTTTTGCAGTCAGGGCCCAGCCCAGGGCCAGGCTCCCTTGGGCACATCCTTTGTCCCTTTTCCCTGGGAAAGAAAATTCACAGGTCCAGGTTCCTGATGTGAGTTTGTAGGGCTCCCTTGGGTCTATCAGGGCAGCACAAGTTTGAGGTGGGGACAATTTTGGTCTGGGGTCCATCCTTCGATATAAGGATTTTTTGCAGTCAGATCCCGGGCCAGGGACCCCTCGGCACATCCTTTGTCCCTTTTCCCTGGGAAAGAAAAATCACAGGTCCAGGTTCCTGATGTCAGTTTGTAGGGCTCTCTTGGGTCTATCTGGGCAGCACAAGTTTGAGGTGAGGACAATTTTGGTCTGGGCTCCATCCTTCAATATAAGGATTTTTCGCAGTCAGGTCCCAGCCCAGGGCCAGGCTCCCTTGGGCACAACCTTTGTCCCTTTTCCCTGGGAAAGAAAACTCACAGGTCCAGGTTCCTGATGTCAGTTTGTAGGGCTCCCTTGGGTTTATCAGGGCAGCACAAGTTTGAGGTGGGGACAACTTCGGTCTGGGCTCCATCCTTCGATAAAAGAATTTTCCTCAGTCAGGTCCCGGGCCAGGCGCCCCTGGGCACATCCTTTGTCCCTTTTCCCTGGGAAAGAAAACTCACCAGTCCAGGTTCCTGATGTCAGTTTGTAGGGCTCCCTTGGGTCTACCAGGGCAGCAAAATTTTGAGGTGGGGACAACTTTGGTCTGGGGTCCATCCTTCGATATAAGGATTTTTTGCAGTCAGGTCCCAGGCCAGGGGCCCCTGGGCACATCCTTTGTCCCTTTTCCCTGGGAAAGAAAACTCACCAGTCCAGGTTCCTGATGTCAGTTTGTAGGGCTCCCTTGGGTCAATCAGGGCAGCACAAGTTTGAGGTGGGGACAATTTTGGTCTGGGGTCCATCCTTCGATATAAGGATTTTATGCAGTCGGGGCCCAGCCCAGGGGCCCCTGGGCACATCCTTTGTCCCTTTTCCCTGGGAAAGAAAATTCACAGGTCCACGTTCCTGATGTCAGTTTGTAGGGCTCCCTTGGGTCTACCAGGGCAGCACAAGTTTGAGGTGAGGACAATTTTGGTCTGGGCTCCATCCTTTAATATAAGGATTTTTTGCAGTCAGGGCCCAGCCCAGGGCCAGGCTCCCCTGGGCACATCCTTTGTCCCTTTTCGATGGGAAAGAAAACTCACAGGTCCAGGTTCCTGATGTCACTTTGTAGGGCTCCCTTGGGTCTACCATAGCAACACAAGTTTGAGGTGGGGACAATTTTGGTCTGGGGTCCATCCTTCAATATAAGGATTTTTTGCAGTCAGGTCCCAGCCAAGGGGCCCCTGGGCACATCCTTTGTCCCTTTTCCCTGGGAAAGAAAACTCACAGGTCCAGGTTCCTGATGTCAGTTTGTAGGGCTCCCTTGGGTCTATCAGGGCAGCACAAGTTTGTGGTGGGGACAACTTTGGTCTGGGGTCCATCCTTCGATATAAGGATTTTTTCCATTCAGGTCCACACCCAGGGGCCCCTGGGCACAACCTTTGTCCCTTTTCCCTGGGAAAGAAAACTCACAGGTCCAGGTTCCTGATGTCAGTTTGTAGGGCTCCCTTGGGTCTATCAGGGCTGCACAAGTTTGAGGTGTGTACAACTTTGGTCTGGGGTCCATCCTTCGTTATAAGGATTTTTTGCAGTCAGTGCCAAGCCCAGTGGCCCTTGGGCACAACGTTTGGCCATTTTCCCTGGGAAAGAAAACTCACAGGTCCAGGTTCCTGATGTCAGTTTGTAGGGCTCCCTTGGGTCTATCTCGGCAGCACAAGTTTGAGGTGAGGACAATTTGGTCTGGGCTCCATCCTTCAATATAAGGATATTTTGCAGTCAGGGACCAGCCCAGGGGAAGGCTCCCCTGGGCACATCCTTTGTCCCTTTTCCCTGGGAAAGAAAACTCACATGTCCAGGTTCCAGATGTCCATTTGTAGGGCTCCCTCTGGTCTACCAGGGCAGCACAAGTTTGAGGTGGGGACAACTTTGGTCTGGGGTCCATCCTTCGATATAAGTCTTTTTGGCAGTCAGGTCCCAGCCCAGGAGCCCCTGGGCACATCCTTTGGCCATTTTCCCTGGGAAAGAAAACTCACAGGTCCAGGTTCCTGATGTCAGTTTGTAGGGCTCCCTTGGGTCTATCTGGGCAGCACAAGTTTGAGGTGAGGACAGTTTTGGTCTGGAATCCATCCTTCGATATAAGGATTTTTTGCAGTCAGGGCCCAGCCCAGGGCCAGGCTCCCTTGGGCACATCCTTTGTCCCTTTTCCCTGGGAAAGAAAACTCACAGGTCCAGGTTCCTGATGTCAGTTTGTAGGGCTCCCTTGGATCTATCAGGGCAGCACAAGTTTGAGGTGGGGACAACTTCGGTCTGGGCTCCATCCTTCGATATAAGAATTTTCCTCAGTCAGGTCCCGGGCCAGGCGCCCCTGGGCACATCCTTTGTCCCTTTTCCCTGGGAAAGAAAATTCACAGGACCAGGTTCCTGATGTGAGTTTGTTGGGCTATCTTGGGTCTATCAGGGCAGCACAAGTTTGAGGTGGGGACAACTTTGGTCTGGGCTCCATCCTTCGATATAAGGAGTTTTTCCAGTCAGGTCCCAGCCCAGGGGCCCCTGGGCACATCCTTTATCCCTTTTCCCTGGGAAAGAAAACTCACAGGTCCAGGTTCCTGATGTCAGTTTGTAGGGCTCCCTTGGGTCTATCAGGGCAGCACAAGTTTGTGGTGGGGACAACTTTGATCTGGAATCCATCCTTTGATATAAGGAGTTTTTGCAGTCAGGTCCCAGCCCAGGGGCCCCTGGGTACATCCTTTCTCCCGTTTTCACTGGGAAAGAAAACTCACAGGTCCAGGTTCCTGATGTCAGTTTGTAGGGCTCCCTTGGGTCTATCAGGGCAGCACAAGTTTGAGGTGAGGACAATTTTGGTCTGGGCTCCATCCTTCACTATAAGGATTTTTTGCAGTCAGGGCCCAGCCCAGGGCCAGGCTCCCTTGGGCACATCCTTTGTCCCTTTTCCCTGGGAAAGAAAATTCACAGGTCCAGTTTCCTGATGTGAGTTTGTAGGGCTCCCTTGGGTCTACCAGGGCAGCAAAATTTTGAGGTGGGGACAACTTTGGTCTGGGGTCCATCCTTCGATATAAGGATTTTTTGCAGTCAGGTCCCAGGCCAGGGGCCCCTGGGCACATCCTTTGTCCCTTTTCCCTGGGAAAGAAAACTCACCAGTCCAGGTTCCTGATGTCAGTTTGTAGGGCTCCCTTGGGTCAATCAGGGCAGCACAAGTTTGAGGTGGGGACAATTTTGGTCTGGGGTCCATCCTTCGATATAAGGATTTTATGCAGTCGGGGCCCAGCCCAGGGGCCCCTGGGCACATCCTTTGTCCCTTTTCCCTGGGAAAGAAAATTCACAGGTCCACGTTCCTGATGTCAGTTTGTAGGGCTCCCTTGGGTCTACCAGGGCAGCACAAGTTTGAGGTGAGGACAATTTTGGTCTGGGCTCCATCCTTTAATATAAGGATTTTTTGCAGTCAGGGCCCAGCCCAGGGCCAGGCTCCCCTGGGCACATCCTTTGTCCCTTTTCGATGGGAAAGAAAACTCACAGGTCCAGGTTCCTGATGTCACTTTGTAGGGCTCCCTTGGGTCTACCATAGCAACACAAGTTTGAGGTGGGGACAAATTTGGTCTGGGGTCCATCCTTCAATATAAGGATTTTTTGCAGTCAGGTCCTAGCCAAGGGGCCCCTGGGCACATCCTTTGTCCCTTTTCCCTGGGAAAGAAAACTCACAGGTCCAGGTTCCTGATGTCAGTTTGTAGGGCTCCCTTGGGTCTATCAGGGCAGCACAAGTTTGAGGTGGGGACAACTTTGGTCTGGGGTCCATCCTTCGTTATAAGGATTTTTTGCAGTCAGTGCCAAGCCCAGTGGCCCTTGGGCACAACGTTTGGCCATTTTCCCTGGGAAAGAAAACTCACAGGTCCAGGTTCCTGATGTCAGTTTGTAGGGCTCCCTTGGGTCTATCAGGGCAGCACAAGTTTGAGGTGGGGACAACTTCGGTCTGGGCTCCATCCTTCGATATAAGAATATTCCTCAGTCAGGTCCCGGGCCAGGCGCCCCTGGGCACATCCTTTGTCCCTTTTCCCTGGGAAAGAAAACTCACAGGTCCAGGTTCCTGATGTCAGTTTGTAGGGCTCCCTTGGGTCTATCAGGGCAGCACAAGTTTGAGGTGGGGACAATTTTGGTCTGGGGTCCATCCTTCGATATAAGGATTTTTTGCAGTCAGGTCCCGGGCCAGGGACCCCTGGGCACATCCTTTGTCCCTTTTCCCTGGGAAAGAAAACTCACCAGTCCAGGTTCCTGATGTCAGTTTGTAGGGCTCCCTTGGGTCTACCAGGGCAGCACAAGTTTGAGGTGGGGACAACTTTGGTCTGGGCTCCATCCTTCGATATAAGTCTTTTTGGCAGTCAGGTCCCAGCCCAGGAGCCCCTGGGCACATCCTTTGGCCATTTTCCCTGGGAAAGAAAACTCACAGGTCCAGGTTCCTGATGTCAGTTTGTAGGGCTCCCTTGGGTCTATCTGGGCAGCACAAGTTTGAGGTGGGGACAATTTTGGTCTGGGGTCCATCCTTCGATATAAGGATTTTTTGCAGTCAGGTCCCGGGCCAGGGACCCCTGGGCACATCCTTTGTCCCTTTTCCCTGGGAAAGAAAACTCACCAGTCCAGGTTCCTGATGTCAGTTTGTAGGGCTCCCTTGGGTCTACCAGGGCAGCACAAGTTTGAGGTGGGGACAACTTTGGTCTGGGCTCCATCCTTCGATATAAGTCTTTTTGGCAGTCAGGTCCCAGCCCAGGAGCCCCTGGGCACATCCTTTGGCCATTTTCCCTGGGAAAGAAAACTCACAGGTCCAGGTTCCTGATGTCAGTTTGTAGGGCTCCCTTGGGTCTATCTGGGCAGCACAAGTTTGAGGTGAGGACAGTTTTGGTCTGGAATCCATCCTTCGATATAAGGATTTTTTGCAGTCAGGGCCCAGCCCAGGGCCAGGCTCCCTTGGGCACATCCTTTGTCCCTTTTCCCTGGGAAAGAAAACTCACAGGTCCAGGTTCCTGATGTCAGTTTGTAGGGCTCCCTTGGATCTATCAGGGCAGCACAAGTTTGAGGTGGGGACAACTTCGGTCTGGGCTCCATCCTTCGATATAAGAATTTTCCTCAGTCAGGTCCCGGGCCAGGCGCCCCTGGGCACATCCTTTGTCCCTTTTCCCTGGGAAAGAAAATTCACAGGACCAGGTTCCTGATGTGAGTTTGTTGGGCTATCTTGGGTCTATCAGGGCAGCACAAGTTTGAGGTGGGGACAACTTTGGTCTGGGCTCCATCCTTCGATATAAGGAGTTTTTCCAGTCAGGTCCCAGCCAAGGGGCCCCTGGGCACATCCTTTATCCCTTTTCCCTGGGAAAGAAAACTCACAGGTCCAGGTTCCTGATGTCAGTTTGTAGGGCTCCCTTGGGTCTATCAGGGCAGCACAAGTTTGTGGTGGGGACAACTTTGATCTGGAATCCATCCTTCGATATAAGGAGTTTTTGCAGTCAGGTCCCAGCCCAGGGGCCCTTGGGCACATCCTTTCTCCCGTTTTCACTGGGAAAGAAAACTCACAGGTCCAGGTTCCTGATGTCAGTTTGTAGGGCTCCCTTGGGTCTATCAGGGCAGCACAAGTTTGAGGTGAGGACAATTTTGGTCTGGGCTCCATCCTTCACTATAAGGATTTTTTGCAGTCAGGGCCCAGCCCAGGGCCAGGCTCCCTTGGGCACATCCTTTGTCCCTTTTCCCTGGGAAAGAAAATTCACAGGTCCAGTTTCCTGATGTGAGTTTGTAGGGCTCCCTTGGGTCTACCAGGGCAGCAAAATTTTGAGGTGGGGACAACTTTGGTCTGGGGTCCATCCTTCGATATAAGGATTTTTTGCAGTCAGGTCCCAGGCCAGGGGCCCCTGGGCACATCCTTTGTCCCTTTTCCCTGGGAAAGAAAACTCACCAGTCCAGGTTCCTGATGTCAGTTTGTAGGGCTCCCTTGGGTCAATCAGGGCAGCACAAGTTTGAGGTGGGGACAATTTTGGTCTGGGGTCCATCCTTCGATATAAGGATTTTATGCAGTCGGGGCCCAGCCCAGGGGCCCCTGGGCACATCCTTTGTCCCTTTTCCCTGGGAAAGAAAATTCACAGGTCCACGTTCCTGATGTCAGTTTGTAGGGCTCCCTTGGGTCTACCAGGGCAGCACAAGTTTGAGGTGAGGACAATTTTGGTCTGGGCTCCATCCTTTAATATAAGGATTTTTTGCAGTCAGGGCCCAGCCCAGGGCCAGGCTCCCCTGGGCACATCCTTTGTCCCTTTTCGATGGGAAAGAAAACTCACAGGTCCAGGTTCCTGATGTCACTTTGTAGGGCTCCCTTGGGTCTACCATAGCAACACAAGTTTGAGGTGGGGACAAATTTGGTCTGGGGTCCATCCTTCAATATAAGGATTTTTTGCAGTCAGGTCCCAGCCAAGGGGCCCCTGGGCACATCCTTTGTCCCTTTTCCCTGGGAAAGAAAACTCACAGGTCCAGGTTCCTGATGTCAGTTTGTAGGGCTCCCTTGGGTCTATCAGGGCAGCACAAGTTTGTGGTGGGGACAACTTTGGTCTGGGGTCCATCCTTCGATATAAGGATTTTTTCCATTCAGGTCCACACCCAGGGGCCCCTGGGCACAACCTTTGTCCCTTTTCCCTGGGAAAGAAAACTCACAGGTCCAGGTTCCTGATGTCAGTTTGTAGGGCTCCCTTGGGTCTATCAGGGCAGCACAAGTTTGAGGTGTGTACAACTTTGGTCTGGGGTCCATCCTTCGTTATAAGGATTTTTTGCAGTCAGTGCCAAGCCCAGTGGCCCTTGGGCACAACGTTTGGCCATTTTCCCTGGGAAAGAAAACTCACAGGTCCAGGTTCCTGATGGCAGTTTGTAGGGCTCCCTTGGGTCTATCAGGGCAGCACAAGTTTGAGGTGGGGACAACTTTGGTCTGGGCTCCATCCTTCGATATAAGTCTTTTTGGCAGTCAGGTCCCAGCCCAGGAGCCCCTGGGCACATCCTTTGTCCCTTTTCGATGGGAAAGAAAACTCACAGGTCCAGGTTCCTGATGTCAGTTTGTAGGGCTCCCTTGGGTCTATCTGGGCAGCACAAGTTTGAGGTGGGGACAATTTTGGTCTGGGGTCCATCCTTCGATATAAGGATTTTTTGCAGTCAGGTCCCGGGCCAGGGACCCCTGGGCACATCCTTTGTCCCTTTTCCCTGGGAAAGAAAACTCACCAGTCCAGGTTCCTGATGTCAGTTTGTAGGGCTCCCTTGGGTCTACCAGGGCAGCACAAGTTTGAGGTGGGGACAACTTTGGTCTGGGCTCCATCCTTCGATATAAGTCTTTTTGGCAGTCAGGTCCCAGCCCAGGAGCCCCTGGGCACATCCTTTGGCCATTTTCCCTGGGAAAGAAAACTCACAGGTCCAGGTTCCTGATGTCAGTTTGTAGGGCTCCCTTGGGTCTATCAGGGCAGCACAAGTTTGAGGTGGGGACAACTTCGGTCTGGGCTACATCCTTCGATATAAAATTTTCCTCAGTCAGGTCCCGGGCCAGGGGCCCCTGGGCACATCCTTTGTCCCTTTTCCCTGGGAAAGAAAACTCACCAGTCCAGGTTCCTGATGTGAGTTTGTAGGGCTCCCTTGGGTCTATCAGGGCAGCACAAGTTTGAGGTGAGGACAACTTTGGTCTGGGCTCCATCCTTCAATATAAGGATTTTTTGCAGTCAGGGCCCAGCCCAGGGCCAGGCTCCCTTGGGCACATCCTTTGTCCCTTTTCCCTGGGAAAGAAAATTCACAGGTCCAGGTTCCTGATGTGAGTTTGTAGGGCTCCCTTGGGTCTATCAGGGCAGCACAAGTTTGAGGTGGGGACAATTTTGGTCTGGGGTCCATCCTTCGATATAAGGATTTTTTGCAGTCAGATCCCGGGCCAGGGACCCCTCGGCACATCCTTTGTCCCTTTTCCCTGGGAAAGAAAAATCACAGGTCCAGGTTCCTGATGTCAGTTTGTAGGGCTCTCTTGGGTCTATCTGGGCAGCACAAGTTTGAGGTGAGGACAATTTTGGTCTGGGCTCCATCCTTCAATATAAGGATTTTTCGCAGTCAGGTCCCAGCCCAGGGCCAGGCTCCCTTGGGCACAACCTTTGTCCCTTTTCCCTGGGAAAGAAAACTCACAGGTCCAGGTTCCTGATGTCAGTTTGTAGGGCTCCCTTGGGTTTATCAGGGCAGCACAAGTTTGAGGTGGGGACAACTTCGGTCTGGGCTCCATCCTTCGATAAAAGAATTTTCCTCAGTCAGGTCCCGGGCCAGGCGCCCCTGGGCACATCCTTTGTCCCTTTTCCCTGGGAAAGAAAACTCACCAGTCCAGGTTCCTGATGTCAGTTTGTAGGGCTCCCTTGGGTCTATCAGGGCAGCACAAGTTTGTGGTGGGGACAACTTTGGTCTGGGGTCCATCCTTCGATATAAGGATTTTTTCCATTCAGGTCCACACCCAGGGGCCCCTGGGCACAACCTTTGTCCCTTTTCCCTGGGAAAGAAAACTCACAGGTCCAGGTTCCTGATGTCAGTTTGTAGGGCTCCCTTGGGTCTATCAGGGCAGCACAAGTTTGAGGTGTGTACAACTTTGGTCTGGGGTCCATCCTTCGTTATAAGGATTTTTTGCAGTCAGTGCCAAGCCCAGTGGCCCTTGGGCACAACGTTTGGCCATTTTCCCTGGGAAAGAAAACTCACAGGTCCAGGTTCCTGATGGCAGTTTGTAGGGCTCCCTTGGGTCTATCAGGGCAGCACAAGTTTGAGGTGGGGACAACTTTGGTCTGGGCTCCATCCTTCGATATAAGTCTTTTTGGCAGTCAGGTCCCAGCCCAGGAGCCCCTGGGCACATCCTTTGTCCCTTTTCGATGGGAAAGAAAACTCACAGGTCCAGGTTCCTGATGTCAGTTTGTAGGGCTCCCTTGGGTCTATCTGGGCAGCACAAGTTTGAGGTGGGGACAATTTTGGTCTGGGGTCCATCCTTCGATATAAGGATTTTTTGCAGTCAGGTCCCGGGCCAGGGACCCCTGGGCACATCCTTTGTCCCTTTTCCCTGGGAAAGAAAACTCACCAGTCCAGGTTCCTGATGTCAGTTTGTAGGGCTCCCTTGGGTCTACCAGGGCAGCACAAGTTTGAGGTGGGGACAACTTTGGTCTGGGCTCCATCCTTCGATATAAGTCTTTTTGGCAGTCAGGTCCCAGCCCAGGAGCCCCTGGGCACATCCTTTGGCCATTTTCCCTGGGAAAGAAAACTCACAGGTCCAGGTTCCTGATGTCAGTTTGTAGGGCTCCCTTGGGTCTATCAGGGCAGCACAAGTTTGAGGTGGGGACAACTTCAGTCTGGGCTACATCCTTCGATATAAAATTTTCCTCAGTCAGGTCCCGGGCCAGGGGCCCCTGGGCACATCCTTTGTCCCTTTTCCCTGGGAAAGAAAACTCACCAGTCCAGGTTCCTGATGTGAGTTTGTAGGGCTCCCTTGGGTCTATCAGGGCAGCACAAGTTTGAGGTGAGGACAACTTTGGTCTGGGCTCCATCCTTCAATATAAGGATTTTTTGCAGTCAGGGCCCAGCCCAGGGCCAGGCTCCCTTGGGCACATCCTTTGTCCCTTTTCCCTGGGAAAGAAAATTCACAGGTCCAGGTTCCTGATGTGAGTTTGTAGGGCTCCCTTGGGTCTATCAGGGCAGCACAAGTTTGAGGTGGGGACAATTTTGGTCTGGGGTCCATCCTTCGATATAAGGATTTTTTGCAGTCAGATCCCGGGCCAGGGACCCCTCGGCACATCCTTTGTCCCTTTTCCCTGGGAAAGAAAAATCACAGGTCCAGGTTCCTGATGTCACTTTGTAGGGCTCTCTTGGGTCTATCTGGGCAGCACAAGTTTGAGGTGAGGACAATTTTGGTCTGGGCTCCATCCTTCAATATAAGGATTTTTCGCAGTCAGGTCCCAGCCCAGGGCCAGGCTCCCTTGGGCACAACCTTTGTCCCTTTTCCCTGGGAAAGAAAACTCACAGGTCCAGGTTCCTGATGTCAGTTTGTAGGGCTCCCTTGGGTTTATCAGGGCAGCACAAGTTTGAGGTGGGGACAACTTCGGTCTGGGCTCCATCCTTCGATAAAAGAATTTTCCTCAGTCAGGTCCCGGGCCAGGCGCCCCTGGGCACATCCTTTGTCCCTTTTCCCTGGGAAAGAAAACTCACCAGTCCAGGTTCCTGATGTCAGTTTGTAGGGCTCCCTTGGGTCTACCAGGGCAGCAAAATTTTGAGGTGGGGACAACTTTGGTCTGGGGTCCATCCTTCGATATAAGGATTTTTTGCAGTCAGGTCCCAGGCCAGGGGCCCCTGGGCACATCCTTTGTCCCTTTTCCCTGGGAAAGAAAACTCACCAGTCCAGGTTCCTGATGTCAGTTTGTAGGGCTCCCTTGGGTCAATCAGGGCAGCACAAGTTTGAGGTGGGGACAATTTTGGTCTGGGGTCCATCCTTCGATATAAGGATTTTATGCAGTCGGGGCCCAGCCCAGGGGCCCCTGGGCACATCCTTTGTCCCTTTTCCCTGGGAAAGAAAATTCACAGGTCCACGTTCCTGATGTCAGTTTGTAGGGCTCCCTTGGGTCTACCAGGGCAGCACAAGTTTGAGGTGAGGACAATTTTGGTCTGGGCTCCATCCTTTAATATAAGGATTTTTTGCAGTCAGGGCCCAGCCCAGGGCCAGGCTCCCCTGGGCACATCCTTTGTCCCTTTTCGATGGGAAAGAAAACTCACAGGTCCAGGTTCCTGATGTCACTTTGTAGGGCTCCCTTGGGTCTACCATAGCAACACAAGTTTGAGGTGGGGACAATTTTGGTCTGGGGTCCATCCTTCAATATAAGGATTTTTTGCAGTCAGGTCCCAGCCAAGGGGCCCCTGGGCACATCCTTTGTCCCTTTTCCCTGGGAAAGAAAACTCACAGGTCCAGGTTCCTGATGTCAGTTTGTAGGGCTCCCTTGGGTCTATCAGGGCAGCACAAGTTTGTGGTGGGGACAACTTTGGTCTGGGGTCCATCCTTCGATATAAGGATTTTTTCCATTCAGGTCCACACCCAGGGGCCCCTGGGCACAACCTTTGTCCCTTTTCCCTGGGAAAGAAAACTCACAGGTCCAGGTTCCTGATGTCAGTTTGTAGGGCTCCCTTGGGTCTATCAGGGCTGCACAAGTTTGAGGTGTGTACAACTTTGGTCTGGGGTCCATCCTTCGTTATAAGGATTTTTTGCAGTCAGTGCCAAGCCCAGTGGCCCTTGGGCACAACGTTTGGCCATTTTCCCTGGGAAAGAAAACTCACAGGTCCAGGTTCCTGATGTCAGTTTGTAGGGCTCCCTTGGGTCTATCAGGGCAGCACAAGTTTGAGGTGGGGACAACTTCGGTCTGGGCTCCATCCTTCGATATAAGAATATTCCTCAGTCAGGTCCCGGGCCAGGCGCCCCTGGGCACATCCTTTGTCCCTTTTCCCTGGGAAAGAAAACTCACAGGTCCAGGTTCCTGATGTCAGTTTGTAGGGCTCCCTTGGGTCTATCAGGGCAGCACAAGTTTGAGGTGGGGACAATTTTGGTCTGGGGTCCATCCTTCGATATAAGGATTTTTTGCAGTCAGGTCCCGGGCCAGGGACCCCTGGGCACATCCTTTGTCCCTTTTCCCTGGGAAAGAAAACTCACCAGTCCAGGTTCCTGATGTCAGTTTGTAGGGCTCCCTTGGGTCTACCAGGGCAGCACAAGTTTGAGGTGGGGACAACTTTGGTCTGGGCTCCATCCTTCGATATAAGTCTTTTTGGCAGTCAGGTCCCAGCCCAGGAGCCCCTGGGCACATCCTTTGGCCATTTTCCCTGGGAAAGAAAACTCACAGGTCCAGGTTCCTGATGTCAGTTTGTAGGGCTCCCTTGGGTCTATCTGGGCAGCACAAGTTTGAGGTGGGGACAATTTTGGTCTGGGCTCCATCCTTCGATATAAGGATTTTTTGCAGTCAGGTCCCGGGCCAGGGACCCCTGGGCACATCCTTTGTCCCTTTTCCCTGGGAAAGAAAACTCACCAGTCCAGGTTCCTGATGTCAGTTTGTAGGGCTCCCTTGGGTCTACCAGGGCAGCACAAGTTTGAGGTGGGGACAACTTTGGTCTGGGCTCCATCCTTCGATATATGTCTTTTTGGCAGTCAGGTCCCAGCCCAGGAGCCCCTGGGCACATCCTTTGGCCATTTTCCCTGGGAAAGAAAACTCACAGGTCCAGGTTCCTGATGTCAGTTTGTAGGGCTCCCTTGGGTCTATCAGGGCAGCACAAGTTTGAGGTGGGGACAACTTCGGTCTGGGCTCCATCCTTCGATATAAAATTTTCCTCAGTCAGGTCCCGGGCCAGGGGCCCCTGGGCACATCCTTTGTCCCTTTTCCCTGGGAAAGAAAACTCACCAGTCCAGGTTCCTGATGTCAGTTTGTAGGGCTCCCTTGGGTCTATCAGGGCAGCACAAGTTTGAGGTGAGGACAACTTTGGTCTGGGCTCCATCCTTCAATATAAGGATTTTTTGCAGTCAGGGCCCAGCCCAGGGCCAGGCTCCCTTGGGCACATCCTTTGTCCCTTTTCCCTGGGAAAGAAAATTCACAGGTCCAGGTTCCTGATGTGAGTTTGTAGGGCTCCCTTGGGTCTATCAGGGCAGCACAAGTTTGAGGTGGGGACAATTTTGGTCTGGGGTCCATCCTTCGATATAAGGATTTTTTGCAGTCAGATCCCGGGCCAGGGACCCCTCGGCACATCCTTTGTCCCTTTTCCCTGGGAAAGAAAACTCACAGGTCCAGGTTCCTGATGTCAGTTTGTAGGGCTCCCTTGGGTCTATCTGGGCAGCACAAGTTTGAGGTGAGGACAATTTTGGTCTGGGCTCCATCCTTCAATATAAGGATTTTTTGCAGTCAGGTCCCAGCCCAGGGCCAGGCTCCCTTGGGCACAACCT
Source organism: Lonchura striata (assembly GCF_050655825.1). Lineage (NCBI taxonomy): Eukaryota > Metazoa > Chordata > Aves > Passeriformes > Estrildidae > Lonchura > Lonchura striata. Next base: position 13,019,888 of record NC_140707.1, on the reverse strand, counting down.
TTGTCCCTTTTCCCTGGGAAAGAAAACTCACAGGTCCAGGTTCCTGATGTCAGTTTGTAGGGCTCCCTTGGGTCTATCAGGGCAGCACAAGTTTGTGGTGGGGACAACTTTGATCTGGAATCCATCCTTCGATATAAGGAGTTTTTGCAGTCAGGTCCTGGCCCAGGGGCCCCTGAGCACATCCTTTGTCCCTTTTCCCTGGGAAAGAAAACTCACCAGTCCAGGTTCCTGATGTCAGTTTGTAGGGCTCCCTTGGGTCTATCTGGGCAGCACAAGTTTGAGGTGAGGACAATTTGGTCTGGGCTCCATCCTTCAATATAAGGATATTTTGCAATCAGGGCCCAGCCCAGGGCAAGGCTCCCCTGGGCACATCCTTTGTCCCTTTTCCCTGGGAAAGAAAACTCACAGGTCCAGGTTCCTGATGTCAGTTTGTAGGGCTCCCTTGGGTCTACCAGGGCAGCAAAATTTTGAGGTGGGGACAACTTTGGTCTGGGGTCCATCCTTCGATATAAGGATTTTTTGCAGTCAGGGCCCAGCCCAGGGGCCCCTGGGCACATCCTTTGTCCCTTTTCCCTGGGAAAGAAAACTCACAGGTCCAGGTTCCTGATGTCAGTTTGTAGGGCTCCCTTGGGTCAATCAGGGCAGCACAAGTTTGAGGTGGGGACAATTTTGGTCTGGGGTCCATCCTTCGATATAAGGATTTTATGCAGTCGGGGCCCAGCCCAGGGGCCCCTGGGCACATCCTTTGTCCCTTTTCCCTGGGAAAGAAAATTCACAGGTCCAGGTTCCTGATGTCAGTTTGTAGGGCTCCCTTGGGTCTATCAGGGCAGCACAAGTTTGAGGTGAGGACAATTTTGGTCTGGGCTCCATCCTTTAATATAAGGATTTTTTGCAGTCAGGGCCCAGCCCAGGGCCAGGCTCCCCTGGGCACATCCTTTGTCCCTTTTCGATGGGAAAGAAAACTCACAGGTCCAGGTTCCTGATGTCACTTTGTAGGGCTCCCTTGGGTCTATCAGGGCAGCACAAGTTTGAGGTGGGGACGACTTTGGTCTTGGGTCCATCCTTCGATATAAGGATTTTTTGCAGTCAGGTCCGAGCCCAGGGGCCCCGGGCACATCCTTTGTCCCTTTTCCCTGGGAAAGAAAACTCACCAGTCCAGGTTCCTGATGTCAGTTTGTAGGGCTCCCTTGGGTCTATCAGGGCAGCACAAGTTTGAGGTGAGGACAATTTTGGTCAGGGGTCCATCCTTCGATATAAGGATTTTTTGCAGTCAGGTCCCAGCCCCGGGGCCCCTGGGCACATCCTTTGTCCCTTTTCCCTGGGAAAGAAAACTCACAGGTCCAGGTTCCTGATGTCAGTTTGTAGGGCTCCCTTGGGTCTATCTCGGCAGCACAAGTTTGAGGTGAGGACAACTTTGGTCTGGGCTCCATCCTTCAATATAAGGATTTTTTGCAGTCAGGGCCCAGCCCAGGGCCAGGCTCCCTTGGGCACATCCTTTGTCCCTTTTCCCTGGGAAAGAAAATTCACAGGTCCAGGTTCCTGATGTGAGTTTGTAGGGCTCCCTTGGGTCTATCAGGGCAGCACAAGTTTGAGGTGGGGACAATTTTGGTCTGGGGTCCATCCTTCGATATAAGGATTTTTTGCAGTCAGATCCCGGGCCAGGGACCCCTCGGCACATCCTTTGTCCCTTTTCCCTGGGAAAGAAAAATCACAGGTCCAGGTTCCTGATGTCAGTTTGTAGGGCTCTCTTGGGTCTATCTGGGCAGCACAAGTTTGAGGTGAGGACAATTTTGGTCTGGGCTCCATCCTTCAATATAAGGATTTTTCGCAGTCAGGTCCCAGCCCAGGGCCAGGCTCCCTTGGGCACAACCTTTGTCCCTTTTCCCTGGGAAAGAAAACTCACAGGTCCAGGTTCCTGATGTCAGTTTGTAGGGCTCCCTTGGGTTTATCAGGGCAGCACAAGTTTGAGGTGGGGACAACTTCGGTCTGGGCTCCATCCTTCGATAAAAGAATTTTCCTCAGTCAGGTCCCGGGCCAGGCGCCCCTGGGCACATCCTTTGTCCCTTTTCCCTGGGAAAGAAAACTCACAGGTCCAGGTTCCTGATGTCAGTTTGTAGGGCTCCCTTGGGTCTACCAGGGCAGCAAAATTTTGAGGTGGGGACAACTTTGGTCTGGGGTCCATCCTTCGATATAAGGATTTTTTGCAGTCAGGTCCCAGGCCAGGGGCCCCTGGGCACATCCTTTGTCCCTTTTCCCTGGGAAAGAAAACTCACCAGTCCAGGTTCCTGATGTCAGTTTGTAGGGCTCCCTTGGGTCAATCAGGGCAGCACAAGTTTGAGGTGGGGACAATTTTGGTCTGGGGTCCATCCTTCGATATAAGGATTTTATGCAGTCGGGGCCCAGCCCAGGGGCCCCTGGGCACATCCTTTGTCCCTTTTCCCTGGGAAAGAAAATTCACAGGTCCACGTTCCTGATGTGAGTTTGTAGGGCTCCCTTGGGTCTACCAGGGCAGCACAAGTTTGAGGTGAGGACAATTTTGGTCTGGGCTCCATCCTTTAATATAAGGATTTTTTGCAGTCAGGGCCCAGCCCAGGGCCAGGCTCCCCTGGGCACATCCTTTGTCCCTTTTCGATGGGAAAGAAAACTCACAGGTCCAGGTTCCTGATGTCACTTTGTAGGGCTCCCTTGGGTCTACCATAGCAACACAAGTTTGAGGTGGGGACAATTTTGGTCTGGGGTCCATCCTTCAATATAAGGATTTTTTGCAGTCAGGTCCCAGCCAAGGGGCCCCTGGGCACATCCTTTGTCCCTTTTCCCTGGGAAAGAAAACTCACAGGTCCAGGTTCCTGATGTCAGTTTGTAGGGCTCCCTTGGGTCTATCAGGGCAGCACAAGTTTGTGGTGGGGACAACTTTGGTCTGGGGTCCATCCTTCGATATAAGGATTTTTTCCATTCAGGTCCACACCCAGGGGCCCCTGGGCACAACCTTTGTCCCTTTTCCCTGGGAAAGAAAACTCACAGGTCCAGGTTCCTGATGTCAGTTTGTAGGGCTCCCTTGGGTCTATCAGGGCTGCACAAGTTTGAGGTGTGTACAACTTTGGTCTGGGGTCCATCCTTCGTTATAAGGATTTTTTGCAGTCAGTGCCAAGCCCAGTGGCCCTTGGGCACAACGTTTGGCCATTTTCCCTGGGAAAGAAAACTCACAGGTCCAGGTTCCTGATGTCAGTTTGTAGGGCTCCCTTGGGTCTATCAGGGCAGCACAAGTTTGAGGTGGGGACAACTTCGGTCTGGGCTCCATCCTTCGATATAAGAATATTCCTCAGTCAGGTCCCGGGCCAGGCGCCCCTGGGCACATCCTTTGTCCCTTTTCCCTGGGAAAGAAAACTCACAGGTCCAGGTTCCTGATGTCAGTTTGTAGGGCTCCCTTGGGTCTATCAGGGCAGCACAAGTTTGAGGTGGGGACAATTTTGGTCTGGGGTCCATCCTTCGATATAAGGATTTTTTGCAGTCAGGTCCCGGGCCAGGGACCCCTGGGCACATCCTTTGTCCCTTTTCCCTGGGAAAGAAAACTCACCAGTCCAGGTTCCTGATGTCAGTTTGTAGGGCTCCCTTGGGTCTACCAGGGCAGCACAAGTTTGAGGTGGGGACAACTTTGGTCTGGGCTCCATCCTTCGATATAAGTCTTTTTGGCAGTCAGGTCCCAGCCCAGGAGCCCCTGGGCACATCCTTTGGCCATTTTCCCTGGGAAAGAAAACTCACAGGTCCAGGTTCCTGATGTCAGTTTGTAGGGCTCCCTTGGGTCTATCTGGGCAGCACAAGTTTGAGGTGGGGACAATTTTGGTCTGGGCTCCATCCTTCGATATAAGGATTTTTTGCAGTCAGGTCCCGGGCCAGGGACCCCTGGGCACATCCTTTGTCCCTTTTCCCTGGGAAAGAAAACTCACCAGTCCAGGTTCCTGATGTCAGTTTGTAGGGCTCCCTTGGGTCTACCAGGGCAGCACAAGTTTGAGGTGGGGACAACTTTGGTCTGGGCTCCATCCTTCGATATATGTCTTTTTGGCAGTCAGGTCCCAGCCCAGGAGCCCCTGGGCACATCCTTTGGCCATTTTCCCTGGGAAAGAAAACTCACAGGTCCAGGTTCCTGATGTCAGTTTGTAGGGCTCCCTTGGGTCTATCAGGGCAGCACAAGTTTGAGGTGGGGACAACTTCGGTCTGGGCTCCATCCTTCGATATAAAATTTTCCTCAGTCAGGTCCCGGGCCAGGGGCCCCTGGGCACATCCTTTGTCCCTTTTCCCTGGGAAAGAAAACTCACCAGTCCAGGTTCCTGATGTCAGTTTGTAGGGCTCCCTTGGGTCTATCAGGGCAGCACAAGTTTGAGGTGAGGACAACTTTGGTCTGGGCTCCATCCTTCAATATAAGGATTTTTTGCAGTCAGGGCCCAGCCCAGGGCCAGGCTCCCTTGGGCACATCCTTTGTCCCTTTTCCCTGGGAAAGAAAATTCACAGGTCCAGGTTCCTGATGTGAGTTTGTAGGGCTCCCTTGGGTCTATCAGGGCAGCACAAGTTTGAGGTGGGGACAATTTTGGTCTGGGGTCCATCCTTCGATATAAGGATTTTTTGCAGTCAGATCCCGGGCCAGGGACCCCTCGGCACATCCTTTGTCCCTTTTCCCTGGGAAAGAAAACTCACAGGTCCAGGTTCCTGATGTCAGTTTGTAGGGCTCCCTTGGGTCTATCTGGGCAGCACAAGTTTGAGGTGAGGACAATTTTGGTCTGGGCTCCATCCTTCAATATAAGGAATTTTTGCAGTCAGGTCCCAGCCCAGGGCCAGGCTCCCTTGGGCACAACCTTTGTCCCTTTTCCCTGGGAAAGAAAACTCACAGGTCCAGGTTCCTGATGTCAGTTTGTAGGGCTCCCTTGGGTCTATCAGGGCAGCACAAGTTTGTGGTGGGGACAACTTTGATCTGGAATCCATCCTTCGATATAAGGAGTTTTTGCAGACAGGTCCTGGCCCAGGGGCCCCTGAGCACATCCTTTGTCCCTTTTCCCTGGGAAAGAAAACTCACCAGTCCAGGTTCCTGATGTCAGTTTGTAGGGCTCCCTTGGGTCTATCTGGGCAGCACAAGTTTGAGGTGAGGACAATTTGGTCTGGGCTCCATCCTTCGATATAAGGATATTTTGCAATCAGGGCCCAGCCCAGGGCAAGGCTCCCCTGGGCACATCCTTTGTCCCTTTTCCCTGGGAAAGAAAACTCACAGGTCCAGGTTCCTGATGTCAGTTTGTAGGGCTCCCTTGGGTCTACCAGGGCAGCAAAATTTTGAGGTGGGGACAACTTTGGTCTGGGGTCCATCCTTCGATATAAGGATTTTTTGCAGTCAGGGCCCAGCCCAGGGGCCCCTGGGCACATCCTTTGTCCCTTTTCCCTGGGAAAGAAAACTCACAGGTCCAGGTTCCTGATGTCAGTTTGTAGGGCTCCCTTGGGTCAATCAGGGCAGCACAAGTTTGAGGTGGGGACAATTTTGGTCTGGGGTCCATCCTTCGATATAAGGATTTTATGCAGTCGGGGCCCAGCCCAGGGGCCCCTGGGCACATCCTTTGTCCCTTTTCCCTGGGAAAGAAAATTCACAGGTCCAGGTTCCTGATGTCAGTTTGTAGGGCTCCCTTGGGTCTATCAGGGCAGCACAAGTTTGAGGTGAGGACAATTTTGGTCTGGGCTCCATCCTTTAATATAAGGATTTTTTGCAGTCAGGGCCCAGCCCAGGGCCAGGCTCCCCTGGGCACATCCTTTGTCCCTTTTCGATGGGAAAGAAAACTCACAGGTCCAGGTTCCTGATGTCACTTTGTAGGGCTCCCTTGGGTCTATCAGGGCAGCACAAGTTTGAGGTGGGGACGACTTTGGTCTTGGGTCCATCCTTCGATATAAGGATTTTTTGCAGTCAGGTCCGAGCCCAGGGGCCCCGGGCACATCCTTTGTCCCTTTTCCCTGGGAAAGAAAACTCACCAGTCCAGGTTCCTGATGTCAGTTTGTAGGGCTCCCTTGGGTCTATCAGGGCAGCACAAGTTTGAGGTGAGGACAATTTTGGTCAGGGGTCCATCCTTCGATATAAGGATTTTTTGCAGTCAGGTCCCAGCCCCGGGGCCCCTGGGCACATCCTTTGTCCCTTTTCCCTGGGAAAGAAAACTCACAGGTCCAGGTTCCTGATGTCAGTTTGTAGGGCTCCCTTGGGTCTATCTCGGCAGCACAAGTTTGAGGTGAGGACAATTTGGTCTGGGCTCCATCCTTCAATATAAGGATATTTTGCAGTCAGGGACCAGCCCAGGGCAAGGCTCCCCTGGGCACATCCTTTGTCCCTTTTCCCTGGGAAAGAAAACTCACATGTCCAGGTTCCAGATGTCCATTTGTAGGGCTCCCTCTGGTCTACCAGGGCAGCACAAGTTTGAGGTGGGGACAACTTTGGTCTGGGCTCCATCCTTCGATATAAGTCTTTTTGGCAGTCAGGTCCCAGCCCAGGAGCCCCTGGGCACATCCTTTGGCCATTTTCCCTGGGAAAGAAAACTCACAGGTCCAGGTTCCTGATGTCAGTTTGTAGGGCTCCCTTGGGTCTATCTGGGCAGCACAAGTTTGAGGTGAGGACAGTTTTGGTCTGGAATCCATCCTTCGATATAAGGATTTTTTGCAGTCAGGGCCCAGCCCAGGGCCAGGCTCCCTTGGGCACATCCTTTGTCCCTTTTCCCTGGGAAAGAAAACTCACAGGTCCAGGTTCCTGATGTCAGTTTGTAGGGCTCCCTTGGGTTTATCAGGGCAGCACAAGTTTGAGGTGGGGACAACTTCGGTCTGGGCTCCATCCTTCGATATAAGAATTTTCCTCAGTCAGGTCCCGGGCCAGGCGCCCCTGGGCACATCCTTTGTCCCTTTTCCCTGGGAAAGAAAATTCACAGGTCCAGGTTCCTGATGTGAGTTTGTTGGGCTATCTTGGGTCTATCAGGGCAGCACAAGTTTGAGGTGGGGACAACTTTGGTCTGGGCTCCATCCTTCGATATAAGGAGTTTTTCCAGTCAGGTCCCAGCCAAGGGGCCCCTGGGCACATCCTTTATCCCTTTTCCCTGGGAAAGAAAACTCACAGGTCCAGGTTCCTGATGTCAGTTTGTAGGGCTCCCTTGGGTCTATCAGGGCAGCACAAGTTTGTGGTGGGGACAACTTTGATCTGGAATCCATCCTTCGATATAAGGAGTTTTTGCAGTCAGGTCCCAGCCCAGGGGCCCCTGAGCACATCCTTTGTCCCTTTTCCCTGGGAAAGAAAACTCACCAGTCCAGGTTCCTGATGTCAGTTTGTAGGGCTCCCTTGGGTCTATCAGGGCAGCACAAGTTTGAGGTGTGTACAACTTTGGTCTGGGGTCCATCCTTCGTTATAAGGATTTTTTGCAGTCAGGTCCCAGCCCAGGGGCCCCTGGGCACATCCTTTGTCCCTTTTCCCTGGGAAAGAAAACTCACAGGTCCAGCTTCCTGATGTCAGTTTGTAGGGCTCCCTTGGGTCTATCTGGGCAGCACAAGTTTGAGGTGAGGACAATTTGGTCTGGGCTCCATCCTTCAATATAAGGATATTTTGCAATCAGGGCCCAGCCCAGGGCAAGGCTCCCCTGGGCACATCCTTTGTCCCTTTTCCCTGGGAAAGAAAACTCACCAGTCCAGGTTCCTGATGTCAGTTTGTAGGGCTCCCTTGGGTCTACCAGGGCAGCACAAGTTTGAGGTGAGGACAACTTTGGTCTGGGCTCCATCCTTCGATATAAGGATTTTTTGCAGTCAGGGCCCAGCCCAGGGCCAGGCTCCCTTGGGCACATCCTTTGTCCCTTTTCCCTGGGAAAGAAAACTCACAGGTCCAGGTTCCTGATGTCAGTTTGTAGGGCTCCCTTGGGTTTATCAGGGCAGCACAAGTTTGAGGTGGGGACAACTTCGGTCTGGGCTCCATCCTTCGATAAAAGAATTTTCCTCAGTCAGGTCCCGGGCCAGGCGCCCCTGGGCACATCCTTTGTCCCTTTTCCCTGGGAAAGAAAACTCACCAGTCCAGGTTCCTGATGTCAGTTTGTAGGGCTCCCTTGGGTCTACCAGGGCAGCAAAATTTTGAGGTGGGGACAACTTTGGTCTGGGGTCCATCCTTCGATATAAGGATTTTTTGCAGTCAGGTCCCAGGCCAGGGGCCCCTGGGCACATCCTTTGTCCCTTTTCCCTGGGAAAGAAAACTCACAGGTCCAGGTTCCTGATGTCAGTTTGTAGGGCTCCCTTGGGTCTATCAGGGCAGCACAAGTTTGAGGTGGGGACAACTTCGGTCTGGGCTCCATCCTTCGATATAAGAATATTCCTCAGTCAGGTCCCGGGCCAGGCGCCCCTGGGCACATCCTTTGTCCCTTTTCCCTGGGAAAGAAAACTCACAGGTCCAGGTTCCTGATGTCAGTTTGTAGGGCTCCCTTGTGTCTACCAGGGCAGCACAAGCTTGAGGTGGGGACAACTTTGGTCTGGGGTCCATCCTTCGATATAAGGATTTTTTGCAGTCAGGGCCCAGCCCAGGGGCCCCTGGGCACATCCTTTCTCCCCTTTTCACTGGGAAAGAAAACTCACAGGTCCAGGTTCCTGATGTCACTTTGTAGGGCTCCCTTGGGTCTATCTGGGCAGCACTATTTTGAGGTGGGGACGACTTTGGTCTGGGGTCCATCCTTCGATATAAGGATTTTTTGCAGTCAGGTCCGAGCCCAGGGGCCCCGGGCACATCCTTTGTCCCTTTTCCCTGGGAAAGAAAACTCACCAGTCCAGGTTCCTGATGTCAGTTTGTAGGGCTCCCTTGGGTCTATCAGGGCAGCACAAGTTTGAGGTGAGGACAATTTTGGTCAGGGGTCCATCCTTCGATATAAGGATTTTTTGCAGTCAGGTCCCAGCCCCGGGGCCCATGGGCACATCCTTTGTCCCTTTTCCCTGGGAAAGAAAACTCACAGGTCCAGGTTCCTGATGTCAGTTTGTAGGGCTCCCTTGGGTCTATCTCGGCAGCACAAGTTTGAGGTGAGGACAATTTGGTCTGGGCTCCATCCTTCAATATAAGTATATTTTGCAGTCAGGGACCAGCCCAGGGCAAGGCTCCCCTGGGCACATCCTTTGTCCCTTTTCCCTGGGAAAGAAAACTCACATGTCCAGGTTCCAGATGTCTATTTGTAGGGCTCCCTTGGGTCTATCAGGGCAGCACAAGTTTGAGGTGGGGACAATTTTGGTCTGGGGTCCATCCTTCGATAGAAGGATTTTTTGCAGTCAGGTTCCGGGCCAGGGACCCCTGGGCACATCCTTTGTCCCTTTTCCCTGGGAAAGAAAACTCACCAGTCCAGGTTCCTGATGTCAGTTTGTAGGGCTCCCTTGGGTCTACCAGGGCAGCACAAGTTTGAGGTGGGGACAACTTTGGTCTGGGCTCCATCCTTCGATATAAGTCTTTTTGGCAGTCAGGTCCCAGCCCAGGAGCCCCTGGGCACATCCTTTGGCCATTTTCCCTGGGAAAGAAAACTCACAGGTCCAGGTTCCTGATGTCAGTTTGTAGGGCTCCCTTGGGTCTATCTCGGCAGCACAAGTTTGAGGTGAGGACAGTTTTGGTCTGGAATCCATCCTTCGATATAAGGATTTTTTGCAGTCAGGGCCCGGGCCAGGGCCAGGCTCCCTTGGGCACATCCTTTGTCCCTTTTCCCTGGGAAAGAAAACTCACAGGTCCAGGTTCCTGATGTCAGTTTGTAGGGCTCCCTTGGGTTTATCAGGGCAGCACAAGTTTGAGGTGGGGACAACTTCGGTCTGGGCTCCATCCTTCGATATAAGAATTTTCCTCAGTCAGGTCCCGGGCCAGGCGCCCCTGGGCACATCCTTTGTCCCTTTTCCCTGGGAAAGAAAATTCACAGGTCCAGGTTCCTGATGTCAGTTTGTTGGGCTATCTTGGGTCTATCAGGGCAGCACAAGTTTGAGGTGGGGACAACTTTGGTCTGGGGTCCATCCTTCGATATAAGGATTTTTTGCAGTCAGGTCCCAGCCAAGGGGCCCCTGGGCACATCCTTTATCCTTTTTCCCTGGGAAAGAAAACTCACAGGTCCAGGTTCCTGATGTCAGTTTGTAGGGCTCCCTTGGGTCTATCAGGGCAGCACAAGTTTGTGGTGGGGACAACTTTGATCTGGAATCCATCCTTCGATATAAGGAGTTTTTGCAGTCAGGTCCCAGCCCAGGGGCCCCTGAGCACATCCTTTGTCCCTTTTCCCTGGGAAAGAAAACTCACCAGTCCAGGTTCCTGATGTCAGTTTGTAGGGCTCCCTTGGGTCTATCAGGGCAGCACAAGTTTGAGGTGAGGACAATTTTGGTCAGGGGTCCATCCTTCAATATAAGGATATTTTGCAATCAGGGCCCAGCCCAGGGCAAGGCTCCCCTGGGCACATCCTTTGTCCCTTTTCCCTGGGAAAGAAAACTCACAGGTCCAGTTTCCTGATGTGAGTTTGTAGGGCTCCCTTGGGTCTATCAGGGCAGCACAAGTTTGAGATGGGGACAATTTTGGTCTGGGGTCCATCCTTCGATATAAGGATTTTTTGCAGTCAGGTCCCGGGCCAGGGACCCCTGGGCACATCCTTTGTCCCTTTTCCCTGGGAAAGAAAACTCACCAGTCCAGGTTCCTGATGTCAGTTTGTAGGGCTCCCTTGGGTCTATCAGGGCAGCACAAGTTTGAGGTGAGGACAATTTTGGTCTGGGCTCCATCCTTTAATATAAGGATTTTTTGCAATCAGGGCCCAGCCCAGGGCCAGGCTCCCCTGGGCACATCCTTTGTCCCTTTTCGATGGGAAAGAAAACTCACAGGTCCAGGTTCCTGATGTCACTTTGTAGGGCTCCCTTGGGTCTACCAGAGCAACACAAGTTTGAGGTGGGGACAACTTTGGTCTGGGGTCCATCCTTCGATATAAGGATTTTTGCAGTCAGGTCCCAGCCAAGGGGCCCCTGGGCACATCCTTTGTCCCTTTTCCCTGGGAAAGAAAACTCACCAGTCCAGGTTCCTGATGTCAGTTTGTAGGGCTCCCTTGGGTCTATCAGGGCAGCACAAGTTTGTGGTGGGGACAACTTTGGTCTGGGCTCCATCCTTCGATATAAGGAGTTTTTGCAGTCAGGTCCCAGCCCAGGGGCCCCTGGGCACATCCTTTGTCCCTTTTCCCTGGGAAAGAAAACTCACCGGTCCAGGTTCCTGATGTCAGTTTGTAGGGCTCCCTTGGGTCTATCAGGGCAGCACAAGTTTGAGGTGGGGACAACTTTGGTCTGGGGTCCATCCTTCGTTATAAGGATTTTTTGCAGTCAGTGCCAAGCCCAGGGGCCCTTGGGCACAACGTTTGGCCATTTTCCCTGGGAAAGAAAACTCACAGGTCCAGGTTCCTGATGTCAGTTTGTAGGGCTCCCTTGGGTCTACCAGGGCAGCACAAGTTTGAGGTGGGGACAACTTTGGTCTGGGGTCCATCCTTCGATATAAGGATTTTTTGCAGTCAGGGCCCAGCCCAGGGGCCCCTGGGCACATCCTTTCTCCCGTTTTCACTGGGAAAGAAAACTCACAGGTCCAGGTTCCTGATGTCACTTTGTAGGGCTCCCTTGGGTCTATCAGGGCAGCACAAGTTTGAGGTGGGGATGACTTTGGTCTGGGGTCCATCCTTCGATATAAGGATTTTTTGCAGTCAGGTCCGAGCCCAGGGGCCCCGGGCACATCCTTTGTCCCTTTTCCCTGGGAAAGAAAACTCACCAGTCCAGGTTCCTGATGTCAGTTTGTAGGGCTCCCTTGGGTCTATCAGGGCAGCACAAGTTTGAGGTGAGGACAATTTTGGTCTGGGCTCCATCCTTCAATATAAGGATTTTTTGCAGTCAGGTCCCAGCCCAGGGGCCCCTGGGCACATCCTTTGTCCCTTTTCCCTGGGAAAGAAAACTCACAGGTCCAGGTTCCTGATGTCAGTTTGTAGGGCTCCCTTGGGTCTATCTCGGCAGCACAAGTTTGAGGTGAGGACAATTTGGTCTGGGCTCCATCCTTCAATATAAGGATATTTTGCAATCAGGGCCCAGCCCAGGGCAAGGCTCCCCTGGGCACATCCTTTGTCCCTTTTCCCTGGGAAAGAAAACTCACAGGTCCAGTTTCCTGATATGAGTTTGTAGGGCTCCCTTGGGTCTATCAGGCCAGCACAAGTTTGAGGTGGGGACAATTTTGGTCTGGAGTCCATCCTTAGATATAAGGATTTTTTGCAGTCAGGTCCCGGGCAAGGGACCCCTGGGCACATCCTTTGTCCCTTTTCCCTGGGAAAGAAAACTCACCAGTCCAGGTTCCTGATGTCAGTTTGTAGGGCTCCCTTGGGTCTACCAGGGCAGCAAAATTTTGAGGTGGGGACAACTTTGGTCTGGGGTCCATCCTTCGATATAAGGATTTTTTGCAGTCAGGTCCCAGGCCAGGGGCCCCTGGGCACATCCTTTGTCCCTTTTCCCTGGGAAAGAAAAGTCACCAGTCCAGGTTCCTGATGTCAGTTTGTAGGGCTCCCTTTGGTCTATCAGGGCAGCACAGGTTTGAGGTGGGGCAACTTTGTTTTACGACCAATCCTTCGATATAAGTGTTTTTTGCAGTCAGATCCCGGGCCAGGGGCCCCTGGGCACATCCTTTGTCCCTTTTCCCTGGGAAAGAAAACTCACAGGTCCAGGTTCCTGATGTCAGTTTGTAGGGCTCCCTTGTGTCTACCAGGGCAGCACAAGTTTGAGGTGGGGACAACTTTGGTCTGGGGTCCATCCTTCGATATAAGGATTTTTTGCAGTCAGGGCCCAGCCCAGGGGCCCCTGGGCACATCCTTTCTCCCGTTTTCACTGGGAAAGAAAACTCACAGGTCCAGGTTCCTGATGTCAGTTTGTAGGGCTCCCTTGGGTCTATCAGGGCAGCACAAGTTTGAGGTGAGGACAATTTGGTCTGGGCTCCATCCTTCAATATAAGGATATTTTGCAGTCAGGGACCAGCCCAGGGCAAGGCTCCCCTGGGCACATCCTTTGTCCCTTTTCCCTGGGAAAGAAAACTCACATGTCCAGGTTCCAGATGTCTATTTGTAGGGCTGTCTTGGATCTATCAGGGCAGCACATGTTTGAGGTGGGGAGAACTTCGGTCTGGGGTCCATCCTTCGATAGAAGGATTTTTTGCAGTCAGGTCCAGGGCCAGGCTCCCCTGGGCACATGCTTTGTCCCTTTTCCCTGGGAAAGAAAACTCACAGGTCCAGGTTCCTGATGTCACTTTGTAGGGCTTCCTTGGGTCTATCAGGGCAGCACAAGTTTGAGGTGGGGACAACTTTGGTCTGGGGTCCATCCTTCGATATAAGGATTATTTGCAGTCAGGCCCAGCCCAGGGCCAGGGGCCCCTAGACACATCCTTTGGCCATTTTCCCTGGGAAAGAAAATTCACCAGTCCAGGTTCCTGAAGTCAGTTTGTAGGGCTCCCTTTGGTCTATCAGGGCAGCACAGGTTTGAGGTGGGGCAACTTTGTTTTACGACCAATCCTTCGATATAAGTCTTTTTTGCAGTCAGATCCCGGGCCAGGGGCCCCTGGGCACATCCTTTGTCCCTTTTCCCTGGGAAAGAAAACTCACAGGTCCAGGTTCCTGATGTCAGTTTGTAGGGCTCCCTTGGGTCGATCAGGGCAGCACAAGTTTGAGGTGAGGACAATTTTGGTCAGGGGTCCATCCTTCAATATAAGGATTTTTGCAGTCAGGTCCCAGCCCAGGGGCCCCTGGGCACATCCTTTGTCCCTTTTCCCTGGGAAAGAAAACTCACAGGTCCAGGTTCCTGATGTCAGTTTGTAGGGCTCCCTTGGGTCTATCAGGGCAGCACAAGTTTGAGGTGAGGACAATTTTGGTCTGGGCTCCATCCTTCAATATAAGGATTTTTTGCAGTCAGGTCCCGGGCCAGGGACCCCTGGGCACATCCTTTGTCCCTTTTCCCTGGGAAAGAAAACTCACCAGTCCAGGTTCCTGATGTCAGTTTGTAGGGCTCCCTTGGGTCTACCAGGGCAGCACAAGTTTGAGGTGGGGACAACTTTGGTCTGGGCTCCATCCTTCGATATAAGGATTTTTTGCAGTCAGGTCCCAGCCCAGGGGCCCCTGGGCACATCCTTTGGCCATTTTCCCTGGGAAAGAAAACTCACCAGTCCAGGTTCCTGATGTCAGTTTGTAGGGCTCCCTTGGGTCTATCAGGGCAGCACAAGTTTGAGGTGGGGACAATTTTGGTCTGGGGTCCATCCTTCGATATAAGGATTTTTTGCAGTCAGGGCCCAGCCCAGGGGCCCCTGGACACATCCTTTGGCCATTTTCCCTTGGAAAGAAAACTCACAGGTCCAGGTTCCTGATGTCAGTTTGTAGGGCTCCCTTGGGTCTATCAGGGCAGCACAAGTTTGAGGGGGGACAACTTCGGTCTGGGCTCCATCCTTCGATATAAGGAGTTTTTGCAGTCAGGTCCCAGCCCAGGGGCCCCTGGGCACATCCTTTGTCCCTTTTCCCTGGGAAAAAAAACTCACAGGTCCAGGTTCCTGATGTCAGTTTGTAGGGCTCCCTTGGGTCTATCAGGGCAGCATAAGTTTGAGGTGGGGACAACTTCGGTCTGGGCTCCATCCTTCGATATAAGGATTTTATGCAGTCAGGTCCCAGCCCAGGGGCCCCTGGGCACATCCTTTGGCCATTTTCCCTTGGAAAGAAAACTCACCAGTCCAGGTTCCTGATGTCAGTTTGTAGGGCTCCCTTGGGTCTACCAGGGCAGCACAAGTTTGAATTGGGGACAACTTTGGTCTGGGCTCCATCCTTCGATATAAGGAGTTTTTGCAGTCAGGTCCCAGGCCAGGGGCCCCTGGGCACATCCTTTGGCCATTTTCCCTGGGAAAGAAAACTCACCAGTCCAGGTTCCTGATGTCAGTTTGTAGGGCTCCCTTGGATCTATCAGGGCAGCACAAGTTTGAGGTGAGGACAATTTTGGTCTGGGCTCCATCTTTCAATATATGGATTTTTTGCAGTCAGGGCCCAGCCCAGGGCCAGGCTCCCCTGGGCACATCCTTTGTCCCTTTTCCCTGGGAAAAAACCTCACAGGTCCAGGTTCCTGATGTCAGTTTGTAGGGCTCCCTTGGGTCTATCAGGGCAGCACAAATTTGAGGTGGGGACAACTTCGGTCTGGGCTCCATCCTTCGATATAAGGAGTTTTTGCAGTCAGGTCCCAGCCCAGGGGCCCCTGGGCACATCCTTTGTCCCTTTTCCCTGGGAAAAAAAACTCACAGGTCCAGGTTCCTGATGTCAGTTTGTAGGGCTCCCTTGGGTCTATCAGGGCAGCACAAGTTTGAGGTGGGGACAACTTTGGTCTGGGGTCCATCCTTCGATATAAGGATTTTATGCAGTCAGGGCCCACCCCAGGGGCCCCTGGGCACATCCTTTGGCCATTTTCCCTGGGAAAGAAAACTCACCAGTCCAGGTTGCTGATGTCAGTTTGTAGGGCTCCCTTGGGTCTATCAGGGCAGCACAAGTTTGAGGTGGGGACAACTTTGGTCTGGGCTCCATCCTTCGATATAAGGATTTTTTGCAGTCAGTGCCCAGCCCAGGGGTTCTTGGGCACATCGTTTGGCCATTTTCCCTGGGAAAGAAAACTCACAGGTCCAGGTTCCTGATGTCAGTTTGTAGGGCTCCCTTGGGTCTATCTGGGCAGCACAAGTTTGAGGTGGGGACAATTTTGGTCTGGGCTCCATCCTTCGATATAAGAATTTTCCTCAGTCAGGTCCCGGGCCAGGCGCCCCTGGGCACATCCTTTGTCCCTTTTCCCTGGGAAAGAAAACTCACAGGTCCAGGTTCCTGATGTCAGTTTGTAGGGCTCCCTTGGGTCTCTCTGGGCAGCACAAGTTTGAGGTGAGGACAATTTTGGTCTGGGCTCCATCCTTCAATATAAGGATTTTTTGCAGTCAGGGCCCAGCCCAGGGCCAGGCTCCCCTGGGCACATCCTTTGTCCCTTTTCCCTGGGAAAGAAAATTCACAGGTCCAGTTTCCAGATGTGAGTTTGTAGGGCTCCCTTGGGTCAATCAGGGCAGCACAAGTTTGAGGTGGGGACAATTTTGGTCTGGGGTCCATCCTTCGATATAAGGATTTTATGCAGTCAGGGACCAGCCCAGGGGCCCCTGGGCACATCCTTTGTCCCTTTTCCCTGGGAAAGAAAATTCACAGGTCCAGGTTCCTGATGTCAGTTTGTAGGGCTCCCTTGGGTCTATCAGGGCAGCACAAGTTTGAGGTGGGGACAATTTTGGTCTGGGGTCCATCCTTCGATATAAGGATTTTTTGCAGTCAGATCCCGGGCCAGGGACCCCTCGGCACATCCTTTGTCCCTTTTCCCTGGGAAAGAAAACTCACAGGTCCAGGTTCCTGATGTCAGTTTGTAGGGCTCTCTTGGGTCTATCTGGGCAGCACAAGTTTGAGGTGAGGACAATTTTGGTCTGGGCTCCATCCTTCAATATAAGGATTTTTTGCAGTCAGGTCCCAGCCCAGGGCCAGGCTCCCTTGGGCACAACCTTTGTCCCTTTTCCCTGGGAAAGAAAACTCACAGGTCCAGGTTCCTGATGTCAGTTTGTAGGGCTCCCTTGGGTTTATCAGGGCAGCACAAGTTTGAGGTGGGGACAACTTCGGTCTGGGCTCCATCCTTCGATAAAAGAATTTTCCTCAGTCAGGTCCCGGGCCAGGCGCCCCTGGGCACATCCTTTGTCCCTTTTCCCTGGGAAAGAAAACTCACCAGTCCAGGTTCCTGATGTCAGTTTGTAGGGCTCCCTTGGGTCTACCAGGGCAGCAAAATTTTGAGGTGGGGACAACTTTGGTCTGGGGTCCATCCTTCGATATAAGGATTTTTTGCAGTCAGGTCCCAGGCCAGGGGCCCCTGGGCACATCCTTTGTCCCTTTTCCCTGGGAAAGAAAACTCACCAGTCCAGGTTCCTGATGTCAGTTTGTAGGGCTCCCTTGGGTCAATCAGGGCAGCACAAGTTTGAGGTGGGGACAATTTTGGTCTGGGGTCCATCCTTCGATATAAGGATTTTATGCAGTCGGGGCCCAGCCCAGGGGCCCCTGGGCACATCCTTTGTCCCTTTTCCCTGGGAAAGAAAATTCACAGGTCCACGTTCCTGATGTCAGTTTGTAGGGCTCCCTTGGGTCTACCAGGGCAGCACAAGTTTGAGGTGAGGACAATTTTGGTCTGGGCTCCATCCTTTAATATAAGGATTTTTTGCAGTCAGGGCCCAGCCCAGGGCCAGGCTCCCCTGGGCACATCCTTTGTCCCTTTTCGATGGGAAAGAAAACTCACAGGTCCAGGTTCCTGATGTCACTTTGTAGGGCTCCCTTGGGTCTACCATAGCAACACAAGTTTGAGGTGGGGACAACTTTGGTCTGGGGTCCATCCTTCAATATAAGGATTTTTTGCAGTCAGGTCCCAGCCAAGGGGCCCCTGGGCACATCCTTTGTCCCTTTTCCCTGGGAAAGAAAACTCACAGGTCCAGGTTCCTGATGTCAGTTTGTAGGGCTCCCTTGGGTCTATCAGGGCAGCACAAGTTTGTGGTGGGGACAACTTTGGTCTGGGGTCCATCCTTCGATATAAGGATTTTTTCCATTCAGGTCCACACCCAGGGGCCCCTGGGCACAACCTTTGTCCCTTTTCCCTGGGAAAGAAAACTCACAGGTCCAGGTTCCTGATGTCAGTTTGTAGGGCTCCCTTGGGTCTATCAGGGCAGCACAAGTTTGAGGTGGGGACAACTTCGGTCTGGGCTCCATCCTTCGATATAAGAATATTCCTCAGTCAGGTCCCGGGCCAGGCGCCCCTGGGCACATCCTTTGTCCCTTTTCCCTGGGAAAGAAAACTCACAGGTCCAGGTTCCTGATGTCAGTTTGTAGGGCTCCCTTGGGTCTATCAGGGCAGCACAAGTTTGAGGTGGGGACAATTTTGGTCTGGGGTCCATCCTTCGATATAAGGATTTTTTGCAGTCAGGTCCCGGGCCAGGGACCCCTGGGCACATCCTTTGTCCCTTTTCCCTGGGAAAGAAAACTCACCAGTCCAGGTTCCTGATGTCAGTTTGTAGGGCTCCCTTGGGTCTACCAGGGCAGCACAAGTTTGAGGTGGGGACAACTTTGGTCTGGGCTCCATCCTTCGATATAAGTCTTTTTGGCAGTCAGGTCCCAGCCCAGGAGCCCCTGGGCACATCCTTTGGCCATTTTCCCTGGGAAAGAAAACTCACAGGTCCAGGTTCCTGATGTCAGTTTGTAGGGCTCCCTTGGGTCTATCTGGGCAGCACAAGTTTGAGGTGGGGACAATTTTGGTCTGGGCTCCATCCTTCGATATAAGGATTTTTTGCAGTCAGGTCCCGGGCCAGGGACCCCTGGGCACATCCTTTGTCCCTTTTCCCTGGGAAAGAAAACTCACCAGTCCAGGTTCCTGATGTCAGTTTGTAGGGCTCCCTTGGGTCTACCAGGGCAGCACAAGTTTGAGGTGGGGACAACTTTGGTCTGGGCTCCATCCTTCGATATATGTCTTTTTGGCAGTCAGGTCCCAGCCCAGGGGCCCCTGGGCACATCCTTTGGCCATTTTCCCTGGGAAAGAAAACTCACAGGTCCAGGTTCCTGATGTCAGTTTGTAGGGCTCCCTTGGGTCTATCAGGGCAGCACAAGTTTGAGGTGGGGACAACTTCGGTCTGGGCTCCATCCTTCGATATAAAATTTTCCTCAGTCAGGTCCCGGGCCAGGGGCCCCTGGGCACATCCTTTGTCCCTTTTCCCTGGGAAAGAAAACTCACCAGTCCAGGTTCCTGATGTCAGTTTGTAGGGCTCCCTTGGGTCTATCAGGGCAGCACAAGTTTGAGGTGAGGACAACTTTGGTCTGGGCTCCATCCTTCAATATAAGGATTTTTTGCAGTCAGGGCCCAGCCCAGGGCCAGGCTCCCTTGGGCACATCCTTTGTCCCTTTTCCCTGGGAAAGAAAATTCACAGGTCCAGGTTCCTGATGTGAGTTTGTAGGGCTCCCTTGGGTCTATCAGGGCAGCACAAGTTTGAGGTGGGGACAATTTTGGTCTGGGGTCCATCCTTGGATATAAGGATTTTTTGCAGTCAGATCCCGGGCCAGGGACCCCTCGGCACATCCTTTGTCCCTTTTCCCTGGGAAAGAAAATTCACAGGTCCAGGTTCCTGATGTCAGTTTGTAGGGCTCCCTTGGGTCTATCAGGGCAGCACAAGTTTGTGGTGGGGACAACTTTGATCTGGAATCCATCCTTCGATATAAGGAGTTTTTGCAGTCAGGTCCTGGCCCAGGGGCCCCTGAGCACATCCTTTGTCCCTTTTCCCTGGGAAAGAAAACTCACCAGTCCAGGTTCCTGATGTCAGTTTGTAGGGCTCCCTTGGGTCTATCTGGGCAGCACAAGTTTGAGGTGAGGACAATTTGGTCTGGGCTCCATCCTTCAATATAAGGATATTTTGCAATCAGGGCCCAGCCCAGGGCAAGGCTCCCCTGGGCACATCCTTTGTCCCTTTTCCCTGGGAAAGAAAACTCACAGGTCCAGTTTCCTGATGTGAGTTTGTAGGGCTCCCTTGGGTCTATCAGGGCAGCACAAGTTTGAGGTGGGGACAATTTTGGTCTGGGGTCCATCCTTCGATATAAGGATTTTTTGCAGTCAGGTCCCGGGCCAGGGACCCCTGGGCACATACTTTGTCCCTTTTCCCTGGGAAAGAAAACTCACAGGTCCAGGTTCCTGATGTCAGTTTGTAGGGCTCCCTTGGGTCTACCAGGGCAGCAAAATTTTGAGGTGGGGACAACTTTGGTCTGGGGTCCATCCTTCGATATAAGGATTTTTTGCAGTCAGGTCCCAGGCCAGGGGCCCCTGGGCACATCCTTTGTCCCTTTTCCCTGGGAAAGAAAACTCACAGGTCCAGGTTCCTGATGTCAGTTTGTAGGGCTCCCTTGGGTCAATCAGGGCAGCACAAGTTTGAGGTGGGGACAATTTTGGTCTGGGGTCCATCCTTCGATATAAGGATTTTATGCAGTCGGGGCCCAGCCCAGGGGCCCCTGGGCACATCCTTTGTCCCTTTTCCCTGGGAAAGAAAATTCACAGGTCCAGGTTCCTGATGTCAGTTTGTAGGGCTCCCTTGGGTCTATCAGGGCAGCACAAGTTTGAGGTGAGGACAATTTTGGTCTGGGCTCCATCCTTTAATATAAGGATTTTTTGCAGTCAGGGCCCAGCCCAGGGCCAGGCTCCCCTGGGCACATCCTTTGTCCCTTTTCGATGGGAAAGAAAACTCACAGGTCCAGGTTCCTGATGTCACTTTGTAGGGCTCCCTTGGGTCTATCAGGGCAGCACAAGTTTGAGGTGGGGACGACTTTGGTCTTGGGTCCATCCTTCGATATAAGGATTTTTTGCAGTCAGGTCCGAGCCCAGGGGCCCCGGGCACATCCTTTGTCCCTTTTCCCTGGGAAAGAAAACTCACCAGTCCAGGTTCCTGATGTCAGTTTGTAGGGCTCCCTTGGGTCTATCAGGGCAGCACAAGTTTGAGGTGAGGACAATTTTGGTCAGGGGTCCATCCTTCGATATAAGGATTTTTTGCAGTCAGGTCCCAGCCCCGGGGCCCCTGGGCACATCCTTTGTCCCTTTTCCCTGGGAAAGAAAACTCACAGGTCCAGGTTCCTGATGTCAGTTTGTAGGGCTCCCTTGGGTCTATCTCGGCAGCACAAGTTTGAGGTGAGGACAATTTGGTCTGGGCTCCATCCTTCAATATAAGGATATTTT
The DNA here is from genome assembly GCF_050655825.1 of Lonchura striata. Classification (NCBI taxonomy): domain Eukaryota; kingdom Metazoa; phylum Chordata; class Aves; order Passeriformes; family Estrildidae; genus Lonchura; species Lonchura striata. The sequence continues at coordinate 12,999,065 of NC_140707.1, read as the reverse complement.
GCAGTCAGGGACCAGCCCAGGGCAAGGCTCCCCTGGGCACATCCTTTGTCCCTTTTCCCTGGGAAAGAAAACTCACATGTCCAGGTTCCAGATGTCCATTTGTAGGGCTCCCTCTGGTCTACCAGGGCAGCACAAGTTTGAGGTGGGGACAACTTTGGTCTGGGCTCCATCCTTCGATATAAGTCTTTTTGGCAGTCAGGTCCCAGCCCAGGAGCCCCTGGGCACATCCTTTGGCCATTTTCCCTGGGAAAGAAAACTCACAGGTCCAGGTTCCTGATGTCAGTTTGTAGGGCTCCCTTGGGTCTATCTGGGCAGCACAAGTTTGAGGTGAGGACAGTTTTGGTCTGGAATCCATCCTTCGATATAAGGATTTTTTGCAGTCAGGGCCCAGCCCAGGGCCAGGCTCCCTTGGGCACATCCTTTGTCCCTTTTCCCTGGGAAAGAAAACTCACAGGTCCAGGTTCCTGATGTCAGTTTGTAGGGCTCCCTTGGGTTTATCAGGGCAGCACAAGTTTGAGGTGGGGACAACTTCGGTCTGGGCTCCATCCTTCGATATAAGAATTTTCCTCAGTCAGGTCCCGGGCCAGGCGCCCCTGGGCACATCCTTTGTCCCTTTTCCCTGGGAAAGAAAATTCACAGGTCCAGGTTCCTGATGTGAGTTTGTTGGGCTATCTTGGGTCTATCAGGGCAGCACAAGTTTGAGGTGGGGACAACTTTGGTCTGGGCTCCATCCTTCGATATAAGGAGTTTTTCCAGTCAGGTCCCAGCCAAGGGGCCCCTGGGCACATCCTTTATCCCTTTTCCCTGGGAAAGAAAACTCACAGGTCCAGGTTCCTGATGTCAGTTTGTAGGGCTCCCTTGGGTCTATCAGGGCAGCACAAGTTTGTGGTGGGGACAACTTTGATCTGGAATCCATCCTTCGATATAAGGAGTTTTTGCAGTCAGGTCCCAGCCCAGGGGCCCCTGAGCACATCCTTTGTCCCTTTTCCCTGGGAAAGAAAACTCACCAGTCCAGGTTCCTGATGTCAGTTTGTAGGGCTCCCTTGGGTCTATCAGGGCAGCACAAGTTTGAGGTGTGTACAACTTTGGTCTGGGGTCCATCCTTCGTTATAAGGATTTTTTGCAGTCAGGTCCCAGCCCAGGGGCCCCTGGGCACATCCTTTGTCCCTTTTCCCTGGGAAAGAAAACTCACAGGTCCAGCTTCCTGATGTCAGTTTGTAGGGCTCCCTTGGGTCTATCTGGGCAGCACAAGTTTGAGGTGAGGACAATTTGGTCTGGGCTCCATCCTTCAATATAAGGATATTTTGCAATCAGGGCCCAGCCCAGGGCAAGGCTCCCCTGGGCACATCCTTTGTCCCTTTTCCCTGGGAAAGAAAACTCACCAGTCCAGGTTCCTGATGTCAGTTTGTAGGGCTCCCTTGGGTCTATCAGGGCAGCACAAGTTTGAGGTGAGGACAACTTTGGTCTGGGCTCCATCCTTCGATATAAGGATTTTTTGCAGTCAGGGCCCAGCCCAGGGCCAGGCTCCCTTGGGCACATCCTTTGTCCCTATTCCCTGGGAAAGAAAACTCACAGGTCCAGGTTCCTGATGTCAGTTTGTAGGGCTCCCTTGGGTTTATCAGGGCAGCACAAGTTTGAGGTGGGGACAACTTCGGTCTGGGCTCCATCCTTCGATAAAAGAATTTTCCTCAGTCAGGTCCCGGGCCAGGCGCCCCTGGGCACATCCTTTGTCCCTTTTCCCTGGGAAAGAAAACTCACCAGTCCAGGTTCCTGATGTCAGTTTGTAGGGCTCCCTTGGGTCTACCAGGGCAGCAAAATTTTGAGGTGGGGACAACTTTGGTCTGGGGTCCATCCTTCGATATAAGGATTTTTTGCAGTCAGGTCCCAGGCCAGGGGCCCCTGGGCACATCCTTTGTCCCTTTTCCCTGGGAAAGAAAACTCACAGGTCCAGGTTCCTGATGTCAGTTTGTAGGGCTCCCTTGGGTCAATCAGGGCAGCACAAGTTTGAGGTGGGGACAATTTTGGTCTGGGGTCCATCCTTCGATATAAGGATTTTATGCAGTCGGGGCCCAGCCCAGGGGCCCCTGGGCACATCCTTTGTCCCTTTTCCCTGGGAAAGAAAATTCACAGGTCCAGGTTCTTGATGTCAGTTTGTAGGGCTCCCTTGGGTCTATCAGGGCAGCACAAGTTTGAGGTGAGGACAATTTTGGTCTGGGCTCCATCCTTTAATATAAGGATTTTTTGCAGTCAGGGCCCAGCCCAGGGCCAGGCTCCCCTGGGCACATCCTTTGTCCCTTTTCGATGGGAAAGAAAACTCACAGGTCCAGGTTCCTGATGTCACTTTGTAGGGCTCCCTTGGGTCTACCAGAGCAACACAAGTTTGAGGTGGGGACAACTTTGGTCTGGGCTCCATCCTTCGATATAAGGATTTTTTGCAGTCAGGTCCCAGCCAAGGGGCCCCTGGGCACATCCTTTGTCCCTTTTCCCTGGGAAAGAAAACTCACCAGTCCAGGTTCCTGATGTCAGTTTGTAGGGCTCCCTTGGGTCTATCAGGGCAGCACAAGTTTGTGGTGGGGACAACTTTGGTCTGGGCTCCATCCTTCGATATAAGGAGTTTTTGCAGTCAGTGCCAAGCCCAGGGGCCCTTGGGCACAACGTTTGGCCATTTTCCCTGGGAAAGAAAACTCACAGGTCCAGGTTCCTGATGTCAGTTTGTAGGGCTCCCTTGGGTCTATCAGGGCAGCACAAGTTTGAGGTGGGGACAACTTCGGTCTGGGCTCCATCCTTCGATATAAGAATATTCCTCAGTCAGGTCCCGGGCCAGGCGCCCCTGGGCACATCCTTTGTCCCTTTTCCCTGGGAAAGAAAACTCACAGGTCCAGGTTCCTGATGTCAGTTTGTAGGGCTCCCTTGTGTCTACCAGGGCAGCACAAGCTTGAGGTGGGGACAACTTTGGTCTGGGGTCCATCCTTCGATATAAGGATTTTTTGCAGTCAGGGCCCAGCCCAGGGGCCCCTGGGCACATCCTTTCTCCTGTTTTCACTGGGAAAGAAAACTCACAGGTCCAGGTTCCTGATGTCACTTTGTAGGGCTCCCTTGGGTCTATCTGGGCAGCACAAGTTTGAGGTGGGGACGACTTTGGTCTGGGGTCCATCCTTCGATATAAGGATTTTTTGCAGTCAGGTCCGAGCCCAGGGGCCCCGGGCACATCCTTTGTCCCTTTTCCCTGGGAAAGAAAACTCACCAGTCCAGGTTCCTGATGTCAGTTTGTAGGGCTCCCTTGGGTCTATCAGGGCAGCACAAGTTTGAGGTGAGGACAATTTTGGTCAGGGGTCCATCCTTCGATATAAGGATTTTTTGCAGTCAGGTCCCAGCCCCGGGGCCCCTGGGCACATCCTTTGTCCCTTTTCCCTGGGAAAGAAAACTCACAGGTCCAGGTTCCTGATGTCAGTTTGTAGGGCTCCCTTGGGTCTATCTCGGCAGCACAAGTTTGAGGTGAGGACAATTTGGTCTGGGCTCCATCCTTCAATATAAGTATATTTTGCAGTCAGGGACCAGCCCAGGGCAAGGCTCCCCTGGGCACATCCTTTGTCCCTTTTCCCTGGGAAAGAAAACTCACATGTCCAGGTTCCAGATGTCTATTTGTAGGGCTCCCTTGGGTCTATCAGGGCAGCACAAGTTTGAGGTGGGGACAATTTTGGTCTGGGGTCCATCCTTCGATAGAAGGATTTTTTGCAGTCAGGTTCCGGGCCAGGGACCCCTGGGCACATCCTTTGTCCCTTTTCCCTGGGAAAGAAAACTCACCAGTCCAGGTTCCTGATGTCAGTTTGTAGGGCTCCCTTGGGTCTACCAGGGCAGCACAAGTTTGAGGTGGGGACAACTTTGGTCTGGGCTCCATCCTTCGATATAAGTCTTTTTGGCAGTCAGGTCCCAGCCCAGGAGCCCCTGGGCACATCCTTTGGCCATTTTCCCTGGGAAAGAAAACTCACAGGTCCAGGTTCCTGATGTCAGTTTGTAGGGCTCCCTTGGGTCTATCTCGGCAGCACAAGTTTGAGGTGAGGACAGTTTTGGTCTGGAATCCATCCTTCGATATAAGGATTTTTTGCAGTCAGGGCCCGGGCCAGGGCCAGGCTCCCTTGGGCACATCCTTTGTCCCTTTTCCCTGGGAAAGAAAACTCACAGGTCCAGGTTCCTGATGTCAGTTTGTAGGGCTCCCTTGGGTTTATCAGGGCAGCACAAGTTTGAGGTGGGGACAACTTCGGTCTGGGCTCCATCCTTCGATATAAGAATTTTCCTCAGTCAGGTCCCGGGCCAGGCGCCCCTGGGCACATCCTTTGTCCCTTTTCCCTGGGAAAGAAAATTCACAGGTCCAGGTTCCTGATGTCCGTTTGTTGGGCTATCTTGGGTCTATCAGGGCAGCACAAGTTTGAGGTGGGGACAACTTTGGTCTGGGGTCCATCCTTCGATATAAGGATTTTTTGCAGTCAGGTCCCAGCCAAGGGGCCCCTGGGCACATCCTTTATCCTTTTTCCCTGGGAAAGAAAACTCACAGGTCCAGGTTCCTGATGTCAGTTTGTAGGGCTCCCTTGGGTCTATCAGGGCAGCACAAGTTTGTGGTGGGGACAACTTTGATCTGGAATCCATCCTTCGATATAAGGAGTTTTTGCAGTCAGGTCCCAGCCCAGGGGCCCCTGAGCACATCCTTTGTCCCTTTTCCCTGGGAAAGAAAACTCACCAGTCCAGGTTCCTGATGTCAGTTTGTAGGGCTCCCTTGGGTCTATCAGGGCAGCACAAGTTTGAGGTGAGGACAGTTTTGGTCAGGGGTCCATCCTTCAATATAAGGATTTTTTGCAGTCAGGTCCCAGGCCAGGGGCCCCTGGGCACATACTTTGTCCCTTTTCCCTGGGAAAGAAAACTCACAGGTCCAGGTTCCTGATGTCAGTTTGTAGGGCTCCCTTGGGTCTATCTGGGCAGCACAAGTTTGAGGTGAGGACAATTTGGTCTGGGCTCCATCCTTCAATATAAGGATATTTTGCAATCAGGGCCCAGCCCAGGGCAAGGCTCCCCTGGGCACATCCTTTGTCCCTTTTCCCTGGGAAAGAAAACTCACAGGTCCAGTTTCCTGATGTGAGTTTGTAGGGCTCCCTTGGGTCTATCAGGGCAGCACAAGTTTGAGATGGGGACAATTTTGGTCTGGGGTCCATCCTTCGATATAAGGATTTTTTGCAGTCAGGTCCCGGGCCAGGGACCCCTGGGCACATCCTTTGTCCCTTTTCCCTGGGAAAGAAAACTCACCAGTCCAGGTTCCTGATGTCAGTTTGTAGGGCTCCCTTGGGTCTACCAGGGCAGCAAACTTTTGAGGTGGGGACAATTTTGGTCTGGGGTCCATCCTTCGATATAAGGATTTTATGCAGTCGGGGCCCAGCCCAGGGGCCCCTGGGCACATCCTTTGTCCCTTTTCCCTGGGAAAGAAAATTCACAGGTCCAGGTTCCTGATGTCAGTTTGTAGGGCTCCCTTGGGTCTATCAGGGCAGCACAAGTTTGAGGTGAGGACAATTTTGGTCTGGGCTCCATCCTTTAATATAAGGATTTTTTGCAGTCAGGGCCCAGCCCAGGGCCAGGCTCCCCTGGGCACATCCTTTGTCCCTTTTCGATGGGAAAGAAAACTCACAGGTCCAGGTTCCTGATGTCACTTTGTAGGGCTCCCTTGGGTCTACCAGAGCAACACAAGTTTGAGGTGGGGACAACTTTGGTCTGGGGTCCATCCTTCGATATAAGGATTTTTTGCAGTCAGGTCCCAGCCAAGGGGCCCCTGGGCACATCCTTTGTCCCTTTTCCCTGGGAAAGAAAACTCACCAGTCCAGGTTCCTGATGTCAGTTTGTAGGGCTCCCTTGGGTCTATCAGGGCAGCACAAGTTTGTGGTGGGGACAACTTTGGTCTGGGCTCCATCCTTCGATATAAGGAGTTTTTGCAGTCAGGTCCCAGCCCAGGGGCCCCTGGGCACATCCTTTGTCCCTTTTCCCTGGGAAAGAAAACTCACCGGTCCAGGTTCCTGATGTCAGTTTGTAGGGCTCCCTTGGGTCTATCAGGGCAGCACAAGTTTGAGGTGGGGACAACTTTGGTCTGGGGTCCATCCTTCGTTATAAGGATTTTTTGCAGTCAGTGCCAAGCCCAGGGGCCCTTGGGCACAACGTTTGGCCATTTTCCCTGGGAAAGAAAACTCACAGGTCCAGGTTCCTGATGTCAGTTTGTAGGGCTCCCTTGGGTCTATCAGGGCAGCACAAGTTTGAGGTGGGGACAACTTCGGTCTGGGCTCCATCCTTCGATATAAGAATATTCCTCAGTCAGGTCCCGGGCCAGGCGCCCCTGGGCACATCCTTTGTCCCTTTTCCCTGGGAAAGAAAACTCACAGGTCCAGGTTCCTGATGTCAGTTTGTAGGGCTCCCTTGGGTCTACCAGGGCAGCACAAGTTTGAGGTGGGGACAACTTTGGTCTGGGGTCCATCCTTCGATATAAGGATTTTTTGCAGTCAGGGCCCAGCCCAGGGGCCCCTGGGCACATCCTTTCTCCCGTTTTCACTGGGAAAGAAAACTCACAGGTCCAGGTTCCTGATGTCACTTTGTAGGGCTCCCTTGGGTCTATCAGGGCAGCACAAGTTTGAGGTGGGGATGACTTTGGTCTGGGGTCCATCCTTCGATATAAGGATTTTTTGCAGTCAGGTCCGAGCCCAGGGGCCCCTGGGCACATCCTTTGTCCCTTTTCCCTGGGAAAGAAAACTCACCAGTCCAGGTTCCTGATGTCAGTTTGTAGGGCTCCCTTGGGTCTATCAGGGCAGCACAAGTTTGAGGTGAGGACAATTTTGGTCTGGGCTCCATCCTTCAATATAAGGATTTTTTGCAGTCAGGTCCCAGGCCAGGGGCCCCTGGGCACATCCTTTGTCCCTTTTCCCTGGGAAAGAAAACTCACAGGTCCAGGTTCCTGATGTCAGTTTGTAGGGCTCCCTTGGGTCTATCTGGGCAGCACAAGTTTGAGGTGAGGACAATTTGGTCTGGGCTCCATCCTTCAATATAAGGATATTTTGCAATCAGGGCCCAGCCCAGGGCAAGGCTCCCCTGGGTACATCCTTTGTCCCTTTTCCCTGGGAAAGAAAACTCACAGGTCCAGGTTCCTGATGTCAGTTTGTAGGGCTCCCTTGGGTCTATCAGGCCAGCACAAGTTTGAGGTGGGGACAATTTTGGTCTGGAGTCCATCCTTCGATATAAGGATTTTTTGCAGTCAGGTCCCGGGCCAGGGACCCCTGGGCACATCCTTTGTCCCTTTTCCCTGGGAAAGAAAACTCACCAGTCCAGGTTCCTGATGTCAGTTTGTAGGGCTCCCTTGGGTCTACCAGGGCAGCAAAATTTTGAGGTGGGGACAACTTTGGTCTGGGGTCCATCCTTCGATATAAGGATTTTTTGCAGTCAGGTCCCAGGCCAGGGGCCCCTGGGCACATCCTTTGTCCCTTTTCCCTGGGAAAGAAAAGTCACCAGTCCAGGTTCCTGATGTCAGTTTGTAGGGCTCCCTTTGGTCTATCAGGGCAGCACAGGTTTGAGGTGGGGCAACTTTGTTTTACGACCAATCCTTCGATATAAGTGTTTTTTGCAGTCAGATCCCGGGCCAGGGGCCCCTGGGCACATCCTTTGTCCCTTTTCCCTGGGAAAGAAAACTCACAGGTCCAGGTTCCTGATGTCAGTTTGTAGGGCTCCCTTGTGTCTACCAGGGCAGCACAAGTTTGAGGTGGGGACAACTTTGGTCTGGGGTCCATCCTTCGATATAAGGAGTTTTTGCAGTCAGTGCCAAGCCCAGGGGCCCCTGGGCACATCCTTTCTCCCGTTTTCACTGGGAAAGAAAACTCACAGGTCCAGGTTCCTGATGTCACTTTGTAGGGCTCCCTTGGGTCTATCAGGGCAGCACAAGTTTGAGGTGGGGACGACTTTGGTCTGGGCTCCATCCTTCAATATAAGGATTTTTTGCAGTCAGGTCCGAGCCCAGGGGCCCCGGGCACATCCTTTGTCCCTTTTCCCTGGGAAAGAAAACTCACCAGTCCAGGTTCCTGATGTCAGTTTGTAGGGCTCCCTTGGGTCTATCAGGGCAGCACAAGTTTGAGGTGAGGACAATTTTGGTCAGGGGTCCATCCTTCAATATAAGGATTTTTTGCAGTCAGGTCCCAGCCCAGGGGCCCCTGGGCACATACTTTGTCCCTTTTCCCTGGGAAAGAAAACTCACAGGTCCAGGTTCCTGATGTCAGTTTGTAGGGCTCCCTTGGGTCTATCTCGGCAGCACAAGTTTGAGGTGAGGACAATTTGGTCTGGGCTCCATCCTTCAATATAAGGATATTTTGCAGTCAGGGACCAGCCCAGGGCAAGGCTCCCCTGGGCACATCCTTTGTCCCTTTTCCCTGGGAAAGAAAACTCACATGTCCAGGTTCCAGATGTCTATTTGTAGGGCTGTCTTGGATCTATCAGGGCAGCACATGTTTGAGGTGGGGAGAACTTCGGTCTGGGGTCCATCCTTCGATAGAAGGATTTTTTGCAGTCAGGTCCAGGGCCAGGCTCCCCTGGGCACATGCTTTGTCCCTTTTCCCTGGGAAAGAAAACTCACAGGTCCAGGTTCCTGATGTCACTTTGTAGGGCTTCCTTGGGTCTATCAGGGCAGCACAAGTTTGAGGTGGGGACAACTTTGGTCTGGGGTCCATCCTTCGATATAAGGATTATTTGCAGTCAGGCCCAGCCCAGGGCCAGGGGCCCCTAGACACATCCTTTGGCCATTTTCCCTGGGAAAGAAAATTCACCAGTCCAGGTTCCTGAAGTCAGTTTGTAGGGCTCCCTTTGGTCTATCAGGGCAGCACAGGTTTGAGGTGGGGCAACTTTGTTTTACGACCAATCCTTCGATATAAGTCTTTTTTGCAGTCAGATCCCGGGCCAGGGGCCCCTGGGCACATCCTTTGTCCCTTTTCCCTGGGAAAGAAAACTCACAGGTCCAGGTTCCTGATGTCAGTTTGTAGGGCTCCCTTGGGTCGATCAGGGCAGCACAAGTTTGAGGTGAGGACAATTTTGGTCAGGGGTCCATCCTTCAATATAAGGATTTTTGCAGTCAGGTCCCAGCCCAGGGGCGCCTGGGCACATCCTTTGTCCCTTTTCCCTGGGAAAGAAAACTCACAGGTCCAGGTTCCTGATGTCAGTTTGTAGGGCTCCCTTGGGTCTATCAGGGCAGCACAAGTTTGAGGTGAGGACAATTTTGGTCTGGGCTCCATCCTTCAATATAAGGATTTTTTGCAGTCAGGTCCCGGGCCAGGGACCCCTGGGCACATCCTTTGTCCCTTTTCCCTGGGAAAGAAAACTCACCAGTCCAGGTTCCTGATGTCAGTTTGTAGGGCTCCCTTGGGTCTACCAGGGCAGCACAAGTTTGAGGTGGGGACAACTTTGGTCAGGGGTCCATCCTTCGATATAAGGATTTTTTGCAGTCAGGTCCCAGCCCAGGGGCCCCTGGGCACATCCTTTGGCCATTTTCCCTGGGAAAGAAAACTCACCAGTCCAGGTTCCTGATGTCAGTTTGTAGGGCTCCCTTGGGTCTATCAGGGCAGCACAAGTTTGAGGTGGGGACAATTTTGGTCTGGGGTCCATCCTTCGATATAAGGATTTTTTGCAGTCAGGGCCCAGCCCAGGGGCCCCTGGACACATCCTTTGGCCATTTTCCCTTGGAAAGAAAACTCACAGGTCCAGGTTCCTGATGTCAGTTTGTAGGGCTCCCTTGGGTCTATCAGGGCAGCACAAGTTTGAGGGGGGACAACTTCGGTCTGGGCTCCATCCTTCGATATAAGGAGTTTTTGCAGTCAGGTCCCAGCCCAGGGGCCCCTGGGCACATCCTTTGTCCCTTTTCCCTGGGAAAAAAAACTCACAGGTCCAGGTTCCTGATGTCAGTTTGTAGGGCTCCCTTGGGTCTATCAGGGCAGCATAAGTTTGAGGTGGGGACAACTTCGGTCTGGGCTCCATCCTTCGATATAAGGATTTTATGCAGTCAGGTCCCAGCCCAGGGGCCCCTGGGCACATCCTTTGGCCATTTTCCCTTGGAAAGAAAACTCACCAGTCCAGGTTCCTGATGTCAGTTTGTAGGGCTCCCTTGGGTCTACCAGGGCAGCACAAGTTTGAATTGGGGACAACTTTGGTCTGGGCTCCATCCTTCGATATAAGGAGTTTTTGCAGTCAGGTCCCAGGCCAGGGGCCCCTGGGCACATCCTTTGGCCATTTTCCCTGGGAAAGAAAACTCACCAGTCCAGGTTCCTGATGTCAGTTTGTAGGGCTCCCTTGGATCTATCAGGGCAGCACAAGTTTGAGGTGAGGACAATTTTGGTCTGGGCTCCATCTTTCAATATATGGATTTTTTGCAGTCAGGGCCCAGCCCAGGGCCAGGCTCCCCTGGGCACATCCTTTGTCCCTTTTCCCTGGGAAAAAACCTCACAGGTCCAGGTTCCTGATGTCAGTTTGTAGGGCTCCCTTGGGTCTATCAGGGCAGCACAAATTTGAGGTGGGGACAACTTCGGTCTGGGCTCCATCCTTCGATATAAGGAGTTTTTGCAGTCAGGTCCCAGCCCAGGGGCCCCTGGGCACATCCTTTGTCCCTTTTCCCTGGGAAAAAAAACTCACAGGTCCAGGTTCCTGATGTCAGTTTGTAGGGCTCCCTTGGGTCTATCAGGGCAGCACAAGTTTGAGGTGGGGACAACTTTGGTCTGGGGTCCATCCTTCGATATAAGGATTTTATGCAGTCAGGGCCCACCCCAGGGGCCCCTGGGCACATCCTTTGGCCCTTTTCCCTGGGAAAGAAAACTCACCAGTCCAGGTTGCTGATGTCAGTTTGTAGGGCTCCCTTGGGTCTATCAGGGCAGCACAAGTTTGAGGTGGGGACAACTTTGGTCTGGGCTCCATCCTTCGATATAAGGAGTTTTTGCAGTCAGTGCCCAGCCCAGGGGTTCTTGGGCACATCGTTTGGCCATTTTCCCTGGGAAAGAAAACTCACAGGTCCAGGTTCCTGATGTCACTTTGTAGGGCTCCCTTGGGTCTATCAGGGCAGCACAAGTTTGAGGTGGGGACAATTTTGGTCTGGGCTCCATCCTTCGATATAAGAATTTTCCTCAGTCAGGTCCCGGGCCAGGCGCCCCTGGGCACATCCTTTGTCCCTTTTCCCTGGGAAAGAAAACTCACAGGTCCAGGTTCCTGATGTCAGTTTGTAGGGCTCCCTTGGGTCTATCTGGGCAGCACAAGTTTGAGGTGAGGACAATTTTTGTCTGGGCTCCATCCTTCAATATAAGGATTTTTTGCAGTCAGGGCCCAGCCCAGGGCCAGGCTCCCCTGGGCACATCCTTTGTCCCTTTTCCCTGGGAAAGAAAATTCACAGGTCCAGTTTCCAGATGTGAGTTTGTAGGGCTCCCTTGGGTCAATCAGGGCAGCACAAGTTTGAGGTGGGGACAATTTTGGTCTGGGGTCCATCCTTCGATATAAGGATTTTATGCAGTCAGGTCCCAGCCCAGGGGCCCCTGGGCACATCCTTTGTCCCTTTTCCCTGGGAAAGAAAATTCACAGGTCCAGGTTCCTGATGTCAGTTTGTAGGGCTCCCTTGGGTCTATCTGGGCAGCACAAGTTTGAGGTGAGGACAATTTTGGTCTGGGCTCCATCCTTCAATATAAGGATTTTTTGCCGTCAGGTCCCAGCCCAGGGCCAGGCTCCCCTGGGCACATCCTTTGTCCCTTTTCCCTGGGAAAGAAAATTCACAGGTCCAGGTTCCTGATGTCAGTTTGTAGGGCTCCCTTGGGTCTACCAGAGCAACACAAGTTTGAGGTGGGGACAACTTCGGTCTGGGGTCCATCCTTCGATATAAGGATTTTTTGCAGTCAGGTCCCAGCCAAGGGGCCCCTGGGCACATCCTTTAGCCATTTTCCCTTGGAAAGAAAACTCACCAGTCCAGGTTCCTGATGTCAGTTTGTAGGGCTCCCTTGGGTCTATCAGGGCAGCACAAGTTTGTGGTGGGGACAACTTTGGTCTGGGCTCCATCCTTCGATATAAGGAGTTTTTGCAGTCAGGTCCCAGCCCAGGGGCCCCTGGGCACATCCTTTGTCCCTTTTCCCTGGGAAAGAAAACTCACCGGTCCAGGTTCCTGATGTCAGTTTGTAGGGCTCCCTTGGGTCTATCAGGGCAGCACAAGTTTGAGGTGAGGACAATTTTGGTCTGGGCTCCATCCTTTAATATAAGGATTTTTTGCAGTCAGGGCCCAGCCCAGGGCCAGGCTCCCCTGGGCACATCCTTTGTCCCTTTTCGATGGGAAAGAAAACTCACAGGTCCAGGTTCCTGATGTCACTTTGTAGGGCTCCCTTGGGTCTACCAGAGCAACACAAGTTTGAGGTGGGGACAACTTTGGTCTGGGGTCCATCCTTCGATATAAGGATTTTTTGCAGTCAGGTCCCAGCCAAGGGGCCCCTGGGCACATCCTTTGTCCCTTTTCCCTGGGAAAGAAAACTCACCAGTCCAGGTTCCTGATGTCAGTTTGTAGGGCTCCCTTGGGTCTATCAGGGCAGCACAAGTTTGTGGTGGGGACAACTTTGGTCTGGGCTCCATCCTTCGATATAAGGAGTTTTTGCAGTCAGGTCCCAGCCCAGGGGCCCCTGGGCACATCCTTTGTCCCTTTTCCCTGGGAAAGAAAACTCACCGGTCCAGGTTCCTGATGTCAGTTTGTAGGGCTCCCTTGGGTCTATCAGGGCAGCACAAGTTTGAGGTGGGGACAACTTTGGTCTGGGGTCCATCCTTCGTTATAAGGATTTTTTGCAGTCAGTGCCAAGCCCAGGGGCCCTTGGGCACAACGTTTGGCCATTTTCCCTGGGAAAGAAAACTCACAGGTCCAGGTTCCTGATGTCAGTTTGTAGGGCTCCCTTGGGTCTATCAGGGCAGCACAAGTTTGAGGTGGGGACAACTTCGGTCTGGGCTCCATCCTTCGATATAAGAATATTCCTCAGTCAGGTCCCGGGCCAGGCGCCCCTGGGCACATCCTTTGTCCCTTTTCCCTGGGAAAGAAAACTCACAGGTCCAGGTTCCTGATGTCAGTTTGTAGGGCTCCCTTGGGTCTACCAGGGCAGCACAAGTTTGAGGTGGGGACAACTTTGGTCTGGGGTCCATCCTTCGATATAAGGATTTTTTGCAGTCAGGGCCCAGCCCAGGGGCCCCTGGGCACATCCTTTCTCCCGTTTTCACTGGGAAAGAAAACTCACAGGTCCAGGTTCCTGATGTCACTTTGTAGGGCTCCCTTGGGTCTATCAGGGCAGCACAAGTTTGAGGTGGGGATGACTTTGGTCTGGGGTCCATCCTTCGATATAAGGATTTTTTGCAGTCAGGTCCGAGCCCAGGGGCCCCTGGGCACATCCTTTGTCCCTTTTCCCTGGGAAAGAAAACTCACCAGTCCAGGTTCCTGATGTCAGTTTGTAGGGCTCCCTTGGGTCTATCAGGGCAGCACAAGTTTGAGGTGAGGACAATTTTGGTCTGGGCTCCATCCTTCAATATAAGGATTTTTTGCAGTCAGGTCCCAGGCCAGGGGCCCCTGGGCACATCCTTTGTCCCTTTTCCCTGGGAAAGAAAACTCACAGGTCCAGGTTCCTGATGTCAGTTTGTAGGGCTCCCTTGGGTCTATCTGGGCAGCACAAGTTTGAGGTGAGGACAATTTGGTCTGGGCTCCATCCTTCAATATAAGGATATTTTGCAATCAGGGCCCAGCCCAGGGCAAGGCTCCCCTGGGTACATCCTTTGTCCCTTTTCCCTGGGAAAGAAAACTCACAGGTCCAGGTTCCTGATGTCAGTTTGTAGGGCTCCCTTGGGTCTATCAGGCCAGCACAAGTTTGAGGTGGGGACAATTTTGGTCTGGAGTCCATCCTTCGATATAAGGATTTTTTGCAGTCAGGTCCCGGGCCAGGGACCCCTGGGCACATCCTTTGTCCCTTTTCCCTGGGAAAGAAAACTCACCAGTCCAGGTTCCTGATGTCAGTTTGTAGGGCTCCCTTGGGTCTACCAGGGCAGCAAAATTTTGAGGTGGGGACAACTTTGGTCTGGGGTCCATCCTTCGATATAAGGATTTTTTGCTGTCAGGTCCCAGGCCAGGGGCCCCTGGGCACATCCTTTGTCCCTTTTCCCTGGGAAAGAAAAGTCACCAGTCCAGGTTCCTGATGTCAGTTTGTAGGGCTCCCTTTGGTCTATCAGGGCAGCACAGGTTTGAGGTGGGGCAACTTTGTTTTACGACCAATCCTTCGATATAAGTGTTTTTTGCAGTCAGATCCCGGGCCAGGGGCCCCTGGGCACATCCTTTGTCCCTTTTCCCTGGGAAAGAAAACTCACAGGTCCAGGTTCCTGATGTCAGTTTGTAGGGCTCCCTTGTGTCTACCAGGGCAGCACAAGTTTGAGGTGGGGACAACTTTGGTCTGGGGTCCATCCTTCGATATAAGGAGTTTTTGCAGTCAGTGCCAAGCCCAGGGGCCCCTGGGCACATCCTTTCTCCCGTTTTCACTGGGAAAGAAAACTCACAGGTCCAGGTTCCTGATGTCACTTTGTAGGGCTCCCTTGGGTCTATCAGGGCAGCACAAGTTTGAGGTGGGGACGACTTTGGTCTGGGCTCCATCCTTCAATATAAGGATTTTTTGCAGTCAGGTCCGAGCCCAGGGGCCCCGGGCACATCCTTTGTCCCTTTTCCCTGGGAAAGAAAACTCACCAGTCCAGGTTCCTGATGTCAGTTTGTAGGGCTCCCTTGGGTCTATCAGGGCAGCACAAGTTTGAGGTGAGGACAATTTTGGTCAGGGGTCCATCCTTCAATATAAGGATTTTTTGCAGTCAGGTCCCAGCCCAGGGGCCCCTGGGCACATACTTTGTCCCTTTTCCCTGGGAAAGAAAACTCACAGGTCCAGGTTCCTGATGTCAGTTTGTAGGGCTCCCTTGGGTCTATCTCGGCAGCACAAGTTTGAGGTGAGGACAATTTGGTCTGGGCTCCATCCTTCAATATAAGGATATTTTGCAGTCAGGGACCAGCCCAGGGCAAGGCTCCCCTGGGCACATCCTTTGTCCCTTTTCCCTGGGAAAGAAAACTCACATGTCCAGGTTCCAGATGTCTATTTGTAGGGCTGTCTTGGATCTATCAGGGCAGCACATGTTTGAGGTGGGGAGAACTTCGGTCTGGGGTCCATCCTTCGATAGAAGGATTTTTTGCAGTCAGGTCCAGGGCCAGGCTCCCCTGGGCACATGCTTTGTCCCTTTTCCCTGGGAAAGAAAACTCACAGGTCCAGGTTCCTGATGTCACTTTGTAGGGCTTCCTTGGGTCTATCAGGGCAGCACAAGTTTGAGGTGGGGACAACTTTGGTCTGGGGTCCATCCTTCGATATAAGGATTATTTGCAGTCAGGCCCAGCCCAGGGCCAGGGGCCCCTAGACACATCCTTTGGCCATTTTCCCTGGGAAAGAAAATTCACCAGTCCAGGTTCCTGAAGTCAGTTTGTAGGGCTCCCTTTGGTCTATCAGGGCAGCACAGGTTTGAGGTGGGGCAACTTTGTTTTACGACCAATCCTTCGATATAAGTCTTTTTTGCAGTCAGATCCCGGGCCAGGGGCCCCTGGGCACATCCTTTGTCCCTTTTCCCTGGGAAAGAAAACTCACAGGTCCAGGTTCCTGATGTCAGTTTGTAGGGCTCCCTTGGGTCGATCAGGGCAGCACAAGTTTGAGGTGAGGACAATTTTGGTCAGGGGTCCATCCTTCAATATAAGGATTTTTGCAGTCAGGTCCCAGCCCAGGGGCCCCTGGGCACATCCTTTGTCCCTTTTCCCTGGGAAAGAAAACTCACAGGTCCAGGTTCCTGATGTCAGTTTGTAGGGCTCCCTTGGGTCTATCAGGGCAGCACAAGTTTGAGGTGAGGACAATTTTGGTCTGGGCTCCATCCTTCAATATAAGGATTTTTTGCAGTCAGGTCCCGGGCCAGGGACCCCTGGGCACATCCTTTGTCCCTTTTCCCTGGGAAAGAAAACTCACCAGTCCAGGTTCCTGATGTCAGTTTGTAGGGCTCCCTTGGGTCTACCAGGGCAGCACAAGTTTGAGGTGGGGACAACTTTGGTCAGGGGTCCATCCTTCGATATAAGGATTTTTTGCAGTCAGGTCCCAGCCCAGGGGCCCCTGGGCACATCCTTTGGCCATTTTCCCTGGGAAAGAAAACTCACCAGTCCAGGTTCCTGATGTCAGTTTGTAGGGCTCCCTTGGGTCTATCAGGGCAGCACAAGTTTGAGGTGGGGACAATTTTGGTCTGGGGTCCATCCTTCGATATAAGGATTTTTTGCAGTCAGGGCCCAGCCCAGGGGCCCCTGGACACATCCTTTGGCCATTTTCCCTTGGAAAGAAAACTCACAGGTCCAGGTTCCTGATGTCAGTTTGTAGGGCTCCCTTGGGTCTATCAGGGCAGCACAAGTTTGAGGGGGGACAACTTCGGTCTGGGCTCCATCCTTCGATATAAGGAGTTTTTGCAGTCAGGTCCCAGCCCAGGGGCCCCTGGGCACATCCTTTGTCCCTTTTCCCTGGGAAAAAAAACTCACAGGTCCAGGTTCCTGATGTCAGTTTGTAGGGCTCCCTTGGGTCTATCAGGGCAGCATAAGTTTGAGGTGGGGACAACTTCGGTCTGGGCTCCATCCTTCGATATAAGGATTTTATGCAGTCAGGTCCCAGCCCAGGGGCCCCTGGGCACATCCTTTGGCCATATTCCCTTGGAAAGAAAACTCACCAGTCCAGGTTCCTGATGTCAGTTTGTAGGGCTCCCTTGGGTCTACCAGGGCAGCACAAGTTTGAATTGGGGACAACTTTGGTCTGGGCTCCATCCTTCGATATAAGGAGTTTTTGCAGTCAGGTCCCAGGCCAGGGGCCCCTGGGCACATCCTTTGGCCATTTTCCCTGGGAAAGAAAACTCACCAGTCCAGGTTCCTGATGTCAGTTTGTAGGGCTCCCTTGGATCTATCAGGGCAGCACAAGTTTGAGGTGAGGACAATTTTGGTCTGGGCTCCATCTTTCAATATATGGATTTTTTGCAGTCAGGGCCCAGCCCAGGGCCAGGCTCCCCTGGGCACATCCTTTGTCCCTTTTCCCTGGGAAAAAACCTCACAGGTCCAGGTTCCTGATGTCAGTTTGTAGGGCTCCCTTGGGTCTATCAGGGCAGCACAAATTTGAGGTGGGGACAACTTCGGTCTGGGCTCCATCCTTCGATATAAGGAGTTTTTGCAGTCAGGTCCCAGCCCAGGGGCCCCTGGGCACATCCTTTGTCCCTTTTCCCTGGGAAAAAAAACTCACAGGTCCAGGTTCCTGATGTCAGTTTGTAGGGCTCCCTTGGGTCTATCAGGGCAGCACAAGTTTGAGGTGGGGACAACTTTGGTCTGGGGTCCATCCTTCGATATAAGGATTTTATGCAGTCAGGGCCCACCCCAGGGGCCCCTGGGCACATCCTTTGGCCCTTTTCCCTGGGAAAGAAAACTCACCAGTCCAGGTTGCTGATGTCAGTTTGTAGGGCTCCCTTGGGTCTATCAGGGCAGCACAAGTTTGAGGTGGGGACAACTTTGGTCTGGGCTCCATCCTTCGATATAAGGAGTTTTTGCAGTCAGTGCCCAGCCCAGGGGTTCTTGGGCACATCGTTTGGCCATTTTCCCTGGGAAAGAAAACTCACAGGTCCAGGTTCCTGATGTCACTTTGTAGGGCTCCCTTGGGTCTATCAGGGCAGCACAAGTTTGAGGTGGGGACAATTTTGGTCTGGGCTCCATCCTTCGATATAAGAATTTTCCTCAGTCAGGTCCCGGGCCAGGCGCCCCTGGGCACATCCTTTGTCCCTTTTCCCTGGGAAAGAAAACTCACAGGTCCAGGTTCCTGATGTCAGTTTGTAGGGCTCCCTTGGGTCTATCTGGGCAGCACAAGTTTGAGGTGAGGACAATTTTTGTCTGGGCTCCATCCTTCAATATAAGGATTTTTTGCAGTCAGGGCCCAGCCCAGGGCCAGGCTCCCCTGGGCACATCCTTTGTCCCTTTTCCCTGGGAAAGAAAATTCACAGGTCCAGTTTCCAGATGTGAGTTTGTAGGGCTCCCTTGGGTCAATCAGGGCAGCACAAGTTTGAGGTGGGGACAATTTTGGTCTGGGGTCCATCCTTCGATATAAGGATTTTATGCAGTCAGGTCCCAGCCCAGGGGCCCCTGGGCACATCCTTTGTCCCTTTTCCCTGGGAAAGAAAATTCACAGGTCCAGGTTCCTGATGTCAGTTTGTAGGGCTCCCTTGGGTCTATCTGGGCAGCACAAGTTTGAGGTGAGGACAATTTTGGTCTGGGCTCCATCCTTCAATATAAGGATTTTTTGCCGTCAGGTCCCAGCCCAGGGCCAGGCTCCCCTGGGCACATCCTTTGTCCCTTTTCCCTGGGAAAGAAAATTCACAGGTCCAGGTTCCTGATGTCAGTTTGTAGGGCTCCCTTGGGTCTACCAGAGCAACACAAGTTTGAGGTGGGGACAACTTCGGTCTGGGGTCCATCCTTCGATATAAGGATTTTTTGCAGTCAGGTCCCAGCCAAGGGGCCCCTGGGCACATCCTTTAGCCATTTTCCCTTGGAAAGAAAACTCACCAGTCCAGGTTCCTGATGTCAGTTTGTAGGGCTCCCTTGGGTCTATCAGGGCAGCACAAGTTTGTGGTGGGGACAACTTTGGTCTGGGCTCCATCCTTCGATATAAGGAGTTTTTGCAGTCAGGTCCCAGCCCAGGGGCCCCTGGGCACATCCTTTGTCCCTTTTCCCTGGGAAAGAAAACTCACCGGTCCAGGTTCCTGATGTCAGTTTGTAGGGCTCCCTTGGGTCTATCAGGGCAGCACAAGTTTGAGGTGGGGACAACTTTGGTCTGGGGTCCATCCTTCGTTATAAGGATTTTTTGCAGTCAGTGCCAAGCCCAGGGGCCCTTGGGCACAACGTTTGGCCATTTTCCCTGGGAAAGAAAACTCACAGGTCCAGGTTCCTGATGTCAGTTTGTAGGGCTCCCTTGGGTCTATCAGGGCAGCACAAGTTTGAGGTGGGGACAACTTCGGTCTGGGCTCCATCCTTCGATATAAGAATATTCCTCAGTCAGGTCCCGGGCCAGGCGCCCCTGGGCACATCCTTTGTCCCTTTTCCCTGGGAAAGAAAACTCACAGGTCCAGGTTCCTGATGTCAGTTTGTAGGGCTCCCTTGTGTCTACCAGGGCAGCACAAGTTTGAGGTGGGGACAACTTTGGTCTGGGGTCCATCCTTCGATATAAGGAGTTTTTGCAGTCAGTGCCAAGCCCAGGGGCCCCTGGGCACATCCTTTCTCCTGTTTTCACTGGGAAAGAAAACTCACAGGTCCAGGTTCCTGATGTCAGTTTGTAGGGCTCCCTTGGGTCTATCAGGGCAGCACAAGTTTGAGGTGGGGACGACTTTGGTCTGGGCTCCATCCTTCAATATAAGGATTTTTTGCAGTCAGGTCCGAGCCCAGGGGCCCCGGGCACATCCTTTGTCCCTTTTCCCTGGGAAAGAAAACTCACCAGTCCAGGTTCCTGATGTCAGTTTGTAGGGCTCCCTTGGGTCTATCAGGGCAGCACAAGTTTGAGGTGAGGACAATTTTGGTCAGGGGTCCATCCTTCAATATAAGGATTTTTTGCAGTCAGGTCCCAGCCCAGGGGCCCCTGGGCACATACTTTGTCCCTTTTCCCTGGGAAAGAAAACTCACAGGTCCAGGTTCCTGATGTCAGTTTGTAGGGCTCCCTTGGGTCTATCTCGGCAGCACAAGTTTGAGGTGAGGACAATTTGGTCTGGGCTCCATCCTTCAATATAAGGATATTTTGCAGTCAGGGACCAGCCCAGGGCAAGGCTCCCCTGGGCACATCCTTTGTCCCTTTTCCCTGGGAAAGAAAACTCACATGTCCAGGTTCCAGATGTCTATTTGTAGGGCTGTCTTGGATCTATCAGGGCAGCACATGTTTGAGGTGGGGAGAACTTCGGTCTGGGGTCCATCCTTCGATAGAAGGATTTTTTGCAGTCAGGTCCAGGGCCAGGCTCCCCTGGGCACATGCTTTGTCCCTTTTCCCTGGGAAAGAAAACTCACAGGTCCAGGTTCCTGATGTCACTTTGTAGGGCTTCCTTGGGTCTATCAGGGCAGCACAAGTTTGAGGTGGGGACAACTTTGGTCTGGGGTCCATCCTTCGATATAAGGATTATTTGCAGTCAGGCCCAGCCCAGGGCCAGGGGCCCCTAGACACATCCTTTGGCCATTTTCCCTGGGAAAGAAAATTCACCAGTCCAGGTTCCTGAAGTCAGTTTGTAGGGCTCCCTTTGGTCTATCAGGGCAGCACAGGTTTGAGGTGGGGCAACTTTGTTTTACGACCAATCCTTCGATATAAGTCTTTTTTGCAGTCAGATCCCGGGCCAGGGGCCCCTGGGCACATCCTTTGTCCCTTTTCCCTGGGAAAGAAAACTCACAGGTCCAGGTTCCTGATGTCAGTTTGTAGGGCTCCCTTGGGTCGATCAGGGCAGCACAAGTTTGAGGTGAGGACAATTTTGGTCAGGGGTCCATCCTTCAATATAAGGATTTTTGCAGTCAGGTCCCAGCCCAGGGGCCCCTGGGCACATCCTTTGTCCCTTTTCCCTGGGAAAGAAAACTCACAGGTCCAGGTTCCTGATGTCAGTTTGTAGGGCTCCCTTGGGTCTATCAGGGCAGCACAAGTTTGAGGTGAGGACAATTTTGGTCTGGGGTCCATCCTTCGATATAAGGATTTTTTGCAGTCAGGGCCCAGCCCAGGGGCCCCTGGACACATCCTTTGGCCATTTTCCCTTGGAAAGAAAACTCACAGGTCCAGGTTCCTGATGTCAGTTTGTAGGGCTCCCTTGGGTCTATCAGGGCAGCACAAGTTTGAGGGGGGACAACTTCGGTCTGGGCTCCATCCTTCGATATAAGGAGTTTTTGCAGTCAGGTCCCAGCCCAGGGGCCCCTGGGCACATCCTTTGTCCCTTTTCCCTGGGAAAAAAAACTCACAGGTCCAGGTTCCTGATGTCAGTTTGTAGGGCTCCCTTGGGTCTATCAGGGCAGCATAAGTTTGAGGTGGGGACAACTTCGGTCTGGGCTCCATCCTTCGATATAAGGATTTTATGCAGTCAGGTCCCAGCCCAGGGGCCCCTGGGCACATCCTTTGGCCATTTTCCCTTGGAAAGAAAACTCACCAGTCCAGGTTCCTGATGTCAGTTTGTAGGGCTCCCTTGGGTCTACCAGGGCAGCACAAGTTTGAATTGGGGACAACTTTGGTCTGGGCTCCATCCTTCGATATAAGGAGTTTTTGCAGTCAGGTCCCAGGCCAGGGGCCCCTGGGCACATCCTTTGGCCATTTTCCCTGGGAAAGAAAACTCACCAGTCCAGGTTCCTGATGTCAGTTTGTAGGGCTCCCTTGGATCTATCAGGGCAGCACAAGTTTGAGGTGAGGACAATTTTGGTCTGGGCTCCATCTTTCAATATATGGATTTTTTGCAGTCAGGGCCCAGCCCAGGGCCAGGCTCCCCTGGGCACATCCTTTGTCCCTTTTCCCTGGGAAAAAACCTCACAGGTCCAGGTTCCTGATGTCAGTTTGTAGGGCTCCCTTGGGTCTATCAGGGCAGCACAAATTTGAGGTGGGGACAACTTCGGTCTGGGCTCCATCCTTCGATATAAGGAGTTTTTGCAGTCAGGTCCCAGCCCAGGGGCCCCTGGGCACATCCTTTGTCCCTTTTCCCTGGGAAAAAAAACTCACAGGTCCAGGTTCCTGATGTCAGTTTGTAGGGCTCCCTTGGGTCTATCAGGGCAGCACAAGTTTGAGGTGGGGACAACTTTGGTCTGGGGTCCATCCTTCGATATAAGGATTTTATGCAGTCAGGGCCCACCCCAGGGGCCCCTGGGCACATCCTTTGGCCCTTTTCCCTGGGAAAGAAAACTCACCAGTCCAGGTTGCTGATGTCAGTTTGTAGGGCTCCCTTGGGTCTATCAGGGCAGCACAAGTTTGAGGTGGGGACAACTTTGGTCTGGGCTCCATCCTTCGATATAAGGAGTTTTTGCAGTCAGTGCCCAGCCCAGGGGTTCTTGGGCACATCGTTTGGCCATTTTCCCTGGGAAAGAAAACTCACAGGTCCAGGTTCCTGATGTCACTTTGTAGGGCTCCCTTGGGTCTATCAGGGCAGCACAAGTTTGAGGTGGGGACAATTTTGGTCTGGGCTCCATCCTTCGATAAAAGAATTTTCCTCAGTCAGGTCCCGGGCCAGGCGCCCCTGGGCACATCCTTTGTCCCTTTTCCCTGGGAAAGAAAACTCACAGGTCCAGGTTCCTGATGTCAGTTTGTAGGGCTCCCTTGGGTCTATCTGGGCAGCACAAGTTTGAGGTGAGGACAATTTTTGTCTGGGCTCCATCCTTCAATATAAGGATTTTTTGCAGTCAGGGCCCAGCCCAGGGCCAGGCTCCCCTGGGCACATCCTTTGTCCCTTTTCCCTGGGAAAGAAAATTCACAGGTCCAGTTTCCAGATGTGAGTTTGTAGGGCTCCCTTGGGTCAATCAGGGCAGCACAAGTTTGAGGTGGGGACAATTTTGGTCTGGGGTCCATCCTTCGATATAAGGATTTTATGCAGTCAGGTCCCAGCCCAGGGGCCCCTGGGCACATCCTTTGTCCCTTTTCCCTGGGAAAGAAAATTCACAGGTCCAGGTTCCTGATGTCAGTTTGTAGGGCTCCCTTGGGTCTATCTGGGCAGCACAAGTTTGAGGTGAGGACAATTTTGGTCTGGGCTCCATCCTTCAATATAAGGATTTTTTGCCGTCAGGTCCCAGCCCAGGGCCAGGCTCCCCTGGGCACATCCTTTGTCCCTTTTCCCTGGGAAAGAAAATTCACAGGTCCAGGTTCCTGATGTCAGTTTGTAGGGCTCCCTTGGGTCTACCAGAGCAACACAAGTTTGAGGTGGGGACAACTTCGGTCTGGGGTCCATCCTTCGATATAAGGATTTTTTGCAGTCAGGTCCCAGCCAAGGGGCCCCTGGGCACATCCTTTAGCCATTTTCCCTTGGAAAGAAAACTCACCAGTCCAGGTTCCTGATGTCAGTTTGTAGGGCTCCCTTGGGTCTATCAGGGCAGCACAAGTTTGTGGTGGGGACAACTTTGGTCTGGAATCCATCCTTCGATATAAGGATTTTTTGCAGTCAGGTCCCAGCCCAGTGGCCCTGGGCACATCCTTTGTCACTTTTCCCTGGGAAAGAAAACTCACCAGTCCAGGTTCCTGATGTCAGTTTGTAGGGCTCCCTTGGGTCTATCAGGGCAGCACAAGTTTGAGGTGGGGACAACTTTGGTCTGGGCTCCATCCTTCAATATAAGAATTTTCCTCAGTCAGGTCCCGGGCCAGGCGCCCCTGGGCACATCCTTTGTCCCTTTTCCCTGGGAAAGAAAACTCACAGGTCCAGGTTCCTGATGTCAATTTGTAGGGCTCCCTTGGGTCAATCAGGGCAGCACAAGTTTGAGGTGAGGACAATTTTGGTCAGGGGTCCATCCTTCAATATAAGGATTTTTGCAGTCAGGTCCCGGGCCAGGGGCCCCTGGGCACATCCTTTGTCCCTTTTCCCTGGGAAAGAAAACTCACAGGTCCAGGTTCCTGATGTCAGTTTGTAGGGCTCCCTTGGGTCAATCAGGGCAGCACAAGTTTGAGGTGGGGACAACTTTGGTCTGGGCTCCATCCTTCGATATAAGGATTTTTTGCAGTCAGGTCCCAGCCAAGGGGCCCCTGGGCACATCCTTTGTCCCTTTTCCCTGGGAAAAAAAACTCACAGGTCCAGGTTCCTGATGTCAGTTTGTAGGGCTCCCTTGGGTCTATCAGGGCAGCACAAGTTTGAGGTGGGGACAACTTCGGTCTGGGCTCCATCCTTCGATATAAGGATTTTATGCAGTCAGCTTCCAGCCCAGGGGCCCCTGGGCACACCCTTTGGCCATTTTCCCTTGGAAAGAAAACTCACCAGTCCAGGTTCCTGATGTCAGTTTGTAGGGCTCCCTTGGGTCTATCAGGGCAGCACAAGTTTGAGGTGGGGACAACTTTGGTCTGGGCTCCATCCTTCGATATAAGGAGTTTTTGCAGTCAGGTCCCAGCCCAGGGGCCCCTGGGCACATCCTTTGTCCCTTTTCCCTGGGAAAGAAAACTCACAGGTCCCGGTTCCTGATGTGTGTTTGTAGGGCTCCCTTGTGTCTACCAGGGCAGCACAAGTTTGAGGTGGGGACAACTTTGGTCTGGGGTCCATCCTTCGATATAAGTATTTTTTGCAGTCAGGGCCCAGCCCAGGGGCCCCTGGGCACATACTTTCTCCCGTTTTCACTGGGAAAGAAAACTCACAGGTCCAGGTTCCTGATGTCAGTTTGTAGGGCTCCCTTGGGTCTATCAGGGCAGCACAAGTTTGAGGTGGGGACGACTTTAGTCTGTGGTCCATCCATCGATATAAGGATTTTTTGCAGTCAGGACCGAGCCCAGGGGCCCCGGGCACTTCCTTTGTCCCTTTTCCCTGGGAAAGAAAACTCACCAGTCCAGGTTCCTGATGTCAGTTTGTAGGGCTCCCTTGGGTCTATCAGGGCAGCACAAGTTTGTGCTGGGGACAACTTTGGTCTGGAATCCATCCTTCGATATAAGGATTTTTTGCAGTCAGGTGCCAGCCCAGGGGCCCCTGGGCACATCCTTTGTCACTTTTCCCTGGGAAAGAAAACTCACAGGTCCAGGTTCCTGATGTCAGTTTGTAGGGCTCCCTTGGGTCTATCTGGGCAGCACAAGTTTGAGGTGAGGACAATTTTGGTCTGGGCTCCATCCTTCAATATAAGGATTTTTTGCAGTCAGGTCCCGGGCCAGGGACCCCTGGGCACATCCTTTGTCCCTTTTCCCTGGGAAAGAAAACTCACCAGTCCAGGTTCCTGATGTCAGTTTGTAGGGCTCCCTTGGGTCTACCAGGGCAGCACAAGTTTGAGGTGGGGACAACTTTGGTCAGGGGTCCATCCTTCGATATAAGGATTTTTTGCAGTCAGGTCCCAGCCCAGGGGCCCCTGGGCACATCCTTTGGCCATTTTCCCTGGGAAAGAAAACTCACCAGTCCAGGTTCCTGATGTCAGTTTGTAGGGCTCCCTTGGGTCTATCAGGGCAGCACAAGTTTGAGGTGGGGACAATTTTGGTCTGGGGTCCATCCTTCGATATAAGGATTTTTTGCAGTCAGGGCCCAGCCCAGGGGCCCCTGGGCACATCCTTTGGCCATTTTCCCTTGGAAAGAAAACTCACCAGTCCAGGTTCCTGATGTCAGTTTGTAGGGCTCCCTTGGGTCTATCAGGGCAGCACAAGTTTGAGGTGGGGACAACTTCGGTCTGGGCTCCATCCTTCGATATAAGGAGTTTTTGCAGTCAGGTCCCAGCCCAGGGGCCCCTGGGCACATCCTTTGTCCCTTTTCCCTGGGAAAAAAATCTCACAGGTCCAGGTTCCTGATGTCAGTTTGTAGGGCTCCCTTGGGTCTATCAGGGCAGCATAAGTTTGAGGTGGGGACAACTTCGGTCGGGGCTCCATCCTTCGATATAAGGAGTTTTTGCAGTCAGGTCCCAGGCCAGGGGCCCCTGGGCACATCCTTTGGCCATTTTCCCTGGGAAAGAAAACTCACCAGTCCAGGTTCCTGATGTCAGTTTGTAGGGCTCCCTTGGATCTATCAGGGCAGCACAAGTTTGAGGTGAGGACAATTTTGGTCTGGGCTCCATCCTTCAATATATGGATTTTTTGCAGTCAGGGCCCAGCCCAGGGCCAGGCTCCCCTGGGCACATCCTTTGTCCCTTTTCCCTGGGAAAAAACCTCACAGGTCCAGGTTCCTGATGTCAGTTTGTAGGGCTCCCTTGGGTCTATCAGGGCAGCACAAGTTTGAGGTGGGGACAACTTCGGTCTGGGCTCCATCCTTCGATATAAGGAGTTTTTGCATTCAGGTCCCAGCCCAGGGGCCCCTGGGCACATCCTTTGTCCCTTTTCCCTGGGAAAAAAAACTCACAGGTCCAGGTTCCTGATGTCAGTTTGTAGGGCTCCCTTGGGTCTATCAGGGCAGCACAAGTTTGTGGTGGGGACAACTTTGATCTGGAATCCATCCTTCGATATAAGGAGTTTTTGCAGTCAGGTCCCAGCCCAGGGGCCCCTGAGCACATCCTTTGTCCCTTTTCCCTGGGAAAGAAAACTCACCAGTCCAGGTTCCTGATGTCAGTTTGTAGGGCTCCCTTGGGTCTATCAGGGCAGCACAAGTTTGAGGTGGGGACAACTTTGGTCTGGGGTCCATCCTTCGTTATAAGGATTTTTTGCAGTCAGGTCCCAGCCCAGGGGCCCCTGGGCACATCCTTTGTCCCTTTTCCCTGGGAAAGAAAACTCACAGGTCCAGCTTCCTGATGTCAGTTTGTAGGGCTCCCTTGGGTCTATCTGGGCAGCACAAGTTTGAGGTGAGGACAATTTGGTCTGGGCTCCATCCTTCAATATAAGGATATTTTGCAATCAGGGCCCAGCCCAGGGCAAGGCTCCCCTGGGCACATCCTTTGTCCCTTTTCCCTGGGAAAGAAAACTCACCAGTCCAGGTTCCTGATGTCAGTTTGTAGGGCTCCCTTGGGTCTATCAGGGCAGCACAAGTTTGAGGTGAGGACAACTTTGGTCTGGGCTCCATCCTTCAATATAAGGATTTTTTGCAGTCAGGGCCCAGCCCAGGGCCAGGCTCCCTTGGGCACATCCTTTGTCCCTTTTCCCTGGGAAAGAAAATTCACAGGTCCAGGTTCCTGATGTGAGTTTGTAGGGCTCCCTTGGGTCTATCAGGGCAGCACAAGTTTGAGGTGGGGACAATTTTGGTCTGGGGTCCATCCTTCGATATAAGGATTTTTTGCAGTCAGATCCCGGGCCAGGGACCCCTCGACACATCCTTTGTCCCTTTTCCCTGGGAAAGAAAACTCACAGGTCCAGGTTCCTGATGTCAGTTTGTAGGGCTCCCTTGGGTCTATCTGGGCAGCACAAGTTTGAGGTGAGGACAATTTTGGTCTGGGCTCCATCCTTCAATATAAGGATTTTTTGCAGTCAGGTCCCAGCCCAGGGCCAGGCTCCCTTGGGCACATCCTTTGTCCCTTTTCCCTGGGAAAGAAAACTCACAGGTCCAGGTTCCTGATGTCAGTTTGTAGGGCTCCCTTGGGTTTATCAGGGCAGCACAAGTTTGAGGTGGGGACAACTTCGGTCTGGGCTCCATCCTTCGATAAAAGAATTTTCCTCAGTCAGGTCCCGGGCCAGGCGCCCCTGGGCACATCCTTTGTCCCTTTTCCCTGGGAAAGAAAACTCACCAGTCCAGGTTCCTGATGTCAGTTTGTAGGGCTCCCTTGGGTCTACCAGGGCAGCAAAATTTTGAGGTGGGGACAACTTTGGTCTGGGGTCCATCCTTCGATATAAGGATTTTTTGCAGTCAGGTCCCAGGCCAGGGGCCCCTGGGCACATCCTTTGTCCCTTTTCCCTGGGAAAGAAAACTCACAGGTCCAGGTTCCTGATGTCAGTTTGTAGGGCTCCCTTGGGTCAATCAGGGCAGCACAAGTTTGAGGTGGGGACAATTTTGGTCTGGGGTCCATCCTTCGATATAAGGATTTTATGCAGTCGGGGCCCAGCCCAGGGGCCCCTGGGCACATCCTTTGTCCCTTTTCCCTGGGAAAGAAAATTCACAGGTCCAGGTTCCTGATGTCAGTTTGTAGGGCTCCCTTGGGTCTATCAGGGCAGCACAAGTTTGAGGTGAGGACAATTTTGGTCTGGGCTCCATCCTTTAATATAAGGATTTTTTGCAGTCAGGGCCCAGCCCAGGGCCAGGCTCCCCTGGGCACATCCTTTGTCCCTTTTCGATGGGAAAGAAAACTCACAGGTCCAGGTTCCTGATGTCACTTTGTAGGGCTCCCTTGGGTCTACCAGAGCAACACAAGTTTGAGGTGGGGACAACTTTGGTCTGGGCTCCATCCTTCGATATAAGGATTTTTTGCAGTCAGGTCCCAGCCAAGGGGCCCCTGGGCACATCCTTTGTCCCTTTTCCCTGGGAAAGAAAACTCACCAGTCCAGGTTCCTGATGTCAGTTTGTAGGGCTCCCTTGGGTCTATCAGGGCAGCACAAGTTTGTGGTGGGGACAACTTTGGTCTGGGCTCCATCCTTCGATATAAGGAGTTTTTGCAGTCAGTGCCAAGCCCAGGGGCCCTTGGGCACAACGTTTGGCCATTTTCCCTGGGAAAGAAAACTCACAGGTCCAGGTTCCTGATGTCAGTTTGTAGGGCTCCCTTGGGTCTATCAGGGCAGCACAAGTTTGAGGTGGGGACAACTTCGGTCTGGGCTCCATCCTTCGATATAAGAATATTCCTCAGTCAGGTCCCGGGCCAGGCGCCCCTGGGCACATCCTTTGTCCCTTTTCCCTGGGAAAGAAAACTCACAGGTCCAGGTTCCTGATGTCAGTTTGTAGGGCTCCCTTGTGTCTACCAGGGCAGCACAAGTTTGAGGTGGGGACAACTTTGGTCTGGGGTCCATCCTTCGATATAAGGATTTTTTGCAGTCAGGGCCCAGCCCAGGGGCCCCTGGGCACATCCTTTCTCCCGTTTTCACTGGGAAAGAAAACTCACAGGTCCAGGTTCCTGATGTCACTTTGTAGGGCTCCCTTGGGTCTATCTGGGCAGCACAAGTTTGAGGTGGGGACGACTTTGGTCTGGGGTCCATCCTTCGATATAAGGATTTTTTGCAGTCAGGTCCGAGCCCAGGGGCCCCGGGCACATCCTTTGTCCCTTTTCCCTGGGAAAGAAAACTCACCAGTCCAGGTTCCTGATGTCAGTTTGTAGGGCTCCCTTGGGTCTATCAGGGCAGCACAAGTTTGAGGTGAGGACAATTTTGGTCAGGGGTCCATCCTTCGATATAAGGATTTTTTGCAGTCAGGTCCCAGCCCCGGGGCCCCTGGGCACATCCTTTGTCCCTTTTCCCTGGGAAAGAAAACTCACAGGTCCAGGTTCCTGATGTCAGTTTGTAGGGCTCCCTTGGGTCTATCTCGGCAGCACAAGTTTGAGGTGAGGACAATTTGGTCTGGGCTCCATCCTTCAATATAAGTATATTTTGCAGTCAGGGACCAGCCCAGGGCAAGGCTCCCCTGGGCACATCCTTTGTCCCTTTTCCCTGGGAAAGAAAACTCACATGTCCAGGTTCCAGATGTCTATTTGTAGGGCTCCCTTGGGTCTATCTGGGCAGCACAAGTTTGAGGTGGGGACAATTTTGGTCTGGGGTCCATCCTTCGATAGAAGGATTTTTTGCAGTCAGGTTCCGGGCCAGGGACCCCTGGGCACATCCTTTGGCCATTTTCCCTGGGAAAGAAAACTCACAGGTCCAGGTTCCTGATGTCAGTTTGTAGGGCTCCCTTGGGTTTATCAGGGCAGCACAAGTTTGAGGTGGGGACAACTTCGGTCTGGGCTCCATCCTTCGATATAAGAATTTTCCTCAGTCAGGTCCCGGGCCAGGGGCCCCTGGGCACATCCTTTGTCCCTTTTCCCTGGGAAAGAAAATTCACAGGTCCAGGTTCCTGATGTCAGTTTGTTGGGCTATCTTGGGTCTATCAGGGCAGCACAAGTTTGAGGTGGGGACAACTTTGGTCTGGGGTCCATCCTTCGATATAAGGATTTTTTGCAGTCAGGTCCCACCCAAGGGGCCCCTGGGCACATCCTTTATCCTTTTTCCCTGGGAAAGAAAACTCACAGGTCCAGGTTCCTGATGTCAGTTTGTAGGGCTCCCTTGGGTCTATCAGGGCAGCACAAGTTTGTGGTGGGGACAACTTTGATCTGGAATCCATCCTTCGATATAAGGAGTTTTTGCAGTCAGGTCCCAGCCCAGGGGCCCCTGAGCACATCCTTTGTCCCTTTTCCCTGGGAAAGAAAACTCACCAGTCCAGGTTCCTGATGTCAGTTTGTAGGGCTCCCTTGGGTCTATCAGGGCAGCACAAGTTTGAGGTGAGGACAATTTTGGTCAGGGGTCCATCCTTCAATATAAGGATTTTTTGCAGTCAGGTCCCAGGCCAGGGGCCCCTGGGCACATACTTTGTCCCTTTTCCCTGGGAAAGAAAACTCACAGGTCCAGGTTCCTGATGTCAGTTTGTAGGGCTCCCTTGGGTCTATCTGGGCAGCACAAGTTTGAGGTGAGGACAATTTGGTCTGGGCTCCATCCTTCAATATAAGGATATTTTGCAATCAGGGCCCAGCCCAGGGCAAGGCTCCCCTGGGCACATCCTTTGTCCCTTTTCCCTGGGAAAGAAAACTCACAGGTCCAGTTTCCTGATGTGAGTTTGTAGGGCTCCCTTGGGTCTATCAGGGCAGCACAAGTTTGAGATGGGGACAATTTTGGTCTGGGGTCCATCCTTCGATATAAGGATTTTTTGCAGTCAGGTCCCGGGCC
This sequence comes from Lonchura striata, assembly GCF_050655825.1. Lineage (NCBI taxonomy): Eukaryota > Metazoa > Chordata > Aves > Passeriformes > Estrildidae > Lonchura > Lonchura striata. Next base: position 12,968,532 of record NC_140707.1, on the reverse strand, counting down.
AGGGACCCCTGGGCACATCCTTTGTCCCTTTTCCCTGGGAAAGAAAACTCACCAGTCCAGGTTCCTGATGTCAGTTTGTAGGGCTCCCTTGGGTCTACCAGGGCAGCAAAATTTTGAGGTGGGGACAATTTTGGTCTGGGGTCCATCCTTCGATATAAGGATTTTATGCAGTCGGGGCCCAGCCCAGGGGCCGCTGGGCACATCCTTTGTCCCTTTTCCCTGGGAAAGAAAATTCACAGGTCCAGGTTCCTGATGTCAGTTTGTAGGGCTCCCTTGGGTCTATCAGGGCAGCACAAGTTTGAGGTGAGGACAATTTTGGTCTAGGCTCCATCCTTTAATATAAGGATTTTTTGCAGTCAGGGCCCAGCCCAGGGCCAGGCTCCCCTGGGCACATCCTTTGTCCCTTTTCGATGGGAAAGAAAACTCACAGGTCCAGGTTCCTGATGTCACTTTGTAGGGCTCCCTTGGGTCTACCAGAGCAACACAAGTTTGAGGTGGGGACAACTTTGGTCTGGGGTCCATCCTTCGATATAAGGATTTTTTGCAGTCAGGTCCCAGCCAAGGGGCCCCTGGGCACATCCTTTGTCCCTTTTCCCTGGGAAAAAAAACTCACAGGTCCAGGTTCCTGATGTCAGTTTGTAGGGCTCCCTTGGGTCTATCAGGGCAGCACAAGTTTGAGGTGGGGACAACTTCGGTCTGGGCTCCATCCTTCGATATAAGGATTTTATGCAGTCAGCTTCCAGCCCAGGGGCCCCTGGGCACACCCTTTGGCCATTTTCCCTTGGAAAGAAAACTCACCAGTCCAGGTTCCTGATGTCAGTTTGTAGGGCTCCCTTGGGTCTATCAGGGCAGCACAAGTTTGAGGTGGGGACAACTTTGGTCTGGGCTCCATCCTTCGATATAAGGAGTTTTTGCAGTCAGGTCCCAGCCCAGGGGCCCCTGGGCACATCCTTTGTCCCTTTTCCCTGGGAAAGAAAACTCACAGGTCCCGGTTCCTGATGTGTGTTTGTAGGGCTCCCTTGTGTCTACCAGGGCAGCACAAGTTTGAGGTGGGGACAACTTTGGTCTGGGGTCCATCCTTCGATATAAGTATTTTTTGCAGTCAGGGCCCAGCCCAGGGGCCCCTGGGCACATACTTTCTCCCGTTTTCACTGGGAAAGAAAACTCACAGGTCCAGGTTCCTGATGTCAGTTTGTAGGGCTCCCTTGGGTCTATCAGGGCAGCACAAGTTTGAGGTGGGGACGACTTTAGTCTGTGGTCCATCCATCGATATAAGGATTTTTTGCAGTCAGGACCGAGCCCAGGGGCCCCGGGCACTTCCTTTGTCCCTTTTCCCTGGGAAAGAAAACTCACCAGTCCAGGTTCCTGATGTCAGTTTGTAGGGCTCCCTTGGGTCTATCAGGGCAGCACAAGTTTGTGCTGGGGACAACTTTGGTCTGGAATCCATCCTTCGATATAAGGATTTTTTGCAGTCAGGTGCCAGCCCAGGGGCCCCTGGGCACATCCTTTGTCACTTTTCCCTGGGAAAGAAAACTCACAGGTCCAGGTTCCTGATGTCAGTTTGTAGGGCTCCCTTGGGTCTATCTGGGCAGCACAAGTTTGAGGTGAGGACAATTTTGGTCTGGGCTCCATCCTTCAATATAAGGATTTTTTGCAGTCAGGTCCCGGGCCAGGGACCCCTGGGCACATCCTTTGTCCCTTTTCCCTGGGAAAGAAAACTCACCAGTCCAGGTTCCTGATGTCAGTTTGTAGGGCTCCCTTGGGTCTACCAGGGCAGCACAAGTTTGAGGTGGGGACAACTTTGGTCAGGGGTCCATCCTTCGATATAAGGATTTTTTGCAGTCAGGTCCCAGCCCAGGGGCCCCTGGGCACATCCTTTGGCCATTTTCCCTGGGAAAGAAAACTCACCAGTCCAGGTTCCTGATGTCAGTTTGTAGGGCTCCCTTGGGTCTATCAGGGCAGCACAAGTTTGAGGTGGGGACAATTTTGGTCTGGGGTCCATCCTTCGATATAAGGATTTTTTGCAGTCAGGGCCCAGCCCAGGGGCCCCTGGGCACATCCTTTGGCCATTTTCCCTTGGAAAGAAAACTCACCAGTCCAGGTTCCTGATGTCAGTTTGTAGGGCTCCCTTGGGTCTATCAGGGCAGCACAAGTTTGAGGTGGGGACAACTTCGGTCTGGGCTCCATCCTTCGATATAAGGAGTTTTTGCAGTCAGGTCCCAGCCCAGGGGCCCCTGGGCACATCCTTTGTCCCTTTTCCCTGGGAAAAAAATCTCACAGGTCCAGGTTCCTGATGTCAGTTTGTAGGGCTCCCTTGGGTCTATCAGGGCAGCATAAGTTTGAGGTGGGGACAACTTCGGTCGGGGCTCCATCCTTCGATATAAGGAGTTTTTGCAGTCAGGTCCCAGGCCAGGGGCCCCTGGGCACATCCTTTGGCCATTTTCCCTGGGAAAGAAAACTCACCAGTCCAGGTTCCTGATGTCAGTTTGTAGGGCTCCCTTGGATCTATCAGGGCAGCACAAGTTTGAGGTGAGGACAATTTTGGTCTGGGCTCCATCCTTCAATATATGGATTTTTTGCAGTCAGGGCCCAGCCCAGGGCCAGGCTCCCCTGGGCACATCCTTTGTCCCTTTTCCCTGGGAAAAAACCTCACAGGTCCAGGTTCCTGATGTCAGTTTGTAGGGCTCCCTTGGGTCTATCAGGGCAGCACAAGTTTGAGGTGGGGACAACTTCGGTCTGGGCTCCATCCTTCGATATAAGGAGTTTTTGCATTCAGGTCCCAGCCCAGGGGCCCCTGGGCACATCCTTTGTCCCTTTTCCCTGGGAAAAAAAACTCACAGGTCCAGGTTCCTGATGTCAGTTTGTAGGGCTCCCTTGGGTCTATCAGGGCAGCACAAGTTTGTGGTGGGGACAACTTTGATCTGGAATCCATCCTTCGATATAAGGAGTTTTTGCAGTCAGGTCCCAGCCCAGGGGCCCCTGAGCACATCCTTTGTCCCTTTTCCCTGGGAAAGAAAACTCACCAGTCCAGGTTCCTGATGTCAGTTTGTAGGGCTCCCTTGGGTCTATCAGGGCAGCACAAGTTTGAGGTGGGGACAACTTTGGTCTGGGGTCCATCCTTCGTTATAAGGATTTTTTGCAGTCAGGTCCCAGCCCAGGGGCCCCTGGGCACATCCTTTGTCCCTTTTCCCTGGGAAAGAAAACTCACAGGTCCAGCTTCCTGATGTCAGTTTGTAGGGCTCCCTTGGGTCTATCTGGGCAGCACAAGTTTGAGGTGAGGACAATTTGGTCTGGGCTCCATCCTTCAATATAAGGATATTTTGCAATCAGGGCCCAGCCCAGGGCAAGGCTCCCCTGGGCACATCCTTTGTCCCTTTTCCCTGGGAAAGAAAACTCACCAGTCCAGGTTCCTGATGTCAGTTTGTAGGGCTCCCTTGGGTCTATCAGGGCAGCACAAGTTTGAGGTGAGGACAACTTTGGTCTGGGCTCCATCCTTCAATATAAGGATTTTTTGCAGTCAGGGCCCAGCCCAGGGCCAGGCTCCCTTGGGCACATCCTTTGTCCCTTTTCCCTGGGAAAGAAAATTCACAGGTCCAGGTTCCTGATGTGAGTTTGTAGGGCTCCCTTGGGTCTATCAGGGCAGCACAAGTTTGAGGTGGGGACAATTTTGGTCTGGGGTCCATCCTTCGATATAAGGATTTTTTGCAGTCAGATCCCGGGCCAGGGACCCCTCGACACATCCTTTGTCCCTTTTCCCTGGGAAAGAAAACTCACAGGTCCAGGTTCCTGATGTCAGTTTGTAGGGCTCCCTTGGGTCTATCTGGGCAGCACAAGTTTGAGGTGAGGACAATTTTGGTCTGGGCTCCATCCTTCAATATAAGGATTTTTTGCAGTCAGGTCCCAGCCCAGGGCCAGGCTCCCTTGGGCACATCCTTTGTCCCTTTTCCCTGGGAAAGAAAACTCACAGGTCCAGGTTCCTGATGTCAGTTTGTAGGGCTCCCTTGGGTTTATCAGGGCAGCACAAGTTTGAGGTGGGGACAACTTCGGTCTGGGCTCCATCCTTCGATAAAAGAATTTTCCTCAGTCAGGTCCCGGGCCAGGCGCCCCTGGGCACATCCTTTGTCCCTTTTCCCTGGGAAAGAAAACTCACCAGTCCAGGTTCCTGATGTCAGTTTGTAGGGCTCCCTTGGGTCTACCAGGGCAGCAAAATTTTGAGGTGGGGACAACTTTGGTCTGGGGTCCATCCTTCGATATAAGGATTTTTTGCAGTCAGGTCCCAGGCCAGGGGCCCCTGGGCACATCCTTTGTCCCTTTTCCCTGGGAAAGAAAACTCACAGGTCCAGGTTCCTGATGTCAGTTTGTAGGGCTCCCTTGGGTCAATCAGGGCAGCACAAGTTTGAGGTGGGGACAATTTTGGTCTGGGGTCCATCCTTCGATATAAGGATTTTATGCAGTCGGGGCCCAGCCCAGGGGCCCCTGGGCACATCCTTTGTCCCTTTTCCCTGGGAAAGAAAATTCACAGGTCCAGGTTCCTGATGTCAGTTTGTAGGGCTCCCTTGGGTCTATCAGGGCAGCACAAGTTTGAGGTGAGGACAATTTTGGTCTGGGCTCCATCCTTTAATATAAGGATTTTTTGCAGTCAGGGCCCAGCCCAGGGCCAGGCTCCCCTGGGCACATCCTTTGTCCCTTTTCGATGGGAAAGAAAACTCACAGGTCCAGGTTCCTGATGTCACTTTGTAGGGCTCCCTTGGGTCTACCAGAGCAACACAAGTTTGAGGTGGGGACAACTTTGGTCTGGGCTCCATCCTTCGATATAAGGATTTTTTGCAGTCAGGTCCCAGCCAAGGGGCCCCTGGGCACATCCTTTGTCCCTTTTCCCTGGGAAAGAAAACTCACCAGTCCAGGTTCCTGATGTCAGTTTGTAGGGCTCCCTTGGGTCTATCAGGGCAGCACAAGTTTGTGGTGGGGACAACTTTGGTCTGGGCTCCATCCTTCGATATAAGGAGTTTTTGCAGTCAGTGCCAAGCCCAGGGGCCCTTGGGCACAACGTTTGGCCATTTTCCCTGGGAAAGAAAACTCACAGGTCCAGGTTCCTGATGTCAGTTTGTAGGGCTCCCTTGGGTCTATCAGGGCAGCACAAGTTTGAGGTGGGGACAACTTCGGTCTGGGCTCCATCCTTCGATATAAGAATATTCCTCAGTCAGGTCCCGGGCCAGGCGCCCCTGGGCACATCCTTTGTCCCTTTTCCCTGGGAAAGAAAACTCACAGGTCCAGGTTCCTGATGTCAGTTTGTAGGGCTCCCTTGTGTCTACCAGGGCAGCACAAGTTTGAGGTGGGGACAACTTTGGTCTGGGGTCCATCCTTCGATATAAGGATTTTTTGCAGTCAGGGCCCAGCCCAGGGGCCCCTGGGCACATCCTTTCTCCCGTTTTCACTGGGAAAGAAAACTCACAGGTCCAGGTTCCTGATGTCACTTTGTAGGGCTCCCTTGGGTCTATCTGGGCAGCACAAGTTTGAGGTGGGGACGACTTTGGTCTGGGGTCCATCCTTCGATATAAGGATTTTTTGCAGTCAGGTCCGAGCCCAGGGGCCCCGGGCACATCCTTTGTCCCTTTTCCCTGGGAAAGAAAACTCACCAGTCCAGGTTCCTGATGTCAGTTTGTAGGGCTCCCTTGGGTCTATCAGGGCAGCACAAGTTTGAGGTGAGGACAATTTTGGTCAGGGGTCCATCCTTCGATATAAGGATTTTTTGCAGTCAGGTCCCAGCCCCGGGGCCCCTGGGCACATCCTTTGTCCCTTTTCCCTGGGAAAGAAAACTCACAGGTCCAGGTTCCTGATGTCAGTTTGTAGGGCTCCCTTGGGTCTATCTCGGCAGCACAAGTTTGAGGTGAGGACAATTTGGTCTGGGCTCCATCCTTCAATATAAGTATATTTTGCAGTCAGGGACCAGCCCAGGGCAAGGCTCCCCTGGGCACATCCTTTGTCCCTTTTCCCTGGGAAAGAAAACTCACATGTCCAGGTTCCAGATGTCTATTTGTAGGGCTCCCTTGGGTCTATCTGGGCAGCACAAGTTTGAGGTGGGGACAATTTTGGTCTGGGGTCCATCCTTCGATAGAAGGATTTTTTGCAGTCAGGTTCCGGGCCAGGGACCCCTGGGCACATCCTTTGGCCATTTTCCCTGGGAAAGAAAACTCACAGGTCCAGGTTCCTGATGTCAGTTTGTAGGGCTCCCTTGGGTTTATCAGGGCAGCACAAGTTTGAGGTGGGGACAACTTCGGTCTGGGCTCCATCCTTCGATATAAGAATTTTCCTCAGTCAGGTCCCGGGCCAGGGGCCCCTGGGCACATCCTTTGTCCCTTTTCCCTGGGAAAGAAAATTCACAGGTCCAGGTTCCTGATGTCAGTTTGTTGGGCTATCTTGGGTCTATCAGGGCAGCACAAGTTTGAGGTGGGGACAACTTTGGTCTGGGGTCCATCCTTCGATATAAGGATTTTTTGCAGTCAGGTCCCACCCAAGGGGCCCCTGGGCACATCCTTTATCCTTTTTCCCTGGGAAAGAAAACTCACAGGTCCAGGTTCCTGATGTCAGTTTGTAGGGCTCCCTTGGGTCTATCAGGGCAGCACAAGTTTGTGGTGGGGACAACTTTGATCTGGAATCCATCCTTCGATATAAGGAGTTTTTGCAGTCAGGTCCCAGCCCAGGGGCCCCTGAGCACATCCTTTGTCCCTTTTCCCTGGGAAAGAAAACTCACCAGTCCAGGTTCCTGATGTCAGTTTGTAGGGCTCCCTTGGGTCTATCAGGGCAGCACAAGTTTGAGGTGAGGACAATTTTGGTCAGGGGTCCATCCTTCAATATAAGGATTTTTTGCAGTCAGGTCCCAGGCCAGGGGCCCCTGGGCACATACTTTGTCCCTTTTCCCTGGGAAAGAAAACTCACAGGTCCAGGTTCCTGATGTCAGTTTGTAGGGCTCCCTTGGGTCTATCTGGGCAGCACAAGTTTGAGGTGAGGACAATTTGGTCTGGGCTCCATCCTTCAATATAAGGATATTTTGCAATCAGGGCCCAGCCCAGGGCAAGGCTCCCCTGGGCACATCCTTTGTCCCTTTTCCCTGGGAAAGAAAACTCACAGGTCCAGTTTCCTGATGTGAGTTTGTAGGGCTCCCTTGGGTCTATCAGGGCAGCACAAGTTTGAGATGGGGACAATTTTGGTCTGGGGTCCATCCTTCGATATAAGGATTTTTTGCAGTCAGGTCCCGGGCCAGGGACCCCTGGGCACATCCTTTGTCCCTTTTCCCTGGGAAAGAAAACTCACCAGTCCAGGTTCCTGATGTCAGTTTGTAGGGCTCCCTTGGGTCTACCAGGGCAGCAAAATTTTGAGGTGGGGACAATTTTGGTCTGGGGTCCATCCTTCGATATAAGGATTTTATGCAGTCGGGGCCCAGCCCAGGGGCCGCTGGGCACATCCTTTGTCCCTTTTCCCTGGGAAAGAAAATTCACAGGTCCAGGTTCCTGATGTCAGTTTGTAGGGCTCCCTTGGGTCTATCAGGGCAGCACAAGTTTGAGGTGAGGACAATTTTGGTCTAGGCTCCATCCTTTAATATAAGGATTTTTTGCAGTCAGGGCCCAGCCCAGGGCCAGGCTCCCCTGGGCACATCCTTTGTCCCTTTTCGATGGGAAAGAAAACTCACAGGTCCAGGTTCCTGATGTCACTTTGTAGGGCTCCCTTGGGTCTACCAGAGCAACACAAGTTTGAGGTGGGGACAACTTTGGTCTGGGGTCCATCCTTCGATATAAGGATTTTTTGCAGTCAGGTCCCAGCCAAGGGGCCCCTGGGCACATCCTTTGTCCCTTTTCCCTGGGAAAGAAAACTCACCAGTCCAGGTTCCTGATGTCAGTTTGTAGGGCTCCCTTGGGTCTATCAGGGCAGCACAAGTTTGTGGTGGGGACAACTTTGGTCTGGGCTCCATCCTTCGATATAAGGAGTTTTTGCAGTCAGGTCCCAGCCCAGGGGCCCCTGGGCACATCCTTTGTCCCTTTTCCCTGGGAAAGAAAACTCACAGGTCCAGGTTCCTGATGTCAGTTTGTAGGGCTCCCTTGGGTCTATCAGGGCAGCACAAGTTTGAGGTGGGGACAACTTTGGTCTGGGGTCCATCCTTCGTTATAAGGATTTTTTGCAGTCAGTGCCAAGCCCAGGGGCCCTTGGGCACAACGTTTGGCCATTTTCCCTGGGAAAGAAAACTCACAGGTCCAGGTTCCTGATGTCAGTTTGTAGGGCTCCCTTGGGTCTATCAGGGCAGCACAAGTTTGAGGTGGGGACAACTTCGGTCTGGGCTCCATCCTTCGATATAAGAATATTCCTCAGTCAGGTCCCGGGCCAGGCGCCCCTGGGCACATCCTTTGTCCCTTTTCCCTGGGAAAGAAAACTCACAGGTCCAGGTTCCTGATGTCAGTTTGTAGGGCTCCCTTGGGTCTACCAGGGCAGCACAAGTTTGAGGTGGGGACAACTTTGGTCTGGGGTCCATCCTTCGATATAAGGATTTTTTGCAGTCAGGGCCCAGCCCAGGGGCCCCTGGGCACATCGTTTCTCCCGTTTTCACTGGGAAAGAAAACTCACAGGTCCAGGTTCCTGATGTCACTTTGTAGGGCTCCCTTGGGTCTATCAGGGCAGCACAAGTTTGAGGTGGGGATGACTTTGGTCTGGGGTCCATCCTTCGATATAAGGATTTTTTGCAGTCAGGTCCGAGCCCAGGGGCCCCGGGCACATCCTTTGTCCCTTTTCCCTGGGAAAGAAAACTCACCAGTCCAGGTTCCTGATGTCAGTTTGTAGGGCTCCCTTGGGTCTATCAGGGCAGCACAAGTTTGAGGTGAGGACAATTTTGGTCTGGGCTCCATCCTTCAATATAAGGATTTTTTGCAGTCACGTCCCAGCCCAGGGGCCCCTGGGCACATCCTTTGTCCCTTTTCCCTGGGAAAGAAAACTCACAGGTCCAGGTTCCTGATGTCAGTTTGTAGGGCTCCCTTGGGTCTATCTCGGCAGCACAAGTTTGAGGTGAGGACAATTTGGTCTGGGCTCCATCCTTCAATATAAGGATATTTTGCAATCAGGGCCCAGCCCAGGGCAAGGCTCCCCTGGGCACATCCTTTGTCCCTTTTCCCTGGGAAAGAAAACTCACAGGTCCAGTTTCCTGATATGAGTTTGTAGGGCTCCCTTGGGTCTATCAGGCCAGCACAAGTTTGAGGTGGGGACAATTTTGGTCTGGAGTCCATCCTTCGATATAAGGATTTTTTGCAGTCAGGTCCCGGGCCAGGGACCCCTGGGCACATCCTTTGTCCCTTTTCCCTGGGAAAGAAAACTCACCAGTCCAGGTTCCTGATGTCAGTTTGTAGGGCTCCCTTGGGTCTACCAGGGCAGCAAAATTTTGAGGTGGGGACAACTTTGGTCTGGGGTCCATCCTTCGATATAAGGATTTTTTGCAGTCAGGTCCCAGCCCAGGGGCCCCTGGGCACATCCTTTGTCCCTTTTCCCTGGGAAAGAAAACTCACCAGTCCAGGTTCCTGATGTCAGTTTGTAGGGCTCCCTTTGGTCTATCAGGGCAGCACAGGTTTGAGGTGGGGCAACTTTGTTTTACGACCAATCCTTCGATATAAGTGTTTTTTGCAGTCAGATCCCGGGCCAGGGGCCCCTGGGCACATCCTTTGTCCCTTTTCCCTGGGAAAGAAAACTCACAGGTCCAGGTTCCTGATGTCAGTTTGTAGGGCTCCCTTGGGTCTATCAGGGCAGCACATGTTTGAGGTGGGGAGAACTTCGGTCTGGGGTCCATCCTTCGATAGAAGGATTTTTTGCAGTCAGGTCCAGGGCCAGGCTCCCCTGGGCACATGCTTTGTCCCTTTTCCCTGGGAAAGAAAACTCACAGGTCCAGGTTCCTGATGTCACTTTGTAGGGCTTCCTTGGGTCTATCAGGGCAGCACAAGTTTGAGGTGGGGACAACTTTGGTCTGGGGTCCATCCTTCGATATAAGGATTATTTGCAGTCAGGCCCAGCCCAGGGCCAGGGGCCCCTAGACACATCCTTTGGCCATTTTCCCTGGGAAAGAAAATTCACCAGTCCAGGTTCCTGAAGTCAGTTTGTAGGGCTCCCTTTGGTCTATCAGGGCAGCACAGGTTTGAGGTGGGGCAACTTTGTTTTACGACCAATCCTTCGATATAAGTCTTTTTTGCAGTCAGATCCCGGGCCAGGGGCCCCTGGGCACATCCTTTGTCCCTTTTCCCTGGGAAAGAAAACTCACAGGTCCAGGTTCCTGATGTCAGTTTGTAGGGCTCCCTTGGGTCGATCAGGGCAGCACAAGTTTGAGGTGAGGACAATTTTGGTCAGGGGTCCATCCTTCAATATAAGGATTTTTGCAGTCAGGTCCCAGCCCAGGGGCCCCTGGGCACATCCTTTGTCCCTTTTCCCTGGGAAAGAAAACTCACAGGTCCAGGTTCCTGATGTCAGTTTGTAGGGCTCCCTTGGGTCTATCTGGGCAGCACAAGTTTGAGGTGAGGACAATTTTGGTCTGGGCTCCATCCTTCAATATAAGGATTTTTTGCAGTCAGGTCCCGGGCCAGGGACCCCTGGGCACATCCTTTGTCCCTTTTCCCTGGGAAAGAAAACTCACCAGTCCAGGTTCCTGATGTCAGTTTGTAGGGCTCCCTTGGGTCTACCAGGGCAGCACAAGTTTGAGGTGGGGACAACTTTGGTCAGGGGTCCATCCTTCGATATAAGGATTTTTTGCAGTCAGGTCCCAGCCCAGGGGCCCCTGGGCACATCCTTTGGCCATTTTCCCTGGGAAAGAAAACTCACCAGTCCAGGTTCCTGATGTCAGTTTGTAGGGCTCCCTTGGGTCTATCAGGGCAGCACAAGTTTGAGGTGGGGACAATTTTGGTCTGGGGTCCATCCTTCGATATAAGGATTTTTTGCAGTCAGGGCCCAGCCCAGGGGCCCCTGGACACATCCTTTGGCCATTTTCCCTTGGAAAGAAAACTCACAGGTCCAGGTTCCTGATGTCAGTTTGTAGGGCTCCCTTGGGTCTATCAGGGCAGCACAAGTTTGAGGTGGGGACAACTTCGGTCTGGGCTCCATCCTTCGATATAAGGAGTTTTTGCAGTCAGGTCCCAGCCCAGGGGCCCCTGGGCACATCCTTTGTCCCTTTTCCCTGGGAAAAAAAACTCACAGGTCCAGGTTCCTGATGTCAGTTTGTAGGGCTCCCTTGGGTCTATCAGGGCAGCATAAGTTTGAGGTGGGGACAACTTCGGTCTGGGCTCCATCCTTCGATATAAGGATTTTATGCAGTCAGGTCCCAGCCCAGGGGCCCCTGGGCACATCCTTTGGCCATTTTCCCTTGGAAAGAAAACTCACCAGTCCAGGTTCCTGATGTCAGTTTGTAGGGCTCCCTTGGGTCTACCAGGGCAGCACAAGTTTGAATTGGGGACAACTTTGGTCTGGGCTCCATCCTTCGATATAAGGAGTTTTTGCAGTCAGGTCCCAGGCCAGGGGCCCCTGGGCACATCCTTTGGCCATTTTCCCTGGGAAAGAAAACTCACCAGTCCAGGTTCCTGATGTCAGTTTGTAGGGCTCCCTTGGATCTATCAGGGCAGCACAAGTTTGAGGTGGGGACAATTTTGGTCTGGGGTCCATCCTTCGATATAAGGATTTTTTGCAGTCAGGGCCCAGCCCAGGGGCCCCTGGGCACATCCTTTGGCCATTTTCCCTTGGAAAGAAAACTCACAGGTCCAGGTTCCTGATGTCAGTTTGTAGGGCTCCCTTGGGTCTATCAGGGCAGCACAAGTTTGAGGTGGGGACAACTTCGGTCTGGGCTCCATCCTTCGATATAAGGAGTTTTTGCAGTCAGGTCCCAGCCCAGGGGCCCCTGGGCACATCCTTTGTCCCTTTTCCCTGGGAAAAAAAACTCACAGGTCCAGGTTCCTGATGTCAGTTTGTAGGGCTCCCTTGGATCTATCAGGGCAGCACAAGTTTGAGGTGAGGACAATTTTGGTCTGGGCTCCATCCTTCAATATATGGATTTTTTGCAGTCAGGGCCCAGCCCAGGGCCAGGCTCCCCTGGGCACATCCTTTGTCCCTTTTCCCTGGGAAAAAACCTCACAGGTCCAGGTTCCTGATGTCAGTTTGTAGGGCTCCCTTGGGACTATCAGGGCAGCACAAATTTGAGGTGGGGACAACTTCGGTCTGGGCTCCATCCTTCGATATAAGGAGTTTTTGCAGTCAGTGCCCAGCCCAGGGGTTCTTGGGCACATCGTTTGGCCATTTTCCCTGGGAAAGAAAACTCACAGGTCCAGGTTCCTGATGTCACTTTGTAGGGCTCCCTTGGGTCTATCAGGGCAGCACAAGTTTGAGGTGGGGACAATTTTGGTCTGGGCTCCATCCTTCGATATAAGAATTTTCCTCAGTCAGGTCCCGGGCCAGGCGCCCCTGGGCACAACCTTTGTCCCTTTTCCCTGGGAAAGAAAACTCACAGGTCCAGGTTCCTGATGTCAGTTTGTAGGGCTCCCTTGGGTCAATCAGGGCAGCACAAGTTTGAGGTGGGGACAATTTTGGTCTGGGGTCCATCCTTCGATATAAGGATTTTATGCAGTCAGGTCCCAGCCCAGGGGCCCCTGGGCACATCCTTTGTCCCTTTTCCCTGGGAAAGAAAATTCACAGGTCCAGGTTCCTGATGTCAGTTTGTAGGGCTCCCTTGGGTCTATCTGGGCAGCACAAGTTTGAGGTGAGGACAATTTTGGTCTGGGCTCCATCCTTCAATATAAGGATTTTTTGCCGTCAGGTCCCAGCCCAGGGCCAGGCTCCCCTGGGCACATCCTTTGTCCCTTTTCCCTGGGAAAGAAAATTCACAGGTCCAGGTTCCTGATGTCAGTTTGTAGGGCTCCCTTGGGTCTACCAGAGCAACACAAGTTTGAGGTGGGGACAACTTCGGTCTGGGGTCCATCCTTCGATATAAGGATTTTTTGCAGTCAGGTCCCAGCCAAGGGGCCCCTGGGCACATCCTTTAGCCATTTTCCCTTGGAAAGAAAACTCACCAGTCCAGGTTCCTGATGTCAGTTTGTAGGGCTCCCTTGGGTCTATCAGGGCAGCACAAGTTTGAGGTGGGGACAACTTCAGTCTGGGCTCCATCCTTCGATAGAAGGATTTTTTGCAGTCAGTGCCAAGCCCAGGGGCCCTTGGGCACATCGTTTGGCCATTTTCCCTGGGAAAGAAAACTCACAGGTCCAGGTTCCTGATGTCAGTTTGTAGCGCTCCCTTGGGTCTATCAGGGCAGCACAAGTTTGAGGTGGGGACAACTTCGGTCTGGGCTCCATCCTTCGATATAAGAATTTTCCTCAGTCAGGTCCCGGGCCAGGCGCCCCTGGGCACATCCTTTGTCCCTTTTCCCTGGGAAAGAAAACTCACAGGTCCAGGTTCCTGATGTCAGTTTGTAGGGCTCCCTTGTGTCTACCAGGGCAGCACAAGTTTGAGGTGGGGACAACTTTGGTCTGGGGTCCATCCTTCAATATAAGGATTTTTTGCAGTCAGGTCCGAGCCCAGGGGCCCCGGGCACATCCTTTGTCCCTTTTCCCTGGGAAAGAAAACTCACCAGTCCAGGTTCCTGATGTCAGTTTGTAGGGCTCCCTTGGGTCTATCAGGGCAGCACAAGTTTGTGGTGGGGACAACTTTGGTCTGGAATCCATCCTTCGATATAAGGATTTTTTGCAGTCAGGTCCCAGCCCAGGGGCCCCTGGGCACATCCTTTGTCACTTTTCCCTGGGAAAGAAAACTCACCAGTCCAGGTTCCTGATGTCAGTTTGTAGGGCTCCCTTGGGTCTATCAGGGCAGCACAAGTTTGAGGTGGGGACAACTTTGGTCTGGGCTCCATCCTTCAATATAAGAATTTTCCTCAGTCAGGTCCTGGGCCAGGCGCCCCTGGGCACATCCTTTGTCCCTTTTCCCTGGGAAAGAAAACTCACAGGTCCAGGTTCCTGATGTCAATTTGTAGGGCTCCCTTGGGTCAATCAGGGCAGCACAAGTTTGAGGTGAGGACAATTTTGGTCAGGGGTCCATCCTTCAATATAAGGATTTTTGCAGTCAGGTCCCAGCCCAGGGGCCCCTGGGCACATCCTTTGTCCCTTTTCCCTGGGAAAGAAAACTCACAGGTCCAGGTTCCTGATGTCAGTTTGTAGGGCTCCCTTGGGTCAATCAGGGCAGCACAAGTTTGAGGTGGGGCAACTTTGGTCTGTGATCCATCCTTCGATATAAGGATTTTCCTCAGTCAGGTCCCGGGCCAGGCGCCCCTGGGCACATCCTTTGTCCCTTTTCCCTGGGAAAGAAAACTCACAGGTCCAGGTTCCTGATGTCAGTTTGTAGGGCTCCCTTGTGTCTACCAGGGCAGCACAAGTTTGAGGTGGGGACAACTTTGGTCTGGGGTCCATCCTTCAATATAAGGATTTTTTGCAGTCAGGTCCGAGCCCAGGGGCCCCGGGCACATCCTTTGTCCCTTTTCCCTGGGAAAGAAAACTCACCAGTCCAGGTTCCTGATGTCAGTTTGTAGGGCTCCCTTGGGTCTATCAGGGCAGCACAAGTTTGTGGTGGGGACAACTTTGGTCTGGAATCCATCCTTCGATATAAGGATTTTTTGCAGTCAGGTCCCAGCCCAGGGGCCCCTGGGCACATCCTTTGTCACTTTTCCCTGGGAAAGAAAACTCACCAGTCCAGGTTCCTGATGTCAGTTTGTAGGGCTCCCTTGGGTCTATCAGGGCAGCACAAGTTTGAGGTGGGGACAACTTTGGTCTGGGCTCCATCCTTCAATATAAGAATTTTCCTCAGTCAGGTCCCGGGCCAGGCGCCCCTGGGCACATCCTTTGTCCCTTTTCCCTGGGAAAGAAAACTCACAGGTCCAGGTTCCTGATGTCAATTTGTAGGGCTCCCTTGGGTCAATCAGGGCAGCACAAGTTTGAGGTGAGGACAATTTTGGTCAGGGGTCCATCCTTCAATATAAGGATTTTTGCAGTCAGGTCCCAGCCCAGGGGCCCCTGGGCACATCCTTTGTCCCTTTTCCCTGGGAAAGAAAACTCACAGGTCCAGGTTCCTGATGTCAGTTTGTAGGGCTCCCTTGGGTCAATCAGGGCAGCACAAGTTTGAGGTGGGGACAACTTTGGTCTGGGCTCCATCCTTCGATATAAGGATTTTTTGCAGTCAGGTCCCAGCCCAGGGGCCCCTGGGCACATCCTTTGTCCCTTTTCCCTGGGAAAGAAAACTCACCAGTCCAGGTTCCTGATGTCAGTTTGTAGGGCTCCCTTGGGTCTATCAGGGCAGCACAAGTTTGAGGTGGGAACAACTTCGGTCTGGGCTCCATCCTTCGATATAAGAATTTTCCTCAGTCAGGTCCCAGCCCAGGCGCCCCTGGGCACATCCTTTGTCCCTTTTCCCTGGGAAAGAAAACTCACAGGTCCCGGTTCCTGATGTGTGTTTGTAGGGCTCCCTTGTGTCTACCAGGGCAGCACAAGTTTGAGGTGGGGACAACTTTGGTCTGGGGTCCATCCTTCGATATAAGTATTTTTTGCAGTCAGGGCCCAGCCCAGGGGCCCCTGGGCACATACTTTCCCCCGTTTTCACTGGGAAAGAAAACTCACAGGTCCAGGTTCCTGATGTCAGTTTGTAGGGCTCCCTTGGGTCTATCAGGGCAGCACAAGTTTGAGGTGGGGACGACTTTAGTCTGTGGTCCATCCATCGATATAAGGATTTTTTGCAGTCAGGACCGAGCCCAGGGGCCCCGGGCACTTCCTTTGTCCCTTTTCCCTGGGAAAGAAAACTCACCAGTCCAGGTTCCTGATGTCAGTTTGTAGGGCTCCCTTGGGTCTATCAGGGCAGCACAAGTTTGTGCTGGGGACAACTTTGGTCTGGAATCCATCCTTCGATATAAGGATTTTTTGCAGTCAGGTGCCAGCCCAGGGGCCCCTGGGCACATCCTTTGTCACTTTTCCCTGGGAAAGAAAACTCACAGGTCCAGGTTCCTGATGTCAGTTTGTAGGGCTCCCTTGGGTCTATCAGAGCAGCACAAGTTTGAGGTGGGGACAATTTTGGTCTGGGCTCCATCCTTCGATATAAGAATTTTCCTCAGTCAGGTCCCGGGCCAGGCGCCCCTGGGCACATCCTTTGTCCCTTTTCCCTGGGAAAGAAAACTCACCAGTCCAGGTTCCTGATGTCAGTTTGTAGGGCTCCCTTGGGTCGATCAGGGCAGCACAAGTTTGAGGTGAGGACAATTTTGGTCAGGGGTCCATCCTTCAATATAAGGATTTTTGCAGTCAGGTCCCAGCCCAGGGGCCCCTGGGCACATCCTTTGTCCCTTTTCCCTGGGAAAGAAAACTCACAGGTCCAGGTTCCTGATGTCAGTTTGTAGGGCTCCCTTGGGTCTATCTGGGCAGCACAAGTTTGAGGTGAGGACAATTTTGGTCTGGGCTCCATCCTTCAATATAAGGATTTTTTGCAGTCAGGTCCCGGGCCAGGGACCCCTGGGCACATCCTTTGTCCCTTTTCCCTGGGAAAGAAAACTCACCAGTCCAGGTTCCTGATGTCAGTTTGTAGGGCTCCCTTGGATCTATCAGGGCAGCACAAGTTTGAGGTGAGGACAATTTTGGTCTGGGCTCCATCCTTCAATATATGGATTTTTTGCAGTCAGGGCCCAGCCCAGGGCCAGGCTCCCCTGGGCACATCCTTTGTCCCTTTTCCCTGGGAAAAAACCTCACAGGTCCAGGTTCCTGATGTCAGTTTGTAGGGCTCCCTTGGGTCTATCAGGGCAGCACAAGTTTGAGGTGGGGACAACTTCGGTCTGTGATCCATCCTTCGATATAAGGAGTTTTTGCAGTCAGGTCCCAGCCCAGGGGCCCCTGGGCACATCCTTTGTCCCTTTTCCCTGGGAAAAAAAACTCACAGGTCCAGGTTCCTGATGTCAGTTTGTAGGGCTCCCTTGGGTCTATCAGGGCAGCACAAGTTTGAGGTGGGGACAACTTTGGTCTGGGGTCCATCCTTCGATATAAGGATTTTATGCAGTCAGGGCCCAGCCCAGGGGCCCCTGGGCACATCCTTTGTCCCTTTTCCCTGGGAAAGAAAACTCACAGGTCCAGGTTCCTGATGTCAGTTTGTAGGGCTCCCTTGGGTCAATCAGGGCAGCACAAGTTTGAGGTGGGGACAACTTTGGTCTGGGCTCCATCCTTCGATATAAGGAGTTTTTGCAGTCAGTGCCCAGCCCAGGGGTTCTTGGGCACATCGTTTGGCCATTTTCCCTGGGAAAGAAAACTCACAGGTCCAGGTTCCTGATGTCACTTTGTAGGGCTCCCTTGGGTCTATCAGGGCAGCACAAGTTTGAGGTGGGGAGAACTTTGGTCTGGGCTCCATCCTTCGATATAAGGATTTTTTGAAGTCAGGGCCCAGCCCAGGGGCCCCTGGGCACATCGTTTGGCCATTTTCCCTTGGAAAGAAAACTCACCAGTCCAGGTTCCTGATGTCAGTTTGTAGGGCTCCCTTGGGTCTATCAGGGCAGCACAAGTTTGAGGTGGGGACAACTTCGGTCTGGGCTCCATCCTTCGATATATGGAGTTTTTGCAGTCAGGTCCCAGCCCAGGGGCCCCTGGGCACATCCTTTGTCCCTTTTCCCTGGGAAAAAAAACTCACAGGTCCAGGTTCCTGATGTCAGTTTGTAGGGCTCCCTTGGGTCTATCATGGGAGCACAAGTTTGTGCTTCGCGCAAGGTGTCTCCTTGTGGACAGCATTAAAACCACCGGGTATCAGCAGGGCTTGGGGCAGGACTGGCCAACCCCAGAGCACCTCACAAAGCCCTCTGTGTTTCTGATGCAGTCGAGTTGCACCTGGGGGGTTCTGAAAGTCCCAGTTCTGAGAGAAAATTCTGTTTAACTCGTACACGTTGGCTGGGTGTGTCCCCCCAGTACAGCTCAGTTCTTCTCTGAGGCGGTGCCTGGCAGGGTCTCTCTCTGTTAAGGGCCGGGTGTGTTTTTGGCCCAACACGGTGAAGGTGGATTATTTGCTTCAGCAAGAGCTGATGATGTCTGATGGGGTTTTTAGGTACCTCAGCGGCCAGGAGCACGTGTCTAGGTCACTTGGAACACTTTTTGATCTCGTTCAGTTCTTTTCCTTGTGAGGCTCTGCAGGCTGCTGGCCAGGCCCAAAGTAAGGAAGGTTGCCCCAGTGTCCGTGCTCATGTCAATAGTTTAATTTATTTGGCTTTTCTAGGAGCAGACGTCGTGGAGGACCTTGGTGCTGTTTTCACTGGCCTCCTGCACTCTCTGAGAGAACCCCTTGCTCCCTGCTTGATGTTCCAGCTCTGTGACAAAGCTGCTAAGTATCCTCAGCTCTACCAGTTTAACCGATACTATAGGCTCTGGATGCCCAAGCAGTCCCAGGAACCTGTGGTATGGAATCCCTGAAGTCACTGAATTCTTGAGCCAGTATTCCTATAAAATCCTCGCAGTCGACAGAGGTAACATTTCCATCAGAAACAGCGTTTTTATTGAGGAGGTAATTCTGCATCTCTTGTTGATCATGCTGGGGACACACGTTTGCTCCAGGGCTTTTCTCTGATGACACAAGAGGTCTCTGTGGTGTTTGGGAGGCGATGCCAGGGCTCAGGGCTCATACAGAGACTCCTCAGCAGGCACAGCAGAGCCTGGTGTGTGCTGTGGCCTCTGTTTACAGCGCCCAGAGTTCCCCCGGGTGGGTGGGGGATCACAGGCCCCTGGGCTGGGTTTGGTGAGTTTTTCTCAGCTCAGCAGTGTGAACACTCCAGATGCCCCTGGGGACACTGCTGGACAGCATCCATCCACTCTCTCCATCCACTCATTTGTACCCAGGAATGTAGGAAACTCTGACTGGGGACAGGCAGTAGTTTTGAAAATCATGCCCTAGCCTTTTTCTCTAGGGACGAACCAAGCAAGTGCCCTGAAACCAGTGGAGCAGCTGCAGGGGCTGAAGGGGACAGAAAGGGCTCCCCAGCACCTTTTGCCTCTGTTCTCTGCCATTCCCCAAAAGGCTTGCAGTCCTGGAAGAGGCATTTGTCATGCAGCCTACCAAAATAAAGACCTGTAAAATCCTAGCTCTGCCTTTTGTTTAACGTGTTCTTACTTCCTTTTTATGTCATCACAGAAAGCAAGGAAAGAAGAAATGTGACTGGTTCCCACTATTGCTCCGTGCAGGCATTTTTAAAGGCTGCTGTACTTCTGTCCACTTTTTCCACTCCAAGCTTGACTTTTCCCCTCCTTTTTCAAGGTCTGCTGCTTTGGGTGTCCCAAGCAGGGCTTTTCCCCTCCTTTTTCAAGGTCTGCTGCTTTGGGTGTCCCAAGCAGGGCTGGGTTCTTCGGCAGGGGTCTTAGGAGTTGGTGCAGATTCTGCTTTTTCCGAAGGTATATAAAAGCGTGCGAGCAAAAGGATTGTTTTGTCCAGGGCAAAGCTTTCTCTCAATGACCATCAATGCATGTATGTGTTTTAATCGTGTAACCAGGTGGATTAAGAAAAGCCAACACCTGTAGCAGATTTCTGTTGGATCTGTGTCTGTGAGAAGTGGGCTGTGTGCTGGAGAGGGAGATACGCTGTTGGAGAGTGGCAACAGCAGCAGGTGTGAGCTGTGAGGATGATGAGGGCTCAGAGCAGCCCCAGGTGTGAGCTATTAGGATGATGAGGGCTCAGAGCAGCCCCAGGTGTGAGTTGTTAAGATGATGAGGGCTCAGAGCAGCCACAGGTGTGAGCTGTTAGGATGATGAGGAGGGGCGGGGTCCTGCCGGGGGAGGTTATTTAAGGGCGAGGGTTTACCTTTGCTGGCTTTTGCACGGAGCTGCTGGAGAAGAGGAGTTTATGGGGGGCTCCCGGGGCTGTCTCCTGGAAGGACAGTGAGCGCCTCGGACAGGGTCCGGGGAATCACCTGGATACACACTTGGATACGTGGAGCATAGCTCAAAGCGTAGCGGGGACTTTTCCCCTTTCCCTTTGAAATTTCGTCATCCTGAGGTTGAATTGGAGGGGGCAGTCCTGTGGTCCCGCCTTTTAAGAGGTTTGGACTGAGGTAAAAAGCTCCCTTTTGCCATCATTTGAGGAAAGCCGCTTCTTTTCTGCTCTTCTAGGGGACGCAGTTGAAGGGGAGCCCACGTTTCTGTGCCCTCGTTGGGGTGAGGTGAGCGCCGGAGCGTGGCGTCAGTGTCGGGGCTTCAGAGGAAGGGAGCTGCAGCCGTGGCAGCGCTGGCAGGGCGGGGATCGGGCTGTGCCGCTGCATTCGGGGCGCTTCTTCTGCCCCCGGCCCGGCAGCGAAGGGTCCGGCGCGGAGCCCTGCCGGCAGTGCCGGGGCTGGCCGGGGCGGAAGGGGAGCTGGGCGCGGCTGGGCTGCCGCGGGCCCGCCGGAGCCGCGCCGGTGCGAGCCGTGCGGAGCCGAGCGGAGCTTTGGCCGGGCCGGCGGGCGGGGTAGGCGGCGCGGGCGGGGCCGGTGCCGGCCGGTGCCGCCGCTCCGGGCGCGGGGCTCAGGCGCCGCCGGGGCCCCCCAGGCGCGGTGCCGGCCCCGCCGGGCCGGGGGCAGCGGGCGGGGGTCTCCCGGCGCGGCGCCGCCTCTGCCTGCCGGAGGAGCCGCTTTCCTGCCGGAGCCGCGCTGCGCCCGGGGCCGGGAGCACGGCTTCGCATCTTCCAGCCTCCCTCGCTGTGGTATTATTTTAGGATCTCATCAATGTGTTTTAAGGATTTTGGGGCTATTCTAAGAGCTCTTAGGAATATTTAGGGCTTTTTTTTAAAGGTTCTTTGGGGTTTTTTAGGGGTGTTTTAAAGTAGGGCATCTTTATTTTATTTTAAGGGCATTCTGTGGCTCTTTTTATGTTTTTGTGGGAGTTTTAAGACATTTTGAAGATGAGGGGTTTTTTTAGTGTATTTTTATGGGGTTTTATGGTCTTTTCTTGGCATAGAGGCTGAGGGGCAGCTTGAGGGGCACTGTGGGGGCTTGAGTGTGACAGAGGCTGGGAGCTGAGGGAGGAACAGGGGGGGGACAGTGGGTGACACAGAGAGATGCTGAGGGGGGCAGGGGCAGCTGGAGGGTGACACAGAGAAGCTGGGGGCTGAGGGGCAGAGGAGAGGGATTAAGGGTGGCACACAGGAGCTGAGGGGCAGCTGAGAGGGGGCTTGAGGGGCAAAGGGGGGCTCGAGGGTGACAGCCAGAGCCTGAGGGCTGGGGGGCAGAGGGAGGGGTCAGGGGTGAAGGGAGAGGGTCTGAGGGCTGGACAGTCCAGTGGAGATCAGGGCTACAGGGTACAGCTTAGGAGGCAAGATAGGGTACAGGTGTGGCACCCCTCACACCACCCGTACCTCACCCTACGCAGCCTTTTCCCTTTTCACCCCCGACAACAGCAGCACAGCGCAGCACAGCAAGCCTGACAGCGAGACCACACCGGAAGCCTCCCAGTGGGACAGGGCAGCGACCCTCGCACCAGGACAGCGCCAGAACCCTCAGAGGACAACAGGACCCGCTGCTAAAAGGTAGGGATGACATCTGTGGGCTAGAGAGCAACAGGATGGGGTTTGGAGGCTGAGCAGGCTTCCTTGAGTGGTTTTTTTTTTTGCAGGGCTATTAAGAATATTTAGGGGAATTTTGAAGGCTTTCTCTGGTGTCTTTTAGAGAATTGTTATACCTTCCTAATGGCTGTTTTTGAATTCCTTGGTGCGTTTTTAGGGTAAGGATGAGGGTCTGACAGGATGCCCACTGAAAATGTGGAGTATTACTGGTGTGCTTTGGGAAGGTGCCAGTGGAGGGCCAGTGGGTAAGGTGCCATGATGCTGGTCTGAAGGTTGTGATTTCTGAGCAAAGCAAGGTGGTTGTGGTTAGGGTTTTATGGTGGCAGATTTCTCGAGGAGAATTCCAGCGCAGAAAAAACCAAGCCCCAAGCTTTGTACTGTCAGTTTGCAACGCATATTCGGCATGAAAAAAAAAAAAGGCTGAGTACTTGGGGGTGGGAGATTTGGACTGGGAGAAATCCTGGGCCGTTTTGACATTAGGGAGGCAAAAGGAAACCTGGGACCTGACAAAACAGGGGGATTGCAGGGCCATGGAAATAAATGAGGGATATCTACATGGTGAAAGCAAATTCAGCAGCCCGGGTTCCTGGCGTCAGTTTGTAGGGCTCCCTTGGGACTGTCAGGGAAGCACAAGTTTGGAGCGGGGGCAGCTGGGGTCTGAACATATCCTTCCATGTTTGGATTATTTTCAGTCAGCCTCACCCTAAGTCCCAGGGGGCTCTGGGCAGAAACACAGGCCCTTTTCCCTGGGAAAGAAAACTCACCAGTCCAGATTCCTGATATCAGTTTGTAGGGCTCCCTTGGGACTCTCAGGGCAGCACAAGTTGGAGGTGGGGACAACTTCGGTCTGGGGTACCTCTTTCGATGTATTGACCTTTTGCAGTCAGGTCCCAGCCCAGGGCCAGGGGCCCCTGGGCACATCCTTTGGCCATTTTGCCTGGGAAAGAAAACTCACCAGTCCAGGTTCCTGATATCAGTTTGTTGGGCTCCCTTTGGTCTATCAGGGCAGCACAAGTTTGAGATGGGGACAACTTCGGCCTGAGATATGTAATTGGATGTATGGGTTCTTTGCAGTTAGGTCCCAGCTCAGGACCAGGGTCCCCTGGGCACATGCCTTGATTTTGAGGAAGTTTCTGTTTAGAATGTATGATTTTTTTTGGCTTAAAGTAAAAAATTTATATTTTATTTTTAGTGAGGTTTATTTTTTTTGTTGCTTACTGCTATATTTTGTGATATTTGTGTTAGGTTAGTTGTAGGGATAGCTTTACTTTTATACGTTGAAACGAGGGTCGTGCGTACTGGTGTTCTTAAAGGTTTAATATTTTTATGGTTCTGATATGTTAGGTTAATGAAATTAAGAAGTTTACAAGACTTTTTTTTGTTTTTATTTCGATACGGGCAGGGTTTTCTTAGTTTTAAGGATTTGTTTGGCATAGATTTTAGAGGCGTAATTGAGGGGATAGGACAGGGTGTCTCTGTTAATCTATTTGGCAATTTGTATACTGGGTAAATAAAATTAATATTTTGGTAGAATTTTTGGATTTTGTTAGTTTATTTATTTATGAATTTGTGTGCCTGCAGCTGTAGTGTCTCTGCTGCAAGTCTCAGTATCCATTCATGTTTGTGTGCGTCAGGCAGTCCACTCGTGTACCAGCGAGACCCCCCTGCAAGCGGTCGCAGAGCCGCTCCTTCGCTCTCCTGGGAATTCGGGGAGCGGCACACAGCTCTGCGACGAAGCCTTGATCTTGGTCACTTGAAGGTGGCACCAGGGAGCCTCAGGAGCGGCCGAGGAGTTGCTGTAAGTCGGGGAACTACTAGTGAGGGGGACCAGGGTCCACTCGAGTTTTGGGAACGCCACCTCACCTCGCCTGCTCTTCAGCCAGGCAGACCCTGCCAGGAGGGCGTGGGCGAAGCGTGCGGCCCGAGGAGCCCGGCGTTCTCAGGAGAATAATGGTGAGCACAGAATTGCTGAGTTGTGGCTGCTGTGCGGCTGAGACCGTGCAGTGATGTTTGGTGTTCTCGATTGTAGCTGAGCACGGGACCACAGCCCGGTGACCATAGGACATTCCCCGCTGGGGAGGCAGCCTCCATTGCCAGGCGACGTGGATTCTCATGCCCAGATGCCAGAGAGATAAGTGGAGGGCTAAGGCCCACAGAGGGGGTGAAAGCGGGGTGCTGGGAGGGCATTTTGAATGAGCTTTGGGGGTCGGGATGTGCAAGAAGTGTCCCCTTAGATCAGCTAAAGGGAAAGTGTCTGTTTTGATCACAGTGCTGAGGTGCTCAGGGCAGAGCAGTTTTGGTGTGTGTCCTGTCACTTGTCTCTGGTGCATTCTGTGTTCTTTGGGTCTCTCGGTCCTTTCTTCTCCTCAAAAGCTCTCTCTCCCTGTCCTGTGTCACGGGTGTCTGCACGTATTTGTCCCACAACTGCTCTGCCCTGCTGCATAGCCTGTAATAGCACAAGTCCTGGGGACTTGAAATTTGTAATTTGCGGTGTAGTTGGGCTCTAGATTGTATGGGGAGATTGACATAACATGTTTGGTGCTGTGAAGTTGTCCTGCAGCCATTTGACACTAGTCCTAACTTCCTTTCAGGTGCTGACAATTCAAATCTGTGGCAGAGAGCCCCAGTCCTGGGTGAGGGTGTTGCCATGATCAGGTCAGTCATTGTTTGCATTTGCAGGGGCAGCCTGAATGGTGACCATGTTACAGCAGTGTTCTTTGCCTTTATTTTTAGGAGCTCCAGACAGATAGCAGCAGTCAAAGTGGACCAAAGCAGTTGTTTTTGCTCAGCTTTTGGTTTTTGGTGGAACTGTAAGCATCCACTGTTGTTTGTGTGCTTTAGGGAATCCACTCAGAGTACTTATACCACTGTCTCCAACTGGCTGATGGACCAGTTTTCATGCACGTGTGGTCTTGCCAGAAGCATTACAGGACCCTGTGACAGAGCTTTCCAATTTTGCATTTCAAGGACCCCTCCTGGTAACCCACAGGAATGGGCAAGGAGTTGTGGTGAGGCAGGGAAGAGGAGCGAGGGTACCCTCAAGTTGCAGCAATGCCAAGTCACCTTGTCTGCCCTTAACCTAGGTGTGCCTTGAGATGACGGTGTCAGAATCCAAGCGCGCCTGAGGTGTGTGGCCCAAGACTTCTTGGGAGACGGTGAGTAGCAGAATTGTCAGGTTCTGGCCCATGTGCTGTTAAGGTAGTGTGCTGACGTTTGGTTTTCTTTCTCTTGGCAGAGCAAGAGATAACAGCCTGGTGACAACTGGAACTTCCCAGACAGGCAGGAGGCCTCGTTCTGCACCTGATGGGGATTTGCATCCCCAAATATGTGCAAGATAAGGTGAGAGCTACAGCCCACAGAGGGGATGGAAGAGAGGTGCCGGGTTGGGACTCCCCAGGAGGGGTTTTTGAGTCAGTTTTGGAGATGGGGATGTCCAAGAAGTGTCCCCTTAGGCCAGCTAAAGGGAAAGTGTCTGTTTTGATCACAGTGCTGAGGTGCTCAGGGCAGAGCAGTTTTGGTGTGTGTCCTGTCACTTGTCTCTGGTGCACTCTGTGTTCTTTGGATCTCTCGGTCCTTTCTTCTACTCAAAAGCTCTCTCTCCCTGTCCTGTGTCACAGGTGTCTGCACGTATTTTTCCCACAGCTGCTCTGCCCTGCTGCATAGCCTGTAACAACACAAGTCCTGGGGACTTGAAATTGGCAGTGCAAGGTTTAGTTGGGCTCTAGATTTTATGGGGAGATTGACATAACATGTTTGGTGCTGTTAAGTTGTCCTGCAGCTGTTTGACACTAGTCCTAACTTCCTTTCAGACGAAGACAGTTCAGATCAGTGGCAGGGAGCCCCAGTCCTGGGGTGAGGGTGTTGCTATGATCAGGTCAGTCATTGTT
Source organism: Lonchura striata (assembly GCF_050655825.1). NCBI lineage: Eukaryota > Metazoa > Chordata > Aves > Passeriformes > Estrildidae > Lonchura > Lonchura striata. The sequence goes on along the minus strand of NC_140707.1, from coordinate 12,943,069 downwards.
TGCATTTGCAGGGGCAGCCTGAATGGTGACCGTGTTACAGCAGTGTTCTTTGCCTTTATTTTTAGGAGGTCCCGACAGTTAGCAGCAGTCAAGGCCCTGTGTGCCAGGTGAGCAGTGGACAGAAGCAGTTGTTCTTGCTCAGGTTTCAAGATTTGGTGCAATTGTAAGCATCCATTGTTGTTTGTGTGCTTTAGGGAATCCACTCAGAGTATGCCAAGCCCCTGTCACCAACAGCTGATGGCCTGGATTTCCGTGCTTGTGAGCCCTCTGGAAGGTGTTGCAGGACTCTGAGATGAAGCCTTGAAATTCTGTATTTCAAGATTGCATCAGGGTTGCCTTTGGCAATGGCTGAGGAGTTGTGGTGAGTCGCCGAGGTAGGGAGGGGGAGCCAAGGTCCACTCGTGTTTCAGCAATGCTGAGTCTCTTTGTCTCTTCTTAACCCAGGCAGACCCTGCGATGACGGTGGCAGCCTCTGAGCCTGGCCAAAGTGTGTGGCCCGAGCATTCTCAGGAGAATGGTGAGTAGCAGAATTGCTGGGTTTTGTCCATTGTGCAGCTAAGATCATGCAGTGATGTTTGGTGTTCTCGATTGTAGCTGAGCACGGGACCACAGCCCGGTGACCATAGGACATTCCCCGCAGGCGAGGCAGCCTCCATTGCCAGGCGACGTGGATTCTCATCCCCAGATGCCAGAGAGATAAGTGGAGGGCTAAGGCCCACAGAGGTGGTGAAAGCAGGGTGCTGGGAGGGCCTTTAGGATCAGCTTTGGGGGTGGGCATGTGCAAGAAGTGTCCCCTTAGGCCAGCTAAAGGGAAAGTGTCTGTTTTGATCACAGTGCTGAGGTGCTCAGGGCAGAGCAGTTCTGGTGTGTGTCTTGTCACTTGTCTCTGGTGCACTCTGTGTTCTTTGGGTCTCTCGGTCCTTTCTTCTCCTCAAAAGCTCTCTCTCCCTGTCCTGTGTCACGGGTGTCTGCACGTATTTTTCCCACAGCTGCTCTGCCCTGCTGCATAGCCTGTAATAGCACAAGTCCTGGGGACGTGAAATTGTTAATGCAGGGTGTAGTTGGGCTCTAGATTGTATGGGGAGATTGACATAACATGTTTGGTGCTGTGAAGTTGTCCTGCAGCCGTCTGACACTAGTCCTAACTTCCTTTCAGGTGCAGACAGTTCAGGTCAGTGGCAGAGGGCCCCATTCTTGCGTGAGGATTTTCCCATGATCAGGTCAGTCATTGTTTGCATTTGCAGGGGCAGCCTGAATGGTGACCATGTTACAGCAGTGTTCTTTGCCTTTATTTTTAGGAGCTCCAGACAGATAGCAGCAGTCAAAGTGGACCAAAGCAGTTGTTTTTGCTCAGCTTTTGGTTTTTGGTGGAACTGTAAGCATCCACTGTTGTTTGTGTGCTTTAGGGAATCCACTCAGAGTACTTATACCACTGTCTCCAACTGGCTGATGGACCAGTTTTCATGCACGTGTGGTCTTGCCAGAAGCATTACAGGACCCTGTGACAGAGCTTTCCAATTTTGCATTTCAAGGACCCCTCCTGGTAACCCACAGGAATGGGCAAGGAGTTGTGGTGAGGCAGGGAAGAGGAGCGAGGGTACCCTCAAGTTGCAGCAATGCCAAGTCACCTTGTCTGCCCTTAACCTAGGTGTGCCTTGAGATGACGGTGTCAGAATCCAAGCGCGCCTGAGGTGTGTGGCCCAAGACTTCTTGGGAGACGGTGAGTAGCAGAATTGTCAGGTTCTGGCCCATGTGCTGTTAAGGTAGTGCGCTGACGTTTGGTTTTCTTTCTCTTGGCAGAGCAAGAGATAACAGCCTGGTGACAACTGGAACTTCCCAGACAGGCAGGAGGCCTCGTTCTGCACCTGATGGGGATTTGCATCCCCAAATATGTGCAAGATAAGGTGAGAGCTACAGCCCACAGAGGGGATGGAAGAGAGGTGCCGGGTTGGGACTCCCCAGGAGGGGTTTTTGAGTCAGTTTTGGAGATGGGGATGTCCAAGAAGTGTCCCCTTAGGCCAGCTAAAGGGAAAGTGTCTGTTTTGATCACAGTGCTGAGGTGCTCAGGGCAGAGCAGTTTTGGTGTGTGTCCTGTCACTTGTCTCTGGTGCACTCTGTGTTCTTTGGATCTCTCGGTCCTTTCTTCTACTCAAAAGCTCTCTCTCCCTGTCCTGTGTCACAGGTGTCTGCACGTATTTTTCCCACAGCTGCTCTGCCCTGCTGCATAGCCTGTAACAACACAAGTCCTGGGGACTTGAAATTGGCAGTGCAAGGTTTAGTTGGGCTCTAGATTTTATGGGGAGATTGACATAACATGTTTGGTGCTGTTAAGTTGTCCTGCAGCTGTTTGACACTAGTCCTAACTTCCTTTCAGACGAAGACAGTTCAGATCAGTGGCAGGGAGCCCCAGTCCTGGGGTGAGGGTGTTGCTATGATCAGGTCAGTCATTGTTTGCATTTGCAGGGGCAGCCTGAATGGTGACCATGTTACAGCAGTGTTCTTTGCCTTTATTTTTAGGAGCTCCAGACAGATAGCAGCAGTCAAGGCCCTGTGTGCCAGGTGAGCAGTGGACAGAAGCAGTTGTTCTTGCTCAGGTTTCAAGATTTGGTGCAATTGTAAGCATCCATTGTTGTTTGTGTGCTTTAGGGAATCCACTCAGAGTATGCCAAGCCCCTGTCACCAACAGCTGATGGCCTGGATTTCCGTGCTTGTGAGCCCTCTGGAAGGTGTTGCAGGACTCTGAGATGAAGCCTTGAAATTCTGTATTTCAAGATTGCATCAGGGTTGCCTTTGGCAATGGCTGAGGAGTTGTGGTGAGTCGCCGAGGTAGGGAGGGGGAGCCAAGGTCCACTCGTGTTTCAGCAATGCTGAGTCTCTTTGTCTCTTCTTAACCCAGGCAGACCCTGCGATGACGGTGGCAGCCTCTGAGCCTGGCCAAAGTGTGTGGCCCGAGCATTCTCAGGAGAATGGTGAGTAGCAGAATTGCTGGGTTTTGTCCATTGTGCAGCTAAGATCATGCAGTGATGTTTGGGGTTCTCGATTGTAGCTGAGCACGGGACCACAGCCCGGTGACCATAGGACATTCCCCGCAGGCGAGGCAGCCTCCATTGCCAGGCGACGTGGATTCTCATCCCCAGATGCCAGAGAGATAAGTGGAGGGCTAAGGCCCGCAGAGGTGGTGAAAGCAGGGTGCTGGGAGGGCCTTTAGGATCAGCTTTGGGGGTGGGCATGTGCAAGAAGTGTCCCCTTAGGCCAGCTAAAGGGAAAGTGTCTGTTTTGATCACAGTGCTGAGGTGCTCAGGGCAGAGCAGTTCTGGTGTGTGTCTTGTCACTTGTCTCTGGTGCACTCTGTGTTCTTTGGGTCTCTCGGTCCTTTCTTCTCCTCAAAAGCTCTCTCTCCCTGTCCTGTGTCACAGGTGTCTGCACGTATTTTTCCCACAGCTGCTCTGCCCTGCTGCATAGCCTGTAATAGCACAAGTCCTGGGGACGTGAAATTGTTAATGCAGGGTGTAGTTGGGCTCTAGATTGTATGGGGAGATTGACATAACATGTTTGGTGCTGTGAAGTTGTCCTGCAGCCGTCTGACACTAGTCCTAACTTCCTTTCAGGTGCAGACAGTTCAGGTCAGTGGCAGAGGGCCCCAGTCCTGGGGTGAGGGTGTTGCTATGATCAGGTCAGTCATTGTTTGCATTTGCAGGGGCAGCCTGAATGGTGACCATGTTACAGCAGTGTTCTTTGCCTTTATTTTTAGGAGCTCCAGACAGATAGCAGCAGTCAAAGTGGACCAAAGCAGTTGTTTTTGCTCAGCTTTTGGTTTTTGGTGGAACTGTAAGCATCCACTGTTGTTTGTGTGCTTTAGGGAATCCACTCAGAGTACTTATACCACTGTCTCCAACTGGCTGATGGACCAGTTTTCATGCACGTGTGGTCTTGCCAGAAGCATTACAGGACCCTGTGACAGAGCTTTCCAATTTTGCATTTCAAGGACCCCTCCTGGTAACCCACAGGAATGGGCAAGGAGTTGTGGTGTGGCAGGGAAGAGGAGCGAGGGTACCCTCAAGTTGCAGCAATGCCATGTCACCTTGTCTGCCCTTAACCTAGGTGTGCCTTGAGATGACGGTGTCAGAATCCAAGCGCGCCTGAGGTGTGTGGCCCAAGACTTCTTGGGAGACGGTGAGTAGCAGAATTGTCAGGTTCTGGCCCATGTGCTGTTAAGGTAGTGCGCTGACGTTTGGTTTTCTTTCTCTTGGCAGAGCAAGAGATAACAGCCTGGTGACAACTGGAACTTCCCAGACAGGCAGGAGGCCTCGTTCTGCACCTGATGGGGATTTGAATTCCCAGATATGTGCAAGATAAGGTGAGAGCTACAGCCCACAGAGGGGATGGAAGAGAGGTGCCGGGTTGGGACTCCCCAGGAGGGGTTTTTGAGTCAGTTTTGGAGATGGGGATGTCCAAGAAGTGTCCCCTTAGGCCAGCTAAAGGGAAAGTGTCTGTTTTGATCACAGTGCTGAGGTGCTCAGGGCAGAGCAGTTTTGGTGTGTGTCCTGTCACTTGTCTCTGGTGCACTCTGTGTTCTTTGGATCTCTCGGTCCTTTCTTCTACTCAAAAGCTCTCTCTCCCTGTCCTGTGTCACAGGTGTCTGCACGTATTTTTCCCACAGCTGCTCTGCCCTGCTGCATAGCCTGTAACAACACAAGTCCTGGGGACTTGAAATTGGCAGTGCAGGGTTTAGTTGGGCTCTAGATTTTATGGGGAGATTGACATAACATGTTTGGTGCTGTTAAGTTGTCCTGCAGCTGTTTGACACTAGTCCTAACTTCCTTTCAGACGAAGACAGTTCAGATCAGTGGCAGGGAGCCCCAGTCCTGGGGTGAGGGTGTTGCTATGATCAGGTCAGTCATTGTTTGCATTTGCAGGGGCAGCCTGAATGGTGACCGTGTTACAGCAGTGTTCTTTGCCTTTATTTTTAGGAGGTCCCGACAGTTAGCAGCAGTCAAGGCCCTGTGTGCCAGGTGAGCAGTGGACAGAAGCAGTTGTTCTTGCTCAGGTTTCAAGATTTGGTGCAATTGTAAGCATCCATTGTTGTTTGTGTGCTTTAGGGAATCCACTCAGAGTATGCCAAGCCCCTGTCACCAACAGCTGATGGCCTGGATTTCCGTGCTTGTGAGCCCTCTGGAAGGTGTTGCAGGACTCTGAGATGAAGCCTTGAAATTCTGTATTTCAAGATTGCATCAGGGTTGCCTTTGGCAATGGCTGAGAAGTTGTGGTGAGTCACCGAGGTAGGGAGGGGGAGCCAAGGTCCACTCGTGTTTCAGCAATGCTGAGTCTCTTTGTCTCTTCTTAACCCAGGCAGACCCTGCGATGACGGTGGCAGCCTCTGAGCCTGGCCAAAGTGTGTGGCCCGAGCATTCTCAGGAGAATGGTGAGTAGCAGAATTGCTGGGTTTTGTCCATTGTGCAGCTAAGATCATGCAGTGATGTTTGGTGTTCTCGATTGTAGCTGAGCACGGGACCACAGCCCGGTGACCATAGGACATTCCCCGCAGGCGAGGCAGCCTCCATTGCCAGGCGACGTGGATTCTCATCCCCAGATGCCAGAGAGATAAGTGGAGGGCTAAGGCCCACAGAGGTGGTGAAAGCAGGGTGCTGGGAGGGCCTTTAGGATCAGCTTTGGGGGTGGGCATGTGCAAGAAGTGTCCCCTTAGGCCAGCTAAAGGGAAAGTGTCTGTTTTGATCACAGTGCTGAGGTGCTCAGGGCAGAGCAGTTCTGGTGTGTGTCTTGTCACTTGTCTCTGGTGCACTCTGTGTTCTTTGGGTCTCTCGGTCCTTTCTTCTCCTCAAAAGCTCTCTCTCCCTGTCCTGTGTCACGGGTGTCTGCACGTATTTTTCCCACAGCTGCTCTGCCCTGCTGCATAGCCTGTAATAGCACAAGTCCTGGGGACGTGAAATTGTTAATGCAGGGTGTAGTTGGGCTCTAGATTGTATGGGGAGATTGACATAACATGTTTGGTGCTGTGAAGTTGTCCTGCAGCCGTCTGACACTAGTCCTAACTTCCTTTCAGGTGCAGACAGTTCAGGTCAGTGGCAGAGGGCCCCATTCTTGCGTGAGGATTTTCCCATGATCAGGTCAGTCATTGTTTGCATTTGCAGGGGCAGCCTGAATGGTGACCATGTTACAGCAGTGTTCTTTGCCTTTATTTTTAGGAGCTCCAGACAGATAGCAGCAGTCAAAGTGGACCAAAGCAGTTGTTTTTGCTCAGCTTTTGGTTTTTGGTGGAACTGTAAGCATCCACTGTTGTTTGTGTGCTTTAGGGAATCCACTCAGAGTACTTATACCACTGTCTCCAACTGGCTGATGGACCAGTTTTCATGCACGTGTGGTCTTGCCAGAAGCATTACAGGACCCTGTGACAGAGCTTTCCAATTTTGCATTTCAAGGACCCCTCCTGGTAACCCACAGGAATGGGCAAGGAGTTGTGGTGAGGCAGGGAAGAGGAGCGAGGGTACCCTCAAGTTGCAGCAATGCCAAGTCACCTTGTCTGCCCTTAACCTAGGTGTGCCTTGAGATGACGGTGTCAGAATCCAAGCGCGCCTGAGGTGTGTGGCCCAAGACTTCTTGGGAGACGGTGAGTAGCAGAATTGTCAGGTTCTGGCCCATGTGCTGTTAAGGTAGTGCGCTGACGTTTGGTTTTCTTTCTCTTGGCAGAGCAAGAGATAACAGCCTGGTGACAACTGGAACTTCCCAGACAGGCAGGAGGCCTCGTTCTGCACCTGATGGGGATTTGCATCCCCAAATATGTGCAAGATAAGGTGAGAGCTACAGCCCACAGAGGGGATGGAAGAGAGGTGCCGGGTTGGGACTCCCCAGGAGGGGTTTTTGAGTCAGTTTTGGAGATGGGGATGTCCAAGAAGTGTCCCCTTAGGCCAGCTAAAGGGAAAGTGTCTGTTTTGATCACAGTGCTGAGGTGCTCAGGGCAGAGCAGTTTTGGTGTGTGTCCTGTCACTTGTCTCTGGTGCACTCTGTGTTCTTTGGATCTCTCGGTCCTTTCTTCTACTCAAAAGCTCTCTCTCCCTGTCCTGTGTCACAGGTGTCTGCACGTATTTTTCCCACAGCTGCTCTGCCCTGCTGCATAGCCTGTAACAACACAAGTCCTGGGGACTTGAAATTGGCAGTGCAAGGTTTAGTTGGGCTCTAGATTTTATGGGGAGATTGACATAACATGTTTGGTGCTGTTAAGTTGTCCTGCAGCTGTTTGACACTAGTCCTAACTTCCTTTCAGACGAAGACAGTTCAGATCAGTGGCAGGGAGCCCCAGTCCTGGGGTGAGGGTGTTGCTATGATCAGGTCAGTCATTGTTTGCATTTGCAGGGGCAGCCTGAATGGTGACCATGTTACAGCAGTGTTCTTTGCCTTTATTTTTAGGAGCTCCAGACAGATAGCAGCAGTCAAGGCCCTGTGTGCCAGGTGAGCAGTGGACAGAAGCAGTTGTTCTTGCTCAGGTTTCAAGATTTGGTGCAATTGTAAGCATCCATTGTTGTTTGTGTGCTTTAGGGAATCCACTCAGAGTATGCCAAGCCCCTGTCACCAACAGCTGATGGCCTGGATTTCCGTGCTTGTGAGCCCTCTGGAAGGTGTTGCAGGACTCTGAGATGAAGCCTTGAAATTCTGTATTTCAAGATTGCATCAGGGTTGCCTTTGGCAATGGCTGAGGAGTTGTGGTGAGTCGCCGAGGTAGGGAGGGGGAGCCAAGGTCCACTCGTGTTTCAGCAATGCTGAGTCTCTTTGTCTCTTCTTAACCCAGGCAGACCCTGCGATGACGGTGGCAGCCTCTGAGCCTGGCCAAAGTGTGTGGCCCGAGCATTCTCAGGAGAATGGTGAGTAGCAGAATTGCTGGGTTTTGTCCATTGTGCAGCTAAGATCATGCAGTGATGTTTGGGGTTCTCGATTGTAGCTGAGCACGGGACCACAGCCCGGTGACCATAGGACATTCCCCGCAGGCGAGGCAGCCTCCATTGCCAGGCGACGTGGATTCTCATCCCCAGATGCCAGAGAGATAAGTGGAGGGCTAAGGCCCGCAGAGGTGGTGAAAGCAGGGTGCTGGGAGGGCCTTTAGGATCAGCTTTGGGGGTGGGCATGTGCAAGAAGTGTCCCCTTAGGCCAGCTAAAGGGAAAGTGTCTGTTTTGATCACAGTGCTGAGGTGCTCAGGGCAGAGCAGTTCTGGTGTGTGTCTTGTCACTTGTCTCTGGTGCACTCTGTGTTCTTTGGGTCTCTCGGTCCTTTCTTCTCCTCAAAAGCTCTCTCTCCCTGTCCTGTGTCACAGGTGTCTGCACGTATTTTTCCCACAGCTGCTCTGCCCTGCTGCATAGCCTGTAATAGCACAAGTCCTGGGGACGTGAAATTGTTAATGCAGGGTGTAGTTGGGCTCTAGATTGTATGGGGAGATTGACATAACATGTTTGGTGCTGTGAAGTTGTCCTGCAGCCGTCTGACACTAGTCCTAACTTCCTTTCAGGTGCAGACAGTTCAGGTCAGTGGCAGAGGGCCCCAGTCCTGGGGTGAGGGTGTTGCTATGATCAGGTCAGTCATTGTTTGCATTTGCAGGGGCAGCCTGAATGGTGACCATGTTACAGCAGTGTTCTTTGCCTTTATTTTTAGGAGCTCCAGACAGATAGCAGCAGTCAAAGTGGACCAAAGCAGTTGTTTTTGCTCAGCTTTTGGTTTTTGGTGGAACTGTAAGCATCCACTGTTGTTTGTGTGCTTTAGGGAATCCACTCAGAGTACTTATACCACTGTCTCCAACTGGCTGATGGACCAGTTTTCATGCACGTGTGGTCTTGCCAGAAGCATTACAGGACCCTGTGACAGAGCTTTCCAATTTTGCATTTCAAGGACCCCTCCTGGTAACCCACAGGAATGGGCAAGGAGTTGTGGTGTGGCAGGGAAGAGGAGCGAGGGTACCCTCAAGTTGCAGCAATGCCATGTCACCTTGTCTGCCCTTAACCTAGGTGTGCCTTGAGATGACGGTGTCAGAATCCAAGCGCGCCTGAGGTGTGTGGCCCAAGACTTCTTGGGAGACGGTGAGTAGCAGAATTGTCAGGTTCTGGCCCATGTGCTGTTAAGGTAGTGCGCTGACGTTTGGTTTTCTTTCTCTTGGCAGAGCAAGAGATAACAGCCTGGTGACAACTGGAACTTCCCAGACAGGCAGGAGGCCTCGTTCTGCACCTGATGGGGATTTGAATTCCCAGATATGTGCAAGATAAGGTGAGAGCTACAGCCCACAGAGGGGATGGAAGAGAGGTGCCGGGTTGGGACTCCCCAGGAGGGGTTTTTGAGTCAGTTTTGGAGATGGGGATGTCCAAGAAGTGTCCCCTTAGGCCAGCTAAAGGGAAAGTGTCTGTTTTGATCACAGTGCTGAGGTGCTCAGGGCAGAGCAGTTTTGGTGTGTGTCCTGTCACTTGTCTCTGGTGCACTCTGTGTTCTTTGGATCTCTCGGTCCTTTCTTCTACTCAAAAGCTCTCTCTCCCTGTCCTGTGTCACAGGTGTCTGCACGTATTTTTCCCACAGCTGCTCTGCCCTGCTGCATAGCCTGTAACAACACAAGTCCTGGGGACTTGAAATTGGCAGTGCAGGGTTTAGTTGGGCTCTAGATTTTATGGGGAGATTGACATAACATGTTTGGTGCTGTTAAGTTGTCCTGCAGCTGTTTGACACTAGTCCTAACTTCCTTTCAGACGAAGACAGTTCAGATCAGTGGCAGGGAGCCCCAGTCCTGGGGTGAGGGTGTTGCTATGATCAGGTCAGTCATTGTTTGCATTTGCAGGGGCAGCCTGAATGGTGACCGTGTTACAGCAGTGTTCTTTGCCTTTATTTTTAGGAGGTCCCGACAGTTAGCAGCAGTCAAGGCCCTGTGTGCCAGGTGAGCAGTGGACAGAAGCAGTTGTTCTTGCTCAGGTTTCAAGATTTGGTGCAATTGTAAGCATCCATTGTTGTTTGTGTGCTTTAGGGAATCCACTCAGAGTATGCCAAGCCCCTGTCACCAACAGCTGATGGCCTGGATTTCCGTGCTTGTGAGCCCTCTGGAAGGTGTTGCAGGACTCTGAGATGAAGCCTTGAAATTCTGTATTTCAAGATTGCATCAGGGTTGCCTTTGGCAATGGCTGAGAAGTTGTGGTGAGTCACCGAGGTAGGGAGGGGGAGCCAAGGTCCACTCGTGTTTCAGCAATGCTGAGTCTCTTTGTCTCTTCTTAACCCAGGCAGACCCTGCAATGACGGTGGCAGCCTCTGAGCCTGGCCAAAGTGTGTGGCCCGAGCATTCTCAGGAGAATGGTGAGTAGCAGAATTGCTGGGTTTTGTCCATTGTGCACCAAGATCATGCAGTGATGTTTGGGGTTCTCGATTGTAGCTGAGCACGGGACCACAGCCCGGTGACCATAGGACATTCCCCGCAGGCGAGGCAGCCTCCATTGCCAGGCGACTTGGATTCTCATCCCCAGATGCCAGAGAGATAAGTGGAGGGCTAAGGCCCACAGAGGTGGTGAAAGCAGGGTGCTGGGAGGGCCTTTAGGATCAGCTTTGGGGGTGGGCATGTGCAAGAAGTGTCCCCTTAGGCCAGCTAAAGGGAAAGTGTCTGTTTTGATCACAGTGCTGAGGTGCTCAGGGCAGAGCAGTTCTGGTGTGTGTCTTGTCACTTGTCTCTGGTGCACTCTGTGTTCTTTGGGTCTCTCGGTCCTTTCTTCTCCTCAAAAGCTCTCTCTCCCTGTCCTGTGTCACGGGTGTCTGCACGTATTTTTCCCACAGCTGCTCTGCCCTGCTGCATAGCCTGTAATAGCACAAGTCCTGGGGACGTGAAATTGTTAATGCAGGGTGTAGTTGGGCTCTAGATTGTATGGGGAGATTGACATAACATGTTTGGTGCTGTGAAGTTGTCCTGCAGCCGTCTGACACTAGTCCTAACTTCCTTTCAGGTGCAGACAGTTCAGGTCAGTGGCAGAGGGCCCCATTCTTGCGTGAGGATTTTCCCATGATCAGGTCAGTCATTGTTTGCATTTGCAGGGGCAGCCTGAATGGTGACCATGTTACAGCAGTGTTCTTTGCCTTTATTTTTAGGAGGTCCCGGTAGTTAGCAGCAGTCAAGGCACTGTGTGCCAAGTGAGCAGTGGACAGAAGGAGTTGTTCTGGCTCATGTCTCCATTTCTGGTGCAATTCTAAGCATCCACTCTTAGTTACTTTGTTTTATTTTAGTCAGTCATCTTGCAAGATATCTCTGGTCCGGATGTCGAAGGCCAGGTGGGTGCAAGCGTAAGGTCTGGGTGGGTGTGCTTTTCAGGGCAGGGGGATGTTGTTTTCACAGAATCTCAGTGTGGGTTTTTTTGCTTTGTTTTTTTTGCAGGTGCTGTCGCTGCCCTAGCTGTGTGAAGGAACAGAGGCGAGCGGGAGAGTTGGCATTTTGGCACGGTGACTCACAGGTGGCCCTTATGCAGCAGCATGCTAAGTGTGTACCTTTTTGTTTTTCAGGTATCCTCCAGGCAGCCTGTGGAGTCAAATTGAGACTTCAGGTGGGCTGGGGCAGCGGTGTGTCGGAGTTTCAGGGATTCCTCTTTCCGTGGGCACTAGTTGCATTTTCTGTTTTGTCTTAGGTACCCTGAGGAGGAGCGTAGCTGAAGTTTGGAAACGGCAGCACCGAAGCGGATGTACAGAACGTCTCGCTGTTCACATCCAACTGACATGGGATTCCATCCGGTTGTCTTGCAAAAGCTAAGTGCTGGGGCCAGTAGGTGGGAGATGGGGGAAAAACCTTCACTATCACAGGAGGCTATTTGATGTTAGCTTGGAGAAGAGGCCCATAGTGGGACGGGCCCCTCGGGAGGGAGAGGGTTTCTCCTCAGCCCCCCCAGAGTCTTCGCCGGGCAGGGCAGTTCCGATCCCTCTCCGCGTTCTCGTGACGTTCGCATCGGCGGCCTTCTTTGACTCTCGACGTTGTCGTGGATCTTTTCACCATAGGAGCCCGCCTTCATGTCTGGAGCTATAGCTAGAGTCACCCTGTAGTCATTTCTTCCTTCTCTAGGCCTACTGAGCTTCTTAGGCTTTCTCTTAAGTGCTTTGGCACTAACATCTTGAAAGGAGTTGCATGTCATCATCAAGTGCTACTGCCCTAGGGCTTTCTTTTCTTTGGCATCATCAGCCCATGGCTCATCTTGGGCGAGGAATCTTGGGTCCATAAGGTGAAATTGCCAGGCAGTTTCCACTTGTGTCTGTGTCACGTTGTCTGTGTCTGTGTCACGTTGTCTGTGTCTGTGTCACGTTGTCTGTGTCTGTGTCACGTTGTCTGTGTCCGTGTCACGTTGTCTGTGTCTTAGGCCTTTGTTACATCTCCATGCTTTAGCAACATCATTTTGTGCCGTATCGGCCATATTTTGCTCACGTACCTTCCTGGATATCAATTATTCTGGCATCTTTACTTATTTACTTTTTGGGACCGGACGATGTACACAAGATGTTCTCATCCATCTTCATTCTCAGTTTTGGTAGCCCTTCTCTTGGACTTCCGTACGGATCTTATTAGCCCTTCATCACCTGACCACAGTAGTTCCGTAGCATCTGCCTTCTCAAAGGATATAGGGCTCAAAAATTAGTCTTCTGGAGAATTATATCAAGTCCTCACTTATCTTGTATCTCTGTCGGCTGACGTTGTATGCACTTATGTTGCACCTACCTGTGTCGGCTTCTATTGTATGTGCGTATGTTGCGCCTACCTATGTTGGCTTATGTTGTTTGTGCTTATACTGTATGTACCTACGTTGCTTTATGTTGTTTGTGCTTATACTGTATGTACCTACGTTGCCTTATGTTGTTTGTGCTTACACTGTATGTACCTACGTTGCCTTATGTTGTATGCACCTCTGTTGTGGCAATTATGATCAGAGCTGCCTTGCCCGGGCACGTAGTCACGCTCAGGTAGAGCAGTTATAAAGCTTTGCCGTTCATCTGTTCTCTACGGGGTTTGGGGTACAACCCTGATGGGCCCAGAGTTGGTATAGCTCCTAGCTCTCAGATAGTCAGTCACTGACCGCCTCCCCTTGTCTCGTAGGTCCCCGGGTCCCTACAGAATTTCCTGGAATCTACCATTTGACATGGAGGTCCTGCGGTCAGAAGAAGCGTTTAAACATATTCTTCAGTGCAGCGTTTCACGTAAGGGTGGCAGCCAGCGTGTCAGCAGAAGAATGTGTGAGAGTGTGACTGTCTGTGTCTGTCTGTGAGAGTTTGTGTGTGCTTGTGTCTGCAGCTGTGTGTGTGTGTGTGTGTGGAGCAGTTCCAACCTTGTGTGTATGGCCTTTGCCTTTCAGGGGGGGTTTTCATCAGGCAGGAGGATTTTTTGGGAGTCTCCGGAGCGAGTTGCCGTGAATGTGAGTTTGTGCGTAACGCGAAGGGGGCGTGCACGTCGGCGGAGCGTTTTGCGCCGTTTTTGTTCCAGGTGCGTCATAACAATAAAAGCGTTGTGGACTTTTCTGAAATGGAGACACGGTTATATTGTGTCAATATGTATTTGGCTTGTAATACATTATATTGTTCTGTCTTTGCAGTTGTTCCTGTCTTTTGATGTATTTTGCTGTATGTAAATTGGACTTGTACTTGTGTGCCTAGGTATGATGTATTCTTTGTTTTATTTGTCTCTGTACTTGCATTTGTATACGTTGTTTCCCTGTGTATTGCTGAAGTTTAAATTAACAGAATAAAGATTAATCAGCCCTAATAATGATACCTCTTACCCTCTGCCCCGCCCACCATTCATCTCCTGTCTTTCTTTGGTGTGGTTGAGTCGTATCATTTTCACCCTTTTTCTCCCTTTGCCTCTTACTTTCCTCTTTAGTCTATTCCTCACTTTATCCTTCCATGTGTAACTCTTTGTCTCTGGCTGTGTTTTCCTTTGTTTCCATTTCTAACACATCTCTATGTTTCTCTAACCCTATTTCCTTCTCACCCTGTCTATTTTCTTCCATTCCTCTACATGTATTTCCCCATGTCTCTTTGTCTGTCTCTTTCAATCTAGGTTTCACTATGTTTTCTTTTTTTTTTCTCTTTGTCAGCCTTTGTCTTTCTAACACTTGCTATCATTTTCTTTGTCTCTAACCCTTTTTCCTTTTCTGTCCATCTTTAATTTTTTGTGTTTCTAACTCTCTATTTCTTTCTCTCTTGAACCCTACCTTGTGTTCAGTCTCTCCATTTGTTTTCCTGTAGGTTTTCAGCTCTATTTCTTCTTTTTCTTGTCTATTTCCTTTTCTCTTTCATTTCAAGTGCTTCCTTTTCTCTTTGTCTTTCACTCTTTTTCTCTTTACCCCTCCTTTCTTTTGCCTTTCTCTTTCCAATCTGACTTTTTTGGTTTTTCTTTTTATCACTGACTCTTATTTTTCTTGCTCTGTTTTCTTCTTACTCTCTTCTCTTCCTTTTCTTTTTCTCGCTCTTTCTTCTTGCTCTCCTCTCACTCTCTCCTCTTCTTCTTCTCACTCTCCTCTTCTTCTCACACTCTCCTCTTCTTCTCATTCTCTCGTCTTCCTCCTCTCTCCTTTTCTTCTTCTCGCTCTCTCCTCTTCTTCTCACACTGTCTTCATCTCTCTCCTTCTCACTTTCTCCTCTTCCTCCTCTTTCTTCTTGCTCTGACTCTCTCCTCTTCTTCTTACTCTCTCCTCTCCCTCTCCTCTTCTTCATCTCACTCTCTCCTCTTCTTCTCACACTCTCCTTTTCTTCATCTCACTCTCTCCTTCTCACTCGCTCCTCTTCCTCCTCTCTCCTCTTCTCACTTTCTCCTCTTCCTCCTCTCTTCTTCTTCCTCTCTCCTCTTCTTCTCACTCTCTCCTCTTCTTCTCACTCTCTCCTCTTCTTCTCACTCTCTCCTCTTCTCACGCTCTCTTCTCACACTCTCTCCTCACACTCTCTTCTTCATCTCTCTCTCCTTTTCTCCTCACTCTCTCCTCTTCCTCCTCTCTCCTCTTCTTCCTCTCACTCTCTCCTCTTATTCTTCTCACCCTCTCCTCTTCTTCATCTCACTCTCTCCTTTTCTTCTCACTCTGTCCTCTTCCTCCTTTCTCCTCTTCTTCTCACTTTCTCCTCTTCTTCTCACTTTCTCCTCTTCCTCTCTCTTCTTCTTCCTCACTCTCTCCACTTCTCACACTCTTTTTCTTCTCACTCTCTCCTTTTCCTCTTCTCTCCTTTTCTTCTCACTCGCTCTTCTTCCTCCTCTCTCCTTTTCTCACTTTCTCCTCTTCCTCCTCTCTTCTTCTTCCTCCTCTCTCCTCTTCTTGTTCTCACTCTCTCCTTCTTCTCACTTTCTCCTCTTCCTCCTCTCTCCTCGTCTTCCTCCTCTCTCCTCGTCTTCCTCCTCTCTCCTCGTCTTCTCACTCTCTTCTTCATCTCTCTCTCCTTTTCTCCTCACTCTCTCCTCTTCCTCCTCTCTCTTCTTCTCACTCTCCTCTCTCTCATCTTCCTCTTCTCTCTCTCCTTTTCTTCCTCTCACTTACTCCTCTTCCTCTTGTCACTCTCTCCTCTCTTCTCACACTCGCTTCATCTCTCTCTCCTTTTCTTCTCTCTTTCTCCTCTCTCCTCTTTCTCCTCTCTCCTCTTTCTCCTCTCTCCTTCTCACTCTCTCCTCTTCTCACTGTCCTCTTCTTCTCACACTCTCTTCTTCATCTCACTCTCTCCTTTCCTTCTCACTCTTTCCTCTTCCTCTTCTCTCCACCACTTCTTCGCACTTGCTGCTCTTCCTCCTCTCTCCTTCTCACTCGCTGCTTTTCCTCCTCTCTCCTATTCTTCTTCTCTCTCTCCTCTTCCTCCTCTCCCTCTCCTCTTCTTCCTCTCACTTACTCCTCTTCCTCCTCTCTCTTCCTCTTGTCACTCTCTCCTTTCCTTCTCACACTCTCTTCTTCCTCTCACGCTTTCCTCTTCTTGCTCTCTCCTTCTCACACTCTTCTTCATCTCTCTCCCTTTCTTCTCACTCCTCTTCCTCCTCTCTCCTCTTTTTCTTCTCACTCTCTCGTCTTCCTCCTCTCTCTTTTTCCTTTTCTCGCTCTCATCTTCCTCCTCTCTACTTTTCTTCTTGTCTCTCCTCTTCTTATCACTCTCTCCTCTTCTTCTCACTCTCTCCTCCTCTTTCTCTTTTTCCCCTTTCTGTACTTAGAATAAAAAAGCAGGAGTAGAAAATACCGTGCTCCGAGGAAGTAAAAAAAAGAAAAACAACTTTAAAAATAAAAATTTCTACTCCCTGGGAGCATCAAAGTAAAAATAAAAATTTTTACTCCTTGGTAGCATCAAATTTTCTACTGCTGCGCCTGACATTTTTATATTTATATATATATGTATAGGGGGGGTAGGGGAGGGGTCTGTCTGGTAGCCACACCCCCACTCTGAATCCTCCATCTACCCTAACCCCTTCCCTGACCCACCCTCCACCCCCTCCCCCACACCCTGACCCCACCCCTAACCACGCCCCCAATGCTGACCCCCCTCCCCCAATGCTGACCCCTCCCCCTAACCCCCACCCCTGTCCTTACCCCCTCCCCTGGCCCCGCCCCCAGCCACACACCCTCCCCTGACTTCTATTAAGATATCCATTAGGATACGTATAAAAATCTGAAATAAAATATAATAGGAATAAATGTAAGAAATTATGAAAATATAATTTTCCATCAATATCCATTACAAATCCGAATGTGAATATAAATATGAAAAATAGAAAAATAAAGCGTATTGAAATGCAGCTTAAGAGTAAAGCTTTTTTCTTTCGGTTCCTATCGGGTCGCAGGCAGGCTTTTTGTTCCGTTCTTTCCCGCGCGGACGCTTTGGGGCGTTCGCTGCCGAGGCCGTGCCGGCGGGGACGGCGCGGTGCTGCCGCCGTGTGGGCAGAGAGCGGTACTGCAGCCCGCCGCCCGCGGCCGCCATCTTGGGAGTGGCTTGGCGCGGACTCGCTTGAAAAGTGCTGCCGCCTTGTGGGCACAGGGCGGTACTGCAGCCCGACCGGCCGCTTGGGAGTGGCTTGGCGCGGACTCGCTTGAAAAGTGCTGCCGCCTTGTGGACACAGGGCAGTACTGCGGCCCCGCCGCCCGCAGCTGCCCTCTTAGGAGTGGCTTGGCGCAGACTCGCTTGAAAAGTGCTGCCGCCTTGTGGACACAGGGCGGTACTGCAGCCCGGCCGCCCTCTTGGGAGTGGCTTGGCGCGGACTCGCTTGAAAAGTGCTGCCGCCTTGTGGACACAGGGCGGTACTGCGGCCCCCCAGCCAGCGCCCGGCAAAATCACCGAGACGGGGCGAGGGGCGGGAGCGAGCGGCGAGCGGGGCGGTGTCTGTGAGTGAGGGGAGGGCTGGAGGCGGCTCCGCGGCGGCGCCGGATTAGGATGGCAGCGGCGAGGGAGGCTTTCTGTCCCGTTCCGGCCGCCGTCCGTACCGGAACGCTTTGTGCCTTTCTGTCCCTCGCCGGCCGCCGTCCCCCACGTGTCGGGAGCCCGGCGCCGCCGTGATGGCGGCGGGCGGTGGGACCGGGCTCGGGCGGCTCTGGAGGCGCTGCTGGAGGTGGGATTCGGGGCCCGGCGCGCTGAGGGCGGCGGCACCGGGGGGACAGCGGGGGAGGGCGGGCGGGAGCAGCCGGAGGGGACCCGGCACCGGGAATGGGATTGGGGGGGGGCGGGACACACGGACAGGCCCCGGAGCCCCCGGGACCCCCAAAACTCCACTGAGACCCCCAAAAAACCCCCCGGGACCCCTCAGAACCCTCTGGGACCCCCCAAAAATAACCGGGAGCCCCCCGTTCCCGCAGGGCGAAGGCGCTGGCGCTGACCGGGAACCGGGGAGTGGAGCCGGCCGTGGACTGGTGAGGGGGGACCCCAAGAACACTCCCGGCACCCCCAAAAATACCCGGCGGGATCCCCCAAAAACAGCCCCGGGACCGCCAAAAACAGCCTCGGGAACCCAAAAATTCCCTTCAGGACCCCAAACCCCCGCCCAGGACCCCCAAAATTCCTCCCAAAAACCCCCTGAAACCTCCAAACTTCTCCCCGGGACTCCAAAGCCCTCCCTGGGACGCCCAAAATTCTCTTTGGGACCCCAAAACTCCCCCTGGGACCTCCAAATTTCCCTTTAGGACCCCTGAAATTCCTCCTGGGACTCCCAAAACCCCCTGAGACCCCAAAAGTCCTCCTGGGATGCCCCAAAATCCTTCCAGAACCCCCCAGAACCCCCTCCAATTTTGGGTCCCCCCCCGATTCGGGGTTCCCCCCGGTTTTTGGGTCCCCAGGCTGGTGGCTCATGAGGACGACCCCGACTCGGACCCCGAACTCCCCCCGGGTTTGGGGGCGCCGCCCGCGGGCCTGGGGGGGCCCCGGCAGCCGCCGGCCCCCGAGGACGAGACCCAGAAGTGAATTTTGGGGGTCGGGGGGAATTTGGGGGTTGGGGAGGAAAATTTGGGGTATGAGGAGCTCAGGGATATTTTGGGGTTCAGAGTGGTTAATTCGGGGTTTCAGGGTGTTTATGGGAAGGGTTTTTGGGTATTCTCGGGAGGGCTTTGGGGTATTCTTTGGTGGGTTTTAGGATATTTTTGGGTGGATTTTTTGGGGTATTTTTGGGAGGGTTTTGGGCTGGTTTCGGGGCATTTTATGGTGAGTTTTTTGGATATTTTTAGGAGGGTTTGGGTAATTTTGGGTGGGTTTTTTGGGGGCATTTAGGACGATTTTGGGGTATTTTTGGGTGGGTTTTGGGCTGAAGGCGGCTCAGCGGTGGCGCTGGAGAAGGATGGCAGCGGCGAGGGGGGCCCGGCGGGGCCCTGCCTTTGCCAGCCCCTCCTGCCGCCCTCCTTGGAATGGTTTGGGGCAGTATGGGGTTATTGAGGTAGGCGTGATTATTTTGTTGTTGTTGATTTAATGTGGGGTTTTTTTGTTTGTTTGTTTGTTGTTGTCGTTTGATGTATTTGGTTTGTAGAGCAGGAACTGTAGACAGAATCCTGCAGAAGTAATATGGAATTTGTCCTCCCAAAACCCGCCCGGCTTCCAACCACTTTCAGCACGTGGTCTTCCTTAGCAGCACATGGTTGCCCCACACTTGGGAGCCGGTGCACTCTACTTTTCTCTCCTCCTTTGCTGACAGATCCTGCTGAGGCTGAGGACAAAGCCCTACCCCTACACGGACAAGGCAGCAGACCTGGTTCGGGAAGCCAGCGTGCTCCAGGCTGCTCCAGGACTCTGATCAAACATCAGCATCCCCGTCTCTCACGTTGATGGTATGTGGTAACCCCTTAAGAACAGAATTCCACCTTTTTTAACCCTAAGCAGCAAACTGGGGATGGATAACTCTAGAAATCCTGTCATGTAAGGACCTCCAGGATTCAGCCCTCCATGTGTCCTTGGTATCAGAGGTTGGAATTGCAGAGTTGCCACTTTACCTCCAGACGTAATTTTTGATGTGGTTGTGCCACTTTAACAGTATTTGAAATCTCTCTTCGTGTTCTTGCAGCAGCATTTTCGAACCACAATGGAAATCTAGCCCTTCTGCCGGGAGCTGTTCACAGATTCGTGGAATCCCAGAAGGGTTTGGATGGGAAGGCACCTTTTTTTAAAGCTCGTCCCGTTCCACCCCCTGCCATGGGCAGGGACACCTTCCACCATGCCAGGGTGCTCTAAGCCCTGTCCAGCCTGGCCTTGGACACTTCCAGGGATCCGGGGGCAGCCACAGCTTCTGTGGGCAACCTGTGCTGAGGTGCCCTGAGGAAATGTGTGAGCCGGAGGGAGCCGGGGCCGGGCGGAGGGAGCCGAGCTGTGGGAATGGGCGAATGGAGGCGGGAGCGGGCGGGACTAGGCGAGCGTGGGCGAAAGCGGCCGAAAGGGGCCGAGGAGGCGAGCGGAGCCGAGCTTTGCCGAGTTCAGCCGAGGCGAGCCGAGCTTTGCCGAAGAGGCGAATGGAGGCGAATGCGGCCGGAAATAGCCGAGCGTGGCCGAAAGTAGCCGAAGCTGGCCGAGGAGCCGAGTCCAGCCGAACGGAGCCGAGCTCTGCCGAGCGCAGCAGCCCGGGCGGGGCTGAGCCGGGGCGGAGCCGGGGCGCCGGGAGGATCCCCTCCTGTCCCTCTCTCTCCCGCTCCATGCTCCTGCCCGTGCTCAGTTACCTCTCTTTCCCCCGTTTCCGTGTCCCCCCCAAACCCGGCTCCTTCCTGTCCTGTCCTGTCCCTGCCCCTGCCCCGCTGCTCCGTTCCATTCCCCCTCTCGGTGGTGTGAGATGAGATTTGAGCCCTTTCTGACACCCACGCGTGCTCTTTGTGTTGTCAAATCCCGCGTGTGAGGCAGAAGCTCTCCCTGCCTCTTTTGCAGGTGGATGTGCCATTCAAAGCCCTGGAGGCAGGGCTGAGCACCGGCGAGCCGCGCGTGGCTGCTCTGCACAGGGGGCGTGGCAGGAAACACTCGCTGAGTGCCGGAGGAGCGAACGGGAGCCTTGGCCCTGCCATCCTCTGGGATCTCCGGGGACACTGCAAGCACTGGCAAAGAGCCGAGAGCCATGGGAGCAGCGCTGAGCGAGGCTGTGTCCCAGCCAAGGAGTTCCTCCTGTGTCCCTTAAGAGGATACCCCAGGGCTGGTTTTCTGCATCAAGACTTCTGATCAGACCATCTGTAGACCTCTGGCTTAATGTAAATATTTATTTATATGTTTGTCTCTGACAGCAAAGCACGTATCTCCTGACTTCCCTGCTATTCAGTATCTGCTGAACTGGCTGTGCATTTTTCCTAAGCTAAGGAAAACCCTCCCTCTGATTCTGTAATTTCCAAAGGAGCAGCATTGAGTCACTTGTGTTTTTCTTGTCTCCATAACTTTAGCTTGACTCGTGCTCAAGGACAGGAATGACTCAAGAACTGTATGTGGTGAATTGTTAGTTTGGCGGGGGTTTTTGCAAATTCAGGGCTAAAATGTGATGTAAGAAAAGGCTTTTATTGCAGCAATTAGATTTTTGCAGCATGGCAGATTTTCAAGCCTCTAAGTAAATCACTTCATTCAGATTTAAACTCTCTTGAAATATGCTTGATATGTTTTGGGGTTTTTTTCATTGTTATGCTACTTTTCGTTTTGGTTTGATTTGGCTTTCTTTTTTGCCTGGCGTGGGAAAATTTTACAGCTCTCACTTTTTTCTTCTCCAGTTGAGTATAGTGTTACCTTCTTAATTCAAAAACCATTTGCTGTATGGAAAAAGCACCTTGCCTTTGTGAAGGGCCAGGTGGGAACTGTTTTAATGGCCAGTGGCACAGCCCTGTAGCACACAATTCCCAGGAAGTGGGGAGCCCTCTGCCAGGCAGAGCCACCTGGCCAGGTTCCTGCGGGTGCTGCTGCTGTACCCGGCTGATGAGGTGAGAAGCAGCTTGGCTTTATTGCCAAAATAAAGCTCACCCGTTTTCCTATGAATCCCATCAAAGTGGTCCCAAAGGCTCTGTCACTCAGTCTCTGCTTCCATTGGTGTGGAGAGGCTGGATCCCAGTTATCACCCCAGCAGTGCCCCTGCCTCCCTTTTCCCCACTTTTCTGTTCCAGTCGTACGAAATATTCAGGCTTTGTTTTCTTCCCCCTGCGGTTCACTGCAGATCCCAGAAAACCCACAGGAGGGAAGATCATTCCTTGTGCTTCCACCTCCAGGTGAGAGAGGAGATGGTCACATCCTAGGAGCCTGATTTTGGAATGTTTTATGGAATTGGCCCAGTGCCTTTTACTTCTGGGCTTCCTGGAGTCTGTCCGTGGCAGGTCCAGCCCGTGCTTCAACTGAGAGCCCTCAGTCCGCAGGGAAATGAACCTTTGGGGAAGTTCTTACAGCTCTGCTTAGTGCTTTATGAATGGTGATGATTTTCTGGAAGTAGGCTGTCCATTCTGACCCTTTTTCTTCCCTCTCCCTGCAGACTGTACCTGCTGAGAGGCTGAGGTGAGACCAGGATCTGTAAAATCCCTGACTCTCTGTGTTTTCCCGAGGCTGAAGCCGTGTTTGCTGTCAGTGACGACAGGGTGGGAGATGCTAAACACTGAAAACTTTGGGGTTTTTCCCCTGAACTCCCCAAGACTCTCTGCAGCTGTGCCCTGTCTATCTCTTGAAAGAGTTTCTGGATTTACAAAGGTTTTTACATTCTGCAATATTTATCTATAACTCGATTAAAAAGAATCCTACTGTATCAATGTGGTGTTAATTACTTTGTTTGAGTCGGTTAATTAAAGCGAATTGTTGGTAAGGAGTTTGAGCATCCCTTAGTTGGAGCTGGCAGCTCTTATTTAATTTCTCTTCATTCCTTTAATTTCTTTCAATTATTTCTTAAGCCATTACTGCAATTAGGATGCACGGTAAGGACAAGAGCATTTCTGCCCTGCTGGATTGGGAAATCCGAGCCCAATTCCTTGGAGAGATTGAGGGGATGGGGATCTGTGCCTCAAGCTGGGTTTTGACAGTGGGAATTTGGTGAGGAAGGAAGAGGAGAGATCCCACGGAAAGTGGCTGAGGCCAGTTCCGCTGGCTTTGGGTGCTCCTACCCCCGAGAAAATCATCCTGGCTGAAGGGAACTGGAAGAAGCCAGGGGGCTGCGCCGGGGGCTGTGCAGGGACCCCAAACCCTGGTCAGGGGCGCTGGGCAGTGCCAGCTCCAGAGGAACGCTGCAGAGGGGCTGCGCTGGAGCCCCTCAGCTTCCATGCAGAGATGCTGGCACTGCGGGGCTTTCGGGACACTGCCGAGAGGCTCCGCTGCCAGAGCCGGGGAGTTCTCCCGTTCTTTTCTGTCGTGCTGGGCACCTGGCAAGTCCTTCGAGCCCCGCAGGCTGCCAGTGCCAGCGGAGCAGCTGGAATCACAGACGGTCACACAGAAACCGGGCCGGGAGAGCAAATGAGCTGTTCCATGTTGCTTTTCACAACGCGTTTTGGATTTATACCAGAATCTCTTCTCTCCCCTCAGACCCCGTACCCCTGACTTTTGAGTTTTCTCACAGAAATGTCTCGGCCTGCACCGGGAAAAAGAAAATTCCCTGGCACGGCGGGGAGCGGCGGGGTTTGGGGGTGCTGGGGCGGCACGGGGGTCCCCGCGCCCCGGCCGGTCTCGGTCAGCCCCGGGAAATCGCCGCCGCCGCCGGCTCGGCCCCGGCGCCGCCCCGGTGCTCCGGCCCGAGAGAGACCCCGACCCGCCCGCCGGGGCAGAGGCGGCACCGCCGGGAGCCGAAGCGGCAGCCCCGGGCCCATCCCGGCGGGCCGGGAGCGATGGCCCCGCCTCCATCCCGGGCGGGCCGGAGCCTCAGGGGCGGGGCCGGGCCGGAGCCTCAGGGGCGGGGCCGGCGCTGGCTCAGGTGCGCGGGACCGCGGGGCACCTGCGTGGGGTGGGGCCGAGGTTATTTAAGTGCCGGGAATCGCTGCAGCCGCCATTTGCTCACTCGGAGCGCAGTGCGGGTGGTGGGTTCTGTGCGGGCTCCGCAGCTTCGCTCTTCTCTCCTTCCCCCCCTTTACTCTTCCTTCCTCCTGCTCCCATTCCCCTTCTTTCCCTGCCTTTCCCCCGTTTTCCTCTCCTCCCCAAAGCCGACTGCTTTCGCTCCCCTTTTGTGCCCCCTTCTACTCTTCCTTCCTTCTGCTCCTATTCCCCTTCTTTGTCTTCCTCCTTTTCCTTCTCGCCCCATTTCGGCCTCCCCTCCCGTCCCACCATCTACCCTTCCTTCCTTCTCTCCATATTTCTGTTTTTTCTCCCCTAAACCCACTCTCCCTCCTCCCCCAAACGCGACCCCCCCACTCGTCCCTCACCTGTCCCTGCCCCGCTGCTCCGTTCCATTCCCTCTCTCTTCCCTCCTCTGTCCCGTCCCTCTTTCCCCCTGCCGGCCTTTCCCTTCCTCGCCCGCTTTCCTCCGCAGCACGACCTCCCTCCCCACCTTCCCGCATGCCCCGCTCTGCTCCCCTGTTCTCGTTCCCCGTTCCCCTTTTCCTTCTTTCCTCGCAGCCGCGGGGCTCGGGGCGCCGCAGAATAAAGCCCAGAGGGCCGGAGCCGGCGCCCCCCGCCCTCGCTGGGGTCCCCACACGGGGCCGGAGCCGCTCTGCGGGTCCCCCCATTGCAGTCTAATACACGGCCCGACACTGCCGGGGTGCGGCTTTCCCGACATCACACTGGGGGTCGGGCTGGGGGTCGGGAGGGGGTCCTGGGGGGAGGAGGGTGGGGAGGTAGGAAGGGCCCCCTCCGGAGGAGGGGGTCCGGGGGGGGGGGGGGGGCGGGGTGGGAGGGGGGTGGGAATGGGTGGGTGGGGGGGGTTGGGTGGGAGGGGGGGTGGGGGGGGTGGATGGGGTGGGGGGGGTGGGAGGGGGGGGTAGGAGGGGGGGCGGGGGGGGTGGGGGGGGTGGGTGGGGTGGGAGGGGGGTGGGGTGGGGGGGAGGGGGGGGGTGGGGTGGGAGGGGGGTGGGGTGGGGGGGAGGGGGGGGAGGGGGGGGAGGGTGGGGTGGGGGGGGAGGGTGGGGTGGGGGGGGGGGGGGAGCAGAGGGGGTCACGTCACTCTGCGCCGTGAACAGAAATAAAAAAAACACACGACCGGCTGTCCCCTCCAGCCACCCCCCCCCACCCCCCCCCCTACCCCACCCCCCCCTCCCCCCCCCACCCCACCCTCCCCCCCACCCCCCCCTACCCCCCCCTTCCCCCCCACTCCTCCCCCCTGGTCCCCCTCCCGAGAAGGGGGTCCCGGAGAGGGGGCGGGGCTGGAGGGGGGAAGGTCCCCCCTCCACCCCGCCCCCCTCCCCCGGACCCCCTCCTCCGGAGGGGGCCCACCCTGGCCCCCCCCCCCGGGACCCCCTCCTCCGGAGGGGGCCCACCCTGGCCCCCCCCCCGGGACCCCCTCCTCCGGAGGGGGCCCTTCCTAATCCCCCCACCCTCCCGGGACCCCCTCCTAATGAGGGGGCCCTTCCTAACCCCCCCACCCTCCTCTCCCCAGGACCCCCTCCCGACCCCCAGCCCGACCCCCAGTGTGATGTCGGGAAAGCCGCACCCCGGCAGTGTCGGGCCGTGTATTAGACTGCAATGGGGGGACCCGCAGAGCGGCTCCGGCCCCGTGTGGGGACCCCAGCGAGGGCGGGGGGCGCCGGCTCCGGCCCTCTGGGCTTTATTCTGCGGCGCCCCGAGCCCCGCGGCTGCAAGGAAAGAGGGAAAAGGGGAACGGGGAACGAGAACAGGGGAGCAGAGCGGCAGTCGAGGGGAAGGGGACGAGGACAGGGGGCCGGTGGGGAGAGGTCGGGGTGTGCAGGGCAGGTGGGGAGGGGCCTGGGGGGAAGGCAGGGTGAAGGGAAAGAAAGATTGAAGGCAGCTTTGGGGAAGGAGGCGGAATGTGTGGAAGGGGAAAGGTATCACGGAAAGGCGGCAGGAGGAACCGGGAGCGCGTGGGGGGGAGCAGGGAGAGGGGGCACGGGGGAGCCCGGCTGGGGAGGGAAGGAACAGGGACAGGATGGAGGGACAGGGTAGTGTAGGGGTGAGTAGGGGAATAGAGAGGGAGGACAAGGAAAGGGGTGTAGGGGGGCCCGCCCGGGAGGGAGGGAGGGGAGGGCTAGGGGGGAGAGGGAGGGGGGGGGGTTTGGGGGGGGGGAGGGTGTAGGGGGTGGGGGAGGGGAGGAAAGGAGGGTCGATAGGAGAGGTATAGAGAAAAAGAAATACAAAAGAAAAGAAATGCGCAAGAAAAGCAAAAGAAACAGAGATATAGAGCCCGACCGGTCGCAACCTCCCGCTCCGAGCGCCCAGCACCAAATGGCTCCGCCGGGCTCGCCCCGCGGTTTAAATAGCCGCGGCCCCGCCCCGCGCAGGCGCGCTGGGGCCCCGCGCACCTGTGCGCGCACCTGTGCTGGCCCCGCCCCCGGGCCCGCCCCCCGCCCGTAAATGGCGGCGGCTCCGCGCCCGCCCCGTGTTCTGTGTGGATGCTCGGGCGGACTGCGGCGGGACCGGCGCTCGGAGCTCCGTGCGGGGATCGGATCGGGGCAGCTCCCGGCCTGCGCGGCGTCCGAGGCGCTCAGCTGAGATCGGGATCGGGATTTGGGTCCTGGGCCCGCCGGTGTCTGCTGGGGGAGCCGGGCAGAGCCGCTCCTTCCTCGGCGGGCAGGGAGGGGGTGCCGGGGCCGGCGGATCGAGGCGGGATCGGGGCTGGGATCCGGACCGGCAGCGCCGCGGCCGGGAGGAGCCGCTCCGGGACGGGCGCCGCCGCTCCAGCTGCGGCCGGCCCGGGGCTCGGGTCCCGCCGGGGCTCGGGTCCCGTTCTCGCTGTGGCCGCGGGGAGCCGGGGCTGCGTCGGGGCCGGGACCCCATCGGCACCGCCGCTCCCGCAGCGCCGCCTCCGGCCCCGCGGGCGGACACGGAGCCGCCCCGCAGCCCCCGCGGGATGCCGAGCCCCCCCGCCCCGGTAGCCCCGTGGCCACCGCGCTCCCCTGCGAGCAGCAGCGCCCGCCTCCCCCGACCCGTGTCCGCATCCCCGGGGGAGCCCCGCCGGACGAGCGGGGCTGCGGCGCCGCGGCCGGGAGCAGCCGCTCCGCCGGGGCCGCTGCTCCCGCTCCGGCTGTGCCCGGTGCGGGGCTGGAGGCGCCGGAGCCCCCGAAGGGCAGAGAGCACCTCCTGTCCTTGGCTCTGCAGGGCGGGAGCTGCCGTGCCCTGCCCGTGGCTCGCAGCGTGCCGAACGCACGTCCCTGCACGGGCACCGGCGCACCGGGACAGCGCTGGCACGGACACGGCTGAAAGGCTGCCCGCGGCTCCTCGGCCAGGGGCTGCTCCCCACAGGCACGCAGAGATGCTTCAGCCCGGACAGACGCCACCGACAGCCCACAGGGACCCCAGGGAACGGCTGGCATTACCTGGGAATGGAGGCACGGGCCGTTTGCAGAGGGGCTCTGACAGCAATCCCTGTTGCCGACCTCCCCGAGCTCCCACACAGCTGCCAGGTATGTTCCAGCCACCCCAAATCTCCTCCCTCTTTTCCAGCCTGAGGCCATCATTCACCAGCAGCATTTCAGCCAAGGCAGTCTTCCTTCATGGGTACTAAATACCAAGCAAGAGCCTCGGAGATGCCTTGAAATCAGAGGTTCGAGTGCGATGATGTTGGGAGATTTCCAGGGAGCCAGCTGGAGGTGCAGAAGGGATGGAAAACTCTCACAGGTGGGTCCCACTGGAGGTGTGCTGCAGGCAGGGATGTGCATCCCTTTCCTGAGGAAAAAGGACATGCCGAGGCTCTGAAAGGAGCTGAGCTTCTGCAGGAGAGATGTTCTGCCGGGAGCGCATCCAGCCACCGCCTTGTCCTGCTTTAAAACATCAACTGGAGCCTAAGCTCCGGGTGGGGAGGGAGCTGAGAGCAGGAGGGGCAGGAGCAGGGATGGGAGATGAGGCTGCTGGAATGTCACCTGGAGCAGCTGAACATGTTCTGTCCCTGCAGGAGCCCAAAGCAGATCCCTCCTGGCCGGGCTGGATGGGAGATGAGGCTGCTGGAATGTCATTGGAGCAGCCAGGAGCCAAAGCAGATCCCTCCTGGCCGGGCTGGATGGGAGATGAGGCTGCTGGAATGTCACCTGGAGCAGCCAGGAGCCAAAGCAGATCCCTCCTGGCTGGGCTGGATGGGAGATGAGGCTGTTGGAATGTCACCTGGAGCAGCCAGGAGCCAAAGCAGATCCCTCCTGGCCGGGCTGGAGGGCAGCTGCTGGATCTGCTGTGGGGGAAAACTCCCTGCCCCTGCCAGGAGCGCTGGCTCTGCTCTTCCTCCAGCTCTTGAGCAGTGTCAGGGCCACCGTGAGGGAGTTCAAACCCTAAAAATCCCCACAGCCCACGGAGTGAATGATCCCAGCAGAGAAACGCAGCATTGAAATAAAAATCTTACAGCTCTGTCAAAAAGGCTGTGACATCACTGCAACGGGATTGCCAGGAACCTTCTGGTTTGCTCTCGGAACTTTTGTGTATTTTTAGTCCCTCAGTGGACAGCTTGTAGAATTTATTCTGGGACTTAGAGGTTGAGCAGGGTTGGCTCAGGATTGACCTTCACCTCTGGTGCCGCTTTGCGCAAACACAACGTGGCCGGGCTGGGTGAACTCGTGACCTCAGCTTTCCCCTCCAAAATGTCCCTCACTTATTTCCCTGGGGTGAGCTGGGATTTTGGCCCAGACTGTCACTCCTCACCTCCCCGTGCCCGCGCGGTGTCCGTTGTGTTCCCCACGGTGCCCTGGGGACACCGGGGGGTCCCTTTGCCTTTCTCCTGCCCCTTTCCAGCCCGAGGCTCCTCTGCCCTCGTCCCACACAGCACAGGGGCACCGAAGGGGAAAGGCTCCAGAAAACATTTCTGCGATTCCTCAGCAACTCTTTCAATTCCCCGGGGAGAGGAGCGTGAACTCACAGCCACCGAGGCCTGACGGGTTCCTGCAGCGAGAGCTCGGCACGTGTCCGCAGAGGTGAGTGCGGCACCCGAAAGGAAAAAGCGCGGGAGACAAACGTGATTTCTTTTGCTTCAAAGTTATTGCAAGTTCTTAAAGCCCGACCAACTTTTGCTCTTGCTTTTGGTCGGGTGGAGCAGGAGCAGTGGGCAGAGGTGGTGCCATTGATGCGGACGTGCCCGATGCTTTCTGGGGCAGAAAAAGGAGATTAAGCTCGCCTTACGTCAAGCAGCTATTTAAAAAGATTTATAGCTCTTTAAACGTAGCGCCCTTTAATTACCATAATGTTTCTTCCATGATTTTAACTAATTCTCAGTGTATTTTATAAAACTTAAAATAACACCTCCTCCCCATAAAACAGACTCATCAAGCATTAGACAACAAGTCCTTGTGCCAGTCTCAGGCTTCCACATCTAACAGGAGACCCTCCCCGTAAGCAAACAAAAAAATCAAAATAACGTACCAAAACTAGTCCTTGCTAACATTAAAAATACAGCTCGACTGTATCCAAAAAAACCCCGATTTTATTTCTTCCAAATGCCAAATACTCTTCAAATTCTAAATCAAAAACTCTTAAAAAACAAAAACCATTTGTCCAAGCCCACAAAAAATATAAAACAATCCAATCGATATCCTACATTTAACAAAACCCACTACACAAATTAGTACCATTTGAAATGTAACATAAATAAAAATCTATGACTAAGAAACATATCTCCCAATAAATAAAACCACCCTGTAAAGATATAAGTAATAATCTCAACTCAACAAGCTAAAATTTCCCCAAAACCAAAAGACTTACAAAACCTTCAATACTTATAAATAATAACATTCAATATGTTAAGTGTTAATAAAATCAAACTTAAATGTCAATACATTTAAATAAATACATTAAGTTTCTTTTTATCTATTAAAATTAAGTTCATTATTCCTTACTATCAAAATTCATTCAGTCTAAATTTAAATGTTATGTAATATAACTTATCCTAAATTTTATTAAAAATCACTTCTCTAAACTATACGGTTAATTTTCTTTTAAAAAAATGAAACTACTCAAATTACAACAACTAAAAGAAAACACTAACAAATACCTATTCAGAAGTTAAAAAAATATAGTGTATTATGTCATCAATTTCATCAAAAATTCTGTTCTTCATTACAATCTCTACTCTTTTTATCTTTTATAAGTAACACCAAAAAATAGCAATTACTATTCATATCATGCTATTTAAGAATTTTACTCTATTTCCTTAATATATATTTTTAAAGTTATCCTAACTTCTTCAAACACTTACTACTAATATACTAATTATATAATAATTTTTATAATAAACAATATTTATTAAATATTATTATAATATTTACAACCAACTTTCATATACTTTATTATCTCTTTATATAATGATCTAAAAACACATAAAATTTCTAATTCCTACTTTTTTATTCTCTACTTATACAGCTCTTGAAACAAGTTAACCCTCTAACTAATCTCTACACTAACTCTATAATTTAACCTAATGTTATCTCACAGTTTTAAATATTTTTCAAGACTAAAAAAAAATATATTTCATTAAAAACCTCCTCCAAACTGTTAATCTTATCACTTTCCTCAGTTATTATTACAAAATCACTTTAATATAAAACCCAACTACAACATGAATTTCTATT
Source organism: Lonchura striata (assembly GCF_050655825.1). Classification (NCBI taxonomy): domain Eukaryota; kingdom Metazoa; phylum Chordata; class Aves; order Passeriformes; family Estrildidae; genus Lonchura; species Lonchura striata. The sequence goes on along the minus strand of NC_140707.1, from coordinate 12,913,015 downwards.
TCTAAGTTTCACACTAAGTAATCGCTCTCTCATACATTTTCTCCACCTTCACACTCTCAATATCCAAATCCAAACTCACAATCCTGTCCATAACCACTTTGAAATCTTTAAAAAAAAGTTTACTATACTCAAATCTATTCTAAAAACACTTCTAAAAAATCCAATTATTAAATAATGTAATTCATCTTTAATCCTAACATTTTTACTCTTAACTACTATTTTTAGAAACATTATATAAAAATACATTAAGTAACATTCACCAATTAAAATTTAAACTAGAACCTAACCCTAACTCTACCTAAATAAAATAATTAACAAGAAACCCAAATATTTTCTACGTCAAAAATAAAATTCAAATAATTTTAACTTAACAATTTAACTTTATCGATATAACAAATAAACTTATTTTTATTTTAAACTTAAAAAATCATTATCCACACATAATTATTTAACTTGCTACTAATTTAACATTTATCAACTGTTAAAAACTCTAAAATAACGTACCATCTTTTAATACTTAGTAATGATATAATTTCACCTATGTTACTAATTATAGATGTTATCTAAGTAATTCCTAATTATTGTCAATTTCTTCTTTACTACGTACATTATTTTATTCTTATATTTCTTCATGCTTATAACTGAAAAATTATAACAACCTATACCATTATCTTGCCAGTCTCTATACAATTTTATAAAACAAAACTTAACAAGACTTATTTCTCATGTCAAAACATAAAGTTTACTTATATCTCAACAAGTACAAAAACCCAAGTAAATTTCAATAAGGAACATAAAACCAGATCACACAAAAAACACACTCGCCACTCCACAAATAAAACACCAATGTAAATACAAAGATACACTACACTATGTAAATACAAATGTAGATTACGCAAGAATTGCAACATACACCTGACGTCTTGTACTGCACCCACCAAAATATAGAAACTTTAGGTTTCTTTATAAATATAAAAATCAATATTATAAACATCTTATTTAATAACTTACAAAGTATAAAATTCTATCAAATATTATACTTCTACTCTATTTACTTTATTTACTTTTAATTATATCACTTTACCAATTAACCAACCTAAAACAAACATTTAAGTAACTTTAACTAAAGTTTCAAGTTTAAATACTTTGTATTTATCTAGCGCTTCTCAAAAAAATCCATTCTTTACCTACTTACTTAATATACCAATAAAAAACATTACAAGTAATCCATATAATTAAAAAGCCCTTACATTATTAGCTCTTAATAGAAAAATAGTTACCAATTTAAAACAAAAAAGTCATTTATCCATCAATAGTAATCAAAATATAAAAGTAATTTTAAGCCTTGAAACTTAAAAATGGTAGGATCACATTTTATACCACCTATTACTTCAACAACACTAAAATAATTAAATCAATTGAAATATTATCTAAATAAACGATCTAATTCTACATCCCTTACACTAAATACCTTTCTAACAAATATAAAATATTAAATACGCAGTTTTACAAAAAAAAAAAACAATAAATTTTCTTTTATTAACACACAAACATAAATATAAAATTTTAATAAAATTTATAAATGTATCTAATCACATAAAATCTACTTATAAAAGTGTACAACTTTAAGAAATATCAAAAATAAGAATAACTAATATAACAATAAATAAAATTTAACACCATAATTTTAAAATCTTATAACAAAATTATACATTTAAATTATATTATTATAATAATAATAATAACGATAACACCTTCTTTATGTTAATATATGCAACAAATGCTTAACAAAATCCATTAATAATTTTATTTTTTTTAAATACAGAGGGAGAGGGGAGACGTGGGAACGGGAAAACCAGAAACTCCCACGGACACTGAAAGATTTGATCTGCAGCCTCGGGAGAAGCTGGGATTGATGTGCAAGTACAAGACGCGGGCATTAAGCAGGAAAAGAATGAAATAAAAGACAATCCCTTCTGTTTCTGTGGCTGTCAGAGAGAGCCTGCCCCGGCTGAGCGAGAGAGAAACCGCGTGGGCACGATGGGGAAGGGCTGGCAGGGCAGGGCTGGGGCTGTGTGGGCTGAACGGAGAGTTTGCACCTTCTGACAGGAGGCGTTGAGCAAAAGTCCCCTCGGTGCAGCGGAGCCGAGCGAAGGTGCTGGGCTAGAAAAGCCAAATAAGGCCGGGGTCAGAAATTCCGGCTGCCTCGGAACAAAGAGCCGTGAGCGCTCCTGAGCCCCGGCAGCTGCTCGCTCTGTGAACCCCCACGCGCCGGGGCTGGGTTTGCCTGAGCCCCGAGTGCCCCCGGCCCAAGAGCAGCCCCGGCCCTTCCCTGCTGAGCGCGCAGCGATCGCAAAGGAAAAAAGGAAACTCTGGCCGGCAGGGCTCTCTCTGCGTGGGTTAGGGCAGGGCCCTGCGGGGAGCAGGGCGCTCCAGCACGGACAGCCCGGATCCAGAGCAGCTCCAGGGCTGAGCAGCGGGCTGGGGACAGCTGGGGACAGCCGTGAGCAGAGCCCGTCAGCCTCCCTCCGGGGCTGGGACTGCCTTGAGCACACAGCTCCTGCCAGGTGTGGCACCTACAGACCTCAGACTCCTCGCCACAAACAAGTTCTGATCTCGCTCTCGGGGTGACCTGCACCTCCTCCCCAGAAACCGCAGGAATTAGAATTTCGGGCCGCTTTTACAAACTTTACGTCAGCTTCGCAAATGCAAATCCCAGCGGGTCCCTGCTTCCCAGAGCGCCGGTCCTCAGCCATCTCCACTTCCCTGGAAAACTGCTCCAGCCCCAGGCTGTACCAAGGTGAGCACAAGTCTGGACCGCTGCACTCAGAGCGAGATCCAGCTACAAATGGAATTCCAGAAACGGCCTCCAAAATGTTCCATAATCACACCTTTAAAATGGCTCCACAGGGCAACGGCTCCCGTGCCAGAGCGGCACCTGCACGAGTCCTTGTGCCAGCCCTGGCGCCCTGAAAAACACAAGAAACCAACATCACACAGGCCTTGTTTGCAGAATTCCTGATCCAAGCCCTCACCTGTCCTGCCCAGCACCGAGGGAAATCTGACACGGTATTCATAGGTAACCTTTGCTGAGAGCGGCCATCACCCCGGTCCTCCAGCCTGGGCAAGGTTTTGCAGCGAATGGACCCAACTTCTAACCCTGGACCTAAATTTCTGTCAGCTTTTGTTAGAAAGATACTGGAGAGTAAATCCTACAACAGATTTAAAACGTTGCGCAAGGAATAACCGGCCCAGACAAAACCAAACCACCCCCATCTCTGCTCCACCCCATTTTGTAAAGACTCCCCTTCCCTGCTGCACCGTCCTTCACTGCACGTCCCTGTTGAGAGAGAAATGGAACTGGAAACAAGTTTTAAAGGATGAGTTTGTAAATAAGACTAGATACTTTAGAGAAATAGAACTATGAAAGATGCATTGTAATAAGATTCATGAGGGGTAATTTCAGATGATTGGTTTTTAAGGCATAGTGTAGCAAAAGCTAATAGGCCAAGAAACGCTTATAATGTATTGTAATTAGGAAATAGTTGGCTTCTGATTGCGGTGGCATGAATTATAACATCTGTATTGTCTCACCCTTCACGTGAGACTGAAAATGAAATAAAAGTTTTTAAAAACACTTCTCAGTTGCCTTATTTCTGGGTCAGAAAAGGGCATAATCTGATAAACTGGTGCGTTGTGCGAGGAAGATTTATCTCTCTCAATGTCCTATTCCATGGCATTTCTAAGTCAGCGTTTCTTATCTCAAATTTTCCATTCAGATAAATACTATGTAAACCTCCTGTCAAACTCTGACAATTTTCTGCAAGTCCATTTCCCACAGCAGAACTGCTCCCTGCCCAGCACAGGAGCTGCGAGTGCTGTTGCAGGGCACAATGCCTGAAGGAACACTGGAGCTGTGACATTAAAACCAGCAAAAGCAATTACTAAGTAAAAGAGATCCTCACCTGCTCCAAGAACTGAACCTCTGTGGCTCATCCTCACAGGGTGAACCTGCTCCAGGGAGGAATCTCCACGCAGCCCCCGAGACCTGGGGTCAGACGCTGCCCTACCAGCAGAAGAACAAGGGGTTAGTGAAGCTTTTGGGACACATTCTGGCCTCAGAGTGGTCTGACAAAACATCCGTCAACGTGGATCTTTAATAAAGGCAGCTGGTACCTAAGCTTGCAACAGACTTCCGTGTGTTATTTCCTCGGTCTCTGTTTTAACACATTTTGATATTAAAAGTGTTTAAACAAGATTTAACCTGAGCTCTGCACCCTGCCGTGCTCCAAGCCCTGAGGAAGAGCTGGACATCCTCACACTCGCCCAAGCTGAGGCAGCTCTCACGTAGGGACAGAGCTGCTGCAGCATTTAACAACACTTAGAAATCACCCCTGCCTTGAGGGCGTCCAGAGCTGGGAGAAAGCCCTTCCCACCACCCTCTTGGATTTCCCTCCCTGCCCCTGGCTTTGCTTCCAGCTTGGGAAGGTTTGTCCTGGGGCCATTTCAGCAGCACGAAGGGCTTTTCCAACCTCAGGGGTTCCACGGGAGCCCAGTGACTGACCCAGCTGCGCACGCAGGCACACAGATCGATTATCCTGCCGTGAGCCAGAGCACTCCAGGGCATCCTTGGAACAGCTGCGGAGAGCGGGAAAAAGACACAGCTGCAGCACCGATCCCGCTCCCTGCTTTCCCAGAGGGGCAGGAACACCATTTCCTCCCGAGCCTGAGAGCTCCCAGGGAAATCCCTGTTAGGGTGGCACTGAAGGTGCCACATTTCTGGCACCCTTGCCCTAGAACCACGGCCCAGCAGGTTTCTGTGGGAGCGGGGATTGTTGCTGCAGCTCAGAAGCTGCACATCCCTAAAGCATTTCCTTAGGGACACGAAGCTCCCCGCGCGCATGTTGTAGTCCAGTTTGTAATTTCAGCGTCTTTCAAGAGAGTTTAAATCGCAATGAGGCGACTCGGTGCCAGCACAGCATTAGCTACGGGACATCGGGAGACTCACCAGACGACATTCTCGGCAGAGCCTCCATTCTCAGCGCTCCAGCTGCAGCGTTCGCATCTCTCACGGACTCCGAGCTCCGTTTCCAGGGCTCCCATCGGGAAACCGGCGGCCGCTCCCAGATGCAAACGCCCAGGGCACCGCCGATCCCAGCCCCTGCTCCTCTCCCCCCCGGACCCCCCTTCCTCCAGCCTTTACCCCTTTTAGAGCCACGGCCCCGCCCAGGACACAAACGGAGGCTCCCAGGTGCCTCCTGAGACCCAAATCATTCCAGGGGCATCAGGAAATCAAAAGAAATAAACTTTGTAGCCATGATTTCAAGTCTTTTGACTCTTCACATGGATAGTCTTAAGCCGTACTTTGTCATCATTTGGTCAGCTCATGAGGTTTTTTAGTTTTTAAAACTGTGTTTTCTTGAGGCAGAGAAACTGCAACTATCTATCTTTGAGTAGAGGAGCACATACAAAATGTCAGGGTGAAAGATTACTCATACCAGTGTGAAAAAAAACGCTAATTGCTTGGTTTTTAAAATTTTAAAAGTTTAATAATAATAAAATGGCTATAAAAATAATAATATCATTAGAGTACTAAAGCTTAGAGTTAGGACAATTACAAGACAATAAAAAAAGTAAAGAATTACGGACGTCCGGATGTTCTCGGACATTAAGTTACGAAAAGCATGACTTGTGAATAAAGGAATCACCCTTAAACTAATATACTTGTTGCATATTTATATATCCTTTATGGTCATGAATGCATTCTATTTTAAACAAGAAACTCTGTTTGTTGTATGTTAATTGTTCCCTTTAATCCCTTGGTGTCTTCGAGTAAGGCCTGAAGAAATTAGCTTCTTCTGATAAGAAGCCATAAATTCCTCTCCTTTGGAAGATTTAGGTGTTCTTTGAAGTAAGTATCTCATTCCTAAAAAAAAAACTTCCCCACCTACATAGTCTCTATTTTAACATTATGTTAGAACCTAAAACTGTATTTAACACACTACTTAAGCGAATGAACACAGCATAACTTTCTAACATTACACTTATAATATTCATTATAGCCTTTGTGAAAAGCCAATCATAAAATATGCATTCTTCACACCAGCAAGGACAAGGAGGTATTGAAGGAGACTGTTGAAGGAGAGGTAAAGTCTTAAATGCTAAAACTGAAGACAGAGCATCACTAAGTCAAATGAAAGATTTGTCTATTTGCTTTTAAACTGATACAAAGCAAGACAAAGTAAATTATTATAACTACTTCAAATCTAGTTGAAAATGTGCTGAGGTGTGCATTAAGACAAAGGTGGAAGTTTACAAGTTACAAATGCTTAAGACACTTCTTGCTAGGGATAGATAGCATTGCATCCATTCCTGAAAGATTTGCATCTCAAAAAGATATGGCATATGAATTCTTAAATTAGACCAATAATGACATGCACCCAAAAAAGAAAAACATTCTCTCTTCTCCCTTTCTTTTTTGCTTTCTTGTCATAGAGTGTGACTAAGGAGAAACGAAAAGAATCCATGAGTGACAGAGCTGATTCCAATCAATCCTCCCCGATGGAGTGATCAAAGGCCAATTGTAGTGGACCAAACAGGGCTTTCCCCTTGGAAGTGTATTCCATCCCGTCGAGATCAGCACAAACACAAGGGATGAAACCGACTTCCCACGGCTGCCATCCAAGCTATGACACTGTAACTCAGTACCACCTGCACATTTTGTTGCTTGAATCCTTAAAGTAATGATTCTCTCCATCTCCATCCCTTAAAATCCAATTCTGTCAGCTTTTCAGTGTTCAAAAATGAACTAGTTAAGATAGCACTGAGGAAAGAAAGAACACAATAAGCATATTTTATTGTGTAAGTAAGTAGATTTGAGATGGAATTACTAAAAGGTAAGCATACATGGACCCCCCCCCCACACACACACAGTTGTCTTTTTGCAGTTGCACTTAAGGATTGTACTTCAAATATGGTTACACAGATATCTTCCCCCCCCCCTCCACATTGACTGCCTCTTAATATTAGAACCGAATCTGCCACAAAATTACATGAAATAAAACAGTGAGAAATATACTTGAGAATGACTGTTGTTTACAAAACAGGTAATTTATAGTATACAATTACTGATAAGGTAGAACAAGAGTTCAAAAACTGGACTGCTTTACAAAGCACTTCTTCAAACATCAATTCTGGATTATTGCTGGAAGGTACTAAATGGTCTGTTATAGACTAATTTACAGACATTCATAGAATAGTGAAAAATGCATGCTTTAGAAACCTGGGACATTTCATGCCTTTGTGCTAGCAGAACATGAAAATGGAAGTGATTGGCATTTTTCAATGTAGGTTAGTAGCATTTAGAGTTTTTATTCTGGTGTACTAACTGATTCTTCGTATTTTTTCTCTTTTTTTTCAGGTGATTTTTCATCTTCAGGTTTAGTCCATGGAGGGCTGTGAAACTTCTGTAAAGGTAAAAACATGGTGTATAGAATACATATATACATAAACAGAAATAAAAAAGTCTGTTAAAATTCCATGGCAATGGAATTGTCCCTAGAAAAGGGTCCTGATCTCTAAGAAAGCATCATTAACAACCTTCACAGTGCAAAACCATACAAGTCTGATGCTACATACAGCTTCATATCACTGCATATTTTATGTATATATGTATGAAAACAACCACATAGGTATTTAATATTTAATTATTTTGGATAACTCTCTTTACTCCTGCTTCCAGGGCTATACACATCACATTGTCAAATTAAGTAATTTGACTACTAATTCATTTGACTACCAGCTTTCCAAATATTTCATAGTTTGCAAGTTGTTACCAGCCAGAAATCATTTTGAACAGATCAATTGCAATCAGACACAGTCAAAGTCTGAATTAAGTAGTCTTCTCTTTTGAGACAGAACTTGGTGAAGAATGTGTAAGTATACTTTAAGTAACTGAATCGCATGAGACTTTTTAGTAAAACCCCAAAAATTACTCTGGAAGAGAATACCTGAAAGCTTGTCTCTGTTTCTGCTGCTTCCAAACGAGATGCTGAATCATTACGATTCCCCAGACATGTCTTGGCAACCTGTCAATAGAAATGTCAGAGATAACTACTTCATATTTTTTCCAAAAATATTCAGTTTTCAAAAAAAAACCCAAAAAAAACCAAAAAACCAAAATACCAAAAAAACCCAACAACAACAGCAAAAAACCAACCCAATTTGGGTCTTCTTTTAAGCCTACTTAATGAAATGAAACTAAGTTTTCATAGCTAAACTTATCCCAGACTCCCATCATCCCTGTAACAGTCTTCAACAATACAGTCTTGTGACAGCGAGTTTAACAACTTCATACTTACCCAGCTTTTTTTCTTCGTGTTTAAATCTCATCACCAATAGTGAAGTTTACTTCTACAGGTGGTCCTAGGGAACAGAAAATTAATTACAAGTGCCTTTTATGGGTGAGGAAATAGTAACAAACAGTAGAAAATCAGCATTACAGTTAGAACTTCTCTATTACTATTCTCTTGGCTATACTCTGGATCTCTTAGGTATAATAATCCCTGAATAGGAATATAAAGTCACTGAATGGAGAAGTCAGGTGACTCTCAAGGCAGAAAATCTTGCTGCATTACTTCCTGTCATTTTATTCAAGAAATAATGTCATATTCTTTGCCAATATGCTTTTTAATATCTGGGAAAGCAGAGTTGCACAGCATAAATAAAATTAATTACAAAGTGGATTTTTGAACTAAGGAGATCTTCAGGTATGAAACCAGAGATTTGCTCAACACTGGAAATTCTACTGTATTTAAATCCAAGTCCCTTCAGGAGTAGGATTAAGGATGCAATAAGAAAAGGAGCTGAAAGATTAAATACAGTCAAATATTCATAATACTTGGTCATTGCTCTAAAATGAGTTCACATTGGAATTTCTCTACTTGTTTTGCTATTAAAAGTGACACATTTAAATGGAGTGAAAACTACAAGGTTTTTTTAAAGTTTTGAGTCAGCAAGACTCCAGTGTAACAGTGGGAGGGGTTTAGTCATGTTTAAGCTACAGAAGGCAGCCTCTGAGATGATGCAGATGGATTTGATGTGGGGAGCTCTTTCTCATATTTTCCCACTCTAGACAGTAGAAATAAAAATTGGATTCATGTAGGGAATAATCAAGGCAGTATTGATTAAAATAAAGTCTATTGATAAAGCACCTACTCCTTTTATGACAAAAAATCAAACATCAAACAAACACGTGGTTTATGTCTTAGATAAAGACTAAAAAGTCAGATGACAGGGTAGCAATTTTTCGTAGTCTTGAAATACTTCAAAACCTTATACGTGTGGTCCTGTCAAAACTTCCATTTAAATTATTTACTCTTAATCTAGATTTAAAAAAAAATATTCCAAGCTGAATTATCCTCAGAAAAAATGAAGATTTAGGTGACTTCTAGGTGTGTGGCTTGAGGACAAAAGATACTCTAGGTCCAACAATCAATAGTATTGCAAAATGTGTAATAAAGAGGATAGAAATAATGCTAATTAAATATGATAATTTACATATCCAGAATTTTCTCTGACTGTACCTACTAGAACATGAAATCAGGTGACCTATTTCACCAACATCATTTATAGGAGATAGGAAGCAAAAACTATTAATTGCATTAGTAAAGCTAAAGGTCAACTTCTTAAGACATATGCAAAGGAAAAAGAAAAAAACAACCCCGGTCTGCTTTAGAGAAAATAAAAGTGAACAATAACACAATGCTGTATGAGTGAGTAGTCTTGCAGTGTCTTCATAGGCCAGACAACAAAGGCTATCTTGATAGGAAAAGAGCAATAAAGATTAAGTCTGTACTATTTCACATTTGTTCACTCAGAGATCTTCTCCTTTTAGTAGCACACCATATGGATCACTGTTGGAGAAAGACAGGGACTTTTTCCTAAGGATGTCTTTATGATGTTAAAGCATAACATATTCATTATTGACTCCTTATCACTGTGAAACATTGTATATCATTACCAAATAAATTACAGCTTGAAAACAACAACAGTTCAATAGCCAGGACTGTAACCAGCTCCTGTGGACGAGGTGCAAACACACACACACAGAGGGCTGGGTTTAACAGAATACAAACTGAATCCCACACACATATGACCTCAGGCATATATATATAAATACATACATATACATACACCCCCACCTGTGTGTATTTATGTGTTTTTATATGTCTATATCTACATGCATATATAAACACATAAATATGCAAACACGCATAACACATAGATCTTTGTGTCCCTCAGCTAAAGATCAGTGGCAGAATATAAACTCAATGAACTAGAATACTTTCCACCCCCTTAGGTGACAAAGAAAGCAAAATATTAAACTTCTGTTATTGTTGTTAGTTCCCTCTATGCCAAATAGTGGATTGTTTTGTATGTTTGTCCGTCAGATTTCCTCCCATGAGAGGTACAATCATTACCAATGGACAGAATGAGAGCTCGACATGGCAGAAACTATCAAAAAGCAAAAACTATTTGCTGTGTTGCTTTCCTCAGCTTAGCATGCAGCCCGATTAACAAATTGTCTGTGTGTGAAATTATGGCTATAAAATCTGCATATTGATTGGTCACGTACACAAAATTTGGGAAGTTATGGTATTCAATTGTCCTAGTAAACAGCACTGCAAAGCTGGAGAGCTTCACAGCTGGATGTATAAATGACAAAGGTGGATAAACAAAGGGTGCATCTTTATTACTGTGAGAACCCCGGCCTTGCTCTGGGGTCTCATGTGGTGGTGAAATTCCTCCTCCAACCCGTGCTTCCAAAGAAAAACTCCGCAGGCTTTAGCTGTTCGGTCTCAAGGCAGTTTATCGCTAGTTATCTAACAGATTATGTTCTTGGACTGCGGCTCTTTGATCAGCGGCCTGGGTAGAGGCACACACACCCCCTGACATCCTCTCGATCTGCTGTCTTCTTCGTCTCCCTCTCTGCCCAGGGCTGCTGCTATCTTTTATAAGATATATTACGTATAACATGTTTACAATTATTTCCCAATACCTACTACCTACGTTGCCAAGTGTTTTTCTACTCTAAACCAATCTGTGAGTGCCAACATCACCAAGAACATGGAGGTAAGGAAAAAGAAGGAGGAAGAACAGGATCAGCCCACTTTCCTCCATCTTAGAACTTCTGACCCCCATGTACATGTGTTAAAACCCCCCTGTACAATACTAAAAAAATTTCCCCTCTACTTTGTAACTACTTTTACTATACTATCTAACCTTTTGTGATTGCTTGTTCCACCTCCAAAGTTGGCAATTCATTCCATGGCTCAAACTCAAAATCACAGCTGTTTTTCAGCTGTCTGCCAGGGTCTAGAATGCCTCTGACCAAGGCCTGGAACCTCTAAAAATGTCTGAGAGACATTTTGAGTTCCCACATATTAGAAAAATTTTAACACGCCAGTCAGAACTCAGCATGTCCAGTGGCTATTGAATCATGCAACTTTACCTGCGAACAGCTGAACCATGTAAATATAAGTATTTTCTACTGCATCAACTCAGCAAATCAGAACTGGCTTTATGGTCAAAAAAACCATAACAATTTAAGGTCAAATAATCAATTCACAAGTGAACAGGAAATCAAGTTTAAATAAGTGGTATTATAACAGTTTTTGCAGTTAGAAAATCATTCTGCTGCTCCTAAAGAGCATCATCCAGATTTAGTTGACCAGACATTGGAGTTTCAGTGTTCCTGTGCATCACTGCTCCTCTTGGCTTCATAGGGCACAAAAAGCAGATAGGGAGGTTGTTTGTAAAGCACAATGGGAGAGAAAGTACTGGGTTAATTCTGAAGAAAAGAAACCAGATACAGGAGAAAAGAATGGTGTGGTTAGATCAACTGACAAACTAGTTATCTTAGTTGTCAGGTTAGGTTCACAGTTTACTCAAAGACACGTTTTATCAGATTTGCTCATGAATTTGTTACAGATCTGTACTGGGAGCTGCTTTAATCACTGTTTAGAAGAAAGATACAGAACAAGAAGTATGTGAAATGTGCATATACCTTCTCAGAAGACACCTCTGCAGTTTTTCATACGCTTTTCCTGTTTTAGATCAGTGTGCTAAGGGGATGGTTAAACTCAGATGATGCAACTTCTTATGACCTTCCTCTTCCTAGTCCTCATTTACAGAATCAAATTTACTTTAAGGATTTTATTGGCTTGAAATTTCGTTATAAAAATGGTTATTTTTTTCTCTTATTACACCCTTTGGAAAACAATTGGAGAGTGCAATTTGATCAAAGCTCTGAAACAGATTTAAGAAAATAAAGCAAAATGCTGTAGTTGCTTAGAAACGTATACAATTTTGGCTCCAATACAGAATATCCTTTGTCGTTGAATGATTAATGAACATAGAGTGTTTTTTTATTACAGGAAATTAAGGCAGTAAATAAAAAGCACTACCGCTTCTATTTATCAGAGAAGATTCTGTAAGGACAAAGCAAAAAATCTAATAAGAGAACAAAGAATAATTTTATAAGTTCTTTGATGTTGTAGCAATACCAAGCAGGTAGTTAAAAATGAGATGTTATATGCATAAGAATTATCTGACACGAAAAGGCAATTAAGTAAATTATGGTGTAAAAGCCAAAATCCCAAAAGCTTTTGGGAAGACAGAAAAGGGAAGGAATACAGGGGGAAAAGCTCTGCAGAACTCTGGTTCTGCACAGAGACTTTCAGGAGTCAGACATAAGAAAGCATCTCCGGATAAGGCTAAGAAAAAGTAGTACTGACAAGATGCCTCTAATAAAGTACAAATAATAAAAAGAATGGAAACTTTTACAATACCGAAGGTAATTTGGAGGGGGGCTTTTGATGAATTTCAGATGCTGTATCACAGGATATTCTACCTACTTCTGGCTATTGCTGGTCCTATGCCAAATTTCATTACAGATAAATATCAGCAGCGTCTAATTTCCAGATTTGCTACTCTGTATCCCATTTGCCAATAACTTTTCATTTTTTGTATTTCAGTATTTGTTCTAATGTAAATGACACTAATTACTCTGAACAGGCATAAGCCCCATAAATACAAAATTGCAGAAAGATCACAAATTTAAGATAGAGATGCTTAGCCATACAGACTTAAAAATACCAGTTGGAACCAGCAACTAACCATTTTGCTTTATTTTTTGCCTCAGTATCTATAAGGTTGCATGTTCTTCTCTAGTTAGTCTTCACTACCTTAATTCTTTCTAAATAGAAATCACATTTTATTTATCAGAGACACAATAAAAGGACCTTTGTGAAGTTCTGAGAAAGGATTACTGAAATAATAGGTTTCTAAGCAATGCAGTTTCTAGTACATCTTCACAAATATTACTTTGAAATGCTGCATTACAACCTTAACCATCCAGCCTTAATCTTCCTTCATTTGAATGCAAGAAGCTGTAAAAACTTCAGAAAAAATGACACAGTCAAGTAATGAAAAAAACAATTAAAACTCTTCCTAAGTGTTGCATTTTCTCCAAGTGATAGTGTTCACAGGTACAAATGGCAGCTTTGACTTACCAAAGAATTAGGATCCTTTGGGTATAAATTCCTTCCAGTACTTTCAGAACTTAAAGTGGTATTTCTAATGCCACTATATGTAGGCTAATTGTGGAAAGAAGATTTTTATTTCAGTTCTCAAAACTAATAATTTGAATTCCTTGTGCCTTTCGTCTCTCTATGTTAATGTGAGATGATGATGATGAAGAAGAAAAGATTGCTAACCAATGTCATCACCTGCACTATTTTTATGGCCATTTTAGCCTATATTAAGATGGACAGGGTGTCTGTCTGCTGATGGACTAAACAGTTAAAAATACAAGCTGTTAGAAGGACAAAAAACAACCACCTAAATAAGTAAACCACCATCTCAATAACTAAAACCTTGATTTTATGGAAAGGTGAATCTTTTAGGTGTCTTTGATTGCAATACTTGATGCAGAAATTAAATACTGGTTTGACTTTTGAAATATATTACCAGTTATTTTCTTTCCCTTTCTCTTTTAATGTATTCACTTCTGTATAAAAGAGCTGTTTAAAATGTCTGATACAAGTATTTAGCCTAAGAGGAAGAAGAAGAGGGGAGAGGAGGAGAGCGTAAGAGGAAGAAAAAGAGGAGAGAGTGAGGAGGAGAGAGTAAGAGGAAGAAAAAGAGGAGGGAGGGAGAAGAAGAAGAAAGAGAAGAGAGTGAGAAGAAAGAGAAGAGAGTGAGAAGAAAGAGAAGAGAGCGAGAAGAAAGAGAAGAGAGCGAGAAGAAAGAGAAGAGAGCGAGAAGAAAAACTGAGAAGAAAAGGAAGAGGAGAGAGTGAGAAGAAGAAAGAAAACAAAGCAAGAAAAATAAGAGTCAGAGATAAAAAGAAAAACCAAAACAGTCAGATTAGAAAGAGAAAGGCAGAGAAAGAGGAAAGAAAGGTGGGAAAAAGAGAAAAAGAGTGAAAGACAAACAGAAAAGGAAGCACTTGAAATGAAAGAGAAAAGGAAATAGAGAGACAAGAAAAAGAAGAAATAGAGCTGAAAACCTACAGGAAAACAAATGGAGAGACTGAACACAAGGTAGGGTTCAAGAGAGAAAGAAATAGAGAGTTAGAAACACAAAAAAATTAAAGATGGACAGAAAAGGAAAAAGGGTTAGAGACAAAGAAAATGATAGCAAGTGTTAGAAAGACAAAGGCTGACAAAGAGGAAAAAAAAGAAGAAAACATAGTGAAACCTAGATTGAAAGAGACAGACAAAGAGACATGGGGAAATACATGTAGAGGAATGGAAGAAAATAGACAGGGTGAGAAGGAAATAGGGTTAGAGAAACATAGAGATGTGTTAGAAATGGAAACAAAGGAAAACACAGCCAGAGACAAAGAGTTACACATGGAAGGATAAAGTGAGGAATAGACTAAAGAGGAAAGTAAGAGGCAAAGGGAGAAAAAGGGTGAAAACGATAGGACTCAACCACACCAAAGAAAGACAGGAGATGAATGTTGGGCGGGGCAGAGGGTAAGAGGCATCATTATTAGGGCTGATTAATCTTTATTCCCTTAATTTAAACTTCAGCAATACACAGGGAAACAACATATACAAATGCAAGTACAGAGACAAATAAAACAAAGAATACATCATACCTAGGCACACAAGTACAAGTCCAATTTACATACAGCAAAATACATCAAAAGACAGGAACAACTGCAAAGACAGAACAATATAATGTAATACAAGCCAAATACATATTGACACAATATAACCGTGTCTCCATTTCAGAAAAGTCCACAACGCTTTTATTGTTATGACGCACGCGGAACAAAAACGGCGCAAAACGCTCCGCCGACGTGCACGCCCCCTTCGCACTACGCACAAACTCACATTCACGGCAACTCGCTCCGGAGACTCCCAAAAAATCCTCCTGCCTGATGAAAACCCCCCCTGAAAGGCAAAGGCCATACACACAAGGTTGGAACTGCTCCACACACACACACAGCTGCAGACACAAGCACACACAAACTCTCACAGACAGACACAGACAGTCACACTCTCACATATTCTTCTGCTGACACGCTGGCTGCCACCCTTACGTGAAACGCTGCACTGAAGAATATGCTTAAACGCTTCTTCTGACCGCAGGACCTCCATGTCAAATGGTAGATTCCAGGAAATTCTGTAGGGACCCGGGGACCTACGAGACAAGGGGAGGCAGTCAGTGACTGACTATCTGAGAGCTAGGAGCTATACCAACTCTGGGCCCATCAGGGTTGTACCCCAAACCCCGTAGAGAACAGATGAACGGCAAAGCTCTATAACTGCTCTACCTGAGCGTGACTACGTGCCCGGGCAAGGCAGCTCCGATCATAATTGCCACAACAGAGGTGCATATAACATAAGGCAACGTAGGTACATACAGTATAAGCACAAACAACATAAGGCAACGTAGGTACATACAGTATAAGCACAAACAACATAAGACAACATAGGTAGGCGCAACATGCACACATACAATAGAAGCCGACACAGGTAGGTGCAACATAAGTGCATACAACGTAAGCCGACAGAGATACAAGATACAAGAAAACCCTCCCCCAGGACTAGTGCTCTCTGCCACAGATTTGAACTGTCAGCATCTGAAATTAAGTTAGGACTAGTGTCAAACGGCTGCAAGACAACTTAGCATCACCAAACATGTTATGTCAATCTCCTAATACAATCTAGAGCCCAACTACACCCTGCAAATGACAAATTTCAAGTCCCCAGGACTTGTGCTATTACAGGCTATGCAGCAGGGCAGAGCAGTTGTGGGACAAATACGTGCAGACACCCGTGACACAGGACAGGGAGAGAGAGCTTTTGAGGAGAAGAAAGGACCGAGAGACCCAAAGAACACAGAGTGCACCAGAGACAAGTGACAGGACACACACCAGAACTGCTCTGCCCTGAGCACCTCAGCACTGTGATCAAAACAGTCACTTTCCCTTTAGCTGGCCTAAGGGGACAATTCTTGCACATCCCTGCCCCCAAAGCTGATCCTAAAGGCCCTCCCAGCACCCCGCTTTCACCCCCTCTGTGGGCCTTAGCCCTCCACTTATCTCTCTGGCATCTGGGGATGAGAATCCACGTCGCCTGGCAATGGAGGCTGCCTCGCCTGCGGGGAATGTCCTATGGTCACCGGGCTGTGGTCCCGTGCTCAGCTACAATCGAGAACCCCAAACATCACTGCATGATCTTAGCTGCACAATGGACAAAACCCAGCAATCCTGCTACTCACCATTCTCCTGAGAATGCTCGGGCCGCACATTTTGGCCAGGCTCAGAGGCTGCCACCGTCATCGCAGGGTCTGCCTGGGTTAAGAAGAGACAAAGAGACTCGGCATTGCTGAAAACTAAGTGGACCTTGGCTCCCCCTCCCTACCTCGGCGTCTCACCACAACTCCTCAGCCATTGCCAAAGGCAACTCTGATGCAATCTTAAAATACAAAATTTCAAGGCTTCATCTCAGAGTCCTGCAATACTTCCCGAGAGCTCACAAGCACAGGAAATCCAGGCCATCAGCTGTTGGTGACAGGGGCTTGGCATATGCTGAGTGGATTCCCTAAAGCACACAAACAACAATGGATGCTTACAATTGCACCAAAACCTGAAACCTGAGCAAGAACAACTGCTTCTGTCCACTGCTCACCTGGCACACAGGGCCTTGACTGCTGCTAACTGCCGGGACCTCCTAAAAATAAAGGCAAAGAACACTGCTGTAACATGGTCACCATTCAGGCTGCCCCTGCAAATGCAAACAATGACTGACCTGCTCAAGGGAAAATCCTCACGCAACAATGGGGCCCTCTGCCACTGACCTGAACTGTCTGCATCTGAAAGGAAGTTAGGACTAGTGTCAAACGGCTGCAGGACAACTTAACAGCACCAAACATATTAAGGCAATCTCCTAATACAATCTAGAGCCCAACTACACCCTGCAAATGACAAATTTCAAGTCCCCAGGACTTGTGCTATTACAGGCTATGCAGCAGGGCAGAGCAGTTGTGGGACAAATACGTGCAGACACCCGTGACACAGGACAGGGAGAGAGAGCTTTTGAGGAGAAGAAAGGACCGAGAGACCCAAAGAACACAGAGTGCACCAGAGACAAGTGACAGGACACACACCAGAACTGCTCTGCCCTGAGCACCTCAGCACTGTGATCAAAACAGACACTTTCCCTTTAGCTGATCTAAGGGGACACTTCTTGGACATCCCCATCTCCAAAACTGACTCAAAAAACCCCTCCTGGGGAGTCCCAACCCGGCACCTCCTCCATCCCCTCTGTGGGTTGTAGCTCTCCACTTACCTTGCACATATCTGGGGATGCAAATCCCCATCAGGTGCAGAACGAGGCCTCCTGCCTGTCTGGGAAGTTCCAGTTGTCATCAGGCTGTTATCTCTTGCTCTGCCAAGAGAAAGAAAACCAAACGTCAGCGCACTACCTTAACAGCACATGGGCCAGAACCTGACAATTCTGCTACTCACCGTCTCCCAAGAAGTCTTGGGCCACACACCTCAGGCGCGCTTGGATTCTGACACCGTCATCTCAAGGCACACCTAGGTTAAGGGCAGACAAGGTGACATGGCATTGCTGCAACTTGAGGGTACCCTCGCTCCTCTTCCCTGCCTCACCACAACTCCTTGCCCATTCCTGTGGGTTACCAGGAAGGGTCCTTGAAATGCAAAATTGGAAAGCTCTGTCACAGGGTCCTGTAATGCTTCTGGCAAGACCACACGTGCATGAAAACTGGTCCATCAGCCAGTTGGAGACAGAGGTATAAGTACTCTGAGTGGATTCCCTAAAGCACACAAACAACAGTGGATGCTTACAGTTCCACCAAAAACTAAAAGCTGAGCAAAAAACTCCTTTGGTCCATTGCTCACCTGGCACACTTGGCCTTGACTGCTGCTATCTGCCTGGACCACCTAAAAATAAAGGCAAAGAACACTGCTGTAACATGGTCACCATTCAGGCTGCCCCTGCAAATGCAAACAATGACTGACCTGATCATGGGAAAATCCTCACGCAACAATGGGGCCCTCTGCCACTGACCTATACTGTCTGCATCTGAAAGAAGTTAGGACTAGTGTCAAACAGCTGCAGGACAACTTAACAGCACCAAACATATTAAGGCAATCTCCTAATACAATCTAGAGCCCAACTACACCCTGCAAATGACAAATTTCAAGTCCCCAGGACTTGTGCTATTACAGGCTATGCAGCAGGGCAGAGCAGTTGTGGGACAAATACGTGCAGACACCCGTGACACAGGACAGGATGTGACAAACCAGGGGACAGGACAGGGAGAGAGAGCTCTTGATGAGAAGAATATCTGCAAGGACCGAGAGACCCAAACAACACAGAGTGCACCAGAGACATGTGACAGGACACTCATCGGAACTGCTCTGCCCTGCATGCCTCAGCACTAAGGTCAAAACAGACACTTTTCGCCTTTAGATGGTCTAAGGAGACACTTCTTGGACGTCCCCAATTCCAAACTGACTGAAAAACCCCTCCTGGGGAGTCCCAACCTTGCACCTCGCTTATCACGCCCCTCTGTGGGTCATAACCCTCCACTTATCTTGCACATATCTGGGGATGCAAATCCCTGTTGGGTGCAGAAGAACGCCATCTCCCTGTCTGGTAAGTTCCAGCTGTCACCTCTTGGTCTGCCAAGGGAAAGAAAACTAAACATCAGTGCACAATCTGAACAGCACATCAGCCAAAACCTGGTAAATCTGCTACTCACCATCCTCCTCAGAATGCCCAGGTTCTTGGCCCTCACGCTTTGGGCGTGCTTGGATTCTGACACCGTCATCGCAGGGGACACCTGGGTTAAGTGGAGACAAGGCAACATGGCATTGCTGAAACACGAGTGGAATTTGATTCCTCCCCGACTCACCGCAACACCTTGGCCATTCCCTCAGGGCTACCAGGATGGGACCTTGAAATGCAGGATTGGAAGGCTCCATCACAGGGTCCTGTAATGCTTCCAGCGAGCTCACAAGGGCATGAAACCTGGTCCATCAGCCAGTTGGTAACGGAGGTATGCGCACTCGGAGTTGATTCCCTAAAGCACAAAATCTAGAATAAATGCTTAGAATTGCACCAAAAATTGAGACCTGAGCAAAACCAACTGTTTCTGTCCACTGCTCACCTTGGACACTTGGCGTTGACTGCTGCTAACTGTCTGGACCTCCTAAAACTAAAGGCAAAGAACACTGCTGTAACACAGTCACCCTTTAGGCTGCCCCTGCAAATGCAAACAACGACTGACCTGATCATGGCAACACCCTCACCCAGGACTGGGGCTCTCTGCCACTGATTGGAGTCGTCAGCATCTTGAAAGGAAGTTAGGACTAGTATCAAATGGCTGCAGGACAACTTAGCATCACCAAACATATTAAGGCAATCTCCTAATACAATCTAGAGCCCAACTACACCCTGCAAATGACAAATTTCAAGTCCCCAGGACTTGTGCTATTACAGGCTATGCAGCAGGGCAGAGCAGTTGTGGGACAAATACGTGCAGACACCCGTGACACAGGACAGGGAGAGAGAGCTTTTGAGGAGAAGAAAGGACCGAGAGACCCAAAGAACACAGAGTGCACCAGAGACAAGTGACAGGACACACACCAGAACTGCTCTGCCCTGAGCACCTCAGCACTGTGACCAAAACAGACACTTTCCCTTTAGCTGATCTGAGGGGACACTTCTTGGACATCCCCATCTCCAAAACTGACTCAAAAACCCCTCCTGGGGAGTCCCAACCCGGCACCTCTTCCATCCCCTCTGTGGGTTGTAGCTCTCCACTTATCTTGCACATATCTGGGGATGCAAATCCCCATCAGGTGCAGAACGAGGCCTCCTGCCTGTCTGGGAAGTTCCAGTTGTCATCAGGCTGTTATCTCTTTCTCTGCCAAGAGAAAGAAAACCAAACGTCAGCGCACTACCTTAACAGCACATGGGCCAGAACCTGACAATTCTGCTACTCACCGTCTCCCAAGAAGTCTTGGGCCACACACCTCAGGCGCGCTTGGATTCTGACACCGTCATCTCAAGGCACACCTAGGTTAAGGGCAGACAAGGTGACATGGCATTGCTGCAACTTGAGGGTACCCTCGCTCCTCTTCCCTGCCTCACCACAACTCCTTGCCCATTCCTGTGGGTTACCAGGAGGGGACCTTGAAATGCAAAATTGGAAGGCTCTGTCACAGGGTCCTGTAATGCTTCTGGCAAGACCACACGTGCATGAAACCCGGTCCATCAGCCAGTTGGAGACAGAGGTATAAGTACACTGAGTGGATTCCCTAAAGCACACAAACAACAGTGGATGCTTACAGTTCCACCAAAAACTAAAAGCTGAGCAAAAACAACTGCTTTGGTCCACTGCTCACCTGGCACACAGGGCCTTGACTGCTGCTATCTGCCTGGACCTCCTAAAAATAAAGGCAAAGAACACTGCTGTAACACAGTCACCATTTAGGCTGCCCCTGCAAATGCAAACAATGACTGACCTGATCATGGCAACACCCTCACCCAGGACTGGGGCTCTCTGCCACTGATTGGAGTTGTCAGCATCTGAAAGGAAGTTAGGACTAGTATCAAACGGCTGCAGGACAACTTAGCATCACCAAACACGTTATGTCAATCTCCCCATACAATCTAGAGCCCAACTACACCCTGCAAATGACAAATTTCAAGTCCCCAGGACTTGTGCTATTACAGGCTATGCAGCAGGGCAGAGCAGTTGTGGGACAAATACGTGCAGACACCCGTGACACAGGACAGGGAGAGAGAGCTTTTGAGGAGAAGAAAGAGCTGAGAGACCCAAAGAACACAGAGTGCACCAGAGACAAGTGACAGGACACTCATCGGAACTGCTCTGCCCTGAGCACCTCAGCACTGTGATCAAAACAGACACTTTCCCTTTAGCTGATCTAAGGGGACACTTCTTGCACATCCCCACCCCCAAAGCTCATTCAAAATGCCCTCCCAGCACCCCGCTTTCACCCCCTCTGTGGGCCTTAGCACTCCACTTATCTCTCAGGATCTGGGGATGAGAATCCATGTCGCCTGGCAATGGAGGCTGCCTCGCCAGCGGGGAATGTCCTATGGTCACCGGGCTGTGGTCCCGTGCTCAGCTACAATCGAGAACCCCAAACATCACTGCACGGTCTCAGCCGCACAGCAGCCACAACTGAGCAATTCTGTGCTCACCATTATTCTCCTGAGAACGCCGGGCTCCTCGGGCCGCACGCTTCGCCCACGCCCTCCTGGCAGGGTCTGCCTGGCTGAAGAGCAGGCGAGGTGAGGTGGCGTTCCCAAAACTCGAGTGGACCCTGGTCCCCCTCACTAGTAGTTCCCCGACTTACAGCAACTCCTCGGCCGCTCCTGAGGCTCCCTGGTGCCACCTCCAAGTGACAAAGATCAAGGCTTCGTCGCAGAGCTGTGTGCCGCTCCCCGAATTCCCAGGAGAGCGAAGGAGCGGCTCTGCGGCCGCTTGCAGGGGGGACTCGCTGGTACACGAGTGGACTGCCTGACGCACACAAACATGAATGGATACTGAGACTTGCAGCAGAGACACTACAGCTGCAGGCACACAAATTCATAAATAATTAAACTAACAAAACCCCAAAATCCTACCAAAATATTAATTTTATTTACGCAGTATCCAAATTGCCAAATAGATTAACAGAGACACCCTGTCCTATCCCCTCAATTACGCCTCTAAAATCTATGCCAAACAAATCCCGAAAACTAAGAAAACCCTGCCTGTATTGAAATAAAAACAAAAAAAAGTCTTGTAAACGTTATAAATTCATTAACCTAACACATCAGAACCATAAAAATATTAAACCTTTATGAACAGCAGTACGCACGACCCTCGTTTCAACATATAAAAGTAAAGCTATCCCTACTACTAACCTAACACAAATATCACAAAATATAGCAGTAAGAAAAGAAAAAAAAAAATAATCCTCACTATAACTAGAATATAAATTTTTTATTTTAAGCCAAGAAAAATTCATACATTCTAAACAGGAACTTCCTCAAAATCAAGTATTTCAATAAACGCAAAAAACTCTAACATATTTCAAATAACTACAAAAAGGCTAAAAAACATAAAACAATCAAGCAACCCACCACAACTATCTAAAACTATCTACAATAAACCTTCTTTAAAAAAACCCAACAAATACTTCTTACCACCTCAACAATACATCACCAGTGACACCAAACAACTCAAAATACTGTAACTCCCATCCAAAAAATGCTCTATAAACTGAAACACTAAAACTCATCTAAAACACCCACTTACCCTTCAATAACCTCCTCTAACCTACACACAAATCTAAAACCAATAAGAATTAACTATAAACTATCATACCTTAAAGAACTCCACCATTAAACACTACTGTACCAGACTTACTATAAATCAAAAACCCCAAAAAAACACACCACTGTTAACATCACCAAAACATTTTTCTCCATTCCTCTAACAACCAAATACAAACCTCGATTTACCTTCACTTGAAAAACATACAATACACCTACAACCAACTGCCCCAAAAATAAAAACACAGTCCTACCATCCAGCATAAATTCATCCAAATGAAACTTCAAAAAAATAAAGCTCCAAAACATCTGTAATAATCCAACAACATTAGATGAAAAGTATAACAAAAATATTTTTTAAATCATCCAAATTCTTCTAAAAGACTATTATACCACAAAAAAGAAAAAAAAAAAAAAGAAAGCAAAATCAAAAAGCATAAAAGTCCCACCAATTTAATCAAAAACAGCCAGAATGGCTCCATGAGCCAACAAAAAAAAACCCCAACTTATAAGAAAATGCCAAACCACCTCAGAAACAAACAATAAAACACAGCCCCTCTTACCATGGTATTATTTTAGTACTATGATTAAAATACACATTCTATACAAAAATGTCCTCTACCCTTCCATCAATGCCACATAAAGCAAATAAATTAACTGTTATCATACAGGACATCCATATAAAAAAAATCTCAATCGCCCTAAAACCTTAAAAATAATTACAAATTAACCCCAAAATGAAAACTTTAACAAAAGAAACCCAAAAACAAACAACAGAAACTAAAAATACACCACCATAGAACTACCTACCAGCAAAAACAACCCCACACCACACTCTTTTCACTAACAGTTGTCAGTGAGACACATCACAAAAATGAAACAAAAATAAAAAACAGCCCTAGAGAAACCCACAAAACAAATCACAAAACCCACTAGAAAAAGAAGCCCAACCAACTTACTAAACTTCAAACCATACAACAGACCCTGAAAGCTGCTAAAAATTAAAACCATACCTCTACACTAACTCAAAGAGTAACCAGCATTCTGCTAAGTTAGCTTTAAAAACCAAACTAATAAAGGAGATTAACAAAAACCTAAACCACTAGACAATAAAAAGAGAAGCACCCAAATAAATAACTACCTAAAAAAATCCACTGTATAAATACACAAGTTCCTAAAAAAAACACTGATAAAAAGCAACCAACAAATACATCAAACTGAAACAAAAACCCAAATAAATACAGTAACAACAAAAAAATTATTCCTAACTCAATAAACCCATAATGCCTCAAACCATCAAAATACAAATACCACCTAGAAATAAACACATCACCAAAAGAGAAATGTAACCACAAACAATAAGTCCCAAATTACCGGTAACAATAAAACGTCCACAACAATTAAACAAACCAAATAAATAAAATCACTATAGGAAAATTTAAAAAATGCAATTACCAAGATTAAAAAAAAAACCTCACTAATTCACTACAGCACACTACCTCAAGCCCACCAAAACTAACACTACATACTCATGCTAATAAAAGCCACCACATCCTAATTAAAAACCAACCCTGTACTTCATGCTACGACCCATAAAAATCAGTGTAAACCTTAAAAAAACATATCCTTTAAGAAGATAACTACAATTATATTTTCACAACATGAGAATAATCCAAACAAAACATCCAACATATCGCACAAAAAAAAAAAAAAAAAATCCAACAACCAACTCAATCCAAAAAAACCCTTGTCACAGCACCTGAACCAAGAACCGTAACAACCAACAAGTACACCGTGACCCTTCTCCTACACCAACTACGAACAAAAGAAAACGACCCAAAACATTCCTCAGGAGCGCCTCAAAACCAGCGCAGCGAGGGAGGCTGGAAGATGCGAAGCCGCGCTCCCGGCCCCGGGCGCAGCGCGGCTCCGGCAGGAAAGCGGCTCCTCCGGCAGGCAGAGGCGGCGCCGCGCCGGGAGACCCCCGCCCGCTGCCCCCGGCCCGGCGGGGCCGGCACCGCGCCTGGGGGGCCCCGGCGGCGCCCGAGCCCCGCGCCCGGAGCGGCGGCACCGGCCGGCACCGGCCCCGCCCGCGCCGCCTCCCCCGCCCGCCGGCCCGGCCAAAGCTCCGCTCGGCTCCGCACGGCTCGCACCGGCGCGGCTCCGGCGGGCCCGCGGCAGCCCAGCCGCGCCCAGCTCCCCTTCCGCCCCGGCCAGCCCCGGCACTGCCGGCAGGGCTCCGCGCCGGACCCTTCGCTGCCGGGCCGGGGGCAGAAGAAGCGCCCCGAATGCAGCGGCACAGCCCGATCCCCGCCCTGCCAGCGCTGCCACGGCTGCAGCTCCCTTCCTCTGAAGCCCCGACACTGACGCCACGCTCCGGCGCTCACCTCACCCCAACGAGGGCACGGAAATGTAGGCTTCCCTTCAACTGCGTCCCCTAGAAGAGAAGAAAAGAAGCGGCTTGCCTCAAACGATGGCAAAAGGGGGCTTCTTACCTCAGTCCAAACCCCTTAAAAGGCGGGACAACAGGACTGCCCCCTCCAATTCAACCTCAGGAAGACGAAGTTTCAAAGGGAAAGGAGAAAAGCCCCGGCTGAAAAGGCGCACCGGCTCACCTGCTCGGCTGCTGCTTCTCGGCATAAAGGTTTGTCCCTCGGCTCCTCCTCTGAGCAAGGCTCCACTTATCCAGGTGGTTTTCCAGGTGATCCCCCGGACCCTGTGCGAAGCACCCACCGTCCTTCCAGGAGACAGCCCCGGGAGCCCCCCATAAACTCCTCTCCTCCAGCAGCTCCGTGCAAAAGCGATGCGAGGAAAACCCCCTAAATCAGCTGCCGGAGGAGCCGCCCCCTCCTCATCATGCTAACAGCTCACACTTGGGGCTGCTCTGAGCCCTCCTCATCCTCACAGCTCACACCTGCCGCTGTTGCCACTCTCCAACAGCGTCTCTCTGTCTCCAGCACACAGCCCACTTCTCACAGACACAGATCCAACAGAAATCTGCTACGGGTGTCGGCTTTTCCTAATCCATCTGGGTACACGATTAAAACACGTACGTGCATTGATGGTCATTGAGAGAAAGCTTTCCCCTGGACAAAACAGTCCTTTTGCCGGCACACTTTGATACACCTTCGCAAAAAGCAGAAGCAGTAGCGAGTCCTAAGACCCCTGCCGAAGAACCCAGCCCTGCTTGGGACACCCAAAGCAGCAGACCTCGAAAAAGGAGGGGAAAAGTCAAGCTTGGAGGGGAAAAAGAGGACAGAAGTACAGCAGCCTTTAAAAATGCCTGCACGGAGCAATAGTGGGAACCAGTCACATTTCTTCTTTCCTTGCTTTCTGTGATGACATAAGTAGGAAGTAAGAACACGTTAAACAAAAGGCAAGAGCTAGGATTTGACAGGTCTTCATTTTGGCAGGCGCCCCGAGCTCCACGGCTGCGGGGGAAAGATGCGAAGGGGCGACGGGAAGAGAGGAGGGAGAGCGGGACATGCGGAAGGGCGGGGAGGGAGGTCGGGCTGCGGAGGAAAGCGGGCGGGGAAGGGAAAGGCCGGCAGGGCAGCAAGAGGGACGGGGCACAGAGGAGGGAGAGAGGGGGAATGGAACGGAGCAGCGGGGCAGGGACAGGACAGGAAGGAGCCGGGTTTGGGGGGGACACGGAAACGAGGGAAAGAGAGGTAACTGAACACGGGCAGGAGCATGGAGCGGGAGAGAGAGGGACAGGAGGGGATCCTCCCGGCGCCCCGGCTCCGCCCCGGCTCCGCCCCGCCCGGGCTGCTGCGCTCGGCAGAGCTCGGCTCCGTTCGGCTGCACTCGGCTCCTCGGCCAGCTTCGGCTACTTTCGGCCACGCTCGGCTATTTCCTGCCGCATTCGCCTCCATTCGCCTCTTCGGCAAAGCTCGGCTCGCCGACACAGAAGGAGGAAGGAAAATGGAAAAGGAATGGGGGAGAGAACAAGAGGGAGAAGGGAGACACAGAGGGAAAGTGTCCTTACACCTGGTGGCACCCTGACTCTGTCTGATTTCCTATCGGCCTTCAGGTCTGGAGAGTTTCTTTGGTTTTGAATTATATGTTCTAATGAACTCCCCCAAAGCCAGAGCTATATTCTGCATGGACAGCTGCTCTTGCACGAATACAGGGAGATTTCCAGCAGCTCTGCTGGGCTGGGATAGGCTCCCATGGTAAGCTGAGAGGATGGAGACTCGGCCCCCAAGCTACAGCCACTGGGACAACTCTCCATCACGGGGCCAGGGAGCTGTGCAGGGCACAGACTCCCCTCATCCCCAGCACTGCTGTCCCCGGAGAGCCCGCTGGCTCTCTGCTCCTGAGAAACACTCTCTTCTCGCAAAAACCCAACTCCCTCACCACCTGCATCTGCTTCTTCTTCAGTATTGCCCGCAACCTTCATTTCTGCTCTCTCAAAGCACTGTTCATCTCCACCTCTTTTTCATTGCAACATCTTTCAGTTGACACCTTTGAAGTGAAGAGGCCACTGAATTCTACCATTACAGTGTAAACCACTCAGTACTGACAGAGCCTGCTATTAGTTTTAGTCCTCAGTTCTGCATTCCAAGGGATACTTTTGAAAACACACTGAAAACTCATAAAATACGTGGCATTCACTGGAGCCAGGGCTCACTTCTGCATTGTGCCTTGGCACAAACATGCTCCATCACCTGTGACATCTCTCCTGCATTGACCATTGTTCAAAGCTTTCCTGCAGGGGCCTGACGGAGCAACAGGAGCTTGCTGAGCTTCTGTCAGGGCAGGAGCATAACAGGGTGCAGATCCTGTCCTGACCCCACCCTGCATTCCTTCCTGCTCTGATACTCAATGACAAACATCCTCTGGGCCTCTACGTTACCAAATACAAGGACATGCCAACGTTTAGCGAGGACAATTTCAGCTTTCCCAATCTAAACTTTCCATATGATGTAATGACACTGTCACTTATTTACTGAGAACCCCAGCCCACGTAGCCTAGAGAAGTGTCTGTTGGCTCAGAGCAAGCTTTAGGAGCCTGGAAGAAGCTTGTTTTGATTTAGATGCCAGGCCCAAGACTGCATTTGAACTCCTGTCTCCCCACCAGAGGTTTCTAACCCATCCCCTGTGTCACATGTGCAACACCAAATACAGCAGAAAAGCACTTCTGGGAGAAGCTTAGGAATGGAGGAAAGTATAGTTATTATAAATGTTTCATATATCTGTATGTAAAGATAGATAAATAGATAGCTAAATATGTACAGACACCTGTACACCCACCTACACCGGTATCTATATGAAGTCCTTTTTAGACCCTTCCCTAAATTTGTAAGTGATTGGTGCTTATAGAGGCAAACAAAATGAACTTTTAAGTTAAGCCAACTTGGGTGGCTATTTGTGTCACAACAGTCTCTGAAAAAATGATGACAGCACTTAAAAGTCACCAATAGTAATAATAATAACAACAGTAATAAAGTATTTTGCTGCTATTTTGGCAGCTTATGCTGCTTCTTGTACTTACTGCTCAATGTCTTGCTATTTCAGTAGTTCACTATGAAGCAATGAAGCAATAAAGCAAAAGCCTTAAGGCTGGCTGCTTAGCTTACAAGAAGCTCTGTTACAATTTGGAGAAGAAATAAAACTTGGAGCATTATCAGTAAAACAGAGATTCTACCCATACCCATTAAAAATGCAGTATTTGCTCTGCAGACCTGCAAAAACTTACTTTAAAAGGTTAACTGTGACCTTTCATAAACCCAGTCTCATTTTAGCAGAAGAGTTTCCTGCTTCTCTGTGACTGTGAGATGTATCTATTAAGTTCCTTTCAAAGGCCTTGCCTGACCTATTCATTTTGCAATTGAGAGCCAAAATAGCTCAATATCAAATATCTGCAAGCACCTTAGTACTTTTGGAAGAGTGGAACTGCTCGATCAAATCCTCACGCTGACCACACTGTTTCAAAATGCAACAATGAATTATGTCATTATGTCTCCATTTGGAAAGGATTATAATGTAAAATTAAGACAAGAGCCTGCCCTACTCTGAAGGCATGGGGACAATGGGGATTTGAGTCCCCAGTATGTAACTACTGTTGCAAATGGAAGACATCTATCAAGAACAGAGACGTGCGTTACTGCACGAGATACAGTGCCCAAGTCCCAGACTTCATTAACCTTAATTAAATGGTCTTGAAACCAAAATTTTTCCATAGCAGTTCAACGGCATTAAAAGGGCCCTCCCTCTCTGTAAATGGTTTTGATACATAAACATGCAAGCACTCCCAGAAGGGCCACATCCTTAAGGACTGCTACTATATATTTACTTTATGAAGACGCTGCCCCATCTGCTGGATCAGCCACGCACACGGCCCCACTGCTACGCTTGAGTGTGGCACTGGAATAAAACTTTTCTTGTGTTTAGGAACAAAACCCCGTCAGTCAAATCCACAATCATTCCAGCAGCAAGTAGGGATGCACCAAACTGCTCGGGTTTCCATCCCTGTTTATTCTGGAAACTGACCACAAACTCCTACGGAGATTTTGAAGGGCACAAGGGCTTCTTGTGAAAGCACAAAGGAAAGAATAAATGACTAAACAGGTATGTTCAGAAGAATAGGTGGGAGGTTTGTACCTAAGCACATAAGGCCACAGCCTCCTTTTTCAACATGTACAATCGTAGAATCAGAGAATGGTTTGGGTTGGAAGGGACCCCAAAGCTTTTCTCATCCCATCCCCTGCAGGGACACCTTCCACTAGAGCAGGTTGTTCCAAACCCCATCCAACCTGGCCTTGGACAATTCCAGGGGTGGGGCTGCCTCAGCTTCTCTGGGCAACCTCTGCTAGGGCCTTGCCACCATAACAGGGAAGAATTTCTTCTGTATATAGGATTTCTTTAAGCTTTAAAGTCCTAAAGCAGAGGCCACCTCAGGCAGGCATTTACGGATGTAAAGGGTCCTTCTCAAAGGTAACTGTAAAACATGTTCAATGTTCATTAACCTTTCATATGCTGCTCACCAATTACGGAGTGCTTTGAAGAATTTTTAATGAACGTAAATTTTAACCAAAAATACTGCAAAGCCATTATTGATACTGTATGTAGGCACAGGGTACCTGACTTGTAAAGCTGCTAGAAACCTGAACTCTTCTGATAAGATTTGCCACATTTTTTCTTTAAATAAATACATTTTAAAAAATCATCAAATGTCCCTGCTTTATTTCACCACGGCAACAAAATAAGCACAGTCTCAAGTCTGTGCTTCTGTTTCCTATTACATTAATTTCTCCTACCCTGTTCCTCCCTCAAAGCAGTGAACGTGCAGGCAAAGTAATCCTGCCATTGCTCCAGCTCCATGGAGGATACAAACCTGCCTGCAGCCTCTGTCCCTCTGCTACTAGGCAGTCACTGCTGTGCCCAGGCTCTTTATTCACGGTTGTAACAGAAATACTTTCATTTTTTTCTCTTAAAAAGACACCTAACATTTCACCAGATGGTATCAGCACTTCCAAGTGCCTGTAAACCAGACTCCCCAAGCCCAGCCCATTAGCAGCTGCTCTGTGAGTGGCAAAAGAATCCAGAAATTAATCACCTACCTTACACCGCTTCTCACCTGGTCTTGGCTACTTCCTTTCCTCAGGCTCTGGCAAGAAACCCAGACATGAAGCAATTCCCCAACCACAATGACAGCCATGAAAAGCTATTTAGGCTGCTGACAGTTTGGCCGTATCACTGGGCAGTCTGACTGAATTAGCACAGAGAATTTTAGGCTCCCCACACTCTTCTGAGCAGAGGTAGGGTGCGTTATGTTCCTGTCTTGTGGAAACCTGGCACGTGGCAGAATGGGAGTTGGGTTTGTGCATCCTTTGTTGCTTACTCCTCTCCTTACCCCCAAAAACTGGACGTGGAGCTGCAGACGTCCTTTTTACCTTTGTACTGGGGAACAAAGAGGTGGCAGATCCCCACCATTAATAGCCTGTGCAGACAGACCAACAATGAAATACAACTGTACTGGGTTTGCAAGGCAAAGCTTTGGTAGCAGGGTGGGGGGCAGAGCGGCGGCTTCTGCAAGAAGCTGCTGGCAGCTTCCTCCATGTCTGGCAGAGCCAGTCCCTGGCAGCTCCAAAGATGGATGTGCTTCAGGACAAGGCTGAGCCCATGAGAAATGGTGGTGGTGCCTCTGTGACCATGTGTTTCAGAAAAAAGAAAAAAATAAGTTTTTGCACAGTTGTAATTGCAGCCAGAGGAGAGTGGAGTGAGAGTACTTGAAAGGAACAACTCTGCAGACACCGAGGTCAGTGAAGAAGGAGGGGGAGAAGGTGTTCCAGGCACAGGAGCTGGGATTGCTCTGCAACCATGGTGAGGCAGCTGTGCCCCTGCAGCCCATGGAGATCCATGGAGATGCAAAGATCCACCTGCAGCCTGTGCAGGAGACCCATGCCAGAGCAGGGGGATGCCTGTGAGGAGGCTGTGACCCCGTGGGAGGCCTGTGGAAGGAGGAGCCCCTGCTGGAGCAGCTTGTCCCTGAAAGGCTGTACCCGTGGTAGGGTGGCCCACGCTGCAGCAGCCTGAAGGGACTTTCACCCACTGGAGGGATTCAGACTGCAGCAGTGTGATGGGGAGTGTTGCCTGTGGGATGGATTCACACTGCAGCAATTCACAGGGATCTGCTGCCTGTGAGACGGACTCATGCTGCAAAAGTTCATGGAGAACTGTCTCCCATGGGAGAGACCCCATGGAGCAGCAGGGGAGCGACTGCTTTCCCTGATGAACTGATTGTCACCCCTATTGCCTGTGTCCCTGCACAGATGGGGTAGGAGGTAGAGCTGGGAAGGAGGGTGTGGGAAGATGATGTTTTTAAGGTTTTATGTTGTTTCTCATTATCCTGCTCTGACTATTTAGCCATAAATTCAATTAGTATCTCTAATAAGACTCTCTTTTGCCTGTGACAGTATTTGACGAGCGATCTCTCCTGGTCCTTATCTCAACCCTTTTTTGTATTTTCTCTCCTCTGTCCAGCTGTGGAGGCGAGTGATAAGAGAGGCTTTGGTGGGTGCCTTGCATCCAACCCACTACATGGGAGCCTGCTCCTGGATCATGGAGCAGCTCCTGCCCCACTGCTCTGGGAATTACAGCCTGTTGGAAAGCACTTGCTAGCACAGCACTATGTAGAACAAAGATGAAATTTTCCTCTTAAGCGTTTCTGATAGCCACCAGCAGAAGAATGGCATATTCACCACCCCATCCTGCCGCCTCGAGATGTTGGCAATTGGTGGGTTACACTGATGGAAAAAATATTTACCCTAAAAATCCTGCAATGCACCAGAGCAGAGAACTAAGCACAGAACTCATTCACAATGGCTGGAGACAAAAGAGCTACAGCTAAAGCTATCACAGCCTCTAGTCATCATGCACACCCTAAAACATGTCTCATCTATGGCAAGAGACCAGAAACAAGCCTGGCTGCTGGCTGTTCTTGCTCCCCAGCTGATTCTCATTGATGTTTGCCTTACATAATTCCACTTCAGGGCCTTAGCTGGATTTCCATCTGGCCATCACTCTCTCATGGCTGATTCCTTCCATTTTAAACCTTTGCTCCATCCCTGTGACATCTGCTGTTTTGTAATACCCCACACCCATCCCGGGCTCCTCTTTCAGTCTATGGACAAGCCCCCTGTCATCTGCTGAGCTCCTCTGCCACATAAGCCTCTCTGCATTCACCTTCACCAGAGGCTGCTTCAGTTCTGGCTGGACAGCTGCACACACATTGCCTCAAGTAGCTCCTCACTCATCTGTGTATGAGTATCATCAGAAACAACTATTAAGCACCCAAACTGCTTTTAATTGACCAGCAGTAACTCAGTGTTTCGCTCAGTACTTATAAAAGGTTACAGTTCTGTGTTTTCCAGTTCTGACTGATAGTACCCACCACCTGTAACCCCCAGAAGTGGCAATATTGCTCAGCTGCTTTTCACATCTCTCTTTAGCACATGCTATTAAGAGACCATTTACCTCATCAATTACACATTGAGAAGTATCTCTAGTGTCTAAAGGTACTCTAAAAGCTGGATGCAATGGAGGAACTACTTCCTGAAACTTGTGGATGTGCTAAATCAATGACTGGTCACTGATTAAAGGCTGGAGCACTCACCTTGAGCTTTAACACTTCAGCTGATCAGCATGTGCACATGAGTACGTATCAGTGCAAAGGATTGTCTTCTGCTTCAACTGACAAACTGCTGGATAGCTTTTAAATTAAAAAAATCAAAAATAATAAAATAAATAAAATCTCTATTCCTCCAGACCCAGGGGAACAAACAAGCCAGACCTTCCGGACCCAAGCCCCAGGCCCTGCCAGTAACACACACAGCACTAAGGGATGCACAGCACGGCTGGGTGCTTAGGTTACCAACTTCTGAACTCAGGAAAGAAAGGAAGAAAAGGCAAACTTCTGGATTATTTAACAGAGTAATTTTAGCAACGATCACTCTTGGTAACTTAATGGAACAGAGGAGCAAAGTCCTCTGCCCAGAGACAAGAAGTGACTGTGTATGGCTCAGCTCACGGCCACATAACACACTCTGACCTCAGTCTGCTGGAGCATCCTCCATATGGGGACAGCAGGGGCAACCTGGATGGCTGGACTCACCCTTGACTACCAGCGAAATGCTGAAACAGTCCTGACCTGGTGCTGTGCGAAAGGAAACACTGCCAGGAAGCATTGACAGGATCAGTTCTGAAAGCAAAGCGAGGTCCTGGCCTCATGCATTGCCCTGTTTTAACCACACAGGCAAACAGCTAAGAAATGTAACTATTTTCTGCTTAAAAGCCGCAAATTCCTTGGAGAAAAGGAAAACTCGATCTGACAAAAAGAAACACTCGGGCAATGGTGATAATCTGGCACATACCGGATAACAATCATTGCCCAAACGCTCCCAGAGAAAATTGAAATTAAAAGTCACAAGGCAGATGCAGAATAATATCTGTTGTGAAAATACATTATTCAGCCAGCACTGGTGGTGGAGACTTTTGGTGCACTGCAATCTGCACACCCTGGTGACCACATATGCAGCAAGATGTGCTGCTTGGCATAGCTAAAGAGAGAGCAGCAGCCTTGCTTGGGAGGCATTTGGGAACCAGTGCCCTTACAGGTCAGAACTACTTGTTATGCCACTCTCACTGCATCGCAGCCTTCTGGAACTTGAGTAACACAGACCAACCCTGCCTCGGGGCATGCAAGAAATCATATGGGGACAAGCTGCAGACAAATGGGCCACTAGTCCATGCCACATGCATCACCAATGGCACAGCATATGCTCCCGGTTACACTGTGGGTCACATTCTGGATGGAGATCTGCAGTCCTCCATCTGCCTTAGAAGAGACAGATGCACACACTCTACAGCCAATCATCCAATTTGCACCGATCTTCAAGACAAAATCACAGACCACTCACAGACAAACCTATGGCAGTGAAGTTACATTATGGCTTACTTAGTGGAGAAGAGGCCTCAGGAGTTGTCACCAGCTCTCTACAGCACTGTTTGCTTGTCTGAGCCCACCCAGCACATGCTCTGGACGAGACCACAGTGGTCCTTGGAGCAGCAAGTGCTGCCAGGAGCTGGAGCCTTCCTGTAGCGCAGAGCTGCTCAGGAGCTGCTGCTCTCCCTGCACCACAGAGCCCTGTCCTGAAGCCTCCTGCTCCCGTGCCTCCATCTGCCGTGGCCGTGCCCAGCCCTCGAAGGAAAAGCTCACAGCTCTGGCTCTTACGGCACTGCAGGAACTCGCACACGAGGAGGAGGAAGCACGGGGCTCTCTCACCCCCAGTGCCCGCCTTGTTCCAGCATGTCAGTCCTGCAGGGCAAATGCCCCAGTATTACACACATTTATACAGCAGTATTAGACTCCATTTGGTAGCAACATCTGGCCTCCATTTACACATGCACACAGTACAAACTGATGAGTAAACTCACCCAAGTATTAATGTGACAATGGATTCTTCTCAGCTTTTGCTAACTTGACACCAAGGACAACACAATGCAGAGAATCAGCCATGCAGCTTCAGACCTAAAAGTTAACTAAATCCAACATTTTCTTGCTAACAGCGATAGCAGGAGAAATGCACAGGCAAAGAAAGGAAATAGGCCATGCTGAGTGCAGGCTTTCTTGGAGGATATGCTGGTGCTTCTAGCAAACAGGGATGTAAAAACTTGCTGCATGGGACTTTGCAGTAGCCCTAAAGCATAAACAAGCTGTGCTAGAAATGGTTTAACAATCGAGGTGAAGGTTGCCAATAACTGATAAAATAACTAACTTCCAGAAATAAAGAACCAACTCAGCTATTGATTCCTCTGAACAGAGGAGAGGATGGATCTCTGTGGTACTTTTGCAAAGTGCTCTTCTTGTGTGGTTGCAGCTTCCCTATTTAGCAGTTGGGTGAATGCAGTTCTCAATCCTTCTGCTCAGTCACCCTCAAAGACAATGCTTCCTGATGTTCAGAGGACCTCCATTTGCTTCAGTTTGTGCCCACTGACACTCAGCACCACTGAGAAGAGTTTGGCTCCATCTTTTTGACATTCTCTCTTCAAGTATTTGTAACTAGATGCCCCTGAGACATCTCTTATCCATGCTGAACAGCCTCAGCTCTCTCAGTCTTTCCTCCTGTCCCTTTACCACCTTCACAGTGCTCTGTCAGACTCTCTCAAGGAGGTCCGTGTCTCTCCTGTCCCGAGGAGCCCAGAGCTGCACACAGCACTCCAGATGTGGCCTCAGCAGCGCAGAGCAGAGGGGCAGGACCACCTCCCTGCCCTGCTGACAATGCTTTGTCTAACGCCGCCCAGGAGACCACTGGCCATCCCTGCAGCCAGGGCACACTGTTTGCACAAGTTCTAGTAGTTCCAACGGGGCTCAGCATTTCTGGAGGACTTCACTTGAGAGATTCAAGTCCCATAAAAGTGCTGAATAAACTCACTGCGAGGGATTACGAGATCAACCGATGCATTGTGGAGAGACAACTGGCTAATGAAATGCCCTGCATCCAAGTAAATGGGAACAAGGGAAAGACTGAGAATTTAATGTACCTGCTCCTGCTTCTAGCCCACTTGTCCATGTTTGCCAGGCTTTGTTTGCCTAGAAAACTTTGGGTACTTCCTCCTGGTTTTCCCTGATGACTCATGCTACTTTCATCCCAAGCAAACAACTCTGCCATTTTTTACCCTTTAGGAAATAGATTCAAAACAGAACCAAAACTGCTTCAATAAGGGACTACATTTTGCTTTGATGAAGCCTGTGTTTACTAAGCTAACCTGATCTGCTGCAAGTCTGCATGCCCCCTTCCCCATGGGGGTTCCTCTACCACAGTCCAAAGGCAAAATGAGAAAATGTGCCTGGGCTGGGAAGAAACAGAAGCCACACCTTTGCAGCCTGGAACAAGCTTGAAGAATGCAGTTTGCCCTCTGAGAGAGCTCTTTGAGCCCAGTGGAGGGGGCTGAGAATTCACACTGGACTGGACTCACTTGCAGTAACCCTCTCAGACTGTATTAGGTGTGTTTGCAAACAGGCATTACCTCATGGCAGAACGAGGTGGGAAAAGCAGGACTGGTACATCACACACTCTTATATACACCAAGTTAGAAAAACCCCTGTTAGGTTAATGTTTTTATACCGGTTTACAACCATGGGAAGCCGTGCCTGATGCATTACATGTTCATCCCTAGGTATTGGTATCCTTTCTGCACATGCTGGACAGATGCACCCGCATCGTTCATGGCTATACTGTTATGAGCCCTCGAGAGCCTTGCCTCACATTATTTTTTCCTCGCCTCATTTTATCCTAAAGCATTGGCATATTGGTAAAGCCTGTACCTCTTGCTTTTCTTATAGCAACAGCAGTCACTGGAGGGAGAGGCAGAGGAGCTTGCCATTGCCATATTGACAGAAGTCAGCACTTCAGATCCCTGTTACTGCCTCAGAAAGAAAGATCTTGCTCTACTCACTTTCATCTCCAGCAAGTGCCAAATTATGTCAGTGTGAGAAGCTGCTCTGTCTCCTCCTTCCGTTCACTGGTGGCAATGAGGCACAGACAAAAGATAAGGAAGACAAAACACCCAGCCATAGTTTGTGTTCAGCTGGTGAGTTTTTCAAACGCCTTGGCTGCACAAGGATAGGCAGCAATGGGAATTTTCTTTCCAGACAGAACCAAACACTAAAACACTAAAAGCAGGCTAGTCTTTGCCTGACCTACAGATATCCAATGACTGATGTTTCTTTAAACTGTCATAAAACATTTTATATGGGACTGCAAAAGAAAAAGCAGAAGGACCAGTGAAAGATATTAAATTATTCAAAGTAAGGAACTTACTCGGAGGCTTTAAATACAGTGCTTAGGATTCTGCAGAAGATGAGCAGCCAGTTCATTCAATAAGACCCAACAAAAATAACGGTATGCATTTCTTCCTTTTATAGGTTTACGGCTAGAGGTGTCCAATTCCCACCTAAGTGACTCCCCTGGGCATAGGCCAGAGCAGTCTAATAAGCTCCTGTGGCTTTCCAAGAACTGAACAAATGAAACAACACAAAGATGAGTGTACCTCAAGAGCTGTTTATGGAATACATTTGAGCTGGACTTAGTTTATCTGCATCCACAAATCCTTTAGGACTGTCACATTACACTTGCAGGCAAATACACACACGCAGAGAAAGGCATGTGCAGCCCCATGCAGAGATCACCTATGAGCTGCCAAAGAATAAGATGCCATGTTTAATATCCAAGAGAATAAATCTTCTTGTGTTTTTTAGGCTGCCTGCTGAAGTTGTTGCTGACCTATACACTTTAGGCTCATCTAACATTGCTGGGGAATTGATGACTTTTAAGTCTGAGCATTCAAGACTTTCACCCAGCCTTGGGTGTTTTCTCATTTATGTTTTAAGAAAGTCCATCTTATATTTATCTTCAGGCAGCTACTCAAAAAGAAAAAAGGAAGGCACAGCCCTCCTTCAGTGCATCCAGACTGTTTTGAAGAGACATCCAAGTAAAGCTTTTGAAGAGCCACAAACATTAACCTGACTGCTGTTACCCACTTGTGAGGATTTCTGACATTGGCTTCCAGGGACACTTCCCTTTGAAATCACTAATGAGCATCCTCCAAGGTGCCACAGCCTTCCAAGGTGACTGAATCTACTCCAAGAATTTTCTCTCCTTTTCTGAAATACACACAAATAGACTGAGCAGACATTAAAGTTTTACTATTTCTGGTAGCAACACCATTTTCATCACCAGTATCCATCCCTGTGAACCAGAGAGCAGCAGATCACCTGTCTGTCTTGACACTTTGCAGCTACTCTTGAGGAGGCTGAGCTGCCATGAGTCCCAGAACACGTGAGTTTAGGAATCCAGGACCCTGGAAGCCTGGGCTGGAGGCAGCCCACTTGGCTTGTTGCAAAAGCCTAGAAAACTTTGGGTACTTCCCAAAATTAATTACAAATTACACAGCTGAAAGCAACGCATTCCTACAGAACATTTTCATTTCAAGAAAAAAGTCTTTGCTAGTTCAAAATACTCCGAAAGTAACTGCTTTGATCTAGAGCCAATACCCTTTTTATCAGCAACCCAATGTGTAGAGAAAGCAAAGAAATACTAGCATACAAAATGTGAGTTTATAGCCAGTTCACTCCCCAAACAGAAACAATCTGTGGATTAGCATTAGCCATCAGCAGTGGCTCTGAAGGGCTGACTTTGCCTCATCCATCACCTGACAAGGACATGGCAACTCCACACTCCGGCAAAATTCACAGTGTTCAGAATTCTTACAACAACCATAGACAGCTGCATGCAATGGAACTACTGAAACAAATTTCTTTTTTTCCCCTCAGTGCCGGCTAGTGCTTTACTTTAACCCACATACTATCACATAGCCATGTCCAGGGAGCAAGTCTTCTCCGTGCTTCTCTTTTAAACATTATCAACATGGCTCTATGTACAACCACGTTCTACAGCTTTTAAGGCAACTATTACCCAATTCCACCTTTATACACAAGGGCTTTAGCAGACCTGCATCAACTTCATACTGCCTGGACATCTGTTCTCATGTGTTCAGAGGAGAAACGAGAGAAATATCTCACTGCTTGTTCCAAGGCTTTCTTCTCTTCAACTGAACAAGGCCCATGAGTGGTACAGAAGGAACGAGGGAAGTATTTTTTTCTTGGAGCCCAACAATCAACCAACAAGACAACAAGGAAGCCCCTCTAGGGGACTTCTGACCACTCAGGTCATCGATATATTGTTATTTTAACAGTCATAAAATCACTTTTGTGATATTTCTCTCCTTGTTTCTTGCCAGTTCCCATTTGTCCATCCAGATACATCTACTCTCATGTATCAGGCTGCACAATCCGTAGTGCAGAGACCATGCCTTCACTGTGTTTATGCAGTGCTCAAGCAGCAAGAAGACTCTTGTCTAGCAATGAGGGAGGCTTAGGGATATCTGGTGTCCAGTAGCACAAGCAGCTGACAGTTCTTAGCTCTTCCTCAAACAAAATTTCATCTGTTTTATGCAACAGCCACTCCAAGTACAACTGCATTTCGCAAAGCGCTTTTCTGACAGATTTCAGCCAGGCTAAATGATGGCTCTTCCTCTTGTCAGAGGAAGTACCCTTGCTTTTTGCTTTGCCTGTGGATCAGAAAAGCATCAAAGCACAAGGCTCTGCCTAATGACTTCAAACCAGAGGCCTCTGGATCCACTCTCAAGAGCACGTTCCCTCTCTGGGTACCTGCCTTGTCCCACCACAGCTTCCACCCTCTTCTTGGTGGATGGCCATTCTCAGCCAAAGCACAGCCATGGCCAGCCACTTGGGGATCATGCCAAAGCCGTAACTGGGGGCACTGGGCAGAGCTGCCCACACAGCTGGCACAATCTGGCACATCACCGCACCCATGTGCTACACAAGTTTTGCTGCCACTGCCGTGTAGCTCACTGGTAACAGAAGATTCACAACAGATAATGGTTTAAATCAAATAACGTGATCTGAGCCCTGCTCTACTAACACGATTATCTCTTTACCTTTTCATTGCTTGCAATAATCAGGTAGTGGCAAGTTAATGAATTTCACAGCACGCGTCACATAGCACCTTGTTACATAGCTGTTTCTTCTGCATCTGCAACAAAATGAAGGGTAAGACTGTGAAATTACTGACAGAAGGCAAGTAACAGTGTCTACTCACCATGGGAGAAAAGATGCCTCCAAGAGACTCATTCCATCATTCCCCTCTCTTTGGCAAATTACAAGAAATTAGCCCTTTTTATTTCTGGAAGAAATACACCACAGAGCAGTTGTGCCACCAGTGCACTGTCACCACGCTGCACCCATGGGCAGCTGATTCTGCACTGGAAACCAGAGAGCAGGAGAGTAGAAGCCTGGGGATGGGGGCTTGGTGGTATGCCAGAGAAGGCAGCTCCATACCTTTCACAATTCTTTCCCTTCTCAGTGCACCTGCTACAGAGAAGGCCAAAGCTAAGACATTTTATATACATTTTTTTGATCACCCTGTTAGCTTAAGCGGAAACTTAAGTCTTCCCAGAACAATAAAATTCTATAGCATGCAGAGAGAAACGGGCAAGCACCAGAACCCCAGGGATCACTCCCAAGGGAAAATTAAATTCAGTTAGGGATGAAAAGAGCCAGAAGGTAACATGAGGGAAGGTAACAGGACCTCGCAGCCAGCAAGAGGATGGGAGAAGAAGCTGCGCTATCAGCAAGTACCAGTGCTGCAAATGCAGGGAGCGCCATGCAGCCCCGCCTCTGCCAGGAAAGGCTCATGGAGCAGAAGAATGAGCACACGGGCTGCCTCTCAATCTCCTGGCAGGAAGCTTCTCTACTCCCCTTGTGCCCGGACACAAAGCTTTGGGCAGTAAAGAAGGGAGAGGCACGGTGGCACCCGTTCAGGGACGAGCCAAGCTACGGCACACCCTGCCCTGGTTCAGTGCTGGGAACCGACGGTGATCTGGCTACAAAAACCACAGGAAAGATCGTGTTTGACCCCTTGCAGCTTTTCTCTTAGAAATCACTTTAGACACTCTTCTCGTGACTAGCACTCAGCGAATCTTACCAGGACAGAATGGGACGTGCTGCAGCAGCAACCCTGACCATGGCGTGGCTGTCCCTGCTACCTGCACGGACACAGCTCGGCCACAGAGAGACAATCTTTTGTGCCAGGAACGTTTACCAGTGCCAGGTGCTGGTAAGCACTGCTCAGGGTGCTGCTGGCACCTGGGATGGCTCAAAGCTCCATGGTTTGTGGCAACAGCCAAAAAGCACGTGCCACCTCCTGAGGACCTCCACCTGTAGTATCCTGGGCAATCCAAAACCCACTATTCCCTTGTGCCTTTGTCTACCTGGAGTCATTCAGGGAAATTAAAATACACTAACTGAATTAAGAAGAGAAATCTGTTAAGATACATTCGTCTTAGGCCTCTGATGGAGAATTGAAGCACCATCAATTGCCTTCCTTCCTGCTCCTTTAATATGCAGAATGAGTGTCCATACAGACTTCTAATGAGGTTTAGTTCATCTTCCTGAAATGGTAGCTTAGTATAACTTTCTTCTACTCCTCCTCTAGACAACTTATGAATTACAGTATTTAAGCACCCGGACTCAAAGGATTCTTGCACTGTGGGAACACTTCCTGCTCAGAGTTTTTCAACAGTTAAAATCTCTGTGCTATCTTTTATGCCAGATTTAGTCAGCTGGCTCAAATGGGTCCACAAAAGACATCTGTATGGATGAACGCAATTCGTTAAAATCTTCTCCTACTTTCACTCCACTGCTGGAAATGACACAAAACATAAGAAAAAACCCAGTACCTGTTCCATTTTCAGACTGAAGCAACAGCATATTCCTGGCTGCTAATGCAGCAGGGACAACAGCACTGCAGGGAACGGTTTGGATAATCACATCTTCATTTAAAGAGAACCCAATTTCTTGATCTAAGCCATCACTGCCCTCCATCAGAACAGCCAGCATATCCACGACATCTAATAAGTGAAGGAAAAAATGTAAGCAGAGGATCCAGACTAACTGGGAAAACAACAGAGAGAGAATGCAACATTCCAGGAACACAAGGTATCTTTCTAGTTCCCCCCCAAAAAAACCCAAAACAAAACAAAACCGAAGACAAAACCAACCAACCAAACAAAAAAAACCAAACAAAAAAAACCCCTTTAATTAGTAACAACGAGATAATTATTCCTACCTCACTAGACCCATAACGCCTCGAACCATTCCAGGGAGGGCGGCAGGAGGGGCGGGCAGAGCCAGGGCCCCGCTCCGCCGCCCCGGCGGCATTTTCCGGCACGCGGCCGCTCCCGGCGTCTGGAGAGGGGCGCGGGGCCGGGAAAGGCGGCGCAGCCCTGCTCCGATGCCGCTCGGCCGCGGCCCGGGAGCGCTGCGACTGCGCCTCCGCCGCCCGCCGGCACCGGCCCCGGCCGCCCTCGGCCCGCGGAGCCGCCTCCAGCCCTCCCCTCACTCACAGAC
The DNA here is from genome assembly GCF_050655825.1 of Lonchura striata. Lineage (NCBI taxonomy): Eukaryota > Metazoa > Chordata > Aves > Passeriformes > Estrildidae > Lonchura > Lonchura striata. The sequence goes on along the minus strand of NC_140707.1, from coordinate 12,870,616 downwards.
ACCGCCCCGCTCGCCGCTCGCTTCCGCCCCTCGCCCCTCCCGCCGCTTTGGCCGGGCTCCGGCTGGGGGGCTGCAGTACCGCCCTGTGCCCACAAGGCGGCAGCACTTGTCCAGAGGGTCCGCGACACGATGGCGGCCCGTGGGGACCTTGACGGAGAGAGGCGTTTTTGCCGATGTACCCCACAGCAAAGTTGGCTCCGCCACAAACTTGTGCTTCCCTGACAGCCCCAAGGGAGCCCTACAAACTGACGCCAGGAACCCGGGCTGCAGAATTTGCTTTCACCATGTAGATATCCCTCATTTATTCCCAGGGCCCTGCAATCTCCCTGGGTTGCCTGGTCCCAGGTTTCCTTTTGCCCAGTCCAAATCGCCCACCCGCGAGTACTCAGGCCTTTTTTTTTTTTTTTCATTCCAAATACATGTTGCAAACTGACAGTAATAAGGTTGGGGCTTGATTTTTTCTGTGCTGGAATTCGCCTCGAGAAATCTGCCACCATATAACCCTAACCACAACCACCTTGCTTTGCTCAGAAATCACAACCTTCAGACCAGCATCATGGCACCTCACCCACTGGCCCTCCACTGGCACCTTCCCAAAGCACTCCAGTAATACTCAACATTTTCAGTGGGCATCCTGTCAGACCCTCACCCTTACCCTAAAAATGCACCAAGGAATTCAAAAATAGCCATTAGGAAGGCATAACAATTCTCTAAAAGTCACCAGAGAAAGCCTTCAAAATTCCCCTAAATATTCCTAATAGCCATGCAAAAAAAAAACACTCAAGGAAGCCTGCTCAGCCTACAAACCCCTTCCTGTTGCTCTCTAGCCCACAGATGTCATCCCTACCTTTTTGCAGCAGGTCCTGTTGTCCTCTGAGGGTTCTGGCATTGTCCTGGTGCGAGGGTCATTGCCCTGCCCCAGCGGGAGGCTTCCGGTGTGGTCTCGCTGTCAGGCTTGCTGTGCTGTGCTGCTGTTGTTGGGGGTGAAAAGGGAAAAGGCTGCTTAGGGTGAGGTTAGCATGGGGGTGAGGGGTGCTGCACCTGTACCCTAACTTGCCTCCGAAGCTGTACCCTGTAGCCCTGATCCCCACTGGACTGTCCAGCCCTCAGACCCTCTCCCTTCACCCCTGACCCCTCCCTCTGCCCCCCAGCCCTCAGGCTCTGGCTGTCACCCTCGAGCCCCCCCTTGCCCCTCAAGCCCCCTCTCAGCTGCCCCTCAGCTCCTGTGTGCCACCCTTAATCCCTCTCCTCTGGCCCTCAGCCCCCAGCTGCCCCTGCCCCCCTCAGCATCTCTCTGTGTCACCCACTGTCCCCTCCCCTGTTCCCCCCTCAGCTCCCAGCCTCTGTCACCCTGAAGCCCCCACAGTGCCCCTCAAGCTGCCCCTCAGCCTCTATGCCATGAAAAGACCATAAAAACACATAAAAATGCCCTAAAAAAACCCTCAACTTCAAAGTGCCTTAAAACCCCCACAAAAAACATAAAAATAGCCTCGGAACGCCCTTAAAATACAATAAAATAACCTACTTTAAAACACCCCTAAAAGCCCCCAAAGAACCTTTAAAAAAAAAATCCCTACATATTCCTAAGAACTCTTAGAATAGCCCCAAAATCCATAAACCACATTGATGAGATCCTAAAATAATACCGCAGCGAGGAAGGCTGGAAAATGCGAAGCCGCGCTCCCGGCCCTGGGCGCAGCGCGGCTCCGGCAGGAAAGCAGCTCCTCCGGCAGGCAGAGGCGGCGCTGTGCCGGGAGACCCCCGCCCGCTGCCCCCGCCCCGGCGGGGCCGGCACAGCGCCCAGGGGGCCCCGGCGGCGCCCGAGCCCCGCGCCCGGAGCGGCGGCACCGGCCCGCCCCGCGACGCCTCCCCCGCCCGCCGGCCCAGCCAAAGCTCCGCTCGGCTCCGCACGGCTCGCACCGGCGCGGCTCCGGCGGGCCCGCGGCAGCCCAGCCGCGCCCAGCTCCCCTTCCGCCCCGGCCAGCCCCGGCACTGCCGGCAGGGCTCCGCGCCGGACCCTTCGCTGCCGGGCCGGGGGCAGAAGAAGCGCCCCGAATGCAGCGGCACAGCCCGATCCCCGCCCTGCCAGCGCTGCCACGGCTGCAGCTCCCTTCCTCTGAAGCCCCGACACTGACGCCACGCTCCGGCGCTCACCTCACCCCAACGAGGGCACGGAAATGTAGGCTTCCCTTCAACTGCGTCCCCTAGAAGAGAAGAAAAGAAGCGGCTTGCCTCAAACGATGGCAAAAGGGGGCTTCTTACCTCAGTCCAAACCCCTTAAAAGGCGGGACAACAGGACTGCCCCCTCCAATTCAACCTCAGGAAGACGAAGTTTCAAAGGGAAAGGAGAAAAGCCCCGGCTGAAAAGGCGCACCGGCTCACCTGCTTGGCTGCTGCTTCTCGGCATAAAGGTTTGTCCCTCGGCTCCTCCTCTGAGCAAGGCTCCACTTATCCAGGTGGGTTTCCAGGTGATCCCCCGGACCCTGTGCGAAGCGCCCACCGTCCTTCCAGGAGACAGCCCCGGGAGCCCCCCATAAACTCCTCTCCTCCAGCAGCTCCGTGCAAAAGCAATGCGAGGAAAACCCCCTAAATCAGCTGCCGGAGGAGCCGCCCCCTCCTCATCATCCTCACAGCTCACACCTGGGGCTGCTCTGAGCCCTCCTCATCCTCACAGCTCACACCTGCCGCTCTTGCCGCCCTCCAAAAGCATCTCTCCGTTCCCAGCACACAGCCCACTTCTCACAGACACCGATCCAACAGAAATCTGCTATGGGTGTCGGCTTTTCTTAATCCGTCTGGGTGCACGGTTAAAACACGTACGTGCATTGATGGTCATTGAGAGAAAGCTTTCCCCTGGAGAAAACAGTCCGCCTCTGCCTGCCGGAGGAGCCGCTTTCCTGCCGGAGCCGCGCTACGCCCGGGGCCGGGAGCGCCGCTTCGCATCTTCCAGCCTCCCTCGCTGCGGTATTATTTTAGGATCTCATCAATGTGGTTTATGGATTTTGGGGCTATTCTAAGAGTTCTTAGGAATATGTAGGGATTTTTTTTTTTTAAAAGGTTCTTTGGGGGCTTTTAGGGGTGTTTTAAAGTAGGGTATGTTTATTGTATTTTAAGGGCGTTCCGAGGATATTTTTTTGTTTTTGTGGGGGTTTTAAGGCACTTTGAAGTTGAGGGTTTTTTTAGGGCATTTTTATGTGTTTTTATGGTCTTTTCATGGCATAGAGGCTGAGGGACAGCTTGAGGGGCACTGTGGGGGCTTCAGGGTGACAGAGGCTGGGCCTGAGGGGGGAACAGGGGAGGGGACAGTGGGTGGCACAGAGAGATGCTGAGGGGGGCAGGGGCAGCTGGAGGGTGACACAGAGAAGCTGGGGGCTGAGGGGCAGAGGAGAGGGATTAAGGGTGGCACACAGGAGCTGAGGGGCAGCTGAGAGGGGGCTTGAGGGGCAAAGGGGGGCTCGAGGGTGACAGCCAGAGCCTGAGGGCTGGGGGGCAGAGGGAGGGGTCAGGGGTGAAGGGAGAGGGTCTGAGGGCTGGACAGTCCAGTGGGGATCAGGGCTACAGGGTACAGCTTCGGAGGCAAGTTAGGGTACAGGTGCAGCACCCCTCACCCCCATGCTAACCTCACCCTAAGCAGCCTTTTCCCTTTTCACCCCCGACAACAGCAGCACAGCACAGCAAGCCTGACAGCGAGACCACACCGGAAGCCTCCCGCTGGGGCAGGGCAGCGACCCTCGCACCAGGACAACGCCGGAACCCTCAGAGGACAACAGGACCCGCTGCAAAAAGGTAGGGATGACATCTGTGGGCTAGAGAGCAAGAGGAAGGGGCTTGGAGGCTGAGCAGGCTTCCTTGAGTGTTTTGTTTTTTTTTTTTGCAGGGCTATTAGGAATATTTAGGGGCTTTTTGAAGGCAGTCTCTGGTGTCTTTTAGGGAATTGTTATACATTCCTAATGGCTATTTTAGAATTACTTGGTGCATTTTTAGGGTCAGGATGAGGGTGAGACAGGATGCCCACTGAAAATGTGGAGTATTAGTGGAATGCTTTGGGAAGGTGCCAGTGGAGGGCCAGTGGGTGAGGTGCCATGATGCTGTTCTGAAGGTTGTGATTTCTGAGCAAAGCAAAGTGGTTGTGGTTAGGGTTATATGGTTGCAGATTTCTCGAGGACAAATCCAGCACAGAAAAAAAACAAGCCCCAAGTTTTGTACTCTCAGATTGCAACACGTATTCAGCATGAAAAAAAATCCCTGAGTACTTGGGGGTGGGAGATGCAAGATGAGACAAATCTGCGACGTTTTGATATTGAGAAGGCAAAAGTTAACATGGGACCTGACAAACCAGGGGAATTGCAGGGCCCTGGGAAAGAATGAGGGATATCTAAATGGTGAAAGCAAATTCAGAAGCCCAGGTTCCTGATGTCAGTTTGTAGGGCTCCCTAGGGGCTATCAGGGCAGCAAAAGTTTGAGGTGGGGACAACCTCGGTCTGGGGTCCATCCTTCGATATAAGGATTTTTTGCAGTCAGGTCCCGGGCCAGGGGCCCCATGGCACATCCTTTGTCCCTTTTCCATGGGAAAGAAAACTCACAGGTCCAGGTTCCTGATGTCAGTTTGTAGGGCTCCCTTGGGTCTACCAGGGCAGCACAAGTTTGAGGTGGGGACAACTTTGGTCTGGGGTCCATCCTTCGATATAAGGATTTTTTGCAGTCAGGTCTCGGGCCAGGGGCCCCTGGGCACATGCTTTGTCCCTTTTCCCTGGGAAAGAAAACACACAGGTCCAGGTTCCTGATGTCAGTTTGTAGGGCTCCCTTGGGTCTATCAGGGTAGCATAGTTTTGAGGAGGGGACAACTTTGGTCTGGGGTCCATCCTTCGATATAAGGAGTTTTTGCAGTCAGGTCCCAGCCCAGGGGCCCCTGGGCACATCCTTTGTCCCTTTTCCCTGGGAAAGAAAACTCACAGGTCCAGGTTCCTGATGTCAGTTTGTAGGGCTCCCTTGGGTCTATCAGGGCAGCACAAGTTTGAGGTGGGGACAACTTTGGTCTGGGGTCCATCCTTCGATATAAGGATTTTTTGCCGTCAGGTCCTGGGCCAGGGGCCGCTGGGCACATCCTTTGTCCCTTTTCCCTGGGAAAGAAAACTCACCAGTCCAGATTCCTTATGTCAGTTTGTAGGGCTCTCTTGGGTCTATCAGGGCAGCACAAGTTTGAGGTGGGGACAACTTCGGTCTGTAAACCATCCTTTGATATAAGGATTTTTTGCAGTCAGGGCCTGGGCCAGGGCCAGGGGCCCCTGGGCACATCCTTTGTCCCTTTTCCCTGGGAAAGAAAACTCACAGGTCCAGGTTCCTGATGTGAGTTTGTAGGGCTCCCTTGGGTCTATCAGGGCAGCACAAGTTTGAGGTGGGGACAACTTCGGCCTGGGGTCCATCCTTTGATATATAAGGATTTTTTTCAGTCAGGTCCCAGCCCAGGGGCCCCTGGGCACATCCTTTGGCCATTTCCCCTGGGAAAGAAAACTCACAGGTCCAGGTTCCTGATGTCAGTTTGTAGGGCTCTCTTGGATCTATCAGGGCAGCACAAGTTTATGGTGGGGACAACTTTGGTCTGGGGTCCATTCTTTGATATAAGGATTTTTTGCAGTCAGGTCACAGCCCTGGAGCCCCTGGGCACATTCTTTGTCCCTTTTCCCTGGGAAAGAAAACTCACACGTCCAGGTTCATGATGTCAGTTTGTAGGGCTCCCTTGGATCTATCAGGGCAGCACAAGTTTGAGGTGGGGACAACTTTGGTCTGGGGTCCATCCTTCGATATAAGGATTTTTTGAAGAAAGGTCCTGAGCCAGGGGCCCTTGGTCCCAACCTTTGTCCCTTTTCCCTGGGACAGAAAACTCACCAGTCCAGGTTCCTGATGTCAGTTTGTAGGGCTCCCTTGGGTCTATCAGGGTAGCAGAGTTTTGAGGAGGGGACAACTTTGGTCTGGGGTCCATCCTTCGATATAAGGATTTTTTGCAGTCAGGTCCCGGCCCAGGGGCCCCTGGGCACATCCTTTGTCCCTTTTCCCTGGGAAAGAAAACTTACAGGTCCAGGTTCCTGATGTCAGTTTGTGGGGCTCCCTTGGGTCTATCAGGGCAGCACAAGTTTGAGGTGGGGACAACTTTGGTCTGGGGTCCATCCTTCGATATTTGGATTTTTTCCAGTGAGGTCCCAGCCGACCGGCCCCTGGGCAAACCCTTTGTCCCTTTTCCCTGGGAAAGAAAATTCACAGGTCCAGGTTCCTGATGTCAGTTTGTGGGGCTCTCTTGGGTCTATCAGGGCAGCACAAGTTTGTGGTGGGGACAACTTTGGTCTGGGGTCCATCCTTCGATATAAGGATTTTTTGCAGTCAGGTCCCGGGCCAGGGGCCCCTGGGCACATCCTTTGTCCCTTTTCCCTGGGAAAGAAAACTCACAGGTCCAGGTTCCTGATGTCAGTTTGTAGGGCTCCCTTGGGTCTATCAGGGCAGCACAAGTTTGAGGTGGGGACATCTTCGGTTTGGGGTCCATGCTTCGATATAAGGATTTTTTCCAGTCAGGTCCCAGCCCAGGGGCCCCTAGGCACATCCTTTGTACCTTTTCCCTGGGAAAGAAAACTCACAGGTCCAGGTTCCTTATGTCAGATTGTAGGGCTCCCTTGGGTCTATCAGGGCAGCACAAGTTTGAGGTGGGGACAACTTCGGTCTGTGATCCATCCTTCGATATAAGGATTTTTTGCATTCAGGTCCCAGCCCAGGGGCCCCTGGGCACATCCTTTGTCCTTTTTCCCTGGGAAAGAAAACTCACCAGTCCAGATTCCTGATGTCAGTTTGTAGGGCTCCCTTGAGTCTATCAGGGCAGCACAAGTTTGAGGTGGGACAACTTTGGTCTGGGGTCCATCCTTCGATATAAGGATTTTTTGCCGTCAGGTTCTGGGCCAGGGGCCCCTGGGCACATCCTTTGGCCATTTTCCCTGGGAAAGAAAACTCACAGGTCCAGGTTCCTGATGTCAGTTTGTAGGGCTCCCTTGGGTCAATCAGGGCAGCACAAATTTGAGGAGGGGACAATTTTGGTCTGGGGTCCATCCTTTGATATATAAGGATTTTTTTCAGTCAGGTCCCAGCCCAGGGGCCCCTGGGCACATCCTTTGGCCATTTCCCCTGGGAAAGAAAACTCACAGGTCCAGGTTCCTGATGTCAGTTTGTAGGGCTCTCTTGGATCTATCAGGGCAGCACAAGTTTATGGTGGGGACAACTTTGGTCTGGGGTCCATTCTTTGATATAAGGATTTTTTGCAGTCAGGTCACAGCCCTGGAGCCCCTGGGCACATTCTTTGTCCCTTTTCCCTGGGAAAGAAAACTCACACGTCCAGGTTCATGATGTCAGTTTGTAGGGCTCCCTTGGATCTATCAGGGCAGCACAAGTTTGAGGTGGGGACAACTTTGGTCTGGGGTCCATCCTTCGATATAAGGATTTTTTGAAGAAAGGTCCTGAGCCAGGGGCCCTTGGTCCCAACCTTTGTCCCTTTTCCCTGGGACAGAAAACTCACCAGTCCAGGTTCCTGATGTCAGTTTGTAGGGCTCCCTTGGGTCTATCAGGGTAGCAGAGTTTTGAGGAGGGGACAACTTTGGTCTGGGGTCCATCCTTCGATATAAGGATTTTTTGCAGTCAGGTCCCGGCCCAGGGGCCCCTGGGCACATCCTTTGTCCCTTTTCCCTGGGAAAGAAAACTTACAGGTCCAGGTTCCTGATGTCAGTTTGTGGGGCTCCCTTGGGTCTATCAGGGCAGCACAAGTTTGAGGTGGGGACAACTTTGGTCTGGGGTCCATCCTTCGATATTTGGATTTTTTCCAGTGAGGTCCCAGCCCACCGGCCCCTGGGCAAACCCTTTGTCCCTTTTCCCTGGGAAAGAAAATTCACAGGTCCAGGTTCCTGATGTCAGTTTGTGGGGCTCTCTTGGGTCTATCAGGGCAGCACAAGTTTGTGGTGGGGACAACTTTGGTCTGGGGTCCATCCTTCGATATAAGGATTTTTTGCAGTCAGGTCCCGGGCCAGGGGCCCCTGGGCACATCCTTTGTCCCTTTTCCCTGGGAAAGAAAACTCACAGGTCCAGGTTCCTGATGTCAGTTTGTAGGGCTCCCTTGGGTCTATCAGGGCAGCACAAGTTTGAGGTGGGGACATCTTCGGTTTGGGGTCCATGCTTCGATATAAGGATTTTTTCCAGTCAGGTCCCAGCCCAGGGGCCCCTAGGCACATCCTTTGTACCTTTTCCCTGGGAAAGAAAACTCACAGGTCCAGGTTCCTTATGTCAGATTGTAGGGCTCCCTTGGGTCTATCAGGGCAGCACAAGTTTGAGGTGGGGACAACTTCGGTCTGTGATCCATCCTTCGATATAAGGATTTTTTGCATTCAGGTCCCAGCCCAGGGGCCCCTGGGCACATCCTTTGTCCTTTTTCCCTGGGAAAGAAAACTCACCAGTCCAGATTCCTGATGTCAGTTTGTAGGGCTCCCTTGAGTCTATCAGGGCAGCACAAGTTTGAGGTGGGACAACTTTGGTCTGGGGTCCATCCTTCGATATAAGGATTTTTTGCCGTCAGGTTCTGGGCCAGGGGCCCCTGGGCACATCCTTTGGCCATTTTCCCTGGGAAAGAAAACTCACAGGTCCAGGTTCCTGATGTCAGTTTGTAGGGCTCCCTTGGGTCAATCAGGGCAGCACAAATTTGAGGAGGGGACAATTTTGGTCTGGGGTCCATCCTTTGATATATAAGGATTTTTTTCAGTCAGGTCCCAGCCCAGGGGCCCCTGGGCACATCCTTTGGCCATTTCCCCTGGGAAAGAAAACTCACAGGTCCAGGTTCCTGATGTCAGTTTGTAGGGCTCTCTTGGATCTATCAGGGCAGCACAAGTTTATGGTGGGGACAACTTTGGTCTGGGGTCCATTCTTTGATATAAGGATTTTTTGCAGTCAGGTCACAGCCCTGGAGCCCCTGGGCACATTCTTTGTCCCTTTTCCCTGGGAAAGAAAACTCACACGTCCAGGTTCATGATGTCAGTTTGTAGGGCTCCCTTGGATCTATCAGGGCAGCACAAGTTTGAGGTGGGGACAACTTTGGTCTGGGGTCCATCCTTCGATATAAGGATTTTTTGAAGAAAGGTCCTGAGCCAGGGGCCCTTGGTCCCAACCTTTGTCCCTTTTCCCTGGGACAGAAAACTCACCAGTCCAGGTTCCTGATGTCAGTTTGTAGGGCTCCCTTGGGTCTATCAGGGTAGCAGAGTTTTGAGGAGGGGACAACTTTGGTCTGGGGTCCATCCTTCGATATAAGGATTTTTTGCAGTCAGGTCCCGGCCCAGGGGCCCCTGGGCACATCCTTTGTCCCTTTTCCCTGGGAAAGAAAACTTACAGGTCCAGGTTCCTGATGTCAGTTTGTGGGGCTCCCTTGGGTCTATCAGGGCAGCACAAGTTTGAGGTGGGGACAACTTTGGTCTGGGGTCCATCCTTCGATATTTGGATTTTTTCCAGTGAGGTCCCAGCCCACCGGCCCCTGGGCAAACCCTTTGTCCCTTTTCCCTGGGAAAGAAAATTCACAGGTCCAGGTTCCTGATGTCAGTTTGTGGGGCTCTCTTGGGTCTATCAGGGCAGCACAAGTTTGTGGTGGGGACAACTTTGGTCTGGGGTCCATCCTTCGATATAAGGATTTTTTGCAGTCAGGTCCCGGGCCAGGGGCCCCTGGGCACATCCTTTGTCCCTTTTCCCTGGGAAAGAAAACTCACAGGTCCAGGTTCCTGATGTCAGTTTGTAGGGCTCCCTTGGGTCTATCAGGGCAGCACAAGTTTGAGGTGGGGACATCTTCGGTTTGGGGTCCATGCTTCGATATAAGGATTTTTTCCAGTCAGGTCCCAGCCCAGGGGCCCCTAGGCACATCCTTTGTACCTTTTCCCTGGGAAAGAAAACTCACAGGTCCAGGTTCCTTATGTCAGATTGTAGGGCTCCCTTGGGTCTATCAGGGCAGCACAAGTTTGAGGTGGGGACAACTTCGGTCTGTGATCCATCCTTCGATATAAGGATTTTTTGCATTCAGGTCCCAGCCCAGGGGCCCCTGGGCACATCCTTTGTCCTTTTTCCCTGGGAAAGAAAACTCACCAGTCCAGATTCCTGATGTCAGTTTGTAGGGCTCCCTTGAGTCTATCAGGGCAGCACAAGTTTGAGGTGGGACAACTTTGGTCTGGGGTCCATCCTTCGATATAAGGATTTTTTGCCGTCAGGTTCTGGGCCAGGGGCCCCTGGGCACATCCTTTGGCCATTTTCCCTGGGAAAGAAAACTCACAGGTCCAGGTTCCTGATGTCAGTTTGTAGGGCTCCCTTGGGTCAATCAGGGCAGCACAAATTTGAGGAGGGGACAATTTTGGTCTGGGGTCCATCCTTCGATATAAGGATTTTTTGCAGTCAGGTCCCAGGCCAGCCCAGGGGCCCCTGGGCACATCCTTTGTCCCATTTTCCTGGGAAAGAAAACTCACCAGTCCATGTTCCTGCTGTCAGTTTGTAGAGCTCCCTTGGGTGTATTAGCGCATCACAAGTTTTAGGAGGGGACAACTTTGGTCTGGGGTCCATCCTTCGATATAAGGATTTTTTGTAGTCAGGTCCCGGGCCAGGTGCCCCTGGGCACATCCTTTGGACATTTTTCCTGGGAAAGAAAACTCACAGGTCCAGGTTCCTGATGTCAGTTTGTAGGGCTCTCTTGGGTCTATCAGGTCAGCACAAGTTTGATGTGGGGACAACTTCGGTCAGTGATCCATCCTTCGATATAAGAATTTTTTGCAGTCAGGGCCCAGCCCAGGGGCCCCTGGGCACATCCTTTGTCCCTTTTCCCTGGGAAAGAAAACTCACAGGTCCAGGTTCCTGATGTCAGTTTGTAGGGCTCTCTTGGGTCTATCAGGGCAGCACAAGTTTGATGTGGGGACAACTTCGGTCTGTGATCCATCCTTCGATATAAGGACTTTTTGCATTCAGGTCCCAGCCCAGGGGCCTCTGGGCACACCCTTTGTCCCTTTTCCCTGGGAAAGAAAACTCACAGGTCCAGGTTCCTGATGTCAGTTTGTAGGGCTCTCTTGGGTCTATCAGGGCAGCACAAGTTTGAGGTGGGGACAACTTTGGTTTGGGGTCCATCCTTCGATATAAGGATTTTTTGCAGTCAGGTCCCAGCCCAGGGGCCCCTGGGCACATCCTTTGTCCCTTTTCCCTGGGAAAGAAAACTCACAGGTCCAGGTTCCTGATGTCAGTTTGTAGGGCTCTCTTGGATCTATCAGGGCAGCACAAGTTTGAGGTGGGGACAACTTCGGTCTGTGATCCATCCTTCGATATAAGGATTTTTTGCATTCAGGTCCTGGGCCAGGGGCCCCTGGGCACATCCTTTGTCCTTTTTCCCTGGGAAAGAAAACTCACCAGTCCAGATTCCTGATGTCAGTTTGTAGGGCTCCCTTGAGTCAATCAGGGCAGCACAAGTTTGAGGTGGGGACAACTTTGGTCTGGGGTCCATCCTTCGATATAAGGATTTTTTGCCGTCAGGTTCCAGCCCAGCCCCGGGGCCCCTGGGCACATCCTTTGTCCCTTTTTCCTGGGAAAGAAAACTCACCAGTCCAGGTTCCTGCTGTCAGTTTGTAGAGCTCCCTTGGGTGTATTAGGGCATCACAAGTTTTAGGAGGGGACAACTTCGGTCTGTGGTGCATCCTTCGATATAAGGATATTTTGCAGTCAGGTCCCGGGCCAGGGGCCCCTGGGCACATCCTTTGTCCCTTTTCCCTGGGAAAGAAAACTCACAGGTCCAGGTTCCTGATGTCACTTTGTAGGGCTCTCTTGGATCTATCAGGGCAGGACAAGTTTGAGGTGGGGACAACTTTGGTCTGGGGTCCATCCTTCGATATAAGGATTTTTTGCATTCAGGTCCCAGCCCAGCCTGGGGGCCCCTGGGCACATCCTTTGTCCCTTTTTCCTGGGAAAGAAACCTCACCAGTCTAGGTTCCTGCTGTCAGTTTGTAGAGCTCCCTTGGGTATATTAGGGCATCACAAGTTTGAGGTGGGGACAACTTTGGTCTGGGGTCCATCCTTCGATATAAGGATTTTTTGCAGTCAGTTTCCACCCGAGGGCCAGGGGCCCCTTGGCTCATCCTTTGGCCATTTTCCCTGGGAAAGAAACTCACCAGTCCAGGTTCCTGATGTCTGTTTGTAGGGCTCACTTGGGTCTATCAGGGCAGCACAAGTTTGTGGTTCACGCAAGGTGTCTCCTTGAGGACAGCGTTAAAACCACCGGGGCATCAGCAGGGCTTGGGGCAGGACTGGCCAACCCCAGAGCACCTCACGAAGCCCTCTGTGTGTCTGTTGCAGTCGAGTAGCAATTGGGGGGTTCTGAAAGTCCCACTTCTGATAGAAAATTCTGTTTAACTCGTACACGTTGGCTGGGTGTGTCCCCCCAGTACAGCTCGGTTCTTCTCTGAGGCGGTGCCTGGCAGGGTCTCTCCCTGTTAAGGGCCGGGTGTGTTTTTGGCAGAACACGGTGAAGGTGGATTATTTGCTTCAGCAAGAGCTGATGATGTCTGATGGGTTTTTTAGGTACCTCAGCGGCCAGGAGCACGTGTCTAGGTCACTTGGAACACTTTTTGATCTCGTTCAGTTCTTTTCTGTGTGAGGCTCTGCAGGCTGCTGGCCAGGCCCAAAGTAAGGAAGGTTGCCCCAGTGTCCGTGCTCATGTCAATAGTTTAATTTATTTGGCTTTTCTAGGAGCAGATGTCGTGGAGGACCTTGGTGCTGTTTTCACTGGCCTCCTGCACTCTCTGAGAGAACCCCTTGCTCCCTGCTTGATGTTCCAGCTCTGTGACAAAGCTGCTAAGTATCCTCAGCTCTACCAGTTTAACCGATACTATAGGCTCTGGATGCCCAAGCAGTCCCAGGAACCTGTGGTATGGAATCCCTGAAGTCACTGAATTCTTGAGCCAGTATTCCTATAAAATCCTCGCAGTCGACAGAGGTAACATTTCCATCAGAAACAGCGTTTTTATTGAGGAGGTAATTCTGCATCTCTTGTTGATCATGCTGGGGACACACGTTTGCTCCAGGGCTTTTCTCTGATGACACAAGAGGTCTCTGTGGTGTTTGGGAGGCGATGCCAGGGCTCAGGGCTCATACAGAGACTCCTCAGCAGGCACAGCAGAGCCTGGTGTGTGCTGTGGCCTCTGTTTACAGCGCCCAGAGTTCCCCCGGGTGGGTGGGGGATCACAGGCCCCTGGGCTGGGTTTGGTGAGTTTTTCTCAGCTCAGCAGTGTGAACACTCCAGATGCCCCTGGGGACACTGCTGGACAGCATCCATCCACTCTCTCCATCCACTCATTTGTACCCAGGAATGCAGGAAACTCTGACTGGGGACGGGCAGTAGTTTTGAAAATCATGCCCTAGCCTTTTTCTCTAGGGACGAACCAAGCAAGTGCCCTGAAACCAGCGGAGCAGCTGCAGGGGCTGAAGGGAACAGAAAGGGCTCCCCAGCACCTTTTGCCTCTGTTCTCTGCCATTCCCCAAAAGGCTTGCAGTCCCGGAAGAGGCATTTGTCATGCAGCCTGCCAAAATAAAGACCTGTAAAATCCTAGCTCTGCCTTTTGTTTAACGTGTTCTTACTTCCTTTTTATGTCATCACAGAAAGCAAGGAAAGAAGAAATGTGACTGGTTCCCACTATTGCTCCGTGCAGGCATTTTTAAAGGCTGCTGTACTTCTGTCCTCTTTTTCCACTCCAAGCTTGACTTTTCCCCTCCTTTTTCAAGGTCTGCTGCTTTGGGTGTCCCAAGCAGGGCTGGGTTCCTCGGCAGGGGTCTTAGGAGTTGGTGCAGATTCTGCTTTTTCCGAAGGTATATCAAAGCGTGCGAGCAAAAGGACTGTTTTGTCCAGGGGAAAGCTTTCTCTCAATGACCATCAATGCATGTATGTGTTTTAATCGTGTAACCAGGTGGATTAAGAAAAGCCAACACCTGTAGCAGATTTCTGTTGGATCTGTGTCTGTGAGAAGTGGGCTGTGTGCTGGAGAGGGAGATACACTGTTGGAGAGTGGCAACAGCAGCAGGTGTGAGCTGTGAGGATGAGGAGGGCTCAGAGCAGCCCCAGGTGTGAGCTGTTAGCATGATGAGGGCTCAGAGCAGCCCCAGGTGTGAGCTATTAGGATGATGAGGGCTCAGAGCAGCCCCAGGTGTGAGTTGTTAAGATGATGAGGGCTCAGAGCAGCCACAGGTGTGAGCTGTTAGGATGATGAGGAGGGGCGGGGTCCTGCTGGGGGAGGTTATTTAAGGGTGAGGGTTTACCTTTGCTGGCTTTTGCACGGAGCTGCTGGAGAAGAGGAGTTTATGGGGGGCTCCCGGGGCTGTCTCCTGGAAGGATGGTGAGCGCCTCGGACAGGGTCCGGGGAATCACCTGGATACACACTTGGATACGTGGAGCATTGCTCAAAGCGTAGCGGGGACTTTTCCCCTTTCCCTTTGAAATTTTGTCATCCTGAGGTTGAATTGGAGGGGGCAGTCCTGTGGTCCCGCCTTTTAAGAGGTTTGGACTGAGGTAAAAAGCTCCCTTTTGCCATCCTTTGAGGAAAGCCGCTTCTTTTCTGCTCTTCTAGGGGACGCAGTTGAAGGGGAGCCCACGTTTCTGTGCCCTCTTTGGGGTGAGGTGAGCGCTGGAGCGTGGCGTCAGTGTCAGGGCTTCAGAGGAAGGGAGCTGCAGCCGTGGCAGCGCTGGCAGGGCGGGGATCGGGCTGTGCCGCTGCATTCGGGGCGCTTCTTCTGCCCCCGGCCCGGCAGCGAAGGGTCCGGCGCGGAGCCCTGCCGGCAGTGCCGGGGCTGGCCGGGGCGGAAGGGGAGCTGGGCGCGGCTGGGCTGCCGCGGGCCCGCCGGAGCCGCGCCGGTGCGAGCCGTGCGGAGCCGAGCGGAGCTTTGGCCGGGCCGGCGGGCAGGGGAGGCGGCGCGGGCGGGGCCGGTGCCGGCCGGTGCGGCCGCTCCGGGCGCGGGGCTCGGGCGCTGCCGGGGCCCCCCGGGCGCGGTGCCGGCCCCGCCGGGCCGGGGGCAGCGGGCGGGGGTCTCCCGGCGCGGCGCCGCCTCTGCCTGCCGGAGGAGCCGCTTTCCTGCCGGAGCCGCGCTGCGCCCGGGGCCGGCAGCGCGGCTTCGCATTTTCCAGCCTTCCTCGCTGCGGTGTTTTTTTAGGGTCTTATCAATGTGTTTTAAGGATTTTGGGGCTATTTTTAGATATCTTTTAGGAATATTTAGGGATTTTTTTCGAAGTTCTTCGGCGGTTTTTAGGGGTGTTTTAGGGGTGCTTTAAAGTAGGGTATTTTTATTGTATTTTAAGGGCATTCTGAGGCTATTTGTATGTTTTTTGTGGGGGTTTTAAGTCATTTTGAAGTTGAGGGGTTTTTTAGGGCATTTTAATGTTTTTTTAGGGTCTTTTCATGGCATAGAGGCTGAGGGGCAGCTTGAGGGGCACTGTGAGGGCTTCAGGGTCACAGAGGCTGGGAGCTGAGGGAGGAACAGGGGAGGGGACAGTGGGTGGCACAGAGAGATGCTGAGGGGGGCAGGGGCAGCTGGAGGGTGACAGAGAAGCTGGGGGCTGAGTGGCAGAGGAGAGGGATTAAGGGTGGCACACAGGAGCTGAGGGGCAGCTGAGAGGGGGCTTGAGGGGCAAAGGGGGGCTCGAGGGTGACAGCCAGAGCCTGAGGGCTGGGGGGCAGAGGGAGGGGTCAGGGGTGAAGGGAGAGGGTCTGAGGGCTGGACAGTCCAGTGGGGATCAGGGCTACAGGGTACAGCTTCGGAGGCAAGTTAGGGTACAGGTGCAGCACCCCTCACCCCCATGCTAACCTCACCCTAAGCAGCCTTTTCCCTTTTCACCCCCGACAACAGCAGCACAGCACAGCAAGCCTGACAGCGAGACCACACCGGAAGCCTCCCGCTGGGGCAGGGCAATGACCCTCGCACCAGGACAGCACCAGAACCCTCAGAGGACAACAGGACCCGCTGCTAAAAGGTAGGAATGACATCTGTGGGCTAGAGAGCAAGAGGAAGGGGCTTGGAGGCTGAGCAGGCTTCCTTGAGTGGTTTTTTTTTTTTTTTGCAGGGCTATTAGGAATATTTAGGGGCTTTTTGAAGTCAGTCTCTGGTGTCTATTAGAGAATTGTTATACATACCGAATGGCTATTTTACAATTACTTGGTGCATTTTTAGGGTCAGGATGAGGGTGAGACAGGATGCCCACTGAAAATGTGGAGTATTAGTGGAATGCTTTGGGAAGGTGCCAGTGGAGGGCCAGTGGGTGAGGTGCCATGATGCTGTTCTGAAGGTTGTGATTTCTGAGCAAAGCAAAGTGGTTGTGGTTAGGGTTATATGGTTGCAGATTTCTCGAGGACAAATCCAGCACAGAAAAAAAACAAACCCCAAGTTTTGTACTCTCAGATTGCAACACGTATTCAGCATGAAAAAAAATCCCTGAGTACTTGGGGGTGGGAGATGCAAGATGAGACAAATCCTGAGCCGTTTTGACATTGAGAAGGCAAAAGGAAACATGGGACCTGACAAACCAGGGGAATTGCAGGGCCCTGGGAAAGAATGAGGGATATCTAAATGGTGAAAGCAAATACAGAAGCCCAGGTTCCTGATGTCAGTTTGTAGGGCTCCCTAGGGTCTATCAGGGCAGCACAAGTTTCAGGTGGGGACAACTTTGGTCTGCGATTCATCCTTCGATATAAGGATTTTTTGCAGTCAGGTCCTGGGCCAGGGGCCCTTGAGCACATCCTTTGTCCCTTTTCCCTGGGAAAGAAAACTCACAGGTCCAGGTTCCTGATGTCAGTTTGTAGGGCTCCCTTGGGTCTATCAGGGCAGCACAATTTTGAGGTGGGGACAACTTCGGTCTGGGGTCCATCCTTCGATATAAGGATTTTTTGCAGTCAGGTCCCAACCGAGGGCCAGGGGCCCCAGGGCACATCCTTTGGACATTTTCCCTGGGAAAGAAAACTCACCAGTCCAGGTTCCTGATGTCAGTCTGTAGGGTTCCCTTGGGTCTATTAGGGCAGCACAAGTTTCAGGTGGGGACAACTTTGGTCTGCGATTCATCCTTCGATATAAGGATTTTTTGCAGTCAGGTCCTGGGCCAGGGGCCCTTGAGCACATCCTTTGTCCCTTTTCCCTGGGAAAGAAAACTCACCAGTCCAGGTTCCTGATGTCAGTCTGTAGGGTTCCCTTGGGTCTATCAGGGTAGCACAAGTTTCAGGAGGGTACAACTTTGGTCTGCGATTCATCCTTCGATATAAGGATTTTTTGTAGTCAGGTCCTGGGCCAGGGGCCCTTGGGCACATCCTTTGTCCCTTTTCCCTGGGAAAGAAAACTCACCAGTCCAGGTTCCTGATGTCAGTTTGTAGGGCTCCCTTGGGTCTATCAGGGCAGCACAATTTTGAGGTGGGGACAACTTCGGTCTGGGGTCCATCCTTCGATAAAAGGATATTTTGCATTCAGGATTCAGCCCCGGGGCCCCTGGGGACAACCTTTGGACATTTCCCCTGGGAAAGAAAACTCACAGGTCCAGGTTCCTGATGTCAGTTTGTAGGGCTCCCTTGGGTCTATCAGGGCAGCACAAGTTTGAGGTGGCGACAACTTTGGTCTGGGGTCCATCCTTCGATATAAAGATTTTTTGAAGTCAGGTCCCGGGCCAGGGGCCCTTGGGCACTTCCTTTGTCCCTTTTCCCTGGGAAAGAAAATTCACAGGTCCAGGTTCCTGATGTCAGTTTGTAGGGCTCCCTTGGGTCTATCAGGGCAGCACAAGTTTGAGGTGGGGACACTTTGGTCTGGGGTCCATCCTTCGATATAAGGATTTTTTGCAGTCAGGTCCCGGGCCAGGGGCCCCTGTGCACATCCTTTGTCCCTTTTCCCTGGGAAAGAAAATTCACAGGTCCAGGTTCCTGATGTCAGTTTGTAGGGCTTCCTTGGGTCTATCAGGGCAGCACAAGTTTGTGGTGGGGTCAACTTTAGTCCGCGGTCCATCCTTCGATATAAGGATTTTTTGCAGTCAGGTCCTGACCCAGGGGCCCCGGGGCACATCCTTTGATCCTTTTCCCTGAGAAAGAAAACTCACAGGTCCACGTTTCTTAATTCAGTTTGTAGGGCTCTCTTGGGTCTATCAGGGCAGCACAAGTTTGAGGTGGGGACAATTTTGGACTGGGGTCCGTCCTTCGATATAAGGATTTTTTGCAGTCAGGTCCTGGGCCAGGGGCCCTTGGGCACATCCTTTGTCCCTTTTCCCTGGGAAAGAAAACTCACAGGTCCAGGTTCCTGATGTCAGTTTTTAGGGCTCCCTTGGGTCTATCAGGGTAGCACAAGTTTAAGGTGGGGACAATTTTGGTCTGGGGTCCATCCTTCGATATAAGGATTTTTTGCAGTCAGGTCCTGGGCCAGGGGTCCCTGGGCACATGCTTTGTCCCTTTTCCCTGGGAAAGAAAACTCACAGGTCCAGGTTCCTGATGTCAGTTTGTAGGGCTCCCTTGGGTCTATCAGGGCAGCACAAGTTTGAGGTGGGGACAACTGCGGTCTGGGATCCATCCTTCGATATATAAGGATTTTTTCCAGTCAGGTCCCAGCCCAGGGGCCCCTGGGCACACCCTTTGGACATTTGCCCTGGGAAAGAAAACTCACAGGTCCAGATTCCTTATGTCAGTTTGTAGGGCTCTCTTGGACCTATCAGGGCAGCACAAGTTTGAGGTGGGGACAACTTTGGTCTGGGGTGCATCCTTCGATATAAGGATTTTTTGCAGTCAGGCCCAGCCCAGGGTCAGGGGCCCCTGGGCATATCCTTTGGCCATTTTCCCTGGGAAAGAAAACACTCCAGTCCAGGTTCCTGATGTCAGTTTGTAGGGCTCCCTTGGGTCTATCAGGGCAGCACAATTTTGAGGTGGGGACAACTTCGGTCTGGGGTCCATCCTTCGATATAAGGATATTTTGCATTCAGTATTCATCCCCGGGGGCCCTGGGCACATCCTTTGCACATTTCCCCTGGGAAAGAAAACTCACCGGTCCAGGTTCCTGATGTCAGTTTGTAGGGCTCCCTTGGGTCAATCAGGGCAGCACAAGTTTGAGGTGGGGACAACTTTGGTCTGGGATCCATTCTTCGATATAAGGATTTTTTGCAGTCAGGCCCAGCCCAGGGACAGACGCCCCTGGGCACATCCTTTGTCCCTTTTCCCTGGGAAAGATAACTCACAGGTCCAGGTTCCTGATGTCAGTTTGTAGGGCTCCCTTGGGTCTATCAGGGCAGCACAAGTTTGTGGTAGGCTCAACATTAGTCTGAGGTCCATCCTTCGATATAAGGATTTTTTGCAGTCAGGTCCCAGCCCAGGGGCCCCTGGGCACATCTTTTGTCCCTTTTCCCTGGGAAAGGAAACTCACAGGTCCAGGTTCCTGATGTCAGTTTTTAGGACTCCCTTGGTTCTATCAGGGCAGCACAAGTTTGAGGTGGGGACAACTTTGGTCTGGGGTCCATCCTTCAATATAAGGATTTTTTGCAGTCAGGTCCTGGGCCAGGGGCCCCTGGGCACATCCTTTGTCCCTTTTCCCTGGGAAAGAAAACTCACAGGTCCGGGTTCCTTATGTCAGTTTGTAGGGCTCCCTTGGGTCTATCAGGGCAGCACAAGTTTGAGGTGGGGACAACTTTGGACTGGGGTCCGTCCTTCGATATAAGGATTTTTTCCAGTCAGGTCCTGTGCCAGGGGCCCCTGGGCACATCCTTTGTCCCTTTTCCCTGGGAAAGAAAACTCACAGGTCCAGGGTCCTTATGTCAGTTTGTAAGGCTCTCTTGGGTCTATCAGGGCAGCACAAGTTTGAGGTGGGGACAACTTTGGTCTGGGGTCCATCCTTCGATATAAGGATTTTTTGCTGTGAGGTCCTGGGCCAGGGGCCCTTGGGCACATCCTTTGTCCCTTTTCCCTGGGAAAGAAAACTCACAGGTCCAGGTTCCTGATGTTAGTTTGTAGGGCTCCCTTGGGTCTATCAGGGCAGCACAAGTTTGAGGTGGGGACAACTTTGGTCTGGGGTCCATCCTTCGATATAAGGATTTTTTGAATTCATGTCCCGGGCCAGGGGCCCCTGGGCACATCCTTTGGCCATTTTCCCTGGGAAAGAAAATTCACAGGTCCAGGTTCCTGATGTCAGTTTGTAGGGCTCTCTTGGATCTGTCAGGGCAGCACAAGTTTGTGGTGGGGACAGCATTTGTCTGGGGTCCATCCTTCGATATAAGGATTTTTTGAAGTCAGGGCCCAGCCCAGGGGCCCCTGGGCACATGCTTTGTCCCTTTTCCCTGGGAAAAAACACTCACAGGTCCAGGTTCCTGATGTCAGTTTGTAGGGCTCTCTTGGATCTATCAGGGCAGCACAAGTTTGAGGTGGGGACAACTTTGGTCTGGGGTCCATCCTTCGATATAAGGATTTTTTGAAGACAGGTCCTGGGCCAGGGGCCCTTGGGCACATCCTTTGTACCTTTTCCCTGGGAAAGAAAATTCACAGGTCCAGGTTCCTGATGTCAGTTTGTAGGGCTCTCTTGGGTCTATCAGGGCAGCACAAGTTTGTGGTGGGGTCAACTTTAGTCTGAGGTCCATCCTTCGATATAAGGATGTTTTGCAGTCAAAGCCCAGCCCAGGGCCAGGGACCCTTGGGCACATCCTTTGTCCCTTTTCCCTGGGAAAGAAAACTCACAGGTCCAGATTCCTGATGTCAGTTTGTAGGGCTCCCTTGGGTCTATCAGGGCAGCACAAGTTTGAGGTGGGGACAACTTTGGTCTGGGGTCCATCCTTCGATATAAGAATTTTTTGCAGTCAGGGCCCAGCCCAGGGGCCCCTGGGCACATCCTTTGTCCCTTTTCCCTGGGAAAAAAAAATCACCAGTCCAGGTTCCTGATGTCAGTTTGTAGGGCTCCCTTGGATCTATCAGGGCAGCACAAGTTTGAGGTGGGGACAACTTCGGTCTGGGGTCCATCCTTCGATATAAGGAATTTGTGAAGAAAGGTCCTGAGCCAGGGGCCCTTGGGCCCATCCTTTTTCCCTTTTCCCTGGGAAAGAAAACTTACCAGTCCAGGTTCCTGATGTCAGTTTGTAGGGCTCCCTTGGGTCTATCAGGGCAGCACAAGTTTGAGGTGGGGACAACTTTTGTCTGGGGACCATCCTTCGATATAAGGTTTTTTTGCAGTCAGGACCCAGCCCAGGGCCAGGGACCCCTGGGCACATCCTTTGTCCCTTTTCCCTGGGAAAGAAAACTCACAGGTCCAGGTTCCTGATGTCTGTTTGTAGGGCTCCCTTGGGTCTATCAGGGCAGCACAAGTTTGAGGTGGGGACAACTTTGGTCTGGGGTCCATCCTTCGATATAAGGAGTTTTTGCAATCAGGTCCCAGCCCTGGGGCCCCTGGGCACATTATTTGTCTCTTTTCCCTGGGAGAGAAAACTCACCAGTCCAGGTTCCTGATGTCAGTTTGTAGGGCTCCCTTGGGTCTATCAGGGCAGCACAAGTTTGAGGTGGGGACAACTTTGGTCTGGGGTCCATCCTTCGATATAAGGACTTTTTGCAGTCAGGTCCCAGCCCTGGGGCACCTGGGCACATCCTTTGTCCCTTTTCCCTGGGAAAGAAAACTCACCAGTCCAGGTTCCTGATGTCAGTTTGTAGGGCTCCCTTGGGTCTATCAGGGCAGCACAAGTTTGAGGTGGGGACAACTTTGGTCTGGGGTCCATCCTTCGGTATATAAGGACTTTTTGCAGTCAGGTCCCAGCCCAGGGGTTCCTGGGCACATCCTTTGTCTCTTTTCCCTGGGAGAGAAAACTCACCAGTCCAGGTTCCTGATGTCAGTTTGTAGGGCTCCCTTGGGTCTATCAGGGCAGCACAAGTTTGAGGTGGGGACAACTTTGGTCTGGGGTCCATCCTTCGATATAAGGACTTTTTGCAGTCAGGTCCCAGCCCAGGGGTTCCTGGGCACATCCTTTGTCTCTTTTCCCTGGGAGAGAAAACTCACCAGTCCAGGTTCCTGATGTCAGTTTGTAGGGCTCCCTTGGGTCTATCAGGGCAGCACAAGTTTGAGGTGGGGACAACTTTGGTCTGGGGTCCATCCTTCGATATAAGGATTTTTTGCAATCAGGTTGCGGGCCAGGGGCCCCTGGGCACATCCTTTGTCCCTTTTCCCTGGGAAAGAAAACTCACAGGTCCAGGTTCCTGATGTCAGTTTGTAGGGCTCTCTTGGGTCTATCAGGGCAGCACAATTTTGAGGTGAGGACAACATCGGTCTAGGGTCCTTCCTTCGATATAAGGATTTTTTGCAGTGAGGCCCCAGCCCAGGGGCCCCTGGGCTCATCCTTTGGCCATTTTCCCTGGGAAAGAAAACTCACCAGTCCAGGTTCCTGATGTCAGTTTGTAGGGCTCCCTTGGGTCTATCAGGGCAGCACAAGTTTGAGGTGGGGACAACTTTCGTCTAGGGTCCATCCTTCGATATAAGGATTTTTTGCAGTCAGGTCCCGGGCCAGGGGCCCCTGGGCACATCCTTTGTCCCTTTTCCCTGGGAAAGAAAACTCACAGGTCCAGGTTCCTGATGTCAGTTTGTAGGGCTCCCTTGGGTGTATCATGGCAGCACAAGTTTGAGGTGGGGACAACTTTGGTCTGGGGTCTATCCTTCGATATAAGGATTTTTTGCAGTCAGGTCCTGGGCCTGGGGCCCCTGGGCACATGCTTTGTCCCTTTTCCCTGGGAAAGAAAACTCACAGGTCCAGGTTCCTGATGTCAGTTTGTAGGGCTCCCTTGGATCTATCAGGGCAGCACAAGTTTGAGGTGGGGACAACTTTGGTCTCTGATCCATCCTTCGATAAAAGGATTTTTTGCAGTCAGGTCCTGGGCCAGGGGCCCCTGGGCACAACCTTTGTCCCTTTTCCCTGGGAAAGAAAACTCACAGGTCCAGGTTCCTGATGTCAGTTTGTAGGGCTCCCTTGGGTCTGTCAGGGCAGCACAATTTTGAGGTGGGGACAACTTTGGTCTGGGGTCCATCCTTTGATATAACGATTTTTTGCAGTCAGGTCCAAGCCCTGGAGCCCCTGGGCACAACCTTTGTCCCTTTTCCCTGGGAAAGAAAACTCACAGGTCCAGGTTCCTGATGTCAGTTTGTAGGGCTCCCTTGGATCTATCAGGGCAGCACAAGTTTGAGGTGGGGACAACTTTGGTCTGTGATCCATCCTTCGATATAAGGATTTTTTCCAGTCAGGTCCTGGGCCAGGGGCCCCTGGGCACATGCTTTGTCCCTTTTCCCTGGGAAAGAAAACTCACAGGTCCAGGTTCCTGATGTCAGTTTGTAGGGCTCCCTTGGGTCTATCAGGGCAGCACAAGTTTGAGGTGGGGACAACTTTGGTCTGGGGTCCATCCTTCGATATAAGGATTTTTTGCAGTCAGGCCACAGCCCTGGAGCCCCTGGGCACACGCTTTGTCCCTTTTCCCTGGGAAAGAAAATTCACAGGTCCAGGTTCCTGATGTCAGTTTGTAGGGCTCCCTTGGGTCTATCAGGGCAGCACAAGTTTATGGTGGGGTTAACTTTAGTCTGAGGTCCATCCTTCGATATAAGGATGTTTTGCAGTCAGGTCCCAGCCCAGGGGCCCCTGGGCACATGCTTTGTCCCTTTTCCCTGGGAAAGAAAACTCACAGGTCCAGGTTCCTAATGTCAGTTTGTAGGGCTCCCTTGGATCTAACAGGGCAGCACAAGTTTGAGGTGGGGACAATTTTGGTCTGGGGTCCATCCTTCGATATAAGGATTTTTCTCAGTCAGGTCCTTGGCCAGGGGCCCCTGGGCACATGCTTTGTCCCTTTTCCCTGGGAAAGAAAACTCACAGCTCCAGGTTCCTGATGTCAGTTTGTAGGGCTCCCTTGGGTCTATCAGGGCAGCACAAGTTTGAGGTGGGGACAACTTTGGTCTGGGGACCATCCTTCGATATAAGGATTTTTTGCAGTCAGGGCCCAGCCCAGGGCCAGGGACCCCTGGGCACATCCTTTGTCCCTTTTCCCTGGGAAAGAAAACTCACCAGTCCAGGTTCCTGATGTCAGTTTGTAGGGCTCCCTTGGGTCTATCAGGGCAGCACAAGTTTGAGGTGGGGACAACTTTGGTCTGGGGTCCATCCTTCGATATAAGGATTTTTTGCAGTCAGGTCCTGGGCCAGGGGTCCCTGGGCACATGCATTGCCCCTTTTCCCTGGGAAAGAAAACTCACAGGTCCAGGTTCCTGATGTCAGTTTGTAGGGCTCCCTTGGGTCTATCAGGGCAGCACGTGTTTGAGGTGGGGACAACTTTGGTCTGGGGTCCATCCTTCGATATAAGGATTTTTTGCAGTCAGGTCCCGCGCCAGGGGACCATGGGCACATCATTTGTCCCTTTTCCCTGGGAAAAAAAACTCACCAGTCCAGGTTCCTGATGTCAGTTTGTAGGGCTCCCTTGGGTCTATCAGGGCAGCACAAGTTTGAGGTGGGGACAACTTTGGTCTGTGGTCCATCCTTCGATATAAGGATTTTTTGAAGTCAGGTCCTGGGCCAGGGGCCCCTGGGCACATGCTTTGTCCCTTTTCCCTGGGAAAGAAAACTCACAGGTCCAGGTTCCTGATGTCAGTTTGTAGGGCTCCCTTGGGTCTATCAGGGCAGCACAAGTTTGAGGTAGGGACAACTTTGGTCTGGGGTCCATCCTTCGATATAAGGATTTTTTGCAGTCAGGTCCTGGGCCAGGACCAGGGACCCATGGGCACATCCTTTGGCCATTTTGCCTGTGAAAGAAAACTCACAGGTCCAGGTTCCTGATGTCACTTTGTAGGGCTCCCTTGGGTCTATCAGGGCAGCACAAGTTTGAGATGGGGACAATTTTGGTCTGGGGTCCATTCTTCGATATAAGAATTTTTTGCAGTCAGGTCCCAGCCCTGGAGCCCCTGGGCACACGCTTTGTCCCTTTTCCCTGGGAAAGAAAACTCACAGGTCCAGGTTCCTGATGTCAGTTTGTAGGGCTCCCTTGGGCCTATCAGGGCAGCACAAGTTTGAGGTGGGGACAACTTTGGTCTGGGGTCCATCCTTCGATATAAGAATTTTTTGCAGTCAGGCCACAGCCCAGGGCTAGGGGCCCCTGGGCACAAGCTATGTCCCTTTTCCCTGGGAAAGAAAACTCACAGGTCCAGGTTCCTGATGTCAGTTTGTAGGGCTCCCTTGGGTCTATCAGGGCAGCACAAGTTTGAGGTGGGGACAAATTTGGTCTGGGGTCCATCCTTCGATATAAGGATTTTTTGATGTCAGGTTCTGGGCCAGGGGCCCCTGGGCACATCCTTTGTCCCTTTTCCCTGGGAAAGAAAACTGACAGGTCCAGGTTCCTGATGTCATTTTGTAGGGCTCTCTTGGGTCTATCAGGGCAGCACAAGTTTGAGGTGGGGAAAACTTTGGTCTGGGGTCCATCCTTCGATATAAGAATTTTTTGCAGTCAGGGCCCAGCCCAGGGGCCCCTGGGCACATCCTTTGTCCCTTTTCCCTGGGAAAAAAAACTCACCAGTCCAGGTTCCTGATGTCAGTTTGTAGGGCTCCCTTGGATCTATCAGGGCAGCACAAGTTTGAGGTGGGGACAACTTTGGTCTGGGGTCCATCCTTCGATATAAGGATTTTGTGAAGAAAGGTCCTGAGCCAGGGGCCCATGGGCCCATCCTTTTTCCCTTTTCCCTGGGAAAGAAAACTCACTCGTCCAGGTTCCTGATGTCAGTTTGTAGGGCTCCCTTGGGTCTATCAGGGCAGCACAAGTTTGAGGTGGGGACAATTTTGTCTGGGGACCATCCTTCGATATAAGGATTTTTTGCAGTCAGGGCCCAGCCCAGTGTCAGGGACCCCTGGGCACATCCTTTGTCCCTTTTCCCTGGGAAAGAAAACTCACAGGTCCAGGTTCCTGATGTCAGTTTGTAGGGCTCCCTTGGGTCTATCAGGGCAGCACGTGTTTGAGGTGGGGACAACTTTGGTCTGGGGTCCATCCTTCGATATAAGGACTTTTTGCAGTCAGGTCCCAGCCCAGGGGTTCCTGGGCACATCCTTTGTCTCTTTTCCCTGGGAGAGAAAACTCACCAGTCCAGGTTCCTGATGTCAGTTTGTAGGGCTCCCTTGGGTCTATCAGGGCAGCACAAGTTTGAGGTGGGGACAACTTTGGTCTGGGGTCCATCCTTCGATATAAGGATTTTTTGCAATCAGGTTGCGGGCCAGGGGCCCCTGGGCACATCCTTTGTCCCTTTTCCCTGGGAAAGAAAACTCACAGGTCCAGGTTCCTGATGTCAGTTTGTAGGGCTCTCTTGGGTCTATCAGGGCAGCACAATTTTGAGGTGAGGACAACATCGGTCTAGGGTCCTTCCTTCGATATAAGGATTTTTTGCAGTGAGGCCCCAGCCCAGGGGCCCCTGGGCTCATCCTTTGGCCATTTTCCCTGGGAAAGAAAACTCACCAGTCCAGGTTCCTGATGTCAGTTTGTAGGGCTCCCTTGGGTCTATCAGGGCAGCACAAGTTTGAGGTGGGGACAACTTTCGTCTAGGGTCCATCCTTCGATATAAGGATTTTTTGCAGTCAGGTCCCGGGCCAGGGGCCCCTGGGCACATCCTTTGTCCCTTTTCCCTGGGAAAGAAAACTCACAGGTCCAGGTTCCTGATGTCAGTTTGTAGGGCTCCCTTGGGTGTATCATGGCAGCACAAGTTTGAGGTGGGGACAACTTTGGTCTGGGGTCTATCCTTCGATATAAGGATTTTTTGCAGTCAGGTCCTGGGCCTGGGGCCCCTGGGCACATGCTTTGTCCCTTTTCCCTGGGAAAGAAAACTCACAGGTCCAGGTTCCTGATGTCAGTTTGTAGGGCTCCCTTGGATCTATCAGGGCAGCACAAGTTTGAGGTGGGGACAACTTTGGTCTCTGATCCATCCTTCGATAAAAGGATTTTTTGCAGTCAGGTCCTGGGCCAGGGGCCCCTGGGCACAACCTTTGTCCCTTTTCCCTGGGAAAGAAAACTCACAGGTCCAGGTTCCTGATGTCAGTTTGTAGGGCTCCCTTGGGTCTGTCAGGGCAGCACAATTTTGAGGTGGGGACAACTTTGGTCTGGGGTCCATCCTTTGATATAACGATTTTTTGCAGTCAGGTCCAAGCCCTGGAGCCCCTGGGCACAACCTTTGTCCCTTTTCCCTGGGAAAGAAAACTCACAGGTCCAGGTTCCTGATGTCAGTTTGTAGGGCTCCCTTGGATCTATCAGGGCAGCACAAGTTTGAGGTGGGGACAACTTTGGTCTGTGATCCATCCTTCGATATAAGGATTTTTTCCAGTCAGGTCCTGGGCCAGGGGCCCCTGGGCACATGCTTTGTCCCTTTTCCCTGGGAAAGAAAACTCACAGGTCCAGGTTCCTGATGTCAGTTTGTAGGGCTCCCTTGGGTCTATCAGGGCAGCACAAGTTTGAGGTGGGGACAACTTTGGTCTGGGGTCCATCCTTCGATATAAGGATTTTTTGCAGTCAGGCCACAGCCCTGGAGCCCCTGGGCACACGCTTTGTCCCTTTTCCCTGGGAAAGAAAATTCACAGGTCCAGGTTCCTGATGTCAGTTTGTAGGGCTCCCTTGGGTCTATCAGGGCAGCACAAGTTTATGGTGGGGTTAACTTTAGTCTGAGGTCCATCCTTCGATATAAGGATGTTTTGCAGTCAGGTCCCAGCCCAGGGGCCCCTGGGCACATGCTTTGTCCCTTTTCCCTGGGAAAGAAAACTCACAGGTCCAGGTTCCTAATGTCAGTTTGTAGGGCTCCCTTGGATCTAACAGGGCAGCACAAGTTTGAGGTGGGGACAATTTTGGTCTGGGGTCCATCCTTCGATATAAGGATTTTTCTCAGTCAGGTCCTTGGCCAGGGGCCCCTGGGCACATGCTTTGTCCCTTTTCCCTGGGAAAGAAAACTCACAGCTCCAGGTTCCTGATGTCAGTTTGTAGGGCTCCCTTGGGTCTATCAGGGCAGCACAAGTTTGAGGTGGGGACAACTTTGGTCTGGGGACCATCCTTCGATATAAGGATTTTTTGCAGTCAGGGCCCAGCCCAGGGCCAGGGACCCCTGGGCACATCCTTTGTCCCTTTTCCCTGGGAAAGAAAACTCACCAGTCCAGGTTCCTGATGTCAGTTTGTAGGGCTCCCTTGGGTCTATCAGGGCAGCACAAGTTTGAGGTGGGGACAACTTTGGTCTGGGGTCCATCCTTCGATATAAGGATTTTTTGCAGTCAGGTCCTGGGCCAGGGGTCCCTGGGCACATGCATTGCCCCTTTTCCCTGGGAAAGAAAACTCACAGGTCCAGGTTCCTGATGTCAGTTTGTAGGGCTCCCTTGGGTCTATCAGGGCAGCACGTGTTTGAGGTGGGGACAACTTTGGTCTGGGGTCCATCCTTCGATATAAGGATTTTTTGCAGTCAGGTCCCGCGCCAGGGGACCATGGGCACATCATTTGTCCCTTTTCCCTGGGAAAAAAAACTCACCAGTCCAGGTTCCTGATGTCAGTTTGTAGGGCTCCCTTGGGTCTATCAGGGCAGCACAAGTTTGAGGTGGGGACAACTTTGGTCTGTGGTCCATCCTTCGATATAAGGATTTTTTGAAGTCAGGTCCTGGGCCAGGGGCCCCTGGGCACATGCTTTGTCCCTTTTCCCTGGGAAAGAAAACTCACAGGTCCAGGTTCCTGATGTCAGTTTGTAGGGCTCCCTTGGGTCTATCAGGGCAGCACAAGTTTGAGGTAGGGACAACTTTGGTCTGGGGTCCATCCTTCGATATAAGGATTTTTTGCAGTCAGGTCCTGGGCCAGGACCAGGGACCCATGGGCACATCCTTTGGCCATTTTGCCTGTGAAAGAAAACTCACAGGTCCAGGTTCCTGATGTCACTTTGTAGGGCTCCCTTGGGTCTATCAGGGCAGCACAAGTTTGAGATGGGGACAATTTTGGTCTGGGGTCCATTCTTCGATATAAGAATTTTTTGCAGTCAGGTCCCAGCCCTGGAGCCCCTGGGCACACGCTTTGTCCCTTTTCCCTGGGAAAGAAAACTCACAGGTCCAGGTTCCTGATGTCAGTTTGTAGGGCTCCCTTGGGCCTATCAGGGCAGCACAAGTTTGAGGTGGGGACAACTTTGGTCTGGGGTCCATCCTTCGATATAAGAATTTTTTGCAGTCAGGCCACAGCCCAGGGCTAGGGGCCCCTGGGCACAAGCTATGTCCCTTTTCCCTGGGAAAGAAAACTCACAGGTCCAGGTTCCTGATGTCAGTTTGTAGGGCTCCCTTGGGTCTATCAGGGCAGCACAAGTTTGAGGTGGGGACAAATTTGGTCTGGGGTCCATCCTTCGATATAAGGATTTTTTGATGTCAGGTTCTGGGCCAGGGGCCCCTGGGCACATCCTTTGTCCCTTTTCCCTGGGAAAGAAAACTGACAGGTCCAGGTTCCTGATGTCATTTTGTAGGGCTCTCTTGGGTCTATCAGGGCAGCACAAGTTTGAGGTGGGGAAAACTTTGGTCTGGGGTCCATCCTTCGATATAAGAATTTTTTGCAGTCAGGGCCCAGCCCAGGGGCCCCTGGGCACATCCTTTGTCCCTTTTCCCTGGGAAAAAAAACTCACCAGTCCAGGTTCCTGATGTCAGTTTGTAGGGCTCCCTTGGATCTATCAGGGCAGCACAAGTTTGAGGTGGGGACAACTTTGGTCTGGGGTCCATCCTTCGATATAAGGATTTTGTGAAGAAAGGTCCTGAGCCAGGGGCCCATGGGCCCATCCTTTTTCCCTTTTCCCTGGGAAAGAAAACTCACTCGTCCAGGTTCCTGATGTCAGTTTGTAGGGCTCCCTTGGGTCTATCAGGGCAGCACAAGTTTGAGGTGGGGACAATTTTGTCTGGGGACCATCCTTCGATATAAGGATTTTTTGCAGTCAGGGCCCAGCCCAGTGTCAGGGACCCCTGGGCACATCCTTTGTCCCTTTTCCCTGGGAAAGAAAACTCACAGGTCCAGGTTCCTGATGTCAGTTTGTAGGGCTCCCTTGGGTCTATCAGGGCAGCACGTGTTTGAGGTGGGGACAACTTTGGTCTGGGGTCTATCCTTCGATATAAGGACTTTTTGCAGTCAGGTCCCAGCCCTGGCGCCCCTGGGCACATCCTTTGTCCCTTTTCCCTCGGAAAGAAAACTCACCAGTCCAGGTTCCTGATGTCAGTTTGTAGGGCTCCCTTGGGTCTATCAGGGCAGCACAAGTTTGAGGTGGGGACAACTTTGGTCTGGGGTCCATCCTTCGATAAAAGGATTTTTTGCAGCCAGGGCCCAGCCCAGGGGCCCCTGGGCACATCCTTTGTCCCTTTTCCCTGGGAAAGAAAACTCACAGGTCCAGGTTCCTGATGTCAGTTTGTAGGGCTCTCTTGGGTCTATCAAGCAGCACAATTTTGAGGTGGGGAAAACATCGGTCTAGGGTCCTTCCTTCGATATAAGGATTTTTTGCAGTCAGGCCCCAGCCCAGGGGCCCCTGGGCTCATCCTTTGGCCATTTTCCCTGGGAAAGAAAACTCACAGGACCAGGTTCCTGATGTCAGTTTGTAGCGCTCCCTTGGGTCTATCAGGGCAGCACAAGTTTGATGTGGGGACAACTTTGGTCTGGGGTCCATCCTTCGATATAAGGATTTTTTGCAGTCAGGTCCCGCGCCAGGGGACCGTGGGCACATCCTTTGTCCCTTTTCCCTGGGAAAGAAAACTCACCAGTCCAGGTTCCTGATGTCAGTTTGTAGGGCTCCCTTGGGTCTATCAGGGCAGCACAAGTTTGAGGTGGGGACAACTTTGGTCTGGGGTCCATCCTTCGATACAAGTACTTTTTGCAGTCAGGTACTGGGCCAGGGGCCCCTGGGCACATCCTTTGTCCCTTTTCCCTGGGAAAGAAAACTCACAGGTCCAGGTTCCTGATGTCAGTTTGTAGGGCTCCCTTGGGTCTATCAGGGCAGCACAAGTTTGAGGTGGGGACAACTTTGGTCTGGGGTCCATCCTTCGATATAAGGATTTTTTGCAGTCAGGTCCTGGGCCAGGGACCCCTGGGCACATGCTTTGTCCCTTTTCCCTGGGAAAGAAAACTCACAGGTCCAGGTTCCTGATGTCAGTTTGTAGGGCTCCCTTGGGTCTATCAGGGCAGCACAAGTTTGAGGTGGGGACAACTTTGGTCTGGGGTCCATCCTTCGATATAAGGATTTTTTTCCGTCAAGTCCTGGGCCAGGACCAGGGACCCATGGGGACATCCTTTGGCCATTTTCCCTGGGAAAGAAAACTCACAGGTCCAGGTTCCTGATGTCACTTTGTAGGGCTCCCTTGGGTCTATCAGGGCAGCACAAGTTTGAGATGGGGACAATTTTGGTCTGGGGTCCATTCTTCGATATAAGGATTTTTTGCAGTCAGGTCCCAGCCCTGGAGCCCCTGGGCACACGCTTTGTCCCTTTTCCCTGGGAAAGAAAACTCACAGGTCCAGGTTCCTGATGTCAGTTTGTAGGGCTCCCTTGGGCCTATCAGGGCAGCACAAGTTTGAGGTGGGGAGAACTTTGGTCTGGGGTCCATCCTTCGATATAAGAATTTTTTGCAGTCAGGCCACAGCCCAGGGCTAGGGGCCCCTGGGCACAAGCTATGTCCCTTTTCCCTGGGAAAGAAAACTCACAGGTCCAGGTTCCTGATGTCAGTTTGTAGGGCTCCCTTGGGTCTATCAGGGCAGCACAAGTTTGAGGTGGGGACAAATTTGGTCTGGGGTCCATCCTTCGATATAAGGATTTTTTGATGTCAGGTTCTGGGCCAGGGGCCCCTGGGCACATCCTTTGTCCCTTTTCCCTGGGAAAGAAAACTCACAGGTCCAGGTTCCTGATGTCAGTTTGTAGGGCTCCCTTGGGTCTATCAGGGCATCACAAGTTTGAGGTGGGGAAAACTTTGGTCTGGGGTCCATCCTTCGATATAAGGATTTTTTGCAGTCAGGTCCTGGGCCAGGGCCAGGGACCAATGGGCACATCCTTTGTCCCTTTTCCCTGGGAAAGAAAACTCACAGGTCCAGGTTCCTGATGTCAGTTTGTAGGGCTCCCTTGGGTCTATCAGGGCAGCACAAGTTTGAGATGGGGACAATTTTGGTCTGGGGTCCATTCTTCGATATAAGGATTTTTTGCAGTCAGGTCCCAGCCCTGGAGCCCCTGAGCACACGCTTTGTCCCTTTTCCCTGGGAAAGAAAACTCACAGGTCCAGGTTCCTGATGTCAGTTTGTAGGGCTCCCTTGGGTCTATCAGGGCAGCACAAGTTTGAGGTGGGGACAACTTTGGTCTGGGGTCCATCCTTCGATATATAAGGACTTTTTGCAGTCAGGTCCCAGCCCAGGGGTTCCTGGGCACATCCTTTGTCCCTTTTCCCTGGGAGAGAAAACTCACCAGTCCAGGTTCCTGATGTCAGTTTGTAGGGCTCCCTTGGGTCTATCAGGGCAGCACAAGTTTGAGGTGGGGACAACTTTGGTCTGGGGTCCATCCTTCGATATAAGGACTTTTTGCAGTCAGGTCCCAGCCCTGGGGCCCCTGGGCACATCCTTTGTCCCTTTTCCCTGGGAAAGAAAACTCACCAGTCCAGGTTCCTGATGTCAGTTTGTAGGGCTCCCTTGGGTCTATCAGGGCAGCACAAGTTTGAGGTGGGGACAACTTCGGTCTGGGGTCCATCCTTAGATATAAGGACTTTTTGCAGTCAGGTCCCAGCCCTGGGGCCCCTGGGCACATCCTTTGTCCCTTTTCCCTGGGAAAGAAAACTCACAGGTCCAGGTTCCTGATGTCAGTTTGTAGGGCTCCCTTGGGTCTATCAGGGCAGCACAAGTTTGAGGTGGGAACAACTTTGGTCTGGGGTCCATCCTTTGATATAACGATTTTTTGCAGTCAGGTCCAAGCCCTGGAGCCCCTGGGCACAACCTTTGTCCCTTTTCCCTGGGAAAGAAAACTCACAGGTTCAGGTTCCTGATGTCAGTTTGTAGGGCTCCCTTGGGTCTATCAGGGCAGCACAAGTTTGAGGTGGGGACAACTTTGGTCTGGGGACCATCCTTCGATATAAGGATTTTTTGCAGTCAGGTCCTGGGCCAGGGACCCCTGGGCACATCCTTTGGCCATTATCCCTGGGAAAGAAAACTCACAGGACCAGATTCCTGATGTCAGTTTGTAGGGCTCCCTTGGGTCTATCAGGGCAGTACAAGTTTGAGGTGGGGACAACTTTGGTCTGGGGTCCATCCTTCGATATAAGGATTTTTTGCAGTCAGGACCTGGGCCAGGGCCAGGGACCCATGGGCACATCCTTTGTCCCTTTTCCCTGGGAAAGAAAACTCACAGGTCCAGGTTCCTGATGTCAGTTTGTAGGGCTCCCTTGGGTCTATCAGGGCAGCACAAGTTTGAGATGGGGACAATTTTGGTCTGGGGTCCATTCTTCGATATAAGGATTTTTTGCAGTCAGGTCCCAGTCCTGGAGCCCCTGGGCACACGCTTTGTCCCTTTTCCCTGGGAAAGAAAACTCACAGGTCCAGGTTCCTGATGTCAGTTTGTAGGGCTCTCTTGGGTCTATCAGGGCAGCACAAGATTGAGGTGGGGACAACTTTGGTCTGGGGTCCATCCTTCGATATATGGATTTTTTGCAGTCAGGTCCTGGGCCAGGGGCCCTTGGGCACATCCTTTGTCCTTTTTCCCTTGGAAAGAAAACTCACAGGTCCAGGTTCCTGATGTCAGTTTGTAGGGCTCCCTTGGGTCTATCAGGGCAGCACAAGTTTGAGGTGGGGACAACTTTGGTCTGGGGTCCATCCTTCGATATATAAGGACTTTTTGCAGTCAGGTCCCAGCCCAGGGGTTCCTGGGCACATCCTTTGTCTCTTTTCCCTGGGAGAGAAAACTCACCAGTCCAGGTTCCTGATGTCAGTTTGTAGGGCTCCCTTGGGTCTATCAGGGCAGCACAAGTTTGAGGTGGGGACAACTTTGGTCTGGGGTCCATCCTTCGATATAAGGACTTTTTGCAGTCTGGTCCCAGCCCTGGGGCCCCTGGGCACATCCTTTGTCCCTTTTCCCTGGGAAAGAAAACTCACCAGTCCAGGTTCCTGATGTCAGTTTGTAGGGCTCCCTTGGGTCTATCAGGGCAGCACAAGTTTGAGGTGGGGACAACTTTGGTCTGGGGTCCATCCTTCGATATAAGGATTTTTTGCAATCAGGTCCTGGGCCAGGGGCCCCTGGGCACAACCTTTGTCCCTTTTCCCTGGGAAAGAAAACTCACAGGTCCAGGTTCCTGATGTCAGTTTGTAGGGCTCCCTTGGGTCTATCAGGGCAGCACAAGTTTGAGGTGGGGACAACTTTGGTCTGGGGTCCATCCTTCGATATAAGGATTTTTTACAATCAGGTTGCGGGCCAGGGGCCCCTGGGCACATCCTTTGTCCCTTTTCCCTGGGAAAGAAAACTCACCAGTCCAGGTTCCTGATGTCAGTTTGTAGGGCTCCCTTGGGTCTATCAGGGCAGCACAAGTTTGAGGTGGGGACAACTTTGGTCTGTGATCCATCCTTCGATATAAGGATTTTTTGCAGTCAGGTCCTGGGCCAGGGGTCCCTGGGCACATGCTTTGTCCCTTTTCCCTGGGAAAGAAAACTCACACGTCCAGGTTCCTGATGTCAGTTTGTAGGGCTCCCTTGGGTCTATCAGGGCAGCACAAGTTTAAGGTGGGGACAACTTTGGTCTGGGGTCCATCCTTCGATATAAGGATTTTTTGCAGTCAGGTTGCGGGCCAGGGTCCCCTGGGCACATCCTTTGTCCCTTTTCCCTGGGAAAGAAAACTCACCAGTCCAGGTTCCTGATGTCAGTTTGTAGGGCTCCCTTGGGTCTATCAGGGCAGCACAAGTTTGAGGTGGGGACAACTTCGGTCTGGGGTCCATCCTTCGATATAAGGACTTTTTCAGTCAGGTCCGGGGCCTGGGGCCCCTGGGCACATCCTTTGTCCCTTTTCCCTGGGAAAGAAAACTCACCAGTCCAGGTTCCTGATGTCAGTTTGTACGGCTCCCTTGGGTCTATCAGGGCAGCACAAGTTTAAGGTGGGGACAACTTTGGTCTGGGGTCCATCCTTCGATATAAGGATTTTTTGCAGTCAGGTCCCAGGCCAGGGGCCCCTGGGCACATCCTTTGTCCCTTTTCCCTGGGAAAGAAAACTCACCAGTCCAGGTTCCTGATGTCAGTTTGTAGGGCTCCCTTGGGTCTATCAGGGCAGCACAAGTTTGAGGTGGGGACAACTTGGTCTGTGATCCATTCTTCGATATAAGGATTTTTTGCAGTCAGGTCCTGGGCCAGGGGTCCCTGGGCACATGCTTTGCCTCTTTTCCCTGGGAAAGAAAACTCACCAGTCCAGGTTCCTGATGTCAGTTTGTAGGGCTCCCTTTGGTCTATCAGGGCAGCACAAGTTTGAGGTGGGGACAACTTTGGTCTGGGGTCCATCCTTCGATATAAGGATTTTTTGCAGCCAGGGCCCAGCCCAGGGGCCCCTGGGCACATCCTTTGTCCCTTTTCCCTGGGAAAGAAAACTCACAGGTCCAGGTTCCTGATGTCACTTTGTAGGGCTCTCTTGGGTCTATCAGGGCAGCACAAGTTTGAGGTGGGGACAACTTTGGTCTGGGGTCCATCCTTCGATATAAGGATTTTTTGTAGTCAGGTCCTGGGCCAGGGGCCCCTGGGCACATGCTTTGCCCCTTTTCCCTGGGAAAGAAAACTCACCAGTCCAGGTTCCTGATGTCAGTTTGTAGGGCTCCCTTGGGTCTATCAGGGCAGTACAAGTTTGAGGTGGGGACAACTTTGGTCTGGGGTCCATCCTTCGATATAAGGATTTTTTGCAGTCAGGACCTGGGCCAGGGCCAGGGACCCATGGGCACATCCTTTGTCCCTTTTCCCTGGGAAAGAAAACTCACAGGTCCAGGTTCCTGATGTCAGTTTGTAGGGCTCCCTTGGGTCTATCAGGGCAGCACAAGTTTGAGGTGGGGACAATTTTGGTCTGGGGTCCATCCTTCGATATAAGGATTTTTTGCAGTCAGGTCCCAGTCCTGGAGCCCCTGGGCACATCCTTTGTCCCTTTTCCCTGGGAAAGAAAACTCACAGGTCCAGGTTCCTGATGTCAGTTTGTAGGGCTCCCTTGGGTCTATCAGGGCAGCACAAGTTTAAGGTGGGGACAACTTTGGTCTGGGGTCCATCCTTCGATATAAGGATTTTTTGCAATCAGGTTGCGGGCCAGGGGCCCCTGGGCACATCCTTTGTCCCTTTTCCCTGGGAAAGAAAACTCACCAGTCCAGGTTCCTGATGTCAGTTTGTAGGGCTCCCTTGGGTCTATCAGGGCAGCACAAGTTTGAGGTGGGGACAACTTTGGTCTGTGATCCATCCTTCGATATAAGGATTTTTTGCAGTCAGGTCCTGCGCCAGGGGTCCCTGGGCACATGCTTTGCCCCTTTTCCCTGGGAAAGAAAACTCACCAGTCCAGGTTCCTGATGTCAGTTTGTAGGGCTCCCTTGGGTCTATCAGGGCGGCATAAGTTTAAGGTGGGGACAACTTTGGTCTGGGGTCCATCCTTCGATATAAGGATTTTTTGCAGTCAGGTTGCGGGCCAGGGGCCCCTGGGCACATCCTTTGTCCCTTTTCCCTGGGAAAGAAAACTCACAGGTCCAGGTTCCTGATGTCAGTTTGTAGGGCTCCCTTGGGTCTATCAGGGCAGCACAAGTTTGAGGTGGGGACAACTTGGTCTGTGATCCATTCTTCGATATAAGGATTTTTTGCAGTCAGGTCCTGGGCCAGGGGTCCCTGGGCACATGCTTTGCCTCTTTTCCCTGGGAAAGAAAACTCACCAGTCCAGGTTCCTGATGTCAGTTTGTAGGGCTCCCTTGGGTCTATCAGGGCAGCACAAGTTTGAGGTGGGGACAACTTTGGTCTGGGGTCCATCCTTCGATATATAAGGACTTTTTGCAGTCAGGTCCCAGCCCAGGGGTTCCTGGGCACATCCTTTGTCTCTTTTCCCTGGGAGAGAAAACTCACCAGTCCAGGTTCCTGATGTCAGTTTGTAGGGCTCCCTTGGGTCTATCAGGGCAGCACAAGTTTGAGGTGGGGACAACTTTGGTCTGGGGTCCATCCTTCGATATAAGGACTTTTTGCAGTCTGGTCCCAGCCCTGGGGCCCCTGGGCACATCCTTTGTCCCTTTTCCCTGGGAAAGAAAACTCACCAGTCCAGGTTCCTGATGTCAGTTTGTAGGGCTCCCTTGGGTCTATCAGGGCAGCACAAGTTTGAGGTGGGGACAACTTTGGTCTGGGGTCCATCCTTCGATATAAGGATTTTTTGCAATCAGGTCCTGGGCCAGGGCCAGGGACCCATGGGCACATCCTTTGTCCCTTTTCCCTGGGAAAGAAAACTCACAGGTCCAGGTTCCTGATGTCAGTTTGTAGGGCTCCCTTGGGTCTATCAGGGCAGCACAAGTTTGAGGTGGGGACAACTTTGGTCTGGGGTCCATCCTTCGATATAAGGATTTTTTGCAGTCAGGTCCCAGTCCTGGAGCCCCTGGGCACATCCTTTGTCCCTTTTCCCTGGGAAAGAAAACTCACAGGTCCAGGTTCCTGATGTCAGTTTGTAGGGCTCTCTTGGGTCTATCAGGGCAGCACAAGATTGAGGTGGGGACAACTTTGGTCTGGGGTCCATCCTTCGATATAAGGATTTTTTGCAGTCAGGTCCTGGGCCAGGGGCCCCTGGGCACATCCTTTGTCCTTTTTCCCTTGGAAAGAAAACTCAGCAGTCCAGGTTCCTGATGTCAGTTTGTAGGGCTCCCTTGGGTCTATCAGGGCAGCACAAGTTTGAGGTGTGGACAACTTTGGTCTGGGGTCCATCCTTCGATATATAAGGACTTTTTGCAGTCAGGTCCCAGCCCAGGGGTTCCTGGGCACATCCTTTGTCTCTTTTCCCTGGGAGAGAAAACTCACCAGTCCAGGTTCCTGATGTCAGTTTGTAGGGCTCCCTTGGGTCTATCAGGGCAGCACAAGTTTGAGGTGGGGACAACTTTGGTCTGGGGTCCATCCTTCGATATAAGGACTTTTTGCAGTCAGGTCCCAGCCCTGGGGCCCCTGGGCACAACCTTTGTCCCTTTTCCCTGGGAAAGAAATCTCACAGGTCCAGGTTCCTGATGTCAGTTTGTAGGGCTCCCTTGGGTCTATCAGGGCAGCACAAGTTTGAGGTGGGGACAACTTTGGTCTGTGATCCATCCTTCGATATAAGGATTTTTTGCAGTCAGGTCCTGGGCCAGGGGTCCCTGGGCACATGCTTTGCCCCTTTTCCCTGGGAAAGAAAACTCACCAGTCCAGGTTCCTGATGTCAGTTTGTACGGCTCCCTTGGGTCTATCAGGGCGGCACAAGTTTAAGGTGGGGACAACTTTGGTCTGGGGTCCATCCTTCGATATAAGGATTTTTTGCAGTCAGGTTGCGGGCCAGGGGCCCCTGGGCACATCCTTTGTCCCTTTTCCCTGGGAAAGAAAACTCACCAGTCCAGGTTCCTGATGTCAGTTTGTAGGGCTCCCTTGGGTCTATCAGGGCAGCACAAGTTTGAGGTGGGGACAACTTGGTCTGTGATCCATTCTTCGATATAAGGATTTTTTGCAGTCAGGTCCTGGGCCAGGGGTCCCTGGGCACATGCTTTGCCTCTTTTCCCTGGGAAAGAAAACTCACCAGTCCAGGTTCCTGATGTCAGTTTGTAGGGCTCCCTTGGGTCTATCAGGGCAGCACAAGTTTGAGGTGGGGACAACTTTGGTCTGGGGTCCATCCTTCGATATAAGGATTTTTTGCAGCCAGGGCCCAGCCCAGGGGCCCCTGGGCACATCCTTTGTCCCTTTTCCCTGGGAAAGAAAACTCACAGGTCCAGGTTCCTGATGTCAGTTTGTAGGGCTCCCTTGGGTCTATCAGGGCAGCACAAGTTTGAGGTGGGGACAACTTTGGTCTGTGATCCATCCTTCGATATAAGGATTTTTTGCAGTCAGGTCCTGGGCCAGGGGTCCCTGGGCACATGCTTTGCCCCTTTTCCCTGGGAAAGAAAACTCACAGGTCCAGGTTCCTGATGTCAGTTTGTAGGGCTCCCTTGGGTCTATCAGGGCAGCACAAGTTTGAGGTGGGGACAACTTTGGTCTGGGGTCCATCCTTCGATATTAGGATTTTTTATAGTCACGTCCTGGGCCAGGGGCCCCTGGGCACATGCTTTGCCCCTTTTCCCTGGGAAAGAAAACTCACCAGTCCAGGTTCCTGATGTCAGTTTGTAGGGCTCCCTTGGGTCTATCAGGGCAGCACAAGTTTGAGGTGGGGACAACTTTGGTCTGTGATCCATCCTTCGATATAAGGATTTTTTGCAGTCAGGTTGCGGGCCAGGGGTCCCTGGGCACATGCTTTGTCCCTTTTCCCTGGGAAAGAAAACTCACACGTCCAGGTTCCTGATGTCAGTTTGTAGGGCTCCCTTGGGTCTATCAGGGCAGCACAAGTTTAAGGTGGGGACAACTTTGGTCTGGGGTCCATCCTTCGATATAAGGATTTTTTGCAGCCAGGGCCCAGCCCAGGGGCCCCTGGGCACATCCTTTGGCCATTTTCCTTGGGAATGAAAACTCACAGATCCAGGTTCCTGATGTCAGTTTGTAGGGCTCTCTTGGGTCTATCAAGCAGCACAATTTTGAGGTGGGGAAAACATCGGTCTAGGGTCCTTCCTTCGATATAAGGATTTTTTGCAGTCAGGCCCCAGCCCAGGGGCCCCTGGTCTCATCCTTTGGCCATTTTCCCTGGGAAATTAAACTCACAGGACCAGGTTCCTGATGTCAGTTTGTAGGGCTCCCTTGGGTCTATCAGGGCAGCACAAGTTTGATGTGGGGACAACTTTGGTCTGGGGTCCATCCTTCGATATATGGATTTTTTGCAGTCAGGTCCCGCGCCAGGGGATTATG
The DNA here is from genome assembly GCF_050655825.1 of Lonchura striata. Lineage (NCBI taxonomy): Eukaryota > Metazoa > Chordata > Aves > Passeriformes > Estrildidae > Lonchura > Lonchura striata. Next base: position 12,830,578 of record NC_140707.1, on the reverse strand, counting down.
GGCACATCTTTTGTCCCTTTTCCCTGGGAAAAAAAACTCACCAGTCCAGGTTCCTGATGTCAGTTTGTAGGGCTCCCTTGGGTCTATCAGGGCAGCACAAGTTTGAGGTGGGGACAACTTTGGTCTGGGGTCCATCCTTCGATATATGTATTTTTTGCAGTCTGGTCCTGGGCCAGGGGCCCCTGGGCACATCCTTTGTCCCTTTTCCCTGGGAAAGAAAACTCACAGGTCCAGGTTCCTGATGTCAGTTTGTAGGGCTCCCTTGGGTCTATCAGGGCAGCACAAGTTTGAGGTGGGGACAACTTTGGTCTGGGGTCCATCCTTCGATATAAGGATTTTTTGCAGTCAGGTCCTGGGCCAGGGACCCCTGGGCACATCCTTTGGCCATTATCCCTGGGAAAGAAAACTCACAGGACCAGATTCCTGATGTCAGTTTGTAGGGCTCTCTTGGGTCTATCAGGGCAGCACAAGATTGAGGTGGGGACAACTTTGGTCTGGGGTCCATCCTTCGATATAAGGATTTTTTGCAGTCAGGTCCTGGGCCAGGGGCCCCTGGGCACATCCTTTGTCCTTTTTCCCTTGGAAAGAAAACTCAGCAGTCCAGGTTCCTGATGTCAGTTTGTAGGGCTCCCTTGGGTCTATCAGGGCAGCACAAGTTTGAGGTGGGGACAACTTTGGTCTGGGGTCCATCCTTCGATATATAAGGACTTTTTGCAGTCAGGTCCCAGCCCAGGGGTTCCTGGGCACATCCTTTGTCTCTTTTCCCTGGGAGAGAAAACTCACCAGTCCAGGTTCCTGATGTCAGTTTGTAGGGCTCCCTTGGGTCTATCAGGGCAGCACAAGTTTGAGGTGGGGACAACTTTGGTCTGGGGTCCATTCTTCGATATAAGGACTTTTTGCAGTCAGGTCCCAGCCCTGGGGCCCCTGGGCACATCCTTTGTCCCTTTTCCCTGGGAAAGAAAACTCACCAGTCCAGGTTCCTGATGTCAGTTTGTAGGGCTCCCTTGGGTCTATCAGGGCAGCACAAGTTTGAGGTGGGGACAACTTTGGTCTGGGGTCCATCCTTCGATATAAGGATTTTTTGCAGTCAGGTCCTGGGCCAGGGGCCCCTGGGCACAACCTTTGTCCCTTTTCCCTGGGAAAGAAAACTCACAGGTCCAGGTTCCTGATGTCAGTTTGTAGGGCTCCCTTGGGTCTATCAGGGCAGCACAAGTTTAAGGTGGGGACAACTTTGGTCTGGGGTCCATCCTTCGATATAAGGATTTTTTGCAATCAGGTTGCGGGCCAGGGGCCCCTGGGCACATCCTTTGTCCCTTTTCCCTGGGAAAGAAAACTCACCAGTCCAGGTTCCTGATGTCAGTTTGTAGGGCTCCCTTGGGTCTATCAGGGCAGCACAAGTTTGAGGTGGGGACAACTTTGGTCTGTGATCCATCCTTCGATATAAGGATTTTTTGCAGTCAGGTCCTGGGCCAGGGGTCCCTGGGCACATGCTTTGCCCCTTTTCCCTGGGAAAGAAAACTCACCAGTCCAGGTTCCTGATGTCAGTTTGTAGGGCTCCCTTGGGTCTATCAGGGCAGCACAAGTTTAAGCTGGGGACAACTTTGGTCTGGGGTCCATCCTTCGATATAAGGATTTTTTGCAGTCAGGTTGCGGGCCAGGGGCCCCTGGGCACATCCTTTGTCCCTTTTCCCTGGGAAAGAAAACTCACAGGTCCAGGTTCCTGATGTCAGTTTGTAGGGCTCCCTTGGGTCTATCAGGGCAGCACAAGTTTGAGATGGGGACAATTTTGGTCTGGGGTCCATTCTTCGATATAAGGATTTTTTGCAGTCAGGTCCCAGCCCTGGAGCCCCTGAGCACACGCTTTGTCCCTTTTCCCTGGGAAAGAAAACTCACAGGTCCAGGTTCCTGATGTCAGTTTGTAGGGCTCCCTTGGGTCTATCAGGGCAGCACAAGTTTGAGGTGGGGACAACTTTGGTCTGGGGTCCATCCTTCGATATATAAGGACTTTTTGCAGTCAGGTCCCAGCCCAGGGGTTCCTGGGCACATCCTTTGTCCCTTTTCCCTGGGAGAGAAAACTCACCAGTCCAGGTTCCTGATGTCAGTTTGTAGGGCTCCCTTGGGTCTATCAGGGCAGCACAAGTTTGAGGTGGGGACAACTTTGGTCTGGGGTCCATCCTTCGATATAAGGACTTTTTGCAGTCAGGTCCCAGCCCTGGGGCCCCTGGGCACATCCTTTGTCCCTTTTCCCTGGGAAAGAAAACTCACCAGTCCAGGTTCCTGATGTCAGTTTGTAGGGCTCCCTTGGGTCTATCAGGGCAGCACAAGTTTGAGGTGGGGACAACTTCGGTCTGGGGTCCATCCTTAGATATAAGGACTTTTTGCAGTCAGGTCCCAGCCCTGGGGCCCCTGGGCACATCCTTTGTCCCTTTTCCCTGGGAAAGAAAACTCACAGGTCCAGGTTCCTGATGTCAGTTTGTAGGGCTCCCTTGGGTCTATCAGGGCAGCACAAGTTTGAGGTGGGAACAACTTTGGTCTGGGGTCCATCCTTTGATATAACGATTTTTTGCAGTCAGGTCCAAGCCCTGGAGCCCCTGGGCACAACCTTTGTCCCTTTTCCCTGGGAAAGAAAACTCACAGGTTCAGGTTCCTGATGTCAGTTTGTAGGGCTCCCTTGGGTCTATCAGGGCAGCACAAGTTTGAGGTGGGGACAACTTTGGTCTGGGGACCATCCTTCGATATAAGGATTTTTTGCAGTCAGGTCCTGGGCCAGGGACCCCTGGGCACATCCTTTGGCCATTATCCCTGGGAAAGAAAACTCACAGGACCAGATTCCTGATGTCAGTTTGTAGGGCTCCCTTGGGTCTATCAGGGCAGTACAAGTTTGAGGTGGGGACAACTTTGGTCTGGGGTCCATCCTTCGATATAAGGATTTTTTGCAGTCAGGACCTGGGCCAGGGCCAGGGACCCATGGGCACATCCTTTGTCCCTTTTCCCTGGGAAAGAAAACTCACAGGTCCAGGTTCCTGATGTCAGTTTGTAGGGCTCCCTTGGGTCTATCAGGGCAGCACAAGTTTGAGATGGGGACAATTTTGGTCTGGGGTCCATTCTTCGATATAAGGATTTTTTGCAGTCAGGTCCCAGTCCTGGAGCCCCTGGGCACACGCTTTGTCCCTTTTCCCTGGGAAAGAAAACTCACAGGTCCAGGTTCCTGATGTCAGTTTGTAGGGCTCTCTTGGGTCTATCAGGGCAGCACAAGATTGAGGTGGGGACAACTTTGGTCTGGGGTCCATCCTTCGATATATGGATTTTTTGCAGTCAGGTCCTGGGCCAGGGGCCCTTGGGCACATCCTTTGTCCTTTTTCCCTTGGAAAGAAAACTCACAGGTCCAGGTTCCTGATGTCAGTTTGTAGGGCTCCCTTGGGTCTATCAGGGCAGCACAAGTTTGAGGTGGGGACAACTTTGGTCTGGGGTCCATCCTTCGATATATAAGGACTTTTTGCAGTCAGGTCCCAGCCCAGGGGTTCCTGGGCACATCCTTTGTCTCTTTTCCCTGGGAGAGAAAACTCACCAGTCCAGGTTCCTGATGTCAGTTTGTAGGGCTCCCTTGGGTCTATCAGGGCAGCACAAGTTTGAGGTGGGGACAACTTTGGTCTGGGGTCCATCCTTCGATATAAGGACTTTTTGCAGTCTGGTCCCAGCCCTGGGGCCCCTGGGCACATCCTTTGTCCCTTTTCCCTGGGAAAGAAAACTCACCAGTCCAGGTTCCTGATGTCAGTTTGTAGGGCTCCCTTGGGTCTATCAGGGCAGCACAAGTTTGAGGTGGGGACAACTTTGGTCTGGGGTCCATCCTTCGATATAAGGATTTTTTGCAATCAGGTCCTGGGCCAGGGGCCCCTGGGCACAACCTTTGTCCCTTTTCCCTGGGAAAGAAAACTCACAGGTCCAGGTTCCTGATGTCAGTTTGTAGGGCTCCCTTGGGTCTATCAGGGCAGCACAAGTTTGAGGTGGGGACAACTTTGGTCTGGGGTCCATCCTTCGATATAAGGATTTTTTACAATCAGGTTGCGGGCCAGGGGCCCCTGGGCACATCCTTTGTCCCTTTTCCCTGGGAAAGAAAACTCACCAGTCCAGGTTCCTGATGTCAGTTTGTAGGGCTCCCTTGGGTCTATCAGGGCAGCACAAGTTTGAGGTGGGGACAACTTTGGTCTGTGATCCATCCTTCGATATAAGGATTTTTTGCAGTCAGGTCCTGGGCCAGGGGTCCCTGGGCACATGCTTTGTCCCTTTTCCCTGGGAAAGAAAACTCACACGTCCAGGTTCCTGATGTCAGTTTGTAGGGCTCCCTTGGGTCTATCAGGGCAGCACAAGTTTAAGGTGGGGACAACTTTGGTCTGGGGTCCATCCTTCGATATAAGGATTTTTTGCAGTCAGGTTGCGGGCCAGGGTCCCCTGGGCACATCCTTTGTCCCTTTTCCCTGGGAAAGAAAACTCACCAGTCCAGGTTCCTGATGTCAGTTTGTAGGGCTCCCTTGGGTCTATCAGGGCAGCACAAGTTTGAGGTGGGGACAACTTCGGTCTGGGGTCCATCCTTCGATATAAGGACTTTTTCAGTCAGGTCCGGGGCCTGGGGCCCCTGGGCACATCCTTTGTCCCTTTTCCCTGGGAAAGAAAACTCACCAGTCCAGGTTCCTGATGTCAGTTTGTACGGCTCCCTTGGGTCTATCAGGGCAGCACAAGTTTAAGGTGGGGACAACTTTGGTCTGGGGTCCATCCTTCGATATAAGGATTTTTTGCAGTCAGGTCCCAGGCCAGGGGCCCCTGGGCACATCCTTTGTCCCTTTTCCCTGGGAAAGAAAACTCACCAGTCCAGGTTCCTGATGTCAGTTTGTAGGGCTCCCTTGGGTCTATCAGGGCAGCACAAGTTTGAGGTGGGGACAACTTGGTCTGTGATCCATTCTTCGATATAAGGATTTTTTGCAGTCAGGTCCTGGGCCAGGGGTCCCTGGGCACATGCTTTGCCTCTTTTCCCTGGGAAAGAAAACTCACCAGTCCAGGTTCCTGATGTCAGTTTGTAGGGCTCCCTTTGGTCTATCAGGGCAGCACAAGTTTGAGGTGGGGACAACTTTGGTCTGGGGTCCATCCTTCGATATAAGGATTTTTTGCAGCCAGGGCCCAGCCCAGGGGCCCCTGGGCACATCCTTTGTCCCTTTTCCCTGGGAAAGAAAACTCACAGGTCCAGGTTCCTGATGTCACTTTGTAGGGCTCTCTTGGGTCTATCAGGGCAGCACAAGTTTGAGGTGGGGACAACTTTGGTCTGGGGTCCATCCTTCGATATAAGGATTTTTTGTAGTCAGGTCCTGGGCCAGGGGCCCCTGGGCACATGCTTTGCCCCTTTTCCCTGGGAAAGAAAACTCACCAGTCCAGGTTCCTGATGTCAGTTTGTAGGGCTCCCTTGGGTCTATCAGGGCAGTACAAGTTTGAGGTGGGGACAACTTTGGTCTGGGGTCCATCCTTCGATATAAGGATTTTTTGCAGTCAGGACCTGGGCCAGGGCCAGGGACCCATGGGCACATCCTTTGTCCCTTTTCCCTGGGAAAGAAAACTCACAGGTCCAGGTTCCTGATGTCAGTTTGTAGGGCTCCCTTGGGTCTATCAGGGCAGCACAAGTTTGAGGTGGGGACAATTTTGGTCTGGGGTCCATCCTTCGATATAAGGATTTTTTGCAGTCAGGTCCCAGTCCTGGAGCCCCTGGGCACATCCTTTGTCCCTTTTCCCTGGGAAAGAAAACTCACAGGTCCAGGTTCCTGATGTCAGTTTGTAGGGCTCCCTTGGGTCTATCAGGGCAGCACAAGTTTAAGGTGGGGACAACTTTGGTCTGGGGTCCATCCTTCGATATAAGGATTTTTTGCAATCAGGTTGCGGGCCAGGGGCCCCTGGGCACATCCTTTGTCCCTTTTCCCTGGGAAAGAAAACTCACCAGTCCAGGTTCCTGATGTCAGTTTGTAGGGCTCCCTTGGGTCTATCAGGGCAGCACAAGTTTGAGGTGGGGACAACTTTGGTCTGTGATCCATCCTTCGATATAAGGATTTTTTGCAGTCAGGTCCTGGGCCAGGGGTCCCTGGGCACATGCTTTGCCCCTTTTCCCTGGGAAAGAAAACTCACCAGTCCAGGTTCCTGATGTCAGTTTGTAGGGCTCCCTTGGGTCTATCAGGGCGGCACAAGTTTAAGGTGGGGACAACTTTGGTCTGGGGTCCATCCTTCGATATAAGGATTTTTTGCAGTCAGGTTGCGGGCCAGGGGCCCCTGGGCACATCCTTTGTCCCTTTTCCCTGGGAAAGAAAACTCACAGGTCCAGGTTCCTGATGTCAGTTTGTAGGGCTCCCTTGGGTCTATCAGGGCAGCACAAGTTTGAGGTGGGGACAACTTGGTCTGTGATCCATTCTTCGATATAAGGATTTTTTGCAGTCAGGTCCTGGGCCAGGGGTCCCTGGGCACATGCTTTGCCTCTTTTCCCTGGGAAAGAAAACTCACCAGTCCAGGTTCCTGATGTCAGTTTGTAGGGCTCCCTTGGGTCTATCAGGGCAGCACAAGTTTGAGGTGGGGACAACTTTGGTCTGGGGTCCATCCTTCGATATATAAGGACTTTTTGCAGTCAGGTCCCAGCCCAGGGGTTCCTGGGCACATCCTTTGTCTCTTTTCCCTGGGAGAGAAAACTCACCAGTCCAGGTTCCTGATGTCAGTTTGTAGGGCTCCCTTGGGTCTATCAGGGCAGCACAAGTTTGAGGTGGGGACAACTTTGGTCTGGGGTCCATCCTTCGATATAAGGACTTTTTGCAGTCTGGTCCCAGCCCTGGGGCCCCTGGGCACATCCTTTGTCCCTTTTCCCTGGGAAAGAAAACTCACCAGTCCAGGTTCCTGATGTCAGTTTGTAGGGCTCCCTTGGGTCTATCAGGGCAGCACAAGTTTGAGGTGGGGACAACTTTGGTCTGGGGTCCATCCTTCGATATAAGGATTTTTTGCAATCAGGTCCTGGGCCAGGGCCAGGGACCCATGGGCACATCCTTTGTCCCTTTTCCCTGGGAAAGAAAACTCACAGGTCCAGGTTCCTGATGTCAGTTTGTAGGGCTCCCTTGGGTCTATCAGGGCAGCACAAGTTTGAGGTGGGGACAACTTTGGTCTGGGGTCCATCCTTCGATATAAGGATTTTTTGCAGTCAGGTCCCAGTCCTGGAGCCCCTGGGCACATCCTTTGTCCCTTTTCCCTGGGAAAGAAAACTCACAGGTCCAGGTTCCTGATGTCAGTTTGTAGGGCTCTCTTGGGTCTATCAGGGCAGCACAAGATTGAGGTGGGGACAACTTTGGTCTGGGGTCCATCCTTCGATATAAGGATTTTTTGCAGTCAGGTCCTGGGCCAGGGGCCCCTGGGCACATCCTTTGTCCTTTTTCCCTTGGAAAGAAAACTCAGCAGTCCAGGTTCCTGATGTCAGTTTGTAGGGCTCCCTTGGGTCTATCAGGGCAGCACAAGTTTGAGGTGTGGACAACTTTGGTCTGGGGTCCATCCTTCGATATATAAGGACTTTTTGCAGTCAGGTCCCAGCCCAGGGGTTCCTGGGCACATCCTTTGTCTCTTTTCCCTGGGAGAGAAAACTCACCAGTCCAGGTTCCTGATGTCAGTTTGTAGGGCTCCCTTGGGTCTATCAGGGCAGCACAAGTTTGAGGTGGGGACAACTTTGGTCTGGGGTCCATCCTTCGATATAAGGACTTTTTGCAGTCAGGTCCCAGCCCTGGGGCCCCTGGGCACAACCTTTGTCCCTTTTCCCTGGGAAAGAAATCTCACAGGTCCAGGTTCCTGATGTCAGTTTGTAGGGCTCCCTTGGGTCTATCAGGGCAGCACAAGTTTGAGGTGGGGACAACTTTGGTCTGTGATCCATCCTTCGATATAAGGATTTTTTGCAGTCAGGTCCTGGGCCAGGGGTCCCTGGGCACATGCTTTGCCCCTTTTCCCTGGGAAAGAAAACTCACCAGTCCAGGTTCCTGATGTCAGTTTGTACGGCTCCCTTGGGTCTATCAGGGCGGCACAAGTTTAAGGTGGGGACAACTTTGGTCTGGGGTCCATCCTTCGATATAAGGATTTTTTGCAGTCAGGTTGCGGGCCAGGGGCCCCTGGGCACATCCTTTGTCCCTTTTCCCTGGGAAAGAAAACTCACCAGTCCAGGTTCCTGATGTCAGTTTGTAGGGCTCCCTTGGGTCTATCAGGGCAGCACAAGTTTGAGGTGGGGACAACTTGGTCTGTGATCCATTCTTCGATATAAGGATTTTTTGCAGTCAGGTCCTGGGCCAGGGGTCCCTGGGCACATGCTTTGCCTCTTTTCCCTGGGAAAGAAAACTCACCAGTCCAGGTTCCTGATGTCAGTTTGTAGGGCTCCCTTGGGTCTATCAGGGCAGCACAAGTTTGAGGTGGGGACAACTTTGGTCTGGGGTCCATCCTTCGATATAAGGATTTTTTGCAGCCAGGGCCCAGCCCAGGGGCCCCTGGGCACATCCTTTGTCCCTTTTCCCTGGGAAAGAAAACTCACAGGTCCAGGTTCCTGATGTCAGTTTGTAGGGCTCCCTTGGGTCTATCAGGGCAGCACAAGTTTGAGGTGGGGACAACTTTGGTCTGTGATCCATCCTTCGATATAAGGATTTTTTGCAGTCAGGTCCTGGGCCAGGGGTCCCTGGGCACATGCTTTGCCCCTTTTCCCTGGGAAAGAAAACTCACAGGTCCAGGTTCCTGATGTCAGTTTGTAGGGCTCCCTTGGGTCTATCAGGGCAGCACAAGTTTGAGGTGGGGACAACTTTGGTCTGGGGTCCATCCTTCGATATTAGGATTTTTTATAGTCACGTCCTGGGCCAGGGGCCCCTGGGCACATGCTTTGCCCCTTTTCCCTGGGAAAGAAAACTCACCAGTCCAGGTTCCTGATGTCAGTTTGTAGGGCTCCCTTGGGTCTATCAGGGCAGCACAAGTTTGAGGTGGGGACAACTTTGGTCTGTGATCCATCCTTCGATATAAGGATTTTTTGCAGTCAGGTTGCGGGCCAGGGGTCCCTGGGCACATGCTTTGTCCCTTTTCCCTGGGAAAGAAAACTCACACGTCCAGGTTCCTGATGTCAGTTTGTAGGGCTCCCTTGGGTCTATCAGGGCAGCACAAGTTTAAGGTGGGGACAACTTTGGTCTGGGGTCCATCCTTCGATATAAGGATTTTTTGCAGCCAGGGCCCAGCCCAGGGGCCCCTGGGCACATCCTTTGGCCATTTTCCTTGGGAATGAAAACTCACAGATCCAGGTTCCTGATGTCAGTTTGTAGGGCTCTCTTGGGTCTATCAAGCAGCACAATTTTGAGGTGGGGAAAACATCGGTCTAGGGTCCTTCCTTCGATATAAGGATTTTTTGCAGTCAGGCCCCAGCCCAGGGGCCCCTGGTCTCATCCTTTGGCCATTTTCCCTGGGAAATTAAACTCACAGGACCAGGTTCCTGATGTCAGTTTGTAGGGCTCCCTTGGGTCTATCAGGGCAGCACAAGTTTGATGTGGGGACAACTTTGGTCTGGGGTCCATCCTTCGATATATGGATTTTTTGCAGTCAGGTCCCGCGCCAGGGGATTATGGGCACATCTTTTGTCCCTTTTCCCTGGGAAAAAAAACTCACCAGTCCAGGTTCCTGATGTCAGTTTGTAGGGCTCCCTTGGGTCTATCAGGGCAGCACAAGTTTGAGGTGGGGACAACTTTGGTCTGGGGTCCATCCTTCGATATATGTATTTTTTGCAGTCTGGTCCTGGGCCAGGGGCCCCTGGGCACATCCTTTGTCCCTTTTCCCTGGGAAAGAAAACTCACAGGTCCAGGTTCCTGATGTCAGTTTGTAGGGCTCCCTTGGGTCTATCAGGGCAGCACAAGTTTGAGGTGGGGACAACTTTGGTCTGGGGTCCATCCTTCGATATAAGGATTTTTTGCAGTCAGGTCCTGGGCCAGGGGCCCCTGGGCACATCCTTTGTCCTTTTTCCCTTGGAAAGAAAACTCAGCAGTCCAGGTTCCTGATGTCAGTTTGTAGGGCTCCCTTGGGTCTATCAGGGCAGCACAAGTTTGAGGTGGGGACAACTTTGGTCTGGGGTCCATCCTTCGATATATAAGGACTTTTTGCAGTCAGGTCCCAGCCCAGGGGTTCCTGGGCACATCCTTTGTCTCTTTTCCCTGGGAGAGAAAACTCACCAGTCCAGGTTCCTGATGTCAGTTTGTAGGGCTCCCTTGGGTCTATCAGGGCAGCACAAGTTTGAGGTGGGGACAACTTTGGTCTGGGGTCCATTCTTCGATATAAGGACTTTTTGCAGTCAGGTCCCAGCCCTGGGGCCCCTGGGCACATCCTTTGTCCCTTTTCCCTGGGAAAGAAAACTCACCAGTCCAGGTTCCTGATGTCAGTTTGTAGGGCTCCCTTGGGTCTATCAGGGCAGCACAAGTTTGAGGTGGGGACAACTTTGGTCTGGGGTCCATCCTTCGATATAAGGATTTTTTGCAGTCAGGTCCTGGGCCAGGGGCCCCTGGGCACAACCTTTGTCCCTTTTCCCTGGGAAAGAAAACTCACAGGTCCAGGTTCCTGATGTCAGTTTGTAGGGCTCCCTTGGGTCTATCAGGGCAGCACAAGTTTAAGGTGGGGACAACTTTGGTCTGGGGTCCATCCTTCGATATAAGGATTTTTTGCAATCAGGTTGCGGGCCAGGGGCCCCTGGGCACATCCTTTGTCCCTTTTCCCTGGGAAAGAAAACTCACCAGTCCAGGTTCCTGATGTCAGTTTGTAGGGCTCCCTTGGGTCTATCAGGGCAGCACAAGTTTGAGGTGGGGACAACTTTGGTCTGTGATCCATCCTTCGATATAAGGATTTTTTGCAGTCAGGTCCTGGGCCAGGGGTCCCTGGGCACATGCTTTGCCCCTTTTCCCTGGGAAAGAAAACTCACCAGTCCAGGTTCCTGATGTCAGTTTGTAGGGCTCCCTTGGGTCTATCAGGGCAGCACAAGTTTAAGCTGGGGACAACTTTGGTCTGGGGTCCATCCTTCGATATAAGGATTTTTTGCAGTCAGGTTGCGGGCCAGGGGCCCCTGGGCACATCCTTTGTCCCTTTTCCCTGGGAAAGAAAACTCACAGGTCCAGGTTCCTGATGTCAGTTTGTAGGGCTCCCTTGGGTCTATCAGGGCAGCACAAGTTTGAGGTGGGGACAACTTGGTCTGTGATCCATTCTTCGATATAAGGATTTTTTGCAGTCAGGTCCTGGGCCAGGGGTCCCTGGGCACATGCTTTGCCTCTTTTCCCTGGGAAAGAAAACTCACCAGTCCAGGTTCCTGATGTCAGTTTGTAGGGCTCCCTTTGGTCTATCAGGGCAGCACAAGTTTGAGGTGGGGACAACTTTGGTCTGGGGTCCATCCTTCGATATAAGGATTTTTTGCAGCCAGGGCCCAGCCCAGGGGCCCCTGGGCACATCCTTTGTCTCTTTTCCCTGGGAGAGAAAACTCACCAGTCCAGGTTCCTGATGTCAGTTTGTAGGGCTCCCTTGGGTCTATCAGGGCAGCACAAGTTTGAGGTGGGGACAACTTTGGTCTGGGGTCCATCCTTCGATATAAGGACTTTTTGCAGTCTGGTCCCAGCCCTGGGGCCCCTGGGCACATCCTTTGTCCCTTTTCCCTGGGAAAGAAAACTCACCAGTCCAGGTTCCTGATGTCAGTTTGTAGGGCTCCCTTGGGTCTATCAGGGCAGCACAAGTTTGAGGTGGGGACAACTTTGGTCTGGGGTCCATCCTTCGATATAAGGATTTTTTGCAATCAGGTCCTGGGCCAGGGGCCCCTGGGCACAACCTTTGTCCCTTTTCCCTGGGAAAGAAAACTCACAGGTCCAGGTTCCTGATGTCAGTTTGTAGGGCTCCCTTGGGTCTATCAGGGCAGCACAAGTTTGAGGTGGGGACAACTTTGGTCTGGGGTCCATCCTTCGATATAAGGATTTTTTGCAATCAGGTTGCGGGCCAGGGGCCCCTGGGCACATCCTTTGTCCCTTTTCCCTGGGAAAGAAAACTCACCAGTCCAGGTTCCTGATGTCAGTTTGTAGGGCTCCCTTGGGTCTATCAGGGCAGCACAAGTTTGAGGTGGGGACAACTTTGGTCTGTGATCCATCCTTCGATATAAGGATTTTTTGCAGTCAGGTCCTGGGCCAGGGGTCCCTGGGCACATCCTTTGTCCCTTTTCCCTGGGAAAGAAAACTCACACGTCCAGGTTCCTGATGTCAGTTTGTAGGGCTCCCTTGGGTCTATCAGGGCAGCACAAGTTTAAGGTGGGGACAACTTTGGTCTGGGGTCCATCCTTCGATATAAGGATTTTTTGCAGTCAGGTTGCGGGCCAGGGTCCCCTGGGCACATGCTTTGTCCCTTTTCCATGGGAAAGAAAACTCACAGGACCAGGTTCCTGATGTCAGTTTGTAGGGCTCCCTTGGGTCTATCAGGGCAGCACAAGTTTGAGGTGGGGACAACTTTGGTCTGGGGTCCATCCTTCGATATAAGGACTTTTTCAGTCAGGTCCGGGGCCTGGGGCCCCTGGGCACATCCTTTGTCCCTTTTCCCTGGGAAAGAAAACTCACCAGTCCAGGTTCCTGATGTCAGTTTGTACGGCTCCCTTGGGTCTATCAGGGCAGCACAAGTTTAAGGTGGGGACAACTTTGGTCTGGGGTCCATCCTTCGATATAAGGATTTTTTGCAGTCAGGTTGCGGGCCAGGGGCCCCTGGGCACATCCTTTGTCCCTTTTCCCTGGGAAAGAAAACTCACCGGTCCAGGTTCCTGATGTCAGTTTGTAGGGCTCCCTTGGGTCTATCAGGGCAGCACAAGTTTGAGGTGGGGACAACTTTGGTCTGGGGTCCATTCTTCGATATAAGGATTTTTTGCAGTCAGGTCCTGGGCCAGGGGTCCCTGGGCACATGCTTTGCCTCTTTTCCCTGGGAAAGAAAACTCACCAGTCCAGGTTCCTGATGTCAGTTTGTAGGGCTCCCTTTGGTCTATCAGGGCAGCACAAGTTTGAGGTGGGGAGAACTTTGGTCTGGGGTCCATCCTTCGATATAAGGATTTTTTGCAGCCAGGGCCCAGCCCAGGGGCCCCTGGGCACATCCTTTGTCCCTTTTCCCTGGGAAAGAAAACTCACAGGTCCAGGTTCCTGATGTCACTTTGTAGGGCTCTCTTGGGTCTATCAGGGCAGCACAAGTTTGAGGTGGGGACAACTTTGGTCTGGGGTCCATCCTTCAATATAAGGATTTTTTGTAGTCAGGTCCTGGGCCAGGGGCCCCTGGGCACATGCTTTGCCCCTTTTCCCTGGGAAAGAAAACTCACCAGTCCAGGTTCCTGATGTCAGTTTGTAGGGCTCCCTTGGGTCTATCAGGGCAGCACAAGTTTGAGGTGGGGACAACTTTGGTCTGTGATCCATCCTTCGATATAAGGATTTTTTGCAGTCAGGTCCTGGGCCAGGGGTCCCTGGGCACATCTTTTGTCCCTTTTCCCTGGGAAAAAAAACTCACCAGTCCAGGTTCCTGATGTCAGTTTGTAGGGCTCCCTTGGGTCTATCAGGGCAGCACAAATTTGAGGTGGGGACAAATTTGGTCTGGGGTCCATCCTTCGATATAAGGATTTTTTGATGTCAGGTTCTGGGCCAGGGGCCCCTGGGCACATCCTTTGTCCCTTTTCCCTGGGAAAGAAAACTCACAGGTCCAGGTTCCTGATGTCAGTTTGTAGGGCTCCCTTGGGTCTATCAGGGCAGCACAAGTTTGAGGTGGGGACAACTTTGGTCTGGGGTCCATCCTTCGATATAAGGATTTTTTGCAGTCAGGTCCTGGGCCAGGGACCACTGGGCACATCCTTTGGCCATTATCCCTGGGAAAGAAAACTCACAGGACCAGATTCCTGATGTCAGTTTGTAGGGCTCCCTTGGGTCTATCAGGGCAGTACAAGTTTGAGGTGGGGACAACTTTGGTCTGGGGTCCATCCTTCGATATAAGGATTTTTTGCAGTCAGGACCTGGGCCAGGGCCAGGGACCCATGGGCACATCCTTTGTCCCTTTTCCCTGGGAAAGAAAACTCACAGGTCCAGGTTCCTGATGTCAGTTTGTAGGGCTCCCTTGGGTCTATCAGGGCAGCACAAGTTTGAGATGGGGACAATTTTGGTCTGGGGTCCATCCTTCGATATAAGGATTTTTTGCAGTCAGGTCCCAGTCCTGGAGCCCCTGGGCACATCCTTTGTCCCTTTTCCCTGGGAAAGAAAACTCACAGGTCCAGGTTCCTGATGTCAGTTTGTAGGGCTCTCTTGGGTCTATCAGGGCAGCACAAGATTGAGGTGGGGACAACTTTGGTCTGGGGTCCATCCTTCGATATAAGGATTTTTTGCAGTCAGGTCCTGGGCCAGGGGCCCCTGGGCACATGCTTTGTCCTTTTTCCCTTGGAAAGAAAACTCAGCAGTCCAGGTTCCTGATGTCAGTTTGTAGGGCTCCCTTGGGTCTATCAGGGCAGCACAAGTTTGAGGTGTGGACAACTTTGGTCTGGGGTCCATCCTTCGATATATAAGGACTTTTTGCAGTCAGGTCCCAGCCCAGGGGTTCCTGGGCACATCCTTTGTCTCTTTTCCCTGGGAGAGAAAACTCACCAGTCCAGGTTCCTGATGTCAGTTTGTAGGGCTCCCTTGGGTCTATCAGGGCAGCACAAGTTTGAGGTGGGGACAACTTTGGTCTGGGGTCCATCCTTCGATATAAGGACTTTTTGCAGTCAGGTCCCAGCCCTGGGGCCCCTGGGCACAACCTTTGTCCCTTTTCCCTGGGAAAGAAAACTCACAGGTCCAGGTTCCTGATGTCAGTTTGTAGGGCTCCCTTGGGTCTATCAGGGCAGCACAAGTTTAAGGTGGGGACAACTTTGGTCTGGGGTCCATCCTTCGATATAAGGATTTTTTGCAATCAGGTTGCGGGCCAGGGGCCCCTGGGCACATCCTTTGTCCCTTTTCCCTGGGAAAGAAAACTCACCAGTCCAGGTTCCTGATGTCAGTTTGTAGGGCTCCCTTGGGTCTATCAGGGCAGCACAAGTTTGAGGTGGGGACAACTTTGGTCTGTGATCCATCCTTCGATATAAGGATTTTTTGCAGTCAGGTCCTGGGCCAGGGGTCCCTGGGCACATGCTTTGCCCCTTTTCCCTGGGAAAGAAAACTCACCAGTCCAGGTTCCTGATGTCAGTTTGTAGGGCTCCCTTGGGTCTATCAGGGCGGCACAAGTTTAAGGTGGGGACAACTTTGGTCTGGGGTCCATCCTTCGATATAAGGATTTTTTGCAGTCAGGTTGCGGGCCAGGGGCCCCTGGGCACATCCTTTGTCCCTTTTCCCTGGGAAAGAAAACTCACAGGTCCAGGTTCCTGATGTCAGTTTGTAGGGCTCCCTTGGGTCTATCAGGGCAGCACAAGTTTGAGGTGGGGACAACTTGGTCTGTGATCCATTCTTCGATATAAGGATTTTTTGCAGTCAGGTCCTGGGCCAGGGGTCCCTGGGCACATGCTTTGCCTCTTTTCCCTGGGAAAGAAAACTCACCAGTCCAGGTTCCTGATGTCAGTTTGTAGGGCTCCCTTTGGTCTATCAGGGCAGCACAAGTTTGAGGTGGGGACAACTTTGGTCTGGGGTCCATCCTTCGATATAAGGATTTTTTGCAGCCAGGGCCCAGCCCAGGGGCCCCTGGGCACATCCTTTGTCCCTTTTCCCTGGGAAAGAAAACTCACAGGTCCAGGTTCCTGATGTCACTTTGTAGGGCTCCCTTGGGTCTATCAGGGCAGCACAAGTTTGAGGTGGGGACAACTTTGGTCTGTGATCCATCCTTCGATATAAGGATTTTTTGCAGTCAGGTCCTGGGCCAGGGGTCCCTGGGCACATGCTTTGCCCCTTTTCCCTGGGAAAGAAAACTCACAGGTCCAGGTTCCTGATGTCAGTTTGTAGGGCTCCCTTGGGTCTATCAGGGCAGCACAAGTTTGAGGTGGGGACAACTTTGGTCTGGGGTCCATCCTTTGATATTAGGATTTTTTATAGTCAGGTCCTGGGCCAGGGGCCCCTGGGCACATGCTTTGCCCCTTTTCCCTGGGAAAGAAAACTCACCAGTCCAGGTTCCTGATGTCAGTTTGTAGGGCTCCCTTGGGTCTATCAGGGCAGCACAAGTTTGAGGTGGGGACAACTTTGGTCTGTGATCCATCCTTCGATATAAGGATTTTTTGCAGTCAGGTTGCGGGCCAGGGGTCCCTGGGCACATGCTTTGTCCCTTTTCCCTGGGAAAGAAAACTCACACGTCCAGGTTCCTGATGTCAGTTTGTAGGGCTCCCTTGGGTCTATCAGGGCAGCACAAGTTTAAGGTGGGGACAACTTTGGTCTGGGGTCCATCCTTCGATATAAGGATTTTTTGCAGCCAGGGCCCAGCCCAGGGGCCCCTGGGCACATCCTTTGGCCATTTTCCTTGGGAATGAAAACTCACAGATCCAGGTTCCTGATGTCAGTTTGTAGGGCTCTCTTGGGTCTATCAAGCAGCACAATTTTGAGGTGGGGAAAACATCGGTCTAGGGTCCTTCCTTCGATATAAGGATTTTTTGCAGTCAGGCCCCAGCCCAGGGGCCCCTGGGCTCATCCTTTGGCCATTTTCCCTGGGAAATTAAACTCACAGGACCAGGTTCCTGATGTCAGTTTGTAGGGCTCCCTTGGGTCTATCAGGGCAGCACAAGTTTGATGTGGGGACAACTTTGGTCTGGGGTCCATCCTTCGATATATGGATTTTTTGCAGTCAGGTCCCGCGCCAGGGGATTATGGGCACATCTTTTGTCCCTTTTCCCTGGGAAAAAAAACTCACCAGTCCAGGTTCCTGATGTCAGTTTGTAGGGCTCCCTTGGGTCTATCAGGGCAGCACAAGTTTGAGGTGGGGACAACTTTGGTCTGGGGTCCATCCTTCGATATATGTATTTTTTGCAGTCAGGTCCTGGGCCAGGGGCCCCTGGGCACATCCTTTGTCCCTTTTCCCTGGGAAAGAAAACTCACAGGTCCAGGTTCCTGATGTCAGTTTGTAGGGCTCCCTTGGGTCTATCAGGGCAGCACAAGTTTGAGGTGGGGACAACTTTGGTCTGGGGTCCATCCTTCGATATAAGGATTTTTTGCAGTCAGGACCTGGGCCAGGGCCAGGGACCCATGGGCACATCCTTTGTCCCTTTTCCCTGGGAAAGAAAACTCACAGGTCCAGGTTCCTGATGTCAGTTTGTAGGGCTCCCTTGGGTCTATCAGGGCAGCACAAGTTTGAGGTGGGGACAATTTTGGTCTGGGGTCCATTCTTCGATATAAGGATTTTTTGCAGTCAGGTCCCAGTCCTGGAGCCCCTGGGCACATCCTTTGTCCCTTTTCCCTGGGAAAGAAAACTCACAGGTCCAGGTTCCTGATGTCAGTTTGTAGGGCTCTCTTGGGTCTATCAGGGCAGCACAAGATTGAGGTGGGGACAACTTTGGTCTGGGGTCCATCCTTCGATATAAGGATTTTTTGCAGTCAGGTCCTGGGCCAGGGGCCCCTGGGCACATCCTTTGTCCTTTTTCCCTTGGAAAGAAAACTCAGCAGTCCAGGTTCCTGATGTCAGTTTGTAGGGCTCCCTTGGGTCTATCAGGGCAGCACAAGTTTGAGGTGGGGACAACTTTGGTCTGGGGTCCATCCTTCGATATATAAGGACTTTTTGCAGTCAGGTCCCAGCCCAGGGGTTCCTGGGCACATCCTTTGTCTCTTTTCCCTGGGAGAGAAAACTCACCAGTCCAGGTTCCTGATGTCAGTTTGTAGGGCTCCCTTGGGTCTATCAGGGCAGCACAAGTTTGAGGTGGGGACAACTTTGGTCTGGGGTCCATCATTCGATATAAGGACTTTTTGCAGTCAGGTCCCAGCCCTGGGGCCCCTGGGCACATCCTTTGTCCCTTTTCCCTGGGAAAGAAAACTCACCAGTCCAGGTTCCTGATGTCAGTTTGTAGGGCTCCCTTGGGTCTATCAGGGCAGCACAAGTTTGAGGTGGGGACAACTTTGGTCTGGGGTCCATCCTTCGATATAAGGATTTTTTGCAATCAGGTCCTGGGCCAGGGGCCCCTGGGCACAACCTTTGTCCCTTTTCCCTGGGAAAGAAAACTCACAGGTCCAGGTTCCTGATGTCAGTTTGTAGGGCTCCCTTGGGTCTATCAGGGCAGCACAAGTTTAAGGTGGGGACAACTTTGGTCTGGGGTCCATCCTTCGATATAAGGATTTTTTGCAATCAGGTTGCGGGCCAGGGGCCCCTGGGCACATCCTTTGTCCCTTTTCCCTGGGAAAGAAAACTCACCAGTCCAGGTTCCTGATGTCAGTTTGTAGGGCTCCCTTGGGTCTATCAGGGCAGCACAAGTTTGAGGTGGGGACAACTTTGGTCTGTGATCCATCCTTCGATAAAAGGATTTTTTGCAGTCAGGTCCTGGGCCAGGGGTCCCTGGGCACATGCTTTGCCCCTTTTCCCTGGGAAAGAAAACTCACCAGTCCAGGTTCCTGATGTCAGTTTGTAGGGCTCCCTTGGGTCTATCAGGGCAGCACAAGTTTAAGGTGGGGACAACTTTGGTCTGGGGTCCATCCTTCGATATAAGGATTTTTTGCAGTCAGGTTGCGGGCCAGGGGCCCCTGGGCACATCCTTTGTCCCTTTTCCCTGGGAAAGAAAACTCACAGGTCCAGGTTCCTGATGTCAGTTTGTAGGGCTCCCTTGGGTCTATCAGGGCAGCACAAGTTTGAGGTGGGGACAACTTGGTCTGTGATCCATTCTTCGATATAAGGATTTTTTGCAGTCAGGTCCTGGGCCAGGGGTCCCTGGGCACATGCTTTGCCTCTTTTCCCTGGGAAAGAAAACTCACCAGTCCAGGTTCCTGATGTCAGTTTGTAGGGCTCCCTTGGGTCTATCAGGGCAGCACAAGTTTGAGGTGGGGACAACTTTGGTCTGGGGTCCATCCTTCGATATAAGGATTTTTTGCAGCCAGGGCCCAGCCCAGGGGCCCCTGGGCACATCCTTTGTCCCTTTTCCCTGGGAAAGAAAACTCACAGGTCCAGGTTCCTGATGTCACTTTGTAGGGCTCCCTTGGGTCTATCAGGGCAGCACAAGTTTGAGGTGGGGACAACTTTGGTCTGTGATCCATCCTTCGATATAAGGATTTTTTGCAGTCAGGTCCTGGGCCAGGGGTCCCTGGGCACATGCTTTGCCCCTTTTCCCTGGGAAAGAAAACTCACAGGTCCAGGTTCCTGATGTCAGTTTGTAGGGCTCCCTTGGGTCTATCAGGCCAGCACAAGTTTGAGGTGGGGACAACTTTGGTCTGGGGTCCATCCTTCGATATAAGGATTTTTTGTAGTCAGGTCCTGGGCCAGGGGCCCCTGGGCACATGCTTTGCCCCTTTTCCCTGGGAAAGAAAACTCACCAGTCCAGGTTCCTGATGTCAGTTTGTAGGGCTCCCTTGGGTCTATCAGGGCAGCACAAGTTTGAGGTGGGGACAACTTTGGTCTGTGATCCATCCTTCGATATAAGGATTTTTTGCAGTCAGGTCCTGGGCCAGGGGTCCCTGGGCACATGCTTTGTCCCTTTTCCCTGGGAAAGAAAACTCACACGTCCAGGTTCCTGATGTCAGTTTGTAGGGCTCCCTTGGGTCTATCAGGGCAGCACAAGTTTAAGGTGGGGACAACTTTGGTCTGGGGTCCATCCTTCGATATAAGGATTTTTTGCAGCCAGGGCCCAGCCCAGGGGTCCCTGGGCACATCCTTTGGCCATTTTCCTTGGGAATGAAAACTCACAGATCCAGGTTCCTGATGTCAGTTTGTAGGGCTCTCTTGGGTCTATCAAGCAGCACAATTTTGAGGTGGGGAAAACATCGGTCTAGGGTCCTTCCTTCGATATAAGGATTTTTTGCAGTCAGGCCCCAGCCCAGGGGCCCCTGGGCTCATCCTTTGGCCATTTTCCCTGGGAAATTAAACTCACAGGACCAGGTTCCTGATGTCAGTTTGTAGGGCTCCCTTGGGTCTATCAGGGCAGCACAAGTTTGATGTGGGGACAACTTTGGTCTGGGGTCCATCCTTCGATATATGGATTTTTTGCAGTCAGGTCCCGCGCCAGGGGATTATGGGCACATCTTTTGTCCCTTTTCCCTGGGAAAAAAAACTCACCAGTCCAGGTTCCTGATGTCAGTTTGTAGGGCTCCCTTGGGTCTATCAGGGCAGCACAAGTTTAAGGTGGGGACAACTTTGGTCTGGGGTCCATCCTTCGATATAAGTATTTTTTGCAGTCAGGTCCTGGGCCAGGGGCCCCTGGGCACATCCTTTGTCCCTTTTCCCTGGGAAAGAAAACTCACAGGTCCAGGTTCCTGATGTCAGTTTGTAGGGCTCCCTTGGGTCTATCAGGGCAGCACAAGTTTGAGGTGGGGACAACTTTGGTCTGGGGTCCATCCTTCGATATAAGGATTTTTTGCAGTCAGGTCCTGGGCCAGGGACCCCTGGGCACATCCTTTGGCCATTATCCCTGGGAAAGAAAACTCACAGGACCAGATTCCTGATGTCAGTTTGTAGGGCTCCCTTGGGTCTATCAGGGCAGTACAAGTTTGAGGTGGGGACAACTTTGGTCTGGGGTCCATCCTTCGATATAAGGATTTTTTGCAGTCAGGACCTGGGCCAGGGCCAGGGACCCATGGGCACATCCTTTGTCCCTTTTCCCTGGGAAAGAAAACTCACAGGTCCAGGTTCCTGATGTCAGTTTGTAGGGCTCCCTTGGGTCTATCAGGGCAGCACAAGTTTGAGATGGGGACAATTTTGGTCTGGGGTCCATTCTTCGATATAAGGATTTTTTGCAGTCAGGTCCCAGTCCTGGAGCCCCTGGGCACATCCTTTGTCCCTTTTCCCTGGGAAAGAAAACTCACAGGTCCAGGTTCCTGATGTCAGTTTGTAGGGCTCTCTTGGGTCTATCAGGGCAGCACAAGATTGAGGTGGGGACAACTTTGGTCTGGGGTCCATCCTTCGATATAAGGATTTTTTGCAGTCAGGTCCTGGGCCAGGGGCCCCTGGGCACATCCTTTGTCCTTTTTCCCTTGGAAAGAAAACTCAGCAGTCCAGGTTCCTGATGTCAGTTTGTAGGGCTCCCTTGGGTCTATCAGGGCAGCACAAGTTTGAGGTGGGGACAACTTTGGTCTGGGGTCCATCCTTCGATATATAAGGACTTTTTGCAGTCAGGTCCCAGCCCAGGGGTTCCTGGGCACATCCTTTGTCTCTTTTCCCTGGGAGAGAAAACTCACCAGTCCAGGTTCCTGATGTCAGTTTGTAGGGCTCCCTTGGGTCTATCAGGGCAGCACAAGTTTGAGGTGGGGACAACTTTGGTCTGGGGTCCATCCTTCGATATAAGGACTTTTTGCAGTCAGGTCCCAGCCCTGGGGCCCCTGGGCACATCCTTTGTCCCTTTTCCCTGGGAAAGAAAACTCACCAGTCCAGGTTCCTGATGTCAGTTTGTAGGGCTCCCTTGGGTCTATCAGGGCAGCACAAGTTTGAGGTGGGGACAACTTTGGTCTGGGGTCCATCCTTCGATATAAGGATTTTTTGCAATCAGGTTGCGGGCCAGGGGCCCCTGGGCACATCCTTTGTCCCTTTTCCCTGGGAAAGAAAACTCACAGGTCCAGGTTCCTGATGTCAGTTTGTAGGGCTCCCTTGGGTCTATCAGGGCAGCACAAGTTTGAGGTGGGGACAACTTTGGTCTGTGATCCATCCTTCGATATAAGGATTTTTTGCAGTCAGGTCCTGGGCCAGGGGTCCCTGGGCACATGCTTTGCCCCTTTTCCCTGGGAAAGAAAACTCACCAGTCCAGGTTCCTGATGTCAGTTTGTAGGGCTCCCTTGGGTCTATCAGGGCAGCACAAGTTTAAGGTGGGGACAACTTTGGTCTGGGGTCCATCCTTCGATATAAGGATTTTTTGCAGTCAGGTTGCGGGCCAGGGGCCCCTGGGCACATCCTTTGTCCCTTTTCCCTGGGAAAGAAAACTCACAGGTCCAGGTTCCTGATGTCAGTTTGTAGGGCTCCCTTGGGTCTATCAGGGCAGCACAAGTTTGAGGTGGGGACAACTTGGTCTGTGATCCATTCTTCGATATAAGGATTTTTTGCAGTCAGGTCCTGGGCCAGGGGTCCCTGGGCACATGCTTTGCCTCTTTTCCCTGGGAAAGAAAACTCACCAGTCCAGGTTCCTGATGTCAGTTTGTAGGGCTCCCTTTGGTCTATCAGGGCAGCACAAGTTTGAGGTGGGGACAACTTTGGTCTGGGGTCCATCCTTCGATATAAGGATTTTTTGCAGCCAGGGCCCAGCCCAGGGGCCCCTGGGCACATCCTTTGTCCCTTTTCCCTGGGAAAGAAAACTCACAGGTCCAGGTTCCTGATGTCACTTTGTAGGGCTCCCTTGGGTCTATCAGGGCAGCACAAGTTTGAGGTGGGGACAACTTTGGTCTGTGATCCATCCTTCGATATAAGGATTTTTTGCAGTCAGGTCCTGGGCCAGGGGTCCCTGGGCGCATGCTTTGCCCCTTTTCCCTGGGAAAGAAAACTCACCGGTCCAGGTTCCTGATGTCAGTTTGTAGGGCTCCCTTGGGTCTATCAGGGCAGCACAAGTTTGAGGTGGGGACAACTTTGGTCTGTGATCCATCCTTCGATATAAGGATTTTTTGCAGTCAGGTCCTGGGCCAGGGGTCCCTGGGCACAAGCTTTGTCCCTTTTCCCTGGGAAAGAAAACTCACACGTCGAGGTTCCTCATGTCAGTTTGTAGGGCTCCCTTGGGTCTATCAGGGCAGCACAAGTTTGAGGTGGGGACAACTTTGGTCTGGGGTCCATCCTTCGATATAAGGATTTTTTGCAGCCAGGGCCCAGCCCAGGGGCCCCTGGGCACATCCTTTGGCCATTTTCCCTGGGAAAGAAAACTCACAGGTCCAGGTTCCTGATGTCAGTTTGTAGGGCTCTCTTGGGTCTATCAAGCAGCACAATTTTGAGGTGGGGAAAACATCTGTCTAGGGTCCTTCCTTCGATATAAGGATTTTTTGCAGTAAGGCCCCAGCCCAGGGGCCCCTGGGCTCATCCTTTGGCCATTTTCCCTGGGAAAAAAAACTCACAGGACCAGGTTCCTGATGTCAGTTTGTAGGGCTCCCTTGGGTCTATCAGGGCAGCACAAGTTTGATGTGGGGACAACTTTGGTCTGGGGTCCATCCTTCGATATATGGATTTTTTGCAGTCAGGTCCCGCGCCAGGGGACCATGGGCACATCCTTTTGTCCCTTTTCCCTGGGAAAAAAAACTCACAGGTCCAGGTTCCTGATGTCAGTTTGTAGGGCTCCCTTGGGTCTATCAGGGCAGCACAAGTTTGAGGTGGGGACAACTTTGGTCTGGGGTCCATCCTTCGATATAAGTATTTTTTGCAGTCAGGTCCTGGGCCAGGGGCCCCTGGGCACATCCTTTGTCCCTTTTCCCTGGGAAAGAAAACTCACAGGTCCAGGTTCCTGATGTCAGTTTGTAGGGCTCCCTTGGGTCTATCAGGGCAGCACAAGTTTGAGGTGGGGACAAATTTGGTCTGGGGTCCATCCTTCGATATAAGGATTTTTTGATGTCAGGTTCTGGGCCAGGGGCCCCTGGGCACATCCTTTGTCCCTTTTCCCTGGGAAAGAAAACTCACAGGTCCAGGTTCCTGATGTCAGTTTGTAGGGCTCCCTTGGGTCTATCAGGGCAGCACAAGTTTGAGGTGGGGAAAACTTTGGTCTAGGGTCCATCCTTCGATATAAGGATTTTTTGCAATCAGGACCTGGGCCAGGGCCAGGGACCCATGGGCACATTTTTTGTCCCTTTTCCCTGGGAAAGAAAACTCACCAGTCCAGGTTCCTGATGTCAGTTTGTAGGGCTCCCTTGGGTCTATCAGGGCAGCACAAGTTTGAGATGGGGACAATTTTGGTCTGGGGTCCATTCTTCGATATAAGGATTTTTTGCAGTCAGGTCCCAGCCCTGGAGCCCCTGGGCACACGCTTTGTCCCTTTTCCCTGGGAAAGAAAACTCACAGGTCCAGGTTCCTGATGTCAGTTTGTAGGGCTCTCTTGGGTCTATCAGGGCAGCACAAGATTGAGGTGGGGACAACTTTGGTCTGGGGTCCATCCTTCGATATAAGGATTTTTTGCAGTCAGGTCCTGGGCCAGGGGCCCCTGGGCACATCCTTTGTCCTTTTTCCCTTGGAAAGAAAACTCACAGGTCCAGGTTCCTGATGTCAGTTTGTAGGGCTCCCTTGGGTCTATCAGGGCAGCACAAGTTTGAGGTGGGGACAACTTTGGTCTGTGGTCCATCCTTCGATATATAAGGACTTTTTGCAGTCAGGTCCCAGCCCAGGGGTTCCTGGGCACATCCTTTGTCTCTTTTCCCTGGGAGAGAAAACTCACCAGTCCAGGTTCCTGATGTCAGTTTGTAGGGCTCCCTTGGGTCTATCAGGGCAGCACAAGTTTAAGGTGGGGACAACTTTGGTCTGGGGTCCATCCTTCGATATAAGGACTTTTTGCAGTCAGGTCCCAGCCCTGGGGCCCCTGGGCACATCCTTTGTCCCTTTTCCCTGGGAAAGAAAACTCACAGGTCCAGGTTCCTGATGTCAGTTTGTAGGGCTCCCTTGGGTCTATCAGGGCAGCACAAGTTTGAGGTGGGGACAACTTTGGTCTGGGGTCCATCCTTCGATATAAGGATTTTTTGCAATCAGGTCCTGGGCCAGGGGCCCCTGGGCACAACCTTTGTCCCTTTCCCTGGGAAAGAAAACTCACAGGTCCAGGTTCCTGATGTCAGTTTGTAGGGCTCCCTTGGGTCTATCAGGGCAGCACAAGTTTGAGGTGGGGACAACTTTGGTCTGGGGTCCATCCTTCGATATAAGGATTTTTTGCAGTCAGGTTGCGGGCCAGGGGCCCCTGGGCACATCCTTTGTCCCTTTTCCCTGGGAAAGAAAACTCACCAGTCCAGGTTCCTGATGTCAGTTTGTAGGGCTCCCTTGGGTCTATCAGGGCAGCACAAGTTTGAGGTGGGGACAAATTTGGTCTGGGGTCCATCCTTCGATATAAGGATTTTTTGCAGTCAGGTCCTGGGCCAGGGGTCCCTGGGCTCATGCTTTGCCCCTTTTCCCTGGGAAAGAAAACTCACCAGTCCAGGATCCTGATGTCAGTTTGTAGGGCTCCCTTGGGTCTATCAGGGCAGCACAAGTTTGAGGTGGGGACAACTTCGGTCTGGGGTCCATTCTTCGATATAAGGACTTTTTGCAGTCAGGTCCCAGCCCTGGGGCCCCTGAGCACATCCTTTGTCCCTTTTCCCTGGGAAAGAAAACTCACCAGTCCAGGTTCCTGATGTCAGTTTGTAGGGCTCCCTTGGGTCTATCAGGGCAGCACAAGTTTGAGGTGGGGACAACTTTGGTCTGGGGTCCATCCTTCGATATAAGGATTTTTTGCAATCAGGTCCTGGGCCAGGGGCCCTTGGGCACAACCTTTGTCCCTTTTCCCTGGGAAAGAAAACTCACAGGTCCAGGTTCCTGATGTCAGTTTGTAGGGCTCCCTTGGGTCTATCAGGGCAGCACAAGTTTGAGGTGGGGACAACTTTGGTCTGGGGTCCATCCTTCGATATAAGGATTTTTTGCAGCCAGGGCCCAGCCCAGGGGCCCCTGGGCACATCCTTTGTCCCTTTTCCCTGGGAAAGAAAACTCACAGGTCCAGGTTCCTGATGTCACTTTGTAGGGCTCCCTTGGGTCTATCAGGGCAGCACAAGTTTGAGGTGGGGACAACTTTGGTCTGTGATCCATTCTTTGATATAAGGATTTTTTGCAGTCAGGTCCTGGGCCAGGGGTCCCTGGGCACATGCTTTGCCCCTTTTCCCTGGGAAAGAAAACTCACACGTCCAGGTTCCTGATGTCAGTTTGTAGAGCTCCCTTGGGTCTATC
This sequence comes from Lonchura striata, assembly GCF_050655825.1. Taxonomy (NCBI): domain Eukaryota; kingdom Metazoa; phylum Chordata; class Aves; order Passeriformes; family Estrildidae; genus Lonchura; species Lonchura striata. The sequence continues at coordinate 12,804,541 of NC_140707.1, read as the reverse complement.
AGGGCAGCACAAGTTTGAGATGGGGACAACTTCGGTCTAGGGTCCATCCTTCGATATAAGGATTTTTGCAGTCATGTCCCAGCCCTGGGGCCCCTGGGCACATCCTTTGTCCCTTTTCCCTGGGAAAGAAAACTCACAGGTCCAGGTTCCTGATGTCAGTTTGTAGGGCTCCCTTGGGTCTATCAGGGCAGCACAAGTTTGAGGTGGGGACAACTTTGGTCTGGGGTCCATCCTTCGATATAAGGATTTTTTGCAATCAGGTCCTGGGCCATGGGCCCCTGGGCACAACCTTTGTCCCTTTTCCCTGGGAAAGAAAACTCACAGGTCCAGGTTCCTGATGTCAGTTTGTAGGGCTCCCTTGGGTCTATCAGGGCAGCACAACTTTAAGGTGGGGACAACTTTGGTCTGTGATCCATTCTTCGATATAAGGATTTTTTGCAGTCAGGTCCTGGGCCAGGGGTCCCTGGGCACATGCTTTGCCCCTTTTCCCTGGGAAAGAAAACTCACCAGTCCAGGTTCCTGATGTCAGTTTGTAGGGCTCCCTTGGGTCTATCAGGGCAGCACAAGTTTGAGGTGGGGACAACTTTGGTCTGGGGTCCATCCTTCGATATAAGGATTTTTTGCAGCCAGGGCCCAGCCCAGGGGCCCCTGGGCACATCCTTTGTCCCTTTTCCCTGGGAAAGAAAACTCACAGGTCCAGGTTCCTGATGTCAGTTTGTAGGGCTCTCTTGGGTCTATCAGGGCAGCACAATTTTGAGGTGGGGACAACTTTGGTCTAGGGTCCTTCCTTCGATATAAGGATTTTTTGCAGTCAGGCCCCAGCCCAGGGGCCCCTGGGCTCATCCTTTGGCCATTTTCCCTGGGAAAGAATACTCACCAGTCCAGGTTCCTGATGTCAGTTTGTAGGGCTCCCTTGGGTCTATCAGGGCAGCACAAGTTTGAGGTGGGGACAACTTTCGTCTAGGGTCCATCCTTCGATATAAGGAATTTTTGCAGTCAGGTCCCGGGCCAGGGGCCCCTGGGCACATCCTTTGTCCCTTTTCCCTGGGAAAGAAAACTCACAGGTCCAGGTTCCTGATGTCAGTTTGTAGGGCTCCCTTGGATCTATCAGGGCAGCACAAGTTTGAGGTGGGGACAACTTTGGTCTGTGATCCATCCTTCGATATAAGGATTTTTTGCAGTCAGGTCCTGGGCCAGGGGCCCCTGGGCACATGCTTTGTCCCTTTTCCCTGGGAAAAAAAACTCACAGGTCCAGGTTCCTGATGTCAGTTTGTAGGGCTCCCTTGGGTCTATCAGGGCAGCACAAGTTTGAGGTGGGGACAACTTTGGTCTGGGGTCCATCCTTCGATATAAGGATTTTTTGCATTCCTGTCCCGGGCCAGGGGCCCCTGGGCACATCCTTTGGCCATTTTCCCTGGGAAAGAAAATTCACAGGTCCAGGTTCCTGATGTCAGTTTGTAGGGCTCCCTTGGGTCTATCAGGGCAGCACAAGTTTGAGGTGGGGACAACTTTGGTCTGGGGTCCATCCTTCGATATAAGGATTTTTTGCAGTCAGGTTGCGGGCAAGGGGCCCCTGGGCACATCCTTTGTCCCTTTTCCCTGGGAAAGAAAACTCACAGGTCCAGGTTCCTGATGTCAATTTGTAGGGCTCCCTTGGGTCTATCAGGGCAGCACAAGTTTGAGGTGGGCACAACTTTGGTCTGTGATCCATTCTTCGATATATGGATTTTTTGCAGTCAGGTCCTGGGCCAGGGGTCCCTGGGCACATGCTTTGCGCCTTTTCCCTGGGAAAGAAAACTCACCAGTCCAGCTTCCTGATGTCAGATTGTAGGGCTCCCTTGGGTCTATCAGGGCAGCACAAGTTTGAGGTGGGGACAACTTTGGTCTGGGGTCCATCCTTCGATATAAGGATTTTTTGCAGCTAGGGCCCAGCCCAGGGGCCCCTGGGCACATCCTTTGTCCCTTTTCCATGGGAAAGAAAACTCACAGGTCCAGGTTCCTGATGTCACTTTGTAGGGCTCCCTTGGGTCTATCAGGGCAGCACAAGTTTGAGGTGGGGACAACTTTGGTCTGTGATCCATTCTTCGATATAAGGATTTTTTGCAGTCAGGTCCTGGGCCAGGGGTCCCTGGGCACATGCTTTGCCCCTTTTCCCTGGGAAAGAAAACTCACACGTCCAGGTTCCTGATGTCAGTTTGTAGAGCTCCCTTTGGTCTATCAGGGCAGCACAAGTTTGAGATGGGGACAACTTCGGTCTGGGGTCCATCCTTCGATATAAGGACTTTTTGCAGTCAGGTCCCAGCCCTGGGGCCCCTGGGCACATCCTTTGTCCCTTTTCCCTGGGAAAGAAAACTCACAGGTCCAGGTTCCTGATGTCAGTTTGTAGGGCTCCCTTGGGTCTATCAGGGCAGCACAAGTTTGAGGTGGGGACAACTTTGGTCTGGGGTCCATCCTTCGATATAAGGATTTTTTGCAATCAGGTCCTCGGCCATGGGCCCCTGGGCACAACCTTTGTCCCTTTTCCCTGGGAAAGAAAACTCACAGGTCCAGGTTCCTGATGTCAGTTTGTAGGGCTCCCTTGGGTCTATCAGGGCAGCACAAGTTTAAGGTGGGGACAACTTTGGTCTGTGATCCATTCTTCGATATAAGGATTTTTTGCAGTCAGGTCCTGGGCCAGGGGTCCCTGGGCACATGCTTTGTCCCTTTTCCCTGGGAAAGAAAACTCACCAGTCCAGGTTCCTGATGTCAGTTTGTAGGGCTCCCTTGGGTCTATCAGGGCAGCACAAGTTTGAGGTGGGGACAACTTTGGTCTGGGGTCCATCCTTCGATATAAGGATTTTTTGCAGCCAGGGCCCAGCCCAGGGGCCCCTGGGCACATCCTTTGTCCCTTTTCCCTGGGAAAGAAAACTCACAGGTCCAGGTTCCTGATGTCACTTTGTAGGGCTCCCTTGGGTCTATCAGGGCAGCACAAGTTTGAGGTGGGGACAACTTTGGTCTGGGGTCCATCCTTCGATATAAGGATTTTTTGCAGTCAGGTCCTGGGCCAGGGGTCCCTGGGCACATGCTTTGTCCCTTTTCCCTGGGAAAGAAAACTCACCAGTCCAGGTTCCTGATGTCAGTTTGTAGGGCTCCCTTGGGTCTATCAGGGCAGCACAAGTTTGAGGTGGGGACAACTTTGGTCTGGGGTCCATCCTTCGATATAAGGATTTTTTGCAGCCAGGGCCCAGCCCAGGGGCCCCTGGGCACATCCTTTGTCCCTTTTCCCTGGGAAAGAAAACTCACAGGTCCAGGTTCCTGATGTCACTTTGTAGGGCTCCCTTGGGTCTATCAGGGCAGCACAAGATTGAGGTGGGGACAACTTTGGTCTGGGGTCCATCCTTCGATATAAGGATTTTTTGCAGTCAGGTCCTGGGCCAGGGGCCCCTGGGCACATGCTTTGTCCTTTTTCCCTTGGAAAGAAAACTCAGCAGTCCAGGTTCCTGATGTCAGTTTGTAGGGCTCCCTTGGGTCTATCAGGGCAGCACAAGTTTGAGGTGTGGACAACTTTGGTCTGGGGTCCATCCTTCGATATATAAGGACTTTTTGCAGTCAGGTCCCAGCCCAGGGGTTCCTGGGCACATCCTTTGTCTCTTTTCCCTGGGAGAGAAAACTCACCAGTCCAGGTTCCTGATGTCAGTTTGTAGGGCTCCCTTGGGTCTATCAGGGCAGCACAAGTTTGAGGTGGGGACAACTTTGGTCTGGGGTCCATCCTTCGATATAAGGACTTTTTGCAGTCAGGTCCCAGCCCTGGGGCCCCTGGGCACAACCTTTGTCCCTTTTCCCTGGGAAAGAAAACTCACAGGTCCAGGTTCCTGATGTCAGTTTGTAGGGCTCCCTTGGGTCTATCAGGGCAGCACAAGTTTGAGGTGGGGACAACTTTGGTCTGTGATCCATCCTTCGATATAAGGATTTTTTGCAGTCAGGTCCTGGGCCAGGGGTCCCTGGGCACATGCTTTGCCCCTTTTCCCTGGGAAAGAAAACTCACCAGTCCAGGTTCCTGATGTCAGTTTGTAGGGCTCCCTTGGGTCTATCAGGGCGGCACAAGTTTAAGGTGGGGACAACTTTGGTCTGGGGTCCATCCTTCGATATAAGGATTTTTTGCAGTCAGGTTGCGGGCCAGGGGCCCCTGGGCACATCCTTTGTCCCTTTTCCCTGGGAAAGAAAACTCACAGGTCCAGGTTCCTGATGTCAGTTTGTAGGGCTCCCTTGGGTCTATCAGGGCAGCACAAGTTTGAGGTGGGGACAACTTGGTCTGTGATCCATTCTTCGATATAAGGATTTTTTGCAGTCAGGTCCTGGGCCAGGGGTCCCTGGGCACATGCTTTGCCTCTTTTCCCTGGGAAAGAAAACTCACCAGTCCAGGTTCCTGATGTCAGTTTGTAGGGCTCCCTTTGGTCTATCAGGGCAGCACAAGTTTGAGGTGGGGACAACTTTGGTCTGGGGTCCATCCTTCGATATAAGGATTTTTTGCAGCCAGGGCCCAGCCCAGGGGCCCCTGGGCACATCCTTTGTCCCTTTTCCCTGGGAAAGAAAACTCACAGGTCCAGGTTCCTGATGTCACTTTGTAGGGCTCCCTTGGGTCTATCAGGGCAGCACAAGTTTGAGGTGGGGACAACTTTGGTCTGTGATCCATCCTTCGATATAAGGATTTTTTGCAGTCAGGTCCTGGGCCAGGGGTCCCTGGGCACATGCTTTGCCCCTTTTCCCTGGGAAAGAAAACTCACAGGTCCAGGTTCCTGATGTCAGTTTGTAGGGCTCCCTTGGGTCTATCAGGGCAGCACAAGTTTGAGGTGGGGACAACTTTGGTCTGGGGTCCATCCTTTGATATTAGGATTTTTTATAGTCAGGTCCTGGGCCAGGGGCCCCTGGGCACATGCTTTGCCCCTTTTCCCTGGGAAAGAAAACTCACCAGTCCAGGTTCCTGATGTCAGTTTGTAGGGCTCCCTTGGGTCTATCAGGGCAGCACAAGTTTGAGGTGGGGACAACTTTGGTCTGTGATCCATCCTTCGATATAAGGATTTTTTGCAGTCAGGTTGCGGGCCAGGGGTCCCTGGGCACATGCTTTGTCCCTTTTCCCTGGGAAAGAAAACTCACACGTCCAGGTTCCTGATGTCAGTTTGTAGGGCTCCCTTGGGTCTATCAGGGCAGCACAAGTTTAAGGTGGGGACAACTTTGGTCTGGGGTCCATCCTTCGATATAAGGATTTTTTGCAGCCAGGGCCCAGCCCAGGGGCCCCTGGGCACATCCTTTGGCCATTTTCCTTGGGAATGAAAACTCACAGATCCAGGTTCCTGATGTCAGTTTGTAGGGCTCTCTTGGGTCTATCAAGCAGCACAATTTTGAGGTGGGGAAAACATCGGTCTAGGGTCCTTCCTTCGATATAAGGATTTTTTGCAGTCAGGCCCCAGCCCAGGGGCCCCTGGGCTCATCCTTTGGCCATTTTCCCTGGGAAATTAAACTCACAGGACCAGGTTCCTGATGTCAGTTTGTAGGGCTCCCTTGGGTCTATCAGGGCAGCACAAGTTTGATGTGGGGACAACTTTGGTCTGGGGTCCATCCTTCGATATATGGATTTTTTGCAGTCAGGTCCCGCGCCAGGGGATTATGGGCACATCTTTTGTCCCTTTTCCCTGGGAAAAAAAACTCACCAGTCCAGGTTCCTGATGTCAGTTTGTAGGGCTCCCTTGGGTCTATCAGGGCAGCACAAGTTTGAGGTGGGGACAACTTTGGTCTGGGGTCCATCCTTCGATATATGTATTTTTTGCAGTCAGGTCCTGGGCCAGGGGCCCCTGGGCACATCCTTTGTCCCTTTTCCCTGGGAAAGAAAACTCACAGGTCCAGGTTCCTGATGTCAGTTTGTAGGGCTCCCTTGGGTCTATCAGGGCAGCACAAGTTTGAGGTGGGGACAACTTTGGTCTGGGGTCCATCCTTCGATATAAGGATTTTTTGCAGTCAGGACCTGGGCCAGGGCCAGGGACCCATGGGCACATCCTTTGTCCCTTTTCCCTGGGAAAGAAAACTCACAGGTCCAGGTTCCTGATGTCAGTTTGTAGGGCTCCCTTGGGTCTATCAGGGCAGCACAAGTTTGAGGTGGGGACAATTTTGGTCTGGGGTCCATTCTTCGATATAAGGATTTTTTGCAGTCAGGTCCCAGTCCTGGAGCCCCTGGGCACATCCTTTGTCCCTTTTCCCTGGGAAAGAAAACTCACAGGTCCAGGTTCCTGATGTCAGTTTGTAGGGCTCTCTTGGGTCTATCAGGGCAGCACAAGATTGAGGTGGGGACAACTTTGGTCTGGGGTCCATCCTTCGATATAAGGATTTTTTGCAGTCAGGTCCTGGGCCAGGGGCCCCTGGGCACATCCTTTGTCCTTTTTCCCTTGGAAAGAAAACTCAGCAGTCCAGGTTCCTGATGTCAGTTTGTAGGGCTCCCTTGGGTCTATCAGGGCAGCACAAGTTTGAGGTGGGGACAACTTTGGTCTGGGGTCCATCCTTCGATATATAAGGACTTTTTGCAGTCAGGTCCCAGCCCAGGGGTCCCTGGGCACATCCTTTGTCTCTTTTCCCTGGGAGAGAAAACTCACCAGTCCAGGTTCCTGATGTCAGTTTGTAGGGCTCCCTTGGGTCTATCAGGGCAGCACAAGTTTGAGGTGGGGACAACTTTGGTCTGGGGTCCATCATTCGATATAAGGACTTTTTGCAGTCAGGTCCCAGCCCTGGGGCCCCTGGGCACATCCTTTGTCCCTTTTCCCTGGGAAAGAAAACTCACCAGTCCAGGTTCCTGATGTCAGTTTGTAGGGCTCCCTTGGGTCTATCAGGGCAGCACAAGTTTGAGGTGGGGACAACTTTGGTCTGGGGTCCATCCTTCGATATAAGGATTTTTTGCAATCAGGTCCTGGGCCAGGGGCCCCTGGGCACAACCTTTGTCCCTTTTCCCTGGGAAAGAAAACTCACAGGTCCAGGTTCCTGATGTCAGTTTGTAGGGCTCCCTTGGGTCTATCAGGGCAGCACAAGTTTAAGGTGGGGACAACTTTGGTCTGGGGTCCATCCTTCGATATAAGGATTTTTTGCAATCAGGTTGCGGGCCAGGGGCCCCTGGGCACATCCTTTGTCCCTTTTCCCTGGGAAAGAAAACTCACCAGTCCAGGTTCCTGATGTCAGTTTGTAGGGCTCCCTTGGGTCTATCAGGGCAGCACAAGTTTGAGGTGGGGACAACTTTGGTCTGTGATCCATCCTTCGATAAAAGGATTTTTTGCAGTCAGGTCCTGGGCCAGGGGTCCCTGGGCACATGCTTTGCCCCTTTTCCCTGGGAAAGAAAACTCACCAGTCCAGGTTCCTGATGTCAGTTTGTAGGGCTCCCTTGGGTCTATCAGGGCAGCACAAGTTTAAGGTGGGGACAACTTTGGTCTGGGGTCCATCCTTCGATATAAGGATTTTTTGCAGTCAGGTTGCGGGCCAGGGGCCCCTGGGCACATCCTTTGTCCCTTTTCCCTGGGAAAGAAAACTCACAGGTCCAGGTTCCTGATGTCAGTTTGTAGGGCTCCCTTGGGTCTATCAGGGCAGCACAAGTTTGAGGTGGGGACAACTTGGTCTGTGATCCATTCTTCGATATAAGGATTTTTTGCAGTCAGGTCCTGGGCCAGGGGTCCCTGGGCACATGCTTTGCCTCTTTTCCCTGGGAAAGAAAACTCACCAGTCCAGGTTCCTGATGTCAGTTTGTAGGGCTCCCTTGGGTCTATCAGGGCAGCACAAGTTTGAGGTGGGGACAACTTTGGTCTGGGGTCCATCCTTCGATATAAGGATTTTTTGCAGCCAGGGCCCAGCCCAGGGGCCCCTGGGCACATCCTTTGTCCCTTTTCCCTGGGAAAGAAAACTCACAGGTCCAGGTTCCTGATGTCACTTTGTAGGGCTCCCTTGGGTCTATCAGGGCAGCACAAGTTTGAGGTGGGGACAACTTTGGTCTGTGATCCATCCTTCGATATAAGGATTTTTTGCAGTCAGGTCCTGGGCCAGGGGTCCCTGGGCACATGCTTTGCCCCTTTTCCCTGGGAAAGAAAACTCACAGGTCCAGGTTCCTGATGTCAGTTTGTAGGGCTCCCTTGGGTCTATCAGGCCAGCACAAGTTTGAGGTGGGGACAACTTTGGTCTGGGGTCCATCCTTCGATATAAGGATTTTTTGTAGTCAGGTCCTGGGCCAGGGGCCCCTGGGCACATGCTTTGCCCCTTTTCCCTGGGAAAGAAAACTCACCAGTCCAGGTTCCTGATGTCAGTTTGTAGGGCTCCCTTGGGTCTATCAGGGCAGCACAAGTTTGAGGTGGGGACAACTTTGGTCTGTGATCCATCCTTCGATATAAGGATTTTTTGCAGTCAGGTCCTGGGCCAGGGGTCCCTGGGCACATGCTTTGTCCCTTTTCCCTGGGAAAGAAAACTCACACGTCCAGGTTCCTGATGTCAGTTTGTAGGGCTCCCTTGGGTCTATCAGGGCAGCACAAGTTTAAGGTGGGGACAACTTTGGTCTGGGGTCCATCCTTCGATATAAGGATTTTTTGCAGCCAGGGCCCAGCCCAGGGGTCCCTGGGCACATCCTTTGGCCATTTTCCTTGGGAATGAAAACTCACAGATCCAGGTTCCTGATGTCAGTTTGTAGGGCTCTCTTGGGTCTATCAAGCAGCACAATTTTGAGGTGGGGAAAACATCTGTCTAGGGTCCTTCCTTCGATATAAGGATTTTTTGCAGTCAGGCCCCAGCCCAGGGGCCCCTGGGCTCATCCTTTGGCCATTTTCCCTGGGAAATTAAACTCACAGGACCAGGTTCCTGATGTCAGTTTGTAGGGCTCCCTTGGGTCTATCAGGGCAGCACAAGTTTGATGTGGGGACAACTTTGGTCTGGGGTCCATCCTTCGATATATGGATTTTTTGCAGTCAGGTCCCGCGCCAGGGGATTATGGGCACATCTTTTGTCCCTTTTCCCTGGGAAAAAAAACTCACCAGTCCAGGTTCCTGATGTCAGTTTGTAGGGCTCCCTTGGGTCTATCAGGGCAGCACAAGTTTAAGGTGGGGACAACTTTGGTCTGGGGTCCATCCTTCGATATAAGTATTTTTTGCAGTCAGGTCCTGGGCCAGGGGCCCCTGGGCACATCCTTTGTCCCTTTTCCCTGGGAAAGAAAACTCACAGGTCCAGGTTCCTGATGTCAGTTTGTAGGGCTCCCTTGGGTCTATCAGGGCAGCACAAGTTTGAGGTGGGGACAACTTTGGTCTGGGGTCCATCCTTCGATATAAGGATTTTTTGCAGTCAGGTCCTGGGCCAGGGACCCCTGGGCACATCCTTTGGCCATTATCCCTGGGAAAGAAAACTCACAGGACCAGATTCCTGATGTCAGTTTGTAGGGCTCCCTTGGGTCTATCAGGGCAGTACAAGTTTGAGGTGGGGACAACTTTGGTCTGGGGTCCATCCTTCGATATAAGGATTTTTTGCAGTCAGGACCTGGGCCAGGGCCAGGGACCCATGGGCACATCCTTTGTCCCTTTTCCCTGGGAAAGAAAACTCACAGGTCCAGGTTCCTGATGTCAGTTTGTAGGGCTCCCTTGGGTCTATCAGGGCAGCACAAGTTTGAGATGGGGACAATTTTGGTCTGGGGTCCATTCTTCGATATAAGGATTTTTTGCAGTCAGGTCCCAGTCCTGGAGCCCCTGGGCACATCCTTTGTCCCTTTTCCCTGGGAAAGAAAACTCACAGGTCCAGGTTCCTGATGTCAGTTTGTAGGGCTCTCTTGGGTCTATCAGGGCAGCACAAGATTGAGGTGGGGACAACTTTGGTCTGGGGTCCATCCTTCGATATAAGGATTTTTTGCAGTCAGGTCCTGGGCCAGGGGCCCCTGGGCACATCCTTTGTCCTTTTTCCCTTGGAAAGAAAACTCAGCAGTCCAGGTTCCTGATGTCAGTTTGTAGGGCTCCCTTGGGTCTATCAGGGCAGCACAAGTTTGAGGTGGGGACAACTTTGGTCTGGGGTCCATCCTTCGATATATAAGGACTTTTTGCAGTCAGGTCCCAGCCCAGGGGTTCCTGGGCACATCCTTTGTCTCTTTTCCCTGGGAGAGAAAACTCACCAGTCCAGGTTCCTGATGTCAGTTTGTAGGGCTCCCTTGGGTCTATCAGGGCAGCACAAGTTTGAGGTGGGGACAACTTTGGTCTGGGGTCCATCCTTCGATATAAGGACTTTTTGCAGTCAGGTCCCAGCCCTGGGGCCCCTGGGCACATCCTTTGTCCCTTTTCCCTGGGAAAGAAAACTCACCAGTCCAGGTTCCTGATGTCAGTTTGTAGGGCTCCCTTGGGTCTATCAGGGCAGCACAAGTTTGAGGTGGGGACAACTTTGGTCTGGGGTCCATCCTTCGATATAAGGATTTTTTGCAATCAGGTTGCGGGCCAGGGGCCCCTGGGCACATCCTTTGTCCCTTTTCCCTGGGAAAGAAAACTCACAGGTCCAGGTTCCTGATGTCAGTTTGTAGGGCTCCCTTGGGTCTATCAGGGCAGCACAAGTTTGAGGTGGGGACAACTTTGGTCTGTGATCCATCCTTCGATATAAGGATTTTTTGCAGTCAGGTCCTGGGCCAGGGGTCCCTGGGCACATGCTTTGCCCCTTTTCCCTGGGAAAGAAAACTCACCAGTCCAGGTTCCTGATGTCAGTTTGTAGGGCTCCCTTGGGTCTATCAGGGCAGCACAAGTTTAAGGTGGGGACAACTTTGGTCTGGGGTCCATCCTTCGATATAAGGATTTTTTGCAGTCAGGTTGCGGGCCAGGGGCCCCTGGGCACATCCTTTGTCCCTTTTCCCTGGGAAAGAAAACTCACAGGTCCAGGTTCCTGATGTCAGTTTGTAGGGCTCCCTTGGGTCTATCAGGGCAGCACAAGTTTGAGGTGGGGACAACTTGGTCTGTGATCCATTCTTCGATATAAGGATTTTTTGCAGTCAGGTCCTGGGCCAGGGGTCCCTGGGCACATGCTTTGCCTCTTTTCCCTGGGAAAGAAAACTCACCAGTCCAGGTTCCTGATGTCAGTTTGTAGGGCTCCCTTGGGTCTATCAGGGCAGCACAAGTTTGAGGTGGGGACAACTTTGGTCTGGGGTCCATCCTTCGATATAAGGATTTTTTGCAGCCAGGGCCCAGCCCAGGGGCCCCTGGGCACATCCTTTGTCCCTTTTCCCTGGGAAAGAAAACTCACAGGTCCAGGTTCCTGATGTCACTTTGTAGGGCTCCCTTGGGTCTATCAGGGCAGCACAAGTTTGAGGTGGGGACAACTTTGGTCTGTGATCCATCCTTCGATATAAGGATTTTTTGCAGTCAGGTCCTGGGCCAGGGGTCCCTGGGCGCATGCTTTGCCCCTTTTCCCTGGGAAAGAAAACTCACCGGTCCAGGTTCCTGATGTCAGTTTGTAGGGCTCCCTTGGGTCTATCAGGGCAGCACAAGTTTGAGGTGGGGACAACTTTGGTCTGTGATCCATCCTTCGATATAAGGATTTTTTGCAGTCAGGTCCTGGGCCAGGGGTCCCTGGGCACAAGCTTTGTCCCTTTTCCCTGGGAAAGAAAACTCACACGTCGAGGTTCCTCATGTCAGTTTGTAGGGCTCCCTTGGGTCTATCAGGGCAGCACAAGTTTGAGGTGGGGACAACTTTGGTCTGGGGTCCATCCTTCGATATAAGGATTTTTTGCAGCCAGGGCCCAGCCCAGGGGCCCCTGGGCACATCCTTTGGCCATTTTCCCTGGGAAAGAAAACTCACAGGTCCAGGTTCCTGATGTCAGTTTGTAGGGCTCTCTTGGGTCTATCAAGCAGCACAATTTTGAGGTGGGGAAAACATCTGTCTAGGGTCCTTCCTTCGATATAAGGATTTTTTGCAGTAAGGCCCCAGCCCAGGGGCCCCTGGGCTCATCCTTTGGCCATTTTCCCTGGGAAAAAAAACTCACAGGACCAGGTTCCTGATGTCAGTTTGTAGGGCTCCCTTGGGTCTATCAGGGCAGCACAAGTTTGATGTGGGGACAACTTTGGTCTGGGGTCCATCCTTCGATATATGGATTTTTTGCAGTCAGGTCCCGCGCCAGGGGACCATGGGCACATCCTTTTGTCCCTTTTCCCTGGGAAAAAAAACTCACAGGTCCAGGTTCCTGATGTCAGTTTGTAGGGCTCCCTTGGGTCTATCAGGGCAGCACAAGTTTGAGGTGGGGACAACTTTGGTCTGGGGTCCATCCTTCGATATAAGTATTTTTTGCAGTCAGGTCCTGGGCCAGGGGCCCCTGGGCACATCCTTTGTCCCTTTTCCCTGGGAAAGAAAACTCACAGGTCCAGGTTCCTGATGTCAGTTTGTAGGGCTCCCTTGGGTCTATCAGGGCAGCACAAGTTTGAGGTGGGGACAAATTTGGTCTGGGGTCCATCCTTCGATATAAGGATTTTTTGATGTCAGGTTCTGGGCCAGGGGCCCCTGGGCACATCCTTTGTCCCTTTTCCCTGGGAAAGAAAACTCACAGGTCCAGGTTCCTGATGTCAGTTTGTAGGGCTCCCTTGGGTCTATCAGGGCAGCACAAGTTTGAGGTGGGGAAAACTTTGGTCTAGGGTCCATCCTTCGATATAAGGATTTTTTGCAGTCAGGACCTGGGCCAGGGCCAGGGACCCATGGGCACATTTTTTGTCCCTTTTCCCTGGGAAAGAAAACTCACCAGTCCAGGTTCCTGATGTCAGTTTGTAGGGCTCCCTTGGGTCTATCAGGGCAGCACAAGTTTGAGATGGGGACAATTTTGGTCTGGGGTCCATTCTTCGATATAAGGATTTTTTGCAGTCAGGTCCCAGCCCTGGAGCCCCTGGGCACACGCTTTGTCCCTTTTCCCTGGGAAAGAAAACTCACAGGTCCAGGTTCCTGATGTCAGTTTGTAGGGCTCTCTTGGGTCTATCAGGGCAGCACAAGATTGAGGTGGGGACAACTTTGGTCTGGGGTCCATCCTTCGATATAAGGATTTTTTGCAGTCAGGTCCTGGGCCAGGGGCCCCTGGGCACATCCTTTGTCCTTTTTCCCTTGGAAAGAAAACTCACAGGTCCAGGTTCCTGATGTCAGTTTGTAGGGCTCCCTTGGGTCTATCAGGGCAGCACAAGTTTGAGGTGGGGACAACTTTGGTCTGTGGTCCATCCTTCGATATATAAGGACTTTTTGCAGTCAGGTCCCAGCCCAGGGGTTCCTGGGCACATCCTTTGTCTCTTTTCCCTGGGAGAGAAAACTCACCAGTCCAGGTTCCTGATGTCAGTTTGTAGGGCTCCCTTGGGTCTATCAGGGCAGCACAAGTTTAAGGTGGGGACAACTTTGGTCTGGGGTCCATCCTTCGATATAAGGACTTTTTGCAGTCAGGTCCCAGCCCTGGGGCCCCTGGGCACATCCTTTGTCCCTTTTCCCTGGGAAAGAAAACTCACAGGTCCAGGTTCCTGATGTCAGTTTGTAGGGCTCCCTTGGGTCTATCAGGGCAGCACAAGTTTGAGGTGGGGACAACTTTGGTCTGGGGTCCATCCTTCGATATAAGGATTTTTTGCAATCAGGTCCTGGGCCAGGGGCCCCTGGGCACAACCTTTGTCCCTTTCCCTGGGAAAGAAAACTCACAGGTCCAGGTTCCTGATGTCAGTTTGTAGGGCTCCCTTGGGTCTATCAGGGCAGCACAAGTTTGAGGTGGGGACAACTTTGGTCTGGGGTCCATCCTTCGATATAAGGATTTTTTGCAGTCAGGTTGCGGGCCAGGGGCCCCTGGGCACATCCTTTGTCCCTTTTCCCTGGGAAAGAAAACTCACCAGTCCAGGTTCCTGATGTCAGTTTGTAGGGCTCCCTTGGGTCTATCAGGGCAGCACAAGTTTGAGGTGGGGACAAATTTGGTCTGGGGTCCATCCTTCGATATAAGGATTTTTTGCAGTCAGGTCCTGGGCCAGGGGTCCCTGGGCTCATGCTTTGCCCCTTTTCCCTGGGAAAGAAAACTCACCAGTCCAGGATCCTGATGTCAGTTTGTAGGGCTCCCTTGGGTCTATCAGGGCAGCACAAGTTTGAGGTGGGGACAACTTCGGTCTGGGGTCCATTCTTCGATATAAGGACTTTTTGCAGTCAGGTCCCAGCCCTGGGGCCCCTGAGCACATCCTTTGTCCCTTTTCCCTGGGAAAGAAAACTCACCAGTCCAGGTTCCTGATGTCAGTTTGTAGGGCTCCCTTGGGTCTATCAGGGCAGCACAAGTTTGAGGTGGGGACAACTTTGGTCTGGGGTCCATCCTTCGATATAAGGATTTTTTGCAATCAGGTCCTGGGCCAGGGGCCCTTGGGCACAACCTTTGTCCCTTTTCCCTGGGAAAGAAAACTCACAGGTCCAGGTTCCTGATGTCAGTTTGTAGGGCTCCCTTGGGTCTATCAGGGCAGCACAAGTTTGAGGTGGGGACAACTTTGGTCTGGGGTCCATCCTTCGATATAAGGATTTTTTGCAGCCAGGGCCCAGCCCAGGGGCCCCTGGGCACATCCTTTGTCCCTTTTCCCTGGGAAAGAAAACTCACAGGTCCAGGTTCCTGATGTCACTTTGTAGGGCTCCCTTGGGTCTATCAGGGCAGCACAAGTTTGAGGTGGGGACAACTTTGGTCTGTGATCCATTCTTTGATATAAGGATTTTTTGCAGTCAGGTCCTGGGCCAGGGGTCCCTGGGCACATGCTTTGCCCCTTTTCCCTGGGAAAGAAAACTCACACGTCCAGGTTCCTGATGTCAGTTTGTAGAGCTCCCTTGGGTCTATCAGGGCAGCACAAGTTTGAGATGGGGACAACTTCGGTCTAGGGTCCATCCTTCGATATAAGGATTTTTGCAGTCATGTCCCAGCCCTGGGGCCCCTGGGCACATCCTTTGTCCCTTTTCCCTGGGAAAGAAAACTCACAGGTCCAGGTTCCTGATGTCAGTTTGTAGGGCTCCCTTGGGTCTATCAGGGCAGCACAAGTTTGAGGTGGGGACAACTTTGGTCTGGGGTCCATCCTTCGATATAAGGATTTTTTGCAATCAGGTCCTGGGCCATGGGCCCCTGGGCACAACCTTTGTCCCTTTTCCCTGGGAAAGAAAACTCACAGGTCCAGGTTCCTGATGTCAGTTTGTAGGGCTCCCTTGGGTCTATCAGGGCAGCACAACTTTAAGGTGGGGACAACTTTGGTCTGTGATCCATTCTTCGATATAAGGATTTTTTGCAGTCAGGTCCTGGGCCAGGGGTCCCTGGGCACATGCTTTGCCCCTTTTCCCTGGGAAAGAAAACTCACCAGTCCAGGTTCCTGATGTCAGTTTGTAGGGCTCCCTTGGGTCTATCAGGGCAGCACAAGTTTGAGGTGGGGACAACTTTGGTCTGGGGTCCATCCTTCGATATAAGGATTTTTTGCAGCCAGGGCCCAGCCCAGGGGCCCCTGGGCACATCCTTTGTCCCTTTTCCCTGGGAAAGAAAACTCACAGGTCCAGGTTCCTGATGTCAGTTTGTAGGGCTCTCTTGGGTCTATCAGGGCAGCACAATTTTGAGGTGGGGACAACTTTGGTCTAGGGTCCTTCCTTCGATATAAGGATTTTTTGCAGTCAGGCCCCAGCCCAGGGGCCCCTGGGCTCATCCTTTGGCCATTTTCCCTGGGAAAGAATACTCACCAGTCCAGGTTCCTGATGTCAGTTTGTAGGGCTCCCTTGGGTCTATCAGGGCAGCACAAGTTTGAGGTGGGGACAACTTTCGTCTAGGGTCCATCCTTCGATATAAGGAATTTTTGCAGTCAGGTCCCGGGCCAGGGGCCCCTGGGCACATCCTTTGTCCCTTTTCCCTGGGAAAGAAAACTCACAGGTCCAGATTCCTGATGTCAGTTTGTAGGGCTCCCTTGGGTGTATCATGGCAGCACAAGTTTGAGGTGGGGACAACTTTGGTCTGGGGTCTATCCTTCGATATAAGGATTTTTTGCAGTCAGGTCCTTGGCCAGGGGCCCCTGGGCACATGCTTTGTCCCTTTTCCCTGGGAAAGAAAACTCACAGGTCCAGGTTCCTGATGTCAGTTTGTAGGGCTCCCTTGGATCTATCAGGGCAGCACAAGTTTGAGGTGGGGACAACTTTGGTCTGTGATCCATCCTTCGATATAAGGATTTTTTGCAGTCAGGTCCTGGGCCAGGGGCCCCTGGGCACATGCTTTGTCCCTTTTCCCTGGGAAAAAAAACTCACAGGTCCAGGTTCCTGATGTCAGTTTGTAGGGCTCCCTTGGGTCTATCAGGGCAGCACAAGTTTGAGGTGGGGACAACTTTGGTCTGGGGTCCATCCTTCGATATAAGGATTTTTTGCATTCCTGTCCCGGGCCAGGGGCCCCTGGGCACATCCTTTGGCCATTTTCCCTGGGAAAGAAAATTCACAGGTCCAGGTTCCTGATGTCAGTTTGTAGGGCTCCCTTGGGTCTATCAGGGCAGCACAAGTTTGAGGTGGGGACAACTTTGGTCTGGGGTCCATCCTTCGATATAAGGATTTTTTGCAGTCAGGTTGCGGGCAAGGGGCCCCTGGGCACATCCTTTGTCCCTTTTCCCTGGGAAAGAAAACTCACAGGTCCAGGTTCCTGATGTCAATTTGTAGGGCTCCCTTGGGTCTATCAGGGCAGCACAAGTTTGAGGTGGGCACAACTTTGGTCTGTGATCCATTCTTCGATATATGGATTTTTTGCAGTCAGGTCCTGGGCCAGGGGTCCCTGGGCACATGCTTTGCGCCTTTTCCCTGGGAAAGAAAACTCACCAGTCCAGCTTCCTGATGTCAGATTGTAGGGCTCCCTTGGGTCTATCAGGGCAGCACAAGTTTGAGGTGGGGACAACTTTGGTCTGGGGTCCATCCTTCGATATAAGGATTTTTTGCAGCTAGGGCCCAGCCCAGGGGCCCCTGGGCACATCCTTTGTCCCTTTTCCATGGGAAAGAAAACTCACAGGTCCAGGTTCCTGATGTCACTTTGTAGGGCTCCCTTGGGTCTATCAGGGCAGCACAAGTTTGAGGTGGGGACAACTTTGGTCTGTGATCCATTCTTCGATATAAGGATTTTTTGCAGTCAGGTCCTGGGCCAGGGGTCCCTGGGCACATGCTTTGCCCCTTTTCCCTGGGAAAGAAAACTCACACGTCCAGGTTCCTGATGTCAGTTTGTAGAGCTCCCTTTGGTCTATCAGGGCAGCACAAGTTTGAGATGGGGACAACTTCGGTCTGGGGTCCATCCTTCGATATAAGGACTTTTTGCAGTCAGGTCCCAGCCCTGGGGCCCCTGGGCACATCCTTTGTCCCTTTTCCCTGGGAAAGAAAACTCACAGGTCCAGGTTCCTGATGTCAGTTTGTAGGGCTCCCTTGGGTCTATCAGGGCAGCACAAGTTTGAGGTGGGGACAACTTTGGTCTGGGGTCCATCCTTCGATATAAGGATTTTTTGCAATCAGGTCCTGGGCCATGGGCCCCTGGGCACAACCTTTGTCCCTTTTCCCTGGGAAAGAAAACTCACAGGTCCAGGTTCCTGATGTCAGTTTGTAGGGCTCCCTTGGGTCTATCAGGGCAGCACAAGTTTAAGGTGGGGACAACTTTGGTCTGTGATCCATTCTTCGATATAAGGATTTTTTGCAGTCAGGTCCTGGGCCAGGGGTCCCTGGGCACATGCTTTGTCCCTTTTCCCTGGGAAAGAAAACTCACCAGTCCAGGTTCCTGATGTCAGTTTGTAGGGCTCCCTTGGGTCTATCAGGGCAGCACAAGTTTGAGGTGGGGACAACTTTGGTCTGGGGTCCATCCTTCGATATAAGGATTTTTTGCAGCCAGGGCCCAGCCCAGGGGCCCCTGGGCACATCCTTTGTCCCTTTTCCCTGGGAAAGAAAACTCACAGGTCCAGGTTCCTGATGTCACTTTGTAGGGCTCCCTTGGGTCTATCAGGGCAGCACAAGTTTGAGGTGGGGACAACTTTGGTCTGGGGTCCATCCTTCGATATAAGGATTTTTTGCATTCCTGTCCCGGGCCTTGGGCCCCTGGGCACATCCTTTGGCCATTTTCCCTGGGAAAGAAAATTCACAGGTCCAGGTTCCTGATGTCAGTTTGTAGGGCTCTCTTGGATCTATCAGGGCAGCACAAGTTTGAGGTGGGGACAACTTTGGTCTGGGGTCCATCCTTCGATATAAGGATTTTTTGAAGTCAGGTCCCAGCCCAGGGGCCCATGGGCACATCCTTTGTCCCTTTTCCCTGGGAAAGAAAACTCACAGGTCCAGGTTCCTGATGTCAGTTTGTAGGGCTCTCTTGGATCTATCAGGGCAGCACAAGTTTGAGGTGGGGACAACTTTGGTCTGGGGTCCATCCTTCGATATAAGGATTTTTTGAAGTCAGGGCCCAGCCCAGGGGCCCCTGGGCACATCCTTTGTCCCTTTACCCTGGGAAAAAAAACTCACCAGTCCAGGTTCCTGATGTCAGTTTGTAGGGCTCTCTTGGATCTATCAGGGCAGCACAAGTTTGAGGTGGGGACAACTTTGGTCTGGGGTCCATCCTTCGATATATAAGGACTTTTTGCAGTCAGGTCCCAGCCCAGGGGTTCCTGGGCACATCCTTTGTCCCTTTTCCCTGGGAAAGAAAACTCACCAGTCCAGGTTCCTGATGTCAGTTTGTAGGGCTCCCTTGGGTCTATCAGGGCAGCACAAGTTTGAGGTGGGGACAACTTTGGTCTGGGGTCCATCCTTCGATATAAGGATTTTTTGCAATCAGGTCCTGGGCCAGGGGCCCCTGGGCACAACCTTTGTCCCTTTTCCCTGGGAAAGAAAACTCACAGGTCCAGGTTCCTGATGTCAGTTTGTAGGGCTCCCTTGGGTCTATCAGGGCAGCACAAGTTTAAGGTGGGGACAACTTTGGTCTGGGGTCCATCCTTCGATATAAGGATTTTTTGCAGTCAGGTTGCGGGCCAGGGGCCCCTGGGCACATCCTTTGTCCCTTTTCCCTGGGAAAGAAAACTCACCAGTCCAGGTTCCTGATGTCAGTTTGTAGGGCTCCCTTGGGTCTATCAGGGCAGCACAAGTTTGAGGTGGGGACAACTTTGGTCTGGGGTCCATCCTTCGATATAAGGATTTTTTGCAGTCAGGTTGCGGGCCAGGGGCCCCTGGGCACATCCTTTGTCCCTTTTCCCTGGGAAAGAAAACTCACAGGTCCAGGTTCCTGATGTCAGTTTGTAGGGCTCCCTTGGGTCTATCAGGGCAGCACAAGTTTGAGGTGGGGACAACTTCGGTCTGGGGTCCATCCTTCGATATAAGGACTTCTTGCAGTCAGGTCCCAGCCCTGGGGCCCCTGGGCACATCCTTTGTCCCTTTTCCCTGGGAAAGAAAACTCACCAGTCCAGGTTCCTGATGTCAGTTTGTAGGGCTCCCTTGGGTCTATCAGGGCAGCACAAGTTTGAGGTGGGGACAACTTTGGTCTGGGGTCCATCCTTCGATATAAGGATTTTTTGCAGTCAGGTTGCGGGCCAGGGGCCCCTGGGCACATCCTTTGTCCCTTTTCCCTGGGAAAGAAAACTCACAGGTCCAGGTTCCTGATGTCAGTTTGTAGGGCTCCCTTGGGTCTATCAGGGCAGCACAAGTTTGAGGTGGGGACAACTTTGGTCTGTGATCCATTCTTCGATATAAGGATTTTTTGCAGTCAGGTCCTGGGCCAGGGGTCCCTGGGCACATGCTTTGCCCCTTTTCCCTGGGAAAGAAAACTCACAGGTCCAGGTTCCTGATGTCAGTTTGTAGGGCTCCCTTGGGTCTATCAGGGCAGCACAAGTTTGAGGTGGGGACAACTTTGGTCTGGGGTCCATCCTTCGATATAAGGATTTTTTGCAATCAGGTCCTGGGCCAGGGGCCCCTGGGCACAACCTTTGTCCCTTTTCCCTGGGAAAGAAAACTCACAGGTCCAGGTTCCTGATGTCAGTTTGTAGGGCTCCCTTGGGTCTATCAGGGCAGCACAAGTTTAAGGTGGGGACAACTTTGGTCTGGGGTCCATCCTTCGATATAAGGATTTTTTGCAGTCAGGTTGCGGGCCAGGGGCCCCTGGGCACATCCTTTGTCCCTTTTCCCTGGGAAAGAAAACTCACCAGTCCAGGTTCCTGATGTCAGTTTGTAGGGCTCCCTTGGGTCTATCAGGGCAGCACAAGTTTGAGGTGGGGACAACTTTGGTCTGGGGTCCATCCTTCGATATAAGGATTTTTTGCAGTCAGGTTGCGGGCCAGGGGCCCCTGGGCACATCCTTTGTCCCTTTTCCCTGGGAAAGAAAACTCACAGGTCCAGGTTCCTGATGTCAGTTTGTAGGGCTCCCTTGGGTCTATCAGGGCAGCACAAGTTTGAGGTGGGGACAACTTTGGTCTGTGATCCATTCTTCGATATAAGGATTTTTTGCAGTCAGGTCCTGGGCCAGGGGTCCCTGGGCACATGCTTTGCCCCTTTTCCCTGGGAAAGAAAACTCACAGGTCCAGGTTCCTGATGTCAGTTTGTAGGGCTCCCTTGGGTCTATCAGGGCAGCACAAGTTTGAGGTGGGGACAACTTTGGTCTGGGGTCCATCCTTCGATATAAGGATTTTTTGCAGCCAGGGCCCAGCCCAGGGGCCCCTGGGCACATCCTTTGTCCCTTTTCCCTGGGAAAGAAAACTCACAGGTCCAGGTTCCTGATGTCAGTTTGTAGGGCTCTCTTGGATCTATCAGGGCAGCACAAGTTTGAGGTGGGGACAACATCGGTCTAGGGTCCTTCCTTCGATATAAGGATTTTTTGCAGTCAGGCCCCAGCCCAGGGGCCCCTGGGCTCATCCTTTGGCCATTTTCCCTGGGAAAGAATACTCACCAGTCCAGGTTCCTGATGTCAGTTTGTAGGGCTCCCTTGGGTCTATCAGGGCAGCACAAGTTTGAGGTGGGGACAACTTTCGTCTAGGGTCCATCCTTCGATATAAGGATTTTTTGCAGTCAGGTCCCGGGCCAGGGGCCCCTGGGCACATCCTTTGTCCCTTTTCCCTGGGAAAGAAAACTCACAGGTCCAGGTTCCTGATGTCAGTTTGTAGGGCTCCCTTGGGTGTAACATGGCAGCACAAGTTTGAGGTGGGGACAACTTTGGTCTGGGGTCTATCCTTCGATATAAGGATTTTTTGCAGTCAGGTCCTTGGCCAGGGGCCCCTGGGCGCATGCTTTGTCCCTTTTCCCTGGGAAAGAAAACTCACAGGTCCAGGTTCCTGATGTCAGTTTGTAGGGCTCCCTTGGATCTATCAGGGCAGCACAAGTTTGAGGTGGGGACAACTTTGGTCTGTGATCCATCCTTCGATATAAGGATTTTTTGCAGTCAGGTCCTGGGCCAGGGGCCCCTGGGCACAACCTTTGTCCCTTTTCCCTGGGAATGAAAACTCAAAGGTCCAGGTTCCTGATGTCAGTTTGTAGGGCTCCCTTGGGTCTGTCAGGGCAGCACAAGTTTGAGGTGGGGACAACTTTGGTCTGGGGTCCATCCTTTGATATAACGATTTTTTGCAGTCAGGTCCAAGCCCTGGAGCCCCTGGGCACAACCTTTGTCCCTTTTCCCTGGGAAAGAAAACTCACAGGTCCAGGTTCCTGATGTCAGTTTGTAGGGCTCCCTTGGATCTCTCAGGGCAGCACAAGTTTGAGGTGGGGACAACTTTGGTCTGTGATCCATCCTTCGATATAAGGATTTTTTGCAGTCAGGTCCTGGGCCAGGGGCCCTTGGGCACATGCTTTGTCCCTTTTCCCTGGGAAAAAAAACTCACAGGTCCAGGTTCCTGATGTCAGATTGTAGGGCTCCCTTGGGTCTATCAGGGCAGCACAAGTTTGAGGTGGGGACAACTTTGGTCTGGGGTCCATCCTTCGATATAAGGATTTTTTGCATTCCTGTCCCGGGCCAGGGGCCCCTGGAAACATCCTTTGGCCATTTTCCCTGGGAAAGAAAATTCACAGGTCCAGGTTCCTGATGTCAGTTTGTAGGGCTCTCTTGGATCTATCAGGGCAGCACAAGTTTGAGGTGGGGACAACTTTGGTCTGGGGTCCATCCTTCGATATAAGGATTTTTTGAAGTCAGGTCCCAGCCCTTGGGCCCATGGGCACATCCTTTGTCCCTTTTCCCTGGGAAAAAAAACTCACAGGTCCAGGTTCCTGATGTCAGTTTGTAGGGCTTTCTTGGATCTATCAGGGCAGCACAAGTTTGAGGTGGGGACAACTTTGGTCTGGGGTCCATCCTTCGATATAAGGATTTTTTGAAGTCAGGGCCCAGCCCAGGGGTTCCTGGGCACATCCTTTGTCTCTTTTCCCTGGGAGAGAAAACTCACAGGTCCAGGTTCCTGATGTCAGTTTGTAGGGCTCCCTTGGGTCTATCTGGGCAGCACAAGATTGAGGTGGGGACAACTTTGGTCTGGGGTCCATCCTTCGCTATAAGGATTTTTTGCAGTCAGGTCCCGGGCCAGGGGCCCCTGTGCACATCCTTTGTCCCTTTTCCCTGGGAAAGAAAACTCACAGGTCCAGGTTCCTGATGTCAGTTTGTAGGGCTCCCTTGGGTCTATCAGGGCAGCAAAAGTTTGAGGTGGGGACAACTTCGGTCTGGGGTCCATCCTTCGATATAAGGACTTTTTGCAGTCAGGTCCCAGCCCTGGGGCCCCTGGGCACATCCTTTGTCCCTTTTCCCTGGGAAAGAAAACTCACCAGTCCAGGTTCCTGATGTCAGTTTGTAGGGCTCCCTTGGGTCTATCAGGGCAGCACAAGTTTGAGGTGGGGACAACTTTGGTCTGGGGTCCATCCTTCGATATAAGGATGTTTTGCAATCAGGTCCGGGGCCTGGGGCCCCTGGGCACATGCTTTGCCCCTTTTCCCTGGGAAAGAAAACTCACAGGTCCAGGTTCCTGATGTCAGTTTGTAGGGCTCCCTTGGGTCTATCAGGGCAGCACAAGTTTAAGGTGGGGACAACTTTGGTCTGGGGTCCATCCTTCGATATAAGGATTTTTTGCAGTCAGGTTGCGGGCCAGGGGCTCCTGGGCACATCCTTTGTCCCTTTTCCCTGGGAAAGAAAACTCACCAGTCCAGGTTCCTGATGTCAGTTTGTAGGGCTCCCTTGGGTCTATCAGGGCAGCACAAGTTTGAGGTGGGGACAACTTTGGTCTGTGATCCATCCTTCGATATAAGGATTTTTTGCAGTCAGGTCCTGGGCCAGGGGTCCCTGGGCACATGCTTTGCCCCTTTTCCCTGGGAAAGAAAACTCACACGTCCAGGTTCCTGATGTCAGTTTGTAGGGCTCCCTTGGGTCTATCAGGGCAGCACAAGTTTGAGGTGGGGACAACTTCGGTCTGGGGTCCATCCTTCGATATAAGGACATTTTGCAGTCAGGTCCTGGGCCAGGGGTCCCTGTTCACATGCTTTGCCCCTTTTCCCTGGGAAAGAAAACTCACCAGTCCAGGTTCCTGATGTCAGTTTGTAGGGCTCCCTTGGGTCTATCAGGGCAGCACAAGTTTGAGGTGGGGACAACTTTGGTCTGGGGTCCATCCTTCGATATAAGGATTTTTTGCAGCCAGGGCCCAGCCCAGGGGCCCCTGGGCACATCCTTTGTCCCTTTTCCCTGGGAAAGAAAACTCACAGGTCCAGGTTCCTGATGTCAGTTTGTAGGGCTCTCTTGGGTCTATCAGGGCAGCACAATTTTGAGGTGGGGACAACATCGGTCTAGGGTCCTTCCTTCGATATAAGGATTTTTTGCAGTCAGGCCCCAGCCCAGGGGCCCCTGGGCTCATCCTTTGGCCATTTTCCCTGGGAAAGAAAACTCACAGGTCCAGGTTCCTGATGTCAGTTTGTAGGGCTCCCTTGGGTCTATCAGGGCAGCACAAGTTTGAGGTGGGGACAACTTTCGTCTAGGGTCCATCCTTCGATATAAGGATTTTTTGCAGTCAGGTATTTGGCCAGGGGCCCCTGGGCACATGCTTTGTCCCTTTTCCCTGGGAAAAAAAACTCACAGGTCCAGGTTCCTGATGTCAGTTTGTAGGGCTCCCTTGGATCTATCAGGGCAGCACAAGTTTGAGGTGGGGACAACTTTGGTCTGTGATCCATCCTTCGATATAAGGATTTTTTGCAGTCAGGTCCTGGGCGAGGGGCCCCTGGGCACAACCTTTGTCCCTTTTCCCTGGGAAAGAAAACTCACAGGTCCAGGTTCCTGATGTCAGTTTGTAGGGCTCCCTTGGGTCTGTCAGGGCAGCACATGTTTGAGGTGGGGACAACTTTGGTCTGGGGTCCATCCTTTGATATAACGATTTTTTGCAGTCAGGTCCAAGCCCTGGAGCCCCTGGGCACAACCTTTGTCCCTTTTCCCTGGGAAAGAAAACTCACAGGTCCAGGTTCCTGATGTCAGTTTGTAGGGCTCCCTTGGGTCTATCAGGGCAGCACAAGTTTGAGGTGGGGACAACTTTGGTCTGGGGTCCATCCTTTGATATAAGGGTTTTTTGAAGACAGGTCCTGGACCAGGGGACCTTGGGCACATCCTTTGTCCCTTTTCCCTGGGAAAGAAAATTCACAGGTCCAGGTTCCTGATGTCAGTTTGTAGGGCTCCCTTGGGTCTATCAGGGCAGCACAAGTTTGAGGTGGGGACAACTTTGGTCTGGGGTCCATCCTTCGATATAAGGATTTTTTGCAGTCAGGGCCCAGCCCAGGGGCCCCTGGGCACATCCTTTGTCCCTTTTCCCTGGGAAAAAAAACTCACCAGTCCAGGTTGCTGATGTCAGTTTGTAGGGCTCCCTTGGATCTATCAGGGCAGCACAAGTTTGAGGTGGGGACAACTTTGGTCTGGGGTCCATCCTTCGATATAAGGATTTTTTGAAGAAAGGTCCCGCGCCAGGGGCCCTTGGGCCCATCCTTTTTCCCTTTTCCCTGGGAAAGAAAATTCACAGGTCCAGGTTCCTGATGTCAGTTTGTAGGGCTCTCTTGGATCTATCAGGGCAGCACAAGTTTGAGGTGGGGACAACTTTGGTCTGGGGTCCATCCTTCGATATAAGGATTTTTTGAAGTCAGGTCCCAGCCCTTGGGCCCATGGGCACATCCTTTGTCCCTTTTCCCTGGGAAAAAAAACTCACAGGTCCAGGTTCCTGATGTCAGTTTGTAGGGCTTTCTTGGATCTATCAGGGCAGCACAATTTTGAGGTGGGGACAACTTTGGTCTGGGGTCTATCCTTCGATATAAGGATTTTTTGAAGTCAGGGCCCAGCCCAGGGGCCCCTGGGCACATCCTTTGTCCCTTTACCCTGGGAAAAAAAACTCACCAGTCCAGGTTCCTGATGTCAGTTTGTAGGGCTCTCTTGGATCTATCAGGGCAGCACAAGTTTGAGGTGGGGACAACTTTGGTCTGGGGTCCATCCTTCGATATATAAGGACTTTTTGCAGTCAGGTCCCAGCCCAGGGGTTCCTGGGCACATCCTTTGTCTCTTTTCCCTGGGAGAGAATACTCACAGGTCCAGGTTCCTGATGTCAGTTTGTAGGGCTCCCTTGGGTCTATCTGGGCAGCACAAGATTGAGGTGGGGACAACTTTGGTCTGGGGTCCATCCTTCGCTATAAGGATTTTTTGCAGTCAGGTCCCGGGCCAGGGGCCCCTGTGCACATCCTTTGTCCCTTTTCCCTGGGAAAGAAAACTCACAGGTCCAGGTTCCTGATGTCAGTTTGTAGGGCTCCCTTGGGTCTATCAGGGCAGCAAAAGTTTGAGGTGGGGACAACTTTGGTCTGGGGTCCATCCTTTGATATAAGGACTTTTTGCAGTCAGGTCCCAGCCCTGGGGACCCTGGGCACATCCTTTGTCCCTTTTCCCTGGGAAAGAAAACTCACCAGTCCAGGTTCCTGATGTCAGTTTGTAGGGCTCCCTTGGGTCTATCAGGGCAGCACAAGTTTGAGGTGGGGACAACTTTGGTCTGGGGTCCATCCTTCGATATAAGGATTTTTTGCAATCAGGTCCTGGGCCAGGGGCCCCTGGGCACATGCTTTGCCCCTTTTCCCTGGGAAAGAAAACTCACAGGTCCAGGTTCCTGATGTCAGTTTGTAGGGCTCCCTTGGGTCTATCAGGGCAGCACAACTTTAAGGTGGGGACAACTTTGGTCTGTGATCCATTCTTCGATATAAGGATTTTTTGCAGTCAGGTCCTGGGCCAGGGGTCCCTGGGCACATGCTTTGCCCCTTTTCCCTGGGAAAGAAAACTCACCAGTCCAGGTTCCTGATGTCAGTTTGTAGGGCTCCCTTGGGTCTATCAGGGCAGCACAAGTTTGAGGTGGGGACAACTTTGGTCTGGGGTCCATCCTTCGATATAAGGATTTTTTGCAGCCAGGGCCCAGCCCAGGGGCCCCTGGGCACATCCTTTGTCCCTTTTCCCTGGGAAAGAAAACTCACAGGTCCAGGTTCCTGATGTCAGTTTGTAGGGCTCTCTTGGGTCTATCAGGGCAGCACAATTTTGAGGTGGGGACAACTTTGGTCTAGGGTCCTTCCTTCGATATAAGGATTTTTTGCAGTCAGGCCCCAGCCCAGGGGCCCCTGGGCTCATCCTTTGGCCATTTTCCCTGGGAAAGAATACTCACCAGTCCAGGTTCCTGATGTCAGTTTGTAGGGCTCCCTTGGGTCTATCAGGGCAGCACAAGTTTGAGGTGGGGACAACTTTCGTCTAGGGTCCATCCTTCGATATAAGGAATTTTTGCAGTCAGGTCCCGGGCCAGGGGCCCCTGGGCACATCCTTTGTCCCTTTTCCCTGGGAAAGAAAACTCACAGGTCCAGATTCCTGATGTCAGTTTGTAGGGCTCCCTTGGGTGTATCATGGCAGCACAAGTTTGAGGTGGGGACAACTTTGGTCTGGGGTCTATCCTTCGATATAAGGATTTTTTGCAGTCAGGTCCTTGGCCAGGGGCCCCTGGGCACATGCTTTGTCCCTTTTCCCTGGGAAAGAAAACTCACCAGTCCAGGTTCCTGATGTCAGTTTGTAGGGCTCCCTTGGGTCTATCAGGGCAGCACAAGTTTGAGGTGGGGACAACTTTGGTCTGGGGTCCATCCTTCGATATAAGGATTTTTTGCAGCCAGGGCCCAGCCCAGGGGCCCCTGGGCACATCCTTTGTCCCTTTTCCCTGGGAAAGAAAACTCACAGGTCCAGGTTCCTGATGTCACTTTGTAGGGCTCCCTTGGGTCTATCAGGGCAGCACAAGTTTGAGGTGGGGACAACTTTGGTCTGGGGTCCATCCTTCGATATAAGGATTTTTTGCATTCCTGTCCCGGGCCTTGGGCCCCTGGGCACATCCTTTGGCCATTTTCCCTGGGAAAGAAAATTCACAGGTCCAGGTTCCTGATGTCAGTTTGTAGGGCTCTCTTGGATCTATCAGGGCAGCACAAGTTTGAGGTGGGGACAACTTTGGTCTGGGGTCCATCCTTCGATATAAGGATTTTTTGAAGTCAGGTCCCAGCCCAGGGGCCCATGGGCACATCCTTTGTCCCTTTTCCCTGGGAAAGAAAACTCACAGGTCCAGGTTCCTGATGTCAGTTTGTAGGGCTCTCTTGGATCTATCAGGGCAGCACAAGTTTGAGGTGGGGACAACTTTGGTCTGGGGTCCATCCTTCGATATAAGGATTTTTTGAAGTCAGGGCCCAGCCCAGGGGCCCCTGGGCACATCCTTTGTCCCTTTACCCTGGGAAAAAAAACTCACCAGTCCAGGTTCCTGATGTCAGTTTGTAGGGCTCTCTTGGATCTATCAGGGCAGCACAAGTTTGAGGTGGGGACAACTTTGGTCTGGGGTCCATCCTTCGATATATAAGGACTTTTTGCAGTCAGGTCCCAGCCCAGGGATTCCTGGGCACATCCTTTGTCCCTTTTCCCTGGGAAAGAAAACTCACCAGTCCAGGTTCCTGATGTCAGTTTGTAGGGCTCCCTTGGGTCTATCAGGGCAGCACAAGTTTAAGGTGGGGACAACTTTGGTCTGGGGTCCATCCTTCGATATAAGGATTTTTTGCAGTCAGGTTGCGGGCCAGGGGCCCCTGGGCACATCCTTTGTCCCTTTTCCCTGGGAAAGAAAACTCACCAGTCCAGGTTCCTGATGTCAGTTTGTAGGGCTCCCTTGGGTCTATCAGGGCAGCACAAGTTTGAGGTGGGGACAACTTTGGTCTGGGGTCCATCCTTCGATATAAGGATTTTTTGCAGTCAGGTTGCGGGCCAGGGGCCCCTGGGCACATCCTTTGTCCCTTTTCCCTGGGAAAGAAAACTCACAGGTCCAGGTTCCTGATGTCAGTTTGTAGGGCTCCCTTGGGTCTATCAGGGCAGCACAAGTTTGAGGTGGGGACAACTTCGGTCTGGGGTCCATCCTTCGATATAAGGACTTCTTGCAGTCAGGTCCCAGCCCTGGGGCCCCTGGGCACATCCTTTGTCCCTTTTCCCTGGGAAAGAAAACTCACCAGTCCAGGTTCCTGATGTCAGTTTGTAGGGCTCCCTTGGGTCTATCAGGGCAGCACAAGTTTGAGGTGGGGACAACTTTGGTCTGGGGTCCATCCTTCGATATAAGGATTTTTTGCAGTCAGGTTGCGGGCCAGGGGCCCCTGGGCACATCCTTTGTCCCTTTTCCCTGGGAAAGAAAACTCACAGGTCCAGGTTCCTGATGTCAGTTTGTAGGGCTCCCTTGGGTCTATCAGGGCAGCACAAGTTTGAGGTGGGGACAACTTTGGTCTGTGATCCATTCTTCGATATAAGGATTTTTTGCAGTCAGGTCCTGGGCCAGGGGTCCCTGGGCACATGCTTTGCCCCTTTTCCCTGGGAAAGAAAACTCACAGGTCCAGGTTCCTGATGTCAGTTTGTAGGGCTCCCTTGGGTCTATCAGGGCAGCACAAGTTTGAGGTGGGGACAACTTTGGTCTGGGGTCCATCCTTCGATATAAGGATTTTTTGCAATCAGGTCCTGGGCCAGGGGCCCCTGGGCACAACCTTTGTCCCTTTTCCCTGGGAAAGAAAACTCACAGGTCCAGGTTCCTGATGTCAGTTTGTAGGGCTCCCTTGGGTCTATCAGGGCAGCACAAGTTTAAGGTGGGGACAACTTTGGTCTGGGGTCCATCCTTCGATATAAGGATTTTTTGCAGTCAGGTTGCGGGCCAGGGGCCCCTGGGCACATCCTTTGTCCCTTTTCCCTGGGAAAGAAAACTCACCAGTCCAGGTTCCTGATGTCAGTTTGTAGGGCTCCCTTGGGTCTATCAGGGCAGCACAAGTTTGAGGTGGGGACAACTTTGGTCTGGGGTCCATCCTTCGATATAAGGATTTTTTGCAGTCAGGTTGCGGGCCAGGGGCCCCTGGGCACATCCTTTGTCCCTTTTCCCTGGGAAAGAAAACTCACAGGTCCAGGTTCCTGATGTCAGTTTGTAGGGCTCCCTTGGGTCTATCAGGGCAGCACAAGTTTGAGGTGGGGACAACTTTGGTCTGTGATCCATTCTTCGATATAAGGATTTTTTGCAGTCAGGTCCTGGGCCAGGGGTCCCTGGGCACATGCTTTGCCCCTTTTCCCTGGGAAAGAAAACTCACAGGTCCAGGTTCCTGATGTCAGTTTGTAGGGCTCCCTTGGGTCTATCAGGGCAGCACAAGTTTGAGGTGGGGACAACTTTGGTCTGGGGTCCATCCTTCGATATAAGGATTTTTTGCAGCCAGGGCCCAGCCCAGGGGCCCCTGGGCACATCCTTTGTCCCTTTTCCCTGGGAAAGAAAACTCACAGGTCCAGGTTCCTGATGTCAGTTTGTAGGGCTCTCTTGGATCTATCAGGGCAGCACAAGTTTGAGGTGGGGACAACATCGGTCTAGGGTCCTTCCTTCGATATAAGGATTTTTTGCAGTCAGGCCCCAGCCCAGGGGCCCCTGGGCTCATCCTTTGGCCATTTTCCCTGGGAAAGAATACTCACCAGTCCAGGTTCCTGATGTCAGTTTGTAGGGCTCCCTTGGGTCTATCAGGGCAGCACAAGTTTGAGGTGGGGACAACTTTCGTCTAGGGTCCATCCTTCGATATAAGGATTTTTTGCAGTCAGGTCCCGGGCCAGGGGCCCCTGGGCACATCCTTTGTCCCTTTTCCCTGGGAAAGAAAACTCACAGGTCCAGGTTCCTGATGTCAGTTTGTAGGGCTCCCTTGGGTGTAACATGGCAGCACAAGTTTGAGGTGGGGACAACTTTGGTCTGGGGTCTATCCTTCGATATAAGGATTTTTTGCAGTCAGGTCCTTGGCCAGGGGCCCCTGGGCGCATGCTTTGTCCCTTTTCCCTGGGAAAGAAAACTCACAGGTCCAGGTTCCTGATGTCAGTTTGTAGGGCTCCCTTGGATCTATCAGGGCAGCACAAGTTTGAGGTGGGGACAACTTTGGTCTGTGATCCATCCTTCGATATAAGGATTTTTTGCAGTCAGGTCCTGGGCCAGGGGCCCCTGGGCACAACCTTTGTCCCTTTTCCCTGGGAATGAAAACTCAAAGGTCCAGGTTCCTGATGTCAGTTTGTAGGGCTCCCTTGGGTCTGTCAGGGCAGCACAAGTTTGAGGTGGGGACAACTTTGGTCTGGGGTCCATCCTTTGATATAACGATTTTTTGCAGTCAGGTCCAAGCCCTGGAGCCCCTGGGCACAACCTTTGTCCCTTTTCCCTGGGAAAGAAAACTCACAGGTCCAGGTTCCTGATGTCAGTTTGTAGGGCTCCCTTGGATCTCTCAGGGCAGCACAAGTTTGAGGTGGGGACAACTTTGGTCTGTGATCCATCCTTCGATATAAGGATTTTTTGCAGTCAGGTCCTGGGCCAGGGGCCCTTGGGCACATGCTTTGTCCCTTTTCCCTGGGAAAAAAAACTCACAGGTCCAGGTTCCTGATGTCAGATTGTAGGGCTCCCTTGGGTCTATCAGGGCAGCACAAGTTTGAGGTGGGGACAACTTTGGTCTGGGGTCCATCCTTCGATATAAGGATTTTTTGCATTCCTGTCCCGGGCCAGGGGCCCCTGGAAACATCCTTTGGCCATTTTCCCTGGGAAAGAAAATTCACAGGTCCAGGTTCCTGATGTCAGTTTGTAGGGCTCTCTTGGATCTATCAGGGCAGCACAAGTTTGAGGTGGGGACAACTTTGGTCTGGGGTCCATCCTTCGATATAAGGATTTTTTGAAGTCAGGTCCCAGCCCTTGGGCCCATGGGCACATCCTTTGTCCCTTTTCCCTGGGAAAAAAAACTCACAGGTCCAGGTTCCTGATGTCAGTTTGTAGGGCTTTCTTGGATCTATCAGGGCAGCACAAGTTTGAGGTGGGGACAACTTTGGTCTGGGGTCCATCCTTCGATATAAGGATTTTTTGAAGTCAGGGCCCAGCCCAGGGGTTCCTGGGCACATCCTTTGTCTCTTTTCCCTGGGAGAGAAAACTCACAGGTCCAGGTTCCTGATGTCAGTTTGTAGGGCTCCCTTGGGTCTATCTGGGCAGCACAAGATTGAGGTGGGGACAACTTTGGTCTGGGGTCCATCCTTCGCTATAAGGATTTTTTGCAGTCAGGTCCCGGGCCAGGGGCCCCTGTGCACATCCTTTGTCCCTTTTCCCTGGGAAAGAAAACTCACAGGTCCAGGTTCCTGATGTCAGTTTGTAGGGCTCCCTTGGGTCTATCAGGGCAGCAAAAGTTTGAGGTGGGGACAACTTCGGTCTGGGGTCCATCCTTCGATATAAGGACTTTTTGCAGTCAGGTCCCAGCCCTGGGGCCCCTGGGCACATCCTTTGTCCCTTTTCCCTGGGAAAGAAAACTCACCAGTCCAGGTTCCTGATGTCAGTTTGTAGGGCTCCCTTGGGTCTATCAGGGCAGCACAAGTTTGAGGTGGGGACAACTTTGGTCTGGGGTCCATCCTTCGATATAAGGATGTTTTGCAATCAGGTCCGGGGCCTGGGGCCCCTGGGCACATGCTTTGCCCCTTTTCCCTGGGAAAGAAAACTCACAGGTCCAGGTTCCTGATGTCAGTTTGTAGGGCTCCCTTGGGTCTATCAGGGCAGCACAAGTTTAAGGTGGGGACAACTTTGGTCTGGGGTCCATCCTTCGATATAAGGATTTTTTGCAGTCAGGTTGCGGGCCAGGGGCTCCTGGGCACATCCTTTGTCCCTTTTCCCTGGGAAAGAAAACTCACCAGTCCAGGTTCCTGATGTCAGTTTGTAGGGCTCCCTTGGGTCTATCAGGGCAGCACAAGTTTGAGGTGGGGACAACTTTGGTCTGTGATCCATCCTTCGATATAAGGATTTTTTGCAGTCAGGTCCTGGGCCAGGGGTCCCTGGGCACATGCTTTGCCCCTTTTCCCTGGGAAAGAAAACTCACACGTCCAGGTTCCTGATGTCAGTTTGTAGGGCTCCCTTGGGTCTATCAGGGCAGCACAAGTTTGAGGTGGGGACAACTTCGGTCTGGGGTCCATCCTTCGATATAAGGACTTTTTGCAGTCAGGTCCTGGGCCAGGGGTCCCTGTTCACATGCTTTGCCCCTTTTCCCTGGGAAAGAAAACTCACCAGTCCAGGTTCCTGATGTCAGTTTGTAGGGCTCCCTTGGGTCTATCAGGGCAGCACAAGTTTGAGGTGGGGACAACTTTGGTCTGGGGTCCATCCTTCGATACAAGGATTTTTTGCAGCCAGGGCCCAGCCCAGGGGCCCCTGGGCACATCCTTTGTCCCTTTTCCCTGGGAAAGAAAACTCACAGGTCCAGGTTCCTGATGTCAGTTTGTAGGGCTCTCTTGGGTCTATCAGGGCAGCACAATTTTGAGGTGGGGACAACATCGGTCTAGGGTCCTTCCTTCGATATAAGGATTTTTTGCAGTCAGGCCCCAGCCCAGGGGCCCCTGGGCTCATCCTTTGGCCATTTTCCCTGGGAAAGAAAACTCACAGGTCCAGGTTCCTGATGTCAGTTTGTAGGGCTCCCTTGGGTCTATCAGGGCAGCACAAGTTTGAGGTGGGGACAACTTTCGTCTAGGGTCCATCCTTCGATATAAGGATTTTTTGCAGTCAGGTATTTGGCCAGGGGCCCCTGGGCACATGCTTTGTCCCTTTTCCCTGGGAAAAAAAACTCACAGGTCCAGGTTCCTGATGTCAGTTTGTAGGGCTCCCTTGGATCTATCAGGGCAGCACAAGTTTGAGGTGGGGACAACTTTGGTCTGTGATCCATCCTTCGATATAAGGATTTTTTGCAGTCAGGTCCTGGGCGAGGGGCCCCTGGGCACAACCTTTGTCCCTTTTCCCTGGGAAAGAAAACTCACAGGTCCAGGTTCCTGATGTCAGTTTGTAGGGCTCCCTTGGGTCTGTCAGGGCAGCACATGTTTGAGGTGGGGACAACTTTGGTCTGGGGTCCATCCTTTGATATAACGATTTTTTGCAGTCAGGTCCAAGCCCTGGAGCCCCTGGGCACAACCTTTGTCCCTTTTCCCTGGGAAAGAAAACTCACAGGTCCAGGTTCCTGATGTCAGTTTGTAGGGCTCCCTTGGGTCTATCAGGGCAGCACAAGTTTGAGGTGGGGACAACTTTGGTCTGGGGTCCATCCTTTGATATAAGGGTTTTTTGAAGACAGGTCCTGGACCAGGGGACCTTGGGCACATCCTTTGTCCCTTTTCCCTGGGAAAGAAAATTCACAGGTCCAGGTTCCTGATGTCAGTTTGTTGGGCTCCCTTGGGTCTATCAGGGCAGCACAAGTTTGAGGTGGGGACAACTTTGGTCTGGGGTCCATCCTTCGATATAAGGATTTTTTGCAGTCAGGTCCTGGGCCAGGGGCCCCTGGGCACATGTTTTGTCCCTTTACCCTGGGAAAGAAAACTCACAGGTCCAGGTTCCTAATGTCAGTTTGTAGGGCTCCCTTGGATCTATCAGGGCAGCACAAGTTTGAGGTGGGGACAATTTTGGTCTGGGGTCCATCCTTCGATATAAAGATTTTTCTCAGTCAGGTCCTTGGCCAGGGGCCCCTGGGCACATGCTTTGTCCCTTTTCCCTGGGAAAGAAAACTCACAGGTCCAGGTTCCTGATGTCAGTTTGTAGGGCTCCCTTGGGTCTATCAGGGCAGCACAAGTTTGTGGTGGGGACAACATTTCTCTGGGGACCATCCTTCGATATAATGATTTTTTGCAGTCAGGGCCCAGCCCAGGGCCAGGGACCCTTGGGCACATCCTTTGTCCCTTTTCCCTGGGAAAGAAAACTCACAGGTCCAGGTTCCTGATGTCAGTTTGTAGGGCTCCCTTGGGTCTATCAGGGCAGCACAAGTTTGAGGTGGGGACAACTTTGGTCTGGGGTCCATCCTTCGATATAAGGATTTTTTGCAGTCAGGGCCCAGCCCAGGGGCCCCTGGGCACATCCTTTGTCCCTTTTCCCTGGGAAAAAAAACTCACCAGTCCAGGTTGCTGATGTCAGTTTGTAGGGCTCCCTTGGATCTATCAGGGCAGCACAAGTTTGAGGTGGGGACAACTTTGGTCTGGGGTCCATCCTTCGATATAAGGATTTTTTGAAGAAAGGTCCCGCGCCAGGGGCCCTTGGGCCCATCCTTTTTCCCTTTTCCCTGGGAAAGAAAATTCACAGGTCCAGGTTCCTGATGTCAGTTTGTAGGGCTCTCTTGGATCTATCAGGGCAGCACAAGTTTGAGGTGGGGACAACTTTGGTCTGGGGTCCATCCTTCGATATAAGGATTTTTTGAAGTCAGGTCCCAGCCCTTGGGCCCATGGGCACATCCTTTGTCCCTTTTCCCTGGGAAAAAAAACTCACAGGTCCAGGTTCCTGATGTCAGTTTGTAGGGCTTTCTTGGATCTATCAGGGCAGCACAATTTTGAGGTGGGGACAACTTTGGTCTGGGGTCTATCCTTCGATATAAGGATTTTTTGAAGTCAGGGCCCAGCCCAGGGGCCCCTGGGCACATCCTTTGTCCCTTTACCCTGGGAAAAAAAACTCACCAGTCCAGGTTCCTGATGTCAGTTTGTAGGGCTCTCTTGGATCTATCAGGGCAGCACAAGTTTGAGGTGGGGACAACTTTGGTCTGGGGTCCATCCTTCGATATATAAGGACTTTTTGCAGTCAGGTCCCAGCCCAGGGGTTCCTGGGCACATCCTTTGTCTCTTTTCCCTGGGAGAGAATACTCACAGGTCCAGGTTCCTGATGTCAGTTTGTAGGGCTCCCTTGGGTCTATCTGGGCAGCACAAGATTGAGGTGGGGACAACTTTGGTCTGGGGTCCATCCTTCGCTATAAGGATTTTTTGCAGTCAGGTCCCGGGCCAGGGGCCCCTGTGCACATCCTTTGTCCCTTTTCCCTGGGAAAGAAAACTCACAGGTCCAGGTTCCTGATGTCAGTTTGTAGGGCTCCCTTGGGTCTATCAGGGCAGCAAAAGTTTGAGGTGGGGACAACTTTGGTCTGGGGTCCATCCTTTGATATAAGGACTTTTTGCAGTCAGGTCCCAGCCCTGGGGACCCTGGGCACATCCTTTGTCCCTTTTCCCTGGGAAAGAAAACTCACCAGTCCAGGTTCCTGATGTCAGTTTGTAGGGCTCCCTTGGGTCTATCAGGGCAGCACAAGTTTGAGGTGGGGACAACTTTGGTCTGGGGTCCATCCTTCGATATAAGGATTTTTTGCAATCAGGTCCTGGGCCAGGGGCCCCTGGGCACATGCTTTGCCCCTTTTCCCTGGGAAAGAAAACTCACAGGTCCAGGTTCCTGATGTCAGTTTGTAGGGCTCCCTTGGGTCTATCAGGGCAGCACAAGTTTAAGGTGGGGACAACTTTGGTCTGGGGTCCATCCTTCGATATAAGGATTTTTTGCAGTCAGGTTGCGGGCCAGGGGCCCCTGGGCACATCCTTTGTCCCTTTTCCCTGGGAAAGAAAACTCACCAGTCCAGGTTCCTGATGTCAGTTTGTAGGGCTCCCTTGGGTCTATCAGGGCAGCACAAGTTTGAGGTGGGGACAACTTTGGTCTGTGATCCATCCTTCGATATAAGGATTTTTTGCAGTCAGGTCCTGGGCCAGGGGTCCCTGGGCACATGCTTTGCCCCTTTTCCCTGGGAAAGAAAACTCACACGTCCAGGTTCCTGATGTCAGTTTGTAGGGCTCCCTTGGGTCTATCAGGGCAGCACAAGTTTGAGGTGGGGACAACTTCGGTCTGGGGTCCATCCTTCGATATAAGGACTTCTTGCAGTCAGGTCCCAGCCCTGGGGCCCCTGGGCACATCCTTTGTCCCTTTTCCCTGGGAAAGAAAACTCACCAGTCCAGGTTCCTGATGTCAGTTTGTAGGGCTCCCTTGGGTCTATCAGGGCAGCACAAGTTTGAGGTGGGGACAACTTTGGTCTGGGGTCCATCCTTCGATATAAGGATTTTTTGCAATCAGGTCCTGGGCCAGGGGCCCCTGGGCACAACCTTTGTCCCTTTTCCCTGGGAAAGAAAACTCACAGGTCCAGGTTCCTGATGTCAGTTTGTAGGGCTCCCTTGGGTCTATCAGGGCAGCACAAGTTTAAGGTGGGGACAACTTTGGTCTGGGGTCCATCCTTCGATATAAGGATTTTTTGCAGTCAGGTTGCGGGCCAGGGGCCCCTGGGCACATCCTTTGTCCCTTTTCCCTGGGAAAGAAAACTCACCAGTCCAGGTTCCTGATGTCAGTTTGTAGGGCTCCCTTGGGTCTATCAGGGCAGCACAAGTTTGAGGTGGGGACAACTTTGGTCTGGGGTCCATCCTTCGATATAAGGATTTTTTGCAGTCAGGTTGCGGGCCAGGGGCCCCTGGGCACATCCTTTGTCCCTTTTCCCTGGGAAAGAAAACTCACAGGTCCAGGTTCCTGATGTCAGTTTGTAGGGCTCCCTTGGGTCTATCAGGGCAGCACAAGTTTGAGGTGGGGACAACTTCGGTCTGGGGTCCATCCTTCGATATAAGGACTTCTTGCAGTCAGGTCCCAGCCCTGGGGCCCCTGGGCACATCCTTTGTCCCTTTTCCCTGGGAAAGAAAACTCACCAGTCCAGGTTCCTGATGTCAGTTTGTAGGGCTCCCTTGGGTCTATCAGGGCAGCACAAGTTTGAGGTGGGGACAACTTTGGTCTGGGGTCCATCCTTCGATATAAGGATTTTTTGCAATCAGGTCCTGGGCCAGGGGCCCCTGGGCACAACCTTTGTCCCTTTTCCCTGGGAAAGAAAACTCACAGGTCCAGGTTCCTGATGTCAGTTTGTAGGGCTCCCTTGGGTCTATCAGGGCAGCACAAGTTTAAGGTGGGGACAACTTTGGTCTGGGGTCCATCCTTCGATATAAGGATTTTTTGCAGTCAGGTTGCGGGCCAGGGACCCCTGGGCACATCCTTTGTCCCTTTTCCCTGGGAAAGAAAACTCACCAGTCCAGGTTCCTGATGTCAGTTTGTAGGGCTCCCTTGGGTCTATCAGGGCAGCACAAGTTTGAGGTGGGGACAACTTTGGTCTGGGGTCCATCCTTCGATATAAGGATTTTTTGCAGTCAGGTTGCGGGCCAGGGGCCCCTGGGCACATCCTTTGTCCCTTTTCCCTGGGAAAGAAAACTCACAGGTCCAGGTTCCTGATGTCAGTTTGTAGGGCTCCCTTGGGTCTATCAGGGCAGCACAAGTTTGAGGTGGGGACAACTTTGGTCTGTGATCCATTCTTCGATATAAGGATTTTTTGCAGTCAGGTCCTGGGCCAGGGGTCCCTGGGCACATGCTTTGCCCCTTTTCCCTGGGAAAGAAAACTCACAGGTCCAGGTTCCTGATGTCAGTTTGTAGGGCTCCCTTGGGTCTATCAGGGCAGCACAAGTTTGAGGTGGGGACAACTTTGGTCTGGGGTCCATCCTTCGATATAAGGATTTTTTGCAATCAGGTCCTGGGCCAGGGGCCCCTGGGCACAACCTTTGTCCCTTTTCCCTGGGAAAGAAAACTCACAGGTCCAGGTTCCTGATGTCAGTTTGTAGGGCTCCCTTGGGTCTATCAGGGCAGCACAAGTTTAAGGTGGGGACAACTTTGGTCTGGGGTCCATCCTTCGATATAAGGATTTTTTGCAGTCAGGTTGCGGGCCAGGGGCCCCTGGGCACATCCTTTGTCCCTTTTCCCTGGGAAAGAAAACTCACAGGTCCAGGTTCCTGATGTCAGTTTGTAGGGCTCCCTTGGGTCTATCAGGGCAGCACAAGTTTGAGGTGGGGACAACTTTGGTCTGGGGTCCATCCTTCGATATAAGGATTTTTTGCAGTCAGGTTGCGGGCCAGGGGCCCCTGGGCACATCCTTTGTCCCTTTTCCCTGGGAAAGAAAACTCACAGGTCCAGGTTCCTGATGTCAGTTTGTAGGGCTCCCTTGGGTCTATCAGGGCAGCACAAGTTTGAGGTGGGGACAACTTTGGTCTGTGATCCATTCTTCGATATAAGGATTTTTTGCAGTCAGGTCCTGGGCCAGGGGTCCCTGGGCACATGCTTTGCCCCTTTTCCCTGGGAAAGAAAACTCACAGGTCCAGGTTCCTGATGTCAGTTTGTAGGGCTCCCTTGGGTCTATCAGGGCAGCACAAGTTTGAGGTGGGGACAACTTTGGTCTGGGGTCCATCCTTCGATATAAGGATTTTTTGCAGCCAGGGCCCAGCCCAGGGGCCCCTGGGCACATCCTTTGTCCCTTTTCCCTGGGAAAGAAAACTCACAGGTCCAGGTTCCTGATGTCAGTTTGTAGGGCTCTCTTGGATCTATCAGGGCAGCACAAGTTTGAGGTGGGGACAACATCGGTCTAGGGTCCTTCCTTCGATATAAGGATTTTTTGCAGTCAGGCCCCAGCCCAGGGGCCCCTGGGCTCATCCTTTGGCCATTTTCCCTGGGAAAGAATACTCACCAGTCCAGGTTCCTGATGTCAGTTTGTAGGGCTCCCTTGGGTCTATCAGGGCAGCACAAGTTTGAGGTGGGGACAACTTTCGTCTAGGGTCTATCCTTCGATATAAGGATTTTTTGCAGTCAGGTCCCGGGCCAGGGGCCCCTGGGCACATCCTTTGTCCCTTTTCCCTGGGAAAGAAAACTCACAGGTCCAGGTTCCTGATGTCAGTTTGTAGGGCTCCCTTGGGTCTATCAGGGCAGCACAAGTTTGAGGTGGGGACAACTTTGGTCTGGGGTCTATCCTTCGATATAAGGATTTTTTGCAGTCAGGTCCTTGGCCAGGGGCCCCTGGGCGCATGCTTTGTCCCTTTTCCCTGGGAAAGAAAACTCACAGGTCCAGGTTCCTGATGTCAGTTTGTAGGGCTCCCTTGGGTCTATCAGGGCAGCACAAGTTTGAGGTGGGGACAACTTTGGTCTGTGATCCATCCTTCGATATAAGGATTTTTTGCAGTCAGGTCCTGGGCCAGGGGCCCCTGGGCACAACCTTTGTCCCTTTTCCCTGGGAATGAAAACTCAAAGGTCCAGGTTCCTGATGTCAGTTTGTAGGGCTCCCTTGGGTCTGTCAGGGCAGCACAAGTTTGAGGTGGGGACAACTTTGGTCTGGGGTCCATCCTTTGATATAACGATTTTTTGCAGTCAGGTCCAAGCCCTGGAGCCCCTGGGCACAACCTTTGTCCCTTTTCCCTGGGAAAGAAAACTCACCAGTCCAGGTTCCTGATGTCAGTTTGTAGGGCTCCCTTGGGTCTATCAGGGCAGCACAAGTTTGAGGTGGGGACAACTTTGGTCTGGGGTCCATCCTTCGATATAAGGATTTTTTGCAGTCAGGTTGCGGGCCAGGGGCCCCTGGGCACATCCTTTGTCCCTTTTCCCTGGGAAAGAAAACTCACAGGTCCAGGTTCCTGATGTCAGTTTGTAGGGCTCCCTTGGGTCTATCAGGGCAGCACAAGTTTGAGGTGGGGACAACTTTGGTCTGTGATCCATTCTTCGATATAAGGATTTTTTGCAGTCAGGTCCTGGGCCAGGGGTCCCTGGGCACATGCTTTGCCCCTTTTCCCTGGGAAAGAAAACTCACAGGTCCAGGTTCCTGATGTCAGTTTGTAGGGCTCCCTTGGGTCTATCAGGGCAGCACAAGTTTGAGGTGGGGACAACTTTGGTCTGGGGTCCATCCTTCGATATAAGGATTTTTTGCAGCCAGGGCCCAGCCCAGGGGCCCCTGGGCACATCCTTTGTCCCTTTTCCCTGGGAAAGAAAACTCACAGGTCCAGGTTCCTGATGTCAGTTTGTAGGGCTCTCTTGGATCTATCAGGGCAGCACAAGTTTGAGGTGGGGACAACATCGGTCTAGGGTCCTTCCTTCGATATAAGGATTTTTTGCAGTCAGGCCCCAGCCCAGGGGCCCCTGGGCTCATCCTTTGGCCATTTTCCCTGGGAAAGAATACTCACCAGTCCAGGTTCCTGATGTCAGTTTGTAGGGCTCCCTTGGGTCTATCAGGGCAGCACAAGTTTGAGGTGGGGACAACTTTCGTCTAGGGTCTATCCTTCGATATAAGGATTTTTTGCAGTCAGGTCCCGGGCCAGGGGCCCCTGGGCACATCCTTTGTCCCTTTTCCCTGGGAAAGAAAACTCACAGGTCCAGGTTCCTGATGTCAGTTTGTAGGGCTCCCTTGGGTCTATCAGGGCAGCACAAGTTTGAGGTGGGGACAACTTTGGTCTGGGGTCTATCCTTCGATATAAGGATTTTTTGCAGTCAGGTCCTTGGCCAGGGGCCCCTGGGCGCATGCTTTGTCCCTTTTCCCTGGGAAAGAAAACTCACAGGTCCAGGTTCCTGATGTCAGTTTGTAGGGCTCCCTTGGATCTATCAGGGCAGCACAAGTTTGAGGTGGGGACAACTTTGGTCTGTGATCCATCCTTCGATATAAGGATTTTTTGCAGTCAGGTCCTGGGCCAGGGGCCCCTGGGCACAACCTTTGTCCCTTTTCCCTGGGAATGAAAACTCAAAGGTCCAGGTTCCTGATGTCAGTTTGTAGGGCTCCCTTGGGTCTGTCAGGGCAGCACAAGTTTGAGGTGGGGACAACTTTGGTCTGGGGTCCATCCTTTGATATAACGATTTTATGCAGTCAGGTCCAAGCCCTGGAGCCCCTGGGCACAACCTTTGTCCCTTTTCCCTGGGAAAGAAAACTCACAGGTCCAGGTTCCTGATGTCAGTTTGTAGGGCTCCCTTGGATCTATCAGGGCAGCACAAGTTTGAGGTGGGGACAACTTTGGTCTGTGATCCATCCTTCGATATAAGGATTTTTTGCAGTCAGGTCCTGGGCCAGGGGCCCCTGGGCACATGCTTTGTCCCTTTTCCCTGGGAAAAAAAACTCACAGGTCCAGGTTCCTGATGTCAGTTTGTAGGGCTCCCTTGGGTCTATCAGGGCAGCACAAGTTTGAGGTGGGGACAACTTTGGTCTGGGGTCCATCCTTCGATATAAGGATTTTTTGCATTCCTGTCCCGGGCCAGGGGCCCCTGGAAACATGCTTTGGCCATTTTCCCTGGGAAAGAAAATTCACAGGTCCAGGTTCCTGATGTCAGTTTGTAGGGCTCTCTTGGATCTATCAGGGCAGCACAAGTTTGAGGTGGGGACAACTTTGGTCTGGGGTCCATCCTTCGATATAAGGATTTTTTGAAGTCAGGTCCCAGCCCTTGGGCCCATGGGCACATCCTTTGTCCCTTTTCCCTGGGAAAAAAAACTCACAGGTCCAGGTTCTTGATGTCAGTTTGTAGGGCTTTCTTGGATCTATCAGGGCAGCACAAGTTTGAGGTGGGGACAACTTTGGTCTGGGGTCCATCCTTCGATATAAGGATTTTTTGAAGTCAGGGCCCAGCCCAGGGGCCCCTGGGCACATCCTTTGTCCCTTTACCCTGGGAAAAAAAACTCACCAGTCCAGGTTCCTGATGTCAGTTTGTAGGACTCTCTTGGATCCATCAGGGCAGCACAAGTTTGAGGTGGGGACAACTTTGGTCTGGGGTCCATCCTTCGATATATAAGGACTTTTTGCAGTCAGGTCCCAGCCCTGGGGCCCCTGGGCACATCCTTTGTCCCTTTTCCCTGGGAAAGAAAACTCACCAGTCCAGGTTCCTGATGTCAGTTTGTAGGGCTCCCTTGGGTCTATCAGGGCAGCACAAGTTTGAGGTGGGGACAACTTTGGTCTGGGGTCCATCCTTCGATATAAGGATTTTTTGCAATCAGGTCCGGGGCCTGGGGCCCCTGGGCACATGCTTTGCCCCTTTTCCCTGGGAAAGAAAACTCACAGGTCCAGGTTCCTGATGTCAGTTTGTAGGGCTCCCTTGGGTCTATCAGGGCAGCACAAGTTTAAGGTGGGGACAACTTTGGTCTGGGGTCCATCCTTCGATATAAGGATTTTTTGCAGTCAGGTTGCGGGCCAGGGGCTCCTGGGCACATCCTTTGTCCCTTTTCCCTGGGAAAGAAAACTCACCAGTCCAGGTTCCTGATGTCAGTTTGTAGGGCTCCCTTGGGTCTATCAGGGCAGCACAAGTTTGAGGTGGGGACAACTTTGGTCTGTGATCCATCCTTCGATATAAGGATTTTTTGCAGTCAGGTCCTGGGCCAGGGGTCCCTGGGCACATGCTTTGCCCCTTTTCCCTGGGAAAGAAAACTCACAGGTCCAGGTTCCTGATGTCAGTTTGTAGGGCTCCCTTGGGTCTATCAGGGCAGCACAAGTTTGAGGTGGGGACAACTTCGGTCTGGGGTCCATCCTTCGATATAAGGACTTTTTGCAGTCAGGTCCTGGGCCAGGGGTCCCTGTTCACATGCTTTGCCCCTTTTCCCTGGGAAAGAAAACTCACCAGTCCAGGTTCCTGATGTCAGTTTGTAGGGCTCCCTTGGGTCTATCAGGGCAGCACAAGTTTGAGGTGGGGACAACTTTGGTCTGGGGTCCATCCTTCGATATAAGGATTTTTTGCAGCCAGGGCCCAGCCCAGGGGCCCCTGGGCACATCCTTTGTCCCTTTTCCCTGGGAAAGAAAACTCACAGGTCCAGGTTCCTGATGTCAGTTTGTAGGGCTCTCTTGGGTCTATCAGGGCAGCACAATTTTGAGGTGGGGACAACATCGGTCTAGGGTCCTTCCTTCGATATAAGGATTTTTTGCAGTCAGGCCCCAGCCCAGGGGCCCCTGGGCTCATCCTTTGGCCATTTTCCCTGGGAAAGAATACTCACCAGTCCAGGTTCCTGATGTCAGTTTGTAGGGCTCCCTTGGGTCTATCAGGGCAGCACAAGTTTGAGGTGGGGACAACTTTCGTCTAGAGTCCATCCTTCGATATAAGGATTTTTTGCAGTCAGGTCCTTGGCCAGGGGCCCCTGGGCACATGCTTTGTCCCTTTTCCCTGGGAAAAAAAACTCACAGGTCCAGGTTCCTGATGTCAGTTTGTAGGGCTCCCTTGGATCTATCAGGGCAGCACAAGTTTGAGGTGGGGACAACTTTGGTCTGTGATCCATCCTTCGATATAAGGATTTTTTGCAGTCAGGTCCTGGGCGAGGGGCCCCTGGGCACAACCTTTGTCCCTTTTCCCTGGGAAAGAAAACTCACAGGTCCAGGTTCCTGATGTCAGTTTGTAGGGCTCCCTTGGGTCTGTCAGGGCAGCACATGTTTGAGGTGGGGACAACTTTGGTCTGGGGTCCATCCTTTGATATAAGGGTTTTTTGAAGACAGGTCCTGGACCAGGGGACCTTGGGCACATCCTTTGTCCCTTTTCCCTGGGAAAGAAAATTCACAGGTCCAGGTTCCTGATGTCAGTTTGTTGGGCTCCCTTGGGTCTATCAGGGCAGCACAAGTTTGAGGTGGGGACAACTTTGGTCTGGGGTCCATCCTTCGATATAAGGATTTTTTGCAGTCAGGTCCTGGGCCAGGGGCCCCTGGGCACATGTTTTGTCCCTTTACCCTGGGAAAGAAAACTCACAGGTCCAGGTTCCTAATGTCAGTTTGTAGGGCTCCCTTGGATCTATCAGGGCAGCACAAGTTTGAGGTGGGGACAATTTTTGTCTGGGGTCCATCCTTCGATATAAGGATTTTTCTCAGTC
Organism: Lonchura striata; assembly: GCF_050655825.1. Taxonomy (NCBI): domain Eukaryota; kingdom Metazoa; phylum Chordata; class Aves; order Passeriformes; family Estrildidae; genus Lonchura; species Lonchura striata. The sequence continues at coordinate 12,760,588 of NC_140707.1, read as the reverse complement.
AGGTCCTTGGCCAGGGGCCCCTGGGCACATGCTTTGTCCCTTTTCCCTGGGAAAGAAAACTCACAGGTCCAGGTTCCTGATGTCAGTTTGTAGGGCTCCCTTGGGTCTATCAGGGCAGCACAAGTTTGTGGTGGGGACAACATTTCTCTGGGGACCATCCTTCGATATAATGATTTTTTGCAGTCAGGGCCCAGCCCAGGGCCAGGGACCCTTGGGCACATCCTTTGTCCCTTTTCCCTGGGAAAGAAAACTCACAGGTCCAGGTTCCTGATGTCAGTTTGTAGGGCTCCCTTGGGTCTATCAGGGCAGCACAAGTTTGAGGTGGGGACAACTTTGGTCTGGGGTCCATCCTTCGATATAAGGATTTTTTGCAGTCAGGGCCCAGCCCAGGGGCCCCTGGGCACATCCTTTGTCCCTTTTCCCTGGGAAAAAAAACTCACCAGTCCAGGTTGCTGATGTCAGTTTGTAGGGCTCCCTTGGATCTATCAGGGCAGCACAAGTTTGAGGTGGGGACAACTTTGGTCTGGGGTCCATCCTTCGATATAAGGATTTTTTGAAGAAAGGTCCCGCGCCAGGGGCCCTTGGGCCCATCCTTTTTCCCTTTTCCCTGGGAAAGAAAATTCACAGGTCCAGGTTCCTGATGTCAGTTTGTAGGGCTCTCTTGGATCTATCAGGGCAGCACAAGTTTGAGGTGGGGACAACTTTGGTCTGGGGTCCATCCTTCGATATAAGGATTTTTTGAAGTCAGGTCCCAGCCCTTGGGCCCATGGGCACATCCTTTGTCCCTTTTCCCTGGGAAAAAAAACTCACAGGTCCAGGTTCCTGATGTCAGTTTGTAGGGCTTTCTTGGATCTATCAGGGCAGCACAATTTTGAGGTGGGGACAACTTTGGTCTGGGGTCTATCCTTCGATATAAGGATTTTTTGAAGTCAGGGCCCAGCCCAGGGGCCCCTGGGCACATCCTTTGTCCCTTTACCCTGGGAAAAAAAACTCACCAGTCCAGGTTCCTGATGTCAGTTTGTAGGGCTCTCTTGGATCTATCAGGGCAGCACAAGTTTGAGGTGGGGACAACTTTGGTCTGGGGTCCATCCTTCGATATATAAGGACTTTTTGCAGTCAGGTCCCAGCCCAGGGGTTCCTGGGCACATCCTTTGTCTCTTTTCCCTGGGAGAGAAAACTCACAGGTCCAGGTTCCTGATGTCAGTTTGTAGGGCTCCCTTGGGTCTATCTGGGCAGCACAAGATTGAGGTGGGGACAACTTTGGTCTGGGGTCCATCCTTCGCTATAAGGATTTTTTGCAGTCAGGTCCCGGGCCAGGGGCCCCTGTGCACATCCTTTGTCCCTTTTCCCTGGGAAAGAAAACTCACAGGTCCAGGTTCCTGATGTCAGTTTGTAGGGCTCCCTTGGGTCTATCAGGGCAGCAAAAGTTTGAGGTGGGGACAACTTTGGTCTGGGGTCCATCCTTTGATATAAGGACTTTTTGCAGTCAGGTCCCAGCCCTGGGGCCCCTGGGCACATCCTTTGTCCCTTTTCCCTGGGAAAGAAAACTCACCAGTCCAGGTTCCTGATGTCAGTTTGTAGGGCTCCCTTGGGTCTATCAGGGCAGCACAAGTTTGAGGTGGGGACAACTTTGGTCTGGGGTCCATCCTTCGATATAAGGATTTTTTGCAATCAGGTCCTGGGCCAGGGGCCCCTGGGCACATGCTTTGCCCCTTTTCCCTGGGAAAGAAAACTCACAGGTCCAGGTTCCTGATGTCAGTTTGTAGGGCTCCCTTGTGTCTATCAGGGCAGCACAAGTTTAAGGTGGGGACAACTTTGGTCTGGGGTCCATCCTTCGATATAAGGATTTTTTGCAGTCAGGTTGCGGGCCAGGGGCCCCTGGGCACATCCTTTGTCCCTTTTCCCTGGGAAAGAAAACTCACCAGTCCAGGTTCCTGATGTCAGTTTGTAGGGCTCCCTTGGGTCTATCAGGGCAGCACAAGTTTGAGGTGGGGACAACTTTGGTCTGTGATCCATCCTTCGATATAAGGATTTTTTGCAGTCAGGTCCTGGGCCAGGGGTCCCTGGGCACATGCTTTGCCCCTTTTCCCTGGGAAAGAAAACTCACACGTCCAGGTTCCTGATGTCAGTTTGTAGGGCTCCCTTGGGTCTATCAGGGCAGCACAAGTTTGAGGTGGGGACAACTTCGGTCTGGGGTCCATCCTTTGATATAAGGACTTTTTGCAGTCAGGTCCCAGCCCAGGGGCCCCTGGGCACATCCTTTGTCCCTTTTCCCTGGGAAAGAAAAATCACCAGTCCAGGTTCCTGATGTCAGTTTGTAGGGCTCCCTTGGGTCTATCAGGGCAGCACAAGTTTGAGGTGGGGACAACTTTGGTCTGGGGTCCATCCTTCGATATAAGGATTTTTTGCAGTCAGGTCCTGGGCCAGGGGCCCTTGGGCACAACCTTTGTCCCTTTTCTCTGGGAAAGAAAACTCACAGGTCCAGGTTCCTGATGTCAGTTTGTAGGGCTCCCTTGGGTCTATCAGGGCAGCACATGTTTGAGGTGGGGACAACTTTGGTCTGGGGTCCATCCTTCGATATAAGGATTTTTTGCAGTCAGGTTGCGGGCCAGGGGCCCCTGGGCACATCCTTTGTCCCTTTTCCCTGGGAAAGAAAACTCACAGGTCCAGGTTCCTGATGTCACTTTGTAGGGCTCCCTTGGGTCTATCAGGGCAGCACAAGTTTGAGGTGGGGACAACTTTGGTCTGTGATCCATTCTTCGATATAAGGACTTTTTGCAGTCAGGTCCTGGGCCAGGGGTCCCTGTTCACATCCTTTGGCCCTTTTCCCTGGGAAAGAAAACTCACCAGTCCAGGTTCCTGATGTCAGTTTGTAGGGCTCCCTTGGGTCTATCAGGGCAGCACAAGTTTGAGGTGGGGACAACTTTGGTCTGGGGTCCATCCTTCGATATAAGGATTTTTTGCAGCCAGGGCCCAGCCCAGGGGCCCCTGGGCACATCCTTTGTCCCTTTTCCCTGGGAAAGAAAACTCACAGGTCCAGGTTCCTGATGTCAGTTTGTAGGGCTCTCTTGGGTCTATCAGGGCAGCACAATTTTGAGGTGGGGACAACATCGGTCTAGGGTCCTTCCTTCGATATAAGGATTTTTTGCAGTCAGGCCCCAGCCCAGGGGCCCCTGGGCTCATCCTTTGGCCATTTTCCCTGGGAAAGAATACTCACCAGTCCAGGTTCCTGATGTCAGTTTGTAGGGCTCCCTTGGGTCTATCAGGGCAGCACAAGTTTGAGGTGGGGACAACTTTCGTCTAGGGTCCATCCTTCGATATAAGGATTTTTTGCAGTCAGGTCCTTGGCCAGGGGCCCCTGGGCACATGCTTTGTCCCTTTTCCCTGGGAAAAAAAACTCACCAGTCCAGGTTCCTGATGTCAGTTTGTAGGGCTCCCTTGGATCTATCAGGGCAGCACAAGTTTGAGGTGGGGACAACTTTGGTCTGTGATCCATCCTTCGATATAAGGATTTTTTGCAGTCAGGTCCTGGGCGAGGGGCCCCTGGGCACAACCTTTGTCCCTTTTCCCTGGGAAAGAAAACTCACAGGTCCAGGTTCCTGATGTCAGTTTGTAGGGCTCCCTTGGGTCTGTCAGGGCAGCACATGTTTGAGGTGGGGACAACTTTGGTCTGGGGTCCATCCTTTGATATAACGATGTTTTGCAGTCAGGTCCAAGCCCTGGAGCCCCTGGGCACAACCTTTGTCCCTTTTCCCTGGGAAAGAAAACTCACAGGTCCAGGTTCCTGATGTCAGTTTGTAGGGCTCCCTTGGGTCTATCAGGGCAGCACAAGTTTGAGGTGGGGACAACTTTGGTCTGGGGTCCATCCTTTGATATAAGGATTTTTTGAAGACAGGTCCTGGACCAGGGGACCTTGGGCACATCCTTTGTCCCTTTTCCCTGGGAAAGAAAATTCACAGGTCCAGGTTCCTGATGTCAGTTTGTAGGGCTCCCTTGGGTCTATCAGGGCAGCACAAGTTTGAGGTGGGGACAAATTTGGTCTGGGGTCCATCCTTCGATATATGGATTTTTTGCAGTCAGGTCCCGCGCCAGGGGCCCCTGGGCACATGTTTTGTCCCTTTACCCTGGGAAAGAAAACTCACCAGTCCAGGTTCCTGATGTCAGTTTGTAGGGCTCTCTTGGATCTATCAGGGCAGCACAAGTTTGAGGTGGGGACAACTTTGGTCTGGGGTCCATTCTTCGATATAAGGATTTTTTGAAGTCAGGTCCCAGCCCTTGGGCCCATGGGCACATCCTTTGTCCCTTTTCCCTGGGAAAAAAAACTCACAGGTCCAGGTTCCTGATGTCAGTTTGTAGGGCTTTCTTGGATCTATCAGGGCAGCACAAGTTTGAGGTGGGGACAACTTTGGTCTGGGGTCCATCCTTCGATATAAGGATTTTTTGAAGTCAGGGCCCAGCCCAGGGGCCCCTGGGCACATCCTTTGTCCCTTTACCCTGGGAAAAAAAACTCACCAGTCCAGGTTCCTGATGTCAGTTTGTAGGGCTCTCTTGGATCTATCAGGGCAGCACAAGTTTGAGGTGGGGACAACTTTGGTCTGGGGTCCATCCTTCGATATATAAGGACTTTTTGCAGTCAGGTCCCAGCCCAGGGGTTCCTGGGCACATCCTTTGTCTCTTTTCCCTGGGAGAGAAAACTCACAGGTCCAGGTTCCTGATGTCAGTTTGTAGGGCTCCCTTGGGTCTATCTGGGCAGCACAAGATTGAGGTGGGGACAACTTTGGTCTGGGGTCCATCCTTCGCTATAAGGATTTTTTGCAGTCAGGTCCCGGGCCAGGGGCCCCTGTGCACATCCTTTGTCCCTTTTCCCTGGGAAAGAAAACTCACAGGTCCAGGTTCCTGATGTCAGTTTGTAGGGCTCCCTTGGGTCTATCAGGGCAGCAAAAGTTTGAGGTGGGGACAACTTCGGTCTGGGGTCCATCCTTCGATATAAGGACTTTTTGCAGTCAGGTCCCAGCCCTGGGGCCCCTGGGCACATCCTTTGTCCCTTTTCCCTGGGAAAGAAAACTCACCAGTCCAGGTTCCTGATGTCAGTTTGTAGGGCTCCCTTGGGTCTATCAGGGCAGCACAAGTTTGAGGTGGGGACAACTTTGGTCTGGGGTCCATCCTTCGATATAAGGATTTTTTGCAATCAGGTCCTGGGCCAGGGGCACCTGGGCACATGCTTTGCCCCTTTTCCCTGGGAAAGAAAACTCACCAGTCCAGGTTCCTGATGTCAGTTTGTAGGGCTCCCTTGGGTCTATCAGGGCAGCACAAGTTTAAGGTGGGGACAACTTTGGTCTGGGGTCCATCCTTCGATATAAGGATTTTTTGCAGTCAGGTTGCGGGCCAGGGGCCCCTGGGCACATCCTTTGTCCCTTTTCCCTGGGAAAGAAAACTCACCAGTCCAGGTTCCTGATGTCAGTTTGTAGGGCTCCCTTGGGTCTATCAGGGCAGCACAAGTTTGAGGTGGGGACAACTTTGGTCTGGGGTCCATCCTTCGATATAAGGATTTTTTGCAATCAGGTCCTGGGCCAGGGGCACCTGGGCACATGCTTTGCCCCTTTTCCCTGGGAAAGAAAACTCACAGGTCCAGGTTCCTGATGTCAGTTTGTAGGGCTCCCTTGGGTCTATCAGGGCAGCACAAGTTTAAGGTGGGGACAACTTTGGTCTGGGGTCCATCCTTCGATATAAGGATTTTTTGCAGTCAGGTTGCGGGCCAGGGGCCCCTGGGCACATCCTTTGTCCCTTTTCCCTGGGAAAGAAAACTCACCAGTCCAGGTTCCTGATGTCAGTTTGTAGGGCTCCCTTGGGTCTATCAGGGCAGCACAAGTTTGAGGTGGGGACAACTTTGGTCTGTGATCCATCCTTCGATATAAGGATTTTTTGCAGTCAGGTCCTGGGCCAGGGGTCCCTGGGCACATGCTTTGCCCCTTTTCCCTGGGAAAGAAAACTCACACGTCCAGGTTCCTGATGTCAGTTTGTAGGGCTCCCTTGGGTCTATCAGGGCAGCACAAGTTTGAGGTGGGGACAACTTCGGTCTGGGGTCCATCCTTCGATATAAGGACTTTTTGCAGTCAGGTCCCAGCCCAGGGGCCCCTGGGCACATCCTTTGTCCCTTTTCCCTGGGAAAGAAAACTCACCAGTCCAGGTTCCTGATGTCAGTTTGTAGGGCTCCCTTGGGTCTATCAGGGCAGCACAAGTTTGAGGTGGGGACAACTTTGGTCTGGGGTCCATCCTTCGATACAAGGATTTTTTGCAGTCAGGTCCTGGGCGAGGGGCCCTTGGGCACAACCTTTGTCCCTTTTCTCTGGGAAAGATAACTCACAGGTCCAGGTTCCTGATGTCAGTTTGTAGGGCTCCCTTGGGTCTATCAGGGCAGCACATGTTTAAGGTGGGGACAACTTTGGTCTGGGGTCCATCCTTCGATATAAGGATTTTTTGCTGTCAGGTTGCGGGCCAGGGGCCCCTGGGCACATCCTTTGTCCCTTTTCCCTGGGAAAGAAAACTCACAGGTCCAGGTTCCTGATGTCACTTTGTAGGGCTCCCTTGGGTCTATCAGGGCAGCACAAGTTTGAGGTGGGGACAACTTTGGTCTGTGATCCATTCTTCGATATAAGGACTTTTTGCAGTCAGGTCCTGGGCCAGGGGTCCCTGTTCACATGCTTTGCCCCTTTTCCCTGGGAAAGAAAACTCACCAGTCCAGGTTCCTGATGTCAGTTTGTAGGGCTCCCTTGGGTCTATCAGGGCAGCACAAGTTTGAGGTGGGGACAACTTTGGTCTGGGGTCCATCCTTCGATATAAGGATTTTTTGCAGCCAGGGCCCAGCCCAGGGGCCCCTGGGCACATCCTTTGTCCCTTTTCCCTGGGAAAGAAAACTCACAGGTCCAGGTTCCTGATGTCAGTTTGTAGGGCTCTCTTGGGTCTATCAGGGCAGCACAATTTTGAGGTGGGGACAACATCGGTCTAGGGTCCTTCCTTCGATATAAGGATTTTTTGCAGTCAGGCCCCAGCCCAGGGGACCCTGGGCTCATCCTTTGGCCATTTTCCCTGGGAAAGAATAGTCACCAGTCCAGGTTCCTGATGTCAGTTTTTAGGGCTCCCTTGGGTCTATCAGGGCAGCACAAGTTTGAGGTGGGGACAACTTTCGTCTAGGGTCCATCCTTCGATATAAGGATTTTTTGCAGTCAGGTCCTTGGCCAGGGGCCCCTGGGCACATGCTTTGTCCCTTTTCCCTGGGAAAAAAAACTCACAGGTCCAGGTTCCTGATGTCAGTTTGTAGGGCTCCCTTGGATCTATCAGGGCAGCACAAGTTTGAGGTGGGGACAACTTTGGTCTGTGATCCATCCTTCGATATAAGGATTTTTTGCAGTCAGGTCCTGGGCGAGGGGCCCCTGGGCACAACCTTTGTCCCTTTTCCCTGGGAAAGAAAACTCACAGGTCCAGGTTCCTGATGTCAGTTTGTAGGGCTCCCTTGGGTCTGTCAGGGCAGCACATGTTTGAGGTGGGGACAACTTTGGTCTGGGGTCCATCCTTTGATATAACGATTTTTTGCAGTCAGGTCCAAGCCCTGGAGCCCCTGGGCACAACCTTTGTCCCTTTTCCCTGGGAAAGAAAACTCACAGGTCCAGGTTCCTGATGTCAGTTTGTAGGGCTCCCTTGGGTCTATCAGGGCAGCACAAGTTTGAGGTGGGGACAACTTTGGTCTGGGGTCCATCCTTTGATATAAGGATTTTTTGAAGACAGGTCCTGGACCAGGGGACCTTGGGCACATCCTTTGTCCCTTTTCCCTGGGAAAGAAAATTCACAGGTCCAGGTTCCTGATGTCAGTTTGTAGGGCTCCCTTGGGTCTATCAGGGCAGCACAAGTTTGAGGTGGGGACAACTTTGGTCTGGGGTCCATCCTTCGATATAAGGATTTTTTGCAGTCAGGTCCTGGGCCAGGGGCCCCTGGGCACATGTTTTGTCCCTTTACCCTGGGAAAGAAAACTCACAGGTCCAGGTTCCTAATGTCAGTTTGTAGGGCTCCCTTGGATCTATCAGGGCAGCACAAGTTTGAGGTGGGGACAATTTTGGTCTGGGGTCCATCCTTCGATATAAGGATTTTTCTCAGTCAGGTCCTTGGCCAGGGGCCCCTGGGCACATGCTTTGTCCCTTTTCCCTGGGAAAGAAAACTCACAGGTCCAGGTTCCTGATGTCAGTTTGTAGGGCTCCCTTGGGTCTATCAGGGCAGCACAAGTTTGTGGTGGGGACAACATTTCTCTGGGGACCATCCTTCGATATAATGATTTTTTGCAGTCAGGGCCCAGCCCAGTGCCAGGGACCCTTGGGCACATCCTTTGTCCCTTTTCCCTGGGAAAGAAAACTCACAGGACCAGGTTCCTGATGTCAGTTTGTAGGGCTTCCTTGGGTCTATCAGGGCAGCACAAGTTTGAGGTGGGGACAACTTTGGTCTGGGTTCCAGCTTCGATATAATGATTTTTTGCAGTCAGGTCCTGGGCCAGGGGCCCCTGGGCACATCCTTTGTACCTTTTCCCTGGGAAAGAAAACTCACAGGTCCAGGTTCCTGATGTCAGTTTGTAGGGCTCCCTTGGGTCTATCAGGGCAGCACAAGTTTGAGATGGGGACAATTTTGGTCTGGGGTCCATTCTTCGATATAAGGACTTTTTGCAGTCAGGTCCCAACCCTGGAGCCCCTGGGCACACGCTTTGTCCCTTTTCCCTTGGAAAGAAAACTCACAGGTCCAGGTTCCTGATGTCAGTTTGTAGGGCTCCCTTGGGTCTATCAGGGCAGCACAAGTTTGAGGTGGGGACAACTTTGGTCTGGGGTCCATTCTTCGATATAAGGATTTTTTGCAGTCAGGTCCCAGCCCTGGAGCCCTGGGCATACGCTTTGTCCCTTTTCCCTGGGAAAGAAAACTCACAGGACCAGGTTCCTGATGTCAGTTTGTAGGGCTCCCTTGGGTCTATCAGGGCAGCACAAGTTTGAGGTGGGGACAACTTTGGTCTGGGGTCCATCCTTCGATATAAGGATTTTTTGATGTCAGGTTCTGGGCCACGGGCCCCTGGGCACATGCTTTGTCCCTTTTCCCTGGGAAAGAAAACTCACAGGTCCAGGTTCCTGATATCAGTTTGTAGGGCTCCCTTGGGTCTATCAGGGCAGCACAAGTTTGATGTGGGGACAATTTTGGTCTGGGGTCCATACTTCGATATAAGGATTTTTTGCAGTCAGGGCCCAGCGCAGGGCCAGGGACCCCTGGGCACATCATTTGTCCCTTTTCCCTGGGAAAGAAAACTCACAGGTCCAGGTTCCTAATGTCAGTTTGTAGGGCTCCCTTGGATCTATCAGGGCAGCTCAAGTTTGAGGTGGGGACAATTTTGGTCTGGGGTCCATCCTTCGATATAAGGATTTTTCTCAGTCAGGTCCTTGGCCAGGGGCCCCTGGGCACATGCTTTGTCCCTTTTCCCTGGGAAAGAAAACTCACAGGTCCAGGTTCCTGATGTCAGTTTGTAGGGCTCCCTTGGGTCTATCAGGGCAGCACAAGTTTGTGGTGGGGACAACATTTCTCTGGGGACCATCCTTCGATATAATGATTTTTTGCAGTCAGGGCCCAGCCCAGGGGCCCCTGGGCACATCCTTTGTCCCTTTTCCCTGGGAAAAAAAAACTCACCAGTCCAGGTTCCTGATGTCAGTTTGTAGGGCTCCCTTGGATCTATCAGGGCAGCACAAGTTTGAGGTGGGGACAACTGTGGTCTGGGGTCCATCCTTCGATATAAGGATTTTTTGAAGAAAGGTCCTGAGCCAGGGGCCCTTGGGCCCATCCTTTTTCCCTTTTCCCTGGGAAAGAAAACTCACCAGTCCAGGTTCCTGATGTCAGTTTGTAGGGCTCCCTTGGGTCTATCAGGGCAGCACAAGTTTGAGGTGGGGAGAACTTTGGTCTGGGGACCATCCTTCGATATAAGGATTTTTTGCAGTCAGGGCCCAGCGCAGGGCCAGGGACCCCTGGGCACATCATTTGTCCCTTTTCCCTGGGAAAGAAAACTCACAGGTCCAGGTTCCTGATGTCAGTTTGTAGGGCTCCCTTGGGTCTATCAGGGCAGCACATGTTTGAGGTGGGGACAACTTTGGTCTGGGGTCCATCCTTCGATATAAGGACTTTTTGCAGTCAGGTCCCAGCCCTGGGGCCCCTGGGCACATCCTTTGGCCATTTTCCCTGGGAAAGAAAACTCACAGGTCCAGGTTGCTGATGTCAGTTTGTAGGGCTCCCTTGGATCTATCAGGGCAGCACAAGTTTGAGGTGGGGACAACTTTGGTCTGGGGTCCATCCTTCGATATAAGGATTTTGTGAAGAAAGGTCCTGAGCAAGGGGCCCTTGGGCCCATCCTTTTTCCCTTTTCCCTGGGAAAGAAAACTCACCAGTCCAGGTTCCTGATGTCAGTTTGTAGGGCTCCCTTGGGTCTATCAGGGCAGCACAAGTTTGAGGTGGGGACAACTTTTGTCTGGGGACCATCCTTCGATATAAGGATTTTTTGCAGTCAGGGCCCAGCGCAGGGCCAGGGACCCCTGGGCACATCATTTGTCCCTTTTCCCTGGGAAAGAAAACTCACAGGTCCAGGTTCCTGATGTCAGTTTGTAGGGCTCCCTTGGGTCTATCAGGGCAGCACATGTTTGAGGTGGGGACAACTTTGGTCTGGGGTCCATCCTTCGATATAAGGACTTTTTGCAGTCAGGTCCCAGCCCTGGGGCCCCTGGGCACATCCTTTGGCCATTTTCCCTGGGAAAGAAAACTCACAGGTCCAGGTTCCTGATGTCAGTTTGTAGGGCTCCCTTGGGTCTATCAGGGCAGCACAAGTTTGAGGTGGGGACAACTTTGGTCTGGGGTCCATCCTTCAATATAAGGATTTTTTGCAATCAGGTCCTGGGCCAGGGGCCCCTGGGCACATGTTTTGTCTTTTTTCCCTGGGAAAGAAAACTCACAGGTCCAGGTTCCTGATGTCAGTTTGTAGGGCTCCCTTGGGTCTATCAGGGCAGCACAAGTTTGAGGTGGGGACAACTTTGGTCTGGGGTCCATCCTTCGATATAAGGATTTTTTGCAGTCAGGCCACAGCCCAGGGCCACGGACCCCTGGGCACATGCTTTGTCCCTTTTCCCTGGGAAAGAAAACTCACCAGTCCAGGTTCCTATGTCAGTCTGTAGGGCTCTCTTGGGTCTATCAGGGCAGCACAAGTTTGAGGTGGGGACAACTTTGGTCTGGGGTCCATCCTTCGATATAAGGATTTTTTGCAGTCAGGTCCTGGGCCAGGGGCCCCTGGGCAAATGTTTTGTCCCTTTACCCTGGGAAAGAAAACTCACAGGTCCAGGTTCCTAATGTCAGTTTGTAGGGCTCCCTTGGATCTATCAGGGCAGCACAAGTTTGAGGTGGGGACAATTTTGGTCTGGGGTCCATCCTTCGATATAAGGATTTTTCTCAGTCAGGTCCTTGGCCAGGGGCCCCTGGGCACATGCTTTGTCCCTTTTCCCTGGGAAAGAAAACTCACAGGTCCAGGTTCCTGATGTCAGTTTGTAGGGCTCCCTTGGGTCTATCAGGGCAGCACAAGTTTGTGGTGGGGACAACATTTCTCTGGGGACCATCCTTCGATATAATGATTTTTTGCAGTCAGGGCCCAGCCCAGGGGCCCCTGGGCACATCCTTTGTCCCTTTTCCCTGGGAAAAAAAAACTCACCAGTCCAGGTTCCTGATGTCAGTTTGTAGGGCTCCCTTGGATCTATCAGGGCAGCACAAGTTTGAGGTGGGGACAACTTTGGTCTGGGGTCCATCCTTCGATATAAGGATTTTGTGAAGAAAGGTCCTGAGCCAGGGGCCCTTGGGCCCATCCTTTTTCCCTTTTCCCTGGGAAAGAAAACTCACAGGTCCAGGTTCCTGATATCAGTTTGTAGGGCTCCCTTGGGTCTATCAGGGCAGCACAAGTTTGAGGTGGGGAGAACTTTGGTCTGGGGACCATCCTTCGATATAAGGATTTTTTGCAGTCAGGGCCCAGCGCAGGGCCAGGGACCCCTGGGCACATCCTTTGTCCCTTTCCCCTGGGAAAGAAAACTCACAGGTCCAGGTTCCTGATATCAGTTTGTAGGGCTCCCTTGGGTCTATCAGGGCAGCACAAGTTTGAGATGGGGACAATTTTGGTCTGGGGTCCAATCTTCGATATAAGGATTTTTTGCAGTCAGGCCCCGGGCCAGTGGCCCCTGGGCACATCCTTTGGCCATTTTCCCTGGGAAAGAAAACTCACAGGACCAGGTTCCTGATGTCAGTTTGTAGGGCTCCCTTGGTTCTATCAGGGCAGCACAAGTTTGAGGTGGGGACAACTTCGGTCTGTGATATATCCTTCGATATAAGGATTTTTTGCAGTCAGGCCAGAGCCCAGGGCCAGGGGCACCTGGGCACATCCTTTGTCCCTTTTCCCTTGGAAAGAAAACTCACAGGTCCAGGTTCCTGATGTCAGTTTGTAGGGCTCCCTTGGGTCAATCAGGGCAGCACAAGTTTGATGTGGGGACAACTTTGGTCTGGGGTCCATCCTTCGATATAAGGATTTTTTGATGTCAGGTCCTGGGCCGGGGGCCCCTGGGCACATCCTTTGTCCCTTTACCCTGTGAAAGAAAACTCACAGGTCCTGGTTCCTGATATCAGTTTGTAGGGTTCCCTTGGGTCTATCAGGGCAGCACAAGTTTGATGTGGGGACAATTTTGGTCTGGGGTCCATTCTTCGATATAAGGATTTTTTGCAGTCAGGGCCCAGCCCATGGCCAGGGGCCCCTGGGCACATCCTTTGGCCATTTTCCCTGGGAAAGAAAACTCAGAGGACCAGGTTCCTGATGTCAGTTTGTAGGGCTTCCTTGGGTCTATCAGGGCAGCACAAGTTTGAGGTGGGGACAACTTTGGTCTGGGTTCCAGCTTCGATATAATGATTTTTTGCAGTCAGGTCCTGGGCCAGGGACCCCTGGGCACATCCTTTGTACCTTTTCCCTGGGAAAGAAAACTCACAGGTCCAGGTTCCTGATGTCAGTTTGTAGGGCTCCCTTGGGTCTATCAGGGCAGCACAAGTTTGAGATGGGGACAATTTTGGTCTGGGGTCCATTCTTCGATATAAGGACTTTTTGCAGTCAGGTCCCAACCCTGGAGCCCCTGGGCACACGCTTTGTCCCTTTTCCCTTGGAAAGAAAACTCACAGGTCCAGGTTCCTGATGTCAGTTTGTAGGGCTCCCTTGGGTCTATCAGGGCAGCACAAGTTTGAGGTGGGGACAACTTTGGTCTGGGGTCCATTCTTCGATATAAGGATTTTTTGCAGTCAGGTCCCAGCCCTGGAGCCCTGGGCATACGCTTTGTCCCTTTTCCCTGGGAAAGAAAACTCACAGGACCAGGTTCCTGATGTCAGTTTGTAGGGCTCCCTTGGGTCTATCAGGGCAGCACAAGTTTGAGGTGGGGACAACTTTGGTCTGGGGTCCATCCTTCGATATAAGGATTTTTTGATGTCAGGTTCTGGGCCACGGGCCCCTGGGCACATGCTTTGTCCCTTTTCCCTGGGAAAGAAAACTCACAGGTCCAGGTTCCTGATATCAGTTTGTAGGGCTCCCTTGGGTCTATCAGGGCAGCACAAGTTTGATGTGGGAACAATTTTGGTCTGGGGTCCATACTTCGATATAAGGATTTTTTGCAGTCAGGGCCCAGCGCAGGGCCAGGGACCCCTGGGCACATCATTTGTCCCTTTTCCCTGGGAAAGAAAACTCACAGGTCCAGGTTCCTGATGTCAGTTTGTAGGGCTCCCTTGGGTCTATCAGGGCAGCACATGTTTGAGGTGGGGACAACTTTGGTCTGGGGTCCATCCTTCGATATAAGGACTTTTTGCAGTCAGGTCCCAGCCCTGGGGCCCCTGGGCACATCCTTTGGCCATTTTCCCTGGGAAAGAAAACTCACAGGTCCAGGTTGCTGATGTCAGTTTGTAGGGCTCCCTTGGATCTATCAGGGCAGCACAAGTTTGAGGTGGGGACAACTTTGGTCTGGGGTCCATCCTTCGATATAAGGATTTTGTGAAGAAAGGTCCTGAGCCAGGGGCCCTTGGGCCCATCCTTTTTCCCTTTTCCCTGGGAAAGAAAACTCACCAGTCCAGGTTCCTGATGTCAGTTTGTAGGGCTCCCTTGGGTCTATCAGGGCAGCACAAGTTTGAGGTGGGGACAACTTTTGTCTGGGGACCATCCTTCGATATAAGGATTTTTTGCAGTCAGGGCCCAGCGCAGGGCCAGGGACCCCTGGGCACATCATTTGTCCCTTTTCCCTGGGAAAGAAAACTCACAGGTCCAGGTTCCTGATGTCAGTTTGTAGGGCTCCCTTGGGTCTATCAGGGCAGCACATGTTTGAGGTGGGGACAACTTTGGTCTGGGGTCCATCCTTCGATATAAGGACTTTTTGCAGTCAGGTCCCAGCCCTGGGGCCCCTGGGCACATCCTTTGGCCATTTTCCCTGGGAAAGAAAACTCACAGGTCCAGGTTCCTGATGTCAGTTTGTAGGGCTCCCTTGGGTCTATCAGGGCAGCACAAGTTTGAGGTGGGGACAACTTTGGTCTGGGGTCCATCCTTCAATATAAGGATTTTTTGCAATCAGGTCCTGGGCCAGGGGCCCCTGGGCACATGTTTTGTCTTTTTTCCCTGGGAAAGAAAACTCACAGGTCCAGGTTCCTGATGTCAGTTTGTAGGGCTCCCTTGGGTCTATCAGGGCAGCACAAGTTTGAGGTGGGGACAACTTTGGTCTGGGGTCCATCCTTCGATATAAGGATTTTTTGCAGTCAGGCCACAGCCCAGGGCCACGGGCCCCTGGGCACATGCTTTGTCCCTTTTCCCTGGGAAAGAAAACTCACAGGTCCAGGTTCCTGATGTCAGTTTGTAGGGCTCCCTTGGGTCTATCAGGGCAGCACAAGTTTGAGGTGGGGACAACTTTGGTCTGGGGTCCATCCTTCGATATAAGGATTTTTTGATGTCAGGTCCTGGGCCAGGGACCCCTGGGCACATGCTTTGTCCCTTTTCCCTGGGAAAGAAAACTCACAGGTCCAGGTTCCTGATGTCAGTTTGTAGGGCTCCCTTGGGTCTATCAGGGCAGCACAAGTTTGAGGTGGGGACAACTTTGGACTGGGGTCCATCCTTCAATATAAGGATTTTTTGCAGTCAGGTCCGGGGCCTGGGGCCCCTGGGCACATCCTTTGGCCATTTTCCCTGGGAAAGAAAACTCACCAGTCCAGGTTCCTATGTCAGTCTGTAGGGCTCTCTTGGGTCTATCAGGGCAGCACAAGTTTGAGGTGGGGACAACTTTGGTCTGGGGTCCATCCTTCGATATAAGGATTTTTTGCAGTCAGGTCCTGGGCCAGGGGCCCCTGGGCACATGTTTTGTCCCTTTACCCTGGGAAAGAAAACTCACAGGTCCAGGTTCCTAATGTCAGTTTGTAGGGCTCCCTTGGATCTATCAGGGCAGCACAAGTTTGAGGTGGGGACAATTTTGGTCTGGGGTCCATCCTTCGATATAAGGATTTTTCTCAGTCAGGTCCTTGGCCAGGGGCCCCTGGGCACATGCTTTGTCCCTTTTCCCTGGGAAAGAAAACTCACAGGTCCAGGTTCCTGATGTCAGTTTGTAGGGCTCCCTTGGGTCTATCAGGGCAGCACAAGTTTGTGGTGGGGACAACATTTCTCTGGGGACCATCCTTCGATATAATGATTTTTTGCAGTCAGGGCCCAGCCCAGGGGCCCCTGGGCACATCCTTTGTCCCTTTTCCCTGGGAAAAAAAACTCACAGGTCCAGGTTCCTGATGTCAGTTTGTAGGGCTCCCTTGGGTCTATCCGGGCAGCACAGGTTTGAGGTGGGGACAACTTTGGTCTGGGGTCCATCCTTCGATATAAGGATTTTTTGCAGTCAGGCCACAGCCCAGGGCCACGGGCCCCTGGGCACATGCTTTGTCCCTTTTCCCTGGGAAAGAAAACTCACAGGTCCAGGTTCCTGATGTCAGTTTGTAGGGCTCCCTTGGGTCTATCAGGGCAGCACAAGTTTGAGGTGGGGACAACTTTGGTCTGGGGTCCATCCTTCGATATAATGATTTTTTGATGTCAGGTCCTGGGCCAGGGACCCCTGGGCACACGCTTTGTCCCTTTTCCCTGGGAAAGAAAACTCACAGGTCCAGGTTCCTGATGTCAGTTTGTAGGGCTCCCTTGGGTCTATCTGGGCAGCACAAGATTGAGGTGGGGACAACTTTGGTCTGGGGTCCATCCTTCGATATAAGGATTTTTTGCAGTCAGGGCCTGGGCCAGGGGCCTGTGGGCACATGCTTTGTCCCTTTTCCCTGGGAAAGAAAACTCACAGGTCCAGGTTCCTGATGTCAGTTTGTAGGGCTCCCTTGGGTCTATCAGGGCAGCACAAGTTTGAGGTTAGGGACGACTTTGGTCTGGGGTCCATCCTTCGATATAAGGATTTTTTGATGTCAGGTTCCGGGCCAGGGGCCCCTGGGCACATCCTTTGTCCCTTTTCCCTGGGAAAGAAAACTCACAGGTCCAGGTTCCTGATGTCAGTTTGTAGGGCTCCCTTGGGTCTATCAGGGCAGCACAAGTTTGAGGTGGGGACAACTTTGGTTTGGGGTCCATCCTTCGACATAAGGATTTTTTGCAGTCAGGTCCTGGGCCAGGGCCAGGGACCCATGGGCACATCCTTTGTCCCTTTCCCCTGGGAAAGAAAACTCACAGGTCCAGGTTCCTGATATCAGTTTGTAGGGCTCCCTTGGGTCTATCAGGGCAGCACAAGTTTGAGATGGGGACAATTTTGGTCTGGGGTCCAATCTTCGATATAAGGATTTTTTGCAGTCAGGCCCCGGGCCAGTGGCCCCTGGGCACATCCTTTGGCCATTTTCCCTGGGAAAGAAAACTCACAGGACCAGGTTCCTGATGTCAGTTTGTAGGGCTCCCTTGGTTCTATCAGGGCAGCACAAGTTTGAGGTGGGGACAACTGCGGTCTGTGATATATCCTTCGATATAAGGATTTTTTGCAGTCAGGCCAGAGCCCAGGGCCAGGGGCCCCTGGGCACATCCTTTGTCCCTTTTCCCTTGGAAAGAAAACTCACAGGTCCAGGTTCCTGATGTCAGTTTGTAGGGCTCCCTTGGGTCAATCAGGGCAGCACAAGTTTGAGGTGGGGACAACTTTGGTCTGGGGTCCATTCTTCGATATAAGGATTTTTTGCAGTCAGGGCCCAGCCCATGGCCAGGGGCCCCTGGGCACATCCTTTGGCCATTTTCCCTGGGAAAGAAAACTCACAGGACCAGGTTCCTGATGTCAGTTTGTAGGGCTTCCTTGGGTCTATCAGGGCAGCACAAGTTTGAGGTGGGGACAACTTTGGTCTGGGTTCCAGCTTCGATATAATGATTTTTTGCAGTCAGGTCCTGGGCCAGGGGCCCCTGGGCACATCCTTTGTACCTTTTCCCTGGGAAAGAAAACTCACAGGTCCAGGTTCCTGATGTCAGTTTGTAGGGCTCCCTTGGGTCTATCAGGGCAGCACAAGTTTGAGATGGGGACAATTTTGGTCTGGGGTCCATTCTTCGATATAAGGATTTTTTGCAGTCAGGTCCCAGCCCTGGAGCCCCTGGGCACACGCTTTGTCCCTTTTCCCTGGGAAAGAAAACTCACAGGTCCAGGTTCCTGATGTCAGTTTGTAGGGCTCCCTTGGGTCTATCAGGGCAGCACAAGTTTGAGGTGGGGACAACTTTGGTCTGGGGTCCATCCTTCGATATAAGGAGTTTTTGCAGTCAGGTCCTAGGCCAGGGGCCCCTGGGCACATGCTTTGTCCCTTTTCCCTGGGAAAGAAAACTCACAGGTCCAGGTTCCTGATGTCAGTTTGTAGGGCTCCCTTGGGTCTATCAGGGCAGCACAAGTTTGAGGTGGGGACAACTTTGGTCTGGGGTCCATCCTACGATATAAAGATTTTTTGCAGTCAGGTCCCAGCCCAGGGGCCCCTGGGCACATCCTTTGTCCCTTTTCCCTGGGAAAGAAAACTCACAGGACCAGGTTCCTGATGTCAGTTTGTAGGGCTCCCTTGGGTCTATAAGGGCAGCACAAGTTTGAGGTGGGGACAACTTTGGTCTGGGGTCCATCCTTCGATATAAGGATTTTTTGCAGTCAGGTCCTGGGCCAGGGGCCCCTGGGCACATGCTTTGTCCCTTTTCCCTGGGAAAGAAAACTCACAGGTCCAGGTTCCTGATGTCAGTTTGTAGGGCTCCCTTGGGTCTATCAGGGCAGCACAAGTTTGAGGTGGGGACAACTTTGGTCTGGGGTCCATCCTTCGATATAACGATATTTGATGTCAGCTCCTGGGCCGGGGGCCCCTGGGCACATCCTTTGTCCCTTTACCCTGGGAAAGAAAACTCACAGGTCCAGGTTCCTGATATCAGTTTGTAGGGCTCCCTTGGGTCTATCAGGGCAGCACAAGTTTGATGTGGGGACAATTTTGGTCTGGGGTCCATACTTCGATATAAGGATTTTTTGCAGTCAGGGCCCAGCCCATGGCCAGGGGACCCTGGGCACATCCTTTGTCCTTTTTCCCTGGGAAAGAAAACTCACAGGACCAGGTTCCTGATGTCAGTTTGTAGGGCTCCCTTGGGTCTATCAGGGCAGCACAAGTTTGAGGTGGGGACAACTTTAGTCTGGGGTCCACCTTCGATATAAGGATTTTTTGCAGTCAGGTCCCAGCCCAGGGGCCCCTGGGCACATCCTTTGTCCACTTCCCCTGGGAAAGAAAACTCACAGGTCCAGGTTCCTGATGTCAGTTTGTAAGGCTGCCTTGGGTCTATCAGGGCAGCACAAGTTTGAGGTGGGGACAACTTTGGTCTGGGGTCCATTCTTCGATATAAGGATTTTTTGCAGTCAGGTCCCAGCCCAGGGGCCCCTGGGCACATCCTTTGGCCATTTTCCCTGGGAAAGAAAACTCACAGGTCCAGGTTCCTGATGTCAGTTTGTAGGGCTCCCTTGGGTCTATCAGGGCAGCACAAGTTTGAGGTGGGGACAGCTTTGGTCTGGGGTCCATCCTTCGATATAAGGATTTTTTGCAGTCAGGTCCTGGGCCAGGCGCCTGTGGGCACATGCTTTGTCCCTTTTCCCTGGGAAAGAAAACTCACACGTCCAGGTTCCTGATGTCAGTTTGTAGGGCTCTCTTGGATCTATCAGGGCAGCACAAGTTTGAGGTGGGGACAACTTTGGTCTGGGGTCCATCCTTCGATATAAGGATTTTTTGCAGTCAGGCCACAGCCCAGGGCCACGGGCCCCTGGGCACATGCTTTGTCCCTTTTCCCTGGGAAAGAAAACTCACAGGTCCAGGTTCCTGATGTCAGTTTGTAGGGCTCCCTTCGGTCAATCAGGCAGCACAAGTTTGAGGTGGGGACAACTTTTGTCTGGGGTCCATCCTTCGAAATAAGGATTTTTTGCAGTCAGGTCCCGGGCCAGGGGCCCCTGGGCACATCCTTTGGCCATTTTCCCTGGGTAAGGAAACTCACAGGTCCAGGTTCCTGACGTCAGTTTGTAGGGCTCCCTTGGGTCTATCAGGGCAGCACAAGTTTGAGATGGGGTCAACTTTGGTCTGGGGACCATCCTTCGATATAAGGATTTTTTGCAGTCAGGTCCCAGCCCTGGAGCCCCTGAGCACAACCTTTGTCCCTTTTCCCTGGGAAAGAAAACTCACAGGTCCAGGTTCCTGATGTCAGTTTGTAGGGCTCCCTTGGGTCTATCAGGGCAGCACAAGTTTGAGGTGGGGACAACTTTTGTCTGGGGTCCATCGTGTGATATAATGATTTTTTGCAGTCAGGTCCCAGCCCTGGGGCCCCTGGGCACATCCTTTGTCCCTTTTCCCTGGTTGAGAAAACTCACCAGTCCAGGTTCCTGATGTCAGTTTGTAGGGCTCCCTTGGGTCTATCAGGGCAGCACAAGTTTGAGGTGGGGACAACTTTGGTCTGGGGTCCATCCTTCTATATATGTATTTTTTTCAGTCAGGTCCCGGGCCAGGGGCCCCTGGGCACATCCTTTGTCCCTTTTCCCTGGGAAAGAAAACTCACAGGTCCAGGTTCCTGATGTCAGTTTGTAGGGCTCCCTTGGGTCTATCAGGGCAGCACAAGTTGGAGGTGGGGACAACTTTGGTCTGGGGTCCATCCTTCAATATAAGGATTTTTTGCAGTCAGGTCCCGGGCCAGGGGCCCCTGGGCACATCCTTTGGCCATTTTCCCTGGGAAAGAAAACTCACAGGTCCAGGTTCCTGATGTCAGTTTGTAGGGTACTCTTGTGTCTATCAGCGTAACACAAATTTGAGGTGGGGACAACTTCGGTCTGTGATCCATCCTTCGATATAAGGATTTTTTTACAGTCATGGCCTGGGCCAGTTCCAGGGGCCCTTGGGCACATCCTTTGTCCCTTTTCCCGGGGAAAGAAATCTCACAGGTCCAGGTTCCTGATGTCAGTTTGTAGGGCTCCCTTGGGTCTATCAGGGCAGCACAAGTTTGAGATGGGGACAACTTTGGTCTGGGGTCCATCCTTCGATATAAGGATTTTTTGCAGTCAGGGCCCGGGCCAGGGGCCCCTGGGCACATCCTTTGGCCAATTTCCCTGGGAAAGAAAACTCACAGGTCCAGGTTCCTGATGTCAGTTTGTAGGGCTCCCTTGGGTCTATCAGGGCAGCACAACTTTGAGGTGGGGACAACTTTGGTCTGGGGTCCATCCTTTGATATAAGGAGTTTTTCCAGTCAGGTCGCAGCCCAGGGGCCCCTGGGCACATCCTTTGTCCCTTTTCCCTGGGAAAGAAAATTCACAGGTCCAGGTTCCTGATGTCAGTTTGTAGAGCTACCTTGGGTCTATCAGGGCAGCACAAGTTTGAGGTGGGGTCAACTTTGGTCTGGGGTCCATCCTTTGATATAAGGATTTTCCTTAGTCAGGTCCCATCCCAGGGGCCCCTGGGCACATCCTTTGGCCATTTTCCCTGGGAAAGAAAACTCACCAGTGCATGTTCCTGATGTCCTTATTTAGGGCTCCCTTGGGTCTATCAGGGCAGCACAAGTTTGAGGTGGGGACAACTTTGGTCTGGGGTCCATCCTTCGATATAAGGATTTTTTGCAGTCAGGTCCCGGGCCAGGGGCCCCTGGGCACATTCTTTGGCCATTTTCCCTGGGAAAGAAAACTCATAGGTCCAGGTTCCTGATGTCAGTTTGTAGGGTACTCTTGTGTCTATCAGCGTAACACAAATTTGAGGTGGGGGCAACTTCGGTCTGTGATCCATCCTTCGATATAAGGATTTTTTTACAGTCATGGCCTGGGCCAGTTCCAGGGGCCCTTGGGCACATCCTTTGTCCCATTTCCCAGGGAAAGAAAAGTCACAGGTCCAGGTTCCTGATGTAAGTTTGTAGGGCTCCCTTGGGTCTATCAGGGCAGCACAAGTTTGAGGTGGGGACAACTTTGGTCTGGGGTCCATCCTTCGATATAAGGATTTTTTGCAGTCCGGGCCCGGGCCAGGGGCCCCTGGGCACATCCTTTGGCCAATTTCCCTGGGAAAGAAAACTCACAGGTCCAGGTTCCTGATGTCAGTTTGTAGGGCTCCCTTGGGTCTATCAGGGCAGCACAAGTTTGAGGTGGGGACAACTTTTGTCTGGGGTCCATCCTTCGATATAAGGATTTTTATCAGTCAGGCCCAGCCCAGGGCCAGGGGCCCCTGGGCACATCCTTTGGCCAATTTCCCTGGGAAAGAAAACTCACAGGTCCACCTTCCTGATGTCAGTTTGTAGGGCTCCCTTTGGTCTATCAGGGAAGCACAAGTTTGAGGTGGGGACAACTTCGGCCTGCAATCCGTCCTTCGATATAAGGATTTTTTGCAGTCAGGTTCCAGCCGAGGGCCAGGGGCCCCTGGGCACATCCTTTGGCCAATTTCCCTGGGAAAGAAAACTCACAGGTCCACCTTCCTGATGTCAGTTTGTAGGGCTCCCTTGGGTCTATCAGGGAAGCACAAGTTTGAGGTGGGGACAACTTCGGTCTGCAATCCGTCCTTCGATATAAGGATTTTTTGCAGTCAGGTTCCAGCCGAGGGCCAGGGGCCCCTGGGCACATCTTTTGTCCCTTTTCCCTGGGAAAGAAAACTCACCAATCCAGGTTCCTGATGTCAGTTTGTAGGGCTCCCTTGGGTCTATCAGGGCATCACAAGTTTTAGGAGGGGACAACTTTGGTCTGGGGTCCATCCTTCGATATAAGGATTTTTTGCTGTCACGTTCCAGCCAAGGGCCAGGGGCCCCTGGGCACATCCTTTGTCCATTTTCCCTGGGAAAGAAAACTCACCAGTCCAGGTTCCTGATGTCAGTCTGTAGGGCTCCCTTGGGTCTATCAGGGCAGCACAATTTTGTGGTGGGTGCAAGGTGTCTCCTTGAGGACAGCGTTAAAACCACCGGGGCATCTGCAGGGCTTGGGGCAGGACTGGCCAACCCCAGAGTACCTCACGAAGCCCTTTGTGTGTCTGTTGCATTCCAGTAGCACCTGGGGGGTTCTGAAAGTCCCAGTTCTGAGAGAAAATTCTGTTTAACTCGTACACGTTGGCTGGGTGTGCCCCCCCAGTACAGCTTGGTTCTTCTCTGAGGTGGTGCCTGGCAGGGTCTCTCCCTGTTAAGGGCCGGGTGTGTTTTTGGAACAACATGGTGAAGGTTGATTATTTGCTTCAGCAAGAGCTGATGATGTCTGATGGGTTTTTTAGGTACCTCAGCGGCCAGGAGCATGTGTCTAGGTCACTTGGAACACTTTTTGATCTCGTTCAGTTCTTTTCTGCGTGAGGCTCTGCGGGCTGCTGGCCAGGCCCAAAGGTTGCCCCAGTGTCCGTGCTCATGTCAATAATTTAATTTATTTGGCTTTTTTAGGAGCAGACATCGTGGAGGACCTTGGTGCTGTTTTCACTGGCCTCCTGCACTCTCTGAGAGAACCCCTTACTCCCTGCTTGATGTTCCAGCTCTGTGACAAAGCTGCTAAGTTTCCTCAGCTCTACCAGTTTAACCGATACTATAGGCTCTGGATGCCCAAGCAGTCCCAGGAACCTGTGGTATGGAATCCCTGAAGTCACTGAATTCTTGAGCCAGTATTCCTATAAAATCCTCGCAGTCGACAGAGGTAACATTTCCATCAGAAACAGCGTTTTTATTGAGGAGGTAATTCTGCATCTCTTGTTGATCATGCTGGGGACACACGTTTGCTCCAGGGCTTTTCTCTGATGACACAAGAGGTCTCTGTGGTGTTTGGGAGGCGATGCCAGGGCTCAGGGCTCATACAGAGACTCCTCAGCAGGCACAGCAGAGCCTGGTGTGTGCTGTGGCCTCTGTTTACAGCGCCCAGAGTTCCCCCGGGTGGGTGGGGGATCACAGGCCCCTGGGCTGGGTTTGGTGAGTTTTTCTCAGCTCAGCAGTGTGAACACTCCAGATGCCCCTGGGGACACTGCTGGACAGCATCCATCCACTCTCTCCATCCACTCATTTGTACCCAGGAATGTAGGAAACTCTGACTGGGGACAGGCAGTAGTTTTGAAAATCATGCCCTAGCCTTTTTCTCTAGGGACGAACCAAGCAAGTGCCCTGAAACCAGCGGAGCAGCTGCAGGGGCTGAAGGGAACAGAAAGGGCTCCCCAGCACCTTTTGCCTCTGTTCTCTGCCATTCCCCAAAAGGCTTGCAGTCCCGGAAGAGGCATTTGTCATGCAGCCTGCCAAAATAAAGACCTGTAAAATCCTAGCTCTGCCTTTTGTTTAACGTGTTCTTACTTCCTTTTTATGTCATCACAGAAAGCAAGGAAAGAAGAAATGTGACTGGTTCCCACTATTGCTCCGTGCAGGCATTTTTAAAGGCTGCTGTACTTCTGTCCTCTTTTTCCACTCCAAGCTTGACTTTTCACCTCCTTTTTCAAGGTCTGCTGCTTTGGGTGTCCCAAGCAGGGCTGGGTTCCTCGGCAGGGGTCTTAGGAGTTGGTGCAGATTCTGCTTTTTCCGAAGGTATATCAAAGCGTGCGAGCAAAAGGACTGTTTTGTCCAGGGGAAAGCTTTCTCTCAATGACCATCAATGCATGTATGCGTTTTAATTGTGTAACCAGGTGGATTAAGAAAAGCCAACACCTGTAGCAGATTTCTGTTGGATCTGTGTCTGTGAGAAGTGGGCTGTGTGCTGGAGAGGGAGATACGCTGTTGGAGAGTGGCAACAGCAGCAGGTGTGAGCTGTGAGGATGAGGAGGGCTCAGAGCAGCCCCAGGTGTGAGCTGTTAGCATGATGAGGGCTCAGAGCAGCCACAGGTGTGAGCTATTAGGATGATGAGGGCTCAGAGCAGCCCCAGGTGTGAGTTGTTAAGATGATGAGGGCTCAGAGCAGCCACAGGTGTGAGCTGTTAGGATGATGAGGAGGGGCGGGGTCCTGCCGGGGGAGGTTATTTAAGGGCGAGGGTTTACCTTTGCTGGCTTTTGCACGGAGCTGCTGGAGAAGAGGAGTTTATGGGGGGGCTCCCGGGGCTGTCTCCTGGAAGGATGGTGAGCACCTCGGACAGGGTCCGGGGAATCACCTGGATACACACTTGGATACGTGGAGCATTGCTCAAAGCGTAGCGGGGACTTTTCCCCTTTCCCTTTGAAATTTCGTCATCCTGAGGTTGAATTGGAGGGGGCAGTCCTGTGGTCCCGCCTTTTAAGAGGTTTGGACTGAGGTAAAAAGCTCCCTTTTGCCATCATTTGAGGAAAGCCGCTTCTTTTCTGCTCTTCTAGGGGACGCAGTTGAAGGGGAGCCCACGTTTCTGTGCCCTCGTTGGGGTGAGGTGAGCGCCGGAGCGTGGCGTCAGTGTCGGGGCTTCAGAGGAAGGGAGCTGCAGCCGTGGCAGCGCTGGCAGGGCAGGGATCGGGCTGTGCCGCTGCATTCGGGGCGCTTCTTCTGCCCCCGGCCCGGCAGCGAAGGGTCCGGCGCGGAGCCCTGCCGGCAGTGCCGGGGCTGGCCGGGGCGGAAGGGGAGCTGGGCGCGGCTGGGCTGCCGCGGGCCCGCCGGAGCCGCACCGGTGCGAGCCGTGCGGAGCCGAGCGGAGCTTTGGCCGGGCCGGCGGGCGGGGTAGGCGGCGCGGGCAGGGCCGGTGCCGGCCGGTGCCGCCGCTCCGGGCGCGGGGCTCGGGCGCCGCCGGGGCCCCCCGGGCGCGGTGCCGGCCCCGCCGGGCCGGGGGCAGCGGGCGGGGGTCTCCCGGCGCGGCGCCGCCTCTGCCTGCCGGAGGAGCCGCTTTCCTGCTGGAGCCGCGCTGCGCCCGGGGCCGGGAGCGCGGCTTCGCATTTTCCAGCCTTCCTCGCTGCGGTGTTTTTTTAGGGTCTTATCAATGTGTTTTAATGATTTTGGGGCTATTTTTAGAGATCTTTTAGGAATATTTAGGGATTTTTTTAAAACTTCTTTGGCAGTTTTTAGGGGTGTTTTAGGGGTGCTTTAAAGTAGGGTATTTTTATTGTATTTTAAGGGCATTCTGAGGCTATTTGTATGTTTTTTGTGGGGGTTTTAAGTCATTTTGAAGTTGAGGGGTTTTTTAGGGCATTTTAATGTTTTTTTAGGGTCTTTTCATGGCATAGAGGCTGAGGGGCAGCTTGAGGGGCACTGTGGGGGCTTCAGGGTGACAGAGGCTGGGAGGTGAGGGAGGAACAGGGGAGGGGACAGTGGGTGGCACAGAGAGATGCTGAGGGGGGCAGGGGCAGCTGGAGGGTGACAGAAAAGCTGGGGGCTGAGGGGCAGAGGAGAGGGATTAAGGGTGGCACACAGGAGCTGAGGGGCAGCTGAGAGGGGGCTTGAGGGGCAAAGGGGGGCTCGAGGGTGACAGCCAGAGCCTGAGGGCTGGGGGGCAGAGGGAGGGGTCAGGGGTGAAGGGAGAGGGTCTGAGGGCTGGACAGTCCAGTGGGGATCAGGGCTACAGGGTACAGCTTCGGAGGCAAGTTAGGGTACAGGTGCAGCACCCCTCACCCCAATGCTAACCTCACCCTAAGCAGCCTTTTCCCTTTTCACCCCCGACAACAGCAGCACAGCACAGCAAGCCTGACAGCGAGACCACACCGGAAGCCTCCCGCTGGGGCAGGGCAATGACCCTCGCACCAGGACAATGCCAGAACCCTCAGAGGACAACAGGACCCGCTGCAAAAAGGTAGGGATGACATCTGTGGGCTAGAGAGCAAGAGGAAGGGGCTTGGAGGCTGAGCAGGCTTCCTTGAGTGGTTTTTTTTTTTTTTTGCAGGGCTATTAGGAATATTTAGGGGCTTTTTGAAGGCAGTCTCTGGTGACTTTTAGAGAATTGTTATACATTCCTAATGGCTATTTTAGAATTACTTGGTACATTTTTAGGGTCAGGATGAGGGTGAGACAGGATGCCCACTGAAAATGTGGAGTATTAGTGGAATGCTTTGGGAAGGTGCCAGTGGGTGAGGTGCCATGATGCTGTTCTGAAGGTTGTGATTTCTGAGCAAAGCAAAGTGGTTGTGGTTAGGGTTATACGGTTGCAGATTTCTCGAGGACAAATCCAGCACAGAAAAAAACAAGCCCCAAGATTTGTACTCTCAGATTGCAACACGTATTCAGCATGAAAAAAAATCCCTGAGTACTTGGGGGTGGGAGATGCAAGATGAGACAAATCCTGTGCCATTTTGACATTGAGAAGGAAAAAGGAAACATGGGACCTGACAAACCAGGGGAATTGCAGGGCCCTGGGAAAGAATGAGGGATATCTAAATGGTGAAAGCAAATTCAGAAGCCCAGGTTCCTGAAGTCAGTTTGTAGGGGTCCCTTGGGTCTATCAGGGCAGCACAAGTTTGAGGTGGGGCAACTTTGGTCTGTGATCCATCGTATGATATAAGGATTTTTTGCAGTCATGGCCTGGGCCAATGCCAGGGGCCCCTGGGCACATGCTTTGTCCCTTTTCCCTGGGAAAGAAAACTCACAGGTCCAGGTTCCTGATGTCAGTTTGTAGGGCTCCCTTGGGTCTATCAGGGCAGCACAAGTTTGAGGTGGGGACAACTTTGGTCTACGATCAATCCTTCGATATAAGGATTATTTGCAGTCAGGTCCTGGGCCAGGGGCCCCTGGGCACATGCTTTGTCCCTTTTCCCTTGGAAAGAAAACTCACAGGACCAGGTTCCTGATATCAGTTTGTAGGGCTCCCTTGGGTCTATCAGGGCAGCACAAGTTTGAGGTGGGGACAACTTTGGTCTGGGGTCCATCCTTCGATATAAGGATTTTTTGCAGTCAGGGCCCAGCCCAGGGCCCCCTGGGCACATCCTTTGGCCATTTTCCCTGGGAAAGAAAACCCAAAGGACCAGGTTCCTGATGTCAGTTTGTAGGGCTCCCTTGGGTCTATCAGGGCAGCACAATTTTGAGGTGGGGAGAACTTTGGTCTGGGGTCCATCCTGCGATATAAGGATTGTATGCAGTCAGGGCCCAGCCCAGGGCCAGGGGCCCCTGGGCACATCCTTTGTCCCTTTTCCCTGGGAAAGAAAACTCACAGGTCCAGGTTCCTGATGTCAGTTTGTAGGGCTCCCTTGGGTCTATCAGGGCAGCACAAGTTTGAGGTGGGGACACCTTTGGTCTGGGGTCCATCCTTTGATATAAGAATTTTTTGCAGTGAGGTCCCTGGCCAGGGGCCCCTGGGCACATGCTTTGTCCCTTTTCCCTGGGAAAGAAAACTCGCAGGTCCAGGTTCCTGATGTCAGTTTGTAGGGCTCCCTTGGGTCTATCAGGGCAGCACAAGTTTGAGGTGGGGACAACTTTGGTTTGGGGTCCATCCTTCGATATAAGGAATTTTTGCAGTCAGGTCTCAGCCCAGGGGCCCCTGGGCACATCCTTTGTCCTTTGTCCCTTTTCCCTGGGAAAGAAAACTCACAGGTCCAGGTTCCTGATGTCAGTTTGTAGGGCTCCCTTGGGTCTATCAGGGCAGCACAAGTTTGAGATGGGGACAATTTTGGTCTGGGGTCCAATCTTCGATATAAGGATTTTTTACAGTCAGGTCCAAACCCTGGAGCCCCTGGGCACATCCTTTGTCCCTTTTCCCTGGGAAAGAAAATTCACCGGTCCAGGTTCCTGAAGTCAGTTTGTAGGGTGAATCAAAGACGGAAGCAATCCGGGCAGCAGATATACTTTATTGCAGCGCTGGGCACATGGGGGATCTCTCCTCCTAACATGTGCACCGTGCAGCTAAGAAAGCTGTGATTTATCTTACTAAAACATGCATATTCATTACAAGTCCTGAAAATTATTTACATATTCATGATTATTCCGAGATAAGGATGCGCAAGCGTAGTTGCATTTTTGGGTGGTCTTCGGTGGTCGTCAGGGGTCTTCTGGTGGTCGTCCATAGTCTTCATCACTCTGTCCGCTAGTTGAACTTTTATTTCGAGCATGCGTGGTAGTTTTTCTGTGCTCTGGGCCCCATCTTTTCCTCCTTTCATGATATATGGCCTATTCAACTGACCACAGTCCATCTGCTGAGTATGCATTCTTTACATATCATCAGGAAGCTTATCAGAGTAAAGGAAGCTTATCAGAGTAAAATACATAGCCAAGGACAAAGTTTCTACATCTGTTTGCTAATGTCTAGAATAACAGGATACTGGTGCATATACATAGCACATAACGTTTTCTTCACTTAATTCTTTTCTAGTCATTTAACCCTTAAGTAGTTCTGAACAGGTCAGGTCCCTGTATCAAGTCCCCCCTTTTCTATAACCATTGCAAATTCTTTTGCAATCATATTACGCCTCCATATCTATATCTTTCAACATTAGTTGCTTCTTTGTTACAAAGTAAGACACACTTAATTAAAATCCAGACTATGATAATTAACAATATTACAAGTATTACGGAAATAAAAAGTTGTTTTAACCAATTCAAATTAGGTAACCAGGATGTTAGGACTTTCCACAATTCTTCAAATCCCCACGAGGTGTCATCCTTGGTTACCTCATGGAGTATCTTAGTCTGTTTCCAGATTTCACTTAAATCTGTAGCAATTCGATTATTCTGATCTACATATACACAGCAACTTGTATTTATAATGGTACAAACCCCCCCTCGTGAAGCCAATAATAAATCTAAAGCCATTCTATTTTGCTGCACTACTTGTGCAAGGCTATTTATCTCAATCTGCTGTGCTTGAATTGCATCTATTGTTTTATTTTCAATGTCTTCTACTACTGCTGAAATATTTATTATAGCTTTTTCTAATTCACTTACCCCTAGCCAAGGGAGAAACCATCTAGCAAAGGAATGAAATGCATTCTGCCTTTTTATTAGGGGATTTTCTACTTCCCGTCTAATTCTTCGAATATGTGTTTGAAGCCAACCTTCGGATAAATGATTATGTATAGTTATGTTTGGGACTACGGCTCCCAGGGTGCATGTTCCCACCCAATTTTCAGGTAACACTTTCCATGCAGTATCATTGCACAGCCAATACCATCCTTTTCCTTCTGGAACTGGCCAGAGGGTACTATTAATAGAGGTGGGGGACCCGATATATTTTATTTTATTACAACCCGTTTGATTTCCTACATATTGGACGTTATTACAACTCCCAACTTTATCTAATCCTTTAGGTGGGTTACACCTCTGCACACATTTATAGTAAGATTTTTTAATTGGAGGGTTATGAATTTTTAATGGCTGAGCTCTATATGTATAATTTACCCAGGTGGTATTCTCCCAATATCTCGTCCACGGATTATTACCAGGTATGGGGATGCCTATTAACAAGATCTGTTTTCCACTGTATTCAGGCATATGTGTACATATCCAACAATTAGTTCTATTCAGAGTTCGAGATATACCTTCCGTCAGCGAAAGATGAAGATTCAAATCCCACCGTGCCCAGGCTCCCCCATAGGTCAAGATAATCTGGAAAATCGCAATCTGGTAGGTCCTACGGGAGTAGCAGTCCATGGTTTCGTAGGGGCCTTCTTTATTTTCGAGTAGTGAATCCAAGCTGGGTGTTCTTTAATCTTCACCGCAGTGAATGTTGTCAGCAGCACTTGATATGGACCTTTCCACTTTTCCTCCAAGGGTTGTCCTGAAAAATTCTTAACATATACATAATTACCAGGTTCAAAGGCATGGAGGGGGTGATCTAATCCCCTTACTCTAGTACCCAAAACATTTTTATGTATCTCTGATAATTGTTTCTGCAATGCTTTCATGTATTCCAGTAAATATCCTTCCCCAATTTGTGCCAATTCTTCACCCTTAAATTGAAGTTGATAGGGTCGCCCATATAATATCTCAAAAGGGCTTAAATTTTCCTTTGTCCGAGGTTTAACTCTTATTCTCAATAATGCCAATGGTAAAGCTTGGGGCCAAGTTAAATTTGCCTCCTGACTAATCTTTGCTATCTGTTGTTTGAGCATATGATTCATCTTTTCAACTTGGCCACTTGCTTGAGGTCTGTACGGGGTATGTAACTGCCAGTCTATTCCTAATGCTTTTCCCACTTGTTGAACAATTTTAGCATTAAAATGTGGTCCTCGATCGGAGGATATTGTCGATGGAACTCCGAAACGAGGAATTATTTCATTCAGTAGCGCTTTAGTCACTTCTCGCGCTTTGTTAGTCCTGCAGGGATATGCTTCTGGCCATCCTGTGAAAGTGTCTGTCAGGACTAAAAGATATCTATACCCCCCTTTTCTGGGGAGCTCAGAAAAATCAATTTGCCATTGTTGCCCAGGGCAGTTTCCTTTACCTATCATCCCCAATTTTATTTTGCTAGTTGTGTCTGGATTATTTCGTTGACATATTTCACATTGCTGCGTTACCTGTTTTACTGTGGTATACAAATTTCGCCCTACTATTCTTTTGGTCACTTCTTTGTATAATGCATCTGCTCCCCAGTGGGTTTTTGTATGTTCTGCTTGTATTAGGGGCCACAAAATATTAGAAGGAACTAATATGTGACCTTCTTTCAACTGTATCCAGCCCTTTGTTCCGGGCTCACCTCCTAGATCATTAGCCAATTTCAAGTCTTCTTTTGAGTATTTAGGTGACTGTTCTAAATCAATTGGTTTACTGTCTGGTATCAAAGCACATACCTTTACTTCCTCTGCCACTCGCTTGGCCTCACTATCAGCCAATCGATTTCCTATTTCTTGGTCAGAGTTACCTTTTTGGTGTCCTCGGCAATGCATTATAGCTACTTTTTCCGGTAGTTGAATTACTTCTAATAATTTCAATATTTCTTCTGCATGTTTGATCTGTTTCTTCTGGGTGTTTAACAGTCCTCGTTCTTTCCAAATTGCTCCATGCGCATGCACCACCCCGAAAGCATATTTTGAATCAGTCCAAATATTTATCTTCTTTTCTTTTGCAAGTTCTAGTGCCCTTATAAGGGCCACTATTTCTGCTTTCTGGGCCGAGGTTCCTGCAGGAAGAGGGTTGGCTTCGATTACCTTTTGAGTAGTGGTTATCGCATATCCCGCTCTCCGCTGTCCCAGTTTCACGAAGCTGCTTCCATCTGTGTACCAGGAGTCTTCAGCGTCTTCTAGAGGGGTGTCCTGGAGATCTGGACGGCTCGAATAGGTGGCTTCGATGGTCTCTATGCAGTCGTGGGACAGTGGTTCTCTTTGGGCACCGCTGAGAAAAGAAGCTGGATTTATAATGTTAGTAACAATTATTTCTATATCATCTTGTTCGACTATGATGGCTTGGTATTTCAGAAATCTCTGTGGGGAGAGCCAATGGTTCCCTTTTTGTTCTAACACAGCTGAGACAGTATGGGAAACCATCACCGTTATCTTCTGCCCTAATGTGAATTTGCGTGCTTCTTGAATGTTTATTACAACCGCCGCCACTGCACGTAGGCATCCTGGCCATCCTTTGCTTACCTCGTCCAGCTGCTTGGAGAAGTACGCCACTGCCCGCTTGTAAGGGCCAAGTTCTTGGGCTAATACTCCAAGTGCCATCCCCTGTCTTTCATGTGAGAATAATAAAAAGGGTTTAGAGACATCTGGTAAGCCGAGGGCCGGAGCCTTCATCAGTTCCTTTTTAAGTTTCTTGAAGGCGGCTCGAGCCTCTGCCGTCCATTCTATTTTAAGTCGGGTTTTCTTTAGCAGTTCATATAGAGGTTTAACTATTACACCATAGTTGTATATCCATAAGCGGCACCAACCTGCCATTCCCAAGAATGTCCGCAATTCCTTGGCTGTTTGAGGCTCCGGGGTGCGACAAATTGCCTCTTTTTGCTCAGTTCCCAATTCTCTTTGTCCTCTGGAAATTTCTAATCTTAAATAAGTTACTCGCTGTTGCACTATTTGAGCCTTTTGTTGGGATACTCTGTATCCATTCATTCCTAGGAAATTGAGAAGTTCTATAGTCCATGAGAAACACTCTTCCCTGTTCTCAGTGGCTATTAAAAGATCATCAACATATTGCACGAGGATTCCTTTACCATCTGGGGGAGTCCAATTTTCCAAATCTTTAGCTAACTGATTTCCAAAAATCGTAGGGCTGTTTTTAAATCCTTGTGGTAGTACTGCCCAAGTTAATTGTGTTTTTCTTCCTGAATCCGGATTTTCCCATTCAAAAGCAAATAGCTTCTGACTTTCTGAGGCCAGCGGCAAACAGAAGAAGGCATCTTTGAGATCCAGTACAGTAAACCAATGTAAGGTATCTCTCAATTTAGTTAATAGTGTGTATGGGTTGGCTACAACCGGGTGGATGTCTTCAACTATTTTATTAATTGCCCTTAGGTCTTGTACTAATCTATAACTTTTTCCATCTGCCTTTTTAACGGGTAAAATCGGAGTGTTGTATTCTGATTCGCATTCCGTTAGCAATTTGTATTGCAGAAATCGATTAATAATATTTTTGATTCCTTCCCTGTCTTCTAGCCTTAAGGGATATTGTTTAATTCTTACCGGCTTTACTCCTGGTTTCAACTTGATTACGACAGGGCTTGCATTTTTGGCTTTCCCCGGAACTTCACTAGCCCAAACCCCTGGATATACCGGGTCCAAAACCTCTCTAGGTATTTCAGAATGGCTTTGAGTTTGTATTAAGGCTAGACTCAAAACTTCCACTAATTGTTCTTCTTGAATTTGAAGTTCAATTTTCCCTTTCTGAAAAACAATTTTTGCCTCAAGTTGTTCTAGCAAATCTCGCCCTAGCAAGGGCTTTGGGGAATTTGGTAAATATAGAAACCTGTGAATTCCAATTTGTTTTCCAAGCCGATAATTAAGTGGTTTAAGGAAATAAGCTTTTTCCTTTTGTCCTGTAGCTCCAATTACAGTGATAAAATCTTTGTCTTTCGGCATTAATTGTTGGTTCAGTACCGAATAGGAAGCCCCGGTATCAACAAGGAAATCTATTTCTTTCTTTTCTTTCCCTAGCTCAATTTTAACCAGGGGATCCGCTAGGGTGGTGTCCCCCGGTCCCCTTCACTGGTCTGAGCCCATCTGGGCTAACAAAGGGGGCTTTCTTGTCAACTTAGGACATTCCCCTTTCCAGTGCCCTATCTCCTTACAGTATGCACACTGATTTGACTGTAAGGTTGGGCGCTGCCTCTTTTCTTTATTATTTTGAGTTCCACTTTTCTGCTTTTCTAATGCAGCCACCGTGGCTTCCGCAATTACCTGTCCCATTTTATACTTGCCCTGCTCTTCTCGGTTTCTATATATCCTCCAGGCTTCTTCTAGCAGCTTTTCTAAATCCCTAATATCAGGTTCTTTCAGCTTTTGGAGTTTTCTCCTTATGTCTTCTGATGACTGTCCCAAAAATAAGGAAACTAGCTGTTGTCTGCCTGTATCAGAAGCGGGATCTAGGGTGGTATATTTTCTCATAGCAGTCCGTAATTTGTCAAGAAACTCCGTAGGAGTTTCTGCCGAGTTTTGCTTGATTTCATATAAATTTGACCAATTTACTGCCTTCGGTACGGCCGTCCCGATACCAATCTTAATCCATTCTTGGTATCTTTTAAGTAGCCTGTAATCTTGGTCGTCATTTGGGTCCCAATTAGGGTCATCTCTAGGGACGTGGGTTTCGACCGTACCCTGAAGGGTTCCTGCCGTGATTTGAATTTGTACTTGTGTACGAGCACTTTTAATTATTAATTGTTTTTCTGTTTCAGTTAAGGCATCCAACATCAAATCTATATCTTTCCAATCTGGATCCTGATTTTTAACTATTAATTCAAATCGTTTTGCCACTCCTTCCGGATCATCCCGGTATCCCTTTACTACTTCTCGCCAAACATCCAAGTCATTCATAGAAAAGGGAATCTTAATTCTGGTGGGTCCTGTTGCTCCCATCGCTTGCCTTAACGGGGCTTGAATTATCGGCCCCATTTTACTCCGAGTTCGAGCTGTGATGGGAGAAAAGTTCATTTTTCCAGGGACAGCCTCACCAGATTTTTCTATGCGATTACTTTTATCTGATTCATCTGATGAGGTAGAAGGTCGGGATCTAGGGGGGGGAGGGGTTTCCGGGGGAGAAGGGGGTTGGGGTGGAGAACTATAATCTTCTATTCTTTCCTCTGTTTCTTTAAGTTTTACACACCTTTGCCCTATACTGCAAGCCGAACAACACCGTTTTAACCTAGTCCCATTCTTTCTCTGTTCCTTTTCCATAGCTAACACCAAAGGATCCTGGGGTGCTACGTTTATCCCACATTCCTTCTGCCATTCAGGGTGATTCCGCAAAGTGAAAAACATATCCGCATATCCCACTTCATCCCACTTTCCTTCCCGCCTTAAAAACAACATTAACTGCAACAAAGTATTATATTGCAAAGTTCCATTGAACGGCCACTTCTCACCCTCTTCTAACTTATACAAAGGCCACCACTGGTTACAATATTTAATTAGTGTTTTCTTATTCACTGTCCCTCCAGGAGTCCCACCTATTTCTTTCCAATGCATTAAAATACAACCCAAAGGGCTCTTCTTCACGATTCCCCCGCTCTGTCGTCCACCCATTATACTATGCACCAAACAGGACACTTTTTACAGCAACACAAAATTCCAACAACAATCAGAATAATTCCAAAAATAAGCAACCAAACCCAGTACGTGTTAAACAGTTCCCAAACCATTAACTCAGAAGCGTATGTCTTAATATACCAAAGTAGTAGACCAAAACCAAATACGATCGTATAACAAACACAAACTCCGGGGAGCTTATTCAAAACCAAATACGATCATATAACAAACGCTACCCCCTGCGGGGAGCTTATCCAAAACCAAATACGATCGTATAACAAACGCTACCCCCTGCGGGGAGCTTAACCAAAACCAAATACGATCGTATAACAAACGCTACCCCCTGCGGGGAGCTTAACCAAATGACCGGTCCCAAACAAATAATAATAAAGAATACCTGTGCCGCCGGGGCGAACGGAGTTCTTGTCTGCTCCCGCGGTGATCCGAATGAGGCGAGGAGCCCCTCCGGGAAGATCCCGGGGGTACCCTAGGGAGTCCTGTTCCCAGCGGGTCCCGCGGCCGAGCAGAGAGTCCTCCTGGCTGGCTCGCCAAATTGAATCAAAGACGGAAGCAATCCGGGCAGCAGATATACTTTATTGCAGCGCTGGGCACATGGGGGATCTCTCCTCCTAACATGTGCACCGTGCAGCTAAGAAAGCTGTGATTTATCTTACTAAAACATGCATATTCATTACAAGTCCTGAAAATTATTTACATATTCATGATTATTCCGAGATAAGGATGCGCAAGCGTAGTTGCATTTTTGGGTGGTCTTCGGTGGTCGTCAGGGGTCTTCTGGTGGTCGTCCATAGTCTTCATCACTCTGTCCGCTAGTTGAACTTTTATTTCGAGCATGCGTGGTAGTTTTTCTGTGCTCTGGGCCCCATCTTTTCCTCCTTTCATGATATATGGCCTATTCAACTGACCACAGTCCATCTGCTGAGTATGCATTCTTTACATATCATCAGGAAGCTTATCAGAGTAAAGGAAGCTTATCAGAGTAAAATACATAGCCAAGGACAAAGTTTCTACATCTGTTTGCTAATGTCTAGAATAACAGGATACTGGTGCATATACATAGCACATAACGTTTTCTTCACTTAATTCTTTTCTAGTCATTTAACCCTTAAGTAGTTCTGAACAGGTCAGGTCCCTGTATCAAGGGCTCCCTTGGGTCTATCAGGGCAGCACAGGTTTGAGGTGGGGCAACTTTGTTTTACGACCAATCCTTCGATATAAGTGTTTTTTGCAGTCAGATCCCGGGCCAGAGGCCCCTGGGCACATCCTTTGTCCCTTTTCCCTGGGAAAGAAATCTCACCAGTCCAGGTTCCTGATGTCAGTTTGTAGGGCTCCCTTGGGTCTATCAGGGCAGCACAAGTTTGAGGTGGGGACAACTTTGGTCTGGGGTCCATCCTTCGATATAAGGATTTTTTGCAGTCAGGGCCCAGCCCAGGGCCCCCTGGGCACATCCTTTGTCCCTTTTCCCTGGGAAAGAAAACTCACAGGTCCAGGTTCCTGATGTCAGTTTGTAGGGCTCCCTTGGGTCAATCAGGGCAGCGCAAGTTTGAGATGGGGACAATTTTGGTCTGGGGTCCAATCTTCGATATAAGGATTTTTTACAGTCAGGTCCAAACCCTGGAGCCCCTGGGCACATGCTTTGTCCCTTTTCCCTGGGAAAGAAAACTCACAGGTCCAGGTTCCTGATGTCAGTTTGTAGGGCTCCCTTGGGTCTATCAGGGCATCACAAGTTTGAGGTGGGGACAACTTTGGTCTGGGGTCCATCCTTCGATATAAGGATTTTTTGCAGTCAGGCCCAGGGCCAGGGGCCCCTGGGCACATGCTTTGTCCCTTTTCCCTAGGAAAGAAAACTCACAGGACCAGGTTCCTGATGTCAGTTTGTAGGGCTCCCATGGATCAATCAGGGCATCACAAGTTTGAGGTGGGGACAACTTCGGTCTGTGATCTATCCTTCGATATAAGGATTTTTTGCAGTCAGGGCTCAACCCAGGGCCAGGGGCCCCTGGGCACATCCTTTGTCCCTTTTCCCTGGGAAAGAAAACTCACAGGTCCAGGTTCCTGATGTCAGTTTGTAGGGCTCCCTTGGGTCTATCAGGGCAGCACAAGTTTGAGGTGGGGACAACTTTGGTTTGGGGTCCATCCTTCGATATAAGGATTTTTTGCAGTCAGGTCCTGGGCCAGGGGCCCCTGGGCACATCCTTTGTCCTTTGTCCCTTTTCCCTGGGAAAGAAAACTCACAGGTCCAGGTTCCTGATGTCAGTTTGTAGGGCTCCCTTGGGTCTATCAGGGCATCACAAGTTTGAGATGGGGACAATTTTGGTCTGGGGTCCAATCTTCGATATAAGGATTTTTTACAGTCAGGTCCAAACCCTGGAGCCCCTGGGCACATCCTTTGTCCCTTTTCCCTGGGAAAGAAAGTTCACCAGTCCAGGTTCCTGAAGTCAGTTTGTAGGGCTCCCTTGGGTCTATCAGGGCAGCACAAGTTTGAGGTGGGGCAACTCTGTTTTACGACCAATCCTTCGATATAAGTGTTTTTTGCAGTCAGATCCCGGGCCAGGGGCCCCTGGGCACATCCTTTGTCCCTTTACCCTGGGAAAGAAATCTCACCAGTCCAGGTTCCTGATGTCAGTTTGTAGGGGTCCCTTGGGTCTATCAGGGCAGCACAAGTTTGCGGTGGGGACAACTTACTTCTGGGGTCCATCCTTCGATATAAGGATTTTTTTGCAGTCAGGTCCTGGGCCAGGGGCCCCTGGGCACATCCTTTGGCCATTTTCCCTGGGAAAGAAAACTCACAGGTCCAGGTTCCTGATGTCAGTTTGTAGGGCTCCCTTGGGTCTATCAGGGCAGCACAAGTTTGAGGTGGGGACAACTTTGGTCTACGATCAATCCTTCGATATAAGGATTATTTGCCGTCAGGTCCTGGGCCAGGGGCCCCTGGGCACATGCTTTGTCCCTTTTCCCTTGGAAAGAAAACTCACAGGACCAGGTTCCTGATGTCAGTTTGTAGGGCTCCCTTGGGTCTATCAGGGCAGCACAAGTTTGAGGTGGGGACAACTTTGGTCTGGGGTCCATCCTTCGATATAAGGATTTTTTGCAGTCAGGGCCCAGCCCAGGGCCCCCTGGGCACACCCTTTGTCCCTTTTCCCTGGGAAAGAAAACCCAAAGGACCAGGTTCCTGATGTCAGTTTGTAGGGCTCCCTTGGGTCTATCAGGGCAGCACAATTTTGAGGTGGGGAGGACTTTGGTCTGGGGTCCATCCTGCGATATAAGGATTGTATGCAGTCAGGTCCCAGCCCCGGGGCCCCTGGGCACATCCTTAGTCCCTTTTCCCTGGGAAAGAAAATTCACCAGTCCAGGTTCCTGAAGTCAGTTTGTAGGGCTCCCTTGGGTCTATCAGGGCAGCACAGGTTTGAGGTGGGGCAACTTTGTTTTACGACCAATCCTTCGATATAAGTGTTTTTTGCAGTCAGATCCCGGGCCAGGGGCCCCTGGGCACATCCTTTGTCCCTTTTCCCTGGGAAAGAAATCTCACCAGTCCAGGTTCCTGATGTCAGTTTGTAGGGGTCCCTTGGGTCTATCAGGGCAGCACAAGTTTGCGGTGGGGACAACTTTGGTCTGGGGTCCATCCTTCGATATAAGGATTTTTTTGCAGTCAGGTCCTGGGCCAGGGGCCCCTGGGCACATCCTTTGGCCATTTTCCCTGGGAAAGAAAACTCACAGGTCCAGGTTCCTGATGTCAGTTTGTAGGGCTCCCTTGGGTCTATCAGGGCAGCACAATTTTGAGGTGGGGAGGACTTTGGTCTGGGGTCCATCCTGCGATATAAGGATTGTATGCAGTCAGGGCCCAGCCCAGGGCCAGAGGCCCCTGGGCACATCCTTTGTCCTATTTCCCTGGGAAAGAAAACTCACAGGTCCAGGTTCCTGATGTCAGTTTGTAGGGCTCCCTTGGGTCTATCAGGGCAGCACAAGTTTGAGGTGGGGACAACTTTGGTTTGGGGTCCATCCTTCGATATAAGGATTTTTTGCAGTGAGGTCCCTGGCCAGGGGCCCCTGGGCACATGCTTTGTCCCTTTTCCCTGGGAAAGAAAACTCACAGGTCCAGGTTCCTGATGTCAGTTTGTAGGGCTCCCTTGGGTCTATCAGGGCAGCACAAGTTTGAGGTGGGGACAACTTTGGTCTGGGCTCCATCCTTCGATATAAGGATTTTTTGCAGTCAGGTCCTGGGCCAGGGGCCCCTGGGCACATCCTTTGGCCATTTTCCCTGGGAAAGAAAACT
The DNA here is from genome assembly GCF_050655825.1 of Lonchura striata. NCBI lineage: Eukaryota > Metazoa > Chordata > Aves > Passeriformes > Estrildidae > Lonchura > Lonchura striata. The sequence goes on along the minus strand of NC_140707.1, from coordinate 12,721,247 downwards.
CACCAGTCCAGGTTCCTGATGTCAGTTTGTAGGGCTCCCTTGGGTCTATCAGGGCAGCACAAGTTTGAGCTGGGGAGAACTTCGGTCTGGGGTCCATCCTTCGATATAAGGATTTTTTGCAGTCAGGTCCCAGGCCAGGGGCCCTTGGGCACATCCTTTGTCGCTTTTCCCTGGGAAAGAAAACTCACAGGTCCAGGTTCCTGATGTCAGTTTGTAGGGCTCCCTTGGGTCTATCAGGGCAGCACAAGTTTGAGGTGGGGCAACTTTGGTCTGTGATCCATCGTACGATATAAGGATTTTTTGCAGTCATGGCCTGGGGCAGTGCCAGGGGCCCCTGGGCACATCCTTAGTCCCTTTTCCCTGGGAAAGAAAACTCACAGGTCCAGGTTCCTGATGTCAGTTTGTAGGGCTCCCTTGGGTCTATCAGGGCATCACAAGTTTGAGGTGGGGACAACTTTGGTCTGGGGTCCATCCTTCGATATAAGGATTTTTTGCAGTCAGGTCCCAGGGCCAGGGGCCCCTAGACACATGCTTTGTCCCTTTTCCCTAGGAAAGAAAACTCAAAGGACCAGGTTCCTGATGTCAGTTTGTAGGACTCCCATGGATCAATCAGGGCAGCAAAAGTTTGAGGTGGGGACAACTTCGGTCTGTGATCTATCCTTCGATATAAGGATTTTTTGCAGTCAGGGCTCAACCCAGGGCCAGGGGCCCCTGGGCACATCCTTTGTCCCTTTACCCTGGGAAAGAAAACTCACAGGTCCAGGTTCCTGATGTCAGTTTGTAGGGCTCCCTTGGGTCTATCAGGGCACCACAAGTTTGAGGTGGGGACAACTTTGGTCTGGGGTCCATTCTTCGATATAAGGATTTTTTGATGTCAGGTCCTGGGCTGGGGGCCCCTGGGCACATCCTTTGTCCCTTTTCCCTGGGAAAGAAAACTCACAGGTCCAGGTTCCTGATGTCAGTTTGTAGGGCTCCCTTGGGTCTATCAGGGCAGCACAAGTTTGAGCTGGGGAGAACTTTGGTCTGGGGTCCATCCTTCGATATAAGGATTTTTTGCAGTCAGGGCCCAGCCCAGGGCCCCCTGGGCACATCCTTTGGCCATTTTCCCTGGGAAAGAAAACCCACAGGACCAGATTCCTGATGTCAGTTTGTAGGGCTCCCTTGGGTCTATCAGGGCAGCACAATTTTGAGGTGGGGAGAACTTTGGTCTGGGGTCCATCCTGCGATATAAGGATTGTATGCAGTCAGGGCCCAGCCCAGGGCCAGGGGCCCCTGGGCACATCCTTTGTCCCTTTTCCCTGGGAAAGAAAACTCACAGGTCCAGGTTCCTGATGTCAGTTTGTAGGGCTCCCTTGGGTCTATCAGGGCAGCACAAGTTTGAGGTGGGGACACCTTTGGTCTGGGGTCCATCCTTTGATATAAGAATTTTTTGCAGTGAGGTCCCTGGCCAGGGGCCCCTGGGCACATGCTTTGTCCCTTTTCCCTGGGAAAGAAAACTCGCAGGTCCAGGTTCCTGATGTCAGTTTGTAGGGCTCCCTTGGGTCTATCAGGGCAGCACAAGTTTGAGGTGGGGACAACTTTGGTTTGGGGTCCATCCTTCGATATAAGGATTTTTTGCAGTCAGGTCTCAGCCCAGGGGCCCCTGGGCACATCCTTTGTCCTTTGTCCCTTTTCCCTGGGAAAGAAAACTCACAGGTCCAGGTTCCTGATGTCAGTTTGTAGGGCTCCCTTGGGTCTATCAGGGCAGCACAAGTTTGAGATGGGGACAATTTTGGTCTGGGGTCCAATCTTCGATATAAGGATTTTTTACAGTCAGGTCCAAACCCTGGAGCCCCTGGGCACATCCTTTGTCCCTCTTCCCTGGGAAAGAAATCTCACCAGTCCAGGTTCCTGATGTCAGTTTGTAGGGGTCCCTTGGGTCTATCAGGGCAGCAAAATTTTGCGGTGGGGACAACTTACTTCTGGGGTCCATCCTTCGATATAAGGATTATTTGCAGTCAGGTCCTGGGCCAGGGGCCCCTGGGCACATGCTTTGTCCCTTTTCCCTTGGAAAGAAAACTCACAGGTCCAGGTTCCTGATGTCAGTTTGTAGGGCTCCCTTGGGTCTATCAGGGCATCACAAGTTTGAGGTGGGGACAACTTTGGTCTGGGGTCCATCCTTCGATATAAGGAGTTTTTGCAGTCAGGTCCTGGGCCAGGGGCCCCTGGGCACATCCTTTGTCCCTTTTCCCTGGGAAAGAAAACTCACAGGTCCAGGTTCCTGATGTCAGTTTGTAGGGCTCCCTTGGGTCAATCAGGGCAGCACAAGTTTGAGGTGGGGACAACTTTGGTTTGGGGTCCATCCTTCGATATAAGGATTTTTTGCAGTCAGGTCCCAGCCCAGGCGCCCCTGGGCACATGCTTTGTCCCTTTTCCCTGGGAAAGAAAACTCACAGGTCCAGGTTCCTGATGTCAGTTTGTAGGGCTCCCTTGGGTCTATCAGGGCAGCACAAGTTTGAGGTGGGGACAACTTCGGCCTGCAATCCCTCCTTCGATATAAGGATTTTTTGCCGTCAGGTCCTGGGCCATAGCCAGGGACCCCTGGGCACATCCTTTGGCCATTTCCCCTGGGAAAGAAAACTCACAGGTCCAGGTTCCTGATGTCAGTTTGTAGGGCTCCCTTGGATCTATCAGGGCAGCACAAGTTTGAGATGGGGACAATTTTGGTCTGGGGTCCAATCTTCGATATAAGGATTTTTTGCAGTCAGGTCCCAGCCCAGGGGCCCCTGGGCACATCCTTTGTCCCTTTTCCCTGGGAAAGAAAACTCACAGGTCCAGGTTCCTGATGTCAGTTTGTAGAGCTCCCTTGGGTGTATTAGGGCATCACCAGTTTTAGGAGGGGACAACTTTGGTCTGGGGTCCATCCTTCGATATAAGGATTTTTTGCAGTCAGGTTCCAGCCGAGGGCCAAGGGGCCCCTGGGCACATCCTTTGTCCATTTTCCCTGGGAAAGAAAACTCACAGGTCCAGGTTCCTGATGTCAGTTTGTAGGGCTCATTTGGGTCTTTCATGGCAGCACAAGTTTGTGGTGGGCGCAAGGTGTCTCCTTGAGGACAGCGTTAAAACCACCGGGGCATCAGCAGGGCTTGGGGCAGGACTGGCCAACCCCGGAGCACCTCACAAAGCCCTCTGTGTGTCTGTTGCTGTCGAGTAGCACCTGGCCGGTTCTGAAAGTCCCAGTTCTGAGAGAAAATTCTGTTTAACTTGTACACGTTGGCTGGGTGTGTCCCCCCAGTACAGCTCGGTTCTTCTCTGAGGCGGTGCCTGGCAGGGTCTCTCTCTGTTAAGGGCCGGGTGTGTTTTTGGGAGAACACGGTGAAGGTGGATTATTTGCTTCAGCAAGAGCTGATGATGTCTGATGGGTTTTTTAGGTACCTCAGCGGCCAGGAGCACATGTCTAGGTCACTTGGAACACTTTTTGATCTCGTTCAGTTCTTTTCTGCGTGAGGCTCTGCGGGCTGCTGGCCAGGCCCAAAGTAAGGAAGGTTGCCCCAGTGTCCGTGCTCATGTCAATAGTTTAATTTATTTGGCTTTTCGAGGAGCAGACATCGTGGAGGACCTTGGTGCTGTTTTCACTGGCCTCCTGCACTCTCTGAGAGAACCCCTTGCTCCCTGCTTGATGTTCCAGCTCTGTGACAAAGCTGCTAAGTATCCTCAGCTCTACCAGTTTAACCGATACTATAGGCTCTGGATGCCCAAGCAGTCCCAGGAACCTGTGGTATGGAATCCCTGAAGTCACTGAATTCTTGAGCCAGTATTCCTATAAAATCCTCGCAGTCGACAGAGGTAACATTTCCATCAGAAACAGCGTTTTTATTGAGGAGGTAATTCTGCATCTCTTGTTGATCATGCTGGGGACACACGTTTGCTCCAGGGCTTTTCTCTGATGACACAAGAGGTCTCTGTGGTGTTTGGGAGGCGATGCCAGGGCTCAGGGCTCATACAGAGACTCCTCAGCAGGCACAGCAGAGCCTGGTGTGTGCTGTGGCCTCTGTTTACAGCGCCCAGAGTTCCCCCGGGTGGGTGGGGGATCACAGGCCCCTGGGCTGGGTTTGGTGAGTTTTTCTCAGCTCAGCAGTGTGAACACTCCAGATGCCCCTGGGGACACTGCTGGACAGCATCCATCCACTCTCTCCATCCACTCATTTGTACCCAGGAATGTAGGAAACTCTGACTGGGGACAGGCAGTAGTTTTGAAAATCATGCCCTAGCCTTTTTCTCTAGGGACGAACCAAGCAAGTGCCCTGAAACCAGCGGAGCAGCTGCAGGGGCTGAAGGGAACAGAAAGGGCTCCCCAGCACCTTTTGCCTCTGTTCTCTGCCATTCCCCAAAAGGCTTGCAGTCCCGGAAGAGGCATTTGTCATGCAGCCTGCCAAAATAAAGACCTGTAAAATCCTAGCTCTGCCTTTTGTTTAACGTGTTCTTACTTCCTTTTTATGTCATCACAGAAAGCAAGGAAAGAAGAAATGTGACTGGTTCCCACTATTGCTCCGTGCAGGCATTTTTAAAGGCTGCTGTACTTCTGTCCTCTTTTTCCACTCCAAGCTTGACTTTTCACCTCCTTTTTCAAGGTCTGCTGCTTTGGGTGTCCCAAGCAGGGCTGGGTTCCTCGGCAGGGGTCTTAGGAGTTGGTGCAGATTCTGCTTTTTCCGAAGGTATATCAAAGCGTGCGAGCAAAAGGACTGTTTTGTCCAGGGGAAAGCTTTCTCTCAATGACCATCAATGCATGTATGCGTTTTAATCGTGTAACCAGGTGGATTAAGAAAAGCCAACACCTGTAGCAGATTTCTGTTGGATCTGTGTCTGTGAGAAGTGGGCTGTGTGCTGGAGAGGGAGATACACTGTTGGAGAGTGGAAACAGCAGCAGGTGTGAGCTGTGAGGATGAGGAGGGCTCAGAGCAGCCCCAGGTGTGAGCTGCTAGCATGATGAGGGCTCAGAGCAGCCACAGGTGTGAGCTATTAGGATGATGAGGGCTCAGAGCAGCCCCAGGTGTGAGTTGTTAGGATGATGAGGAGGGGCGGGGTCCTGCCGGGGGAGGTTATTTAAGGGCGAGGGTTTACCTTTGCTGGCTTTTGCACGGAGCTGCTAGAGAAGAGGAGTTTATGGGGGGGCTCCCGGGGCTGTCTCCTGGAAGGATGGTGAGCGCCTCGGACAGGGTCCGGGGAATCACCTGGATACACACTTGGATACGTGGAGCATTGCTCAAAGCGTAGCGGGGACTTTTCCCCTTTCCCTTTGAAATTTCGTCATCCTGAGGTTGAATTGGAGGGGGCAGTCCTGTGGTCCCGCCTTTTAAGAGGTTTGGACTGAGGTAAAAAGCTCCCTTTTGCCATCATTTGAGGAAAGCCGCTTCTTTTCTGCTCTTCTAGGGGACGCAGTTGAAGGGGAGCCCACATTTCTGTGCCCTCGTTGGGGTGAGGTGAGCGCCGGAGCGTGGCGTCAGTGTCGGGGCTTCAGAGGAAGGGAGCTGCAGCCGTGGCAGCGCTGGCAGGGCAGGGATCGGGCTGTGCCGCTGCATTCGGGGCGCTTCTTCTGCCCCCGGCCCGGCAGCGAAGGGTCCGGCGCGGAGCCCTGCCGGCAGTGCCGGGGCTGGCCGGGGCGGAAGGGGAGCTGGGCGCGGCTGGGCTGCCGCGGGCCCGCCGGAGCCGCACCGGTGCGAGCCGTGCGGAGCCGAGTGGAGCTTTGGCCGGGCCGGCGGGCGGGGTAGGCGGCGCGGGCGGGGCCGGTGCCGGCCGGTGCCGCCGCTCCGGGCGCGGGGCTCGGGCGCCGCCGGGGCCCCCCGGGCGCGGTGCCGGCCCCGCCGGGCCGGGGGCAGCGGGCGGGGGTCTCCCGGCGCGGCGCCGCCTCTGCCTGCCGGAGGAGCCGCTTTCCTGCTGGAGCCGCGCTGCGCCCGGGGCCGGGAGCGCGGCTTCGCATTTTCCAGCCTTCCTCGCTGCGGTGTTTTTTTAGGGTCTTATCAATGTGTTTTAATGATTTTGGGGCTATTTTTAGAGATCTTTTAGGAATATTTAGGGATTTTTTTAAAACTTCTTTGGCGGTTTTTAGGGGTTTTTTAGGGGTGTTTTAGGGGTGCTTTAAAGTAGGGTATTTTTATTGTATTTTAAGGGCATTCTGAGGCTATTTGTATGTTTTTTGTGGGGGTTTTAAGTCATTTTGAAGTTGAGGGGTTTTTTAGGGCATTTTAATGTTTTTTTAGGGTCTTTTCATGGCATAGAGGCTGAGGGGCAGCTTGAGGGGCACTGTGGGGGCTTCAGGGTGACAGAGGCTGGGAGGTGAGGGAGGAACAGGGGAGGGGACAGTGGGTGGCACAGAGAGATGCTGAGGGGGGCAGGGGCAGCTGGAGGGTGACAGAGAAGCTGGGGGCTGAGGGGCAGAGGAGAGGGATTAAGGGTGGCACACAGGAGCTGAGGGGCAGCTGAGAGGGGGCTTGAGGGGCAAAGGGGGGCTCGAGGGTGACAGCCAGAGCCTGAGGGCTGGGGGGCAGAGGGAGGGGTCAGGGGTGAAGGGAGAGGGTCTGAGGGCTGGACAGTCCAGTGGGGATCAGGGCTACAGGGTACAGCTTCGGAGGCAAGTTAGGGTACAGGTGCAGCACCCCTCACCCCAATGCTAACCTCACCCTAAGCAGCCTTTTCCCTTTTCACCCCCGACAACAGCAGCACAGCACAGCAAGCCTGACAGCGAGACCACACCGGAAGCCTCCCGCTGGGGCAGGGCAATGACCCTCGCACCAGGACAATGCCAGAACCCTCAGAGGACAACAGGACCCGCTGCAAAAAGGTAGGGATGACATCTGTGGGCTAGAGAGCAAGAGGAAGGGGCTTGGAGGCTGAGCAGGCTTCCTTGAGTGGTTTTTTTTTTTTTTGCAGGGCTATTAGGAATATTTAGGGGCTTTTTGAAGGCAGTCTCTGGTGACTTTTAGAGAATTGTTATACATTCCTAATGGCTATTTTAGAATTACTTGGTACATTTTTAGGGTCAGGATGAGGGTGAGACAGGATGCCCACTGAAAATGTGGAGTATTAGTGGAATGCTTTGGGAAGGTGCCAGTGGGTGAGGTGCCATGATGCTGTTCTGAAGGTTGTGATTTCTGAGCAAAGCAAAGTGGTTGTGGTTAGGGTTATACGGTTGCAGATTTCTCGAGGACAAATCCAGCACAGAAAAAAACAAGCCCCAAGATTTGTACTCTCAGATTGCAACACGTATTCAGCATGAAAAAAAATCCCTGAGTACTTGGGGGTGGGAGATGCAAGATGAGACAAATCCTGTGCCATTTTGACATTGAGAAGGAAAAAGGAAACATGGGACCTGACAAACCAGGGGAATTGCAGGGCCCTGGGAAAGAATGAGGGATATCTAAATGGTGAAAGCAAATTCAGAAGCCCAGGTTCCTGAAGTCAGTTTGTAGGGGTCCCTTGGGTCTATCAGGGCAGCACAAGTTTGAGGTGGGGCAACTTTGGTCTGTGATCCATCGTATGATATAAGGATTTTTTGCAGTCATGGCCTGGGCCAATGCCAGGGGCCCCTGGGCACATCCTTTGTCCCTTTTCCCTGGGAAAGAAAACTCACAGGTCCAGGTTCCTGATGTCAGTTTGTAGGGCTCCCTTGGGTCTATCAGGGCAGCACAAGTTTGAGGTGGGGACAACTTTGGTCTACGATCAATCCTTCGATATAAGGATTTTTTGCAGTCAGGGCCCAGCCCAGGGCCCCCTGGGCACATCCTTTGGCCATTTTCCCTGGGAAAGAAAACCCAAAGGACCAGGTTCCTGATGTCAGTTTGTAGGGCTCCCTTGGGTCTATCAGGGCAGCACAAGTTTGAGGTGGGGAGAACTTTGGTCTGGGGTCCATCCTGCGATATAAGGATTTTTTGCAGTCAGGTCCTGGGCCAGGGGCCCCTGGGCACATCCTTTGTCCCTTTTCCCTGGGAAAGAAAACTCACCAGTCCAGGTTCCTGATGTCAGTTTGTAGGGCTCCCTTGGGTCTATCAGGGCATCACAAGTTTGAGGTGGGGACAATTTTGGTCAGGGGTCCATCCTTCGATATAAGGATTTTTTGCAGTCAGGCCCAGGGCCAGGGGCCCCTGGGCACATCCTTTGTCCCTTTTCCCTGGGAAAGAAAACTCACAGGTCCAGGTTCCTGATGTCAGTTTGTAGGGCTCCCTTGGGTCTATCAGGGCAGCACAAGTTTGAGGTGGGGACAACTTTGGTTTGGGGTCCATCCTTCGATATAAGGATTTTTTGCAGTCAGGTCCTGGGCCAGGGGCCCCTGGGCACATCCTTTGTCCTTTGTCCCTTTTCCCTGGGAAAGAAAACTCACAGGTCCAGGTTCCTGATGTCAGTTTGTAGGGCTCCCTTGGGTCTATCAGGGCAGCACAAGTTTGAGATGGGGACAATTTTGGTCTGGGGTCCAATCTTCGATATAAGGATTTTTTACAGTCAGGTCCAAACCCTGGAGCCCCTGGGCACATCCTTTGTCCCTTTTCCCTGGGAAAGAAAGTTCACCAGTCCAGGTTCCTGAAGTCAGTTTGTAGGGCTCCCTTGGGTCTATCAGGGCAGCACAAGTTTGAGGTGGGGCAACTCTGTTTTACGACCAATCCTTCGATATAAGTGTTTTTTGCAGTCAGATCCCGGGCCAGGGGCCCCTGGGCACATCCTTTGTCCCTTTACCCTGGGAAAGAAATCTCACCAGTCCAGGTTCCTGATGTCAGTTTGTAGGGGTCCCTTGGGTCTATCAGGGCAGCACAAGTTTGCGGTGGGGACAACTTACTTCTGGGGTCCATCCTTCGATATAAGGATTTTTTTGCAGTCAGGTCCTGGGCCAGGGGCCCCTGGGCACATCCTTTGGCCATTTTCCCTGGGAAAGAAAACTCACAGGTCCAGGTTCCTGATGTCAGTTTGTAGGGCTCCCTTGGGTCTATCAGGGCAGCACAAGTTTGAGGTGGGGACAACTTTGGTCTACGATCAATCCTTCGATATAAGGATTATTTGCCGTCAGGTCCTGGGCCAGGGGCCCCTGGGCACATGCTTTGTCCCTTTTCCCTTGGAAAGAAAACTCACAGGACCAGGTTCCTGATGTCAGTTTGTAGGGCTCCCTTGGGTCTATCAGGGCAGCACAAGTTTGAGGTGGGGACAACTTTGGTCTGGGGTCCATCCTTCGATATAAGGATTTTTTGCAGTCAGGGCCCAGCCCAGGGCCCCCTGGGCACACGCTTTGTCCCTTTTCCCTGGGAAAGAAAACCCAAAGGACCAGGTTCCTGATGTCAGTTTGTAGGGCTCCCTTGGGTCTATCAGGGCATCACAATTTTGAGGTGGGGAGGACTTTGGTCTGGGGTCCATCCTGCGATATAAGGATTGTATGCAGTCAGGTCCCAGCCCAGGGGCCCCTGGGCACATCCTTAGTCCCTTTTCCCTGGGAAAGAAAATTCACCAGTCCAGGTTCCTGAAGTTAGTTTGTAGGGCTCCCTTGGGTCTATCAGGGCAGCACAGGTTTGAGGTGGGGCAACTTTGTTTTACGACCAATCCTTCGATATAAGTGTTTTTTGCAGTCAGATCCCGGGCCAGGGGCCCCTGGGCACATCCTTTGTCCCTTTTCCCTGGGAAAGAAAACTCACAGGTCCAGGTTCCTGATGTCAGTTTGTAGGGCTCCCTTGGGTCTATCAGGGCAGCACAAGTTTGAGGTGGGGACAACTTTGGTTTGGGGTCCATCCTTCGATATAAGGATTTTTTTCAGTGAGGTCCCTGGCCAGGGGCCCCTGGGCACATGCATTGTCCCTTTTCCCTGGGAAAGAAAACTCACAGGTCCAGGTTCCTGATGTCAGTTTGTAGGGCTCCCTTGGGTCTATCAGGGCAGCACAAGTTTGAGGTGGGGACAACTTTGGTCTGGGCTCCATCCTTCGATATAAGGATTTTTTGCAGTCAGGTCCTGGGCCAGGGGCCCCTGGGCACATCCTTTGGCCATTTTCCCTGGGAAAGAAAACTCACCAGTCCAGGTTCCTGATGTCAGTTTGTAGGGCTCCCTTGGGTCTATCAGGGCAGCACAAGTTTGAGCTGGGGAGAACTTCGGTCTGGGGTCCATCCTTCGATATAAGGATTTTTTGCAGTCAGGTCCCGGGCCAGGGGCCCTTGGGCACATCCTTTGTCGCTTTTCCCTGGGAAAGAAAACTCACAGGTCCAGGTTCCTGATGTCAGTTTGTAGGGCTCCCTTGGGTCTATCAGGGCAGCACAAGTTTGAGGTGGGGCAACTTTGGTCTGTGATCCATCGTACGATATAAGGATTTTTTGCAGTCATGGCCTGGGGCAGTGCCAGGGGCCCCTGGGCACATCCTTTGTCCCTTTTCCCTGGGAAAGAAAACTCACAGGTCCAGGTTCCTGATGTCAGTTTGTAGGGCTCCCTTGGGTCTATCAGGGCAGCACAAGTTTGAGGTGGGGACAACTTTGGTCTGGGGTCCATCCTTCGATATAAGGATATTTTGCAGTCAGGGCCCAGCCCAGGGCCCTCTGGGCACATCCTTTGGCCATTTTCCCTGGGAAAGAAAACCCACAGGTCCAGGTTCCTGATGTCACTTTGTAGGGCTCCCTTGGGTCTATCAGGGCAGCACAAGTTTGAGCTGGGGAGAACTTTGGTCTGGGGTCCATCCTTCGATATAAGGATTTTTTGCAGTTAGGCCCCAGCCCAGGGCCAGGGGCCCCTTGGCACATCCTTTGTCCTTTTCCCTGGGAAAGAAAACTCACAGGTCCAGGTTCCTGATGTCAGTTTGTAGGGCTCCCTTGGGTCTATCAGGGCAGCACAAGTTTGAGGTGGGGACAACTTTGGTTTGGGGTCCATCCTTCGATATAAGGATTTTTTGCATTCAGGTCCCAGCCCAGGGGCCCCTGGGCACATCCTTAGTCCCTTTTCCCTGGGAAAGAAAACTCACAGGTCCAGGTTCCTGATGTCAGTTTGTAGGGCTCCCTTGGGTCTATCAGGGCAGCACAAGTTTGAGATGGGGACAATTTTGGTCTGGGGTCCAATTTTCAATATAAGGATTTTTTACAGTCAGGTCCCAGCCCTGGAGCCCCTGGGCACACGCTTTGTCCCTTTTCCCTGGGAAAGAAAACTCACAGGTCCAGGTTCCTGATGTCAGTCTGTAGGGCTCACTTGGGTCTATCAGGGCATCACAAGTTTGAGGTGGGGACAACTTTGGTCTGGGGTCCATCCTTCGATATAAGGATTTTTTGCAGTCAGGTCCCAGGGCCAGGGGCCCCTAGACACATGCTTTGTCCCTTTTCCCTAGGAAAGAAAACTCAAAGGACCAGGTTCCTGATGTCAGTTTGTAGGACTCCCATGGATCAATCAGGGCAGCACAAGTTTGAGGTGGGGACAACTTCGGTCTGTGATCTATCCTTCGATATAAGGATTTTTTGCAGTCAGGGCTCAACCCAGGGCCAGGGGCCCCTGGGCACATCCTTTGTCCCTTTTCCCTGGGAAAGAAAACTCACAGGTCCAGGTTCCTGATGTCAGTTTGTAGGGCTCCCTTGGGTCTATCAGGGCACCACAAGTTTGAGGTGGGGACAACTTTGGTCTGCGGTCCATTCTTCGATATAAGGATTTTTTGATGTCAGGTCCTCGGCCGGGGGCCCCTGGGCACATGCTTTGTCCCTTTTCCCTGGGAAAGAAAATTCACAGGTCCAGGTTCCTGATGTCAGTTTGTAGGGCTCCCTTGCGTCTATCAGGGCAGCACAAGTTTGAGGTGGGGACAACTTTGGTCTGGGGTCCATCCTTCGATATAAGGATTTTTTGCAGTCAGGTCCCAGGGCCAGGGGCCCCTAGACACATCCTTTGTCCCTTTTCCCTGGGAAAGAAAACTCACCAGTCCAGGTTCCTGATGTCAGTTTGTAGGGCTCCCTTGGGTCTATCAGGGCAGCACAAGTTTGAGGTGGGGACAACTTTGGTCTACGATCAATCCTTCGATATAAGGATTATTTGCCGTCAGGTCCTGGGCCAGGGGCCCCTGGGCACATGCTTTGTCCCTTTTCCCTTGGAAAGAAAACTCACAGGACCAGGTTCCTGATGTCAGTTTGTAGGGCTCCCTTGGGTCTATCAGGGCAGCACAAGTTTGAGGTGGGGACAACTTTGGTCTGGGGTCCATCCTTCGATATAAGGATTTTTTGCAGTCAGGGCCCAGCCCAGGGCCCCCTGGGCACACGCTTTGTCCCTTTTCCCTGGGAAAGAAAACCCAAAGGACCAGGTTCCTGATGTCAGTTTGTAGGGCTCCCTTGGGTCTATCAGGGCATCACAATTTTGAGGTGGGGAGGACTTTGGTCTGGGGTCCATCCTGCGATATAAGGATTGTATGCAGTCAGGTCCCAGCCCAGGGGCCCCTGGGCACATCCTTAGTCCCTTTTCCCTGGGAAAGAAAATTCACCAGTCCAGGTTCCTGAAGTTAGTTTGTAGGGCTCCCTTGGGTCTATCAGGGCAGCACAGGTTTGAGGTGGGGCAACTTTGTTTTACGACCAATCCTTCGATATAAGTGTTTTTTGCAGTCAGATCCCGGGCCAGGGGCCCCTGGGCACATCCTTTGTCCCTTTTCCCTGGGAAAGAAAACTCACAGGTCCAGGTTCCTGATGTCAGTTTGTAGGGCTCCCTTGGGTCTATCAGGGCAGCACAAGTTTGAGGTGGGGACAACTTTGGTTTGGGGTCCATCCTTCGATATAAGGATTTTTTTCAGTGAGGTCCCTGGCCAGGGGCCCCTGGGCACATGCATTGTCCCTTTTCCCTGGGAAAGAAAACTCACAGGTCCAGGTTCCTGATGTCAGTTTGTAGGGCTCCCTTGGGTCTATCAGGGCAGCACAAGTTTGAGGTGGGGACAACTTTGGTCTGGGCTCCATCCTTCGATATAAGGATTTTTTGCAGTCAGGTCCTGGGCCAGGGGCCCCTGGGCACATCCTTTGGCCATTTTCCCTGGGAAAGAAAACTCACCAGTCCAGGTTCCTGATGTCAGTTTGTAGGGCTCCCTTGGGTCTATCAGGGCAGCACAAGTTTGAGCTGGGGAGAACTTCGGTCTGGGGTCCATCCTTCGATATAAGGATTTTTTGCAGTCAGGTCCCGGGCCAGGGGCCCTTGGGCACATCCTTTGTCGCTTTTCCCTGGGAAAGAAAACTCACAGGTCCAGGTTCCTGATGTCAGTTTGTAGGGCTCCCTTGGGTCTATCAGGGCAGCACAAGTTTGAGGTGGGGCAACTTTGGTCTGTGATCCATCGTACGATATAAGGATTTTTTGCAGTCATGGCCTGGGGCAGTGCCAGGGGCCCCTGGGCACATCCTTTGTCCCTTTTCCCTGGGAAAGAAAACTCACAGGTCCAGGTTCCTGATGTCAGTTTGTAGGGCTCCCTTGGGTCTATCAGGGCAGCACAAGTTTGAGGTGGGGACAACTTTGGTCTGGGGTCCATCCTTCGATATAAGGATATTTTGCAGTCAGGGCCCAGCCCAGGGCCCTCTGGGCACATCCTTTGGCCATTTTCCCTGGGAAAGAAAACCCACAGGTCCAGGTTCCTGATGTCACTTTGTAGGGCTCCCTTGGGTCTATCAGGGCAGCACAAGTTTGAGCTGGGGAGAACTTTGGTCTGGGGTCCATCCTTCGATATAAGGATTTTTTGCAGTTAGGCCCCAGCCCAGGGCCAGGGGCCCCTTGGCACATCCTTTGTCCTTTTCCCTGGGAAAGAAAACTCACAGGTCCAGGTTCCTGATGTCAGTTTGTAGGGCTCCCTTGGGTCTATCAGGGCAGCACAAGTTTGAGGTGGGGACAACTTTGGTTTGGGGTCCATCCTTCGATATAAGGATTTTTTGCATTCAGGTCCCAGCCCAGGGGCCCCTGGGCACATCCTTAGTCCCTTTTCCCTGGGAAAGAAAACTCACAGGTCCAGGTTCCTGATGTCAGTTTGTAGGGCTCCCTTGGGTCTATCAGGGCAGCACAAGTTTGAGATGGGGACAATTTTGGTCTGGGGTCCAATTTTCAATATAAGGATTTTTTACAGTCAGGTCCCAGCCCTGGAGCCCCTGGGCACACGCTTTGTCCCTTTTCCCTGGGAAAGAAAACTCACAGGTCCAGGTTCCTGATGTCAGTCTGTAGGGCTCACTTGGGTCTATCAGGGCATCACAAGTTTGAGGTGGGGACAACTTTGGTCTGGGGTCCATCCTTCGATATAAGGATTTTTTGCAGTCAGGTCCCAGGGCCAGGGGCCCCTAGACACATGCTTTGTCCCTTTTCCCTAGGAAAGAAAACTCAAAGGACCAGGTTCCTGATGTCAGTTTGTAGGACTCCCATGGATCAATCAGGGCAGCACAAGTTTGAGGTGGGGACAACTTCGGTCTGTGATCTATCCTTCGATATAAGGATTTTTTGCAGTCAGGGCTCAACCCAGGGCCAGGGGCCCCTGGGCACATCCTTTGTCCCTTTTCCCTGGGAAAGAAAACTCACAGGTCCAGGTTCCTGATGTCAGTTTGTAGGGCTCCCTTGGGTCTATCAGGGCACCACAAGTTTGAGGTGGGGACAACTTTGGTCTGCGGTCCATTCTTCGATATAAGGATTTTTTGATGTCAGGTCCTCGGCCGGGGGCCCCTGGGCACATGCTTTGTCCCTTTTCCCTGGGAAAGAAAATTCACAGGTCCAGGTTCCTGATGTCAGTTTGTAGGGCTCCCTTGCGTCTATCAGGGCAGCACAAGTTTGAGCTGGGGAGAACTTCGGTCTGGGGTCCATCCTTCGATATAAGGAGTTTTTGCAGTCAGGTCCTGGGCCAGGGGCCCCTGGGCACATCCTTTGTCCCTTTTCCCTGGGAAAGAAAACTCACAGGTCCAGGTTCCTGATGTCAGTTTGTAGGGCTCCCTTGGGTCTATCAGGGCAGCACAAGTTTGAGGTGGGGCAACTTTGTTCTGTGATCCATCGTACGATATAAGGATTTTTTGCAGTCATGGCCTGGGCCAGTGCCAGGGGCCCCTGGGCACATCCTTTGTCCCTTTTCCCTGGGAAAGAAAACTCACAGGTCCAGGTTCCTGATGTCACTTTGTAGGGCTCCCTTGGGTCTATCAGGGCAGCACAAGTTTGAGGTGGGGAGAACTTAGGTCTGGGGTCCATCCTTCGATATAAGGATTTTTTGCAGTCAGGTCCCAGCCCAGGGGCCCCTGGGCACATCCTTTGTCCCTTTTCCCTGGGAAAGAAAACTCACCAGTCCAGGTTCCTGATGTCAGTTTGTAGGGCTCCCTTGGGTCTATCAGGGCATCACAAGTTTGAGGTGGGGACAACTTTGGTCTGGGGTCCATCCTTCGATATAAGGATTTTTTGCAGTCAGGCCCAGGGCCAGGGGCCCCTGGGCACATGCTTTGTCCGTTTTCCCTAGGAAAGAAAACTCACAGGACCAGGTTCCTGATGTCAGTTTGTAGGGCTCCCTTGGATCAATCAGGGCAGCACAAGTTTGAGGTGGGGACAACTTCGGTCTGTGATCTATCCTTCGATATAAGGATTTTTTGCAGTCAGGGCTCAACCCAGGGCCAGGGGCCCCTGGGCACATCCTTTGTCCCTTTACCCTGGGAAAGAAAACTCACAGGTCCAGGTTCCTGATGTCAGTTTGTAGGGCTCCCTTGGGTCTATCAGGGCAGCACAAGTTTGAGCTGGGGAGAACTTTGGTCTGGGGTCCATCCTTCGATATAAGGATTTTTTGCAGTCAGGGCCCAGCCCAGGGCCCCCTGGGCACATCCTTTGGCCATTTTCCCTGGGAAAGAAAACCCACAGGACCAGATTCCTGATGTCAGTTTGTAGGGCTCCCATGGGTCTATCAGGGCAGCACAATTTTGAGGTGGGGAGAACTTTGGTCTGGGGTCCATCCTGCGATATAAGGATTGTATGCAGTCAGGGCCCAGCCCAGGGCCAGGGGCCCCTGGGCACATCCTTTGTCCCTTTTCCCTGGGAAAGAAAACTCACAGGTCCAGGTTCCTGATGTCAGTTTGTAGGGCTCCCTTGGGTCTATCAGGGCAGCACAAGTTTGAGGTGGGGACACCTTTGGTCTGGGGTCCATCCTTTGATATAAGAATTTTTTGCAGTGAGGTCCCTGGCCAGGGGCCCCTGGGCACAACCTTTGTCCCTTTTCCCTGGGAAAGAAAACTCGCAGGTCCAGGTTCCTGATGTCAGTTTGTAGGGCTCCCTTGGGTCTATCAGGGCAGCACAAGTTTGAGGTGGGGATAACTTTGGTTTGGGGTCCATCCTTCGATATAAGGATTTTTTGCAGTCAGGTCTCAGCCCAGGGGCCCCTGGGCACATCCTTTGTCCTTTGTCCCTTTTCCCTGGAAAAGAAAACTCACAGGTCCAGGTTCCTGATGTCAGTTTGTAGGGCTCCCTTGGGTCTATCAGGACAGCACAAGTTTGAGATGGGGACAATTTTGGTCTGGGGTCCAATCTTCGATATAAGGATTTTTTACAGTCAGGTCCAAACCCTGGAGCCGCTGGGCACATCCTTTGTCCCTTTTCCCTGGGAAAGAAATCTCACCAGTCCAGGTTCCTGATGTCAGTTTGTAGGGGTCCCTTGGGTCTATCAGGGCAGCAAAATTTTGCGGTGGGGACAACTTACTTCTGGGGTCCATCCTTCGATATAAGGATTATTTGCAGTCAGGTCCTGGGCCAGGGGCCCCTGGGCACATGCTTTGTCCCTTTTTCCCTTGGAAAGAAAACTCACAGGTCCAGGTTCCTGATGTCAGTTTGTAGGGCTCCCTTGGGTCTATCAGGGCATCACAAGTTTGAGGTGGGGACAACTTTGGTCTGGGGTCCATCCTTCGATATAAGGATTTTTTGCAGTCAGGGCTCAACCCAGGGCCAGGGGCCCCTGGGCACATGCTTTGTCCCTTTTCCCTAGGAAAGAAAACTCACAGGACCAGGTTCCTGATGTCAGTTTGTAGGGCTCCCTTGGATCAATCAGGGCAGCACAAGTTTGAGGTGGGGACAACTTTGGTCTGGGGTCCATTCTTCGATATAAGGATTTTTTGATGTCAGGTCCTGGGCTGGGGGCCCCTGGGCACATCCTTTGTCCCTTTTCCCTGGGAAAGAAAACTCACAGGTCCAGGTTCCTGATGTCAGTTTGTAGGGCTCCCTTGGGTCTATCAGGGCAGCACAAGTTTGAGGTGGGGACAACTTTGGTCTGGGGTCCATCCTTCGATATAAGGAGTTTTTGCAGTCAGGTCCTGGGCCAGGGGCCCCTGGGCACATCCTTTGTCCCTTTCCCCTGGGAAAGAAAACTCACAGGTCCAGGTTCCTGATGTCAGTTTGTAGGGCTCCCTTGGGTCAATCAGGGCAGCACAAGTTTGAGGTGGGGACAACTTTGGTTTGGGGTCCGTCCTTCGATATAAGGATTTTTTGCAGTCAGGTCCCAGCCCAGGGGCCCCTGGGCACATCCTTTGTCCCTTTTCCCTGGGAAAGAAAACTCACAGGTCCAGGTTCCTGATGTCAGTTTGTAGGGCTCCCTTGGGTCTATCAGGGCAGCACAAGTTTGAGGTGGGGACAACTTCGGCCTGCAATCCGTCCTTCGATATAAGGATTTTTTGCCGTCAGGTCCTGGGCCATAGCCAGGGACCCCTGGGCACATCCTTTGGCCATTTCCCCTGGGAAAGAAAACTCACAGGTCCAGGTTCCTGATGTCAGTTTGTAGGGCTCCCTTGGATCTATCAGGGCAGCACAAGTTTGAGATGGGGACAATTTTGGTCTGGGGTCCAATCTTCGATATAAGGATTTTTTGCAGTCAGGTCCCAGCCCAGGGGCCCCTGGGCACATCCTTTGTCCCTTTTCCCTGGGAAAGAAAACTCACAGGTCCAGGTTCCTGATGTCAGTTTGTAGAGCTCCCTTGGGTGTATTAGGGCATCACCAGTTTTAGGAGGGGACAACTTTGGTCTGGGGTCCATCCTTCGATATAAGGATTTTTTGCAGTCAGGTTCCAGCCGAGGGCCAAGGGGCCCCTGGGCACATCCTTTGTCCATTTTCCCTGGGAAAGAAAACTCACAGGTCCAGGTTCCTGATGTCAGTTTGTAGGGCTCATTTGGGTCTTTCATGGCAGCACAAGTTTGTGGTGGGCGCAAGGTGTCTCCTTGAGGACAGCGTTAAAACCACCGGGGCATCAGCAGGGCTTGGGGCAGGACTGGCCAACCCCGGAGCACCTCACAAAGCCCTCTGTGTGTCTGTTGCTGTCGAGTAGCACCTGGCCGGTTCTGAAAGTCCCAGTTCTGAGAGAAAATTCTGTTTAACTTGTACACGTTGGCTGGGTGTGTCCCCCCAGTACAGCTCGGTTCTTCTCTGAGGCGGTGCCTGGCAGGGTCTCTCTCTGTTAAGGGCCGGGTGTGTTTTTGGGAGAACACGGTGAAGGTGGATTATTTGCTTCAGCAAGAGCTGATGATGTCTGATGGGTTTTTTAGGTACCTCAGCGGCCAGGAGCACATGTCTAGGTCACTTGGAACACTTTTTGATCTCGTTCAGTTCTTTTCTGCGTGAGGCTCTGCGGGCTGCTGGCCAGGCCCAAAGTAAGGAAGGTTGCCCCAGTGTCCGTGCTCATGTCAATAGTTTAATTTATTTGGCTTTTCGAGGAGCAGACATCGTGGAGGACCTTGGTGCTGTTTTCACTGGCCTCCTGCACTCTCTGAGAGAACCCCTTGCTCCCTGCTTGATGTTCCAGATCTGTGACAAAGCTGCTAAGTATCCTCAGCTCTACCAGTTTAACCGATACTATAGGCTCTGGATGCCCAAGCAGTCCCAGGAACCTGTGGTATGGAATCCCTGAAGTCACTGAATTCTTGAGCCAGTATTCCTATAAAATCCTCGCAGTCGACAGAGGTAACATTTCCATCAGAAACAGCGTTTTTATTGAGGAGGTAATTCTGCATCTCTTGTTGATCATGCTGGGGACACACGTTTGCTCCAGGGCTTTTCTCTGATGACACAAGAGGTCTCTGTGGTGTTTGGGAGGCGATGCCAGGGCTCAGGGCTCATACAGAGACTCCTCAGCAGGCACAGGTGTGGTGTGTGCTGTGGCCTCTGTTTACAGCGCCCAGAGTTCCCCCGGGTGGGTGGGGGATCACAGGCCCCTGGGCTGGGTTTGGTGAGTTTTTCTCAGCTCAGCAGTGTGAACACTCCAGATGCCCCTGGGGACACTGCTGGACAGCATCCATCCACTCTCTCCATCCACTCATTTGTACCCAGGAATGTAGGAAACTCTGACTGGGGACAGGCAGTAGTTTTGAAAATCATGCCCTAGCCTTTTTCTCTAGGGACGAACCAAGCAAGTGCCCTGAAACCAGCGGAGCAGCTGCAGGGGCTGAAGGGAACAGAAAGGGCTCCCCGGCACCTTTTGCCTCTGTTCTCTGCCATTCCCCAAAAGGCTTGCAGTCCCGGAAGAGGCATTTGTCATGCAGCCTGCCAAAATAAAGACCTGTAAAATCCTAGCTCTGCCTTTTGTTTAACGTGTTCTTACTTCCTTTTTATGTCATCACAGAAAGCAAGGAAAGAAGAAATGTGACTGGTTCCCACTATTGCTCCGTGCAGGCATTTTTAAAGGCTGCTGTACTTCTGTCCTCTTTTTCCACTCCAAGCTTGACTTTTCACCTCCTTTTTCAAGGTCTGCTGCTTTGGGTGTCCCAAGCAGGGCTGGGTTCCTCGGCAGGGGTCTTAGGAGTTGGTGCAGATTCTGCTTTTTCCGAAGGTATATCAAAGCGTGCGAGCAAAAGGACTGTTTTGTCCAGGGGAAAGCTTTCTCTCAATGACCATCAATGCATGTATGCGTTTTAATCGTGTAACCAGGTGGATTAAGAAAAGCCAACACCTGTAGCAGATTTCTGTTGGATCTGTGTCTGTGAGAAGTGGGCTGTGTGCTGGAGAGGGAGATACACTGTTGGAGAGTGGAAACAGCAGCAGGTGTGAGCTGTGAGGATGAGGAGGGCTCAGAGCAGCCCCAGGTGTGAGCTGCTAGCATGATGAGGGCTCAGAGCAGCCACAGGTGTGAGCTATTAGGATGATGAGGGCTCAGAGCAGCCCCAGGTGTGAGTTGTTAGGATGATGAGGAGGGGCGGGGTCCTGCCGGGGGAGGTTATTTAAGGGCGAGGGTTTACCTTTGCTGGCTTTTGCACGGAGCTGCTAGAGAAGAGGAGTTTATGGGGGGGCTCCCGGGGCTGTCTCCTGGAAGGATGGTGAGCGCCTCGGACAGGGTCCGGGGAATCACCTGGATACACACTTGGATACGTGGAGCATTGCTCAAAGCGTAGCGGGGACTTTTCCCCTTTCCCTTTGAAATTTCGTCATCCTGAGGTTGAATTGGAGGGGGCAGTCCTGTGGTCCCGCCTTTTAAGAGGTTTGGACTGAGGTAAAAAGCTCCCTTTTGCCATCATTTGAGGAAAGCCGCTTCTTTTCTGCTCTTCTAGGGGACGCAGTTGAAGGGGAGCCCACGTTTCTGTGCCCTCGTTGGGGTGAGGTGAGCGCCGGAGCGTGGCGTCAGTGTCGGGGCTTCAGAGGAAGGGAGCTGCAGCCGTGGCAGCGCTGGCAGGGCAGGGATCGGGCTGTGCCGCTGCATTCGGGGCGCTTCTTCTGCCCCCGGCCCGGCAGCGAAGGGTCCGGCGCGGAGCCCTGCCGGCAGTGCCGGGGCTGGCCGGGGCGGAAGGGGAGCTGGGCGCGGCTGGGCTGCCGCGGGCCCGCCGGAGCCGCACCGGTGCGAGCCGTGCGGAGCCGAGCGGAGCTTTGGCCGGGCCGGCGGGCGGGGTAGGCGGCGCGGGCGGGGCCGGTGCCGGCCGGTGCCGCCGCTCCGGGCGCGGGGCTCGGGCGCCGCCGGGGCCCCCCGGGCGCGGTGCCGGCCCCGCCGGGCCGGGGGCAGCGGGCGGGGGTCTCCCGGCGCGGCGCCGCCTCTGCCTGCCGGAGGAGCCGCTTTCCTGCTGGAGCCGCGCTGCGCCCGGGGCCGGGAGCGCGGCTTCGCATTTTCCAGCCTTCCTCGCTGCGGTGTTTTTTTAGGGTCTTATCAATGTGTTTTAATGATTTTGGGGCTATTTTTAGAGATCTTTTAGGAATATTTAGGGATTTTTTTAAAACTTCTTTGGCGGTTTTTAGGGGTTTTTTAGGGGTGTTTTAGGGGTGCTTTAAAGTAGGGTATTTTTATTGTATTTTAAGGGCATTCTGAGGCTATTTGTATGTTTTTTGTGGGGGTTTTAAGTCATTTTGAAGTTGAGGGGTTTTTTAGGGCATTTTAATGTTTTTTTAGGGTCTTTTCATGGCATAGAGGCTGAGGGGCAGCTTGAGGGGCACTGTGGGGGCTTCAGGGTGACAGAGGCTGGGAGGTGAGGGAGGAACAGGGGAGGGGACAGTGGGTGGCACAGAGAGATGCTGAGGGGGGCAGGGGCAGCTGGAGGGTGACAGAGAAGCTGGGGGCTGAGGGGCAGAGGAGAGGGATTAAGGGTGGCACACAGGAGCTGAGGGGCAGCTGAGAGGGGGCTTGAGGGGCAAAGGGGGGCTCGAGGGTGACAGCCAGAGCCTGAGGGCTGGGGGGCAGAGGGAGGGGTCAGGGGTGAAGGGAGAGGGTCTGAGGGCTGGACAGTCCAGTGGGGATCAGGGCTACAGGGTACAGCTTCGGAGGCAAGTTAGGGTACAGGTGCAGCACCCCTCACCCCAATGCTAACCTCACCCTAAGCAGCCTTTTCCCTTTTCACCCCCGACAACAGCAGCACAGCACAGCAAGCCTGACAGCGAGACCACACCGGAAGCCTCCCGCTGGGGCAGGGCAATGACCCTCGCACCAGGACAATGCCAGAACCCTCAGAGGACAACAGGACCCGCTGCAAAAAGGTAGGGATGACATCTGTGGGCTAGAGAGCAAGAGGAAGGGGCTTGGAGGCTGAGCAGGCTTCCTTGAGTGGTTTTTTTTTTTTTTGCAGGGCTATTAGGAATATTTAGGGGCTTTTTGAAGGCAGTCTCTGGTGACTTTTAGAGAATTGTTATACATTCCTAATGGCTATTTTAGAATTACTTGGTACATTTTTAGGGTCAGGATGAGGGTGAGACAGGATGCCCACTGAAAATGTGGAGTATTAGTGGAATGCTTTGGGAAGGTGCCAGTGGGTGAGGTGCCATGATGCTGTTCTGAAGGTTGTGATTTCTGAGCAAAGCAAAGTGGTTGTGGTTAGGGTTATACGGTTGCAGATTTCTCGAGGACAAATCCAGCACAGAAAAAAAACAAGCCCCAAGATTTGTACTCTCAGATTGCAACACGTATTCAGCATGAAAAAAAATCCCTGAGTACTTGGGGGTGGGAGATGCAAGATGAGACAAATCCTGTGCCATTTTGACATTGAGAAGGAAAAAGGAAACATGGGACCTGACAAACCAGGGGAATTGCAGGGCCCTGGGAAAGAATGAGGGATATCTAAATGGTGAAAGCAAATTCAGAAGCCCAGGTTCCTGATGTCAGTTTGTAGGGCTCCCTTGGGTCTATCAGGGCAGCACAAGTTTGAGGTGGGGACAACTTTGGTCTGGGGTCCATCCTTCGATATAAGGATTTTTTGCAGTCAGGGCCCAGCCCAGGGCCAGGGGCCCCTGGGCACATCCTTTGTCCCTTTTCCCTGGGAAAGAAAACTCACATGTCCAGGTTCCAGATGTCTATTTGTAGGGCTGTCTTGGATCTATCAGGGCAGCACATGTTTGAGGTGGGGAGAACTTCGGTCTGGGGTCCATCCTTCGATATAAGGATTTTTTGCAGTCAGGTCCAGGGCCAGGGGCCCCTGGGCACATGCTTTGTCCCTTTTCCCTGGGAAAGAAAACTCACAGGTCCAGGTTCCTGATGTCAGTTTGTAGAGCTTCCTTGGGTCTATCAGGGCAGCACAAGTTTGAGGTGCGGACAACTTTGGTCTGGGGTCCATCCTTCGATATAAGGATTATTTGCAGTCAGGCCCAGCCCAGGGCCAGGGGCCCCTAGGCACATCCTTTGGCCATTTTCCCTGGGAAAGAAAATTCACCAGTCCAGGTTCCTGATGTCAGTTTGTAGGGCTCCCTTCGGTATATCAGGGCAGCACAGGTTTGAGGTGGGGCAACTTTGTTTTACGACCAATCCTTCGATATAAGTGTTTTTTGCAGTCAGATCCCGGGCCAGGGGCCCCTGGGCACATCCTTTGTCCCTTTTCCCTGGGAAAGAAATCTCACCAGTCCAGGTTCCTGATGTCAGTTTGTAGGGCTCCCTTGGGTCTACCAGGGCAGCAAAATTTTGAGGTGGGGACAACTTTGGTCTGGGGTCCATCCTTCGATATAAGGATTTTTTGCAGTCAGGTCCCAGGCCAGGGGCCCCTGGGCACATCCTTTGTCCCTTTTCCCTGGGAAAGAAAACTCACCAGTCCAGGTTCCTGATGTCAGTTTGTAGGGCTCCCTTGGGTCTATCAGGGCACCACAAGTTTGAGGTGGGGACAATTTTGGTCTGGGGTCCATCCTTCGATATAACGATTTTATGCAGTCGGGGCCCAGCCCAGGGGCCCCTGGGCACATCCTTTGTCCCTTTTCCCTGGGAAAGAAAATTCACAGGTCCAGGTTCCTGATGTCAGTTTGTAGGGCTCCCTTGGGTCTATCAGGGCAGCACAAGTTTGAGGTGAGGACAATTTTGGTCTGGGCTCCATCCTTTAATATAAGGATTTTTTGCAGTCAGGGCCCAGCCCAGGCCCAGGCTCCCCTGGGCACATCCTTTGTCCCTTTTCGATGGGAAAGAAAACTCACAGGTCCAGGTTCCTGATGTCACTTTGTAGGGCTCCCTTGGGTCTACCAGAGCAACACAAGTTTGAGGTGGGGACAACTTTGGTCTGGGGTCCATCCTTCGATATAAGGATTTTTTGCAGTCAGGTCCCAGCCAAGGGGCCCCTGGGCACATCCTTTGTCCCTTTTCCCTGGGAAAGAAAACTCACCAGTCCAGGTTCCTGATGTCAGTTTGTAGGGCTCCCTTGGGTCTATCAGGGCAGCACAAGTTTGTGGTGGGGACAACTTTGGTCTGGGCTCCATCCTTCGATATAAGAAGTTTTTGCAGTCAGGTCCCAGCCCAGGGGCCCCTGGGCACATCCTTTGTCCCTTTTCCCTGGGAAAGAAAACTCACCAGTCCAGGTTCCTGATGTCAGTTTGTAGGGCTCCCTTGGGTCTATCAGGGCAGCACAAGTTTGAGGTGTGTACAACTTTGGTCTGGGGTCCATCCTTCGTTATAAGGATTTTTTGCAGTCACTGCCAAGCCCAGGGGCCCTTGGGCACAACGTTTGGCCATTTTCCCTGGGAAAGAAAACTCACAGGTCCAGGTTCCTGATGTCAGTTTGTAGGGCTCCCTTGGGTCTATCAGGGCAGCACAAGTTTGAGGTGGGGACAACTTCGGTCTGGGCTCCATCCTTCAATATAAGAATATTCCTCAGTCAGGTCCCGGGCCAGGCGCCCCTGGGCACATCCTTTGTCCCTTTTCCCTGGGAAAGAAAACTCACAGGTCCAGGTTCCTGATGTCAGTTTGTAGGGCTCCCTTGGGTCTATCAGGGCAGCACAAGTTTGAGGTGAGGACAATTTTGGTCTGGGCTCCATCCTTCAATATAAGGATTTTTTGCAGTCAGGGCCCAGCCCAGGGCCAGGCTCCCTTGGGCACATGCTTTGTCCCTTTTCCCTGGGAAAGAAAACTCACAGGTCCAGGTTCCTGATGTGAGTTTGTAGGGCTCCCTTGGGTCTATCAGGGCAGCACAAGTTTGAGGTGGGGACAATTTTGGTCTGGGGTCCATCCTTCGATATAAGGATTTTTTGCAGTCAGGTCCCGGGCCAGGGACCCCTCGGCACATCCTTTGTCCCTTTTCCCTGGGAAAGAAAACTCACAGGTCCAGGTTCCTGATGTCAGTTTGTAGGGCTCCCTTGGGTCTATCTGGGCAGCACAAGTTTGAGGTGAGGACAATTTTGGTCTGGGCTCCATCCTTCAATATAAGGATTTTTTGCAGTCAGGTCCCAGCCCAGGGCCAGGCTCCCTTGGGCACATCCTTTGTCCCTTTTCCCTGGGAAAGAAAACTCACAGGTCCAGGTTCCTGATGTCAGTTTGTAGGGCTCCCTTGGGTTTATCAGGGCAGCACAAGTTTGAGGTGGGGACAACTTCGGTCTGGGCTCCATCCTTCGATATAAGAATTTTCCTCAGTCAGGTCCCGGGCCAGGCGCCCCTGGGCACATCCTTTGTCCCTTTTCCCTGGGAAAGAAAACTCACAGATCCAGGTTCCTGATGTGAGTTTGTTGGGCTATCTTGGGTCTCTCAGGGCAGCACAAATTTGAGGTGGGGACAACTTTGGTCTGGGGTCCATCCTTCGATATAAGGATTTTTTGCAGTCAGGTCCCAGCCAAGGGGCCCCTGGGCACATCCTTTATCCCTTTTCCCTGGGAAAGAAGACTCACAGGTCCAGGTTCCTGATGTCAGTTTGTAGGGCTCCCTTGGGTCTATCAGGGCAGCACAAGTTTGTGGTGGGGACAACTTTGATCTGGAATCCATCCTTCGATATAAGGAGTTTTTGCAGTCAGGTCCCAGCCCCGGGGCCCCTGGGCACATCCTTTGTCCCTTTTCCCTGGGAAAGAAAACTCACCAGTCCAGGTTCCTGATGTCAGTTTGTAGGGCTCCCTTGGGTCTATCAGGGCAGCACAAGTTTGAGGTGAGGACAATTTTGGTCAGGGGTCCATCCTTCAATATAAGGATTTTTTGCAGTCAGGTCCCAGCCCAGGGGCCCCTGGGCACATCCTTTGTCCCTTTTCCCTGGGAAAGAAAACTCACAGGTCCAGGTTCCTGATGTCAGTTTGTAGGGCTCCCTTGGGTCTATCTGGGCAGCACAAGTTTGAGGTGAGGACAATTTGGTCTGGGCTCCATCCTTCAATATAAGGATATTTTGCAATCAGGGCCCAGCCCAGGGCAAGGCTCCCCTGGGCACATCCTTTGTCCCTTTTCCCTGGGAAAGAAAACTCACAGGTCCAGTTTCCTGATGTGAGTTTGTAGGGCTCCCTTGGGTCTATCAGGGCAGCACAAGTTTGAGGTGGGGACAATTTTGGTCTGGGGTCCATCCTTCGATATAAGGATTTTTTGCAGTCAGGTCCCAGGCCAGGGGCCCCTGGGCACATCCTTTGTCCCTTTTCCCTGGGAAAGAAAACTCACCAGTCCAGGTTCCTGATGTCAGTTTGTAGGGCTCCCTTGGGTCAATCAGGGCAGCACAAGTTTGAGGTGGGGACAATTTTGGTCTGGGGTCCATCCTTCGATATAAGGATTTTATGCAGTCGGGGCCCAGCCCAGGGGCCCCTGGGCACATCCTTTGTCCCTTTTCTCTGGGAAAGAAAATTCACAGGTCCAGGTTCCTGATGTCAGTTTGTAGGGCTCCCTTGGGTCTATCAGGGCAGCACAAGTTTGAGGTGAGGACAATTTTGGTCTGGGCTCCATCCTTTAATATAAGGATTTTTTGCAGTCAGGGCCCAGCCCAGGGCCAGGCTCCCCTGGGCACATCCTTTGTCCCTTTTCGATGGGAAAGAAAACTCACAGGTCCAGGTTCCTGATGTCACTTAGTAGGGCTCCCTTGGGTCTACCAGAGCAACACAAGTTTGAGGTGGGGACAACTTTGGTCTGGGGTCCATCCTTCGATATAAGGATTTTTTGCAGTCAGGTCCCAGCCAAGGGGCCCCTGGGCACATCCTTTGTCCCTTTTCCCTGGGAAAGAAAACTCACCAGTCCAGGTTCCTGATGTCAGTTTGTAGGGCTCCCTTGGGTCTATCAGGGCAGCACAAGTTTGTGGTGGGGACAACTTTGGTCTGGGGTCCATCCTTCGATATAAGGATTTTTTCCATTCAGGTCCACACCCAGGGGCCCCTGGGCACAACCTTTGTCCCTTTTCCCTGGGAAAGAAAACTCACAGGTCCAGGTTCCTGATGTCAGTTTGTAGGGCTCCCTTGGGTCTATCAGGGCAGCACAAGTTTGAGGTGGGGACAACTTTGGTCTGGGGTCCATCCTTCGTTATAAGGATTTTTTGCAGTCAGTGCCAAGCCCAGGGGCCCTTGGGCACAACGTTTGGCCATTTTCCCTGGGAAAGAAAACTCACAGGTCCAGGTTCCTGATGTCAGTTTGTAGGGCTCCCTTGGGTCTATCAGGGCAGCACAAGTTTGAGGTGGGGACAACTTCGGTCTGGGCTCCATCCTTCGATATAAGAATATTCCTCAGTCAGGTCCCGGGCCAGGGGCCCCTGGGCACATCCTTTGTCCCTTTTCCCTGGGAAAGAAAACTCACAGGTCCAGGTTCCTAATGTGAGTTTGTAGGGCTCCCTTGGGTCTATCAGGGCAGCACAAGTTTGAGGTGGGGACAATTTTGGTCTGGGGTCCATCCTTCGATATAAGGATTTTTTGCAGTCAGGGCCCAGCCCAGGGGCCCCTGGGCACATCCTTTCTCCCGTTTTCACTGGGAAAGAAAACTCACAGGTCCAGGTTCCTGATGTCAGTTTGTAGGGCTCCCTTGGGTCTATCTGGGCAGCACAAGTTTGAGGTGAGGACAATTTTGGTCTGGGCTCCATCCTTCAATATAAGGATTTTTTGCAGTCAGGTCCCAGCCCAGGGCCAGGCTCCCTTGGGCACATCCTTTGCCCCTTTTCCCTGGGAAAGAAAACTCACAGGTCCAGGTTCCTGATGTCAGTTTGTAGGGCTCCCTTGGGTTTATCAGGGCAGCACAAGTTTGAGGTGGGGACAACTTCGGTCTGGGCTCTATCCTTCGATATAAGAATTTTCCTCAGTCAGGTCCCGGGCCAGGCGCCCCTGGGCACATCCTTTGTCCCTTTTCCCTGGGAAAGAAAACTCACAGGTCCAGGTTCCTGATGTCAGTTTGTAGGGCTCCCTTGGGTCAATCAGGGCAGCACAAGTTTGAGGTGGGGACAACTTTGATCTGGAATCCATCCTTCGATATAAGGAGTTTTTGCAGTCAGGTCCCAGCCCAGGGGCCCCTGAGCACATCCTTTGTCCCTTTTCCCTGGGAAAGAAAACTCACAGGTCCAGGTTCCTGATGTCAGTTTGTAGGGCTCCCTTGGGTCTATCTGGGCAGCACAAGTTTGAGGTGAGGACAATTTGGTCTGGGCTCCATCCTTCAATATAAGGATATTTTGCAATCAGGGCCCAGCCCAGGGCAAGGCTCCCCTGGGCACATCCTTTGTCCCTTTTCCCTGGGAAAGAAAACTCACAGGTCCAGTTTCCTGATGTGAGTTTGTAGGGCTCCCTTGGGTCTATCAGGGCAGCACAAGTTTGAGGTGGGGACAATTTTGGTCTGGGGTCCATCCTTCGATATAAGGATTTTTTGCAGTCAGATCCCGGGCCAGGGACCCCTCGGCACATCCTTTGTCCCTTTTCCCTGGGAAAGAAAACTCACAGGTCCAGGTTCCTGATGTCAGTTTGTAGGGCTCCCTTGGGTCTATCTGGGCAGCACAAGTTTGAGGTGAGGACAATTTTGGTCTGGGCTCCATCCTTCAATATAAGGATTTTTTGCAGTCAGGTCCCAGCCCAGGGCCAGGCTCCCTTGGGCACATCCTTTGTCCCTTTTCCCTGGGAAAGAAAACTCACAGGTCCAGGTTCCTGATGTCAGTTTGTAGGGCTCCCTTGGGTTTATCAGGGCAGCACAAGTTTGAGGTGGGGACAACTTCGGTCTGGGCTCTATCCTTCGATATAAGAATTTTCCTCAGTCAGGTCCCGGGCCAGGCGCCCCTGGGCACATCCTTTGTCCCTTTTCCCTGGGAAAGAAAACTCACAGGTCCAGGTTCCTGATGTCAGTTTGTAGGGCTCCCTTGGGTCAATCAGGGCAGCACAAGTTTGAGGTGGGGACAACTTTGATCTGGAATCCATCCTTCGATATAAGGATTTTTTGCAGTCAGGGCCCAGCCCAGGGGCCCCTGAGCACATCCTTTGTCCCTTTTCCCTGGGAAAGAAAACTCACCAGTCCAGGTTCCTGATGTCAGTTTGTAGGGCTCCCTTGGGTCTATCAGGGCAGCACAAGTTTGAGGTGAGGACAATTTTGGTCAGGGGTCCATCCTTCAATATAAGGATTTTTTGCAGTCAGGTCCCAGCCCAGGGGCCCCTGGGCACATCCTTTGTCCCTTTTCCCTGGGAAAGAAAACTCACAGGTCCAGGTTCCTGATGTCAGTTTGTAGGGCTCCCTTGGGTCTATCTGGGCAGCACAAGTTTGAGGTGAGGACAATTTGGTCTGGGCTCCATCCTTCAATATAAGGATATTTTGCAATCAGGGCCCAGCCCAGGGCAAGGCTCCCCTGGGCACATCCTTTGTCCCTTTTCCCTGGGAAAGAAAACTCACAGGTCCAGTTTCCTGATGTGAGTTTGTAGGGCTCCCTTGGGTCTATCAGGGCAGCACAAGTTTGAGGTGGGGACAATTTTGGTCTGGGGTCCATCCTTCGATATAAGGATTTTTTGCAGTCAGGTCCCAGGCCAGGGGCCCCTGGGCACATCCTTTGTCCCTTTTCCCTGGGAAAGAAAACTCACCAGTCCAGGTTCCTGATGTCAGTTTGTAGGGCTCCCTTGGGTCAATCAGGGCAGCACAAGTTTGAGGTGGGGACAATTTTGGTCTGGGGTCCATCCTTCGATATAAGGATTTTATGCAGTCGGGGCCCAGCCCAGGGGCCCCTGGGCACATCCTTTGTCCCTTTTCCCTGGGAAAGAAAATTCACAGGTCCAGGTTCCTGATGTCAGTTTGTAGGGCTCCCTTGGGTCTATCAGGGCAGCACAAGTTTGAGGTGAGGACAATTTTGGCCTGGGCTCCATCCTTTAATATAAGGATTTTTTGCAGTCAGGGCCCAGCCCAGGGCCAGGCTCCCCTGGGCACATCCTTTGTCCCTTTTCGATGGGAAAGAAAACTCACAGGTCCAGGTTCCTGATGTCACTTTGTAGGGCTCCCTTGGGTCTACCAGAGCAACACAAGTTTGAGGTGGGGACAACTTTGGTCTGGGGTCCATCCTTCGATATAAGGATTTTTTGCAGTCAGGTCCCAGCCAAGGGGCCCCTGGGCACATCCTTTGTCCCTTTTCCCTGGGAAAGAAAACTCACCAGTCCAGGTTCCTGATGTCAGTTTGTAGGGCTCCCTTGGGTCTATCAGGGCAGCACAAGTTTGTGGTGGGGACAACTTTGGTCTGGGGTCCATCCTTCGATATAAGGATTTTTTCCATTCAGGTCCACACCCAGGGGCCCCTGGGCACAACCTTTGTCCCTTTTCCCTGGGAAAGAAAACTCACAGGTCCAGGTTCCTGATGTCAGTTTGTAGGGCTCCCTTGGGTCTATCAGGGCATCACAAGTTTGAGGTGGGGACAACTTTGGTCTGGGGTCCATCCTTCGTTATAAGGATTTTTTGCAGTCAGTGCCAAGCCCAGGGGCCCTTGGGCACAACGTTTGTCCCTTTTCCCTGGGAAAGAAAACTCACAGGTCCAGGTTCCTGATGTCAGTTTGTAGGGCTCCCTTGGGTCTATCAGGGCAGCACAAGTTTGAGGTGGGGACAACTTCGGTCTGGGCTCCATCCTTCGATATAAGAATATTCCTCAGTCAGGTCCCGGGCCAGGGGCCCCTGGGCACATCCTTTGTCCCTTTTCCCTGGGAAAGAAAACTCACAGGTCCAGGTTCCTAATGTGAGTTTGTAGGGCTCCCTTGGGTCTATCAGGGCAGCACAAGTTTGAGGTGGGGACAATTTTGGTCTGGGGTCCATCCTTCGATATAAGGATTTTTTGCAGTCAGATCCCGGGCCAGGGACCCCTCGGCACATCCTTTGTCCCTTTTCCCTGGGAAAGAAAACTCACAGGTCCAGGTTCCTGATGTCAGTTTGTAGGGCTCCCTTGGGTCTATCTGGGCAGCCCAAGTTTGAGGTGAGGACAATTTTGGTCTGGGCTCCATCCTTCAATATAAGGATTTTTTGCAGTCAGGTCCCAGCTTAGGGCCAGGCTCCCTTGGGCACATCCTTTGTCCCTTTTCCCTGGGAAAGAAAACTCACAGGTCCAGGTTCCTGATGTCAGTTTGTAGGGCTCCCTTGGGTTTATCAGGGCAGCACAAGTTTGAGGTGGGGACAACTTCGGTCTGGGCTCTATCCTTCGATATAAGAATTTTCCTCAGTCAGGTCCCGGGCCAGGCGCCCCTGGGCACATCCTTTGTCCCTTTTCCCTGGGAAAGAAAACTCACAGGTCCAGGTTCCTGATGTCAGTTTGTAGGGCTCCCTTGGGTCAATCAGGGCAGCACAAGTTTGAGGTGGGGACAACTTTGATCTGGAATCCATCCTTCGATATAAGGATTTTTTGCAGTCAGGTCCCAGGCCAGGGGCCCCTGGGCACATCCTTTGTCCCTTTTCCCTGGGAAAGAAAACTCACCAGTCCAGGTTCCTGATGTCAGTTTGTAGGGCTCCCTTGGGTCAATCAGGGCAGCACAAGTTTGAGGTGGGGACAATTTTGGTCTGGGGTCCATCCTTCGATATAAGGATTTTATGCAGTCGGGGCCCAGCCCAGGGGACCCTGGGCACATCCTTTGTCCCTTTTCCCTGGGAAAGAAAATTCACAGGTCCAGGTTCCTGATGTCAGTTTGTAGGGCTCCCTTGGGTCTATCAGGGCAGCACAAGTTTGAGGTGAGGACAATTTTGGTCTGGGCTCCATCCTTTAATATAAGGATTTTTTGCAGTCAGGTCCCAGCCCAGGGCCAGGCTCCCCTGGGCACATCCTTTGTCCCTTTTCGATGGGAAAGAAAACTCACAGGTCCAGGTTCCTGATGTCACTTTGTAGGGCTCCCTTGGGTCTACCAGAGCAACACAAGTTTGAGGTGGGGACAACTTTGGTCTGGGGTCCATCCTTCGATATAAGGATTTTTTGCAGTCAGGTCCCAGCCAAGGGGCCCCTGGGCACAACCTTTGTCCCTTTTCCCTGGGAAAGAAAACTCACCAGTCCAGGTTCCTGATGTCAGTTTGTAGGGCTCCCTTGGGTCTATCAGGGCAGCACAAGTTTGTGGTGGGGACAACTTTGGTCTGGGGTCCATCCTTCGATATAAGGATTTTTTCCATTCAGGTCCACACCCAGGGGCCCCTGGGCACAACCTTTGTCCCTTTTCCCTGGGAAAGAAAACTCACAGGTCCAGGTTCCTGATGTCAGTTTGTAGGGCTCCCTTGGGTCTATCAGGGCATCACAAGTTTGAGGTGGGGACAACTTTGGTCTGGGGTCCATCCTTCGTTATAAGGATTTTTTGCAGTCAGTGCCAAGCCCAGGGGCCCTTGGGCACAACGTTTGTCCCTTTTCCCTGGGAAAGAAAACTCACAGGTCCAGGTTCCTGATGTCAGTTTGTAGGGCTCCCTTGGGTCTATCAGGGCAGCACAAGTTTGAGGTGGGGACAACTTCGGTCTGGGCTCCATCCTTCGATATAAGAATATTCCTCAGTCAGGTCCCGGGCCAGGGGCCCCTGGGCACATCCTTTGTCCCTTTTCCCTGGGAAAGAAAACTCACAGGTCCAGGTTCCTAATGTGAGTTTGTAGGGCTCCCTTGGGTCTATCAGGGCAGCACAAGTTTGAGGTGGGGACAATTTTGGTCTGGGGTCCATCCTTCGATATAAGGATTTTTTGCAGTCAGGGCCCAGCCCAGGGCCAGGCTCCCTTGGGCACATCCTTTGTCCCTTTTCCCTGGGAAAGAAAACTCACAGGTCCAGGTTCCTGATGTCAGTTTGTAGGGCTCCCTTGGGTCTATCAGGGCAGCACAAGTTTGAGGTGAGGATAGTTTTGGTCTGGAATCCATCCTTCGATATAAGGATTTTTTGCAGTCAGGGCCCAGCCCAGGGCCAGGCTCCCTTGGGCACATCCTTTGTCCCTTTTCCCTGGGAAAGAAAACTCACAGGTCCAGGTTCCTGATGTCAGTTTGTAGGGCTCCCTTGGGTTTATCAGGGCAGCACAAGTTTGAGGTGGGGACAACTTCGGTCTGGGCTCCATCCTTCGATATAAGAATTTTCCTCAGTCAGGTCCCGGGCCAGGCGCCCCTGGGCACATCCTTTGTCCCTTTTCCCTGGGAAAGAAAATTCACAGGTCCAGGTTCCTGATGTGAGTTTGTTGGGCTATCTTGGGTCTATCAGGGCAGCACAAGTTTGAGGTGGGGACAACTTTGGTCTGGGCTCCATCCTTCGATATAAGGAGTTTTTCCAGTCAGGTCCCAGCCAAGGGGCCCCTGGGCACATCCTTTGTCCCTTTTCCCTGGGAAAGAAAACTCACAGGTCCAGGTTCCTGATGTCAGTTTGTAGGGCTCCCTTGGGTCTATCAGGGCAGCACAAGTTTGAGGTGTGTACAACTTTGGTCTGGGGTCCATCCTTCGTTATAAGGATTTTTTGCAGTCAGGTCCCAGCCCAGGGGCCCCTGGGCACATCCTTTGTCCCTTTTCCCTGGGAAAGAAAACTCACAGGTCCAGCTTCCTGATGTCAGTTTGTAGGGCTCCCTTGGGTCTATCTGGGCAGCACAAGTTTGAGGTGAGGACAATTTGGTCTGGGCTCCATCCTTCAATATAAGGATATTTTGCAATCAGGGCCCAGCCCAGGGCAAGGCTCCCCTGGGCACATCCTTTGTCCCTTTTCCCTGGGAAAGAAAACTCACCAGTCCAGGTTCCTGATGTCAGTTTGTAGGGCTCCCTTGGGTCTACCAGGGCAGCAAAATTTTGAGGTGGGGACAACTTTGGTCTGGGGTCCATCCTTCGATATAAGGATTTTTTGCAGTCAGGTCCCAGGCCAGGGGCCCTTGGGCACATCCTTTGTCCCTTTTCCCTGGGAAAGAAAACTCACCAGTCCAGGTTCCTGATGTCAGTTTGTAGGGCTCCCTTGGGTCAATCAGGGCAGCACAAGTTTGAGGTGGGGACAATTTTGGTCTGGGGTCCATCCTTCGATATAAGGATTTTATGCAGTCGGGGCCCGGGCCAGGGGCCCCTGGGCACATCCTTTGTCCCTTTTCCCTGGGAAAGAAAATTCACAGGTCCAGGTTCCTGATGTCAGTTTGTAGGGCTCCCTTGGGTCTATCAGGGCAGCACAAGTTTGAGGTGAGGACAATTTTGGTCTGGGCTCCATCCTTTAATATAAGGATTTTTTGCAGTCAGGGCCCAGCCCAGGGCCAGGCTCCCCTGGGCACATCCTTTGTCCCTTTTCGATGGGAAAGAAAACTCACAGGTCCAGGTTCCTGATGTCACTTTGTAGGGCTCCCTTGGGTCTACCAGAGCAACACAAGTTTGAGGTGGGGACAACTTTGGTCTGGGGTCCATCCTTCAATATAAGGATTTTTTGCAGTCAGGTCCCAGCCAAGGGGCCCCTGGGCACATCCTTTGTCCCTTTTCCCTGGGAAAGAAAACTCACAGGTCCAGGTTCCTGATGTCAGTTTGTAGGGCTCCCTTGGGTCTATCAGGGCAGCACAAGTTTGTGGTGGGGACAACTTTGGTCTGGGGTCCATCCTTCGATATAAGGATTTTTTCCATTCAGGTCCACACCCAGGGGCCCCTGGGCACAACCTTTGTCCCTTTTCCCTGGGAAAGAAAACTCACAGGTCCAGGTTCCTGATGTCAGTTTGTAGGGCTCCCTTGGGTCTATCAGGGCAGCACAAGTTTGAGGTGTGTACAACTTTGGTCTGGGGTCCATCCTTCGTTATAAGGATTTTTTGCAGTCAGTGCCAAGCCCAGTGGCCCTTGGGCACAATGTTTGGCCATTTTCCCTGGGAAAGAAAACTCACAGGTCCAGGTTCCTGATGTCAGTTTGTAGGGCTCCCTTGGGTCTATCAGGGCAGCACAAGTTTGAGGTGGGGACAATTTTGGTCTGGGGTCCATCCTTCGATATAAGGATTTTTTGCAGTCAGGGCCCAGCCCAGGGGCCCCTGGGCACATCCTTTCTCCCGTTTTCACTGGGAAAGAAAACTCACAGGTCCAGGTTCCTGATGTCAGTTTGTAGGGCTCCCTTGGGTCTATCAGGGCAGCACAAGTTTGAGGTGAGGACAATTTTGGTCTGGGCTCCATCCTTCACTATAAGGATTTTTTGCAGTCAGGGCCCAGCCCAGGGCCAGGCTCCCTTGGGCACATCCTTTGTCCCTTTTCCCTGGGAAAGAAAATTCACAGGTCCAGTTTCCTGATGTGAGTTTGTAGGGCTCCCTTGGGTCTATCAGGGCAGCACAAGTTTGAGGTGGGGACAATTTTGGTCTGGGGTCCATCCTTCGATATAAGGATTTTTTGCAGTCAGGTCCCGGGCCAGGGACCCCATGGCACATCCTTTGTCCCTTTTCCCTGGGAAAGAAAACTCACAGGTCCAGGTTCCTGATGTCAGTTTGTAGGGCTCCCTTGGGTCTACCAGGGCAGCACAAGTTTGAGGTGGGGACAACTTTGGTCTGGGCTCCATCCTTCGATATAAGTCTTTTTGGCAGTCAGGTCCCAGCCCAGGAGCCCCTGGGCACATCCTTTGGCCATTTTCCCTGGGAAAGAAAACTCACAGGTCCAGGTTCCTGATGTCAGTTTGTAGGGCTCCCTTGGGTCTATCTGGGCAGCACAAGTTTGAGGTGGGGACAATTTTGGTCTGGGGTCCATCCTTCGATATAAGGATTTTTTGCAGTCAGGTCCCGGGCCAGGGACCCCTGGGCACATCCTTTGTCCCTTTTCCCTGGGAAAGAAAACTCACCAGTCCAGGTTCCTGATGTCAGTTTGTAGGGCTCCCTTGGGTCTATCAGGGCAGCACAAGTTTGAGGTGAGGACAACTTTGGTCTGGGCTCCATCCTTCGATATAAGTCTTTTTGGCAGTCAGGTCCCAGCCCAGGAGCCCCTGGGCACATCCTTTAGTCATTTTCCCTGGGAAAGAAAACTCACAGGTCCAGGTTCCTGATGTCAGTTTGTAGGGCTCCCTTGGGTCTATCTGGGCAGCACAAGTTTGAGGTGAGGACAGTTTTGGTCTGGGGTCCATCCTTCGATATAAGTCTTTTTGGCAGTCAGGTCCCAGCCCAGGAGCCCCTGGGCACATCCTTTGGCCATTTCCCCTGGGAAAGAAAACTCACAGGTCCAGGTTCCTGATGTCACTTTGTAGGGCTCCCTTGGGTCTATCTGGGCAGCACAAGTTTGAGGTGAGGACAGTTTTGGTCTGGAATCCATCCTTCGAGATAAGGATTTTTTGCAGTCAGATCCCAGCCCAGGGGCCCCTGGGCACATCCTTTGTCACTTTTCCCTGGGAAAGAAAACTCACAGGTCCAGGTTCCTGATGTCAGTTTGTAGGGCTCCCTTGGGTCTATCAGGGCAGCACAAGTCTGAGGTGGGGACAACTTCGGTCTGGGCTCCATCCTTCGATATAAAATTTTCCTCAGTCAGGTCCCGGGCCAGGGGCCCCTGGGCACATCCTTTGTCCCTTTTCCCTGGGAAAGAAAACTCACCAGTCCAGGTTCCTGATGTCAGTTTGTAGGGCTCCCTTGGGTCTATCAGGGCAGCACAAGTTTGAGGTGAGGACAACTTTGGTCTGGGCTCCATCCTTCAATATAAGGATTTTTTGCAGTCAGGGCCCAGCCCAGGGCCAGGCTCTCTTGGGCACATCCTTTGTCCCTTTTCCCTGGGAAAGAAAATTCACAGGTCCAGGTTCCTGATGTCAGTTTGTAGGGCTCCCTTGGGTCTATCAGGGCAGCACAAGTTTGTGGTGGGGACAACTTTGATCTGGAATCCATCCTTCGATATAAGGAGTTTTTGCAGTCAGGTCCCAGCCCAGGGGCCCCTGAGCACATCCTTTGTCCCTTTTCCCTGGGAAAGAAAACTCACCAGTCCAGGTTCCTGATGTCAGTTTGTAGGGCTCCCTTGGGTCTACCAGGGCAGCAAAATTTTGAGGTGGGGACAACTTTGGTCTGGGGTCCATCCTTCGATATAAGGATTTTTTGCAGTCAGGTCCCAGGCCAGGGGCCCCTGGGCACATCCTTTGTCCTTTTTCCCTGGGAAAGAAAACTCACAGGTCCAGGTTCCTGATGTCAGTTTGTAGGGCTCCCTTGGGTCAATCAGGGCAGCACAAGTTTGAGGTGGGGACAATTTTGGTCTGGGGTCCATCCTTCGATATAAGGATTTTATGCAGTCGGGGCCCAGCCCAGGGGCCCCTGGGCACATCCTTTGTCCCTTTTCCCTGGGAAAGAAAATTCACAGGTCCAGGTTCCTGATGTCAGTTTGTAGGGCTCCCTTGGGTCTATCAGGGCAGCACAAGTTTGTGGTGGGGACAACTTTGATCTGGAATCCATCCTTCGATATAAGGAGTTTTTGCAGTCAGGTCCCAGCCCAGGGGCCCCTGAGCACATACTTTGTCCCTTTTCCCTGGGAAAGAAAACTCACAGGTCCAGGTTCCTGATGTCAGTTTGTAGGGCTCCCTTGGGTCTACCAGGGCAGCAAAATTTTGAGGTGGGGACAACTTTGGTCTGGGGTCCATCCTTCGATATAAGGATTTTTTGCAGTCAGGTCCCAGGCCAGGGGCCCCTGGGCACATCCTTTGTCCTTTTTCCCTGGGAAAGAAAACTCACAGGTCCAGGTTCCTGATGTCAGTTTGTAGGGCTCCCTTGGGTCAATCAGGGCAACACAAGTTTGAGGTGGGGACAATTTTGGTCTGGGCTCCATCCTTCGATATAAGGATTTTATGCAGTCGGGGCCCAGCCCAGGGGCCCCTGGGCACATCCTTTGTCCCTTTTCCCTGGGAAAGAAAATTCACAGGTCCAGGTTCCTGATGTCAGTTTGTAGGGCTCCCTTGGGTCTATCAGGGCAGCACAAGTTTGAGGTGAGGACAATTTTGGTCTGGGCTCCATCCTTTAATATAAGGATTTTTTGCAGTCAGGGGCCAGCCCAGGGCCAGGCTCCCCTGGGCACATCCTTTGTCCCTTTTCGATGGGAAAGAAAACTCACAGGTCCAGGTTCCTGATGTCACTTAGTAGGGCTCCCTTGGGTCTACCAGAGCAACACAAGTTTGAGGTGGGGACAACTTTGGTCTGGGCTCCATCCTTCGATATAAGGATTTTTTGCAGTCAGGTCCCAGCCAAGGGGCCCCTGGGCACATCCTTTGTCCCTTTTCCCTGGGAAAGAAAACTCACCAGTCCAGGTTCCTGATGTCAGTTTGTAGGGCTCCCTTGGGTCTATCAGGGCAGCACAAGTTTGAGGTGGGGACAACTTCGGTCTGGGCTCCATCCTTCGATATAAGAATATTCCTCAGTCAGGTCCCGGGCCAGGCGCCCCTGGGCACATCCTTTGTCCCTTTTCCCTGGGAAAGAAAACTCACAGGTCCAGGTTCCTGATGTCAGTTTGTAGGGCTCCCTTGTGTCTACCAGGGCAGCACAAGTTTGAGGTGGGGACAACTTTGGTCTGGGGTCCATCCTTCGATATAAGGATTTTTTGCAGTCAGGGCCCAGCCCAGGGGCCCCTGGGCACATCCTTTGTCCCTTTTCCCTGGGAAAGAAAACTCACCAGTCCAGGTTCCTGATGTCAGTTTGTAGGGCTCCCTTGGGTCTATCAGGGCAGCACAAGTTTGAGGTGAGGACAATTTTGGTCAGGGGTCCATCCTTCGATATAAGGATTTTTTGCAGTCAGGTCCCAGCCCCGGGGCCCCTGGGCACATCCTTTGTCACTTTTCCCTGGGAAAGAAAACTCACAGGTCCAGGTTCCTGATGTCAGTTTGTAGGGCTCCCTTGGGTCTATCTCGGCAGCACAAGTTTGAGGTGAGGACAATTTGGTCTGGGCTCCATCCTTCAATATAAGGATATTTTGCAGTCAGGGACCAGCCCAGGGCAAGGCTCCCCTGGGCACATCCTTTGTCCCTTTTCCCTGGGAAAGAAAACTCACATGTCCAGGTTCCAGATGTCCATTTGTAGGGCTCCCTCTGGTCTACCAGGGCAGCACAAGTTTGAGGTGGGGACAACTTTGGTCTGGGCTCCATCCTTCGATATAAGTCTTTTTGGCAGTCAGGTCCCAGCCCAGGAGCCCCTGGGCACATCCTTTGGCCATTTTCCCTGGGAAAGAAAACTCACAGGTCCAGGTTCCTGATGTCAGTTTGTAGGGCTCCCTTGGGTCTATCTGGGCAGCACAAGTTTGAGGTGAGGACAGTTTTGGTCTGGAATCCATCCTTCGATATAAGGATTTTTTGCAGTCAGGGCCCAGCCCAGGGCCAGGCTCCCTTGGGCACATCCTTTGTCCCTTTTCCCTGGGAAAGAAAACTCACAGGTCCAGGTTCCTGATGTCAGTTTGTAGGGCTCCCTTGGGTTTATCAGGGCAGCACAAGTTTGAGGTGGGGACAACTTCGGTCTGGGCTCCATCCTTCGATATAAGAATTTTCCTCAGTCAGGTCCCGGGCCAGGCGCCCCTGGGCACATCC
The DNA here is from genome assembly GCF_050655825.1 of Lonchura striata. NCBI lineage: Eukaryota > Metazoa > Chordata > Aves > Passeriformes > Estrildidae > Lonchura > Lonchura striata. The sequence goes on along the minus strand of NC_140707.1, from coordinate 12,681,850 downwards.
TTTGTCCCTTTTCCCTGGGAAAGAAAATTCACAGGTCCAGGTTCCTGATGTGAGTTTGTTGGGCTATCTTGGGTCTATCAGGGCAGCACAAGTTTGAGGTGGGGACAACTTTGGTCTGGGCTCCATCCTTCGATATAAGGAGTTTTTCCAGTCAGGTCCCAGCCAAGGGGCCCCTGGGCACATCCTTTATCCCTTTTCCCTGGGAAAGAAAACTCACAGGTCCAGGTTCCTGATGTCAGTTTGTAGGGCTCCCTTGGGTCTATCAGGGCAGCACAAGTTTGTGGTGGGGACAACTTTGATCTGGAATCCATCCTTTGATATAAGGAGTTTTTGCAGTCAGGTCCCAGCCCAGGGGCCCCTGAGCACATCCTTTGTCCCTTTTCCCTGGGAAAGAAAACTCACCAGTCCAGGTTCCTGATGTCAGTTTGTAGGGCTCCCTTGGGTCTATCAGGGCAGCACAAGTTTGAGGTGTGTACAACTTTGGTCTGGGGTCCATCCTTCGTTATAAGGATTTTTTGCAGTCAGGTCCCAGCCCAGGGGCCCCTGGGCACATCCTTTGTCCCTTTTCCCTGGGAAAGAAAACTCACAGGTCCAGCTTCCTGATGTCAGTTTGTAGGGCTCCCTTGGGTCTATCTGGGCAGCACAAGTTTGAGGTGAGGACAATTTGGTCTGGGCTCCATCCTTCAATATAAGGATATTTTGCAATCAGGGCCCAGCCCAGGGCAAGGCTCCCCTGGGCACATCCTTTGTCCCTTTTCCCTGGGAAAGAAAACTCACCAGTCCAGGTTCCTGATGTCAGTTTGTAGGGCTCCCTTGGGTCTACCAGGGCAGCAAAATTTTGAGGTGGGGACAACTTTGGTCTGGGGTCCATCCTTCGATATAAGGATTTTTTGCAGTCAGGTCCCAGGCCAGGGGCCCTTGGGCACATCCTTTGTCCCTTTTCCCTGGGAAAGAAAACTCACCAGTCCAGGTTCCTGATGTCAGTTTGTAGGGCTCCCTTGGGTCAATCAGGGCAGCACAAGTTTGAGGTGGGGACAATTTTGGTCTGGGGTCCATCCTTCGATATAAGGATTTTATGCAGTCGGGGCCCAGCCCAGGGGCCCCTGGGCACATCCTTTGTCCCTTTTCCCTGGGAAAGAAAATTCACAGGTCCAGGTTCCTGATGTCAGTTTGTAGGGCTCCCTTGGGTCTATCAGGGCAGCACAAGTTTGAGGTGAGGACAATTTTGGTCTGGGCTCCATCCTTTAATATAAGGATTTTTTGCAGTCAGGGCCCAGCCCAGGGCCAGGCTCCCCTGGGCACATCCTTTGTCCCTTTTCGATGGGAAAGAAAACTCACAGGTCCAGGTTCCTGATGTCACTTTGTAGGGCTCCCTTGGGTCTACCAGAGCAACACAAGTTTGAGGTGGGGACAACTTTGGTCTGGGGTCCATCCTTCAATATAAGGATTTTTTGCAGTCAGGTCCCAGCCAAGGGGCCCCTGGGCACATCCTTTGTCCCTTTTCCCTGGGAAAGAAAACTCACAGGTCCAGGTTCCTGATGTCAGTTTGTAGGGCTCCCTTGGGTCTATCAGGGCAGCACAAGTTTGTGGTGGGGACAACTTTGGTCTGGGGTCCATCCTTCGATATAAGGATTTTTTCCATTCAGGTCCACACCCAGGGGCCCCTGGGCACAACCTTTGTCCCTTTTCCCTGGGAAAGAAAACTCACAGGTCCAGGTTCCTGATGTCAGTTTGTAGGGCTCCCTTGGGTCTATCAGGGCAGCACAAGTTTGAGGTGGGGACAACTTTGGTCTGGGGTCCATCCTTCGTTATAAGGATTTTTTGCAGTCAGTGCCAAGCCCAGTGGCCCTTGGGCACAATGTTTGGCCATTTTCCCTGGGAAAGAAAACTCACAGGTCCAGGTTCCTGATGTCAGTTTGTAGGGCTCCCTTGGGTCTATCAGGGCAGCACAAGTTTGAGGTGGGGACAATTTTGGTCTGGGGTCCATCCTTCGATATAAGGATTTTTTGCAGTCAGGGCCCAGCCCAGGGGCCCCTGGGCACATCCTTTCTCCCGTTTTCACTGGGAAAGAAAACTCACAGGTCCAGGTTCCTGATGTCAGTTTGTAGGGCTCCCTTGGGTCTATCAGGGCAGCACAAGTTTGAGGTGAGGACAATTTTGGTCTGGGCTCCATCCTTTAATATAAGGATTTTTTGCAGTCAGGGCCCAGCCCAGGGCCAGGCTCCCTTGGGCACATCCTTTGTCCCTTTTCCCTGGGAAAGAAAATTCACAGGTCCAGTTTCCTGATGTGAGTTTGTAGGGCTCCCTTGGGTCTATCAGGGCAGCACAAGTTTGAGGTGGGGACAATTTTGGTCTGGGGTCCATCCTTCGATATAAGGATTTTTTGCAGTCAGGTCCCGGGCCAGGGACCCCATGGCACATCCTTTGTCCCTTTTCCCTGGGAAAGAAAACTCACAGGTCCAGGTTCCTGATGTCAGTTTGTAGGGCTCCCTTGGGTCTACCAGGGCAGCACAAGTTTGAGGTGGGGACAACTTTGGTCTGGGCTCCATCCTTCGATATAAGTCTTTTTGGCAGTCAGGTCCCAGCCCAGGAGCCCCTGGGCACATCCTTTGGCCATTTTCCCTGGGAAAGAAAACTCACAGGTCCAGGTTCCTGATGTCAGTTTGTAGGGCTCCCTTGGGTCTATCTGGGCAGCACAAGTTTGAGGTGGGGACAATTTTGGTCTGGGGTCCATCCTTCGATATAAGGATTTTTTGCAGTCAGGTCCCGGGCCAGGGACCCCTGGGCACATCCTTTGTCCCTTTTCCCTGGGAAAGAAAACTCACCAGTCCAGGTTCCTGATGTCAGTTTGTAGGGCTCCCTTGGGTCTATCAGGGCAGCACAAGTTTGAGGTGGGGACAACTTTGGTCTGGGCTCCATCCTTCGATATAAGTCTTTTTGGCAGTCAGGTCCCAGCCCAGGAGCCCCTGGGCACATCCTTTGGCCATTTTCCCTGGGAAAGGAAACTCACAGGTCCAGGTTCCTGATGTCAGTTTGTAGGGCTCCCTTGGGTCTATCTGGGCAGCACAAGTTTGAGGTGAGGACAGTTTTGGTCTGGGGTCCATCCTTCGATATAAGTCTTTTTGGCAGTCAGGTCCCAGCCCAGGAGCCCCTGGGCACATCCTTTGGCCATTTTCCCTGGGAAAGAAAACTCACAGGTCCAGGTTCCTGATGTCACTTTGTAGGGCTCCCTTGGGTCTATCTGGGCAGCACAAGTTTGAGGTGAGGACAGTTTTGGTCTGGAATCCATCCTTCGATATAAGGATTTTTTGCAGTCAGATCCCAGCCCAGGGGCCCCTGGGCACATCCTTTGTCACTTTTCCCTGGGAAAGAAAACTCACAGGTCCAGGTTCCTGATGTCAGTTTGTAGGGCTCCCTTGGGTCTATCAGGGCAGCACAAGTTTGAGGTGGGGACAACTTCGGTCTGGGCTCCATCCTTCGATATAAAATTTTCCTCAGTCAGGTCCCGGGCCAGGGGCCCCTGGGCACATCCTTTGTCCCTTTTCCCTGGGAAAGAAAACTCACCAGTCCAGGTTCCTGATGTCAGTTTGTAGGGCTCCCTTGGGTCTATCAGGGCAGCACAAGTTTGAGGTGAGGACAACTTTGGTCTGGGCTCCATCCTTCAATATAAGGATTTTTTGCAGTCAGGGCCCAGCCCAGGGCCAGGCTCTCTTGGGCACATCCTTTGTCCCTTTTCCCTGGGAAAGAAAATTCACAGGTCCAGGTTCCTGATGTCAGTTTGTAGGGCTCCCTTGGGTCTATCAGGGCAGCACAAGTTTGTGGTGGGGACAACTTTGATCTGGAATCCATCCTTCGATATAAGGAGTTTTTGCAGTCAGGTCCCAGCCAAGGGGCCCCTGAGCACATCCTTTGTCCCTTTTCCCTGGGAAAGAAAACTCACCAGTCCAGGTTCCTGATGTCAGTTTGTAGGGCTCCCTTGGGTCTACCAGGGCAGCAAAATTTTGAGGTGGGGACAACTTTGGTCTGGGGTCCATCCTTCGATATAAGGATTTTTTGCAGTCAGGTCCCAGGCCAGGGGCCCCTGGGCACATCCTTTGTCCCTTTTCCCTGGGAAAGAAAACTCACAGGTCCAGGTTCCTGATGTCAGTTTGTAGGGCTCCCTTGGGTCAATCAGGGCAGCACAAGTTTGAGGTGGGGACAATTTTGGTCTGGGGTCCATCCTTCGATATAAGGATTTTATGCAGTCGGGGCCCAGCCCAGGGGCCCCTGGGCACATCCTTTGTCCCTTTTCCCTGGGAAAGAAAATTCACAGGTCCAGGTTCCTGATGTCAGTTTGTAGGGCTCCCTTGGGTCTATCAGGGCAGCACAAGTTTGAGGTGAGGACAATTTTGGTCTGGGCTCCATCCTTTAATATAAGGATTTTTTGCAGTCAGGGCCCAGCCCAGGGCCAGGCTCCCCTGGGCACATCCTTTGTCCCTTTTCCCTGGGAAAGAAAACTCACAGGTCCAGGTTCCTGATGTCACTTAGTAGGGCTCCCTTGGGTCTACCAGAGCAACACAAGTTTGAGGTGGGGACAACTTTGGTCTGGGGTCCATCCTTCGATATAAGGATTTTTTGCAGTCAGGTCCCAGCCAAGGGGCCCCTGGGCACATCCTTTGTCCCTTTTCCCTGGGAAAGAAAACTCACCAGTCCAGGTTCCTGATGTCAGTTTGTAGGGCTCCCTTGGGTCTATCAGGGCAGCACAAGTTTGAGGTGGGGACAACTTCGGTCTGGGCTCCATCCTTCGATATAAGAATATTCCTCAGTCAGGTCCCGGGCCAGGCTCCCCTGGGCACATCCTTTGTCCCTTTTCCCTGGGAAAGAAAACTCACATGTCCAGGTTCCAGATGTCCATTTGTAGGGCTCCCTCTGGTCTACCAGGGCAGCACAAGTTTGAGGTGGGGACAACTTTGGTCTGGGCTCCATCCTTCGATATAAGTCTTTTTGGCAGTCAGGTCCCAGCCCAGGAGCCCCTGGGCACATCCTTTGGCCATTTTCCCTGGGAAAGAAAACTCACAGGTCCAGGTTCCTGATGTCAGTTTGTAGGGCTCCCTTGGGTCTATCTGGGCAGCACAAGTTTGAGGTGAGGACAGTTTTGGTCTGGAATCCATCCTTCGATATAAGGATTTTTTGCAGTCAGGGCCCAGCCCAGGGCCAGGCTCCCTTGGGCACATCCTTTGTCCCTTTTCCCTGGGAAAGAAAACTCACAGGTCCAGGTTCCTGATGTCAGTTTGTAGGGCTCCCTTGGATCTATCAGGGCAGCACAAGTTTGAGGTGGGGACAACTTCGGTCTGGGCTCCATCCTTCGATATAAGGAGTTTTTCCAGTCAGGTCCCAGCCAAGGGGCCCCTGGGCACATCCTTTATCCCTTTTCCCTGGGAAAGAAAACTCACAGGTCCAGGTTCCTGATGTCAGTTTGTAGGGCTCCCTTGGGTCTATCAGGGCAGCACAAGTTTGAGGTGAGGACAATTTTGGTCTGGGCTCCATCCTTCACTATAAGGATTTTTTGCAGTCAGGGCCCAGCCCAGGGCCAGGCTCCCTTGGGCACATCCTTTGTCCCTTTTCCCTGGGAAAGAAAATTCACAGGTCCAGTTTCCTTATGTGAGTTTGTAGGGCTCCCTTGGGTCTACCAGGGCAGCAAAATTTTGAGGTGGGGACAACTTTGGTCTGGGGTCCATCCTTCGATATAAGGATTTTTTGCAGTCAGGTCCCAGGCCAGGGGCCCCTGGGCACATACTTTGTCCCTTTTCCCTGGGAAAGAAAACTCACCAGTCCAGGTTCCTGATGTCAGTTTGTAGGGCTCCCTTGGGTCAATCAGGGCAGCACAAGTTTGAGGTGGGGACAATTTTGGTCTGGGGTCCATCCTTCGATATAAGGATTTTATGCAGTCGGGGCCCAGCCCAGGGGCCCCTGGGCACATCCTTTGTCCCTTTTCCCTGGGAAAGAAAATTCACAGGTCCACGTTCCTGATGTCAGTTTGTAGGGCTCCCTTGGGTCTACCAGGGCAGCACAAGTTTGAGGTGAGGACAATTTTGGTCTGGGCTCCATCCTTTAATATAAGGATTTTTTGCAGTCAGGGCCCAGCCCAGGGCCAGGCTCCCCTGGGCACATACTTTGTGCCTTTTCGATGGGAAAGAAAACTCACAGGTCCAGGTTCCTGATGTCACTTTGTAGGGCTCCTTTGGGTCTACCATAGCAACACAAGTTTGAGGTGGGGACAAATTTGGTCTGGGGTCCATCCTTCAATATAAGGATTTTTTGCAGTCAGGTCCCAGCCAAGGGGCCCCTGGGCACATCCTTTGTCCCTTTTCCCTGGGAAAGAAAACTCACAGGTCCAGGTTCCTGATGTCAGTTTGTAGGGCTCCCTTGGGTCTATCAGGGCAGCACAAGTTTGTGGTGGGGACAACTTTGGTCTGGGGTCCATCCTTCGATATAAGGATTTTTTCCATTCAGGTCCACACCCAGGGGCCCCTGGGCACAACCTTTGTCCCTTTTCCCTGGGAAAGAAAACTCACAGGTCCAGGTTCCTGATGTCAGTTTGTAGGGCTCCCTTGGGTCTATCAGGGCAGCACAAGTTTGAGGTGTGTACAACTTTGGTCTGGGGTCCATCCTTCGTTATAAGGATTTTTTGCAGTCAGTGCCAAGCCCAGTGGCCCTTGGGCACAACGTTTGTCCATTTTCCCTGGGAAAGAAAACTCACAGGTCCAGGTTCCTGATGTCAGTTTGTAGGGCTCCCTTGGGTCTATCAGGGCAGCACAAGTTTGAGGTGGGGACAACTTCGGTCTGGGCTCCATCCTTCGATATAAGAATATTCCTCAGTCAGGTCCCGGGCCAGGCGCCCCTGGGCACATCCTTTGTCCCTTTTCCCTGGGAAAGAAAACTCACAGGTCCAGGTTCCTGATGTCAGTTTGTAGGGCTCCCTTGGGTCTATCAGGGCAGCACAAGTTTGAGGTGGGGACAATTTTGGTCTGGGGTCCATCCTTCGATATAAGGATTTTTTGCAGTCAGGTCCCGGGCCAGGGACCCCTGGGCACATCCTTTGTCCCTTTTCCCTGGGAAAGAAAACTCACCAGTCCAGGTTCCTGATGTCAGTTTGTAGGGCTCCCTTGGGTCTACCAGGGCAGCACAAGTTTGAGGTGGGGACAACTTTGGTCTGGGCTCCATCCTTCGATATAAGTCTTTTTGGCAGTCAGGTCCCAGCCCAGGAGCCCCTGGGCACATCCTTTGGCCATTTTCCCTGGGAAAGAAAACTCACAGGTCCAGGTTCCTGATGTCAGTTTGTAGGGCTCCCTTGGGTCTATCTGGGCAGCACAAGTTTGAGGTGGGGACAATTTTGGTCTGGGGTCCATCCTTCGATATAAGGATTTTTTGCAGTCAGGTCCCGGGCCAGGGACCCCTGGGCACATCCTTTGTCCCTTTTCCCTGGGAAAGAAAACTCACCAGTCCAGGTTCCTGATGTCAGTTTGTAGGGCTCCCTTGGGTCTACCAGGGCAGCACAAGTTTGAGGTGGGGACAACTTTGGTCTGGGCTCCATCCTTCGATATAAGTCTTTTTGGCAGTCAGGTCCCAGCCCAGGAGCCCCTGGGCACATCCTTTGGCCATTTTCCCTGGGAAAGAAAACTCACAGGTCCAGGTTCCTGATGTCCATTTGTAGGGCTCCCTTGGGTCTATCAGGGCAGCACAAGTTTGAGGTGGGGACAACTTCGGTCTGGGCTACATCCTTCGATATAAAATTTTCCTCAGTCAGGTCCCAGGCCAGGGGCCCCTGGGCACATCCTTTGTCCCTTTTCCCTGGGAAAGAAAACTCACCAGTCCAGGTTCCTGATGTCAGTTTGTAGGGCTCCCTTGGGTCTATCAGGGCAGCACAAGTTTGAGGTGAGGACAATTTTGGTCTGGGCTCCATCCTTCAATATAAGGATTTTTTGCAGTCAGGGCCCAGCCCAGGGCCAGGCTCCCTTGGGCACATCCTTTGTCCCTTTTCCCTGGGAAAGAAAACTCACCAGTCCAGGTTCCTGATGTCAGTTTGTAGGGCTCCCTTGGGTCTATCTCGGCAGCACAAGTTTGAGGTGAGGACAGTTTTGGTCTGGAATCCATCCTTCGATATAAGGATTTTTTGCAGTCAGGGCCCAGCCCAGGGCCAGGCTCCCTTGGGCACATCCTTTGTCCCTTTTCCCTGGGAAAGAAAACTCACAGGTCCAGGTTCCTGATGTCAGTTTGTAGGGCTCCCTTGGATCTATCAGGGCAGCACAAGTTTGAGGTGGGGACAACTTCGGTCTGGGCTCCATCCTTCGATATAAGGAGTTTTTCCAGTCAGGTCCCAGCCAAGGGGCCCCTGGGCACATCCTTTATCCCTTTTCCCTGGGAAAGAAAACTCACAGGTCCAGGTTCCTGATGTCAGTTTGTAGGGCTCCCTTGGGTCTATCAGGGCAGCACAAGTTTGTGGTGGGGACAACTTTGATCTGGAATCCATCCTTCGATATAAGGAGTTTTTGCAGTCAGGTCCCAGCCCAGGGGCCCCTGGGCACATCCTTTCTCCCGTTTTCACTGGGAAAGAAAACTCACAGGTCCAGGTTCCTGATGTCAGTTTGTAGGGCTCCCTTGGGTCTATCAGGGCAGCACAAGTTTGAGGTGAGGACAATTTTGGTCTGGGCTCCATCCTTCACTATAAGGATTTTTTGCAGTCAGGGCCCAGCCCAGGGCCAGGCTCCCTTGGGCACATCCTTTGTCCCTTTTCCCTGGGAAAGAAAATTCACAGGTCCAGTTTCCTGATGTGAGTTTGTAGGGCTCCCTTGGGTCTACCAGGGCAGCAAAATTTTGAGGTGGGGACAACTTTGGTCTGGGGTCCATCCTTCGATATAAGGATTTTTTGCAGTCAGGTCCCAGGCCAGGGGCCCCTGGGCACATCCTTTGTCCCTTTTCCCTGGGAAAGAAAACTCACCAGTCCAGGTTCCTGATGTCAGTTTGTAGGGCTCCCTTGGGTCAATCAGGGCAGCACAAGTTTGAGGTGGGGACAATTTTGGTCTGGGGTCCATCCTTCGATATAAGGATTTTATGCAGTCGGGGCCCAGCCCAGGGGCCCCTGGGCACATCCTTTGTCCCTTTTCCCTGGGAAAGAAAATTCACAGGTCCACGTTCCTGATGTCAGTTTGTAGGGCTCCCTTGGGTCTACCAGGGCAGCACAAGTTTGAGGTGAGGACAATTTTGGTCTGGGCTCCATCCTTTAATATAAGGATTTTTTGCAGTCAGGGCCCAGCCCAGGGCCAGGCTCCCCTAGGCACATACTTTGTCCCTTTTCGATGGGAAAGAAAACTCACAGGTCCAGGTTCCTGATGTCACTTTGTAGGGCTCCCTTGGGTCTACCATAGCAACACAAGTTTGAGGTGGGGACAAATTTGGTCTGGGGTCCATCCTTCAATATAAGGATTTTTTGCAGTCAGGTCCCAGCCAAGGGGCCCCTGGGCACATCCTTTGTCCCTTTTCCCTGGGAAAGAAAACTCACAGGTCCAGGTTCCTGATGTCAGTTTGTAGGGCTCCCTTGGGTCTATCAGGGCAGCACAAGTTTGTGGTGGGGACAACTTTGGTCTGGGGTCCATCCTTCGATATAAGGATTTTTTCCATTCAGGTCCACACCCAGGGGCCCCTGGGCACAACCTTTGTCCCTTTTCCCTGGGAAAGAAAACTCACAGGTCCAGGTTCCTGATGTCAGTTTGTAGGGCTCCCTTGGGTCTATCAGGGCAGCACAAGTTTGAGGTGTGTACAACTTTGGTCTGGGGTCCATCCTTCGTTATAAGGATTTTTTGCAGTCAGTGCCAAGCCCAGTGGCCCTTGGGCACAACGTTTGCCCATTTTCCCTGGGAAAGAAAACTCACAGGTCCAGGTTCCTGATGTCAGTTTGTAGGGCTCCCTTGGGTCTATCAGGGCAGCACAAGTTTGAGGTGGGGACAACTTCGGTCTGGGCTCCATCCTTCGATATAAGAATATTCCTCAGTCAGGTCCCGGGCCAGGCGCCCCTGGGCACATCCTTTGTCCCTTTTCCCTGGGAAAGAAAACTCACAGGTCCAGGTTCCTGATGTCAGTTTGTAGGGCTCCCTTGGGTCTATCAGGGCAGCACAAGTTTGAGGTGGGGACAATTTTGGTCTGGGGTCCATCCTTCGATATAAGGATTTTTTGCAGTCAGGTCCCGGGCCAGGGACCCCTGGGCACATCCTTTGTCCCTTTTCCCTGGGAAAGAAAACTCACCAGTCCAGGTTCCTGATGTCAGTTTGTAGGGCTCCCTTGGGTCTACCAGGGCAGCACAAGTTTGAGGTGGGGACAACTTTGGTCTGGGCTCCATCCTTCGATATAAGTCTTTTTGGCAGTCAGGTCCCAGCCCAGGAGCCCCTGGGCACATCCTTTGGCCATTTTCCCTGGGAAAGAAAACTCACAGGTCCAGGTTCCTGATGTCAGTTTGTAGGGCTCCCTTGGGTCTATCTGGGCAGCACAAGTTTGAGGTGGGGACAATTTTGGTCTGGGGTCCATCCTTCGATATAAGGATTTTTTGCAGTCAGGTCCCGGGCCAGGGACCCCTGGGCACATCCTTTGTCCCTTTTCCCTGGGAAAGAAAACTCACCAGTCCAGGTTCCTGATGTCAGTTTGTAGGGCTCCCTTGGGTCTACCAGGGCAGCACAAGTTTGAGGTGGGGACAACTTTGGTCTGGGCTCCATCCTTCGATATAAGTCTTTTTGGCAGTCAGGTCCCAGCCCAGGAGCCCCTGGGCACATCCTTTGGCCATTTTCCCTGGGAAAGAAAACTCACAGGTCCAGGTTCCTGATGTCAGTTTGTAGGGCTCCCTTGGGTCTATCAGGGCAGCACAAGTTTGAGGTGGGGACAACTTCGGTCTGGGCTACATCCTTCGATATAAAATTTTCCTCAGTCAGGTCCCGGGCCAGGGGCCCCTGGGCACATCCTTTGTCCCTTTTCCCTGGGAAAGAAAACTCACCAGTCCAGGTTCCTGATGTCAGTTTGTAGGGCTCCCTTGGGTCTATCAGGGCAGCACAAGTTTGAGGTGAGGACAATTTTGGTCTGGGCTCCATCCTTCAATATAAGGATTTTTTGCAGTCAGGGCCCAGCCCAGGGCCAGGCTCCCTTGGGCACATCCTTTGTCCCTTTTCCCTGGGAAAGAAAATTCACAGGTCCAGGTTCCTGATGTGAGTTTGTAGGGCTCCCTTGGGTCTATCAGGGCAGCACAAGTTTGAGGTGGGGACAATTTTGGTCTGGGGTCCATCCTTCGATATAAGGATTTTTTGCAGTCAGATCCCGGGCCAGGGACCCCTCGGCACATCCTTTGTCCCTTTTCCCTGGGAAAGAAAACTCACAGGTCCAGGTTCCTGATGTCAGTTCGTAGGGCTCCCTTGGGTCTATCTGGGCAGCACAAGTTTGAGGTGAGGACAATTTTGGTCTGGGCTCCATCCTTCAATATAAGGATTTTTTGCAGTCAGGGCCCAGCCCAGGGCCAGGCTCCCTTGGGCACAACCTTTGTCCCTTTTCCCTGGGAAAGAAAACTCACAGGTCCAGGTTCCTGATGTCAGTTTGTAGGGCTCCCTTGGGTTTATCAGGGCAGCACAAGTTTGAGGTGGGGACAACTTCGGTCTGGGCTCCATCCTTCGATAAAAGAATTTTCCTCAGTCAGGTCCCGGGCCAGGCGCCCCTGGGCACATCCTTTGTCCCTTTTCCCTGGGAAAGAAAACTCACCAGTCCAGGTTCCTGATGTCAGTTTGTAGGGCTCCCTTGGGTCTACCAGGGCAGCAAAATTTTGAGGTGGGGACAACTTTGGTCTGGGGTCCATCCTTCGATATAAGGATTTTATGCAGTCGGGGCCCAGCCCAGGGGCCCCTGGGCACATCCTTTGTCCCTTTTCCCTGGGAAAGAAAATTCACAGGTCCACGTTCCTGATGTCAGTTTGTAGGGCTCCCTTGGGTCTACCAGGGCAGCACAAGTTTGAGGTGAGGACAATTTTGGTCTGGGCTCCATCCTTTAATATAAGGATTTTTTGCAGTCAGGGCCCAGCCCAGGGCCAGGCTCCCCTGGGCACATCCTTTGTCCCTTTTCGATGGGAAAGAAAACTCACAGGTCCAGGTTCCTGATGTCACTTTGTAGGGCTCCCTTGGGTCTACCATAGCAACACAAGTTTGAGGTGGGGACAACTTTGGTCTGGGGTCCATCCTTCAATATAAGGATTTTTTGCAGTCAGGTCCCAGCCAAGGGGCCCCTGGGCACATCCTTTGTCCCTTTTCCCTGGGAAAGAAAACTCACAGGTCCAGGTTCCTGATGTCAGTTTGTAGGGCTCCCTTGGGTCTATCAGGGCAGCACAAGTTTGTGGTGGGGACAACTTTGGTCTGGGGTCCATCCTTCGATATAAGGATTTTTTCCATTCAGGTCCACACCCAGGGGCCCCTGGGCACAACCTTTGTCCCTTTTCCCTGGGAAAGAAAACTCACAGGTCCAGGTTCCTGATGTCAGTTTGTAGGGCTCCCTTGGGTCTATCAGGGCAGCACAAGTTTGAGGTGTGTACAACTTTGGTCTGGGGTCCATCCTTCGTTATAAGGATTTTTTGCAGTCAGTGCCAAGCCCAGTGGCCCTTGGGCACAACGTTTGCCCATTTTCCCTGGGAAAGAAAACTCACAGGTCCAGGTTCCTGATGTCAGTTTGTAGGGCTCCCTTGGGTCTATCAGGGCAGCACAAGTTTGAGGTGGGGACAACTTCGGTCTGGGCTCCATCCTTCGATATAAGAATATTCCTCAGTCAGGTCCCGGGCCAGGCGCCCCTGGGCACATCCTTTGTCCCTTTTCCCTGGGAAAGAAAACTCACAGGTCCAGGTTCCTGATGTCAGTTTGTAGGGCTCCCTTGGGTCTATCAGGGCAGCACAAGTTTGAGGTGGGGACAATTTTGGTCTGGGGTCCATCCTTCGATATAAGGATTTTTTGCAGTCAGGTCCCGGGCCAGGGACCCCTGGGCACATCCTTTGTCCCTTTTCCCTGGGAAAGAAAACTCACCAGTCCAGGTTCCTGATGTCAGTTTGTAGGGCTCCCTTGGGTCTACCAGGGCAGCACAAGTTTGAGGTGGGGACAACTTTGGTCTGGGCTCCATCCTTCGATATAAGTCTTTTTGGCAGTCAGGTCCCAGCCCAGGAGCCCCTGGGCACATCCTTTGGCCATTTTCCCTGGGAAAGAAAACTCACAGGTCCAGGTTCCTGATGTCAGTTTGTAGGGCTCCCTTGGGTCTATCTGGGCAGCACAAGTTTGAGGTGGGGACAATTTTGGTCTGGGGTCCATCCTTCGATATAAGGATTTTTTGCAGTCAGGTCCCGGGCCAGGGACCCCTGGGCACATCCTTTGTCCCTTTTCCCTGGGAAAGAAAACTCACCAGTCCAGGTTCCTGATGTCAGTTTGTAGGGCTCCCTTGGGTCTACCAGGGCAGCACAAGTTTGAGGTGGGGACAACTTTGGTCTGGGCTCCATCCTTCGATATAAGTCTTTTTGGCAGTCAGGTCCCAGCCCAGGAGCCCCTGGGCACATCCTTTGGCCATTTTCCCTGGGAAAGAAAACTCACAGGTCCAGGTTCCTGATGTCAGTTTGTAGGGCTCCCTTGGGTCTATCAGGGCAGCACAAGTTTGAGGTGGGGACAACTTCGGTCTGGGCTCCATCCTTCGATATAAAATTTTCCTCAGTCAGGTCCCGGGCCAGGGGCCCCTGGGCACATCCTTTGTCCCTTTTCCCTGGGAAAGAAAACTCACCAGTCCAGGTTCCTGATGTCAGTTTGTAGGGCTCCCTTGGGTCTATCAGGGCAGCACAAGTTTGAGGTGAGGACAACTTTGGTCTGGGCTCCATCCTTCAATATAAGGATTTTTTGCAGTCAGGGCCCAGCCCAGGGCCAGGCTCCCTTGGGCACATCCTTTGTCCCTTTTCCCTGGGAAAGAAAATTCACAGGTCCAGGTTCCTGATGTCAGTTTGTAGGGCTCCCTTGGGTCTATCAGGGCAGCACAAGTTTGAGGTGGGGACAATTTTGGTCTGGGGTCCATCCTTCGATATAAGGATTTTTTGCAGTCAGATCCCGGGCCAGGGACCCCTCGGCACATCCTTTGTCCCTTTTCCCTGGGAAAGAAAACTCACAGGTCCAGGTTCCTGATGTCAGTTTGTAGGGCTCCCTTGGGTCTATCTGGGCAGCACAAGTTTGAGGTGAGGACAGTTTTGGTCTGGGCTCCATCCTTCAATATAAGGATTTTTTGCAGTCAGGTCCCAGCCCAGGGCCAGGCTCCCTTGGGCACAACCTTTGTCCCTTTTCCCTTGGAAAGAAAACTCACAGGTCCAGGTTCCTGATGTCAGTTTGTAGGGCTCCCTTGGGTTTATCAGGGCAGCACAAGTTTGAGGTGGGGACAACTTCGGTCTGGGCTCCATCCTTCGATAAAAGAATTTTCCTCAGTCAGGTCCCGGGCCAGGCGCCCCTGGGCACATCCTTTGTCCCTTTTCCCTGGGAAAGAAAACTCACCAGTCCAGGTTCCTGATGTCAGTTTGTAGGGCTCCCTTGGGTCTACCAGGGCAGCAAAATTTTGAGGTGGGGACAACTTTGGTCTGGGGTCCATCCTTCGATATAAGGATTTTTTGCAGTCAGGTCCCAGGCCAGGGGCCCCTGGGCACATCCTTTGTCCCTTTTCCCTGGGAAAGAAAACTCACAGGTCCAGGTTCCTGATGTCAGTTTGTAGGGCTCCCTTGGGTCTATCAGGGCAGCACAAGTTTGAGGTGGGGACAATTTTGGTCTGGGGTCCATCCTTCGATATAAGGATTTTATGCAGTCGGGGCCCAGCCCAGGGGCCCCTGGGCACATCCTTTGTCCCTTTTCCCTGGGAAAGAAAATTCACAGGTCCAGGTTCCTGATGTCAGTTTGTAGGGCTCCCTTGGGTCTATCAGGGCAGCACAAGTTTGAGGTGAGGACAATTTTGGTCTGGGCTCCATCCTTTAATATAAGGATTTTTTGCAGTCAGGGCCCAGCCCAGGGCCAGGCTCCCCTGGGCACATCCTTTGTCCCTTTTCGATGGGAAAGAAAACTCACAGGTCCAGGTTCCTGATGTCACTTTGTAGGGCTCCCTTGGGTCTACCATAGCAACACAAGTTTGAGGTGGGGACAACTTTGGTCTGGGGTCCATCCTTCAATATAAGGATTTTTTGCAGTCAGGTCCCAGCCAAGGGGCCCCTGGGCACATCCTTTGTCCCTTTTCCCTGGGAAAGAAAACTCACAGGTCCAGGTTCCTGATGTCAGTTTGTAGGGCTCCCTTGGGTCTATCAGGGCAGCACAAGTTTGTGGTGGGGACAACTTTGGTCTGGGGTCCATCCTTCGATATAAGGATTTTTTCCATTCAGGTCCACACCCAGGGGCCCCTGGGCACAACCTTTGTCCCTTTTCCCTGGGAAAGAAAACTCACAGGTCCAGGTTCCTGATGTCAGTTTGTAGGGCTCCCTTGGGTCTATCAGGGCAGCACAAGTTTGAGGTGTGTACAACTTTGGTCTGGGGTCCATCCTTCGTTATAAGGATTTTTTGCAGTCAGTGCCAAGCCCAGTGGCCCTTGGGCACAACGTTTGCCCATTTTCCCTGGGAAAGAAAACTCACAGGTCCAGGTTCCTGATGTCAGTTTGTAGGGCTCCCTTGGGTCTATCAGGGCAGCACAAGTTTGAGGTGGGGACAACTTCGGTCTGGGCTCCATCCTTCGATATAAGAATATTCCTCAGTCAGGTCCCGGGCCAGGCGCCCCTGGGCACATCCTTTGTCCCTTTTCCCTGGGAAAGAAAACTCACAGGTCCAGGTTCCTGATGTCAGTTTGTAGGGCTCCCTTGGGTCTATCTGGGCAGCACAAGTTTGAGGTGGGGACAATTTTGGTCTGGGGTCCATCCTTCGATATAAGGATTTTTTGCAGTCAGGTCCCGGGCCAGGGACCCCTGGGCACATCCTTTGTCCCTTTTCCCTGGGAAAGAAAACTCACCAGTCCAGGTTCCTGATGTCAGTTTGTAGGGCTCCCTTGGGTCTACCAGGGCAGCACAAGTTTGAGGTGGGGACAACTTTGGTCTGGGCTCCATCCTTCGATATAAGTCTTTTTGGCAGTCAGGTCCCAGCCCAGGAGCCCCTGGGCACATCCTTTGGCCATTTTCCCTGGGAAAGAAAACTCACAGGTCCAGGTTCCTGATGTCAGTTTGTAGGGCTCCCTTGGGTCTATCAGGGCAGCACAAGTTTGAGGTGGGGACAACTTCGGTCTGGGCTCCATCCTTCGATATAAAATTTTCCTCAGTCAGGTCCCGGGCCAGGGGCCCCTGGGCACATCCTTTGTCCCTTTTCCCTGGGAAAGAAAACTCACCAGTCCAGGTTCCTGATGTCAGTTTGTAGGGCTCCCTTGGGTCTATCAGGGCAGCACAAGTTTGAGGTGAGGACAACTTTGGTCTGGGCTCCATCCTTCAATATAAGGATTTTTTGCAGTCAGGGCCCAGCCCAGGGCCAGGCTCCCTTGGGCACATCCTTTGTCCCTTTTCCCTGGGAAAGAAAATTCACAGGTCCAGGTTCCTGATGTGAGTTTGTAGGGCTCCCTTGGGTCTATCAGGGCAGCACAAGTTTGAGGTGGGGACAATTTTGGTCTGGGGTCCATCCTTCGATATAAGGATTTTTTGCAGTCAGATCCCGGGCCAGGGACCCCTCGGCACATCCTTTGTCCCTTTTCCCTGGGAAAGAAAACTCACAGGTCCAGGTTCCTGATGTCAGTTTGTAGGGCTCCCTTGGGTCTATCTGGGCAGCACAAGTTTGAGGTGAGGACAGTTTTGGTCTGGGCTCCATCCTTCAATATAAGGATTTTTTGCAGTCAGGTCCCAGCCCAGGGCCAGGCTCCCTTGGGCACAACCTTTGTCCCTTTTCCCTTGGAAAGAAAACTCACAGGTCCAGGTTCCTGATGTCAGTTTGTAGGGCTCCCTTGGGTTTATCAGGGCAGCACAAGTTTGAGGTGGGGACAACTTCGGTCTGGGCTCCATCCTTCGATAAAAGAATTTTCCTCAGTCAGGTCCCGGGCCAGGCGCCCCTGGGCACATCCTTTGTCCCTTTTCCCTGGGAAAGAAAACTCACCAGTCCAGGTTCCTGATGTCAGTTTGTAGGGCTCCCTTGGGTCTACCAGGGCAGCAAAATTTTGAGGTGGGGAAAACTTTGGTCTGGGGTCCATCCTTCGATATAAGGATTTTTTGCAGTCAGGTCCCAGGCCAGGGGCCCCTGGGCACATCCTTTGTCCCTTTTCCCTGGGAAAGAAAACTCACAGGTCCAGGTTCCTGATGTCAGTTTGTAGGGCTCCCTTGGGTCTATCAGGGCAGCACAAGTTTGAGGTGGGGACAATTTTGGTCTGGGGTCCATCCTTCGATATAAGGATTTTATGCAGTCGGGGCCCAGCCCAGGGGCCCCTGGGCACATCCTTTGTCCCTTTTCCCTGGGAAAGAAAATTCACAGGTCCAGGTTCCTGATGTCAGTTTGTAGGGCTCCCTTGGGTCTATCAGGGCAGCACAAGTTTGAGGTGAGGACAATTTTGGTCTGGGCTCCATCCTTTAATATAAGGATTTTTTGCAGTCAGGGCCCAGCCCAGGGCCAGGCTCCCCTGGGCACATCCTTTGTCCCTTTTCGATGGGAAAGAAAACTCACAGGTCCAGGTTCCTGATGTCACTTTGTAGGGCTCCCTTGGGTCTATCAGGGCAGCACAAGTTTGTGGTGGGGACAACTTTGGTCTGGGGTCCATCCTTCGATATAAGGATTTTTTCCATTCAGGTCCACACCCAGGGGCCCCTGGTCACAACCTTTGTCCCTTTTCCCTGGGAAAGAAAACTCACAGGTCCAGGTTCCTGATGTCAGTTTGTAGGGCTCCCTTGGGTCTATCAGGGCAGCACAAGTTTGAGGTGTGTACAACTTTGGTCTGGGGTCCATCCTTCGTTATAAGGATTTTTTGCAGTCAGTGCCAAGCCCAGTGGCCCTTGGGCACAACGTTTGCCCATTTTCCCTGGGAAAGAAAACTCACAGGTCCAGGTTCCTGATGTCAGTTTGTAGGGCTCCCTTGGGTCTATCAGGGCAGCACAAGTTTGAGGTGGGGACAACTTCGGTCTGGGCTCCATCCTTCGATATAAGAATATTCCTCAGTCAGGTCCCGGGCCAGGCGCCCCTGGGCACATCCTTTGTCCCTTTTCCCTGGGAAAGAAAACTCACAGGTCCAGGTTCCTGATGTCAGTTTGTAGGGCTCCCTTGGGTCTATCTGGGCAGCACAAGTTTGAGGTGGGGACAATTTTGGTCTGGGGTCCATCCTTCGATATAAGGATTTTTTGCAGTCAGGTCCCGGGCCAGGGACCCCTGGGCACATCCTTTGTCCCTTTTCCCTGGGAAAGAAAACTCACCAGTCCAGGTTCCTGATGTCAGTTTGTAGGGCTCCCTTGGGTCTACCAGGGCAGCACAAGTTTGAGGTGGGGACAACTTTGGTCTGGGCTCCATCCTTCGATATAAGTCTTTTTGGCAGTCAGGTCCCAGCCCAGGAGCCCCTGGGCACATCCTTTGGCCATTTTCCCTGGGAAAGAAAACTCACAGGTCCAGGTTCCTGATGTCAGTTTGTAGGGCTCCCTTGGGTCTATCAGGGCAGCACAAGTTTGAGGTGGGGACAACTTCGGTCTGGGCTCCATCCTTCGATATAAAATTTTCCTCAGTCAGGTCCCGGGCCAGGGGCCCCTGGGCACATCCTTTGTCCCTTTTCCCTGGGAAAGAAAACTCACCAGTCCAGGTTCCTGATGTCAGTTTGTAGGGCTCCCTTGGGTCTATCAGGGCAGCACAAGTTTGAGGTGAGGACAACTTTGGTCTGGGCTCCATCCTTCAATATAAGGATTTTTTGCAGTCAGGGCCCAGCCCAGGGCCAGGCTCCCTTGGGCACATCCTTTGTCCCTTTTCCCTGGGAAAGAAAATTCACAGGTCCAGGTTCCTGATGTGAGTTTGTAGGGCTCCCTTGGGTCTATCAGGGCAGCACAAGTTTGAGGTGGGGACAATTTTGGTCTGGGGTCCATCCTTCGATATAAGGATTTTTTGCAGTCAGATCCCGAGCCAGGGACCCCTCGGCACATCCTTTGTCCCTTTTCCCTGGGAAAGAAAACTCACAGGTCCAGGTTCCTGATGTCAGTTTGTAGGGCTCCCTTGGGTCTATCTGGGCAGCACAAGTTTGAGGTGAGGACAGTTTTGGTCTGGGCTCCATCCTTCAATATAAGGATTTTTTGCAGTCAGGTCCCAGCCCAGGGCCAGGCTCCCTTGGGCACAACCTTTGTCCCTTTTCCCTTGGAAAGAAAACTCACAGGTCCAGGTTCCTGATGTCAGTTTGTAGGGCTCCCTTGGGTTTATCAGAGCAGCACAAGTTTGAGGTGGGGACAACTTCGGTCTGGGCTCCATCCTTCGATAAAAGAATTTTCCTCAGTCAGGTCCCGGGCCAGGCGCCCCTGGGCACATCCTTTGTCCCTTTTCCCTGGGAAAGAAAACTCACCAGTCCAGGTTCCTGATGTCAGTTTGTAGGGCTCCCTTGGGTCTACCAGGGCAGCAAAATTTTGAGGTGGGGAAAACTTTGGTCTGGGGTCCATCCTTCGATATAAGGATTTTTTGCAGTCAGGTCCCAGGCCAGGGGCCCCTGGGCACATCCTTTGTCCCTTTTCCCTGGGAAAGAAAACTCACAGGTCCAGGTTCCTGATGTCAGTTTGTAGGGCTCCCTTGGGTCAATCAGGGCAGCACAAGTTTGAGGTGGGGACAATTTTGGTCTGGGGTCCATCCTTCGATATAAGGATTTTATGCAGTCGGGGACCAGCCCAGGGGCCCCTGGGCACATCCTTTGTCCCTTTTCCCTGGGAAAGAAAATTCACAGGTCCAGGTTCCTGATGTCAGTTTGTAGGGCTCCCTTGGGTCTATCAGGGCAGCACAAGTTTGAGGTGAGGACAATTTTGGTCTGGGCTCCATCCTTTAATATAAGGATTTTTTGCAGTCAGGGCCCAGCCCAGGGCCAGGCTCCCCTGGGCACATCCTTTGTCCCTTTTCGATGGGAAAGAAAACTCACAGGTCCAGGTTCCTGATGTCACTTTGTAGGGCTCCCTTGGGTCTACCAGAGCAACACAAGTTTGAGGTGGGGACAACTTTGGTCTGGGGTCCATCCTTCGATATAAGGATTTTTTGCAGTCAGGTCCCAGCCAAGGGGCCCCTGGGCACATCCTTTGTCCCTTTTCCCTGGGAAAGAAAACTCACAGGTCCAGGTTCCTGATGTCAGTTTGTAGGGCTCCCTTGGGTCTATCAGGGCAGCACAAGTTTGTGGTGGGGACAACTTTGATCTGGAATCCATCCTTCGATATAAGGAGTTTTTGCAGTCAGGTCCCGGGCCAGGGACCCCTGGGCACATACTTTGTCCCTTTTCCCTGGGAAAGAAAACTCACAGGTCCAGGTTCCTGATGTCAGTTTGTAGGGCTCCCTTGGGTCTACCAGGGCAGCAAAATTTTGAGGTGGGGACAACTTTGGTCTGGGGTCCATCCTTCGATATAAGGATTTTTTGCAGTCAGGTCCCAGGCCAGGGGCCCCTGGGCACATCCTTTGTCCCTTTTCCCTGGGAAAGAAAACTCACAGGTCCAGGTTCCTGATGTCAGTTTGTAGGGCTCCCTTGGGTCAATCAGGGCAGCACAAGTTTGAGGTGGGGACAATTTTGGTCTGGGGTCCATCCTTCGATATAAGGATTTTATGCAGTCGGGGCCCAGCCCAGGGGCCCCTGGGCACATCCTTTGTCCCTTTTCCCTGGGAAAGAAAATTCACAGGTCCAGGTTCCTGATGTCAGTTTGTAGGGCTCCCTTGGGTCTATCAGGGCAGCACAAGTTTGAGGTGAGGACAATTTTGGTCTGGGCTCCATCCTTTAATATAAGGATTTTTTGCAGTCAGGGCCCAGCCCAGGGCCAGGCTCCCCTGGGCACATCCTTTGTCCCTTTTCGATGGGAAAGAAAACTCACAGGTCCAGGTTCCTGATGTCACTTAGTAGGGCTCCCTTGGGTCTACCAGAGCAACACAAGTTTGAGGTGGGGACAACTTTGGTCTGGGGTCCATCCTTCGATATAAGGATTTTTTGCAGTCAGGTCCCAGCCAAGGGGCCCCTGGGCACATCCTTTGTCCCTTTTCCCTGGGAAAGAAAACTCACCAGTCCAGGTTCCTGATGTCAGTTTGTAGGGCTCCCTTGGGTCTATCAGGGCAGCACAAGTTTGAGGTGGGGACAACTTCGGTCTGGGCTCCATCCTTCGATATAAGAATATTCCTCAGTCAGGTCCCGGGCCAGGCGCCCCTGGGCACATCCTTTGTCCCTTTTCCCTGGGAAAGAAAACTCACAGGTCCAGGTTCCTGATGTCAGTTTGTAGGGCTCCCTTGTGTCTACCAGGGCAGCACAAGTTTGAGGTGGGGACAACTTTGGTCTGGGGTCCATCCTTCGATATAAGGATTTTTTGCAGTCAGGGCCCAGGCCAGGGGCCCCTGGGCACATCCTTTCTCCCGTTTTCACTGGGAAAGAAAACTCACAGGTCCAGGTTCCTGATGTCACTTTGTAGGGCTCCCTTGGGTCTATCAGGGCAGCACAAGTTTGAGGTGGGGACGACTTTGGTCTTGGGTCCATCCTTCGATATAAGGATTTTTTGCAGTCAGGTCCGAGCCCAGGGGCCCCGGGCACATCCTTTGTCCCTTTTCCCTGGGAAAGAAAACTCACCAGTCCAGGTTCCTGATGTCAGTTTGTAGGGCTCCCTTGGGTCTATCAGGGCAGCACAAGTTTGAGGTGAGGACAATTTTGGTCAGGGGTCCATCCTTCGATATAAGGATTTTTTGCAGTCAGGTCCCAGCCCCGGGGCCCCTGGGCACATCCTTTGTCCCTTTTCCCTGGGAAAGAAAACTCACAGGTCCAGGTTCCTGATGTCAGTTTGTAGGGCTCCCTTGGGTCTATCAGGGCAGCACAAGTTTGAGGTGAGGACAATTTGGTCTGGGCTCCATCCTTCAATATAAGGATATTTTGCAGTCAGGGACCAGCCCAGGGCAAGGCTCCCCTGGGCACATCCTTTGTCCCTTTTCCCTGGGAAAGAAAACTCACATGTCCAGGTTCCAGATGTCCATTTGTAGGGCTCCCTCTGGTCTACCAGGGCAGCACAAGTTTGAGGTGGGGACAACTTTGGTCTGGGCTCCATCCTTCGATATAAGTCTTTTTGGCAGTCAGGTCCCAGCCCAGGAGCCCCTGGGCACATCCTTTGGCCATTTTCCCTGGGAAAGAAAACTCACAGGTCCAGGTTCCTGATGTCAGTTTGTAGGGCTCCCTTGGGTCTATCTGGGCAGCACAAGTTTGAGGTGAGGACAGTTTTGGTCTGGAATCCATCCTTCGATATAAGGATTTTTTGCAGTCAGGGCCCAGCCCAGGGCCAGGCTCCCTTGGGCACATCCTTTGTCCCTTTTCCCTGGGAAAGAAAACTCACAGGTCCAGGTTCCTGATGTCAGTTTGTAGGGCTCCCTTGGGTTTATCAGGGCAGCACAAGTTTGAGGTGGGGACAACTTCGGTCTGGGCTCCATCCTTCGATATAAGAATTTTCCTCAGTCAGGTCCCGGGCCAGGCGCCCCTGGGCACACCCTTTGTCCCTTTTCCCTGGGAAAGAAAATTCACAGGTCCAGGTTCCTGATGTGAGTTTGTTGGGCTATCTTGGGTCTATCAGGGCAGCACAAGTTTGAGGTGGGGACAACTTTGGTCTGGGCTCCATCCTTCGATATAAGGAGTTTTTCCAGTCAGGTCCCAGCCAAGGGGCCCCTGGGCACATCCTTTATCCCTTTTCCCTGGGAAAGAAAACTCACAGGTCCAGGTTCCTGATGTCAGTTTGTAGGGCTCCCTTGGGTCTATCAGGGCAGCACAAGTTTGTGGTGGGGACAACTTTGATCTGGAATCCATCCTTCGATATAAGGAGTTTTTGCAGTCAGGTCCCAGCCCAGGGGCCCCTGAGCACATCCTTTGTCCCTTTTCCCTGGGAAAGAAAACTCACCAGTCCAGGTTCCTGATGTCAGTTTGTAGGGCTCCCTTGGGTCTATCAGGGCAGCACAAGTTTGAGGTGTGTACAACTTTGGTCTGGGGTCCATCCTTCGTTATAAGGATTTTTTGCAGTCAGGTCCCAGGCCAGGGGCCCCTGGGCACATCCTTTGTCCCTTTTCCCTGGGAAAGAAAACTCACAGGTCCAGGTTCCTGATGTCAGTTTGTAGGGCTCCCTTGGGTCTATCTGGGCAGCACAAGTTTGAGGTGAGGACAATTTGGTCTGGGCTCCATCCTTCAATATAAGGATATTTTGCAATCAGGGCCCAGCCCAGGGCAAGGCTCCCCTGGGCACATCCTTTGTCCCTTTTCCCTGGGAAAGAAAACTCACCAGTCCGGGTTCCTGATGTCAGTTTGTAGGGCTCCCTTGGGTCTATCAGGGCAGCACAAGTTTGAGGTGAGGACAACTTTGGTCTGGGCTCCATCCTTCAATATAAGGATTTTTTGCAGTCAGGGCCCAGCCCAGGGCCAGGCTCCCTTGGGCACATCCTTTGTCCCTTTTCCCTGGGAAAGAAAATTCACAGGTCCAGGTTCCTGATGTGAGTTTGTAGGGCTCCCTTGGGTCTATCAGGGCAGCACAAGTTTGAGGTGGGGACAATTTTGGTCTGGGGTCCATCCTTCGATATAAGGATTTTTTGCAGTCAGATCCCGGGCCAGGGACCCCTCGGCACATCCTTTGTCCCTTTTCCCTGGGAAAGAAAACTCACAGGTCCAGGTTCCTGATGTCAGTTTGTAGGGCTCCCTTGGGTTTATCAGGGCAGCACAAGTTTGAGGTGGGGACAACTTCGGTCTGGGGTCCATCCTTCGATAAAAGAATTTTCCTCAGTCAGGTCCCGGGCCAGGCGCCCCTGGGCACATCCTTTGTCCCTTTTCCCTGGGAAAGAAAACTCACCAGTCCAGGTTCCTGATGTCAGTTTGTAGGGCTCCCTTGGGTCTATCAGGGCAGCACAAGTTTGAGGTGGGGACAACTTTGGTCTGGGGTCCATCCTTCGATATAAGGATTTTTTGCAGTCAGGTCCCAGGCCAGGGGCCCCTGGGCACATCCTTTGTCCTTTTTCCCTGGGAAAGAAAACTCACAGGTCCAGGTTCCTGATGTCAGTTTGTAGGGCTCCCTTGGGTCAATCAGGGCAGCACAAGTTTGAGGTGGGGACAATTTTGGTCTGGGGTCCATCCTTCGATATAAGGATTTTATGCAGTCGTGGCCCAGCCCAGGGGCCCCTGGGCACATCCTTTGTCCCTTTTCCCTGGGAAAGAAAATTCACAGGTCCAGGTTCCTGATGTCAGTTTGTAGGGCTCCCTTGGGTCTATCAGGGCAGCACAAGTTTGAGGTGAGGACAATTTTGGTCTGGGCTCCATCCTTTAATATAAGGATTTTTTGCAGTCAGGGCCCAGCCCAGGGCCAGGCTCCCCTGGGCACATCCTTTGTCCTTTTACGATGGGAAAGAAAACTCACAGGTCCAGGTTCCTGATGTCACTTTGTAGGGCTCCCTTGGGTCTACCAGAGCAACACAAGTTTGAGGTGGGGACAACTTTGGTCTGGGCTCCATCCTTCGATATAAGGATTTTTTGCAGTCAGGTCCCAGCCAAGGGGCCCCTGGGCACATCCTTTGTCCCTTTTCCCTGGGAAAGAAAACTCACCAGTCCAGGTTCCTGATGTCAGTTTGTAGGGCTCCCTTGGGTCTATCAGGGCAGCACAAGTTTGTGGTGGGGACAACTTTGGTCTGGGCTCCATCCTTCGATATAAGGAGTTTTTGCAGTCAGGTCCCAGCCCAGGGGCCCCTGGGCACATCCTTTGTCCCTTTTCCCTGGGAAAGAAAACTCACCAGTCCAGGTTCCTGATGTCAGTTTGTAGGGCTCCCTTGGGTCTATCAGGGCAGCACAGGTTTGAGGTGGGGACAACTTTGGTCTGGGGTCCATCCTTCGTTATAAGGATTTTTTGCAGTCAGTGCCAAGCCCAGGGGCCCTTGGGCACAACGTTTGGCCATTTTCCCTGGGAAAGAAAACTCACAGGTCCAGGTTCCTGATGTCAGTTTGTAGGGCTCCCTTGGGTCTATCAGGGCAGCACAAGTTTGAGGTGGGGACAACTTCGGTCTGGGCTCCATCCTTCGATATAAGAATATTCCTCAGTCAGGTCCCGGGCCAGGCGCCCCTGGGCACATCCTTTGTCCCTTTTCCCTGGGAAAGAAAACTCACAGGTCCAGGTTCCTGATGTCAGTTTGTAGGGCTCCCTTGTGTCTACCAGGGCAGCACAAGTTTGAGGTGGGGACAACTTTGGTCTGGGGTCCATCCTTCGATATAAGGATTTTTTGCAGTCAGGGCCCAGCCCAGGGGCCCCTGGGCACATCCTTTCTCCCGTTTTCACTGGGAAAGAAAACTCACAGGTCCAGGTTCCTGATGTCACTTTGTAGGGCTCCCTTGGGTCTATCTGGGCAGCACAAGTTTGAGGTGGGGACGACTTTGGTCTGGGGTCCATCCTTCGATATAAGGATTTTTTGCAGTCAGGTCCGAGCCCAGGGGCCCCGGGCACATCCTTTGTCCCTTTTCCCTGGGAAAGAAAACTCACCAGTCCAGGTTCCTGATGTCAGTTTGTAGGGCTCCCTTGGGTCTATCAGGGCAGCACAAGTTTGAGGTGAGGACAATTTTGGTCAGGGGTCCATCCTTCGATATAAGGATTTTTTGCAGTCAGGTCCCAGCCCCGGGGCCCCTGGGCACATCCTTTGTCCCTTTTCCCTGGGAAAGAAAACTCACAGGTCCAGGTTCCTGATGTCAGTTTGTAGGGCTCCCTTGGGTCTATCTCGGCAGCACAAGTTTGAGGTGAGGACAATTTGGTCTGGGCTCCATCCTTCAATATAAGTATATTTTGCAGTCAGGGACCAGCCCAGGGCAAGGCTCCCCTGGGCACATCCTTTGTCCCTTTTCCCTGGGAAAGAAAACTCACATGTCCAGGTTCCAGATGTCTATTTGTAGGGCTCCCTTGGGTCTATCAGGGCAGCACAAGTTTGAGGTGGGGACAATTTTGGTCTGGGGTCCATCCTTCGATAGAAGGATTTTTTGCAGTCAGGTTCCGGGCCAGGGACCCCTGGGCACATCCTTTGTCCCTTTTCCCTGGGAAAGAAAACTCACCAGTCCAGGTTCCTGATGTCAGTTTGTAGGGCTCCCTTGGGTCTACCAGGGCAGCACAAGTTTGAGGTGGGGACAACTTTGGTCTGGGCTCCATCCTTCGATATAAGTCTTTTTGGCAGTCAGGTCCCAGCCCAGGAGCCCCTGGGCACATCCTTTGGCCATTTTCCCTGGGAAAGAAAACTCACAGGTCCAGGTTCCTGATGTCAGTTTGTAGGGCTCCCTTGGGTCTATCTCGGCAGCACAAGTTTGAGGTGAGGACAGTTTTGGTCTGGAATCCATCCTTCGATATAAGGATTTTTTGCAGTCAGGGCCCGGGCCAGGGCCAGGCTCCCTTGGGCACATCCTTTGTCCCTTTTCCCTGGGAAAGAAAACTCACAGGTCCAGGTTCCTGATGTCAGTTTGTAGGGCTCCCTTGGGTCTATCAGGGCAGCACAAGTTTGAGGTGGGGACAACTTCGGTCTGGGCTCCATCCTTCGATATAAGAATTTTCCTCAGTCAGGTCCCGGGCCAGGCGCCCCTGGGCACATCCTTTGTCCCTTTTCCCTGGGAAAGAAAATTCACAGGTCCAGGTTCCTGATGTCAGTTTGTTGGGCTATCTTGGGTCTATCAGGGCAGCACAAGTTTGAGGTGGGGACAACTTTGGTCTGGGGTCCATCCTTCGATATAAGGATTTTTTGCAGTCAGGTGCCAGCCAAGGGGCCCCTGGGCACATCCTTTATCCTTTTTCCCTGGGAAAGAAAACTCACAGGTCCAGGTTCCTGATGTCAGTTTGTAGGGCTCCCTTGGGTCTATCAGGGCAGCACAAGTTTGTGGTGGGGACAACTTTGATCTGGAATCCATCCTTCGATATAAGGAGTTTTTGCAGTCAGGTCCCAGCCCAGGGGCCCCTGAGCACATCCTTTGTCCCTTTTCCCTGGGAAAGAAAACTCACCAGTCCAGGTTCCTGATGTCAGTTTGTAGGGCTCCCTTGGGTCTATCAGGGCAGCACAAGTTTGAGGTGAGGACAATTTTGGTCAGGGGTCCATCCTTCAATATAAGGATTTTTTGCAGTCAGGTCCCAGGCCAGGGGCCCCTGGGCACATACTTTGTCCCTTTTCCCTGGGAAAGAAAACTCACAGGTCCAGGTTCCTGATGTCAGTTTGTAGGGCTCCCTTGGGTCTATCTGGGCAGCACAAGTTTGAGGTGAGGACAATTTGGTCTGGGCTCCATCCTTCAATATAAGGATATTTTGCAATCAGGGCCCAGCCCAGGGCAAGGCTCCCCTGGGCACATCCTTTGTCCCTTTTCCCTGGGAAAGAAAACTCACAGGTCCAGTTTCCTGATGTGAGTTTGTAGGGCTCCCTTGGGTCTATCAGGGCAGCACAAGTTTGAGATGGGGACAATTTTGGTCTGGGGTCCATCCTTCGATATAAGGATTTTTTGCAGTCAGGTCCCGGGCCAGGGACCCCTGGGCACATCCTTTGTCCCTTTCCCCTGGGAAAGAAAACTCACCAGTCCAGGTTCCTGATGTCAGTTTGTAGGGCTCCCTTGGGTCTACCAGGGCAGCAAAATTTTGAGGTGGGGACAATTTTGGTCTGGGGTCCATCCTTCGATATAAGGATTTTATGCAGTCGGGGCCCAGCCCAGGGGCCCCTGGGCACATCCTTTGTCCCTTTTCCCTGGGAAAGAAAATTCACAGGTCCAGGTTCCTGATGTTAGTTTGTAGGGCTCCCTTGGGTCTATCAGGGCAGCACAAGTTTGAGGTGAGGACAATTTTGGTCTGGGCTCCATCCTTTAATATAAGGATTTTTTGCAGTCAGGGCCCAGCCCAGGAGCCCCTGGGCACATCCTTTGGCCATTTTCCCTGGGAAAGAAAACTCACAGGTCCAGGTTCCTGATGTCAGTTTGTAGGGCTCCCTTGGGTCTATCTGGGCAGCACAAGTTTGAGGTGAGGACAGTTTTGGTCTGGAATCCATCCTTCGATATAAGGATTTTTTGCAGTCAGGGCCCAGCCCAGGGCCAGGCTCCCTTGGGCACATCCTTTGTCCCTTTTCCCTGGGAAAGAAAACTCACAGGTCCAGGTTCCTGATGTCAGTTTGTAGGGCTCCCTTGGGTTTATCAGG
This sequence comes from Lonchura striata, assembly GCF_050655825.1. Taxonomy (NCBI): domain Eukaryota; kingdom Metazoa; phylum Chordata; class Aves; order Passeriformes; family Estrildidae; genus Lonchura; species Lonchura striata. Next base: position 12,653,453 of record NC_140707.1, on the reverse strand, counting down.
GCAGCACAAGTTTGAGGTGGGGACAACTTCGGTCTGGGCTCCATCCTTCGATATAAGAATTTTCCTCAGTCAGGTCCCGAGCCAGGCGCCCCTGGGCACACCCTTTGTCCCTTTTCCCTGGGAAAGAAAATTCACAGGTCCAGGTTCCTGATGTGAGTTTGTTGGGCTATCTTGGGTCTATCAGGGCAGCACAAGTTTGAGGTGGGGACAACTTTGGTCTGGGCTCCATCCTTCGATATAAGGAGTTTTTCCAGTCAGGTCCCAGCCAAGGGGCCCCTGGGCACATCCTTTATCCCTTTTCCCTGGGAAAGAAAACTCACAGGTCCAGGTTCCTGATGTCAGTTTGTAGGGCTCCCTTGGGTCTATCAGGGCAGCACAAGTTTGTGGTGGGGACAACTTTGATCTGGAATCCATCCTTCGATATAAGGAGTTTTTGCAGTCAGGTCCCAGCCCAGGGGCCCCTGAGCACATCCTTTGTCCCTTTTCCCTGGGAAAGAAAACTCACCAGTCCAGGTTCCTGATGTCAGTTTGTAGGGCTCCCTTGGGTCTATCAGGGCAGCACAAGTTTGAGGTGTGTACAACTTTGGTCTGGGGTCCATCCTTCGTTATAAGGATTTTTTGCAGTCAGGTCCCAGCCCAGGGGCCCCTGGGCACATCCTTTGTCCCTTTTCCCTGGGAAAGAAAACTCACAGGTCCAGCTTCCTGATGTCAGTTTGTAGGGCTCCCTTGGGTCTATCTGGGCAGCACAAGTTTGAGGTGAGGACAATTTGGTCTGGGCTCCATCCTTCAATATAAGGATATTTTGCAATCAGGGCCCAGCCCAGGGCAAGGCTCCCCTGGGCACATCCTTTGTCCCTTTTCCCTGGGAAAGAAAACTCACCAGTCCGGGTTCCTGATGTCAGTTTGTAGGGCTCCCTTGGGTCTATCAGGGCAGCACAAGTTTGAGGTGAGGACAACTTTGGTCTGGGCTCCATTTTTCAATATAAGGATTTTTTGCAGTCAGGGCCCAGCCCAGGGCCAGGCTCCCTTGGGCACATCCTTTGTCCCTTTTCCCTGGGAAAGAAAATTCACAGGTCCAGGTTCCTGATGTGAGTTTGTAGGGCTCCCTTGGGTCTATCAGGGCAGCACAAGTTTGAGGTGGGGACAATTTTGGTCTGGGGTCCATCCTTCGATATAAGGATTTTTTGCAGTCAGATCCCGGGCCAGGGACCCCTCGGCACATCCTTTGTCCCTTTTCCCTGGGAAAGAAAACTCACAGGTCCAGGTTCCTGATGTCAGTTTGTAGGGCTCCCTTGGGTCTATCTGGGCAGCACAAGTTTGAGGTGAGGACAATTTTGGTCTGGGCTCCATCCTTCAATATATGGATTTTTTGCAGTCAGGTCCCAGCCCAGGGCCAGGCTCCCTTGGGCACAACCTTTGTCCCTTTTCCCTGGGAAAGAAAACTCACAGGTCCAGGTTCCTGATGTCAGTTTGTAGGGCTCCCTTGGGTTTATCAGGGCAGCACAAGTTTGAGGTGGGGACAACTTCGGTCTGGGCTCCATCCTTCGATAAAAGAATTTTCCTCAGTCAGGTCCCGGGCCAGGCGCCCCTGGGCACATCCTTTGTCCCTTTTCCCTGGGAAAGAAAACTCACCAGTCCAGGTTCCTGATGTCAGTTTGTAGGGCTCCCTTGGGTCTACAAGGGCAGTAAAATTTTGAGGTGGGGACAACTTTGGTCTGGGGTCCATCCTTCGATATAAGGATTTTTTGCAGTCAGGTCCCAGGCCAGGGGCCCCTGGGCACATCCTTTGTCCTTTTTCCCTGGGAAAGAAAACTCACAGGTCCAGGTTCCTGATGTCAGTTTGTAGGGCTCCCTTGGGTCAATCAGGGCAGCACAAGTTTGAGGTGGGGACAATTTTGGTCTGGGGTCCATCCTTCGATATAAGGATTTTATGCAGTCGGGGCCCAGCCCAGGGGCCCCTGGGCACATCCTTTGTCCCTTTTCCCTGGGAAAGAAAATTCACAGGTCCAGGTTCCTGATGTCAGTTTGTAGGGCTCCCTTGGGTCTATCAGGGCAGCACAAGTTTGAGGTGAGGACAATTTTGGTCTGGGCTCCATCCTTTAATATAAGGATTTTTTGCAGTCAGGGCCCAGCCCAGGGCCAGGCTCCCCTGGGCACATCCTTTGTCCTTTTTCGATGGGAAAGAAAACTCACAGGTCCAGGTTCCTGATGTCACTTTGTAGGGCTCCCTTGGGTCTACCAGAGCAACACAAGTTTGAGGTGGGGACAACTTTGGTCTGGGCTCCATCCTTCGATATAAGGATTTTTTGCAGTCAGGTCCCAGCCAAGGGGCCCCTGGGCACATCCTTTGTCCCTTTTCCCTGGGAAAGAAAACTCACCAGTCCAGGTTCCTGATGTCAGTTTGTAGGGCTCCCTTGGGTCTATCAGGGCAGCACAAGTTTGTGGTGGGGACAACATTGGTCTGGGCTCCATCCTTCGATATAAGGAGTTTTTGCAGTCAGGTCCCAGCCCAGGGGCCCCTGGGCACATCCTTTGTCCCTTTTCCCTGGGAAAGAAAACTCACCAGTCCAGGTTCCTGATGTCAGTTTGTAGGGCTCCCTTGGGTCTATCAGGGCAGCACAGGTTTGAGGTGGGGACAACTTTGGTCTGGGGTCCATCCTTCGTTATAAGGATTTTTTGCAGTCAGTGCCAAGCCCAGGGGCCCTTGGGCACAACGTTTGGCCATTTTCCCTGGGAAAGAAAACTCACAGGTCCAGGTTCCTGATGTCAGTTTGTAGGGCTCCCTTGGGTCTATCAGGGCAGCACAAGTTTGAGGTGGGGACAACTTCGGTCTGGGCTCCATCCTTCGATATAAGAATATTCCTCAGTCAGGTCCCGGGCCAGGCGCCCCTGGGCACATCCTTTGTCCCTTTTCCCTGGGAAAGAAAACTCACAGGTCCAGGTTCCTGATGTCAGTTTGTAGGGCTCCCTTGTGTCTACCAGGGCAGCACAAGTTTGAGGTGGGGACAACTTTGGTCTGGGGTCCATCCTTCGATATAAGGATTTTTTGCAGTCAGGGCCCAGCCCAGGGGCCCCTGGGCACATCCTTTCTCCCGTTTTCACTGGGAAAGAAAACTCACAGGTCCAGGTTCCTGATGTCACTTTGTAGGGCTCCCTTGGGTCTATCTGGGCAGCACAAGTTTGAGGTGGGGACGACTTTGGTCTGGGGTCCATCCTTCGATATAAGGATTTTTTGCAGTCAGGTCCGAGCCCAGGGGCCCCGGGCACATCCTTTGTCCCTTTTCCCTGGGAAAGAAAACTCACCAGTCCAGGTTCCTGATGTCAGTTTGTAGGGCTCCCTTGGGTCTATCAGGGCAGCACAAGTTTGAGGTGAGGACAATTTTGGTCAGGGGTCCATCCTTCGATATAAGGATTTTTTGCAGTCAGGTCCCAGCCCCGGGGCCCCTGGGCACATCCTTTGTCCCTTTTCCCTGGGAAAGAAAACTCACAGGTCCAGGTTCCTGATGTCAGTTTGTAGGGCTCCCTTGGGTCTATCTCGGCAGCACAAGTTTGAGGTGAGGACAATTTGGTCTGGGCTCCATCCTTCAATATAAGTATATTTTGCAGTCAGGGACCAGCCCAGGGCAAGGCTCCCCTGGGCACATCCTTTGTCCCTTTTCCCTGGGAAAGAAAACTCACATGTCCAGGTTCCAGATGTCTATTTGTAGGGCTCCCTTGGGTCTATCAGGGCAGCACAAGTTTGAGGTGGGGACAATTTTGGTCTGGGGTCCATCCTTCGATAGAAGGATTTTTTGCAGTCAGGTTCCGGGCCAGGGACCCCTGGGCACATCCTTTGTCCCTTTTCCCTGGGAAAGAAAACTCACCAGTCCAGGTTCCTGATGTCAGTTTGTAGGGCTCCCTTGGGTCTACCAGGGCAGCACAAGTTTGAGGTGGGGACAACTTTGGTCTGGGCTCCATCCTTCGATATAAGTCTTTTTGGCAGTCAGGTCCCAGCCCAGGAGCCCCTGGGCACATCCTTTGGCCATTTTCCCTGGGAAAGAAAATTCACAGGTCCACGTTCCTGATGTCAGTTTGTAGGGCTCCCTTGGGTCTATCTCGGCAGCACAAGTTTGAGGTGAGGACAGTTTTGGTCTGGAATCCATCCTTCGATATAAGAATTTTTTGCAGTCAGGGCCCGCGCCAGGGCCAGGCTCCCTTGGGCACATCCTTTGTCCCTTTTCCCTGGGAAAGAAAACTCACAGGTCCAGGTTCCTGATGTCAGTTTGTAGGGCTCCCTTGGGTTTATCAGGGCAGCACAAGTTTGAGGTGGGGACAACTTCGGTCTGGGCTCCATCCTTCGATATAAGAATTTTCCTCAGTCAGGTCCCGGGCCAGGCGCCCCTGGGCACATCCTTTGTCCCTTTTCCCTGGGAAAGAAAATTCACAGGTCCAGGTTCCTGATGTCAGTTTGTTGGGCTATCTTGGGTCTATCAGGGCAGCACAAGTTTGAGGTGGGGACAACTTTGGTCTGGGGTCCATCCTTCGATATAAGGATTTTTTGCAGTCAGGTCCCAGCCAAGGGGCCCCTGGGCACATCCTTTATCCTTTTTCCCTGGGAAAGAAAACTCACAGGTCCAGGTTCCTGATGTCAGTTTGTAGGGCTCCCTTGGGTCTATCAGGGCAGCACAAGTTTGTGGTGGGGACAACTTTGATCTGGAATCCATCCTTCGATATAAGGAGTTTTTGCAGTCAGGTCCCAGCCCAGGGGCCCCTGAGCACATCCTTTGTCCCTTTTCCCTGGGAAAGAAAACTCACAGGTCCAGGTTCCTGATGTCAGTTTGTAGGGCTCCCTTGGGTCTATCTGGGCAGCACAAGTTTGAGGTGAGGACAATTTGGTCTGGGCTCCATCCTTCAATATAAGGATATTTTGCAATCAGGGCCCAGCCCAGGGCAAGGCTCCCCTGGGCACATCCTTTGTCCCTTTTCCCTGGGAAAGAAAACTCACAGGTCCAGTTTCCTGATGTGAGTTTGTAGGGCTCCCTTGGGTCTATCAGGGCAGCACAAGTTTGAGATGGGGACAATTTTGGTCTGGGGTCCATCCTTCGATATAAGGATTTTTTGCAGTCAGGTCCCGGGCCAGGGACCCCTGGGCACATCCTTTGTCCCTTTCCCCTGGGAAAGAAAACTCACCAGTCCAGGTTCCTGATGTCAGTTTGTAGGGCTCCCTTGGGTCTACCAGGGCAGCAAAATTTTGAGGTGGGGACAATTTTGGTCTGGGGTCCATCCTTCGATATAAGGATTTTATGCAGTCGGGGCCCAGCCCAGGGGCCCCTGGGCACATCCTCTGTCCCTTTTCCCTGGGAAAGAAAATTCACAGGTCCAGGTTCCTGATGTTAGTTTGTAGGGCTCCCTTGGGTCTATCAGGGCAGCACAAGTTTGAGGTGAGGACAATTTTGGTCTGGGCTCCATCCTTTAATATAAGGATTTTTTGCAGTCAGGGCCCAGCCCAGGAGCCCCTGGGCACATCCTTTGGCCATTTTCCCTGGGAAAGAAAACTCACAGGTCCAGGTTCCTGATGTCAGTTTGTAGGGCTCCCTTGGGTCTATCTGGGCAGCACAAGTTTGAGGTGAGGACAGTTTTGGTCTGGAATCCATCCTTCGATATAAGGATTTTTTGCAGTCAGGGCCCAGCCCAGGGCCAGGCTCCCTTGGGCACATCCTTTGTCCCTTTTCCCTGGGAAAGAAAACTCACAGGTCCAGGTTCCTGATGTCAGTTTGTAGGGCTCCCTTGGGTTTATCAGGGCAGCACAAGTTTGAGGTGGGGACAACTTTGGTCTGGGGTCCATCCTTCGATATAAGGATTTTCCTCAGTCAGGTCCCGGGCCAGGCGCCCCTGGGCACACCCTTTGTCCCTTTTCCCTGGGAAAGAAAATTCACAGGTCCAGGTTCCTGATGTGAGTTTGTTGGGCTATCTTGGGTCTATCAGGGCAGCACAAGTTTGAGGTGGGGACAACTTTGGTCTGGGCTCCATCCTTCGATATAAGGAGTTTTTCCAGTCAGGTCCCAGCCAAGGGGCCCCTGGGCACATCCTTTATCCCTTTTCCCTGGGAAAGAAAACTCACAGGTCCAGGTTCCTGATGTCAGTTTGTAGGGCTCCCTTGGGTCTATCAGGGCAGCACAAGTTTGTGGTGGGGACAACTTTGATCTGGAATCCATCCTTCGATATAAGGAGTTTTTGCAGTCAGGTCCCAGCCCAGGGGCCCCTGAGCACATCCTTTGTCCCTTTTCCCTGGGAAAGAAAACTCACCAGTCCAGGTTCCTGATGTCAGTTTGTAGGGCTCCCTTGGGTCTATCAGGGCAGCACAAGTTTGAGGTGTGTACAACTTTGGTCTGGGGTCCATCCTTCGTTATAAGGATTTTTTGCAGTCAGGTCCCAGCCCAGGGGCCCCTGGGCACATCCTTTGTCCCTTTTCCCTGGGAAAGAAAACTCACAGGTCCAGCTTCCTGATGTCAGTTTGTAGGGCTCCCTTGGGTCTATCTGGGCAGCACAAGTTTGAGGTGAGGACAATTTGGTCTGGGCTCCATCCTTCAATATAAGGATATTTTGCAATCAGGGCCCAGCCCAGGGCAAGGCTCCCCTGGGCACATCCTTTGTCCCTTTTCCCTGGGAAAGAAAACTCACCAGTCCAGGTTCCTGATGTCAGTTTGTAGGGCTCCCTTGGGTCTATCAGGGCAGCACAAGTTTGAGGTGAGGACAACTTTGGTCTGGGCTCCATCCTTCAATATAAGGATTTTTTGCAGTCAGGGCCCAGCCCAGGGCCAGGCTCCCTTGGGCACATCCTTTGTCCCTTTTCCCTGGGAAAGAAAATTCACAGGTCCAGGTTCCTGATGTGAGTTTGTAGGGCTCCCTTGGGTCTATCAGGGCAGCACAAGTTTGAGGTGGGGACAATTTTGGTCTGGGGTCCATCCTTCGATATAAGGATTTTTTGCAGTCAGATCCCGGGCCAGGGACCCCTCGGCACATCCTTTGTCCCTTTTCCCTGGGAAAGAAAACTCACAGGTCCAGGTTCCTGATGTCAGTTTGTAGGGCTCCCTTGGGTCTATCTGGGCAGCACAAGTTTGAGGTGAGGACAATTTTGGTCTGGGCTCCATCCTTCAATATAAGGATTTTTTGCAGTCAGGTCCCAGCCCAGGGCCAGGCTCCCTTGGGCACATCCTTTGTCCCTTTTCCCTGGGAAAGAAAACTCACAGGTCCAGGTTCCTGATGTCAGTTTGTAGGGCTCCCTTGGGTTTATCAGGGCAGCACAAGTTTGAGGTGGGGACAACTTCGGTCTGGGCTCCATCCTTCGATAAAAGAATTTTCCTCAGTCAGGTCCCGGGCCAGGCGCCCCTGGGCACATCCTTTGTCCCTTTTCCCTGGGAAAGAAAACTCACCAGTCCAGGTTCCTGATGTCAGTTTGTAGGGCTCCCTTGGGTCTACCAGGGCAGCAAAATTTTGAGGTGGGGACAACTTTGGTCTGGGGTCCATCCTTCGATATAAGGATTTTTTGCAGTCAGGTCCCAGGCCAGGGGCCCCTGGGCACATCCTTTGTCCCTTTTCCCTGGGAAAGAAAACTCACAGGTCCAGGTTCCTGATGTCAGTTTGTAGGGCTCCCTTGGGTCAATCAGGGCAGCACAAGTTTGAGGTGGGGACAATTTTGGTCTGGGGTCCATCCTTCGATATAAGGATTTTATGCAGTCGGGGCCCAGCCCAGGGGCCCCTGGGCACATCCTTTGTCCCTTTTCCCTGGGAAAGAAAATTCACAGGTCCAGGTTCCTGATGTCAGTTTGTAGGGCTCCCTTGGGTCTATCAGGGCAGCACAAGTTTGAGGTGAGGACAATTTTGGTCTGGGCTCCATCCTTTAATATAAGGATTTTTTGCAGTCAGGGCCCAGCCCAGGGCCAGGCTCCCCTGGGCACATCCTTTGTCCCTTTTCGATGGGAAAGAAAACTCACCAGTCCAGGTTCCTGATGTCACTTTGTAGGGCTCCCTTGGGTCTACCAGAGCAACACAAGTTTGAGGTGGGGACAACTTTGGTCTGGGCTCCATCCTTCGATATAAGGATTTTTTGCAGTCAGGTCCCAGCCAAGGGGCCCCTGGGCACATCCTTTGTCCCTTTTCCCTGGGAAAGAAAACTCACCAGTCCAGGTTCCTGATGTCAGTTTGTAGGGCTCCCTTGGGTCTATCAGGGCAGCACAAGTTTGTGGTGGGGACAACTTTGGTCTGGGCTCCATCCTTCGATATAAGGAGTTTTTGCAGTCAGGTCCCAGCCCAGGGGCCCCTGGGCACATCCTTTGTCCCTTTTCCCTGGGAAAGAAAACTCACCAGTCCAGGTTCCTGATGTCAGTTTGTAGGGCTCCCTTGGGTCTATCAGGGCAGCACAGGTTTGAGGTGGGGACAACTTTGGTCTGGGGTCCATCCTTCGATATAAGGATTATTTGCAGTCAGGCCCAGCCCAGGGCCAGGGGCCCCTAGACACATCCTTTGGCCATTTTCCCTGGGAAAGAAAATTCACCAGTCCAGGTTCCTGAAGTCAGTTTGTAGGGCTCCCTTTGGTCTATCAGGGCAGCACAGGTTTGAGGTGGGGCAACTTTGTTTTACGACCAATCCTTCGATATAAGTCTTTTTTGCAGTCAGATCCCGGGCCAGGGGCCCCTGGGCACATCCTTTCTCCCGTTTTCACTGGGAAAGAAAACTCACAGGTCCAGGTTCCTGATGTCACTTTGTAGGGCTCCCTTGGGTCTATCAGGGCAGCACAAGTTTGAGGTGAGGACAATTTTGGTCAGGGGTCCATCCTTCGATATAAGGATTTTTTGCCGTCAGGTCCCAGCCCCGGGGCCCCTGGGCACATCCTTTGTCCCTTTTCCCTGGGAAAGAAAACTCACAGGTCCAGGTTCCTGATGTCAGTTTGTAGGGCTCCCTTGGGTCTATCAGGGCAGCACAAGTTTGAGGTGAGGACAATTTGGTCTGGGCTCCATCCTTCAATATAAGTATATTTTGCAGTCAGGGACCAGCCCAGGGCAAGGCTCCCCTGGGCACACCCTTTGTCCCTTTTCCCTGGGAAAGAAAACTCACATGTCCAGGTTCCAGATGTCTATTTGTAGGGCTCCCTTGGGTCTATCAGGGCAGCACAAGTTTGAGGTGGGGACAATTTTGGTCTGGGGTCCATCCTTCGATAGAAGGATTTTTTGCAGTCAGGTTCCGGGCCAGGGACCCCTGGGCACATCCTTTGTCCCTTTTCCCTGGGAAAGAAAACTCACCAGTCCAGGTTCCTGATGTCAGTTTGTAGGGCTCCCTTGGGTTTATCAGGGCAGCACAAGTTTGAGGTGGGGACAACTTTGGTCTGGGGTCCATCCTTCGATATAAGGATTTTTTGCAGTCAGGTCCCAGCCAAGGGGCCCCTGGGCACATCCTTTATCCTTTTTCCCTGGGAAAGAAAACTCACAGGTCCAGGTTCCTGATGTCAGTTTGTAGGGCTCCCTTGGGTCTATCAGGGCAGCACAAGTTTGTGGTGGGGACAACTTTGATCTGGAATCCATCCTTCGATATAAGGAGTTTTTGCAGTCAGGTCCCAGCCCAGGGGCCCCTGAGCACATCCTTTGTCCCTTTTCCCTGGGAAAGAAAACTCACCAGTCCAGGTTCCTGATGTCAGTTTGTAGGGCTCCCTTGGGTCTATCAGGGCAGCACAAGTTTGAGGTGAGGACAATTTTGGTCAGGGGTCCATCCTTCAATATAAGGATTTTTTGCAGTCAGGTCCCAGGCCAGGGGCCCCTGGGCACATACTTTGTCCCTTTTCCCTGGGAAAGAAAACTCACAGGTCCAGGTTCCTGATGTCAGTTTGTAGGGCTCCCTTGGGTCTATCTGGGCAGCACAAGTTTGAGGTGAGGACAATTTGGTCTGGGCTCCATCCTTCAATATAAGGATATTTTGCAATCAGGGCCCAGCCCAGGGCAAGGCTCCCCTGGGCACATCCTTTCTCCCGTTTTCCCTGGGAAAGAAAACTCACAGGTCCAGTTTCCTGATGTGAGTTTGTAGGGCTCCCTTGGGTCTATCAGGGCAGCACAAGTTTGAGATGGGGACAATTTTGGTCTGGGGTCCATCCTTCGATATAAGGATTTTTTGCAGTCAGGTCCCGGGCCAGGGACCCCTGGGCACATCCTTTGTCCCTTTTCCCTGGGAAAGAAAACTCACCAGTCCAGGTTCCTGATGTCAGTTTGTAGGGCTCCCTTGGGTCTACCAGGGCAGCAAAATTTTGAGGTGGGGACAATTTTGGTCTGGGGTCCATCCTTCGATATAAGGATTTTATGCAGTCGGGGCCCAGCCCAGGGGCCCCTGGGCACATCCTTTGTCCCTTTTCCCTGGGAAAGAAAATTCACAGGTCCAGGTTCCTGATGTTAGTTTGTAGGGCTCCCTTGGGTCTATCAGGGCAGCACACGTTTGAGGTGAGGACAATTTTGGTCTGGGCTCCATCCTTTAATATAAGGATTTTTTGCAGTCAGGGCCCAGTCCAGGGCCAGGCTCCCCTGGGCACATCCTTTGTCCCTTTTCGATGGGAAAGAAAACTCACAGGTCCAGGTTCCTGATGTCACTTTGTAGGGCTCCCTTGGGTCTACCAGAGCAACACAAGTTTGAGGTGGGGACAACTTTGGTCTGGGGTCCATCCTTCAATATAAGGATTTTTTGCAGTCAGGTCCCAGCCAAGGGGCCCCTGGGCACATCCTTTGTCCCTTTTCCCTGGGAAAGAAAACTCACCAGTCCAGGTTCCTGATGTCAGTTTGTAGGGCTCCCTTGGGTCTATCAGGGCAGCACAAGTTTGTGGTGGGGACAACTTTGGTCTGGGCTCCATCCTTCGATATAAGGAGTTTTTGCAGTCAGGTCCCAGCCCAGGGGCCCCTGGGCACATCCTTTGTCCCTTTTCCCTGGGAAAGAAAACTCACCAGTCCAGGTTCCTGATGTCAGTTTGTAGGGCTCCCTTGGGTCTATCAGGGCAGCACAAGTTTGAGGTGGGGACAACTTTGGTCTGGGGTCCATCCTTCGTTATAAGGATTTTTGCAGTCAGTGCCAAGCCCAGGGGCCCTTGGGCACAACGTTTGGCCATTTTCCCTGGGAAAGAAAACTCACAGGTCCAGGTTCCTGATGTCAGTTTGTAGGGCTCCCTTGGGTCTATCAGGGCAGCACAAGTTTGAGGTGGGGACAACTTCGGTCTGGGCTCCATCCTTCGATATAAGAATATTCCTCAGTCAGGTCCCGGGCCAGGCGCCCCTGGGCACATCCTTTGTCCCTTTTCCCTGGGAAAGAAAACTCACAGGTCCAGGTTCCTGATGTCAGTTTGTAGGGCTCCCTTGGGTCTACCAGGGCAGCACAAGTTTGAGGTGGGGACAACTTTGGTCTGGGGTCCATCCTTCGATATAAGGATTTTTTGCAGTCAGGGCCCAGCCCAGGGGCCCCTGGGCACATCCTTTCTCCCGTTTTCACTGGGAAAGAAAACTCACAGGTCCAGGTTCCTGATGTCACTTTGTAGGGCTCCCTTGGGTCTATCAGGGCAGCACAAGTTTGAGGTGGGGATGACTTTGGTCTGGGCTCCATCCTTCGATATAAGGATTTTTTGCAGTCAGGTCCGAGCCCAGGGGCCCCGGGCACATCCTTTGTCCCTTTTCCCTGGGAAAGAAAACTCACCAGTCCAGGTTCCTGATGTCAGTTTGTAGGGCTCCCTTGGGTCTATCAGGGCAGCACAAGTTTGAGGTGAGGACAATTTTGGTCTGGGCTCCATCCTTCAATATAAGGATTTTTTGCAGTCAGGTCCCAGCCCAGGGGCCCCTGGGCACATCCTTTGTCCCTTTTCCCTGGGAAAGAAAACTCACAGGTCCAGGTTCCTGATGTCAGTTTGTAGGGCTCCCTTGGGTCTATCTCGGCAGCACAAGTTTGAGGTGAGGACAATTTGGTCTGGGCTCCATCCTTCAATATAAGGATATTTTGCAATCAGGGCCCAGCCCAGGGCAAGGCTCCCCTGGGCACATCCTTTGTCCCTTTTCCCTGGGAAAGAAAACTCACAGGTCCAGTTTCCTGATATGAGTTTGTAGGGCTCCCTTGGGTCTATCAGGGCAGCACAAGTTTGAGGTGGGGACAATTTTGGTCTGGAGTCCATCCTTCGATATAAGGATTTTTTGCAGTCAGGTCCCGGGCCAGGGACCCCTGGGCACATCCTTTGTCCCTTTTCCCTGGGAAAGAAAACTCACCAGTCCAGGTTCCTGATGTCAGTTTGTAGGGCTCCCTTGGGTCTACCAGGGCAGCAAAATTTTGAGGTGGGGACAACTTTGGTCTGGGGTCCATCCTTCGATATAAGGATTTTTTGCAGTCAGGTCCCAGGCCAGGGGCCCCTGGGCACATCCTTTGTCCCTTTTCCCTGGGAAAGAAAACTCACCAGTCCAGGTTCCTGATGTCAGTTTGTAGGGCTCCCTTTGGTCTATCAGGGCAGCACAAGTTTGAGGTGGGGCAACTTTGTTTTACGACCAATCCTTCGATAAAAGTGTTTTTTGCAGTCAGATCCCGGGCCAGGGGCCCCTGGGCTCATCCTTTGTCCCTTTTCCCTGGGAAAGAAAACTCACAGGTCCAGGTTCCTGATGTCAGTTTGTAGGGCTCCCTTGTGTCTACCAGGGCAGCACAAGTTTGAGGTGGGGACAACTTTGGTCTGGGGTCCATCCTTCGATATAAGGATTTTTTGCAGTCAGGGCCCAGCCCAGGGGCCCCTGGGCACATCCTTTCTCCCGTTTTCACTGGGAAAGAAAACTCACAGGTCCAGGTTCCTGATGTCACTTTGTAGGGCTCCCTTGGGTCTATCAGGGCAGCACAAGTTTGAGGTGGGGACGACTTTGGTCTGGGCTCCATCCTTCAATATAAGGATTTTTTGCAGTCAGGTCCGAGCCCAGGGGCCCCGGGCACATCCTTTGTCCCTTTTCCCTGGGAAAGAAAACTCACCAGTCCAGGTTCCTGATGTCAGTTTGTAGGGCTCCCTTGGGTCTATCAGGGCAGCACAAGTTTGAGGTGAGGACAATTTTGGTCAGGGGTCCATCCTTCAATATAAGGATTTTTTGCAGTCAGGTCCCAGCCCAGGGGCCCCTGGGCACATACTTTGTCCCTTTTCCCTGGGAAAGAAAACTCACAGGTCCAGGTTCCTGATGTCAGTTTGTAGGGCTCCCTTGGGTCTATCTCGGCAGCACAAGTTTGAGGTGAGGACAATTTGGTCTGGGGTCCATCCTTCAATATAAGGATATTTTGCAGTCAGGGACCAGCCCAGGGCAAGGCTCCCCTGGGCACATCCTTTGTCCCTTTTCCCTGGGAAAGAAAACTCACATGTCCAGGTTCCAGATGTCTATTTGTAGGGCTGTCTTGGATCTATCAGGGCAGCACATGTTTGAGGTGGGGAGAACTTCGGTCTGGGGTCCATCCTTCGATAGAAGGATTTTTTGCAGTCAGGTCCAGGGCCAGGCTCCCCTGGGCACATGCTTTGTCCCTTTTCCCTGGGAAAGAAAACTCACAGGTCCAGGTTCCTGATGTCACTTTGTAGGGCTTCCTTGGGTCTATCAGGGCAGCACAAGTTTGAGGTGGGGACAACTTTGGTCTGGGGTCCATCCTTCGATATAAGGATTATTTGCAGTCAGGCCCAGCCCAGGGCCAGGGGCCCCTAGACACATCCTTTGGCCATTTTCCCTGGGAAAGAAAATTCACCAGTCCAGGTTCCTGAAGTCAGTTTGTAGGGCTCCCTTTGGTCTATCAGGGCAGCACAAGTTTGAGGTGGGGCAACTTTGTTTTACGACCAATCCTTCGATATAAGTCTTTTTTGCAGTCAGATCCCGGGCCAGGGGCCCCTGGGCACATCCTTTGTCCCTTTTCCCTGGGAAAGAAAACTCACAGGTCCAGGTTCCTGATGTCAGTTTGTAGGGCTCCCTTGGGTCGATCAGGGCAGCACAAGTTTGAGGTGAGGACAATTTTGGTCAGGGGTCCATCCTTCAATATAAGGATTTTTGCAGTCAGGTCCCAGCCCAGGGGCCCCTGGGCACATCCTTTGTCCCTTTTCCCTGGGAAAGAAAACTCACAGGTCCAGGTTCCTGATGTCAGTTTGTAGGGCTCCCTTGGGTCTATCTGGGCAGCACAAGTTTGAGGTGAGGACAATTTTGGTCTGGGCTCCATCCTTCAATATAAGGATTTTTTGCAGTCAGGTCCCGGGCCAGGGACCCCTGGGCACATCCTTTGTCCCTTTTCCCTGGGAAAGAAAACTCACCAGTCCAGGTTCCTGATGTCAGTTTGTAGGGCTCCGTTGGGTCTACCAGGGCAGCACAAGTTTGAGGTGGGGACAACTTTGGTCAGGGGTCCATCCTTCGATATAAGGATTTTTTGCAGTCAGGTCCCAGCCCAGGGGCCCCTGGGCACATCCTTTGGCCATTTTCCCTGGGAAAGAAAACTCACCAGTCCAGGTTCCTGATGTCAGTTTGTAGGGCTCCCTTGGGTCTATCAGGGCAGCACAAGTTTGAGGTGGGGACAGTTTTGGTCTGGGGTCCATCCTTCGATATAAGGATTTTTTGCAGTCAGGGCCCAGCCCAGGGGCCCCTGGACACATCCTTTGGCCATTTTCCCTTGGAAAGAAAACTCACAGGTCCAGGTTCCTGATGTCAGTTTGTAGGGCTCCCTTGGGTCTATCAGGGCAGCACAAGTTTGAGGTGGGGACAACTTCGGTCTGGGCTCCATCCTTCGATATAAGGAGTTTTTGCAGTCAGGTCCCAGCCCAGGGGCCCCTGGGCACATCCTTTGTCCCTTTTCCCTGGGAAAAAAAACTCACAGGTCCAGGTTCCTGATGTCAGTTTGTAGGGCTCCCTTGGGTCTATCAGGGCAGCATAAGTTTGAGGTGGGGACAACTTCGGTCTGGGCTCCATCCTTCGATATAAGGATTTTATGCAGTCAGGTCCCAGCCCAGGGGCCCCTGGGCACATCCTTTGGCCATTTTCCCTTGGAAAGAAAACTCACCAGTCCAGGTTCCTGATGTCAGTTTGTAGGGCTCCCTTGGGTCTACCAGGGCAGCACAAGTTTGAATTGGGGACAACTTTGGTCTGGGCTCCATCCTTCGATATAAGGAGTTTTTGCAGTCAGGTCCCAGGCCAGGGGCCCCTGGGCACATCCTTTGGCCATTTTCCCTGGGAAAGAAAACTCACCAGTCCAGGTTCCTGATGTCAGTTTGTAGGGCTCCCTTGGATCTATCAGGGCAGCACAAGTTTGAGGTGGGGACAATTTTGGTCTGGGCTCCATCCTTCAATATATGGATTTTTTGCAGTCAGGGCCCAGCCCAGGGCCAGGCTCCCCTGGGCACATCCTTTGTCCCTTTTCCCTGGGAAAAAACCTCACAGGTCCAGGTTCCTGATGTCAGTTTGTAGGGCTCCCTTGGGTCTATCAGGGCAGCACAAATTTGAGGTGGGGACAACTTCGGTCTGGGCTCCATCCTTCGATATAAGAATTTTCCTCAGTCAGGTCCCGGGCCAGGCGCCCCTGGGCACATCCTTTGTCCCTTTTCCCTGGGAAAGAAAATTCACAGGACCAGGTTCCTGATGTGAGTTTGTTGGGCTATCTTGGGTCTATCAGGGCAGCACAAGTTTGAGGTGGGGACAACATTGGTCTGGGCTCCATCCTTCGATATAAGGAGTTTTTCCAGTCAGGTCCCAGCCAAGGGGCCCCTGGGCACATCCTTTATCCCTTTTCCCTGGGAAAGAAAACTCACAGGTCCAGGTTCCTGATGTCAGTTTGTAGGGCTCCCTTGGGTCTATCAGGGCAGCACAAGTTTGTGGTGGGGACAACTTTGATCTGGAATCCATCCTTCGATATAAGGAGTTTTTGCAGTCAGGTCCCAGCCCAGGGGCCCCTGGGCACATCCTTTCTCCCGTTTTCACTGGGAAAGAAAACTCACAGGTCCAGGTTCCTGATGTCAGTTTGTAGGGCTCCCTTGGGTCTATCAGGGCAGCACAAGTTTGAGGTGAGGACAATTTTGGTCTGGGCTCCATCCTTCACTATAAGGATTTTTTGCAGTCAGGGCCCAGCCCAGGGCCAGGCTCCCTTGGGCACATCCTTTGTCCCTTTTCCCTGGGAAAGAAAATTCACAGGTCCAGTTTCCTGATGTGAGTTTGTAGGGCTCCCTTGGGTCTACCAGGGCAGCAAAATTTTGAGGTGGGGACAACTTTGGTCTGGGGTCCATCCTTCGATATAAGGATTTTTTGCAGTCAGGTCCCAGGCCAGGGGCCCCTGGGCACATCCTTTGTCCCTTTTCCCTGGGAAAGAAAACTCACCAGTCCAGGTTCCTGATGTCAGTTTGTAGGGCTCCCTTGGGTCAATCAGGGCAGCACAAGTTTGAGGTGGGGACAATTTTGGTCTGGGGTCCATCCTTCGATATAAGGATTTTATGCAGTCGGGGCCCAGCCCAGGGGCCCCTGGGCACATCCTTTGTCCCTTTTCCCTGGGAAAGAAAATTCACAGGTCCACGTTCCTGATGTCAGTTTGTAGGGCTCCCTTGGGTCTACCAGGGCAGCACACGTTTCAGGTGAGGACAATTTTGGTCTGGGCTCCATCCTTTAATATAAGGATTTTTTGCAGTCAGGGCCCAGCCCAGGGCCAGGCTCCCCTGGGCACATCCTTTGTCCCTTTTCGATGGGAAAGAAAACTCACAGGTCCAGGTTCCTGATGTCACTTTGTAGGGCTCCCTTGGGTCTACCATAGCAACACAAGTTTGAGGTGGGGACAAATTTGGTCTGGGGTCCATCCTTCAATATAAGGATTTTTTGCAGTCAGGTCCCAGCCAAGGGGCCCCTGGGCACATCCTTTGTCCCTTTTCCCTGGGAAAGAAAACTCACAGGTCCAGGTTCCTGATGTCAGTTTGTAGGGCTCCCTTGGGTCTATCAGGGCAGCACAAGTTTGTGGTGGGGACAACTTTGGTCTGGGGTCCATCCTTCGATATAAGGATTTTTTCCATTCAGGTCCACACCCAGGGGCCCCTGGGCACAACCTTTGTCCCTTTTCCCTGGGAAAGAAAACTCACAGGTCCAGGTTCCTGATGTCAGTTTGTAGGGCTCCCTTGGGTCTATCAGGGCAGCACAAGTTTGAGGTGTGTACAACTTTGGTCTGGGGTCCATCCTTCGTTATAAGGATTTTTTGCAGTCAGTGCCAAGCCCAGTGGCCCTTGGGCACAACGTTTGGCCATTTTCCCTGGGAAAGAAAACTCACAGGTCCAGGTTCCTGATGTCAGTTTGTAGGGCTCCCTTGGGTCTATCAGGGCAGCACAAGTTTGAGGTGGGGACAACTTCGGTCTGGGCTCCATCCTTCGATATAAGAATATTCCTCAGTCAGGTCCCGGGCCAGGCGCCCCTGGGCACATCCTTTGTCCCTTTTCCCTGGGAAAGAAAACTCACAGGTCCAGGTTCCTGATGTCAGTTTGTAGGGCTCCCTTGGGTCTACCAGGGCAGCACAAGTTTGAGGTGGGGACAACTTTGGTCTGGGGTCCATCCTTCGATATAAGGAGTTTTTGCAGTCAGGTCCCGGGCCAGGGACCCCTGGGCACATCCTTTGTCCCTTTTCCCTGGGAAAGAAAACTCACCAGTCCAGGTTCCTGATGTCAGTTTGTAGGGCTCCCTTGGGTCTACCAGGGCAGCACAAGTTTGAGGTGGGGACAACTTTGGTCTGGGCTCCATCCTTCGATATAAGTCTTTTTGGCAGTCAGGTCCCAGCCCAGGAGCCCCTGGGCACATCCTTTGGCCATTTTCCCTGGGAAAGAAAACTCACAGGTCCAGGTTCCTGATGTCAGTTTGTAGGGCTCCCTTGGGTCTATCAGGGCAGCACAAGTTTGAGGTGGGGACAACTTCGGTCTGGGCTACATCCTTCGATATAAAATTTTCCTCAGTCAGGTCCCGGGCCAGGGGCCCCTGGGCACATCCTTTGTCCCTTTTCCCTGGGAAAGAAAACTCACCAGTCCAGGTTCCTGATGTCAGTTTGTAGGGCTCCCTTGGGTCTATCAGGGCAGCACAAGTCTGAGGTGAGGACAATTTTGGTCTGGGCTCCATCCTTCAATATAAGGATTTTTTGCAGTCAGGGCCCAGCCCAGGGCCAGGCTCCCTTGGGCACATCCTTTGTCCCTTTTCCCTGGGAAAGAAAATTCACAGGTCCAGGTTCCTGATGTGAGTTTGTAGGGCTCCCTTGGGTCTATCAGGGCAGCACAAGTTTGAGGTGGGGACAATTTTGGTCTGGGGTCCATCCTTCGATATAAGGATTTTTTGCAGTCAGATCCCGGGCCAGGGACCCCTCGGCACATCCTTTGTCCCTTTTCCCTGGGAAAGAAAACTCACAGGTCCAGGTTCCTGATGTCAGTTTGTAGGGCTCCCTTGGGTCTATCTGGGCAGCACAAGTTTGAGGTGAGGACAATTTTGGTCTGGGCTCCATCCTTCAATATAAGGATTTTTTGCAGTCAGGTCCCAGCCCAGGGCCAGGCTCCCTTGGGCACAACCTTTGTCCCTTTTCCCTGGGAAAGAAAACTCACAGGTCCAGGTTCCTGATGTCAGTTTGTAGGGCTCCCTTGGGTCTATCTCGGCAGCACAAGTTTGAGGTGAGGACAATTTGGTCTGGGCTCCATCCTTCAATATAAGGATATTTTGCAATCAGGGCCCAGCCCAGGGCAAGGCTCCCCTGGGCACATCCTTTGTCCCTTTTCCCTGGGAAAGAAAACTCACAGGTCCAGTTTCCTGATATGAGTTTGTAGGGCTCCCTTGGGTCTATCAGGGCAGCACAAGTTTGAGGTGGGGACAATTTTGGTCTGGAGTCCATCCTTCGATATAAGGATTTTTTGCAGTCAGGTCCCGGGCCAGGGACCCCTGGGCACATCCTTTGTCCCTTTTCCCTGGGAAAGAAAACTCACCAGTCCAGGTTCCTGATGTCAGTTTGTAGGGCTCCCTTGGGTCTACCAGGGCAGCAAAATTTTGAGGTGGGGACAACTTTGGTCTGGGGTCCATCCTTCGATATAAGGATTTTTTGCAGTCAGGTCCCAGGCCAGGGGCCCCTGGGCACATCCTTTGTCCCTTTTCCCTGGGAAAGAAAACTCACCAGTCCAGGTTCCTGATGTCAGTTTGTAGGGCTCCCTTTGGTCTATCAGGGCAGCACAAGTTTGAGGTGGGGCAACTTTGTTTTACGACCAATCCTTCGATAAAAGTGTTTTTTGCAGTCAGATCCCGGGCCAGGGGCCCCTGGGCACATCCTTTGTCCCTTTCCCTGGGAAAGAAAACTCACAGGTCCAGGTTCCTGATGTCAGTTTGTAGGGCTCCCTTGTGTCTACCAGGGCAGCACAAGTTTGAGGTGGGGACAACTTTGGTCTGGGGTCCATCCTTCGATATAAGGATTTTTTGCAGTCAGGGCCCAGCCCAGGGGCCCCTGGGCACATCCTTTCTCCCGTTTTCACTGGGAAAGAAAACTCACAGGTCCAGGTTCCTGATGTCACTTTGTAGGGCTCCCTTGGGTCTATCAGGGCAGCACAAGTTTGAGGTGGGGACGACTTTGGTCTGGGCTCCATCCTTCAATATAAGGATTTTTTGCAGTCAGGTCCGAGCCCAGGGGCCCCGGGCACATCCTTTGTCCCTTTTCCCTGGGAAAGAAAACTCACCAGTCCAGGTTCCTGATGTCAGTTTGTAGGGCTCCCTTGGGTCTATCAGGGCAGCACAAGTTTGAGGTGAGGACAATTTTGGTCAGGGGTCCATCCTTCAATATAAGGATTTTTTGCAGTCAGGTCCCAGCCCAGGGGCCCCTGGGCACATACTTTGTCCCTTTTCCCTGGGAAAGAAAACTCACAGGTCCAGGTTCCTGATGTCAGTTTGTAGGGCTCCCTTGGGTCTATCTCGGCAGCACAAGTTTGAGGTGAGGACAATTTGGTCTGGGGTCCATCCTTCAATATAAGGATATTTTGCAGTCAGGGACCAGCCCAGGGCAAGGCTCCCCTGGGCACATCCTTTGTCCCTTTTCCCTGGGAAAGAAAACTCACATGTCCAGGTTCCAGATGTCTATTTGTAGGGCTGTCTTGGATCTATCAGGGCAGCACATGTTTGAGGTGGGGAGAACTTCGGTCTGGGGTCCATCCTTCGATAGAAGGATTTTTTGCAGTCAGGTCCAGGGCCAGGCTCCCCTGGGCACATGCTTTGTCCCTTTTCCCTGGGAAAGAAAACTCACAGGTCCAGGTTCCTGATGTCACTTTGTAGGGCTTCCTTGGGTCTATCAGGGCAGCACAAGTTTGAGGTGGGGACAACTTTGGTCTGGGGTCCATCCTTCGATATAAGGATTATTTGCAGTCAGGCCCAGCCCAGGGCCAGGGGCCCCTAGACACATCCTTTGGCCATTTTCCCTGGGAAAGAAAATTCACCAGTCCAGGTTCCTGAAGTCAGTTTGTAGGGCTCCCTTTGGTCTATCAGGGCAGCACAAGTTTGAGGTGGGGCAACTTTGTTTTACGACCAATCCTTCGATATAAGTCTTTTTTGCAGTCAGATCCCGGGCCAGGGGCCCCTGGGCACATCCTTTGTCCCTTTTCCCTGGGAAAGAAAACTCACAGGTCCAGGTTCCTGATGTCAGTTTGTAGGGCTCCCTTGGGTCGATCAGGGCAGCACAAGTTTGAGGTGAGGACAATTTTGGTCAGGGGTCCATCCTTCAATATAAGGATTTTTGCAGTCAGGTCCCAGCCCAGGGGCCCCTGGGCACATCCTTTGTCCCTTTTCCCTGGGAAAGAAAACTCACAGGTCCAGGTTCCTGATGTCAGTTTGTAGGGCTCCCTTGGGTCTATCTGGGCAGCACAAGTTTGAGGTGAGGACAATTTTGGTCTGGGCTCCATCCTTCAATATAAGGATTTTTTGCAGTCAGGTCCCGGGCCAGGGACCCCTGGGCACATCCTTTGTCCCTTTTCCCTGGGAAAGAAAACTCACCAGTCCAGGTTCCTGATGTCAGTTTGTAGGGCTCCGTTGGGTCTACCAGGGCAGCACAAGTTTGAGGTGGGGACAACTTTGGTCAGGGGTCCATCCTTCGATATAAGGATTTTTTGCAGTCAGGTCCCAGCCCAGGGGCCCCTGGGCACATCCTTTGGCCATTTTCCCTGGGAAAGAAAACTCACCAGTCCAGGTTCCTGATGTCAGTTTGTAGGGCTCCCTTGGGTCTATCAGGGCAGCACAAGTTTGAGGTGGGGACAATTTTGGTCTGGGGTCCATCCTTCGATATAAGGATTTTTTGCAGTCAGGGCCCAGCCCAGGGGCCCCTGGACACATCCTTTGGCCATTTTCCCTTGGAAAGAAAACTCACAGGTCCAGGTTCCTGATGTCAGTTTGTAGGGCTCCCTTGGGTCTATCAGGGCAGCACAAGTTTGAGGTGGGGACAACTTCGGTCTGGGCTCCATCCTTCGATATAAGGAGTTTTTGCAGTCAGGTCCCAGCCCAGGGGCCCCTGGGCACATCCTTTGTCCCTTTTCCCTGGGAAAAAAAACTCACAGGTCCAGGTTCCTGATGTCAGTTTGTAGGGCTCCCTTGGGTCTATCAGGGCAGCATAAGTTTGAGGTGGGGACAACTTCGGTCTGGGCTCCATCCTTCGATATAAGGATTTTATGCAGTCAGGTCCCAGCCCAGGGGCCCCTGGGCACATCCTTCGGCCGTTTTCCCTTGGAAAGAAAACTCACCAGTCCAGGTTCCTGATGTCAGTTTGTAGGGCTCCCTTGGGTCTACCAGGGCAGCACAAGTTTGAATTGGGGACAACTTTGGTCTGGGCTCCATCCTTCGATATAAGGAGTTTTTGCAGTCAGGTCCCAGGCCAGGGGCCCCTGGGCACATCCTTTGGCCATTTTCCCTGGGAAAGAAAACTCACCAGTCCAGGTTCCTGATGTCAGTTTGTAGGGCTCCCTTGGATCTATCAGGGCAGCACAAGTTTGAGGTGGGGACAATTTTGGTCTGGGCTCCATCCTTCAATATATGGATTTTTTGCAGTCAGGGCCCAGCCCAGGGCCAGGCTCCCCTGGGCACATCCTTTGTCCCTTTTCCCTGGGAAAAAACCTCACAGGTCCAGGTTCCTGATGTCAGTTTGTAGGGCTCCCTTGGGTCTATCAGGGCAGCACAAATTTGAGGTGGGGACAACTTCGGTCTGGGCTCCATCCTTCGATATAAGAATGTTCCTCAGTCAGGTCCCGGGCCAGGCGCCCCTGGGCACATCCTTTGTCCCTTTTCCCTGGGAAAGAAAATTCACAGGACCAGGTTCCTGATGTGAGTTTGTTGGGCTATCTTGGGTCTATCAGGGCAGCACAAGTTTGAGGTGGGGACAACATTGGTCTGGGCTCCATCCTTCGATATAAGGAGTTTTTCCAGTCAGGTCCCAGCCAAGGGGCCCCTGGGCACATCCTTTATCCCTTTTCCCTGGGAAAGAAAACTCACAGGTCCAGGTTCCTGATGTCAGTTTGTAGGGCTCCCTTGGGTCTATCAGGGCAGCACAAGTTTGTGGTGGGGACAACTTTGATCTGGAATCCATCCTTCGATATAAGGAGTTTTTGCAGTCAGGTCCCAGCCCAGGGGCCCCTGGGCACATCCTTTCTCCCGTTTTCACTGGGAAAGAAAACTCACAGGTCCAGGTTCCTGATGTCAGTTTGTAGGGCTCCCTTGGGTCTATCAGGGCAGCACAAGTTTGAGGTGGGGACAATTTTGGTCTGGGGTCCATCCTTCGATATAAGGATTTTTTGCAGTCAGATCCCGGGCCAGGGACCCCTCGGCACATCCTTTGTCCCTTTTCCCTGGGAAAGAAAACTCACAGGTCCAGGTTCCTGATGTCAGTTTGTAGGGCTCCCTTGGGTCTATCTGGGCAGCACAAGTTTGAGGTGAGGACAATTTTGGTCTGGGCTCCATCCTTCAATATAAGGATTTTTTGCAGTCAGGTCCCAGCCCAGGGCCAGGCTCCCTTGGGCACAACCTTTGTCCCTTTTCCCTGGGAAAGAAAACTCACAGGTCCAGGTTCCTGATGTCAGTTTGTAGGGCTCCCTTGGGTCTATCTCGGCAGCACAAGTTTGAGGTGAGGACAATTTGGTCTGGGCTCCATCCTTCAATATAAGGATATTTTGCAATCAGGGCCCAGCCCAGGGCAAGGCTCCCCTGGGCACATCCTTTGTCCCTTTTCCCTGGGAAAGAAAACTCACAGGTCCAGTTTCCTGATATGAGTTTGTAGGGCTCCCTTGGGTCTATCAGGGCAGCACAAGTTTGAGGTGGGGACAATTTTGGTCTGGAGTCCATCCTTCGATATAAGGATTTTTTGCAGTCAGGTCCCGGGCCAGGGACCCCTGGGCACATCCTTTGTCCCTTTTCCCTGGGAAAGAAAACTCACCAGTCCAGGTTCCTGATGTCAGTTTGTAGGGCTCCCTTGGGTCTACCAGGGCAGCAAAATTTTGAGGTGGGGACAACTTTGGTCTGGGGTCCATCCTTCGATATAAGGATTTTTTGCAGTCAGGTCCCAGGCCAGGGGCCCCTGGGCACATCCTTTGTCCCTTTTCCCTGGGAAAGAAAACTCACCAGTCCAGGTTCCTGATGTCAGTTTGTAGGGCTCCCTTTGGTCTATCAGGGCAGCACAAGTTTGAGGTGGGGCAACTTTGTTTTACGACCAATCCTTCGATAAAAGTGATTTTTGCAGTCAGATCCCGGGCCAGGGGCCCCTGGGCACATCCTTTGTCCCTTTCCCTGGGAAAGAAAACTCACAGGTCCAGGTTCCTGATGTCAGTTTGTAGGGCTCCCTTGTGTCTACCAGGGCAGCACAAGTTTGAGGTGGGGACAACTTTGGTCTGGGGTCCATCCTTCGATATAAGGATTTTTTGCAGTCAGATCCCAGCCCAGGGGCCCCTGGGCACATCCTTTCTCCCGTTTTCACTGGGAAAGAAAACTCACAGGTCCAGGTTCCTGATGTCACTTTGTAGGGCTCCCTTGGGTCTATCAGGGCAGCACAAGTTTGAGGTGGGGACGACTTTGGTCTGGGCTCCATCCTTCAATATAAGGATTTTTTGCAGTCAGGTCCGAGCCCAGGGGCCCCGGGCACATCCTTTGTCCCTTTTCCCTGGGAAAGAAAACTCACCAGTCCAGGTTCCTGATGTCAGTTTGTAGGGCTCCCTTGGGTCTATCAGGGCAGCACAAGTTTGAGGTGAGGACAATTTTGGTCAGGGGTCCATCCTTCAATATAAGGATTTTTTGCAGTCAGGTCCCAGCCCAGGGGCCCCTGGGCACATACTTTGTCCCTTTTCCCTGGGAAAGAAAACTCACAGGTCCAGGTTCCTGATGTCAGTTTGTAGGGCTCCCTTGGGTCTATCTCGGCAGCACAAGTTTGAGGTGAGGACAATTTGGTCTGGGGTCCATCCTTCAATATAAGGATATTTTGCAGTCAGGGACCAGCCCAGGGCAAGGCTCCCCTGGGCACATCCTTTGTCCCTTTTCCCTGGGAAAGAAAACTCACATGTCCAGGTTCCAGATGTCTATTTGTAGGGCTGTCTTGGATCTATCAGGGCAGCACATGTTTGAGGTGGGGAGAACTTCGGTCTGGGGTCCATCCTTCGATAGAAGGATTTTTTGCAGTCAGGTCCAGGGCCAGGCTCCCCTGGGCACATGCTTTGTCCCTTTTCCCTGGGAAAGAAAACTCACAGGTCCAGGTTCCTGATGTCACTTTGTAGGGCTTCCTTGGGTCTATCAGGGCAGCACAAGTTTGAGGTGGGGACAACTTTGGTCTGGGGTCCATCCTTCGATATAAGGATTATTTGCAGTCAGGCCCAGCCCAGGGCCAGGGGCCCCTAGACACATCCTTTGGCCATTTTCCCTGGGAAAGAAAATTCACCAGTCCAGGTTCCTGAAGTCAGTTTGTAGGGCTCCCTTTGGTCTATCAGGGCAGCACAAGTTTGAGGTGGGGCAACTTTGTTTTACGACCAATCCTTCGATATAAGTCTTTTTTGCAGTCAGATCCCGGGCCAGGGGCCCCTGGGCACATCCTTTGTCCCTTTTCCCTGGGAAAGAAAACTCACAGGTCCAGGTTCCTGATGTCAGTTTGTAGGGCTCCCTTGGGTCGATCAGGGCAGCACAAGTTTGAGGTGAGGACAATTTTGGTCAGGGGTCCATCCTTCAATATAAGGATTTTTGCAGTCAGGTCCCAGCCCAGGGGCCCCTGGGCACATCCTTTGTCCCTTTTCCCTGGGAAAGAAAACTCACAGGTCCAGGTTCCTGATGTCAGTTTGTAGGGCTCCCTTGGGTCTATCTGGGCAGCACAAGTTTGAGGTGAGGACAATTTTGGTCTGGGCTCCATCCTTCAATATAAGGATTTTTTGCAGTCAGGTCCCGGGCCAGGGACCCCTGGGCACATCCTTTGTCCCTTTTCCCTGGGAAAGAAAACTCACCAGTCCAGGTTCCTGATGTCAGTTTGTAGGGCTCCGTTGGGTCTACCAGGGCAGCACAAGTTTGAGGTGGGGACAACTTTGGTCAGGGGTCCATCCTTCGATATAAGGATTTTTTGCAGTCAGGTCCCAGCCCAGGGGCCCCTGGGCACATCCTTTGGCCATTTTCCCTGGGAAAGAAAACTCACCAGTCCAGGTTCCTGATGTCAGTTTGTAGGGCTCCCTTGGGTCTATCAGGGCAGCACAAGTTTGAGGTGGGGACAATTTTGGTCTGGGGTCCATCCTTCGATATAAGGATTTTTTGCAGTCAGGGCCCAGCCCAGGGGTCCCTGGACACATCCTTTGGCCATTTTCCCTTGGAAAGAAAACTCACAGGTCCAGGTTCCTGATGTCAGTTTGTAGGGCTCCCTTGGGTCTATCAGGGCAGCACAAGTTTGAGGTGGGGACAACTTCGGTCTGGGCTCCATCCTTCGATATAAGGAGTTTTTGCAGTCAGGTCCCAGCCCAGGGGCCCCTGGGCACATCCTTTGTCCCTTTTCCCTGGGAAAAAAAACTCACAGGTCCAGGTTCCTGATGTCAGTTTGTAGGGCTCCCTTGGGTCTATCAGGGCAGCATAAGTTTGAGGTGGGGACAACTTCGGTCTGGGCTCCATCCTTCGATATAAGGATTTTATGCAGTCAGGTCCCAGCCCAGGGGCCCCTGGGCACATCCTTTGGCCATTTTCCCTTGGAAAGAAAACTCACCAGTCCAGGTTCCTGATGTCAGTTTGTAGGGCTCCCTTGGGTCTACCAGGGCAGCACAAGTTTGAATTGGGGACAACTTTGGTCTGGGCTCCATCCTTCGATATAAGGAGTTTTTGCAGTCAGGTCCCAGGCCAGGGGCCCCTGGGCACATCCTTTGGCCATTTTCCCTGGGAAAGAAAACTCACCAGTCCAGGTTCTTGATGTCAGTTTGTAGGGCTCCCTTGGATCTATCAGGGCAGCACAAGTTTGAGGTGGGGACAATTTTGGTCTGGGCTCCATCCTTCAATATATGGATTTTTTGCAGTCAGGGCCCAGCCCAGGGCCAGGCTCCCCTGGGCACATCCTTTGTCCCTTTTCCCTGGGAAAAAACCTCACAGGTCCAGGTTCCTGATGTCAGTTTGTAGGGCTCCCTTGGGTCTATCAGGGCAGCACAAATTTGAGGTGGGGACAACTTCGGTCTGGGCTCCATCCTTCGATATAAGAATTTTCCTCAGTCAGGTCCCGGGCCAGGCGCCCCTGGGCACATCCTTTGTCCCTTTTCCCTGGGAAAGAAAATTCACAGGACCAGGTTCCTGATGTGAGTTTGTTGGGCTATCTTGGGTCTATCAGGGCAGCACAAGTTTGAGGTGGGGACAACATTGGTCTGGGCTCCATCCTTCGATATAAGGAGTTTTTCCAGTCAGGTCCCAGCCAAGGGGCCCCTGGGCACATCCTTTATCCCTTTTCCCTGGGAAAGAAAACTCACAGGTCCAGGTTCCTGATGTCAGTTTGTAGGGCTCCCTTGGGTCTATCAGGGCAGCACAAGTTTGTGGTGGGGACAACTTTGATCTGGAATCCATCCTTCGATATAAGGAGTTTTTGCAGTCAGGTCCCAGCCCAGGGGCCCCTGGGCACATCCTTTCTCCCGTTTTCACTGGGAAAGAAAACTCACAGGTCCAGGTTCCTGATGTCAGTTTGTAGGGCTCCCTTGGGTCTATCAGGGCAGCACAAGTTTGAGGTGAGGACAATTTTGGTCTGGGCTCCATCCTTCACTATAAGGATTTTTTGCAGTCAGGGCCCAGCCCAGGGCCAGGCTCCCTTGGGCACATCCTTTGTCCCTTTTCCCTGGGAAAGAAAATTCACAGGTCCAGTTTCCTGATGTGAGTTTGTAGGGCTCCCTTGGGTCTACCAGGGCAGCAAAATTTTGAGGTGGGGACAACTTTGGTCTGGGGTCCATCCTTCGATATAAGGATTTTTTGCAGTCAGGTCCCAGGCCAGGGGCCCCTGGGCACATCCTTTGTCCCTTTTCCCTGGGAAAGAAAACTCACCAGTCCAGGTTCCTGATGTCAGTTTGTAGGGCTCCCTTGGGTCAATCAGGGCAGCACAAGTTTGAGGTGGGGACAATTTTGGTCTGGGGTCCATCCTTCGATATAAGGATTTTATGCAGTCGGGGCCCAGCCCAGGGGCCCCTGGGCACATCCTTTGTCCCTTTTCCCTGGGAAAGAAAATTCACAGGTCCACGTTCCTGATGTCAGTTTGTAGGGCTCCCTTGGGTCTACCAGGGCAGCACACGTTTCAGGTGAGGACAATTTTGGTCTGGGCTCCATCCTTTAATATAAGGATTTTTTGCAGTCAGGGCCCAGCCCAGGGCCAGGCTCCCCTGGGCACATCCTTTGTCCCTTTTCGATGGGAAAGAAAACTCACAGGTCCAGGTTCCTGATGTCACTTTGTAGGGCTCCCTTGGGTCTACCATAGCAACACAAGTTTGAGGTGGGGACAAATTTGGTCTGGGGTCCATCCTTCAATATAAGGATTTTTTGCAGTCAGGTCCCAGCCAAGGGGCCCCTGGGCACATCCTTTGTCCCTTTTCCCTGGGAAAGAAAACTCACAGGTCCAGGTTCCTGATGTCAGTTTGTAGGGCTCCCTTGGGTCTATCAGGGCAGCACAAGTTTGTGGTGGGGACAACTTTGGTCTGGGGTCCATCCTTCGATATAAGGATTTTTTCCATTCAGGTCCACACCCAGGGGCCCCTGGGCACAACCTTTGTCCCTTTTCCCTGGGAAAGAAAACTCACAGGTCCAGGTTCCTGATGTCAGTTTGTAGGGCTCCCTTGGGTCTATCAGGGCAGCACAAGTTTGAGGTGTGTACAACTTTGGTCTGGGGTCCATCCTTCGTTATAAGGATTTTTTGCAGTCAGTGCCAAGCCCAGTGGCCCTTGGGCACAACGTTTGGCCATTTTCCCTGGGAAAGAAAACTCACAGGTCCAGGTTCCTGATGTCAGTTTGTAGGGCTCCCTTGGGTCTATCAGGGCAGCACAAGTTTGAGGTGGGGACAACTTCGGTCTGGGCTCCATCCTTCGATATAAGAATATTCCTCAGTCAGGTCCCGGGCCAGGCGCCCCTGGGCACATCCTTTGTCCCTTTTCCCTGGGAAAGAAAACTCACAGGTCCAGGTTCCTGATGTCAGTTTGTAGGGCTCCCTTGGGTCTACCAGGGCAGCACAAGTTTGAGGTGGGGACAACTTTGGTCTGGGGTCCATCCTTCGATATAAGGATTTTTTGCAGTCAGGTCCCGGGCCAGGGACCCCTGGGCACATCCTTTGTCCCTTTTCCCTGGGAAAGAAAACTCACCAGTCCAGGTTCCTGATGTCAGTTTGTAGGGCTCCCTTGGGTCTACCAGGGCAGCACAAGTTTGAGGTGGGGACAACTTTGGTCTGGGCTCCATCCTTCGATATAAGTCTTTTTGGCAGTCAGGTCCCAGCCCAGGAGCCCCTGGGCACATCCTTTGGCCATTTTCCCTGGGAAAGAAAACTCACAGGTCCAGGTTCCTGATGTCAGTTTGTAGGGCTCCCTTGGGTCTATCAGGGCAGCACAAGTTTGAGGTGGGGACAACTTCGGTCTGGGCTACATCCTTCGATATAAAATTTTCCTCAGTCAGGTCCCGGGCCAGGGGCCCCTGGGCACATCCTTTGTCCCTTTTCCCTGGGAAAGAAAACTCACCAGTCCAGGTTCCTGATGTCAGTTTGTAGGGCTCCCTTGGGTCTATCAGGGCAGCACAAGTCTGAGGTGAGGACAATTTTGGTCTGGGCTCCATCCTTCAATATAAGGATTTTTTGCAGTCAGGGCCCAGCCCAGGGCCAGGCTCCCTTGGGCACATCCTTTGTCCCTTTTCCCTGGGAAAGAAAATTCACAGGTCCAGGTTCCTGATGTCAGTTTGTAGGGCTCCCTTGGGTCTATCAGGGCAGCACAAGTTTGAGGTGGGGACAATTTTGGTCTGGGGTCCATCCTTCGATATAAGGATTTTTTGCAGTCAGATCCCGGGCCAGGGACCCCTCGGCACATCCTTTGTCCCTTTTCCCTGGGAAAGAAAACTCACAGGTCCAGGTTCCTGATGTCAGTTTGTAGGGCTCCCTTGGGTCTATCTGGGCAGCACAAGTTTGAGGTGAGGACAATTTTGGTCTGGGCTCCATCCTTCAATATAAGGATTTTTTGCAGTCAGGTCCCAGCCCAGGGCCAGGCTCTTTTGGGCACAACCTTTGTCCCTTTTCCCTGGGAAAGAAAACTCACAGGTCCAGGTTCCTGATGTCAGTTTGTAGGGCTCCCTTGGGTTTATCAGGGCAGCACAAGTTTGAGGTGGGGACAACTTCGGTCTGGGCTCCATCCTTCGATAAAAGAATTTTCCTCAGTCAGGTCCCGGGCCAGGCGCCCCTGGGCACATCCTTTGTCCCTTTCCCCTGGGAAAGAAAACTCACCAGTCCAGGTTCCTGATGTCAGTTTGTAGGGCTCCCTTGGGTCTACCAGGGCAGCAAAATTTTGAGGTGGGGACAACTTTGGTCTGGGGTCCATCCTTCGATATAAGGATTTTTTGCAGTCAGGTCCCAGGCCAGGGGCCCCTGGGCACATCCTTTGTCCCTTTTCCCTGGGAAAGAAAACTCACCAGTCCAGGTTCCTGATGTCAGTTTGTAGGGCTCCCTTGGGTCAATCAGGGCAGCACAAGTTTGAGGTGGGGACAATTTTGGTCTGGGGTCCATCCTTCGATATAAGAATTTTATGCAGTCGTGGCCCAGCCCAGGGGCCCCTGGGCACATCCTTTGTCCCTTTTCCCTGGGAAAGAAAATTCACAGGTCCACGTTCCTGATGTCACTTTGTAGGGCTCCCTTGGGTCTACCAGGGCAGCACAAGTTT
This sequence comes from Lonchura striata, assembly GCF_050655825.1. Classification (NCBI taxonomy): domain Eukaryota; kingdom Metazoa; phylum Chordata; class Aves; order Passeriformes; family Estrildidae; genus Lonchura; species Lonchura striata. The sequence continues at coordinate 12,623,092 of NC_140707.1, read as the reverse complement.
GAGGTGAGGACAATTTTGGTCTGGGCTCCATCCTTTAATATAAGGATTTTTTGCAGTCAGGGCCCAGCCCAGGGCCAGGCTCCCCTGGGCACATCCTTTGTCCCTTTTTGATGGGAAAGAAAACTCACAGGTCCAGGTTCCTGATGTCACTTTGTAGGGCTCCCTTGGGTCTACCATAGCAACACAAGTTTGAGGTGGGGACAACTTTGGTCTGGGGTCCATCCTTCAATATAAGGATTTTTTGCAGTCAGGTCCCAGCCAAGGGGCCCCTGGGCACATCCTTTGTCCCTTTTCCCTGGGAAAGAAAACTCACAGGTCCAGGTTCCTGATGTCAGTTTGTAGGGCTCCCTTGGGTCTATCAGGGCAGCACAAGTTTGTGGTGGGGACAACTTTGGTCTGGGGTCCATCCTTCGATATAAGGATTTTTTCCATTCAGGTCCACACCCAGGGGCCCCTGGGCACAACCTTTGTCCCTTTTCCCTGGGAAAGAAAACTCACAGGTCCAGGTTCCTGATGTCAGTTTGTAGGGCTCCCTTGGGTCTATCAGGGCAGCACAAGTTTGAGGTGTGTACAACTTTGGTCTGGGGTCCATCCTTCGTTATAAGGATTTTTTGCAGTCAGTGCCAAGCCCAGTGGCCCTTGGGCACAACGTTTGGCCATTTTCCCTGGGAAAGAAAACTCACAGGTCCAGGTTCCTGATGTCAGTTTGTAGGGCTCCCTTGGGTCTATCAGGGCAGCACAAGTTTGAGGTGGGGACAACTTCGGTCTGGGCTCCATCCTTCGATATAAGAATATTCCTCAGTCAGGTCCCGGGCCAGGCGCCCCTGGGCACATCCTTTGTCCCTTTTCCCTGGGAAAGAAAACTCACAGGTCCAGGTTCCTGATGTCAGTTTGTAGGGCTCCCTTGGGTCTATCAGGGCAGCACAAGTTTGAGGTGGGGACAATTTTGGTCTGGGGTCCATCCTTCGATATAAGGATTTTTTGCAGTCAGGTCCCGGGCCAGGGACCCCTGGGCACATCCTTTGTCCCTTTTCCCTGGGAAAGAAAACTCACCAGTCCAGGTTCCTGATGTCAGTTTGTAGGGCTCCCTTGGGTCTACCAGGGCAGCACAAGTTTGAGGTGGGGACAACTTTGGTCTGGGCTCCATCCTTCGATATAAGTCTTTTTGGCAGTCAGGTCCCAGCCCAGGAGCCCCTGGGCACATCCTTTGGCCATTTTCCCTGGGAAAGAAAACTCACAGGTCCAGGTTCCTGATGTCAGTTTGTAGGGCTCCCTTGGGTCTATCTGGGCAGCACAAGTTTGAGGTGGGGACAATTTTGGTCTGGGGTCCATCCTTCGATATAAGGATTTTTTGCAGTCAGGTCCCGGGCCAGGGACCCCTGGGCACATCCTTTGTCCCTTTTCCCTGGGAAAGAAAACTCACCAGTCCAGGTTCCTGATGTCAGTTTGTAGGGCTCCCTTGGGTCTACCAGGGCAGCACAAGTTTGAGGTGGGGACAACTTTGGTCTGGGCTCCATCCTTCGATATAAGTCTTTTTGGCAGTCAGGTCCCAGCCCAGGAGCCCCTGGGCACATCCTTTGGCCATTTTCCCTGGGAAAGAAAACTCACAGGTCCAGGTTCCTGATGTCAGTTTGTAGGGCTCCCTTGGGTCTATCAGGGCAGCACAAGTTTGAGGTGGGGACAACTTCGGTCTGGGCTCCATCCTTCGATATAAAATTTTCCTCAGTCAGGTCCCGGGCCAGGGGCCCCTGGGCACATCCTTTGTCCCTTTTCCCTGGGAAAGAAAACTCACCAGTCCAGGTTCCTGATGTCAGTTTGTAGGGCTCCCTTGGGTCTATCAGGGCAGCACAAGTTTGAGGTGAGGACAACTTTGGTCTGGGCTCCATCCTTCAATATAAGGATTTTTTGCAGTCAGGGCCCAGCCCAGGGCCAGGCTCCCTTGGGCACATCCTTTGTCCCTTTTCCCTGGGAAAGAAAATTCACAGGTCCAGGTTCCTGATGTGAGTTTGTAGGGCTCCCTTGGGTCTATCAGGGCAGCACAAGTTTGAGGTGGGGACAATTTTGGTCTGGGGTCCATCCTTCGATATAAGGATTTTTTGCAGTCAGATCCCGGGCCAGGGACCCCTCGGCACATCCTTTGTCCCTTTTCCCTGGGAAAGAAAACTCACAGGTCCAGGTTCCTGATGTCAGTTTGTAGGGCTCCCTTGGGTCTATCTGGGCAGCACAAGTTTGAGGTGAGGACAATTTTGGTCTGGGCTCCATCCTTCAATATAAGGATTTTTTGCAGTCAGGTCCCAGCCCAGGGCCAGGCTCCCTTGGGCACAACCTTTGTCCCTTTTCCCTTGGAAAGAAAACTCACAGGTCCAGGTTCCTGATGTCACTTTGTAGGGCTCCCTTGGGTCTACCATAGCAACACAAGTTTGAGGTGGGGACAACTTTGGTCTGGGGTCCATCCTTCAATATAAGGATTTTTTGCAGTCAGGTCCCAGCCAAGGGGCCCCTGGGCACATCCTTTGTCCCTTTTCCCTGGGAAAGAAAACTCACAGGTCCAGGTTCCTGATGTCAGTTTGTAGGGCTCCCTTGGGTCTATCAGGGCAGCACAAGTTTGTGGTGGGGACAACTTTGGTCTGGGGTCCATCCTTCGATATAAGGATTTTTTCCATTCAGGTCCACACCCAGGGGCCCCTGGGCACAACCTTTGTCCCTTTTCCCTGGGAAAGAAAACTCACAGGTCCAGGTTCCTGATGTCAGTTTGTAGGGCTCCCTTGGGTCTATCAGGGCAGCACAAGTTTGAGGTGTGTACAACTTTGGTCTGGGGTCCATCCTTCGTTATAAGGATTTTTTGCAGTCAGTGCCAAGCCCAGTGGCCCTTGGGCACAACGTTTGGCCATTTTCCCTGGGAAAGAAAATTCACAGGTCCAGGTTCCTGATGTCAGTTTGTAGGGCTCCCTTGGGTCTATCAGGGCAGCACAAGTTTGAGGTGGGGACAACTTCGGTCTGGGCTCCATCCTTCGATATAAGAATATTCCTCAGTCAGGTCCCGGGCCAGGCGCCCCTGGGCACATCCTTTGTCCCTTTTCCCTGGGAAAGAAAACTCACAGGTCCAGGTTCCTGATGTCAGTTTGTAGGGCTCCCTTGGGTCTATCAGGGCAGCACAAGTTTGAGGTGGGGACAATTTTGGTCTGGGGTCCATCCTTCGATATAAGGATTTTTTGCAGTCAGGTCCCGGGCCAGGGACCCCTGGGCACATCCTTTGTCCCTTTTCCCTGGGAAAGAAAACTCACCAGTCCAGGTTCCTGATGTCAGTTTGTAGGGCTCCCTTGGGTCTACCAGGGCAGCACAAGTTTGAGGTGGGGACAACTTTGGTCTGGGCTCCATCCTTCGATATAAGTCTTTTTGGCAGTCAGGTCCCAGCCCAGGAGCCCCTGGGCACATCCTTTGGCCATTTTCCCTGGGAAAGAAAACTCACAGGTCCAGGTTCCTGATGTCAGTTTGTAGGGCTCCCTTGGGTCTATCTGGGCAGCACAAGTTTGAGGTGGGGACAATTTTGGTCTGGGGTCCATCCTTCGATATAAGGATTTTTTGCAGTCAGGTCCCGGGCCAGGGACCCCTGGGCACATCCTTTGTCCCTTTTCCCTGGGAAAGAAAACTCACCAGTCCAGGTTCCTGATGTCAGTTTGTAGGGCTCCCTTGGGTCTACCAGGGCAGCACAAGTTTGAGGTGGGGACAACTTTGGTCTGGGCTCCATCCTTCGATATAAGTCTTTTTGGCAGTCAGGTCCCAGCCCAGGAGCCCCTGGGCACATCCTTTGGCCATTTTCCCTGGGAAAGAAAACTCACAGGTCCAGGTTCCTGATGTCAGTTTGTAGGGCTCCCTTGGGTCTATCAGGGCAGCACAAGTTTGAGGTGGGGACAACTTCGGTCTGGGCTCCATCCTTCGATATAAAATTTTCCTCAGTCAGGTCCCGGGCCAGGGGCCCCTGGGCACATCCTTTGTCCCTTTTCCCTGGGAAAGAAAACTCACCAGTCCAGGTTCCTGATGTCAGTTTGTAGGGCTCCCTTGGGTCTATCAGGGCAGCACAAGTTTGAGGTGAGGACAACTTTGGTCTGGGCTCCATCCTTCAATATAAGGATTTTTTGCAGTCAGGGCCCAGCCCAGGGCCAGGCTCCCTTGGGCACATCCTTTGTCCCTTTTCCCTGGGAAAGAAAATTCACAGGTCCAGGTTCCTGATGTGAGTTTGTAGGGCTCCCTTGGGTCTATCAGGGCAGCACAAGTTTGAGGTGGGGACAATTTTGGTCTGGGGTCCATCCTTCGATATAAGGATTTTTTGCAGTCAGATCCCGGGCCAGGGACCCCTCGGCACATCCTTTGTCCCTTTTCCCTGGGAAAGAAAACTCACAGGTCCAGGTTCCTGATGTCAGTTTGTAGGGCTCCCTTGGGTCTATCTGGGCAGCACAAGTTTGAGGTGAGGACAATTTTGGTCTGGGCTCCATCCTTCAATATAAGGATTTTTTGCAGTCAGGTCCCAGCCCAGGGCCAGGCTCCCTTGGGCACAACCTTTGTCCCTTTTCCCTTGGAAAGAAAACTCACAGGTCCAGGTTCCTGATGTCAGTTTGTAGGGCTCCCTTGGGTTTATCAGGGCAGCACAAGTTTGAGGTGGGGACAACTTCGGTCTGGGCTCCATCCTTCGATAAAAGAATTTTCCTCAGTCAGGTCCCGGGCCAGGCGCCCCTGGGCACATCCTTTGTCCCTTTTCCCTGGGAAAGAAAACTCACCAGTCCAGGTTCCTGATGTCAGTTTGTAGGGCTCCCTTGGGTCTACCAGGGCAGCAAAATTTTGAGGTGGGGAAAACTTTGGTCTGGGGTCCATCCTTCGATATAAGGATTTTTTGCAGTCAGGTCCCAGGCCAGGGGCCCCTGGGCACATCCTTTGTCCCTTTTCCCTGGGAAAGAAAACTCACAGGTCCAGGTTCCTGATGTCAGTTTGTAGGGCTCCCTTGGGTCTATCAGGGCAGCACAAGTTTGAGGTGGGGACAATTTTGGTCTGGGGTCCATCCTTCGATATAAGGATTTTATGCAGTCGGGGCCCAGCCCAGGGGCCCCTGGGCACATCCTTTGTCCCTTTTCCCTGGGAAAGAAAATTCACAGGTCCAGGTTCCTGATGTCAGTTTGTAGGGCTCCCTTGGGTCTATCAGGGCAGCAAAAGTTTGAGGTGAGGACAATTTTGGTCTGGGCTCCATCCTTTAATATAAGGATTTTTTGCAGTCAGGGCCCAGCCCAGGGCCAGGCTCCCCTGGGCACATCCTTTGTCCCTTTTCGATGGGAAAGAAAACTCACAGGTCCAGGTTCCTGATGTCACTTTGTAGGGCTCCCTTGGGTCTACCAGAGCAACACAAGTTTGAGGTGGGGACAACTTTGGTCTGGGGTCCATCCTTCGATATAAGGATTTTTTGCAGTCAGGTCCCAGCCAAGGGGCCCCTGGGCACATCCTTTGTCCCTTTTCCCTGGGAAAGAAAACTCACAGGTCCAGGTTCCTGATGTCAGTTTGTAGGGCTCCCTTGGGTCTATCAGGGCAGCACAAGTTTGTGGTGGGGACAACTTTGATCTGGAATCCATCCTTCGATATAAGGAGTTTTTGCAGTCAGGTCCTGGCCCAGGGGCCCCTGGGCACATCCTTTGTCCCTTTTCCCTGGGAAAGAAAACTCACCAGTCCAGGTTCCTGATGTCAGTTTGTAGGGCTCCCTTGGGTCTATCTGGGCAGCACAAGTTTGAGGTGAGGACAATTTGGTCTGGGCTCCATCCTTCAATATAAGGATATTTTGCAATCAGGGCCCAGCCCAGGGCAAGGCTCCCCTGGGCACATCCTTTGTCCCTTTTCCCTGGGAAAGAAAACTCACAGGTCCAGTTTCCTGATGTCAGTTTGTAGGGCTCCCTTGGGTCTATCAGGGCAGCACAAGTTTGAGGTGGGGACAATTTTGGTCTGGGGTCCATCCTTCGATATAAGGATTTTTTGCAGTCAGGTCCCGGGCCAGGGACCCCTGGGCACATACTTTGTCCCTTTTCCCTGGGAAAGAAAACTCACAGGTCCAGGTTCCTGATGTCAGTTTGTAGGGCTCCCTTGGGTCTACCAGGGCAGCAAAATTTTGAGGTGGGGACAACTTTGGTCTGGGGTCCATCCTTCGATATAAGGATTTTTTGCAGTCGGGGCCCAGCCCAGGGGCCCCTGGGCACATCCTTTGTCCCTTTTCCCTGGGAAAGAAAATTCACAGGTCCAGGTTCCTGATGTCAGTTTGTAGGGCTCCCTTGGGTCTATCAGGGCAGCACAAGTTTGAGGTGAGGACAATTTTGGTCTGGGCTCCATCCTTTAATATAAGGATTTTTTGCAGTCAGGGCCCAGCCCAGGGCCAGGCTCCCCTGGGCACATCCTTTGTCCCTTTTCGATGGGAAAGAAAACTCACAGGTCCAGGTTCCTGATGTCACTTAGTAGGGCTCCCTTGGGTCTACCAGAGCAACACAAGTTTGAGGTGGGGACAACTTTGGTCTGGGGTCCATCCTTCGATATAAGGATTTTTTGCAGTCAGGTCCCAGCCAAGGGGCCCCTGGGCACATCCTTTGTCCCTTTTCCCTGGGAAAGAAAACTCACCAGTCCAGGTTCCTGATGTCAGTTTGTAGGGCTCCCTTGTGTCTACCAGGGCAGCACAAGTTTGAGGTGGGGACAACTTTGGTCTGGGGTCCATCCTTCGATATAAGGATTTTTTGCAGTCAGGGCCCATGCCAGGGGCCCCTGGGCACATCCTTTCTCCCGTTTTCACTGGGAAAGAAAACTCACAGGTCCAGGTTCCTGATGTCACTTTGTAGGGCTCCCTTGGGTCTATCAGGGCAGCACAAGTTTGAGGTGGGGACGACTTTGGTCTTGGGTCCATCCTTCGATATAAGGATTTTTTGCAGTCAGGTCCGAGCCCAGGGGCCCCGGGCACATCCTTTGTCCCTTTTCCCTGGGAAAGAAAACTCACCAGTCCAGGTTCCTGATGTCAGTTTGTAGGGCTCCCTTGGGTCTATCAGGGCAGCACAAGTTTGAGGTGAGGACAATTTTGGTCTGGGCTCCATCCTTCGATATAAGGATTTTTTGCAGTCAGGTCCCAGCCCCGGGGCCCCTGGGCACATCCTTTGTCCCTTTTCCCTGGGAAAGAAAACTCACAGGTCCAGGTTCCTGATGTCAGTTTGTAGGGCTCCCTTGGGTCTATCAGGGCAGCACAAGTTTGAGGTGAGGACAATTTGGTCTGGGCTCCATCCTTCAATATAAGGATATTTTGCAGTCAGGGACCAGCCCAGGGCAAGGCTCCCCTGGGCACATCCTTTGTCCCTTTTCCCTGGGAAAGAAAACTCACATGTCCAGGTTCCAGATGTCCATTTGTAGGGCTCCCTCTGGTCTACCAGGGCAGCACAAGTTTGAGGTGGGGACAACTTTGGTCTGGGCTCCATCCTTCGATATAAGTCTTTTTGGCAGTCAGGTCCCAGCCCAGGAGCCCCTGGGCACATCCTTTGGCCATTTTCCCTGGGAAAGAAAACTCACAGGTCCAGGTTCCTGATGTCAGTTTGTAGGGCTCCCTTGGGTCTATCTGGGCAGCACAAGTTTGAGGTGAGGACAGTTTTGGTCTGGAATCCATCCTTCGATATAAGGATTTTTTGCAGTCAGGGCCCAGCCCAGGGCCAGGCTCCCTTGGGCACATCCTTTGTCCCTTTTCCCTGGGAAAGAAAACTCACAGGTCCAGGTTCCTGATGTCAGTTTGTAGGGCTCCCTTGGGTTTATCAGGGCAGCACAAGTTTGAGGTGGGGAGAACTTCGGTCTGGGCTCCATCCTTCGATATAAGAATTTTCCTCAGTCAGGTCCCGGGCCAGGCGCCCCTGGACACATCCTTTGTCCCTTTTCCCTGGGAAAGAAAATTCACAGGTCCAGGTTCCTGATGTGAGTTTGTTGGGCTATCTTGGGTCTATCAGGGCAGCACAAGTTTGAGGTGGGGACAACTTTGGTCTGGGCTCCATCCTTCGATATAAGGAGTTTTTCCAGTCAGGTCCCAGCCAAGGGGCCCCTGGGCACATCCTTTATCCCTTTTCCCTGGGAAAGAAAACTCACAGGTCCAGGTTCCTGATGTCAGTTTGTAGGGCTCCCTTGGGTCTATCAGGGCAGCACAAGTTTGTGGTGGGGACAACTTTGATCTGGAATCCATCCTTCGATATAAGGAGTTTTTGCAGTCAGGTCCCAGCCCAGGGGCCCCTGAGCACATCCTTTGTCCCTTTTCCCTGGGAAAGAAAACTCACCAGTCCAGGTTCCTGATGTCAGTTTGTAGGGCTCCCTTGGGTCTATCAGGGCAGCACAAGTTTGAGGTGTGTACAACTTTGGTCTGGGGTCCATCCTTCGTTATAAGGATTTTTTGCAGTCAGGTCCCAGCCCAGGGGCCCCTGGGCACATCCTTTGTCCCTTTTCCCTGGGAAAGAAAACTCACAGGTCCAGCTTCCTGATGTCAGTTTGTAGGGCTCCCTTGGGTCTATCTGGGCAGCACAAGTTTGAGGTGAGGACAATTTGGTCTGGGCTCCATCCTTCAATATAAGGATATTTTGCAATCAGGGCCCAGCCCAGGGCAAGGCTCCCCTGGGCACATCCTTTGTCCCTTTTCCCTGGGAAAGAAAACTCACCAGTCCGGGTTCCTGATGTCAGTTTGTAGGGCTCCCTTGGGTCTATCAGGGCAGCACAAGTTTGAGGTGAGGACAACTTTGGTCTGGGCTCCATCCTTCAATATAAGGATTTTTTGCAGTCAGGGCCCAGCCCAGGGCCAGGCTCCCTTGGGCACATCCTTTGTCCCTTTTCCCTGGGAAAGAAAATTCACAGGTCCAGGTTCCTGATGTGAGTTTGTAGGGCTCCCTTGGGTCTATCAGGGCAGCACAAGTTTGAGGTGGGGACAATTTTGGTCTGGGGTCCATCCTTCGATATAAGGATTTTTGGCAGTCAGATCCCGGGCCAGGGACCCCTCGGCACATCCTTTGTCCCTTTTCCCTGGGAAAGAAAACTCACAGGTCCAGGTTCCTGATGTCAGTTTGTAGGGCTCCCTTGGGTCTATCTGGGCAGCACAAGTTTGAGGTGAGGACAATTTTGGTCTGGGCTCCATCCTTCAATATAAGGATTTTTTGCAGTCAGGTCCCAGCCCAGGGCCAGGCTCCCTTGGGCACATCCTTTGTCCCTTTTCCCTGGGAAAGAAAACTCACAGGTCCAGGTTCCTGATGTCAGTTTGTAGGGCTCCCTTGGGTTTATCAGGGCAGCACAAGTTTGAGGTGGGGACAACTTCGGTCTGGGCTCCATCCTTCGATAAAAGAATTTTCCTCAGTCAGGTCCCGGGCCAGGCGCCCCTGGGCACATCCTTTGTCCCTTTTCCCTGGGAAAGAAAACTCACAGGTCCAGCTTCCTGATGTCAGTTTGTAGGGCTCCCTTGGGTCTATCTGGGCAGCACAAGTTTGAGGTGAGGACAATTTGGTCTGGGCTCCATCCTTCAATATAAGGATATTTTGCAATCAGGGCCCAGCCCAGGGCAAGGCTCCCCTGGGCACATCCTTTGTCCCTTTTCCCTGGGAAAGAAAACTCACAGGTCCAGGTTCCTGATGTCACTTTGTAGGGCTCCCTTGGGTCTATCAGGGCAGCACAAGTTTGAGGTGAGGACAACTTTGGTCTGGGCTCCATCCTTCAATATAAGGATTTTTTGCAGTCAGGGCCCAGCCCAGGGCCAGGCTCGCTTGGGCACATCCTTTGTCCCTTTTCCCTGGGAAAGAAAATTCACAGGTCCAGGTTCCTGATGTGAGTTTGTAGGGCTCCCTTGGGTCTATCAGGGCAGCACAAGTTTGAGGTGGGGACAATTTTGGTCTGGGGTCCATCCTTCGATATAAGGATTTTTTGCAGTCAGATCCCGGGCCAGGGACCCCTCGGCACATCCTTTGTCCCTTTTCCCTGGGAAAGAAAACTCACAGGTCCAGGTTCCTGATGTCAGTTTGTAGGGCTCCCTTGGGTCTATCTGGGCAGCACAAGTTTGAGGTGAGGACAATTTTGGTCTGGGCTCCATCCTTCAATATAAGGATTTTTTGCAGTCAGGTCCCAGCCCAGGGCCAGGCTCCCTTGGGCACATCCTTTGTCCCTTTTCCCTGGGAAAGAAAACTCACAGGTCCAGGTTCCTGATGTCAGTTTGTAGGGCTCCCTTGGGTTTATCAGGGCAGCACAAGTTTGAGGTGGGGACAACTTCGGTCTGGGCTCCATCCTTCGATAAAAGAATTTTCCTCAGTCAGGTCCCGGGCCAGGCGCCCCTGGGCACATCCTTTGTCCCTTTTCCCTGGGAAAGAAAACTCACCAGTCCAGGTTCCTGATGTCAGTTTGTAGGGCTCCCTTGGGTCTACCAGGGCAGCAAAATTTTGAGGTGGGGACAACTTTGGTCTGGGGTCCATCCTTCGATATAAGGATTTTTTGCAGTCAGGTCCCAGGCCAGGGGCCCCTGGGCACATCCTTTGTCCCTTTTCCCTGGGAAAGAAAACTCACAGGTCCAGGTTCCTGATGTCAGTTTGTAGGGCTCCCTTGGGTCAATCAGGGCAGCACAAGTTTGAGGTGGGGACAATTTTGGTCTGGGGTCCATCCTTCGATATAAGGATTTTATGCAGTCAGTGCCAAGCCCAGGGGCCCTTGGGCACAACGTTTGGCCATTTTCCCTGGGAAAGAAAACTCACCAGTCCAGGTTCCTGATGTCAGTTTGTAGGGCTCCCTTGGGTCTATCAGGGCAGCACAAGTTTGAGGTGGGGACAACTTCGGTCTGGGCTCCATCCTTCGATATAAGAATATTCCTCAGTCAGGTCCCGGGCCAGGCGCCCCTGGGCACATCCTTTGTCCCTTTTCCCTGGGAAAGAAAATTCACAGGTCCAGGTTCCTGATGTCAGTTTGTAGGGCTCCCTTGGGTCTATCAGGGCAGCACAAGTTTGAGGTGAGGACAATTTTGGTCTGGGCTCCATCCTTTAATATAAGGATTTTTTGCAGTCAGGGCCCAGCCCAGGGCCAGGCTCCCCTGGGCACATCCTTTGTCCCTTTTCGATGGGAAAGAAAACTCACAGGTCCAGGTTCCTGATGTCACTTTGTAGGGCTCCCTTGGGTCTACCAGAGCAACACAAGTTTGAGGTGGGGACAACTTTGGTCTGGGCTCCATCCTTCGATATAAGGATTTTTTGCAGTCAGGTCCCAACCAAGGGGCCCCTGGGCACATCCTTTGTCCCTTTTCCCTGGGAAAGAAAACTCACCAGTCCAGGTTCCTGATGTCAGTTTGTAGGGCTCCCTTGGGTCTATCAGGGCAGCACAAGTTTGTGGTGGGGACAACTTTGGTCTGGGCTCCATCCTTCGATATAAGGAGTTTTTGCAGTCAGGTCCCAGCCCAGGGGCCCCTGGGCACATCCTTTGTCCCTTTTCCCTGGGAAAGAAAACTCACCAGTCCAGGTTCCTGATGTCAGTTTGTAGGGCTCCCTTGGGTCTATCAGGGCAGCACAGGTTTGAGGTGGGGACAACTTTGGTCTGGGGTCCATCCTTCGTTATAAGGATTTTTTGCAGTCAGTGCCAAGCCCAGGGGCCCTTGGGCACAACGTTTGGCCATTTTCCCTGGGAAAGAAAACTCACAGGTCCAGGTTCCTGATGTCAGTTTGTAGGGCTCCCTTGGGTCTATCAGGGCAGCACAAGTTTGAGGTGGGGACAACTTCGGTCTGGGCTCCATCCTTCGATATAAGAATTTTCCTCAGTCAGGTCCCGGGCCAGGCGCCCCTGGGCACATCCTTTGTCCCTTTTCCCTGGGAAAGAAAACTCACAGGTCCAGGTTCCTGATGTCAGTTTGTAGGGCTCCCTTGGGTCTATCAGGGCAGCACAAGTTTGTGGTGGGGACAACTTTGATCTGGAATCCATCCTTCGATATAAGGAGTTTTTGCAGTCAGGTCCCAGCCCAGGGGCCCCTGAGCACATCCTTTGTCCCTTTTCCCTGGGAAAGAAAACTCACCAGTCCAGGTTCCTGATGTCAGTTTGTAGGGCTCCCTTGGGTCTATCAGGGCAGCACAAGTTTGAGGTGAGGACAATTTTGGTCAGGGGTCCATCCTTCAATATAAGGATTTTTTGCAGTCAGGTCCCAGGCCAGGGGCCCCTGGGCACATACTTTGTCCCTTTTCCCTGGGAAAGAAAACTCACAGGTCCAGGTTCCTGATGTCAGTTTGTAGGGCTCCCTTGGGTCTATCTGGGCAGCACAAGTTTGAGGTGAGGACAATTTGGTCTGGGCTCCATCCTTCAATATAAGGATATTTTGCAATCAGGGCCCAGCCCAGGGCAAGGCTCCCCTGGGCACATCCTTTGTCCCTTTTCCCTGGGAAAGAAAACTCACAGGTCCAGTTTCCTGATGTGAGTTTGTAGGGCTCCCTTGGGTCTATCAGGGCAGCACAAGTTTGAGATGGGGACAATTTTGGTCTGGGGTCCATCCTTCGATATAAGGATTTTTTGCAGTCAGGTCCCGGGCCAGGGACCCCTGGGCACATCCTTTGTCCCTTTCCCCTGGGAAAGAAAACTCACCAGTCCAGGTTCCTGATGTCAGTTTGTAGGGCTCCCTTGGGTCTACCAGGGCAGCAAAATTTTGAGGTGGGGACAATTTTGGTCTGGGGTCCATCCTTCGATATAAGGATTTTATGCAGTCGGGGCCCAGCCCAGGGGCCCCTGGGCACATCCTTTGTCCCTTTTCCCTGGGAAAGAAAATTCACAGGTCCAGGTTCCTGATGTTAGTTTGTAGGGCTCCCTTGGGTCTATCAGGGCAGCACAAGTTTGAGGTGAGGACAATTTTGGTCTGGGCTCCATCCTTTAATATAAGGATTTTTTGCAGTCAGGGCCCAGTCCAGGGCCAGGCTCCCCTGGGCACATCCTTTGTCCCTTTTCGATGGGAAAGAAAACTCACAGGTCCAGGTTCCTGATGTCACTTTGTAGGGCTCCCTTGGGTCTACCAGAGCAACACAAGTTTGAGGTGGGGACAACTTTGGTCTGGAGTCCATCCTTCGATATAAGGATTTTTTGCAGTCAGGTCCCAGCCAAGGGGCCCCTGGGCACATCCTTTGTCCCTTTTCCCTGGGAAAGAAAACTCACCAGTCCAGGTTCCTGATGTCAGTTTGTAGGGCTCCCTTGGGTCTATCAGGGCAGCACAAGTTTGAGGTGGGGACAACTTTGGTCTGGGGTCCATCCTTCGTTATAAGGATTTTTTGCAGTCAGTGCCAAGCCCAGTGGCCCTTGGGCACAACGTTTGGCCATTTTCCCTGGGAAAGAAAACTCACAGGTCCAGGTTCCTGATGTCAGTTTGTAGGGCTCCCTTTGGTCTATCAGGGCAGCACAAGTTTGAGGTGGGGACAACTTCGGTCTGGGCTCCATCCTTCGATATAAGAATATTCCTCAGTCAGGTCCCGGGCCAGGCGCCCCTGGGCACATCCTTTGTCCCTTTTCCCTGGGAAAGAAAACTCACAGGTCCAGGTTCCTGATGTCAGTTTGTAGGGCTCCCTTGGGTCTACCAGGGCAGCACAAGTTTGAGGTGGGGACAACTTTGGTCTGGGGTCCATCCTTCGATATAAGGATTTTTTGCAGTCAGGGCCCAGCCCAGGGGCCCCTGGGCACATCCTTTCTCCCGTTTTCACTGGGAAAGAAAACTCACAGGTCCAGGTTCCTGATGTCACTTTGTAGGGCTCCCTTGGGTCTATCAGGGCAGCACAAGTTTGAGGTGGGGATGACTTTGGTCTGGGGTCCATCCTTCGATATAAGGATTTTTTGCAGTCAGGTCCGAGCCCAGGGGCCCCGGGCACATCCTTTGTCCCTTTTCCCTGGGAAAGAAAACTCACCAGTCCAGGTTCCTGATGTCAGTTTGTAGGGCTCCCTTGGGTCTATCAGGGCAGCACAAGTTTGAGGTGAGGACAATTTTGGTCTGGGCTCCATCCTTCAATATAAGGATTTTTGGCAGTCAGGTCCCAGCCCAGGGGCCCCTGGGCACATCCTTTGTCCCTTTTCCCTGGGAAAGAAAACTCACAGGTCCAGGTTCCTGATGTCAGTTTGTAGGGCTCCCTTGGGTCTATCTCGGCAGCACAAGTTTGAGGTGAGGACAATTTGGTCTGGGCTCCATCCTTCAATATAAGTATATTTTGCAATCAGGGCCCAGCCCAGGGCAAGGCTCCCCTGGGCACATCCTTTGTCCCTTTTCCCTGGGAAAGAAAACTCACAGGTCCAGTTTCCTGATATGAGTTTGTAGGGCTCCCTTGGGTCTATCAGGGCGGCACAAGTTTGAGGTGGGGACAATTTTGGTCTGGAGTCCATCCTTCGATATAAGGATTTTTTGCAGTCAGGTCCCGGGCCAGGGACCCCTGGGCACATCCTTTGTCCCTTTTCCCTGGGAAAGAAAACTCACAGGTCCAGGTTCCTGATGTCAGTTTGTAGGGCTCCCTTGGGTCTACCAGGGCAGCAAAATTTTGAGGTGGGGACAACTTTGGTCTGGGGTCCATCCTTCGATATAAGGATTTTTTGCAGTCAGGTCCCAGGCCAGGGGCCCCTGGGCACATCCTTTGTCCCTTTTCCCTGGGAAAGAAAACTCACCAGTCCAGGTTCCTGATGTCAGTTTGTAGGGCTCCCTTTGGTCTATCAGGGCAGCACAAGTTTGAGGTGGGGCAACTTTGTTTTACGACCAATCCTTCGATATAAGTGTTTTTTGCAGTCAGATCCCGGGCCAGGGGCCCCTGGGCACATCCTTTGTCCCTTTTCCCTGGGAAAGAAAACTCACAGGTCCAGGTTCCTGATGTCAGTTTGTAGGGCTCCCTTGTGTCTACCAGGGCAGCACAAGTTTGAGGTGGGGACAACTTTGGTTTGGGGTCCATCCTTCGATATAAGGATTTTTTGCAGTCAGGGCCCAGCCCAGGGGCCCCTGGGCACATCCTTTCTCCCGTTTTCACTGGGAAAGAAAACTCACAGGTCCAGGTTCCTGATGTCAGTTTGTAGGGCTCCCTTGGGTCTATCTGGGCAGCACAAGTTTGAGGTGAGGACAATTTTGGTCTGGGCTCCATCCTTCAATATAAGGATTTTTTGCAGTCAGGTCCCAGCCCAGGGCCAGGCTCCCTTGGGCACATCCTTTGTCCCTTTTCCCTGGGAAAGAAAACTCACAGGTCCAGGTTCCTGATGTCAGTTTGTAGGGCTCCCTTGGGTTTATCAGGGCAGCACAAGTTTGAGGTGGGGACAACTTCGGTCTGGGCTCCATCCTTCGATAAAAGAATTTTCCTCAGTCAGGTCCCGGGCCAGGCGCCCCTGGGCACATCCTTTGTCCCTTTTCCCTGGGAAAGAAAACTCACCAGTCCAGGTTCCTGATGTCAGTTTGTAGGGCTCCCTTGGGTCTACCAGGGCAGCAAAATTTTGAGGTGGGGACAACTTTGGTCTGGGGTCCATCCTTCGATATAAGGATTTTTTGCAGTCAGGTCCCAGGCCAGGGGCCCCTGGGCACATCCTTTGTCCCTTTTCCCTGGGAAAGAAAACTCACAGGTCCAGGTTCCTGATGTCAGTTTGTAGGGCTCCCTTGGGTCAATCAGGGCAGCACAAGTTTGAGGTGGGGACAATTTTGGTCTGGGGTCCATCCTTCGATATAAGGATTTTATGCAGTCAGTGCCAAGCCCAGGGGCCCTTGGGCACAACGTTTGGCCATTTTCCCTGGGAAAGAAAACTCACAGGTCCAGGTTCCTGATGTCAGTTTGTAGGGCTCCCTTGGGTCTATCAGGGCAGCACAAGTTTGAGGTGGGGACAACTTCGGTCTGGGCTCCATCCTTCGATATAAGAATATTCCTCAGTCAGGTCCCGGGCCAGGCGCCCCTGGGCACATCCTTTGTCCCTTTTCCCTGGGAAAGAAAATTCACAGGTCCAGGTTCCTGATGTCAGTTTGTAGGGCTCCCTTGGATCTATCAGGGCAGCACAAGTTTGAGGTGAGGACAATTTTGGTCTGGGCTCCATCCTTTAATATAAGGATTTTTTGCAGTCAGGGCCCAGCCCAGGGCCAGGCTCCCCTGGGCACATCCTTTGTCCCTTTTCGATGGGAAAGAAAACTCACAGGTCCAGGTTCCTGATGTCACTTTGTAGGGCTCCCTTGGGTCTATCAGGGCAGCACAAGTTTGAGGTGAGGACAATTTTGGTCAGGGGTCCATCCTTCGATATAAGGATTTTTTGCAGTCAGGTCCCAGCCCCGGGGCCCCTGGGCACATCCTTTGTCCCTTTTCCCTGGGAAAGAAAACTCACAGGTCCAGGTTCCTGATGTCAGTTTGTAGGGCTCCCTTGGGTCTATCAGGGCAGCACAAGTTTGAGGTGAGGACAATTTGGTCTGGGCTCCATCCTTCAATATAAGTATATTTTGCAGTCAGGGACCAGCCCAGGGCAAGGCTCCCCTGGGCACATCCTTTGTCCCTTTTCCCTGGGAAAGAAAACTCACATGTCCAGGTTCCAGATGTCTATTTGTAGGGCTCCCTTGGGTCTATCAGGGCAGCACAAGTTTGAGGTGAGGACAGTTTTGGTCTGGAATCCATCCTTCGATATAAGGATTTTTTGCAGTCAGGGCCCGGGCCAGGGCCAGGCTCCCTTGGGCACATCCTTTGTCCCTTTTCCCTGGGAAAGAAAACTCACAGGTCCAGGTTCCTGATGTCAGTTTGTAGGGCTCCCTTGGGTTTATCAGGGCAGCACAAGTTTGAGGTGGGGACAACTTCGGTCTGGGCTCCATCCTTCGATATAAGAATTTTCCTCAGTCAGGTCCCGGGCCAGGCGCCCCTGGGCACATCCTTTGTCCCTTTTCCCTGGGAAAGAAAATTCACAGGTCCAGGTTCCTGATGTCAGTTTGTTGGGCTATCTTGGGTCTATCAGGGCAGCACAAGTTTGAGGTGGGGACAACTTTGGTCTGGGGTCCATCCTTCGATATAAGGATTTTTTGCAGTCAGGTCCCAGCCAAGGGGCCCCTGGGCACATCCTTTATCCTTTTTCCCTGGGAAAGAAAACTCACAGGTCCAGGTTCCTGATGTCAGTTTGTAGGGCTCCCTTGGGTCTACCAGGGCAGCAAAATTTTGAGGTGGGGACAATTTTGGTCTGGGGTCCATCCTTCGATATAAGGATTTTATGCATTCGGGGCCCAGCCCAGGGGCCCCTGGGCACATCCTTTGTCCCTTTTCCCTGGGAAAGAAAATTCACAGGTCCAGGTTCCTGATGTTAGTTTGTAGGGCTCCCTTGGGTCTATCAGGGCAGCACAAGTTTGAGGTGAGGACAATTTTGGTCTGGGCTCCATCCTTTAATATAAGGATTTTTTGCAGTCAGGGCCCAGCCCAGGAGCCCCTGGGCACATCCTTTGGCCATTTTCCCTGGGAAAGAAAACTCACAGGTCCAGGTTCCTGATGTCAGTTTGTAGGGCTCCCTTGGGTCTATCTGGGCAGCACAAGTTTGAGGTGAGGACAGTTTTGGTCTGGAATCCATCCTTCGATATAAGGATTTTTTGCAGTCAGGGCCCAGCCCAGGGCCAGGCTCCCTTGGGCACATCCTTTGTCCCTTTTCCCTGGGAAAGAAAACTCACAGGTCCAGGTTCCTGATGTCAGTTTGTAGGGCTCCCTTGGGTTTATCAGGGCAGCACAAGTTTGAGGTGGGGACAACTTCGGTCTGGGCTCCATCCTTCGATATAAGAATTTTCCTCAGTCAGGTCCCGGGCCAGGCGCCCCTGGGCACACCCTTTGTCCCTTTTCCCTGGGAAAGAAAATTCACAGGTCCAGGTTCCTGATGTGAGTTTGTTGGGCTATCTTGGGTCTATCAGGGCAGCACAAGTTTGAGGTGGGGACAACTTTGGTCTGGGCTCCATCCTTCGATATAAGGAGTTTTTCCAGTCAGGTCCCAGCCAAGGGGCCCCTGGGCACATCCTTTATCCCTTTTCCCTGGGAAAGAAAACTCACAGGTCCAGGTTCCTGATGTCAGTTTGTAGGGCTCCCTTGGGTCTATCAGGGCAGCACAAGTTTGTGGTGGGGACAACTTTGGTGTGGGCTCCATCCTTCGATATAAGGAGTTTTTGCAGTCAGGTCCCAGCCCAGGGGCCCCTGGGCACATCCTTTGTCCCTTTTCCCTGGGAAAGAAAACTCACCAGTCCAGGTTCCTGATGTCAGTTTGTAGGGCTCCCTTGGGTCTATCAGGGCAGCACAGGTTTGAGGTGGGGACAACTTTGGTCTGGGGTCCATCCTTCGTTATAAGGATTTTTTGCAGTCAGTGCCAAGCCCAGGGGCCCTTGGGCACAACGTTTGGCCATTTTCCCTGGGAAAGAAAACTCACAGGTCCAGGTTCCTGATGTCAGTTTGTAGGGCTCCCTTGGGTCTATCAGGGCAGCACAAGTTTGAGGTGGGGACAACTTCGGTCTGGGCTCCATCCTTCGATATAAGAATTTTCCTCAGTCAGGTCCCGGGCCAGGCGCCCCTGGGCACATCCTTTGTCCCTTTTCCCTGGGAAAGAAAATTCACAGGTCCAGGTTCCTGATGTCAGTTTGTTGGGCTATCTTGGGTCTATCAGGGCAGCACAAGTTTGAGGTGGGGACAACTTTGGTCTGGGGTCCATCCTTCGATATAAGGATTTTTTGCAGTCAGGTCCCAGCCAAGGGGCCCCTGGGCACATCCTTTATCCTTTTTCCCTGGGAAAGAAAACTCACAGGTCCAGGTTCCTGATGTCAGTTTGTAGGGCTCCCTTGGGTCTATCAGGGCAGCACAAGTTTGTGGTGGGGACAACTTTGATCTGGAATCCATCCTTCGATATAAGGAGTTTTTGCAGTCAGGTCCCAGCCCAGGGGCCCCTGAGCACATCCTTTGTCCCTTTTCCCTGGGAAAGAAAACTCACCAGTCCAGGTTCCTGATGTCAGTTTGTAGGGCTCCCTTGGGTCTATCAGGGCAGCACAAGTTTGAGGTGAGGACAATTTTGGTCAGGGGTCCATCCTTCAATATAAGGATTTTTTGCAGTCAGGTCCCAGGCCAGGGGCCCCTGGGCACATACTTTGTCCCTTTTCCCTGGGAAAGAAAACTCACCAGTCCAGGTTCCTGATGTCAGTTTGTAGGGCTCCCTTGGGTCTATCAGGGCAGCACAAGTTTGAGGTGAGGACAATTTTGGTCTGGGCTCCATCCTTTAATATAAGGATTTTTTGCAGTCAGGGCCCAGTCCAGGGCCAGGCTCCCCTGGGCACATCCTTTGTCCCTTTTCGATGGGAAAGAAAACTCACAGGTCCAGGTTCCTGATGTCACTTTGTAGGGCTCCCTTGGGTCTACCAGAGCAACACAAGTTTGAGGTGGGGACAACTTTGGTCTGGGGTCCATCCTTCGATATAAGGATTTTTTGCAGTCAGGTCCCAGCCAAGGGGCCCCTGGGCACATCCTTTGTCCCTTTTCCCTGGGAAAGAAAACTCACCAGTCCAGGTTCCTGATGTCAGTTTGTAGGGCTCCCTTGGGTCTATCAGGGCAGCACAAGTTTGAGGTGGGGACAACTTTGGTCTGGGGTCCATCCTTCGTTATAAGGATTTTTTGCAGTCAGTGCCAAGCCCAGTGGCCCTTGGGCACAAAGTTTGGCCATTTTCCCTGGGAAAGAAAACTCACAGGTCCAGGTTCCTGATGTCAGTTTGTAGGGCTCCCTTGGGTCTATCTGGGCAGCACAAGTTTGAGGTGGGGACAACTTCGGTCTGGGCTCCATCCTTCGATATAAGAATATTCCTCAGTCAGGTCCCGGGCCAGGCGCCCCTGGGCACATCCTTTGTCCCTTTTCCCTGGGAAAGAAAACTCACAGGTCCAGGTTCCTGATGTCAGTTTGTAGGGCTCCCTTGGGTCTACCAGGGCAGCACAAGTTTGAGGTGGGGACAACTTTGGTCTGGGGTCCATCCTTCGATATAAGGATTTTTTGCAGTCAGGGCCCAGCCCAGGGGCCCCTGGGCACATCCTTTCTCCCGTTTTCACTGGGAAAGAAAACTCACAGGTCCAGGTTCCTGATGTCACTTTGTAGGGCTCCCTTGGGTCTATCAGGGCAGCACAAGTTTGAGGTGGGGATGACTTTGGTCTGGGGTCCATCCTTCGATATAAGGATTTTTTGCAGTCAGGTCCGAGCCCAGGGGCCCCGGGCACATCCTTTGTCCCTTTTCCCTGGGAAAGAAAACTCACCAGTCCAGGTTCCTGATGTCAGTTTGTAGGGCTCCCTTGGGTCTATCAGGGCAGCACAAGTTTGAGGTGAGGACAATTTTGGTCTGGGCTCCATCCTTCAATATAAGGATTTTTGGCAGTCAGGTCCCAGCCCAGGGGCCCCTGGGCACATCCTTTGTCCCTTTTCCCTGGGAAAGAAAACTCACAGGTCCAGGTTCCTGATGTCAGTTTGTAGGGCTCCCTTGGGTCTATCTCGGCAGCACAAGTTTGAGGTGAGGACAATTTGGTCTGGGCTCCATCCTTCAATATAAGTATATTTTGCAATCAGGGCCCAGCCCAGGGCAAGGCTCCCCTGGGCACATCCTTTGTCCCTTTTCCCTGGGAAAGAAAACTCACAGGTCCAGTTTCCTGATATGAGTTTGTAGGGCTCCCTTGGGTCTATCAGGGCGGCACAAGTTTGAGGTGGGGACAATTTTGGTCTGGAGTCCATCCTTCGATATAAGGATTTTTTGCAGTCAGGTCCCGGGCCAGGGACCCCTGGGCACATCCTTTGTCCCTTTTCCCTGGGAAAGAAAACTCACCAGTCCAGGTTCCTGATGTCAGTTTGTAGGGCTCCCTTGGGTCTACCAGGGCAGCAAAATTTTGAGGTGGGGACAACTTTGGTCTGGGGTCCATCCTTCGATATAAGGATTTTTTGCAGTCAGGTCCCAGGCCAGGGGCCCCTGGGCACATCCTTTGTCCCTTTTCCCTGGGAAAGAAAACTCACCAGTCCAGGTTCCTGATGTCAGTTTGTAGGGCTCCCTTTGGTCTATCAGGGCAGCACAAGTTTGAGGTGGGGCAACTTTGTTTTACGACCAATCCTTCGATATAAGTGTTTTTTGCAGTCAGATCCCGGGCCAGGGGCCCCTGGGCACATCCTTTGTCCCTTTTCCCTGGGAAAGAAAACTCACAGGTCCAGGTTCCTGATGTCAGTTTGTAGGGCTCCCTTGTGTCTACCAGGGCAGCACAAGTTTGAGGTGGGGACAACTTTGGTCTGGGGTCCATCCTTCGATATAAGGATTTTTTGCAGTCAGGGCCCGGCCCAGGGGCCCCTGGGCACATCCTTTCTCCCGTTTTCACTGGGAAAGAAAACTCACAGGTCCAGGTTCCTGATGTCACTTTGTAGGGCTCCCTTGGGTCTATCAGGGCAGCACAAGTTTGAGGTGGGGACGACTTTGGTCTGGGCTCCATCCTTCAATATAAGGATTTTTTGCAGTCAGGTCCGAGCCCAGGGGCCCCGGGCACATCCTTTGTCCCTTTTCCCTGGGAAAGAAAACTCACCAGTCCAGGTTCCTGATGTCAGTTTGTAGGGCTCCCTTGGGTCTATCAGGGCAGCACAAGTTTGAGGTGAGGACAATTTTGGTCAGGGGTCCATCCTTCAATATAAGAATTTTTTGCAGTCAGGTCCCAGCCCAGGGGCCCCTGGGCACATACTTTGTCCCTTTTCCCTGGGAAAGAAAACTCACAGGTCCAGGTTCCTGATGTCAGTTTGTAGGGCTCCCTTGGGTCTATCTCGGCAGCACAAGTTTGAGGTGAGGACAATTTGGTCTGGGCTCCATCCTTCAATATAAGGATATTTTGCAGTCAGGGACCAGCCCAGGGCAAGGCTCCCCTGGGCACATCCTTTGTCCCTTTTCCCTGGGAAAGAAAACTCACATGTCCAGGTTCCAGATGCCTATTTGTAGGGCTGTCTTGGATCTATCAGGGCAGCACATGTTTGAGGTGGGGAGAACTTCGGTCTGGGGTCAATCCTTCGATAGAAGGATTTTTTGCAGTCAGGTCCAGGGCCAGGCTCCCCTGGGCACATGCTTTGTCCCTTTTCCCTGGGAAAGAAAACTCACAGGTCCAGGTTCCTGATGTCACTTTGTAGGGCTTCCTTGGGTCTATCAGGGCAGCACAAGTTTGAGGTGGGGACAACTTTGGTCTGGGGTCCATCCTTCGATATAAGGATTATTTGCAGTCAGGCCCAGCCCAAGGCCAGGGGCCCCTAGACACATCCTTTGGCCATTTTCCCTGGGAAAGAAAATTCACCAGTCCAGGTTCCTGAAGTCAGTTTGTAGGGCTCCCTTTGGTCTATCAGGGCAGCACAGGTTTGAGGTGGGGCAACTTTGTTTTACGACCAATCCTTCGATATAAGTCTTTTTTGCAGTCAGATCCCGGGCCAGGGGCCCCTGGGCACATCCTTTGTCCCTTTTCCCTGGGAAAGAAAACTCACAGGTCCAGGTTCCTGATGTCAGTTTGTAGGGCTCCCTTGGGTCGATCAGGGCAGCACAAGTTTGAGGTGAGGACAATTTCGGTCAGGGGTCCATCCTTCAATATAAGGATTTTTGCAGTCAGGTCCCAGCCCAGGGACCCCTGGGCACATCCTTTGTCCCTTTTCCCTGGGAAAGAAAACTCACCAGTCCAGGTTCCTGATGTCAGTTTGTAGGGCTCCCTTGGGTCTACCAGGGCAGCACAAGTTTGAGGTGGGGACAACTTTGGTCAGGGGTCCATCCTTCGATATAAGGATTTTTTGCAGTCAGGTCCCAGCCCAGGGGCCCCTGGGCACATCCTTTGGCCATTTTCCCTGGGAAAGAAAACTCACCAGTCCAGGTTCCTGATGTCAGTTTGTAGGGCTCCCTTGGGTCTATCAGGGCAGCACAAGTTTGAGGTGGGGACAATTTTGGTCTGGGGTCCATCCTTCGATATAAGGATTTTTTGCAGTCAGGGCCCAGCCCAGGGGCCCCTGGACACATCCTTTGGCCATTTTCCCTTGGAAAGAAAACTCACAGGTCCAGGTTCCTGATGTCAGTTTGTAGGGCTCCCTTGGGTCTATCAGGGCAGCACAAGTTTGAGGTGGGGACAACTTCGGTCTGGGCTCCATCCTTCGATATAAGGAGTTTTTGCAGTCAGGTCCCAGCCCAGGGGCCCCTGGGCACATCCTTTGTCCCTTTTCCCTGGGAAAAAAAACTCACAGGTCCAGGTTCCTGATGTCAGTTTGTAGGGCTCCCTTGGGTCTATCAGGGCAGCATAAGTTTGAGGTGGGGACAACTTCGGTCTGGGCTCCATCCTTCGATATAAGGATTTTATGCAGTCAGGTCCCAGCCCAGGGGCCCCTGGGCACATCCTTTGGCCATTTTCCCTTGGAAAGAAAACTCACCAGTCCAGGTTCCTGATGTCAGTTTGTAGGGCTCCCTTGGGTCTACCAGGGCAGCACAAGTTTGAATTGGGGACAACTTTGGTCTGGGCTCCATCCTTCGATATAAGGAGTTTTTGCAGTCAGGTCCCAGCCAAGGGGCCCCTGGGCACATCCTTTGTCCCTTTTCCCTGGGAAAGAAAACTCACCAGTCCAGGTTCCTGATGTCAGTTTGTAGGGCTCCCTTGGATCTATCAGGGCAGCACAAGTTTGAGGTGAGGACAATTTTGGTCTGGGCTCCATCCTTCAATATATGGATTTTTTGCAGTCAGGGCCCAGCCCAGGGCCAGGCTCCCCTGGGCACATCCTTTGTCCCTTTTCCCTGGGAAAAAACCTCACAGGTCCAGGTTCCTGATGTCAGTTTGTAGGGCTCCCTTGGGTCTATCAGGGCAGCACAAGTTTGAGGTGGGGACAACTTCGGTCTGGGCTCCATCCTTCGATATAAGGAGTTTTTGCAGTCAGGACCCAGCCCAGGGGCCCCTGGGCACATACTTTGTCCCTTTTCCCTGGGAAAGAAAACTCACAGGTCCAGGTTCCTGATGTCAGTTTGTAGGGCTCCCTTGGGTCTATCAGGGCAGCACAAGTTTGAGGTGGGGACAACTTTGGTCTGGGGTCCATCCTTCGATATAAGGATTTTATGCAGTCAGGGCCCACCCCAGGGGCCCCTGGGCACATCCTTTGGCCATTTTCCCTGGGAAAGAAAACTCACCAGTCCAGGTTCCTGATGTCAGTTTGTAGGGCTCCCTTGGGTCTATCAGGGCAGCACAAGTTTGAGGTGGGGACAACTTTGGTCTGGGCTCCATCCTTCGATATAAGGAGTTTTTGCTGTCAGTGCCCAGCCCAGGGGTTCTTGGGCACATCGTTTGGCCATTTTCCCTGGGAAAGAAAACTCACAGGTCCAGGTTCCTGATGTCACTTTGTAGGGCTCCCTTGGGTCTATCAGGGCAGCACAAGTTTGAGGTGGGGACAATTTTGGTCTGGGCTCCATCCTTCGATATAAGAATTTTCCTCAGTCAGGTCCCGGGCCAGGCTCCCTTGGGCACAACCTTTGTCCCTTTTCCCTGGGAAAGAAAACTCACAGGTCCAGGTTCCTGATGTCAGTTTGTAGGGCTCCCTTGGGTCTATCTGGGCAGCACAAGTTTGAGGTGAGGACAATTTTGGTCTGGGCTCCATCCTTCAATATAAGGATTTTTTGCAGTCAGGGCCCAGCCCAGGGCCAGGCTCCCCTGGGCACATCCTTTGTCCCTTTTCCCTGGGAAAGAAAATTCACAGGTCCAGTTTCCAGATGTGAGTTTGTAGGGCTCCCTTGGGTCAATCAGGGCAGCACAAGTTTGAGGTGGGGACAATTTTGGTCTGGGGTCCATCCTTCGATATAAGGATTTTATGCAGTCAGGTCCCAGCCCAGGGGCCCCTGGGCACATCCTTTGTCCCTTTTCCCTGGGAAAGAAAATTCACAGGTCCAGGTTCCTGATGTCAGTTTGTAGGGCTCCCTTGGGTCTATCTGGGCAGCACAAGTTTGAGGTGAGGACAATTTTGGTCTGGGCTCCATCCTTCAATATAAGGATTTTTTGCCGTCAGGTCCCAGCCCAGGGCCAGGCTCCCCTGGGCACATCCTTTGTCCCTTTTCCCTGGGAAAGAAAATTCACAGGTCCAGGTTCCTGATGTCAGTTTGTAGGGCTCCCTTGGGTCTACCAGAGCAACACAAGTTTGAGGTGGGGACAACTTCGGTCTGGGGTCCATCCTTCGATATAAGGATTTTTTGCAGTCAGGTCCCAGCCAAGGGGCCCCTGGGCACATCCTTTAGCCATTTTCCCTTGGAAAGAAAACTCACCAGTCCAGGTTCCTGATGTCAGTTTGTACAGCTCCCTTGGGTCTATCAGGGCAGCACAAGTTTGAGGTGGGGACAACTTCAGTCTGGGCTCCATCCTTCGATACAAGGATTTTTTGCAGTCAGTGCCAAGCCCAGGGGCCCTTGGGCACATCGTTTGGCCATTTTCCCTGGGAAAGAAAACTCACAGGTCCAGGTTCCTGATGTCAGTTTGTAGGGCTCCCTTGGGTCTATCAGGGCAGCACAAGTTTGAGGTGGGGACAACTTCGGTCTGGGCTCCATCCTTCGATATAAGGAGTTTTTGCAGTCAGGTCCCAGCCCAGGGGCCCCTGGGCACATCCTTTGTCCCTTTTCCCTGGGAAAAAAAACTCACAGGTCCAGGTTCCTGATGTCAGTTTGTAGGGCTCCCTTGTGTCTACCAGGGCAGCACAAGTTTGAGGTGGGGACAACTTTGGTCTGGGGTCCATCCTTCAATATAAGGATTTTTTGCAGTCAGGTCCGAGCCCAGGGGCCCCGGGCACATCCTTTGTCCCTTTTCCCTGGGAAAGAAAACTCACCAGTCCAGGTTCCTGATGTCAGTTTGTAGGGCTCCCTTGGGTCTATCAGGGCAGCACAAGTTTGAGGTGGGGACAACTTTGGTCTGGAATCCATCCTTCGATATAAGGATTTTTTGCAGTCAGGTCCCAGCCCAGGGGCCCCTGGGCACATCCTTTGTCACTTTTCCCTGGGAAAGAAAACTCACCAGTCCAGGTTCCTGATGTCAGTTTGTAGGGCTCCCTTGGGTCTATCAGGGCAGCACAAGTTTGAGGTGGGGACAACTTTGGTCTGGGCTCCATCCTTCAATATAAGAATTTTCCTCAGTCAGGTCCCGGGCCAGGCGCCCCTGGGCACATCCTTTGTCCCTTTTCCCTGGGAAAGAAAACTCACAGGTCCAGGTTCCTGATGTCAATTTGTAGGGCTCCCTTGGGTCAATCAGGGCAGCACAAGTTTGAGGTGAGGACAATTTTGGTCAGGGGTCCATCCTTCGATATAAGGATTTTTGCAGTCAGGTCCCAGCCCAGGGGCCCCTGGGCACATCCTTTGTCCCTTTTCCCTGGGAAAGAAAACTCACAGGTCCAGGTTCCTGATGTCAGTTTGTAGGGCTCCCTTGGGTCAATCAGGGCAGCACAAGTTTGAGGTGGGGACAACTTTGGTCTGGGCTCCATCCTTCGATATAAGGATTTTTTGCAGTCAGGTCCCAGCCAAGGGGCCCCTGGGCACATCCTTTGTCCCTTTTCCCTGGGAAAAAAAACTCACAGGTCCAGGTTCCTGATGTCAGTTTGTAGGGCTCCCTTGGGTCTATCAGGGCAGCACAAGTTTGAGGTGGGGACAACTTCGGTCTGGGCTCCATCCTTCGATATAAGGATTTTATGCAGTCAGGTCCCAGCCCAGGGGCCCCTGGGCACACCCTTTGGCCATTTTCCCTTGGAAAGAAAACTCACCAGTCCAGGTTCCTGATGTCAGTTTGTAGGGCTCCCTTGGGTCTATCAGGGCAGCACAAGTTTGAGGTGGGGACAACTTCGGTCTGGGCTCCATCCTTCGATATAAGGAGTTTTTGCAGTGAGGTCCCTGGCCAGGGGCCCCTGGGCACATCCTTTGTCCCTTTTCCCTGGGAAAGAAAACTCACCAGTCCAGGTTCCTGATGTCAGTTTGTAGGGCTCCCTTGGGTCTATCAGGGCAGCACAAGTTTGAGGTGGGAACAACTTCGGTCTGGGCTCCATCCTTCGATATAAGAATTTTCCTCAGTCAGGTCCCGGGCCAGGCGCCCCTGGGCACATCCTTTGTCCCTTTTCCCTGGGAAAGAAAACTCACAGGTCCCGGTTCCTGATGTGTGTTTGTAGGGCTCCCTTGTGTCTACCAGGGCAGAATAAGTTTGAGGTGGGGACAACTTTGGTCTGGGGTCCATCCTTCGTTATAAGTATTTTTTGCAGTCAGGGCCCAGCCCAGGGGCCCCTGGGCACATACTTTCTCCCGTTTTCACTGGGAAAGAAAACTCACAGGTCCAGGTTCCTGATGTCAGTTTGTAGGGCTCCCTTGGGTCTATCAGGGCAGCACAAGTTTGAGGTGGGGACGACTTTAGTCTGTGGTCCATCCATCGATATAAGGATTTTTTGCAGTCAGGATCGAGCCCAGGGGCCCCGGGCACTTCCTTTGTCCCTTTTCCCTGGGAAAGAAAACTCACCAGTCCAGGTTCCTGATGTCAGTTTGTAGGGCTCCCTTGGGTCTATCAGGGCAGCACAAGTTTGAGGTGGGGACAACTTCGGTCTGGGCTCCATCCTTCGATATAAGAATTTTCCTCAGTCAGGTCCCGGGCCAGGCGCCCCTGGGCACATCCTTTGTCCCTTTTCCCTGGGAAAGAAAACTCACAGGTCCCGGTTCCTGATGTGTGTTTGTAGGGCTCCCTTGTGTCTACCAGGGCAGCACAAGTTTGAGGTGGGGACAACTTTGGTCTGGGGTCCATCCTTCGATATAAGTATTTTTTGCAGTCAGGGCCCAGCCCAGGGGCCCCTGGGCACATACTTTCTCCCGTTTTCACTGGGAAAGAAAACTCACAGGTCCAGGTTCCTGATGTCAGTTTGTAGGGCTCCCTTGGGTCTATCAGGGCAGCACAAGTTTGAGGTGGGGACGACTTTAGTCTGTGGTCCATCCATCGATATAAGGATTTTTTGCAGTCAGGACCGAGCCCAGGGGCCCCGGGCACTTCCTTTGTCCCTTTTCCCTGGGAAAGAAAACTCACCAGTCCAGGTTCCTGATGTCAGTTTGTAGGGCTCCCTTGGGTCTATCAGGGCAGCACAAGTTTGTGCTGGGGACAACTTTGGTCTGGAATCCATCCTTCGATATAAGGATTTTTTGCAGTCAGGTGCCAGCCCAGGGGCCCCTGGGCACATCCTTTGTCACTTTTCCCTGGGAAAGAAAACTCACAGGTCCAGGTTCCTGATGTCAGTTTGTAGGGCTCCCTTGGGTCTATCAGAGCAGCACAAGTTTGAGGTGAGGACAATTTTGGTCAGGGGTCCATCCTTCAATATAAGGATTTTTGCAGTCAGGTCCCAGCCCAGGGGCCCCTGGGCACAATCTTTGTCCCTTTTCCCTGGGAAAGAAAACTCACAGGTCCAGGTTCCTGATGTCAGTTTGTAGGGCTCCCTTGGGTCTATCTGGGCAGCACAAGTTTGAGGTGAGGACAATTTTGGTCTGGGCTCCATCCTTCAATATAAGGATTTTTTGCAGTCAGGTCCCGGGCCAGGGACCCCTGGGCACATCCTTTGTCCCTTTTCCCTGGGAAAGAAAACTCACCAGTCCAGGTTCCTGATGTCAGTTTGTAGGGCTCCCTTGGGTCTACCAGGGCAGCACAAGTTTGAGGTGGGGACAACTTTGGTCAGGGGTCCATCCTTCGATATAAGGATTTTTTGCAGTCAGGTCCCAGCCCAGGGGCCCCTGGGCACATCCTTTGGCCATTTTCCCTGGGAAAGAAAACTCACCAGTCCAGGTTCCTGATGTCAGTTTGTAGGGCTCCCTTGGGTCTATCAGGGCAGCACAAGTTTGAGGTGGGGACAATTTTGGTCTGGGCTCCATCCTTCGATATAAGGATTTTTTGCAGTCAGGGCCCAGCCCAGGGGCCCCTGGGCACATCCTTTGGCCATTTTCCCTTGGAAAGAAAACTCACCAGTCCAGGTTCCTGATGTCAGTTTGTAGGGCTCCCTTGGGTCTATCAGGGCAGCACAAGTTTGAGGTGGGGACAACTTCGGTCTGGGCTCCATCCTTCGATATAAGGAGTTTTTGCAGTCAGGTCCCAGCCCAGGGGCCCCTGGGCACATCCTTTGTCCCTTTTCCCTGGGAAAAAAAACTCACAGGTCCAGGTTCCTGATGTCAGTTTGTAGGGCTCCCTTGGGTCTATCAGGGCAGCATAAGTTTGAGGTGGGGACAACTTCGGTCGGGGCTCCATCCTTCGATATAAGGAGTTTTTGCAGTCAGGTCCCAGGCCAGGGGCCCCTGGGCACATCCTTTGGCCATTTTCCCTGGGAAAGAAAACTCACCAGTCCAGGTTCCTGATGTCAGTTTGTAGGGCTCCCTTGGATCTATCAGGGCAGCACAAGTTTGAGGTGAGGACAATTTTGGTCTGGGCTCCATCCTTCAATATATGGATTTTTTGCAGTCAGGGCCCAGCCCGGGGCCAGGCTCCCCTGGGCACATCCTTTGTCCCTTTTCCCTGGGAAAAAACCTCACAGGTCCAGGTTCCTGATGTCAGTTTGTAGGGCTCCCTTGGGTTTATCAGGGCAGCACAAGTTTGAGGTGGTGACAACTTCGGTCTGGGCTCCATCCTTCGATATAAGGAGTTTTTGCAGTCAGGTCCCAGCCCAGGGGCCCCTGGGCACATCCTTTGTCCCTTTTCCCTGGGAAAAAAAACTCACAGGTCCAGGTTCCTGATGTCAGTTTGTAGGGCTCCCTTGGGTCTATCAGGGCAGCACAAGTTTGAGGTGGGGACAACTTTGGTCTGGGGTCCATCCTTCGATATAAGGATTTTATGCAGTCAGGGCCCAGCCCAGGGGCCCCTGGGCACATCCTTTGGCCATTTTCCCTGGGAAAGAAAACTCACAGGTCCAGGTTCCTGATGTCAGTTTGTAGGGCTCCCTTGGGTCTATCAGGGCAGCACAAGTTTGAGGTGGGGACAACTTTGGTCTGGGCTCCATCCTTCGATATAAGGAGTTTTTGCAGTCAGTGCCCAGCCCAGGGGTTCTTGGGCACACCTTTTGGCCATTTTCCCTGGGAAAGAAAACTCACAGGTCCAGGTTCCTGATGTCAGTTTGTAGGGCTCCCTTGGGTCTATCAGGGCAGCACAAGTTTGAGGTGGGGACAACTTTGGTCTGGGCTCCATCCTTCGATATAAGGATTTTTTGAAGTCAGGGCCCAGCCCAGGGGCCCCTGGGCACATCGTTTGGCCATTTTCCCTTGGAAAGAAAACTCACCAGTCCAGGTTCCTGATGTCAGTTTGTAGGGCTCCCTTGGGTCTATCAGGGCAGCACAAGTTTGAGGTGGGGACAACTTCGGTCTGGGCTCCATCCTTCGATATATGGAGTTTTTGCAGTCAGGTCCCAGCCCAGGGGCTCCTGGGCACATCCTTTGTCCCTTTTCCCTGGGAAAAAAAACTCACAGGTCCAGGTTCCTGATGTCAGTTTGTAGGGCTCCCTTGGGTCTATCATGGGAGCACAAGTTTGTGCTTCGCGCAAGGTGTCTCCTTGTGGACAGCATTAAAACCACCGGGTATCAGCAGGGCTTGGGGCAGGACTGGCCAACCCCAGAGCACCTCACAAAGCCCTCTGTGTTTCTGATGCAGTCGAGTTGCACCTGGGGGGTTCTGAAAGTCCCAGTTCTGAGAGAAAATTCTGTTTAACTCGTACACGTTGGCTGGGTGTGTCCCCCCAGTACAGCTCAGTTCTTCTCTGAGGCGGTGCCTGGCAGGGTCTCTCTCTGTTAAGGGCCGGGTGTGTTTTTGGCCCAACACGGTGAAGGTGGATTATTTGCTTTAGCAAGAGCTGATGATGTCTGATGGGGTTTTTAGGTACCTCAGCGGCCAGGAGCACGTGTCTAGGTCACTTGGAACACTTTTTGATCTCGTTCAGTTCTTTTCCTTGTGAGGCTCTGCAGGCTGCTGGCCAGGCCCAAAGTAAGGAAGGTTGCCCCAGTGTCCGTGCTCATGTCAATAGTTTAATTTATTTGGCTTTTCTAGGAGCAGACGTCGTGGAGGACCTTGGTGCTGTTTTCACTGGCCTCCTGCACTCTCTGAGAGAACCCCTTGCTCCCTGCTTGATGTTCCAGCTCTGTGACAAAGCTGCTAAGTATCCTCAGCTCTACCAGTTTAACCGATACTATAGGCTCTGGATGCCCAAGCAGTCCCAGGAACCTGTGGTATGGAATCCCTGAAGTCACTGAATTCTTGAGCCAGTATTCCTATAAAATCCTCGCAGTCGACAGAGGTAACATTTCCCTCAGAAACAGCGTTTTTATTGAG
This sequence comes from Lonchura striata, assembly GCF_050655825.1. Classification (NCBI taxonomy): domain Eukaryota; kingdom Metazoa; phylum Chordata; class Aves; order Passeriformes; family Estrildidae; genus Lonchura; species Lonchura striata. The sequence continues at coordinate 12,591,779 of NC_140707.1, read as the reverse complement.
GAGGTAATTCTGCATCTCTTGTTGATCATGCTGGGGACACACGTTTGCTCCAGGGCTTTTCTCTGATGACACAAGAGGTCTCTGTGGTGTTTGGGAGGCGATGCCAGGGCTCAGGGCTCATACAGAGACTCCTCAGCAGGCACAGCAGAGCCTGGTGTGTGCTGTGGCCTCTGTTTACAGCGCCCAGAGTTCCCCCGGGTGGGTGGGGGATCACAGGCCCCTGGGCTGGGTTTGGTGAGTTTTTCTCAGCTCAGCAGTGTGAACACTCCAGATGCCCCTGGGGACACTGCTGGACAGCATCCATCCACTCTCTCCATCCACTCATTTGTACCCAGGAATGTAGGAAACTCTGACTGGGGACAGGCAGTAGTTTTGAAAATCATGCCCTAGCCTTTTTCTCTAGGGACGAACCAAGCAAGTGCCCTGAAACCAGTGGAGCAGCTGCAGGGGCTGAAGGGGACAGAAAGGGCTCCCCAGCACCTTTTGCCTCTGTTCTCTGCCATTCCCCAAAAGGCTTGCAGTCCTGGAAGAGGCATTTGTCATGCAGCCTACCAAAATAAAGACCTGTAAAATCCTAGCTCTGCCTTTTGTTTAACGTGTTCTTACTTCCTTTTTATGTCATCACAGAAAGCAAGGAAAGAAGAAATGTGACTGGTTCCCACTATTGCTCCGTGCAGGGATTTTTAAAGGCTGCTGTACTTCTGTCCACTTTTTCCACTCCAAGCTTGACTTTTCCCCTCCTTTTTCAAGGTCTGCTGCTTTGGGTGTCCCAAGCAGGGCTTTTCCCCTCCTTTTTCAAGGTCTGCTGCTTTGGGTGTCCCAAGCAGGGCTGGGTTCTTCGGCAGGGGTCTTAGGAGTTGGTGCAGATTCTGCTTTTTCTGAAGGTATATAAAAGCGTGCGAGCAAAAGGATTGTTTTGTCCAGGGCAAAGCTTTCTCTCAATGACCATCAATGCATGTATGTGTTTTAATCGTGTAACCAGGTGGATTAAGAAAAGCCAACACCTGTAGCAGATTTCTGTTGGATCTGTGTCTGTGAGAAGTGGGCTGTGTGCTGGAGAGGGAGATACGCTGTTGGAGAGTGGCAACAGCAGCAGGTGTGAGCTGTGAGGATGATGAGGGCTCAGAGCAGCCCCAGGTGTGAGCTATTAGGATGATGAGGGCTCAGAGCAGCCCCAGGTGTGAGTTGTTAAGATGATGAGGGCTCAGAGCAGCCACAGGTGTGAGCTGTTAGGATGATGAGGAGGGGCGGGGTCCTGCCGGGGGAGGTTATTTAAGGGCGAGTGTTTACCTTTGCTGGCTTTTGCACGGAGCTGCTGGAGAAGAGGAGTTTATGGGGGGCTCCCGGGGCTGTCTCCTGGAAGGACAGTGAGCGCCTCGGACAGGGTCCGGGGAATCACCTGGATACACACTTGGATACGTGGAGCATAGCTCAAAGCGTAGCGGGGACTTTTCCCCTTTCCCTTTGAAATTTCGTCATCCTGAGGTTGAATTGGAGGGGGCAGTCCTGTGGTCCCGCCTTTTAAGAGGTTTGGACTGAGGTAAAAAGCTCCCTTTTGCCATCATTTGAGGAAAGCCGCTTCTTTTCTGCTCTTCTAGGGGACGCAGTTGAAGGGGAGCCCACGTTTCTGTGCCCTCGTTGGGGTGAGGTGAGCGCCGGAGCGTGGCGTCAGTGTCGGGGCTTCAGAGGAAGGGAGCTGCAGCCGTGGCAGCGCTGGCAGGGCGGGGATCGGGCTGTGCCGCTGCATTCGGGGCGCTTCTTCTGCCCCCGGCCCGGCAGCGAAGGGTCCGGCGCGGAGCCCTGCCGGCAGTGCCGGGGCTGGCCGGGGCGGAGGGGGAGCTGGGCGCGGCTGGGCTGCCGCGGGCCCGCCGGAGCCGCGCCGGTGCGAGCCGTGCGGAGCCGAGCGGAGCTTTGGCCGGGCCGGCGGGCGGGGTAGGCGGCGCGGGCGGGGCCGGTGCCGGCCGGTGCCGCCGCTCCGGGCGCGGGGCTCAGGCGCCGCCGGGGCCCCCCAGGCGCGGTGCCGGCCCCGCCGGGCCGGGGGCAGCGGGCGGGGGTCTCCCGGCGCGGCGCCGCCTCTGCCGGCCGGAGGAGCCGCTTTCCTGCCGGAGCCGCGCTGCGCCCGGGGCCGGGAGCACGGCTTCGCATCTTCCAGCCTCCCTCGCTGTGGTATTATTTTAGGATCTCATCAATGTGTTTTAAGGATTTTGGGGCTATTCTAAGAGCTCTTAGGAATATTTAGGGCTTTTTTTTAAAGGTTCTTTGGGGTTTTTTAGGGGTGTTTTAAAGTAGGGCATCTTTATTTTATTTTAAGGGCATTCTGTGGCTCTTTTTATGTTTTTGTGGGAGTTTTAAGACATTTTGAAGATGAGGGGTTTTTTTAGTGTATTTTTATGGGGTTTTATGGTCTTTTCTTGGCATAGAGGCTGAGGGGCAGCTTGAGGGGCACTGTGGGGGCTTGAGTGTGACAGAGGCTGGGAGCTGAGGGAGGAACAGGGGGGGGACAGTGGGTGACACAGAGAGATGCTGAGGGGGGCAGGGGCAGCTGGAGGGTGACACAGAGAAGCTGGGGGCTGAGGGGCAGAGGAGAGGGATTAAGGGTGGCACACAGGAGCTGAGGGGCAGCTGAGAGGGGGCTTGAGGGGCAAAGGGGGGCTCGAGGGTGACAGCCAGAGCCTGAGGGCTGGGGGGCAGAGGGAGGGGTCAGGGGTGAAGGGAGAGGGTCTGAGGGCTGGACAGTCCAGTGGAGATCAGGGCTACAGGGTACAGCTTAGGAGGCAAGATAGGGTACAGGTGTGGCACCCCTCACACCACCCGTACCTCACCCTACGCAGCCTTTTCCCTTTTCACCCCCGACAACAGCAGCACAGCGCAGCACAGCAAGCCTGACAGCGAGACCACACCGGAAGCCTCCCAGTGGGACAGGGCAGCGACCCTCGCACCAGGACAGCGCCAGAACCCTCAGAGGACAACAGGACCCGCTGCTAAAAGGTAGGGATGACATCTGTGGGCTAGAGAGCAACAGGATGGGGTTTGGAGGCTGAGCAGGCTTCCTTGAGTGGTTTTTTTTTTTGCAGGGCTATTAAGAATATTTAGGGGAATTTTGAAGGCTTTCTCTGGTGTCTTTTAGAGAATTGTTATACCTTCCTAATGGCTGTTTTTGAATTCCTTGGTGCGTTTTTAGGGTAAGGATGAGGGTCTGACAGGATGCCCACTGAAAATGTGGAGTATTACTGGTGTGCTTTGGGAAGGTGCCAGTGGAGGGCCAGTGGGTAAGGTGCCATGATGCTGGTCTGAAGGTTGTGATTTCTGAGCAAAGCAAGGTGGTTGTGGTTAGGGTTTTATGGTGGCAGATTTCTCGAGGAGAATTCCAGCGCAGAAAAAACCAAGCCCCAAGCTTTGTACTGTCAGTTTGCAACGCATATTCGGCATGAAAAAAAAAAAAGGCTGAGTACTTGGGGGTGGGAGATTTGGACTGGGAGAAATCCTGGGCCGTTTTGACATTAGGGAGGCAAAAGGAAACCTGGGACCTGACAAAACAGGGGGATTGCAGGGCCATGGAAATAAATGAGGGATATCTACATGGTGAAAGCAAATTCAGCAGCCCGGGTTCCTGGCGTCAGTTTGTAGGGCTCCCTTGGGACTGTCAGGGAAGCACAAGTTTGGAGCGGGGGCAGCTGGGGTCTGAACATATCCTTCCATGTTTGGATTATTTTCAGTCAGCCTCACCCTAAGTCCCAGGGGGCTCTGGGCAGAAACACAGGCCCTTTTCCCTGGGAAAGAAAACTCACCAGTCCAGATTCCTGATATCAGTTTGTAGGGCTCCCTTGGGACTCTCAGGGCAGCACAAGTTGGAGGTGGGGACAACTTCGGTCTGGGGTACCTCTTTCGATGTATTGACCTTTTGCAGTCAGGTCCCAGCCCAGGGCCAGGGGCCCCTGGGCACATCCTTTGGCCATTTTGCCTGGGAAAGAAAACTCACCAGTCCAGGTTCCTGATATCAGTTTGTTGGGCTCCCTTTGGTCTATCAGGGCAGCACAAGTTTGAGATGGGGACAACTTCGGCCTGAGATATGTAATTGGATGTATGGGTTCTTTGCAGTTAGGTCCCAGCTCAGGACCAGGGTCCCCTGGGCACATGCCTTGATTTTGAGGAAGTTTCTGTTTAGAATGTATGATTTTTTTTGGCTTAAAGTAAAAAATTTATATTTTATTTTTAGTGAGGTTTATTTTTTTTGTTGCTTACTGCTATATTTTGTGATATTTGTGTTAGGTTAGTTGTAGGGATAGCTTTACTTTTATACGTTGAAACGAGGGTCGTGCGTACTGGTGTTCTTAAAGGTTTAATATTTTTATGGTTCTGATATGTTAGGTTAATGAAATTAAGAAGTTTACAAGACTTTTTTTTGTTTTTATTTCGATACGGGCAGGGTTTTCTTAGTTTTAAGGATTTGTTTGGCATAGATTTTAGAGGCGTAATTGAGGGGATAGGACAGGGTGTCTCTGTTAATCTATTTGGCAATTTGTATACTGGGTAAATAAAATTAATATTTTGGTAGAATTTTTGGATTTTGTTAGTTTATTTATTTATGAATTTGTGTGCCTGCAGCTGTAGTGTCTCTGCTGCAAGTCTCAGTATCCATTCATGTTTGTGTGCGTCAGGCAGTCCACTCGTGTACCAGCGAGACCCCCCTGCAAGCGGTCGCAGAGCCGCTCCTTCGCTCTCCTGGGAATTCGGGGAGCGGCACACAGCTCTGCGACGAAGCCTTGATCTTGGTCACTTGAAGGTGGCACCAGGGAGCCTCAGGAGCGGCCGAGGAGTTGCTGTAAGTCGGGGAACTACTAGTGAGGGGGACCAGGGTCCACTCGAGTTTTGGGAACGCCACCTCACCTCGCCTGCTCTTCAGCCAGGCAGACCCTGCCAGGAGGGCGTGGGCGAAGCATGCGGCCCGAGGAGCCCGGCGTTCTCAGGAGAATAATGGTGAGCACAGAATTGCTGAGTTGTGGCTGCTGTGCGGCTGAGACCGTGCAGTGATGTTTGGTGTTCTCGATTGTAGCTGAGCACGGGACCACAGCCCGGTGACCATAGGACATTCCCCGCTGGGGAGGCAGCCTCCATTGCCAGGCGACGTGGATTCTCATGCCCAGATGCCAGAGAGATAAGTGGAGGGCTAAGGCCCACAGAGGGGGTGAAAGCGGGGTGCTGGGAGGGCATTTTGAATGAGCTTTGGGGGTCGGGATGTGCAAGAAGTGTCCCCTTAGATCAGCTAAAGGGAAAGTGTCTGTTTTGATCACAGTGCTGAGGTGCTCAGGGCAGAGCAGTTTTGGTGTGTGTCCTGTCACTTGTCTCTGGTGCATTCTGTGTTCTTTGGGTCTCTCGGTCCTTTCTTCTCCTCAAAAGCTCTCTCTCCCTGTCCTGTGTCACGGGTGTCTGCACGTATTTGTCCCACAACTGCTCTGCCCTGCTGCATAGCCTGTAATAGCACAAGTCCTGGGGACTTGAAATTTGTAATTTGCGGTGTAGTTGGGCTCTAGATTGTATGGGGAGATTGACATAACATGTTTGGTGCTGTGAAGTTGTCCTGCAGCCATTTGACACTAGTCCTAACTTCCTTTCAGGTGCTGACAATTCAAATCTGTGGCAGAGAGCCCCAGTCCTGGGTGAGGGTGTTGCCATGATCAGGTCAGTCATTGTTTGCATTTGCAGGGGCAGCCTGAATGGTGACCATGTTACAGCAGTGTTCTTTGCCTTTATTTTTAGGAGCTCCAGACAGATAGCAGCAGTCAAAGTGGACCAAAGCAGTTGTTTTTGCTCAGCTTTTGGTTTTTGGTGGAACTGTAAGCATCCACTGTTGTTTGTGTGCTTTAGGGAATCCACTCAGAGTACTTATACCACTGTCTCCAACTGGCTGATGGACCAGTTTTCATGCACGTGTGGTCTTGCCAGAAGCATTACAGGACCCTGTGACAGAGCTTTCCAATTTTGCATTTCAAGGACCCCTCCTGGTAACCCACAGGAATGGGCAAGGAGTTGTGGTGAGGCAGGGAAGAGGAGCGAGGGTACCCTCAAGTTGCAGCAATGCCAAGTCACCTTGTCTGCCCTTAACCTAGGTGTGCCTTGAGATGACGGTGTCAGAATCCAAGCGCGCCTGAGGTGTGTGGCCCAAGACTTCTTGGGAGACGGTGAGTAGCAGAATTGTCAGGTTCTGGCCCATGTGCTGTTAAGGTAGTGCGCTGACGTTTGGTTTTCTTTCTCTTGGCAGAGCAAGAGATAACAGCCTGGTGACAACTGGAACTTCCCAGACAGGCAGGAGGCCTCGTTCTGCACCTGATGGGGATTTGCATCCCCAAATATGTGCAAGATAAGGTGAGAGCTACAGCCCACAGAGGGGATGGAAGAGAGGTGCCGGGTTGGGACTCCCCAGGAGGGGTTTTTGAGTCAGTTTTGGAGATGGGGATGTCCAAGAAGTGTCCCCTTAGGCCAGCTAAAGGGAAAGTGTCTGTTTTGATCACAGTGCTGAGGTGCTCAGGGCAGAGCAGTTTTGGTGTGTGTCCTGTCACTTGTCTCTGGTGCACTCTGTGTTCTTTGGATCTCTCGGTCCTTTCTTCTACTCAAAAGCTCTCTCTCCCTGTCCTGTGTCACAGGTGTCTGCACGTATTTTTCCCACAGCTGCTCTGCCCTGCTGCATAGCCTGTAACAACACAAGTCCTGGGGACTTGAAATTGGCAGTGCAAGGTTTAGTTGGGCTCTAGATTTTATGGGGAGATTGACATAACATGTTTGGTGCTGTTAAGTTGTCCTGCAGCTGTTTGACACTAGTCCTAACTTCCTTTCAGACGAAGACAGTTCAGATCAGTGGCAGGGAGCCCCAGTCCTGGGGTGAGGGTGTTGCTATGATCAGGTCAGTCATTGTTTGCATTTGCAGGGGCAGCCTGAATGGTGACCATGTTACAGCAGTGTTCTTTGCCTTTATTTTTAGGAGCTCCAGACAGATAGCAGCAGTCAAAGTGGACCAAAGCAGTTGTTTTTGCTCAGCTTTTGGTTTTTGGTGGAACTGTAAGCATCCACTGTTGTTTGTGTGCTTTAGGGAATCCACTCAGAGTACTTATACCACTGTCTCCAACTGGCTGATGGACCAGTTTTCATGCACGTGTGGTCTTGCCAGAAGCATTACAGGACCCTGTGACAGAGCTTTCCAATTTTGCATTTCAAGGACCCCTCCTGGTAACCCACAGGAATGGGCAAGGAGTTGTGGTGAGGCAGGGAAGAGGAGCGAGGGTACCCTCAAGTTGCAGCAATGCCAAGTCACCTTGTCTGCCCTTAACCTAGGTGTGCCTTGAGATGACGGTGTCAGAATCCAAGCGCGCCTGAGGTGTGTGGCCCAAGACTTCTTGGGAGACGGTGAGTAGCAGAATTGTCAGGTTCTGGCCCATGTGCTGTTAAGGTAGTGCGCTGACGTTTGGTTTTCTTTCTCTTGGCAGAGCAAGAGATAACAGCCTGGTGACAACTGGAACTTCCCAGACAGGCAGGAGGCCTCGTTCTGCACCTGATGGGGATTTGCATCCCCAAATATGTGCAAGATAAGGTGAGAGCTACAGCCCACAGAGGGGATGGAAGAGAGGTGCCGGGTTGGGACTCCCCAGGAGGGGTTTTTGAGTCAGTTTTGGAGATGGGGATGTCCAAGAAGTGTCCCCTTAGGCCAGCTAAAGGGAAAGTGTCTGTTTTGATCACAGTGCTGAGGTGCTCAGGGCAGAGCAGTTTTGGTGTGTGTCCTGTCACTTGTCTCTGGTGCACTCTGTGTTCTTTGGATCTCTCGGTCCTTTCTTCTACTCAAAAGCTCTCTCTCCCTGTCCTGTGTCACAGGTGTCTGCACGTATTTTTCCCACAGCTGCTCTGCCCTGCTGCATAGCCTGTAACAACACAAGTCCTGGGGACTTGAAATTGGCAGTGCAAGGTTTAGTTGGGCTCTAGATTTTATGGGGAGATTGACATAACATGTTTGGTGCTGTTAAGTTGTCCTGCAGCTGTTTGACACTAGTCCTAACTTCCTTTCAGACGAAGACAGTTCAGATCAGTGGCAGGGAGCCCCAGTCCTGGGGTGAGGGTGTTGCTATGATCAGGTCAGTCATTGTTTGCATTTGCAGGGGCAGCCTGAATGGTGACCATGTTACAGCAGTGTTCTTTGCCTTTATTTTTAGGAGCTCCAGACAGATAGCAGCAGTAAAGGCCCTGTGTGCCAGGTGAGCAGTGGACAGAAGCAGTTGTTCTTGCTCAGGTTTCAAGATTTGGTGCAATTGTAAGCATCCATTGTTGTTTGTGTGCTTTAGGGAATCCACTCAGAGTATGCCAAGCCCCTGTCACCAACAGCTGATGGCCTGGATTTCCGTGCTTGTGAGCCCTCTGGAAGGTGTTGCAGGACTCTGAGATGAAGCCTTGAAATTCTGTATTTCAAGATTGCATCAGGGTTGCCTTTGGCAATGGCTGAGGATTTGTGGTGAGTCGCCGAGGTAGGGAGGGGGAGCCAAGGTCCACTCGTGTTTCAGCAATGCTGAGTCTCTTTGTCTCTTCTTAACCCAGGCAGACCCTGCGATGACGGTGGCAGCCTCTGAGCCTGGCCAAAGTGTGTGGCCCGAGCATTCTCAGGAGAATGGTGAGTAGCAGAATTGCTGGGTTTTGTCCATTGTGCAGCTAAGATCATGCAGTGATGTTTGGTGTTCTCGATTGTAGCTGAGCACGGGACCACAGCCCGGTGACCATAGGACATTCCCCGCAGGCGAGGCAGCCTCCATTGCCAGGCGACGTGGATTCTCATCCCCAGATGCCAGAGAGATAAGTGGAGGGCTAAGGCCCGCAGAGGTGGTGAAAGCAGGGTGCTGGGAGGGCCTTTAGGATCAGCTTTGGGGGTGGGCATGTGCAAGAAGTGTCCCCTTAGGCCAGCTAAAGGGAAAGTGTCTGTTTTGATCACAGTGCTGAGGTGCTCAGGGCAGAGCAGTTCTGGTGTGTGTCTTGTCACTTGTCTCTGGTGCACTCTGTGTTCTTTGGGTCTCTCGGTCCTTTCTTCTCCTCAAAAGCTCTCTCTCCCTGTCCTGTGTCACGGGTGTCTGCACGTATTTTTCCCACAGCTGCTCTGCCCTGCTGCATAGCCTGTAATAGCACAAGTCCTGGGGACGTGAAATTGTTAATGCAGGGTGTAGTTGGGCTCTAGATTGTATGGGGAGATTGACATAACATGTTTGGTGCTGTGAAGTTGTCCTGCAGCCGTCTGACACTAGTCCTAACTTCCTTTCAGGTGCAGACAGTTCAGGTCAGTGGCAGAGGGCCCCAGTCCTGGGGTGAGGGTGTTGCTATGATCAGGTCAGTCATTGTTTGCATTTGCAGGGGCAGCCTGAATGGTGACCATGTTACAGCAGTGTTCTTTGCCTTTATTTTTAGGAGCTCCAGACAGATAGCAGCAGTCAAAGTGGACCAAAGCAGTTGTTTTTGCTCAGCTTTTGGTTTTTGGTGGAACTGTAAGCATCCACTGTTGTTTGTGTGCTTTAGGGAATCCACTCAGAGTACTTATACCACTGTCTCCAACTGGCTGATGGACCAGTTTTCATGCACGTGTGGTCTTGCCAGAAGCATTACAGGACCCTGTGACAGAGCTTTCCAATTTTGCATTTCAAGGACCCCTCCTGGTAACCCACAGGAATGGGCAAGGAGTTGTGGTGAGGCAGGGAAGAGGAGCGAGGGTACCCTCAAGTTGCAGCAATGCCAAGTCACCTTGTCTGCCCTTAACCTAGGTGTGCCTTGAGATGACGGTGTCAGAATCCAAGCGCGCCTGAGGTGTGTGGCCCAAGACTTCTTGGGAGACGGTGAGTAGCAGAATTGTCAGGTTCTGGCCCATGTGCTGTTAAGGTAGTGCGCTGACGTTTGGTTTTCTTTCTCTTGGCAGAGCAAGAGATAACAGCCTGGTGACAACTGGAACTTCCCAGACAGGCAGGAGGCCTCGTTCTGCACCTGATGGGGATTTGAATCCCCAGATATGTGCAAGATAAGGTGAGAGCTACAGCCCACAGAGGGGATGGAAGAGAGGTGCCGGGTTGGGACTCCCCAGGAGGGGTTTTTGAGTCAGTTTTGGAGATGGGGATGTCCAAGAAGTGTCCCCTTAGGCCAGCTAAAGGGAAAGTGTCTGTTTTGATCACAGTGCTGAGGTGCTCAGGGCAGAGCAGTTTTGGTGTGTGTCCTGTCACTTGTCTCTGGTGCACTCTGTGTTCTTTGGATCTCTCGGTCCTTTCTTCTACTCAAAAGCTCTCTCTCCCTGTCCTGTGTCACAGGTGTCTGCACGTATTTTTCCCACAGCTGCTCTGCCCTGCTGCATAGCCTGTAACAACACAAGTCCTGGGGACTTGAAATTGGCAGTGCAGGGTTTAGTTGGGCTCTAGATTTTATGGGGAGATTGACATAACATGTTTGGTGCTGTTAAGTTGTCCTGCAGCTGTTTGACACTAGTCCTAACTTCCTTTCAGACGAAGACAGTTCAGATCAGTGGCAGGGAGCCCCAGTCCTGGGGTGAGGGTGTTGCTATGATCAGGTCAGTCATTGTTTGCATTTGCAGGGGCAGCCTGAATGGTGACCGTGTTACAGCAGTGTTCTTTGCCTTTATTTTTAGGAGGTCCCGACAGTTAGCAGCAGTCAAGGCCCTGTGTGCCAGGTGAGCAGTGGACAGAAGCAGTTGTTCTTGCTCAGGTTTCAAGATTTGGTGCAATTGTAAGCATCCATTGTTGTTTGTGTGCTTTAGGGAATCCACTCAGAGTATGCCAAGCCCCTGTCACCAACAGCTGATGGCCTGGATTTCCGTGCTTGTGAGCCCTCTGGAAGGTGTTGCAGGACTCTGAGATGAAGCCTTGAAATTCTGTATTTCAAGATTGCATCAGGGTTGCCTTTGGCAATGGCTGAGAAGTTGTGGTGAGTCACCGAGGTAGGGAGGGGGAGCCAAGGTCCACTCGTGTTTCAGCAATGCTGAGTCTCTTTGTCTCTTCTTAACCCAGGCAGACCCTGCGATGACGGTGGCAGCCTCTGAGCCTGGCCAAAGTGTGTGGCCCGAGCATTCTCAGGAGAATGGTGAGTAGCAGAATTGCTGGGTTTTGTCCATTGTGCACCAAGATCATGCAGTGATGTTTGGGGTTCTCGATTGTAGCTGAGCACGGGACCACAGCCCGGTGACCATAGGACATTCCCCGCAGGCGAGGCAGCCTCCATTGCCAGGCGACGTGGATTCTCATCCCCAGATGCCAGAGAGATAAGTGGAGGGCTAAGGCCCACAGAGGTGGTGAAAGCAGGGTGCTGGGAGGGCCTTTAGGATCAGCTTTGGGGGTGGGCATGTGCAAGAAGTGTCCCCTTAGATCAGCTAAAGGGAAAGTGTCTGTTTTGATCACAGTGCTGAGGTGCTCAGGGCAGAGCAGTTCTGGTGTGTGTCTTGTCACTTGTCTCTGGTGCACTCTGTGTTCTTTGGGTCTCTCGGTCCTTTCTTCTCCTCAAAAGCTCTCTCTCCCTGTCCTGTGTCACGGGTGTCTGCACGTATTTTTCCCACAGCTGCTCTGCCCTGCTGCATAGCCTGTAATAGCACAAGTCCTGGGGACGTGAAATTGTTAATGCAGGGTGTAGTTGGGCTCTAGATTGTATGGGGAGATTGACATAACATGTTTGGTGCTGTGAAGTTGTCCTGCAGCCGTCTGACACTAGTCCTAACTTCCTTTCAGGTGCAGACAGTTCAGGTCAGTGGCAGAGGGCCCCATTCTTGCGTGAGGATTTTCCCATGATCAGGTCAGTCATTGTTTGCATTTGCAGGGGCAGCCTGAATGGTGACCATGTTACAGCAGTGTTCTTTGCCTTTATTTTTAGGAGGTCCCGGTAGTTAGCAGCAGTCAAGGCACTGTGTGCCAAGTGAGCAGTGGACAGAAGGAGTTGTTCTGGCTCATGTCTCCATTTCTGGTGCAATTCTAAGCATCCACTCTTAGTTACTTTGTTTTATTTTAGTCAGTCATCTTGCAAGATATCTCTGGTCCGGATGTCGAAGGCCAGGTGGGTGCAAGCGTAAGGTCTGGGTGGGTGTGCTTTTCAGGGCAGGGGGATGTTGTTTTCACAGAATCTCAGTGTGGGTTTTTTTGCTTTGTTTTTTTTGCAGGTGCTGTCGCTGCCCTAGCTGTGTGAAGGAACAGAGGCGAGCGGGAGAGTTGGCATTTTGGCACGGTGACTCACAGGTGGCCCTTATGCAGCAGCATGCTAAGTGTGTACCTTTTTGTTTTTCAGGTATCCTCCAGGCAGCCTGTGGAGTCAAATTGAGACTTCAGGTGGGCTGGGGCAGCGGTGTGTCGGAGTTTCAGGGATTCCTCTTTCCGTGGGCACTAGTTGCATTTTCTGTTTTGTCTTAGGTACCCTGAGGAGGAGCGTAGCTGAAGTTTGGAAACGGCAGCACCGAAGCGGATGTACAGAACGTCTCGCTGTTCACATCCAACTGACATGGGATTCCATCCGGTTGTCTTGCAAAAGCTAAGTGCTGGGGCCAGTAGGTGGGAGATGGGGGAAAAACCTTCACTATCACAGGAGGCTATTTGATGTTAGCTTGGAGAAGAGGCCCATAGTGGGACGGGCCCCTCGGGAGGGAGAGGGTTTCTCCTCAGCCCCCCCAGAGTCTTCGCCGGGCAGGGCAGTTCCGATCCCTCTCCGCGTTCTCGTGACGTTCGCATCGGCGGCCTTCTTTGACTCTCGACGTTGTCGTGGATCTTTTCACCATAGGAGCCCGCCTTCATGTCTGGAGCTATAGCTAGAGTCACCCTGTAGTCATTTCTTCCTTCTCTAGGCCTACTGAGCTTCTTAGGCTTTCTCTTAAGTGCTTTGGCACTAACATCTTGAAAGGAGTTGCATGTCATCATCAAGTGCTACTGCCCTAGGGCTTTCTTTTCTTTGGCATCATCAGCCCATGGCTCATCTTGGGCGAGGAATCTTGGGTCCATAAGGTGAAATTGCCAGGCAGTTTCCACTTGTGTCTGTGTCACGTTGTCTGTGTCTGTGTCACGTTGTCTGTGTCTGTGTCACGTTGTCTGTGTCTGTGTCACGTTGTCTGTGTCCGTGTCACGTTGTCTGTGTCTTAGGCCTTTGTTACATCTCCATGCTTTAGCAACATCATTTTGTGCCGTATCGGCCATATTTTGCTCACGTACCTTCCTGGATATCAATTATTCTGGCATCTTTACTTATTTACTTTTTGGGACCGGACGATGTACACAAGATGTTCTCATCCATCTTCATTCTCAGTTTTGGTAGCCCTTCTCTTGGACTTCCGTACGGATCTTATTAGCCCTTCATCACCTGACCACAGTAGTTCCGTAGCATCTGCCTTCTCAAAGGATATAGGGCTCAAAAATTAGTCTTCTGGAGAATTATATCAAGTCCTCACTTATCTTGTATCTCTGTCGGCTGACGTTGTATGCACTTATGTTGCACCTACCTGTGTCGGCTTCTATTGTATGTGCGTATGTTGCGCCTACCTATGTTGGCTTATGTTGTTTGTGCTTATACTGTATGTACCTACGTTGCTTTATGTTGTTTGTGCTTATACTGTATGTACCTACGTTGCCTTATGTTGTTTGTGCTTACACTGTATGTACCTACGTTGCCTTATGTTGTATGCACCTCTGTTGTGGCAATTATGATCAGAGCTGCCTTGCCCGGGCACGTAGTCACGCTCAGGTAGAGCAGTTATAAAGCTTTGCCGTTCATCTGTTCTCTACGGGGTTTGGGGTACAACCCTGATGGGCCCAGAGTTGGTATAGCTCCTAGCTCTCAGATAGTCAGTCACTGACCGCCTCCCCTTGTCTCGTAGGTCCCCGGGTCCCTACAGAATTTCCTGGAATCTACCATTTGACATGGAGGTCCTGCGGTCAGAAGAAGCGTTTAAACATATTCTTCAGTGCAGCGTTTCACGTAAGGGTGGCAGCCAGCGTGTCAGCAGAAGAATGTGTGAGAGTGTGACTGTCTGTGTCTGTCTGTGAGAGTTTGTGTGTGCTTGTGTCTGCAGCTGTGTGTGTGTGTGTGTGTGGAGCAGTTCCAACCTTGTGTGTATGGCCTTTGCCTTTCAGGGGGGGTTTTCATCAGGCAGGAGGATTTTTTGGGAGTCTCCGGAGCGAGTTGCCGTGAATGTGAGTTTGTGCGTAACGCGAAGGGGGCGTGCACGTCGGCGGAGCGTTTTGCGCCGTTTTTGTTCCAGGTGCGTCATAACAATAAAAGCGTTGTGGACTTTTCTGAAATGGAGACACGGTTATATTGTGTCAATATGTATTTGGCTTGTAATACATTATATTGTTCTGTCTTTGCAGTTGTTCCTGTCTTTTGATGTATTTTGCTGTATGTAAATTGGACTTGTACTTGTGTGCCTAGGTATGATGTATTCTTTGTTTTATTTGTCTCTGTACTTGCATTTGTATACGTTGTTTCCCTGTGTATTGCTGAAGTTTAAATTAACAGAATAAAGATTAATCAGCCCTAATAATGATACCTCTTACCCTCTGCCCCGCCCACCATTCATCTCCTGTCTTTCTTTGGTGTGGTTGAGTCGTATCATTTTCACCCTTTTTCTCCCTTTGCCTCTTACTTTCCTCTTTAGTCTATTCCTCACTTTATCCTTCCATGTGTAACTCTTTGTCTCTGGCTGTGTTTTCCTTTGTTTCCATTTCTAACACATCTCTATGTTTCTCTAACCCTATTTCCTTCTCACCCTGTCTATTTTCTTCCATTCCTCTACATGTATTTCCCCATGTCTCTTTGTCTGTCTCTTTCAATCTAGGTTTCACTATGTTTTCTTTTTTTTTTTCTCTTTGTCAGCCTTTGTCTTTCTAACACTTGCTATCATTTTCTTTGTCTCTAACCCTTTTTCCTTTTCTGTCCATCTTTAATTTTTTGTGTTTCTAACTCTCTATTTCTTTCTCTCTTGAACCCTACCTTGTGTTCAGTCTCTCCATTTGTTTTCCTGTAGGTTTTCAGCTCTATTTCTTCTTTTTCTTGTCTATTTCCTTTTCTCTTTCATTTCAAGTGCTTCCTTTTCTCTTTGTCTTTCACTCTTTTTCTCTTTACCCCTCCTTTCTTTTGCCTTTCTCTTTCCAATCTGACTTTTTTGGTTTTTCTTTTTATCACTGACTCTTATTTTTCTTGCTCTGTTTTCTTCTTACTCTCTTCTCTTCCTTTTCTTTTTCTCGCTCTTTCTTCTTGCTCTCCTCTCACTCTCTCCTCTTCTTCTTCTCACTCTCCTCTTCTTCTCACACTCTCCTCTTCTTCTCATTCTCTCGTCTTCCTCCTCTCTCCTTTTCTTCTTCTCGCTCTCTCCTCTTCTTCTCACACTGTCTTCATCTCTCTCCTTCTCACTTTCTCCTCTTCCTCCTCTTTCTTCTTGCTCTGACTCTCTCCTCTTCTTCTTACTCTCTCCTCTCCCTCTCCTCTTCTTCATCTCACTCTCTCCTCTTCTTCTCACACTCTCCTTTTCTTCATCTCACTCTCTCCTTCTCACTCGCTCCTCTTCCTCCTCTCTCCTCTTCTCACTTTCTCCTCTTCCTCCTCTCTTCTTCTTCCTCTCTCCTCTTCTTCTCACTCTCTCCTCTTCTTCTCACTCTCTCCTCTTCTTCTCACTCTCTCCTCTTCTCACGCTCTCTTCTCACACTCTCTCCTCACACTCTCTTCTTCATCTCTCTCTCCTTTTCTCCTCACTCTCTCCTCTTCCTCCTCTCTCCTCTTCTTCCTCTCACTCTCTCCTCTTATTCTTCTCACCCTCTCCTCTTCTTCATCTCACTCTCTCCTTTTCTTCTCACTCTGTCCTCTTCCTCCTTTCTCCTCTTCTTCTCACTTTCTCCTCTTCTTCTCACTTTCTCCTCTTCCTCTCTCTTCTTCTTCCTCACTCTCTCCACTTCTCACACTCTTTTTCTTCTCACTCTCTCCTTTTCCTCTTCTCTCCTTTTCTTCTCACTCGCTCTTCTTCCTCCTCTCTCCTTTTCTCACTTTCTCCTCTTCCTCCTCTCTTCTTCTTCCTCCTCTCTCCTCTTCTTGTTCTCACTCTCTCCTTCTTCTCACTTTCTCCTCTTCCTCCTCTCTCCTCGTCTTCCTCCTCTCTCCTCGTCTTCCTCCTCTCTCCTCGTCTTCTCACTCTCTTCTTCATCTCTCTCTCCTTTTCTCCTCACTCTCTCCTCTTCCTCCTCTCTCTTCTTCTCACTCTCCTCTCTCTCATCTTCCTCTTCTCTCTCTCCTTTTCTTCCTCTCACTTACTCCTCTTCCTCTTGTCACTCTCTCCTCTCTTCTCACACTCGCTTCATCTCTCTCTCCTTTTCTTCTCTCTTTCTCCTCTCTCCTCTTTCTCCTCTCTCCTCTTTCTCCTCTCTCCTTCTCACTCTCTCCTCTTCTCACTGTCCTCTTCTTCTCACACTCTCTTCTTCATCTCACTCTCTCCTTTCCTTCTCACTCTTTCCTCTTCCTCTTCTCTCCACCACTTCTTCGCACTTGCTGCTCTTCCTCCTCTCTCCTTCTCACTCGCTGCTTTTCCTCCTCTCTCCTATTCTTCTTCTCTCTCTCCTCTTCCTCCTCTCCCTCTCCTCTTCTTCCTCTCACTTACTCCTCTTCCTCCTCTCTCTTCCTCTTGTCACTCTCTCCTTTCCTTCTCACACTCTCTTCTTCCTCTCACGCTTTCCTCTTCTTGCTCTCTCCTTCTCACACTCTTCTTCATCTCTCTCCCTTTCTTCTCACTCCTCTTCCTCCTCTCTCCTCTTTTTCTTCTCACTCTCTCGTCTTCCTCCTCTCTCTTTTTCCTTTTCTCGCTCTCATCTTCCTCCTCTCTACTTTTCTTCTTGTCTCTCCTCTTCTTATCACTCTCTCCTCTTCTTCTCACTCTCTCCTCCTCTTTCTCTTTTTCCCCTTTCTGTACTTAGAATAAAAAAGCAGGAGTAGAAAATACCGTGCTCCGAGGAAGTAAAAAAAAGAAAAACAACTTTAAAAATAAAAATTTCTACTCCCTGGGAGCATCAAAGTAAAAATAAAAATTTTTACTCCTTGGTAGCATCAAATTTTCTACTGCTGCGCCTGACATTTTTATATTTATATATATATGTATAGGGGGGGTAGGGGAGGGGTCTGTCTGGTAGCCACACCCCCACTCTGAATCCTCCATCTACCCTAACCCCTTCCCTGACCCACCCTCCACCCCCTCCCCCACACCCTGACCCCACCCCTAACCACGCCCCCAATGCTGACCCCCCTCCCCCAATGCTGACCCCTCCCCCTAACCCCCACCCCTGTCCTTACCCCCTCCCCTGGCCCCGCCCCCAGCCACACACCCTCCCCTGACTTCTATTAAGATATCCATTAGGATACGTATAAAAATCTGAAATAAAATATAATAGGAATAAATGTAAGAAATTATGAAAATATAATTTTCCATCAATATCCATTACAAATCCGAATGTGAATATAAATATGAAAAATAGAAAAATAAAGCGTATTGAAATGCAGCTTAAGAGTAAAGCTTTTTTCTTTCGGTTCCTATCGGGTCGCAGGCAGGCTTTTTGTTCCGTTCTTTCCCGCGCGGACGCTTTGGGGCGTTCGCTGCCGAGGCCGTGCCGGCGGGGACGGCGCGGTGCTGCCGCCGTGTGGGCAGAGAGCGGTACTGCAGCCCGCCGCCCGCGGCCGCCATCTTGGGAGTGGCTTGGCGCGGACTCGCTTGAAAAGTGCTGCCGCCTTGTGGGCACAGGGCGGTACTGCAGCCCGACCGGCCGCTTGGGAGTGGCTTGGCGCGGACTCGCTTGAAAAGTGCTGCCGCCTTGTGGACACAGGGCAGTACTGCGGCCCCGCCGCCCGCAGCTGCCCTCTTAGGAGTGGCTTGGCGCAGACTCGCTTGAAAAGTGCTGCCGCCTTGTGGACACAGGGCGGTACTGCAGCCCGGCCGCCCTCTTGGGAGTGGCTTGGCGCGGACTCGCTTGAAAAGTGCTGCCGCCTTGTGGACACAGGGCGGTACTGCGGCCCCCCAGCCAGCGCCCGGCAAAATCACCGAGACGGGGCGAGGGGCGGGAGCGAGCGGCGAGCGGGGCGGTGTCTGTGAGTGAGGGGAGGGCTGGAGGCGGCTCCGCGGCGGCGCCGGATTAGGATGGCAGCGGCGAGGGAGGCTTTCTGTCCCGTTCCGGCCGCCGTCCGTACCGGAACGCTTTGTGCCTTTCTGTCCCTCGCCGGCCGCCGTCCCCCACGTGTCGGGAGCCCGGCGCCGCCGTGATGGCGGCGGGCGGTGGGACCGGGCTCGGGCGGCTCTGGAGGCGCTGCTGGAGGTGGGATTCGGGGCCCGGCGCGCTGAGGGCGGCGGCACCGGGGGGACAGCGGGGGAGGGCGGGCGGGAGCAGCCGGAGGGGACCCGGCACCGGGAATGGGATTGGGGGGGGGCGGGACACACGGACAGGCCCCGGAGCCCCCGGGACCCCCAAAACTCCACTGAGACCCCCAAAAAACCCCCCGGGACCCCTCAGAACCCTCTGGGACCCCCCAAAAATAACCGGGAGCCCCCCGTTCCCGCAGGGCGAAGGCGCTGGCGCTGACCGGGAACCGGGGAGTGGAGCCGGCCGTGGACTGGTGAGGGGGGACCCCAAGAACACTCCCGGCACCCCCAAAAATACCCGGCGGGATCCCCCAAAAACAGCCCCGGGACCGCCAAAAACAGCCTCGGGAACCCAAAAATTCCCTTCAGGACCCCAAACCCCCGCCCAGGACCCCCAAAATTCCTCCCAAAAACCCCCTGAAACCTCCAAACTTCTCCCCGGGACTCCAAAGCCCTCCCTGGGACGCCCAAAATTCTCTTTGGGACCCCAAAACTCCCCCTGGGACCTCCAAATTTCCCTTTAGGACCCCTGAAATTCCTCCTGGGACTCCCAAAACCCCCTGAGACCCCAAAAGTCCTCCTGGGATGCCCCAAAATCCTTCCAGAACCCCCCAGAACCCCCTCCAATTTTGGGTCCCCCCCCGATTCGGGGTTCCCCCCGGTTTTTGGGTCCCCAGGCTGGTGGCTCATGAGGACGACCCCGACTCGGACCCCGAACTCCCCCCGGGTTTGGGGGCGCCGCCCGCGGGCCTGGGGGGGCCCCGGCAGCCGCCGGCCCCCGAGGACGAGACCCAGAAGTGAATTTTGGGGGTCGGGGGGAATTTGGGGGTTGGGGAGGAAAATTTGGGGTATGAGGAGCTCAGGGATATTTTGGGGTTCAGAGTGGTTAATTCGGGGTTTCAGGGTGTTTATGGGAAGGGTTTTTGGGTATTCTCGGGAGGGCTTTGGGGTATTCTTTGGTGGGTTTTAGGATATTTTTGGGTGGATTTTTTGGGGTATTTTTGGGAGGGTTTTGGGCTGGTTTCGGGGCATTTTATGGTGAGTTTTTTGGATATTTTTAGGAGGGTTTGGGTAATTTTGGGTGGGTTTTTTGGGGGCATTTAGGACGATTTTGGGGTATTTTTGGGTGGGTTTTGGGCTGAAGGCGGCTCAGCGGTGGCGCTGGAGAAGGATGGCAGCGGCGAGGGGGGCCCGGCGGGGCCCTGCCTTTGCCAGCCCCTCCTGCCGCCCTCCTTGGAATGGTTTGGGGCAGTATGGGGTTATTGAGGTAGGAGTGATTATTTTGTTGTTGTTGATTTAATGTGGGGTTTTTTTGTTTGTTTGTTTGTTGTTGTCGTTTGATGTATTTGGTTTGTAGAGCAGGAACTGTAGACAGAATCCTGCAGAAGTAATATGGAATTTGTCCTCCCAAAACCCGCCCGGCTTCCAACCACTTTCAGCACGTGGTCTTCCTTAGCAGCACATGGTTGCCCCACACTTGGGAGCCGGTGCACTCTACTTTTCTCTCCTCCTTTGCTGACAGATCCTGCTGAGGCTGAGGACAAAGCCCTACCCCTACACGGACAAGGCAGCAGACCTGGTTCGGGAAGCCAGCGTGCTCCAGGCTGCTCCAGGACTCTGATCAAACATCAGCATCCCCGTCTCTCACGTTGATGGTATGTGGTAACCCCTTAAGAACAGAATTCCACCTTTTTTAACCCTAAGCAGCAAACTGGGGATGGATAACTCTAGAAATCCTGTCATGTAAGGACCTCCAGGATTCAGCCCTCCATGTGTCCTTGGTATCAGAGGTTGGAATTGCAGAGTTGCCACTTTGCCTCCAGACGTAATTTTTGATGTGGTTGTGCCACTTTAACAGTATTTGAAATCTCTCTTCGTGTTCTTGCAGCAGCATTTTCGAACCACAATGGAAATCTAGCCCTTCTGCCGGGAGCTGTTCACAGATTCGTGGAATCCCAGAAGGGTTTGGATGGGAAGGCACCTTTTTTTAAAGCTCGTCCCGTTCCACCCCCTGCCATGGGCAGGGACACCTTCCACCATGCCAGGGTGCTCTAAGCCCTGTCCAGCCTGGCCTTGGACACTTCCAGGGATCCGGGGGCAGCCACAGCTTCTGTGGGCAACCTGTGCTGAGGTGCCCTGAGGAAATGTGTGAGCCGGAGGGAGCCGGGGCCGGGCGGAGGGAGCCGAGCTGTGGGAATGGGCGAATGGAGGCGGGAGCGGGCGGGACTAGGCGAGCGTGGGCGAAAGCGGCCGAAAGGGGCCGAGGAGGCGAGCGGAGCCGAGCTTTGCCGAGTTCAGCCGAGGCGAGCCGAGCTTTGCCGAAGAGGCGAATGGAGGCGAATGCGGCCGGAAATAGCCGAGCGTGGCCGAAAGTAGCCGAAGCTGGCCGAGGAGCCGAGTCCAGCCGAACGGAGCCGAGCTCTGCCGAGCGCAGCAGCCCGGGCGGGGCTGAGCCGGGGCGGAGCCGGGGCGCCGGGAGGATCCCCTCCTGTCCCTCTCTCTCCCGCTCCATGCTCCTGCCCGTGCTCAGTTACCTCTCTTTCCCCCGTTTCCGTGTCCCCCCCAAACCCGGCTCCTTCCTGTCCTGTCCTGTCCCTGCCCCTGCCCCGCTGCTCCGTTCCATTCCCCCTCTCGGTGGTGTGAGATGAGATTTGAGCCCTTTCTGACACCCACGCGTGCTCTTTGTGTTGTCAAATCCCGCGTGTGAGGCAGAAGCTCTCCCTGCCTCTTTTGCAGGTGGATGTGCCATTCAAAGCCCTGGAGGCAGGGCTGAGCACCGGCGAGCCGCGCGTGGCTGCTCTGCACAGGGGGCGTGGCAGGAAACACTCGCTGAGTGCCGGAGGAGCGAACGGGAGCCTTGGCCCTGCCATCCTCTGGGATCTCCGGGGACACTGCAAGCACTGGCAAAGAGCCGAGAGCCATGGGAGCAGCGCTGAGCGAGGCTGTGTCCCAGCCAAGGAGTTCCTCCTGTGTCCCTTAAGAGGATACCCCAGGGCTGGTTTTCTGCATCAAGACTTCTGATCAGACCATCTGTAGACCTCTGGCTTAATGTAAATATTTATTTATATGTTTGTCTCTGACAGCAAAGCACGTATCTCCTGACTTCCCTGCTATTCAGTATCTGCTGAACTGGCTGTGCATTTTTCCTAAGCTAAGGAAAACCCTCCCTCTGATTCTGTAATTTCCAAAGGAGCAGCATTGAGTCACTTGTGTTTTTCTTGTCTCCATAACTTTAGCTTGACTCGTGCTCAAGGACAGGAATGACTCAAGAACTGTATGTGGTGAATTGTTAGTTTGGCGGGGGTTTTTGCAAATTCAGGGCTAAAATGTGATGTAAGAAAAGGCTTTTATTGCAGCAATTAGATTTTTGCAGCATGGCAGATTTTCAAGCCTCTAAGTAAATCACTTCATTCAGATTTAAACTCTCTTGAAATATGCTTGATATGTTTTGGGGTTTTTTTCATTGTTATGCTACTTTTCGTTTTGGTTTGATTTGGCTTTCTTTTTTGCCTGGCGTGGGAAAATTTTACAGCTCTCACTTTTTTCTTCTCCAGTTGAGTATAGTGTTACCTTCTTAATTCAAAAACCATTTGCTGTATGGAAAAAGCACCTTGCCTTTGTGAAGGGCCAGGTGGGAACTGTTTTAATGGCCAGTGGCACAGCCCTGTAGCACACAATTCCCAGGAAGTGGGGAGCCCTCTGCCAGGCAGAGCCACCTGGCCAGGTTCCTGCGGGTGCTGCTGCTGTACCCGGCTGATGAGGTGAGAAGCAGCTTGGCTTTATTGCCAAAATAAAGCTCACCCGTTTTCCTATGAATCCCATCAAAGTGGTCCCAAAGGCTCTGTCACTCAGTCTCTGCTTCCATTGGTGTGGAGAGGCTGGATCCCAGTTATCACCCCAGCAGTGCCCCTGCCTCCCTTTTCCCCACTTTTCTGTTCCAGTCGTACGAAATATTCAGGCTTTGTTTTCTTCCCCCTGCGGTTCACTGCAGATCCCAGAAAACCCACAGGAGGGAAGATCATTCCTTGTGCTTCCACCTCCAGGTGAGAGAGGAGATGGTCACATCCTAGGAGCCTGATTTTGGAATGTTTTATGGAATTGGCCCAGTGCCTTTTACTTCTGGGCTTCCTGGAGTCTGTCCGTGGCAGGTCCAGCCCGTGCTTCAACTGAGAGCCCTCAGTCCGCAGGGAAATGAACCTTTGGGGAAGTTCTTACAGCTCTGCTTAGTGCTTTATGAATGGTGATGATTTTCTGGAAGTAGGCTGTCCATTCTGACCCTTTTTCTTCCCTCTCCCTGCAGACTGTACCTGCTGAGAGGCTGAGGTGAGACCAGGATCTGTAAAATCCCTGACTCTCTGTGTTTTCCCGAGGCTGAAGCCGTGTTTGCTGTCAGTGACGACAGGGTGGGAGATGCTAAACACTGAAAACTTTGGGGTTTTTCCCCTGAACTCCCCAAGACTCTCTGCAGCTGTGCCCTGTCTATCTCTTGAAAGAGTTTCTGGATTTACAAAGGTTTTTACATTCTGCAATATTTATCTATAACTCGATTAAAAAGAATCCTACTGTATCAATGTGGTGTTAATTACTTTGTTTGAGTCGGTTAATTAAAGCGAATTGTTGGTAAGGAGTTTGAGCATCCCTTAGTTGGAGCTGGCAGCTCTTATTTAATTTCTCTTCATTCCTTTAATTTCTTTCAATTATTTCTTAAGCCATTACTGCAATTAGGATGCACGGTAAGGACAAGAGCATTTCTGCCCTGCTGGATTGGGAAATCCGAGCCCAATTCCTTGGAGAGATTGAGGGGATGGGGATCTGTGCCTCAAGCTGGGTTTTGACAGTGGGAATTTGGTGAGGAAGGAAGAGGAGAGATCCCACGGAAAGTGGCTGAGGCCAGTTCCGCTGGCTTTGGGTGCTCCTACCCCCGAGAAAATCATCCTGGCTGAAGGGAACTGGAAGAAGCCAGGGGGCTGCGCCGGGGGCTGTGCAGGGACCCCAAACCCTGGTCAGGGGCGCTGGGCAGTGCCAGCTCCAGAGGAACGCTGCAGAGGGGCTGCGCTGGAGCCCCTCAGCTTCCATGCAGAGATGCTGGCACTGCGGGGCTTTCGGGACACTGCCGAGAGGCTCCGCTGCCAGAGCCGGGGAGTTCTCCCGTTCTTTTCTGTCGTGCTGGGCACCTGGCAAGTCCTTCGAGCCCCGCAGGCTGCCAGTGCCAGCGGAGCAGCTGGAATCACAGACGGTCACACAGAAACCGGGCCGGGAGAGCAAATGAGCTGTTCCATGTTGCTTTTCACAACGCGTTTTGGATTTATACCAGAATCTCTTCTCTCCCCTCAGACCCCGTACCCCTGACTTTTGAGTTTTCTCACAGAAATGTCTCGGCCTGCACCGGGAAAAAGAAAATTCCCTGGCACGGCGGGGAGCGGCGGGGTTTGGGGGTGCTGGGGCGGCACGGGGGTCCCCGCGCCCCGGCCGGTCTCGGTCAGCCCCGGGAAATCGCCGCCGCCGCCGGCTCGGCCCCGGCGCCGCCCCGGTGCTCCGGCCCGAGAGAGACCCCGACCCGCCCGCCGGGGCAGAGGCGGCACCGCCGGGAGCCGAAGCGGCAGCCCCGGGCCCATCCCGGCGGGCCGGGAGCGATGGCCCCGCCTCCATCCCGGGCGGGCCGGAGCCTCAGGGGCGGGGCCGGGCCGGAGCCTCAGGGGCGGGGCCGGCGCTGGCTCAGGTGCGCGGGACCGCGGGGCACCTGCGTGGGGTGGGGCCGAGGTTATTTAAGTGCCGGGAATCGCTGCAGCCGCCATTTGCTCACTCGGAGCGCAGTGCGGGTGGTGGGTTCTGTGCGGGCTCCGCAGCTTCGCCCTTCTCTCCTTCCCCCCCTTTACTCTTCCTTCCTCCTGCTCCCATTCCCCTTCTTTCCCTGCCTTTCCCCCGTTTTCCTCTCTTCCCCAAAGCCGACTGCTTTCGCTCCCCTTTTGTGCCCCCTTCTACTCTTCCTTCCTTCTGCTCCTATTCCCCTTCTTTGTCTTCCTCCTTTTCCTTCTCGCCCCATTTCGGCCTCCCCTCCCGTCCCACCATCTACCCTTCCTTCCTTCTCTCCATATTTCTGTTTTTTCTCCCCTAAACCCACTCTCCCTCCTCCCCCAAACGCGACCCCCCCACTCGTCCCTCACCTGTCCCTGCCCCGCTGCTCCGTTCCATTCCCTCTCTCTTCCCTCCTCTGTCCCGTCCCTCTTTCCCCCTGCCGGCCTTTCCCTTCCTCGCCCGCTTTCCTCCGCAGCCCGACCTCCCTCCCCACCTTCCCGCATGCCCCGCTCTGCTCCCCTGTTCTCGTTCCCCGTTCCCCTTTTCCCTCTTTCCTCGCAGCCGCGGGGCTCGGGGCGCCGCAGAATAAAGCCCAGAGGGCCGGAGCCGGCGCCCCCCGCCCTCGCTGGGGTCCCCACACGGGGCCGGAGCCGCTCTGCGGGTCCCCCCATTGCAGTCTAATACACGGCCCGACACTGCCGGGGTGCGGCTTTCCCGACATCACACTGGGGGTCGGGCTGGGGGTCGGGAGGGGGTCCTGGGGAGAGGAGGGTGGGGAGGTAGGAAGGGCCCCCTCCGGAGGAGGGGGTCCGGGGGGGGGGGGCGGGGTGGGAGGGGGGTGGGAATGGGTGGGTGGGGGGGGGGTTGGGTGGGAGGGGGGGTGGGGGGGGGGTGGATGGGGTGGGAGGGGGGGTGGGGGGGGTAGGAGGGGTGGGGGGGGGTGGGGGGTGGGAGGGGGGGGTAGGGGGGGTGGGAGGGGGGTTAGGGGGGGTGGGAGGGGGGGTGGGTGGGGTGGGAAGGGGGGGGTGGGAGGGTGGGGTGGGGGGGGGGGGGGAGCAGAGGTGGTCACGTCACTCTGCGCCGTGAACAGAAATAAAAAAAACACACGACCGGCTGTCCCCTCCAGCCACCCCCCCCCCCCCCCCCCCCCACCCCACCCCCCTACCCCACCCCCCCCCACCCCCCCCCCCACCCCACCCTCCCCTCCCCACCCTCCCCCCCACCCGCCCTACCCCCCCCCTCCCCCCCACTCCTCCCCCCTGGTCCCCCTCCCGAGAAGGGGGTCCCGGAGAGGGGGCGGGGCTGGAGGGGGGAAGGTCCCCCCTCCACCCCGCCCCCCTCCCCCGGACCCCCTCCTCCGGAGGGGGCCCACCCTGGCCCCCCCCCCGGGACCCCCTCCTCCGGAGGGGGCCCTTCCTAATCCCCCCACCCTCCCGGGACCCCCTCCTAATGAGGGGGCCCTTCCAAACCCCCCCACCCTCCTCTCCCCAGGACCCCCTCCCGACCCCCAGCCCGACCCCCAGTGTGATGTCGGGAAAGCCGCACCCCGGCAGTGTCGGGCCGTGTATTAGACTGCAATGGGGGGACCCGCAGAGCGGCTCCGGCCCCGTGTGGGGACCCCAGCGAGGGCGGGGGGCGCCGGCTCCGGCCCTCTGGGCTTTATTCTGCGGCGCCCCGAGCCCCGCGGCTGCAAGGAAAGAGGGAAAAGGGGAACGGGGAACGAGAACAGGGGAGCAGAGCGGCAGTCGAGGGGAAGGGGACGAGGACAGGGGGCCGGTGGGGAGAGGTCGGGGTGTGCAGGGCAGGTGGGGAGGGGCCTGGGGGGAAGGCAGGGTGAAGGGAAAGAAAGATTGAAGGCAGCTTTGGGGAAGGAGGCGGAATGTGTGGAGGGGGAAAGGTATCACGGAAAGGCGGCAGGAGGAACCGGGAGCGCGTGGGGGGGAGCAGGGAGAGGGGGCACGGGGGAGCCCGGCTGGGGAGGGAAGGAACAGGGACAGGATGGAGGGACAGGGTAGTGTAGGGGTGAGTAGGGGAATAGAGAGGGAGGACAAGGAAAGGGGTGTAGGGGGGCCCGCCCGGGAGGGAGGGAGGGGAGGGCTAGGGGGGAGAGGGAGGGGGGGGGGTTTGGGGGGGGGGAGGGTGTAGGGGGTGGGGGAGGGGAGGAAAGGAGGGTCGATAGGAGAGGTATAGAGAAAAAGAAATACAAAAGAAAAGAAATGCGCAAGAAAAGCAAAAGAAACAGAGATATAGAGCCCGACCAGCCGCAACCTCCCGCTCCGAGCGCCCAGCACCAAATGGCTCCGCCGGGCTCGCCCCGCGGTTTAAATAGCCGCGGCCCCGCCCCGCGCAGGCGCGCTGGGGCCCCGCGCACCTGTGCGCGCACCTGTGCTGGCCCCGCCCCCGGGCCCGCCCCCCGCCCGTAAATGGCGGCGGCTCCGCGCCCGCCCCGTGTTCTGTGTGGATGCTCGGGCGGACTGCGGCGGGACCGGCGCTCGGAGCTCCGTGCGGGGATCGGATCGGGGCAGCTCCCGGCCTGCGCGGCGTCCGAGGC
Source organism: Lonchura striata (assembly GCF_050655825.1). NCBI lineage: Eukaryota > Metazoa > Chordata > Aves > Passeriformes > Estrildidae > Lonchura > Lonchura striata. The sequence goes on along the minus strand of NC_140707.1, from coordinate 12,565,059 downwards.
GCTCGGCTGCGATCGGGATCGGGATTTGGGTCCTGGGCCCGCCGGTGTCTGCTGGGGGAGCCGGGCAGAGCCGCTCCTTCCTCGGCGGGCAGGGAGGGGGTGCCGGGGCCGGCGGATCGAGGCGGGATCGGGGCTGGGATCCGGACCGGCAGCGCCGCGGCCGGGAGGAGCCGCTCCGGGACGGGCGCCGCCGCTCCAGCTGCGGCCGGCCCGGGGCTCGGGTCCCGCCGGGGCTCGGGTCCCGTTCTCGCTGTGGCCGCGGGGAGCCGGGGCTGCGTCGGGGCCGGGACCCCATCGGCACCGCCGCTCCCGCAGCGCCGCCTCCGGCCCCGCGGGCGGACACGGAGCCGCCCCGCAGCCCCCGCGGGATGCCGAGCCCCCCCGCCCCGGTAGCCCCGTGGCCACCGCGCTCCCCTGCGAGCAGCAGCGCCCGCCTCCCCCGACCCGTGTCCGCATCCCCGGGGGAGCCCCGCCGGACGAGCGGGGCTGCGGCGCCGCGGCCGGGAGCAGCCGCTCCGCCGGGGCCGCTGCTCCCGCTCCGGCTGTGCCCGGTGCGGGGCTGGAGGCGCCGGAGCCCCCGAAGGGCAGAGAGCACCTCCTGTCCTTGGCTCTGCAGGGCGGGAGCTGCCGTGCCCTGCCCGTGGCTCGCAGCGTGCCGAACGCACGTCCCGGCACGGGCACCGGCGCACCGGGACAGCGCTGGCACGGACACGGCTGAAAGGCTGCCCGCGGCTCCTCGGCCAGGAGCTGCTCCCCACAGGCACGCAGAGATGCTTCAGCCCGGACAGACGCCACCGACAGCCCACAGGGACCCCAGGGAACGGCTGGCATTACCTGGGAATGGAGGCACGGGCCGTTTGCAGAGGGGCTCTGACAGCAATCCCTGTTGCCGACCTCCCCGAGCTCCCACACAGCTGCCAGGTATGTTCCAGCCACCCCAAATCTCCTCCCTCTTTTCCAGCCTGAGGCCATCATTCACCAGCAGCATTTCAGCCAAGGCAATCTTCCTTCATGGGTACTAAATACCAAGCAAGAGCCTCGGAGATGCCTTGAAATCAGAGGTTCGAGTGCGATGATGTTGGGAGATTTCCAGGGAGCCAGCTGGAGGTGCAGAAGGGATGGAAAACCCTCACAGGTGGGTCCCACTGGAGGTGTGCTGCAGGCAGGGATGTGCATCCCTTTCCTGAGGAAAAAGGACATGCCGAGGCTCTGAAAGGAGCTGAGCTTCTGCAGGAGAGATGTTCTGCCTCAGCACAGGCCGGGAGCGCATCCAGCCACCGCCTTGTCCTGCTTTAAAACATCAACTGGAGCCTAAGCTCCGGGTGGGGAGGGAGCTGAGAGCAGGAGGGGCAGGAGCAGGGATGGGAGATGAGGCTGCTGGAATGTCACCTGGAGCAGCTGAACATGTTCTGTCCCTGCAGGAGCCCAAAGCAGATCCCTCCTGGCCGGGCTGGATGGGAGATGAGGCTGCTGGAATGTCATTGGAGCAGCCAGGAGCCAAAGCAGATCCCTCCTGGCCGGGCTGGATGGGAGATGAGGCTGCTGGAATGTCACCTGGAGCAGCCAGGAGCCAAAGCAGATCCCTCCTGGCCGGGCTGGATGGGAGATGAGGCTGTTGGAATGTCACCTGGAGCAGCCAGGAGCCAAAGCAGATCCCTCCTGGCCGGGCTGGAGGGCAGCTGCTGGATCTGCTGTGGGGGAAAACTCCCTGCCCCTGCCAGGAGCGCTGGCTCTGCTCTTCCTCCAGCTCTTGAGCAGTGTCAGGGCCACCGTGAGGGAGTTCAAACCCTAAAAATCCCCACAGCCCACGGAGTGAATGATCCCAGCAGAGAAACGCAGCATTGAAATAAAAATCTTACAGCTCTGTCAAAAAGGCTGTGACATCACTGCAACGGGATTGCCAGGAACCTTCTGGTTTGCTCTCGGAACTTTTGTGTATTTTTAGTCCCTCAGTGGACAGCTTGTAGAATTTATTCTGGGACTTAGAGGTTGAGCAGGGTTGGCTCAGGATTGACCTTCACCTCTGGTGCCGCTTTGCGCAAACACAACGTGGCCGGGCTGGGTGAACTCGTGACCTCAGCTTTACCCTCCAAAATGTCCCTCACTTATTTCCCTGGGGTGAGCTGGGATTTTGGCCCAGACTGTCACTCCTCACCTCCCCGTGCCCGCGCGGTGTCCGTTGTGTTCCCCACGGTGCCCTGGGGACACCGGGGGGTCCCTTTGCCTTTCTCCTGCCCCTTTCCAGCCCGAGGCTCCTCTGCCCTCGTCCCACACAGCACAGGGGCACCGAAGGGGAAAGGCTCCAGAAAACATTTCTGCGATTCCTCAGCAATTCTTTCAATTCCCCGGGGAGAGGAGCGTGAACTCACAGCCACCGAGGCCTGACGGGTTCCTGCAGCGAGAGCTCGGCGCGTGTCCGCAGAGGTGAGTGCGGCACCCGAAAGGAAAAAGCGCGGGAGACAAACGTGATTTCTTTTGCTTCAAAGTTATTGCAAGTTCTTAAAGCCCGACCAACTTTTGCTCTTGCTTTTGGTCGGGTGGAGCAGGAGCAGTGGGCAGAGGTGGTGCCATTGATGCGGACGTGCCCGATGCTTTCTGGGGCAGAAAAAGGAGATTAAGCTCGCCTTACGTCAAGCAGCTATTTAAAAAGATTTATAGCTCTTTAAACGTAGCGCCCTTTAATTACCATAATGTTTCTTCCATGATTTTAACTAATTCTCAGTGTATTTTATAAAACTTAAAATAACACCTCCTCCCCATAAAACAGACTCATCAAGCATTAGACAACAAGTCCTTGTGCCAGTCTCAGGCTTCCACATCTAACAGGAGACCCTCCCCGTAAGCAAACAAAAAAATCAAAATAACGTACCAAAACTAGTCCTTGCTAACATTAAAAATACAGCTCGACTGTATCCAAAAAAACCCCGATTTTATTTCTTCCAAATGCCAAATACTCTTCAAATTCTAAATCAAAAACTCTTAAAAAACAAAAACCATTTGTCCAAGCCCACAAAAAATATAAAACAATCCAATCGATATCCTACATTTAACAAAACCCACTACACAAATTAGTACCATTTGAAATGTAACATAAATAAAAATCTATGACTAAGAAACATATCTCCCAATAAATAAAACCACCCTGTAAAGATATAAGTAATAATCTCAACTCAACAAGCTAAAATTTCCCCAAAACCAAAAGACTTACAAAACCTTCAATACTTATAAATAATAACATTCAATATGTTAAGTGTTAATAAAATCAAACAAACTTAAATGTCAATACATTTAAATAAATACATTAAGTTTCTTTTTATCTATTAAAATTAAGTTCATTATTCCTTACTATCAAAATTCATTCAGTCTAAATTTAAATGTTATGTAATATAACTTATCCTAAATTTTATTAAAAATCACTTCTCTAAACTATACGGTTAATTTTCTTTTAAAAAAATGAAACTACTCAAATTACAACAACTAAAAGAAAACACTAACAAATACCTATTCAGAAGTTAAAAAAATATAGTGTATTATGTCATCAATTTCATCAAAAATTCTGTTCTTCATTACAATCTCTACTCTTTTTATCTTTTATAAGTAACACCAAAAAATAGCAATTACTATTCATATCATGCTATTTAAGAATTTTACTCTATTTCCTTAATATATATTTTTAAAGTTATCCTAACTTCTTCAAACACTTACTACTAATATACTAATTATATAATAATTTTTATAATAAACAATATTTATTAAATATTATTATAATATTTACAACCAACTTTCATATACTTTATTATCTCTTTATATAATGATCTAAAAAACACATAAAATTTCTAATTCCTACTTTTTTATTCTCTACTTATACAGCTCTTGAAACAAGTTAACCCTCTAACTAATCTCTACACTAACTCTATAATTTAACCTAATGTTATCTCACAGTTTTAAATATTTTTCAAGACTAAAAAAAAATATATTTCATTAAAAACCTCCTCCAAACTGTTAATCTTATCACTTTCCTCAGTTATTATTACAAAATCACTTTAATATAAAACCCAACTACAACATGAATTTCTATTTCTAAGTTTCACACTAAGTAATCGCTCTCTCATACATTTTCTCCACCTTCACACTCTCAATATCCAAATCCAAACTCACAATCCTGTCCATAACCACTTTGAAATCTTTAAAAAAAAGTTTACTATACTCAAATCTATTCTAAAAACACTTCTAAAAAATCCAATTATTAAATAATGTAATTCATCTTTAATCCTAACATTTTTACTCTTAACTACTATTTTTAGAAACATTATATAAAAATACATTAAGTAACATTCACCAATTAAAATTTAAACTAGAACCTAACCCTAACTCTACCTAAATAAAATAATTAACAAGAAACCCAAATATTTTCTACGTCAAAAATAAAATTCAAATAATTTTAACTTAACAATTTAACTTTATCGATATAACAAATAAACTTATTTTTATTTTAAACTTAAAAAATCATTATCCACACATAATTATTTAACTTGCTACTAATTTAACATTTATCAACTGTTAAAAACTCTAAAATAACGTACCATCTTTTAATACTTAGTAATGATATAATTTCACCTATGTTACTAATTATAGATGTTATCTAAGTAATTCCTAATTATTGTCAATTTCTTCTTTACTACGTACATTATTTTATTCTTATATTTCTTCATGCTTATAACTGAAAAATTATAACAACCTATACCATTATCTTGCCAGTCTCTATACAATTTTATAAAACAAAACTTAACAAGACTTATTTCTCATGTCAAAACATAAAGTTTACTTATATCTCAACAAGTACAAAAACCCAAGTAAATTTCAATAAGGAACATAAAACCAGATCACACAAAAAACACACTCGCCACTCCACAAATAAAACACCAATGTAAATACAAAGATACACTACACTATGTAAATACAAATGTAGATTACGCAAGAATTGCAACATACACCTGACGTCTTGTACTGCACCCACCAAAATATAGAAACTTTAGGTTTCTTTATAAATATAAAAATCAATATTATAAACATCTTATTTAATAACTTACAAAGTATAAAATTCTATCAAATATTATACTTCTACTCTATTTACTTTATTTACTTTTAATTATATCACTTTACCAATTAACCAACCTAAAACAAACATTTAAGTAACTTTAACTAAAGTTTCAAGTTTAAATACTTTGTATTTATCTAGCGCTTCTCAAAAAAATCCATTCTTTACCTACTTACTTAATATACCAATAAAAAACATTACAAGTAATCCATATAATTAAAAAGCCCTTACATTATTAGCTCTTAATAGAAAAATAGTTACCAATTTAAAACAAAAAAGTCATTTATCCATCAATAGTAATCAAAATATAAAAGTAATTTTAAGCCTTGAAACTTAAAAATGGTAGGATCACATTTTATACCACCTATTACTTCAACAACACTAAAATAATTAAATCAATTGAAATATTATCTAAATAAACGATCTAATTCTACATCCCTTACACTAAATACCTTTCTAACAAATATAAAATATTAAATACGCAGTTTTACAAAAAAAAAAACAATAAATTTTCTTTTATTAACACACAAACATAAATATAAAATTTTAATAAAATTTATAAATGTATCTAATCACATAAAATCTACTTATAAAAGTGTACAACTTTAAGAAATATCAAAAATAAGAATAACTAATATAACAATAAATAAAATTTAACACCATAATTTTAAAATCTTATAACAAAATTATACATTTAAATTATATTATTATAATAATAATAATAACGATAACACCTTCTTTATGTTAATATATGCAACAAATGCTTAACAAAATCCATTAATAATTTTATTTTTTTTAAATACAGAGGGAGAGGGGAGACGTGGGAACGGGAAAACCAGAAACTCCCACGGACACTGAAAGATTTGATCTGCAGCCTCGGGAGAAGCTGGGATTGATGTGCAAGTACAAGACGCGGGCATTAAGCAGGAAAAGAATGAAATAAAAGACAATCCCTTCTGTTTCTGTGGCTGTCAGTGAGAGCCTGCCCCGGCTGAGCGAGAGAGAAACCGCGTGGGCACGATGGGGAAGGGCTGGCAGGGCAGGGCTGGGGCTGTGTGGGCTGAACGGAGAGTTTGCACCTTCTGACAGGAGGCGTTGAGCAAAAGTCCCCTCGGTGCAGCGGAGCCGAGCGAAGGCGCTGGGCTGGAAAAGCCAAATAAAGGCCGGGGTCAGAAATTCCGGCTGCCTCGGAACAAAGAGCCGTGAGCGCTCCTGAGCCCCGGCAGCTGCTCGCTCTGTGAACCCCCACGCGCCGGGGCTGGGTTTGCCTGAGCCCCGAGTGCCCCCGGCCCAAGAGCAGCCCCGGCCCTTCCCTGCTGAGCGCGCAGCGATCGCAAAGGAAAAAAGGAAACTCTGGCCGGCAGGGCTCTCTCTGCGTGGGTTAGGGCAGGGCCCTGCGGGGAGCAGGGCGCTCCAGCACGGACAGCCCGGATCCAGAGCAGCTCCAGGGCTGAGCAGCGGGCTGGGGACAGCTGGGGACAGCCGTGAGCAGAGCCCGTCAGCCTCCCTCCGGGGCTGGGACTGCCTTGAGCACACAGCTCCTGCCAGGTGTGGCACCTACAGACCTCAGACTCCTCGCCACAAACGAGTTCTGATCTTGCTCTCGGGGTGACCTGCACCTCCTCCCCAGAAACCGCAGGAATTAGAATTTTGGGCCGCTTTTACAAACTTTACGTCAGCTTCGCAAATGCAAATCCCAGCAGGTCCCTGCTTCCCAGAGCGCAGGTCCTCAGCCATCTCCACTTCCCTGGAAAACTGCTCCAGCCCCAGGCTGTACCAAGGTGAGCACAAGTCTGGAGAGGTCAGAACCCTCACCTGGACCGCTGCACTCAGAGCGAGATCCAGCTACAAATGGAATTCCAGAAACGGCCTCCAAAATGTTCCATAATCACACCTTTAAAATGGCTCCACAGGGCAACGGCTCCCGTGCCAGAGCGGCACCTGCACGAGTCCTTGTGCCAGCCCTGGCGCCCTGAAAAACACAAGAAACCAACATCACACAGGCCTTGTTTGCAGAATTCCTGATCCAAGCCCTCACCTGTCCTGCCCAGCACCGAGGGAAATCTGACACGGTATTCATAGGTAACCTTTGCTGAGAGCGGCCATCACCCCGGTCCTCCAGCCTGGGCAAGGTTTTGCAGCGAATGGACCCAACTTCTAACCCTGGACCTAAATTTCTGTCAGCTTTTGTTAGAAAGATACTGGAGAGTAAATCCTACAACAGATTTAAAACGTTGCGCAAGGAATAACCGGCCCAGACAAAACCAAACCACCCCCATCTCTGCTCCACCCCATTTTGTAAAGACTCCCCTTCCCTGCTGCACCGTCCTTCACTGCACGTCCCTGTTGAGAGAGAAATGGAACTGGAAACAAGTTTTAAAGGATGAGTTTGTAAATAAGACTAGATACTTTAGAGAAATAGAACTATGAAAGATGCATTGTAATAAGATTCATGAGGGGTAATTTCAGATGATTGGTTTTTAAGGCATAGTGTAGCAAAAGCTAATAGGCCAAGAAACGCTTATAATGTATTGTAATTAGGAAATAGTTGGCTTCTGATTGCGGTGGCATGAATTATAACATCTGTATTGTCTCACCCTTCACGTGAGACTGAAAATGAAATAAAAGTTTTTAAAAACACTTCTCAGTTGCCTTATTTCTGGGTCAGAAAAGGGCATAATCTGATAAACTGGTGCGTTGTGCGAGGAAGATTTATCTCTCTCAATGTCCTATTCCATGGCATTTCTAAGTCAGCGTTTCTTATCTCAAATTTTCCATTCAGATAAATACTATGTAAACCTCCTGTCAAACTCTGACAATTTTCTGCAAGTCCATTTCCCACAGCAGAACTGCTCCCTGCCCAGCACAGGAGCTGCGAGTGCTGTTGCAGGGCACAATGCCTGAAGGAACACCGGAGCTGTGACATTAAAACCAGCAAAAGCAATTACTAAGTAAAAGAGATCCTCACCTGCTCCAAGAACTGAACCTCTGTGGCTCATCCTCACGGGGTGAACCTGCTCCAGGGAGGAATCTCCACGCAGCCCCCGAGACCTGGGGTCAGACGCTGCCCTACCAGCAGAAGAACAAGGGGTTAGTGAAGCTTTTGGGACACATTCTGGCCTCAGAGTGGTCTGACAAAACATCCGTCAACGTGGATCTTTAATAAAGGCAGCTGGTACCTAAGCTTGCAACAGACTTCCGTGTGTTATTTCCTCGGTCTCTGTTTTAACACATTTTGATATTAAAAGTGTTTAAACAAGATTTAACCTGAGCTCTGCACCCTGCCGTGCTCCAAGCCCTGAGGAAGAGCTGGACATCCTCACACTCGCCCAAGCTGAGGCAGCTCTCACGTAGGGACAGAGCTGCTGCAGCATTTAACAACACTTAGAAATCACCCCTGCCTTGAGGGCGTCCAGAGCTGGGAGAAAGCCCTTCCCACCACCCTCTTGGATTTCCCTCCCTGCCCCTGGCTTTGCTTCCAGCTTGGGAAGGTTTGTCCTGGGGCCATTTCAGCAGCACGAAGGGCTTTTCCAACCTCAGGGGTTCCACGGGAGCCCAGTGACTGACCCAGCTGCGCACGCAGGCACACAGATCGATTATCCTGCCGTGAGCCAGAGCACTCCAGGGCATCCTTGGAACAGCTGCGGAGAGCGGGAAAAAGACACAGCTGCAGCACCGATCCCGCTCCCTGCTTTCCCAGAGGGGCAGGAACACCATTTCCTCCCGAGCCTGAGAGCTCCCAGGGAAATCCCTGTTAGGGTGGCACTGAAGGTGCCACATTTCTGGCACCCTTGCCCTAGAACCACGGCCCAGCAGGTTTCTGTGGGAGCGGGGATTGTTGCTGCAGCTCAGAAGCTGCACATCCCTAAAGCATTTCCTTAGGGACACGAAGCTCCCCGCGCGCATGTTGTAGTCCAGTTTGTAATTTCAGCGTCTTTCAAGAGAGTTTAAATCGCAATGAGGCGACTCGGTGCCAGCACAGCATTAGCTACGGGACATCGGGAGACTCACCAGACGACATTCTCGGCAGAGCCTCCATTCTCAGCGCTCCAGCTGCAGCGTTCGCATCTCTCACGGACTCCGAGCTCCGTTTCCAGGGCTCCCATCGGGAAACAGGCGGCCGCTCCCAGATGCAAACGCCCAGGGCACCGCCGATCCCAGCCCCTGCTCCTCTCCCCCCCGGACCCCCCTTCCTCCAGCCTTTACCCCTTTTAGAGCCACGGCCCCGCCCAGGACACAAACGGAGGCTCCCAGGTGCCTCCTGAGACCCAAATCATTCCAGGGGCATCAGGAAATCAAGAGAAATAAACTTTGTAGCCATGATTTCATGTCTTTTGACTCTTCACATGGATAGTCTTAAGCCGTACTTTGTCATCATTTGGTCAGCTCATGAGGTTTTTTAGTTTTTAAAACTGTGTTTTCTCGAGGCAGAGAAACTGCAACTATCTATCTTTGAGTAGAGGAGCACATACAAAATGTCAGGGTGAAAGATTACTCATACCAGTGTGAAAAAAAAACGCTAATCGCTTGGTTTTTAAAATTTTAAAAGTTTAATAATAATAAAATGGCTATAAAAATAATAATATCATTAGAGTACTAAAGCTTAGAGTTAGGACAATTACAAGACAATAAAAAAAGTAAAGAATTACGGACGTCCGGATGTTCTCGGACATTAAGTTACGAAAAGCATGACTTGTGAATAAAGGAATCACCCTTAAACTAATATACTTGTTGCATATTTATATATCCTTTATGGTCATGAATGCATTCTATTTTAAACAAGAAACTCTGTTTGTTGTATGTTAATTGTTCCCTTTAATCCCTTGGTGTCTTCGAGTAAGGCCTGAAGAAATTAGCTTCTTCTGATAAGAAGCCATAAATTCCTCTCCTTTGGAAGATTTAGGTGTTCTTTGAAGTAAGTATCTCATTCCTAAAAAAAAAACTTCCCCACCTACATAGTCTCTATTTTAACATTATGTTAGAACCTAAAACTGTATTTAACACACTACTTAAGCGAATGAACACAGCATAACTTTCTAACATTACACTTATAATATTCATTATAGCCTTTGTGAAAAGCCAATCATAAAATATGCATTCTTCACACCAGCAAGGACAAGGAGGTATTGAAGGAGACTGTTGAAGGAGAGGTAAAGTCTTAAATGCTAAAACTGAAGACAGAGCATCACTAAGTCAAATGAAAGATTTGTCTATTTGCTTTTAAACTGATACAAAGCAAGACAAAGTAAATTATTATAACTACTTCAAATCTAGTTGAAAATGTGCTGAGGTGTGCATTAAGACAAAGGTGGAAGTTTACAAGTTACAAATGCTTAAGACACTTCTTGCTAGGGATAGATAGCATTGCATCCATTCCTGAAAGATTTGCATCTCAAAAAGATATGGCATATGAATTCTTAAATTAGACCAATAATGACATGCACCCAAAAAAGAAAAACATTCTCTCTTCTCCCTTTCTTTTTTGCTTTCTTGTCATAGAGTGTGACTAAGGAGAAACGAAAAGAATCTATGAGTGACAGAGCTGATTCCAATCAATCCTCCGATGGAGTGATCAAAGGCCAACTGTAGTGGACCAAACAGGGCTTTCCCCTTGGAAGTGTATTCCATCCCGTCGAGATCAGCACAAACACAAGGGATGAAACCGACTTCCCACGGCTGCCATCCAAGCTATGACACTGTAACTCAGTACCACCTGCACATTTTTTTGCTTGAATCCTTAAAGTAATGATTCTCTCCATCTCCATCCCTTAAAATCCAATTCTGTCAGGTTTTCAGTGTTCAAAAATGAACTAGTTAAGATAGCACTGAGGAAAGAAAGAACACAATAAGCATATTTTATTGTGTAAGTAAGTAGATTTGAGATGGAATTACTAAAAGGTAAGCATACATGGACCCCCCCCCCACACACACACAGTTGTCTTTTTGCAGTTGCACTTAAGGATTGTACTTCAAATATGGTTACACAGATATCTTCCCCCCCCCCTCCACATTGACTGCCTCTTAATATTAGAACCGAATCTGCCACAAAATTACATGAAATAAAACAGTGAGAAATATACTTGAGAATGACTGTTGTTTACAAAACAGGTAATTTATAGTATACAATTACTGATAAGGTAGAACAAGAGTTCAAAAACTGGACTGCTTTACAAAGCACTTCTTCAAACATCAATTTTGGATTATTGCTGGAAGGTACTAAATGGTCTGTTATAGACTACAGACATTCATAGAATAGTGAAAAACGCATGCTTTAGAAACCTGGGACATTTCATGCCTTTGTGCTAGCAGAACATGAAAACAGAAGTGATTGGCATTTTTCAATGTAGGTTAGTAGCATTTAGAGTTTTTATTCTGGTGTACTAACTGATTCTTCGTATTTTTTTCTCTTTTTTTTCAGGTGATTTTTCATCTTCAGGTTTAGTCCATGGAGGGCTGTGAAACTTCTGTAAAGGTAAAAACATGGTGTATAGAATACATATATACATAAACAGAAATAAAAAAGTCTGTTAAAATTCCATGGCAATGGAATTGTCCCTAGAAAAGGGTCCTGATCTCTAAGAAAGCATCATTAACAACCTTCACAGTGCAAAACCATACAAGTCTGATGCTACATACAGCTTCATATCACTGCATATTTTATGTATATATGTATGAAAACAACCACATAGGTATTTAATATTTAATTATTTTGGATAACTCTCCTTACTCCTGCTTCCAGGGCTATACACATCACACTGTCAAATTAAGTAATTTGACTACTAATTCATTTGACTACCAGCTTTCCAAATATTTCATAGTTTGCAAGTTGTTACCAGCCAGAAATCATTTTGAACAGATCAATTGCAATCAGACACAGTCAAAGTCTGAATTAAGTAGTCTTCTCTTTTGAGACAGAACTTGGTGAAGAATGTGTAAGTATACTTTAAGTAACTGAATCGCATGAGACTTTTTAGTAAAACCCCAAAAATTACTCTGGAAGAGAATACCTGAAAGCTTGTCTCTGTTTCTGCTGCTTCCAAACGAGATGCTGAATCATTACGATACCCCAGACATGTCTTGGCAACCTGTCAATAGAAATGTCAGAGATAACTACTTCATATTTTTTCCAAAAATATTCAGTTTTCAAAAAAAAAAACCAAAAAAAAACCCCAAAAAAAACCAAAATACCAAAAAAACCCCAACAACAACAGCAAAAAACCAACCCAATTTGGGTCTTCTTTTAAGCCTACTTAATGAAATGAAAATAAGTTTTCATAGCTAAACTTATCCCAGACTCCCATCATCCCTGTAACAGTCTTCAACAATACAGTCTTGTGACAGCGAGTTTAACAACTTCATACTTACCCAGCTTTTTTTCTTCGTGTTTAAATCTCATCACCAATAGTGAAGTTTACTTCTACAGGTGGTCCTAGGGAACAGAAAATTAATTACAAGTGCCTTTTATGGGTGAGGAAATAGTAACAAACAGTAGAAAATCAGCATTACAGTTAGAACTTCTCTATTACTATTCTCTTGGCTATACTCTGGATCTCTTAGGTATAATAATCCCTGAATAGGAATATAAAGTCACTGAATGGAGAAGTCAGGTGACTCTCAAGGCAGAAAATCTTGCTGCATTACTTCCTGTCATTTTATTCAATAAATAATGTCATATTCTTTGCCAATATGCTTTTTAATATCTGGGAAAGCAGAGTTGCACAGCATAAATAAAATTAATTACAAAGTGGATTTTTGAACTAAGGAGATCTTCAGGTATGAAACCAGAGATTTGCTCAACACTGGAAATTCTACTGTATTTAAATCCAAGTCCCTTCAGGAGTAGGATTAAGGATGCAATAAGAAAAGGAGCTGAAAGATTAAATACAGTCAAATATTCATAATACTTGGTCATTGCTCTAAAATGAGTTCACATTGGAATTTCTCTACTTGTTTTGCTATTAAAAGTGACACATTTAAATGGAGTGAAAACTACAAGGTTTTTTTAAAGTTTTGAGTCAGCAAGACTCCAGTGTAACAGTGGGAGGGGTTTAGTCATGTTTAAGCTACAGAAGGCAGCCTCTGAGATGATGCAGATGGATTTGATGTGGGGAACTCTTTCTCATATTTTCTCACTCTAGACAGTAGAAATAAAAATTGGATTCATGTAGGGAATAATCAAGGCAGTATTGATTAAAATAAAGTCTATTGATAAAGCACCTACTCCTTTTATGACAAAAAATCAAACATCAAACAAACACGTGGTTTATGTCTTAGATAAAGACTAAAAAGTCAGATGACAGGGTAGCAATTTTTCGTAGTCTTGAAATACTTCAAAACCTTATACGTGTGGTCCTGTCAAAACTTCCATTTAAATTATTTACTCTTAATCTAGATTTAAAAAAAATTATTCCAAGCTGAATTATCCTCAGAAAAAATGAAGATTTAGGTGACTTCTAGGTGTGTGGCTTGAGGACAAAAGATACTCTAGGTCCAACAATCAATAGTATTGCAAAATGTGTAATAAAGAGGATAGAAATAATGCTAATTAAATATGATAATTTACATAGCCAGAATTTTCTCTGACTGTACCTACTAGAACATGAAATCAGGTGACCTATTTCACCAACATCATTTATAGGAGATAGGAAGCAAAAACTATTAATTGCATTAGTAAAGCTAAAGGTCAACTTCTTAAGACATATGCAAAGGAAAAAGAAAAAAACAACCCCGGTCTGCTTTAGAGAAAATAAAAGTGAACAATAACACAATGCTGTATGAGTGAGTAGTCTTGCAGTGTCTTCATAGGCCAGACAACAAAGGCTATCTTGATAGGAAAAGAGCAATAAAGATTAAGTCTGTACTATTTCACATTTGTTCACTCAGAGATCTTCTCCTTTTAGTAGCACACCATATGGATCACTGTTGGAGAAAGACAGGGACTTTTTCCTAAGGATGTCTTTATGATGTTAAAGCATAACATATTCATTATTGACTCCTTATCACTGTGAAACATTGTATATCATTACCAAATAAATTACAGCTTGAAAACAACAACAGTTCAATAGCCAGGACTGTAACCAGCTCCTGTGGACGAGGTGCAAACACACACACACAGAGGGCTGGGTTTAACAGAACACAAACTGAATCCCACACACATATGACCTCAGGCATATATATATAAATACATACATATACATACACCCCCACCTGTGTGTATTTATGTGTTTTTATATGTCTATATCTACATGCATATATAAACACATAAATATGCAAACACGCATAACACATAGATCTTTGTGTCCCTCAGCTAAAGATCAGTGGCAGAATATAAACTCAATGAACTAGAATACTTTCCACCCCCTTAGGTGACAAAGAAAGCAAAATATTAAACTTCTGTTATTGTTGTTAGTTCCCTCTATGCCAAATAGTGGATTGTTTTGTATGTTTGTCCGTCAGATTTCCTCCCATGAGAGGTACAATCATTACCAATGGACAGAATGAGAGCTCGACATGGCAGAAACTATCAAAAAGCAAAAACTATTTGCTGTGTTGCTTTCCTCAGCTTAGCATGCAGCCCGATTAACAAATTGTCTGTGTGTGAAATTATGGCTATAAAATCTGCATATTGATTGGTCACGTACACAAAATTTGGGAAGTTATGGTATTCAATTGTCCTAGTAAACAGCACTGCAAAGCTGGAGAGCTTCACAGCTGGATGTATAAATGACAAAGGTGGATAAACAAAGGGTGCATCTTTATTACTGTGAGAACCCCGGCCTTGCTCTGGGGTCTCATGTGGTGGTGAAATTCCTCCTCCAACCCGTGCTTCCAAAGAAAAACTCCGCAGGCTTTAGCTGTTCGGTCTCAAGGCAGTTTATTGCTAGTTATCTAACAGATTATGTTCTTGGACTGCGGCTGTTTGATCAGCGGCCTGGGTAGAGGCACACACACCCCCTGACATCCTCTCGATCTGCTGTCTTCTTCATCTCCCTCTCCGCCCAGGGCTGCTGCTATCTTTTATAAGATATATTACGTATAACATGTTTACAATTATTTCCCAATACCTACTACCTACGTTGCCAAGTGTTTTTCTACTCTAAACCAATCTGTGAGTGCCAACATCACCAAGAACATGGAGGTAAGGAAAAAGAAGGAGGAAGAACAGGATCAGCCCACTTTCCTCCATCTTAGAACTTCTGACCCCCATGTACATGTGTTAAAACCCCCCTGTACAATACTAAAGAAATTTCCCCTCTACTTTGTAACTACTTTTACTATACTATCTAACCTTTTGTGATTGCTTGTTCCACCTCCAAAGTTGGCAATTCATTCCATGGCTCAAACTCAAAATCACAGCTGTTTTTCAGCTGTCTGCCAGGGTCTAGAATGCCTCTGACCAAGGCCTGGAACCTCTAAAAATGTCTAAGAGACATTTTGAGTTCCCACATATTAGAAAAATTTTAACATGCCTGTCAGAACTCAGCATGTCCAGTGGCTATTGAATCATGCAACTTTACCTGCGAACAGCTGAACCATGTAAATATAAGTATTTTCTACTGCATCAACTCAGCAAATCAGAACTGGCTTTATGGTCAAAAAAACCATAACAATTTAAGGTCAAATAATCAATTCACAAGTGAACAGGAAATCAAGTTTAAATAAGTGGTATTATAACAGTTTTTGCAGTTAGAAAATCATTCTGCTGCTCCTAAAGAGCATCATCCAGATTTAGTTGACCAGACATTGGAGTTTCAGTGTTCCTGTGCATCACTGCTCCTCTTGGCTTCATAGGGCACAAAAAGCAGATAGGGAGGTTGTTTGTAAAACACGATGGGAGAGAAAGTACTGGGTTAATTCTGAAGAAAAGAAACCAGATACAGGAGAAAAGAATGGTGTGGTTAGATCAACTGACAAACTAGTTATCTTAGTTGTCAGGTTAGGTTCACAGTTTACTCAAAGACACGTTTTATCAGATTTGCTCATGAATTTGTTACAGATCTCTACTGGGAGCTGCTTTAATCACTGTTTAGAAGAAAGATACAGAACAAGAAGTATGTGAAATGTGCATATACCTTCTCAGAAGACACCTCTGCAGTTTTTCATACGCTTTTCCTGTTTTAGATCAGTGTGCTAAGGGGATGGTTAAACTCAGATGATGCAACTTCTTATGACCTTCCTCTTCCTAGTCCTCATTTACAGAATCAAATTTACTTTAAGGATTTTATTGGCTTGAAATTTCGTTATAAAAATGGTTATTTTTTTCTCTTATTACACCCTTTGGAAAACAATTGGAGAGTGCAATTTGATCAAAGCTCTGAAACAGATTTAAGAAAATAAAGCAAAATGCTGTAGTTGCTTAGAAACGTATACAATTTTGGCTCCAATACAGAATATCCTTTGTCGTTGAATGATTAATGAACATAGAGTGTTTTTTTATTACAGGAAATTAAGGCAGTAAATAAAAAGCACTACCACTTCTATTTATCAGAGAAGATTCTGTAAGGACAAAGCAAAAAATCTAATAAGGGAACAAAGAATAATTTTATAAGTTCTTTGATGTTGTAGCAATACCAAGCAGGTAGTTAAAAATGAGATGTTATATGCATAAGAATTATCTGACACGAAAAGGCAATTAAGTAAATTATGGTGTAAAAGCCAAAATCCCAAAAGCTTTTGGGAAGACAGAAAAGGGAAGGAATACAGGGGGAAAAGCTCTGCAGAACTCTGGTTCTGCACAGAGACTTTCAGGAGTCAGACATAAGAAAGCATCTCCGGATAAGGCTAAGAAAAAGTAGTACTGACAAGATGCCTCTAATAAAGTACAAATAATAAAAAGAATGGAAACTTTTACAATACCGAAGGTAATTTGGAGGGGGGCTTTTGATGAATTTCAGATGCTGTATCACAGGATATTCTACCTACTTCTGGCTATTGCTGGTCCTATGCCAAATTTCATTACAGATAAATATCAGCAGTGTCTAATTTCCAGATTTGCTACTCTGTATCCCATTTGCCAATAACTTTTCATTTTTTGTATTTCAGTATTTGTTCTAATGTAAATGACACTAATTACTCTGAACAGGCATAAGCCCCATAAATACAAAATTGCAGAAAGATCACAAATTTAAGATAGAGATGCTTAGCCATACAGACTTAAAAATACCAGTTGGAACCAGCAACTAACCATTTTGCTTTATTTTTTGCCTCAGTATCTATAAGGTTGCATGTTCTTCTCTAGTTAGTCTTCACTACCTTAATTCTTTCTAAATAGAAATCACATTTTATTTATCAGAGACACAATAAAAGGACCTTTGTGAAGTTCTGAGAAAGGATTACTGAAATAATAGGTTTCTAAGCAATGCAGTTTCTAGTACATCTTCACAAATATTACTTTGAAATGCTGCATTACAACCTTAACCATCCAGCCTTAATCTTCCTTCATTTGAATGCAAGAAGCTGTAAAAACTTCAGAAAAAATGACACAGTCAAGTAATGAAAAAAAACAATTAAAACTCTTCCTAAGTGTTGCATTTTCTCCAAGTGATAGTGTTCACAGGTACAAATGGCAGCTTTGACTTACCAAAGAATTAGGATCCTTTGGGTATAAATTCCTTCCAGTACTTTCAGAACTTAAAGTGGTATTTCTAATGCCACTATATGTAGGCTAATTGTGGAAAGAAGATTTTTATTTCAGTTCTCAAAGCTAATAATTTGAATTCCTTGTGCCTTTCGTCTCTCTATGTTAATGTGAGATGATGATGATGAAGAAGAAAAGACTGCTAACCAATGTCATCACCTGCACTATTTTTATGGCCATTTTAGCCTGTGTTAAGATGGACAGGGTGTCTGTCTGCTGATGGACTAAACAGTTAAAAACACAAGCTGTTAGAAGGACAAAAAACAACCACCTAAATAAGTAAACCACCATCTCAATAACTAAAACCTTGATTTTATGGAAAGGTGAATCTTTTAGGTGTCTTTGATTGCAATACTTGATGCAGAAATTAAATACTGGTTTGACTTTTGAAATATATTACCAGTTATTTTCTTTCCCTTTCTCTTTTAATGTATTCACTTCTGTATAAGAGAGCTGTTTAAAATGTCTGATACAAGTATTTAGCCTAAGAGGAAGAAGAAGAGGGGAGAGGAGGAGAGCGTAAGAGGAAGAAAAAGAGGAGAGAGTGAGGAGGAGAGAGTAAGAGGAAGAAAAAGAGGAGGGAGGGAGAAGAAGAAGAAAGAGAAGAGAGTGAGAAGAAAGAGAAGAGAGCGAGAAGAAAGAGAAGAGAGCGAGAAGAAAGAGAAGAGAGCGAGAAGAAAAACTGAGAAGAAAAGGAAGAGGAGAGAGTGAGAAGAAGAAAGAAAACAAAGCAAGAAAAATAAGAGTCAGAGATAAAAAGAAAAACCAAAAAAGTCAGATTAGAAAGAGAAAGGCAGAGAAAGAGGAAAGAAAGGTGGGGTAAAGAGAAAAAGAGTGAAAGACAAACAAAAGGAAGCACTTGAAATGAAAGAGAAAAGGAAATAGAGAGACAAGAAAAAGAAGAAATAGAGCTGAAAACCTACAGGAAAACAAATGGAGAGACTGAACACAAGGTAGGGTTCAAGAGAGAAAGAAATAGAGAGTTAGACAAAAAAGTTAAAGTTGGACAGAAAAGGAAAAAGGGTCAGAGACAAAGACAATGATAGCAAGTGTTAGAAAGACAAAGGCTGACAAAGAGGAAAAAAAAGAAGAAAACATAGTGAAACCTAGATTGAAAGAGACAAAGAGACATGGGGAAATACATGTAGAGGAATGGAAGAAAATAGACAGGGTGAGAAGGAAATAGGGTTAGAGAAACATAGAGATGTGTTAGAAATGGAAACAAAGGAAAACACAGCCAGAGACAAAGAGTTACACATGGAAGGATAAAGTGAGGAATAGACTAAAGAGGAAAGTAAGAGGCAAAGGGAGAAAAAGGGTGAGAATGATACGACTCAACCACACCAAAGAAAGACAGGAGATGAATGGTGGGCAGGACAGAGGGTAAGAGGCATCATTATTAGGGCTGATTAATCTTTATTCCCTTAATTTAAACTTCAGCAATACACAGGGAAACAACGTATACAAATGCAAGTACAGAGACAAATACAACAAAGAATACATCATACCTAGGCACACAAGTACAAGTCCAATTTACATACAGCAAAATACATCAATAGACAGGAACAACTGCAAAGACAGAACAATATAATGTAATACAAGCCAAATACATATTGACACAATATAACCGTGTCTCCATTTCAGAAAAGTCCACAACGCTTTTATTGTTATGACACACCCGGAACAAAAACGGCGCAAAACGCTCCGCCGACGTGCACGCCCCCTTCGCGCTACGCACAAACTCACATTCATGGCAACTCGCTCCGGAGACTCCCAAAAAATCCTCCTGCCTGATGAAAACCCCCCCTGAAAGGCAAAGGCCATACACACAAGGTTGGAACTGCTCCACACACACATACACACACACAGCTGCAGACACAAGCACACACAAACTCTCACAGACAGACACAGACAGTCACACTCTCACACATTCTTCTGCTGACACGCTGGCTGCCACCCTTACGTGAAACGCTGCACTGAAGAATATGCTTAAATGCTTCTTCTGACCGCAGGACCTCCATGTCAAATGGTAGATTCCAGGAAATTCTGTAGGGACCCGGGGACCTACGAGACAAGGGGAGGCGGTCAGTGACTGACTATCTGAGAGCTAGGAGCTATACCAACTCTGGGCCCATCAGGGTTGTACCCCAAACCCCGTAGAGAACAGATGAACGGCAAAGCTTTATAACTGCTCTACCTGAGCGTGACTATGTGCCCGGGCAAGGCAGCTCCGATCATAATTACCACAACAGAGGTGCATATAACATAAGGCAACGTAGGTACATACAGTATAAGCACAAACAACATGAGGCAACGTAGGTACATACAGTATAAGCACAAACAACATAAGGCAACATAGGTAGGCGCAACATACACACCTACAATAGAAGCTGACACAGGTAGGTGCAACATAAGTGCATACAACGTAAGCCGACAGAGATACAAGATACAAGAAAACCCTCCCCCTGGACTAGTGCTCTCTGCCACAGATTTGAACTGTCAGCATCTGAAATTAAGTTAGGACTAGTGTCAAACGGCTGCAAGACAACTTAGCATCACCAAACATGTTATGTCAATCTCCCCATACAATCTAGAGCCCAACTACACCCTGCAAATGACAAATTTCAAGTCCCCAGGACTTGTGCTATTACAGGCTATGCAGCAGGGCAGAGCAGTTGTGGGACAAATACGTGCAGACACCCGTGACACAGGACAGGGAGAGAGAGCTTTTGAGGAGAAGAAAGGACCGAGAGACCCAAAGAACACAGAGTGCACCAGAGACAAGTGACAGGACACACACCAGAACTGCTCTGCCCTGAGCACCTCAGCACTGTGATCAAAACAGTCACTTTCCCTTTAGCTGGCCTAAGGGGACACTTCTTGCACATCCCTGCCCCCAAAGCTGATCCTAAAGGCCCTCCCAGCACCCTGCTTTCACCACCTCTGTGGGCCTTAGCCCTCCACTTATCTCTCAGGATCTGGGGATGAGAATCCACGTCGCCTGGCAATGGAGGCTGCCTCGCCTGCAGGGAATGTCCTATGGTCACCGGGCTGTGGTCCCGTGCTCAGCTACAATCGAGAACACCAAACATCACTGCATGATCTTAGCTGCACAATGGACAAAACCCAGCAATCCTGCTACTCACCATTCTCCTGAGAACGCTCGGGCCGCACATTTTGGCCAGGCTCAGAGGCTGCCACCATCATCGCAGGGTCTGCCTGGGTTAAGAAGAGACAAAGAGACTAGTCATTGCTGAAAACTAAGTGGACCTTGGCTCCCCCTCCCTACCTCGGCGTCTCACCACAACTCCTCAGCCATTGCCAAAGGCAACTCTGATGCAATCTTAAAATACAAAATTTCAAGGCTTCATCTCAGAGTCCTGCAATACTTCCCGAGAGCTCACAAGCACAGGAAATCCAGGCCATCAGCTGTTGGTGACAGGGGCTTGGCATATGCTGAGTGGATCCCCTAAAGCACACAAACAACAATGGATGCTTACAATTGCACCAAAACCTGAAACCTGAACAAGAACAACTGCTTCTGTCCACTGCTCACCTGGCACACAGGGCCTTGACTGCTGCTAACTGCCGGGACCTCCTAAAAATAAAGGCAAAGAACACTGCTGTAACATGGTCACCATTCAGGCTGCCCCTGCAAATGCAAACAATGACTGACCTGATCATGGGAAAATCCTCACGCAACAATGGGGCCCTCTGCCACTGACCTGAACTGTCTGCATCTGAAAGGAAGTTAGGACTAGTGTCAAACGGCTGCAGGACAACTTAACAGCACCAAACATATTAAGGCAATCTCCTAATACAATCTAGAGCCCAACTACACCCTGCAAATGACAAATTTCAAGTCCCCAGGACTTGTGCTATTACAGGCTATGCAGCAGGGCAGAGCAGTTGTGGGACAAATACGTGCAGATACCCGTGACACAGGACAGGGAGAGAGAGCTTTTGAGTAGAAGAAAGGACCGAGAGACCCAAAGAACACAGAGTGCACCAGAGACAAGTGACAGGACACACACCAGAACTGCTCTGCCCTGAGCACCTCAGCACTTTGATCAAAACAGACACTTTCCCTTTACGTGGCCTTAGGAGACACTTCTTGGACATCCCCATCTCCAAAACTGACTCAAAAACCCCTCCTGGGGAGTCCCAACCCGGCACCTCTTCCATCCCCTCTGTGGGTTGTAGCTCTCCACTTATCTTGCACATATCTGGGGATGCAAATCCCCATCAGGTGCAGAACGAGGCCTCCTGCCTGTCTGGGAAGTTCCAGTTGTCATCAGGCTGTTATCTCTTGCTCTGCCAAGAGAAAGAAAACCAAACGTCAGCGCACTACCTTAACAGCACATGGGCCAGAACCTGACAATTCTGCTACTCACCGTCTCCCAAGAAGTCTTGGGCCACACACCTCAGGCGCGCTTGGATTCTGACACCGTCATCTCAAGGCACACCTAGGTTAAGGGCAGACAAGGTGACATGGCATTGCTGCAACTTGAGGGTACCCTCGCTCCTCTTCCCTGCCTCACCACAACTCCTTGCCCATTCCTGTGGGTTACCAGGAAGGGTCCTTGAAATGCAAAATTGGAAAGCTCTGTCACAGGGTCCTGTAATGCTTCTGGCAAGACCACACGTGCATGAAACCCGGTCCATCAGCCAGTTGGAGACAGAGGTATAAGTACTCTGAGTGGATTCCCTAAAGCACACAAACAACAGTGGATGCTTACAGTTCCACCAAAAACTAAAAGCTGAGCAAAAAACTCCTTTGGTCCATTGCTCACCTGGCACACAGGGTCTTGACTGCTGCTATCTGCCGGGACCACCTAAAAATAAAGGCAAAGAACACTGCTGTAACATGGTCACCATTCAGGCTGCCCCTGCAAATGCAAACAATGACTGAACTGATCATGGGAAAATCCTCACGCAACAATGGGGCCCTCTGCCACTGACCTGAACTGTCTGCATCTGAAAGGAAGTTAGGACTAGTGTCAAACAGCTGCAGGACAACTTAACAGCACCAAACATATTAAGGCAATCTCCTAATACAATCTAGAGCCCAACTACACCCTGCAAATGACAAATTTCAAGTCCCCAGGACTTGTGCTATTACAGGCTATGCAGCAGGGCAGAGCAGTTGTGGGACAAATACGTGCAGACACCCGTGACACAGGACAGGATGTGACAAACCAGGGGACAGGACAGGGAGAGAGAGCTCTTGATGAGAAGAATATCTGCAAGGACCGAGAGACCCAAACAACACAGAGTGCACCAGAGACATGTGACAGGACACTCATCGGAACTGCTCTGTCCTGCATGCCTCAGCACTAAGGTCAAAACAGACACTTTTCGCCTTTAGATGGTCTAAGGAGACACTTCTTGGACGTCCCCAATTCCAAACTGACTGAAAAACCCCTCCTGGGGAGTCCCAACCTGGCACCTCGCTTATCACGCCCCTCTGTGGGTCATAACCCTCCACTTATCTTGCACATATCTGGGGATGCAAATCCCTGTTGGGTGCAGAAGAACGCCATCTCCCTGTCTGGTAAGTTCCAGCTGTCACCTCTTGGTCTGCCAAGGGAAAGAAAACTAAACATCAATGCACAATCTGAACAGCACATCAGCCAAAACCTGGTAAATCTGCTACTCACCATCCTCCTCAGAATGCCCGGGTTCTTGGCCCTCACGCTTTGGGCGTGCTTGGATTCTGACACCGTCATTGCAGGGGACACCTGGGTTAAGTGGAGACAAGGCAACATGGCATTGCTGAAACACGAGTGGAATTTGATTCCTCCCCACTCACCGCAACACCTTGGCCATTCCCTCAGGGCTACCAGGATGGGACCTTGAAATGCAGGATTGGAAGGCTCCATCACAGGGTCCTGTAATGCTTCCAGCGAGATCACAAGGGCATGAAACCTGGTCCATCAGCCAGTTGGTAACAGAAGTATGCGCACTCGGAGTTGATTCCCTAAAGCACAAAATCAAGAATAAATGCTTAGAATTGCACCAAAAATTGAGACCTGAGCAAAACCAACTGTTTCTGTCCACTGCTCACCTTGGACACTTGGCCTTGACTGCTGCTATCTGCCTGGACCTCCTAAAAATAAAGGCAAAGAACACTGCTGTAACACAGTCACCCTTTAGGCTGCCCCTGCAAATGCAAACAATGACTGACCTGATCATGGCAACACCCTCACCCAGGACTGGGGCTCTCTGCCACTGATTGGAGTCATCAGCATCTTGAAAGGAAGTTAGGACTAGTATCAAACGGCTGCAGGACAACTTAGCATCACCAAACATATTAAGGCAATCTCCTAATACAATCTAGAGCCCAACTACACCCTGCAAATGACAAATTTCAAGTCCCCAGGACTTGTGCTATTACAGGCTATGCAGCAGGGCAGAGCAGTTGTGGGACAAATACGTGCAGACACCCGTGACACAGGACAGGGAGAGAGAGCTTTTGAGGAGAAGAAAGGACCGAGAGACCCAAAGAACACAGAGTGCACCAGAGACAAGTGGCAGGACACACACCAAAACTGCTCTGCCATGAGCACCTCAGCACTGTGATCAAAACAGACACTTTCCCTTTAGGTGGCCTTAGGAGACACTTCTTGAACATCCCCATCTCCAAAACTGACTCAAAAACCCCTCCTGGGGAGTCCCAACCCGGCACCTCTTCCATCCCCTCTGTGGGTTGTAGCTCTCCACTTATCTTGCACATATCTGGGGATGCAAATCCCCATCAGGTGCAGAACGAGGCCTCCTGCCTGTCTGGGAAGTTCCAGTTGTCACCAGGCTGTTATCTCTTGCTCTGCCAAGAGAAAGAAAACCAAATGTCAGCGCACTACCTTAACAGCACATGGGCCAGAACCTGACAATTCTGCTACTCACCGTCTCCCAAGAAGTCTTGGGCCACACACCTCAGGCGCGCTTGGATTCTGACACCGTCATCTCAAGGCACACCTAGGTTAAGGGCAGACAAGGTGACATGGCATTGCTGCAACTTGAGGGTACCCTCGCTCCTCTTCCCTGCCTCACCACAACTCCTTGCCCATTCCTGTGGGTTACCAGGAAGGGTCCTTGAAATGCAAAATTGGAAAGCTCTGTCACAGGGTCCTGTAATGCTTCTGGCAAGACCACACGTGCATGAAACCCGGTCCATCAGCCAGTTGGAGACAGAGGTATAAGTACTCTGAGTGGATTCCCTAAAGCACACAAACAACAGTGGATGCTTACAGTTCCACCAAAAACTAAAAGCTGAGCAAAAACAACTGCTTTGGTCCACTGCTCACCTGGCACACAGGGCCTTGACTGCTGCTATCTGCCTGGACCTCCTAAAAATAAAGGCAAAGAA
Source organism: Lonchura striata (assembly GCF_050655825.1). Lineage (NCBI taxonomy): Eukaryota > Metazoa > Chordata > Aves > Passeriformes > Estrildidae > Lonchura > Lonchura striata. The sequence continues at coordinate 12,539,955 of NC_140707.1, read as the reverse complement.
CACTGCTGTAACACAGTCACCATTTAGGCTGCCCCTGCAAATGCAAACAATGACTGACCTGATCATGGCAACACCCTCACCCAGGACTGGGGCTCTCTGCCACTGATTGGAGTTGTCAGCATCTGAAAGGAAGTTAGGACTAGTATCAAACGGCTGCAGGACAACTTAGCATCACCAAACACGTTATGTCAATCTCCCCATACAATCTAGAGCCCAACTACACCCTGCAAATGACAAATTTCAAGTCCCCAGGACTTGTGCTATTACAGGCTATGCAGCAGGGCAGAGCAGTTGTGGGACAAATACGTGCAGACACCCGTGACACAGGACAGGGAGAGAGAGCTTTTGAGGAGAAGAAAGAGCTGAGAGACCCAAAGAACACAGAGTGCACCAGAGACAAGTGACAGGACACACACCAGAACTGCTCTGCCCTGAGCACCTCAGCACTGTGATCAAAACAGACACTTTCCCTTTAGCTGGCCTAAGGGGACACTTCTTGCACATCCCCACCCCCAAAGCTCATTCAAAATGCCCTCCCAGCACCCCGCTTTCACCCCCTCTGTGGGCCTTAGCCCTCCACTTATCTCTCAGGATCTGGGGATGAGAATCCATGTCGCCTGGCAATGGAGGCTGCCTCGCCAGCGGGGAATGTCCTATGGTCACCGGGCTGTGGTCCCGTGCTCAGCTACAATCGAGAACACCAAACATCACTGCACGATCTCAGCCGCACAGCAGCCACAACTGAGCAATTCTCTGCTCACCATTATTCTCCTGAGAACGCCGGGCTCCTCGGGCCGCACGCTTCGCCCACGCCCTCCTGGCAGGGTCTGCCTGGCTGAAGAGCAGGCGAGGTGAGGTGGCGTTCCCAAAACTCGAGTGGACCCTGGTCCCCCTCACTAGTAGTTCCCCGACTTACAGCAACTCCTCGGCCGCTCCTGAGGCTCCCTGGTGCCACCTTCAAGTGACCAAGATCAAGGCTTCGTCGCAGAGCCGTGTGCCGCTCCCCGAATTCCCAGGAGAGCGAAGGAGCGGCTCTGCGGCCGCTTGCAGGGGGGACTCGCTGGTACACGAGTGGACTGCCTGATGCACACAAACATGAAGGGATACTGAGACTTGCAGCAGAGACACTACAGCTGCAGGCACACAAATTCATAAATAATTAAAATAACAAAACCCAAAAATTCTACCAAAATATTAATTTTATTTATCCAGTATCCAAATTGCCAAATAGATTAACAGAGACACCCTGTCCTATCCCCTCAATAACGCCTCTAAAATCTATGCCAAACAAATCCCGAAAACTAAGAAAACCCTGCCTGTATTGAAATAAAAACAAAAAAAAGGTCTTGTAAACGTTATAAATTCATTAACCTAACACATCAGAACCATAAAAATATTAAACCTTTATGAACACCAGTACGCACGACCCTCGTTTCAACGTATAAAAGTAAAGCTATCCCTACTACTAACCTAACACAAATATCACAAAATATAGCAGTAAGAAAAGAAAAATAATCCTCACTATAACTAGAATATAAATTTTTTATTTTAAGCCAAGAAAAATTCATACATTCTAAACAGGAACTTCCTCAAAATCAAGTATTTCAATAAACGCAAAAAACTCTAACATATTTCAAATAACTACAAAAAGGCTAAAAAACATAAAACAATCAAGCAACCCACCACAACTATCTAAAACTATCTACAATAAAGCTTCTTTAAAAAAACCCAACAAATACTTCTTACCACCTCAACAATACATCACCAGCAACACCAAACAACTCAAAATACTGTAACTCCCATCCAAAAAATGCTCTATAAACTGAAACACTAAAACTCATCTAAAACACCCACTTACCCTTCAATAACCTCCTCTAACCTACACACAAATCTAAAACCAATAAGAATTAACTATAAACTATCATACCTTAAAGAACTCCACCATTAAACACTACTGTACCAGACTTACTATAAATCAAAAACCCCAAAAAAACACACCACTGTTAACATCACCAAAACATTTTTCTCCATTCCTCTAACAACCAAATACAAACCTCGATTTACCTTCACTTGAAAAACATACAATACACCTACAACCAACTGCCCCAAAAATAAAAACACAGTCCTACCATCCAGCATAAATTCATCCAAATGAAACTTCAAATAATAAAGCTCCAAAACATCTGTAATAATCCAACAACATTAGATGAAAAGTATAACAAAAATATTTTTTAAATCATCCAAATTCTTCTAAAACACTATTATACCACAAAAAAGAAAAAAAAAAAAAAGAAAGCAAAATCAAAAAGCATCAAAGTCCCACCAATTTAATAAAAAACAGCCAGAATGGCTCCACGAGCCAACAAAAAAAAACCCCAACTTATAAGAAAATGCCAAACCACCTCAGAAACAAACAATAAAACACAGCCCCTCTTACCATGGTATTATTTTAGTACTATGATTAAAATACACATTCTATACAAAAATGTCCTCTACCCTTCCATCAATGCCACATAAAGCAAATAAATTAACTGTTATCATACAGGACATCCATATAAAAAAAAATCTCAATCGCCCTAAAACCTTAAAAATAATTACAAATTAACCCCAAAATGAAAACTTTAACAAAAGAAACCCAAAAACAAACAACAGAAACTAAAAATACACCACCATAGAACTACCTACCAGCAAAAACAACCCCACACTACACTCTTTTCACTAACAGTTGTCAGTGAGACACATCACAAAAATGAAACAAAAATAAAAAACAGCCCTAGAGAAACCCACAAAACAAATCACAAAACCCACTAGAAAAAGAAGTCCAACCAACTTACTAAACTTCAAACCTTACAACAGACCCTGAAAGCTGCTAAAAATTAAAACCATACCTCTACACTAACTCAAAGATTAGCCAGCATTCTGCTAAGTTAGCTTTAAAAACCAAACTAATAAAGGAGATTAACAAAAACCTAAACCACTAGACAATAAAAAGAGAAGCACCCAAATAAATAGCTACCTAAAAAAATCCACTGTATAAATACACAAGTTCCTAAAAAAAACACTGATAAAAAGCAACCAACAAATACATCAAACTGAAACAAAAACCCAAATAAATACAGTAACAACAAAAAAATTATTCCTAACTCAATAAACCCATAATGCCTCAAACCATCAAAATACAAATACCACCTAGAAATAAACACATCACCAAAAGAGAAATGTAACCACAAACAATAAGTCCCAAATTACCGGTAACAATAAAACGTCCACAACAATTAAACAAACCAAATGAATAAAACCACTATAGGAAAATCTAAAAAATGCAATTACCAAGATTAAAAAAAAACCTCACTAATTCACTACAGCACACTACCTCAAGCCCACCAAAACTAACACTACATATTCATGCTAATAAAAGCCACCACATCCTAATTAAAAACCAACCCTGTACTTCATGCTACGACCCAAAAAAATCAGTGTAAACCTTAAAAAAACATATCCTTTAAGAAGATAACTACAATTATATTTTCACAACATGAAAATAATCAAAACAAAACATCCAACATATCACACAAAAAAAAAAAAATCCAACAACCAACTCAATCCAAAAAAACCCTTGTCACAGCACCTGAACCATGAACCGTAACAACCAACAAGTACACCGTGACCCTTCTCCTACACCAACTACGAACAAAAGAAAACAACCCAAAAAATTCCTCGGGAGCGCCTCAAAACCAGCGCAGCGAGGGAGGCTGGAAGATGCGAAGCCGCGCTCCCGGCCCCGGGCGCAGCACGGCTCCGGCAGGAAAGCGGCTCCTCCGGCAAGCAGAGGCGGCGCCGCGCCGGGAGACCCCCGCCCGCTGCCCCCGGCCCGGCGGGGCCGGCACCGCGCCCGGGGGGCCCCGGCGGCGCCCGAGCCCCGCGCCCGGAGCGGCGGCACCGGCCGGCAACGGCCCCGCCCGCGCCGCCTCCCCCGCCCGCCGGCCCGGCCAAAGCTCCGCTCGGCTCCGCACGGCTCGCACCGGCACAGCTCCGGCGGGCCCGCGGCAGCCCAGCTCCCCTTCCGCCCCGGCCAGCCCCGGCACTGCCGGCAGGGCTCCGCGCCGGACCCTTCGCTGCCGGGCCGGGGGCAGAAGAAGCGCCCCGAATGCAGCGGCACAGCCCGATCCCCGCCCTGCCAGCGCTGCCACGGCTGCAGCTCCCTTCCTCTGAAGCCCCGACACTGACACCACGCTCCGGCGCTCACCTCACCCCAACGAGGGCACGGAAATGTAGGCTTCCCTTCAATCGCGTCCCCTAGAAGAGAAGAAAAGAAGCGGCTTGCCTCAAACGATGGCAAAAGGGGGCTTCTTACCTCAGTCTAAACCCCTTAAAAGGCGGGACCACAGGACTGCCCCCTCCAATTCAACCTCAGGATGACGAAGTTTCAAAGGGAAAGGAGAAAAGTCCCGGCTGAAAAGGCGCACCGGCTCACCTGCTGCCTCTTGGCACAAAGCTTTGTCACTCGGCTCCTCCTCTGAGCAAGGCTCCACGTATCCAGGTGGGTTTCCAGGTGATCCCCCGGACCCTGTCCAAAGCACCCGCTGTCCTTCCAGGAGACAGCCCCGGGAGCCTCCCATAAACTCCTCCTCCAGTAGCTCCATGCAAAAGCCTTGCAAGGAAAACCCCCTAAATCAGCCACCGGAGGAGCCGCCCCCTCCTCCTCATCCTCACAGCTCACACCTGGGGCTGCTCTGAGCCCTCCTCATCTTCACAGCTCACACCTGGGGCTGCTCTGAGCCCTCCTCATCCTCACAACTCACACCTGGGGCTGCTCTGAGCCCTTCTCATCCTCACAGCTCACACCTGCCGCTCTTGCCACCCTCCAACAGCGTCTCTCCGTCTCCAGCACACAGCCCACTTCTCACAGACACAGATCCAACAGAAATCTGCTATGGGTGTCGGCTTTTCTTAATCCATCTGGGTGCACGGTTAAAACACACACGTGCATTGATGGTCATTGAGAGAAAGCTTTCCCCTGGAGAAAACAGTCCTTTTGGCTGCTCTCCGGGGCAGTTGGACTTGCCCTGTGCCTTCTTCGGGGGTCAGGAAAAGGGGCTGAAGACTCGGGGCTCTGATGCCATTTGGGGCACCCCAAGGTCCCCAGGAGAGGGATGCACACTGCGGTGGGGGAGCGGGTGGGTGGCGAATGAGGGGAGGGGGCCACGCTGGGTGCCGTCCCGCAGAGTAACCCAAAGCTGCCCCAAAATTCCCTGGGAGGGGTGTGCGTATAACACTAAAACCTGGCAAGTGTTTCGTTTTTACAGCTATTGGTAAAGAATAGGATTCTAAAACTAAACGCATTTGGAAATGAGCCATCTCTCTATCCCTTCATTTGTGTGCAGGAACGTAGGAAGCTGGCTGGGGACGGGCAGTAGTTCTGAAAATCATGCCTAGCCTTTTCCTCTATGAACGAACCAAGCGAGTGCCCTGAAACCAGCGGAGCAGCTTCAGGAGCTGAAGGGAACAGAAAGGGCTCCCCGGCAACTTTTCCCTCCGTTCTCTGCCATTCCCCAAAAGGCGTCTCAGTCCCGGAAGAGGCGTTTGTCATGCTGCCTGCCAAAATGAATACCTGTCAAATCCTAGCTCTTGCGTTTTGTTTAAGGTGTTCTTACTTCCTATTTACGTCATCACAGAAAGCAAGGAAAGAAGCAATGTGACTGGTTCCCACTATTGCTCCGTGCAGGCATTTTTAAAGGCTGCTGTACTTCTATCCTCTTTTTCCCCTCCAAGCTTGACTTTTCCCCTCCTTTTTCGAGGTCTGCTGCTTTGGGTGTCCCAGGCAGGGCTGGGTTCCTCGGCAGGGGTCTTAGGAGTTGGTGCAGATTCTGTTTTTTGCCATGGTGTGTCAAAGTGTGCCGGCAAAAGGACTGTTTTCTCCAGGGGAAAGCTTTCTCTCAATGACCATCACTGCATGTATGTGTTTTAATCGTGTAACCAGGTGCATTAAGAAAAGCCAACACCTGTAGCAGTTTTCTGTTGGATCAGTGTCTGTGAGAAGTGGGCTGTGTGCTGGAGACGGAGAGACGCTGTTGGAGGGCGGCAACAGCGGCAGGTGTGAGCTGTGAGGATGATGAGGGCTCAGAGCAGCCCCAGGTGTGAGCTGTTAGCATGATGAGGGCTCAGAGCAGCCACAGGTGTGAGCTATTAGGATGATGAGGGCTCAGAGCAGCCCCAGGTGTGAGTTGTTAAGATGATGAGGGCTCAGAGCAGCCCCAGGTGTGAGCTGTTAGGATGATGAGGAGGGGCGTGTCCTGCCGGGGGGGGGGAGGTTATTTAAGGGCGAGGGTTTGCCTCTGCTGGCTTTTGCACGGAGCTGCTGGAAAAGATGAGTTTATGGGGCGTTCCTGGGGCTGTCTCCTGGAAGGACGGTGGGCGCTTCGCACAGGGTCCGGGGAATCCCCTGGATACACACTTGGGTACGTGGAGCATTGCTCAAAGGAGGAGCCGAGGGACAAACCTTTGTGCTGAGAAGCAGTAGGTGAGCCGGTGCGCCTTTTTAGCGGGGACTTTTCTCCTTTCCCTTTGAAATTTCGTCCTCCTGAGGTTGAATTGGAGGGGGCAGTCCTGTGGTCCCGCCTTTTAAGGGGTTTGGACTGAGGTAAAAAGCCCCCTTTTGCCATCGTTTGAGGCAAGCCGCTTCTTTTCTTCTCTTCTAGGGGACGCGATTGAAGGGAAGCCTACATTTCTGTGCCCTCGTTGGGGTGAGGTGAGCGCCGGAGCGTGGCATCAGTGTCGGGGCTTCAGAGGAAGGGAGCTGCAGCCGTGGCAGCGCTGGCAGGGCGGGGATCGGGCTGTGCCGCTGCATTCGGGGCGCTTCTTCTGCCCCTGGCCCGGCAGCGAAGGGTCCGGCGCGGAGCCCTGCCGGCAGTGCCGGGGCTGGCCGGGGCGGAAGGGGAGCTGGGCGCGGCTGGGCTGCCGCGGGCCCGCCGGAGCTGTGCCGGTGCGAGCCGTGCGGAGCCGAGCGGAGCTTTGGCCGGGCCGGCGGGCGGGGGAGGCGGCGCGGGCAGGGCCGGTGCCGGCCGGTGCCGCCGCTCCGGGCGCGGGGCTCGGGCGCCGCCGGGGCCCCCCGGGCGCGGTGCCGGCCCCGCCAGGCCGGGGGCAGCGGGCGGGGGTCTCCCGGCGCGGCGCCGCCTCTGCTTGCCGGAGGAGCCGCTTTCCTGCCGGAGCCGCGCTGCGCCCGGGGCCGGGAGCGCGGCTTCGCATCTTCCAGCCTCCCTCGCTGCGCTGGTTTTTAGGGTCTTATTGATGTGTTTTAAGGATTATGAAGCTGTTCTGAAAGCTCTTAGGAATATTTAGGGATTTTTTTTTTTTTAAAGGTTCTTTGGGGGATTTTTGGGGTGTTTTAAAGTAGGGTGTTTTTATTGTATTTTAAGGGCGTTCTCGGGCTATTTTTATGCTTTTGTGAAGGTTTTAAGACATTTTGAAGTTGAGGGGTTTTTTAGGGCATTTTTATGGGTTTTTATGGTCTTTTCATGGCATAGAGGCTGAGGGGCAGCTTGAGGGGCACTGTGGGGGCTTGAGTGTGACAGAGGCTGGGCCTGAGGGGGGAACAGGGGAGGGGACAGTGGGTGACACAGAGAGATGCTGAGGGGGGCAGGGGCAGCTGGAGGGTGACACAGAGAAGCTGGGGGCTGAGGGGCAGAGGAGAGGGATTAAGGGTGGCACACAGGAGCTGAGGGGCAGCTGAGAGGGGGCTTGAGGGGCAAGGGGGGACTCGAGGTTGACCGCCAGAGCCTGAGGGCTGAGGGGCAGAGGGAGGGGTCAGGGGTAAAGGGTGAGGCCTTGAGGGCTGGACAGTCCAGTGGAGATCAGGGCTACAGGGTACAGCTTAGGAGGCAAGTTAGGGTACAGGTGCGGCACCCGTCATGCCACCCATACCTCACCCTAAGCAGCCTTTTCCCTTTTCACCCCCAACAACAGCAGCACAGCACAGCAAGCCTGACAGCGAGACCACACCGGAAGCCTCCCAGTGGGACAGGGCAGCGACCCTGGCAGCAGGACAACGCCAGAACCCTCAGAGGACAACAGGACCCGCTGCTAAAAGGTAGGGATGACATCTGTGGGCTAGAGAGCAACAGGAAGGGGTTTGGAGGCTGAGCAGGCTTCCTTGAGTGTTTTTTTTTGCAGGGCTATTAGGAATATTTAGGGGAATTTTGAAGGCTTTCTCTGATGTCTTTTAGAGAATTGTTATACCGCTCTAATGGCTATTTTAGGATTCCTTGGTGCATTTTTAGGGTAAGGGTGAGGGTCTGACAGGATGCCCACTGAAAATGCAGAGTACTACTGGAATGTACTGGAATGCTTTGGGAAGGTGCCAGTGGAGGGCCAGTGGGTAAGGTGCCATGATGCTGGTCTGAAGGTTGTGATTTCTGAGCAAGGCAAGGTGGTTGTGGTTAGGGTTTTATGGTGGCAGATTTCTTGAGGTGAAATACTGCACAGAAAATATCAAGCCCGAAGCTTTGTACTGTCAGTTTGCAACAGGTATTCGGTAAAGAAATAAAAAACCCTGAGTACTTGGGGATGGGAGATTTAGACTGGGAGAAATCCTGTGTTGTTTTAATATTGAGGAGGCAAAAGGAAACTTGGGACCTGACAACCCAAGGGCATTGCAGGGCCCAGTGAAAAAATGAGGGATATCTACTTGGTGAAAGCAAATTCAGCAGCCCAGGTCCCAGGCGTCAGTTTGTAGGGCTCCCTTGGCACTGTCAGAAAAGCACAAGTTTGGGGGGGGCGGACAGCTGGGGTCTGAATATATCCTTTAATATTCGGATTATTTCCAGTCAACCTCACCCTAAGACCCAGGGAGCTCTGGGCACAATCACAGGCCATTTTCCCGTGGAAAGAAAATTCACCAGTCCAGGTACCTGATGTCAGTTTGTAGGGCTCCCTTGGGTCTATCAGGGCAGCACAAGTATGAGATGGGGACAACTTCAGTCTGGGCTCCATCCTTCGATATATGGATTTTTTGCAGTCAGGCCCCAGCCCAGTGCCAGGGGCCCCTGGGCACATCCTTTGGCGATTTTCCCTGGGAAAGAAAACTCACAGGTCCATTTTCCTGATGTCAGTTTCTAGCGTTCCCTTGGCTTTATCAGGGCAGCAGAGGTTTGTGGAGGGGACAACTTCGGTCTGGGGTCCATCATTCGATATAAGAATTTTTTGATGTGAGGTCCCAGCCAGGGGACAGGGGCCCCTGGGCACATCCTTTGGCCGTTTTCCCTGGGAAAGAAAACTCACCAGTCCAGGTTGCTGATGTCAGTTTGTAGGGCTCCCTTGGGTCTATCATGGCAGCACAAGTTTGAGGAGGGGACAACTTCGGTCTGGGCTCCATCCTTCAATATAAGGGTTCTTTGCAGTCAGGTCCCAGCCCTGTGCTTGGGGCCCCTGGGCACAACCTTTGGCAATTTTCCCTGGGAAAGAAAACTCACCAGTCCAGGTTGCTGATGTCAGTTTGTAGGGCTCCCTTGGGTCTATCAGGGCAGCAGAAATTTGAGGAGGGGACAACTTTGGTCTGCGATCCATCCTTCGATATAGGGATTTTTTGCAGTCAGGATCCAGCCGAGGGCCAGGGGCCCCTGGGCACATCCTTTGGCCATTTTCCCTGGGAAAGAAAACTCACTGTCCAGGTTCCTGATGTCAGTTTGTAGGGCTCCCTTGGGTCTATCAGGGCAGCAGAGTTTTGAGGAGGGGACAACTTCGGTCTGGGGTCCATCCTTCGATATAAGGACTTCTTGTAGTGAGGACCCAGCCCAGTGCCAGGGGCCCCTGGGCACATCCTTTGGCCATTTTCCCTGGGAAGGAAAACTCACCAGTCCAGGTACCTGATGTCACTTTGTAGGGCTCCCTTGGGTCTATCAGGGCAGCGCAAGTTTGAGATGGTGTCTTGGTTCGACAAGACAGGAGTCTGTGAAAGAGGGCAACGCCTCCTGTGCAATAGAGAACGGCAAATCCTCCTCCCTCTGAATTACCTGGATCTTTAAATTAAAAGGCTCTCAGGCAAAGATATGGGAATGGGAGTAACAATTCTTTACTAGGAGAAAACTAGACAACAATTTAAAAAAGGCAAATGCAATCGGTACAAACAAAACCAGTGAAAAAAAGTCCAGAACCTGAGGATTCGGGGTGCCAGTAGCAGTCCTGCTGGGACGATTGCTCCCCTTGCAGTGGTGATCTTTTGAAGGGTATAGTTTTCCTCTGAAGATCTGGTGGCAGTGGGGCCGGTCTTCCTCTGCGCCGGGGTTGCCTCCGAGCTCCGCCGCCGTTGCCTCAGCGCGCTGGCTGCTTCGCTGCGAGTGCCGCCGAAGAGAGCTGCTTCTCTGGCAATCCCGCAAAGTAAAAAAAGCTGCTTCCCTAGGAGTCCGGCCCAGAGAGCTGCCTCCTCTCCCCAAAAAGCTACCCCTTTAAACAATAATAGAGTGCTTGTCTTCCCCCTCTGGGTGGGACCCCTCACGGTCTTACATTTAACCAGCCCTGCATTGAATCAGTCAATGGCCCACTAACAAACCATTACCTCTTAGGAGCAAAACAGGCTCTTGGAAAAGATAACAAAACCTGTCCAACAGGTTTGCCTTAAACAGATGGCAAATAGAATACAAGTTTATCTTACAACCCAGGACAGATGGGGACAAATTCGGTCTGGGGTCCATCCTTCGATATGAGGGTTCTTTGCAGTCAGGTCCCAGCCCAGTGCCAGGGGTCCCTGGGCACATCCTTTGGCCATTTTCCCTGGGAAAGAAAACTCACCAGTCCAGGTTCCTGATGTCACTTTGTAGGGCTCCCTTGGGTCTATCAGGGCAGCACAAGTTTGAGGACGGGACAACTTCGGTCTGGGGTCCATCCTTCGATATAAGAATTTTTGCAGTCAGGTGCCAGCCCAGTGCCAGGGGCCCCAGGGCACATCCTTTCGCCATTTTCCCTGGGAAAGAAAACTCACCAGTCCAGGTTGCTGATGTCAGTTTGTAGGGCTCCCTTGGGTCTATCAGGGCAGCACAACTTTGTGGAGGGGACAACTTCGGACTGGAGTCCAAACTTCGATATAAGGATTTTTTGCAGTTAGGGCCCAGCCCAGGGCCAGGGGCCCCTGGGCACATCCTTTGGTGATTTTCCCTGGGAAAGAAAACTCACAGGTCCAGGTTGCTGATGTCAGTTTGTAGGGCTCCCTTGGGTCTATCAGGGCAGCACAAGTTTGAGGAGGGGACAACTTCGGTCTGGGGTCCATCCTTCGATATAAGGACATTTTGCAGTCAGGCCCAAGCCCAGGGCCAGGGGCCCCTGGGCACATCCTTTGGCCATTTTCCCTGGGAAAGAAAACTCACCAGTCCAGGTTCCTGATGTCAGTTTGTAGGGCTCCCTTGGGTCTATCAGGGCAGAAGAAATTTGAGAAGGGGACAACTTTGGTCTGCGATCCATCCTTCGATATAAGGATTCTTTGCATTCAGGCCCCAGCCCAGGGCCAGGGGCCCCTGGGCACATACTTTGGCCATTTTCCCTGGGAAAGAAAACTCGCCAGTCCAGGTTGCTGATGTCAGTTTGTAGGGCTCCCTTGGGTCTATCAGGGCAGCACAACTTTGAGGAGGGGACAACTTCGGTCTGGGGTCCATCCTTCGATATAAGGATTCTTTACAGTCAGGTCCCAGCCCAGGGACAGGGGCCCCTGGGCACATCCTTTGGCCATTTTCCCTGGGAAAGAAAACTCACCAGTCCAGGTTCCTGATGTCAGTTTGTAGGGCTCCCTTGGGTCTATCAGGGCAGCAGAGTTTTGAGGAGGGGAACTCTTAGGTCTCGGGTCCATCCTTCGATATAAGGATTTTTTGCAGTCAAATTCTGGCCCAGTGCCAGGGGCCCCGGGGCACATCCTTTGGTCATTTTCCCTGGGTAAGAAAACTCACCAGTCCAGGTTACTGATGTCAGTTTGTAGGGCTCCCTTGGGTCTATCTTGGCAGCAGAAATTTGAGGAGGGGACAACTTTGGTCTGCGATCCATCCTTCGATATAGGGATTCTTTGCAGTCAGGTCCCAGCCCAGTGCCAGGGGCCCCTGGGCACATCCTTTGGCCATTTTCCCTGGGAAAGAATATTCACCAGTCCAGGTTCCTGATGTCAGTTTGTAGGGCTCCCTTGGGTCTATCAGGGCAGAATAGGTTTGTGGAGGGGACAACTTCGGTTTGGGGTACATCACTCAATATAAGGATTCTTTACAGTCAGGACCCAGCCCAGTGCCAGGGGCCCCTGGGCACATCCTTTGGCCATTATCCCTGGGAAAGAAAACTCACCAGTCCAGGTTCCTGATGTCATTTTGTAGGGCTCCCTTGGGTCTATCAGGGCAGCACAAGTTTGAGGAGGGGACAACTTCGGTCTGGGGTCCATCCTTCGATATAAGGATTCTTTGCAGTCAGGGCCCAGCCCAGTGCCAGGGGCCCCTGGGCACATCCTTTGGCGATTTTCCCTGGAAAAGAAAACTAAGCAGTCCAGGTTGCTGATGTCAGTTTGTAGAGCTCCCTTGGCTTTATCAGGGCAGCAAATTTTGAGGAGGGGACAACTTCGGTCTGGGGTCCATCCTTCGATATAAGGATCCTTTGCAGTCAGGGCCCAGCCCAGGGCCGGGGCCCCTGGGCACATCCTCTGGCCATTTTCCCTGGGAAAGAAAACTCGCCAGTCCAGGTTGCTGATGTCAGTTTGTAGGGCTCCCTTGGGTCTATCAGGGCAGCACAACTTTGAGGAGGGGACAACTTCGGTCTGGGGTCCATCCTTCGATATAAGGATTCTTTACAGTCAGGTCCCAGCCCAGGGACAGGGGCCCCTGGGCACATCCTTTGGCCATTTTCCCTGGGAAAGAAAACTCACCAGTCCAGGTTCCTGATGTCAGTTTGTAGGGCTCCCTTGGGTCTATCAGGGCAGCAGAGTTTTGAGGAGGGGAACTCTTAGGTCTCGGGTCCATCCTTCGATATAAGGATTTTTTGCAGTCAAATTCTGGCCCAGTGCCAGGGGCCCCAGGGCACATCCTTTGGTCATTTTCCCTGGGTAAGAAAACTCACCAGTCCAGGTTACTGATGTCAGTTTGTAGGGCTCCCTTGGGTCTATCTTGGCAGCAGAAATTTGAGGAGGGGACAACTTTGGTCTGCGATCCATCCTTCGATATAGGGATTCTTTGCAGTCAGGTCCCAGCCCAGTGCCAGGGGCCCCTGGGCACATCCTTTGGCCATTTTCCCTGGGAAAGAATATTCACCAGTCCAGGTTCCTGATGTCAGTTTGTAGGGCTCCCTTGGGTCTATCAGGGCAGAATAGGTTTGTGGAGGGGACAACTTCGGTTTGGGGTACATCACTCAATATAAGGATTCTTTACAGTCAGGACCCAGCCCAGTGCCAGGGGCCCCTGGGCACATCCTTTGGCCATTATCCCTGGGAAAGAAAACTCACCAGTCCAGGTTCCTGATGTCATTTTGTAGGGCTCCCTTGGGTCTATCAGGGCAGCACAAGTTTGAGGAGGGGACAACTTCGGTCTGGGGTCCATCCTTCGATATAAGGATTCTTTGCAGTCAGGGCCCAGCCCAGTGCCAGGGGCCCCTGGGCACATCCTTTGGCGATTTTCCCTGGAAAAGAAAACTAAGCAGTCCAGGTTGCTGATGTCAGTTTGTAGAGCTCCCTTGGCTTTATCAGGGCAGCAAATTTTGAGGAGGGGACAACTTCGGTCTGGGGTCCATCCTTCGATATAAGGATCCTTTGCAGTCAGGGCCCAGCCCAGGGCCGGGGCCCCTGGGCACATCCTCTGGCCATTTTCCCTGGGAAAGAAAACTCACCAGTCCAGGTTCCTGATGTCAGTTTGTAGGGCTCCCTTGTGTCTATCAGGGCAGTAAAAGTTTGAGGAGGGGACAACTTCGGTCTGTGATCCATCCTTCGATATATGGATTTTTTGCATTCAGGGCCCAGCCCAGGGCCAGGGGTCCCTGGGCACATCCTTTGGCCATTTTCCCTGGGAAAGAAAACTCACCAGTCCAGGTTCCTGATGTCAGTTTGTAGGGCTCCCTTGGGTCTATCAGGGCAGCATAAGTTTGAGGAGGGGACAACTTCGATCTGGGGTCCGTCCTTCGATATAAGGATTCTTTGCAGTCAGGTCCCAGCCCAGGGCCGAGGCCCCTGGGCACATCCTTTGGCCATTTTCCCTGGGAAAGAAAACTCACCAGTCCAGGTTCCTGATGTCAGTTTGTAGGGTTCCGTTTGGTCTATCAGGGCAGTAAAAGTTTGAGGAGGGGACAACTTCGGTCTGTGATCCATCCTTCGATATAAGGATTTTTGCATTCAGGGCCCAGCCAAGGGCCAGGGGCCCCTGGGCACATCCTTTGGCCCTTTTCCCTGGGAAAGAAAACTCACAGGTCCAGGTTCCTGATGTCAGTTTGTAGGGCTCCCTTGGGTCTATCAGGGCAGCACAACTTTGTGGAGGGGACAACTTCGGACTGGAGTCCAGACTTCGATATAAGGATTTTTTGCAGTTAGGGCCCAGCCCAGGGCCAGGGGCCCCTGGGCACATCCTTTGGTGATTTTCCCTGGGAAAGAAAACTCACAGGTCCAGGTTGCTGATGTCAGTTTGTAGGGCTCCCTTGGGTCTATCAGGGCAGCACAAGTATGAGATGGGGACAAATTCGGTCTGGGGTCCATCCTTCGATATAAGGACATTTTGCAGTCAGGCCCAAGCCCAGGGCCAGGGGCCCCTGGGCACATCCTTTGGCCATTTTCCCTGGGAAAGAAAACTCACCAGTCCAGGTTGCTGATGTCAGTTTGTAGGGCTCCCTTGGGTCTATCAGGGCAGAAGAAATTTGAGGAGGGGACAACTTTGATCTGCGATCCATCCTTCGATATAAGGATTCTTTGCATTCAGGCCCCAGTCCAGGGCCAGGGGCCCCTGGGCACATCCTTTGGCCATTTTCCCTGGGAAAGAAAACTCACCAGTCCAGGTTGCTGATGTCAGTTTGTAGGGCTCCCTTGGGTCTATCAGGGCAGCACAACTTTGAGGAGGGGACAACTTCGGTCTGGGGTCCATCCTTCGATATAAGGACTCTTTACAGTCAGGGCCCAGCCCAGGGACAGGGGCCCCTGGGCACATCCTTTGGCCATTTTCCCTGGGAAAGAAAACTCACCAGTCCAGGTTCCTGATGTCAGTTTGTAGGGCTCCCTTGGGTCTATCAGGGCAGAAGAGGTTTGTGGAGGGGACAACTTCGGTTTGGGGTACATCACTCAATATAAGGATTCTTTACAGTCAGGTCCCAGCCCAGTGCCAGGGGCCCCTGGGCACATCCTTTGGCCATTATCCCTGGGAAAGAAAACTCACCAGTCCAGGTTCCTGATGTCATTTTGTAGGGCTCCCTTGGGTCTATCAGGGCAGCACAAGTTTGAGGAGGGGACAACTTCGGTCTGGGGTCCATCCTTCGATATAAGGATTCTTTGCAGTCAGGGCCCAGCCCAGTTCCAGGGGCCCCTGGGCACATCCTTTGGCAATTTTCCCTGGGAAAGAAAACTAAGCAGTCCAGCTTCCTGATGTCAGTTTGTAGGGCTCCCTTGGCTTTATCAGGGCAGCAAATTTTGAGGAGGGGACAACTTCGGTCTGGGGTCCATCCTTTGATATAAGGATTCTTTGCAGTCAGGTCCCAGCCCAGGGCCGGGGCCCCTGGGCACATCCTCTAGCCATTTTCCCTGGGAAAGAAAACTCACAGGTCCAGGTTCCTGATGTCAGTTTGTAGGGCTCCCTTGGGTCTATCAGGGCAGTAAAAGTTTGAGGTGGGGACAACTTCGGTCTGTGATCCATCCTTCGATATAAGGATTTTTTGCAGTGAGGGCCCAGCCAAGGGCCAGGGGCCCCTGGGCACATCCTTTGGCCATTTTCCCTGGGAAAAAAGGTCACCAGTCCATGTTCCTGATGTCAGTTTGTAGGGCTCCCTTGGGTCTATCAGAGCAGCAAAATTTTGAGGAGGGGACAACTTCGGTCTGGGGTCCATCCTTCGATATAAGGATTTTTTGCAGTCAGGTCCCAGCCCGGGGCCGGGGCCCCTGGGCACATCCTTTGGCCATTTTCCCTGGGAAAGAAAACTCACCAGTCCAGGTTCCTGATGTCAGTTTGTAGGGCTCCCTTGGCTTTATCAGGGCAGCAGAGGTGTGTGGAGGGGACAACTTCGGTTTGGGGTCCATCCTTCGATATAAGGATTATTTCCAGTCAGGCTCCAGCCCCGGTCCAGGGGCCTCTGGGCACATCCTTTGGCCATTTTCCCTGGGAAAGAAAATTCACCAGTCCTGGTTCCTGATGTCAGTTTTTAGGGCTTCCTTGGGTCCATCAGGGAAGAGCAAGTATGAGTTGGGAAGAATTTCGGTCTGGGGTCCATCCTTCGATATAAGGATTTTTTGCAGTGAGGGCCCAGCCCAGGGCCTGGGACCCCTGGGCACATCCTTTGGCCATTTTCCATGGGAAAGAAAACTCACCAGTCCAGGTTGCTGATGTCAGTTTGTAGGGCTCCCTTGGGTATATCAGGGCAGCACAAGTATGAGATGGGGACAAATTCGGTCTGGGGTCCATCCTTCGATATAAGGATTCTTTGCACTCAGGCACCAGCCCAGTGCCAGGGGCCCCTGGGCACATCCTTTGGCCATTTTCCCTGGGAAAGAAAATTCACCAGTCCAGGTTCCTGATGTCAGTTTGTAGGGCTCCCTTGGGTCTATCAGGGCAGAGCAAGTATGAGTTGGGGACAATTTCGGTCTGGGGTCCATCCTGCGATATAAGGATTTTTTGCAGTGAGGTCCCAGCCAGGGGACAGGCACCCCTGGGCACATCTTTTGGCCATTTTCCCTGAGAAAGAAAACTCTCCAGTCCAGGTACCTGATGTCAGTTTGTAGGGCTCCCTTGGGTCTCTCAGGGCAGCACAAGTTTGAGAAGGGAACAACTTCGGTCTGGGGTCGATCCTTCGATATAAGGATTTTTTGCAGTCAGGACCCAGCCCAGGGACAGGGGCCCCTGGGCACATCCTTTGGCCATTTTCCCTGGGAAAGAAAACTCACCAGTTCAGGTTGCTGATGTCAGTTTGTAGGGCTCCCTTGGGTCTATCAGGGCAGCACAAGTATGAGATGGGGACAAATTCGGTCTGGGGTCCATCCTTGGGTATAAGGATTCTTTGCATTCAGGTCCCAGCCAGGGACCAGGGGCCCATGGGCACATCCTTTGGCCCTTTTCCCTGGGAAAGAAATCTCACCAGTCCAGGTACCTGATGTCACTTTGTAGGGCTCTCTTGGGTCTATCAGGGCAGCACAAGTTTGAGGAGGGGACAACTTCGGTCTGGGGTCCATCCTTCGATATAAGGATTTTTAGCAGCGAGGGCCCAGCCCAGGGCCAGGGGCCCCTGGGCACATCCTTTGGCCATTTTCCCTGGGAAAGAAAATTCACCAGTCCAGGTTCCTGATGTCAGTTTGTAGGGCTCCCTTGGGTCTATCAGGGCAGCAGATTTTTGAGGAGGGGACAACTGTGGTCTGGGGTCCATCCTTCGATATAAGGACGTCTTGCACTCAGGACCCAGCCCGGGGCCAGGGGCCCCTGGGCAAAACCTTTGGCCATTTTCCCTGGGAAAAAAAACTCACCAGTCCAGGTTCCTGATGTCAGTTTGTAGGGCTCCATTGGGTCTATCAGGGCAGCAGAAATTTGAGGAGGGGACAACTTTGGTCTGCGATCCATCCTTCGATATAAGGATTCTTTGCAGTCAGGTCCCAGCCCAGTGCCAGGGGCCCCTGGGCACATCCTTTGGCCATTTTCCCTGGGAAAGAAAACTCTCCAGTACAGGTTCCTGATGTCAGTTTGTAGGGCTCCATTGGGTCTATCTGGGCAGCAGAAATTTGAGGAGGGGACAACTTTGGTCTGCGATACATCCTTCTATATAGGGATTCTTTGCAGTCAGGTCCCAGCCCAGTGCCAGGGGCCCCTGGGCACATCCTTTGGCCATTTTCCCTGGGAAAGAAAATTCACCAGTCCAGGTTCCTGATGTCAGTTTGTAGGGCTCCCTTGGGTCTATCAGGGCAGAGCAAGTTTGAGTTGGGGAGAACTTCGGTCTGCAGTCCATCCTTCGATATAAGGATTTTTTGCAGTGAGGTCCCAGGCAGGGGACAGGCGCCCCTGGGCACATCCTTTGGCCATTTTCCCTGGGAAAGAAAACTCTCCAGTACAGGTTCCTGATGTCAGTTTGTAGGGCTCCCTTGGGTCTTTCAGAGCGGCACAAGTTTGAGGTGGGGACAACTTCGGTCTGGGGTCCATCCTTCGATATAAGGATTCTTTGCATTCAGGCCCCAGCCCAGGGCCAGGGGCCCCAGGGCACATCCTTTGGCCATTTTCCCTGGAAAAAAAAAACTCAGCATTCCAGGTTCCTGATGTCATTTTGTAGGGCTCCCTTGGGTCTATTAGGGCAGCACAAGTTTGAGGAGGGGACAAATTCGGTCTGGGGTCCATCCTTCGATATAAGGATTTTTTGCAGTTAGGGCCCAACCCAGGGCCAGGGGCCCCTGGGCACATCCTTTGGCCATTTTCCCTGGGAAAGAAAACTCACCAGTCCAGGTTCCTGATGTCAGTTTGTAGGGCTCCCTTGGCTTTATCTGGGCAGCAGAGTTTCGTGGAGGGGACAACTTCGGTTTGGGGTCCATCCTTCGTTATAAGGATTTTTTGCATTCAGGTCCCAGACAGGATCCAGGCGCTTCTGGACACATCCTTTGGCCAATTTCCCTGGGAAAGAAAACTCACAGGTCCAGGTTCCTGATGTCAGTTTGTAGGGCTCCCTTGGGTCTATCAGGGCAGCACAAGTTTGAGGGGGGAAAACTTCGGTCTACGATCAATCCTTCGATATAAGGATTTTTTGCAGTCAGGGCCCTGCCTGGGGTCAGGGGCCCCTGGACACATTTTTTGGCCATTTTCCCTGAGAAAGAAAACTCACCAGTCCAGGTTCCTGATGTCAGTTTGTAGAGCTCCCTTGGGACTATCAGGACAGCACAAGTTTGAGGTGGGGACAGCTTCGGTCTGCGATCCATCATTCGCTATGAGGACTTCTTGCACTCAGGACCCAGCCCAGGGCCAGGGGCCCCTGTGCACATCCTTTGTCCATTTTCCCTGGGAAAGAAAACTCACCAGTCCAGGTTGCTGATGTCAGTTTGTAGGGCTCCCTTGGGTCTATCAGGGCAGCACAACTTTGAGGAGGGGACAACTTCGGTTTGGGGTCCATCCTTGGATATAAGGACATTTTGCAGTCAGGTCCCAGCCCAGTGCCAGGGGCCCCTGGGCACACCCTTTGGCCATTTTCCCTGGGAAGGAAAACTCACCAGTCCAGGTTCCTGATGTCACTTTGTAGATCTCCCTTGGGTCTACCAGGGCAGCAGAATTTTGAGCAGGGGACAACTTCGGTCTTCGGTCCATCCTTTAATATAGGGATTCTTTAGAGTCAGGTCCTAGCCCTGTGCTTGGGGCCCCTGGGCACATCCTTTGGCCATTTTCCCTGGGAAAGAAAACTCACCAGTCCAGGTTCCTGATGTCAGTTTGGAGGGCTCCCTTGGGTCTATCAGGGCAGCACAAGTTTGAGGAGGGGACAACTTCGGTCTGCGATCCATCCTTCGATATAATGATTCTTCGCATTCAGGTCCCAGCCCAGGGCCAGGGTCTCCTGGGCACATTCTTTGACCATTTTCCCTGGGAAAGAAAACTCACCAGTCCAGGTTGCTGATGTCAGATTGTAGGGCTCCCTTGGGTCTATCAGGGCAGCACAACTTTGAGGAGGGGACAACTTCGGTCTGGGGTCCATCCTTCGATATAAGGATTTTTTGTAGTGAGGACCCAGGCCAGGGCCAGTGGCCCCTGGGCACATCCTTTGGCCATTTTCCCTGGGAAAGAAAATTCACCAGTCCAGGTTCCTGATGTCAGTTTGTAGGGCTCCCTTGGGTCTATCAGGGCAGAGCCAGTATGAGTTGGGAACAACTTCGGTCTGGGGTCCATCCTTCGATATATGGATTTTTTGCAGTGAGGTCCCAGCCCAGGGCCAGGAGCCCCTGGGCACATCCTTTGACCATTTTCCCTGGGAAAGAAAACTCACAGGTCCAGGTTCCTGATGTCAGTATTTAGGGCTCCCTTGGGTCTATCAGGGCAGCACAAGTTTTAGGTGGGGACAACTTCGGTCTGCGATCCATCCTTCGATATAAGGATTTTTTGCAGTTAGGTTCCAGCCTAGGGCCAGGGGCACCTGGGCACATCCTTTGGCCATTTTCCCGGGAAAGAAAACTCACCAGTCCAGGTTTCTGATGCCAGTTTTTACGGCTCCCTTGGGTCTATCAGGGCAGCACAATTTTGAGGTGGGGACAACTTCGGTCTGTGATCCATCCTTAGATATAAGGACATCATGCAATCAGGGCCCAGCCCAGGGCCAGGGGCCCCTGGGCACATCCTTTGGTCATTTTCCCTGGGAAAGAAAACTCACAGGTCCAGCTTCCTGATGTCAGTTTGTAGGGCTCTCTTGGGACTATCAGGGCAGCACAAGTTTGAGGTGGGGACAACTTCGGTCTGCGATCCATCCTTCGATATAAGGACATCTTGCAGACAGGACCCAGCCCAGGGCCAGGGGCCCCTGGGCACATTCTTTGGCCATTTTCCCTGGGAAAGAATACTCACATGTCCAGGTTCCGATGTCAGTTTGTAGGGCTCCCTTGGGTCTATCAGGTCAGCACAAGTATGAGATGGGGACAAATTCGGTCTGGGGTCCATCCTTCGATATAAGGATTCTTTGTAGTCAGGACCCAGCCCAGTGCCAGGGGCCCCTGGGCACATCCTTTGACCATTTCCCCTGGGAAAGAAAACTCACCAGTCCTTGTTGCTGATGTCAGTTTGTAGGGCTTCCTTGGGTCTATAAGGGCAGCACAAGTTTGAGGAGGGGACAACTTTGGTCTGCGATCCATCTTTCGATATCATGATTCTTTGCATTCAGGGCCCAGCCCTGGGCCTGGGTCACCTTGGCACATCCTTTGGGCATTTTTTGTGGGAGAGAAAACTCACCATTCCAGGTACCTGATGTCACTTTGTAGGGCTCCCTTGGGTCTATCAGGGCAGCACAATTTTGAGGTGGGGACAACTTCGGTCTGTGATCCATCCTTAGATATAAGGACATCATGCAATCAGGGCCCAGCCCAGGGCCAGGGGCCCCTGGGCACATCCTTTGGCCATTTTTCGTGGGAAAGAAAACTCACCATTCCAGGTACCTGATGTCACTTTGTAGGGCTCCCTTGGGTCTATCAGGGCAGCAGAGTTTTGAGGAGGGGACAACTTTGGTCTGCGATCCATCCTTCGATATAATGATTCTTTGCACTCAGGCACCAGCCCAGTGCCAGGGGCCCCTGGGTACATCCTTTGGCCATTTTCCCTGGGAAAGAAAATTCACCAGTCCAGGTTCCTGATGTCAGTTTGTAGGGCTCCCTTGGGTCTATCAGGGCAGAGCAAGTATGAGTTGGGGACAAATTCGGTCTGGGGTCCATCCTTGGGTATAAGGATTCTTTGCATTCAGGTCCCAGCCAGGGGCCAGGGGCCCATGGGCACATCCTTTGGCCCTTTTCCCTGGGAAAGAAATCTCACCAGTCCAGGTACCTGATGTCACTTTGTAGGGCTCTCTTGGGTCTATCAGGGCAGCACAAGTTTAAGGTGGGGACAACTTTGGTCTGGAGTCCATCCTTCGATATAAGGATTTTTTGCAGTCAGGTTGCGGGCAAGGGGCCCCTGGGCACATCCTTTGTCCCTTTTCCCTGGGAAAGAAAACTCACAGGTCCAGGTTCCTGATGTCAATTTGTAGGGCTCCCTTGGGTCTATCAGGGCAGCACAAGTTTGAGGTGGGGACAACTTTGGTCTGTGATCCATTCTTCGATATAAGGATTTTTTGCAGTCAGGTCCTGGGCCAGGGGTCCCTGGGCACATCCTTTGTCCCTTTTCCCTGGGAAAGAAAACTCACCAGTCCAGGTTCCTGATGTCAGTTTGTAGGGCTCCCTTGGGTCTATCAGGGCAGCACAAGTTTGAGGTGGGGACAACTTTGGTCTGGGGTCCATCCTTCGATATAAGGATTTTTTGCAGCCAGGGCCCAGCCCAGGGGCCCCTGGGCACATCCTTTGTCCCTTTTCCCTGGGAAAGAAAACTCACAGGTCCAGGTTCCTGATGTCAGTTTGTAGAGCCCCTTTAGGACTATCAGGGCAGCACTAGTTTGATGTGGGGACAACTTCGGTCTGCGATCCATCCTTCGAAATAATGTCTTCTTGCAGTCAGGGCCCTATCCAGCGCCCGGGGCCCCTGGGCACACCCTTTGGCCATTTTCCCTGGGAAAGAAAACTCACAGGTCCAGTTTCCTGATGTCAGTTTTTAGGGGTCCCTTGGGTCTATCAGGGCAGCAGAAATTTTTGGTGGGGACAACTTCGGTCTGCGATCCATCCTTTGATATAAGGACATCTTGCACTCAGGTCCCACCCCAGGTCTAGGGCCCCCTGGGCACATCCTTTGGCCATTTTCCCTGGGAAAGAAAACTCACAGGTCCAGGTTCCTGATGTCAGTTTGTAGGGCTCCCTTGGGTCTATCAGGGCAGCACAAGTTTTAGGTGGGGACAACTTCGGTCTGCGATCCATCCTTCGATATAAGGACATCTTGCAATCAGGGCCCAACCAAGGGCCAGGGGCCCCTGGGCACATCCTTTGGTCATTTTCCCTGGGAAAGAAAACTCACTAGTCCAGGTTCCTGATGTCAGTTTGTAGCATTCCCTTGGGTCTATCAGGGCAGCACAACTTTGAAGTGGGGACAACTTCGGTCTGCGATCCATCCTTTGATATAATGACATGTAGCATTCAGGACCCAGCCCAGGGCCAGGGGCCCCTGGGCACATCCTTTGACCATTTTCCCGGGAAAGAAAACTCACCAGTCCAGGTTTCTGATGTCAGTTTGTAGGGCACCCTTGGGTCTATCAGGGCAGCACAAGTTTGAGGTGGGGACAACTTCGGTCTGCAATCCATCCTTCAATATAAGGATTTTCTGCAATCAGGGCCCAGCCCAGGGCCAGGGGCCCCAGGGCACATCCTTTGGCCATTTTCCCTGGGAAAGAAAACTCACCAGTCCAGGTTTCTGATGACAGTTTGTAGAATTCCCTTGGGTCTATCAGGGCAGCACAAGTTTGAGGTGGGGACAACTTCGGTCTGCGGTCCATCCTTCGTTATAAGGATTTTTTCAAATCAGGAGCCAGGCCAGAGGAAGGGTCCCCTGGGCACAACCTTTGGCCCTTTTCCCTGGGAAAGAAAACTCACCAGGCCAGGTTCCTGATGTCAGATTGTAGAGCTCCTTTAGGACTATCAGGGCAGCGCTAGTTTGATTTGGGGACAACTTCGGTATGGGAACCATCCTTCGAAATATGTTCTTCTTGCAGTCAGGGCCCTATCCAGCGCCAGGGGCCCCTGGGCACATCCTTTGTCCATTTTCCCTGGGAAAGAAAACTCACCAGTCCAGCTTCCTGATGTCAGTTTGTAGGGCTCCCTTGGGTCTATCAGGGCAGCACAGGTTTGAGGTGGGGACAACTTCGGTCTGGGGTCCATCCTTCGATATAAGGACTTCTTGCAGTCAGGACCCAGCCCAGGGACAGGGGCCCCTGGGCACCTCCTTTAGCCATTTTCCCTGGGAAAGAAAACTCACCAGTCCGGCTTCCTGATGTTAGTTTGTTGGGCTCCCTTGGGACTATCAGGGCAGCACAAGTTTGAGGAGGGGACAACTTCGGTCTGCGATCCATCCTTTGATATAAGGACATCTTGCACTCAGGACGCAGCCCAGGGCCAGGGGCCCCTGGGCACATCCTTTGTCCATTTTCCCTGGGAAAGAAAACTCACATGTCCAGGTTCCTGATGTCAGTTTGTAGGGCTCCCTTGGGTCTATCAGGGCAGCACAAGTTTGAGGTGGGGACAACTTCGGTCTGCGATCCATCCTTTGATATAAGGACATCTTGCACTCAGGACCCAGCCCAGGGCCAGGGGCCCCTGGGCACATCCTTTGGCCATTTTCCCTGGGAAAGAAAACTCAGGTCCAGCTTCCTGATGTCAGTTTGTAGGGCTCCCTTGGGTCTATCAGGGCAGCACAAGTTTGAGGTGGGGACAACTTCGGTCTGCGATCCATCCTTCGATATAAGGACATCTTGCAATCAGGGCCCAACCAAGGGCCAGGGGCCCCTGGGCACATCCTTTGGTCATTTTCCCTGGGAAAGAAAACTCACTAGTCCAGGTTCCTGATGTCAGTTTGTAGCATTCCCTTGGGTCTATCAGGGCAGCACAACTTTGAAGTGGGGACAACTTCGGTCTGCGATCCATCCTTTGATATAATGACATGTAGCATTCAGGACCCAGCCCAGGGCCAGGGGCCCCTGGGCACATCCTTTGACCATTTTCCCGGGAAAGAAAACTCACCAGTCCAGGTTTCTGATGTCAGTTTGTAGGGCACCCTTGGGTCTATCAGGGCAGCACAAGTTTGAGGTGGGGACAACTTCGGTCTGCAATCCATCCTTCAATATAAGGATTTTCTGCAATCAGGGCCCAGCCCAGGGCCAGGGGCCCCAGGGCACATCCTTTGGCCATTTTCCCTGGGTACGAAAACTCACCAGTCCAGGTTTCTGATGACAGTTTGTAGAATTCCCTTGGGTCTATCAGGGCAGCACAAGTTTGAGGTGGGGACAACTTCGGTCTGCGGTCCATCCTTCGTTATAAGGATTTTTTCAAATCAGGAGCCAGGCCAGAGGAAGGGTCCCCTGGGCACAACCTTTGGCCCTTTTCCCTGGGAAAGAAAACTCACCAGTCCAGGTTCCTGATGTCAGATTGTAGAGCTCCTTTAGGACTATCAGGGCAGCGCTAGTTTGATTTGGGGACAACTTCGGTATGGGAACCATCCTTCGAAATATGTTCTTCTTGCAGTCAGGGCCCTATCCAGCGCCAGGGGCCCCTGGGCACATCCTTTGTCCATTTTCCCTGGGAAAGAAAACTCACCAGTCCAGCTTCCTGATGTCAGTTTGTAGGGCTCCCTTGGGTCTATCAGGGCAGCACAGGTTTGAGGTGGGGACAACTTCGGTCTGGGGTCCATCCTTCGATATAAGGACTTCTTGCAGTCAGGACCCAGCCCAGGGACAGGGGCCCCTGGGCACCTCCTTTAGCCATTTTCCCTGGGAAAGAAAACTCACCAGTCCGGCTTCCTGATGTTAGTTTGTTGGGCTCCCTTGGGACTATCAGGGCAGCACAAGTTTGAGGAGGGGACAACTTCGGTCTGCGATCCATCCTTTGATATAAGGACATCTTGCACTCAGGACGCAGCCCAGGGCCAGG
This sequence comes from Lonchura striata, assembly GCF_050655825.1. Lineage (NCBI taxonomy): Eukaryota > Metazoa > Chordata > Aves > Passeriformes > Estrildidae > Lonchura > Lonchura striata. The sequence goes on along the minus strand of NC_140707.1, from coordinate 12,514,550 downwards.
GGCCCCTGGGCACATCCTTTGTCCATTTTCCCTGGGAAAGAAAACTCACATGTCCAGGTTCCTGATGTCAGTTTGTAGGGCTCCCTTGGGTCTATCAGGGCAGCACAAGTTTGAGGTGGGGACAACTTCGGTCTGCGATCCATCCTTTGATATAAGGACATCTTGCACTCAGGACCCAGCCCAGGGCCAGGGGCCCCTGGGCACATCCTTTGGCCATTTTCCCTGGGAAAGAAAACTCAGGTCCAGCTTCCTGATGTCAGTTTGTAGGGCTCCCTTGGGTCTATCAGGGCAGCACAAGTTTGAGGTGGGGACAACTTCGGTCTGCGATCCATCCTTCGATATAAGGACATCTTGCAATCAGGGCCCAACCAAGGGCCAGGGGCCCCTGGGCACATCCTTTGGTCATTTTCCCTGGGAAAGAAAACTCACTAGTCCAGGTTCCTGATGTCAGTTTGTAGCATTCCCTTGGGTCTATCAGGGCAGCACAACTTTGAAGTGGGGACAACTTCGGTCTGCGATCCATCCTTTGATATAATGACATGTAGCATTCAGGACCCAGCCCAGGGCCAGGGGCCCCTGGGCACATCCTTTGACCATTTTCCCGGGAAAGAAAACTCACCAGTCCAGGTTTCTGATGTCAGTTTGTAGGGCACCCTTGGGTCTATCAGGGCAGCACAAGTTTGAGGTGGGGACAACTTCGGTCTGCAATCCATCCTTCAATATAAGGATTTTCTGCAATCAGGGCCCAGCCCAGGGCCAGGGGCCCCAGGGCACATCCTTTGGCCATTTTCCCTGGGTACGAAAACTCACCAGTCCAGGTTTCTGATGACAGTTTGTAGAATTCCCTTGGGTCTATCAGGGCAGCACAAGTTTGAGGTGGGGACAACTTCGGTCTGCGGTCCATCCTTCGTTATAAGGATTTTTTCAAATCAGGAGCCAGGCCAGAGGAAGGGTCCCCTGGGCACAACCTTTGGCCCTTTTCCCTGGGAAAGAAAACTCACCAGTCCAGGTTCCTGATGTCAGATTGTAGAGCTCCTTTAGGACTATCAGGGCAGCGCTAGTTTGATTTGGGGACAACTTCGGTATGGGAACCATCCTTCGAAATATGTTCTTCTTGCAGTCAGGGCCCTATCCAGCGCCAGGGGCCCCTGGGCACATCCTTTGTCCATTTTCCCTGGGAAAGAAAACTCACCAGTCCAGCTTCCTGATGTCAGTTTGTAGGGCTCCCTTGGGTCTATCAGGGCAGCACAGGTTTGAGGTGGGGACAACTTCGGTCTGGGGTCCATCCTTCGATATAAGGACTTCTTGCAGTCAGGACCCAGCCCAGGGACAGGGGCCCCTGGGCACCTCCTTTAGCCATTTTCCCTGGGAAAGAAAACTCACCAGTCCGGCTTCCTGATGTTAGTTTGTTGGGCTCCCTTGGGACTATCAGGGCAGCACAAGTTTGAGGAGGGGACAACTTCGGTCTGCGATCCATCCTTTGATATAAGGACATCTTGCACTCAGGACGCAGCCCAGGGCCAGGGGCCCCTGGGCACATCCTTTGTCCATTTTCCCTGGGAAAGAAAACTCACCAGTCCAGGTTGCTGATGTCAGTTTGTAGGGCTCCCTTGGGTCTATCAGGGCAGCACAAGTTTGAGGTGGGGACAACTTCGGTCTGCGATCCATCCTTTGATATAAGGACATCTTGCACTCAGGACCCAGCCCAGGGCCAGGGGCCCCTGGGCACATCCTTTGGCCATTTTCCCTGGGAAAGAAAACTCAGGTCCAGCTTCCTGATGTCAGTTTGTAGGGCTCCCTTGGGTCTATCAGGGCAGCACAAGTTTGAGGTGGGGACAACTTCGGTCTGCGGTCCATCCTTCGTTATAAGGATTTTTTGAAATCAGGAGCCAGGCCAGAGGAAGGGTTCCCTTGGCACAACCTTTGGCCCTTTTCCCTGGGAAAGAAAACTCACCAGTCGAGGTTCCTGATGTCAGATTGTAGAGCTCCTTTAGGACTATCAGGGCAGCGCTAGTTTGATTTGGGGACAACTTCGGTATGGGAACCATCCTTCGAAATAAGGTCTTCTTGCAGTCAGGGCCCTATCCAGCGCCAGGGGCCCCTGGGCACATCCTTTGGCCATTTTCCCTGGGAAAGAAAACTCACCAGTCCAGCTTCATGATGTCAGTTTGTTGGGATCCCTTGGGTCTATCAGGGCAACACAATTTTGAGGTGGGGACAATTTCGGTCTGCGATCCATCCTTCGATATAAGGACTTCTTGCAGTCAGGACCCGGCCCAGGGCCAGGGGCAACTGGGCACATCCTTTGACCATTTTCCCGGGAAACAAAACTCACCAGTCCAGGTTTCTGATGTCAGTTTGTAGGTCTCCCTTGGGTCTATCAGGGCAGCACAAGTTTGAGGTGGGGACAACTTCGGTCTGCGATCCATCCTTCGATATAAGGATTTTGTGCAATCAGAGCCCAGCCCAGGGCCAGGGGCCCCTGGGCACATCCTTTGGTCATTTTCCCTGGGTAAGAAAACTCACAGGTCCATTTTCCTGATGTCAGTTTGTATCATTCCCTTGGGTCTATCAGGGCAGCAGAAATTTGAAGTGGGGACAACTGTGGTCTGGGGTCCATCCTTCGATATAAGGACTTCTGGCACTCAGGACCCAGCCCAGGGCCAGGGGCCCCTGGGAACATCCTTTGGCCATTTTCCCTGGGAAAGAAAACTCACAGGTCCAGGTTCCTGATGTCAGTTTGTAGGGCTCCCTTGGGTCTATCAGGGCAGCACAAGTTTGAGGTGGGGACAACTTCAGTGTGCAATCCATCCTTCGATATAAGGACTTCTTGCATTCAGGACCCAGCCCAGGGCCAGGGGCCCCTGGGCACATCCTTTGGCCATTTTCCCTGGGAAAGAAAACTCACCTGTCCAGGTTCCTGATGTCAGTTTGTAGGGCTCCCTTGGGTCTATCAGGGCAGCAGAAGTTTGAGGTGGGGAAAACTTCAGTCTGCAATCCATCCTTCGATATAAGGACTTCTTGCAGTCATGGCCCAGCCCAGGGCCCGGGCCCCCTGGGCACATCCTTTGGCCCTTTTCCCTGGGAAAGAAAACTCACAGGTCCAGGTTCCTGATGTCAGTTTGTAGGGCTCCCTTGGGTCTATCAGGGCAGCACAAGTTTGAGGTGGGGACAACTTCGGTCTGCGATCCATCCTTCGATATAAGGATTTTGTGCAATCAGAGCCCAGCCCAGGGCCAGGGGCCCCTGGGCACATCCTTTGGTCATTTTCCCTGGGTAAGAAAACTCACAGGTCCATTTTCCTGATGTCAGTTTGTATCAATCCCTTAGGTCTATCAGGGCAGCAGAAATTTGAAGAGGGGACAACTGTGGGCTGGGGTCCATCCTTCGATATAATGACTTCTTGCACTCAGGACCCAGCCCAGGGCCAGGGGCCCCTGGAACATCCTTTGGCCATTTTCCCTGGGAAAGAAAACTCACCAGTCCAGGTTCCTGATGTCAGTTTGTAGGGCTCCCTTGGGTCTATCAGGGCAGCCCAATTTTGAGGTGGGGACAACTTCAGTCTGCAATCCATCCTTCGATATAAGGACTTCTTGCATTCAGGACCCATCCCAGGGCCAGGGGCCCCTGGGCACATCCTTTGGCCATTTTCCCTGGGAAAGAAAACTCACCAGTCCAGGTTCCTGATGTCAGTTTGTAGGGCTCCCTTGGGTCTATCAGGGCAGCAGAAGTTTGAGGTGGGGAAAACTTCAGTCTGCAATCCATCCTTCGATATAATGACTTCTTGCAGTCAGGTCCCAGCCCAGGGCCAGGGGCACCTGGGAACATCCTTTGGCCATTTTCCCTGGGAAAGAAAACTCACCAGTCCAGGTTCCTGATGTCAGTATTTACGGCTCCCTTGGGTCTATCAGGGCAGTACAAATTTGAGGTGGGGTCAGCTTCAGTCTGCGATCCATCCTTTGATATAAGGACATCTTGCACTCAGGACCCAGCCCTGGGCCTGGGTCCCCTGGGAACATCCTTTGGCCATTTTCCCGGGAAAGAAAATTCACCAGTCCAGGTTCCTGATGTCAGTTTGTAGCATTCCCTTGGGTCTATCAGGGCAGCACAAGTTTGAGGTGGGGACAACTGTGGTCTGGGGTCCATCCTTCGATATAAGGATTTTCTGTAATCAGGGCCTAGCCCAGGGCCAGGGGCCCCTGGGCACATCCTTTGGCCATTTTCCCTGGGAAAGAAAACTCACAGGTCCAGGTTCCTGATGTCAGTTTGTAGGGCTTCCTTGGGTCTATCAGGGCAGCACAAGTTTGAGGGGGGGACAACTTCAGTCTGCAATCCATCCTTCGATATAAGGACTTCTTGCATTCAGGACCCATCCCAGGGCCAGGGGCCCCTGGGCACATCCTTTGGCCATTTTCCCTGGGAAAGAAAACTCACCAGTCCAGGTTCCTGATGTCAGTTTGTAGGGCTCCCTTGGGTCTATCAGGGCAGCAGAAGTTTGAGGTGGGGAAAACTTCAGTCTGCAATCCATCCTTCGATATAATGACTTCTTGCAGTCAGGTCCCAGCCCAGGGCCAGGGGCCCCTGGGAACATCCTTTGGCCATTTTCCCTGGGAAAGAAAACTCACCAGTCCAGGTTCCTGATGTCAGTATTTAAGGCTCCCTTGGGTCTATCAGGGCAGCACAAATTTGAGGTGGGGTCAGCTTCAGTCTGCGATCCATCCTTTGATATAAGGACATCTTGCACTCAGGACCCAGCCCTGGGCCTGGGTCCCCTGGGAACATCCTTTGGCCATTTTCCCGGGAAAGAAAATTCACCAGTCCAGGTTCCTGATGTCAGTTTGTAGCATTCCCTTGGGTCTATCAGGGCAGCACAAGTTTGAGGTGGGGACAACTGTGGTCTGGGGTCCATCCTTCGATATAAGGATTTTCTGTAATCAGGGCCTAGCCCAGGGCCAGGGGCCCCTGGGCACATCCTTTGGCCATTTTCCCTGGGAAAGAAAACTCACATGTCCAGGTTCCTGATGTCAGTATTTACGGCTCCCTTGGGTCTATCAGGGCAGCAGAAGTTTGAGGTGGGGACAACTTCGGTCTTGGGTCCATCCTTCGATATAAGGATTTCTTGCACTCAGGACCCAGCCCAGGGCCAGCGGCCCCTGGGCACATCCTTTGGCCATTTTCCCTGGGAAAGAAAACTCACCAGTCCAGGTTCCTGATGTCAGTATTTACAGCTTACTTGGGCCTATCAGGGCAGCACAAGTTTGAGGTGGGGACAACTTCGGTCTGCGATCCATCCTTCGATATAAGGATTTTTTGCAGTTAGGTTCCAGCCCAGGGCCAGGGGCCCCTGGGCACATCCTTTGGTCATTTTCCCTGGGAAAGAAAACTCACAGGTCCAGCTTCCTGATGTCAGTTTGTAGGGCTCCCTTGGGTCTATCAGGGCAGCACAAATTTGAGTTGGGACAATTTCGGTCTGCGATCCATCCTTCGATATAAGGACTTCTCGCAGTCAGGGCCCAGCCCAGGGCCAGGAGCCCCTGGGCACATCCTTTGGCCATTTTCCCTGGGAAAGAAAACTCACCAGTCCAGGTTGCTGATGTCAGTTTGTAGGGCTCTCTTGGGACTATCAGGGCAGCACAAGTTTGAGGTGGGGACAACTTCGGTCTGCGATCCATCCTTCGATATAAGGACATCTTGCAGTCAGGACCCAGCCCAGGGCCAGGGCCCCCTGGGCACATCCTTTGGCCATTTTCCCTGGGAAAGAAAACTCACCAGTCCAGGTTGCTGATGTCAGTTTGTAGGGCTCCCTTGGGTCTATCAGGGCAGCACAAATTTCAGGTGGGGACAACGTCAGTCTGCGATCCATCCTTCGATATAAGGACTTCTTGCAGTCATGTCCGAGTCCAGGGCCTGGGTCCCCTGGGCACATCCTTTGGCCATTTTCCCTGGGAAAGAATACTCACAGGTCCACGTTCCTGATGTCAGTTTGTAGGGCTCCCTTGGGTCTATCAGGGCAGCACAAGTTTGATGTGGGGACAAATTTGGTCTGCGATCCATCCTTCGATATAAGGACTTCTTGCAGTAAGGACCCAGCCCAGGTCCAGGGGCCCCTGGGCACATCTTTGGCCATTTTGCCGGGGAAACAAAACTCACCAGTCCAGCTTCCTGATGTCAGTTTGTAGCATTCCCTTGGGTCTATCAGGGCAGCAGAAATTTGAGGAGGGGACAACTGTGGTCTGGGGTCCATCCTTCGATATAAGGACTTCTTGAACTCAGGACCCAGCCCAGGGCCACGGGCCCCTGGGCACATCCTTTGTTCATTTTCCCTGGGAAAGAAAACTCACAGGTCCAGGTTCCTGATGTCAGTTTTAGGACTCCCTTGGGTCTCTCCGGGCAGCCCAATTTTGAGGTGGGGACAACTTCGGTCTGTGAACCATCCTCCGATATATGGATTTTTTGCAGTCATGTCCGAGCCCTGGGCCTGGGTCCCCTGGGCACATTCTTTGGCAATTTTCCCTGGGAAAGAAAACTCACAGGTCCAGGTTCCTGATGTCAGTTTGTAGGGCTCCCTTGGGACTATCAGGGCAGCACAAGTTTGAGTTAGGGACAGCTTCAGTCTGCGATCCATCCTTGGATATAAGGAAGTCTTTCAGTCAGGGCCAAGCCTAGGGACAGGGGCACCTGGGAACATTCTTTGGCCATTTTCCCTGGGAAAGAAAACTCACAGGTCCAGGTTCCTGATGTCAGTTTTAGGGCTCCCTTGGGTCTATCAGGGCAGCGCTAGGTTGCAGGTGGGGACAATTTCGGTCTGCGATCCATCCTTCGTTATAAGGATTTTTTAGAGACAGGAGCCAGGCCAGAGGAAGGGTCCCCTGGGCACATCCTTTGGCCCTTTTCCCTGGGAAAGAAAACTCACAGGTCCAGGTTCCTGATGTCAGTTTGTAGAGCCCCTTTAGGACTATCAGGGCAGCACTAGTTTGATGTGGGGACAACTTCGGTCTGCGATCCATCCTTCGAAATAATGTCTTCTTGCAGTCAGGGCCCTATCCAGCGCCCGGGGCCCCTGGGCACACCCTTTGGCCATTTTCCCTGGGAAAGAAAACTCACAGGTCCAGTTTCCTGATGTCAGTTTTTAGGGGTCCCTTGGGTCTATCAGGGCAGCAGAAATTTTTGGTGGGGACAACTTCGGTCTGCGATCCATCCTTTGATATAAGGACATCTTGCACTCAGGTCCCACCCCAGGTCTAGGGCCCCCTGGGCACATCCTTTGGCCATTTTCCCTGGGAAAGAAAACTCACAGGTCCAGGTTCCTGATGTCAGTTTGTAGGGCTCCCTTGGGTCTATCAGGGCAGCACAAGTTTTAGGTGGGGACAACTTCGGTCTGCGATCCATCCTTCGATATAAGGACATCTTGCAATCAGGGCCCAACCAAGGGCCAGGGGCCCCTGGGCACATCCTTTGGTCATTTTCCCTGGGAAAGAAAACTCACTAGTCCAGGTTCCTGATGTCAGTTTGTAGCATTCCCTTGGGTCTATCAGGGCAGCACAACTTTGAAGTGGGGACAACTTCGGTCTGCGATCCATCCTTTGATATAATGACATGTAGCATTCAGGACCCAGCCCAGGGCCAGGGGCCCCTGGGCACATCCTTTGACCATTTTCCCGGGAAAGAAAACTCACCAGTCCAGGTTTCTGATGACAGTTTGTAGAATTCCCTTGGGTCTATCAGGGCAGCACAAGTTTGAGGTGGGGACAACTTCGGTCTGCGGTCCATCCTTCGTTATAAGGATTTTTTCAAATCAGGAGCCAGGCCAGAGGAAGGGTCCCCTGGGCACAACCTTTGGCCCTTTTCCCTGGGAAAGAAAACTCACCAGTCCAGGTTCCTGATATCAGATTATAGAGCTCCTTTAGGACTATCAGGGCAGCGCTAGTTTGATTTGGGGACAACTTCGGTATGGGAACCATCCTTCGAAATATGTTCTTCTTGCAGTCAGGGCCCTATCCAGCGCCAGGGACCCCTGGGCACATCCTTTGTCCATTTTCCCTGGGAAAGAAAACTCACCAGTCCAGCTTCCTGATGTCAGTTTGTAGGGCTCCCTTGGGTCTATCAGGGCAGCACAGGTTTGAGGTGGGGACAACTTCGGTCTGGGGTCCATCCTTCGATATAAGGACTTCTTGCAGTCAGGACCCAGCCCAGGGACAGGGGCCCCTGGGCACCTCCTTTAGCCATTTTCCCTGGGAAAGAAAACTCACCAGTCCGGCTTCCTGATGTTAGTTTGTTGGGCTCCCTTGGGACTATCAGGGCAGCACAAGTTTGAGGAGGGGACAACTTCGGTCTGCGATCCATCCTTTGATATAAGGACATCTTGCACTCAGGACGCAGCCCAGGGCCAGGGGCCCCTGGGCACATCCTTTGTCCATTTTCCCTGGGAAAGAAAACTCACATGTCCAGGTTCCTGATGTCAGTTTGTAGGGCTCCCTTGGGTCTATCAGGGCAGCACAAGTTTGAGGTGGGGACAACTTCGGTCTGCGATCCATCCTTTGATATAAGGACATCTTGCACTCAGGACCCAGCCCAGGGCCAGGGGCCCCTGGGCACATCCTTTGGCCATTTTCCCTGGGAAAGAAAACTCAGGTCCAGCTTCCTGATGTCAGTTTGTAGGGCTCCCTTGGGTCTATCAGGGCAGCACAAGTTTGAGGTGGGGACAACTTCGGTCTGCGATCCATCCTTCGATATAAGGACATCTTGCAATCAGGGCCCAACCAAGGGCCAGGGGCCCCTGGGCACATCCTTTGGTCATTTTCCCTGGGAAAGAAAACTCACTAGTCCAGGTTCCTGATGTCAGTTTGTAGCATTCCCTTGGGTCTATCAGGGCAGCACAACTTTGAAGTGGGGACTTCGGTCTGCGATCCATCCTTTGATATAATGACATGTAGCATTCAGGACCCAGCCCAGGGCCAGGGGCCCCTGGGCACATCCTTTGTCCATTTTCCCGGGAAAGAAAACTCACCAGTCCAGGTTTCTGATGTCAGTTTGTAGGGCACCCTTGGGTCTATCAGGGCAGCAGAAGTTTGAGGTGGGGACAACTTCGGTCTGCAATCCATCCTTCAATATAAGGATTTTCTGCAATCAGGGCCCAGCCCAGGGCCAGGGGCCCCAGGGCACATCCTTTGGCCATTTTCCCTGGGTACGAAAACTCACCAGTCCAGGTTTCTGATGACAGTTTGTAGAATTCCCTTGGGTCTATCAGGGCAGCACAAGTTTGAGGTGGGGACAACTTCGGTCTGCGGTCCATCCTTCGTTATAAGGATTTTTTCAAATCAGGAGCCAGGCCAGAGGAAGGGTCCCCTGGGCACAACCTTTGGCCCTTTTCCCTGGGAAAGAAAACTCACCAGTCCAGGTTCCTGATGTCAGATTGTAGAGCTCCTTTAGGACTATCAGGGCAGCGCTAGTTTGATTTGGGGACAACTTCGGTATGGGAACCATCCTTCGAAATATGTTCTTCTTGCAGTCAGGGCCCTATCCAGCGCCAGGGGCCCCTGGGCACATCCTTTGTCCATTTTCCCTGGGAAAGAAAACTCACCAGTCCAGCTTCCTGATGTCAGTTTGTAGGGCTCCCTTGGGTCTATCAGGGCAGCACAGGTTTGAGGTGGGGACAACTTCGGTCTGGGGTCCATCCTTCGATATAAGGACTTCTTGCAGTCAGGACCCAGCCCAGGGACAGGGGCCCCTGGGCACCTCCTTTAGCCATTTTCCCTGGGAAAGAAAACTCACCAGTCCGGCTTCCTGATGTTAGTTTGTTGGGCTCCCTTGGGACTATCAGGGCAGCACAAGTTTGAGGAGGGGACAACTTTGGTCTGCGATCCATCCTTTGATATAAGGACATCTTGCACTCAGGACCCAGCCCAGGGCCAGGGGCCCCTGGGCACATCCTTTGTCCATTTTCCCTGGGAAAGAAAACTCACATGTCCAGGTTCCTGATGTCAGTTTGTAGGGCTCCCTTGGGTCTATCAGGGCAGCACAAGTTTGAGGTGGGGACAACTTCGGTCTGCGATCCATCCTTTGATATAAGGACATCTTGCACTCAGGACCCAGCCCAGGGCCAGGGGCCCCTGGGCACATCCTTTGGCCATTTTCCCTGGGAAAGAAAACTCAGGTCCAGCTTCCTGATGTCAGTTTGTAGGGCTCCCTTGGGTCTATCAGGGCAGCACAAGTTTGAGGTGGGGACAACTTCGGTCTGCGGTCCATCCTTCGTTATAAGGACTTTTTGAAATCAGGAGCCAGGCCAGAGGAAGGGTTCCCTTGGCACAACCTTTGGCCCTTTTCCCTGGGAAAGAAAACTCACCAGTCGAGGTTCCTGATGTCAGATTGTAGAGCTCCTTTAGGACTATCAGGGCAGCGCTAGTTTGATTTGGGGACAACTTCGGTATGGGAACCATCCTTCGAAATAAGGTCTTCTTGCAGTCAGGGCCCTATCCAGCGCCAGGGGCCCCTGGGCACATCCTTTGGCCATTTTCCCTGGGAAAGAAAACTCACCAGTCCAGCTTCATGATGTCAGTTTGTTGGGATCCCTTGGGTCTATCAGGGCAACACAATTTTGAGGAGGGGACAATTTCGGTCTGCGATCCATCCTTCGATATAAGGACTTCTTGCAGTCAGGACCCGGCCCAGGGCCAGGGGCAACTGGGCACATCCTTTGACCATTTTCCCGGGAAACAAAACTCACCAGTCCAGATTTCTGATGTCAGTTTGTAGGTCTCCCTTGGGTCTATCAGGGCAGCACAAGTTTGAGGTGGGGACAACTTCGGTCTACGATCCATCCTTCGATATAAGGATTTTGTGCAATCAGAGCCCAGCCCAGGGCCAGGGGCCCCTGGGCACATCCTTTGGTCATTTTCCCTGGGTAAGAAAACTCACAGGTCCATTTTCCTGATGTCAGTTTGTATCATTCCCTTGGGTCTATCAGGGCAGCAGAAATTTGAAGTGGGGACAACTGTGGTCTGGGGTCCATCCTTCGATATAAGGACTTCTGGCACTCAGGACCCAGCCCAGGGCCAGGGGCCCCTGGGAACATCCTTTGGCCATTTTCCCTGGGAAAGAAAACTCACAGGTCCAGGTTCCTGATGTCAGTTTGTAGGGCTCCCTTGGGTCTATCAGGGCAGCACAAGTTTGAGGTGGGGACAACTTCAGTGTGCAATCCATCCTTCGATATAAGGACTTCTTGCATTCAGGACCCAGCCCAGGGCCAGGGGCCCCTGGGCACATCCTTTGGCCATTTTCCCTGGGAAAGAAAACTCACCTGTCCAGGTTCCTGATGTCAGTTTGTAGGGCTCCCTTGGGTCTATCAGGGCAGCAGAAGTTTGAGGTGGGGAAAACTTCAGTCTGCAATCCATCCTTCGATATAAGGACTTCTTGCAGTCATGGCCCAGCCCAGGGCCCAGGCCCCCTGGGCTCATCCTTTGGCCCTTTTCCCTGGGAAAGAAAACTCACAGGTCCAGGTTCCTGATGTCAGTTTGTAGGGCTCCCTTGGGTCTATCAGGGCAGCACAAGTTTGAGGTGGGGACAACTTCGGTCTGCGATCCATCCTTCGATATAAGGATTTTGTGCAATCAGAGCCCAGCCCAGGGCCAGGGGCCCCTGGGCACATCCTTTGGTCATTTTCCCTGGGAAAGAAAACTCACAGGTCCAGCTTCCTGATGTCAGTTTGTATCAATCCCTTGGGTCTATCAGGGCAGCAGAAATTTGAAGAGGGGACAACTGTGGGCTGGGGTCCATCCTTCGATATAATGACTTCTTGCACTCAGGACCCAGCCCAGGGCCAGGGGCCCCTGGAACATCCTTTGGCCATTTTCCCTGGGAAAGAAAACTCACCAGTCCAGGTTCCTGATGTCAGTTTGTAGGGCTCCCTTGGGTCTATCAGGGCAGCCCAATTTTGAGGTGGGGACAACTTCAGTCTGCAATCCATCCTTCGATATAAGGACTTCTTGCATTCAGGACCCATCCCAGGGCCAGGGGCCCCTGGGCACATCCTTTGGCCATTTTCCCTGGGAAAGAAAACTCACCAGTCCAGGTTCCTGATGTCAGTTTGTAGGGCTCCCTTGGGTCTATCAGGGCAGCAGAAGTTTGAGGTGGGGAAAACTTCAGTCTGCAATCCATCCTTCGATATAATGACTTCTTGCAGTCAGGTCCCAGCCCAGGGCCAGGGGCACCTGGGAACATCCTTTGGCCATTTTCCCTGGGAAAGAAAACTCACCAGTCCAGGTTCCTGATGTCAGTATTTACGGCTCCCTTGGGTCTATCAGGGCAGTACAAATTTGAGGTGGGGTCAGCTTCAGTCTGCGATCCATCCTTTGATATAAGGACATCTTGCACTCAGGACCCAGCCCTGGGCCTGGGTCCCCTGGGAACATCCTTTGGCCATTTTCCCGGGAAAGAAAATTCACCAGTCCAGGTTCCTGATGTCAGTTTGTAGCATTCCCTTGGGTCTATCAGGGCAGCACAAGTTTGAGGTGGGGACAACTGTGGTCTGGGGTCCATCCTTCGATATAAGGATTTTCTGTAATCAGGGCCTAGCCCAGGGCCAGGGGCCCCTGGGCACATCCTTTGGCCATTTTCCCTGGGAAAGAAAACTCACAGGTCCAGGTTCCTGATGTCAGTTTGTAGGGCTTCCTTGGGTCTATCAGGGCAGCACAAGTTTGAGGGGGGGACAACTTCAGTCTGCAATCCATCGTTCGATATAAGGACTTCTTGCATTCAGGACCCATCCCAGGGCCAGGGGCCCCTGGGCACATCCTTTGGCCATTTTCCCTGGGAAAGAAAACTCACCAGTCCAGGTTCCTGATGTCAGTTTGTAGGGCTCCCTTGGGTCTATCAGGGCAGCAGAAGTTTGAGGTGGGGAAAACTTCAGTCTGCAATCCATCCTTCGATATAATGACTTCTTGCAGTCAGGTCCCAGCCCAGGGCCAGGGGCCCCTGGGAACATCCTTTGGCCATTTTCCCTGGGAAAGAAAACTCACCAGTCCAGGTTCCTTATGTCAGTATTTAAGGCTCCCTTGGGTCTATCAGGGCAGCACAAATTTGAGGTGGGGTCAGCTTCAGTCTGCGATCCATCCTTTGATATAAGGACATCTTGCACTCAGGACCCAGCCCTGGGCCTGGGTCCCCTGGGAACATCCTTTGGCCATTTTCCCGGGAAAGAAAATTCACCAGTCCAGGTTCCTGATGTCAGTTTGTAGCATTCCCTTGGGTCTATCAGGGCAGCACAAGTTTGAGGTGGGGACAACTGTGGTCTGGGGTCCATCCTTCGATATAAGGATTTTCTGTAATCAGGGCCTAGCCCAGGGCCAGGGGCCCCTGGGCACATCCTTTGGCCATTTTCCCTGGGAAAGAAAACTCACATGTCCAGGTTCCTGATGTCAGTATTTACGGCTCCCTTGGGTCTATCAGGGCAGCAGAAGTTTGAGGTGGGGACAACTTCGGTCTTGGGTCCATCCTTCGATATAAGGATTTCTTGCACTCAGGACCCAGCCCAGGGCCAGCGGCCCCTGGGCACATCCTTTGGCCATTTTCCCTGGGAAAGAAAACTCACCAGTCCAGGTTCCTGATGTCAGTATTTACAGCTTACTTGGGCCTATCAGGGCAGCACAAGTTTGAGGTGGGGACAACTTCGGTCTGCGATCCATCCTTCGATATAAGGACTTCTTGCACTCAGGGTCCAGCACAGGGCCAGGGGCCCCTGGGCACATCCTTTGTCCCTTTTCCCTGAGAAAGAAAACTCACCAGTCCAGGTTCCTGATGTCAGTTTGTAGGGCTCTCTTGGGTCTTATCAGGGCAGCACAAGTTTGAGGTGGGGACAATTTCGGTCTGCGATGCATCCTTTGATATAAGGATTTTGTGCAGTCAGGGCCCAGCCCAGTGCCAGGGGCGCTGGGCACATCCTTTGGCCATTTTCCCTGGGAAAGAAAACTCACATGTCCAGGTTCCTGATGTCAGTTTTAGGGCTCCCTTGGGTCTCTCCGAGCAGCCCAATTTTGAGGTGGGGACAACTTCGGTCTGTGAACAATCCTCCGATATATGGATTTTTTGCAGTCATGTCCGAGCCCTGGGCCTGGGTCCCCTGGGCACATCCTTTGGCCATTTTCCCTGGGAAAGAAAACTCACCAGTCCAGGTTCCTGATGTCAGTTTGGAGGGCTCCCTTGGGTCTATCAGGGCAGCACAAGTTTGAGTTGGGGACAACGTCGGTCTGCGATCCATCCTTCGATATGAGGACTTCTTGCACTCAGGACCCAGCCCAGGGCCACGGCCCCCTGGGCACATCCTTTGGCCATTTTCCCTGGGAAAGAAAACTCACCAGTCCAGGTTCCTGATGTCATTTTGTAGGGCTCCCTTGGGTCTATCAGGGCAGCACAAGTTTGAGGTGGGGACAACTTCAGTCTGCGATCCATCCTTTGTTATAAGGATTTTTTAAAGTCAGGAGCCAGGCCAGAGGAAGGGTCCCCTGGGCACATCCTTTGGTCATTTTCCCTGGGAAAGAAAACTCACCAGTCCAGGTTCCTGATGTCAGTTTGTAGGGCTCCCTTGGGTCTATCAGGGCAGCAGAAATTTGAGGATGGGACAACTGTGGTCTGGGGTCCATCCTTCGATATAAGGACTTCTTGCACTCAGAACCCAGCCCAGGGCCAGGGGCCCCTGGGCACACCCTTTGGCCATTTTCCCTGGGAAAGAAAACTCACAGGTCCAGGTTGCTGATGTCAGTTTGTAGGGCTCCCTTGGGTCTATCAGGGCAGCACATGTTTGAGGTGGGGACAATTTCGGTCTGCGATCCATCCTTTGATATAAGGACATCTTGCACTCAGGACCCAGCCCAGTGCCAGGGGCGCTGGGCACATCCTTTGGCCATTTTCCCTGGGAAAGAAAACTCACCAGTCCAGGTTCCTGATGTCAGTATTTACGGCTCCCTTGGGTCTATCAGGGCAGTACAAATTTGAGGTGGGGTCAGCTTCAGTCTGCGATCCATCCTTTGATATAAGGACATCTTGCACTCAGGACCCAGCCCTGGGCCTGGGTCCCCTGGGAACATCCTTTGGCCATTTTCCCGGGAAAGAAAATTCACCAGTCCAGGTTCCTGATGTCAGTTTGTAGCATTCCCTTGGGTCTATCAGGGCAGCACAAGTTTGAGGTGGGGACAACTGTGGTCTGGGGTCCATCCTTCGATATAAGGATTTTCTGTAATCAGGGCCTAGCCCAGGGCCAGGGGCCCCTGGGCACATCCTTTGGCCATTTTCCCTGGGAAAGAAAACTCACAGGTCCAGGTTCCTGATGTCAGTTTGTAGGGCTCCCTTGGGTCTATCAGGGCAGCACATGTTTGATGTGGGGACAACTTCGGTCTGCGATCCATCCTTCGATATATGGAATTTTTGCAGTCAGGCCCCAGCCCAGGGCCAGGGGCCCCTGGGCACATCCTTTGGCCATTTTCCCTGGGAAAGAAAACTCACCAGTCCAGGTTCCTGATGTCAGTTTGTAGGGCTCCCTTGGGTCTATCAGGGCAGCACATGTTTGATGTGGGGACAACTTCGGTCTGCGATCCATCCTTCGATATATGGATTTTTTGCAGTCAGGCCCCAGCCCAGGGCCAGGGGCCCCTGGGCACATCCTTTGGCCATTTTCCCTGGGAAAGAAAACTCACCAGTCCAGGTTCCTGATGTCAGTTTGTAGGGCTCCCTTGGGTCTATCAGGGCAGCACAAGTTTGAGGTGGGGACAACTTCGGTCTGCGATCCATCCTTCGATATAAGGATTTTGTGCAATCAGAGCCCAGCCCAGGGCCAGGGGCACCTGGGCACATCCTTTGGTCATTTTCCCTGGGTAAGAAAACTCACAGGTCCATTTTCCTGATGTCAGTTTGTATCATTCCCTTGGGTCTATCAGGGCAGCAGAAATTTGAAGAGGGGACAACTGTGGTCTGGGGTCCATCCTTCGATATAATGACTTCTTGCACTCAGGACCCAGCCCAGGGCCAGGGGCCCCTGGGAACATCCTTTGGCCATTTTCCCTGGGAAAGAAAACTCACCAGTCCAGGTTCCTGATGTCAGTTTGTAGGGCTCCCTTGGGTCTATCAGGGCAGCCCAATTTTGAGGTGGGGACAACTTCAGTCTGCAATCCATCCTTCGATATAAGGACTTCTTGCATTCAGGACCCATCCCAGGGCCAGGGGCCCCTGGGCACATCCTTTGGCCATTTTCCCTGGGAAAGAAAACTCACATGTCCAGGTTCCTGATGTCAGTTTGTAGGGCTCCCTTGGGTCTATCAGGGCAGCACAAGTTTGAGGTGGGGACAACTTCGGTCTGCGATCCATCCTTCGATATAAGGACTTCTTGCAGTCATGTCCGAGACCAGGGCCAGGGGCCCCTGGGCACATCCTTTGGCCATTTTCCCTGGGAAAGAAAACTCACCAGTCCAGCTTCCTGATGTCAGTTTGTTGGGCTCCCTTGGGTCTATCAGGGCAACACAATTTTGAGGTGGGGACAATTTCGGTCTGCGATCCATCCTTAGATATAAGGACTTCTTGCAGTCAGGACCCGGCCCAGGGCCAGGGGCAACTGGGCACATCCTTTGACCATTTTCCCGGGAAACAAAACTCACCAGTCCAGGTTTCTGATGTCAGTTTGTAGGGCTCCCTTGGGTCTATCAGGGCAGCACAAGTTTGAGGTGGGGACAACTTCGGTCTGCGATCCATCCTTCGATATAAGGATTTTGTGCAATCAGAGCCCAGCCCAGGGCCAGGGGCCCCTGGGCACATCCTTTGGTCATTTTCCCTGGGTAAGAAAACTCACAGGTCCATTTTCCTGATGTCAGTTTGTAGGGCTCCCTTGGGTCTATCAGGGCAGCACAAGTTTGAGGTGGGGACAACTTCGGTCTGCGATCCATCCTTCGATATATGGATTTTTTGCAGTCAGGCCCCAGCCCAGGGCCAGGGGCCCCTGGGAACATCCTTTGGCCATTTTCCCTGGGAAAGAAAACTCACCAGTCCAGGTTCCTGATGTCAGTTTGTAGGGCTCCCTTGGGTCTATCAGGGCAGCCCAATTTTGAGGTGGGGACAACTTCAGTCTGCAATCCATCCTTCGATATAAGGACTTCTTGCATTCAGGACCCATCCCAGGGCCAGGGGCCCCTGGGCACATCCTTTGGCCATTTTCCCTGGGAAAGAAAACTCACCAGTCCAGGTTCCTGATGTCAGTTTGTAGGGCTCCCTTGGGTCTATCAGGGCAGCAGAAGTTTGAGGTGGGGAAAACTTCAGTCTGCAATCCATCCTTCGATATAATGACTTCTTGCAGTCAGGTCCCAGCCCAGGGCCAGGGGCACCTGGGAACATCCTTTGGCCATTTTCCCTGGGAAAGAAAACTCACCAGTCCAGGTTCCTGATGTCAGTATTTACGGCTCCCTTGGGTCTATCAGGGCAGCACAAATTTGAGGTGGGGTCAGCTTCAGTCTGCGATCCATCCTTTGATATAAGGACATCTTGCACTCAGGACCCAGCCCTGGGCCTGGGTCCCCTGGGAACATCCTTTGGCCATTTTCCCGGGAAAGAAAATTCACCAGTCCAGGTTCCTGATGTCAGTTTGTAGCATTCCCTTGGGTCTATCAGGGCAGCACAAGTTTGAGGTGGGGACAACTGTGGTCTGGGGTCCATCCTTCGATATAAGGATTTTCTGTAATCAGGGCCTAGCCCAGGGCCAGGGGCCCCTGGGCACATCCTTTGGCCATTTTCCCTGGGAAAGAAAACTCACATGTCCAGGTTCCTGATGTCAGTATTTACGGCTCCCTTGGGTCTATCAGGGCAGCAGAAGTTTGAGGTGGGGACAACTTCGGTCTGGGGTCCATCCTTCGATATAAGGATTCTTTGCAGTCAGGGCCCAGCCCAGTTCCAGGGGCCCCTGGGCACATCCTTTGGCAATTTTCCCTGGGAAAGAAAACTAAGCAGTCCAGGTTCCTGATGTCAGTTTGTAGGGCTCCCTTGGCTTTATCAGGGCAGCAAATTTTGAGGAGGGGACAACTTCGGTCTGGGGTCCATCCTTTGATATAAGGATTCTTTGCAGTCAGGTCCCAGCCCAGGGCCGGGGCCCCTGGGCACATCCTCTAGCCATTTTCCCTGGGAAAGAAAACTCACAGGTCCAGGTTCCTGATGTCAGTTTGTAGGGCTCCCTTGGGTCTATCAGGGCAGTAAAAGTTTGAGGAGGGGACAACTTCGGTCTGTGATCCATCCTTCGATATAAGGATTTTTTGCAGTGAGGGCCCAGCCAAGGGCCAGGGGCCCCTGGGCACATCCTTTGGCCATTTTCCCTGGGAAAGAAAGGTCACCAGTCCATGTTCCTGATGTCAGTTTGTAGGGCTCCCTTGGGTCTATCAGAGCAGCAAAATTTTGAGGAGGGGACAACTTCGGTCTGGGGTCCATCCTTCGATATAAGGATTTTTTGCAGTCAGGTCCCAGCCCGGGGCCGGGCCCCCTGGGCACATCCTTTGGCCATTTTCCCTGGGAAAGAAAACTCACCAGTCCAGGTTGCTGATGTCAGTTTGTAGGGCTCCCTTGGGTATATCAGGGCAGCACAAGTATGAGATGGGGACAAATTCGGTCTGGGGTCCATCCTTCGATATAAGGATTCTTTGCACTCAGGCACCAGCCCAGTGCCAGGGGCCCCTGGGCACATCCTTTGGCCATTTTCCCTGGGAAAGAAAATTCACCAGTCCAGGTTCCTGATGTCAGTTTGTAGGGCTCCCTTGGGTCTATCAGGGCAGAGCAAGTATGAGTTGGGGACAATTTCGGTCTGGGGTCCATCCTGCGATATAAGGATTTTTTGCAGTGAGGTCCCAGCCAGGGGACAGGCACCCCTGGGCACATCTTTTGGCCATTTTCCCTGAGAAAGAAAACTCTCCAGTCCAGGTACCTGATGTCAGTTTGTAGGGCTCCCTCGGGTCTCTCAGGGCAGCACAAGTTTGAGAAGGGAACAACTTCGGTCTGGGGTCGATCCTTCGATATAAGGATTTTTTGCAGTCAGGACCCAGCCCAGGGACAGGGGCCCCTGGGCACATCCTTTGGCCATTTTCCCTGGGAAAGAAAACTCACCAGTTCAGGTTGCTGATGTCAGTTTGTAGGGCTCCCTTGGGTCTATCAGGGCAGCACAAGTATGAGATGGGGACAAATTCGGTCTGGGGTCCATCCTTGGGTATAAGGATTCTTTGCATTCAGGTCCCAGCCAGGGACCAGGGGCCCATGGGCACATCCTTTGGCCCTTTTCCCTGGGAAAGAAATCTCACCAGTCCAGGTACCTGATGTCACTTTGTAGGGCTCTCTTGGGTCTATCAGGGCAGCACAAGTTTGAGGAGGGGACAACTTCGGTCTGGGGTCCATCCTTCGATATAAGGATTTTTAGCAGCGAGGGCCCAGCCCAGGGCCAGGGGCCCCTGGGCACATCCTTTGGCCATTTTCCCTGGGAAAGAAAATTCACCAGTCCAGGTTCCTGATGTCAGTTTGTAGGGCTCCCTTGGGTCTATCAGGGCAGCAGATTTTTGAGGAGGGGACAACTGTGGTCTGGGGTCCATCCTTCGATATAAGGACGTCTTGCACTCAGGACCCAGCCCGGGGCCAGGGGCCCCTGGGCAAAACCTTTGGCCATTTTCCCTGGGAAAAAAAACTCACCAGTCCAGGTTCCTGATGTCAGTTGGTAGGGCTCCATTGGGTCTATCTGGGCAGCAGAAATTTGAGGAGGGGACAACTTTGGTCTGCGATCCATCCTTCGATATAAGGATTCTTTGCAGTCAGGTCCCAGCCCAGTGCCAGGGGCCCCTGGACACATCCTTTGGCCATTTTCCCTGGGAAAGAAAACTCTCCAGTACAGGTTCCTGATGTCAGTTTGTAGGGCTCCATTGGGTCTATCTGGGCAGCAGAAATTTGAGGAGGGGACAACTTTGGTCTGCGATACATCCTTCTATATAGGGATTCTTTGCAGTCAGGTCCCAGCCCAGTGCCAGGGGCCCCTGGGCACATCCTTTGGCCATTTTCCCTGGGAAAGAAAATTCACCAGTCCAGGTTCCTGATGTCAGTTTGTAGGGCTCCCTTGGGTCTATCAGGGCAGCACAAGTTTGAGTTGGGGAGAACTTCGGTCTGCAGTCCATCCTTCGATATAAGGATTTTTTGCAGTGAGGTCCCAGGCAGGGGACAGGCGCCCCTGGGCACATCCTTTGGCCATTTTCCCTGGGAAAGAAAACTCTCCAGTACAGGTTCCTGATGTCAGTTTGTAGGGCTCCCTTGGGTCTTTCAGAGCGGCACAAGTTTGAGGTGGGGACAACTTCGGTCTGGGGTCCATCCTTCGATATAAGGATTCTTTGCATTCAGGCCCCAGCCCAGGGCCAGGGGCCCCAGGGCACATCCTTTGGCCATTTTCCCTGGAAAAAAAAACTCAGCATTCCAGGTTCCTGATGTCATTTTGTAGGGCTCCCTTGGGTCTATTAGGGCAGCACAAGTTTGAGGAGGGGACAAATTCGGTCTGGGGTCCATCCTTCGATATAAGGATTTTTTGCAGTTAGGGCCCAACCCAGGGCCAGGGGCCCCTGGGCACATCCTTTGGCCATTTTCCCTGGGAAAGAAAACTCACCAGTCCAGGTTCCTGATGTCAGTTTGTAGGGCTCCCTTGGCTTTATCTGGGCAGCAGAGTTTCGTGGAGGGGACAACTTCGGTTTGGGGTCCATCCTTCGTTATAAGGATTTTTTGCATTCAGGTCCCAGACAGGATCCAGGCGCTTCTGGACACATCCTTTGGCCAATTTCCCTGGGAAAGAAAACTCACAAGTCCATGTTCCTGATGTCAGTTTGTAGGGCTCCCTTGGGTCTATCAGGGCAGCACAAGTTTGAGGTGGGGACAACTTCGGTCTACGATCAATCCTTCGATATAAGGATTTTTTGCAGTCAGGGCCCTGCCTGGGGTCAGGGGCCCCTGGACACATTTTTTGGCCATTTTCCCTGAGAAAGAAAACTCACCAGTCCAGGTTCCTGATGTCAGTTTGTAGAGCTCCCTTGGGACTATCAGGACAGCACAAGTTTGAGGTGGGGACAGCTTCGGTCTGCGATCCATCATTCGCTATGAGGACTTCTTGCACTCAGGACCCAGCCCAGGGCCAGGGGCCCCTGTGCACATCCTTTGTCCATTTTCCCTGGGAAAGAAAACTCACCAGTCCAGGTTGCTGATGTCAGTTTGTAGGGCTCCCTTGGGTCTATCAGGGCAGCACAACTTTGAGGAGGGGACAACTTCGGTTTGGGGTCCATCCTTGGATATAAGGACATTTTGCAGTCAGGTCCCAGCCCAGTGCCAGGGGCCCCTGGGCACACCCTTTGGCCATTTTCCCTGGGAAGGAAAACTCACCAGTCCAGGTTCCTGATGTCACTTTGTAGATCTCCCTTGGGTCTACCAGGGCAGCAGAATTTTGAGCAGGGGACAACTTCGGTCTTCGGTCCATCCTTTAATATAGGGATTCTTTACAGTCAGGTCCTAGCCCTGTGCTTGGGGCCCCTGGGCACATCCTTTGGCCATTTTCCCTGGGAAAGAAAACTCACCAGTCCAGGTTCCTGATGTCAGTTTGGAGGGCTCCCTTGGGTCTATCAGGGCAGCACAAGTTTGAGGAGGGGACAACTTCGGTCTGCGATCCATCCTTCGATATAATGATTCTTCGCATTCAGGACCCAGCCCAGGGCCAGGGTCTCCTGGGCACATTCTTTGACCATTTTCCCTGGGAAAGAAAACTCACCAGTCCAGGTTGCTGATGTCAGATTGTAGGGCTCCCTTGGGTCTATCAGGGCAGCACAACTTTGAGGAGGGGACAACTTCGGTCTGGGGTCCATCCTTCGATATAAGGATTTTTTGTAGTGAGGACCCAGCCCAGGGCCAGTGGCCCCTGGGCACATCCTTTGGCCATTTTCCCTGGGAAAGAAAATTCACCAGTCCAGGTTCCTGATGTCAGTTTGTAGGGCTCCCTTGGGTCTATCAGGGCAGAGCCAGTATGAGTTGGGAACAACTTCGGTCTGGGGTCCATCCTTCGATATATGGATTTTTTGCAGTGAGGTCCCAGCCCAGGGCCAGGAGCCCCTGGGCACATCCTTTGACCATTTTCCCTGGGAAAGAAAACTCACAGGTCCAGGTTCCTGATGTCAGTTTGTAGGGCTCCCTTGGGTCTATCAGGGCAGCACAAGTTTTAGGTGGGGACAACTTCGGTCTGCGATCCATCCTTCGATATAAGGATTTTTTGCAGTTAGGTTCCAGCCTAGGGCCAGGGGCACCTGGGCACATCCTTTGGCCATTTTCCGGGGAAAGAAAACTCACCAGTCCAGGTTTCTGATGCCAGTTTTTAGGGCTCCCTTGGGTCTATCAGGGCAGCACAATTTTGAGGTGGGGACAACTTCGGTCTGTGATCCATCCTTAGATATAAGGACATCATGCAATCAGGGCCCAGCCCAGGGCCAGGGGCCCCTGGGCACATCCTTTGGTCATTTTCCCTGGGAAAGAAAACTCACAGGTCCAGCTTCCTGATGTCAGTTTGTAGGGCTCTCTTGGGAC
The DNA here is from genome assembly GCF_050655825.1 of Lonchura striata. Classification (NCBI taxonomy): domain Eukaryota; kingdom Metazoa; phylum Chordata; class Aves; order Passeriformes; family Estrildidae; genus Lonchura; species Lonchura striata. Next base: position 12,491,954 of record NC_140707.1, on the reverse strand, counting down.
TATCAGGGCAGCACAAGTTTGAGGTGGGGACAACTTCGGTCTGCGATCCATCCTTCGATATAAGGACATCTTGCAGACAGGACCCAGCCCAGGGCCAGGGGCCCCTGGGCACATTCTTTGGCCATTTTCCCTGGGAAAGAATACTCACATGTCCAGGTTCCGATGTCAGTTTGTAGGGCTCCCTTGGGTCTATCAGGTCAGCACAAGTATGAGATGGGGACAAATTCGGTCTGGGGTCCATCCTTCGATATAAGGATTCTTTGTAGTCAGGACCCAGCCCAGTGCCAGGGGCCCCTGGGCACATCCTTTGACCATTTCCCCTGGGAAAGAAAACTCACCAGTCCTTGTTGCTGATGTCAGTTTGTAGGGCTTCCTTGGGTCTATCAGGGCAGCACAAGTTTGAGGAGGGGACAACTTTGGTCTGCGATCCATCTTTCGATATCATGATTCTTTGCATTCAGGGCCCAGCCCTGGGCCTGGGTCACCTTGGCACATCCTTTGGGCATTTTTTGTGGGAAAGAAAACTCACCATTCCAGGTACCTGATGTCACTTTGTAGGGCTCCCTTGGGTCTATCAGGGCAGCACAATTTTGAGGTGGGGACAACTTCGGTCTGTGATCCATCCTTAGATATAAGGACATCATGCAATCAGGGCCCAGCCCAGGGCCAGGGGCCCCTGGGCACATCCTTTGGCCATTTTTCGTGGGAAAGAAAACTCACCATTCCAGGTACCTGATGTCACTTTGTAGGGCTCCCTTGGGTCTATCAGGGCAGCAGAGTTTTGAGGAGGGGACAACTTTGGTCTGAGATCCATCCTTCGCTATAGGGATCCTTTGCACTCAGGCCCCAGCCCGGGGCCAGGGGCCCCTGGGCACATCCTTTGGCCATTTTCCCTGGGAAAGAAAATTCACCAGTCCAGGTTCCTGATGTCAGTTTGTAGGACTCCCTTGGGTCTATCAGGGCAGAGCAAGTATGAGTTGGGGACAACTTCGGTCTGCAGTCCATCCTTCGATATAAGGATTTTTTGCAGTGAGGTCCCAGCCAGGGGACAGGCACCCCTGGGCACATCCTTTGGCCATTTTCCCTGGGAAAGAAAACTCTCCAGTCCAGGTACCTGATGTCACTTTGTAGGGCTCCCTTGGGTCTATCAGGGCAGCAGAGTTTTGAGGAGGGGACAACTTTGGTCTGCGATCCATCCTTCGATATAATGATTCTTTGCACTCAGGCACCAGCCCAGTGCCAGGGGCCCCTGGGTACATCCTTTGGCCATTTTCCCTGGGAAAGAAAATTCACCAGTCCAGGTTCCTGATGTCAGTTTGTAGGGCTCCCTTGGGTCTATCAGGGCAGAGCAAGTATGAGTTGGGGACAATTTCGGTCTGGGGTCCATCCTGCGATATAAGGATTTTTTGCAGTGAGGTCCCAGCCAGGGGACAGGCACCCCTGGGCACATCTTTTGGCCATTTTCCCTGGGAAAGAAAACTCTCCAGTCCAGGTACCTGATGTCAGTTTGTAGGGCTCCCTTGGGTCTCTCAGGGCAGCACAAGTATGAGATGGGGACAAATTCGGTCTGGGGTCCATCCTTGGGTATAAGGATTCTTTGCATTCAGGTCCCAGCCAGGGGCCAGGGGCCCATGGGCACATCCTTTGGCCCTTTTCCCTGGGAAAGAAATCTCACCAGTCCAAGTACCTGATGTCACTTTGTAGGGCTCTCTTGGGTCTATCAGGGCAGCACAAGTTTGAGGAGGGGACAACTTCGGTCTGGGGTCCATCCTTCGATATAAGGATTTTTAGCAGTGAGGGCCCAGCCCAGGGCCAGGGGCCCCTGGGCACATCCTTTGGCCATTTTCCCTGGGAAAGAAAATTCACCAGTCCAGGTTGCTGATGTCAGTTTGTAGGGCTCCCTTGGGTCTATCAGGGCAGCAGATTTTTGAGGAGGGGACAACTTTGGTCTGGGGTCCATCCTTCGATATAAGGACGTCTTGCACTCAGGACCCAGCCCAGGGCCAGGGCCCCCTGGGCACATCATTTGGCCATTTTCCCTGGGAAAGAAAACTCACCAGTCCAGGTTGCTGATGTCAGTTTGTAGGGCTCTCTTGGGTCTATCTGGGCAGCAGAAATTTGAGGAGGGGACAACTTTGGTCTGCGATCCATCCTTCGATATAAGGATTTTTTGCAGTCAGGTCCCAGCCCAGTGCCAGGGGCCCCTGGGCACATCCTTTGGCCATTTTCCCTGGGAAAGAAAATTCACCAGTCCAGGTTCCTGATGTCAGTTTGTAGGGCTCCCTTGGGTCTATCAGGGCAGAGCAAGTATGAGTTGGGGACAATTTCGGTCTGCAGTCCATCCTTCGATATAAGGATTTTTTGCAGTGAGGTCCCAGGCAGGGGACAGGCGCCCCTGGGCACATCCTTTGGCCATTTTCCCTGGGAAAGAAAACTCTCCAGTCCAGGTACCTGATGTCACTTTGTAGGGCTCCCTTGGGTCTTTCAGAGCGGCACAAGTTTGAGGTGGGGACAACTTCGGTCTGGGGTCCATCCTTCGATATAAGGATTCTTTGCATTCAGGCCCCAGCCCAGGGCCAGGGGCCCCAGGGCACATCCTTTGGCCATTTTCCCTGGAAAAAAAAAACTCAGCATTCCAGGTTCCTGATGTCATTTTGTAGGGCTCCCTTGGGTCTATTAGGGCAGCACAAGTTTGAGGAGGGGACAACTTCGGTCTGGGGTCCATCCTTCGATATAAGGATTTTTTGCAGTTAGGGCCCAACCCAGGGCCAGGGGCCCCTGGGCACACCCTTTGGCCATTTTCCCTGGGAAAGAAAACTCAGCATTCCAGGTTCCTGATGTCAGTTTGTAGGGCTCCCTTGGCTTTATCTGGGCAGCAGAGTTTTGTGGAGGGGACAACTTCGGTTTGGGGTCCATCCTTCGATATATGGATTTTTTGCAGTGAGGTCCCAGCCCAGGGCCAGGCGACCCTGGGCACATCCTTTGACCATTTTCCCTGGGAAAGAAAACTCACAGGTCCAGGTTCCTGATGTCAGTATTTAGGGCTCCCTTGGGTCTATCAGGGCAGCACAAGTTTTAGGTGGGGACAACTTCGGTCTGCGATCCATCCTTCGATATAAGGATTTTTTGCAGTTAGGTTCCAGCCCAGGGCCAGGGGCCCCTGGGCACATCCTTTGGTCATTTTCCCTGGGAAAGAAAACTCACAGGTCCAGCTTCCTGATGTCAGTTTGTAGGGCTCCCTTGGGTCTATCAGGGCAGCACAAATTTGAGTTGGGACAATTTCGGTCTGCGATCCATCCTTCGATATAAGGACTTCTCGCAGTCAGGGCCCAGCCCAGGGCCAGGAGCCCCTGGGCACATCCTTTGGCCATTTTCCCTGGGAAAGAAAACTCACCAGTCCAGGTTGCTGATGTCAGTTTGTAGGGCTCTCTTGGGACTATCAGGGCAGCACAAGTTTGAGGTGGGGACAACTTCGGTCTGCGATCCATCCTTCGATATAAGGACATCTTGCAGTCAGGACCCAGCCCAGGGCCAGGGCCCCCTGGGCACATCCTTTGGCCATTTTCCCTGGGAAAGAAAACTCACATGTCCAGGTTGCTGATGTCAGTTTGTAGGGCTCCCTTGGGTCTATCAGGGCAGCACAAGTTTCAGGTGGGGACAACGTCAGTCTGCGATCCATCCTTCGATATAAGGACTTCTTGCAGTCATGTCCGAGTCCAGGGCCTGGGTCCCCTGGGCACATCCTTTGGCCATTTTCCCTGGGAAAGAATACTCACAGGTCCACGTTCCTGATGTCAGTTTGTAGGGCTCCCTTGGGTCTATCAGGGCAGCACAAGTTTTAGGTGGGGACAACTTCGGTCTGCGATCCATCCTTCGATATAAGGACATCTTGCAATCAGGGCCCAACCAAGGGCCAGGGGCCCCTGGGCACATCCTTTGGTCATTTTCCCTGGGAAAGAAAACTCACTAGTCCAGGTTCCTGATGTCAGTTTGTAGCATTCCCTTGGGTCTATCAGGGCAGCACAACTTTGAAGTGGGGACAACTTCGGTCTGCGATCCATCCTTTGATATAATGACATGTAGCATTCAGGACCCAGCCCAGGGCCAGGGGCCCCTGGGCACATCCTTTGACCATTTTCCCGGGAAAGAAAACTCACCAGTCCAGGTTTCTGATGTCAGTTTGTAGGGCACCCTTGGGTCTATCAGGGCAGCACAAGTTTGAGGTGGGGACAACTTCGGTCTGCAATCCATCCTTCAATATAAGGATTTTCTGCAATCAGGGCCCAGCCCAGGGCCAGGGGCCCCAGGGCACATCCTTTGGCCATTTTCCCTGGGTACGAAAACTCACCAGTCCAGGTTTCTGATGACAGTTTGTAGAATTCCCTTGGGTCTATCAGGGCAGCACAAGTTTGAGGTGGGGACAACTTCGGTCTGCGGTCCATCCTTCGTTATAAGGATTTTTTCAAATCAGGAGCCAGGCCAGAGGAAGGGTCCCCTGGGCACAACCTTTGGCCCTTTTCCCTGGGAAAGAAAACTCACCAGTCCAGGTTCCTGATATCAGATTGTAGAGCTCCTTTAGGACTATCAGGGCAGCGCTAGTTTGATTTGGGGACAACTTCGGTATGGGAACCATCCTTCGAAATATGTTCTTCTTGCAGTCAGGGCCCTATCCAGCGCCAGGGGCCCCTGGGCACATCCTTTGTCCATTTTCCCTGGGAAAGAAAACTCACCAGTCCAGCTTCCTGATGTCAGTTTGTAGGGCTCCCTTGGGTCTATCAGGGCAGCACAGGTTTGAGGTGGGGACAACTTCGGTCTGGGGTCCATCCTTCGATATAAGGACTTCTTGCAATCAGGACCCAGCCCAGGGACAGGGGCCCCTGGGCACCTCCTTTAGCCATTTTCCCTGGGAAAGAAAACTCACCAGTCCGGCTTCCTGATGTTAGTTTGTTGGGCTCCCTTGGGACTATCAGGGCAGCACAAGTTTGAGGAGGGGACAACTTCGGTCTGCGATCCATCCTTTGATATAAGGACATCTTGCACTCAGGACGCAGCCCAGGGCCAGGGGCCCCTGGGCACATCCTTTGTCCATTTTCCCTGGGAAAGAAAACTCACATGTCCAGGTTCCTGATGTCAGTTTGTAGGGCTCCCTTGGGTCTATCAGGGCAGCACAAGTTTGAGGTGGGGACAACTTCGGTCTGCGATCCATCCTTTGATATAAGGACATCTTGCACTCAGGACCCAGCCCAGGGCCAGGGGCCCCTGGGCACATCCTTTGGCCATTTTCCCTGGGAAAGAAAACTCAGGTCCAGCTTCCTGATGTCAGTTTGTAGGGCTCCCTTGGGTCTATCAGGGCAGCACAAGTTTGAGGTGGGGACAACTTCGGTCTGCGGTCCATCCTTCGTTATAAGGATTTTTTGAAATCAGGAGCCAGGCCAGAGGAAGGGTTCCCTTGGCACAACCTTTGGCCCTTTTCCCTGGGAAAGAAAACTCACCAGTCGAGGTTCCTGATGTCAGATTGTAGAGCTCCTTTAGGACTATCAGGGCAGCGCTAGTTTGATTTGGGGACAACTTCGGTATGGGAACCATCCTTCGAAATAAGGTCTTCTTGCAGTCAGGGCCCTATCCAGCGCCAGGGGCCCCTGGGCACATCCTTTGGCCATTTTCCCTGGGAAAGAAAACTCACCAGTCCAGCTTCATGATGTCAGTTTGTTGGGATCCCTTGGGTCTATCAGGGCAACACAATTTTGAGGTGGGGACAATTTCGGTCTGCGATCCATCCTTCGATATAAGGACTTCTTGCAGTCAGGACCCGGCCCAGGGCCAGGGGCAACTGGGCACATCCTTTGACCATTTTCCCGGGAAACAAAACTCACCAGTCCAGGTTTCTGATGTCAGTTTGTAGGTCTCCCTTGGGTCTATCAGGGCAGCACAAGTTTGAGGTGGGGACAACTTCGGTCTGCGATCCATCCTTCGATATAAGGATTTTGTGCAATCAGAGCCCAGCCCAGGGCCAGGGGCACCTGGGCACATCCTTTGGTCATTTTCCCTGGGTAAGAAAACTCACAGGTCCATTTTCCTGATGTCAGTTTGTATCATTCCCTTGGGTCTATCAGGGCAGCAGAAATTTGAAGTGGGGACAACTGTGGTCTGGGGTCCATCCTTCGATATAAGGACTTCTGGCACTCAGGACCCAGCCCAGGGCCAGGGGCCCCTGGGAACATCCTTTGGCCATTTTCCCTGGGAAAGAAAACTCACAGGTCCAGGTTCCTGATGTCAGTTTGTAGGGCTCCCTTGGGTCTATCAGGGCAGCACAAGTTTGAGGTGGGGACAACTTCAGTGTGCAATCCATCCTTCGATATAAGGACTTCTTGCATTCAGGACCCAGCCCAGGGCCAGGGGCCCCTGGGCACATCCTTTGGCCATTTTCCCTGGGAAAGAAAACTCACCTGTCCAGGTTCCTGATGTCAGTTTGTAGGGCTCCCTTGGGTCTATCAGGGCAGCAGAAGTTTGAGGTGGGGAAAACTTCAGTCTGCAATCCATCCTTCGATATAAGGACTTCTTGCAGTCATGGCCCAGCCCAGGGCCCGGGCCCCCTGGGCACATCCTTTGGCCCTTTTCCCTGGGAAAGAAAACTCACAGGTCCAGGTTCCTGATGTCAGTTTGTAGGGCTCCCTTGGGTCTATCAGGGCAGCACAAGTTTGAGGTGGGGACAACTTCGGTCTGCGATCCATCCTTCGATATAAGGATTTTGTGCAATCAGAGCCCAGCCCAGGGCCAGGGGCCCCTGGGCACATCCTTTGGTCATTTTCCCTGGGTAAGAAAACTCACAGGTCCATTTTCCTGATGTCAGTTTGTATCAATCCCTTGGGTCTATCAGGGCAGCAGATTTTTGAGGAGGGGACAACTGTGGTCTGGGGTCCATCCTTCGATATAATGACTTCTTGCACTCAGGACCCAGCCCAGGGCCAGGGGCCCCTGGGAACATCCTTTGGCCATTTTCCCTGGGAAAGAAAACTCACCAGTCCAGGTTCCTGATGTCAGTTTGTAGGGCTCCCTTGGGTCTATCAGGGCAGCCCAATTTTGAGGTGGGGACAACTTCAGTCTGCAATCCATCCTTCGATATAAGGACTTCTTGCATTCAGGACCCATCCCAGGGCCAGGGGCCCCTGGGCACATCCTTTGGCCATTTTCCCTGGGAAAGAAAACTCACCAGTCCAGGTTCCTGATGTCAGTTTGTAGGGCTCCCTTGGGTCTATCAGGGCAGCAGAAGTTTGAGGTGGGGAAAACTTCAGTCTGCAATCCATCCTTCGATATAATGACTTCTTGCAGTCAGGTCCCAGCCCAGGGCCAGGGGCACCTGGGAACATCCTTTGGCCATTTTCCCTGGGAAAGAAAACTCACCAGTCCAGGTTCCTGATGTCAGTATTTACGGCTCCCTTGGGTCTATCAGGGCAGTACAAATTTGAGGTGGGGTCAGCTTCAGTCTGCGATCCATCCTTTGATATAAGGACATCTTGCACTCAGGACCCAGCCCTGGGCCTGGGTCCCCTGGGAACATCCTTTGGCCATTTTCCCGGGAAAGAAAATTCACCAGTCCAGGTTCCTGATGTCAGTTTGTAGCATTCCCTTGGGTCTATCAGGGCAGCACAAGTTTGAGGTGGGGACAACTGTGGTCTGGGGTCCATCCTTCGATATAAGGATTTTCTGTAATCAGGGCCTAGCCCAGGGCCAGGGGCCCCTGGGCACATCCTTTGGCCATTTTCCCTGGGAAAGAAAACTCACAGGTCC